>NC_030808.1:49389384-51889384 GCF_001704415.2 Capra hircus | reverse complement strand
CAATTAAATAGGACATTTAATAGAGGGTGAAAAGTTCTATTAAGGACTGCAGAAGTCCCTAAGATAGCCTAACAGCCTCGGGGCACTGTCTCTAGAAGAAAGTGATGTTTTTGCTGATATTCGTGTAATAGATGCACGGGGGTTATCTGAGGAGGAAGGTGCCTGGGAGCAGGAACAGCATAAGCTAAAACGGAAGAGTGAGAGAGAACATGACACAGGCTTTTGGTGGAAAACAAATAAACAAATTAGAGACAACAAGAAGAGAAAGGGAAAAAATGCTCACTTTTTCAGTGTATGCCATATAAAATAGTTTCTTTCCAAATATTGCACGCAATTTTGTATGCCACTGCAATAGTAATTATCACTCGTTAATTAATTAATGATGATACAATGCTTTGAAAATACCAAGCGCAGCACATTTGCTAACAAATTGGTGATTAGCATGATTGCTGTTTCGATATAGCCTCTGTTTACTCTCTGCACTTGGACTTCCAACTGTCTGCTTGCCTTGGTGCACCACAGACAGCTGCTTCACAATAGTCTTGGCGTGGTGGCTATTTTTGGCCTTCCTTTCCCTGGGTTGTGAATGAATCTAGGAATGACTAATAGTGGAGAGGAAAAAAGTGAATGACTTTCAACATCCTTTCCTAATAAGTTATTCTGTAATGTTTATCACTTTCTCACATTCTGATAGACCAAAATCTGGCTGAAAGTATTGGGAGTCTGCATCTGGTGAGGCAAATATACCAAGGGCTATTTTTGGTTTCATATTTAAATTTCCTTGATTAGGGTCTGCCAAATAAATGTAACTTCTCCTCCACTTACACCTCTGCTGCTACTGCTAAGTCACTTCAGTTGTGTCCGACTCTGCGACCCCATAGACGGCAGCCCGCCAGGCTCCCCCGTCCCTGGGATTCTCCAGGCAAGAACACTGGAGTGGGTTGCCATTTCCTTTTCCAGTGCATGAAAGTGAAAAGTGAAAGTGAAGTCCTCAGTCGTGTCTGACTCTTTGAGACCCCATGGACTGCAGCCCACCAGGCTCCTCCGTCCGTGGGATTTTCCAGGCAAGAGTACTGGATGGGGTGCCAGTGGCTATTGCACATAATGTCCAGAGAAATAATGACTAATTCTAGCAGGTTGTATCTCTTCCCTTTATTAAAAAAAGAGATTTTAGTGTTATTGTCTTCTGCCATTTAAAAAATAAAAGAAAAAACAAGTTTTTGTTTGTTTGTTTTGATTGTCTGAGTTTTGATTGTCAGCGAAGATCTGAAAGCACTCAGCTTATAATTAAATACTATCAAAGTGTTTTATTGTTTGTTTCTGCAGCTAATAACCAGGAAAAACAGGTATGGGTGGCAGCATCCTCTTGATAAAAATCACCTTGACTGGTAGACATAGTTCCATAGAAATGTTGGCTTTAACCCAGTCTGAAGGAAGTTTCTGGTGAAACGTTTGTCTCCTTCATGTATAGAAAGCGCTTGAGTGTCAGGTGACTCCTACACTTGGTTGGTCGTCTAGATAAGCTGATGGGAATTAGGCTTGGAGGGTCTCCACCAACAGACCCAGGCCTAGAAGTGGTTGAGGACTTGTTTGTGTTTCATATGCTGAATGTTTATGGCTCTCTTTTGGCCTACAGCATGGTCCCTACCATCCAGAACTTACTTTGGGTTGGGGAGAAAAGACACATTTACAAATATATTTATATTAAATTGAATAGATGGTGGCACGTACAATAGGAGATGACAGATCCATGCTAAAGAGGGAGCGGCAGCATGGAGGGGGAAAATTACTCTGAGCTGGGTAGTTTTCATGGTGGAGGTGGTTTTTTTCTTGAACCAGAGAAATTATTTCAAATAGCAGAGATGAAATGGTGGGTAGGAAATGGAGAGCATTCTAGTAATTGACAATGGCGATCACAAGAACACAGAGAAGATGGCACTGGATGTTCAGGTCTATCTTTTCTATTAGGAAAGGGTGACCCAGTGTCCCATTTTTGTTGTGATAGTCCCAATTTATACCCATGGTAACTGTGGTAAGCTGAGTAATATCCCCCATAGATGTCTGTGTCCCAGTTTTCAGGACCCCTGAGTTTGTTACCTTACATGGTTTAAAAAAAAAAAAGTGGCGGGTGGGGGGACTTTAGAGATATAATTACATTAAGGATTTGGAGATGGAGAAATTATCTTAGATTAGCTGGATGGGCCCAGTGTAATCACAAGAGTACTTTTGGAAGGGAGGCAGAAGGATCAGAGTTAGTAATAGAAGATGGGTGATGAAGCATGAAGTTGGAGTGAGGCTAGAAGGGGTCACAAGCCAAGGAATGTAGGCAGCTTCTAGAAGCTGAAAAAGGCAAGGAAACAGATCCTTCCCCCAGAGCATCTACCAAAAGCTAAGATCTTGAATTTTTACCCAGTGAGACCAATTTTGGACTTCTGACCGCTGGAAGTTTAAGAAAATAAATTTATGTTGTTTTAAGTCACTAATTTGTGATAATTTGTTACAGCAGCAATAGGCAACTAATACAGTAACTATATTGAGCCCTTTTACTCCCTCACAAATAACCAGGTTTGGTGATAAATTATATTCTTACCCTCTACCTAGACCACAGTTATTTACAAATCCATGGTTCTGTCAAAGCAACTTTAAAAAGTAAAATTTAGATCCATCTATCTCGATTGTAAGGGATTAGACCTTGGAGGTCTGAATCATCTCTCAAAGGGTAGGGGGTGAGGGGGTCACATTACTAACTAACCAGATTAAATGAGGCAAGAATCCAGAGGGATGTTATAGAGACTCAAATAACATTCGACAACAATCTCGTACGTTCAGATTTCCCTGGGATGTTAATCAAAGGCTTAGCTTGGCTTTAGTCATGTCTTTTTATTCCATTTGCTGGACTCTGACATAGACAGGAAATATAAATTATGGTGCAATATTTTCAGAACCATAGTTGCAGAACAGTTGGGAATTTTTTTTTGCCTTTTAGATTCACATAGCATCTCAATTCATACCTAGCAGCATCTCAGTTCATTTTCCAAAAATATGGAAAAATATGTTCTTCTAGATAAATATCTTGGTTGTATCTATAATCGATTTTAAAATAAATGGAATGGCATCACTGACTCAATGGACATGAGTTTGAGTAAACCCCGGGAGTTAGCGATGGACAGGAAGACCTGGTGTGCTGCAGTCCATGGGGTCGCAAAGAGTTGGACATGACTGAGCAACTGAACTGAACTGAACTGAAGCTCTAATACCATGATTTCTTAAATTAAGAAGTCTCAAAATGTTTTAGTCAGAGAAAACCTCTCCTACTGCCAATGTCTATAATGTCTATGTTGCTTGAGGGATTTAATCTTTAGTCACTTGTTTTTTATTTATAAAATGTTTTGATTCTTCAAGGATTTCCCACAAATTTCTGAGGCATTCTTTGTAGGAGAATTAATTTAAGATGGCAACTCATTCATATATGTACTCTAATGGTGTCTTGGCCCAGTTTATGATATAAAAGAGAAATTAATTTCAGTAGTGACTAAGTAAAGCAGCAAAGTAATTCCATCTTTGTGACATTATAAAAGCCATCTATTTCTGTCTCATTATTTCTCAAGCTTTTAGATTTGTTCAAATGTCTATATAAATGAGTGATTAAATTATATACTAATTTTAGTTTTCTGAAAGATATTGAAAGATGTATTTTTATACTTTAAGACCTTATGATATGAGTTCTAGGAAAATTATCACTTGGTCTTATATAAATTGACTATTTTTATCATTTGTATTGACAGAGTATTTATACCCTTTTTAATTTTCCTGTAGAAGGCTATCTGATGATTTAACTTTTCACAGCAGAGTATACATGGTTCTGATCTTGATTTTGCTTAGTTTATTCTGTTTTAAATTTTAGACATTTTTTATTAAAGAAACTAGGGAAAAGTCAACAGAAGAAATAAAGACAGCTATATAGAATTAAAATAAAAATTAGCTTATGAAACAACAACTAGCATAAATTAAAAACCTAGTTAGCACTCTAGTAATTTGTGAGGAAACTCAGATAAAGTAAATATTTACAGAAGTATAATTTATAAAAGAAAAATTTCTATCATGGCTTAATAAGTTCTTCATAACATTTTCCTTTATAAATATCTAGGAGTTTAGATGGAAAAGGCAATGGCAACCCACTCCAGTGTTCTTGCCTGGAGAATCCCAGGGACAGAGGAGCCTGGTGGGCTGCTGTCGATGGGGTCGCACCAAGTTGGACATGACTGAAGCCACTTAGCAGCAGCAGCAGGAATTTAGAAATAAAATTATAGTATTTAAGAATCTGTGAAAGTAGTAAGATAAAACCGTGTTAAGTGAAAGCTGGAAAAAAGCAAGTCAAAAGAAGAAAAAATTGATGGTAAGACTAAATGTATATACATCAACTAATAAAGTATATGCAAATATAGTGACTTATATAAATCAGTTTGAGTAGTACAATCTCACATCCTCAGTTATTAGTTAGACTGAAAAAGTCTGTCCTAATTCTGGGTAAATAGGAATTCAGTCTCTCAGGACCATCTCCTTTTGTTAAACATTTTCATCCCTGAATGTATGAAGTAAATTGTTAAAGTGAACAAAACAGTTCATCCAAAGAAGAAAAGAGCAATAATTAAACCAAAACAACACGGAATGTCCTAACCCATGTTTTCGGCAATAGTCTGAAATCTCTTCCCAAACTAAGGCTTCATGATTGCTACACAGGATGCTGCTGCTGCTGTCATGTCCAGCTCTTTGAGACTCCATGGACTATGACCCCCAGGCTCCTCCTGTCCATGGGATTTCCCAGGCAAGAATACTGGAATGGGTTGCCATTTCCTTGTCCAGGGGATCATCTCGACTCAGGGACCGAACCTGCATCTCTGGCTTGGATGGCAGGTTCTTTACCATTGAGCCACCTGAGAAGCTCTGCTACATAGATGCTGTATCACAGACAGGGAGATCCAGTCAGTGATCCCCAGTGTATGTCTACTTCTTAATGAAGACACATATTCCAGTCTGTGTATAGGGCTGAATTATTTTGGAATTTTAGATACTTCACATTACTGAGGTCATTTATTAGTCTCTACTTATAGCTTCTGTAAAACATCAAACTGGATATTTGAGTAGTAGGCATACTTCTAAAGTTTGTGGGCTGTATTTGTAACATACCAGGGGGAAGAATTTGGGAGAGTCAGAGTCACTCTTTAGACCAGAAAAGAAATAAGTGGGGATGACTCAAAGTTCACATAAATATCACACAGAAACCTCTGTGGGTGTATGTGAAAGAAAGCTGTGAATGGTAAGGTCACATGAACCAAGCATTTTATTATTTTTTTTCCATTTTATATTTTAAATAGGGCTTCCCTGGTAACTCAGATGGTAAAGACTCTGCCTGCAATGTGGGAGACCTGGGTTCAACCCCTGGGTTGGGAAGATCTCCTGGATGAAGGAACGGCTTTCCACTTCAGTGCTCTGGCCTGGAGAATTCCGTGGACAGAGAAGCCTGGCAGGCTACAGTCATTGGGGTTGCAAAGTCGGACATGACTGAATGACTTTCATATACATGCACACACACGTTTATAAATATATAAATTGTAATTATGAAGAGTAACTACATTTATGACACAATTGACTTATAAATGATAACTCAATATACTTTAATAAGCTTCCTTAAGTTCTGTCTCACAGTTTTTATCAGTATTAGTCAATGATTAATTACTAATAGAGTCATGTAAGCTAAACTTCATTTAAATAAGACTAGAAAGCTGTCAATTAAGTAGGTTAACCCCTAAATATACATGAGAAGATTCAAAGGAAGAAAAGAACCATATGAATATAAGAAATATAGGCAAGTTTTGAATCATCAAACATCTTTTATGAACAACAGTTGCAACTCTTTGGATGTAATATGGAAAGTCTTCTGTGGCAACACAGATAGGCACACACACACACACACACACACACACACACACACACACACACACACAAACACAGCCATTTACAGATTCCCAGATAGTGAAGACTTATTCATCCTTTACTGGAGAAGAAATCTATTAGATTTTATATCTGGAAAGAATCATTTAAAATATATATTCTAAAGTCTTTATTTTACAATTAGAACCTGAACTACAAAAAGTATCTTCACATGCATGATAGGTCTAAAACACTACTAGGTGGCAGAAAATGTCACATCACAGGTGAGCTATTCCAATCACAGAATGTTCCTTTAATTAACATGTATTGAATCTTCACAGAATATCTAATTCTAAGTGTTACAAGTGTACAGAGGTCCTATGTCCTGGTGGCTCCGATGGTAAAAAAATCTGCCTGCAATTCAGGAGACACATGTTCTTTCTTTGGGTTGGGAAGATCTCCTGGAGAAGCGAATGGCTACCCACTCCAGTATTCTTGCCTGGAGAATCCCATGAATAGAGGAGCCTGGAGGTTGCAAATAGTTGGACATGACTGAGCAAGTGGTGAGAATAGTGCTAGGAACCCAGGTACCTCAGTTTCTGTCCCACCTCTGATAGTTCCTGACAAGATGTCTCTTACAACTTCAATTTTCCTATCTATAGGTTTCCCAGGTAGTTCAGCTGGTAAAAAATCTGCTTACAATGCAGGAGACCTGGTTCTATGGAATAGAACCTATACCTTCCTGGAGAAGGTATAGGCTACCCACTCTAATATTCTTGGGCTTTTCTTGGTGGCTCAGATGGTGAAGAATCTGCCTGCAATGCAGGAGACCTGGGTTCAATCCCTGGATTGGGAAGATCCCCTGAAGGAGGACGTGGCTACCCACTCTGGTATTCTTCCCTGGGGAATCCCCATGGACAGAGGAGCCTGGCAGGCTTCAGTGCGTGGGGGTCACAAAGAGTTCGACATGACTGAGTGACTTTCACTTTCACTTTCCTATCTGTAAAATAATGATTATAGCATATAATAGAATATAACATTCTTCAAATGAGATTATGTGTGATCACATTTTGTCAAAGATAAGACACATATGAGATACAATCATCATTATCTTCTGAGTTAATCTCTTTAGATATTTTTATGTGTATTATATAATAATAATAACGTGAAGTCAAGTGGGCCCTAGGAAGCATCACTACGAACAAAGCTAGTGGAGGTGATAGAATTCCAGTTGAGCTCTTTCAAATCCTAAAAGATGATGCTGTGAAAGTGCTGCACTCTATATGCCAGCAAATTTGGAAAACTCAGCAGTGGCCACAGGACTGGAAAAGGTCAGTTTTCATTTCAGTTGCTAAGAAAGGCAATGCCAAATAATGCTCAAACTACCACACAATTGCACTCATCTCACACACTAGTAAAGTAATGCTCAAAATTCTCCAAGCCAGGCTTCAGCAATACGTGAACCATGAACTTCCAGATGTTCAAGCTGGTTTTAGAAAAGGCAGAGGAACCAGAGATCAAATTGCCAACATCCACTGAATCATGGAAAAAGCAAGAGAGTTCTAGAAAAACATCTATTTCTGCTTTATTGAGTATGCCACAGCCTTTGTCTGTGTGGATGACAATAAATTGTGGAAAATTCTGAAAGAGATGGGAATACCAGACCACCGGATCTGCCTCTTGAGAAACCTATATGTAGGTCAGGAAGCAACAGTTAGAACTGGACATGGAACAACAGACTGGTTCCAAATAGAGAAAGGAGTACATCAAGGCTGTATATTGTCACCCTGCTTATTTAACTTCTATGCGGAGTACATCATGAGAAACGCTGGGCTGGAGGAAGCACACACTGGAATCAAGATCGCCAGGAGAAATATCCATAACCTCAGATATACAGATGACACCACCCTTATGGCAGAAAGTGAAGAACTAAAGAGCCTCTTGATGAAAGTGAAAAAGGAGAGTGAAAAAGTTGGCTTAAAACTTAACATTCAGAAAACCAAGATCATGGCATCCAGTTCCATCACTTCATGGCAAATAGATGGGGAAACAGTGGAAACAGTGGCTTAACTTTATTTTTGGGGGCTCCAAAAGCACTGCAGATGGTGACTGCAGCCATGAAATTAAAAGACACTTACTCCTTGGAAGGAAAGTTATGACCAACCTAGACAGCATATTAAAAAGCAGAGATATTACCTTGTCAACAACGGTCCGTCTAGTCAAGGCTATGGTTTTTCCAGTAGTCATGTATGGATATGAGAGTTGGACTATAAAGAAAGCTGAGAGCCAAGGAATTGATGCTTTTGAACTGTGGTGTTGGAGAAGACTCTTGAGAGTCCCTTGGACTGCAAGGAGATCCAACCAGTCCCTTCTAAAGGAGATAAGTCCTGAATGTTCATTGGTAGGACTGATGTTGAAGCTGAAACTTCAGTATTTTGGCCACTTGATGCAAAGAGCTGACTAATTTGAAAAGACCCTGATGCTGGGAAAGATTGAGGGGATGACAGAGGATGAGGTGGTTGGATGGTATCAGTGACTTGATGGACATGAGTTTGGGTAAACTCCGGGAGTTGGTGATGGATCGGGAGGCCTGGCGTGCTGCAGTTCATGGGGTCGCAAAGAGTCGGACACGACTGAGCAACTGAACTGAACTGAATATGTTTATTAGGTTCTGTAATATTTCGGTTTTATCAGACCACTGAGGGAAAAAAAAACTAATGAGCTTAATTCTGCTTAGGCTGGAGAATAAGTGTTTATAACATAGGTGTTTATTACATACCTTAGCCCTTTAGGGAAAGCCTTCAGATGTGCACATACGAGAAACTATACCTACAGTTTCTTTCTTACCAAAAAGTTTTTCTGTTTTTACTGCAATAGTGGTTTTGTCCAAATAGCCACTTTGCCCCTAATATATGACAACTGCCTGAGTAACCTAGGTCTTGTCCTTTGCTATTGCGATAATTTTCCTGGCTCACTCCCCTCACATGCTCCTCAGTCCATAGCTGGGGTTTCCTGATCCCTGCCTTTAGATTTAGCCTCACCCAAAGCTCTGACATCAACTAATCAATCCTGTTCTTAGACAAAAGAGCTTGACCCAGGATCTATTCAATCTTGCTGTTCATATTTGTGGCTGAGTTTTGGCGACAGGCTCTGCCTTCCTGGATCCTTGGCCGGCTGCCTATGCTCAGGTTCTAGCCTTTGAGCAGCTGGATCTTCAGCAATGAAAGCAGGTTTCAACCCATAAGAATATTATCCAAATAATTAAAAAGTGCCAAATATTTTTTGAAAAAGACGACTATTACTATGATGAAAACATGATGAGGAAATAGTGGGAAACCACAGTACTAGGGAATATAGGAGAGAGTCAAATGGTGTCTCCTTTTTAGATATGTATTCCCCTACTAAATATGGGCCAAGGCCCTTCCCAAGTGCACCGTTGGAACTTAGCTCTGAACCTTACTTCCAAGACTCTGTTGTTTCTAAACCTCTTAGATGCAGCTGTCTATTTGTGTTGGTCTCTAAGTTTCAGCTTTCCTCAGCTGATACTCAATGGTTGATGTGCCCTCATTATATCAGCTAACTTCTCTGATACCTACTGTTTATCTAACCACATGTTATCCATTACTATACTGGAAAGATACACTAATTTGATGTCTCCACTGTACTTCCTTGACATATTATTTGCCTAATCTTGATTTAAACCCTTCTAATGACAAAGGACCACCCAATACCAACACTACTGTCTTTGAAAGGCAGTGGTGGTAATAGAAGTGGTTGGCAGAGTGCTGGCAGAGCTGAATTGAAAGTACCCTTTGCCCCATTTTAAAAAATGATTTAAACAATTGTCTGATAGTTTGCATGAGAGAAAACACACAAGGGTGCCCAGACTAGTGAAATAATAAACCACCATCTTAGTTCTTTGCTGGTTCTATATCAACATATAGTCTGGCTAAATATAGGAATTCATCCTACTTTCATCTCCCTTCAACATTTATAAATCAGCAAACTAACTTTTGCTAAAGTGATACTAAATAATAAATGCTTAGTATCTTAGTTTGGCTTCTGGAAACATACTCTGAGTTGGAGATCTGTATCCAGAAGGTTTACTGGGGCGTGTGCTCCAAAACAACCCCTATGAGGGAGTGAGGGAAGCAATGCATATGGGACAAAGGCTTCAGCGAATATACCACAGGAATCTCTGGAGCTGGGGTAGTTCTTTATAGTTGTTCTGAATCGAGACAAAGAGGCCTAGCCTTTGTACACGCACATGGATGAGTCACTGTGTGTGGACTGCCCCGAGGCAAGCGCGGTGAACTTGACTGCCATCATCTCTGTCCCTGAGGGCAGTTACTAGAGAGACCTGAGTTGTGGACACTCTGTAACCAATCTGTTTCTAGTTGACAGTGTGTGTGCCTGATTCCTGAAGGGTGAATCTGGAAGGCTCCCCACAGTATGTACATACACATACACATTCATAACAATATACACATATACAATACACATATATACATACATACACATACAGATAAACACACATATACACATATATGTACACATTCAGCTCTAGTGCTGCTTAACATAGTTCCTTGACCTCACCCAGTACCTAGCTTGATCTTTTTATTTAAATACAGAGTTTCTCAAGAAAGAAGTTAGTCCTGTTTCAACAAGAAATCCTTCTGGAAATTCCAAGTTCAAATCAGGTTAGTTTATACTCATATCAAAAAGTCATTTTAGAGTCTAAAAATAGCATTCTCCCTACCTCCACATTCTCACCACTGTCCCAGAGCTTCCCCAGAAAGCTTTTATAAGAAATTATTTGAAATGTTTCTAAAGGTATTTCTTTTTCAGAGAGAACAATACGCTCTTGTACAAAAATCTATATCTCAGCTAATGGCTAAGGATTACACTGACTAAGCCATAATGAGGTCACCATATCAGGTTAATATAAAGGATATTTCTCTTTGGCCTTTTGGGCCTAAGTGTCAGAGTGGTTATTCTACTATGATAAAAATTCTATATTCTTTTAAATTTATAATAAGAAATTCCATTATAGTAGCACCCTGACCATAATTGCTAACCTTGGACTCAGTTATTTAGTCCATTTTACTCCCAGCTGACACTGTCAACACTTTTTAAAGATTTTTTTGATGATACCACACTAACTCCTTTTTTGTTATTGTAATGAATTCATTACTGAATTCCTTTGATTAATTGATTAAAAATGTCCTATCTTGGTATGAAATTACATTAACAATATATCCTATATTATGACAAATTATATGTTACTTCTTGAATTTTGGGGGGACAGAATATATTATACAGTGGCTTCCCTGATGGCTCACACAGTCAAGAATCTGCTTGCAATGCGGGAAACCAGGGCTTGATCCCTGGTTCGGGAAGATAGATCCCCTGGAGAAGGAAATGTCAACCCACTCCAGTATTCTTGCCTGCAAAATCCCATGAACAGAGGAGCCTGGTGGGCAACAGTCCATGGGGTCGCAAAGAGTTGGACACCACTGAGCAACTAACACTTGATATTATACAATAATGTTTAAACTGATTGTTCAGTCGCTCAGTCATGTCCGACTCTTTGCGACCCCATGAATCACAGCACGCCAGTCCTCCCTGTCCATCACCAACTCCTGGAGTTCACTCAAACTCATGTCCATCGAGTCGGTGATGCCATCCAGCCATCTCATCCTCTGTTGTCCCCTTCTCCTCCTGCCCTCAATCCCTCCCAGCATCAGAGTCTTTTCCAATGAGTCAAGTCTTCACATGAGGTGGCCAAAGTACTGGAGTTTCAGCTTTAGCATCATTCCTTCCAGTGAACACCCAGGACTGATCTCCTTCAGAATGAACTGGTTGGATCTCCTTGCAGTCCAAGGGACTCTCAAGCGTCTTCTCCAACACCACAGTTCAAAAGCATCAATTCTTTGGCACTCAGCTTTCTTCACAGTCCAACTCTCACATCCACACATGACCACTGGAAAAACCATAGCCTTGACTAGATGGACCTTTGTTGGCAAAGTAATGCCTCTGCTTTTGAATATGCTATCTAGGTTGGTCATAACTTTCCTTCCAAGGAGCAAGCGTCTTTAATTTCATGGCTGCAGTCACCATCTGCAGTGATTTTGGAGCCCCCAAAAATAAAGTCTGACACTGTTTCCCCATCTATTTCCCATGAAGTAATGGGACCGGATGCCATGATTTTCGTTTTCTAAATGTTGAGCTTTAAGCCAACTTTTTCACTCTCCTCTTTCACTTTTATCAAGAGGCTTTTTAGTTCCTCTTCATTTTCTGCCATAAGGGTGGTGTCATCTGCATATCTGAGGTGACTGATATTTCTCCTGGCAATCTTGATTCCAGCTTGTGTTTCTTCCAGCTCAGCACATGATGTACTCTGCATATAAGTTAAATAAACAGGGTGACAATAAACAGCCTTGACATACTCCTTTTCCTATTTGGAACCAGTCTGTTGTTCCATGTCCAGTTCTAACTGTTGCTTTCTGACCTGCATACAGATTTCTCAAGAGGCAGGTTAGGTGGTCTGGTATTCCCATCTCTTTCAGAATTTTCCACAGTTTATTGTCATCCACACAGACAAAGGCTGTGGCATAGTCAATAAAGCAGAAATAGATGTTTTTCTGGAACTCTCTTGCTTTTTCCATGATCCAGCGGATGTTGACAATTTGATCTCTGGTTCCTCTGCCTTTTCTAAAACCAGCTTGAACATCAGGGAGTTCACGGTTCACATATTGCTGAAGCCTGGCTTGGAGAATTTTGAGCATTACTTTACCAGTGCGTGAGATGAGTGCAATTGTGCGGTAGTTTGAGCATTCTTTGGCATTGCCTTTCTTTGGGATTGGAATGAAAACTGACCTTTTCTAGTCCTGTGGCCACTGCTGAGTTTTCCAAATTTGCTGGCATATAGAGTGCAGCACTTTCACAGCATCATCTTTCAGGATTTGAAAGAGCTCAACTGAAATTCTATCACCTCCACTAGCTTTGCTTGTAGTGATGCTTCCTAAGGCCCACTTGACTTCACATTCCAGGATGTCTGGCTCTAGGTGAGTGATCACACCATCATGATTATCTGGGTGGTGAAGATCTTTTTTGTACAGTTCTTCTGATTGTAATATTAGTCAAATTGGTTATTGAGAGCTGTTCTTCACAAACATTGAGGTTTTTTTTTCCCCCTCTGGTAACTTGTTAGTGTAGGGATCAGATTCTCCAATATTTTCCCAAGGTATCAAGCCACTGTAGACCAAAAACCCGGGTTCTCTTTTGACATCTTATTACTTCATTCTTATCATTTGCAGTATCATCATTATCAATGACTAATTATTATCTTAACATAGTGATGGACATTAAAGAAAATGATAAGATAAACTTAAGGTAATGAGATGAAGTGAACTTGTAAATGAAGTGTGTAAGACAGTAGTCAATATATTACATTTATTAAGTGCTTGATATGTGGCAGGCAATGTCCTAAGAGCTTTTAGTATTTTAATAGTATATAAGGCAGAGATTGTTTCTGGATTTTTCAAATGAAATCTAGGCAAAGACAGGATGTACCCCAAATTACACAGCTAGATGTTATGATTTTATTCCAGACAGACTGGCTCCAGAGTAAATGTTCTTAACCATTATACCACAATGACTTCTAATAAAGAGAATTATATTAGAAAGATTATATTTGCTCCCCCATTTCTATATTTTTGAATATTTTCACTGTGATATAAATTATTGCTTCTGATTTTTTTTTCTTGAATCAAAGAATGAAATGGTAAAAGGGAACATTAGCCATAAACCAATGACTAAAGCAGAAAAGCAAGATTTTAAAGATAAGTAGTTAGTGATATGCAAGGAAAGGGAACTGGTTCATTCCCCAGTCTGTTGTCATGAGAAGAAATCTAACATTTTGGGATATGGTGAAGGATGATGTCAGAGCGAGAGATGTTGGAGTCAGATGCCACTCTCACTTTTTAAAATTTGGGGCCTGTAGCTTGATTAATGGTTCTTCCAGAACCTGAGATTGCAGAAGAAGTGCAGTGGCCCAGCTGACAGCCACAATTGTTAGAACTAATATGAAACTGGTCAATATAGGCTCATAAACAGTTATATCTGTTTGATGTAACTAATATTATAAAATCTTTTGATTTTTAATGGTATCATGTAGCTCAGACTCATTGTCCTGCCCAAAGTAACAAATTTATCTTTTTTTTATTTTTTATTTTATTGGAGTATAGTTGATTTACAGTGCTGTGTTAGGTTCACAGTTGGCCAAAAAGTTCATTTGGATTTTCCCATAACATGTTATGAAAAACCTGAATGAACATTTTTGGCCAACGTAATATATCTATTCTTTTTCAGATTCTTTATCAATATAGATTATTACAGAATACTGAGTAGAGTTTCCTGTACTATTTAATAGTTCCTTGTTGGTTATCTATTTTATATAGTAGTGTGTGTATGTTAATCCCAGGCTCCTAATTCATTCCTCCCCATCACGTTCCCCTTAAGTTTGTTTTCAGAATCTGTGAGTCTGTTTCCATTTTGTAAATAAGTTCATTTGTGTAATTTTTAAAAATTAGGTTCCACGTATGAGTGATACCATATGGATATCTGCCTTTCTCTCTGGCTTACTTCCCATAGTATGATAATCTCTAAGTCCCTCCATGTTGTTTGCTATAAATGGCATTATTTCTTTCTGTTTTATGGTTGAGTAATATTCTCATCTTTTTTATTCATTCATAGATATATTCTTGGAGGTAGAGGATATAATGAAAAAATGAAAAAATGACGTCAGTAAGAATGTAGTACTTATCATCCTTGTCTATTTCTCTTGATCTCTCCTTCAGAAGGAAGAGAGATTCCTGTTTTATACCTCTGTCTATTGGACATTGCAATTTTATGTTTTTAAACAAATAGTGTTCTTGTTCCTTATGTTTAAAAGTCATTTTTTAAATACTACGCAGCTGTTTGGTCTGTAACAAAGTACCACAGAATGGGTGGCTTATAAACAGCAGAAATTTATTGCTCACAGTTTTGGAGGCTGGAAATTCGCGATCAGGGTGCCAGCCTGATGGGGTCAGGGCCCCCTTCCAGGTGACGTACTTTTTCTTGTATCCTCATATGGTGGAAAGGGCTGGGGAGCTCTGGAATATCTCTTTTGTAAAATCACTCATCCCATTTATAAAAGTTCCACTGCATGGTCTTCTTCAAAGGCCCCGCCTTCTAACACCGTTATACTGAGTATTCGGATTTCAATATACAAATTTTGAGAGGGCACAAACATTCACCATTGCTCCAGCTTTTTTTTTTTTTGTATCAGTGTAATATTTTATATACTAGTATTAAATAAATGATGTTTCCTCACTGATAGAATATGTCCTTCTCTTCCTTCTCTTTTGACACCCCTCCCACCCCCAATTAAAGCAGCTAGTTGTTTTGAGCTCAGTGCCTCATTGGAAGATTGTCACAAGGTCAAAAAGAGCAACCAAAAGTGTCTTCCTGCTTTTGGTCTAAAAAACCCTAAGGTACCTTGGGGAAATATCATAAGTGAAAGTAATTCCTTCCCATGAGTCACCAAAGGGAAAACATCTCTCCCCAAACCTGTACTGAAGATGGAGAGAGAAAATGAGGAAATGAGAGAAGTTATGGGGATGAATAAGAAGATGGCTGGACCTGATAGGGCTCATGCAGCCGAGAAATAGGGCTGTCTCAGGGCAGGGCCCTGTGAGAGGTATTTTCAAGTGTCTGAGGGCTCACTGAGCAAGGAGTCTGTGTCCTCGTCATCCAGAGGACACAGTTGCCTTTCCCATTGAAATCCAGTGGGAACTTTGCTGGGTGATGTCCATCAGGAGTGCTGTTGCCCATCCTGGAGCAAGCCTTTGTTCAAAACCAACCTCTGTCCAGCTACATGGCGTGAATAATTCTCTGTTTCCCCCAGTTTTCATCCATAGGGGAAGAGTGAGTCCTTGAAGACTTAGGTCAGGCTGGGGGATGGAAATCTTGACAGGCACTAGCTCAATGTCTCCAACATCCCATAAGCAGGAGCAGTGTAAAACCCCTACTCTTGTTCACATTTTTAATTGAGGTAGGTATCATACTTTATAGTTATATGACATTTTGGTTATCCTTTCCCCCCCTCTATTCCCTTACTTATTTGGATGTTTCTTTTCAGTCTTTGTCTCCTTCCTTTTCTCTGCACATTTTAAAGTGTTGGTGGTTTTAAAGTTCCCTTTCATTCCTCTTCTCTTTTTATTTTACACAACTTTTAGAGACTGAGCTCATCCACTCTCATGACATTGACTACGACTAACATCGTAGAGATTCCCAATCTGTTCCACGAGCTTAGACCCATTTCTAAGCTCCAAATTTACCTATCAAGGTCCCCAGTAAACATCTACTATTTGATGTACGACAAACATTTCAAATTCAGAATATCTACAATTCAATTCATTGTATTTCCCCACTCCCAACTTTCTTCCCAACTTCTTTTTGTATTTTAAAGAATATCACCACCATTCTCCTCTCTTACAGATTTGAAATCTGTCTGTCATCCTTTTGGTCCCCCCCCACCCCCCCCGCCTCCAACCTCCGATCCTTGCATCGAAATGACTTTCTAAATCAAATCTTTTTGAGTGTATAGAATTCTGGCCCTCATTTTTCTTGTATGGATTACTGCCATAAACTCTGTACAGGGCTCTCTGCTTCTATTCTGCTAAATTCTAAGAAATGCAAATATGTTTATGCTACTTCTCCATATAGCCTTTGGGATAAAGTCTGAAATCTAGTAAGGCCTGCAAGGACCACTCTGAGGTCAGGGATTAGGTCGGTCTTGCTGAGACGAAGAGGATAGATTTGTTTAGCCATGAGCTGGCCTAGGAGCTCAGGATTTCCGTCTCTGTTTGGACCTCAGTGTGGTATATGAGAGCAGATTGCTGGCTTCCTTTAGGCATAAGTTCTGTTCTTCAGCTTTGTTGGGCATCTTTGGAAATATCAGAAATGGCATTCAGTGCTACAGTAGTTTTATGTAAAAGAGAATATTTTCAAAGCATAATATGCTTTAATCGTTTGTAATTTGCTGTACTTGAAAATATTCATTTGTTTCAAGGGATGCTTGCTGTGTGGGATTACACACATTACATCAAAAGTACAAAGAAAAAGGGTTGCTATCACCTAATATTCAAAATAAGACTTTAAGCAAGATGATATATTAGATCAGTTTTTGTAGAACAGAATTGTAAAACTACCTCAGAATATAAAAAAAAGAACTTAGAGAACTCAGACTTTAATGTTTCTTCCATAAGTGTAAAAAAGATTTCCTTTTATCTATGACCTGTATGACGAAACTTGTTCCCTCAGAATTTACTTTTCCTCCTAGACATGGTCTAGATTACAGTTCTCAGCTTCTCTGGCCTTATGGCAGAAAGTGAAGAAGAACTAAAAAGCCTCTTGATGAAAGTGAAAGAGGAGAGTGAAAAAGTTGGCTTAAAGCTCAGCATTCAGAAAACGAAGCTCATGGCATCCGATCCCATCACTTCATGGGAAATAGATGGGGAAACGGTGGAAACAGTGTCAGACTTTATTTTTTGGGGCTCCAAAATCACTGCAGATGGTGACTGCAGCCATGAAATTAAAAGACACTTACTCCTTGGAAGAAAAGTTATCACCAACCTAGATAGCATATTCAAAAGCAGAGATATTACTTTGCCGACTAAGGTCTGTCTTGTCAAGGCTATGGTGTTTCCAGTAGTCATGTATGGATGTGAGAGTTGGACTGTGAAGAAGGCTGAGTGCTGAAGAATTGATGCTTTTGAACTGTGGTGTTGGAGAAGATGCTGGAGAGTCCCTTGGACTGCAAGGAGATCCACCAGTCCATTCTGAAGGAGATCAGCCCTGGGATTTCCTTGGAAGGAATGTTTGGCCACCTCATGCGAAGAGTTGACTGATTGGAAAAGACTCTGATGCTTGGAGGGATTGGGGGCAGGAGGAGAAGGGGCCGACAGAGGATGAGATGGTTGGATGGCATCACCGACCCGATGGACATGAGTCTGAGTGAACTCCGGGAGTTGGTGATGGACAGGGAGGCCTGGCGTGCTGTGATTCATGGGGTCGAAAAGAGTCAGACATGACTGAGCGACTGACCTGAACTGTGTTACTGAGTTCTGGTCAGTGGAACATGAGTAGAGGCGATTTGTGTCATCATCACAACCTTAAGTGTTTCCTAGCAGTCTCATAGGTAGGATTGCTCAAGGGCTAAGAGAAACTCAGAACTGCATAATGGAAAAGACTTTGTCCCTGTAGGACCATATAGAAAGGTATCTGACCAGCAACACGCGCACTGAACTGTGACAGTGTAACTGAGATATGCACTTTTCTTCATGTTAAGTCATAAATATTACAAGGTGTATCTGTTTCAGTAGTTTGTGTTCTCCTAACTACTACAAAGATAGGATTTTCAAAGCTCTTACTAGGTCCAAGAGATTGTGAAAAGGAGGAAGGGAGGAAAGACAAAGAAGAAGATAGTGAGATTGCCAGGTAGTGAGTTCCCTTCATCTCTCTCCAGGCTTTGGCTTGGATGTAGAGGTGTGGTGTGTTAGAGAAGCTAAGGAAACACCAACTGCCTAACGGCTTTTGCTTTTTCTAACATGTGGAACTCAGGAAAGAGATGCCTCATAGACATCTCCACACCAAGCTATAACTGCAGCAGAATGTACTCTAAAGCTCTACAAAGTTGGGCTGGCAAAATTCCAGAACTTATCTTTCCTAAGTCACTCTCAGTTCCTAAATTGTGACTGTAAATATTTTCTCATCCCCTTGAAGAGGAATACAGAATTCCTCTTGCTGGAGAGCAGGCAATGTGTTGGAGGAGTGTCGGAATGGAGAAAGGGGTGAAGTGGCCTGAGAAAAGGGTTACAGACAGAGCTAGATGTGTGTGTGTGTGTGTGTGTGTGTGTGTGTGTGGTCTGTGACACTAGAGAAGGCAGAGATGGAACTGAATCCTCCCATCAAGGAGGGATATTGAATCATCCCCACTATACACACCAACCCGTAAGTTACATCAGTGTCCCAGGGTCATCCTTAAACTCAGGAGGGTACTCTGTCAGATGGTGGATAATGCTCCTGATGTGGAGACAGAAGCAAGGGTCAGAAGACCTTTCTGCCTCTGCTATCTGGAGATAACATGAGCCACACACAACCCTGTTTTCTGTATTCTGTATATCATTTTAGGGATGAAATATCTGAAGGATTTAAGAGTGAGTTATCCGAAATAGATTTTAAAAAAGTTGGATAGGGGAAATGAAATTCTGGTAGATTGTATGTTTAAAATGAATGGAAATAGTGTGAAACAGAAAAAATAAAATATTATAAATCGATAATTTTAAACTGTCACTACTTAGCTGGGCTTCCTGGTGGCTCAGCAGTAAGGAATCTGCCTATCAATGCAGAAGACGTGGGTTCGATCCCTGGGTCAGGAAGAACCCCTGGAGAAGGGAATAGCAACCCACTGCAGTATTCTTGCCTGGAGAATTCCATGGAGAGAGGAGCCTGACGGGCAATGGTCCACAGGGTCACAAATAGTCAGACACAACTGAGTGACTAACACTTTCACTTTCAATACTTAGCAGGATGTTTGTCCAAAAGAAAGATTAGGCATGTTTCAAAGATAAAGGGAACCAAGTAGTATTTGCATATGAGAGTCCCTTAGGTATGGTAGCATCATCTGCCCTCTGTTTTTTTGTTTTTTAATAAAATCATCTCTTCAGTTCAGTTGCTCAGTCGTGTCCGACTCTTTGCGATCCCATGAGTTGCAGCACGCCAGGCGCTCCCTGTCCATTACTGACTCCCGGAGTTTACTCAGACTCATGTCTGTCAAGTCGGTGATGCCATCCAACCATCTCATCCTCTGTCATCCCCTTCTTCTCCTGCCCCCAATCCCTCCCAGCATCAGAGTCTTTTCCAATCAGTCAACTCTTTGCATCAGGTGGCCAAAGTATTGGAGTTTCAGCTTCAGCATCAGTCCTTCCAATGAACACCCAGGACTGATCTCCTTTAGGATGAACTGGTTGCATCTCCTTGCAGTCCAAGGGACTCTCAAGAGTCTTCTCCAACACCACAGAACAAAAGCATCAGTTCTTCGGCGCTCAGCTTTCTTTATAGCCCAACTCTCACATCCATACCTGACCACTGGGAAAACCATAGCCTTGACTAGATGGACCTTTATTGGCAAAGCAATGTCTCTGCTTTTGAATATGCTATCTAGGTTGGTCATAACTTTTCTTCCAAGGAGTAAGTGTCTTTTAATTTCATGGCTGCAATCACCATCTGCAGTGATTTTGGAGCACCCCCCACCCACCCCCAAAAAAGTCTGACACTGTTTCCACTGTTTCCCCATCTATTTCCCATGAAGTGATGGGACCAGATGCCATGATCTTCATTTTCTGAATGTTGAGCTTTAAGCCAACTTTTTCACTCTCCTCTTTCACTTTCATCAAGAGGCTTTTTAGCTCCTCTTCACTTTCTGCCATAAGGGTGGTGTCATCTGCATATCTGAAGTTATTGATATTTCGCCCAGCAATCTTGATTCCAGTTTGTGCTTCCTCCAGCCCAGCTTTTCTCATGATGTACTCTGCATATAAGTTAAATAAGCAGGGTGACAATATACAGGCTTGACATGCTCCCTTTCCTATTTGGAACCAGTGTGTTGTTCCATGTCCAGTTCTAACTGTTGCTTCCTAACCTGCATATAGGTTTCTCAAGAGGCAGGTCAGGTAGTCTGGTATTCCCATCTCTTTCAGAATTTTCCACAGTTTATTGTGATCCACACAGTCAAAGGCTTTGGCATAGTCAATAAAGCAGAAATAGATGTTTTTCTGGAACTCTCTTGCTTTACTGTAAAGCAAAGTTCTTTTTTCTATTTACTTGTCCTCTTGTTCCACTCTCACACCTCATCTCAAATTATCTTTTTTGCTTCGCCTTCTCCACACCCCCATATCTTTTGCTCTAAAGGAGAAAGAAGTTTTTCTGTTTTATTCAGAAGCTCACTTTGGCCTTTGCTCTAAGCCCCAATTTGCCCGAGATATGATTTTCCTTATCTTCTGCCATTTATGAAGACAGGAAAACTCTTACCATTAAAGTGTCTTATAAGTTTCCAGGCAGAGGAGAGGGTTATGGAGTTTTAACAGAAGTCATTTCTTGGACATCTCTGAACCAAGTGATGCCTTGTGGTATCTCTTTGTTTTGTTGCTTCTACCAGTTGAACTTTTTTGCATTGATAACAAGTAGTTGAATTTAACTTAAATTTGGATCCCTAATTCTTTGCTTAGAATGTCTGCAAAAAGATATCTTTGCGCTGCAGCCCTGAAATGAATATAAATTCTGTACATAGAAGATTGCCTGTCATGTACTCTAGGAGAGTGTCGAAGTGTCGAGAATGCCAAGTCTCTTGTAACAGATCACAGGCTTTCCAAAACAGGGAACAATTCATGTGGCTAATTTCTTTTCCACATAGGACCATTTTTCAGTATTAGAATATCAATCTGTGAAAAGTTTCTGGCTAACTTTTAAGAGAAGCTATTTGGCCTGTAGTAATATGTAATGTAACAATGGAAAAACAAAATGTCGAATTTAACTGAATAAGACATGCAGAGGAAGAAATCCTCATATAATTTGATGTGACTTGAAATTTGCTGATAAACTTTTAGAAAGTCAAAACCATAGGTACCAGTGACAGCTATCTTTAACCCACCTCCAAATGACTGAAAGTGACTTATTAGAGATGAACACCAGATCCTCTAGACTCTCACAGGCAAATATTGTGAAGAAAGTTTAGGTAGAATTCTGGTTTAGGTATTAAAAAGAGAAAGCTTAGATTAATAGATGAATGATATTTTTTAGTTAGTTTTAAAACAAATTAGTACATTTATTGTAGTGCCTACATTTTTAACTTGAAACGTCTTGATATGAAAGTGAAAGTCACTCCGTTGTGTCGGACTCTTTGCGACCCCATGGACTATACAGGGGTCCAGGCCAGAATACTGGAGTGGGTAGCTTTTCCCTTCTCCAGGGAATCTTCCCAACCCAGGGATCACACCCAGGTCTCCCGCATTGCGGGTGGATTCTTTACCAGCTGAACCATAAGGGAAGCCCAAGAATACTGGAGTGGGTAGCCTATCCCTTCTCCAGGGGATCTTCTCAACCCAGGAATTGAACTAGGGTCTCCTGCATTGCAGGTGGATTCTTTACCAACTGAGCTATGAGGGAAGCCTGAAATGCCTTACAGTGTGTCTTATAATCAGTGGCCTCTTAGACTAAAGAAATTGTGGAAGTTATAGTGCTCCCCCTCTTTCATGCTCTTGTCTCTGCCATCCAGTTGATCTCTGGAAACGCACTACCTGCCATACAATCCAGTTCCCCTAAACAGTTTCCTGCCCTATAAATATAACATGCTGTCTCAACTTTTATACCTGTGGCACGTCCTCTTTTTGGCGTTGTTTGTTCAGTCACTCAGTTGTGATCGACTCTTTGGGACCCCATGGATGCTACACAGCAGGTTTCCCTGTCTAGCACTATCTCCCAGAGCTTGCTTAGATTCATGTCCATTGAGTCGATGGTACCATCCAACCATCTCATCTCCTGTCACCCCCTTCTCCTCCTTCCCTCAATCTTTCCCAGCATCAGGGTCCTTTCCAATGAGTTGCTACTGTGCATCAGGTGACCACAGCATTGGAGCTTCAGCTTCAGCATCAGTCCTTCCAATGAATATTCAGGGTTGATTTCCTTCAGGATTGACCTGCTGTGTTCTTTAGTCATTGAATGCAGTTTTCCTGGCATATTGCTCGGTAGTTTAAGACTCAGCTCTGGCGTCACTTCTCTAAAAAATTTTCCCTGACTGTGTACCGCCTCCATATTGTACTCTGTGCTTATCTCTGGCACTGCACTTAGAGTGCAAATCTTATATTTTTACTCATATCAATTCAACAACACACAAACAAAAGCAAACATATTTTTCATGCAGCATGGCCCCTAAATGGAAGCCAAATTCTTCATCTGGTGCTTCACTGAAGAATCTCTCATCTGTTTCTGTACTGGGGGTGTGTGATCGCACTGTGTGATGGGTTTACTGAGTTATTGCAGTTTGTTGTATAGAGTTGCTGGGCTCAATTTGCAAAAAGCAGAACTCATTCTACATATTTTAAGCAGGATAAACTATAATTCAAGGAATCCGGCTCATACATATTCATCAGAGTGCTGGAGACCATTGCTGAATTTTTCAGAAAAAATTCCAGAATAATGCTACCTGGCCTGTCAGGAGTGCCGCTGACTCTCTCAGAGCAGGCATATGGAATTAGGAGTGACCTGTTGAATTCAAAGAATACAGTGCTGTACCTGCTGCTGTTCAGGGGTCAGGAAGCCAGTGCTATCCCAACCGCCCCTACCTCTGGACCCCCATAGAGCTTGATATGGGCACTGGGACATAGCTGCGGAAAACCCAGATACCCCAGGACTGTGCCCCTGAGTAGGAGGAAGACTGGCTGGTGTTCACTTGCGGATTCAACCTCATGCAAATAATTGAAGGACTTAACCAGTTTGCACTGGGAACCTGATGGCAAGGGACTCTGGACCAAGTAGTTTTATATATTCTACTGGTGCAGGTCAGTGGGGTGCTCTAGGAAGCTGAACTGAATGCTTATACCTAATTCCCTACATCTGCCTTAACCAGGTGTGCTATGTATCTCAAGCAAGGTAGAGACCTTTCTTGGGTAACTTTGTTTATACATTAAAACCAACATCTCACATAACTGTAAATCCATAATCTGTTCTAAGACAATGGCCTCTTTGTCTTAGAAGTAGACTTTCAGCTCTGAACAGTGACCGTGCTCTACTCATCTTTGGAACACAGTGGCCAGTACTGTGACTTGGAAGGAATATATGCATCAATTAACTGGTGAATAATAAAAAACAAAACCAAAAACCAAACCCTGTGTCCCTTGTGTCTTTTTTTGATTCAGCCAGTAGTTCCTCTGACTTTTTCTTTACCGTCTGAGCCACCAGGGAAGCCCCCTTTGACTTTTTCTAATCCAGTGGTTCTCAATCAGGGGCAATTTTGCCTTTCCCGGGGGACATTTGGAGATGTCTAGAGACATTTTTGAGTATAACTATTTTCAGGGGGGAGTGCCGTTAGCATCCATTGGGTAGAGACAGGCTTGCTGCTAAATATCCTATAATGCATAGGACAGACCCTGAAACAAAGGATTATTCAGCACAAAATGTCAATAGTGCTGGGGTTGAGAAATCTGCTCTAATTACTTTTCTCATTCTGTCTGCCACAATATTCTTATGTCAATAGATCAGAACCCTTGAGAATTTGGACTTTCTCAAAATTTAAATCCTCATCTGTCTTTTTCCTTTTTGGCAGGGGTTTCCCCCCGTCGTCTCTCATTCCATGTTAATCATTCTGTCCCCACATGTATTAATAATGGACCTCAGGGACACAGACTGGCCTTTAAGCTCTTACAATAGAATGTTTCTAGAGGGAAATTTTTGGAGTGTCTTTCTTCAACTTCTTAATTTTATAGCTTTAGATTTTGAATTAAAAGTTCATTCAACTTAGAAAATATCTTTAAAAAGTGGGAGATTTTATTCTAAAATATGTAGAACTTCAATGGTCAATATATCAATTTTACTGAATTAGTTGATTTTTTAGTTTACTCTTTCCTCTTTACAATTATCTGTCCAGTAGTCTTTAAGAGCAATGAAATCTTGCTCCCAAAATGAACTTCCTAGAAAAATTCAGTACTTCTTTTAGTTTATAGAAATATATCTCTTTTTATAATTAAGCACTTCTGGAAGTGTAAATATATCACAATTAGATAACGTAATTAAATGCTTATAAATAAAACATAAGTACTTAGTCATAATTAAAGTCATATATGTCTATAATCAGAACAGGGAGTGAATAAAGGTCTTTTTTTTTTTTAGGTTTTTAAAAAATATATAAATTTGTTTATTTTAATTGGAGGCTAATTACTTTACAATATTATATTGGTTTTGCCATACATTGACATGAATCTGCCACGGGTGTACATGTGTTCCCCATCCTGAATCCCCCCTCCCACTTCCCTCCCCATACCATCCCTCTGGGTCATCCCAGTGCACCAGCCCTGAGCATCCTGTATCCTGCATTGAACCTGGACTGGCAATTTGTTTCACATATGATATTATACATGTTTCAATGCCATTCTCCCAAATCATCCCACCCTCGCCCTCTCGCACAGAGTCCAAAAGACTGTTCTATACATCTGTGTCTCTTTTTGCTGTCTCGCATACAGGGTTATCATTACCATCTTTCTAAATTCCATATATATCCATTAGTATACTGTATTGGTGTTTTTCTTTCTGGCTTACTTCACTTTGTATAATAGGCTCCAGTTTCATCCACCTCATTAGAACTGATTCAAATGTATTCTTTTTAATGGCTGAGTAATACTCCATTGTGTATATGTACCACAGCTTTTCAGTAAAGGTCTTAAAGCCTGAACTAAATGAAACTCAGCTTAAGCATCCAACTCTTACTGAGCACCTACTATTCCCTTCTGCTTACCATTGAGAATACATTAGTGAGCATATTATATCCAGTCCTTACCCTCATGGAGCTTTCATTATTTAGTTAGGATCTCTCTCTACTAGATAATCACACAAGTAGGATTTAATTACTGTGGTGAAAATTCTATAACTAAAAATCACAAGATGGTATGAAAGTAAATAGGGAATCTGACAGTATTTAGAAGTTAATCAGAAGAGTTCCTTAAGAAAATAGTGATTCAATTCATACCTGAAAGATGAGTAAGAGTTGGCTATGCACAATCTGAAAGATGAGTAAGAGTTGGCTATGCACAATCTGGAGGAAACAATATTCCTAGCAGATGCATCTATAATGTCTTGAGGCAAAAAAAGAGTTTGTTCAGAGAAAACAGAGAAGGATTTTGGATGCAATATGCAGAACTGGGAAGCCATGAGATGGTTTTTGTAGAGGAATGATTTAATCAGATTTACATTTTAAATGGGCTTCCCTTGTGGCTCAGCTGGTAAAGAATCTGCCTGCAATGCAGGAGACCTGAGTTCGATCCCTGGGTTGGGAAGATCCCCCAGAGAAGGGAAAGGCTACCTACTCCAGTATTCTGACCTGGAGAATTCCATGTAGTGTAGTCCATGGGGTCGCAAAGAATTGGACATGACTGAACTACTTTCACTTTTCACATTTTAAATAATTGCTGTGATTGCTACGTGAAAAATGGAGTTGGGACAGGAAAAGTATGTTAGAGGAAACTAGTGAGAGGGTGATGTGGGTAGCCAGGTGAGAGATGATGGTGACTTCAATTGGAAGGCACATCGATTTGGGGGCAAAGGCAACTGAATTTGTGATTGTTTTTGGTGGGGGCAGAAATGGAGTGGAGTGTGGTTAGGGGAGAATCATTGAAGGAGAGGAAGTGTTAGTAATGGTTCACAGATTTCTGGCTAGAGAGTCTGGGAGGATGCTGGTATCATTTACCATGATAGGTAACGCCAGAGGAGAAACAGTTTGGGGCAAAGTGGTTAGAGATGATTAATTTATTTGGAGAGCATGCTCTGTTTGAGATTCTTATAATACATTCAAGTGTCTCAACTAGAGATAATTTAAACATTTGGACCAATGAGTCTGTAACTCAGAAGAGCAACCTGGGCTGGAGATAGGTTTTAAATACTATTGCCTATAGATGGTGTTTGAAGATACAGGAATAGCTGAGATCACTTTGGGAAAGAATTGAAGAGGGACAAAGACTGAGCCCCGAGGAAGTTCTACACAGAAAGATGGGTAGAAAGGGAAACATCAGCAAAGCAGGCTGATAATGAGTCAGAAGAAAAACTAAGGAAGTGTGGGGACATGGAAAGATGCAAGGCAAGGAAAGAGACGGTTACTAGAGGGAGGAGTGGAATCCTGTGTACTACAGAGGAAGCTAGGAGTTTAAATAGGGAAGATGTGAACATTTTCCTTGACTTGGAAACATGTAAGTCATGGGTGGCTTAATGCTAGAATCTAGGCAATAAGAACAGAAGCCAGGTCTATGGCCATACCACCCTGAACGCACTTGATATTGTCTGATCTCGGAAGCTAAACAGGGTAGGCCCTGGTGAGTACTTGGTTGGGAAGAAAGAAGCCAGACTAGAATGGATTCAGAATAGTAGTGGAAATTGAAGCTATAGCTATATATTTTATAACTGGGAGACTAAATAAGGTTTTAGTTGGAAATTTGTAGTCTAGTAAAATTTATTTTTGTTTTTTAAGATAGGAGAGACACTTTAACAAGTGGTGCTGGGAAAACTGGTCAACCAAGTGTAAAGGAATGAAACTAGAACACTTTCTAACACCATACAAAAAAAAATAAACTCAAAATGGATTGAAGATCTAAATGGAAGACCAGAAACTATAAAACTCTTAGAGGAAAACCTAGGCAGAACACTCTGTGACATAATCACAGCAAGATCTTCTATGACCCACCTCCCAGAGTAATGGAAATAAAAACAAAATAAATGAATGAGATCTAATTAAACTTAAAAGCTTTTGCACAACAAAGGAAACTATGGTGGTGGTGGTGGTTTAGTCTCTAAGTCATATCCAACTCTTGCAATCCCATGGACTGTAACCTTCCAGACTCCTTGTCTGTGGTTTTCTCCAGGTGAGAATACTGGAGTGGGTTGCCATTTCCTTCTCCAGGAAGGAAACTATAAGCAAGGTGAAAAGACAGCCTTCAGAATGGGAGAAAATAATAGTGGATGAAGCAACTGACAAAGAATTAGTCTCAAAAACATGCAAGCAGCTCATGCAGCTCAATAACAGAAAAATGAACAACCCAGTCAAAAAGTGGGCCAAAGAACTAAATAGACATTTCTCCAAAGACATATAGATGGCTAAAAAACACATGAAAGAATGCTCAACATCACTCATTATTAGAGAAATACAAATCAAAACCATAATGAGGTACCATCTCACACCAGTCAGAATGGCTGCCATCAAAAAGTCTACAAAAAAATGCTGGAGAGGGTGTGGAGAAAAGGGAACCCTCTTACACTGTTGGTGGGGATGCAAACTAGTACAGCCACTATGGAGAACAGTGTGGAGATTCCTTAAGAAACTGGAAATAGAACTGCCATGTGACCCAGCAATCCCACTGCTGGGCATACACACCAAGGAAACCAGAAGCAAAAGAGACACACGTTCTTCACTGTTCATTGCAGCGCTGTTACAATAGCGAGGACATTGAAGCAACCTAGATGTTGATCAGCAGATGAATGGTTAAGGAAGTTGTGGTATATAAACACAATGGAACATTACTCAGCTAAAAACAATGCATTTGAGTCAGTTCTAATGAGGTGGATGAAACTGGAGCCTATTATACAGAGTGAAGTAAGTCAGAAAGAGAAACACCAATATACTATATTAATGCATATATATGGAATTTAGAAAGACGATAACGACGATCCTGTATGCAAGGCAGCAGAAGAGACACAGATGTAAAGAACAGACTATTGGACTATGTGGGAGAAGTTGAGGGTGGGATGGTTTGAGAGAATAGCACTGAAACATGTATATTACCATGTGTGAAATAGAAGACCAGTGCAAGTTCGATGCATGAAGCAGGGCACTCAAAGCCAGTGCTCTGGGAGGGGGAGGGGGTGGGGAGGGAACGGGGAGGGGAGTTCAGGATGGGGGGCTCATGTGCTCTTGTGGCTGATCTGTGCTGATGTGTGGCAGGGGCCACTACAGTGTTGTGAAGTGACTGCCCTCCAATTAAAATCAATGAATAAATTTTTTTAAAAAGGTTGGAGAGACAATAGTATGTTTAAATGATTACCAAGGGAGTTCAGTAAAGAAGGAAAGTTTGAAGTTATGTAAGAGACAACGGATATAATCCAGAGGGGGAAGTTCCTGAGAAAGTGGGAGGAGGTAGGATTCATAGTACAGATGAAGAGATTTCCTATGATGGAAAATACTTCCTATTTAGTTAACAGGAGGAGAGAGATAATAAATGTGAAGTTTAGAATATATAAATGTGATTCCTTTAGAGTGAAATATGACTTAAATCCTGTTAGTGCTCTGAGGTTATTTGCATGTATACCTCCAGAGCTTGAAATTAGCAACCATGCTATTGGGAGATTAAGATGTAATACACTTGTGGATGCCTTCCTACCTGAGGATTACTTAAGAGATAAGGTGCTATAATCTTATTTGAAGTGAATTGATATCTCTGTCACTCCACTGGCATGGAGCCTGGGTACCTACACACGGCAGGTCTCACTTCTCATGCCCACAAGGTGATTTGATAAGTACCCCCAGGCAAACAGCCAAAATAAAAGTTGATGGGCACTGAACAACCGTGTGCTTATAGACTTCATCAGGATTGAATAACACTTCGGGATTCATTTTTCACCCTTGTTTTGGACAGCATAGGAATAAAAAGATTTGCTAGACTCCTAAGATGCAGAGGCACCTTTGGCGTGATAGTGGCAGTGGTAATGTGTCGGTAAGAATTGTATTTGACTGCAAGAGACAAAAAATTCAACTGCGTTGGCCTAAACAATATGGGTTCATGTCATATGATAATCAGTTCTTTGATACAGATTTCTGGTGTTTCAGGGACAGGACAATGTCAGGGCCAGCATCTTTGTGTTCTCTTGATCTTTCCCCACATTCAGGTATGAGTGCTGACGTCCAGCCATTGTTTCTGCTTTCAAAGCAAGAAGAAGTAGGAACTTGGAAGTGCTTACTAGTTGCATGTGTCCCTCTTTATCAAGGAAGAAAAATTCCCCAGAAATCCCTCCAGCAGATCTCTGCTTACATCTGGGGCCAGAGGGTAAAGGAAGCTGACAAAGCATATTCTTGACTATGTAGCCTCTTTGGTGGAGGCATCATGGTGGAAAAGAGTGGGAAATAACTTGGGTAGTCCAATCCGCAATGTCTATCACTTGGCAATAGGGGACTAAGGAAGCACTCCAGGAGGAGTAGAAGTGGCAAGTCATGGCCTGGGCCAAAGCAGAGGAAGTGAGTCACCAAATAGCGGTGGCTCTGAATAGACTGAAAACAGATTGGTGTCTGAGAAAAGAAATCTTTAGGAAGAATGTGGTCTCTAAACCATTCCTTGGGAGCTTCAGGATAGTATCATATCTGTTTTACTCACCAACATATTACCAAGTACTTAGTGTGGTATCTGGTATATAGCAGGCTTTCAGTGACTGTTAAATTATTGCATGAATGAATCCTCTATGACTGTGGTGAGATAAACCCAAGACAATAGTAGGAGGAACCTGGTGCTGCCTCACTTAATTTGGGATGTATTTCAGTGGAGTTGGGGCCAGGCAGATTAAAATCATTGATTTTGACAGACTGAGAGGAGGACATAGCTTCTCTGTTTTCTTTTCCAATGTATGTCCTAGAAAGGAGCCTATTTAAGAAAATTGCACAGAATTGAGGAGTTTGGGATTGAGGTGAGTTTCAGGGCTTCTTACCAGCACAGGGACAGCAGGAGAGCACAGTGGGGAAGATGGGTCCAGGGTAACCCAGCCCTGTCATGTCCACACATGTCTTTCTTTAAAGGGTATTCTGCACATTCAATTAACAAGAGACCAGAAGAGTGGCCGGGGGAAATTCACTCCTGATTAAAAATTCCATTTGTCTGTGAGCAGAGCTTATTTTAATAAATTGACAGAGAAATGAATCTGAGGCTGCTAGATCTTTGGTCCATTTAAATGAGTCAGAGTGAATTGAATCTTTCCAATTTTTTCAGTTTTCTTTAGGCTGCTCAGTCATATATTAATAGTATTCTCAAAGTTATAAATACATTGAAATAGATTTTACAATTGTGAAAGTTTAAAACCTATGATTTAAAAAAAACGAAAAAGAGGGAACTCTGCAATCTATCTTCTCTTAGATTCAGGAATTTAAAAAAATCTGAAACTTATATATAATTATCTTCTCCATGTTATTCTTGAATTCCTTTACATTGTTGTTATGATCAAAGTTCTGCAAAACTTGCTTATTCTAAAAGTCATTTTCAGTGGACTGAAAAAAAAAAAACTTCCTATGCCTCCTTAGAAATTAAAAAAATAATTAACTTGTTGGAAGCCATAGAAGAACCAGAATGTTAGAACAAATAAAGAGAAGAAAATTAAATTAGGATCCTTTTTCATATATTTTCTCAGGGTGGAGAGTTCTTTTCTTAATTGAGAGACCGTAGGGAAATAATAAGTAAAAACAACTATGATCTTACAGGTGGTGCTAGTAGTAAAGAATCCAACTGCCAGTGTAAGAGACAGAATCTGAGATGCGGGTTTGATCCCTACATTGCCAGGATCCCCTGAAGTAGGAAGTGGCAACCCACTCCAGTATTCTTGCCTGGAAAATTCCACGGACAGAGGAACCTGGCAGGCTACAGTCCATGGGGTTGCAAAGAGTCAGATATGATTGAGCAAGTTCAGTTCAGTTCAGTTCAGTCGCTCAGTCGTGTCCGACTCTTTGCGACCCCATGAATCGCAGCACGCCAGGTCTCTCTGTCCATCACCATCTCCCAGAGTTCACTCAGACTCACGTCCATCAAGTCTGTGATGCCATCCAGCCATCTCATCCTCAGTCGTCCCCTTCTCCTCCTGCCCTCAATCCCTCCCAGCATCAGAGTCTTTTCCAATGAGTCAACTCTTTGCATGAGGTGGCCAAAGTACTGGAGTTTCAGCTTTAGCATCATTCCTTCCAAAGAAATCCCAGGGCTGATCTCCTTCAGAATGGACTGGTTGGATCTCCTTGCAGTCCAAGGGACTCTCAAGCGTCTTCTCCAACACCATAGTTCAAAAGCATCAATTCTTCGGTGCTCAGCTTTCTTCACAGTCCAACTCTCACATCCATACATGACCACAGGAAAAACCATAGCCTTGACTAGATGGACCTTTGTTGGCAAAGTAATGTCTCTGCTTTTGAATATACTATCTAGGTTGGTCATAACTTTTCTTCCAAGAAGTAAGCGTCTTTTAATTTCATGGCTGCAGCCACCATCTGCCGTGATTTTGGAGCCCAAAAAATTAAAGTCTGACACTGTTTCCACTGTTTCCCCATCTATTTCCCATGAAGTGATGGGACCGGATGCCATGATCTTCATTTTCTGAATGTTGAGCTTTAAGTCAACTTTTTCACTCTCCTCTTTCACTTTCATCAAGAGGCTTTTAAATTCCTCTTCACTTTCTGCCATAAGGGTGGTGTCATCTGCATATCTGAGGTGATTGATATTTCTCCCGGCAATCTTGATCCAGCTTGTGTTTCTTCCAGTCCAGCATTTCTCATGATGTACTCTGCATAGAAGTTAAATAAGCAGGGTGACAATATACAGCCTTGACATACTCCTTTTCCTATTTGGAACCAGTCTGTTGTTCCATGTCCAGTCCTAACTGTTGCTTTCTGACCTGCATACAGATTTCTCAAGAGGCAGGTTAGGTGGTCTGGTATTCCCATCTCTTTCAGAGTTTTCCACAGTTTATTGTGATCCACACAGTCAAAGGCTTTGGCATAGTCAATAAAGCAGAAATAGATGTTTTTCTGGAACTCTCTTGCTTTTTCCATGATCCAGCGGATGTTGACAATTTGATCTCTGGTTCCTCTGCCTTTTCTAAAACCAGCTTGAACATCAGGGAGTTCACGGTTCACGTATTGCTGAAGCCTGGCTTGGAGAATTTTGAGCATTACTTTATTAGCGTGTGAGATGAGTGCAATTGTGCGGTAGTTTGAGCATTCTTTGGCATTGCCTTTTTCTTTGGAATTGGAATGAAAACTGCCTTTTCCAGTCCTGTGGCCACTGCTGAGTTTTCCAAATTTGCTGGCATATTGAGTGCAGCACTTTCACAGCATCATCTTTCAGGATTTGAAACAGCTCCACTGGAATTCCATCACCTCCACTAGCTTTGTTCATAGTGATGCTTTCTAAGGCCCACTTGACTTCACATTCCAAAATGTCTGGCTCTAGATTAGTGATCACATCATCATGATTATCTGGGTCGTGAAGATCTTTTTTATACAGTTCTTCCATGTATTCTTGCCACCTCTTCTTAATATCTTCTGCTTCTGTTAGGTCCAGACCATTTCTGTCCTTTATTGAGCCCATCTTTGCATGAAATGTTCCCTTGGTATCTCTAATTTTCTTAGAAAGATCTCTAGTCTTTCCCATTCTGTTGTTTTCCTCTATTTCTTTGCATTTTTTGCTGAAGAAGGCTTTCTTATCTCTTCTTGCTATTCTTTGAAACTCTGTATTCAGATGCTTATATCTTTCCTTTTCTCCTTTGCTTTTCGCTTCTCTTCTTTTCACAGCTATTTGTAAGGCTTCCCCAGGCAGCCATTTTGCTTTTTTGCATTTCTTTTCCCTGGGGATGGTCTTGATCCCTGTCTCCTGTACAATGTCACGAACCTCATTCCATAGTTCATCAGGCACTCTATTTATCAGATCTAGTCCCTTAAATCTATTTCTCACTTCCACTGTATAACCATAAGGGATTTGATTTAGGTCATACCTGAATGATCTAGCGGTTTTCCCTATTTTCTTCAATTTGAGTCTGAATTTGGTAATAAGGAGTTCATGATCTGAGCCACAGTCAGCTCCTGGTCTTGTTTTTGTTGACTGTATAGAGCTTCTCCATCTTTGGCTGCAAAGAATGTAATCAATCTGATTTTGGTGTTGACCATCTGGTGATATCCATGTGTAGAGTCTTCTCTTGTGTTGTTGGAAGAGGGTGTTTGCTATGACCAGTGCATTTTCTTGGCAAAACTCTATTAGCCTTTGCCCTGCTTCATTCTGCATTCCGAGGCCAAATTTGCCTGTTACTCCAGGTGTTTCTTGACTTCCTACTTTTGCATTCCAGTCCCCTATAATGAAAAGGACATCTTTTTTGGGTGTTAGTTCTAAAAGGTCTTGTAGGTCTTCATAAAACCGTTCAACTTCAGTTTCTTCAGCGTTACTTAAAGTAACCATAATTAATGTTGTTTTCCTAGTTAGATTATAATTTGCTCTGGGGCCTCCCTTGTGGCTCAGCTGGTAAAGAATCTGCCTGCAATGTGGGAGACGTGGGTTCGATCCCTGGGTTGGGAAGATCCCCTGGAGAAGGGAAAGGCTACCCACTCCAGTATTCTGACCTGGAGAATTCCATGGACAGAGGAGCCTGGTGGCAGGCTATAGTCCATGGGGTCACAAAGAGTCAGACATGACTAAGCAACTAACACACACACATAGTAAAACTTTATTCTATATTATGATTTGTTTTGTGGCCTAAGAAGCACCAGACCCAGCATCTGGTGTCTGGTCCAGGCTCTTCTAAGATAGGTAACTTTAGGCAAGTCATTTCTATCTATGGAAGTTCAAGGTTCCTCTTGAGAGATTTGGACTAACATTTTGCTCCTCAGTCTTTTTCTGCCTCAACATACTGGATAGTTGCAGTATTCAATAATAAATTCAATAGTAATAGTATATGTACTAGGGTTCTGCAGAGAGTCCAAATGAATAGAGTAGGTACATGGGAAGGGATTTATTATGAAGGATTGGCTCTTGTAATTATGGAGGCTGAGAAATCCATATGTTAGATGCTGAGTTAGGGACTTTTCCTCATTTCATTCTCAGCATATGAAGTTGTATTAGATTTTATGATAATCCCCAATTTAGAGAGAGAGAAATTGGCTCAGAAAATTTAAGAAACAAAGCAAGGTCACGCAACTAGTGAGTAGCATATCTCTTATTGAAAAGTAAAAGTGTTAGTCGCTTAGTTGTGTTCGACTCTGTGACCCCATGGATTGTAGCCCACCAGGCTTCTCTGTCCATGGAGTTCTCCAGGCAAGAATACCAGAGTGGGTTGCCATTCCCTTCTGCAGGGAATCTTCCCAACCCAGGGTTTGAACCCAGGTCTCCTGCATTGCAGGCAGATTATTTACCATCTGAGCCACCAGGTAAGCTCTATCTCTAATTAATTCAGGGCTAACTAATATTTCAGTGTTTGTTCTTAGTCCTTACATTATGCTGCTGCTTATAGTCATGATTCTCAAATGGGGTGGTGAAAAGTTTATGCCCCTTGACCCATAGATATATCATGATGTTGATATGCCAGGAGATTTTTAAAAGCTCACTTGAATATAACCGAACTAGGTGATCTTTAAGCTTCTTTTCATAGATAACATTTATGACTTTGGGATCCTGCTGCTGAGGAGGAAGGAACAAGATTGAATCCAATAAATTCCGTTGCTTTTTGTTGTCCTCAGATAGCCTGCACAAATCTGCTGCTCATCCGTTCCTCCTGTCTCTTTCAATAACTCACTGTCTTCAGAACAGCCTCTGATCAGAAACTTCATTAAGTCAGCTCTGACTTGTCTTAGATCATACCTCTTAGATAACATATTGAAAATGCCAGTTGGGTCACCTGTGGTGCTCTTCTAATTAGACTGCCTTAGGCATAATTTTGTTAATATTGCTATAACAACAAATAACCCTGTCACTGATGCCAGTGATCCAATTACAACCTGTACATCTAGCAATTATTATCTTTATAGCTGGCAAGGATAAGTTGACTGAGGGTCACTTATAAATGAGAGTCATACCCACATTTCAATTTTCTGATATCCAAAAAATGTGTCATACCTTCCATCAGGATCTTTTCTCATGAGACCACCCCTTCTGAAAGGACTGGCAGAAAAGAAAGCACCATCAGAATCAGACTCTCACCTGGGCACATTTTTGTGCATTTCTTTTCCTTTCCTGCCTAGCAGTTGGAGAGAGCAGAGATGTCTAAAAGTAGGTGAGACCCTTGACTGAAGGAGAAGATTGGAAGAGTCCTGCGGAGAGCCATTCCTGGAAGCTTTTGCAGATTCTTTAGAGCTAAAATGTAACCCCAAAATAGAAAGAGGATGACCATCACATTTGGCTTAATTGTCGATGGAGGCACTGCCTTTTTTAAAAAATGTTTTTAGAGCATATGGTGTAGTGCCTTACTTCTACCTGGTGGTATTGTCCTTAGGGCTTCCCTCATAGCTCAGTCAGTAGAGAATCTGCCTGCAATGCAGGAGACCTGGGTTTGATTCCTGGATCGGGAAGAATCCTGGGAAGAATTCCTGGGTCGAGAAGATCCCCTGGAGAAGGAAATGGCAACCCACTCCAGTATTCTTGCCTGGAGTATCCCATGGACAGAGGAACCTGGTGGGATACAGTCCATGGGGTCACAAGAGTCAGACGCGACTTAGCGACTAAACCACCAACATGTCCTCATTATATGAAAGGCTGCTCCTCAACTTCAGCTGTTTCTCATTCCTGTTGTGAGTTTTGTTTTTTCTTTTCCTCGTCCTTCCCCTTCTGCTTGGCTCTGCCTCTGACTGAGGTGCTTATTCCTATGCCCTACACTCTTCCACTTCAAGCTTTAGGTGAAAACAATGGGCTGGGGAAGAGGGCAATGAGGGGCTAGGCAGACTTATACTATCTTCATCACAAGAGCCTCCTAAGAGCAATATTTTTACCTGCATGTTCCATTGGTCCAGCCATAGTCCTGCTCCACTAACTCCATAGGCCACTGATAGTTCATAGTTGAGAAAGGCTTCTCACATGGAGTCCAAGTAGATTGTATGCCAGAAGACAAACAATGGAGCAAAGCCTACGAGCTTGACCTCCACCTCACCATCTGCAGTGGCTCCATCACCTATTATTGAATACCGCCATGTGCCAAGACTTACGCCAGATGCCTTACATGTATTAATATAAACCGTCTCCCTCCTATTCGAATGTTCAGTTTCTCATTATTGTAAAAGATGACTCTGGTCACACTTCGGCCCTTATTCCTTGGACCAAATTTTCAGGAGCCACATGGAGCCTTCTCTCTCTTGCCCAACATTTCCCATCTCAGCTTTTCATCCCTACAGTTCCTGATGTGGTCCCCATTTGAATCCTGTCCTTTGTCTCCCTCTTCCTCAAGATATCCTCCTAGTACCATCAACCTGTGAGATTTTCACTCTACTATCAGAATTGGGGACCCTGATCCGCATGTTGGGATACTGCTCTTTTAGTTATTTCCCTGAACACAGTTTGGCATGAGAATGCACAAAAGCTTAGCTCTGCAGTAGTTAAATGCATACCAGTATCTCAGGTGTATTGTGGTTCAATCAACTTTTACAAGTTGGTGCCAAATCCAACTCTAGTGCTGTTTCTTTGTAATATGTGTCTTGAATTGTATTCAGTGGATTTACAAATGAAGTTTTGGAGCATAATCTATTGATATGTTAGAGACAGTCTACATTTTGGATGGATATATTAATAGAAAAAGTTGCAGTTTTGTAGCTTGAAGAATTAACCTTAAAACATTGCTTTTAGGAATAGCAATGTCTTTTTCTAAATGAGACTTGAATTGTATCCTGTGACAAAACTAAATTAAGTTTTAAATAAAGTATGTGGCTTTCTACTCCAAATCAAAGCAACCAGCCAAAATAACTGGCAACTGTAGAGAATGCTATTGGAAAGTAAGTTCTTTTTTCATGAAAGGAAAAGAAAGTTTGTGTCATTTCCATCTCTTTTGGTTCACATTGAGCTCAGCTAGTTTCTGGCATAGAGTCGCATTTCAATAAACGTTGGTGAGTGTTGATTTGGAATAAACAGGATGCTCTAGTGTCTGTATCTTTGCTAGCAAGTATTCCAACTGAACTAAATTATTTATCTTAAAATGAGTGTCTTCCCCGCTGCCCCAATACTTTTATCTGATGCTTATTTTTGTCGTGTGCAATTAAAGGTTGGTGAATGGCTGTTACAAATGATGGTGTATTGGTTGAATGCCCAGACCAGGAGGAGAGGGTCACACCCTATCTTATTCTTGTCACACTGTTCTTTGGATGAGGGAGTCAAGAGTTGGTTCGGAGCTTTTGTATTCAGTCTGTCACTTGGTTTTTTGTTTGTCTGGAGTCCTTTATGGTTGATGAAAGGAAGCAGAGTTCTAAATGGGAGCTCATTGAGTCAGGATCCATGTCTGTTCACCTTCATGCCCTCTTTTAACATCTAGCCTAGAGAAGGAAGGAAATAATTACTGTTTGTTAAGGATCTACTGAGTCAGGCACTCTTCTGGGCAGGTTATATACACGGTCTCATTTAATTAACACAATAGCCTTATGATACAAACTTAGAGTTGAAAAAAACTGAAAAATATAAGGCTTAAGGGATTTGCTAAAATCATGTAGTTATGAAATTCACCATTGTATACTCAACTCCTAGCAGTGCCTTATACATAATAAAGTTCAGTAAATAAATACTGTTCTGTCTTTAATGTTACTGCTCTTTTCATTGTCAAATGCTGCCTATCCAGTATTTGTACTTAATTTGATAGCCCTAAGAATGGCTTGAGACATCTGGTGACTGTGCAGGGGTTTCCATGTTTGGCATATATGTTATAACCGTTCATCTAGGTATACCCACTTTTTTTGTGGAGGAGGATGATGCTTTCTTTTCTGTATTTTTTTTAATTCAAAAATATTTACTGAGAATCTATTGGTAAAATGGGTTATGGTGTTCAAGATAAACAAGTAAGCTTCTATCTCTAACACAAAAAGTTCAAAATGTGACACATGTTAACACACAATGATGATATATATTGTATGTATATAAAAATCAGTGTCACCACTGACAGGGGTTTTGTGAGAGTCTCCAGCTTCTGCCACAGAGAGACTGAGGTAGAGGTGTCTGAGGGAAAAAAAAAAATATTTGAGACTCAAATGATGAATTATTGCTTATCAGCTAGATAAGAGAAAGGCATCCAAGGCCATAGGGGCAGCAAGAACAAAGATAAACAAGATTTGAAAAAATCCGCAAGACATTCCCAAGTGGAGCTAGTGGTAAAGAACCAGCCTGCCGATGCAGGAGACATAAGAGGCAAGGGTTGGCTCGCTGGGTTGCGGAGATTCCCCTGGAGGTGAGAATGGCAACCCACTCTAGTATTCTTGCCTGGAGAATCCCATGGACAGAGGAGCCTGGTGGGCTACAGTCCATAGAGTCTCACAGAATCAGAAACAACTGAAGTGTCTGAGCACTCATACACGCAAGACATTCATGCGATTGGATGGTGGCTTGCATGTAAATTTATCATGGAAGGATGAGGATGAAGAAGTAACTTGTTAATAAATACATACCGTTTATTTCACACTTACTGTATGTCAATTAGATTGCTAAGGGCTTCATATAATCATCATCATCATAATGCCTGGCATAACTTATGATTGTTATTTTTATTTTAGGAATAAGGACACCACGCCTTTGGGAATTTAAGCTTTGGCTTAATTCCAAAGTCACAGGACTAGTGACTGACAGAGCCAGCTCTTGAACCAGGTGAGTCTGACACCAAAGCTACTATGCCTTACCACTATAGGACGCTACTTTCCAAATGTAAAAAGCCATTGCGCCTTACCACCATAGGACACTACTTTCCAAATGTAAAAAGCCACTGTGCCTTACCACTATAGGACGCTACTTTCCAAGCGTAAAAAGCCGTTGCGCCTTACGACTATAGGACGCTACTTTCCAAGTGTAAAAAGCCACTGTGCCTTACCACCATAGGACACTACTTTCCAAGCGTAAAAAGCCGCTGTGCCTTACCACTATAGGACGCTACTTTCCAAGCATAAAAAGCCGCTGTGCCTTACCACCATAAGACGCTACTTTCCAAATGTGAAAATTCAGGATAGAAATGGTTGCATAGGCTCTGCTAAGAAATTTGTATTTTATTCTCCTCAGTATGAGAAATAATAAAAAGATTTTAGAACTGTTTTAAAAAAGCCCACTCTCTCTTTGACAGGCTTGGCAATATATTTCTGTATATCCTCAGGCAAGGGAAAAGAAAATATAAACACATGGGACTACATCAAACTAAAACGCTTTTGTATAGCAAAGGAAACTATCAATAAAATGAAAAGACAACCTGATAAATTGAGAAGATGTTTGTAAATCATATGTGTAGTAAAGAGTTAATATCCAAAATATGTATGAAGAACTCATACAACTCAATAACAAAAAAATACAACCTGATTCAAAAATAGATATAGAACTTGAATACACATTATTCTAAAGAAGACACACAGATGGCCAACCGTTCTATGAAAAGATATTCAGCATCACCAGTTATTAGGGAAATGCAAATCAAAACTACAATGAGATATTGCTTCATGCTTATTATCCAAAAGACAATAAATAACAAATGTTAGCAAGATGTGGAGAAAATGGAACCCTTATACACTGTTGATAGGAATGTAAATTGGTACAGTTACTATGGAAAACAGTAGGGAGATTCCTCAGAAAATCAAGAGTAGGACTACCATATGATCCATCTATCCCACTTCTGAGTATTTACCCAAAGAATATGAAAACATTAATTTGAAAAGATACTTCATTGCAGCTTTATTTACAATAGCCAATATGTGGAAATGACCAAAGTGCCTACCAGTGAGTGAATGGATAAAGAAGTTATGGTTTATATACACAATGGAATATTACTCAGCCATAAAAAGACAAAATCTTGCCATTTGCATCAACATGGATGGACCTGAAGTGTCCATTATGTTCAGTCAAATAAATCAGAGAAATTCACTTATGTGTGAAATCTAAAAAACAAAACAAACTGAAAAACATAACTAAGCAGAAACAGATTCATAGATACAGAGAGCACAGACAGGAGTTTGCCAGAGGAGAGGGGCATGGGGATGAGTGAAATAGGTGAGGGAAATTAAGAAGTACAAGCTTCAGTTACAAGTAATGAAAGTGATACATACATACAGAATAGGGAGTACAGTCAATACATAGTCAGTAATATTGTAATAACTTTTTATAGTGAACAAATGGCAACTTGACTTATCATGGTGATCATTTTGTAATGTATAGAAATATTGAATCACTGTGTTTTACACTGGGAACTAGCATAGTATTGTAGGTCAATTATACTTCACAAAAACAAAGGAACAGATAAACTTACAGAGAAAGATTTGTAGCTACCAGAGGCAGGGGGTGGGAGGAGGGGAATTGGATAAAGGTGGTCAAAAGGTACAAACTTCCAGCTTGGGTCAGATAAGTACTAGGGATGTGGTGTATAATGTGGTTAATATAATTAACACTGCTGTATGTTACATATGAAAGTTGTTAAGTTAGTGAGTCCAAAGAATTCTCATCACAACGAAAATGTTTTTATTTTTCATTAATTTTGAATTTGTATGAGATGATGGATGTTCACTAAATTTATTGTATTCATTTCATGGTGTACGTGAGTCAAATCATTATGCCATCCATGTACCTTAAATGATGCTGTATGTCAGTAAAACTGGGAGGAAAAAAATGAAACTTTCTCGCTACCTTTTTCCAGCCTGTGGAATCACAAACAAACAAAATAAATGAAACTAAACCAAACCAAACACACGGATAGGGAACAGAGTAGTGGCTACCAGAGGGGAATGGGTAGGGGAGAGGGCAAAACGGGTAAAGGGGATCAACTGGTGGTGGATGGAAACGAAGTCTTTGGTGGTGAGCACACTGTAGGGTATAGAGAACTAGATGTATAATGTGCTTCACATGAAACTAATGTAATTTTATAAACCAATGTTGCCTCAATAAAAATAAGTTAAAAATTATCTTTGCTTCATTTAAAAGATTACCCTTTTAGGATCAGATTATGGACATTGTGGAGCCTGGGATACCAAGAAGGAAAACATGTCATTTGTAGAGAGATATTATGGCTTCACGACCCAGATAATCCCAATGGTATCATCACTCACCTAAAGCCAGACATCCTGGAATGCAAAGTCAAGTGGGCCTGAGAAAGCATCACTATGAACAAAACTAGTGGAGGTGATGGAATTCCAGTTGAGCTCTTTCAAATCCTGAAAGATGATGCTGTGAAAGTGCTGCACTCAGTATGCCAGCAGATTTGGAAAACTCAGCAGTGGCCACAGGACTGGAAAAGGTCAGTTTTCATTCCAATCCCAAAGAAAGGCAATGCCAAAGAATGCTCAAACTACCACACAATTGAACTCATCTCACGCTATAAAGTAATGTTCAAAATTCTCTAAGCTGGGCTTCAGCAGAACATGAACCATGAACTTCCAGATGTTCAAGCTGGTTTTAGAAAAGGCAGAGGAACCAGAGATCAAATTGCCAACATCCGCTGGATCATAGAAAAAGCAAGAGAGTTCCAGAAAAACATCTATTTCTGCTTTATTGACTATGCCAAAGCCTTTGACTGTGTGGATCACAATAAACTGTGGAATATTCTGAAAGAGATGGGAATACCAGACCACCTGACCTGCCTCTTGAGAAACCTGTATGCAGTTCAGGAAGCAACAGTTAGAACTGGACATGGAACAACAGACTGGTTCCAAATAGGAAAAGGAGTACGTCAAGGCTGTATATTGTCACCCTGCTTATTTAACTTACACACAGAGTACATCATCAGAAACGCTGGGCTGGAGGAAACACAGGCTGGAATCAAGATTGCCGGGAGAAATATCAATAACCTCAGATATGCAGATGACACCACCCTTATGGCAGAAAGTGAAGAAGAAATAAAGAGCCTCTTGGTAAAAGTGAAAGAGGAGAGTGAAAAAGTTGGCTTAAAGCTCAACATTCAGAAAATTAATACCATGGCATCCAGTCCCATCACTTCATGGCAAATGGGGAAACAGTGGAAACAGTGACAGCCTTTATTTTTTGGAGCTCCAAAATCACTGCAGATGGTGACTGCAGCCATGAAATTAAAAGACCCTTGCTCCTTGGAAGAAAAGTTATGACCAACCTAGACAGCATATTAAAAAGCAGAGACATTACTTTGCCAACAAAGTTCTGTCTAGTCAAAACTATGGTTTTTCCAGTAGTCATGTATGGATATGAGAGCTGGACTATAAAGAAAGCTGAGCGCCAAAATGTAGATGTTTTTGAACTGTGGTGTTGGAGAAGACTCTTGAGAGTCCCTTGTACTGCAAGGAGATCCAACCAGTCCATTCTAAAGGAGATCAGTCCTGGGTGTTCATTGGAAGGACTGATGTTGAAGCTGAAAGTCCAATACTTTGGCCACCTGATGTGAAGAACTGACTCGCTGGAAAAGACCCTGATGCTGGGAAAGATTGAAGGCCGGAGGAGAATGAGACGACAGAGGATGAGATGGTTGGATGGCATCACCGACTCAATGGACATGAATTTGAGTAAACTTCAGGAGTTGGTGATGGACATGGAGGCCTGGCATGCTGCAGTCCATGGGGTTGCAAAGAGTTGGACATGACTGAATGACTGAACTGAACTGACTGAACTGATGGCTTGAACCAAAACAGAAGTGGAGACAGAGACAGAGGATAGATTCCATGAATTGTTGGAAGATAAACAAAGAAAGATTTGATGATTAATATAGCAAGTAATGGAGAAGATGAGAGTAATTTCCAGTTTGGTGATGTTGATAGTTTGCCCTGGGATGCCGTTAATAAAAAGGATACTGGAAGAGAAATAGCTTTGAACCATAGGAAAGAAGAGCTACTAAGGTTAATTTTAGGAAGTAAAGAGTTTGAGACTCATCCATGTGGAGAAGATAAGTAGTCACTTGGAACTAAAGCTAATGATGTTCCAGGAGAGGCTGGGTTAGGAATCCTTTGACTTGGGAATGATTAAAGTGAAGCATCAGTATTTTAAGGGAATTAGTGGCAAAGGAATCATCTAAGAAACTGAGGAGGATCTGCCAGAGTGATGGGAAGAGGACCAGAAGAGAGAGCTTGGAAGACTTGATTCTAAGAGTTGTGGAAAGAGTAGGAGAGGAGGAGGTGCGGACAGGCAGGTGGGCTCTCAAAGAGTATGATGGGAGATCAGCAAAAGAGGAGGGGAATGAGGAACAAGGCAAACAGATACTGGTATAAGCTGAGCACAAAGAACTGGGAGTTGGTGATTAACCTGGAGGAAAGAACAGTAATAACTGATTAAGTCCCTATGAGGCACTGGAGGAGGAAGGTGTATAAGAGAGGCGTCACTTCCTCTGAGCCAAGTGAGATGGAGGTGAGTAGGCTGAGAGGCAAGTTAATTTGAAAGCAATTTTTTTTTTTACATGTAGTTTCAAATCGAGTTATAATTTTAACGAGTCAGGTGAGAGCTTGTCTAGGTGATGATAATAAATTATTGACTCAAGAGCAAAATCCTCTTTCCTCACAGGGAACTTTTGTGAATTAACAAGACAGTCATCGTTAGGGAAATTTTGAGATCCTGAGAAAATCAGGTAGTGTCCTTCTCACTTCCTTCTTATCTAACATCCTTATGTAGGTACAAAACAGGTTAAAATGAACATAGTGGGGATCCCTGAAGAGAAAAATGAGATCTATAGAGGAGTAGAAATGATAGCCTGTCAGAACTTTACATTTATCAAGTGCCTCGTGGCTTTTATGTCCCATGTTCCCTACCCACTCCTGTGCTGCCGTTTTTCCTCCTGCCTGGTACACCCCTCACCACCTCCTCCTTACTACACCACTGCCCTCCACTTTACCTCCTTACTACAAGGCCCCTCAACCTTCTTTCTCCTCTGATAGCAGGAACACTTTTTATATTGCTCTTTGCTGCCCATCTATCATGCCTTAGAGTTGTGTGTATGTCTTTTGCTTGTCCCATTTGACATTATGTGTCTACACAGGCAATGTCTTCTACTTTTTCTTTTACCCTCCACTGTTCCTTACTGAACAAATACAATGATTCCCTTTTTATAGATGACAAAAAAAAAAAAAAGAGAGATAGATGAGAAACCATAAAGCTCATGAGTATAAAATTTAAAACTGTTCAGAACTGAGGTCTTCTGATTCCAGGCTTTTAACCTAAACTCTTTTCCTGTCTAGAAACGTTAGACAAGTGCTAAGGGGGCACCTAGGGGAGAAAAAGTGAAAGTGCACATTAATATAGAGGCTCAGATGACCCAGGAAATACCAGCTGAGTCACTTCTTACTCTCCCAGAAGCTGCTTGTGAGGTCATCTGAGTCATGCAGACTTCCCTAGTTACTCTGATGTGAGGGGCACATCCAGTGGGCTTGGCTAGAGCTCAGTTCTTTAAGGATATCTCTGGTAGTCAGTAGAGAGAGAGAAAGTTTTCTGCTGCCTTTACTGGAATGGTATTTTGCTTTGTTAGCACTGTTAGCCCTTTGTTGGCACTGTTACCCCTTTGTTGGCACTGTTACCTATTTAACAGATATCCTTGTTTTAAGTAGGTATATGACAGGATGATAAAAGACTGCAGCCATGAAATTAAAAGACAGTTGCTCCTTGGAAGAAAAGTTATGACCAATCTAGACAGTGTATTAAAAAGATAGAGACATTACTTTGCCAACAAAGTTCTGTCTAGTCAAAGCTATGGTTTTTCTAGTAGTCATGTATGGATATGAGATTTTGACTATAAAGAAAGCTGAACACTGAAGAATTGATGCTTTTGAACTGTGGTGTTGGAGAAGACTCTTGAGAGTCCCTTGGACTGCAAGGAGATCCAACCAGTCCATCCTAAAGGAGATCAGTCCTGGGTGTTCATTGGAAGGACTGATGTTGAAGCTGAAACTCCAATACTTGGGCCACCTGGTGAGAAAAACTGACTGATTGGAAAAAACCCTGATGCTGGGAAAGATTCAAGGCAGGAAGAGAATGAGACGACAGAGGATGAGATGGTTGGATGGCATCACATACTCAATGGACATGAGTTTGAGTAAACTGTGGGAATTGGTGATGGACAGGGAAGCCTGGTGTGCTGCAGTCCATGGGGTCGCAAAGAGTCAGACCCGACTGAGCGACTGAACTGAACTGATGATAGGATGATCCATGCTGCCCCATCACATACTGACATATTTTCAGTTATTTTTGTTTACATCTTATCTGTACATTTGTAAAGAAAGGTCAAATAAAATGCATTTGTAAATGAAAAAGTTGTAGTGTATAATTATTACCAGACTGGCTCCTGACAATGTTGTGTCTTCTTAGCCCACTTCTCCCTTAGTGTCTTCTATACTCACCTTGGCTGCTTTTTCCTCATTTGAAATGGTTGTTCTTTGCTAACTGCCAAAGCCCTCTTTGAAATGATTAACTGAGAGTAGCTTAAAATAGTACATTTGTCAAGAATACTTGTAGTTTAACAGCTTGTGATTCTCTATTGGTAGATTTCATTTACTAACTAGTGGTGAAGGAAACTTTTTTTTTTTTTTTTTTTTGCAGTTGATTAGCATGATATTTTGGAGAAGGAAATGGCAACCCACTCCAGTGTTCTTGCCTGGAGAATCCCTGGGACAGAGGAGCCTGGTGGGCTGCCCTCTATGGGGTCGCACAGAGTTGGACACAACTGATGCGGCTTAGCAGCAGCAGCAGCAGCAGCAGCATGATATTTACAAAAATTACATTACAATGGCAACCACCTATTATGTCCAGGAATGAAGTCCACCCTGGATGTGTAGTATTTATATGGTTCATCTGAAGGAAAAAAAAAGACTTTGTCTTATAGGATTCTATGGTGGTATAGTGTCAAGATTTAACTGAGTTCACAAATCCATCCTTGGATTTTGCCTTTTCCTCTGTATCAAACCTGTAAGATATGGCGTTTGTCTCATTTCACGAAAATGTGAAAAAAAACCAAACAACCCAATACCATATTCAGCTTTTCCCCCTTTCCCACTTGTTTGATAGAAATGAAACTGAAAGAAAAATCCCGATTTTGGAATAAATAAATATAAGGCACCTTGTCCTTTCAGTGCTTTACATTGTTATAGCTCTAACTTTGTCCATGTTATCTTTTGCACTCTATGCTATTTAAAATTTTGTTGGTAGAGTCTGTCTCTGTGTCACAGATCTCATCTGCAGAGGCCACTAAGACAATAGTGGGGGCTACTAAAAGTGTTTCTCATTTTGGACCCCTTTATTCTTTGTTTCCAGTTATCTATGAAATGGGCACTGGAGGAGTCCTCATGAATTGCTCTTGGGGAAAATAAGAAACTTGACAGAAAATGCATCACAATTGTCTAATGGGATGATATGCCTCAACTTACTGTAGACATAAAGAAACTTTGCAGGCAGCCAACCCATAGTGAGCTAACTTTACTACCAAGGAGTTCACAGCAACCAGAAAAACACGTGAATGCTTGGCATGGCCAGGTTACATTTATTTTGTACCAAGCAAAGCAGAAAATTACTCTATAATCGAGTTACTTCCTCTTTTGAGGAACCAAAAAGACAATAAATGTAGTTGAAAACAGAGACACAGATGGTGGTCAAGCTTGTGATAGGCCCAGTGAAAAGACAATACTTCTGGGTTATGACTTGTGGTTCCTCAGGAAGGAGGGTTGGCCTGGAAAGAAGCCACTGGATGAATTCCTCTAACTTGGTTGCGCTGAGGAAAAATCTCCACTTTCCTCCATGGACAAAAGTTAGCTTGATCCATGTATTAAAGTCTGGGTAGATATAAATATTTGACTTTGCTTTTTGAAAGCTTCTTAATGCATTTTGATAGTTACTTTTCTTCAGAGCTTTAATCTGAGGAGATATTGTTTTTTCCTCAAGATGATCAGTGGAGTTAGGATAACTGAGCATTTTCTCTGGTTCTGCTGAAGAGATTTCCGAATCTATAGAGGTCAGTGTGTTCTTCAGAGTTTCTGGTTGTGTGACTTTATGAAGAAGTTCTATGATCTCTTTACCCTTTTCTCCATCCAGAACCTCTAAACAGTGTACATTGGAGCAAGAATTCTGGTTTCCCAGTTCTGTCACCTTCTTCTTTAAAGCCTCAATGTCTTCCTTCACAGAGATGATATCTTCAGCTGTTGTACACTGTTTATTTTCATTAACATTCATTTTGGTTTCCAGTACTTCCATCTGCTTCTGATAGAAGTCAGTCCTTTCCTGGATTTTTGATAATGCACAGATCATGCCAGTCATTTGGCTGAGGAGTTCAAGCTGGATGGTTTTAATATCTTGGAGCATTACTAGAAGATTCATTTCTTCATCAGCATCAAGGTCCTCTTGATCACAATCATGGGAAGTCATAGCTGGACATCTGGTTGAATTTGGATACTGATTCTTACATTTGTGGTAAGCATTTTTAAGAGATTGTCTGATCTTGGAGAAATTTGAATTCCACATCTGCCCAGCAGCAGCTTTTACCCTTTTGGCTTGAAGTTTGTACATCTTTCATAATGAAACAAGAGACAAAGTGTTGGGAAACCTGACCAAATCAAAGAAAGAAGCAAAGAAATCGAAGAATGAAACGGTTTTTCTCTTACTCTTTGTTGGGTATCTTTACCGGGGACATTGTTGAATGTCCTATGGAGAACATGAAGGACAATAGCAGGCCCTCTTCGATGGTTAGCTTCTTATAGGGCAGTTCGGCTGGAGAGCTCTGTGAAATACTGAGCAATTGTGTGGAATCCTTCATAGGCTGACCCGAAGCTGATGTCATAATGGCTGCTGGTCTAGAATTTCTTTAACCTTAGGGCTATAACTCTCAAAAGTTTTGGTCACAGGACTCTTTTTCACTTTTAAAAATTGAGCACCACAGAACTTTTGTTTATGAATTATTATCACTTGATATTCCATATTAGAGATGAAAACTAAGTAAATCTTGATATTAATTCATTAAAAAAGTAAACCCAATACATGTTAACATATATGACATATTTTTATGAAAAAGTAATTATATCTTCCAAAAGAAAATCATGAAAACCATGGCATTGTTTATATATTTGCAAATGTTTTAAATGCATGAATTAATAGAAGATATGCCAGGAGAAATATCAATAACCTCAGATATGCAGATGACACTACCCTTAAGGCAGGAAGCAAAGAACTAAAAAGCCTCTTGATGAAAGTGAAAGAGGAGAGTGAAAAAGTTGGCTTAAAACTCAACATTCAGAAAACTAAGATCATAGCATCTGGTCCCATCACTTCATGGCAAATAGAATGGGAAACAATGGAAACAGTGACAGGCTTTATTTTTAGGGGCTTTAAAATCACTGCAGATGGTGATTGCAGCCATGAAATTAAAAGACCCTTGCTCCTGGAAGAAAAGTTATTGACCAACCTAGACAGTATATTAAAAAGCAGAGACATTACTTTGCCAACAAAGGTCCATCTAGTCAAAGCTATGGTTTTTCCAGTAGTCATGTATGGATATGAGAGCTGGACTATGAAGAAAGCTGACTGCCAAAGAATTGATGTTTCTGAATTGTGGTGTTGGAGAAGGCTCTTGAGAGTCCCTTGGACTGCAAGGAGATCCAACCAGTCCATCCTAAAGGAGATCAGTCCTGGGTGTTCATTGGAAGGACTGATGTTGAAGCTGAAACTCCAATACTTTGGCCACCTGATGCGAAGAGCTGACTCATTTGAAAAGACCCTAATGCTGGGAAAGATTGAAGGCAGGAGGAGAAGGGGACGACAGAGGATAAGATGGTTGGATGGCACCACCAACTCGATGGACAAGAGTTTGAGTAAACTCTGGGAGCTGGTGATGGACAGGGAGACCTGACATGCTGCAGTCCGTGGGTTGCAGAGAGTCAGACTCAACTGAGTGACTGAACTGAACTGAACCTTGATTCTCGTATCTGCTTCTGCATTTTATCTGTTGTCATATGTTGTTTTGGTTTAAGTAGATGAAGAAAATATGGCCTTACATAAATACATAAATGGAGAGGATATTTTAATGACCTTTTCAGTTAATTAAAGCTTTTATTCTTTCTACACCACTAACATTTGACAAATGATAATTGATTAGAAGTTAAGTACAATGTGTAATCTTAGACCAGAATAATACTGTTACATTAAAATTCACTGGTCTATCTTCCATTTTTAATAGATGTGGAATATCATGCATTGGTCATTTGGAAAGTAATGATTCACTGAATAATGCAGATCTTTCAAATGCTAGCTCATTTTATTACATAATATCCAAATATCATGTTCATTAATATCCCACCAATCTCACCAGAAAAGTCTTTGAGTATTGGCAAGAGGCCAAGTTTGTGGTAGCAGATAAAATTTTCTAAAATTTTAATTTTAGCTTGCAAAACTTGAAATTTATTAAGCTTTTTAGTTGTTTTTCTTGAAGTGATAGGCTCTCTACATCCATTTTTTTTTTTTGCAAAAATGCTTGCCAAATACCCAAGTATGAATACCATAGTTGGCTGCCAGTTTTTCTTTCAAAATGATGTTCCATGAAAAAAGCAGCTTATTTGTAACTCAAATAAGTACTTTTCCTGGAGACAATTATATTTCTGTAAGCAGCAGAAGTGCTTTATGGGTACTTCACATTACATCACACTTAATATTAAAAAGACATACTGAAGGTTGAAATTTAATAAAATGTAAAATTTTATTGCTTCATCATCATTCTAGAGCTAAACTGGCTTTTTCTTGTATTCCTTCTTTTTCTCTGATTGAATGGAGGTGAAAAATACAATCACTATTGGTAGCTTAGTACTTTTGCCTTGGCTTGTGCTAAGGTATCAATTTTACCCACCTTTGGTTTTGAATGCCATTTGGAAAATTAAAATGACATGATAACTATGTATGTCAAGATATAGTCCCAGTTTATTAAAGAAGATATTCCTTCTTGGATCAGTGCCGGTTCCAACCCTCTACTAAATCATTCTTTCTCCTATTTATGTTTAAATGCAGGGCCAACTTCTGCCTAGGTTTTGATATAAACTCTGAATTTAGGCAAAAATAGTTTTAGAATTTTGGCTCATCAGTGATACCTGGGATTTTACTTTCCTGTTCTATCTTTGAACCCCAGTTTAGTAACCTTTCCAAAACTTCTAGAAACCTTACCAAACTCTTGCTGAGAAGAAATGTTCTCCAAGAGGCAGACTATCACAGAAAGATATTTGGAGCCAGAAAAGGTAGCCTTCAAAGCTGTCCCATTTACTTTGGCAAAGACCATCTTATCCATGAAGCTCTACAAATACTTAGTACTGTGACATTTCAAGGGCCAATAAAAATAAGTATTGGAGAGCTAGAAAGAAAAAAAACTGTGCTCAGAATATCAAAAGCTGCGATATTGAAACAATAAATGTTTAATTAAATATCTCCAGAGTGTACTATTATATCATCTTCATTAATTGTTAAGTTAGTATTAAAATTTCATTACATTTGGAGGCAATTTGTAGATTAGGTATTCTTGCTTTACAGAAATTCCCAATTAAATTAGGGGGACTGCTTGGAGCAATTACACCCTCCCTCCAGGTTAATAACAGCTAAGACTTATTGGATACATACCAGACATTGTTCTAAATACTAGCTTAATTAACTGAAATTCAGAGAAGTCAAATAACTTTCCTTTCTGCTAAAAAATGGGCAGAGTGAAATTTCAAATCCTTATACTCTGGCTCCATGGGCCATGTGTTTCTTTATTGCCACACACACAAATATAATAAAAATATGTATCTGTCAACTCAGAAAAGGACATTTTGCTTTTTAGAAAAAAATACAGTATATATTTATAAAAATTCATTTTCATTAAATTTTCAGAAATATGAAAAAATGAATTGTTTGCTTATTCATCAAAGCTATTTGAAGAACTTTGCAAAGACTTTAGAAGTTGAACTATCTCTAATTCAAGCAAGTAAACATGAACATTTAGAGGTTATTCTTGCCTTAATGTAGTGAAAGTATAGCAACTATAATATAAACAATAGATTGAAAAATTTTCAACTAAAAATATTCATGTATACTGATTTTTAAAAATTTTATTTATTTATTTACTTTTGGCTGCTCTGGGTCTTCATAGCTGCATGGGGCTTTCTCTAGCTAGTGGGGGCTGGCTGCTCTTCATGGCAGAGCTCAGGCTTCTCATTGAGTTGGCTTCCCTAGTTGTGGCACACAAGCTCTAGGAGCTCAGGCTCGGTAGTTGTGGAGCATGGGCTTAGTTGCTCTGTGGCATGGGGAATCTTCCCAGACTCAGGATCAAACCTGTGTCCACCCTGTGGCAGGTGGATTCTTAACCACTGGACCACCAGGGAAGTCCCTATACTGATTATTTTTATAAAACAAAAATGAATCTAGTAGTTTTGATGCAAACATAAACCTATCTGGGTTTTTAGTTATTTACCTATTAATATTAATGAAAGTAGCTTCAGCCTATTTGGGGCTTGTTGGATAGTGAAGAGCTGTCCCCATGGACAGTCGCCTGCCAGGCTCCTCTATCCATGGAGTTCTCCAGGCAAGAATACTGGAGTGGGTTGCCATTCCCTTCTCCAAGGAATCTTCCCAACCCAGGGACTGAACCCAGGTCTCCTGCATTGCAGACAGATTTCTTTACCATCTGAGCCACCAGGGAAGCGCTGTGGTGGGAGAATGCAAGCCTATTGATTAGAGTGAAGTTGTGAGAGTAGTCAACACGTGAATGAATAACAGGAATTGAGCTGACCCCCTGACCCCCACACTTTGGGATCTTACTAGAGGTATGAAGCCATTTAGGACATCATAATATTGAAGTAACCAAAATAACCTGGCAGACTGGAGCCTAGTTGCTGACTCTTATCAAGGAAAACTGTCCTCCAGGTGGATGGCTTTTAAAGAATGATACTTGGAGCCAGAAATGTTAGGGTGCCAGGCTCTTCTATTCATTGACTCTCTGTGCTTGGTCAAGTTAATAACTTCTCACAAGAGTGTAAAATGGGATAATAACACCACCTACTTTGTAGAGTGAATTTGAAGATTAAAGTGTTCAATACTTGTAAACTCTTTCTGCTCCTCTCTAAAGTGAAAGTGAAGTCGCTTAGTCGTGTCCGACTCTTTGCGACCCCATGGACTGTAGCCTACCAGGCTCCTCTGTCCATGGGATTTTCCAAGCAATAGTCCTGGAGTGGCTTGCCATTTTCTTCTCTAGGGGATCTTCCCAACCCAGGGATCGAACCCGGGTCTCCCGCATTGTAGACAGACGCTTTACCGTCTGAGCCACCAAGGAAGGCCTTCTTATTCTCCTTTTGAGAGAATGTGAGAGGAAATGGTGAAGAGTTTTAAACTTGAGCTCTGCTCTCCTTGTCCCTTACTCTGGCTTTCATTCCTTTCTTTCAATGAAGAGGCCACTCTGCCATCCTCTGACCAAGATGTAAAGCACGTGCTGCTCACTGTTCAAAATCTGCAAAGGCAGATAAAGCATTTGGATTAGAAAGACACCAGAATGCGTAAACAAGGTCTAACAAACTGGCATTCTGTCTCCTAGTACAGCTAGTGTAGCTGGCACAGTCAGCCATGGTGTCAGGCAGCCGGGCAGGTAATAACCGCTGGAGAGATGGCTCTAATAATAGATAATATTATTCATGTTTCAAATGCTGGTGTTTTTTGAGTAAGTTAACTATAAATTAATTATGGTACACTCATGATTATCTATATAAAATCACCCTGATTTACATCTTTTTAAACATGGTTTTTGAGTTGGGAGAGGACAAAAAGGGGAAAGTGTTAGTCAGTCAGTCATGTCTGGCTCTTTGGGATCCATCCCATGGACTGTAACCCACCAGACTGCTCTGTCCATGGAATTCTCCATGCAAGAACACTGGAGTGGGTAGCCATTCCCTCCTCCAGGGAATCTTCCCCACCCAGGGTTCAAATCCCAGACTCCCGCATTGCAGGTGGATGCTTTACCATCTGAGCCACCAGGGAAGGCCCCACTGGGAGAGAATGGGATAGAATTATAGTTATCATGCGAGCAACTGGGCATTATTTGTACCCTTTCTGTTACACCTGCAGTCATCTAGCACTATTTGTATACCCTGTGCTTGTGACCATGAAAAATTACCGAAGGTCTTTTACTTCCCCTCCAAAATTTGAGGACCGTGTTTATCAGAACCTGCTCCCCCACCAACCTGAATATCACTTGTTATGTGCAGACTGAGATAAAAGATTGAGAAAACAAGAATCATAAAGGTCTTTCAGATTTGGTTAGGGTGGCTGACCCAAGGGGATAACAGTATATTCATGAGGAAGCCCTAGTTACACAAAGTAACAAAGCTCTTTTCTTCTACTTTTCTTCCTTTTTAGTCATGAGGAGAAGAGAATGAGATTGAAATCAGAGTTGTTGTGCAGGATCATGGCAGGAATGCAGAGGAAAGCAGAAGCATAGTGTTTATCAGACAGGCAGAGCCTGGTGCAGGGATGTCACTCTCTCAGCTGCATGAAGTGATAAAACTGAGTGATATTGATAAGACGAACTGGTTAGAGTGATACATGGGGTGAGCAGGCCACTTCTCTGTGATGCCAATAATGTTTATTCAGTTCAGTCGCTCAGTCGTGTCTGACTGTTTGCGACCCCATGAACCACAGCATGCCAGGCCTCCCTGTCCATCACCGACTCTGGGAGTTTACCCAAACTCATGTCCGTTGAGTCAGTGATGACATCCAACCATCTTGTCCTCTGTTGGCCCCTTCTCCTCCTGCCTCCAATCTTTCCCAACATCAGGGTCTTTTCAAATCAGTCAGCTCTTCCCATCAGGTGGCCAAAATGTTGGAGTTTCAGCTTCAGCATCAGTCCTTCCAATGAACACCCAGGACTGATCTCCTTTAGGATGGACTGGTTGGATCTCCTTGCAGTCCAAGGGACTCTCAAGAGTCTTCTCCAATACCACAGTTTAAAAGCATCAGTTCTTCAGCGCTTAGCTTTCTTTATAGTCCAACTCTCACATTCATACATGACTACTGGAAAAAACATAGCCTTGACGTTTGTTGACAAAGTAATGTCTCTGATTTTGAATATGCTGTCTAGGTTGGTCATAACTTTCCTTCCAAGGAGTAAGCGTATTTCAATTTCATGGCTGCAGTCACCATCTGCAGTGCTTTTGGAGCCCCCCAAAATAAAGCCTGTCACTGTTTCCACTGTTTCCCCATCTATTTCCCATGAAGTGATGGGACCAGATGCCATGATCTTAGTTTTCTGAATGTTGAGTTTTAAACCAACTTTTTCACTCTCTTCTTTCACTTTCATCAAGAAATTCAAAACCACAATGAGGTACCATTTCACGCCAGTCAGAATGGCTGCTATCCAAAAGTCTACAAGCAATAAATGCTGGAGAGGGTCTGGAGAAAAGGGAACCCTCCCACACTGTTGGTGGGAATGCAAACTAGTACAGCCACTATGGAGAACAGTGTGGAGATTCCTTTAAAAACTGGAAATAGAACTGCCATATGACCCAGAAAACCCACTGCTGGGCATACACACCAAGGAAACCAGAATTGAAAGAGACACGTGTACCCCAATGTTCGTCGCAGCACTGTTTATAATAGCCAGGACATGGAAGCAACCTAGATGTCCATCAGCAGATGAATGGATAAGAAAGCTGTGGTATATATACACAATGGAGTATTACTCAGCCATTAAAAAGAATACATTTGAATCAGTTCTAATGAAGTGGATGAAACTGGAGCTGATTATACAGAGTGAAGTATGACAGAAAGAAAAACACCAATAGAGTATACTAACACATATATATGGAATTTAGAAAGATGGTAATGATAACCCTGTATGCGAGACAGCAAAAGAGACACAGATATATAGAACAGTCTTTTGGACTCTGTGGGAGAGAGCGAGGGAGGGATGATTTGGGAGAATGGCATTAAAACATCTATATTATCATATATGAAACAAATTGCCAGTCCAGGTTCGATGCATAATACAGCATGCTCCTGGCTGGTGCATTGGGATGACCCAGAGGGATGGTATGGGGAGGGATGTGGGAGGGTGTTTCAGGATGGGGAACACATGTACACCCATGGCAGATTCATGTCAATGTATGGCAAAACCAATACAATATTGTAAAGCAAAATAAGTAAATAAATAAATAAATAAATAAACTGACATTAAAAAATAAAAAAGAAGCTCTTTAATTCTTCTTCGCTTTCTGCCATAAGGGTGGTATCATCTGCATATCTAAGGTGATTGATATTTCTCCCAGAAATCTTGATTCCAGCTTGTGCTTCCTCCAGCCCAGTGTTTCTCATGAGGTACTCTGCATAGAAGTTAAATAAGCAGGGTGACAATATACAGACTTGACATACTCCTTTTCCTATTTGGAACCAGTCTGTTGTTCCATGTCCAGTTCTAACTGTTGCTTCCTGACCTGCATACAGGTTTCTTAAGGGGCAGGTCAGGTGGTCTCGTATTCCCATCTCTTTTTTTTTCAATTTTTATTTTTACTTTATTTTACTTTACAATACTGTATTGGTTTTGCCTTACATTGACATGAATCCACCACGGGTGTACGTGCATTCTCAAACTTGAATCCCCCTCCCACCTCCCTCCCCATAACATCTCTCTGGGTCATCACCATGCACCAGCCCCAAGCATGCTGTATCCTGCGTCGGACATAGACTGGCGATTCAATTCTTACATGATAGTATACATGTTACAATGCCATTCTGCCAAATCATCCCACCCTCTCCCTCTCCCTCTGAATCCAAAAGTCCGTTATACACATCTGTGCCTCCTTTGCTGTCCTACATACAGGGTCGTCATTGCCATCTTTCTAAATTCCATATATATGTGTTAGTATACTCTATTGGTGTTTTTCTTTCTGGCTTACTTCACTCTGTATAATTGGCTCCAGTTTCATCCATCTCATCAGAACTGATTCAAATGTATTCTTTTTAACAGCTGAGTAATACTCCATTGTGTATATGTACCACAGCTTTCTTATCCATTCATCTGCTGATGGACATCTAGGTTGTTTCCAAGTCCTGGCTATTATAAACAGTGCTGCGATGAACATTGGGGTACATGTGTCTCTTTCAATTCTGGTTTCCTTGGTGTGTATGCCCAGAAGTGGGATTGCTGGGTCATAAGGTAGTTCTATTTGCAATTTTTTAAGGAATCTCCACACTGTTCTCCATAGTGGCTGTACTAGTTTGCATTCCCACCAACAGTGTAGGAGGGTTCCCTTTTCTCCAGACCCTCTCCAGCATTTATTGCTTGCAGATTTTTGGATCGCAGCCATTCTGACTGGTGTAAAGTGGTACCTCATTGTGGTTTTGATTTGCATTTCTCTAATAATGAGTGATGTTGAACATCTTTTCATGTGTTTGTTAGCCATCCGTATGTCTTCTTTGGAGAAATGTCTATTTAGTTCTTTGGCCCATTTTTTGATTGGGTCGTTTATTTTCTGGAATTGAGCTGCATAAGTTGCTTGTATATTTTTGAGATTAGTTGTTTGTCAGTTGTTTCATTTGCTATTATTTTCTCCCATTTGGAAGGCTGTCTTTTAACCTTGCTTATATTTTCCTTTGTTGTACAGAAGCTTTTAATTTTAATTAGATCCCATTTGTTTATTTTTGCTTTTATTTCCAGAATTCTGGGAGGTGGATCATAGAGGATCCTGCTGTGATTTATATCGGAGAGTGTTTTGCCTATGTTCTCCTCTAGGAGTTTTATAGTTTCTGGTCTTACATTTAGATGTTTAATCCATTTTGAGTTTATTTTTGTGTGGGGTGTTAGAAAGTGATCTAGTTTCATTCTTTTACAAGTGGTTGACCAGTTTTCCCAGCACCACTTGTTAAAGAGATTGTCTTTACTCCATTGTATATTCTTGCCTCCTTTGTCAAAGATAAGGTGTCCATATGTGTGTGGATTTATCTCTGGGCTTTCTATTTTGTTCCATTGATCTATATGTCTGTCTTTGTGCCAGTACCATACTGTCTTGATGACTGTGGCTTTGTAGTAGAGCCTGAAGTCAGGCAAGTTGATTCCTCCAGTTCCATTCTTCTTTCTCAAGATTCCTTTGGCTATTCAAGGTTTTTTGTATTTCCATACAAATCTTGAAATTATTTGTTCTAGTTCTGTGAAAAATATGGCTGGTAGCTTGATAGGGATTGCATTGAATTTGTAAATTGCTTTGGGTAGTATACTCACTTTCACTATATTGATTCTTCCGATCCATGAACATGGTATATTTCTCCATCTATTAGTGTCCTCTTTGATTTCTTTCACCAATGTTTTATAGTTTTCTATATATAGGTCTTTAGTTTCTTTAGGTAGATATATTCCTAAGTATTTTATTCTTTTCGTTGCAATGGTGAATGGAATTGTTTCCTTAATTTCTTTTTCTACTTTCTCATTATTCATGTATAGGAATGCAAGGGATTTCTGTGTGTTGATTTTATATCCTGCAACTTTACTATATTCATTAATTAGCTCTAGTAATTTTCTGGTAGAGTCTTTAGGGTTTTCTATGTAGGGGATCATGTCATCTGCGAACAGTGAAAGTTTTACTTCTTCTTTTCCAATTTGGATTCCTTTTATTTCTTTTTCTGCTCTGATTGCTGTGGCCAAAACTTCCAGAACTATGTTGAATAGTAGCGGTGAAAGTGGGCACCCTTGTCTTGTTCCTGACTTTAGGGGAAATGCTTTCAATTTTTCACCATTGAGGATAATGTTTGCTGTGGGTTTGTCATATATAGCTTTTATTATGTTGAGGTATGTTCCTTCTATTCCTGCTTTCTGGAGAGTTTTTATCATAAATGGATGTTGAATTTTGTCAAAGGCCTTCTCTGCATCTATTGAGATAATCATATGGCTTTTATTTTTCAATTTGTTAATGTGGTGAATTACATTGATTGATTTGCGGATATTGAAGAATCCTTGCATCTCTGGGATAAAGCCCACTTGGTCATGGTGTATGATCTTTTTAATGTGTTGTTGGATTCTGATTGCTAGAATTTTGTTGAGGATTTTTGCATCTATGTTCGTCAGTGATATTGGCCTGTAGTTTTCTTTTTTTTTGTGGCATCTTTGTCAGGTTTTGGTATTAGGGTGATGGTGGCCTCATAGAATGAGTTTGGAAGTTTACCTTCCTCTGCAATTTTCTGGAAGAGTTTGAGGAGGATAGGTGTTAGCTCTTCTCGAAATTTTTGGTAGAATTCAGCTGTGAAGCCGTCTGGACCTGGACTTTTGTTTGCTGGAAGATTTCTGATTACAGTTTCAATTTCTGTGCTTGTGATGGGTCTGTTAAGATTTTCTATTTCTTCCTGGTTCAGTTTTGGAAAATTGTACTTTTCTAAGAATTTGTCCATTTCTTCCACGTTGTCCATTTTATTGGCATATAACTGCTGATAGTAGTCTCTCATGATCCTTTGTATTTCTGTGTTGTCTGTTGTGATCTCTCCATTTTCATTTCTAATTTTATTGATTTGATTTTTCTCTCTTTGCCTCTTGATGAGTCTGGCTAATGGTCTGTCAATTTTATTTATCCTTTCAAAGAACAAGCTTTTGGCTTTGTTGATTTTTGCTATGGTCTCTTTTGTTTCTTTTGCATTTATTTCTGCCCTAATTTTTAAGATTTCTTTCCTTCTACTAACTCTGGGGTTCTCCATTTCTTCTTTTTCTAGTTGCTTTAGTTGCAGAGTTAGGTTATTTATTTGACTTTTTTCTTGTTTCTTGAGGTATGCCTGTATTGCTATGAACTTTCCTCTTAGCACTGCTTTTATAGTGTCCCACAGGTTTTGGGTTGTTGTGTTTTCATTTTCATTAGTTTCTATGCATATTTTGGCTTCTTTTTTGATTTCTTCTGTGATTTGTTGGTTATTCAGAAGTATGTTGTTCAACCTCCATATGTTGGAATTTTTAATAGTTTTTCTCCTGTAATTGAGATCTAATCTTAATGCATTATGGTCAGAAAAGATGCTTGGAATGATTTCAATTTTTTTGAATTTATCAAGTTTAGATTTATGGCCCAGGATGTGATCTATCCTGGAGAAGGTTCCATGAGCACTTGAAAAAAGGTGAAATTCATTGTTTTGGGGTGAAATGTCCTATAGATATCAATTAGGTCTAACTGATCTAATGTATCATTTAAAGTTTGCATTTCTTTGTTAATTTTCTGTTTAGTTGATCTGTCCATAGGTGTGAGTGGGGTATTAAAGTCTCCCACTATTATTGTGTTATTGTTGATTTCCCCTTTCGTACTTGTTAGCATTTGTCTTACACATTGCGGTGCTCCTGTATTGGGTGCATATATATTTATAATTGTTATATCTTCTTCTTGGATTGATCCTTTGATCATTATGTAGTGGCCTTCTTTGTCTCTTTTCACAGCCTTTGTTTTAAAGTCTATTTTATCGGATATGAGTATTGCCACTCCTGCTTTCTTCTGGTCTCTATTTGTGTGGTATATCTTTTTCCAGCCCTTCACTTTCAGTCTGTATGTGTCCCTTGTTTTGAGGTGGGTCTCTTGTAAGCAGCATATAGAGGGGTCTTGTTTTTGTATCCATTCGGCCAGTCTTTGCCTTTTGGTTGGGGCATTCAACCCATTTACGTTTAAGGTAATTATTGATAAGTATGATCCCATTACCATTTACTTTATTGATTTGGGTTCGGGTTTATACATCCTTTTCATGTTTCCTGTCTAGAGAATATCCTTTAGAATTTGTTGGAGAGCTGGTTTGGTGGTGCTGAATTCTCTCAGCTTTTGCTTGTCTGTAAAGCTTTTGATTTCTCCTTCATATTTGAATGAGATCCTTGCTGGGTACAGTAATCTGGGCTGTAGGTTATTTTCTTTCATCTCTTTAAGTATGTCTTGCCATTCCCTCCTGGCCTGAAGAGTTTCTATTGAAAGATCAGCTGTTATCCTTATGGGAATCCCCTTGTGTGTTATTTGTTGTTTTTCCCTTGCTGCTTTTAATATTTGTTCTTTGTGTTTGATCTTTGTTAATTTGATTAATATGTGTCTTGGGGTGATTTGCCTTGGGTTTATCCTATTTGGAACTCTCTGCGTTTCTTGGACTTGGGTGATTATTTCCTTCCCCATTTTAGGGAAGTTTTCAACTATTATCTCCTCAAGGATTTTCTCATGGTCTTTCTTTTTGTCTTCTTCTTCTGGGACTCCTATAATTCAAATGTTGGAGCGTTTCATATTGTCCTGCAGGTCTCTGAGAATGTCCTCATTTCTTTTAATTTGTTTTTCTTGTTTCCTCCCTGATTCATTTATTTCTACCATCCTATCTTCTATTTCACTAATCCTATCTTCTGCCTCCATTATTCTACTATTTGTTGCCTCCAGAGTGTTTCTGTTCTCATTTATTGAGTTATTCATTATATATTGACTCTTTTTTATTTCTTCTAGGTCCTTGTTAAACCTTTCTTGCATCTTCTCAATCCTTGTCTCTAGGCTATTAATCTGTGATTCCATTTTGATTTCAAGATTTTGGATCATTTTCACTATCAATATTTGGAATTCTTTCTCAGGTAGATTCCCTACTTCTTCCTCTTTTGTTTGGTTTGGTGGGCAACTCTCCTGTTCCTTTACCTGCTGAGTATTCCTCTGTCTCTTCATCTTGGTTATATTGCTGCATTTGGAGTGGACTTTTTATATTCTGGTAATTTGTGGAGTTCTCTTTATTATGGAGCTTCCTCACTCTGGGTGGGGGTCTATCAGTAGCTTGTCAAGATTTCCTGGTTAGGAAGCCTTGTGTTGGAGTTCTGGTGGGTGGAGCTGGGTTTCTTCTCTCTGGAGTGCAGTGGAGTGACCGGTAACGGGTTATGAGACATCAAAGGTTTTGCAATAACTTTGAGCTGCCTGTATTTTGAAGCTCAGGGGAGTATTCCTGTGTTTCTGGAGAATTTGCGTGGTATGTCTTGTTCTGGAACTTGTTGGCCCTTGGGTGGAGCTTGGTTTCATTTAAGCTCCTATTGCTTAATGTTCCCTGAATTCAAGAGTTCTCTAATGTTTTCAGGCTTTGGACTTAAGCCTCCTGCTTCTGGTTTTCAGTTTTATTTTTACAGTAGCATCTAGACTTCTCCATCTATACAGCACTGATGATAAAACATTTAGGTTAAAGATAAAAAGTTTCTCCACATTGAGGGACACTCAGAGAGGTTCACTGAGTTACAAGAAGAGAAGAGGGAGGGGGTAGTTAGAGGTGACTGGAATGAGATGCGGTGAGATCAAAAGAGGAGAGAGCAAGCTAGCCAGTGGTCACTTCCTTATGTGCGCTCTATAGTCTGGACTGCTCAGAGGTATTTACGGAGTTATACAGGGAAGAGGAGAGGGAGGAAGTAGACAGAGGTGGCCAGGAGGATAAGAGAGAGGAATGAGAAGGAGAGAGACAAATCCTGCCAGTAACCAGTTTCTTAGGTGTTCTCCACTGTCTGGAACACACAGAGATTCACAGAGTTGGATAGAGAAGAGATGGGGGAGGAAAGAGATAGAGGCCACCTGGTGGAGAAAAAGGAGAGTCCAAAGGAGGAGAGAGTGGTCAAGCCAGAAATCTCGCTCTCAGGTAAAATTAGGTAGTGAAGTTTGGGTTTTTAAATGTACAAAATTGACAACGAAAACCAAAGAGCAAAGATTAAAAATCTAGAGTAGAGGTTGGATTTTCAAAAATACAATATTAAAGAAAAGAAGCAGAAGGAAAAAGGAAGAAAGGAAAAAAAAGAGAGTAGAAACAAACAAACAAACAAAAAAAACCCCAAGAATTATTAAAAAAAAAAAAAAACACACCAACAACCACCCAAAGACTATATATGGTGTTTGTCTTAAAAAAAAAAAGTCTTTTTTTTAATAGTAATAGTAGGTTATAGAAATAAAAATTAGAGGAGAAATAAAAGACTTAACAAAAAAAAGTTAGAGAAAAAAGAAGAAGAGAAAAAGGAATGATTTTAAAAATAGTAAAAATGTATCTGGCCCTTCTCTGATGTTGTGGGCAGTGTGGGGTCACTTCCAAGGCGGTTCCCTCTGCTTAACTTCTTCTGTTTGCTGGTTTTTTAGGCTCACTAGTTCAGTCGCGCTGTGGGGAGGGGGGATGCTACAAACAAATAGCACTGTCGTGTGCACACAGTGTCTCAGCCCCGCTTGACCTGTCCCTTCTCGCGGCGCACAAACCGCTCCGGCTCTACGATGCTCAGCCGGGAACCGTCTGGGGCCGGCCCTAGGCTGTGTGCAGTTCCCCGGTCTAAGCCGCTCAGGTTCGGCGCTCAGGTAGCCCTCAGAGGCACAGATTCGGTTGGGACTGCGCTTTGTGCCCTTCCCAGGTCCGAGTAGCTCAGGAGTTTGGCGAGCGCGATCGCTGTGACTTGTCGCCTTTTCTGCCGCTGCTGCTCAGCTTTCTGGGTGGACCGCTGGCGCCCCTTGTGAGGCAGATGGTGACTGTCCAGCACCCCCAGAAGTCTTAGCAAAGGAGCCTGCTTGCAGTTAGGTAAGTAAAGCCTCTCCGGGTCTGCAATTGCCCCTTTCCAGTCCTTACGGCTCTGGCTGCCTGTCCCCGGCGGGGGATGGTCTGCAGCAGGCTTTTCCCGTTCCGTCCTTTGTTCTGTGCTCGGTCCTGGCGGTGTCTTATGTTCGAGCTTTTCGCGTGGTAGCTATCCCACAGTCTGGTTTGCTAGCCCAAGTTAGATTGTTCTGGTTGCGCATGGGGCGTTCCTGCCCGATTCTTAAAAGCACTGCAGCCCGCGCCTCCCGCGCGTCCCTGCCCTGCCCCCACTTCCCAGTGGCGGATGCAGGCGTCTGTGCTGCTTTTCCGCTGGGGGAGTTGCTGTTGGGCTTGTAATCTCTTGGTTTTAATTATTTATCTATTTTTCCTTCCTGTTATGCTGCCCTCTGTGTTTCCAAGGCTCGCCACAGACTCGGCAGGGAGAGTGTTTCCTGGTGTTTGGAAACCTCTCTTCTTAAAATTCCCTTCCCGGGACGGGCTTCCCTTCCCAGGACGGAGCTCCCTCCCCACCTCCTTTGTCTCCTTTTTCGTCTTTTATATTTTTTCCTACCTGTTTTTGAAGACAATGGTCTGCTTTTCTGGTTGCCTGATGTCCTCTGCCAGCCTACAGAAGTTGTTTTGTGGAGTTTGCTCAGCGTTGAAATGTTCTTTTGAGGAATTTGTGAGGGAGAAAGTGGTCTTCCCGTCCTATTCCTCTGCCATCTTTGATTCTCCTCCGTATTCCCATCTCTTTCAGAATTTTCTGCAGTTTATTGTGATCCACACACTCAAAGGCTTTGGCATAGTCAATGTTTATGATACCACTTTAAAATTATATGAAGCAAATGCCAAAAGAATATGATGAATGGAGATGAAGAAACAATAGAATGATGATTTTGATAATTTAATTTTTCACTATAACTAAAATTTTATCGTCTCTTTTTGGTGTGCCCTCAATATTATTTATTCTCCAGTCAAATTTCTACCCATCCCTTAAAAGACAGCCTGATAATACTTTCCTTGTCCTATCCTATTCTGATTCTCCCTGTATTCTTATCAGTGCTACCAACCTGTTCTGGGTCCCTACCTAACAGTTAGTGAGTCTCTCTCCTCTCTAGATTGGGAGCTCCTTGAGGGGAGAGACTTGCTTTTCAATTTTATATCTCCAGGGTCACAGATTCTAATATATGGTTGGTGCTCAGTACATTTTAATTCAATGGATAAATGAATGCACTTGTGAAGGACTGTCAAGGTATACACTGGGTCTCTCCTGTACCTATTTCTATGGGTAGCTTGGGAACATATCGCTTGCTTCATAAAGGTAATCTGTGATAACTGTTTTCAGTTCCTGAGGGATCATTTAGCATTTTGGGATAGGGATTTGATAATTGTTTCCCTGAAGACTTGAAGCAGTTAAACGGCAGGAGAGGTAAATCAGGTAGATGGAGATAATTACAAGCCTGGAAACAGCTATGGTGTGGATCAGAGAAAGAGCCCAGTAAATAATGAAAACAGCACTGGTTAATGGCACTGATCCTAGAGGTGACTAAGGTACCCAGCATACTTCCTCTGCAACAAATGAAGTTTTTTAGGCCTCCCGTGAACCATGGGTAATCAGTGTATTCTCCAAGCCCCGGTAGGAATGCCTGCAAACATATTTGTCATCAGCTTGGGTACGCAGGCACTTATCTCTTTATTCATGTCATCTTATACTCTGAACTCCAAATTTACAATGAACTCTATGCAGCTTATCTGGACATGCTGTTCACCATTTAGTTCCAGTACCCTGGGGGCACATTAGTATTTTATGTAATCTCTCCTCTCTGTCATCTTCCTCCAGTTCTTTCTGTTATGCATGGCTCTGCCTGGTAACATATTATATGAGGTGCTTGGTTTCTCTAATTCTTAACTTCAGCTCTTGGTTTCCCTTCTCAGATATTACCTTTAGACCTCTACTCCCTTTAGCTTATGACTGACACTCTTTTGTTTCATTGCTTTATAAGTCATGATGTGCACAAGTGATAGAGCTATTAAATGGTTCAAAAAAGGAAGAGAAAGTGAAAGAAAAGTGTTTTTGCTTAACCATCCACTTTTCTTTAATAGAACCAGTGAATAAATCCAGTTAGTCTTTAAACACCTCTGTTTCACTGAATTTATATCATTTAGCAGATCTTTTTGAAAATCATTATATGATGAATGCTGCCCAGTGTTAATATTCTGTTTTGTTCCTGAATTGCTCTATACTTCATTTATACAATCCCCAAAATTAAAAGGTATGGATTACATAGTGATCACAAAGGAAACGGGGATTTAAAATGCAATCATAAATTGTAAAAACTGAAGAATGTTAGTTTTCTCACTTCTAATTATGAATACTGGACTTTGGATTACAAGATCCAAGGAGCTATCTTCTTTAAAGTTTTAAAGATTATAATGTGGAAGACTGCACTAGCTTTCCTTAATAGTACTCACCTTGAAAGACATCTGTTATTGTGGCATTTTGTGTTTCTGAGGGAATTTGCAAAAGTATCTCTGTGAAGTAAATGTGTATTTATCAATTGGCTCTAGCTTTCCTTCTGTTATTAGTCTGTTCTCTGTCTATCTTAGGCCTATTGCTTCCCATTCTGTTTCATCTGTACAATAAGAACAATGTGATGCCATGGCTGATACTCAAGGAGGGTCATAAAGGTTAACATGAAAATTTCTGTTGCATCTAATTTTTAACTTTATATAATATCTCTTACTTAAAAACCATAAACTATTATTATTATTCACTGTTTCTGCAGTGTTTTTCTTTAGAAATTTCATTTTTAGAATCATTTTCTCTCTTCGTATAAACTTACCTGCATCCTTCCTCCTGTATCAGTTTGAGTTACAAAGATCTTATTTACCTTTCCAGATGTATTATTTCTCCTTACACACTCTGATTGCACACAGAATAGAAAATGCCAGAAGGCGACTATAGAACTGAAGGTTGTTTTCTCTTCCTTCTCTATCTAGGTATTTGCAACTGTGATCTAAAGGGGAAAGTATTTAGTCATTGTTTTAGATATTTATTGAAGGCTCCCCCACCCCAACCAAGAAATGTGTATTGCTTCTACAGCTGTTTCTGCATGCCAGCTAGAGTGTGAAAGGTATTTAGCAATGTTTCCCTGGTAGCTCAGATGGTACATAATCTGCCTGCAATGCAGGAGACCCAGGTTTGATCCCTGGGTCAGGAAGATCCCTGGAGAAAGGCATATCTACCCACGCCAGTGTTCTCGCTTGGAGAATCCCATGGACAGAGGAACTTGGAGGCTACAGTCCATTGGGTCACAAATAGCTGGGCAACAACTGAGCAACTAACAGTTTCAACTGTAAGACTGAGAATTTGTGAGATTTTTTTGGTTTTTCTAGCCATTTCTTTCTTGAAAATTGAGGTCTGTTTTTGGTGGTCTGAATGTAATATAAGTATCAAATGACAGAAACAGAGAGTGATAAGGCAGTTCTATTAGACACATATTTCAATAATTTTCAGCTTTAGCTTTTGGCACTAATGGTTATGATTCTCACTATAACTTGTGAGAATTAATTACCACTCATTCTATTTATGTGCCCAGGTTGCTCCTCCACAATGTGGTACAAAGTGATAGTGAGCTAGCTTAACCCCTGGGCAATTTACATATTGAAATAGGTAGAAATCTTTATCTTGACCTCCATTGGACTTCACATTTAAAATTTTCAATGGCACTTAAAAAGAAAAAATAAGATATTTCTGAAAATTACATTCTTTGTTGTTAAAAAGTAGAGCTGAAATAAAAATGGACACCCAGGCTAACTTTTATGATTGAGAAACTAACATAGCTGCTTGTGTTGTTCTGTGCTTAGTTGCTCAGTTGTGTCTGACTCTTTGCAACCCCATGAACTGCAGCCTGCCAGGCTCTTCTGTCCATGGGGATTCTCCGGCAAGAATACTGGAGTGGGTTGCCATGCCCTCCTCCAGATCTTCCCAACCCAGGAATCGAACCCAGGTCTCCTGCATTGCAGGCGGATTCTTTACTGACTGAGCCACCAGGTAAGCCCCACATAACTGCTTAAAACCTAATAAAACAAAGATCTTAACTTTTTTTTGACTCTAGTATTTGTTTACTAATCCTATGAAAGCTTGGCATGCTTTCTTAGGAAACAGCATATACATACAATTTTGCATATCATTTTAGGTAATTCACAGACCTGTATCCTCTCCCTTGCCTCCACAGGCATTTATGGGCACCATAAGTGGTACTCTCAAGTTAAAATTCCTGACTGTAAGAGAAGGATTATTCTTGCTCCAATTTCTGCTTGTGGGTGTTTTGCTTCTGAGGGGTCTGGTAGCTTTTAGGTAGTTTTGTTTCAGAATTTAGACTGTGTGAACTGCTAAGAGTGAAGAACGTTGATTATCGGGGATCAAAGGAGGGAGAGGCCTGTAGAATGCAGGTGACTTGGGAATGGTTCTATGAGAACCTTTAAGAATGAATGAGATCTGTGTAGATAGAAGTTGGGTTTCTCTGGTGGCACTAATAAAGAACCCGTCTGCCAGTGCAGGAGACTTAAGACACATGGGTTTAATCCCTGGGTCGGGAAGATCCCCTGGAGGAGGGAATGGATACCCACTCCAGTATGCTTGCCTGGAGAATCCCATGGATAGAGGAGCCTGGCAGGCTATGTTCCATGGAGTCGCAAAGAGTCAGACACAACTGAAATGACTTAGCACACACGCACACACAGAGATGAAAGTTAGGTCTTCCAGGCTGTATACACCATGAAGTCAGGGTCTCTGTTTGGTTTGTTCTTCACCACACCTAGCGTGGTGCCTCCTATATGCCCCTAGGCTTTCAATAAATACTTACATAGTGCTTTGTGCCTCTTTTCTACTGAGGAGCATGAGTCAAGGGAAGTGAAAGTGAAAGTTGCTCAGTTGTGTCTGACTCTTTGCGACCCCGTGGACTAGTCCATGGAATTCTCCAGGCCAGAATACTGGAGTGGGTAGTCATTCCCTTTTCCAGGGGATCTTCCCAACCCGGGGATCTAACCCAGGCCTCCCGCATTGCAGGCGGATTCTTTACCAGCTGAGCCACCAGGGAAGCCCTGAGTCAAGGGAAATGGCCATCAACTCAGGGCAGAAGTTCTGTTACCCACCCTCCCAAGGAGATAGTTCCCAACAAGGATCCTCTTGCCCCGTGTTGTTCAAGTCGGTAGAATGAGACCAAGTTTGACTCAGACACAAAGGAAAGCTTCATTCTTTGATCAAAGAATGGAGAGGTTCCAGATTGAGCTCTAGGGTACATACCCTCCCCCACAGAAGGAACAGCTGAGGTCAGGGCTGCTTTATAGGGATCTTGTCAACGGGGAGAGAGGAGGGAGTTCTCAGAGTTCATGTGAAGCTGTGTGTTCCAGGCAAGATGGCACACCGAGCAGGCGCAGCACGCGTCCTGCTGCCGCCATCTTGAGCAGTGTCCTGCGCCATGCTTCCCTCCACAGTCTGCTGAGCTGAGGGAGCGGGCACAGCCACCGTTTTGCACGAGGAACTCTGATCTGAAACTCTGGGTGCCAGGCCTCTGCACGTGGCACCCTATGAGCAGGTGAAACTAGACTAAGCACAAAGGAGAAGAAAAAGGTTAGACTTTTTTTACTACCTAGATTCTGTTTTCATTCCCCGGGAATGGTTGTGGGCTTTGCTGGTGTCTTTTGTCCTGCTCCTTATTCTTGAGGGGCGCTGAGGGGTGAAGGTCCATCTGTAACTGCTTCCTGTTGATTACAGGTGCCTGTGATCATACCCTGGGAGTCGTCTTCTCCCCAGACGACTTTAGATATGTTTGTCACAGCCCTTCCTTAGAATGTAGGTGTCTAGCTCTTTTGCCTGTAGGCAAACCTGTTCCCTGATGTTGAGCCTCACTGCCATGGGCTGCATATCCCGGCTCACACTTCTGTTGTTTTTCAGAAAAGGAGCTTAAGGTCAGAGGAAGATTCAGAATGTCACCTACATGCTGGAGGAGAGTTCCCTCCTCTAGATATAGATCTTTTAGGTCTTCAGCTGAAATTTCCCCAAAGATGGTGGAGAAACTTTTGTATACTTAGGGCAGGGTTATTCAGCAGAATTCTTTTTGCTGTGTGTTCGGGTTCTGCCACTCAAAAGCAAAAATTTCTTGTGATTCTGGGGCTAATGGAATACAGAAAATAGCATCTTTTAAATCGAATACGGAATACCAGGTCCTAGTGACAGTAGAGTAGCCATCAGGGATCACTGATCATCAGCCATCAGTAGAGTAGGGATCACTGGGTGTATATCCTAGGTGGCCTCACTGACTGCCCCAAGGTCCTGTACTATGTGGTATTCCCCACTGGGTTTCTTTATAAGGAAAATGGGGGTATTACAGGCTGATTGGCATGGTCCAATAAGGCCCTGGTCATTTAGGTTCTGTGTAACAAGAGCAATACCCAGTTAGGCTTCCCAACAGAGAGAAGGCCTTATTTTCTATTGGGTCATGTTTGTACTATCATGAAACTGACTCCTATAGCTATTCCCACCTATCCCTGGGCCCAGACCTCAGGATTTACAGCCAGGAGGTTTGTCCTCAGTCATTAATGGTATCATCTTGTACCTTTGTCTGCTGCTGCTGCTGCTGCTGCTAAGTCGCTTCAGTCGTGTCCGACGGTGTGTGACCCCATAGACAGTAGCCCACCAGGCTCCCCCGTCCCTGGGATTCTCCAGGCAAGAACACTGGAGTGGGTTGCCATTTCCTTCTCCAATGCATGAAAGTGAGAAGTGAAAGTGAAGTCGCTCAGTCGTGTCTGACTCTTAGCGACCCCATGGACTGCAGCCCACCAGGTTCCTCTGTCCATGGGATTTTCCAGGCAAGAGTACTGGAGTGGGGTGCCATTGCCTTCTCCGTGTACCTTTGTCTAAAGGGACACAAATCTCGTTTGTCTCCTGTTAGGTGGCCTTCAATTTATATGAGTATCTCTTCCTCAGAGGGGTATTGGGCATTTGGGGACATATAAGAAGAAATGGGTGTTAGTATGTTCATCCAACTTGCATTCTGCATTGGCTCTGCAAATGCCTTTTCTTGAGCCTTCCCCAATACCTCCATAATTTTACAACTCTTGAGACAGAGTTTGCCTGGGCCTGGTGTTCAGAACAGAATAAATTGCACTGGTGTCAACTAAGAATTCAACAGGCTTTCCCCATGTCCAATGTCAGTTGGGTCTCTTAGGGGTCAATTGGAGTGCCAGCTTCGGAGCCCTCTGGCCTCATCATTCTTCATCTGTTTGGACCGTATGCCTTGAAGGGTAGTGGCCAAGATTTGCCGTTTCTATTCTCCTTTGGGGGCGGTAAGGGTATTCTCCTTTCCATTGTCCCTCTGGTTTACATATGGTGCAATGATCGGGTCCTAGTTTCCTTGGCTTGCTATCCATGTTTCCATGGGGGCTAGGGGTCACTTATCAAGAGCTGAGAGTCTCTACGGGTGGTTAGTCCAGATTCCCATGCTAATTGGTTGATTTGGAGGGCAGCAGTCAGTAGGTGTGCTTGCCTCTGAGCTTTTTTATCCTCTGACTTTTCTTCCTGTATATCTTGGTTATGAAATACACAGTAGGCTACCCCGATAGGTGAGGTAAGGGTATCTGGTTCTGTTTCCAATTTCTGAAGTCTGCATCTAATGTCAGGGACAGTGTGGGGAATGAGATAGGACCTCAGCATTGCATTCCCTTCCAGTGAGTCAGAGACAGTGGTAGAAGATTTGAACATATTCCCTGAGGAGTTCTAGGAATGCTTAAGGTTTTCTGTTGGTTTCTGATTGATTTCATTTTTCTTATTCTAATCGACAGTTTTCTTTCCTGCTGCCTGGATGCCCTTTAGAATTATATTTTTATAATGGGTCAGTCTCTGTCTTCCACCTTGTTCCATTATCTGGGTGGTCCCAGTTGGGTTCATTATCTGGGACCATTTGATTCCCTGGTCTCAAAATAGCTTGACCTGAATTGTTTCTGTTCTCTTTATCTGGCTTTTTCTTCCCCCATTAGGAGGAGGCTCTGGGTGTCAGCCCAAGTGAGCTCATATGTCTGAAAGATTCCCCTGATCAGATTCAGGAAACCCCTCTAGATATTTCCTCAACCCCTTTCTCTGAGTCTTCCAGTTATACAGTTCAGAAGTGGTAGATTGGTATATATCTGACTGAGCACTTCTCCCTCAAGGATCTGCCTCAAAGGGAGTATTTTTCCTGATGGGTTGTTGGGCCCTTGCTGGTAATTAGTTACGCTTCATGTAGAGGGATCCTTAGGCTTGTGGCCCAAATCAAGATACATAATCTCAGTGAAGGAGAGTACATATCTATTTATCTTTTTTTTTTTTTTTTTAGTATTTATTTATTTGGCCACCCTGGATCTTAGCTGTGGCATGCAGGATCTTTTTAGATGAGATATTTGAACTCTTAGTTGTTGCATGTAGGATCTAGTTCTGTGCCCCCTGCATGGGGAGCATGAAATCTTAGCCACTGGACCACCAGGGAAGTCCCCATATCTCTTTTGAAGGCCTTTGTTTTGATAGGAGGACATATAACAAATTGTACATAGGGAATTTTATCTGATGTCTTTTGTCTCTTGCATAGCAGATCCAATTGTAAAATGGTGTTGTAATTTAGAGATGGGCCAACTTTCCATCTCCCAGCCAGATTAGAGCCAGGCTGTCTAAGTACTGAGGAGGTAGTTGGAGTGATTTTGTGGCACTCAAATGCCATAAGATTTGACCCAAATAAGCTTTCTGAGTCAGGAAATTAGGAACCAGCACCAAACTATTAATGGATTTCTTGAAAGACTGAAATAGGAGGCATACAATATGGACTCTGATATAATTGAGGGTCTCCCTTAAATTTGTAATGCACTGTGCTTGCGATAGTTATTCCATCCTTAGTCAGAATGTCCCATGGGAGGTTAGATGGACTGCCTCTGACTCAGAGCAGCTTAGCCACGTTAGTTCCTGACCAACTTGGCCACTGGGGAGTGGCCCAGCTGTCGGAGGAGGTGGTCTTCTCTCCCCTCCTTTCGGCTGAAGAGGAGAAGTTTTTGAACTTCTCACCAGGTAAAAGCTAAAAACATGAGGGATTTCCACGGAATACTCCCCAGATTGCTGAGGGAGGGAGCCTGTGTAACCTCAGTTGAAAAGGAAACACCCAGGATTCGTCTCACAAGCAGCAGGAGAGGAGAGGTCCAGCAGTGGATGTTTCCTGTACTTGCCAGAAGCTCCCAGGGCTTCCTGATAATGGGGATGTCTCTCAGGGCTCCCCATCCCACTTCAGAGAAACTAGTGCTGACTAGAAAAGGTCAAGTCACCAGTTGCATACCTACCTTAGGACACACTCAGGCATCCCTGGTGCTTCTCCCTGAACTTGGATCAAATGTCCTTCTTCCATTTTGTCAGATGGTTCTTATTACCTGGGCCCTTTCCCAATCTCACTATAGACTAATGGGACTGGCCACTTTCTTTTACAAAACCAAAAGTGACTATGGAGAATGCTACTGTTAACCCCTGAAGGTTGGCATGGAGAGCATAAAGACCGAGTAAAGCTTCTACCACCCTGTAGAGGTGTCAAGAGGACAGTACTGCTAGTGAGACAGAGGGCAAGTCTGTCATCTCTCCCTTTTGCCCACAGGTCCCCTCTGTCCCCAGTCATCCAGTACCGTAGGAAGGCCACTCAGAGGCAATGGGCAGTGAGTTTCAGTCTCTGATCCCCAGCAATGCCATAGTATGATTTCCTCAAAGGGGAACAGTCCATATGTCTCTGGGGGCCAGGCTGTATGGGCGCCACACCTGGTTATCAGGTTCCTGGGAAGAGTTGCTCTGAATTTGGCTGAAGGCTGCTGCCTTTCTACACTCTCAGAGTGACCCAAAGATCAGAGTTGATCATTGTCACACAGACCTCTCAAAGCCTCTGCTGTCCTCCCACTTGGAGCCAGTACAGGCCGAGAGCCCAGTGAATAGGTGCAGACAAAAACGTCAAGGTCTGTCCCTTTGCAGTTGCCAAAATTTTGTTACTTATCCTTTCAAGTTGGATCCCAACAAAGATCCTCCTGCCTGGTGTCATTTGAGCCAGTATAACAAGACTGGGTTTTGTTCAGAAGCAAAGCTTATTCTTTGATCAGAAAATGGAGAGGTACAAACTGATGTTCTAGAATACACACTGTCCTTGAAAGGCCATAGGTGGGGCTGCTTCATAGGGTTCTTGTCAGAGGGAGAGAAGGCAGAGTCCTTGCAAGTCAGGTGCAGTTGTGCTGTTTCCCATGCTCCAGGGAGCAGTGCTGGGTGAAGCATCTCTGCACATGTCCCGCTAAGCTGAAGTGGTGCATGCAACCATCTCACACTAGGAATTCTGGTCTGAAGTGCTGAGTGCAAGGCCTTTGAATGTGGCACCATATAAACAGAAGAAACTAGACTAGGCACAAAGGAAAAAATTGTTTAGACTTTATTGCTGCTGCTAAGTCACTTCAGTCGTGTCCAACTCTGTGCGACCCCATAGACGGAAGCCCACCAGATTCCCCCATCCCTGGGATTCTCCAGGCAAGAACACTGGAGTGGGTTGCCATTTCCTTCTCCAATGCATGAAAGTGAAAAGTGAAAGTGAATTCGCTCAGTCATGTCCAACTCTTCGAGACCCCATGGACTGCAGCCTACCAGGCTCCTCCACCCATTGGATTTTCCAGGCAAGAGTACTGGAGTGGGGTGCCATTGCCTTCTCCATAGAATTTATTACCCAGATTATATTTTTTATTTCCTGAGACCTGTTAATGGGCTTTGCTGGTAAAAATTCTGCTTGTGCCTCTGATGTAAAGTGACTGAGATAAATTTTGGTGGTTTGTTTAGCTATCTATGGTGATCAGTTGGAAGCATGAAAGGGTTTTATAAGAGATCTTGGGAGGTCAAGTTACAAAATTGAGTGTCTTAATTTTATTGCTAATGAACTAAGGATTAGCAGATATGATACATCCAATATTTTATTATGAAATTCTGATAGGCTTTGGGACTAGAACTTGCAGTGGTGATTCCAAATCTGAGAACTAGCTTCTAGACCTAAATTTCCTGCAGCAGTGGAGGAGCCGCTATGTTCATTGCGGCTCTTCTAGCTTGTGGTTTTCACCCAAGCTCTGCAGTTTATTTCTCAGAGTGAGGAGGAAAGAAGGAAAGGCTCTTTGGGACAACTAAGTCTGCTTTCGTTTTCACTTTCTCTCTTCTTTCAGTAACCACTTTGAAAGGAGGTGTTATCATCAGGCACAGAACCTGCTTCATTCCCACCCCCACCCTTTTCTGGACTCTTCTTCGCACCTGTACACAAGTGGGATCTCTACCTGCTGAGTCATCACAGTTGAGTGGTGAGTCAGTTTGTGGCTTTCCTTTATTCCACAATGTGAATTAACCATTAGCTTTATTTGATTTAATCCTGAGTCACTAGTGGGCATTTTTGTTTCCCTTTCTATATAATTTCTGTATCTATACATATATTAATGTCAATGAAAAAATTAATCAGCTAATCTAAGAAAGAAATGGAAAATTTTATTCAAGCCAAACTAAGAATTATAACCTGGAAACAGCATCTGAGAATGCTCCAGGAACTGCTGTGCCCATTAAAAGTCAGGACACAGTTATATATGTTTTTAGAAACAAAGGGCTGTACAATAAATGGCATATTGTTGAAAGTTTACACAGCCCAGATCTAGGCGTCATTGTGGCCCCTTACAAGATCAGGAAGGAATGTTATCTTTTAAGGAGTTGCCTTGCTGATGCTAGGAGAATGTTGCTTTTTGTGGTTGGGCAGGTATTTCTGCCCAAGGGGGAGGTTCAGTTGATGTGTAACGCAGATATACAATGCACAGTAGGGAGAGGAAAGGAAGCTAAAGGGCAGAAAGAAAGTTTTATGTTTAAATTTTTCTTATCTTGCCATAAAATATGAGTTTTACTTCGTATTAGTCTACATAATACAAGTGCCAATGAAAATTTCCCTTTTAAAATCCTTGACTTTACCTGAAACAGCACTTCGTCATTGGCACAGTGGTAAAGAATCCAGCTGCCAATGCAGGAGACGCAAGAGATGTGGGTTTGATCCCTGGGTCGGGAAGATTCCCTGGGAAAGGAAATGGCAACCCACTCCAGTATTTTTTGCATACCTGAACATGCGAGTGTGGTGGCGGTGATACCTCCTTTCTCAGACTTGGGGGCTCTATAAAAAGGGACAAGAATTAGCATGTCATTCCTGCGTTCTCTTCATCCCTTCAGAGAAGGGGTGCTTTTGCTTAAAATGCTGAGTTTGGGATAAGAAACTGGGAATGCATACCTCATCTCTTTCCTCCTTCCCTTTGTCTTGAGATTTGCTTGCCAGCTGAGAGCTTTGCATTCTGCCCTCCACATCACCAGCTAGACAGGGGCTGACTCTGTCCCCCGCCCCCAACCCAACTCAGGGGTTCAGCGCAGGGCTGAAGCTCAGAGAAATAATCCTATTCTGAGGCTGAGTATTAGGAAGACTATGTTTGCCATACATTCATGCCGCATCCGTCATAAAGGTGACGTCTTTTTATTTCTGAATTGCTGTACTCTTCTGCTTGTTTCAATTATAGAAACTAGGAGAGGAAAAACAGCATAATTTACTCACCCTCTCATACACCCAACAAAATAGGCTGGTTTTTAGTCATTGCAAATTTGGATGATGTTACTCAGCCAGTTCTTTTGGAGAAGCTCAGAGTAAAACCTGTTGAGAGTGACCTGTATTTGGTGAGAAGCCTATGATTTGAAATTCTGATTTTAGGTGCAGGGTTTGTTTAGATGTGACCAGACATCTCTTTTTTTCTTGCTACTACAAATATCAGAAAGACCATACTGACCTGGTTTTTTAAGAGAGCATTGTGAGTAGTAAACTGAAGTTACCAGGTGTAGGAACTTCAATCCATTTCTTAAATTTTCTCTTCCCCTGTTTCCTTGTCTGTGATACAGGGATGATAGTGTTTCACAAAGTTGTAGGGAGGATTAAATGGAAAAAAATGTATTTGAGAAACAATTCAGTACCTGGTCCACCATAAGCATTCGATAAACATTTAATAAACATCTGTGGAGAAGGCGATGGCACCCCACTCCAGTACTCTTGCCTGGAAAATCCCATGGGCAGAGGAGCCTGGTGGGCTGCAGTCCATGGGGCTGCTGAGTCGGATATGACTGAGTGACTTCACTTTCACTTTTCACTTTCATGCATTGGAGAAGGAAACGGCAACCCACTCCAGTGTTCTTGCCTGGAGCATCCCAGGGACAGGGGAGCCTGGTGGGCTTCCGTCTATGGGGTCGCACAGAGTCAGACACGACTGAAGTGACTTAGCAGTATTGTGTGGTATGTGCTGTGTCACAGAAAAGTATTCTTTATGAATCAATGAACTCAGTGACCTGACATTTTGCTGTCTAAGATAGAACCATTTAAAAAGAGGCAATAAGAAATCAGTCTGTTACTGGTGACTTTATCTTTTCCTCTTCCATCTATTCTCTAAATTTATCTTTTCATTTACTTATATTTTTTAGGGAATATCTAAAATCTACTTTATTCATTAGCAGTTTTAGATATATATATACATGTATTTTTTTAAATTTTACATCTCTTTTATTTTTTATTCTTTTAAAAAAATTTTTTAAATTTTACTTTATTTTACTTTACAATACTGTATTGGTTTTGCGATACATCAACATGAATCTGCCACGGGTGTACATGAGTTTCCAATCCTGAAGCCCCCTCCCACCTCCCTCCCCGTACCATCTCTCTGGGTCATCCCAGTGCACCAGCCCCAAGCATCCTGTATCCTGCATCGAACCTAGACTGGTGATTCATTTCTTACATGATATTATACATGTTTCAATGCCATTCTCCCAAATCATCCCACCCTCTCTCTCTCCCACAGAATCCAAAAGTCTGTTCTATACATCTATGTCTCTTTTGCTGTCTCGCATACAGGGTTATCGTTACCATCTTTATAAATTCCATATATGTGTGTTAGTATACTGTATTGGTGTTTTTCTTTCTGGCTTACTTCACTCTGTATAATAGGCTCCAGTTGCATCCACCTCATTAGAACTAATTCAAATACATTCTTTTTAATGGCTGAGTAATACTCCATGTATATGTACCACAGCTTTCTTATCCATTCATCTGCTGATGGACATCTAGGTTGCTTCCATGTCCTGGCTATTATAAACAGTGCTGCGATGAACATTGGGGTGCCATTTTGGTCCTATAGATCTAGTTTCTCAATGGAGTTTCCTTTAAAGTTTATTGATATTTCCTTAAGAAAGAGAGAAATCCAGTAGTCAGCTGCCAGGTGGTAGGTCTCTTGGTGCCATCCAAACCGACCCCAGGGCAGAGGGGACAGGTGGGAAGGCTGCGAGGTTGCTGGGCTCATGCTTGCAGACTCCTAAACTGACTTTGAGGTACAAAAGGGGAGGTAGGAATGTTTCAAGACAACCTCAAGTTTTTCTTCCCTATCTATCTGTCTGGAAGATAAAACAAGTTCCATGAGACTATTAAAGTTCAAATATATATATTCCTGTGGAATAGCCAGCATTTCTCTTTGTAAGTGCTCATGAGCCATAGGCGTTGGGGGTGGCGGGTGGGAGTGTGGTTGGTTCCTTGCGCCTTGAGCATGTCACCTACTTCACAGTGCCTCTGTCACGGCTGGTTCTTCCCAGGAATGTGCTGAGGAAGAGGAAAGGCCACCGCATAAGGCCAGTGCACTTATTTACCGTCTCTAGTCCCGTCTCCCTCCCGGAACTGGCAAACGCCAGTCATCTACAAGGGTCATTCGTTCAAGAAGAAAAAGAAAAAAACGAAGGAATTCTTTCTCATTTAAAATGTCTAGGCCTACCGGTTTGTTTGTGCCTACATTATTTAAGGCAGTGAAGAAACCATCTCTTCTCTGTGCAAAAGAAGGAAGAGTCTCTCTCTCTGGGTGGCCTTAGGAGGCTTGTCCACACAAGTGTGACTGACACTGTAGTGTTTGGCTTGGTGAGGTGGTGGAGAGAGCCCTGGGCAGAAGGCTCTGATTCTCCTCTGTCAACTGTGTGTGTGTGTGTGTGTGTGTTTGCTCAGTTGTTCAGTCATCCGACTCTTTGTGACCCCCATGGACTGTTGCCCACCTGGACTGCTCTGTCGTTAACCGTCTGTAACAGAGTCCCTGGGCTTCCTGGTGATTTTCAGAAATGAAGGGACTAGACTCAATGATATCTTCATTCCAGTCCAATTTCAATATTAGAAAAAGGGTACTTTATGATTCAGAAGGGGGATTTAATTAACTTTCAGATTTCTGAATAAAAAAATTACCCCCTGTTGTATTAAATGTTAAACATTCTACGATATACCATATTCATAATGTAAACCCATTTTTATATGCTTATTAAGCTTGAAGCTTTTAAAAACACTGCTTGATTATGATCCAATATTTGGGTATTAACAAATTAAATTAAATATTTACCTATTTAACTGAGAATAATCATGTCATGCAAAAATAATTCAAGAGTTGGAGACTCTTCCTTCATTAATGTCTGCTTCGGTTATTAGAAACATAAAAGTAGTCTGAGATCAGGAAAATTCCAAGGTTATTTAAACTGCATTTTATTGGATCAGAGATGCAGTTTTTGACCCTCATTTAAATATTGCTGAAATTAGAATTCAACCTAAAATAGATGGCATCTTAGCACTGCGTTGAATTTTAGATTACTTAGTGATGCTTTTCTTACTGATACTTAAAATAATAGCATGCTTGCAATTAATGGCATCCTACTTTTATCGAAATACCGTAAATATTAATTTACAATAAATACCAAAATTTTAGACTAGCTTTCTAGTCTTACATAAATGCAGTATGCATGTTAAACCTTAAACATAAATCCAAATTTCATGAACCTAAAATATCCTAACATGATCATTTAATGTACACAAAGCTACGTTGAGCATTTTTCATTCAGTGGAAGTTCCAACTTGAACCTAAGCTGGAATTTAACATGGACTTGTTGAGTGAACCTGAGCTGGCATATGAGATGCTAACATATATGAATTGAGTCCTATGGGGTGCTCTCAGAGGAAGAATGTCCTGTTTTGGTGTCTGCAACTGGACACAGGCATATCAGTTGGGTTCTCTGGGAAGAAGAGAACTGAGGGGCAGTTAGAAGTACAAATAGTTTATTGGAGAAACATTCATGAAAGATAAAAGCAAGGAGAATTGTATTGAACAGGGAAAGCCTATAAATTTGATAAAGTCTTGGGCAATCTACCAGGGAGCTCTGGAGCAAAGATTGTCTGTGAGGTTGAGCTCCCTACTGAGTAGATATGTCCTGGCTAGGGCCGCCAAAGAGAGCATGGACTCTGCTTGAAAGCTGAGGTGGATTCTGAGCATGCTACAGCTGTAGACTCAGCAAACTGTACTCCTTGCAGGTAAAATGTAAGGTCTTTCTTGATGGGGAATTTGAGAACTGCTCGGGATAGCACAGTGTCTCTCTTAGGTTAGCAGTCCTAATCCAAGGACTCTTGTCTGAATCCTGTAGTGAGAAGTGTGTCAACAACTATGTTGGGTCTGGGATTTTACCCTTTCTGCAAGCTAACAATGTAGCCTAGCGCAGTGTCATGGACATGAGACTCCTCAGTCAAAGACAGAGGACTTTATTACTCTTGGTGCAGTAGCTAGCATGGTTGCATGTTTCCACAGGGTGATGCAAAGAAGGCTACGTGATGTCTGTTCACACAGTGGGGTGTGCTACAGGAGGGGAACCTCAAACCTAGGGAATCTCAGTCTGTCATAATTGCAGAGAGCCTGCCTGATTTTTGCCTGTGCCCCAGAGGACAGCAAACAAATTTGCCCTTTGCTCCAGAGGCAGACATTCCATCTTCCACAGCTTTGGCTATGCAAACATCCTTAGAAAGCTAATCCAGAGCAAAGGAAGCCAGTGTCTCTGCTCATGAGATATGCAGAAATGTGAGAGACCCAAGGAAAATTGTCTCCAAAAATGTATTACAAGCAGAAGCTTACGGGAGTATTTTCGCAAGTGATTCTGAAAGACAAGAGGCACAAAGTAGAAAAAACTCTGCATAGGTCTAAAGTGATGTGTTGACTCATGTAGGGAGAAGGACATTCTTCCTACTTCTTGCAACAGAAGGGACATCAGCTCAGAGAGAATTATAGGGGAGGCCATGCCGCTTATCACCTGGAGGGTGTGCAGTTAGAGGAACACCGAAAAACAGCATTATCAACATGAATATCAGTTCTCTCGCTGACTTCTCCCTCAGTGTTTGCCTGTAGTGAGTTAGCCTGAAACTTACAGCCTGAAAACAGTAAGATTCTAAAAACTTTGGAAATATTCTTTCAGGACCTCTAGAGATAGTTGGGCAGGGGAACAGGAGCCAACTTTCATGGGACTGGTGTCTGTTCCCTCTGCAGGTGACAGTAAGAGGCAGAGAAATTTGAGTTGTGATCATTCCTATTATCCTGCTAGCCCCCAAAGGCTGGGGAGGCCTGCTCCAAGAAACTCAAGTCATACCAGTCGTGCTTGTTCAGGATTTCTCATGAGCTCTTTGATATATGAATGACTATATTTAGTAAGTCTTTTCAGCCTAATTATAGTTGACAGTGTATCTATTTCCATTTTTGTCCTTTAACCTTCCTTTCTCCAGAATGCTGAAGGAAAGACTGAATAAGTAAGTAATTTCATGTGGGTTAAAAAAAAAAAAGATTTAGACTTAATGAAGGAATTTCTCATTCATTTTCAAAGCTCAGTTCAATATTTATCTCTTCCTTGAAGCTAGTTTATTCCTGATCACTGTGGTTTCTTCCTTCTTCAACTCATATAACTAAGTCTAGGAATGACAAAACTGTTTCATCATGTATACTTAATCAGTTGGGAGTAAGTAGCAAGAGTACTTTGTTGAGAACTGTGAGATCAAGTCCCAGGTCCTGGGAAAGGCAGCCACGAGCAATGTGGCTCATGAGGTTGGCGCTGTGGGGCTGCAGATGCCTATTATATATTTAAAGACACTTGCCCAGCTGTTTTTTAAAAAGCTTTTCCACAAAAGACAGATTTTTTTTTTTATTACACAGAACAATGAAACTTCATGAAACAAGTGTTCTTTTTCCAAATAGTTTGAAAAACACTACAAAGTATGAAACTCTTGAGAAATAACAATGAATATTACCATAATGAAGACTATATGTAATCTAGAATCTTCAAAACTTTTTTTTACTATAGAACCTCTTTCCTCCAAAATACCCTAACAAACTAGTCATTATGTAACACACTGTGATAAGCTCTGTTTCATTGTGTTGTATAGAAATATAATTTTGAATTATTTACTTTTTCATGTTTTTATTTCTCTCTGCAGCTGAGCTTTAAACTTGTTGAGAACAGGTATTATGTCTTAAACTTCTTAAATGTGTCACAGACTCTAAATCAATGCCATCTACATAGTTGGAGTTCAATATGTATTTTTTTGATGTCTTAACTAAGTTCACCATGGTAATAACGATTGGCTATAGACACTTCACAGGTTCACTGGTGTATTACCAGTGCTTAGCATGTTGTTAGAACTGAATTAAAATTTGTTGCAAGTTAGAATTATGTGTTAAGACAGATGAAGTATTAAGGTAAATCAGTTTGTGAAATAAAGGTGCCTAGAGGTTTTTGAGGCAGTTAAACTTTTTTAATTTTTTTCAGTCCTATAATTGACATATAATATTGTGTAAGTTTAAAGTGTAAAATGTGATGATTTGATACACATATATTGTGAAATGATTACCACAATGAAGTTAATTAACACATCCTTCACTTAATTGGGCTTCCCTGGTGGCTCAGACGGTAAAGCGTCTGCCTGCAATGCGGAACACTCGAGTTCGATCCCTGGGTCAGGAAGATCCCCTGGAGAAGGAAATGGCAATCCACTCCAGCACTCTTGCCTGGAAAACCTGGTAGGCTGCAGTCCATGGGGTCGCAAAGAGTCAAACACGACTGAGTGACTTCACTTTCACTTAATTAGCTTTTGTTGTTGCTATTATTGTTTATGGTGAGAACATTAAAGCTCTATTCTCACGGCAACTTTAAAGGATACAATACAGTATTGTTAACTATGGTCAGCAGGCAGTACCTTAGATGCCTGGAACTTATCTTAAAAATGCAAGTTTGAACCCATTGACCAACATCTCCTCAGTTCCCCCACTTCTCTGCCCCTAGCAACTACCTTTCTACTCTCTGATTCTATAAGATTGGTGTTTTTAGATTCTATGAGTAAGTAAGATCTTATGGTCTTTCTCTGACTTATTTCACTTAGCGTAATGTTGAACCAATATTAAATAAAGACAGTGGGCTCATGTTGCAGCAGAAGAGAATGAAGTGAAAATATAGAGAAGAGCCTGACAGTGAGTCTTTTTTCCCTAGAACTGGTTATCTGAGAAGGGTGGGGGAGGGGTGGGTGTCCCATGTGCACCAAATGTGCAGTTTGCTTGGATGCTTGTGAAGCAGTACAGCAAGAGGTGAAGGCTGTTTTTCTGGTTAGACTGCCAAGTTTAAGACTTAGCTCTGATGCTTGCTAGCTGTATAACCTCGAGTTAATCTCAACTGCCCACCTGAAAAATGGAATAAAAAGAGTGCCTACCTTGTAGGATTATTGTGAATGTTAAATGAGATATTTAAAGAATTTTCATGGTGCTTGTTCCATGCAGTGGGGAGAAATCAATACAAGTAATCTGTTATTCTTGCCAGGCTAGGTTAGAGAAAGCACAGAAAGGTCTTTGAACTTTTTGAATAGCAAAGTAATATAAGTCTTTTTTCCTTGATGTTTTCAGATATCTCCTTTTTCTCTCAAATTTTTACACTCTTGTTATATGCTGTGCCTTGCATAGCAGTAGGATCAGTCAAATTTGTACTGGAAAGTCATATTGTAATGTATGATATTTTACTTGAAGGCTAGATACATCTTTTTGAATTACTTGCTGATCCAATGCAGTGCTTTCCTAGTAGTTATATGCTCAGGAAATAATTATCAAGCATTAAAATGTTCTAAAATTATGTTCAATATTAAAAATAAACAGATAACTTCCAAATATGACTGTGAATTAAGAGGTAACTGATTCTTTGAAGTATGACAAGATATGTTAGCTGGCTAGATCTCTGAATTGCTGCTTTGTATATGTTTTCTTATAATAGATGCATATTTTCTTAAAGTTTCTGTTATTTTAGATGTTAGCTATTTCAGTGTAAATTTCTTGGAGCCTACTTTTAGAGTTGGTTCTATTCTCTAACTCCCAAGCCTTTATTTGCATAGGTAAATAGCCATTTTCCTCTTTTTTTTCTATTTAAAGTTCGTTATTTAGTTCCTTTAACAGTACCAATAATTCTAAGTTTAATACTGTCAGATTTAGAATTACATATTTTAAGACAAATCCTCAGTTGTATTAGTAAAAATATGATATATGATTATAATAAAGATTCTTAAACATCCCATTTGTTTCTCATTATTTCTGTTGGCTATTTAGGCTTTACTCAGTTTAGACAAACCATGGCTTGAACACTAGCTTGTTTTTTTATGTTCCTTCATTAAACCATGAGGGCTACTTTGGAGCTTGGCTGGAGGACTAGAAAAACATAGCAAGGAAGAAATAACTTGATAAATCGCCTGAATCTTTACAGTGTTTTAGAAACTTGTTGTTATATCATAAACCTCATGCCAATCTTATGAAGTAAGTATTAACATTATTTTACTGAGGAACTAGAACCCTAGAAAAGTTAAGAAACTCATCCAAAGTTAAATTGGTAGTAACTAGTTTAAGTGGGATTTAAGCTTAAAGGTCACTCTTATCCAAGTCCTAACACTACCCAATGCTATCTTTTACCTGTAACTTTTGACATGGTACAGAGGGTCCCCAATTTATGATGTTATGGTTGGACTTACAGTTTTTTGACTTTGTGATGTTATGCATTCAATAGAAATTGTGTTTAAAAATTTGAATGTTGGTCTTCTCCTGGGTTAGTGATATGCAGCCTAAAACTCTCATGATGCTGGTTGGCAGCAGCCACCACAGCTCCCAGTCAGCCATGCCATCACCAGGGAGAACAACCATTACAACCATTCTATTTCCCACTATTGATTGAGATATGCAACGCTTTACTATCAGTAGGCTTTGTGTTGGATGATTTTGCCCAACTGTATGCTAACGTAAGTGTTCTGAGCATGTTTAAGGTGGAGGAGCCCGGCAGGTTACAGTCCATAGGGTTTGCACAGGGTCAGACAAGATTGAAGCAGTTTAGCATGCACACAGGCTCAGCTGTGATGTTCAGCAGGCTAAGTGTATTAATGCATTTTCTATTTACAATATTTTTGACTTACAATATATTCAACTTATGATGGGTTTATTTGTAACCCCATTGTAAGTCGAGGCAGTCTGTAGTACTGTTTTTATTGTTAACACATGAATGATTAATCAACAGTAGGCCATTCTGCACTGCTCAGATTGCCAGGGCATTGGAATACCTACCACCTTTCTTCATACATACCACCTGTCTTTCCAACTCTCTAAATACACTTAATTTCAAAAAGAAACAAAAATGTTTCATAGTAACTTTAAAAAGCTGTAATTTGTTCTTCAGGTTTGAGTCTAGTTCTCTTGTTTTCACATTCACTCAACACCTACTGAGAATTCCCATTCATGTTGAGCTCCCATTTGGCTAGTAAGGGGCAGAGACGATTCTAAAGCTATGAATAAGATAATTGGGATAAATACCATTGTATAAATCTCTCTTTTAAAACCAGAATTTGTGATTTAAATAAATGGCTATCTCGATTACCTACTGATCCTACTGTGAGATTGAGGTTTTATGTCTTTGACTCATCTGAGTCTTATTAGTCATCTATAAACCAACTAGACCATAATGAAAATGAGGAAGAATTATTTTGTTTACATTATAAAGTATTTCAAAGACATATATTTGTCATTATCAACATATGTACTTTTATTCACTGTTAGTTTTTTCCCATAGAAACTCTAAGCTTAAACTTGAGCTCCATCTGGTAAGCTTTCTGAGAATGTTATCATCCTCAAAAAGCTCACACAACAATAATTTGGAAGAAAGGAGGCAGAAAATTTTGCTCTGGACAGTCCACCATATGATAAGAAGATTCTGCATAAATCCTGTGTTTGGAAAACTTTCTTGCATCACTAAGCTTGTAGGAAGAAAGGAAAATCTCCGAGAGGCCCAAACACTCAAGCACATGAAGAAGAAAACATATAAAAAATAATCTATGTTGTAAAATCGGAGGATTGAGTAAGCATCAGTGAAAAATCAGGCTTACACTGGTTGTAATGCCAGAGCTAAGATAAGGAAACTAAGCCTTAGGTATGTAACAAAGTTGAGTGACTGATACCAAGACTCCCAGATTAAGCTGTGGATCTTGGAATGGACTAGCGTGTTCTCATCAGTAGTGCTAACTGGGTGTCAGAAGAAACAAATTTAATTCTTTTCTAGATGATAATATATTCAAGTTAGGCTCTCATGTTTTCCCAAAATATTAGTGAGCAAGGTCTATTAAGAAAGGTGAGAAATAGTAGAAACCTCCTGCTTTGAGTTATTCAGTTCAGTTCAGTCGCTCAGTCTTGTCTGACTCTTTGTGACCCCATGAACTGCAGCACGCCAGGCCTCTCTGTCCATCACTAACTCCCAGAGTCCAACCAAACCCATTTCCATTCAGTCGGTGATGCCATCCAACCATCTCATCCTCTGTCATCCCCTTCTCCTCCTGCCCCGAATCCCTCCCAGCATCAGGGTCTTTTCCAATGAGTCAGCTCTTCAATGAGGTGGCCAAAGTATTGGAGTTTCAGCTTCAACCTCAGTCCTTCCAATGAACACCCAGGATTGATCTCCTTTAGGATGGACTGGTTAGATCTCCTTGCAGTTCAAGGGACTCTTAAGAGTCTTCTCCAACACCACAGTTCAAAAGCATCAATTCTTTGGAGCTCAGCTTTCTTTATAGTACAACTCACATCCATACATGACTACTGGAAAAACCATAGCCTTGACTAGATGGACCTTTGTTGACAAAGTGATGTCTCTGCTTTTTTAATATGCCGTCTAACTTTCCTTCCAAGGAGTAAGTGTCTTTTAATTTCATGGCTGCAATCACCATCTGCAGTGAGTTTAGAGCCCAGAAAAATAAAGTTAGCCACTATTTCCACTGTTTCCCCATCTATTTGCCATGAAGTGATGGGACCGGATGCCATGATCTTAGTTTTCTGAATGTTGAGCTTTAAGCCAACTTTTTTTCACTCTCCTCTTTCACTTTCATCAAGAGGCTCTTTAGTTCTTCACTTTCTGCCATGAGGGTGGTGTCATCTGCATATCTGAGATTACTGATATTTCTCCCGGCAATCTTGGTTCCAGCTTGTGCTTCCTCCAGCCCAGCGTTTCTCATGATGTACTCTGCATATAAATTAAATAAGCAGGGTGACAATATACAGCCTTGACGTACTCCTTTTCCTGTTTGGAACCAGTCTGTTGTTCCATGTCCAGTTCTGACTGTTGCCTTCTGACCTGCATACAGGTGTCTCAAGAGGCAAGTCAGGTGGTCTGGTATTCCCATCTCTTTCAGAATTTTCCACAGTTTATTGTGATCCACACAGTCAAAGGCTGTGGCATAGTCAATAAAGCAGAAATAGATGTTTTTCTGGAACTTTCTTGCTTTTTCCATGATCCAGCGGATGTTGACAATTTGATCTCTGCTTTCTCTGTCTTTTCTAAAACCAGCCTGAAGATCTGGGAGTTCACAGTTCACGTATTGCTGAAGCCTGGCTTGGAGAATTTTGAGCATTACTATACTAGCGTGTGAGATGAGTGCAATTGTGTGGTAGTTTAAGCATTCTTTGGCATTGCCTTTCTTTGAGATTGGAATGAAAACTGACCTTTTCCAATCCTGTGGCCACTGCTGAGTTTTCCAAATTTGCTGGCATATTGAGTGCAGCACTTTCACAGCATCCTCTTCCAGGATTTGAAATAGCTCCACTGGAATGCCATCACTTCCACTAGATTTGTTGGTAGTGATGCTTCCTAAGGCCCACTTGACTTCACATTCCAGGATATCTCCTCTCTATTCAATGTTGCCGCTGCTGTTGCTTCAGTTGTGTCCGACTCTGTGCGACCCCGCAGATGGCAGCCAATCAGGCTCCCCAGTCCCTGGGATTCTTCAGGCAAGCACATTGGAGTGGGTTGCCATTTCCTTCTCCAATGCATGAAAGTTAAAAGTGAAAGTAAAGTTGCTCAGTCGTGTCCAACTCTTAGCGACCCCATGGACTACAGCCTACAGGCTCCTCTGCCCATCAGATTTTCCAGGCAAGAGTACTGGAGTGGGGTGCTATTGCCTTCTCCTATTCAATGTTACCTTTTCTTTTTCTAGACTTCTTTTCTTTCTTTCTTTTCTTTTTTTAAAAATATTATATCACATCTACACTCTAAAAGTTGTAGTGAATCAGAAATGAAGCAAACCCTTGCAGGGACCTAGCTTAAAATAATTTTAATTCCTAAAATTACATAAGGTAACCCCAGATTGTTAAAGCCCTTAACCATACTTGCCAAAAGAGATATCAAACCTTTCTCTGGGAAACTAATATAGGCCCAAATTTAATTCTAAAAAATTTTTATATGCAATAGCTGGCACCCAAGTAAATAACTAATAAAGGGGCATATAAGTATGTAAGAGGACCTGATCAAAATTTAAGAGAAATAACAAATAATGGAATTGACCCACTGGGAGTCTAAAAGATAGAGGTACCAGATAAAATGTTAAAGTAGCTATGCTATTAAAGTAGCTATGCTATGTTCAAGATAATTTTAAGAGAATGAAATGGAAACTCTAGAACTAAACACGTTTTTAAAAATCACAGGAAATGAGAATTCAATAATGAGTATGACAGGTTAAGTCTAATAGATGAATCAGAAGATAGTTTGAAAAAAAATTTTTTTAAGATAGATAATAGATGAAATGCTTGAGGATGCTAAGGGAATAGCCTGAGACCTGATTAACATATGGATAAATAAAGTTCCTGGAAGAGAGGTAGAAGGAAATAAATATTGATATATTTGAAGTGATAATGGACTTTCAATTTTTCAAAAATGATTAAATGCATCAAACTACAGACTCAAGGTACTTAATGAAACCCAGGCAGGGTAAGTAAAAGCAAAATAACACATAGGCACATCATAGTAAAACTGGTGCTCTACAAAGTGAAATACACAAAAGCAGCTAAAAAAAAATTTTATAACCCAAAGAAATCAAAATAGGATTAACTGTCTCAACTTCATGGTATGTAGCTAAAGCCATGTTGAGAGAAATTTTTGGTTTTATATACATATATTAGAAAAGAACAAAGCTTAATGAGTAAATGGAGTCCAGAGGACAATGAAGACAGTGCTGAAAAAAAATGCTAATCTAGAATCCTATTTCCAGTGAAAATTTTCTTTTTGAATGAAAGTGAAGTAAAAGCAGTTTTTATACAATCAAAAACTGAGAATTCATCACGGGGAGATCCACACTAAAAGAAATACTAAAGCATGTCCTTCAGTAGGAAAGGAGGAATGATTCCAGACGGATGATTGGAAATTCCAGAAAAAGTAAAGAGCACCGAAAAGAGTAAATTTGTAGGTAAACCTAGAGAAATGTTTCCTGTTAATAATAATAACAGTATGATTGCCATCTTTGGAATTTAAAATATGTAGAGTTAAGCTATCTGACAACAGTGTCATATAACTATGGAGTGGTGAATACAGAGATCCTGCATTGTCTTGGAAGAAGTGAAAGTACTAAATTATGTTAGACTCGGTTAAATCTAGAATCTATGCTTCTACCTCTCAGGATAACCCCCATCCCAATAAAAAAGGACAGTAAAGAGGGTTTAAGTAAAATAGTCAATTATTCAAAGGAAATTAGAAAAGTTAACACCAAATAGTGATATTTATAGCTTGATTTTGTGTCATCAGATAAAATTTACTAAAATGTAATATGTGCTATGCCAGATCCCTTGCAAAAGGGAATGTCTACCCACTTTAGTATTCTTGCCTGAAGAATTCCATAGACAGAGGGGCCTGGTGGGCTACAGTCCATGGGGTCTCAGACAGTTGGACATGACCAAGTGACTAACACTTTCAACACTTTATGCCAGAAAGCATGTCTAGACACATTGAAATAGAGTATGTTCACTGACCCCATTGGTATTAAGATGAAAGTCAGTAAGCTAAGTAGGAAATCCCCTAAATGTTTGGAAAACAAGCAATATGGTTCTAATTAATCTATGAATTGAAAAAGAAATTGCAATGGAAATTAGGAAATATTTTTAAATGTAAAAAAATACTACTTGTTAAGCTCATGCTATGTAGCCATACTGAAAGACAAATTTTTAGTTCTGAATACACAAAAGAAGTGAAAAAGTTGGCTTAAAGCTCAACATTCAGAAAACGAAGATCATGGCATCCGGTCCCATCACTTCATGGGAAATAGATGGGGAAACAGTGGAAACAGTGTCAGACTTTATTTTGGGGGCTCCAAAATCACTGCAGATGGTGATTGTAGCCATGAAATTAAAAGACACTTACTCCTTGGAAGAAAAGTTATGACCAACCTAGACAGCATATTCTAAAGCAGAGACGTTATTTTGCCTACTAAGGTCCATCTAGTCAAGGCTATGGTTCTTCCAGTAGTCATGTATGGATGTGAGAGTTGGACTGTGAAGAAAGCTGAACGCCGAAGAATTGATGCGTTTGAACTGTGGTGTTGGAGAAGACTCTTGAGAGTCCCTTGGACTGCAAGGAGATCCAACCAGTCCATTCTGAAGGAGATCAACCCTGGGATTTCTTTGGAAGGAATGATGCTAAAGCTGAAACTCCAGTACTTTGGCCACCTCATGCGTAGAGTTGACTCATTGGATAAGAGTCTGATGCTGGGAGGGATTGGGGGCAGGAGGAGAAGGGGACGACAGAGGATGAGATGGCTCGATGGCATCACTGACTCAATGGACGTGAGTCTGAGTGAACTCCGGGAGATGGTGATGGACAGGGAGGCCTGGTGTGCTGTGATTCATGGGGTCGCAAAGAGTTGGACACGACTGAGCAACTGAACTGAACTGAACTGACACAAAAGAAGAGAAGAAAGGTTAAATGAGTTAAGCATCTATCTCAAGAAGTTAGAAAAAATAGTAATTGAATTCTGAAGAAAGTATAAGGAAGATAGAAATTTTAAAGAGAAGAAAAGAAATCAGTGGTAGACTTTAAAAAAATGATAAAGATTAACAAAACCAAGAAGAGATACTTTGGTAAAGAAAAATAAAATTGACAAACCCATTATGAGATTAATCAAGGGAAAGAAAAAAAGGAGAGCAAGAAGGCAGAAATACTTAACATTGGAAATGAAAAGGTGACATTTCTACAGTTCCTGTGTATTCAATTTCATGCCAATAAATTTGAAAATTTACATGAAATTGAGAAATTAGCAAAGAGTCGGCACAACTTAGAGACAGAATAGCAACATCAACAAAAAAGTCCTAGAAAGACATAACATTGAAACAGATACAAGAAAAAATAGAAAGTTTGAGTATTCTTTAATAAAGGCATTTGCCAGTGAATTTTTTTGAATACTTAGGGAAAAAAGTGCTGATACTATAATTATTTTTCTGGAGAATAAAATAAGAGGAAATACTTCCCAGCTTACTTTTTGAGGGCAGTGTAAGTTTCATAATACAAATTTTAAAAGGATTTGTAAAATGAAACTTATAGGGCATACTGGCTCATAGTTGTGCAGGTCATGAAATTTCAATTAGGAAACAGAATCAAGGAATATATAAAAGGTGTAAGATATTGACCTAGTTTGATTTAGTATATTTCAAAACAACAACAACAACAAAAAGTCAAACAAAACAAACTATGGCAAGCATCGTATTCAATGGTATAATGTTTCTGTCAGAGATAGGAAAAATACTAGTTATCATCACTTAGTCAACATTTTGGGGAAGGCAATGACACCCCACTCCAGTACTCTTGCCTGGAAAATCCCATGGGCGGAGGAGCCTGGTAGGCTGCAGTCCATGGGATCTTGAAGAGTCGGACATGACTGAGCGACTTCACTTTCATTTTTCACTTTCATGCATTGGAGAAGGAAATGGCACCCACTCCAGTGTTCTTGCCTGGAGAATCCCAGGGACGGGGGAGCCTGGTGGGCTGCCGTCTATGGGGTTGCACAGATTCGGACATGACTAAAGCAACTTAGCAGCAGCAGCAGCAGCAGCAGCCAACATTTTGCTGTAGATCTTAGCCAGTAAATCAGGAAAAGAAATAAAAATATTATAATTGGAAAGAAAGAAAACATCATTATTCATACACAATATAATTTGGTACTTAGAATATCCAAAGAATCACTGATAAATTATTGGATTAATAAATGATTTTAGTAGGTTTGCTGCATGCAAAGTCAATATGAAAACATCATTTATATTTTTTATGTATCAGCAATGAGTTAGAAAATAAAATAACAATTGTAGTAGCATTAAAAAGACCACAACAGATATCTAAGAATAAATATGACAAAAGTTGTGCAAGGCCATTATGCAAAAAGAAAAAACAGTAAAAAATACAGAGAAAAAATATTAAGGTCTAAATAAGTGATAGAATATATTATATTCATGGATTGAGTCAATATTTTAAAGATATTGGTTCTCCCCAATATAAGCCACTGAATGCAGTGCAATCCCAATAAAAATTCTGATGGATTTTTATGTAGAAATCAACAAGTAGATGCTAGAACTTATATAATAATGCAAAGAGCTAAGAGTCAAGTGTAATCAACTATCTTGAAAAAGAAGAAGTTTCGAGAACTTGCTCTCTCCGATATCAAGCTTATTAGGAAGTTATAGTAATTACAGTGTGGTGCTGGCATAAGAATGGATAAATAGCCCAACATAGCAGATTAGGGCCCAGAAACAAACTACTTGGTTTGTGATAAAGAAGAAATTACAGAACAGTAGTAGTTTACCCGTCCGTCTCCCCTCCTCCGTCCCTCCATGTGCTCTGGTCATGGCCGTGCTGTGCTCCACAGCGTGTGTCCCCTTAGTCGGGTTTGTGCTTTGTCTTCATGTCTCATTAAATGGTGTTTTTTCCCCATAGCAGTAGTTGAATTGGTGTATCACTATGCAGTTACAGGAGAAGGCAATGGCAACCCACTCCAGTACCCTTTCCTGGAAAATCCCATGGACGGAGGAGCCTGGTAGGCTGCAGTCCATGGGGTCGCACAGAGTCAGACACGACTGAAGTGACTTAGCAGCAGCAGCAGCAGCAGGAAAAGGAAGATCTGTTTGATAAATGCTTCTGGGTCAACAGATACCAACATCAGCAAAAGTGATACCTAACATCACATGTAAATATGAATTCCAGGTGGATGTTAGATCTTTCTGATAGATAAAAGTAGTATAGAACATTTTCATGACCTTGAGGATAGTGGTAGATTTCTTAAGCAGAATACACAAAACATTAGTTGTAAAAGATGGATACGACAGTGTGCTGCTGCTGCTAAGTCACTTCAGTCGTGTCTGACTCTGTGTGACCCCATAGACGGAAGCCCACCAGGCTCCCCCATCCCTGGGATTTTCCAGGCAAGAACACTGGAGTGGGTTGCCATTTCCTTCTCCAATGCATGAAAGTGAGAAGTGAAAGTGAAGTCGCTCAGTCGTATCCAACTCTTAGCGACCCCATGGACTGCAGCCTACCAGGCTTCTCTGTCCATGGGATTTTCCAGGCACGAGTACTGGAGTGGGGTGCCATCGCCTTCTCCAGGATACGACAGTATACCTTAAAGTTAAGAACTTGCATTCATCAAAGGATTGAGAAAGCAGGCCACAAAGTGGAAAAACATATTCATAACATGATCAACAAGAAGCCTGTATTCACCAGAATGTATACAGAATTCTTATAAATGGATAAAATTTAAAATTCTTAGATATGGATAAGAATAAGAGATGTTAAAAAAATAAAATTAATCTAAATAGAAAGAATTAGTAAAAACTTAGACCATGATATAAGGAGAAAGAATCAAACATGCAATAGAAATAACTATGTTAAGTTTCAGAAATACCAATAAAGTCAACAAATTTTGTCTAGATTGATAAAGAATTTATATGATATTATTAATAAAATTGATATAACTGGATTCTGTACAGAACAAAAAGAGAATTCAATGAATAACTTGTGCCAATATATTGAAAACTTAAAAAAAAAAATGACCTACCAAAAACAATTCAAGAAGAAATAGAAAGCCTCAACATTCTTAGAATCATTATATTCACAAAATAGAAAACAACAGGGAGAGATGGATTTAAAGGAAACTTCCACCAAACACTTAAGGAGCAGATGATTACAATCTTAGTAAATGTTTTTTTGTGAATAAAAGAAGAGATATTCCAAACTCATGATATTAAAATAGTTTGACCTTCTAACACAATTATAAACAGGTATTGTGATAGATTAAAAAAAACACAATTGTATGCATATTTTTTGACATTCCTTTCATCAAGAGATGGAGTTTATTTCTCTTCCTCTGTGATACTCACTTGTTTGTGACTGTCTTACCAGTTCAGTTCAGTTCAGCTCAGTCGCTCAGTCGTGTCCGACTCTTTGCGACCCCATGAATCACAGCACGCCAGGACTCCCTGTCCATCACCAACCTCCGGAGGTCACTCAGACTCACGTCCATCGAGTCTGTGAGGCCATCCAGCCATCTCATCCTCTGTCGTCCCCTTATCCTGCCCCCAATCCCTCCCAGCATCAAAGTCTTTTCCAATGAGTCAACTCTTTGCATGAGGTGGCCAAAGTACTGGAGTTTCAGCTTCAGCATCATTCCTTGCAAAAAAATCCCAGGGCTGATCTCCTTCAGAATGGACTGGTTGGATCTCCTTGCAGTCCAAGGGACTCTCAAGAGTCTTCTCCAACACCACAGTTCAAAAGCATCAATTCTTCGGCGCTCAGCCTTCTTCACAGTCCAACTCTCACATGCATACATGACCACAGGAAAAACCATAGCCTTGACTAGACGGACCTTAGTCAGCAAAGTAATGTCTTTGTTTTTGAATATGCTATCTAGGTTGGTCATAAGTTTTCTTCCAAGGAGTAAGCATCTTTTAATTTCATGGCTACAATCACCATCTGCAGTGATTTTGAAGCCCCCCAAAAATAAAGTTTGACACTATTTCCACTATTTCCCCATCTGTTTCCCATGAAGTGATGGGACCGGATGCCTTACCAGTAGATGATGGCAAATGGCAAAAATGGTGCCATGCCAATTGTGGCCCTAGTTTTTAAGAGTACTGGTGGCTACTGCTTTGATCTCTTGGAGCCCTGAGCAATTATGTAAGAAGTACGACCACCCTGTGTGTAGACCAAATGGAAAGGCTCTGAGGTTATTTGGAGGAACCCAGCTGAGCTTAGCCTTTTCCTATTAAGGCACCAGATATTTGATGGAATTTGTTGTGCACTTCAGCCCAGTACAGTCACTAGCTGAATACCACTGAGTGATCTCAGTAAGTGCCACATGGAGCTAAAAAATTTCCCAGGGAAACCCTACCCAAATTTTGTGGTTGTATTAAGTCTCTAGATTTGGGAGAACCTGGCTTTGCATAATAAATAACTGGAAAAGATTGTATGACACCACATTTGCAGTTCAATATCAGGCTCTTGAGAGTCCCTTGGACTGCAAGGAGATCCAACCAGTCCATCCTGAAGGAAATCAGTCCTGGGTGTTCATTGGAAGGACTGATGTTGAAGCTGAAACTCCAATACTTTGGCCACCTGATACGAAGAGCTGACTCATTGGAAAAGACCCTGGTGCTAGAAAAGATTGAAAGCAGGAGGAGAAGGGGACGACAGAGGATGAGATGGCTGGATGGCATCACTGACTTGATGGACATGGGTTTGAGTGAACTCCGGGAGTTGGTGATGGACAGGGAGCCCTGGCATGCTGCGGTTCATGGGGTCGCAAAGAGTAGGACACAACTGAGCGACTGAATTGAACTGAACTGAACTGAAGCTATCACTACATACTCACTAGAAGAGATATAATTAGAAACATAGACAATACCAAGTACATTTGAGCATGTAGGGAAATTCAAACCCTCATACACCACTGGTGGGGATGTATAATAGTATAGCCACTTTGGTTCATGGGGTCGCAAAGAGTTGGACACAACTGAGCGACTGAACTGAACTGAACTGATCAGGTATTAGCATACATGCAAAAATCCTAAACAAGTCATTTACAAATCAAATCCAATGAAACATAAAAAATAACGTATCATGACCAAATTGGTTTTTTTTCCCCAAGCGTTGAAGAGAGTTTACTTTAGAAATATAATTAATGTAATTCACTGCATTAGTAAGAAAAACAATTTTATTTCAATAAATGCAAATGAAGCGTTGATATGTCAAAACTCATTCACTATCAACACTCAGAAAAATAGGATTAGAAGGGTAATTTTAAATTTTGATAGTATATACAAAATGAACAGTAAACATTCTTAATGGTAATATGTACTTGCATTTCATTTTAAAATCAGGAAGTTGTCAGTTATCACCATTTCCATTTAACAGTGTACTGGAGATCATAGATAACATGACAATACATGAAAAGTAAATAAGAAGCATTAAAATACTACAGCAACAAAAATAAGTACAGAGCAACAAGCCTAACAGAAGATAGGCAAACCTGTATGGAAACAATTTAAAACTTGGTTAAATGATGTTAAAGAAGACCTATATAAATGAAAAGACATCATATTTCATGGCTAAGAAGATTCAATATCATAAAGATTTGTGTTTTCCCCAAATTAATCTTTAGAATTAATGAAATTCCAATAAAATTCAACAGTTTTGTCTTAGCGAAACTTAACAAGCCGATACTAAAATTTTGTATGAAAGAGCAAAAACCCAAAGATAAGCCATTCTTGAAGAAGGAAAATAAGATAGGAGTATATCATGATATGTCACAATGCTATAATCGTCATTACATTTAATATTTGTTACAGGATCGGGATACTGATCACTAAAACTGAATAGAGAGCCCCCCAAATAATAATTGATAAAAACATAATCTTTAATATTATATGTATAACATCTATAATAATCAAGAAGTACCAAATGTAAAAGATATTTCAGTGGGTTTTATTTTTTAAACTATAAGTTATAAAGAAATCACTCAGAAAGGATGGTAAATCCCAAGAAATCTGATGTTCAGGGCAGGACATTCATGACAATTACAGTTGTTGTATCTTCACCTAAGCAGAACACACTACGATGCCATGGTTCCAATGAACATTCTGTTCCCTCTGTTGCCTGACTAGTTCCTTATCATTAAAAAAATCCCTATCAGATAGTGAGGTGTTTCCTGCTTAATTAAGTTTTTCTGGGCTAACTTAAATAACACTTCATTGGTCTCTTTGTTGTACTGTCTTTGTGAGGAATATAAATTACTAACATATTTTTGAACTTGAATCACAGTAATGCAGTTGATTTATATGTTTGCTGTATTAGATTGAGTTTCTTGAAGATGGACAGGTCTTTTTATAGACTGAAGTTTTGACCAGTCTATACGCTGGGTATTAAAGACACAGGAATAAATATGTATTGAGAATGTCGTTGGAGTCATTAAAATGATGAGAGAAAAAGGAAAGAAAAGAGGAAAGAATGGAGAGGCAGTAACGTATTTTGAATTATTTAGCCCTGTTCTTATCACATTACCATATATGGATGGAGTCATGGAATTACAGAGCTGGGATGGACTTTGAGACCATTTATCAAATCCTCTTATTTTACAAAAACAACTAAGCTCCAAAGAGGTTTTTGTGGCTTGTTCAAGGTCACCTGGCCATTTGGTAGTGGAAAGCACTGAAGTCCAGACATCCTGACCCCTAGACCAGTGTAATTTCCCCCATATCATATTGCATCTAGTCCTGATCTTTCTATAATAAAAACAGAATTCATTAATAGTGTCTGAAAACTCATGCACATTATCTGACCATGACATTTGTCCATTATGTCCTAATGCTTCCAAAGTAACAGTTTAAGTTTACTTTAGAGGTTGTTTTATATCTTCATGTGAGAAATTAGGTACACATGACTTTGGATTATGTGATTTAATACTAAATCATGTACTATGATTTAGTGTTTACACAATTTGTAAAACCCAAATATCATCAAATTATTCTCATTCATGTTACAAAAATATCTGTGAATCCTAGGTTGGACAAATGGCATTATTCTTATTAAAAGTCTCAAGTGTATGTAAATTTACAGAATTAAGCATTTTTAATGCTTAGATTATGTGATTGTCTATAATTATACCAGGTCAAAACCTCTCCTTAAAATTTGGTTTCAACCTGGGTTATATCCAATCAGTTGAGACGCTGTTATTGAATATTTGCTTTTACAGTTTTGCATAAAATTTAATAATCCACTTAAATTGAATTAATTTTCTAAAGTCTAAAGTGCTTTTGAATAAACTTTGCCTTCAGTTCCTATTAGGATTCTTTCTCTCTCATGAAAACATTAATCTTATTTGTATTGTAAGAACTACACACAAACAAAATATTTTTCCTGGCTTATAATGTTGTCTCAGTTTGAACCTGTACCATTCATTAATTAAGTCACCTAGTTAACTAAAAGAAAAAAAAAATTTGACTGAGTAGCATACGTAATTCCAAAGTTTTAGATTTTAGGCCCTTAGACACTAAATAACCACTGATCATTTGTCAGAGAGCTGAACTTTTCTTGTTCTCTGGAGATGAAAGGTGAAGAAAAGGGAGCCTTTGAGAACAGGGGGAAAAATACGCAAAACACCGTCTAACTTCTGTTTTCTGGGTCACTGGAGATATTCTGAATAACATGTCCCCAGACTGTTGAAGAGTGTATTGGAAATTTTCTCCTGTCTTTCCTGACCTTTCCAAAAGCAGGTATTTGATTAATCAATTTGAAAGTCTAACATTCTCAGCTTTTCCCAAAACCAGATTTCTGAAAACCCAACTCTATCAGTAATAGGCTGGTATAAGATGTATGTTTATTAAAATCCTCAGGAATGATGTGGTTTGAGCATAATGAATATGGTTTGACTCCATTCCAGGCCCACTATTCCTCTGTGTGTGCATCTTAATGTGTTTCTTATTCTCTTTTCTCATCTTAATCTGTGTCATGGTCATGCATGAGTTTTGAGATGCTGAAATAACTTTCCTGTAGCTGAGAGCTGAGGGAACTTTTTTGAAGCAGGACTGACTGCTGTTTTGTCATTATATCCTGGCACCCTGCTCCTTTTGGGCAGGTACCTCTGTGGCTTTGCTGGGGGCTGCTGATCACACCATCATGGGCTCAGCACCTAGTCACAGGGAAAGACAATCAGCCCGACTGGGCCAACGATTGATGATACAGTAACATGGCTAAGAGGGCAGCAAGGGGTCTGGACCAAGCTAGCCAGGGTTCTCTAGGATATTCTGAACAGAAGTAGGGAGAAAGAAGGCATCTCCCCTCTGTGTTCAGAAGCTGAGAAAAATGTGGTCATATCACTTGCTGTGTGAAAAAAATTGAGGGCAAAACAGCATCAGGCAGTGATGAATGTAACAGGGCAGAGAGAGAGAGAAAGCAGAGACAGGGCTGACAACATTCGACTTCCTCGCCTGGTCCTGGCCCTGTTCCCAAGGGGCCTCTGTGCCTGCTGTCTTCCTTTGATTCTAGGGCATATCAGGATCTTCAAGAAACATTCTTTCATGTAGATATAACTGAGTTGTGTTTTCCTGATAATCCAGCTAGCTATCTAACTACTCTTTTTTAAAAAATTTCAAATATAAGAAAAGAATATTGCCAAAATGAGGTACTTTTAAGAGATAAATAGTGCATTTATATCGAATGTGGATGGTGGTTGAACATTGCTGGGAGGTTTCATCTTGGCTAGATCAATTTATAGAGGTGTCAACAGACTTTCAAATCAGAGGAAATATCCTTATATGGCCTCTCCTTAGGGTCTTCATCTCCTGTGAGGGCCTTTTGGAAGTCAGATCAGGCGCTGAGGGATGGAGTCTGAGTCACCTGCTCTCTCTTGGCTGCAGTCCTTCTGGTCTAGACCACTGCCCTGCGGCCACCCAGGCCACACAGAGACTCATTACCCTTTTGGCCAAATTAGAATTGTACCAAAATGTACTTCCATGGAAATCCACAGCATTGATGTATTTATTCCCCAGAGATTCTATTCTTGCTAGCACACATATAAATAAAATTTTAAACAGAACATTTGACAAGGTTTCTGGACAGAAATTTAAAGCAATTTCATGTTAGTGTTGGCTTCTGTAGCCCCACAATATTTCAGTGAGGAGGCAGTAGTATCCTGTTTATTAGAAAGGGAATAAAGAGGACAGAGGAATAGATACTTGCCCCTGTTTATTGGAGAGGGATAAGTGTAAGAGTAAGAACAATGTATTGAGAAATTACATGGCATTGAGAGGTGTAGCTTTGTCTTGAACTCACATGCATGTTCTGAAGTTTTTTCTGTGATAAAAGTAAAATGCATTAACAAATACTTCTGAAAACTGTTATATACCTCTGTAATATGGTGTAATAATAACCAGCTTCTGGCGATGGAGCTAACCTATTACAGCTCAAAGTACACACACACACACATTATTTTAAAGGCAACAATCTAACAGTTACCCACAATGTGATCCATTCTCAACTATGGGGTAGCAGTGCTTGGAAAGAAATGTTGCCTTTTATTTGATGATATCAATATAAGGTTTTGTACAGTAAAGTTGAAGGCAAGGAACAAAAGAGGCTTGTTATTGTTTGACAACATTTATAGCAATGGCCAGGTGTGGAGATATTCTTTGTACCTTTTAGGTGAAGGAGTACATCAAGGCTGTATATTGTCACCCTGCTTATTTAACTTATATGCAGAGTACCTCATGAGAAATGCTGGGCTGGATGAAGCACAAGGTGGAATCAAGATTGCCAGGAGAAATAACAATAACCTCAGATATGCAGATGACACCACCCTTATGGCAGAAAGTGAAGAAGAACTGAAGAGGCTCTTGAAAGTGAAAGAGGAAAGTGAAAAAGTTGGCTTAAAGCTCAACATTCAGAAAACGAAGATCATGGCATGCGGTCCCATCACTTCATGGCAAACAGATAGGGAAACAGTGTCAGACTTTATTTTGGGGGACTCCAAAATCACTGCATGGTGATTGCAGCCATGAAATTAAAAGACGCTTACTCCTTGGAAGGAAAGTTATGACCAACCTAGATAGCACATTATGAAGCAGAGACATTACTTTGCCAACAAAGGTCCATCTAGTCAAGGCTATGGTTTTTCCAGTAATCATGTATAGATGTGAGAGTTGGACTATAAAGAAAGCTGAGTGCCGAAGAATTGATGCTTTTGAACTGTGGTGTTGGAGAAGACTCTTGAGAGTCCCTTGGACTGCAAGGAGATCCAACCAGTCTATCCTAAAGGAGATCAGTCCTGGATATTCATTGGAAGGACTGAGGTTGAAGCCGAAACTCCAATACTTTGGCCACCTGATGCAAAGAACTGACTCATTTGAAAAGACCCTGATGCTGGGAAAGATTGAGGGCAGGAGGAGAAGGGGACAATGGAGGATGAGATGGCTGGATGACATCACTGACTCAGTGGACATGGGTTTGGGTAAACTCCGGGAGTTGGTGATGAACAGGGAGGCCTGGCGTGCTGCAGTCCATGGGGTCGCAAAGAGCTGGACATGACTGAGCAACTGAACTGAACTGAACTGGCTATGCGATGTTTGTTTATTAGAGTTTAACTTAGTATCTGAAGAACATTGCCTTGGTGCCATCATCATGGCTACAATTGCATGCTCTGTCAAGTCTGATGGTGTGCAACTCTCTGGAATTTTCCAGGCAAGCATATTGGAGTAGGTTGCCATTTCCTCTGTCCTTGGGATTTTCCAGGCAAGAATACTGAAGTAGGTTGCCATTTCCTACTCCAGGGGATCTTCCCCCAGGAACTGGACTCAGGGATTGAACCTGCATCTCTGGCCTCTCTGGCACTGGCAGGTGGAGTCTTTACCACTAGCTCCTACTCATTGCCTGAGTAGTTTTGTTTTTAGTCATCATTGTAGTGGGCCACTGATTAATTGAATTCATACATGGTTGGATATTTTCCCTTGCAGGGCACGGTTCCATTTTAACATGTTTCTTTCATGTAACATATGCTTTTACCAATGGATCATAGTATTTTAATAAAACATTAATACATTGTGTTTACTTATGTATTTCATTGGAAACAATGGATAATATTTCTTAATTACAAGACAGAATGAGTTTCAATGATTGAACTAAAAGGTTGAGACAAATGAAAGGAATGAAACAATTATTCTTGATTAAGTACAGGTAGTGATGTAATTTCCATGTACATTGATGGAAATGTCACTACCGAGTTATATTTTCATATTCCTGTGATTTGTGATTTAAGTGTATGCCCTGTAAGCAACTTTCCTAAGAGAGTAGTTGTCTCAGACCATGGGCGACCACTTGGTATGAGAGTTTTTCATCATAAGTGCCAGTGAAGATGTGGTGTGGACCTGCATCACCTTCATCAACTGGGAAAGTGTTAGAAATTCAGAATCTCTTTGTTGGCAAGGACTCAGGAATGTATGCTTTAACAAGTTCTCTTCAGGACCCAGTTAATCTCGATGGTGTGATCACTCACCTAGAGCCAGACATCCTGGGATGTGAAGTCAAGTGGGCTTTAGGAAGCATCACTACGAACAAAGCTAGTGGAGGTGATGGAATTCCAGTGGAGCTATTTCAAATCCTGGAAGAGGATGCTGTGAAAGTGCTGCACTCAATATGCCAGCAAATTTGGAAAACTCAGCAGTGGCCACAGGACTGGAAAAGGTCAGTTTTCATTCCAATCCCAAAGAAAGGCAATGCCAAAGAATGCTCAAACTACTGCACAATTGCACTCATCTCACATGCTAGTAAAGTGATGCTTAAAATTCTCCAAGCCAGGCTTCAGCAATACGTGAACTGTGAACTTCTAGATGTTCAAGCTGCTTTTAGAAAAGGCAGAGGAAACACAGTCAAATTGCTAACATCCTCTGGATCATCGAAAAAGCAAGAGAGTTCCAGAAAAACATCTATTTCTGCTTTACTGACTATGCCAAAGCCTTTGACTGTGTGGATGACAATAAACTGTGGAAAATTCTGAAAGAGATGGGAATACCAGACCACCTGACCTGCCTCTTAAGACACCTGTATGCAAGTTAGGAAGCAACAGTTAGAACTGGACATGGAACAACAGACTGGTTCCAAATAGGAAAAGGAGTACGTCAAGGCTGTATATTGTCACCCTGCTTATTTAACTTCTATGCAGAGTGCATCATGAGAAACGCTGGCCTGGAGGAAGCACAAGCTGGAATCAAGATTGCCGGGAGAAATATCAATCACCTCAGATATGCAGATGACACCAGCCTTATGGCAGAAAGTGAAGAAGGACTAAAGAGCCTCTTGATAAAAGTGAAAGAGGAGAGTGAAAAAGCCGGCTTAAAGCTCAACATTCAGAAAACTAAGATCATGGCATCTGGTCCCATCACTTCATGGCAAATGGATGGGGAAACAGTGGAAACAGTGGCTAACTTTATTTTTCTGGGCTCTAAAATCACTGCAGATGGTGATTGCAGTCATGAAATTAAAAGACGCTTACTCCTTGGAAGGAAAGTTATGACCAACCTAGACAGCATATTAAAAAGCAGAGACATCACTTTGTCAACAAAGGTCCATCTAGTCAAGGCTATGGTTTTCCCAGTGGTCATGTATGGATGTGAGAGTTGGACTGTGAAGAAAGCTGGGTGCCGAAGAATTGATGCTTTTGAACTGTGGTGTTGGAGAAGACTCTTAAGAGTCACTAGGACAGCAAAGAGATCCAACCAGTCCATCCTAAAGGAGATCAGTCCTGTGTGTTCATTGGAAGGACTGAGGTTGAAGCTGAAACTCCAATACTTTGGCCACCTGATGCAAAGAGCTGACCCATTTGAAAAGACCCTGATGCTGGGAAAGATTGAGGGCAGGAGGAGAAGGAGATGACAGAGGATAAGATGGTTGGATGGCATCACCGACTGAATGGAAATGGGTTTGGGTGGACTCTGGAAGTTGGTGATGGACAGGGAAGCCTGGCGTGCTGCAGTTCATGGGGTCGCAAAGAGTTGGACACGACTGAGCAACTGAACTCAGCTGAACTTGGTGATTCAGTAGAACCACTGATGTAGATATTGCAGCATTTCAGTTCCTCGGGCATCAATGTTGATTCAGACTTTCTATTCAAGAGCTATAGCAAGAGCTGAGGTTTCCTCTTTCTACCATGGACCGTTATCCAAATAAATAATCAGATTAACTTTAGAGAAAAAGTGAGTCAGTTACTATCTCTGTGTTCAGAGAACTTTCTCATGGGGACCTGGTCATTCTTTTAGTTAACAGGTCATGAGTCTAAGTTCTAAGCTAAATTCTGGAAAAAATGGCAAGAGTTCATGACACTGCAGTGGGCCGGTTGACTTCAGCTTAATTCTCTTATTTATTTAGGAAATTTATAAAGTTGTATAACCATTACTATGATCCAGTTTCAGAACATTTCCACCACCCTTCTATATTATTTGGATCCATCTAAAGTCAATCATTTGAGTCAATTCTCACTCCCATATCTAGTTCCAGACAACCCCTGATGTGCATTCTAGCTCTGTAAATTTATCTTTTTCGGTTATTTTATGTAAATGAGTCAAACACTACATATTCTTTTGTGCTTGTCTTCTTTCAAATTGCATGTTTTTGAGGGTTTTTTTTTCTTCCCAGTCTGTAGAACATATAAATATTTGTTTCTTTTTGTTGCTGAATAGCATCCCATTGTATGTATACCACATTTTGTTTATCCATTACCAGTTGATGGATATTATGAATAATACTACTATGAACATTCATGCACAAATCTTTGTGAGTACATGTTTTCATTTATTTTTTTTCAAGTTGATTAGCTTTTTAAATTTTTTATTGAGGCAGAGCTGATATACAACATTCTGTAAGTTTCAGGTGTACAACATAGTAATCCACAAGTTTTAAAGGTTATACTCCATTTATAGTTATTATGAAATGTTGACTGTACTCCCTGTGCTGTATAGTATATCCTTGTAGCTTATTCATGTTGTACATAGTGGTTCACACCTCTTAGTCCATTGCCCCTAACTTGCCCCACCCTCATTCTGCCTCCCCACCAGTAACCACTACTTTGTTCTCTATATATGTGAGTCTGTTTCTTTTGGTTATATTTACTAGTTTATTTTATATTTTAAATTCCACATATGAGTGATATTGTACTTGTCTTTTTCTGTCTGGCTTACTCATTTAGAATAATACCCTCCAAGTCCATTAAGGCTGTTGCAAATGGCAAAATTTCATTACTTTTAATGGCTGAATGGTATTCCATTTTAAATGTAATACCACATTTCTTTGTCCATTCATCTGTTGTTGGAGACATATTTTCACTTCTTGTGGGTGTGTACTTAGAATTGGAATTGCCGGTTCATATGATAAGACTGGGGCTTCCCTTGTGGCTCAGTGGTAAAGAACCTGCCTGCCAATGCAGGAGATGTGGGTTCGATCTCTGAATAAGGAAGATCCCCTGGAGAAGGAAATGGCAACTCACTCAAGTATTCTTGCCTGAGAAATCTCATGGACAGAGGAACCTGGCAGGCTACAGTCCATGGGGTCACAAAAGAGTCAGACATGACTTAGTGACTAAACTGCAACAACAATGATAAGATTATATTGTAATTTTTAAAGACATGACCCAGCTTATTTCCAAAGTTGCTGTACTGTTGTGCATCCCCACCAGCAGTGTATGAGGGTTTGAATTTCCCTACATGCTCATATGTACTTGGTATTGTCTGGTTTTGATTATATCTCTTCTAGTGAGTGTGTAGTGGTAGCTTCAGTTCAGTTCAATTCAGTCGCTCAGTCGTGTCCGACACTTTGCAACCCCATGAACCACAGCATGCCAGGCCTCCCTGTCCATCACCAACTCCCGGAGTTCACCTAAACCCATGTCCATTGAGTCGGTGATGCCATCCAACCATCTCATCCTCTGTCGTCCCCTTCTCCTCCTGCCTTCAATCTTTCCCAGCATCAGGGTCTTTTCCAATGAGTCAGCTCTTCACATCAGGTGGCCAAAGTATTGGAGTTTCAGCTTCAACATCAGTCCTTCCAATGAATACCCAGGATTGATCTCCTTTAGGATGGACTGGTTGGATCTCCTAGCTGTCCAAGGGACTCTCAAGAGTCTTCTCCAGCACCACAGTTCAAAAGCATCAATTCTTTGGTGCTCAGCTTTCTTTATAGTCCAACTCTAACATCCATACATGACCACTGGAAAAACCATAGCCTGGACTAGACTGTATTTTTCGTTTGTACTTCAGTAATAACTAATGATCTTGAGCATTTTTATTTGATTATAGACATTTGAATGTTTTCTTTGATGAAATGTCTCTTCAAGCCTATATTTATATGTGGTTGTTTATATTCTTCTTATTGAATTGCAGGAGTTTTTTAAAACATATTCTCAATACAATACTCTATCATATATAGCATTTGCAAATATTCTCCTCTGATCTGTGGGCAACTCATTTTCTTAATGCTAATGACTTAGCACAAAAGGTCTTTAATTTTACTGAATATCATTTCATCAGTTTTTTCAGTTGTAATTTGTGATTTTTATAACATATTTAAGAAATTTTTGCCTAATCAGTTTCACAGAAGTTTTTTTCTAAAAGATTTATGGTTTTAGGTCTTATGTCTGTGATACATTATTGATTTATTTATATGTGAGCTAACTGACTCAATTAATGATGTTAGTAAAGGGTTCATTTTTGTAAATATATTCAGTTGTTCCAGCACCATTTGTTGAAGAGAATATCTTTTCCTTATTGAATTGTCTTAGTCTTTAGTAAACAAACAACAAACCCCCCTAAACCCATAAAAACAAAAGAAATAAATTAAAAACTATGGAATATAAAATTAAGGTTTCTTTCTGGATTCTCAATTCTTTTCCATTTATCTCTATGCCTCCATTTATGGTAATAGCACACTGTCTTGATTACTGTAACTTTGTAGTAAAATTTTGAAATTAGGTAGGTAGAAGACCTCTAATTTTGTTCCTTTTCAAAATTGTTTTAGCTATTTATGTGTCAGTAGAACTTCAGATCATTCTGGAAGCAAGGTTAAATCTATGGTACAACTATAGTAGGACTAGGTGTGAATATTTTACAGCTAGAGCAACTTGAATGAATATGTAAGGCCTCCTGTGAGCAGCAGGGACTCTAATAAATGACATATGACAGTACTTTCTGATTTTTAACTTAGGCTTATTTTTTAACAAAGCTTGAGAAAATTTTGAGAACCCAGAGGCCTGCATGTGATTGACAATTTTAATAAATACTTAAAAAAAATCTTCATGTGTATCTCTATTGACTAAGATTTCTCTGTGAATACAACTGTAAGTATTTGTCCTATCTTTCGGCTCTATTGATCAAGTCTTCTTGTTAAAGAAGACTTTGATTCTTGTGTTTATCCCAGTATCACTTATTGTCATTGTTAGTGATTATCTGAATTCATCAATAAATTTTAAAATACTCTTTCAGTTGTACAATTTGGCTATGAAAATTTTTTATAGACTACTTTTATTTGCATTTTTCCATAATATGTCAAAGATTTTCTAACTCTACAGTGTTAGTGAATTCATCAGTCTACAGAGAATTGTATTGACTTTGTCATTCTCTGGGTAAAAATTGCTGCTTTACTTTCTGTTTGTAACTGTAATTCTAAAACGAACCCTGTTATTTGATAGATATACCTTATCAATCTTCTTTTTGTTTGTTTTGTCCCTAATCATTGCTTTTACATTTTTGCCATGAGGACTCTATGTATTTCACTAGTTATGTCACAACACAATAAAGCTTTTGTATTCTTACCCTTATTATACAGCATGTTAGTTTCTAGGGTGTTTGATTGTCCTTCTGTTTTGCTTCAGTAATTTTGATAAGTTTCTCATAGTGTTCTTCTGTGTGTCAAAACAATACCAGTGTTTCTAAACACAACACATAATGAAACAGGTTCACTCTCAGCTGGCAATCAAATTCCAAATTTCAAACAATATTTGTCATATTTGTGCCATATTTGTTTTTTGTTAAAGCTGATATGTCTTTAACACTAACTAGTGTTCATTCGTTGATGTGACTTTATTTCTTTCACCATTAGCGCTCATCAGTTCAGTCGCTCAGTCGTGTCCGACTCTTTGCGACCCCATGAATCGCAGCACGCCAGGCCTCCCTGTCCATCACCAACTCTCGGAGTTCACTCAGACTCACGTCCATTGAGTCGGTGATGCCATCCAGCCATCTCATCCTCGGTTGTCCCCTTCTCCTCCTGCCCCCAATCCCTCCCAGCATCAGAGTCTTTTCCAATGAGTCAACTCTTTGCATGAGGTGGCCAAAGTACTGGAGTTTCAGCTTTAGCATCATTCCTTCCAAAGAAATCCCAGGGCTGATCTCTTTCAGAATGGACTGGTTGGATCTCCTTGCAGTCCAAAGGGACTCTCAAGAGTCTTCTCCAACACCACAGTTCAAAAGCATCAATTCTTCGGCTCTCAGCCTTCTTCACAGTCCAACTCTCACATCCATACATGACCACAGGAAAAACCATAGCCTTGACTAGACGGACCTTAGTCGGCAAAGTAATCTCTCTGCTTTTGAATATCTTATCTAGGTTGGTCATAACTTTTCTTCCAAGGAGTAAGTGTCTTTTAATTTCATGGCTACAGTCACCATCTGCAGTGATTTCGGAGCCCAGAAAAATAAAGTCTGACACTGTTTCCACTGTTTCTCCATCTATTTCCCATGAAATGATGGGACTGGATGCCATGATCTTCGTTTTCTGAATGTTGAGCTTTAGGCCAACTTTTTCACTCTCCGCTTTCACTTTCATCAAGATAGTTTTAATTAAAACATGAAGAACTCAATCCAGATATAATTGACAATGGCATATACTCATATAGTAAACTATGATTGGCTTCCTGATGTGATAAATTGATACATTAGTAAAAAATACATAATAATGAGAATGGAAATTTGATGTATAAGAATCCGTACCAGCTGTCTATTCATTCATACTACCCTTACATCCAAAACAAAAGTTTTAATGATTGAAGGTTTGACCCACTCGTGAATCTTTTGACTTTGTTGTAAGTAATAACATCTGTAAGAGTAAGCCTTTGTTCTGCTGGGTGATTTATTTCCTGATGGGTGTTAAAAATATAGAGATATCAAAATGTCAAAAATATATAGCTAGTAAAACATTCAAAGATTAACAAAATTATCTTGTGTGCCTGTGGTGTATATATGGCATGCTTTGGGAAACACTGCCTTACCCTATGGGGGCTTCCCAAGTGGCCATCGTGGTAAGGAACCCACCTGCCAATGCAGGAGATGCAGGAGACTCGGGTTCAATCCCTGGGTTGGTAAGATCTCCTGGGGGAGAGCATGGCAACCCTCTCCAGTATTCTTGCCTGGAGAATCCCATGGGCAGAGAAGCCTGGCGGGCTACAGTTAATAGGGTCGCAGAGTCAGACATGACTGAAGAGACTTAACTCACACACATGCATGTCCTATCCTACAACATCAGGATCTTGAGTCACATAAACGAACCTACGATCTTTAAGTCATCTGACCATCCACACTGTGCTATTCAAAGATATAAACTCTTATGAAGCATATATGTCTGTATTTTTGATTCTTTCTTCTGAAAATCTAACTTTTTAATGAACAGTTGAGATTGTAGTAGATGGAAGAGGCAAAGAAAAATTAGGCTAATAAAAACATCTTCCACTCTCTTCCCTACATCCTTCTAATTGTGAAGCAATCAGGGTGTTAAAAAAGGTAACTACAGAAATTTGAATTCCAATCCAGGAGTTTAACTTAGAACTCTTAGGAGTTTAAACCATGCTACATATGGTTTCTTCTGTGAATATTAAAAATAATTTCATCTATCTGAAGGATTTTTGTGAGGTTTAAATGAGATACCAAATGTAGCATGCCTGACACAAGGCTTAGAGCATTAGCATATGTTCAAAATATTAGAAATACTTTTAATCAGTTGTGTTTTCTCTATGTGGGCTAAGAATAAGTTCTATGCTGTTTATGCTACTGTAGAAACTAAATTGTTTGCAAAATTTTTTTGAGCTCCTCTCTATCAAGGGTTAACAAGGCTTTCTTTGAAAATTCCAAAGGCACCAACCCATCTAACAAATCAGACAAATAATGGAAAAATTTAACCATTTCTAAAATAAGACTCTAAAATAAGACAAATATCTTTGTCATAGAGTCAGTGTGGCTTAATAACGTACTCTAAATATTGGATGTTTTTAGTTTTCAGATGAAAGGCACTGTGGAAATAAGGTATCATTACTGTTAATTTTACTGTACCTTGATGAACAAACTTTCTAAAATCATGGAGTCAAGACATGTAGCACAGCCTCCTATCACATTATCTTTTAGAATATGTATAAAATCTCTAGATGTATCAGTCACCTTGTATCACAATATAAAAAACTGTGATCCCAATAATGCAAATACAGAATTGTCATCCCTAATTGGTGAACCTAGAATTAAATAATTTTTAGAGGAAAAGATGAAAGTTATTTGGCCACATTAATACTTAAGCAAAAGACTTGTCAACACTGAATACAGAAAGCTAAAATGAGATCTCATTTAAAATGTTGTTGTGGCCGGCTGCACGGGAGGGAGGCAGAGATGGCAGATGAGATCGCCAAGGCTCAGGTTGCCCGGCCTGGTGGCGACACGATCTTCAGGAAGATCATTCGCAAGGAAATCCCAGCCAAAATCATTTATGAGGATGACCAGTGTCTTGCTTTCCATGACATTTCCCCTCAAGCACTGACATATTTTCTGGTGATACCCAAGAAACATATATCCCAGATTTCTGCAGCAGAAGATGATGATGAAAGTCTTCTTGGGCATTTGATGATTGTTGGCAAGAAATGTGCTGCTGATCTGGGCCTGAAGGAGGGCTGCAGAATGGTGGTGAATGAAGGTTCAGATGGGGGCCAGTCTGTCTATCATGTTCATCTCCATGTTCTTTGGAGGTCGGCAGATGAACTGGCCTCCTGGTTAAGTGTGCTATAGGGATAATTTTGCCTTGTCTATGCAGTGATCAGGTTTGCAAGTTCCAATATGCTAAACAATTTTTTTTTTGCCTGTGTATGGAGATATTGCAAAAATAATTTAAAAAACCCATACATAATAAAAGACATCGTTGCATGGCCTGAAAAAAAAATATTGTTGTTATTCTTGTTTTTTTCTTCACTAAGGGAAGAAACAGAGAAGGCAATGGCAACCCACTCCAGTACTCTTGCCTGGAAAATCCCATGGACAGAGGAGCCTGGTAGGCTGCAGTCCTTGGGGTCGCTAAGAGTCAGACACAACTGAGCGACTGCACTTTCACTTTTCACTCTCATGCATTGGAGAAGGAAATGGCAACCCACTCCAGTGTTCTTGCCTGGAGAATCCCAGGGACGGCGGAGCCTGGTGGGCTGCCATCTATGGGGTTGCACAGAATCAGATATGACTGAAGTGACTTAGCAGCAGCAGCAGCAGCAAGAGAAGAGAGAGTCAGAATTTCTCTGTGCTGGGAATTCAGAAATGATTTCTATGACTTGTGGTTTTGTTTGGTGATTTTTTTTTCCCTGAGGGACAGGCTACTTGAAACCATGAGTGATTTTTTTCTAAATCCACCCCCCAGTCCTATGCGTATATGCTCTTTCACTCATTACAAGTATGGGATAAGCCCAGAGCAAAGAACTTGAACTTAAAATGTTAGGAATATAATAATGAAAAATCTCAGTGCCATTTAAAGACCATTGTTTCCTGTAGGTATTCACAACAAGTAATAATACAAAAGAATGTAGTCGCTCTTCTGGAATAGAGCCAAATGAACTTGTGTTTGATTCAGTTCACATATCTTTTGCTGGAATATTCAAAGTTACTGTAAAAACTGAAATGAATTTACTAAATAGATTTATTTTGTTTTTAGATTGTTTAAGAAATTTTTCTATATTATTTTGAAATTTAAAATGGATGCTTCTTAGTATAAAAGCACCATGTCCACTGTACAAAAATTATATAACAGAGGAAACATATTTGTTTCCTGTTTAACATTCTTTTGCGTAAATGTTAATCTGTACTAAAGATCTCATTTTTTCTCTCTATAAATACTACTTAATTCCTAAGAAGAAATAGAATTTTAATTTTTTTATACTGGAATCATAATTTTGGATTATATTTAAAACCTACTAGCACAAGAAACAAGAAAAAAAGGTAAAAATATTCAAGTAAACCAAATTCCACCAATAACACTACCAACCAGGTATAATAATTATTCAACATGTTGGATACATATCCCTCCAGAGTCTTCTCAATTATTAAATCATTATCAGAAATAATAAGGCTCTTAGTTTATTTGTGAATTAAAATGCATTGAATGTGTGCTTTCTAAAGGTGTATATTTTTTATTTCCTCTGCTACTTTACAGATTACTATGCTGAGTAGCTTAGTCATGTCCTACTCTTTGCGGCTGCATGGACTGTATCCCGCCAGTCTTCTCTGTTCATGGAATATTCCAGGCAACAATACTGCAGTGGGTTGCCATTTCCTTCTCCAGGGGATCTTCCTGACCCCGGGGATCACACCCAAGTCTCTTCTGTCTCCTGCATCGGTAGGCAGGTTCTTTACCTTCACATATTACTGCTGCTGCTGCTAAGTCGCTTCAGTCGTGTCCGACTCTGTGCGACCACATAGACGGCAGCCCACCAGGCTCCCCCGTCCCTGGGATTCTCCAGGCAAGAACACTGGAGTGGGTTGCCATTTCCTTCTCCAATGCATGAAAGTGAAAAGTGAAAAGGAAGTCGCTCAGTCGTGTCTGACTCTTCACGACCCACCAGGCTCCTCTGTCCATGGGATTTTCCAGTCAAGAGTAGAACTATTAAAAAAAAATTGCCTTTAAGAAGCTCTTAGTTAAGTAGAGGAGTCAGGCAAGCAAATAGCTGAAGTCAGGCAAGCAAATATTGTGAAGGATACTTCACAATATTCTGTAGGAGTTTGAGAAGTGACACCTACTGAGCCCAGAAGGACATGGGGAGCTTTACAGAAGAGATGATATTTGAGCTGAGCCTTGAATAAGGAGCAGAGGGTTTGTGATTCAGGCAAGGCAGAGCAAGCAGATCATTCCAGGCAAGCAGTCTGTGCAAAGGCTGGGAGAGGATGTTTTAGGGAGCCATAGAAGTTCAGTATGGTGAGGATGAAAAATAACTCTTGAAAAAGAGGTCTGGCTCTGCAATGTCCTGAATGCTTAGAGGAGTGTAGGCTTTATCTGATAGATCATCAGTTCAGTTCATTTCAGTCGCTCGGTCATGTCTGACTCTGCAACCCCGTGAATCGCAGCACGCCAGGCCTCCCCTGTTCATCACCAACTCCCGGAGTTCACCCAAACTCATGTGCATCGAGTTGGTGTTGCCATCCAGCCATCTCATCCTCTGTCGTCCCCTTCTCCTGCCCGCAGTCCTTCCCAGCATCAGTCTTTTCCAATGAGTCAACTCTTCTCATGAGGTGGCCAAAGTACTGGAGTTTCAGGCTCAACATCAGTCCTTCCAATGAACATCCAGGACTGATCTCCTTCAGGATGGACTGGTTGGATCTCCTTGCAGTCCAAGGGACTCTCAAGAGTCTTCTCCAACACCACAGTTCAAAAGCATCAATTCTTCGGCGCTCGGCTTTCTTCACAATCCAACTCTCACATCCATACATGACCACTGGGAAAACCATAGCCTTGACTAGATGCACTTTTGTTAGCAGAGTAATATCTCTGCTTTTTAATATGCTATCTATGTTGGTCATAACGTTCCTTCCAAGGAGTTAGCATCTTTTAATTTCATTGCTGCCATCACCATCTGCAGTGATTTTGGAGCCCCCCAAAATAAAGTCTGACACTGTTTCCACTGTTTCCCCATCTATTTCCCATGAAGTGATGGGACCGGATGCCATGATCTTCGTTTTCTGAATGTTGAGCTTTAAGCCAACTTTTTCACTCCCCTTTTTCACTTTCATCAAGAGACTTTTTAGCTCCTCTTCACTTTCTACCATAAGGGTGGTGTCATCTGCATATCTGAGGTTATTGATATAAGAGTCAATTTAAGGAATGTGTATGTGTGTGTATGAGATGTATACGTATTGTAAGAAATTTAGTCTGTGGATGGTGACTTTGATTTGGTCCCTATAGGCATAGCCTGAGACTGGGATTCTTGGGAATCAGGGAAGAATGATAAAATGGGTGAAAAAAAGCTAGGTGTGGCTGTGGACTCAACAGGAAACTGTTTCTGTCTGATCCCATGGAGAAGGGCACAAACTGCACCCAGAGTTAGTCCCATCCTGAGGCTAGGGGGTAGCCTTTAGGCCCCAGTTCACTAGGCATGGGTTTGAATGGGGATGGGGTGGGTAGAGCTAGAATTGGACTAGAGCATTCCTTAGGAGAAGGAAGCATTAGTCAATATGCACAACAGCTGGTAGGTAGGTGCACAAACAGCTAAGTTGAAGAAGAACACCAGCTACAACTGTTCCAGAAAGCCCTAATATAGTTGCACAAGTGGATTCCCAATAAACGTTTCTGTCCCTTCCTGTGAAAATTTGGAACCATGACCTGTCTATGTCTATGTGACACTTTAAATTGTTAGAATGATTCTTTCTGGCCTAAGGTAGTGTGCTCAGCTCTCTGATGGATTACAAGAGAGAGTTTGCTATCTACAAATAGACACTTGGAATTGGAGAAATGACATCTCAACATGTAAGAATGCTAAATAACAGTGGAAGAGTAAAGGTTTCTATGATGTGGCAGAACATGGACTCTCAAAGGATTATAAGGCTGAGACAAATGAATGCTGTGACTTCAGTTAAATTAAAGCCACGTCTCCGCTTATTTAGAGCACCCTCTCTGACATCATCTCAGGATTCTTGAGGAATGACGTCAGCCTCATCTGCCTTAGCTTACCTGTAGTGTGTATAGGATATGGGCGTGGAAGCAATGATGGCTGCCTCTTAACATGAGATGCTCATTCAATCATTCCACAAATACTATGTGGCATGTTATTCTAGGTGACAGAAATATTGTAATAAATAGCATAAAATCTCTGATTGTGTGGTGGGGAGGCACTTACATTTTAGATGAGGGTGTTAAAGAAAAATTATTCATGACATTTGTTAAAAATGTAAGGCACACTTTATTGGGGGAACTACAACAGGATTTTGTGATAAGTTCTATGGTAAACATTAAACAGAGTAACAACCTAAGTGTCTGTTGAGCAGATAAAGATGTGATATATATATATATATATATATATATATATATATATATAAAATTTAAAAAATAAGCCATAAAATAGGAAATCTTGACATTTGCAACAACATGAATGGACCCTGAGGGTATTGTTGCTGTTTATTCACTAAGTCACGTCTAACACTCTGTAACCTCGTGGACTGTAGCCCGCCAGGCTCCTCTGTCCATAGGATTTCCCAGCAAGAGTACTGGAGTGACTAGCTATTCCCTTCTCCAGGGGATTTTCCTGACCCAGGTATCGAACCCATGTCTCCTGCATTGGCAGGTGGATTCTTTACCAATGAGCACCATTTAATACCCTTGAGAATTTTATGCTAAGTGAAATAAGTCAGAGAAAGACAAATACTATATGATCTCACTTACATGTAGAACCTAAAAACCAAACGAATGAAGCTAAATGAAGCCCCAACACCCAACGTGATGGTGTTTGGAGAGAGGGCCTTTGGGAAATAATTTGGTTTAGATTCTAAAGTAAGGATGGGACCCTCATGATGGGATTAATACCCTTTTAGGAAGATGCACCAGAGAACTTGTTCTCTCTCTCTGCCATGTGAGGACACAGGGAGAAGATGGCCGTATGCAAGCCATGAAGAGAGCCCTGATCAGAACCTAACCACGCTGTCACCGTGACCTTGGATGTCCCAGTCTTCAGAATTGTGAAAAATAAGCTTCTGTTTTTTAAACCACTCAGTTTATGGTATTAAGTATGTCACTCCAAGAAAACTAAGACAAAGATAAATGTATGAAATAGTTGTATAGGAGAGGGCAACAGGAATGAATTAGAGAAATTAGAATTGCTAGTTAACACTAAGGGTCCATTTGAGATTGCATTGAATACATTTCAAGTGAGACCTGCTATCGTGAGAGGTTTTCATTTTGTTTTATTTTGCCATGCTGCAAGACATGTGGGATCTTAGTCCCCTGGTCAGGGATCGAACCTGCGCTCCCTGCATTGGAAACATAGAGGCTTAACCACTGGATGTATAGGGACGTCCCAAGAGGGTTCTCACCATTTACCTTTCTCTGTGCAGCTGTGGAGTCACAGGTAATCATCTTTTACTGCTCACATAGTAAGGGCTGATGCCAGAAAGACAACTAAGCAGCTGTTACATGTCCAGCCACAGTGGAGACTCAGATAGATGAAATAAACAAAGTAAGAAGCAGCGAACCATAGCCCCAAACTCAATAGCAGAGCAGCGTCTGTGGTTGACTGAAAACCACAAACCGACTAGATCAACTGACTCTAAGCCAAGAATTGGGATGCGCTGAATCCAGAAAAGCATGGATAATGGGTTGCTTACTCATTTTTTATCTTCAGTTTGGCACACTGTAGAAATATGAAGTATGTCTGGGTGGAGTTATTGTTAGGTACAGGGACTTTCTAACTATTAACATTAATCCAAGAGTGACTCTTCATATATACAGTCAATCCTTAGTATTCACAGATTTCATATTTGTGAATTCACCCATTCACTAGAGTTTATTTGTGACCCCCCAAATTAATACTTACAGTGTTTTTATAGTCATTTGTATACATGTGCAGAATGGTGAAAAATTAGTTTTCTTACATGGACATTCTTCAGTTCTTATACTGTCAATTAATTAGACCTTTTGTTAAACATTTAGTGTCATGTTCTTTGCATTGTTGTTTTTTTGGTAATTTCACTATTTAATATGGCCCACGAGTATAATAGTGTTCCTAAGTACAGAAGACTGGTGTGTGTCTTATAGGAAAACACGTGTGTTGCCTAAACTTTGTTTAGGTGTCAGTTTTAGTGCTGTTAGCCAGGAATTAAAAATTAATTAATCAATGCTGCTGCTGCTGCTAAGTCACTTCAGTCGTGTCCGACTCTGTGCGATTCCATAAACGGCAGCCCACCAGGCTCTGCCGTCCCTGGGATTCTCCAGGCAAGAACACTGGAGTGGGTTGCCATTTCCTTCTCCAATAATATTGTTTAAAAAAGGTGTCTTTAAATAGTAGCACACATAAGACAAGACTAAGTATGGATTAGTTGGTAAAAATGTTATGACCAGAGTCTTAGAGGAACTTGACCCAGTATTTCTAATGGGAGCAGTGGTTCAGTATTTGTTAATGCAGTGTTCATTTGTGACTTTATAACACAGAGCCACCACAAACAATGAGAATCAGTTGTATCTGCTGGGTCATTCAATCAACCATATTAAAAATTTCAGAAATGCAGAGCTCATGGTCTATCCCATTTTCCCAATCACCTTCTCCTGTCCTTTATCCTGTTGGGTTTCCTGTGCCCCCAATCCTGTAGGTACCTTCCTCTCTCAGCAGGTTTTTTCCCTCTCCCATAAACGTGGAACATTTGCACTGCCATCTAGCACTGGAGTCATCACTGGGATTTTATGACTATATGCTCTTCTCAATTACCGTTTTAAAAGAAGCCTTTTAAAAAGTATTTTAAAATGCTTTTTATAAAGCATTTCATCTCTTCTATGTCCTTGCCCTTGGATTGTCTTGTCCCTTGCCCTTGGATTGTCTTGACAGTCTTGACTGGCCCTTCCTCTATCCCTCCCTGCCCTATGCCTGGTAGAATCCCCTTGCCTTTTTCACTGGCTTTGGAGGGGAGGGCGGGGTGTTAACTTGGTTAGGAGAAACAGCAGTATCCAGAATTTCCTTTCTAGTATATCTGGTTACGATCGGCTACAAGAAATACTGTTGTAGGAGAGCTGAAGACTACAGTTTGGTAGCTTACACACATTGTCCCAGTTACTCATTCAAACATGAATCTAGACTTTTCTGTGAAGGGCTTGTACCGATGTGATTAAAGTCTTTAGACAGTTGACTTTGAATTAATCAAGATGAAGATTATCTTAAGTATACGTGACTTAATCAGTTGGAAGGCCTTCAAAAGAGGGCTTAGGTCTTCCCTGACCTGAGGGAGAAGCCAGGAACAACGGCTAGGTCTGTAATCGTGTTCCCTTTCCCCTGGATTTCTGGGTTTTACTCACGGACAACAAGCTTCACACTGTGCCCTTGAGCTCTACGCCAGCTGGGATCTTCCTTTTCTGCCTGTCTGCTCTCCTGACTTCAGACTTACTTAGCCAGTCTCCAAAATTGTGTAAGTCAATTCCTTGTTTAAAAGAAACAACAACAACAACCTCTCTTTATGTATTGGGCTTCCCTGATAGCTCAGTTGATAAACAGTCCGCCTGCAGTGCAGGAGACCCCAGTTCGATTCCTGGGCCCAGAAGATCCACTGGAGAAGGGATAGGCTACCCACCCCAGTATTCTTGGGCTTCCCTTGTGGCTCAGCTGGTAAAGAATCTGCTTGCAACACAGGAGACCTGGGTTCAATTCCTGCATGGGAAAGATCCCCTGGAGAAGGAAAAGGCTACCCACTCCAGTATTCTGGCCTGGAGAATTCCATGGACTATATAGTCCATTGGGTCGAAAAGAGGAGGACGCGATTGAGCAGCTTTCACTTTCACTTTCATGTATCTGCTGCGATTGAGCAGCTTCCAGTTTCACTTTGATGTAGCTGCTGCTAGTTTTACTGTCTGCTTGAACCCTGATTGATGTACTTCCCATGTTATAGATGCCCTGCCCTGTCGTCCTCTCTTCTTCTGTAATTATTTCATGTTTGTCATACAGTATAGGATAAATATTCAAATCTTGGCTCTTTCACTTTCTGGAAGTACAAATTTAGGGAAGTTACTTGAACTTCCTGACTCTCAACTTCTTCATCTATAAAATGAGAATGTTACTAGTATATCTCTTATGGAAGTAGTGTGAAGATTAAATTAATGTATATAAAGCAGTTAAAATAATACTTGTGCTGTGCTTAGTCGCTCAGTCATGTCCAACTCTTTGTGACCCCATGGACTGCAGCCCTCCAGGCTCCTCTGTCCATGGGGATTCTCCAGGCAAGAATACTGGAGTGGGTTGTCATGCCTTCCTCCAGGGGATCTTCCAACCCAGAGACTGAACCCAGGTCTCCTGCCTTGCAGGTGGATTCTTTACTGTCTGAGCCACCAGGGAAGCAAAATAATAATATCTAACATATTGAAAACCATCAATAAATATGATTTCTCTAATGATTATTGCCTAGAGAATTGTATTTATTTCTTTTAAATCTCCAGCATTGTGGAGATCCAAAGGAAGCTAAAAACATAGTTCTTTTCTATGATAGGTTATTGCAAAATATTGAACAGAGTTCCCTGTGCTATAGAGTAAATCTTTGTACTTTGTTTTATATATAGTGGTGGATATGTTAATCTTATACTCCTGATTTATCCCTCCTCCATCTCCTTTCCTCTTTGGTAACTATAAGTTTGTCTTCTACATCTGTGGGTCTGTTTCTGTTTTGTAAATAAGTTCATTTGTATTATGTTTTAGATTTCCCATATAAAGTGATACCAAACAATGTTTATTTTTCTCTGGCTTACTTCACTTAGTATGATAATCTCTAGGTTCACCCATGTTGCTGCAGACGTCAATATTTTATTCTTTTTTATGGCCAAGTAATATCCCATTGTATATCTGTATACCGCATCTTTGTCCATTCATCTGTTGATGGACACTTAGGTTGCTTCCATGTCCTGGCTAATGTAAATAGTGCTGCTATGAACATTGGGATGCATGTATCTTTTTCATTTAGAGTTTTCTCCAGATATCTGCCCAGAAGTAGGATTGCTGGATCATATAGTAATTTAATTTTTAGTTTTTTGAGGAACCTCCATACTGTTCTCTATAATGGCTGTGCCAGCTTACATCCCCATCAACAGTATAGGAGGGCTCCCTTTTGTCTACACCCTCTTGAGCATTTATTATTTGTAAGCTTTTTGAAGATGGCTATTTTGATCAGGGTGAGGTGATATCTCATTGTAGTTTTAATTTGCATTGACAGATCTTTTTAGGATTTTATAATGTGCTTGGGAAGAGAAGACAAACATATGGTGATTTATTTCCTGAATCAAAAATAAATGAAAAGATGTAATAGATTGGGTTGCATTTGGAGGAACAGTGGATATAATGTGAGATGTGTAGTCCTTTGAGAGAGGGCAGATACTCAGGTTCTTTGCTCTTTTTCACCTCTTTTTCTTAATTTCTCCCAAATAGAGATATTATTAATCTGGATAGTTAGAGTCAGGGACTCTGGGTCACATTTATTGGTAAACTGTGGTCAGTGTGCATTACAGGGTCCCATATTTGTGTCCTATATACTGTCTCTATTTTGCCCTGGCTTCAGAAGTAGTAAGTGGACTATTGGGATGAATCCTGCTCACACACTGGTGTCTACTTCCTATTTCTACACGGTAACTCCCACAAGACAAGATATGTTCACCTGAGCTCTCTATTTCTTCTTTTGTATATACTTTATTAAGTTCACTTTTTCATTCAATCTCTGTTCCATGTGATTTGTAAAAAAGTGATTATAGCGTAAGATTTTGGTTTGAAGATTAAGACCACAGGAAGGCAAGCCTTGATAGCCAGACTCTCTACACTGAGATTTTAGGAACAGGTCCAGCTAATTCCATGGACTTAGGAGCCTGGCAGTCTGCAGTCAACAGGGTTGCAAAGAGCTGGACATGTCTGAAGCAACTTAGCACACGCCAGCTAACAATAGATGGGTACTTTATGCCTGGTGCCTTACATATAGTAGGTATTACATGTATTCAGCCAATATACAAACGTGGCAACAGATTTATCTGGAAAAAATAAAATATGTAGTAATATCTTCTTGAATAAATGCATATTTAAGGGTTGCAATCTAACAACTCCTAGACAGCATATTAAAAAGCAGAGACATTACTTTACTGACAAAGGTCCATCTAGTCAAAGCTATGGTTTTTCCAGTAGTCATGTATGGTTGCGAGAGTTGGACCATAAAGAAGGCTGAGCACTGAAGACTTGATGCTTTTGAACTCTGATGTTGGAGAAGATTCTTGAGAGTCCCTTGGACAGCAAGGAGATCAAACCAGTCAATCCTAAAGGGAATCAGTCCTGAGTATTCATTGGAAGGACTGATGGTGAAGCTGAAGCTCCAATACTTGGGCTACCTGATGTGAAGAACTGACTCATTTGAAAAGACCCCGATGCTGGGAAAGATTGAAGGCAGGAGGAGAAGGGGATGACAGAGGATGAGATGGTTGGATGGCATCACCAACTTAATGAGTTTGAGCAAGTTCCGGGAGTTGGTAATGCACAGGGATGCCTGGTGCAGTCCATGGGGCGGCAAAGAGTCAGACATGACTGAGCTACTGAACTGAACTGAACTGAATCTAACAATTCAGGAGATCTTTAAGGGACTTCCCTGGTGGTCCACTGGTTAAGACTCCATACTTTCAATGCAAAGATCTCTGAGAGACCTTTTATTTCCTTTCTTCTTTCTGTGAGTAGGTATCAGAGAGATATCTCATGCAACAGATATTTGAAGAATTAGAATGTGGGTGCTTAGTTCAATCAGGTAGGATTTTGGGGGAGGAGATATTTTGTTCTCTTTTGCTTCAGTCCATTGTTTCATCAAAAAGAACTCATATAAACATACAGTCTTACTCTGATTGACAAACACACGGAGATTTTGCATGGGTGAAGTATCTAAAATAAAACAGATATATATACACATGTACCTACACAATTTATAACAAGACTGTTAAAAGTTAAATGTGTCTTGATTTTTGAGAACTGAAATATTTGCTTTTCTGCCAGTGCCATGGAAAGTTCACTAATGACGGAAGCATTTTGGCTTTCAGAGAGATGCTATTTCTTTGTAATGCTACCTCTTTGGGGAACAAATATGAAAAATAAAGCTTGTAATTTTACATGAATAAAAAAGAAATATGTACTTTGTTTTGTTTGGCTTTGTCTTTTGTTGTGTATTAGGTTGGTGTGAAAGTAATCACAGTTTTGCATTGTTGAACTTTGCCATTTGATATTGAAACACATTCTTACATGTGGTTATGCTATACATCATTTTAACGTGCATTTCTCACTTTATGGCTTTTTGCTAATGACTTATTACTTGCTGTGTACTGTATACGTATCTTAGACTATGGAACTGATATTAGACAAAAAGCAAATTTGAGCGATTTTCTTGTTTGAATTCAAAATGGGTCATAAAGCAATGGAGACTTCTTTGCAACATCAACAACACATTTGGCACAGGAGCTGTTAACATACAGTGCAGTGGTGGTTCAAGAACTTTTGCCAAGGAGACGAGAGCCCTGTAGTTGAGAAGCATAGTGGCTGGCCATTGGAAGTTGACAACGACCAATTGAGAGCCGTCATTGAAGCCGATTCCCTTGCAACTACATGAGAAATTGCTGAAGAACTCAACGTCAACCATTCTATGGTTTGGCATTTGAAGCAAATTGGAACGGTGAAAGAGTTCGATAGTGTGTGCCTCATGAGCTACCTGAAAAGCAAAAAAAAAAAAATCATCGTTTTGAAGTGTTGTCTTCTTTTATTCTATACAATAGCAACAAATCATTTCTTGATTGGATTGTGATGTGCGACAAAAAGTGGATTTTATATGACAACCGGCAATGACCAGCTCAGTGGTTGGACCAAGAAGAAGCTCCAAATCACTTACCAAAGCCAAACATGCACCAAAGAAAGGTCCTAGTCACTATTTGGTGGTTTGCTGCTGGTCTGATCCACTACAGCTTTCTGAATCCCAGCAAAACCATTACATCTGAGAAGTATGCTCAGCTAATCAATGAGATGCATTGAAAACTACAATGCCTACAGCTGGCATTGGTCAACAGAATGGGCACAATACTTCTTCAAGACAATGCCTGACTGCAGAGCATGTCACACAAGAACACTTCAAAAGTTGAACAGATTGGGCCACAACTTTTGACTCATCTGCCATTTTCACCTAACCTCTAGTGAACTGATTGCCACTTCTTCAAGCATCTCAACAACTTTTTGCAGGGAAAATGCTTCCACAATCAACAGGATCCAGAAAATGCTTTCTAAGAGTTCATTAAATCCTGAAGCACAGATTGTTATGCTACGGGAACAAACAAACTTATTTCTCTTTGGCAAAAATGTGTTGGTTATAATTGTTCTTATTTTAATTAGTAAAGATGTGTTTGAGGGACTTCCCTGGTGGTCCAGTGGCCAAGACCCTGAGCTCCCAATGCAGAGGACCTGGGGTTCGATTCCTGGTCAGGGAACTAGATCCCACATGCCACAACTAAGACCCAGTTCAGTCAAATAAATAAATACTTAATAAATCAAATATTAAAAAAAAAAGATGTGTTTGAGCCTAGTTATAATGATTTAAAACTCAGGGTCTGAAACTGCAATTACATTTGCACCAACCTAATATATCCATTAGGGCTTCACAAGGAGAAGGCAATGGCACCCCACTCCAGTACTCTTGCCTGGAGAGTCCCATGGGTGGAGGAGCCTGGTGGGCTGCAGTCCATGGGGTCGCGAAGAGTCGGACACGACTGAGCGACTTCACGTTCACTTTTCACTTTGACGTCTATGGGGTCGCACAGAGTTGGACACGACTGAAGCGACTTAGCAGCAGCAGCAGCAGGGCTTCCAAATCTTTCTGACCTTGAAGTGTTGAAAAGATATATATATATATATATATATATATGTGTGTTATTGTTGTTTAGTCATGTCTGACTCTTTGTGACCCCATGGACTGTAGCCCTCCAGGCACCTCTGTCCATGGGATTTCCCAGGCAAGAATACTGGAGTGGGTTGCCATTTCCTTCTCCAGGGCATCTTCCCCATCCTGGGATCAAACCTGCATCTCCCGAATTGGCAGGCAGATTTGCTACCACTGAGCCAGCAGGAAAGCCCATACACAAACACACACACACACACACACACACACACACACACACACATATACACATACACACACAGGGTAACAGCCACCATGTAGTGTGTCATCATTACCTGTAGTTTTTGGCCCCTTTTGCAAAAGTTCAAATATGCTGAGCTATGTAGCTTTTTTTGTACAAATTATAGGCCTAAATGGCCTCCTTTTCCACATTCAAACCCAAATCTCCAGATTCATTACTCCAAAGAAATAAAAAAACACACATGCAAGTCCTAAGGGAAATAAATACAGAGAGAGAAAGAGAAAGAATGTGTTTACTTTGAGGCCTAGGGGTGTGCACTGCAAAATTTCTAGGGGCAGGATAAGAGTCCTGAGCCCATGATGATATAAGAATGTGGAAAATGAATTTCAAATTGCTCAACAAGTAACATTTCTAGAGGAAAATAGCAGAGGAGGGATGCTTCCTTTGGGTGATATGATCAGAGAAAGCTTTTTGATGGAGATGGAAACTTAAACTGGGTTTTAAAGAATGTGAAAAGCTCTGATTGATGGAGAGAAGAGGGAGAGAAATTTAGGTAAAGGTAATCTATAAACTCAAATTCTATTCTTTGTCTTTGTGCATTGTCTAAAACTGATGCCTGAGGCAACCATTTATTTGGAAGTTGATTCCGGGAAGCACAGCGGGGAAGTGCGTGAAAGAGAGAGGGTAATGAGGAGAACGAGTAAGGAACATGTTAGTGAGCTTATTACCATTGTGGTCAAATGGAACTCCGTCCACTGGGGATTCTATGAGCAAAAAATATGGAACCTGCTTCAAAACTGTTTCACCAGGGGCCAGGGAAACTGAGGCATTTATCTACCAGGTCTCACACTCCCCATTGGTTGAGGGTTGTATGTCTAATGTTTTTGTTGGTACCTGCTCATGGCTCAACTACCTCTTGAGGAAACAGAGAAAACCTCAGAAATAGGGTTTCAGAATGCAGAAATCTATCCTGATTCCTTTTTCACTTCACAAAAGCAGTTTCTCCCTCAATCTTCCGTAGTTCAGTAAATGACACCACAGTCTATCTAATTGGAAAGCCAGAACTTAGAGCCATTTACTCAACTGTAACATTTATCGAGCACTTACCCTGTGCCTCGTACTCACCCAGGTGCTGAGTGCTAGTGAATCCTATGTGCTCTACGCCGGAAACATCCCAAACCAATTCTCTTCTCTCCACATCCATTTCTCTATCTGTAATTTGGAGCATGGCGACCATTTAAATTGTTGCCAAATTTAGACTGAGAGCTGAATATTTGTAACCCCTCATTATGTCACTGCTGCTGCTGCTGCTGCTAAATCACTTCGTGTCAGACTCTGTGCGACCCCATAGACGGCAGCCCACCAGGCTCCACCATCCCTGGGATTCTCCAGGCAAGAACACTGGAGTGGGTTGCCATTTCCTTCTCCAATGCATGAAAGTGAAAAGTGAAAGTGAAGTCACTCAGTTGTGTCCGACTCTTCGCAACCCCATGGACTGCTGCCTTCCAGGCTCCTCCGTCCATGGGATTTTCCAGGCAAGAGTACTGGAGTGGGGTGCCTCCGCCTTCTCCCATTGTGTCACTACCGCAGTCCATTCCCATGCCTTTCCCTCACACATTTTTGTTCCCAGTCTTCCAATTTTGTCCTTTCCAGATACCTGTCCAGCCAGCCAAATGATTCAGTCCTGCGTGTGAGTCTATGTATATTCCTAGTTTCAGCCATTTCTATCTCCTTACCTTAAGTAGATGATTATTATGGTTAATTTTATGTGTCAGCTTGACTGGGCTAAGGGTTGCGAAGATATCTGATAAAAAACAATTTCTGAGTTTGTCCGTGAGGGTGTTTCCGGAAAAGATTAACATTTGAATTTGCATACTGAGTAAAGAAGGTCACCCTTGCCAATGTGGTAAGGCACCATCCAGTCCACTGAGGGCCTGAATAAAACAAAGAGGTGGAGGAAGCGCCAGTGTGTTCTCTCTGTACTAGCTAAAACATTCATCTCCACTGACCCTTGGACATGGGTACTCCTGGTTCTTGGACTTTTGGACTCAGACTGGGGCCTTCACTGTCGCATCACCTGCCCACCCCCGCCCTACAAATTCTCAGCCTTAGGACTTGGACTGAATTATGCCACCAGCTTTTCTGGTTCTTTCAGGTTGAAAATGGCAGGTTATAGGACTGCTCAGCTCCATAACCCTGTAAGCCAATTCCTATAATAAATCTCCTCATATATATGAGGAGATATTTGCATACATAGAGGCTTCCCTGGTGGCTCTGCTGGTAAAGAATCTGCCTGCAATAAGGAGACCTGGGTTTGATCCCTGGGTTGAGAAGATCCCCTGGAGAAGGGAATGTCTGCCCACTGTAGTATTCTGGCCTGGAGAATTCCATGGGCTATACAGTCCATGGGTTCACAAAGAGTCGGACACGACTGAGAGACTTTCACTTTCACTTTCATGGGCTTCCCTAGTGGCTCAGAAGGTAGAGAATCTGCTTGCAGTGCAGGAGATCCAGGTTTGATCCCTAGGTTGGGAAGATCCCCTGGAGAAGGGAATGGCTACCTACTCTATTAATCATGCCTGGAGAATTCCATGGACAGAAGAACCTGGTAGGCTACAGTCCATGGGGTCACAAAGAGTCAGAGGGACACGACTGAGCAACTAACACACACACACATACAGGTATATTTCTAGACATACTATACATAGGCTAAGATCATGGCATCTGGTCCCATCACTTCATGGGAAATAGATGGGGACACAGTGGAAACAGTGTCAGACTTAATTTTTTTGGGCTCCAAAATCACTGCAGATGGTGATTGCAGCTATGAAATTAAAAGATGCTTACTCCTTGGAAGTAAAGTTATGACCAACCTAGATAGCATATTAAAAAGCAGAGATATTACTTTGCCAACAAAGGTCCATCTAGTCAAGGCTTTTCCAGTGGTCGTGTATGGATGTGAGAATTGGACTGTGAAGAAAGCTGAGTGCCGAAGAATTGATGCTTTTGAACTGTGGTGTTGGAGAAGACTCTTGAGAGTCCCTTGGACTGTGAGGAGATCCAACCAGTCCATCGTAAAGGAGATCAGTCCTGGGTATTCATTGGAAGGACTGATGCTGAAGCTGAAACTCCAATACTTTGGCCACCTCATGCGAAGAGTTGACTCATTGGAAGAGACTCTGATGCTGGGAGGGATTGGGGGCAGGAGGAGAAGGGGACAACAGAGGATGAGATGGCTGGATGGCATCACCGACTCAATGGACATGAGTTTGAGTGAACTCCGGGAGTTGGTGATGGACAGGGAGGCCTGGTATGCTGCGATTCATGGGGTCACAAAGAGTCGGACACGACTGAGTGACTGAAATGAACTGAACTGAACTGATACATGGGCTTCCCCACCAAGGAAGCCCGTAGGTATAGTAAGAATTGGCTTACTTGGTTATGGAGCTGGGAAGTCCCATAATCTTCCATTTTCAACCTGAAAGAACCAGAAAAGCTGGTGGTGTAATTCAGTCCAAGTCCTAAGGCTGAGAGTTTGCAAGGCGGGGGTGGGCAGGTGGTGTGACGGTGAAGGTCCCAGTCTGAGTTCAAAAGTCCAAGAACCAGGAGTACCCATGTCCAAGGGTCAGTGGAGATGAATGTTTTAGCTAATATATATCTTATTGTTTGTTTTTCTGGAGAACCCTGAGTAATACCATGGCAAAGTACACTTTCTGAAGCTATGCCCAATGGGAAGATTTTCTCTTGCTTCTGTCTTCCAGGGTTTTGTGAGTTGCATTGAGTTATGTCTCCCAAATGGTATATTGGAGTCCTAACCCCTAATACTGGAGAAGGCAATAGCACCCCACTCCAGTACTCTTGCCATGGGAAAATCCCGTGGACGGAGGAGCCTGGTAGGCTGCAGTCCATGGAGTCTCGAAGAGTCAGACACGACTGAGCAACTTCACTTTCACTTTTCACTTTCATGCATTGGAGAAGGAAATGGCAACCCACTCAGTGTTCTTGCCTGGAGAATCCCAGGGACGGCAGAGCCTGGTGGGATGCCATCTACGGGGTTGCACAGAGTTGGACATGACTGAAGTGACTTAGCAGCAACCCCTAATACCTGTGAATGTGACCTTAGTTTGAAATAGGATTTTTGCAGATATAATCATTAAAATGAGCTCATACTGGACTAGAGTGGACCCCAATTCCAGTGGCAATTGTTCTTTCAAGGAGAGAGATTTGGAGACAGACATACAGGAAGAAGACCATATGAAGACACAGGCAGAGACTGGAGCTATGGGGCCACAGGTTAAGGAATGTCAAGAATTTCCACCAACAATCAGAAGCTAGAGAGCCAAGGAAGCTTTCTCTACTAGAGCCTTAGGAGGGAGAATGGCCCTGAGCACACATTGATTTTGGTCTTCTAGCCTCTAGAACTGTGAAATAATATATTTCTGTTGTTTTAAGCCACCCATCTTGTGGTACTTTGCTATGACAGCCCTGGTAAACTAATACACAGATCATTCCTGAGTGGTACTATGGTACAGTTAGAGTGTATTTTCAGCTTGTGTCCATCCATCAATCAAACTCAGCTGCTTTCTCTGGTAGTGCTGATCATAAAGGACCCCACTACCCACAATATGATGTAGGTATGAGCTGAGAAACAGCTGCCATTACAACAGTGGTAAATGATGTGTAGTTCTGGGACACCTGTTGGTATATTTTTAGTGTCCCCTGGCCTTGCTTGTAACTGTTCATAACTGATTCCGCTTTCATCTTACAATTGATTGCAGCTGGGCTGCCTGACCATATGACTTGATGAGACTGACAGAATTCAGCTTAGGATGGGCAGCTCTTGCCACATGTTCACTTGATGTTATATGGTCATATGTCTTTTCACTACCAGAGCCCAACAGTGTACCAGAACCTGTTTATCAAATGGTGTACATATTGGTTGTGGATGGCACGGCCTTGCTGCAGGCCTTAGAGTGTCTACGTTGTGATTTTTCCATTGTGGCTTCCCTAAACTCTGCCTGTTGTCTTCTCCCATCAGATACATTTAGCAACCTAGCGCCTGCTGGATCGTATGAGCCAAGCAGCAGGTCCTACTGCAGGCCCTGCTGAAAGCTGAAGTCTTTCCCTTATAGCCCAGTAAATAGGTTGAGCATAGTTTCCAGGTATAGCATGTGCTGCCTCCATACTCAGAGACCAGCAAGTTTTATGCTTCCTTGTTATTGCTGAGAGAAGCAAGATGCAATAATTTGTCCTTTGCTTTCAAATGGACATTCTTTTAGGTCTCAGACCATTTGCCCCTTAAAATCTTCACTGATGTGGAAGGATCAATGTTATAAACATTTTTGGTGCTGTTGCAGGATTCTTCTTCATAGGGATCCAACCCGTCTTTCAATTAATGGGTTTTAGACCCACTCCAGTGTTCTTGCCTGGAGAATCCCAGGGACGGCAGAGCCTGGTGGGCTGCCGTCTATGGGGTTGCACAGAGTCGGACACCACTGAAGCGACTTAGCAGCAGCAGCAGGCCTAAGAACTGCCTCTGGTTTAGTAACTAGGTAAAAGGCTATGAGTTTTCATTGAGACGAGTGACTCCATCCTTCTGTTCATCCACTGTGATTTCTTCAGATTGTATGTATTTAGCAATGTGTTTGTTGGTAGCTCAGCTGGTAAAGAATCCGCCTGCCATGCGGGAGACCCCAGTTCTATCCCTGGGTCAGGAATATCCCCTGGAGAAAGGATAGGCTACCCATTCCAGTATTCATGGGCTTCCCTGGTGGCTCAGACAGTAAAGAATCTGCCTGCAATATGGGAGACCTGGGTTTGATTCTTGAGTTGAGAAGATCCCCTGGAGGAGGGCATGGCAACCCACTCCAGTATTTTTGCCTGGAGAATCCTCATGGACAGAGGAGCCTGGCGGGCTACAGTCCATTGTGTTGCAAAGAGTCAGACATGACTGAGCAACTAAACACAGCACTATCCATGTTGTTGGTTGCCCACTTATCTTATGCCTGTGAATAAAATATTTTATAAGGCATCTTCATAGAAGTCTGCTTCTCCTGGCTCTCTTCCCAACATTTCCATTCTTTGTGGCAGTTATTCCCATCTTGTTTTGTCAGTAAAGTGCTACCCTCTGGCCCCTCTGCTACTTCACCATCCTGTCATCTTCATTGACACTAAGGGCTTCGTCCCATAATAATATTTCCTGCTGTTAGGAGAACAGCCGCAACCGAACTTTTCAGTGATACTGGTGCCATTCTCAGCAGCACATTTCTTATTTCTTTGGTAAATGGAATGCTCTTTAAGTCTTCCCATAGAATAGAACTGGTTTATAGGTTGTTAGGCCTGAAAGGTGTGTTCATTTTTGAATATTTTCTTCTCTGATTCTCTCTTCTTCCTCCGCAGTCAGTGTACTCCAGCAGATCTAGCATGTATGCTTCATGTAGTGTGGGCCACAGCTTTCTTCCAGCTGCCAAGAGTCATCTTAGCAGATATTAGTAACGTCTCCTATGGTCTTTGCTAGGGCGTTAAATTCAGTACCGTAAGAGAGTACTCTCCTGTCTCTTATCCATCTTTATATTTCACCTCCTTTAATACAGCAATCTCATTTTCCTGTCTCAAATGTGCTCTCTTGGCTCCAGAAGCTCATGTTGGATTGCCCTGCATTCTCTCAGTATATAGTCCCTTTCTTCTCTTAGCATGCCCAACAATTCCTCAGGTGGAAGTTATGCTGAGATAGGGGTAGGTCCTGGGACAGTCTACTTCCTAGGGCCATTTCTGGTACCCACCATCTTAGGGTGAGTTTTCTGGAAATGTATCTAAGATGAAGGTTTGTGTGGGGAGTTCCTTCAGGAAGAAAACCTTTGAGGAAGTACAGGAAGCCGAACTTGATAGAGGTAGAAATTCCACAGTGATGAAACTATAACAGAAGTTTCAGGTAATCCTACAGGAATCCCTGAAGCTGAGACAGATCTTTAGAGTTATCACACACTGATGCAGGGGCAACTTTTTCTTTTTCTTTTTTTTTTAAATAATACTTTGCATTAACTAGACATTTGGTATAGTCTGCCCTTGGGCAGTGACTATAACCTTGGATGATGAGGTGGGTCCCTTTGATAGAGGGCAATTTGGAGAAAGAGATGTGGCTATGAGATATCAGCAACTAACACTTCCAGCAAGTCACAAATGAGCACCTGGTCCTGATAAGGACATCCAGCAGCACACTCGTGTAATGCATAACACGCATCTTCCTTTATCTAAGACAACAGTTAGACTATAAACTGTAAGAGAATAGGGATGTAGTCTGTCTCATACATTGCTATATATCTAGAATTAGAACAGACTGACCTAGTATTTACTCAATAAGTATTTGTTGACTAACTGATTGAACTAAATGAGTAATTAAAACCTATTTATAGGTGCCACATTTTTTAAACTGACAATTACTTGGCACATCACAGGGAATACAAATGAATGAAAACGTAAATAGGAACGCATACCAAAGTACGTTTCTACTCTCACATTCCAGTACAAATCCCTAACGAGGTTTTTGAGTGTTCTGAAATTGAAACCGTGTTTAATGCATTAAATGAACTGATGAATGGCATGGGCAGTATATTCATTTTTAGCCATGACCTTTCACTCTGATGTGAATTCTTAATAAACTGACTTGGTTGTAACTGGTGTTAAAGAGCGTTAAGAGAGAGATTATAATTGGATCAGCTATTGTAGTTGGATTGACTCACAAGGACAAATTTGGTTTTGTACCTAGATCTCATTAATATTCACTTTCAACTGCCTTCCAACAGATGTCTGCTTTTGACTTTAAACATAGATTTTTCAAACATTTTTATGATACTATAAACATATAGAATCTTCTGAAACATTTTTAAACTACATTCTATTAAATTTGCCACTCTCACATATGGAGTGAGAAAAAAAATGAGCGTGAAATGTCATCTTGTCCACTCTTTATTTCTAATGCAAAATGTCACAAAAGCTCAACATTATAAAACATTTACTTTCCCCCATTTTAACAACTGTTATGTGTGGGTTCAGGTTTACATCTGAAAACAAATGACCAAGTAATTATGAAGAACAAATATCAAGAATAACAGAAAAAAAGGAGTTCTATGGACCTATTACCTAACTAAACAAGCGTAACTGGTGATAATTATTTTAAAACAATTAAAAATCTATGGAATTTGCACTAAAGATATGCAACAAATGAAGAAACAGTTATTAAAGAAGATCTTAATTAGAACTTGGTAACAGTAGCAAGACTCTGAGTCACTTGGTCTATGACCCTTTCCCTCATTCCCACCCCCAACACAGCTTGATTGAAAGTCAACTTCAAGAGAGTATGGCCAAGAAAATGGGTCTTTCTCTTTCCTAAACTCCTAGTTAAGGGATACTCTGTCTCACATGGAGGGATAGGCAGTCATTATTTCTTATACCTTCTCACTCTGAGTGCAAAGGCTAAGTTCCTAGTGAGCGGCTGAGAGGTCAGAAGTGCCATTCCTCCACCCAGCCTCCACTCAAGGGAGGAGGCTCTCCTCTTGCATGACAGGCTGCGAGTCCAGGGGCCCTGATCACTTTCACCTGAACTCACTACTGGGGTGGAAATTCCATGCCAGGAGGGGCAAACTGAGAAGATCAAAGGCTGTCACTCTTGTTCAGTGCCCAGAGTATTGACTCAGAATTTTTCCACAAGGGATAAACAGTACTTAAAAGCAGACATCTACAAAATGAAAGTGAAAGTTGCTCAGTTGTGTCTGACTCTTTGTGACCCCATGGACTATGTGGTCTACGGAATTCTCCAGGCCAGAATACTGGAGTGGTAGCCTTTCCCTTCTCCAGGGGGTCTTCCCCACCCAGGGATCGAACCCAGGTCTCCAGCATTACAGGTGGATTCTTTATCAGCTGAACCACCAGGGTAGCCCAAGAATACTGGAGTGGGTAGCCTATCCTTTCTCCAGTGGACCTCCCTGACCCAGGAATCGAACTGGGGTCTCCTGAATTCCAGGCAGAGTCTTTACCAGCTGAGCTACTAGGAAAGCCCCTCTACAAAGTGTTTCCCAAAGGAATTGATTTCATTTGAAACAAAGTGTAGGGGATTTCAAGCCTCAAATACAGTGGAGATTTTTGGTTGTAAGCAATTAAGACAAGGTTGGTATGTCTATAAGAGACCTAAACCAGAAGCCATCTGGTTTACCAGAAAGAATCAGCAGAAGACACAATTAAGAAGAGCCCTCCTGGGGCCAGAACAAACCTCAAAATCTGTCCTTCAAAAATATTCCTGAAAATCAGCTCCAATTCAATTACATCAGACTGTAGAACAACTTATGCCCCAAGAATATGGTCAAAGATAGTAGAGCAATCAGTTAGCAATTAGTGGAGTCTAAGAACTTCATGTGATGCCAAAGGAGTAATACCCTCTAACAGGAGGGTCAGAGAAATAGCTAAAGAGAGCTCTACTGAAACCACTGTCATCCCAGGGTGACTGTATGCATGCCCAAAGCTGCTCCCTCTGAGGAGCAACATCAGAGGTTTCACAGTGCACGATAGTAGACTTTACTAAAATCGTCTATCCAAGTCATTAAACAAACAAACAATAATAACGAAAACACAAGCTCCAGAGGTGGGAGGGGATCCATATCCAATATTCTAGAATATATTACTTAAAATGTCCAGTTTCAAGGAAAGATTATGAGGCACACAAGGAAATAGGAAAGTATGGGAGGTAGCCTCAAGATGGCAGAGAAATAGGATGGGGAGACCACTTTCTCCTCCACAAATTCATCCAAAGATCATTTGAATGTGGAGCAATTTCCACAAAACAGCTTCTGAATGCTGGTGGAAGATCCCAGGCAACCAGAAAGGCAGCCCAATCTCTTCAAAAGGGACAGGACAAAATATCAGAGAAACAGGAAAGTGTGACCCACTTGGGAAGAAAAAGCAGACCACAGAAAATTCCTGTAACCCAAGACAGTTGATTTGAATCCACACGAAAAAACAAAGGGCTGGTGTTGGAGAAGACTCTTGAGTGTCCCTTGGACTGCAAGGAGATCCAACCAGTCCATTCTGAAGGAGATCAGCCCTGGGATTTCTTTGGAAGGAATGATGCTAAAGCTGAAACTCCAGTACTTTGGCCACCTCATGTGAAGAGTTGACTCATTGGAAAAGACTCTGATGCTGGGAGGGATTGGGGGCAGGAGGAGAAGGGGACGACAGAGGATGAGATGGCTGGATGGCATCACGGACTCCATGGATGTGAACTCCGGGAGTTGGTGATGGACAGGGAGGCCTGGCGTGCTGCAGTTCATGGGGTCGCAAAGAGTCAGACACGACTGAGTGACTGTACTGAACTGAACTGAAAGGTAATCATGTAATTTTAAAAGACAGTATAAATGCATAGTTCTTTTCCTATCTTTACTTAACTGATCCAGGAGCAATTATAAAATAATATATGTACATAATTGTATTGTTGGACTTATAACACATAGAAATGCAACATATTTGCCAATAGCTGAACAAAGGTGGGTGGGAGCAAAGCTGTATTGGTGTAAAGAAGAGACACCAGATGGTAACTTGGATACACAGGAACAAGTGAAGAGAACTGGAAATGGTAAATAAGAAGGTTAATATAGCAAATTCTATAAATATGTACCTGTTTTTTTTCTCAGATTCTTTAATAGACATAAAATGAGTAAACATTAATTTATGTAAAGTAATAATTATAATGATGTATGTTGGATTCAAAACACATATATGTAATATTTATAATAATAGCACAAAAAATTGGAGAAGAGAGAATAGATGTGTGTAAGAATAATATTTCTATATCATGCTGCAATTAAATTAGTATATATCTGAAGTCGATTCTGATTAAGATGTATGTGATAAGCCCTAGAGCAACCACTAAGAAATAACTTTTTTGAAAAATGAAAAAAATAAATAACGGCAGTCATGTGAAGATGGAGGCAGAGATTGGAGTGGTAAAGTTACACACCACAGAATGCCATGGATTGCCAGCAACCTCAGAAGCTAGGTAAAGAAGCTAGATAAAGAACCTGCTTGACAGTGCAGGAGACGCAGGAAACAAGAGTCCAATCCCAGGGTCAGGAAGATCCCTGGAGGAGGGCATGGCAACCCACTCCAATATTCTCGCCTGGAGAACGCCCTGGACAGAGGAACCTCGTGGGCTACCGTCCATGCGGCTGCAAAATGTCAGGCAGAACTGAAGCGATGCATGCGCTCCTGTATACAGAAGCTAGGAACAGGCGAGAAAGGCTTCTCCTCAGGCCTTCAAGGGGAATGTGGCTCTGCCAGCAGCTTGGTTTGAATTTCTAGCCCCTCAATCTATAAGAAAATAAATTTTTGTTGTTTTAAGCCACCTGATTTGTGGTAATTCGTGAAAGCGGCCCTAGGAAACTAATACCAACATCTGGAACTGTAGTTGAATGTTTTTGAAAATGGGTGCTGGCATATTATTTTTTCTAAAAATTCAGGAAGTAACATCTCAGAAAAACTTAATGCATTGTTTTGTATTGAGTTGTGTCCCCCAGTTGAATTCTAACCCCCAATACCTCAGAACGTGACCATACTTGGATAGAGGGTCATTGTGGATATAATCAGTTCATTAAAATGAGGTTATATGTGGCCAAGTCCAATCCAATATAACTGGTATCCTTACAAAAGAGGACGTGTGGACACAGACTTGCATACAGTGAGAACACCACGTGAAGGCTGGACTTATACTGCCACAAGCAAAGCAGAAGAGAAGAGACCTGGAGCTGACCCTTCCCAGCACCATTAGAGGGAACATAACACCCTTGTAGCCTCCAGAACTGTGAGATAGTAACATTTCTGTTGTTTAAGCCAGTTTGTAAATACTTTATTATGGCAGTCCTCACAAACCGATACACTCATAATGCTACTTCTAAGTCAGGACAACTGTTAATTTTTTGGTTTATTTCCTTTCAGTTTCGTACCTATAAATTTGATCCACATTTACTTATATGCACATATATACATATAACCTCCATCCAAATATTAGAGGCAGGTTCTTCTTAATAAAATTACCCCAAACTTCGAAATCAAGACTAGTGTGTGGCCTTCCAAACTCTTGCTAGAAGCTGTCTAGCAAGCTTGTCTGAGTCATCTGCCATTCCAAAGGAAAGTAATATTGACTTGCAATTTACCATTGATTAAGGCTCAGTCTCTAATGAGTTACATGTTAACTACAGAAGATCAATAAGGTACAAATTACATTTTTTTCTAGTAGAGACTCAAATGGTTTTTGTCCTATGGAAAAGATAACCCCCAAAGGTTACATTTCATTGCTCTGTATCTAAATTAGTAATCTTATTTCAGCTTTCTCTCTTTTTTGTAGCCATCTTTCAAGCTCTCATCTCCTCCTTTGAAACAGGTTTGCCATCCTTCTAATTCTCTCATTAATGAGTTTTAAAAAAAACTTTGACATACCCCACTCCAGTATTCTTGCCTGGAAAATCCCATGGATGGAGGAGCCTGGTGTGCTGCAGTCCATGGGGTCGCTGAGAGTTGGACACGACTCAGTGACTTCACGTTAACTTTTCACTTTCATGCATGGAGAAGGAAATGGCAACCCACTCCAGTGTTCTTGCCTGGAGAATTCCAGGGACAGTGGAGCCCGGTGGGCTGCCATCTATGGGGTCGCACAGAGTTGGACATGACTGAAGCGACTTAGCAGCAGCAGCAGCATATAAACTATATATTTGTGTATCACAATTTTAATTTTTTGAAAATTATACTTTGAAATGCCTTAGAAGAGTAGTTCCCAAACTTTCAGAGTTTATGAAGAAGAAAATTTATTAAAATAAAATTAAATTGGATGACTGAGATAGAGTTGCCAATTTTAATTTTCCAGGTATTGTCAGTTTTAAAATTACAAACAGAGAAAATCAACATTATTAATACCAACATTTCATAAAAGCTAGGGAATGGCCTTTTAACACCAAAAGAGTAGAATAAAACATGGTATAAGATATGTATTAATAATATTATGAAAATTTGCCCCATTCTACTTATTTTTCTCATTGCACCGTATATTAGTGGAAATAAGCATAATTTAGGAAGCATTCCTTACAGGTGACTGGTTTCCTTCCTACTTGTGCAGTCTCTTATTTTAAGTCTACTAAGAACTTTCTGTGTCCTAACAAGAGCCTGCTACGTGGCAAAAGGTCACTGATTATGTGCCAGGGAGGCATATTCTATATACAAACGTGGTTTATGACATTAGGAAAAATATATTCTAGTGGAGAAAGGTGCATTGAATAATCCCTCCATTGTAATTAAAATTGTAGTAAATATTATAAGGATAAAGGTTAAGTTTAATAGTGTGCCCCGGGTTGCTTCTCAGTAACCTCTCAGTGAAAACTTCTGTCTTGATAGAAGGGCTTAGAAAATTATTCTGAGTTGCTTGTCTCAATAAAAGGAAGCCACTTTCCTCTCCTTAAAAGTTAAGTATGTGAAGGTGCTTGGTGGTAACAGATCACAGATAGTAATAGCCCTTGACTTGCATAACCGCCTGAGCTTAACAGGAACCCTCAGAAGGAGACGAGCCCTCCCACCTCTTCTTTCCCTTTCTCATCCATAGAAGAAAGGAGCTGGGCACTGAATGGTCCCTTCTAGATGAAATAAACAAATTAAAATGAGGTCAGTTCATGGTTAGTCTTTTTAAGAGCACAAAAGTGCTTTGTTGCTGTTGATAATAATGTTATATTGTTAATTAGCCCTAATTAGCTCAGCAGCTCCACAGACTGAGGCCCTAAGGCTATGAAGCAGTCCTACAAGGAAGGAAGAAGGGCATTATCATGTGCAAATCTCCCTTATTACCATCTTTGAGATAAATTTTGACTCGATTGAAAAAGTGTGGGCAATTTGGGCTTCAGGAGAATTTGTAAATAGTTAAGTGAGGAAGCCAAATGCTTCACACTCTTCCATATAATGTCATGGAGAGTTAATGGGAAAGACAAGAAGTCAAAACTCAAAAATTGAAGTCCAAGGACACTTTCTTTGAACAAGGACTATGAAATTGGTAGAGGAACATACAGTAACATAGCCTAGGAACATAGACTCTTAGAGAGCACTGCTGGCTGCATAGTTCAAGCATGAAAGTGGGTAGCGGCTTTCTCTTTGTTATATAACCAGAGAATACTCCCTATATGTTTGCATATCAATGTAATTCAGCGAAGTAGAATTTGGTAGGTTTGGCAGAGGACTAGGACAATGAATATCTTCTCATTCTTCTGCCATCCCAAGGTTTATCTGCATTCCACTGTAGTGTTCTTAGCTGGGGGATGAGCCATATGGGTGAGGATCACCCAAGATCGGGGTGAAAATCTTCTGTAAATTTCTGAGCAAGCTTGAGGGATAATTATTTATAATTTACTGAAAACCAGTTAGATAAGATATTCTGAGGACTAAAGGCCCATTTTGCACTCAGGGTAAGAAAAAGGAAGTTTGATTAAAAGTTTAGTAGTGTCAACTCTCTACTCCTCAGTAGGCCACCAAAGAAGCCCATTGATCAACCATGACTAAGTTTATTTGACTCAAAGCATGAGGGAGAACACCAACTTCAAAAAATAGTGATTGCTTCTCAAAATGAGGAAATCATGGAAGCACACTTACAGGGTTTTAGAGCCAACTCTGAGTTCTGCAAGACAGGCAAGTTGTTAGGATTGGGCCGTTTATGATAAAATAACTTTGGATTTATGGGCACAGCAAGATAAAGGCCTTAAGGAGGGTCTAGATAAAATACATTTTTAGTTTCATTAAGTAAATTGTTAATTTGGTTCACAGGCTTATCTTGGGAGCAAGTAATTCCTAAAGCAAGCAAGTGCCCATTTTTGCTCTGGCCCAGTATTGTTTAAAATAGGGACAGGAAAATTTCCTTGGTCTCAGTATTAATTAACCTAAAAGTGGAAATTATGTTGCTTTTAGTTCTCCGGATTCCTGTTGGCCTTTCTCCAGCCGAAGCTGTAGGATAGACCACTATTACCTAGGGGTGTGACAGATCAGGGTGGATGTTGGTATTTGATGTATTGTGGTCATCTGAAGTTTCTGAGCATAGTCATTAAATCTCTATTAGGGACAGATTTGCTTGTTCATTTTGCTGAAGGATCATGTTTGGATCATTTGATGGATCAGCATCTGTACAGCAGAATTTAAGACTCCAGAATTCCTACTTTTGAGAGTTGCAACATCGACAATTACTAAGAGGAAGACTGTGATACAATTGTGAAGCAAGCAGTTACTTCTAAGGTAGGAGCCAAGAGTGACCAAATTAAAATAAGAGAATACCAGTCTCAACCTGAAGAGGCCACACAATCAGATATGAGGATACTAGCCAAATTGCATAATTTTATGATTTAGATGTTAGCTTCCCAGATAATTTTAGCATCGTACTCTGGATCTTTTAGTAAAGATCCAGAGGTTTATAGTTATGTAAGTACAACATTTTCCCCTAAGTCCCATCTGAAAAGAATGTTGTTATACATGTTCCACTTTGAAAGATCTCTATTTTGAACCACCTGTCCAAATTTATGAACCCCTTGGGTGAGGAACTGCTTCAGTAATACTGTCATTCTTCTGCTATTCTCTGTACCATTGCCCGTAGAATTCTGCCTACTTCTCAAGCCTCATGTGAAGTGTGAAACAGCAAAAAAGCAGTCTAAAATATTCCTTTGGTGGCTATTTTTTAAATCTAAATTGAAGCCCAGAATGTCTCCTTTTTGAATTAAGTTATCTAAATGTCTGTTTTTCTTAGAAGGGAAATTGATGGGTCAAAATGAACCCAGGATGATATTAAGAATTATTCTGAAGGCTGTCATCAGTTTACTGACATTACTGATCCCTGTTCAATTTATAAATTTCTGATTACAGTCAATAGTCTTTTGTGCTTCAAATACTCATATATGGATATCAAGTAGAAAAGGCATGACACTCATCCCATTACCTGGTACCAGGCCAATTCTATTTGACATCCACATAGGAGTATTTCCAGTGAAAGCAGATCATTGTGTGGTTCCTCACAAGTAGAATTGGATTTTAATCACAAAAGACTATTGACTGCAATCTGTAAATTGGACTGGGATAAGGATTTAGCTAAACTAACATCTTTCTTATAAGGTCTGTAAAAGCAAGGCAGCCCCTCAGTGTACCCTATGATTCCCTGGATTTTTCTATGCTCTATTTCTATGAAAGCTGGATTGCAAAGACTAACTCCTCTGTAGATTTCTTTTTGCTACAGAAAAATGAACATTCATTTCTAGGTTTGACATATTAGAAACTTTAGGTTTCTGTCTGGTCTATTGTGGTTTTGCCATCTAAATAAGTTGTTTGGTAGTTGAATTCAGTTAGCAAAGATTATAAAAAGGACTGTGTTTTGTCTGATTTGTGACAAAGAAATGGTACCAAATGAAGGTGGGTAGCTCCCAAAGTAAAATCTCCCATTAGGATATAATGGCTTTTGAAATGAAAAATTAACATTGTGAGATAAAATTTTCTGTGCACTTCTTTCTGTGTATCAGATGTAATGTATTCCACATGTACAACATGGGAGTGGATAGAAGGAAATGTGTTTGTTGCAAACTTTCTGTATTTTTTTGATGTGGCAAAACATTGTTTATATTTTAAGTTAATTAATTGTGAAAAGTAAAGCATGTATATTATAATCCTTTAGAGCAACCAGTGGAAAAAATATGAGAAGGCATAGTAAGTAAAAAGCCAATAATCAAAATGGTTTACTAAAAAATACTTGAAATTCAACAGAGTAGAAAAAAGGGAAAACTGGAACAAAAGACAAAGGGACTAATAGACAAACTAATAATAATGTTGTAGACTTAATTTCAACCATATTAATAATTACATTAAATGTAAATTTTCTTTTAATTAAACAAAAAACAGATATTGTCGATAAGAGAAAAAATCCAGCCATTTGCTACTTACAAGAAACCCACTTGAAGTATAATGATATAAATAGGTTAAAAATAGAAGCCTGGAAAATGATATACCATGCAAATACTAAAGAATAAAAAGAAGCTGGAGTGCCTATTTTAATTATAAGACAAAAGAAACTTCAGAAAATTTCTAGGAATAAAGAGGGACTCCAGTATTCTGGCCTGGAGAATTCCATGGACTCTGTAGTCCATGGGGTTGCAAAGAGTCGGACACGACTGAGCAAATTTCATCTTCACTTTCAAAGAGGGACTTAACACAATTATAAAAGGCTCAATTTACCAATGAAGCATTAAGATTTTAAAAGTGTATGCATTAACAACAGAGCTTAAAAAAAATTTGCTTAAAGTGATGCAAATGCTGATAAAAGTTAAAGGAAACATAGACAACTCCAGAATTATACTTACAGACTTTCATATTGTTCTCTTTATAATTATTTAAAAAGTAAATACAAGTCTTTGATACACAGATTTCAAAGACTTGAATAATTTTATCAACCAACTAATCTGATTGTCATTTATAAAGCAGTCTATTCAAAAACAGGTTTTTTTTTTTTTTTTTTTTCAGTTCAGTTCAGTCGCTCAGTTTTGCGACCCCATGAATCGCAGCATGCCAGGCCTCCCTGTCCATCACCAACTCCCGGAGTTCACTCAGATTCATTTTCATCGAGTCAGTGATGCCATCCAGCCATCTCATCCTCTGTCGTCCCTTCTCCTCCTGCCCCCAATCCCTCCCGGCATCAGAGTCTTTTCCAATGAGTCAACTCTTCGCATGAGGTGGCCAAAGTACTGGAGTTTCAGCTTTAGCATCATTCCTTCCAAAGAAATCCCAGGGCTGATCTCCTTCAGAATGGACTGGTTGGATCTCCTTGCAGTCCAAGGGACTCTCAAGAGTCTTCTCCAACACCACAGTTCAAAAGCATCAATTCTTCGGTGCTCAGCTTTCTTCACAGACCAACTCTCACATCCATACATGACTACTGGAAAAACCATAGCCTTGACTAGACGGACCTTAGTCGGCAAAGTAATGTCTCTGCTTTTGAATATGCTGTCTAGGTTGGTCATAACTTTTCTTCCAAGGAGTAAGTGTCTTTTAATTTCATGGCTGCAGTCACCATCTGCAGTGATTTTGGAGCCCCCCAAAATAAAGTCTGACACTGTTTCCACTGTTTCCCCATCTATTTCCAATGAAGTGCTGGGACCGGATGCCATGATCTTCGTTTTCTAAATGTTGAGCTTTAAGCCAACTTTTTCACTCTCCTCTTTCACTTTCATTAAGAGGCTCTTTAGCTCCTCTTCACTTTCTGCCATAAGGATGGTGTCATCTACATATCTGAGATTATTGATATTTCTCCTGGCAATCTTGATTCCAGCTTGTGCTTCTTCCAGCCCAGCGTTTCTCATGATGTACTCTGCATATAAGTTAAATAAGCAGGGTGACAATATACAGCCTTGACGTATTCCTTTTCCTATTTGGATCCAGTCTGTTGTTCCATGTCCAGTTCTAACTGTTGCTTCCTGACCTTCATACAGATTTCTCAAGAGGCAGGTCTTTGTGACCCATAGTCCATGGATTTCTCCAAGCCAGAATACTGGAGTGGGTAGCCATTCCCTTCTCCAGGGGATCTTCCCAACCCAGGGATCAAACCTAGGTCTCCTGAATTGCAGGCAGATTCTTTACCAGCTGAGCCACCAGGAAAATCCATACATAAATAACTCACCAAGATGGTTCATGTTATGAGTCACAAGAAACTTATTATATTAGTAAAATAATGCAACTGATATTATCTGATTATAAAGGAAATAAAAATTAAAAATAGAAAATTACTTGGAAATTTTGTAAATATTTGTAAATTAGCATAATCCTATAGAAAATACAGATCAAAAAGGAAGTCTCAAGGGAAATCAGAAAATATTCTGAACAAATAGAAATTGGAATGTATTAAAATTTATGAGATACAGTTAAAGCAATCCTTAAAGGGAAATTTGTAGCACTAAGAACTGATAATGGAAAAGGAAAATTGTCTCAAAAAGATAAGAGTCATATTAATAAACTACAGGATTAGTGCAAACTATACCAAAAACAAGCAGAAAGGAGGAAATGATAAAGAGGGGAACACAGATCAAGAAACTAGAAATAAGCAAAAAAAAAAAAAAAAAAAGAAGAAAAGAAAACAATAAAGGGAAACCAATAAGTGCTAAAAGATATTTCCTTGACATGATTAATAAATTGACATACCTCTAGCAAGACTGATGAAGAGCAAAAGAAAGAAGGCACAAAATACCTATATTAGTAAGAAAAGTAACACTGCAGTCTAACATACATTAAAAGAAAATTAAGGGATTGCTATGAGTAACTCTATGCACAGAAATTTGATAGCTTAGATGAAATAGACTGATTTCTTGAAAAACACAGCAAAAAGATAGAGAACCTGAAGAGTCCCATGTCTATTTGAAAAATTGAATTCATTGTTAAAGATAGTCCAAAAAAGAAAAACTCCAGCCTCAGATGATTTCATTAGTAAATTATACAAATATTTTTGAAAGAAATAACACCAATTTTGCATACTGCCTTCCACAAAATAAGGACCACCTCCCAACTTGTTTTATGTACCTAGCATTACTTTGATACTTTGATACCATACCCAGACAATGGTAGTATAAGAAAATAAAACTATAGATCAATATCTCTCATAAACATAGATGCAAAAATCCTCAACAAAATGTAGTAAATTAAATTCAGCATAAAAAAATACTTAATGATCAAATGGAGTTTATCTTGGGAATGCAAGGTTGGTTCACCATCTAAAAATCAATGTTAACTCACCGTACTAACAGACTTAAGAAAAGCCACATGATCATATCAATTGATGCAGAGGAATCACTTGAGAAATTTAATGTCCATTCATGATAAAATCTCCTCACAAACTAAAAGGAAGATGGAACTTTTGTAACATAGCAATGGGCATCTGCAAAAACAATTAGCAGTAACCTAAAACTAACATACCCACATCTCTTAAGTCTCCTGTATTGACAGGTAGGTTCTTTACCATCAGCGCCAACTGGGAAGCCCAGGCATAACATATCTGGTGGTAATAAAGACTGGAACGGTTCTTCTGGAAAAGTTTGGCAGTTAAACATATACCTATCACATCTGATTCCTAGGTACTGACTTTAACGAGAAAGAACTTATGTTCACACAAAAGTAAGGATGTGAATGTTTATAACAGTATTATCCATAATTGCCCCAAAGGAGAAACAAACTAAATTTTCTTCAGTGGGTGAATGGATAAACAAACCTTGGGATACATTGCAACTATAAAAAGAAATGGACTACTGGCACACAACAATGTGGTTATATGTTTTATATTAAGCTGAAGAAGCCAATCTTTAAAGTTTAAATTTACATGACATTCTGAAAAGGACAAAACTATTGGGACAGAGTAATAGCACTTTACCAAGCTTACATGGTTACAAGGCTATGGTTTTTCCAATGGTCATGTATGGATGTGAGAGTTGGACTGTGAAGAAGGCTGAGCGCCGAAGAATTGATGTGTTTGAACTGTGGTGTTGGAGAAGACTCTTTTTTTTTTTTTTTTGGAGAAGACTCTTGAGAGTCCCTTGGACTGCAAGGAGATCCAACCAGTCCATTCTGAAGGAGATCAACCCTGGGATTTCTTTGGAGGGAATGATGCTAAAGCTGAAACTCCAGTACTTTGGCCACCTCATGCAAAGAGTTGACTCATTGGAAAAGACTCTGATGCTGGGAGGGATTGGGGGCAGGAGGAGAAGGGGACGACAGAGGATGAGATGGCTAGATGGCATCACTGACTCAATGGACATGAGTTTGAGTGAACTCCGGGAGCTGGTGATGGACAGGGAGGCCTGGCGTGCTTCGACTCATGAGGTCGCAAAGAGTCGGACACGACTGAGCGACTGAACTGAACTGAAGCTTACATGTCAGGTGAGAGTGACTACCTCCCAAATGGTAAGAAGGGACTTGGGGGGAGTTTTGGAATTGCCCTGTATCCTTTTGTGTGGCACTTACAAGAATCTGTACATGGGTGCAGAATTCCCTGGTGGCCTCCTGGTTAAGAATCCACCTTGTAACATAGGGGATGTGGATTCAATCCCTGGTTGGGAAACTAAGATCCCTCATGCCCTGGGCAGCTAAGCCCAAGAGCTGCAACTAAAGATTCAGCAGGAAGCAACAAAGATCTGTGCCACTACTAAGAACCAGTCCGACCAAATAAATAAATAAGTAAATGAATATTTAAAAACTATGCTTAATGACTAAAGCATTATATTTTTGTTATTGAGAAATTCTCCAAGTATCCAAAGATTATTTACTACATAGCACAATTTAACATTAGTCTAAAATCTTAGGCTTAAGGTCTGGAAAAAACAGTTTAAATCAGAATCTCCTATGATTTAGACTAGCAATAGAAAAGTTCATAAGGCTAAACACTTTTTAAAAAACTGTCAGTGGTGGCCGGAAGCCACCACGGGAGATCCCACCCATGACAAGGTCATGTGGAAGAGAACTGTTAAGCAAGGCTTCAGAACTCAACGGGCTCCCTAGGCTTTCTCGAGCATCTACCCCAAAACCAGAATCTGTCTGTTTTTCTATTTCATGACTTTCACCAACTCCTCTGACATTAACAGGGGGCTAACCCTGACCACCTTTCTCTGGAGAAAATTAACTTAGGGCTATAGCTAATAAGTCTCCTGGACATGAGAGGAATATTTCCAATCAAAACCCCTCTGTTAGCATTATAGCTTGCTTGGCAGGTATATCCAGACTCTCGCAGCTATGCATATGATTATTTACATCCTCCCAACTGTGAGAGGCATGGAAAGCCTAAACACAGAGCCTTTTAAAGAGTTAAAAGTTATTAGAGTAGTGAGAGGCATAGGATTTCATTATTGGGCCAATGCTTGTTGCTAAGTTCCTATATCTCTTATCCACTGTGCACTTGGGAGTGCATTAGTTAACATAGTTGGAAAGTAAGAAAAACAAGTGTAGCCTTGAAATTAACCACATCAGACTTTGGAGCTAATTGGTTCTTTCTTGTAACTCACTGCACCTTTGCTTCGTGAGAATGTAACTTTGTTTAATACTTTTTGAGGCTGACATAGATTAGAAATATAAGAAAAAACATTTCAAGGGAAAATAAGTTTTCTGGTTGAACAGCCTTTATCAAAAGAGGGTCATAAAATGTTCACAGGCCTCCAAAGCCAGAAGATAATGTACACAACATTGTCTATGGGAAAGGTTTGCAGAAAAAATCCTGGTTTCGATAAAGACAAAACAGATGTAATGTTTGGGCTGACTCTGTATGACTTTGCATCTTTCATTTCCCTCTATGTACAAGTAAAGGTATAAAAGACCCTTTTGAAAATAAAAACAATGGGCCTCGATTGAAGAAGCTTGGTCACCCCGTGTTTTTCTTTTTTCTCTTTTTTTCTCTCTTACTTTCTTTTTCGGGCTGATCCCTTGGAACATAGAGGCTCCCTGCGTTCACTTATCTGCCCGGGTTTCTAAGACCTGAACGGGAAGACATTCTGCGTCTTCACTCCCTCGGGAGACCAGGAAGGCACCTGCGGCCTCCGTGAACAGGGCAAACTTCTTGTCTCGAAGTTTTATTGGCTTTCTATGTAAACCAAGGAATATCAGCCTCTTTCTCTCCTCTGTTTTCTTATCTACAATATTCTTTCCTTATCTCTCTCTAAATCATCCGCTGACACCGTTTTTCCTTCAGGTTCCCCTGGATCCTGCGGGAGCTGGACCTGGGCAACTTTTTAAAAAACTGTCAATTCAATTTCTTTATTCAGTTCGGTCAGTTCAGTTGCTCGGTCATGCCTGACTCTTTTTGACCTCATGAACCGCAGCAGGCCCCTCCCTGTCCATCACCAACTCCCAAGTCCACCCAAATCCATGTCCATTGAGTCGGTGATGCCATCCAACCATCTCATCCTCTGTCATCCCCTTCTCCTCATGCCTCAGTCTTTCCCAGCATCAGGGTATTTTCCAGTTCTTTGAAAAAAATTATGTGTCCCAAGACACACAGAACTAATGGGAAAAGATTTTTAAATAGTAATCATTACAAATTAAACCCAAATCCTATACTCATTAAAATATTGTGCAAACATTATTTTTTTACATAAAAAATAGCAAAAAGGTGTGGAGTTATTTTTAGGCTAGAATTGCATCACTCTATGGAATTCCTTGCTAGTCCAAAGGCTAGCACTCCACACTGTCACTGTGGGAGCATGGGTTCCATCCCTGGTTGGGGAGCTAAGATCCTGCAAGCTGTGTGGCTTAAAAAAGAAAAAAATTACATCACTAATTTGTTCAAAGCTTATCTATTTATCAAGTATGTTTTAAGACCATTGAATTAATTTCAAAAGCTCTGAGTGTCTAGCTTTTCTTCTACCTGGGGTCAAAGGTGATCAACCAAATTCATGGTTACGCCTTTTCTTCTGAGCTACCATTTTAGCTGGGAAAACATACAAAAGAAGCAGTTAACATTTTCTCTCTTTTTTAAAAAATATTCTTGGCTACTTAGAGTGGATACTTCTTGAGTGTGTAAATTAGTACCAAACAATATTTTAATGATCAAGTAATCTCTAAGGTTTCACAAGAATAGGGGAAAGGAGAAAGAAAGAAAAAGAAAAAAAATAGCTGGCTTTAGACAAATATAAAAGTATCATTGAAAAAGGCTAACTACCTCCTCTACAAGGAGGGAGTAGGCTTAGATATGGGAAAATCCATCTTCACCCTTAAACACTCTCAGGCTAGCATGAGTGTGCATATGCCCCCCTCTCCCAACCCCACCCCCAACACAAACAGGGTCAAGATGAGAGAGAGAGGCAGAGACAGGCTGAGAGAGAGAGAGAGACGATCGACTATGCCAGTATAAAGAGTACCATGTGATCCAGGAATCTCATTCCTAAGCATATCTGGAGAAAGCTATAATTCCAAAAGATACTTGGCACCCCAGTGTTCAAAGCAGCACTATTTACAATAGTGAAGACATGGAAACAACATAAATGTCCATCAACAGATGAATGGTTAAAGATATGTATATATATAATGGAATATTCAGGTCAGTTCAGTTGCTCAATCGTGTCTGACTCTGCGACCCCATCAATCACAGTACACCAGGCCTCCCTGTCCATCACCAACTCCCTGAGTGCATCCAAACTTAGGTGCATCGAGTCAGTGATACCATCCAGCCATCTTATCCTCTGTCGCCCCCTTCTCCTCCTGCCCCCAATCCCTCCCAGCATTAGGGTCTTTTCCAGTGAGTCAACTCTTCACATCAGGTGGCCAAAGTATTGGAGTTTCAGCCTCAGCATCAGTCCTAGCCACCAAAAGAATGAAATAATGTCATTTGCCACAACATGGATAGGCCTGGATATTATCATACTAAATGAAATAAGTCAGAGAAAGACAAATATATCATATCACTTACATGTGGAATCATAAAAAATGCTACAAATGAACTTGTTTATAAAACAGAAACAGACTCATAGATATAGAAAGCAAACTTAGAGCTACCAAAGGGGAAAGGGTTAGGGAGGAATTGTTATGCCCAAGTCGCGAAATCTCCCAATGACCACCAGGGAGCCGATATCCGATGCAAAAGCAAGAGAGTTTTTATTACCAAGCCCGAGCTGGGGCTCCCACTGTTACCGTTACCGATGCAGCGGCTATAGGGAGGAGGCCTGGGTCTTGGATTACGTTGCTTATATAGGGAGTATACATCGTAAAAAGGATTTCTAGGTAGGGGAACGTCTGATTGGTCACTTTTTTTCGAAGGGTTGTGTGTTGGTTCTTGATTGGTCTCTATTGTCTAGGTAGACCAAAAGTTCCTGAGCATTAAGTCAGGAGATTATAGTCTGGGGTCTGACTGGCTCGTGGGCAGTGGGGTGAGGTCAGGGTATTTCCAAAGGCTCTTTTCCCGGAACCTTACAAAATGGAGTTTTTCTGTTAACAAAATGGAGTAGCTTAGATTCTTCAGAATAAACAGAGAGTTTGGGATTAGCAGATACAAACTACTATATATAAAACAGATAACCAACAAGGCCCTACTCTCTAGTACAGGGAACTATACTCAGGATCTAGAAAATAACCTCAAAACTGAATCACTCTGCTGTATACCTGAAAATAACACAACATTGTAAATCAACTATATTTCAATAAAATTTAAAAAGCAGCAACTCAAGCCTTTGACAATTCTATCAAATGTACAATTTAAAGCCCCAATATCTTTTGATCACTGAAGCACAAAAATAAAAAGGAGGATTTCTCCTTTGTTATCAAAGTGATCTCTTTTTTATGTTGACAAAACAGAATCTTGTAAGTGTTGCTTCCCTATTTTTGAATGTACTTTTCAAATGAATAATCTTATTCTTGTTAAAATTTCCCAAAGTGGCTGCTGGGTGTTAGTAATAGAATTATGCCAGGTACAGAAAAATGCATATGAAAGAAAATAGAAATCAAGGAGGCACTCAGCCAGGCAGGCAAACTGATGGAGAAGGTCCCATTAGAATTGCAATAATTACCAAAAATGATGGTTATGCAAACCTCTAACCTCTAGAAACTGACAAAAGAGTATTTGTCACCAGCTGGGGTCCAATGACCCTTCCATCTCTAGGTAGACAAAACCAAATGAAGCTCTTCTCAGGGATACAAAGAGCAGAGTGAGGAAGATCCTTATAAGATGTTGAAAAGGTGTCACAGGTCAAAGACTGTCCAAGGAATTTGATCTGTCAAGAACTACTGGACTTGGCAGTTCTTAGGGATGACTTGAGGCCTTGCTCTCGAGTTTATGACCCTCGTCTTCCTTATCTTGTTGTACAGACTCAAACAGAAAGTGACAAGAGAAGACAGAAATAAAGAGTAGCAGGTTCCACCATGGGTGAGAGATTTCAGTGGGGACGGGCCAACCAGTGATTGCATCTGGAGAACTGTTCAAATCTTCTGATAAGTGATCAAGTAGTGCTATTTATAGAAGGTACAATGAATGACGCCTTAAAGTTTCACCTGACCGTGTGCTTGGTTGTGTTCGATTCTTTGCAGCCCCATGGGTTGTAGCCCACCAGGCTACTCTGCCCATTGAGTGAGGTACCACTTCTTACTCCAGGGGATCTTCCTGACCGAGAGATGGAACTCATGCCTCTTACATCTTCTACTTTGGCAGGTGGATTCTTTGCCACTGGCACCAGCTGGGAAGCCCTCATCTGCTAATAGAAATTATGTAATACATGGTTCTCAGTTTATCAGGGACTGGGGTTGCTAAGGATTTTTTGCTCATAAAGTCAGATGAAGATTATAATTTTTACTTATTCATTTCAGTTTTTTGCCAACTGAGTAATATGAGATTTGAATTTAATAAAAGATTCTGGGGTATAAGAATACCATCTATGAAATACTTTAAAAGTAATAATAAACTTGTGGTGATATAAATATGAATTCAGTCTTGTCCCAATCTTGGAGACGTTTTCAGTCTAAATAGATAACTATTTAAAATAACAAGAGGGCATCCATGTGTTGTTTTTGTCCTTCAGAAAATGAAGTTCCAGTTCAAATTATATTTACTATAGCTTCTGATAAATATTTAAACTATAACATTGCTGCTAAGTCACTTCAGTCATGTCTGACTCTGCAACCCCACAGATGGCAGCCCACCAGGCTCCCCTGTCCCTGGGATTCTCCAGGCAAGAACACTGGAGTGGGCTGCCATTTCCTTCTCCAATGCGTGAAAGTGAAAAGTGAAAGTGAAGTCGCTCAGTCATGTCGGACTCCTAGCGACCCCTTGGACTGCAGCCTACCAGGCTCCTCCATCCATGGGATTTTCCAGGCAAGAGTACTGGAGTGGGGTGCCATTGCCTTCTCCAAAATATAACATTACAAAAATGTTTTTCAATTTCCATTTCGTAAGAGGTTTTTATAAGGAATATGGTTGGATCTTGCCAATTACCTGAGATTTTAAATTCATGATTAATTTGGCTGTGCTGGGTCTCCACTGTTGCACGGGCCTTCTCTAGCTGAGGCGAGGGGGGCTGCTCTCTACCTGCAGGCTGTGGGCTTTCTTTGCCGTGGCTTCTCTTGCTGCTAAGCCAGGGCTCTAAGGCACTCAGGCTTCAGAATCCCCGCCTCTAGAGCGCAGGCTCAGTAGTTGTGGCACGTGGGCTTAGTTGCCTGAGGCATGTGAGATCCTCCCGGGCCAGGGATTGAACTGGTGTCTCCTGCGCTGGCAGGCAGATTCTTTACCACTGAGCCACCAGGGAAGCCCTGTCTGAGATTTTTATCAGGAATATGGTTGCCTTTTCTACATCTCTGGATATGATGTGATTTTTCTACTTTAATAAATGTCTTAATATTGAGTGGGCTTCCCTGATGGCTCAGTGGTAAAAAAAATCTGCCTGCCAATGCAGGAGATATGGGTTCGATCCCAGGGTTGGGAAGATACACTGGAGAAGGAAATGGCAACCCACTCCAGTATTCTTGCCTGGGAAATCCCACGGACCGAGGGGCCTGGTGGGCTATACTCCTTGGGGTCTCTAAAGAGTCGGACATGAGTTAGCAAGCAAACAACAACGACAATATTGAACTGCTCTGCTGTTCCTGATATGAAACACACTTGCTTTTGTACTTCTTTATTACACTTCTGGAATAATTTTTTTAACATTGTATTTAGGATTTTGGCATCTGTATTCATAGACACTCTTTCAAGTTTCACTAGGCTAGCTTAACACAAACAAGAAATTCCTTGTTTCAGAAATGTTTGATAGAGTTTTTCTCCAAAATTATCTAGTCCTGTTGCCGTTTTGGGATGAAAATCTTCTCACTTTTTTCTTCAGTTTAGTTCAGTCACTCAGTCATGTCCAACTCTTTGCGACCCCATGGACTGTAGCACTTCAGGCCTCCTTGTCCATCACCAGCTCCCGCAGCCTACTCAAACTCATGTCCATTGAGTCGGTGATGCTATCCAACCATCTCATCTTCTGTCGTCCCCTTCTTCTCCCTTCTTCAGTCTTTCCCAGCATCAGGGTCTTTTCAAATGAGTCAGCTCTTTGCATCAGGTGGCCAAAGCACTTTTTTCTTACCTGTTTGATTTATTCAGTGCCTCCACAAGAATGTACTAAATGTCTCTATCCAGTAACTTTGGAAAATAGTCTGGGTGTGGGCATTTACTGTGTTGAGCAGTGCATCCGTGTGGGTCTAAGAATCTATTCAAATTTCCTACCTCCTCTTGAAGCAGTTTGGTAATTTTTGTTTTTCTAGTATATATGTTTGATCTGGATTTTCTAGTTTATCATCATAGAATATATGAGTATATGTCCCCTTATATTTCTAATAGTTTATTTTTTTCTTATTATTTCTTGGTCAGGCAGTGATATATAAAACAAGATCTAAAAACGATGCATTATTATAATAATTGCTAATGCTTACATAGTACTTGGGGGACTTCCCTGGTGGCTCAGATGGTAAAGCATCTGTCTACAATGCGGGAGACCTGGGTTCGATCCCTGGTTTGGGAAGATCCCCTGGAGAAGGAAATGGCAACCCACTCCAGGACTATTGCCTGGAAAATCCCATGGACAGAGGAGCCTGGTAGGCTACAGCCCATGGGGTAGCAAAGAGTCGGACACGACTGAGAGACTTCACTGCATAGTACTTCCAATTTATTCTGTTTTTCTTATACTATTTTATATAATCCTCAAAAAACCCTGTGAGGTAGACCTAACCTGAAAGCTTATACCCTTTTAAAGATCCTATGCCAACTTTCTATATGGCATTTTGAAATCTGATTTTGTGTCTTGCCATTATTTCTTTTTTCCCCAAAGGAACATTTCTATCCCCACCTCCCCGCACTTTTTTTTTCTTGTTTGGCTTAAGTATTTCAGTGTCTCCATAAGAAATAAATACTAGAGAGAAGAAATGAGGCCAAGAATAGCACCACAAAGGAAAAGACAGATAGTTTTTTAAAAGGAAATACCTCTTGCTGTCTTTTTTGTTTAGGAGCAAATGTTTACTTGTTAAATGACTGGCATGAACATTCTTACAAGACAAAGCTAGGAAAAAGTAGATGTACTGAAACTGTAAACATCATAAAACCTCCTTGGGTGGACAGGAACCAGAAGATAATATTCTCAAATATTTCTCTTAGAGAAGAGGTCTTGGAATTTAATTTGTGTAGGTACAGAAGGCAGAACTAAACTCAGACAAGTTTCTCAGGAAGTCGATATTGAATAAACTTGAGGATGAACTTTCTAGGGATTGGAGCTTCTGTCTATGAAGCTTCTATGCACATGAACTTGGGCAAACTCTGGGAGATGATGAGGGACGGAGAAGCCTGGTGCTGGCTGAAGCCTGGCGTGCTGCAGTCCATGGGGTCGTGAAGAGTCAGACACGACTTGGCAACTGAACAACAACATCTATGAAGAGGAGGGACTGCCTCACAGTGTAATGAATTTCCCCCTCACATAGGATGACCGTATGAAATTTTGAGAGTGAAATCATATACTAATAATTATAGTTTCATAATTTAAAAAATATGAAATTGATCAATTGAAAAACAATGTCTTATTGGTGAACTTATATAATGAAAGTTTATTCAAAAACTTTTAAAATAAAATTCTTAATAAAGACAAATCTATGTATATTAAAGCAAAATATGAAAACTAGTATGGATTATCTATATTCAAATTATATAAGCAGAGTTTTTTGTCTTATTTGATTACTTTCTTTTTAAAAAATTTTTTGGAATTATTTGAATACCTTAGTCAGTAATTCATAGCTTTATAAACCTAGAAGGTATAAACCTTTGCATTTATTTCCCCGGAATATTTCACATCTATCAGCTCGATAATTCCCTTGTTTCCCCAAGAATCCACTGAGTGGCAGGCTGAGTGCTTTGGGTGCCCGGTGGGCTGGGATGACTATGACAAGAATTGTTGCCTCAGCCACACCCCACTGTCTGGACCATTGCTAAGCCAGCCGGGTGGCAAGCACTAAGGTGGTATTCGTATGCATTTCCTTTTATTACTGAGTGTCCTGCATGATCTTCTTGGGAGACTGTTGTTTTCTTCATAGAAAGGCTTGGATATCTATCGGATTTAACCATCCACTCGAGGGGGACCTCCACTCCCTGTACAAGATTTCAGTTTGTCCTAGCTGAGACAGAGCTGAAGCTGGAAAAGTGGAACACCACAAGATGCATTGCAACATTGTTAATGCACTGTTACTAATAATACTGGGTTAAAAATGAAAAACCCAGGGCAAAAGCTAAACTGGACAGACCAACAATATGATGGAATAGGAGGAGACCATCCTTGGCAACCAGCTGTGAAGATTTCCGACATGCAGAACTGTTTTCTTTTTTATTAAGCGTAAATTCTGTACGGGCAGAAAGAATTAAAAATAAAAATTTATGGAGTATTTTAAGTATGTCTAAAATGTCCTGCCTCTAGTGCTGTTTGTTTGGCGCATTATTCATCAAAAGTTTCTCTCCAGCCCTGTCAGAGGCTGGAGACAGTGGAGACCTCCACGAAGAGAAGAAAGTAGCTGGCTGTTACTGAGTGGTGGAGCTGAGGGCCCTGCCCTTGGATCTGGGCTCGCTATCGGCTGGCCTTAAGCACTCAGTGTGTCCTTTTCTCCTCTGTAAACTGGAGAGAACAATAGTAACTATGTCACAAGGTTGCTACGAAGATTAAACAGCCCAACATTTGTGAAATAGCATTTGCTATGTAATTGTCAAATAAAATAAAGTCAGCTCCACAGCCCTGTGGGAGAGAAAAGGAAATGTGTTTTGCTCTACTGTGTTCTGTTCGTCAGACTGACTGTTGAGAGTTTCTCTTCACTCTCTACAAGGAAAGAATTGCTTTCAGTGCTAAAATAAGAATCCTATTTGATACGGTGACGGAGACACAATGACACGATTGCTGCTACTCTCAAAGGGCCCTTAATGCAAGACCATCTTGCTTGTGATTAGAAACTTAATTAAGGGCTTTTAGGTCCTTGCACTCTGGTTAGGAGACACTTTTAAGATCCTGAAACCCCGAGCTACCCAGGATACTTTCTGCAAAGAGCATCAGCCTTGGACAGTAAGTAGCAGCTTCACAGAAGAAAATTAGAATGAGCTGAAAATCTCTTCAGACTCCTGTCATAGCTACAAGGGAGAACAAAATGTTAGCACTGTAAACAGGACCATGATTCATCATCATATGGCCTCTGAAATTACGGTCATGGAAACCAAAACACTGTGCATAAGAAATCATATAGCAACATTGATATACTGTAAGATTATGTCATTATTCCGGTTTTAAATGCCTGCCTGTCATTTTGTGTTTATGTTAGCCCCATACCAGTGTGGGGCATTTAGTTGTTTTTTTTTTTTTTTTCATTCTAGAATAAAATGTTCTTTAACTGAAAAACTGTTCGGATGAATCATAGCCTAGGAAGTACATGTGGGCAGCTCATAATAAAATAAAAGCATTACCTTTGCTAAAGCATCAGAATAATATTTTTTTTTTAGCAAGATGCATTTTGCATTCAGTGGTAATTACTATGTTTTTAAAAACAGCAGTTGAAAAAAAGCTTGTACTACTTATTACTGGCCTCTGACTCACCTGAATGGTAGTGCCTGTAGATCAGTGGTCTCCAGCGTTTTTGGCACCAGGGACCAGTTTCTTGGAACACTGTTTTTGCATGGACTGCGGTAGGGGGTGATTTCAGGATGATTCAAGCACATTATATTTATTGTGCACGGCATTTCTGTTATTATTATAACAGCTCTACCTCAGATCCAGTACTCTTGCCTGGAAAATCCCATGGACGGAGGAGCCTGGTGGGCTACAGTCCATGGGGTCCCGAAGAATCGGACACGACTGAGCGACTTCCCTTTCACTTTTCACTTTCATGCATTGGAGAAGGAAATGGCAACCCACTCCAGTGTTCTTGCCTGGAGAATCCCAGGGACGGGGGAGCCTGGTGGGCTGCCATCTGTGGGGTCGCACGGAGTCGGACACGACTGAAGTGACTTAGCAGCAGCAGCAGCCACCTCAGATCATCAGGTATTAGATCCCGGAGGTTGGGGACCCCGACTCTAGATGATGCCAGATTGACTTTTTTTCTACAAGAGCATCCCAAGATTAGCCATGAACTAGGGTAATCTGGCCATGGTGTTTCCACTTCTCTGACCTCATTCCTGTCTGTTGTCACCTAGTTAGGACAGTCTCAGTTCCAGTTCTTATTCTTCAGACACGATGATGAAAGAAATTTGAGATTATGTGTCAAACAGGTAGCTTCTGTCTCTTTGAAAATCAAAGGGTTTACCGATGAAGTGGACTTGTCTCAATAAAGACTTGCTGACAAGCTCTCTACATGGCTGTGTTATAAAGGAGTTAGTTGCTAAGGGATAAAGACATGATTAGCCACACAAGAACACAGATGCACTTCCACACACAGCTCACACTCATTTCCATATGTTCAAATTCACAGACCCTTCAAAACAGAAGTCTGAGCTTAAAAAGAACATGAAACTCTTTCTCCTAAATTTCAGGACTTCTTAATATACCCCATAACTTCAAAAGAAAGAACAATTTGTTCAACAAGGAACAAAGTTTTTAGAAGTTCAGATTTTGTTTCTATAAAGAAAAATCTCTTGCATTTCAAGTATCTGCAGTGAAAGAATTTGAGTCTTTATTAACTTTTGCAGTAAGAAGTCAACTTTTTCATAGGCATAAATCCTTAGTTGTTTCATCAGTGAAGAACTAAGTAATTTATATTTGAAGTTCAGGCATACAGTATATTGATTTGCTTAATGCAGAAGGTGGCAAGCTATGGCATGCAGACTCAATCCAGCTTTCACCTATTTTTGTAAATATTTGTTGGAACATAGCCACACTCATTCATTTAGATATTGTATACAGCTGCTTTCACTCAGTGTCAAGTAATTTCACAGCAATTACTGGTCCTTCACAGAAAAAGTTTGTTGTTCTCTTTCATATTATTTTATGAAAATAGTACATATTTTCATAAAACCCTCATAGGTTTTCATTGTGGTTGCTTGCATAGTGAATCCTGGTGGAGAGAAGAAAAGTAATATAGGTACAACTTAGCAAAGATCTATTCAATAGTTTTATATTTTGTGCTGCCTTTGTTTACCCACCCAAGCAAAGTTGCTTCTTACTTCCTTTGTGTTTCTCTAGACGCTAGAGATAGGTCTGTTTTTGCAGTCATTGGTTTAAATCCTTGTCTTTCCTATTTGATGTCGAGTAACTTGAGAGTAAGGCTCACGCTTGACTTAATTTTTATTCTCAAAATCTAACAATATTTGGTATAGTACTAAAAACTTTAGTTGAATTGAGTTGAATTAAATGGGACAGGATTTCGGAGCAACCCAAAGCAAAAGCATTTTATGATGAGTGCAAAGAAGCCAAGAATGCATTCACCCTCAGAGCATTTTAAATTTAAAATAACATGGACTCTAACCATAGGATTATATAGAATAATAGGAATTATAAGCCTCCGATACATCTTGGTCATACAGCTCAAAATCAGTAACCAGGAAGTGTGTTTAACAAAGATGAAGATTTAGTTTTTGCTTTTGATTTTAATTTGTCTTTTAAAAATAAATACTATGAATTTCTATTTATTGAAATGATGAGGAAATGGGATTTAATAGTTAATTGAATATCTGGCTAGTTACTATAAAGTTTTATGTTTTTAACTTTTAGGGGGGAAATGATGAAATAAACATAAAGCCATCTGGACAGATTCTAACTTGCTTTGATTTTAAACTTGTTTTGAAATGCTCTTCAGGATTTTGAAGTAACACAGTTAAAATGAACGGAAATAGTAGGTGGTCAAATACTTGTTGATTTGCATTCTACCTTCAAAGTAGATAATCTGAGAAATTGGGCTGAAAATATGCTGACCCTCTGGTATATATTTTGAAAATTGCTTCAAAAATTCCTGTTATCAGCTTGTTTACTTGTCATTTATATTTTTCACGTAAAAGTCAATTGTGGTTAAAAAAAAAAAACAAAAACAACTCCAGTTATTTGAGTTTCTAGGCTATTTACACTGTAGACAAAGGAAAATTTTACAGTTTTTAAATACCGTGAGAATTGGCAGGGTTCTACAATCCTTTTCCTTTCACTTTTGATGTCAGTAATAAATATCAGTTTGTACCCATCTTAAACAGCAGAAGCAAACACCCTGCTATCAGTCTTCCAAAACTGGTTTTCTGTCTCAGTGCCGGAAGTGATGACTGTTACGGGCCTATAGAGAGAGCAATGGGTGTAAATCCTGATTCAGCCATTTATTATTTGTGTGATCATGGGCAACTTATTTAATCTATGTTTCAATTTCCATATCTGTGAAATAAGGAAACTTAACGGGGTTATGGTAGGGATTAATAACTTAATGAATATAAAGTCTGTAGTTAGCAAGTTTATGGCACATAGAGTTCTGAAAATGGTAACTATTTTCCTCATAGTTATTAAAAATTCAGGTTATTAAAAATTATTTACTCTTTTATTTTAAAATTAGCATCCAATGGAATTCATTTGGGGGATGAACAGTTCCATGTGTGTATACACTCGTGTAACCATCTTTACACTTGGGATGTAGAGCAGGCCTGTCACCCCGAAAGTCCCTCATGCTGCTGCTTTGAAGTCCTACTCTTTCCCCAAGCCCTAACCTGTGACAGTCACTGATCCAATTTTCGTCACCATGTTTTTCCTTTTCTAGACTGTGATTAAATGGAGTCATATAATGTAACTTTTTGAGACTGTCTTCTTCATCCAGCAGGAAGCATTTGGGATTCATCCAAGTTTTTCCGTGTGTCAGTAGTTTGTTCCTTTTATTGCTGAATAGTATTCCATTGTATGGGTATATCACAGTTTGTTTATCCATTCACTCGCTTCAGGACATTTGGCTTCGTTCCAGTGTTTTTTACAATTTTGAATAGAGCTACTGTGTGAACCCATGTTGTGTGACATGTTTTCATTTCTCCTGGGTAAATGTTTAGGAGTGGGGTTTTGGGGTCATATGACAAAATGTTTTTAACTTTATGAGAAACTGTCAAATTGTTTTGCAGAGTGACTGTGTCATTTTGCATTTCAGGAAGCCAGGAGTTCTGGTTGCTGTGCATCCTCACTGATACTTTGTATTGTTATATGCGTGCATGCTCAGTTGCTTCAGTCCTGTCCCACTCTTTGCGACCCTGTGGACTGTAGCCCACCAGGCTTCTCTGTCCAGGGGATTCTCTAGGGAAGAGTACTGGAGGGCATTATTTGCCCTCCTCCAGGTTATCTTCCCAACCAAGGGATCGAACTCTAGTCTCTTTATATCTCCTGAATTGCAGGTGGATTCTTTACTGCTGAGCCACCGGGGAAGCCCATTTCATATATATATATATACACACACATATATATATATATATATATTAGCCTTTCTGATAATGTGAGGTGGTAGATCAGTGTTTTTTTGTTGTTGTTGTTTGTTTGTTTGTTTTTGTTTATGTGAGAACTTACCTGCCAATGCAGGAGCCGCAGGAGACTAGAGTTCGATCCCTGGGTGGGGAAGTTCCCCTGGAGGAGGAAATAGCAACCCACTCCAGTGCTCTTGCCTGGAGAATTCCATGGACAGAGGAGCGTGGTGGGTTACAGTCCATGGGATCGCAAAGAGCTGAACACAACTGAGCAGGAGCAAGATGATGATGTGGCTTTTGAAACCTTAGTTCCCCAACAGAGACTGAACCTGGGGCCTTGGCAGTGAAAGCCCAGAGTCCTAACCACCGGACCCCCCCAAAAATTCCCTGTTTTTTATTTTGGCTTGTTATTGATAATAACGTTGAGCATATTCTCATGTGCTTATTTGAAAACCATGTATTTTCTTTCGTGCAATGTCTATGTGAATACTTTGTCCATTTTTAAATTGAGTTGTTTTCTTATTGCTGAGTTTTTGAGAGTTCTGTGAATATTGTTTTTATATTCTGGATAGAAATCTTTTATCAGATATATGATGTATGTATTTTCTTTCAGTTTGTGACTGGTCTTTTCATTCTCTTAGCAGTCTTTTACAAAATGAAGATTTTAAAGTTTGATAAAGTCTAATTTATAATTTTTTTTCTTATATAAATTGTAGTTTTGGAGTCATGTCTAAGAACTCTTTGCTTAACCATGTATCATGAAAATTTCTCCTATATTTTATTCAAAGGTTTATAATTTTATGTTTCACATTTAGATCTAGGATTGATTGAGTAAATTTTATATAAAGTGTAAGGATTTTTTTTTTTTCTGTAAAAAATCAATTCCTAGTTGTGTGGGTCTCTTTCTGGATTTTCTCTTTTATTACATTTGTCTTTGTGTGTATCTCTTTGACAATAGCACATTATTATTATAGTTTATAGTAATTTTAAAATTACTTCTGACCGTATTCTGCTCTCTCAAAATTGTTTTGGCTATTCTTTCTCTCTCTCCCTCTCTCTCTTTTTTTTTTTTTTTGGCTTTTCTATATGAATTTTAGAATCAGTTTATATATACTTACAAAATCCTGTTGGATTTTTATTGGAATTAGGAGAATTGACAGCTTTATTACATTAAATCTTTAATCTACTAACAGTATGTCTCTCCATTTATTTCGAACTGCATTGACTTCTTTCTTCAGAATTACGTAATTTTCTGCATACAAGTCTTGCACATATTTTGTTAGATTTATACCTAAGCATTTCATTATTTGGGAGCTATTATGTTTAAAAAAAATATTTTTAGTTTCCTATTTTTCATCAAGGCTATGGTTTTCCCAGTGGTCATGTATGGATGTGAGAGTTGGACTGTGAAGAAAGCTGAGCACCGAAGAATTGATGCTTTTGAACTGTGGTGTTGGAGAAGACTCTTGAGAGTCCCTTGGACTGCAAGGAGATCCAACCAGTCCATTCTGAAGGAGATCAGCCCTGGGTGTTCTTTGGAAGGAATGATGCTGAAGCTGAAACTCCAGTACTTTGGCCACCTCATGAGAAGAGTTGATTTATTGGAAAAGACTCTGATGCTGGGAGGGATTGGGGGCAGGAGGAGAAGGGGATGACAGAGGATGAGATGGCTGGATGGCATCACCGACTCGATGGACGTGAGTTTTAGTGAACTCTGGGAGTTGGTGATAGACAGGGAGGCCTGGTGTGCTGCGATTCATGGGGTCGCAAAGAGTCAGACACGATTAAGCGACTGAACTGAACTGAACTAATTGTTCATCATTAGCAACTAGAAATGATTGATTTTTGTGTGTTGACTATATATCCTGAGACCTTGCAAAACTTATTTTTTAGTTTTTATGGTTTTTGTTATTGTTGTTGTTGTTCTTTGTAAACCACTTTGGATTGTCTACAAAGACAATTTTCTCTCTTGCTAATAGGAGTAATTTAATTTCTCCTTTTCCAGTCTTCTTGATGTTGAATAGAAGTGGTGAAAGAGGATATTTTTGCTTTGATCCTAAGGGGGGAAAGCTTTCAACTTTTCATAAACAGGAGTGTTAGTGAATTTGTTTTTGTTTTCCTTAATAGATGATATTGCTCTTTAATAAGAAAGTTAGTCTGTTCCTAGTTTATCGAGTATTTTTTTCTTTTTGTCATGAAGTGATTTCAAACTTGAGCAAAATCTTTTTGTGATATCTATTGATTTCTCTTCTTTAGATGGTTAATATCGTAGATATATTGATTGATCAGTCTCATAGTCATTATTTTATATATTGCTGCATTTTATCTGCTGCTATTTTGTAGATGATTTTTGTGTCAATGTTCAGGAGTGATATTAGTCTGTGATTTTCTTTTATTTTCTTGTGCTTTTTGTCCAGTCTGTGGTTATCTTTACTTTCTTGTCCTCTTTGTCTGCCAGAAGAATGCTGGCTTCATAAACAGATTTGAGAAGTGTTCCCTGTTCTTTCATTTTCAGGAAGAGACTGTAGACCTGATGTTCTTTCTTCTTTAAATGTACCAGTGAAACCATCTGAGCCAGCAGATTTTTGGAAAGGTTTTACCTTGACTAGACAATTTTAATTTTTAACAGTTATAAGTCTATTTGGAATGTCAATTTCATCTTGGTTGAGTGTTGATAGTTTATGATTTTTGTGGTGTTGGCTGGTCCATTTTGTAAAGTTATTGGATAATATAAAATTAATTGTTCATAGTATTCCTTTATTTTTCTTTCAACACCTGTAGGACCTGTGATGATATTCCATTTTAGTCCTGATATTAATAACTTCTCTTTCTTTTTCAGTTTTTGATAAAATTTGTCCACTTTGTTAGCCTTCCTAAGGTTAATAATGAGAAGGGACTGGCAACCCACTCAAGTATTCTTGCCTGGAGAATCCCATGGACTGAGGAGCCTGGCGGGCTACAGTCCATGGGGTTGCAAAGAGTCGGGCATGACTGAGTGACTAACACACACACCCACACACGTACGAGGTTAATGAAGTCCAATTTTTTCTTCTCTAGTTTTTTGTCTATGTTCAATTTCTGCTCCTACCTTCGTCGTGTCGTTTTCCCCTTACTCTTGCTTTTGAGTTCAGTTTTTTTCCCCCTTGTTTCTTAATGTAAAAGTTTGGATTACTGATGAAGCTTCCCTGGTAGCTCAGCTGGTAAAGAATCTGCCTGCGATGCAGGAGACCCTGATTGGATTCCTGGGTCAGAAAGATCCCCTGGAGAAGGGATAGACTACCCACTCCAGTATTCTTAGGCTTCGCTGGTGGCTCAAAGGGTAAAAGATCTTCCTGCAATGCAAGAGACCTAGATTTGATCCCTGGGTTGGGAAGATCCCCTGAAGAAGGGAACAGCTACACACTCCAATATTTTTGTTTGGAGAATTCCATGGACAGAGATCCATGAACAGAGAAACCTGGCAGGCTACAGTCCATGGGGTTGCAAAGTGTCAGACGGGACTGAAGGACTTTTACTTTCACTTGGATTACTGACTTGAGACCTTAATTTTTTTCTAACCTAAGTATTTAATACTATAAATTTATGGCAGTGGATGGCTTTAGAGTCATGCCTCAAATTTTAATATGTTGGACTTTATTTTTTTCCAGTGTATTTTTTAACTTTTCATGAGATTTTTTTTTCTTAATCTGTTGCTTTTTTATTAATATGTTGTTTAATATCTAAGGGAGTTTCCCTGGTAGCAGAGTGGTAAGGATTCTGCTGGCAATGCAGGAGACATGGGTTTAATCCCTGGGTTGGGAAGATCCGCTGGAGAAGGAAATAGCCACCCACTCCAATATTCTTGTCTGGGAAATTCCATGGACAGAGGAACCTGGGGTTCCTCTACAGTCCATGGGGTTGAGAAAGAGTCAGATACAACTTAGCAACTAAAGAACAACGACTTATTATCTAAGTATTTAGAAATGTTTCTGTTATCTTTATATTATTATTTTAGTTTAAATCTATTATGGAGGATGTATTTTTATAATTATAATTTTTAAAAAATTGTTGTTTTATTTTGTAATCCAAGACATAGTCTACATTGGTGATTGTTTCATGCACTTGAAAATAATGTGTACTTGGCTGTTAGTGGGTGTTCTATAAATGTGAATTAAATCCATTAGTTGATGGTGTTGTTCAATTCTTCTATACCTTTTCTGATACTTGTTGGCTTGTTCTATCAAATACCAAGAGATGTTGAGGTTATCAGATATAATTATAGATTTGTCTTTTCATTTGGTCAATTTTTGATTTATGTATTTTGAAGCTTTGCTGTTCATTTATGATTATTTTGTCTTCTTGGTGGATTGACCCTTTTATTATTATGTAAAATCCCTTTTTTATCAGTTTAACTTTCTTTTGATTAGTGTTTGTATGATAAATCTTTTTTCCATCATTTTTCCTTTAAGCTACCTAATTTTTATTTTAAATTGTTTCTGACAATCTGCATTTTAATATGTATGTTTAAACTATTTACATTTAATATAGTTACTGACATATTTGGATTTAAGTCTAAAATTTCATTATTTATTTTCTATTTTCTCCCCTTTATTATTTGCTTTTCTGTTTCTTCTTTGCTGCCTTTCTTTGGACTATATGATTTTTTATTATTTCACTTTATTTATTGTGTGTTTGACTCTCTTTTTCATAGTTTATGTGGTGCTCAGGAGTTATGCTTAATTTTTCTCAGCTTATATAAAATCAATATTTACTACTTCAGTTAAAATGTGGAAAACTTACCACTGTGTGGCTCCTTTTATTCTCTTCCATTTATGTTGTTCCTGTCTCATGTATTACTTCAATGTGCATTGAAAAATTATCAGACAATGTTATAATTTTTGTTTTCATATATCAAATGTATTTTAAAGAGCTCAAGAGAAGTTCTATTTACCCAGTTATCTATCATATCAGTAGCTTTCCCTTCATTCCTTTTGATGCAAGTTTTCCTTTGGTATTATTTGCTTTTAGTTTGAAAATTTTCCTTTAGCAATTGTTTTAGAGCAGGTTTTCTAGCAAAAAGTTTTCATCATTGGAGAAAACATTTACTTTATCTTTATTCCTGAAAGAAATTTATGTTCTTGAAAATATTGAGCCAATTCCTTCTGGCCTCTGGTATTTCAGATAAGAAACAACGTTTTAATTGTTGTTCCCCTATAGTTAAAATATTGTTCTTTTGTCCTACTTTTTAATGGTTTTAATTTGTTTGCAAATTTTAGAAGTTTGATTATAAAATGTCTTGGCATGAATTCTTTTGTTTTTAATTAGTTAATTCTTTTTGGTCGTGCTGGGTCTTCACTGTTGTGCAGTGGCTTTCTCTAGCTGCAGCTAGCAGGGGATACTCTTTGCTGTCTCCATGGGCTTCTCATTGCAGCGACTTCTCTTGTTGTGGAGCAGAGGCTCCAGGTGCACGGGCTGCAGCAGTTGGAATGCATGGCTCGGTTGCAACTCCTGGGCTCTAGAGCACAGGCTCAGTAGTTCAGGTGCATGGACTTCGTTGCTCCTCCGCATGTAGAATCTTCTGGATTCTACAGAAGGGAGAACCTTCTACAGAAGGGAGAATTCTACAGGGATCGAACCCATGTCCCCTACGTTGGCAGGCAGATTCTTATCCACTATACCACCAGGGAAGTTCCAGCATGAACTTCTTTGTATTTATCACATTTGAAGTTCACTAAACTTTTAACATCTATAAATTCTTGACTTTCACCAAAAGTAGGACATTTCAGTTATTACTTCTTCAGATGTTCTCTGCACCATCCTTTTTTTTTCCTTCTAGAACTCCAATTATACAAATATTAGACTTTTGGTTACTGTTGCATAGTCCTCTTTTCTGTCATCTCCATTCTACTACTGAGCTTGTCTGGTAAGCTTTTGCTAGACATGTAAAGTTTGAAAAGCAATATGCTGTTGAAAGGTTCATAGAAAATCCCTTGCATGCTGTTGAGTCTTGAATTTGTCCAGATTTTATATTTTTAACAAAATGAACAGTTATTATTCATAGTTGCATTAATATAAGTTGCCAGTCCAATCCATGGGACACAGGAGAAATTATTAGTTTCACGTAAAGTACATGTGTGCATGTTTTGGTTTTTAAACATGTCCTCAAACTTTTTAGCACTCTTTATCAGAAGATTCACTTTAATTACCCTCTCCTTGAATAGTATTCAGTGCTATATTAGTGACTTGTCTCTAAAAGAGAATGCATTGAGAAGTGATGCTGTGTCGCTACCAAGGTCTAGCTAGGAAAGGCAATACAGCTTCCTTTCTTGAAAAACTCACCCTTGGAAACCAGCCACCATACTGTGAAGGCATATGTAGAGAGGACCTGTAGGTGTTTCAACTGATACCCACAGCCAAGACCAGCATCAACCACCAGACAGCAGAGTGAGCCAGACTTCAGATGATTCCAGTTGCCAGCCTTCAGTCTCAGCCAAAACCGAGAGAAACATAGATGAATTGTCTCAGCTGAGCCCTGCTCAGATGATTGGTTTTAAGCAAAATACATGTTGTTGTTATAAGTTTCTATATTTGGGGTCATTTGTTACCTCCCAATAGATAAATAGAATAGCGTATAGTATTTGGTGCCTGGAAATGCTGTTGAGGGGTACTGCTATCACAGCAAGCCTAAAACATGTAGGAATTGCTTTGGAACCTCAAGGAGAGTGTTAATGAAAGTCTAGCACCTGGAAGAGACTGCTAATAGAAAACAGCCTTAGGAAAGTCCATCTACCAATGCTTTCCATTCTTTTAATTACATCTGCCCCCATACCATTCAAGTACTAGAGATATTGCATATGCTAAAGTTTTGCCTTTTACTTGAACCTCATTCCTCTACTCTATACAGTAGCTGAGAGCCTTAGTCATGGTGATGCCACAGTGTGCGAGGAGTTAACCTCCTTCCAACACTTGCCCCGTGCAATGGCTGCTGTCGACTGTTGGGTAATTCAGTTTCAAAATCCTATCATAAGGGACTGTTTCCTGGAGCCATTTTCCATTCTAACTCTTAAACTGGGTTTTCCTGAAAGCAGAGTCTGATTCAATGATGCAGTGAAGGTGCTTTATTTGGAACATAATCCCAGGAAACAAGTGAGAGAATGGAGAGAACAGGAAAGCGAGAAACGTCAACAAATTGTATGTTATTTTGAAGGTTGCTGCTGATAACAATTGGGGCTCAATCTCACCTGTGAACTCTGAAGAATCTTGTAGAATGTGCCTCCAATATCTTGCTAAAGAACTGGCGGTGAGTCAGTCTGTTTACATGAAAACTCATGTTCAACATGGTTTAAAGGTTGTCTCTGCCATTAATAACACTTCTGCACTTTTGTGTCTGGGGCTTCCCAGGAGGTGCTATTGGTAAATAGCCTGTGAAGGCAGGATACACGGGTTCAATCCCTGGCTCAGGAAGATCCTCTGGAGGAGGGCATGGCAACCCATTCTAGTATTCATACCTGGAGAATCCCATGGACAGAGCAGCCTGGAGGGCTGCAGTCCATAGGGTCAGAAAGAATTGGACATGACTCAAGTGACTTAGCACACACTACGTGCTTTTGTGTCTCTCGAGTCTCTACTGAGTGACTTCCAAGACCCCAGAGAAACCCTGAGGCAGAAAAGCAAAAAGATGTCATATTTGAGGAGAGACACTGATAATATGCATGGGGTTTACCTCAGCTGCAGTGAAATCAGACGAACTGAGTGGGATGTGGTTTGGGGCCTCACAAATGTCTAACACACCTACATACATATTTGAAGAATATGCAATATTTCAGGTAGAGGGTAGGATGGAATTCATTTTCCATGAAGCCAAGAGATCTTTTGGCAGGGCATGAACCCCATGTGAAAAACTCGGCCTAGAAGTTGTTATTTTGTACATATCCTCTTTCCAGGCGCACAGGAATCTTCACTCTCCAGCCTCCCTTACGATTAGGTTGATCATGCCTGAGTCTGAGACAACGGGTAGGGGACAAAAGTAAAATATACTGTTTCCAGCTCTGTCCCCTAAAATTGGTCATCACCCAAGAGAGAATTTAGCGGGGAAGATGATGCAGTCACATGATGGGAGGAACTTGAATCCTGAATTATAACTTCTAGGAGAGCGGCCCAGGCTATTCACTCAACTCTCATCAGACTTGAGAGAGTGACTTGGGTGAGAAATAAGCCGTGTGTGTGTGTGTGTGTGTGTGTGTGTGTGTGTGTGTGAATCCACAGATACTCTGAATTTGTTTTTTGTTTTTTTTTTTTAGCAGTTGGGTTTAATTACTTTGGGCTTCCCTGGTAGCTCAGAGGTTAAAGCATCTACCTGCAATGCGGGAGAGCTGGGTTCAATCCCTGGGTTGGGAAGATCCCCTGGAGAAGGAAATGGGAACCCACTCCAGCATTCTTGTCTGGAAAATCCCGTGGACAGAGGAGCCTGGTGGACTATACTCCACAGGGTAGCAAAGAGTCGGACACGACTGAGCGACTTCACTTTTCACTTTCACTTTAATTACTTTGGCTAATACAGTCAAAATATTTTGTAAAGTAGTTCCAATATCTTAAATAAGACTATTAACTTCTTGATTCTCACCACACGTTAGTCATTGAAGAAAGTATTAATTATCACCTTTTTATCTTATTGGCCGGCATAAGTGACAGAATCATGATTGTGGTTCACTTCTAGCATCCTAGGGACTAGACAGGAGCTTAGCTTTAAGAAATAGTATGCTGCTGCTGCTGCTAAGTCGCTTTAGTCGTGTCCGACTCTGTGCAACCCAGTGGACGGCAGCCCACCAGGCTTCCCTGTCCCTGGGATTCTCCAGGTAAGAACACTGGAGTGGGTTGCCATTTCCTTCTCCAATGCATGAAAGTGAAAAGTGAAAGTGAAGTCGCTCAGTCGTGTCAGACCCTCAGCGACCCCATGGACTGCAGCCCACCAGGCTCCTCTGTCCATGGGAGTTTCCAGGCAAGAGTACTGGAGTGGGGTGCCATTGCCTTATAGTTATTTTTAAATCACGGATTGCTTTCCTCCTAATTAGGGAGAATTGCCCATTGCTATCTTGCACTTGCTAAAGACAACTTGAGAGAGAAATCCTTCTTCATGTTCCCAATATAATAAACAGGAGAAAGAACCAGCATGAGATGCTGTCTTTCTCCTTTGCCATGAATGAATGTCCAAGAAGATATCCTGGATATAATAACTACAGACCCATGAAAGACAAGCAGATAATCACTTGGAGTTTAGATGAGTTAAAAAGAAGCTTTCCTAGTGTTTAATAATATGTCTTATCACTTTTAGACAAGTATCCATTTGATGTCAGAGATGGACTGTGACAAAGAAGTAAGAATACTCCCTCTTGTGGTCCTTGAGAAAAATATTCCATCCTCTGAGAGTGTATTGAGAAAACAGAAATTTTGGATTCAAAGGTAATTTCAATGGATAATTAGAATTTATTCTTTCCCTTCTGACCTGGTTCTGCAAAGCTGGGCAGCCATTTTAGGCTGCAGGTCTTCTTGAGGGTATCTATGGATTTGTTCTCTTAACCTCAGGGAGAAACTGAGACTGTGACATGAGAAAAGACCTCTTCAGCCTGAACTGGAGGGAAACAAACAAACAAACTGCTTCCATTTGATTTTTTTCCCTTGAAGCATTAAATGGTAATTTTCACTGAGTTTCTTCTTTCTTGAACTTGCTACTGGTTCCCCGATGTGGTCTTGTACTAGCCCTTGGGGAAGCTTTGATTTCAGAGAAATACATTTGTGTTAGGACACTGTCTCTTCTAAAATACATCACTTATTATCGTATAGAGTGGGTATAAGTGTATTTCTCGGATGTATGTTTTTTTTTTTTCCTTTATTCTATTCGGAATCTTATTTAGCTTTGTTTTTCTCAGGGGATGGTTGGCTGCAAAATTTTGGAAACAGTAAATTTACTAATTTCTTAAGTAAAATAAAGATAGCACTGCAGCTGGAAGACAATATGTATCCAATGTCAGCAGTGGTTGATGTGAAGTTATCATTTGTTTTCTCATAATTGATGCCTACTGTTTTTTGCTTCTAATGTTTCATTATTAGAAATATGATATCTTCCATTTCTGAGGAGGGTTGACATCTGTGTAGGAAATCAATATCCATTCATCTCTTGATCTCTCTTTCTTTCTGGTTGTCTAGTTAGGTTATATATATTGTTCTGGTTTGCCCTAAAAAGTCCTGGTTTAAAACTGTTGTCTCAGTGTCCCATTTAGCTGAGGGTTTGTTCCTTTTTCTTGCTTTTTTTTTTTTTTACAGTGAAAAATTTAACAACCTCAATTTCATAAGTCAAAACATGCCACTTTAAGAACACAGGAGGCAATTTTAAATTTAAGAAGAATTAACTATTAAATTGAAAAAATACATTCTTTAGAAAATACCTATGCCATGATATTATAAGAAAAAAAAATTAAAGTACATAAATTGTGAGGGAAAAAGAAACTACCTTGGACTGGATGACGCATATCACTTTAACTTAGGTTTAATTGGACAAGCAGGTCTCATGAGCCACTGAGATGCGTAGCTGCTGGATAAAGGAGTTTAACTGCTGGCTCAAAAAATAACAAATGGGTTTGAGAAACATATACTCAGTCTCTACCACATTATGTAAGAAGAAATGAATGGAGAGAGGGCATGAAAGATATATGTAGTACAAAAGCAAGAGGGGTGTTATTTTACACTACAGGTAAAGAAACAGAGGCTCAGAGTAAGTAAGAAAATTGCTTACGGCGATTTAGTGAAATACTGTAGAAGCAGAGTTCATTCAGTTCAGTTCAGTTGCTCAGTCGTGTCCGACTATTTGCCACCCCATGAATCACAGCACGCCACGCCTCCCTGTCCATCACCAACTCCCGGAATTTACTGAAACTCATATCCATTGAGTCAGTGATGCCATCTAACCATCCCATCCTTTGTCGTCCCCTTCCCCTCCTGCCCTCAATCTTTCCCAGCATCAGGGTCTTTTCAAATGAGTCAGTTCTTTGCATCAGGTGGCCACAGTTTTGGAGTTTCAGCTTCACCATCAGTCCTTCCAGTGAATATTCAGGACTGATCTCCTTTAGGATGGACTGGTTGCATCTCCTTGCAATCCAAGGGACTCTCAAGGGTCTTCTCCAACACCACAGTTCAAAAGCATCAATTCTTCTGTGCTCAGCTTTCTTATTAGTCCAACTCTCACATTCATACATGGCTACTGGAAAAACCATAGCCTTGAGTAGACGGACCTTTGTTGGCAAAGTAATGTCTCTGCTTTTGAATATGCTGTCTAGGTTGGTATAACTTTCCTTCCAAGGAGCAAGCATCTTTTATTTTTTTTTCTGCTTTCATGATTGTCAGTTTAATTCTTTTTTTTTTTTTTTTTACTTTATTTTACTTTATAATACTGTATCGGTTTTGGCATACATTGACATGAATCCACCACAGGTGTACATGCATTCCCAAACATGAACCCCCCTCCCACCACCCTCCCCATAACATCTCTCTGGGTCATCGGCCCCAAGCATGCTGTATCCTGCATCGGACATAGACTGGCAATTCGTTTCTTACATGATGGTATACATGTTTCAATGCCATTCTCCCAAATCATCCCACCCTCTCCCTCTCCCTCTGAGTCCAAAAGTCTGCTATACACATCCGTGTCTTTTTTGCTGTCTTGCATACAGGGTCATCAATGCCATCTTTCTAAATTCCATATATATGTATTAGTATACTGTATTGGTGTTTTTCTTTCTGGCTCACTTCACTCTGTATAATCGGCTCCAGTTTCATCCATCTCATCAGAACTGATTCAAATGTATTCTTTTTAACGGCTGAGTAATACTCCATTGTGTATATGTACCACAGCTTTCTTATCCATTCATCTGCTGATGGACATCTAGGTTGTTTCCATGTCCTGGCTATTATAAACAGTGCTGCGATGAACATTGGGGTACATGTGTCTCTTTCAATTCTGGTTTCCTCTGTGTGTATGCCCAGCAGTGGGACTGCTGGGTCATAAGGTAGTTCTATTTGCAATTTTTTAAGGAATCTCCACACTGTTCTCCATAGTGGCTGTACTAGTTTGCATTCCCACCAACAGTGTAAGAGGGTTCCCTTTTCGCCACACCCTCTCCAGCATCTTTTAATTTCATGGCTGCAGTCACCATCTGCAGTGATTTTGAAGCCCCCCCACAAAAATAAAGTCTGTCACTGTTTCCATTGTTCCCCCATCTATTTGCCATGAAGTGATGGGACCAGATACCTTGATCTTCATTTTCTGAATGTTGAGCTTTAAGCCACCTTTTTCACTCTCCTCTTTCACTTTCATCAAGAGGCTTTTTAGCTCCTCTTCACTTTCTGCCATAAGGATAGTGTCATCTGCATATCTGAGGTTATTGATATTTCTCCTGGCAATCTTGATTCCAGCTTGTGCTTCTTCCAGTCCAGCGTTTCTCATGATGTACTCTGCATAGAAGTTAAATAAGCAGGGTGACAATATACAGCCTTGACGTACTCCTTTTCCTATTTGGAACCAGTCTGTTGTTCTATGTCCAGTTCAAACTGTTGCTTCCTGACCTGCATATAGGTTTCTCAAGAGGCAGGTCAGGTGGTTGGTATTCCCATCTCATTCAGAATTTTCCACAGTTTATTGTGATCCACACAGTCAAAGGCTTTGGCATAGTCAATAAAGCAGAAATAGATATTTTTCTGGAACTGTCTTGCTTTTTCCATGATCCAGTGGGTGTTGGCAAGTTGATCTCTGGTTCCTCTGTTCTCTTAGCAAAACTTAATTAGTCTTTGCCCTGCTTCATTCCACATTCCAAGGCCAAATTTGCCTGTTACTCCAGGTGTTTCTTGACTTCCTACTTTTGCATTCCAGTCACCTATAATGAAAAGACATCTTTAGGGGGTGTTCTAAAAGGTCTTGTAGGTCTTCACAGAACCGTTCAACTTCAGCTTCTTCAGCGTTACTGGCTAGGGCATAGACTTGGATTATCATGATATTGAATGTTTTGCCTTGGAGACGAACAGAGATCATTCTTTCATTTTTGAGATTGCATCCAAGTACTGCATTTCGGACTCTTGTTGACCATGATGGCTACTCCATTTCTTCTGAGGGATTCCTGTCCGCAGTATTAGATATAATGGTCATCTGAGTTAAATTCACCCATTCCAGTCCATCTTAGTTCGCTGATTCCTAGAATGTCGATGTTCACTCTTGCCATCTCCTGTTTGACCACTTCCAATTTGCCTTGATTCATGGACCTGACATTCCAGGTTCCTATGCAATATTGCTCTTTGCAGCATTGGACCTTGCTTCTATCAACAGTCACATCCACAACTGGGTGTTGTTTTTGCTTTGGCTCCATCCCTTAATTCTTTCTGGAGTTATTTCTCCACTGATCTCCAGTAGCATATTGGGCACCTACCGACCTAGGGAGTTCATCTTTCAGTATCCTATCTTTTTGCCTTTTCATACTGTTTATGGGATTCTCAAGGCAGGAATACTGAAGCAGTTTTAAGCATCAAACTTGAGTCTACTTGACTTCAAGTCCCAGCATTAGCCATCACATTCCAAAAATCTCTTTGTAGTTTCCAGAAATTATACTCTATAGTACCATTTGTATCTTTTTGTTTAATAGAAGTTAAGATTTAAGTGATTTGGGTTATTATTTCTAGACCTACCCGAATTACATTTCTTACATACATTTTTGGAAGCTATGACTACATATAAATATTGAAAGGATTTATGTATACTTGTCTATCAATACTGTATATTTGATTTAAACTTTCTTGTGAAAGTCCATATATTACCCTAATTATACACAGAAAATAGCCTTTCCTTTTTCTTAACCATCCATCTATTTTATTTTGTATTATTTGAAGCCATAGAGTTAAAAACAAAATCTCAGGAGATTTTTTTTTTTTTCTGGATTGGACATAAATATACAACCTGGTTGTTGCTCAGAGTTTTTTTTATTAGTTTCAGGGGTGAATATAATATAAACCCAGACAGTGTCTCTCTTTCTATGCATCTTCTCCCACAGAAATAATTTTGAGATTCATAAAAGGAAAATACAATTCTGGAATTAAATTCCCCATTGCCTTTGTTAGTTCAATTTGACAACTGTCTTTCTACTGGTTGGTTTAATAGAACAACTCCCTAAAACACACACAATAAACTGACCAATCCACTCTGCTCTTTTCCCATATTTTTTTCAGAAAATCTTTTCACAAGATTTGTTGCTGTTAAACAGATAATTAACAGAATTATATGAATCTTAGACTTTGAAAAAAATGACAGATGTTATATACAGCTTGGGCACTTTTGCTCTGTCTTGCTTTTTGGAATTACTTTTTATCAACAATGATTTTACCTGGCACCTGCCAAGCAAAGTAGGAAAAAAGATTGGTTAGTGGCTTTTAATTTCTCCCTTTATGTTTCTGTCTGCTTCCTTCACAATTCAGTCAGAGTTCACAACTGGGCTTCTGTGTGTTGACAGCAAGCTAGATAGAAAAAAAAGTGAAAGTAAAGGACATGATCATTTCTTCCTGTAATGCCAACTCCAGTCTTGCTTTGATTCTATTCTCTGTTTTGTACTTCAATCAGTTCAGTTCAGTAGCTCAGATGTGTCTGACTCTTTTGCAACCCCATGAACTGCAGCACACCAGGCATCCCTGTCCATCACCAACCCCCAGAGTTTACTCAAAGGCTTTCCTTGTGGCTCAGCTGGTAAAGAATCTGACTGTAATGCGAGAGACCTAGGTTCGATCCCTAGGTTGGGAAGATCCCCTGGAGAAGGGAAAGGCTACCCACTCCAGTATTCTAGCCTGGATAATTCCATGTACTATACAGTCCATGGGGTCACAAAGAGTCAGACACGACTGAGCGACTTTCACTCACGCACTCATGTCCATCGAGTAGATGATGCCATCCAACCATCTCATCCTCTGTCGTCCCCTTCTCCTCCCACCTTCAATCTTCCCCAGCATCAGGGTCTTTTCAAATGAGTCAGTTGTTCACATCAGGTGGACAAAATATTGGAGTTTCATCTTCAGCATCAGTCCTTCCAGTGAACACCCAGGCCTGATTTCCTTTAGGATGGACTGGTTGGCTCTCCTTGAAGTCCAAGGGACTCTCAAGAGTCTTCTCTAACACCATAGTTCAAAAGCATCAATTCTTCGGTGCTCAGCTTTCTTTATAGTCCAACTGTCACAGCCATACATGACTACCATAGCCAAGGAAAAACCATAGCCTTGACTAGATGGATCTTTGTTGGCAAAATAATGTCTCTGCTTTTGAATATGCTGTCTAGGTTGGTCATAACTTTTCTTCCAAGGAGTAAGCATCTTTTAATTTCATGGCTGCAGTCACCATCCACAGTGATTTTGGAGCCCCCCAAATAAAGTCTGTCACTGTTTCCATTGTTTCCCCATCTATTTGCCATGAAGTGATGGGACCAGATGCCATAATCTTAGTTTTCTGAATGTTGAGCTTTAAGCCAACTTTAATTTTTAGTACAGAGGTTAAGATGAGTTGTTCTGTTGCTGAAAAAAATGTTTGTCCTTTTCTCCTCCTTGAGAACACTGGATCCCTTTCTCCTCCTCAAAGGCACTGGACCCCTTTCTCCTCCTTGAGAGTCCCAGACTCCTTATCAACCTACCTAAGAATTAGCTCTCTCACTCATGTCCCGTCAAGTTATTGATGCCATCCAACCATCTCATCCTCTGTCGTCCCCTTCTCCTCCTGCCTTCAGTCTTTCCCAACACCAGGGTCTTTTCTAATGAGTTCTTTGCATCAGTTGGCCAAAGTAATGAAGCTTCAGCTTCACCATCAGTCCTTCCAGTGAATATTCAGGACTGATTTCCTTTAGGATTGACTGGTTGGATCTCCTTGCAGTCCAAGGGACTCTAAAGAATCTTCTCCAACACCACAGTTTAAAAGCATCAATTCTTCAGTGCTCAGCTTTCTTTTTGGTCCAACTCTCACATGCATACATGACTACTGGGAAAACCATATCTTTGACTATACAGACCTTTGTTGGTAAAGTAATGTCTCTGCTTTTTAATATGCTGTCTAAGTTTGTCATAGCTTTTCTTCCAAGGCTGCAGTCACCATCTGCAGTGATTTTGGAGCCAAAGAAAATAAAGTCTGTCACTGTTTCCATTGTTTCCCCATCTATTTGCTGTGACGTGATGAGACCGGATGCCATGATCTTCATTTTTTGAATGTTGAATTTTAAAACAAGTTTTTCATTCTCCTCTTTCACTTTCATCAGGAGGCTCTTTAGTTCCTCTTCACTTTCTGCCACAAGGGTGTCATCTGCATATCTGAGGTTATCGATATTGATCCATACTTAGAATGCTTGATTCCAGAACAGCACATCATCTTGCAGAAACAACACTCAGGATTTTCTGCCTATCCTTTCTGGAACTGTGTCAGGTTAACTGTTGCTTTGCCCTTACCCTTTCCAAGCAGAAAAACTCTGAGGCTTGTTCTTTGAGGAAGCATGTCAGCTAGTGCAGCATAAATCTCTGTTTGTCTGAAATGACAAGTCATACATTTAGTTGCTTATCAAAAAACTTTTTTTTCTCTGTTCCTCAGAGCGCAGCAGCTCAGCATACTTAGTGTTCCTACTGACACAGAGCTCAGAGATCCCATGTCAGTAGTATGTAAATGTAGCAGAAGAACAGGCTGCAGGCTCTGGAATTCAGACTTGTCTGGACATGCCTGGTGTACTGGTAAGGCCATCTCCCCAAGACTTGTTTTTCTGATGAACTAAGGAGATTTCTGAGAAAGTATGTGTCCTAAAAGAGGAGAGTTTCACCTTGTAATAAACTTTAATTGTCTGGGTGAATGAGTGATTCTGAATACAACATAGGAATTTTCATTTTCACTTGGCTAGTAGGCAAGATACTATTGGATTGAGATTAAAATCCTGTGGTAAGCAATGTACTTAAACCCTGAAAAATCTGATTTTCTAAAAACTCTCAAGTATAGGTGCACAAACAGTGCCTTACTGCAGCTCCATAAAACATGCAGATGGGGAAATGCTCTCTTCATGCTGTAAGTGTGGTGGACAAGAGTCTAAAGTTGTTTTGTCCCCATCCCACCCCAGGGCTTCTGACTCACATTCAACAGTTACCCATTCAACAGTTATCTAGGTACATCTTTGAAGGGATTTTGCAGTTGTAACTGAAGTCCCAAGTCAGTTGACCTTAAAGTATGAAGATTACTCAGCTGGGCCCGATCCTATCAGATAATCTCTCATCTATAGGTAGGGGCACAGAAGGAGGTCAGAGATTCAAAGCATAGGGGTAGATGTGATGCGCTATTGCTGAAATGAACATGAAAGGAGCCTTGTGTCAAGGAATGCAGGTGGCCTTAAGGAACATAGAGGTAGCCCGTTTCTGACAGTCGGCAAAGACATGTGGATCTCAGTAGATGTTGAGCCAATGGCCTGAATGAGTTTGGAAGCAGATTCTTTCCTAGGGTTTCCAGATAAAAAAGCCCAGCCCAGGGAACATCTTGATTTCAGCCTTGTGAGACTCTAAGAAAATAATCCAGTTGAGCCTGCTCAGACTTCTGACACAGAAGTGTGAGAGGATTTGTGTTGTTTTAAGTCCCTATGTATGTGGTGATTTTTCTGTGCAGTGAGAGAAAACTAAGGCAGTAATGGAATCGATGAAGCCTGTATCTTGTGGGACTCAAGTCTCATTGCTGGTGGGAAGCCCCAGAGTCCCACAGACATGGTGGTATACAGTGGGTGCCAGTGGTGAATGGTGGACATGGTGAGAAAGGGCTTGGTGAGGGCTTGCGAAAAATCCCCTAGCCACTCCCAGAAATTCTCCTGGGGAAGCAATCAGAAATGTAGACTGTTACAGTTAATATGAGCTGCTGGAACCTATGGACTGATGAAACCTATGGGCTGATGAAGTTCACGGAAATTACCTGTACACATCTCAATAAAATCCAGGTTAGTTAAATCTCCTAGTATTAATATAACTTCATTCACCAAAAGGGACACAGTTTTGTTTTTTTTTCTTTTTTTTTCTTTGTCCCCACTCCTAAATTCTGTTGTCTTTTTCTTGGCCCTTGGACTCTCTTTTGGTAGATGCCCAAAAGTAGATTTAATAAGTAAATATCCTTAGATAGTGGAAGCAGTAGAAACAAGTATCTCTTTTTTCTTTATATTAAATTTTTGCCGAGATAAAATAACAACTGAAGACATAGGTCATTTTCAATATACTTAGGTGCCTTTATCACAAACTTCCAATCAAAAGAAAAAATAGTGAGCAAACATTTTGTATTGGGTTCTTAACAAAGGAAACTTGACCAAAGTAGGAAGAGAATGGACTTTTCATTTCTGAAGCCAAGATATAGATTAGTAAAGAGATGATTACAGTATAATTGCACTGTAATTTTATGGGGATAGTAGCAGGAGACAATCCCCTTCAGATCTCTTGCTGTTCTGCACATCTTCTGAGCAGATATGTCGGCAGCTTCTATTCTGGAATATCTTCTTAAGTATGTTTGTATGGCAAACAGCTTGAAAAGATAAAGATAGAGTTTCTCTCTGAGGCAAAGGGCAGATTTGTTTGCCATCCAGGATAATAAAGATAATGTCTCTTTCTGGAGCAAAGTTTGGGCAAATTTGCTGGCAGTTTCCTTTAAAAGTTTGGTGTTTCCTAAACACCAAGGCATCTGGGCTGTGATACAAACTAGTTGTGCACCAGGTGACAAACTTGTCTTAGTTTGCCTGAGATTTTCCTGATTATAGCATAACGTCTTGCATATCAGGAACCCTTCAGTTTGGAGCACAGCACAGGCTGGGTCACTCTAGTGAGCTGCATGCACACTAGATAGAGATACTCCGTATCACCCCTGCTTGGATTTATGAGGCAGGAAACCCATGTAAACTTGAAGCTCCTGCTGTCCCTGTGCTGTGAGTAATAAAGTCCTTGGCTCTGACCCACATCTTGGGCTAGCAGCCTTAAAACTGTGCTGGCCTAATATGTTAGGTAGCAAGTGCAGTAAAATCGTAGACTGTTCACAGTTCTTTACAAATTTAAGTCCAGTAATGGCTGGAACTGTAGTTGGGAAAATGTCTATTTTAGATTGGAGAAGGGGAGGAAGCCTGTAAGCTTCCTTTAATGTTTTCCAAAAACTGTTTCATGAAATGAGTAATTAAAAAACAGATCAACTTATGAAAGTGACTTTGTAAGAACTTGTGTTATTTCCATCACAATTTTTCCTCTTATTCATACATTATTTAGAAGTGCATTGCTGAATTTTCAAGCATTTAGGAGTTTTGCTAGTTATCTTTATGTCACTATTTAGTTTAATTCCACTCCAGTGAGAAAATATACTCTATGATTTCAATTCTTTAAAATTTGTTAACATTTGCTTTGGTCTATTTTGGCAAATGTCTAAGTGCATTTGAAAAACAAACAAAAAAATTGTATTATCTTCCTATTTAATGGACTCTTTTTATCATTTTGAAATATCATTTTATTTCTGGTAATACTTAAAGTCTACTTTGTATTGTTAAAGCTGTACCAGCTTTCTTTTGTTTAGTTTCTGCATACTGTATATATTTCCACTCTTTCTATTTTTGAAGTTTTTCTGTTCGTATATTTAGAGTCTGTCTTTTATCAGCATCATATTGTGCGTGCATGCTCAGTCGTGTCTGAATTTTTGCGACCCCCATCAACTGTAACCCGCCAGGCTCGTATGTGCGTGGGGTTTTCCAGGCAAGAATACTGGAGTGCATTGCCATTTCCTTCTCCAGGGGATCTCCTCACCCCAGGGACTGAACCCAGTCTCCTGTGCCTCCTGCATTGGCGTGTAGATTCTTTACCCCTGAGCCACCTGGGAAGCACAAACATCATATAGCTGGATCTTATTTGTTTGTTTGAAGTTCAGTCCAACAGTCTGTCCTTTAATCAAACTCTTATTTCTAGTTATATCTTGTATAACTACTGATAGAGCTGGTGTTATGGAGTGAATGCTTCCCTCCCCAAAATCATCTGTTGAAACCCTGCCTCTTAATGTGACCAGAGGTGGAGCCTTTGGGAAGTAATTAGGATTAGATGAGGTCCTGATAGTGGAGCCCTCAAGGGTGGGATTAGTGCCTCTAGACTGGAAAAGGGGACTTGCTTCTCCTTGCTTCTCTCTGCTGTGTGAGGATACAAGAAATCTTCAGCCTGGAAGAAGGCTTTCACCAGCACTCAATGCTAGCTGCCTAATCTTTGACATCCAGGCTTTAGAACTGTGAAGAATAAGTTTCTGTTGTTTATAAGCCATTCAGTCTATGGCATTTTCGTGTGTGTGTGTGTGTGTGTGTGTGTGTGTGTGTGTGTGTGTGTGTGTGCATGCGCTCAGTCGTGTCCGACTCTTTGGGACCCCATGGACTATAGCCTGCCAGGCTCTTCTGTCCATGGGATTTCCTAGGCAAGAATACTGAAGTGGGTTGCTATTTCCTCCTCCAGGGGATCTTCTGACCCAGGGATTAAACCTGTATCTCCTGCTTGGCAGGTGATCCTTTACCACTGTGCCCCCTGGGAGCCGATAGTGTTTTCTTATAGCAGCCCAAACTGACTAAATTAGTTTGGTTTTTATCTACTAACCTATTATTTATCTTGTATTTATCTCATCTGTTCTTTGATCCTTTATTTATCCTTTCTTGAATTACTTTAGACTAATCAGATATTGTTCATTATTCTATTTTCCCTCTATAGGATTTTTAAAAATTATGTACTATAAAAATTATTCTTTTTGATATTTTCCATGTAACTACAATATGCATCCATATCTTATTGTGATCTACCTTAGATTAGTAACTTTACCAGTTACTGACCAATATGAGAACACGTCAACAGTTTAATTCCATCTACTCACCTGCCCTCATTTGTGCTAGTATTGCTGGCACTGTGAGTCATTAACATGAGTAGAAGGGAATTTGAATGCAAATTTTTGGATCCTTCTCTCAATTCCTTTCGCAATTGGGGTGTGATGCTCAATTCCAAGACACACTGGCAGTTCTGAACTCAGACCTCTTTCCCCTCAATCCAATAAGACTGTCACTTTGAATTATATTCCATACATTACAATTAGAAAAATGCCCTCAGAGAAAAGCCATAGCATGAATATAGACCTCACTACATGTGCTTTCCTTCTCTCAGAGACTGAGAGAGTCCTGCCTGTTCTGGTTTTGTGCCAGCTCCTTCAAACAGTTGATTTATGTATGTCATCAGCTTTTATAGTTGTTCTTGGCAGAAGGCTTTGTTCAATACCAGCTACTTTATCATGCATGACTGAGACTGGAAGTCCTTTAGAATATTTTTATAAACAGAATTTTCTCCTCGGGTAGTATTTAGTATACCAGTGGACAAATGGCACCCCACTCCAGTACTTTTGCCTGGCAAATCCCATGGACAGAGGAGCCCGGTAGGCTGCAGTCCATGGGGTCGCTAGAGTTGGACACAACTGAGTGACTTCACTTTCACTTTTCACTTTCATGCGTTGGAGAAGGAAATGGCAACCCACTCCAGTGTTCTTGCCTGGAGAATCCCAGGGGCGGGGGAGCCTGGTGGGCTGCCGTCTATGGGGTTGCACAGAGTCAGACACGACTGAAGCGACTTAGCAGCAGCAGCAGGACAGTTCATGTAAATGAATGGTTGTGTTTTTTTTTTAAATCAGTATATAAAATAGATAATTCCTTCACATCCTCCAATGTTGACCAATTATCATTTTTAGTGTAATTGTGAGTTCATGGATGTTAGACATTTCTGTTGTACTTCAGGGCTTCCCAGGTGGCGCTAGTGGTGAAGAACCCACATGGCAATGCAGGAGACAGTGAGAGACTAGGGTTCGATCCCTGGGTTGGGAAGATGCCCTGGAGGAGAGCATGGCAACCCACTCCAGGGGAATCCCACGGACAGGGAAGTCTGGAACACTGCAGTCCATACGGTTGCACAGAGTCGTACTTGACTGAAACAGCTTAGCATACATGTATACTTGACTGAGGGAATCTGTTGGCCATGCCTTTGTTTATTCAAAAATTTATCTGGAAAATATTTCTGTACAGAGCTCAGAAAATGCAAATATTTCCTCCCTTTCATTAGCTTAGAAAAGTGATGAGAAGTGGGATCTCTGGACACTGTAGAGAAGGAATCAATAGAAGGACTGGAATTCCTTTGTACATTTTACTCAGTAATAACTCTCCTCCATTCACTATTATGTTACTATTATTATAGTATATAAAGTGCTGCGCTCAATATGCCAGCAAATTTGGAAAACTCAGCAGTGGCCACAGGACTGGAAAAGGTCAGTTTTCATTCCAATTCCAAAGAAAGGCAATGCCAAAGAATGCTCAAACTACCGCACAATTGCACTCATCTCACATGCTAATAAAGTAATGCTCAAAATTCTCCAAGCCAGGCTTCAGCAATACATGAACCGTGAACTCCCTGATGTTCAAGCTGGTTTTAGAAAAGGCAGAGGAACCAGAGATCAAATTGCCCACATCCGCTGGATTCATGGAAAAAGCAAGAGAGTTCCAGAAAAACATCTATTTCTGCTTTATTGACTATGCCAAAGCCTTTGACTGTGTGGATCACAATAAACTGTGGAAAATTCTGAAAGAGAGGGGAATACCAGACCACCTGACCTGCCTCTTGAGAAATCTGTATGCAGGTCAGGAAGCAACAGTTAGAACTGGACATGGAACAACAGACTGGTTCTAAATGGGAAAAGGAGTACGTCAAGCCTGTATATTGTCACCCTGCTTATTTAACTTCTATGCAGAGTACATCATGAGAAACGCTGGACTGGAAGAAACACAAGCTGGAATCAAAATTGCCAGGAGAAATATCAATCACCTCAGATATGCAAATGCCACCACCCTTATGGCAGAAAGTGAAGAGGAGCTAAAAAGCCTCTTGATGAAAGTGAAAGAGGAGAGTGAAAAAGTTGACTTAAAGCTCAACATTCAGAAAATGAAGATCATGACATCTTTTAAAGTCCCATCACTTTATGGGAAATAGATGGGGAAACAGTAGAAACAGTGTCAGACTAGTTTTTTGGTCTCCAAAATTACTGCAGATGGTGACTGCAGCCATGAAATTAAAAGACGTTTACTCCTTGGAAGAAAAGTTATGACCAACCTAGATAGTATATTCAAAAGCAGAGACATTACTTTGCCGACTAAGGTCCATCTAGTCAAGGCTATGGTTTTTCCTGTGGTCATGTATGGATGTGAGAGTTGGACTGTGAAGAAGGCTGAGCGCCGAAGAATTGATGCATTTGAAGTGTGGTGTTGGAGAAGACTCTTGAGGGTCCCTTGGACTGCAAGGAGGTCCAACCAGTCCATTCTGAAGGAGATCAACCCTGGGATTTCTTTGGGGGGAATGATGCTGAAGCTGAAACTCCAGTACTTTGGCCACCTCATGCGAAGAGTTGACTCATTGGAAAAGACTCTGATGCTCGAGGGATAGGGGACATGAGGAGAAGGGGATGACTGAGGATGAGATGGCTGGATGGCATCATGGACTCGATGGACGTGAGTCTGGGTGAACTCCGGGAGATGATGATGGACAGGGAGGCCTGGCGTGCTGTGATTCATGGGGTCGCAAAGAGTCGGACGCGACTGAGCGACTGAACTGAACTGAACTGAACTGAAATATACTGTTTAAAGTGTCTTAGTGCATTAACTATTGGTTGATATTTTCTATTGAGTTGATGGATTTTAGAGAAATTCCTGGAAGGAACAGTATAGTAACTTGCAATGTTATTTTCCTAGGTAGGAGTCTCTTGAAATTGTCTTAATAGTTATGCTAATGAAGACAATTCAATATTAAATTCTGTTAATGTTGACTCTATAGACTCTGTGTTTGTGTGTGTGTATGTGGTACATGGTTTTGATTTTTCACTGTGATTAATGAGACCTCTCTGATTTCAAGAATTTCATTTAGACAAGTGATGGGGACAGGTAAGCTATAGAAAATATTTAGGGCATCAGGGATGTAGATTAATAATAAGTGCTTTATGCTTGGCCACAGGGAGCAGCAAAGATTTCACCCCAGAGATGATCTTTGAGCCTTTTTGTTGGAGTTCACCCACAGTGGAAGGAGCCTTTCCAAACAGACGGAACAGCTTGTGCAAGGGTGCGTAAGGAAGTAGGATTGGAGATAAGGCTATAATGTAGCTAAATCAATGTGCCTTTATTCCATCATAAACAGTTTGCACTTTATCCTATACAAGAAGGGGAAAATAGCCATTAGCTGAAATTAGATCAGCAGGAGAAATTTAGTTAGTAAAGTATACCCAGAACATTTTTAATAATTAGGGAAAAGGAAAGATTAAGTGAACTTCCCACATCCCTGATTTTATAATTGGATAATAATAGAGAGAGGATGGGTGGGAATAAGCTGTCATTGGGGGAATAGGACTATGATAAATTTTATATTTCTATTAATATATTTATCTATAGTTGTGTGTGAGTATATCTCTCATGGTATATTTTTTAATCTTATATATCTCTTAGGCTAACCTCTCTGCTCCTCACAGATAATGAAATGCACTCTCATGTTTATTATTAGGAAACATTTATCTTGTCTTGCTGCCCTTTCAGCTATTTACTTCTTCTGCAAGCTCTCATGTTTTCGTGAATAATGTTATGTACTCAGTGGATATTTTTATAATGAAAAGTCACACATAGGGCTCTGTCACACATTGAGATAATATTAGTCACTTCAGGAAAGTGTCATCACACAAAAATGGGCCAGATTGAAAGTTAAGTAGATATGCTTTGCTGGTTGCAGTCATGAAGGGGGTTCAGCACTTGTCAACTCATTTAAACTTTAAGGGAGGAATTAACTGAACATTCTTGAAGAAGACGTTGAGGCAGCCAGACAGGACAGTGTTGGAATGGAAAAGAATGCATTTTGTAGAGACGTGGATGGACATAGACTCTGTCATATAGAGTGAAGTAAGTCAGAAAGAGAAAAACAAATATTGTTTATTAACAGAAATATCTGGAATCTAGAAAAATAGTACAGATAAATCTATTTTGGGGCTTCCCTGGTGGCTCAGGTGGTAAGGAATCCGCCTGCAGTGTAGGAGACCTGGGTTCAATCCCTGGTTTGGGAAGATCGCTTGGACAAGAAAATGGAAACCCACTCCAGAATTCTTGCCTGGAGAATCCCCATGGACAGAGAGCCTGATGGGCTACAGTCCATGGGATCGCAAAGAGTCGCACACGACTGAACAACTAAGCACAGCACAAATCTATTTTCAGGGCAGGAATGGAAATGCAGACATAGAGAACAGACATGAAGATCCAGTGGGGGAGAGCAGGATGGGACGAATTGGGAGATTAGGACTGACGTATGTACCTACCATGTGTAATATAGATAGCTAGTGGGAATGTGCTGTAAAACAGAAGCTCAGCTCGGTATTCAGTCGTGTCCTAGAAGAATGAGATGAGGGGTGGGAGTGAGAGGGAGGTCTAAGACAGGGGGCATACATGTGTACATATAGCTGATTGACTGACTGACTTCATTGTACAGCAGAAACTAACATAGCATTGTAAAGTGACTATAACCCAATAAAAAAACAGAAGAGAAAGCATAGCTTGGGAGGTATCTCTTTCATACATTTTTGGCTTGCATTCGAATCTGCCAGATTAACTGAATTTTCAATCACTTTGTTATTTATTTCCTGTATGATTTAAAAATTGAAATGTTTATATATCTGTAAGTAAAAAAATTGAGAGAGAGGCCATTTGATTTTTAAAATTTGACCAGATCCCCCATCTTGGTAGGAGGTAGGACAGAGTTACAGAGCCATGCAGCACCATCGCAATGCCTCCCATTTGTCTTTCTGCCTCAGTTTCGGTGCTCATTACCTCACTCCTGACCTACTGAAAGAGGCTTCTCTCTGCTGTGTTCCTACTTTCAAACTTGCTTGCTTCTAATGCACTTCAGAACCTTCTAGAAAGAATTTTAGATGCCAGTCAACAAGTCTTAACACTGTGCATGTTACTAAATTAATTAAGCAAGGAGGCCATTACACTATGGCTCAATTGCCCTGGCAGCCTGTAAGGAAACCAGCCTCTAAGCCTGTCAATGCATCAAGGTTAGGAAATCAAAACAGAGGACAACCAGTCACAAATAGCCAACTAGGCGTTAAACTTTAACGAATCAATGATTTCCTTTCTTTGCTTCCACACTTTCTCTATATATCTTTTTCCTGGCTTCTGTTGGTGGGTCACTCCTGACCACTTCCAATTTAGGGTTGCATAACGCACAATGATTTTTGCTTAAATAAACTCTTATAATTTTCAGTATGCCTCAGTTTATCTTTTAACAATGTTCTTTCAGTCAGCTTGTACTTTTGACCAGACTTCTAGCTTTTGTTTTTCCAATGAGTCAACTCTTCGCATGCTGGGAGGGATTGGGGGCAGGAGCAGAAGGGGACGACAGAAGATGAGATGGCTGGATGACATCACTGACTCGATGGACATGAGTCTGAGTGAACTCTGGGAGTTGGTGATGGACAGGGAGGCCTGGCGTGCTGTGATTCATGGGGTCGCAAAGAGTCAGACACGACTGAGCGACTGAGCTGAACTGAACTAGCTTTTGTTTTTAACTTCAACATGGGGTTAATGTTTTTGAAATTTCTTTTTGAAAGGCTTGAATAAAGTTAAAATATTTAACCTCGGCGTCTGAAACTTCCCAAGATTTTATTGCAGATTTATTAACAGTCACTCTTCCCTTAGGCCATCCCAGACCTCTACATGTGTCTTTCTCATGTCATCTCACTTTCATGTGACTTTGCTGGCCATCACTAGAGTGTAGGCACCACAAAGGCTGATCTCCAGGAATTTGAGCAATGGGAAGATTTTGAAATGAATGACTCATTCATGAATCATCCATTCATTTGTCTTCCTCCTCCTCAATCTCTGTGTATCTAACTTGTATGTTTACTGTAAGGCTTAGATTAAATACTTCCTTCTCCGTGATAGTTTCCTAGAATCCTTTACACAGAAGAACCATGTACTTCTGAATTCCACAGTATTTTGTTTATGCTTCATTTATGTTGCTTATTTTCTTTTTGAAATAATTTTTTATATATTCTCTATAATGGAGTCTATATTACATTTATTTTTGTATCTTCCCTAGACCCTAGAGTCATGGTACTTGGCACATAGTAGGCAAGTACTTTGGTTACTGTTCTTTGAATCCATTAATAATTAGAAGAGAACTGAGGTGATTATTGCACGAATGACTAAATCTCTAGAATAAATTCCATGTAAACACACATATGGATCTCTCTTAAAAAAAAAAAAGCATTAGTGAAAATAAAATCACAACAATTTTGGTATCACCATTCCAATAATTCACAACTTTGGTAATTGTAATAGCCATGCTTTATTGAAAACTGACTCTGTGCCAAGCAATCTAATCACTTTATCATCATGAGACTTCAAAACTAACTTGTGAGGGATTTTATCCATTTAAATAATGAACATTTTGAGGCTGAGCATTATATTTGCCAAGTATGTGAACTAAGATTTAAATATTAACCTGACTGACTCCAAAGCTCTACCCATTTGGTCATACCTCTGCACTTTGTGGGTTAAGAAATACTTTTGGTTAACTAAGTTAAATGTCCTGTGTGATGTCCACAGTGGAGACACAAATGTGACCGGGAGATCTGGCTATTTGGGGAGGATCCTCTGGAGAAGGGCATGGCAACTTACTCCAGTATTCTTGCCTGAAGAATTCCATGGACAGAGGAGCCTGTTTGGCTATAGTCCATAGGGTCACAGAGTCAGACGTGACTGAGAGACACACACACACACACACACACACACACACACACACACACATCCTTAGTCTCCTTAATAGAGAACTGATGACTACATTGCTAACAAAGGACGGAGGTACCATTAGTAAACAAAAGTGAAAGTGAAAGTCACTCAGTCGAGTCTGATTCTTTGTGACCCCATGAACTGTAGAGTCCATGGAATTCTCCAGGCCAGAATACTGGAGTGGGTAGCCTTTTCCTTCTCCAGGGGATCTTCTCAACCCAGGTCTCCACATTGCAGGCGGATTCTTTACCAGCTGAACCACAAGGGAAGCCCAAGAATACTGGAGTGGGAAGCCTATGCCTTCTCCAGCGGATCTTCCTGACCCAGGAATCGAACCAGGATCTCCTCCATTGCAGGTGGATCTTTTACCGACTGAGCTATGAGGGAAGCCCTCATAGGAAACTAAAGTACCAGAATTTAAGTTATCTTGGTCACCATTTTCTATAATAACTTAATATTACAACCTGGAATCCAGTAGTGAAAGGAAATTTTGGGAGTGTTCCTAACTGTGGCTACCTGATTACAGTTCAAAGACCTATATATTCTGAGGACCAGAAGTTCACAGGATTGCCTTCCTCTGTACTGCCTCATTAACCTAATTTCCCCTGCCTCCTCCATCTCCAGTCATCCCTGGGAGATGCTAATTGTAATGCCTCTGGAGTCAATGGAAGGTGGAAACCACACAAGCACAAAATGAATAAACTATAGAAATGCTAGTTTTATTTCACAGCATCAGGCTTTTATCCTTATGATTTTCTTTTTTTGGTTGTTAAAAAAAATGATAGTATGGCTAAGTCAATGAACCTTTAATTCTGTAATTTTGTAGTGGATGTTCGTTATCTTTTACATGGGAACTAGAGAACATTAACTTTTTTTTCCCCTAACTGATAAGTGTTAAGTAGGTGAAGAATGTTCTAGCTTTTTTAATGTAAATTTTTCTTTCTGTCAGTTTACAAAGTTAATACAATATTATTTAAAATATAGCTCTTTCCCAATTGTCTTCTTCCTACTCCTTTAGTCTGTTCCTGTGAGTAAGATTTTCTGCCTCCCTACTTCAGCACTTCATTTAGTATCTCCCAGGAGTAATAATTATTGAATGGAAACCATCCATATTTTTGCATGGTGATTTATATTTTGCATATCCATTATCTTATTTCACCCTAAAAGTAATAATCTATGGAAGGTTGATTGATAGTATTTTCATCTCTGTTTTACAGATAAGGGGATAGGTCTTTTTTTTATCTTGAATATGAGAAAAAATAGCATTTTTAGTTCTGCTGTCATCAGAACTACCAACCTCAAGACTACACTGCTGTAGCAGAGGAGATAAGCAAGCTGAACTAGGGGTCCCCTTCCTTGTTTTCTCTTATACTTATCAGTACATGGAACACTGAGTTAAGAGCACAGCCTTTGGACTAGGACAAAGGAGTACAAGTCTCAGCTCTAATAATTTGAAGCTGCATGTTATTGAGCAAGTTATTTGACCTACCTAAACCTCAATTTTGTATTCTAAAAAGATAAAAAATAAAGATTATGATATTTATGCCCAACTCAATAACATCAGGAAACATTTAATTCCAGGTCATCATCATTGTACTTGCTGCTAAGCCACTTCAGTCGTGCCCAACTCTGTGCGACCCCATAGACGGCAGCCCACCAGGCTCCCCCGTCCCTGGCAAGAACACTGGAGTGGGTTGCCATTTCCTTCTCCAGTGCATGAAAGTGAAACGTGAAAAGTGAAAGTGAAGTTGCTTGGTTGTGTCTGACTCTTCACGACCCCATGGACTGTAGCCCACCAGGCTCCTCCGTCCATGGGATTTTCCAGGCAAGAGTACTGTAGTGGATTGCCATTGCCTTCTCCTATCATTGTACTTAACACTCATCTATTCAAACAGTATGTTGTTCCTGTGTTCATTTATTCCCTCAACAAGTATGTGAGTGTTCACTTTGTGCTGTAAATCAGACACAGTACCTGCCCTCATTAAAGTGTACATAACAGAATGTCTGTGTTCATTCAAATGTCAGAATACTTGCAGAGAATATCTAAGGCTATTCAGATATCACAAGGTTTGGATTTTCATGAGGATTTTCATGAGGAAAACTGACAATGAATTCAAGCAACAGAGGAGGAAAATCAGGCAGGCACACTGCTATTCTAGAAACCAAGCCAAGAAAGTGTTTCAAGATGGTGGTAGTGATCGATTGCATTAAATGCCTCTGGAAGTTAGAGTAAGTTCGAGTGTGAGAATGAAATTGATTTTGGCAAGATGGATACCATTGATGTCTTTGATAAGAGCAGCTTTAATGAAAGGTGGGAGATTAGAATGGAGAAGGAAATGGCAATCCACTCCAGTATTCTTGCTTGGAAAATTAGAAGACGACTACTTGGTACATACAAATTTACACAACGCGTTTCCACCTAGGTCATGTTCACTAGAACTCTTCTGTTCTAAAAGAGAATACCATATTTATCTTTTGGTAAGGTGGCTGACATTCAAATTGAGCTTTTGTAGTGCTCCTATTAATATCATCAAACCTATTCACATTTAAGTCTTATTAATATATGGGAATATCCCCTGGAGAAGGAAATGGCAACCCACTCCAGTACTCTTGCCTGGAGAATCCCATGGACAGAGGACTCTGGTAGGCTGCAGTCCTTGGGGTCATGAAGAGTTGGACACGACTGAGCGCTATTAATATCATCATACCTATTCACCTTTAAGTCTTATTTATTAATATATAGAGGTAAGAAATTGGCTTTACGATAACAAATAGCAGATCTTTTAACATTTGAAAAGAAATAATGGCATTTACTTAACATTTTGATTTGTAAAGACAGAATGTTTAAAACAAATAGTTTCAAGTTTTTTTTTTTTTTTTTTATGTGTGTGTGTGTAAAATCCTTAGGTGATAACAGTTTTCTAAAGCTAGTGGATTTTTCCACCCCACCCCTAGGGACTGTGCACTTTGGCCTCTAACAGCCCTCAGGCCTGGAGCTGCTTTGCCCTTGGTGCAAAGAGAGTGAAGCTAGGGCGACCAAACTAAATAAATAAAATAAAGTCAGTGGCTTTCTTAGTCAGCATTCCTAACCAATTGTGATAATAACAAGCTCTTCACCCAGGGATGTGTTATCTGCTGCAGGTAAATGGATCATGAACAAAGGCCATTGCTTCATTATGTGAGACAGAATATGTTGTTATTACGTTTGCAATACCATTTACATGGAAGCTTATTTAGAAAATCTATAAGTGCTTACAAATCATTGAATATTTGCCATTAAGTCCATCGGGTGAATACTATGAAGCTATTTCCTTTGAGTTAAAGTGATTCACTGAAGACAGAAATCATAGCCATCATGTTTCAAGGTACATGAGTATATAGGAAAGGAATAGGGCCTCCAGTTCACACATCATGCCACTTCTTTCTGGAGATTGCCTTGGGGAATAATATTTTTTTAAAATATAGGTATCCATAGAAAATAGGAATAGCAGACAGATCATTTGCTTCTCACTACTCACATTTGCTGAGAGTCTTATAAAGATTTTCCCTGGGCACATGAATCAGTTTAATAATGACTGCTGCCAGTTGGTTGCTAGACATCAGACTGCCAGCCTACTCAACAGTGTTGCCATCTGCTATTTGGACTCACAGTGTGCTGCTGCTATGCACCACCTCATTAAGAACGGGACCCTTGTGAGCTATAGACAGTAGCTTATTCAAGTGAGCTAAGGCAAACTCCTCCCCAAGCCATGTTTGTAGAGGCTGTGTACATCTCATCTTATTTGGAAATTGCTCTATGCTGGTTATGCAGTCTGATAGCTCACCGTCTCTGATCATTTAAGTGCAAGTCTTTCAAGCCAGCTCCTTGTTTCAGAGCAGTATTAAAATACAAAAATGATTATTTCAAAGATTTGTAACAAATATTTATTTCAGATTTTTTTTTTTTTTTTAGTAATACATCTTGAGATAGTATTAGTCAGGGCTTGCCAAACACAAATATTCAATTAAGTGTTTTATGATTCACTGGACTCTTTTAGGATAGACTTTCCAGTTCTGAAGATCTACTGCCTAGTTTTCATTTCTTGGAAAATGATTTTCAAAGGCTTTCATTATTCCTTTTTCTTCTCCCACTGAATATCCCAAGGCAGCAGTGAAGACAAAATATTTGTCAGACAAAAATGACTGCATTTCATTCAACCTCCCTGATCACCTTTAGCATTTTTACGGGATAAATGAACATTTATTTGCATAGGTCATATAATATTTAGATCTTCTCCAGTTGCCTCAATAGCTAATGGATTCTGTAGCACTTTCAGAATCAGACAAGGGTCTTCCCTGGTGGCTTGGTGGTAAAGAATCTGCCTGCCTATGCAGGAGACACTCGTTCATTCCTTGGGTCGAGAAGATCCCCTGGAGGAGGAAATGGCAACACACTCCAGTACTCTTGCCTGAGAAATCCCATGGAGAGAGGAGTCTGGCAGGCCGAAGTTAATGTGGTCGCAAAGAATTGTGCATGACTTAGTGACTAAACAACATCATCTCAATATTGACCTGGTTTCAAATTGCAAAGGACTCATGGGCTGATGTTCAGGCTCAGGCACCCCTCCCTCACATCCCACACAAGCACTTAGTTCTCACACTCATACTTACCAGCATCAAAATGTTTCCTAAATCTGTGCTCATTAGATACTCTGTGAAGAAAGGCTTTGGTGGGCAAACAGAATTGGGAAGTGGGGCATCTCAGCCTGGGTTCTCTAAGATGCAGACTCTGAGATGAAGCATAACCTGCAGGATGGTTAATAAGCAGAGTGCTTGTAGAAACCAGTATTTGTAGAAAAGAGGGAAAACAGCAGGAATGGATAGAAGGAAAAACTGTGTTGTAATCCAAATCCAACAACAGCCTTGGCCAACAACCTGAGAGCTCTGGGATCAGAATGACCTTCAGAGTTGTCCTGAGGTAGGCAAAAGGACAACTTCGTCATCTTGCACTGGTTGGTCATTGGATATGGGCAACACCACCAAGGGGTGCGACCTCAGTTGAGCAGTTCCCTGAAGCTGAGGCAGTTCCCAAAGACAGCAGACAGCTATAGGCGGCCTGCTGACAGTACTCCCAGCAAATGAGGAGCTGGTGCTTCCTTGAAGGGGGATCTGAGTGGTGGATCGCAAGCTGCCATGGGAGCCAGATCATCTCCTTTGAAGAGTTGTGCTAAACTTCCACATGTGAATGGCTTTGAGAATCTGGCACCGAAGAAACCTTCCAGCTTTGTTTTTCTCCTACCATCAATTCATATCCTATGGAACTAATGTGTCACAGAACATAATATCATAAATTTCTCACTAGTCTTGCAGTGCCTTGCAGGCTATGTTAAAAGAACTAAGTACAGATGTTTTTCTCCACCCTCTTTTGCCTATAGGTCCTGCTTGAAAATTTTGGTGTTGTTATACTAAGTATGAGCTTGCAAGTCACACAGTCAGGTGTGTGGAAAAAGGGGTTCCCTGTTCTTTACTGTTCTTAACTCATTTTTCAAGCTGTCCTTCTGCTTAGTGGCACTTCTCCACTGACATTGCCCTCTCTGCTGACATCTGATGAGATTCCTCCTGGAGTTGTACTTCAGTCTGGGACTCTTGCTTCTCAGCCTTTCTTTCTTTCAAAGGGGTAGACACGTTAGGTAGTTTGAAGATTCTGCTCCTCTGGCTTCCTCTCTTTTCAACCCTTACAGGCATTTCCCCAAGTACATCTCTTATAAATTGAATCCCATATTTGTATGTACTTCTTGGAGGTTCTCACAGGTAGTTACCTGAGGATCAGCTTCATGTTACTGAGGCTTGTTTTTTGAGCAAGTAAAGTAATGCTCAAAATTCTCCAAGCCAGACTTCAGCAATATGTGAACCGTGAACTTCCGGATGTTCAAGCTGGTTTTAGAAAAGGCAGAGGAACCAGAGATCAAATTGCTAACATCCGCTGGATCATAAAAAAAGCAAGAGAGTTCCAGAAAAACATCTATTTCTGCTTTATTGACTATGCCAAAGCCTTTGACTGTGTGGATCACAATAAACTGTGGAAAATTCTGAAAGAGATGGGAATACCAGACCACCTGACCTGCCTCTTGAGAAATCTGTATGCAGGTCAGGAAGTAACAGTTAGAACTGGACATGGAACAACAGACTGGTTCCAAATAGGAACAGGAGTACGTCAAGCCTGTATATTGTCACCCTGCTTGTTTAACTTCTATGCAGAATACATCATAAGAAATGCTGGGCTGGAAGAAGCACAAGATTGGAATTCCAAGGCTGGAATCAAGATTGCTGGGAGAAATATCAATCACCTCAGATATGCAGATGACACCACCCTTATGGCAGAAAGTGAAGAGGAACTAAAAACCCTCTTGATGAAAGTGAAAGAGGAGAGAGAAAAAGTTGGCTTAAAGATCAACATTCAGAAAACGATCATGGCATATGGTCCCATCAGTTCATGGGAAATAGATATGGAAACAGTGGAAACAGTGTCAGACTTTATTTTTTGGGCTCCAAAACCACTGCAGATGGTGACTGCAGCCATGAAATTAAAAGATGCTTGCTCCTTGGAAGGAAAGTTATGACCAACCTAGATAGCATATTCAAAAGCAGAGACATTACTTTGCCAACAAAGGTCCATCTAGTCAAGGCTATAGTTTTTCCAGTGGTCATGTATGAATGTGAGAGTTGGACTGTGAAGAAAGCTGAGCGCCGAAGAATTGATGCTTTTGAACTGTGGTGTTGGAGAAGACTCTTGAGAGTCCCTTGGACTGCAAGGAGATCCAACCAGTCTATTCTGAAGGAGATCAGCCCTGGGATTTCTTTGGAAGGAATGATGCTGAAGCTGAAACTCCAGTACTTTGGCCACCTCATGCGAAGAGTTGACTCATTGGAAAAGACTCTGATGCTGGGAGGGATGGAGGGCAGGAGGAGAAGGGGAGGACAGAGGATGAGATGGCTGGATGGCATCACTGACTCGATGGACGTGAATTTGAGTGAACTCCGGGAGATGGTGATGGACAGGGAGGCCTGGCATGCTGCGATTCATGGGGTCACAAAGAGTCAGACACGACTGAGCGACCAAACTGAAACTGAAACTGAGTGTAGATTTTATCATCGGGCTAGTTTAGAGATACCATGTAGTGTGTGACTTCCTGAGAGCTGAGTAAAAGTTTGGAGTTCTCTGTGAGGACTCTCCACTATGACTGATGAAGTTAAATGTTTACTGCTTTCATGCTATTTTGGGGAATTGTTTAGTATTTAGCAATGGGCACAGTGGGATGTGTAAGCAAATTTCTGGGAAAGTTTTCTCTGCATAGCTTCTTTCTTGCTGATACTCTGCCTTGAAAACTCAAGACACCTGTCCCATTCAATACCAGTCTTTGTCTCAGCTCTGCAAGACTCCTCTGCTTGGCTCAAGCTCCTGCAATGTGATCCAGAGTGCTTAGCCCTAGAAGGCAGGACAGTAGTAGGGTCACCTTGTTTCACCTGCTCAGTGACCAGTCCTTTGCTTCCGGTTGTCCAATGTCTAAAAAGCTGCTTCACACAATTTTTCTAGCTTCTTGAAACTTTGACAGTTAACCATTATGTAAAGTTTCTAAGATACTTAGACATTTCGAGATATAAATTTCCCATAAGCATATGCTTTCACAGCATCCCATAAGCATATGCTTTCACAGCATCCCACCAAGTTTTGATATGTTGTATTTTCATTAGAATTCATTTCAAAATATTTTCTAAATACCACTCTGATTTATAGTTTGACTTAGTGATAATTAGTGGTATGTTCCTTACATTACTACCATTGGGGACATTTTTTTTACCTTTATATAATTGACTTTTGATTTCATACTCTTATAGGATGTCAGTCTTTTGAGATTTGTTCAGATGATTTGTGATCAGTCATATGGTTAGTTTTGGTAAGTGTCCTGGGTATACCTTCCCTGGTGGCTCAGATGGTAAAGCGTCTGACTGCAATGTGGGAGACCCGAGCTCAATCCCTGGGTTGGGAAGATTCCCTTGGAGGAGGAAATGGCATCCCACTCCAGTATTCTTGCCTGGAGAATCCCATAGACAGAGTAGCCTGGCAGGCTCCAGTCCATGGGGCCGCAAAGAGTCAGACAAGATTGAGCGACTAATACTTTCATACCTTAAAACAACATGCATTCTGAAATGTTTGGATGTAATGTTTCATGTCTAACATGCATGCACTGTGCTAATAAACAGCAAACAGTAGGAACTCAAGCCATACTAAGTAACTCAAAAGTTTATTCTTATTGATGGTAATTGCAGATCAGATAAGAGAGGATGATTATGCTATCATATGGATGTAGGCAGAGAGAAAATTATTTCTGGTAAAATGGAACTTCAAAGAAGAACCCCAAGTCAAAATGTGCAGTTATCCCCCATCTCCTGCCTTGATTCCAACCTATATTAATACCAACCCTTTATGTGATGGAAATTATTCCAACATTTTTCATTCCTGTGTTCCTACCAGTGTTCCCTTCATTGGTTGTAATTTCTATATCACTAGTGCTATGTAACAATAAAAGACAATATCTTAGGAAAAACTAATGACACTGATTTATAAAGCTGATAGAAATATAAGAAATGGTTGATTTTATTTCTCCAATTTATGATTACTTCTCAGATTACATGAATTTAGAGGATATCTAATACTGCTATCCAATAGAGTAACAAGTTTTTTCAAGTTCTAATGTCACTTTCTATTTCTTATGCACATTACTCAAGGTTAAAACTGTTATTAACATACAGCTTCTAGGAAATACATTTAGCCTTCCTATTTAGCCCTCTGCCAACCTCTGTTCTGGACAATGAAACTGTAATGATGGAAAGGAGAGAGGATTTAGACAAGGCTAACAGCACCTTCTCCAGGCTTCAGAGATGCCTCCTGTGCACTGCCTCCCATCTCTTCCACCTCCAGTTCCAGCTGTGGCTTTGGTGAACAGCTCTGGGCAGGTTTCACCCTGTTCTGTGCTGACAGTGCCTCATCTCAGGCTTGTATCAAGAATCTAGCTTCTTGTCCTGAAGCGTCTCTGCTACAGTGCGTGTGATGCTGTAGCCCAGTGAGGCTCTCTTCGTGGGGGTGTTGCTGCCCCATGGGAGCAGCCCTCAGCACACAGGTGATATCCGCTGACAGATAAATGCTTCTTCTTTTCATCCCTCAGGCAGACAATTCTGAGACACAGTTTAATTAGGATACTGGGAAGGTTCTGCACTAAGTAGCCAAGAACACTAGTGGACCACTCACTAACACTACCTTTTTTGCTTGGACATTCTTTCCTTTTCCACCTGTTTTCTCCCTTGTCTCATCCTTGTTCCCTGGGACCACATTTCCAAATAGAGTATGTCTCTACCTTTGTCTCAGGCTCTGCTTTCAAGAATAGTCTAGATGAAGACAGTGTGCAAATAGGCTGTTGGTAGACTAAATAACACAGGAATATAATTTCCTTTGACTGCTCATGCTACAAGGAAACACTCATTTAGTTGGGAGCACAGATTATGATAATTTCGATGATTTTCCATCTTTTTCCTTTTTGAAAGTTCATCATTGATCCTGATGCCTGAATGCCTGAAGGAAAAAAAAAGTTGGTACAAATTAGCTTAGAATTGAATAGGCAAATTTCTTTTTGATGATAGCTCTAAGTATTTTTTCTTTGTGAGGCAGCCCTCAGCTATTTGATTGGATTTTTCAATCTAATAAGGAGAAGCCCTCAGTCTACTTAATGAGGTAAAGCTTTTTGTTGCTTTGGAAACAACCATATCACATTTCTTATTCTCTTTGGTAAAAAGCTGGATCTTTTAGCGCTGTAATCCTTTATTCTAAGACACTCAAACATACTTCAAAAATGTAAAAATTACTGGAGTACTGTCAGGACTTTCTTATTTATGAAACACTGAAAGAATATCTTGAATGATTTAGGGGTTATTAGGAATACACTAAGGTTGCCCACATGCCATCTCTGAGAAAAATGTTATCGTTAAAATTTTTTACTCATTTGAGGTCCTGAAGACACTAAGAGAACAAAATTGGTAAATTCCTCTCCCTCCTCACTGAAACTTATATTTTATGAGTGGGGAAGGTGAGACAGTAAGGAAATCAAATAATTAAAATATATAGCATTTCAAATAAAGGCTACAGATAAAAATAAACTGGGGATATGGGAATGAACATGCAAGTTTTCTGTTTTGTTTTGTTTAATTTCTAGGTCTTACTGAGAGAGTGATGTTTGGACAAAGACCTGAGGAGGAGAAAAGTGTCAGTCATATGGATGTTTGGGAGAGGACCATTCAGGAAGCAAGAAAAGCCGTCCCCAAAGCCCTCAGATGGAAAGATGCCAGACTGGTTTGAGAGAGGTGAACGTTAGAAGATGAGGTGGGAAAGAAGGAAGTGGCAGATCACAGGAGAGAGGGGCTCTCAATGGATGTAGGGCCATACTATGCACTGAGGGGATATTCTGAAAACCTGGGAGGACATTTTGGTATTACTATTACTCTGGGCTTTAGTGGGTAAGCAAAGTTTATGTCAAAAGTATAGTAATGTTTGGGACAGTTCCACCCAACAAGGTATTTCCCCCAATTTTGTGTGCCTTTAAAATGTTCTGCTCATTCATGTAGATGTAGAAGTTTATTTACGCTCACTTCCAAATTCCATTCATGGCAAGCTAGGGTGCTGGGATCCACTCTCTTCCTTGGAAACAAGCAAATGTCCTGGGTAATACAGAGTTGATCAATTTTGGAACGCTTTGGCCAATATTTTTTCAAATATATTTCTGTCCCAGGTTCTCTCCCTTTGCTTTTTTAGAAGTTAAATTTCATATATTTTGGGCCACTTGATGCTATTCTGATCAGTCACTGCTGCTTTGTTTATTGACAATAGTTTTGTCTCAGTGCAGTTATATTTGGATGATTTCTAGCAACCTGACTTCAAGTTTAATGATGCTTTCATCATTGTGTCGACCTACTGATAACTTATCAAATAATTTCAGATACTGTATTTTTCAGTTGTAGGACTTCCATCTCACAAAATAAGATTTGTTTCTCGCTTGAAATTCTCTACTTCTTCATATATTACATCTTATTTTTGTTAAGATTCCTTAATATATTTGTCACGGTTAAAGACCTTGCCTATTAATTCCAATATCTGTACTGATTTATGTTTCTATTGATTTATGAGAAAGGTAACACTGCAGGGCAATGAGAAAAGAAGTCTCAAGAAAAGCATCTGGATCAGCTGGACAGCTATATGAGAAAAAAAAAATTAACACTTACTGCACGCCATACTCTAAAATCGATTTGTGGTTAGTGGATTTAAAGATGCAAAGAAAAACATGTTTTTAGATTGTAAAATAGGAGAAGGTTCTTGTAGGCGATGGTTTCTTAGGATAGCAAAGGCACTAACCATAGAAGAAAACTTAGAAATTAAGACTTCAGTAAAAGTTTAAAATTTACAGTCATTAAAATTTAACAATGAGATGGTTAAAATGCAAGTCAGATAAGAAAAAGTATCTGTTTGATTGCAGTACTCATAAATGAAAATGGACTCACATCTAAAATATATAAATCAAACAGAAAAAGACAACCCCTCTAAAAATGAAATGAAGACCTTAAAGGCATTTTACTAAAGAGGATCTTCAAACAACTAATAATTACATGAAAAGACACCCTTTTCCCATTAGTCATCCGAGGAGTGTAAATTGAAACCACACAACCACCAAATGCTGGTGAGGGTTTGGAGCAATGAAGTCTCATCTGCTGCTGGGGGGAGTGTAAATTTGAAAACTGTTTGGCACCATCAACTACATAGCTAACCATGTATATAACCTATGTTGGAGCTATTCTACTTTTAGATATATATCCCATAGAAATATGTATCTATTCGACACATATATAGCTTAGATACATATAATATGCTGATTAAGTATAATGATGTTCACAGAAGTATTATTTGTATTTCTAGCTCCAAACCTGGAAATAACATGAATATTCACTATAAGGAACCAATCACAATATTTAGTATCAGTATAAGGGACCAGTTTTATGAACTGTCTAGAATAGGCAAATCTATAGAGGCAAAAAGTAGTTCCTTCGGGCTGGAGAGGATGCAGGGTAGGGGAGTGATAGCTAAAGAGTATGGAGCTGTTTTGAGGTGATGAAAATGTTCTGAAATTGACTGTGCCTGCCAGTGGTTGCACTTATCTGTAAATATACTATACAAATATTAAACTGTACATTTTAAATGGATGAAAATTGTAGGGTATGGGAACTATATCTCAATATAGCTTAAATTTAAAAAACAACAGTATAAATGATAAATTGCAGTATATTCACACAATTAAATGCTGTACAGCATAAAACAAAATACACAGACATTACAATCAACACTGAATGAATCTCAAATGTAATATGGAGGGAAAGAAATAAAATATTACAGGATATTTACTAATTCATTTCACATGAAATTAAAGAAAATTTACTGATTAATTCAGGTCACGTGAATTTGAAGACATTAAACTAATCTATGAATTTGAGGATAAGAAGATGGTTATATTTGGGAAGAAGCTGCCCTTGACTGAATATGGGGCTGGAGGAGCTAGGTATGCCCTATCTCTTGATCTGGGTGGTAGATGTAAGGATATGTTTGTGTTAGCCTTCGAAAGTTTATTGAACTGTTCATTTACAATTTGATCACTTTCCTGGATTTTATACTTCAACAAAAGTTGATTAAGAAACATTTTTTAGAAATCCAGTTCAGTAAGTTATCCTATTCATATACACTTAAAAGACCAACTAAACAAATACGTAAACATTTTGATGGTTCATTTTTGTGGCTTGGGAGTATGCTGAATTTTTATTTTCTTCTATTTTCCAGCATTTCCCAAATTACCATAGTGGGCATAAATACACTACATTTATCAATAGAAAAAATGCTATACAAATTACAAATACAGTTGATACTGCATTGTGAGATCTTGTATTGTTTATACTCATCCAGTCTCAGTGTAAGGATTTTGATTTTTGCTCCCAGATAGGAAGAGACTGCCCTTTTAGAGTGAAGGAGGGTGTGGCTGTGGGTCTGGGGATTTCCCAGCAGCTTTGCTGACTGCCAGGAACTCACTATTGGCCACACTCATCAGGGAAAAGCAGAAGTGCAGGTGTAGGGACCCCAAAGATGGTAAGCTCAGCCTCGGTAGGCGGGGCCCAGTACACTCGCGGGGTGGGTCGTAGTCCTCCAGGAACCTGAGTCTACTGCAAAACTGTGGTTGAACTGGGGGCTAAAGCTCTAGCCTCCGTGCTGGGTAAATTGAAAGACTGTAGTCTAAACACTGTAATCCTCACGTTTCTGTGAAGTCCGAAGCTAAGAGCGTTTTATTTATTTATTTACATTTTTATTAGATTGTTAAAAGAGAAGCGACAAAAACGACTGTTCCTGGCCTGCAAGTCCTAAAACGTCTGCTCTCTGGCTTTTTTACAGAAAAAGTCGGCTGACTCCTTAGGAAACTCTAGGCTGAAAACTTTAAGGTATTTAAAAATGTTACCTGGGTAAGCTCTTCCTGACGAGAAGCCGGGTGTGGAATGAGCCTACCAGGGCACTTTCGGTCCCTGGTCAGGAGAGGTAGTACTGCCCAGGCTCGTCAGACACAAGAAGTCAGAATCCACTAAGGAGAGTGTAAAAGCCCACCTCCGAAGAATCCAGCCTGGGGATGGCCAGGCACGAGGGACCAAACACAACTGGCTCTTCCTGGCGAAGGATAAACGATGCTCACTGCAGCCCTCCGCCGAGCGCAGAGGAGACGGGGTCGAACTGGGAAAGCAGCGTTGTCACTCACGCAGAAGCCAACGGCGCGCCCTGCGGAGTTCTCTCTCTCCTCTGCCGTAGGCAGCCGCGCGGACTGCGAGCTCCCTGTGCACATCTGTAACTTTTGGACAAGCGCCGCGTGGGTGCGGCTGCCACCCAGCGCCTGCGCAGTGGTTGCTCGCAGGATCCTCCCATCGCGCAGGCTCGGCGGGTCAGCACGCCCTGGAGGAGTGCGACCCTGCTTCGGTAGCCCATGGGGGAGGAAGCAGGGCGGAAGGATGTGTACGGTGTCTTTTTTGCTGAACAGTTTGACAGTTGTGAACACCATATCCCTTCACCCTTCAATATTACGGATATTTGAACTGAACAGAAGGCAGTTTCATTTAATTCAGCATAATATCTCGTGTGTGTGTGTGTGTGTGTCTTAGTTGCGTAGTCGCTCAGACGTGACAAATTGTTTGCAAGCCCGTACCCTGTAGCCCGCCAGGCTCCTCTGTCCATGGAATTCTCCCGGCAAGAATACAGGAGTGGGTAGCCCTTCCCTTCAGAGGATCTTCTGGACCCAAGGATCAAACCTGGGTTTCCTGCATTGCAACCAGATTCTTACCGGCTGAGCCACCAGGGAACCCAGTATCTTATTACTATCCCGTAAGAGTAAGGAATTCTCCTACATCAGGGTTTGTCAGCTGTGGCGCTATTGATTTTTAGCATGATGTTTCTTTGTTGTGAGGGGAGTGCATTGTGCAATGTTTAGTAGCACTCCTGGCTTTAGAGGCTGCTAGATACCAGTAGCAAACCTCCCCTCCCCTCCCCAACTTGTGACCACCAAAAACGTTTTCAGACATTGTGTGACAGGGGAGGGGAGGGCATAATCGCCCCGATTGACGACTACTGTCCAGTAGGATCACAGTGGTATGTCATTAGGATGTATATCACTAGATTTTTCCAACATAGGGAGTCGGAATGCACTAAACATTGGTACATTTCTGTAACTTAGTATATAATCCATATTAGAATTTCCTTGATTGTCCCCCCCACCCCCAACCCTTGCTTCCCCTATACTTGTTTGTAAAATATAAATTCATGATTTAACAAGGATCACCTATTGATTTGAGTTATCAAGTCTCTAGCTTCCTTCAATTTAGACTGCTTCCTCAGCTTTTTTTGTTTATTGTTTTTTTGTGGCATTGGCTTTTTTGGAAAGTTCAGACCAGTGGTTTTCCAGAATGTCTTTCTATTTGGATAATCAAATTGGTCTTCATTGTAAGATTCATGTTAACTATTTTGGCTTTTATTGGCTGGAATTCCACTTGGGTAATGTTATATCCACTTTTTTCCTAGTTCAAAGACCTACTTAGCTGTTCTAACAGCATTTAATTTTTAAAAGCATTAAATTTTTAAAAGTTCACTTATCTCCCAGTGATTTGAGGTACCACTTTTATCACATACATACATTTTCACATCATTCTTGGCTCTACATCTATATTTTCTATTTTTTCCATTGATTTGATTGTCTACTCAAGTGCTAATAATATATTCTTTAAGTTATAGAAACTGTATATTTCAATATCTGGGAGAGCCAGTTATTGACAGAATAGCTTATTGCTGTTTTCTTATTTTTGATTTCCTGGTTTTGGGGGAAATAATGTTGCTTATTTATTTCTTCCATGTACACTACAGAAACTAGCTACATGAAACATACTTTGAAAAATGGCATTTATAATTTTTTATTATTCAATTGAGGAGCAAGGTTTATTTTTCCTGTTATTCAAGTCACAGTTGTCTATCTTTCAGAAAAGCGTCAAAGTTTTTCTCATATAGATTTTGCACAGTTCTTATGACATTTACTCCTAGGATAATTTTTCAGTTTATTGGTAATGTAAATAGAGTCATCTCCTCTATTTTCCTCTATTGCTTAAATATATGAAGACCCCGAGTCCCAGTCTCATGTTGGAACAGTCTCATTTACTGTTCCACACCTAGAATGAGACATTTCTCAAAAGAGTCATCATTGTTTTCACTGAAAATGGTATTTGGTGATCACACTTTGTGCATATAGGATCTTCATGACTAAAAGGCTTATTGTTACTTCTCAGACAAGTAGAATACAAGATGTAGGAATTACATGGTTTTTCAAAGAAAAATAAATCATAAATTTGTGCAGATATTCCAATTTTAATGAAAGATTATGTAATTTTCTACTTATTTGATTTTATGTTGCATCTCTTTTCTGCTGAAAAGCATGATTCCGAATGTTAAATGATTGCATATTTACTTTTTCCCTTAATATATATAGTAGTTTCAAAATAACAGTACCAATGTGATCATGAATTATAGAAGTGCTAAATGCAGTTTGATACAGCTAGGTTTGCTTCAGGTTGTTTTCAAGTCTAGGTTGCTTAATTAAAAAGAAAATTAAGTCCAAAATGGGGAGGAAAAAAGCAAGCCTTAAATATTTATAACTTTTTGAGTATAATATCTAACTTATCTTCTCTCATTTTTATTGATATAAATTTTTAAATTCATGAATCTTTTTCTGAACACCTTTTAGCAGTATCCTACAAACCCTGATATCATATTTTCATTATTTTTTTTCTAGAAAATTTCATTACCAGTTGTTGTTTTTCCTTGAGCCAACCTAAGTTTAATAGAAAACTTAAAATTTCAATGTGGGAAGATTTTCTTGTGCTTTGCTTGTTATGGATTCATACTTTTATCATGTCATTGATGGAGGATATTATTTGTATTTTTCTCACTGTAATTTATTGAGGTATAGATGTCTCTGAATATAACTACAGACTCAACTATTATAAGTGTTTTTCGTACCATTTTTGGTCTTGGACTAAGAGAAGTATACTAAAGTGCTACTAATGTATTTCTAGTCTCTTTGACTCTTGTAGTTTCTGCTAAGTGAAAGAAGCTACTGTGTTATTTGCTGCATATCTTTCATAAATATTTTATTTTCACTGTGATGGTAGCCTTTAAACTTGTAAAATGCTCTTTGACTTGGTAATAGGCTTTGGTCTAAATTCTGTTCAATTGGATTTCAAAATATTAGTTCTTTCTTTGTAGTTTCTTGATATACCTTTTTGCCTCCTTTCATTATTAACATTTCTGAATTATTTTGTTTTTGGTATGTGTTTGTCTTTTACCTGCAGCAAAAAGTTGGATTTTGTTTTAGGATCAACCGCTTTGTTTGTCCTTGTAATATGGGGGGTTAAGTCCCTATTAGTTGATATGTTTGGTCTCAGATAACTCACTTTTATTATATTTAAATATAGTATGTGGCATATTTGGTGATAAGTACTAATGAGGAAGATAAAGGAGGACAAGGAGTGTAGGAAATGCTGGGGGAAATTTTCTATTTTAAGTAAGTGGTCAGGGAAAGCGTCATGGAGAAACTGACTTTTGGACATACTCTTTTTTAAAAAAAGTTATTTATTAGGCTACTCTGGTCTCAGTTGTGGAATGCAGACTGTTAGTTGAGGTTTATGAGATCTAGTTCCCTGGTCAGGGATTGAACCCGGGGCCTCTATATTGGGAGCACAGAGTGTTAGCTATGGGACCACCAGGGAAGTCCCTGGACATGCTCTTGAAGTAGGTGAAGGAAAGAGTCATTTAGATAAATGGAGTAAGATTTATCCTGACTGAGAGAACAGCAAGGCCTAGAGACACGTGATTACTTGGTGTGTTTTCAAAGACCAGCAAGGAGGCTGGTGTGACTGGAATGCTGTGTGCAGCCGAATACTAGGAGACAGGCCAGAAGGGATAAAGTCAAGAGTATCAGATAGGCCCTCAGTCTCAAGGAGGGAAGAAATATCCCTTGAAGAGGAATTTTGTTGCCACATGTTGAAATAATATTACTTCGCCATCCCATGGTAATAAATTAATAACTCTGGGAATTTCAGCCTAGGTGGGAGAAGAAGCCAGTCTCAGCAGTTTTATATTTTAAGGTGTAACTCAAATTATGCGTGAAATAGTTTAATCTCTGCTGATTTTGAAGGCTGGATTATGAAACACCTTCCAATGCAGTGGAAATGATCCTTGAATATATTCTCAAATCTTTGATGTTCTAGTTTCTACATTATATTCTACCCCCAAATTCATCAGCTGTAGCTTCGCAACTTCAGCTTTTTTGCCGTTTAGCTGAAGGTGTGAATTCACAGGGGAAAAACTTTATTGAAACATAACAATGAAACGTATCTTGACTAATAAATGTTTAAAAGGCAGAAAAATATAAAAATTCTATACAGAGATGCTTGACCAAAGGCTAGCACACAACATAGAAGTTTTTTTCTCAATTCTTTTAAAAAGTGTTCAGCTTAAAACAATTTTTCCTTTTTTATACAGATATCTGGTGTTTTAACAGAAAATTGTATGACAGAGAAGGTAAAATGAAATGCGTGCATCTATGTGGGAAGGTTTAAGGGTAAATTAAGTCTGTAATCCAGAAAAACTATGTTCAAGATTGCAGTGGATGGGAACAGAGAAGGGACAAACTTTAAATACAGGCAGGATTATTTGTCTTTTTGTATTTCGTTTGGCTGCACTTTAATTTTCTCCTCCCCCCCCTTTTTTTTTTCACCTTTTTTATCTTAAGCTAAGCTGACAGTGAAATGCTGTCTGAATAAGTCACAACTCACAGAAAACTGAACAGTGCATTGTAAAATAGGACACAAAGCAAAAGACTTCATCTTAGAGCTGAGATCATCGGGCTGGGAAACACAGACCCAGTGCCGCAATTCAACAGCGTTTCTGAGAGCCTGAGACAGTTTCCACAATTTTTGATATGCTATTGCCCCCTGCTGTTCACAGTGAAGTACTGACAACAGAAATAAGGTTTTCCTAACACTCCAATGTTTTAGCGCAATATCATGCTATCAGAGAAAGTTAGACAAAGCATTTCAAAGATTTAACATAGAATAATTTAAGGAGTTGTTTTCTAAAAAGCTATTAAAGAAATTCCAAAGCACCTTCCATACTCCCCAATATATCGAAAAGAAATGTATGATTCGGTTATTTGGCTAATGAATGCAGTTTCGTCTTTAAGTTTCTTAAGAGAGCAGAGCACAAGTCAATTGAGATAGCTGATGAAGTGAGCAGAGAAAATGGAGTGCAAAATGTGGCAAAGGAGAGGGTAATGAATAATTTACATACAACAGGGGTGAAGCAGTTCAGTCGCGAACAGATCCTTCACATTTTTCCAAGGATGTTGGAGAAAACTGTTTTGTCTCCACAGAAGAGCGTGGATGGGCTATTTGTGGGCCTTCAGGTCTTCTGCCCCTTGTTCTTGGGTTTGGTCATGGAAACTTAAAACCATTAGGATGTGAATTTGGGTCCCTGAAGCAGAGCAGAAGGACAGAATCCTTGGAGCTGATTTCCTGATTTACTCTGCCATTTCTAAAAGGGTCAGGTCTATCTCCTAGACGGAAGTCGGTCAGGGTCAGGTCTATCACCTGGATGGAAGTGGTCAGGGTCAGGTCTATCTCCTGGATGGAAGTCGGTCCATATGCAGACGTGTGTGTTTGAGCATGGGAGTTCATGTTATTTGTTTCAGAACTATAGCCACTGTGGGCTGCTAGAATTATCCGTATTCCAGCTCTTCCATGGGATTAGGTAATAAGGTGCTGCCCGGATCCCCTCAGATTCAGTAAAACAATTTTAAAAGTAGGGGCCTTGTTTCAGCGTTTGATTTTTGCTCAGACTCTTTCTCCATGAGGAACATGACTAGAGAAGAATCTTTTAATATTTACAAAATCACATGTATATTTATATACAAAATTACATCCTGTTAGGATAAACCTAGAAATCCAGCCTGAACTACTCTTCAAAGATTTAGATTTGGCTCTAGATATTGCTAAGAATGCTGTTTCTAACTTCTGAAGTCCCCACCTCAAATCACAAATGGCGGATTTTGAGAAAACATTTAAATCATTTATTTCAAATAATAATAAGCTGTTTCCTTAATACTTGGGGCAGTTGCATTCAGTGTTGATTTTAGTGCTTGTAGCATTTTGTTTCTCTCTCTTATGTGACATTTTAATGTTTATTTACTCACTTAAATTTATATTCTTCATTATGTGCTGTGCTTAGTTGCTCAGTCGTGTCCGACTCTGTGACCCCATGGGCTGTAGCCTGCCAGGCTCCTCTGTCCATGGGATTCTTCAGGCAAGAATACTAGAGTGGGTTGCTATGCCCTCCTCCAGAGGACCTTCCAACCTGGGGACTGAACCCAGGTCTCCTGCATTGCAGGCAAATTCTTTACTGCCTGAGCCACCAGGAAAGCCTCTTCTTCATTATGGCAGATGTTAAAGATAGGGTGAAAAATATGATAGAATCTGCCTTTAAGCTTTTTATAGTAATTTAGCAAAATGTAGAACAACAATATGATAATCATATAAGAAGGAGCCCAAGAGGTAGAAAAATAATCTCCCCATCCTTTTTTATTTTATCATTTTATTTCATTTCTTCTCTTTACTATTTTATTTTATTTGTATTCATTTTATCTTTTAAAATTACAAATCAGGAAAGCTGATTATCCTTTTTATGTATCTTTACATGATCCCTAGTACACTAGCACTTTATACAAGTGCTTTATACAAGTTTGCACACATTTGTAGTAAATATCCGCTAAATGAAATATGAGCACTTACTTACTAGGAGCCTTTGTACTATGCTGTGCCTATGTAAACTAGATACACATTTTATTTCTACAGAGAAGAGTGAAATTAGGAGGAATTTATATAGACCTGGAAGGAAGTATTAGAAATATTTGTTTCTATTCAAATGCTAAAGTATATTTAGAAACTTCTTAAATGAGAAAAACTAAAACACCAAAATTCCACCATGTCAGTACTTGAATCTCATTTTAATGATTTTCATAAGTTGCATATGAATTTTCAATATTTCTGTCTGTGCAGTTCTTATCAGATCTGGCTATATGCAGCCTACCTGGTAGAAACACAAAGACAGAAAGCAATGAATGATGATGCTTGTGTTTCAAAAGGAGGCTGAAACATTTTCTTTTTGGTCAAGAATTAATTTATCAGTGTTTCATTGTACAAAATTCATAGTATATTGAAACATGCTTTTTGCCACCTTGATGGTATAACCCAAATTATCTGCTGTTATCAAATTGTTCTACTCAAATTGTATTGAATGCCAGTATCCAAGAAAACTGTAAGCATAAATGGTTTCCAAATTTCTTTGGGTTACTGAGAAATGGATCTTCTCTGCAAATATACTATGTTATACTATAGAGTATATGAGGCTTCCCCGGTAGCTCAAATGGTAGAGAATCTGCCTGCAATGTGGAGGACCCAGGTTCAATTCTTGTGTCAGGAAGATACCCTGGAGAAGGGGGCAACCCAATCCAATATTCTTGCCTGGAGAATTCCATAGTCAGAGGAGCCTGGCGGGCTACAGTCCATGGGGTTGCCAATAGTCGGACATGACTGAGCGACTAATACACACGCAGTGTATATTTAGTTTTGCATATATAGTTTCTATAACTACTGATATAAAGATATCTATATATAATAATGCAACATTAATTTATTCTATTCATGTCTGCTACTTGAGAACATTTGCAGTACTAATAAGGGCTTTGCTGATGGCTAAGATGGCAAAGACTCTGCCTGCAGTGCAAGAAACATGGGTTCGATCCCCAGGTCAGGAAGATCCCCTGGAGAAGGAAATGGCAATCCACTCCAGTATTCTTGCCTGGAAATTCCCACGGACAGAGAAGTTTGGTGGGCTACAGTCTATGGAGTCGCAAAGAGTTGGACAGAACGGAATGACTAATACTTTCACTTTCACACTATTAATGGAACTTAGTCTAAGAGAGGGGCTTCTAACTTAATCTAAGTGTGGCGCTTGTGGTAAAGAACCCACATGTCAATGCAGGAGACATAAGAGTTGCAGGTTCCATCCCTGGGTCGGGATAATTCCCTGGAGGAGGGCAGGGAAACATGGGTTCGATCCCTGGGTCAGGAAGATCCCCTGGAAAAGGAAATGGCAATCCACTCCAGTATTCTTGCCTGAGGACCCCATGGACAGAGGAGCCTGGCGGGCTACCGTCCATAGCATCACAAAGAGTCAGATGTGACTTGGCACACACATGCTCAATCTAAGAAAAATTCAATAACATTGTTTTCTTTTTACATTTCTCTCTGTGTATGCCTTCAGTTACTTGGTCATTTCCAGCTCTTTGCAACCCCATGGACTGTAGCCCACCAGGCTCCTCCATCCATGGGATTTCCCGGGCAAGAAGAGTGGAGCAGGTTGCCAGTTCCTCCTCCAGGGGATCTTCCCAACTCAGGGATGGAACCCAAGTCTCCTGGGTCACCTGCACTAGTAGATGGATTCTTTACCACTGAGACACATGGGAAGCCATTTTACATTTCAATATTAGCTGTTAATAAGAGAGATAGTAAAAATTATGATTGCTATTATTACTATGTCAAAAATAATAAATGCTTGGTGTTACTCTACCTACAATTGAGTTTTTGGTGTAAAGATCTTTGGTTACAAGAAGGAATATTTAGTTTACTTCACTAATAGGTATATCTTCTAACACTGGCCTCTTGGCATTTCTTCTGCTGTTGATTTTTAGCACTGTTATCTGTGATTACATGAATGGAGTTGACTCGTCATGTTTATTCCAAATAAGACTATATAATGGATTACTGTAGTAACAAGGAGGTAGACAAGTAATGGAACTGCCGAATAATTTCAAGGCCAATAGATTAAGCCTAAGGCGCTTAGCCAAGATTCAGGAATAAAAGCCCATCTGAGACAGAGTGTGCATCAAAATTGGGAGCTTAACGGAGAAAACCATAGAACCCTCTTTCTGGAAATGGCAGCGGTGAATTTTCTACCATTTCCGCGCCCCTCTGTGGCTATGGACAATCTTGGGCCCTTCAAGCGCCCACTTGGGCCCTTCTCTTGACAGCTTGGCCACCCGAGACCCCTGCGCAAGCGCGGATCAGGAAGCCGCAGGTGGCAGGGGAAGAGAAATTGAGGGTAAGGCCAGGGGCAATGGAGAAGGCAATGGCAACCCAGTACTCTTGCCTGGAAATGGAAGAGCCTGGAAGGCTGCTGTCCATGGGGTCGCGAAGAGTCAGACGCGACTGAGCGACTCCACTTTCACGCATTGGAGAAGGAAACGGCAACCCACTCCAGTGTTCTTGCCTGGAGAATCCCAGGGACGGGGGAGCCTGGTGGGCTGCCGTCTATGGAGTCGCAAGGAGTCGGACACAACTGAAGCGACTTAGCTGCAGCAGCAGCCAGGGGCAAAGGCACCACCCACTAGGGCGCAGGCGCACAGTCATCGGAGGGAGCGTGCGAGCGGAGGAGCATAAACTATGCGTGGGAAGTTTGGAACTATTTTCTCGTGGTGCTGGTGGTAGTGGTAAGAACTGTATTTTAACAGCGTAAAGGCCTCGTTTAATTTTAGTATTTTGTGATTCTTCTTCACATCAGGCATTGCCTGAAAGCATGTTAGAAAATGCTGACCTCAGAGTTTCATACGTGCGGTGGCTCCGTGTCTAGTAATATCATCCCAAGGCATTTTGTAAGTGCTTCATTGCATACGGTGCCAGGCTAGGTGCTGATGAAGGAGATAGCATAGACTGTGTTCCCATCCTCAAGTTATTTTTAACAGAATGTGAGACGAATAAAATGTAGTCCGAAAGCACAGAATTAGAAGAAAAAGTGAGTAAGGTAGATAGTGTTTTGTTTCTATTTCAGTGAAGTGTCTTTGGGGACGTTTGGTTAGTATTGGATGGAGTGGTTAAAACCGTTGAAGATACAAACCTCAAATTATCCACCTGAAAAGTTGGAATTGGTGAATATAGATCCCTTCTATACCGCAAGGAATCTGCCCGTCTCTCCCTCTCTCTTTTGCCTTTAATCCCAGATCTTCTCTGTCTGGATGACTGAAAACAATGGAAATTATTAGACCTCCTCATAGTTGATTACTCTTACTAAAGCCAGATTGACAGATATGGTTGGGATTTAGGAAAAAAAAAATAGCCGACATAACTTTGAAAATAAAAATGAATGTGCTGCTGAGTTGTTGAAAATATATCGTTAAATAGACTAAGAGACATAGGAAATAATTTACCTTATGTTTTAGGCTGGGTAGTATGAGGTTTATATTTAAATGGTCTCTTCTCTCAATTCAAATTGCCTTAGGCTTTGGTTATTTTATTTTGTATTCATGGACACTTATTTTATAATTGGTGGGAATGTTTGCTTGTGGCCTAACTAATTTGTAATCTGGAAAGTTCATTTATTTATTCATTCCACATCTATTATATATTTACTGTGTGCCAGATATGATGACAGTGATTGGCCTTCATGTTCATTTTAGAGCATACTTAAACTTTTGTGAGGTTTATTTACCTAAATTCCAAGAAGTCATGTATGGAGAACAAACCAAGGCAAGAACAAGTGGGTCTATTACATTTTGTCTAGATCTCTGTTGTGGCACTTCCCACACTTTTCTTTTTTACATTAATTTTGCCTGCTGGAATGAGAGTAGTGCATGGTCTGGATTTGATCATCAGCATGTTCTCAGCATCTGACACAAAACTTGAAACCTGATAGAGACCCAACAAGGGAGATTTGGATGAATTAAAGTACTGCATAAACATACATTGTTCTTTCTAAAGGCATGTTTATTTTTACTGGATATTAAGACTGTTTTACACTCTGAGATATCTTCCTCTAGGGAAAAGCAAAATCTTTTTGTTAAATCCCTTGTTTCCCAAAAATCTTCCAGAATTTGACAGAATATTGATCTGAAGCACTTCGACTTGACTTTGATCTGAAGAACTAAGATTCCCTCTTAGTGGAATCTGATTAAAATCATTTTTGTGATAATTAAGATTTTCAGGTTCCAGCTGAGTATTTGCTTGATATTTATGAGAACAAATATTTTCTATTAATCTTAATATTTTCCAGTTTGCCTGGTGGGTAAAACCAGGCTTTGGAGAAGCAGTTCTTGTTTGGGAGATGCTGTGATGGACATTCTGAGAAACCCTTCTCATTCATCCAGCATTTGTTGCTTTCTATGTATTCAGTGGGGTTAAGTCCATAAATACATATTTACAAGTGCTTTGAGTATGAAACAATGCTGAAAGGAGACAGCGATCATATGCAGCCAGAGGATTATGTAATTCACATGAGATTCTTGATGATTCCCATTTAGGGTGGGAGTTAATAGTAGTACCCTGGAGTAAAATCCCTGGTGCTGCATTTATTAGACATTGTATGAGATTGACCATTAAGTAAATTGTTCACTGCACAAAGAAACCCGTGAAAGGTGCAAACTTTATTTCATGCTGCTAAGTTGCTTAAGTTGTGTTTGATTCTTTGAGACCCTATGGCCTGTAGCCTGCCAGGCTCATTTGTCCGTGGATTTTCCCAGGCAAGAATACTGTAGTTGTTGCCGTTTCCTTCTCCAGGGGCTCTTCCTGACCCAGGGATCGAACCTACATCTCCTGCATTGCAGGCAGATTCTTTACTGCTGAGCCACCAGGGCATAGATTTATCAATTTGAATATTTATTAAGACAATTTTATGGCAGAAGGTAATATGTTTTCTTGTTCTAATAGAATTAGTATATTATGGTACGTTTTCTGACAAGTGGAAGTAAAATGTCTTGAGGAAGAGGTACTTTTTTTTTTTTTTGTACAAATCCTCTGTATAGGGTAGTGGTGGCCTGAACTTGGACAAGTTACGTAACTCCTTTGGCCTTCAAGTGAAGATATTAATATCTACTTAACTAAATTGGTTTATAGTACTAGACTTGTCTGGCATATTGTCAGCATTCAATAAATGTTTTTGAATGAATACAAAAGCACCGAGTTTAATGTATGTGATAAAGCTTTGATAAGTTGCAGCTCACTTTTGCTTTGATTAAGAGAAATTTTAGAGGGATTAAATGTATGTGTAAAGATGTATATTTGAATCTTTGAGCTTGTTAAGTGTTTCACATTTTATACTTACTACTATGTGGTATTACCTAGGATGTCCTTACATGCTTGGTGTCCTTTTATATTTTCTTGAGTTCTACACATCCAGCATAAGTAAAATTATGATAATTTGACCTATTAAAAGGAAAATAGTGTCTCACAGTTATGTTTCTTTTGGAATCCTAAAATCCTGGAATCCTAGGTTTAAGAAGGGACTGTTTGAATTTCCCTTTATCAAGTATATATTAGTCAGTTGTTACATGAAAGTATATATTCTGTGCACTAGCACTCTAAAGATAAGTGAGTTACTATTGTCAAGTAATTACAGTTCTTTGCATGAGCATTTCCAGGGACAATTCACAATTACTAGCTTGATTTTTAGGAATCTCTTTTATGACCATTCAAAATTTGTCTTCCTGTAACTTTCATTTATTGGTGTTAGCTTTACTCTTTGGGTCACAAAAAATGTCAGATTCTGTAATATAAATATCTTTCTTATTAAGATAATTAACTTTTTTTTCCCAAGGAGCTTCTGTTTTTCAAATTAAACATCACTGTATCCTACTGTTTCTCAAGCCTCTTTTTCATCATCTTTCTCACTCCCATGAGTGCTTCCAGGTCATCTACTTACCTCTAAAGGTGTGTGCGTGAGTGCCAAGTTGCTTCAGTCATGTCCAAGTCTTTGGGGCCCTATGGCCTGTAGCCTGCCAGGCTCCTCTGTCCATAGAGTTCTCCAGGCAAGAATACAGGAGTGGGTTGCCGTTTCCTTCTACAGGGGATCCTTCCAACCCAGGGATCAAACCTTCATCTCTTTTGTCTCTTGCATTGGCAGGCAGGTTCTTTACCACTAGCACCACCTGGGAAGCCCAAAGTTGTGGTAGCCACTGGTTATTCAGGGCTCCAGATGTAGTCCGACCATTGCAGGATAAAGCAGTATGATTACTTCCTGCATTCCAGATTCTGTCCCTGAAATCTCCCTGAGTGATCAGTGTGTAACTATTAGAAAGTACTGTATTTATTTTGCACAAGTTGCCATGTAAGGTATTTTGGAGAAAAGGATAGATGACCTTCTTAATTTCTTGAAGCGCTTCTCATATACTTTATGTGACATTCCAAATGGGAATTATAATGAGGCAACCTGAATTCTGGGCTATTGAATTATTATTTGGAAGGCATTTTTGGTCCAGTTGATTAAAGCCACTGTTGTTCATACATTTTCTGAGAGTTAAGAGATTTCTGACCAGTCGAGGAAGGATTTCTATAGTTTTGTGTGGTCTGTTTCTATAAATTACTCTCTCACTGAAACTTTTTATTTTATTTATTTTTTTGTGAACAAAGAACATGACAGAGAAAGAATTGTACTACTTATAACTCTAAGCACTTTACTAAAAAAATTTGGTATCTTCTCAACATTTTTATTTAAGTGAAATTCTCTTTATACCAGGTGTACTCTGACTCAGTGTTTGGGACAAGTAGCCTTGCCTAGCAGAATGCCAGAAGATGCCAGTTACAACTCAGTGACAATTGATAGGTGTGTACACTGCTTTAGTCATTTTAGTGGAAGCAAAATGTTAGTTGCTCAGTCATGTCCAACTCTTTGTGACCCCACGAGCTGTAGCCTGCCAGGCTTCTCTGTCCATTGGATTCTCCAGGCAAGAATACTGGAGTGGGTTGCCATTCCCTTCTCCAGAGGGTCTTCCCAACCCTGGGATCAAAAACCCAGGTCTCCCGCATTGCAGGCAGGTTCTTTATCGTTTGAGCTACAGGGAAGTCCTTTTAGTGAAAGGAAAGGGCAAAGAGATGCAATAATTATTTGGAAGGTGGGGAGAGGGAAGAAAGCTCTACTTAAATAAGGGGGGAGTGTTTGGAAGCAGTGTGGATTAGAATTGGAGGGCAGTGTGTTAGTTTCCTAGGACTGCCATAACAAATTACCACAAACTTTGTGGCTTAAAACAACAGAGATTTGTTCTCTCCTAGCCAGGAGGCCAGAAGTCCAAAATCAAGGTGTTGGTAAGGCCATGCTCCCTCTGGAGGCTCCATGGAAGAATCCTTCCTTGCTTTCTCCCAGCTTTGATGGCTCCTAGGCATTCCATGGGGTTGCTAAGCCTGAGCAACTTCACTTTCACTTTTCACTTTTCACGCATTGGAGAAGGAAGTGGCAACCTACTCCAGTGTTCTTGCCTGGAGAATCCCAGGGTCGGGGGAGCCTGGTGGGCTGCCGTCTATGGGGTCGCACAGAGTCGGGCACGACTGAAGCGACTTGGCAGCAGGCATTCCTTGGCTTGTAGGTGCATTGTTCCTGTCTGTCTGTGTTTTCGTGTTGCTTTCTTTCCTGTGTCTCCTTGTGTCTGTCCCGATCTCTCTCTCCTTTTCTAATAAAGGCACTAGTCATTGGATTAGGACCCAATCTAAGAAGAAGTAAAGAGCCTCTTGATGAAAGTGAAAGAGGAGAGTGAAAAAATTGGCTTAAAACTCAACATTCAGAAAGCTAAGATCATGGCATCTGGTCTCATCACTTCATGGCAAATAGATGAGGAAACAATGGAAACAGTGATAGACTCTATATTTTTGGGCTCCAAAATCATTGCAGATGGTGACTGCAGCCATGAAATTAAAAGACGCTTGCTCTTTGGAAGAAAAGCTATGACCAACCTAGACAGCATATTAAAAAGCAGAGACAATTGCTTTGCCAACAAAGCTCCATCTAGTCAAAGCTATGGTTTTTCCTGTAATCGTGTATGGATGTGAGAGTTGGACTGTGAAGAAAGCTGAGTGCCGAAGAATTGATGCTTTTGAACTGTGGTGCTGGAGAAGACTCTTGAGAGTTCCTTGGACAACTAGGAGATCCAACCAGTCCATCCTAAAGGAAATTAGCCCTGAATATTCATTGGAAGGACTGATCCTGAAGCTGATACTCCAATACTTTGGCCACCTGATGGGAAGAACTGACTCATTGGAAGAGACCCTGATGCTGGGAAAGATTGAATGCAGGAGGAGAAAGGGATGAGAAGGGGACAACAGGCAATGAAATGGTTGAAAGGCATCACTGACTCAGTGGACATGAGTTTGAGTAGACTCTGGGAGTTGGTGATGGACAGGGAGGCCTGGCATGCTGCAGTCCATGGGGTCATAAAGAGTCAGACACAACTGAGTGACTGAATTGAACTAATCCAGCATAATCTCATTTTAACTCGATTACATGTTAAGACATTTTTCCCCCAAATAAAGTCATATTTACTAGTACTAGGGGTTAGTATTTGAATGTATCTTTTTGAGAACACAGTTTAACCCACAACAGGTGAGACAGCACTAAACCAGGGAACACTTTAAATGATAGATAGAAGACTAGGTTTTATTTATAAGGCAGTGAAATTGCTGTAAATTTTAAGCAAGAGTATAGTTAATAAAGGAAGGTCTGGTAGCAAGCAGTATGCTTCAGTGTACTGAATTGAAAATGAAGTTTAGCAGCTAGGATATTAATTTGTTGCAATGTTCCAGGAATAACATGAAGGGAAGTTTATCAAGGAAGATGGAGAAGAGTGTATTTTCCAAAGTAGCTCCAAAATTGTTCTCATACCACTTGCTCTTCTGTAATGAGACTGCCTTAAACCTTATCAGTAGTTGGTGTCTGTTTCTTTACCCATGAACATGGGCAGAGTCACTGACTGCTTTGACCAATAGAATAGGGTGAAAGTGATACCACCCAGTTATATGCAAAGACTTTCCTTGGCCCAGCAGCTTTAACTCCCATAGTTATGACATAGGTGGTCTTCCCTGAGATCACCATGCTTGGTGTGTCTCAATTTGGTACTTCTGATCCACATGGAGAGGCCCTAGACGAGGACCGTGAGTTGAGGCAAGTGGGTTTTCTCGGGCGGGTGCAAAATTTAAGGAGATGCTGTCTCTCAGATGTACTTGCACAAGACTGAGAGTGAGCACCTCCTTAACTTTTGCACACTGGGAGAGTCACTCTTAAGAAGGCACTCATTCTCAAGGTTCAGTAAGTATGGTGGCAGCACTTGGAAATTTGTGCTTCCTTAAATTTTGTGCCCAAGGCACCTCTTGTTGCCTTACCCTAGTCCTTGCCCTTCCTGGAGGATGACATACCAAGTGGAGAGAAAGACAGAGAGGGAGAAGGGCAAGGGGGAGGAGAGAAGGAGTGGGTAGTGAGATTGAACAGGAAAAAGAGAGAGAATGAAGTACCAGAGAGGTGCAATACATTTAAGTGAGGAAACCGTCTTGAATATTGATCCTTTGGCCTCAGTTATTAGTTTGCACCAGGTGGATGAGATGAACTGCTTAGTTGAGCCCTTGTTAATTCCTGAGCCACAAAATGTTGAGTGAGTTTGTTATACAGCAGTATATTACCCAAAGTACCCTCAAGTCTTGCCAGATTTATGTAGGGTTGGTAGTTGACTGAGAAATACCAGGTAGCTTTGTATTTATGCAGTTCTGATGGAGCAGAATATGTCTGATTGCTACTTAGGGGGAAGGGATGAAGAAAGTGATAGAGAGAGATTATAGTCACTGGCAGCCTAGGAAACAGAATTTAAAGCCTCGCTTCTTCAGCTCACTGCTTAAACTACATAGCCATGCAACTTTTAATGTTTGAAGTTGGCCAGAAAAAAAGATACATACATTCACAGTTTGAGTCTTTATAGAAACAAAGTCTGTTTTGATCTATGACGTGTAAAGTGTTGTGAAATTCTTATTTCTTTAGGCAGGTGGTTTGAATTCTGATGCTAAATAAATACAATTGTCCTTGGATCTCATTAACCCTCATATGAGATGGAGGGAAGTCTGTATACTTATTTCTTCTTGGCTTTGTCTGAACAAATTAAGCTTTGAATGCAAAGTTTATTTTTACAAAGGCTGAATTTACTAATCTGATTTTTTATTGAGTACCTGTGTTTCACAGTAATTTACACATTCTTTCAAATGGTTTTTGGCATATTTATTTTCCTTTGAGTACTTTATAATTACTGGTAAACAAGGCTGAGAAACAGGAAAATGTGGAAGAAAAAAGTCAAGAAAGGAATTATTTGGTAGAGGAGGTGTATTACATACAAAATTAAATATGATATTTTTGTAAGCCTTCAGTTTATTTTATAGATGTCTCTACTTACTCCTACAAGTGGGCAGTGAGTAAAGATTTCCTGACCCACTGTTCATTTCAACAGGATGTTAGACATGTTTATGACCTCCTGCTGCTGCTGCTGCTGCTAAGTTGCTTCAGTCGTGTCCAACTCTGTGCGACCCCATAGACGGCAGCCTACCAACCTCCCCCATCCCGGGGATTCTCAAGGCAAGAGTGCTGGAGTGGGTTGCCATCTCCTTCTCCAGTGCATGAAAGTGAAAAGTGAAAGTGAAGTCACTCAGTCTTGTCCAACTCTTAGCGACCCCGTGGACTGCAGCCCACCAGGCTCCTCCGTCCATGGGATTTTCCAGGCAAGACTACTGGAGTGGGGTGCCATTGCCTTCTCCATTATGACCTCCTATGGTACTTATAATTGGACTACACAATTTAGCACCTAATTATATACTGTCTTGTATTGTTCATCATTATATCATTGTATGATTCTTGTTCCCACAAGTAGATTACATGATCTTAAAAGGCAGGGACCATATCTTATACTTCTGTGTTTGCATTCCATTTAGTATAGTGCTGGGCATGGTATTCACTTGGGAACATTTTAACTGATAGAAGTATATTAAGTAATTATAGTCCCTCAGAATTCGTGAATTTGTCTATGGAGCATTTGTTATAGCTCTGGAGTTAAGGGCACAGAGATAGGCAAGTTACTTTTCCTTTCTCCAGGGAATTTGTCACTAAGTGGAAGTACCAAGGAGAAGGATTGCTTTGACTGGTGAAGTGACTTCTTCTTTTTCCCTTTAGTGTCAGACCAGGGCAGTTGAGAAGCAGAGAGGCATGTGCCATTGTACTACCATTAGCATTTTGATACAGATGATGGTTGACATTTTGTCCCCTTCATTTCTTCAGTTGGACAAGCCAGCTAATGGTGTCTGACCTGGAGAAGGATGGGTATCTCTTTTGGTTGAGTTGTTAGGCTAAGTGGGTTGGCAGGCTTTCCTTTTCTCTTGTTTTGAGCGAGCATGCTGTTTCCCAGGGCATTAGATCTACATTATTATTTTTTATTGTAGTAAAATGTAGATAATGCAAAATTTCCCACTTTAATCATTCTTTTAAAATTTTTTAAATCAAAATATAATTGATTTACAATGTTGCATTTGTTTCAGGTGTATTACAAAGTGATTCGGTTCATATATATATATATATATACACATATATATATATATATATTCAGTTCAGTCGCTCAGTCATGTCCAACTCTTTGCTACCCCATGAAACACAGCACACCAGGCCTCCCTGTCCATCACCAACTCTTGGAGTCCACCCAAACCCATGTCCATTGAGTCAGTGATGCCATCCAACCACCTCATCCTCTGTTGTCCCCTTCTCCTCCTGCCCTCAATCTTTCCCAGCATCAGGGTCTTTTCCAATGAGTCAGCTCTTCACAGCAGGTGGCCAAAGTGTTGGAGTTTCAGCTTCAACATCAGTCCTTCCAATGAACACCCAGGCTGATCTCCTTCAGAATGGACTGGTTGGGTCTCCTTGCAGTCTAAGGGACTCTCAAGAGTCTTCTCCAACACCACAGTTCAAAAGCATCAATTCTTCAGCACTCAGCTTTCTGTATAATCCAACTCTCACATCCATACATGACCACTGGAAAAACCACAGCCTTGACTAGACAGACCTTTGTTGGCAAAGTAATGTCTCTGCTTTTGAATATGCTATCTATGTTGGTCATAACTTTCCTTCCAAGGAGTAAGCGTCTTCTAATTTCATGGCTGCAATCACCATCTACAGAGATTTTGGAGCCCAGAAAAATAAAGTCTGACACTGTTTCCACTGTTTTCCCATCTATTTGCCATGAAGTGACGGGCCTGGATGCCATGATCTTAGTTTTCTGAATGTTGAGCTTTAAGGCAACTTTTTCACTCTCCTCTTTCACTTTCATCAAGAGGCTCTTTAGTTCTGCTTCACTTTCTGCCATATATGTTTATTATTTATGTAGGCTTCCCTGGTGACTCAGATAGTAAAGAATCTGCCTGCAATCCAGGAGACTTTAGTTTGATTCCTGGGCCAGGAAGATCCCCTGGAGAAGGGAATGGCAAACCAACTCCAGTATTCTTGCCTGGAGAAATCCATGGACAGAGGAGTCTGGCAAGCTACAGTCTATGGGCTCACAAAGAGTTGGACACGACTGGGTGACTAACACTTTTACTTTCACTTTCATATATATATGAATCACGAATCACTTTCTATATATGTATGTGTGTGTGTGTGTATATATATATATAGAGAGAGAGACAAAGAGTGAGAGAGAGATTCTTTTTCATTATAGGTTATTACAAGATACTGAGTATAGTTTCCTGAGCTATAAGGTAGGTCATGGTTGATTATCTATTTTATATGTAGCAGTGGGTATATTTTAATCCAAATTCCTTATTTATCCCTGCCCTCTTCCCCTTTGGTAACCATAAATTTGTGTTCTGTGTGTCTACTTCTATTTTGTAAATAAATTCATTTATAGCATGTTTTAGATTCCACATATAATGGATATCATATGATAAGTGTCTTTCTCATTTTAGCTTACTTCACTTAGTATGATTATGTCTAGGTCCATCCACATTGCTGCAGATGGCGTTGTTTCATTGTTTTTCATGACTGAGTAATACTCATTTTAAACATTCTTAAATGTATGGTTTAGTGGTGTTAAGTGTATTCGCATTGTTGTGCAGCTATCACTAATATCTATCTCTAGGTCTTTTTCATCATGTAAAATTGAAACTCTGTACCCACTGAACAATAACTCCCTGTTTTCCCTTCCCTAAGCCCCTAGCAACTACTCTTATACTTTCTGTCTCTATGAATTTGATAGCTCTAGGGACCTCTTGGCTCAGCAGTAAAGAATCTCCCTTCAGTGCAGGAGCCACAGGAGATGTGGGTTTGATCCCTGGATCGGGAAGATCCCGTGGAGGAGGGCACGGCAACCCAATATTCTTGCCTGGACAATCCCATGGACAGAGGATGCTGGTGGTCAATAGCATTGCAAAAAGTCAAATACGACTAAAGCGGCTTACCACACACACACGCAAGGACCTCTTGTGAGTGGAATCATAGTGTTATTTGTTCATTTGTGCTTAGCTTACTTCACTTACCATGATATCTTTAAGTTTCATCCATATTGTAGCATGAATCAGAATTCTATTTCTTTTTAGGATTGAATAGTATCATAATTTATGTATATATCACATTTGTTTATCCATTCATCCTTGGGAAACATCTGGGTAACTTCCACCTTTTGGCTAGTGTGAATAATGCTGGCATGAGCGGATATGTACAAGTACAGATCACCGTGTTATGATCACCAACACTGATTTAATGCTTTTGGTGAGCAAAATACCCTTATCAGCTGTTAAACTATCTGGAAGAATCAACATGTCTCTGGAATTTCACAGGTTGAACTCAGAGACTTAAGTACTCTTAGGAAAATGTGGCCTGACAACATTTTTTTTAGTTTAAGACCATGGCCAGTATTTGCATTCAGTGACTATGTTTTGTTTATTTATTCTTCAGAATGCTTCTTGTCTCCATCTTTCTGCTTGTCACTGCTCCAGTGTGTGTTTTAATTGACTCATTGCCATGCAACAGTACTGTAGTCACATCCTAATTAGTTTGTTTAACTTGTCTCCCCCTTTCCAGTTTTTCTTACAAATTCCTGCTTTTGGTCATCAGACTTTACTGAACAAAAACTTCAGTCCCCATCATGTATAGGACAAAGCTCAAGCTTGTTTGAAGGAGTTTTGTAACCTGGCACCAGCTTACCTTTCAAGTCCTACTTCTATTTCCTTAAACAAACTTTACTCAGAGTCAAAATTGAGTCTTCTCATTATCCTCTGGACAAATCACTGTTATTTTGACTTTTGCTATTCATTCTACCATGTAAACCCTTTTTCATTTTGCCTTTAAGTGTGAGCTCAAACCTCACTGTCTCTGCTAAATCTTTAAAAAAAATAACCAGTTTTGAAAATGGTTGCTTGCTCTTTTGAATATTTGCACACTTAACTGTAAGATTAATCACGCTAATGAGGCTTTTGTGATAGCTCATTTTTTCTGAGTTCCCCGGGTTGGCCTAAGTGCTTTAGTAGCATTATTTCATCTTTGCAGTAATATGTGACATATATGCTATTAATGTACATTATACAGACGATGAGACACTAATGTCCCAAATCATGCAGTTAGCAAGTGGCAGTTGAGGGCTTGATCACAAGTTTTCTGCTGATAAAGCATCATCTAAAATGTGTGTTTACTAGCTTAATTAGATTATAGGCCTGAATAGGGTATTTGCTGTTAATGGTATCTTCCATAGGGACTGCCTATGGGGGTCAAAGTCAAAAAAAGACTGTTGAATGGAATTTTTTTCTTTATAATTAGCTCACTGTGGATTAGTTTAGCATGTTTTTTCAAACCGTTTAGTTTCTGCTGTTTTTTCAAGACTAGGAAGGCTTCCTGATTGCTCACATCTGATCAGGTACCCTCCTGAGGAACTTCAATAGAGCACATTGACTGTATTTAACTGTTACCTGCTTGTCTCCTCCACAACATCTTTGCTTGAATTCCTAGTATCTAGAATAATATCCAGCACATATGCACAGTAAATGCTTATTAAATGAATTAACTGCATATGTGGCTAGTATCCATCTGAAGAGTTGGTTTCTAAATGTGTTGCTGTTACAGAGTTGAGTAATACCTAAGTCCAATCAAGTTGAAAAGGGTATATCCTTAAGGAAGTGTAATGGGAATATAAATTAAAAGTTTTATTTATTTAATTGCACTGTAACTTTCATTACATAGTATAGTGGTATTTATGGTTACTTTTAACAAAGGCTCTTGATTGTAAGGAGTTAACATCTTTATTCAAAGAAGAATGATCTTGAGTTTTAAAGGCATGGGTATATTTTGATCCTTAGGTAATTTGGGAGCAGACATGGTTCAGTGTTTCATACAATGTTCTTTAAAATTACCAAGTTCTATTTTATTTCTGGATGTGTGATGTACACACAACCTTCTGATCAATAACTGAATTTCTCAAATACTGTGAAACTCAAAAACCAATGCCATGGAGAGTAGACATTAATATTTTGGTCACTGGAAAAAATATATTGCCCACAAATAGCAGATGATTCTTTATATTTAATTATTTATGAGTCAGCTAACTGTGTCTTCAAAAAATTGAAGTGGAAAAGCATAGGACCTGACTTAGACAATGGTGCTGTTACTAAAAAAAAATTCCCCAGAGTTCTTGCCTGAGAAGCCATCAAAGCTCTTCATCTCACCCCACAGATAATACAGCAGCACCTGGTACAATGCTTTGCACACAGGAAACCTGCAACAAATACTTTTTAATTTTGTCAGTTCAGTGGACTACATTAGTCTAGAGAAACACTTGTCTGTCATTTTCCCTTCATGGCGTACATGATTGATGTTGCTTCTGTCTTCTAATGCATCTCTCCGTGTCTGTTGAAAGTGGTTTCATGGATACTAGCTGCAGCTGCACTTTCTCCTGAAGCTTATGGAGTGTGTATGAGAATTCAGTCATGTGGAGGTTATAATAACAGTAACAGTAATGATGATGATACAACTAGAATACTTCAAACATCAGTCTGATCACTGCTTTGTTTATAACCTGGCTATAGCTTCTTGTTGCCCAGTGTCAGTCCCTAAACTTGTTTGAGACTCAGGGCTCAGCATGGTGGTAGTGTCAGCAGAATCTGGGTTCTCGTGCCCCTAAAGAATGCAGATTCACTTTGGTAAAGGCCTCCAGCCCCCAGTCACATTCCATACTACAGAACTGTCTGAAAAATACTGAAGAGAAGTAGGAATAACAACTTGGTATTCAGTGTGAGCTCGGCTTGTTTCCTAGTCAGATAGTGGGTATATGTAGATTCCTGGGTGCTCAGGTATTGTGAACTACTCTCGGGACATCTCGGAGAGGCAGTTTGATATGAAACAGCTTCCACCTCGGGACCTTATTGAGGGTTTTTTTTTTTTTTTTAAATAGGATGACAGAAATGCTTTGTCCTGGTGTGAGTTTAGAGGGACCTCACAACAAAGATAGAGTCATCTGACTTTGATGGATATTTGAGTATCACACTGCCATTTCCCACTTTGGGCACTTTAATTCTGGGAAAATCTCAGCTTTTGTACATAACAAAATTTTAATTTTTACTGGATTTCAGGTATTAAATTTTTTTCCCCCTTATAAGCTTTTTTCCCCTTAGAAGTTTACAGTACTTCTTAAAGGTGTCCCAAGGTAATTTAGAGCAATTGAGCAATTCATTGATGAATTCTTCTTTAATATCCTCAGGCTAAAGTAGTAAATAATTAATTGATTTTTTTTTTTTGTACTCACATTGTGGTATAATGGAACGAGAAATTAGTTTCAAATTCTGGGTCTACAATGAACATACTGTAGGACATTGGGCAATGCAGTTCCTTCCCTCATTTATTTATTCAGCAAATTCTGGAGTTCTTGCCTTGTACCAGACACAGTATTAAAGCTCTGAGAAAAACTTGAGAAGTCATATAGAAATAATCTGTGTAACTTCAGAGATTTTAGCTACTGGGAGAGGTCTGCAGGTAAATCAGTGATTTCGTGAGTATACCATGGAGCTATGTAGAATGCTAGTGCCGCGTGGGATTAAACCCAAGGCCTGTGTGAACTGGGAGTGGAGGAGGGTGTTCAGGAGGGTTTCTTAGGGAAAGTCTTGCTTAAGCTGAGTCTTAAAGCCATGTGCAATTCAGTTGAATATAGATATACAAAGAACATTCCAGTGGCCTGAGCAAAGCTAACGGGGAAACATGAACTACAGTAATAAGGCATATTTACAGATCAATATTTACTGTTCAGTGTTACTGATATGAAAGTGTCATTTTGAGGAGAAAAAGGAGATAACGTCTAGACTAATGTTTCCATTTCCTTTTCTCCAAAATGAAAATAATTACATCTATCATGTGGATTTGTTGTAAGTACTCAGTAAACTAGGATGTGTAGAGAATGTAGCATGCAGATGTTAAAACCCTTCTCTCCTTTCTTCCTCTACCATATAGCCTCCCCCGCCTTTTCACACTTCTGATTTTCCTAAGTGGGAAAAAAGCCCTAATGATGGTTATCAGTTTGGAAAATTATGGCTATGTTTAGGAAAGTGGAGGAAGAGTCAAGGGGTTTAAAACTCTGTTCTTTTTCTGACCTGGATTGCAGCCTGTCGAATTGAATGGGGACAGTCGCTGGCAGCAACAATACTTTGTTCTGACACTGCAGTTTCCTGTGTCATCACAATTGGTATGCGAGGAGGGCACTAGTTCCCAAAGAGCACTGTATTCTTGGTCTGTTTGTTTGATTTGCTGAGTTCATCACTGAGCACAGGTCATGTGCACTGGGGCGCTTGGAAAAAACCTGGGAACGACACTGTTGTGTATACTCTCATTTCTTTCACCATTTTGAAGTCTCTGAATTTGGATGTATTACAGGGAGCTACTTTTACCTATGCGTTTTTTTTTTTTTTAAATGGGTAAGGATCACTGCTTTTGAGGATTTTTGGTCTACATTTAATATTTCTTTCAGGGAGCTTTGCTTCAATTATTGGGTTGTGTTCTGACAAGAGTTACTTCATCTGGAAAGATTTTATTCATTCTACCATTTATTGTTAATAAGAAATTGATGTTTGTATGCAAATGTAGTTTTTCCAAATGTTCGTCATTTGCAAACATCTTTCATGGATTTTTGTCATACTCAGATATCTTCTGTGCTGTTATTTATTCAATATTTGTTTTAAATTTCCAACCTTTAAAAAAACCTGCATGAATTTAGCCTCATTCTAAGCAATAATACTTATTAATTCATGGACTTGAAGCTAGTTATAATTTTCTAATACATATTCAAAGAGCTGTTAAAATTAAAAATAATCCAACCTGTCACCTAATATAGGAATCAACAGACACAGTCAAGTCTATTCATTTATGAATTGTCTATTGGCTGCTTTTACCTGTAACAGCAGAGCAGTTGAGACAAAGACAGATTGGCCCACAATGATTAGCGTATTTATTATTTGACTCTTTTAGAAAAACTTGCCAAACTCTGACCTAAAATTGTCTGCATATCATGACTATAACACATAGCACACTCTGTAAACATTATTACAGGGCAGTTTTGCCAAAAAAGTATACATTAAATCTTTAATCACATTTTTTCCAGAATCAGCAAATACTTTACCATTTTATTCTGGAACTGATGTATTTAATTATATATAACTCATGTTCTGAGAACCTTGGTGACAAATCTGCTTAAGACTCAAAGAAAGACATAGACATTAAGGGTAATTTGTATATTTTTAAATAAAGGGAATATTTTTCTATAAAAATATATAATGATACAAAAATACATACAGTTTGAAGTAAAAATTTCCCTGCAAGGAAACTTTAATCTCATCCACTAAAAACCACATTCCTTGTAGTTCCTCTGAGTCATTTTCTGTGCATATTCAAGATTAAAAACTTTTTTTCTCCTTTAAAATATAACTTCTTTTTTTAATGAAAAAAAGGATATCAATGTTGCAACCTCTTTTTTATAACATGTACATTTCTGTTGAGAAATCTAAGTAATATGGATAAAATTATAAATTGTTTAATATTACTTCAGAGTGTTCCTTAAGAGCTTCATTGATATATGGTTTAAGTATTGTGAAATTCACTCATTTTAAGTGTACCATTCAATGATTTTTAGTAAATTTGCAGAGCTGTTCAGCCCTCAGCCATCAGCACAGTCCAATTTGAGAACATTTCATCATCCCCCAAAGATTCCTGATGCCCATTTGCAGTCAGTCTGTTCCTACCCCCAGCCCTAGGCAACCACTAATCTACTTTCTGTTTGTATAGATTTGTCTTTTCTGGACATTTCACATAAATGGAATCATATATTATATGATCTTTTGTGTCTGAATTCTTTCACTAAGCATTTCAAAGTGACTTTAGGGTAAAAGATGAAGAAAGGGTTCAAATAGCCCCAGGAATCTTCATTCTTTTACATAGGATGTTCTAGTTGCAATCAATATTTTCTTTCCTTTTCTTTGGAAATTAGTCTTTGAGACATGCAATGATACAAGTAACAGATAACTTCTGCAGTTCCCCAAATTCACAATTTCCCAAACTTCTGTGCACACATGGAACAGTGGCTATTTGTGCATCACTCTGGAGTGAACGGAAGAAGCTGCTCTCTGCTGGTGGCAGCAGGTCCTTGCCTGGCCACATTGAGGGGAACAAAATCTTGTCATAGTTTTATCAAATGTAGACTGTCCCAGTGTGCTACACCAGGTGGGTCAGGAAGTTCTCCTGCAGGTCTTACAGCTTTGATGTAACAGATACTTTCAAGTATTCTGATGGATGTGCCATGTGGACCCAGCCGCAGGATATCATTTCTCAGCCTCATTCCTTTGCCCTGTTCCTATGTAATAATGATGATTCATAGCCAATTAATAGACAGTCAAAATCAGTGAGAAATTGAGTTATTTTTCTTTATCATGTCAGATACAGATTTACCTTTTTAACAAAATTTTAGTGCTTTGATATCATGCTTAATTTAATCAGTTCATTTTATTATTATAAGCAATGGTAAATGTCACGTGATTTGCATATTTTGACTTTCTTTTTGGGTCAGTCAGTTCAGTCACTCAGTTGTGTCCAACTCTTTGTGACTCCATGTATCACAGCATGCCAGGCCTCCTTGTCCATCACCAAACTCCCAGAGTTCAATCAAATTCATGTCCATCGAGTCGGTGATGCTATTCAGACATCTCATCCTCTGTCGTCTCCTTCTCCTCCCACCCTCAATCCCTCCCAGCATCAGAGTCTTTTCCAATGAGTCAGCTGTTTGCAGCAGGTGGCCAAAGAATTGGAGCTTCAGCTTTAGCATCAGTCCTTCCAGTGAACACCCAGGACTGATCTCCTTTAGGATGGACTGGTTGGATCGCCTTGCAGTCCAAGACTCTCAAGAGTCTTCTCCAACACCACCGTCCAAAAGCATCAATTCTTTGGCACTCAGCTTTCTTCACAGTCCAACTCTCACATCCATACATGACCACTGGAAAAACCATAGCCTTGACTAGACGGACCATTGTTGGCAAAGTAGTATCTGTGCTTTGAATATGCTATCTAGGTTGGTCATAACTTTCCTTCCAAGGAGTAAGTATCTTTTAATTTCATGAAATCACCATCTGCAGTGATTTTGGAGCCCCCCAAAATAAAGTCTGTCACTGTTTCCACTGTTTCCCCATCTATCCCATGAAATGATGGGACCAGATGCCATGATCTTAGTTTTCTGAATGTTGAGCTTTAAGCCCATTTGGGTATCAGTTGAATAAAGTTCTGTGAGTGGACTCACTGACTTATGAGCTATGCACATTTCAAATGGCAGGGTGACTACTGACATGCTGACCACATCCTATTCATGGTATCACGGTTAGGCAGTAGCTCTGAGCAATGGTCTTAATAGGGGTGCAGGTGGGTGAGGAGGAGGGCATTTCAAAGTATCCTTGGGGTGGGTTTGAGCTTTAGTAATCTAACCAAACTCTCCACGTTATTCTGATGTGAGCACCACAGTACCAGAGTTTGTTTCTGTGTTTTCTGCCCAAAAGTTTGAATGCTGCTGTGCAAGTTGTTTTCGGTACTGAGCCATCAAGACTGTCCTAACCAGCATCATGGTTTTGGGGTTTGTTCTGCTCAGGAACTCTAAAGAAAGTAGCCAGGAGGGCAGAAGAAAGTGACCCTACACACTGATGCTGAAAATATGTCTGGCCTGTGTAGAGAAATTGCATGAACTCCTTGTAGCCTGTCTTCAAGAGATTTAGCCTTGCTCCCATCAGATATTCAGTCCAGATTGTCCTTTACTGATGGACATTTTTCTCTTCCAGTCTATGCTCACTACTTATTTTAACCTATAGGAATGAGAGCAGGATGGGAGAGGGGAAGCCACACACGCCGCATGGATTGTGTGTTGTGCGCCATTACATAACAAGCGGCAGTCTATGGATCTCTGGAAATCTACTTCTGCACTATAATGAAACAATCCCAGGGTATAGTTTCAAGTTATAGGCCAATAATACCCTGAGTTTCAAGGAGGGGAACCAAATGAAAAAGGATATTTTTAAGTGGATGTAGAAATATTTGCAAAATTAAACAGGAATGAATGATGCTTTTGAACTGTGGTGTTGGAGAAGACTCTCGAGAGTCCCTTGGACTGCAAGGAGATCCAACCAGTCCATTCTGAAGGAGATCAACCCTGGGATTTCTTTGGAAGGAATGATGCTAAAGCTGAAGCTCCAGTACTTTGGCCACCTCATGCGAAGAGTTGACTCATTGGAAAAGACTCTGATGCTGGGAGGGATTGGGGGCAGGAGGAGAAGGGGACGACAGAGGATGAGATGGCTGGATGGCATCACGGACTCGATGGTCGTGAGTCTGAGTGAACTCCGGGAGCTGGTGATGGACAGGGAGGCCTGGCGTGCTGCGATTCATGGGGTCGCAAAGAGTCGAACACGACTGAGCGACTGAACTGAACTGAACTGAACTGAACTGAAACTCTTTAAACAAAGTGTACTGTGGTATCAAGGAGCAGTTGTGGTTCAACTTCAAAATTCTGGTATTTTCATCTCTGTTGGAATTTCTTGGCAGTGACTCCCACTTAAAGGTCTATAGTGAATATAATGTACTATTTCTCAGAAAGCAACTTGGGAGTCAGAGTGTTTACTGGGTAATTTCTTAATGAGTTCTGGCTCATGGTTCTCATCGTTTTAAGAGGGAGGATTGGAACTCGGAATGCACAGTCAAACCATGAGCTTTTTGGCAGATGTGGAGATGCAGCACAGCTGGAGAAAAATCCCCTTCTTTGAAATCGCATATCTCAAGTGCTACATCAGTTTTTAAGCTTGTTCCACTGCCAGTTTGGATTTTAATATGAACAGGAACTCGGGGATGTTTATTGATATAGTCAAGGAAGCATCAGAATCTATTCACCTGTTGCCCTCCTCTGTCTTTGCAAATAATTTGTGAGGGCAACGGGCGAGGGGCAGTGAAGGGGGATGATAAGGTGCTTGTTGCTCAACTGGCAGGAAGCCTGGCAATCAGGACAGCTGAGATAGTAATTTATCCTATGACACAGTCTTCACTTCCTGAATCAGCAGCCCTTTGGTTAATCAGGGGAACACAAGGCACTGATAATTCTTCTTTTAAAAATGCTTTTTATTTTTCATTATGCAGTTGTATACACTCTGTACATAAAATATAGGAAGTAAAGGAAAAATTGGTGAAGATGTTCTCATGAAGCTGTCAGCTTTCCGTCTTTAATATATCATTGTTCTTCTGGTCCAATATGACTTGAATAAAGACCTCAGTTCCCCCAAGTAACATAATCTTGCTCATCAATAACAGTCAACAAATATATATCAAATTGTGTAGACCAAGTCAGGAAATATAGTGCTGAAAATACAAAGGGAACAGAGATATGGTTCCTGACACACAGATCCTAATAAGGAGCATAAATGATGAACAAACAAATGAATTGATTAAGCCTGAGAAATTTAATATAGATCTATAAATAACAGAAGAGTACAAATTTCAGCACTGGAAGCCCCAGGTCCCAGGAAGTCCTTAGTCCCAGTTTTAAGACTGAGATTCACTCATCGTCCTGGGGAAACACAGAGTCGGGTTACTAACAGGGTTCCTTCTAATTTTCATATTCTCTGACTTGTTAATGAAATTCAATTGAGTAAATTTTACAGGTCCCATTGGTTTTATTCAGTGATTCATGAATTGGGCAGTATCCCATCTAGCAGATGGGAGCTCTAGGGAGCTGTACAAAATGACAGACTTTTATAGACAGAGGAGAGCAGAAACAAGGAAGTTTTATTAGGCGATAAAGCAGGTTGGTCATCACAAGGATACTTTGCTTTCGGTGATGCCAAGGGTCTCAGGCAGATGACCTAACAGTGCTGATCATGTGATTCCTGATTGATTGGTTTAACACCCCATTTCTGGGAGAGCCAAAGCTGTAGTTAAGTCCTGGTTTGATGACTTGGGGGTTAACATAGGTGACTCCATATTGGCCTGTTGTCTTGTTTTTAACAGATTGTATATTGAGAAAGAATATTTGGGAGGTTTATGATATCACTATGTGAAAAGATGGTTAGATTAAAGTACTGTATATACATTAATAATGCTACTGTTTATGGGGAAAAAAAAAGGGACTTCCCTGGTGGCTCAGATGGTAAAGTGTCTGCCTATACGGTGGGAGACCCGGGTTCAGTCCCTGGGTCGGGAAGATCTCCTAGAGAAGGAAATGGCAACCCACTCCAGTACTCTTGCCTGGAAAATCCCATGGACAGAGGAGCCTGGTAGGCTACAGTCCATGGGATTGCAAAGAGTCGGACACAACTGAGTGACTTCACTTTCACTTCCACTTTATGGGAAAATGGGTTTTATTCTTCTAAGAATATTCCTCACAAATAAGGGCCTGCAAACACTTTGTAGAGTTTTCTACAAACAGTTGCCTTGGTTGTAATTCTCAGTTGGTTACTCTAAGGGCCTGGTGCACGCAAACAGCACTGGGTTTGCAGCCAGGCAATTTTTACTCTTTTGTTTACTGTCCATGAGAGCTGATAAAAACTCCTTTGTGATGTAGTTTCTTCATTTTTTATATATGAATAATAATAGCTACTGAGCAAGATTGTTAGGAACTTCACAATTTTTTAGTAAGTAGTAAATGCTCAACAGATGTTTGCTTTGTTATCCTAAACAATTTTTGCTTTCTAGTGTTTTTGAATGAATGGGAAATGGATCTAAATTAGGACAAAAAGAAGCATCTGAGAAATAGATGTGTTTATATTGGGTTGGCCAAAAAGTTTGTTCAGATTTTTCAATAACATCTTGTGCAAAAACCCATTAGAATTTTTGACCAACCCAATACATATAAATACATATATATGTACATATACATACATACATATTCAAATATATATTTTCCATTAATGTTGCCCAAGAAAATCAAAGCATTTCCTAAATGTTACTACTGAAAATTAGGATCCAACTTAGGCTCCAACAGAGTCTTATTTAACTGTTGAAATTGTTGTAATGCAGTGATTTGACTTGTTCAATATCCATTAAGTTTAATTATTTATTTATATTTTAATAGTAAAAAGAGCTACACTTTTATGGTCAATACTTTATTGAATGCCAATGCATAGGTTACTCTCACAAGGATAATTTTAAAAGAAGTGTTTAAAGTCAAAATTCTTAAATGTATACCACAAATGATGACTAATAAGTGACACATATATACCTGCTATTCGTTAGTTGCTCCATCATGTCCAACTCTTTGTGACCCCATGGATTGTAGCCTGCCAGGCTCCTCTGTCCATGGAATTCTCCAGGCAAGAATACCAGAGTGGGTTGCCATTTCCTTGTCCAGGGGATCTTCGCAACCCAAGGATCGAACCCAAGTCTCCCTCTTTGCAGGCAGATTCTTTAATATCTGAGCTATCAGGGAGAATTTATTTAGTATGCATATATTTAAAAAAGCTACTATGGGAAGTAATGGCCTAAAGAAAAAATAAGTGCACGTAAAATAGCCTGATGTCATAATGTATCTGGAAAAAAAAAAATCCTGAAAACTCAGGCCTGTTATACATGTTCACTGATGATTTTAAGGGCAAGGAGGCCTAGCTCCTTGAGATGTGTAGCTATTCAATAAATCAGTGTTATTATCCTGTGTTCAGGACATTGAATAATATAATTCCTCCCCTCAGCTCTACATTTATGCATTTCTTAGGTAAGAGACAAGTGTCAATGTGTATGTCATAGCCGAAGCTATTTAAACTGTCCCCATATTCATTTGTCTGTATCGACAAAAAAGTTGCTGCCAAAGCAAAGGAGACACAGACATGAAGAACAGGCTTTTGGACTCAGTGGAAGAAGGAGAGGGTGGAATGATTTAAGAGAATAGCTTTGAAATATGTACATTACCATATGTAAAACAGATCGCCAGTGGGAGTTTGATGTATGATGCAGGGGACCCAAAGCCACTGCTTTGTGACAACTTGGATGGGTGGGGTGGAGATGAAGGTGGGAAGGAGGTTCAGGAGGGAGGGGGCACATGTATGCCTATGACCGATTCATACTGATACACGGCAAAAAACCATCACAATGTTGTAATTATCCTCCAGTTAAATAAATACAATTTTTAAAAAGTTGACTGCTGAAAACACAGCCTTAAATATTGAATTACCTAGTTTCAGTTCAGTTACCAAAATGCGGTTGTATACCCACCTGTGTGCCTGGGAGCTGTGTTAGGCTCTGGGAGGACTATGACAGTAAGTTGACTCACTAACTAGGAAACAAAGTGGTAGGCGCATTTTTTGCCCTTTATGAGTTAACAGTTTTGCTGGGGAGGCACAGTTTCACAAAATAAACAATTTAGTTAGGATTATTTAAATATGAGTTTTTGAAATGTTTTCCCTCAAAGTAGAAAAAAAAAAAAAAATAGGGTCAGTGCCAGAGTGGTCAGTTCCAAAGTGATGTTCTTAAACTTTAAAAGTTTCTTTGGAGTAGCAAAAACTTTCCAGGAAGTGAAGCAGTTTATAAATAGCTTCAGATCTTTGTGGAAATATACTGAAATACTGATGAAAATGAATCCATGGAGATTTGACACCTCAGCAGGACACTCCTTAGCAAGATCTAAAATAAAATCAAAGAATTTGTTCATAGATTAAGTACCTATTAGCAGAGACATTCATGCACAACTTTAGGTTAGGTGGTGACAGGAATACAACCACCACTAGAAAGTGAGATACAGTTAGTGAAATTCTCAAGTACTCTCTTAGGCTGATTCTGCCTTGAGAAAGGAAAACCCCACTTTTGATAACAGATGAAGAAAGGCTATGGAGGAGACACATTCTGGTAAGGCAGAGATTTCTGTACCAAACACAGTAAAGATGACTTTTTTAATCTATGGGCATGGGGTTTATTTGCAGTGTTACTACTATTGGATCAAATGTGTTGTGCAGGATTTGTGACGTAATAGGTATCGGGAAAAAGGTTTAGGTTTTTTAAAAAGGACTGTATCTTTAATATGTCTCAACAGTGTGATTTAAGGGCTTTCAGGAAAGTCTTCCTATCTCCAATTAACTCTCACACTTAGGACTAAAAAGTTCCATTATTAGCAATTTCTCTGTGATGAACATCATCCTTTTCCTTTTGTCTCCTTTTGAAGGTGGAAGAATTGCTGAGAATGGCAGTGCTTTCTTTCCTCCACGCTTTAGATCAATGCTTGTTAGATCATTTTCCTGTTTGATGAGAGAGATGGGAAAACTTGAGAATGAAAGGAGGTGAATATGGAAGGGGGTGGGGAGAGCAGAGACTGCGGAATGGAGTCAGAGTCCTAGAAGACAGTGGTGCTGGTTTACCAATATTTTCTTGGGCTCTACTGAATGAAACATGGATTTGTTACAATGACTTGAGAGTTAAGGAATCTTCACTTTATGTAGGAAATGACCTTCTGTCCTATCTCACTGCAATATTGCTAGGGTAGAAATAATAATAATAAACAACTTTTAAAGTTCTCTGAGCATTGCTGAAGAAAATGATTGCAGTGTTGTGATAGTGGACAAGTTATCAATATCAACTTCCATGTAAATCTGGGTCAAAGAAAATTTAACCATGGGGGAAAGAAAATAAATCCATGAGACTGCCTTTAGCAAGGTCACGGAGCAGAATAAATTCCAGCCCTGAGAACCCGTGATTTCCTTCCTGTTCTCATCTTTATCTGTTCTATATTCCACTGTTTTCTTGCTAATGTCCCTTCCTTCACCTTTTGCCTTTCTCAGTAAATATTTTCTTTTTGAGACCTGAGGATATTGCCACTGTTCTGGTTATTGCTTTTGCACTTGTGTAGCAGCTTTTAAATTCTCATCTTTTTTAGCAGCTGCAGCCAGACAAACATATGAGTCAGTGGGAGGGGTTTAGAGGAACTGGCTCAGTTCTCCAGGGAGCTGTAACCTTTTGGCAGTCCAACAAACAGACATTTAAAGTCCAATGACTGCAAAAGCTCTCTCTGTACATGGGATAGCAACTGCAGTTTTCCCAAGGTCTACCAAGAGTTTTTTTCAGATGGAATCAGGTTTCTGCCTATAGAGAGACACATTCCTAAAGGCTTAACTCTGATCTTATAGCTAAAATCTGGAGACAGCTGGGAAGTGGTAAGGGGTGGGGTATTGGGGGCGGGGGAGAAGAAATTTGAGGATATGAAAGTGAAAAGGTCTTATTAAATATTCTCCGTAGGTTTGGTTGCCTGTATACCTTCCACTCCAAATGGCGAATCAAAGCTAATCTTTCTTTCTTTTTTTTCAGTAGTTCAGGTTACCAAGATATTTCTTTTTGCAGTGTTCACAGAAGTGATTCTCAAAGTGTAGTTACTGATCTGGTCATCCTCAAGGGGCTTCTGGTGGGTGGGCGTTTTCAACGCAGTCTTTTTCACCTTTTATCCTTGGACAATGACAGTGGTCCACAGGCTAAGATGTTCCTGTGATTGAAGCTTCTACTTCAATAATTGCTGATATTTGATTAAAAAACCCCTGCCAATTTGATCAACCTAATGTTAAGAACAAAATAAAGATAGGAGTGTGTTGTTGACTCCTACAGGAAACCAGTTAAATGATTTCTTATGTCTTTGTTGCCTTACATTGTCCTTCCCTTTTGCTTTCTTCTTCATTGTTTATCATAAAATGAAAAGAATAAGAGGATCTTGTTTGGAAGAGATGAATCATGGAAGATTTTTTCTCTGTGGCAAGTAGAAACAATTGGTTCTTTTGCTAAATGAAAACTCATATAATACTTTCCTTAATATGCATTTTGCCAAGATAAAGTTTCCCGATAAGCGCTGTTTATCCTGAAAAGGGCAACAGAATAGTATCTTAGTTAACATAGAAGAAAGTGATAATGAGAGGCCAGTTGGAAAGCCAGAGCCACAGTTGCAGTGAGACTGGAAAGTTCACTTGGTGACGAAAGGTACCAGTTGGGGTTCTTGGTTTCAAAGAATAGAGAACCTCTAACACAGGCAGAGAAACAATTTGTTGGAAGGACATTGGGTTTCTTACAAATTATCTAGAGAGCTAGAGATTGAACTCAGAAAGAGCTTGGGGACCGAAGGAGGATGAACAGCTGAGAACATAGTTGAGCTCCCTCCACTACTCAGAATTGGTCACTGTTCTTGTTGCCATTGACGATGCCCCTGAGTATTTACCACCGCACCACTGATCACTGCCTTCTGCTATGGGGGTCAGAATATTTTCTGGCTACTTGAGCAACTTGATATCTCTTTCTCAAGAATCAAAGGGCCAGTCAAGAGCACCTCATTGGCTGAGTCCAGGTCATGTGTGTTTGTCCACACATCTGGGGTTGGTGCCTGATGAGGGGGTGTGGTGTGGGGGTGGGGTGAGCATGAGATTAGGAGGGGGAGTTTTTCATTTTCAACTCGATTTATCTATCTGTTCATCTCCCAGCAGTGACAAGAAGGAAGCCTCCTTCCCTCACTTACCTGGTTGGAGGTGAAGATATCCACCTTGTATTCTTGCAGTACTTTGTATATTGTCTTTACTGCATTGATTTGTTTATAATCAACACATCTGTTTTCCCCTACTGAATTTATGGAGAAGGATTGCAGTTATGTTTTTAGCCTCATCATCTATAGGACCTAACAAGTATTGGGTGCTTAAAACGTATTAATCAAGTTATGTTTAGTTATATCACAGGGAAAGCTAATACAATGAAAACATATGAATTAATAATAGCAGGCATGTATTGAAAGAGCACTTGTAATATACTTACCATTTTCTCATTTCATTCTTGTGACAGTCCTGTAAAATAGGTTCTATTCCTTTATTTATTTTACACATGAGAGACCAAGGGTCAGGTTAACTAACTTGACCTAGTTTATGTAACTGAAGCTGACGGAGCAGGGATTTCAGATTCAGGGCAATCCAACTTCATCAGAACTGTACTGCCCCCTGGAGGTAAATCAGAGAGAAGAGGAAATGGATCCAAATATTCTCTGTTCTCAGATGTTCACCTAGGATGTATGGCATTTATTTGAAGGTAGACAAGCCAGGCAAGAGAGTTTAATGTTTACTGATATAAATGAGATTTTTGAGTTTGGCATTATCCTAAATAAACTTGTATTTCATCATAACTTGACTAATGAAGTGTTCCCTATTTATGACATTCTTAGCTCTGTTTACCTCATAATATAAGCAAATAAAATAAGTATAAATAAACCCACATAAATGTAGATTAGTCAAGTCAGAATTTAAAAATTTTGTATCTCACATCAAAATCTTTGTTTTCTTTATGTAGTTAACCAAAGCCATATTTTACCATAAAATTTAAAAATTTTGAATATTTTTTTCTCATCTTTAGAAGTACAAGCTTTAGAAAATGAACTAAAATCACAATTGTCTGCTTTTGAAAAGAATTCTTGCCTAATTATTAGTAGGAAAATAACGGTAGAAATTTTTATTGGCATAAATGCATATATTTTGTTTTTATGATAAGTTGTATCTAAGGGAGAGGATCTACCTTCTTTTATCAAAAATGATGAAAACACGGGATTGCTCCTTGGGAAGCATCAAAAGCAAATTTTTTTCATGATAGTTAAGAAGGCAGAATAGAGTGAATTTAAATGTGATTTCTTTGTATTTCGATAACCAGTTGCTAAAGCCAGGGTATTTTCTGTTATATCATCATTTTATTCCTGGTGCTTAAAGCATTATCACAGAAACATGTGGAACTCATACTTGTAATTACATTCTTATGCATAAGTCTTCTTGTATAGTTTGCTCTGTTACTCCTAAAGGCTAATTACAAGCTGTGGATTTACTCAAATTATAAACTTCAAATAAATGGACAAATAATAAATGCAGACATAGAGGTATAGTTTGGATTTAAGTAGGCTTGTGGGAAAGATTTTGCAGGTTTTGGAAGCTGAGTGTATATGTATTAGAGGGAAGAGAGAGGAGAGGGAAGGAAGGAGTGGAGGTATGAGAGAGACAGGAGATTGTTTATGATGACTGGTAACAAAAGAGTGGAAGGAGAAAGATCTGGTTCAGTAATGGAGACATTGGCAGTGGAAATAAGGGTAACATAGCCCAGGAAAGGAAACACAAAGATCATAACCTTGAAGAGGGTGGTTCTAAGGGATGATAGGCTGCAGAGTGGCTGAAGTGGATCACAGTCGTAGTTGTTTGACATTGAGGAGGTCATGAAAGATGAGATGGCAGATGGTGGGCTGTAGAAGATTTTCTCTTGGATGCTTCGGTTTTTAAATGACTTGAGAATCACACTTGTCACCAGATGATAGTGATAAAGATGTAGGAAAGTATACAAATGCTCTAGTGTACCTCCAAAAGTGCACTGAGAGCTGGTGATGGGCAATTATTGAGAAGCTGCAGTGGAGATTATGGGATGCCAGCTCCTCCAGCCCACTGAATTTAGAGGAGCAGAAGAGAGCAGTGTCTGTTTGAGAGCATCAGACAGGAACAGAGATTTCCTATCAGATTAGGAGAAAGTGCATTTCTTTTTGGCTTTGGCTTTAATTATTAATAACTCTTAATGAGTTATAGGTCTTCCCAGGTGGTGCTGGTGGTAGAGAGTCCACCAGCCAATGCAGGAGACATAAGAGCCATGGGTTTGATCCCTGGGTTTGGAAGATCCCTTGGAGGAGGGCATGGTAACCCACTCCAGTTTTCTTGCCAGGAGAATCCCATGGACATGGAGCCTGATGGGCTACAGTCCAAAGGGTTGTAAAGAGACGGACAGGACTGAAGTGACTTAGACTCATGCAATGACTTACAACCATGTGGTAGACATCATGCTGGATGCTGAGAATTCAGAGATTTAAAACAGTGTGTCATCATGAAGAGGATGGATTTTGAAGCTAGCCACAGTTGGCTTTCAAATCTAACATCATTGCTGTCATCATCTCTGTGGCCCTGTGGAGTTCTTAGCTTACCTGAGAGTGTTAACTCTTCTGTAAAGTAAAAATATTGATAACTTATAGCAGTGTTGTGAGAATAATGTAAACAGTAAATAAAAGTTCTGTTATAGTGTTGCCTTGCAGTTGCCACTATTATTATTGTTATTTTGATTTCTAATCTAATTGGTTGAGGAAGCTCATGAACATAACCATGAGCTGGTAGAAAGACTGAGGTAAAATAACCCCTGACAATCTTGTTTGGGAACTCAGGCATTGGGCTACAATTTAATGAACCCTAGGGCAGACAATTTTGTCAGCTAGATGAGATGCGGAGCAAGAACATGCGTGGGCAACATTAACAGCTCTGCCATGTGTGGAGTGGTCATGGATGAAGCCTACAAGTAAGAACCAGAAGACACACTTGCATCAGAAATCAGAAAAACCATCTGTCTGGGTTTCAGTTTCTTCATTCACTGGGAATATAGACTTCCCTTCTTACTGTTTGGTTGTTGTGAAGATAGTGAGATAATATAAGTGAAAGTGCTTTGACAACTGAGTGGTGTATATCTGAAAGGTGCTATGTTTAGGAATTTTTATGGGCAGAATTTCCAGTGACTGCTGTCCCCGCTATCCTTAAAAGAGATGGAGAGAATGCTTTCCATGGGAGATTAAACCCAAGAGTTAAAAAAACACACAAACTTCTCTTCAATATAGTTGAAACATTCATGAATCATAAGATAGGGAGAAGACTGAAAAATGTTGTAGCATGTAAATGTTCAAAAATTTTTGAGGAGCGACCTTGCTTGGTAACTTCTAGAGTTATATTGTCAATCATTAGAAAATGTTTTGCTTAGTAACCAATTCTGTAATAGGATGAAATGTGACATTTCTCTAAGCCATTCTTAGATCCTTAAAAGGAAAATAAAAGCTTCCATTGTTTATTTGGAAAACTCTCAGGAAGTGAGGATTTTTTACCCATTGATATTTCTCTTCAGACTTGTGTGGCACTTCCTTTAACCAATCAGCTGTCTCTGTTACATGTTCTTCCCCCCACTGCCTGTCTGTAGTCTGAATGGAGCAAGTTCGATTCATTGGACTTGGCTCTGTGTTTCATTTGGCCTCCAAATGATTGGTTGGATCTAAAGTTTTTAAGTTTTTAAGATCTATCCAGTTTAAACTATGGTAATAACAAGTGAAACTGAATAAGTATAAGGGATTGATTCCTCAGAAAATGCCACCCATTTAAGACCAACTAAAAAAGGTTAACATTCATAAATAATAATGGCTAATATGTTGTGAATGCATCTTTTAACTGTTTAAAATCCTTGCAGTGATACATTGAGCTTGTTATTACTACACAATTTTTAAAAACTTTTTGTACTGGGATATAGCTGATTAACCATGTTATGATAGTTTCAGGTGGACAGCAAAGGGACTCAGCCATACATTTACATGTATCGATTCTCTCCCAAACTCCCTTCCCATCCATGTTGCCACATAACTTTGAGCAGAGTTCCCTGTGCCATACAGTAGGATTTTGTTGGCTATCCATTTAAAATATAGCAGTGTGTACATGTTGATCTCAAACTCCCCAGCTATCGCTTGTCCCTATCCTTCCCCCTGGCAACGGTAAGTTGGTTCTCTAAGTCTGTGAGTCCCTTTTGTAGATAAGATCATTTGTATCATTTCTTTTTTAGATTCTGAATATAAGGGATGTCATCTGATATTTCTCCTTCTCTGTCTGACTTACTTCACTCAGCATAACTATTTCTAGGTCCATCCATGTTGCTGCAAATGGTGTTTTTAAGAATTGAGGGTTTTTTGATCACATGATTGAGAAATAAAAAATTACTTCTTGTCCATTCTCTATGTGAGACAAATGGTGTGGTGTTTTGTTTGGAGACCTGAAAGCTGAGATGTTCTAGTGGCAGTGAGGGCATTCCTAGGTGGCCTGTGGTGAAGTGGGATAGTGCAGTGATAAGGTGATGGTTTCCAGAGACCATGGGAATCAGAATGGTGGCCTGTCCCAAGGGAGGTATTTGTACTCTTGGTTACGATTCTCGCCCTCTGATTTTATATGCTGCGTTCTCAGGCACATTTCATGCTCATACGAGAGGAAAATACCCTTATTGGCACGTGAAGGTGCCAAAAGGTTTTCACAGACTCTGTCTCTGATAGTTTCTGAAGGGCTTTTCAGCTGTCACCGTGACCCCTGCTGGACTAAACACATGTTTAAAGCATGTGGAGGAACGGTCAGATTTGGAAGCCCCGCTGCCACTTTGTATTATTCCTGGCTCTGTTTTGCGTTCGACTTGCCAACATTCTAATTGTGTGGGGCTCGCAGCTGCCACAGTCATACTAGTCTCAATTTAGTGTTTCCCAGCTCCTGAAGATTCCACCGCTTCTGCCAGAAGTCCTCCCAGTTGTTACCACGTTGATCGCTATCAAGTTTGGAGGCAGAGCTGTGAAGTCAGTCTCTCTCTTTGCCTCCCTCTCTGTCCTTCTCTGTCTCTGTCTTGTGCTCTAGGTCAGGCACTGGCTTTTTTCTTATTTATTTATTTAGCTGAGGCACCTGGCTTGTGGGATCTTAGTTGCCCGACCAGGGTTTGAATCCAGGCCCTCAGCAGTGGAAGTGTGGAGTGCTGACGACTGGACCACCAGGGACGTCTCTGGGTTTTTCTTATTTATTTACATGCCGCACCTTCATGGAGGACAGCTCTGTTACCTTTGCTTGTCGGCAGCCTCCACAGGGCTCTGTGCAGAATACTTTATGAATGGCTTAAATATCACTCACAGATGTCTTTCTAGTCCCCTCTGTTGTTTCTTGCTAAAAGTGTATCTGGGTTAATGTAAATGCTTCTGTTAAGCAGGAGGTCTTTCCTCTGTATCGATGCAGTTATTAACTGATCATGAGTAGATCAGTTGTGATATTTAATTCTGGCAGCTTTTCATAGAGGATCTACCCTATTTATTCAAATGATCCCCTCAATTTCCTGCTGTCTCTGGTACCTAAAAGTAGTGGTCTGGATTGGTCAGCTACTATTTACTTTCGAGAATAATGAATGTGCCACATATTTCAGTTGGTCCACGTGAAACGTCATTAGAGTGTACAGTGTAGCTGAGTCTGACGTTTTTGAGTGGGAGCACTGAAGGAAAGGGAAGAAATGTGGACTGGAAGGCAGCTAACGTTTATCTCCTGGAGAAGCCATGTTTAGATATTCATAAGCATTTTCTCATTTAATCCTGACAAAAGCCCTTTCATCTAGTTATTTTACTTCTGTTTTAAAAATAAGGAAGCTAAGGCTCAGAGTGTTAAATATATTCTAGGGCACCTACATATCTAGTAAGTGGTAGAAAGGCTCAGAGGGTTACATATCACATTCTAGGGTATATACACATCTAGTAAGTGGTAGCGGAGAAGGCAATGGTACCCCACTCCAGTACTCTTGCCTGGAAAATCCCATGGATGGAGGAGCCTGGTGGGCTCCAGTCCATGGGGTCGTGAAGAGTCGGACACAACTGAGCGACTTCACTTTCACTTTCATGCATTGGAAAAGGAAATGGCAACCCACTCCAGTGTTCTTGCCTGGAGAATCCCAGGGACGGGGGATCCTGGTTGGTGGCCGTCTATGGGGTCGCACAGAGTCGGACACCACTGAAGCGACTTAGCAGCAGCAGCAGCAGTAAATGGTAGAAATAGTTTCAAATCCTGATTGGTCCTAATGCCAAAGTCATTGTTCTTTTACTTGAACACCATGCACCCAAGGCTACTTCTTTCTTAGCTTGGTGAGTGTATAAATGTATATGTGTTGATTCGGAAGGCTGTTTACCTGTCATCTTACCAACTCCGAGACTGCCTGCCACAATTATTACCTACTTTATGAGATGTAAATACAAATTACTGAGGCTCATTCAAATAGTCCTTTCTCTATTTGTACCAAACAAGAGTGGTCCCCAAATATCACGTATCTCAGGAGGTTATAAAATTATACCAATGCCTGTCCTGGTTAGTGGCATTTTAGCAATCTCTCTTTGGGAATTGCTTTCAGAGCACATTTTCAAACCACAAAGGCTATGATATTTGTGCCAAATCAAGATGACTTAGTGTCAAAGTAAGAAAAGATGTTTTGTGTGGAGCCCTGGACAAGCATGTTGGGGTCTTGAAAAAGGGTTAGCACTGCTACAGTGGAGACTACTAGAAAGGGATGGACCCTGGAACAAGGAGGGAGGTAGTCGAGCACTGTAGTGAAGAACATAGGCCTGGGAGACAGTAGATTTAAGTGACTCCATCCCTGTTCCCTGGTGGCTCAGAGGTTAAAGCATCTGCCTGGAATGCTGGAGACCTGGGTTCTATCCCTGGGTCGGGAAGATCCCCTGGAGAAGGAAATGGCAACTCACTCCAGTACTTTTGCCTGGAGAATCCCATGGAAGGAGGAGCCTGGTAGGCTACACTCCATGGGGTCTCAAAGAGTCGGACACGACTGAGCGACTTCACACTTCACACACTTCATCCCTGTCCCTTAGTAGCTGCCTCAAATAGGCAGTTATTTGATTCCTCTGGTTGTTTCAAGTTTCATTATCTTTAAAATGGGGATGACAATTGTATTGACCAGGGTTCTTGAGATACTGAACCAATAGGGGATTGATTGATTATGAAGAATTGGCTCATGCAGTTACAGAAGCTGAGAAGACCCATCCTCTGCCATCTGAAAGCTGGAGACCCGGGGCATCCAGTGGTATATGGGCACTCCCAGTCCAAAGGCCTGAAAACCAGGAGTGCTCATCAGCACTGAGTGTGATGATGTGAGTCCTGGTCTGAGGGCAAAAGAAGACCAGTGTCTAGGCCATCAGTGACGGAGGAAGAATTTTTCCTACTCAGTCTTTTTGTACTATTCAGGTCCCCATTGGATTGGGTAATTCTTACCCACAGTGGGGAAGGCAATCTGCTTTACTCAGGCTACAGATTCAGATGCTATTCTCTTCTAGAACACCTCTGCAGACAGAACCCCCCCAAAATGTCTAACCAGGTGTGTGGGCATCCTGTGGCCCAGTCAAGTTGACACATAGAATTTACCATCACAGCAGTTCTATCTTCTTCCCTGCAGATTTTTGGCAATAAATAATATAAGATGCTTTTAGTGCTTAGCACACTGTCAGGCACACAGTAATCAGTGACAAAGCATAGCTGTCATTTCCTAGGTTTAGCGATGAAATGTGTTCTGTATTATGCCAAGGGAGTTAATGTAAGTAATATGATCAGTAAGCAACATATTCAGTTCAGTTCAGTTAAGTCACTCAGTCGTGTCCGACTCTTTGCGACCCCATGAATCGCAGCACGCCAGGCCTCCCTGTCCATTACCAACTCCCGGAGTTGACTCAGACTCACGTCCATCGAGTCAGTGATGCCATCCAGCCATCTCATCCTCTGTCGTTCCCTTCTCCTCCTGCCCCCAATCCCTCCCAGCATCAGATTAGGTTGACTTAAAAAAAAATAGTATTGTGGAGGATGGTTAGAAGGTTGTGAAAGTAGACACAGCAAGTTTCAGGAACAACATAAAAAATAACAAGCGGCTGCAGGAGTGAAGAAGAAATGACAGATTACAAACATAAAGGGGACTAGATCAACTAGTTATTGATTGTCAGACATGAGAAAGAAAGAACTAGGATAATTCTGTTTTTGGCCAGGATGACTGGGTAGTATCAATACCCAAGAAAAGAAATATCAAGCTAAGTGTTGGTTAGTACAAAATGTTATTTTTGAGATGTTGGGTTTGAGATGCTTTGGAAGAACCAGATGACAGCAGTATAACCTAACCTCCAGCAGAAAGCCTGGGGCATAGAAGATTCTCAATAAATATTTGGTGAATAAATGAGAGAGTAAATCTGGGAGCCATGTATAAGGTAAATGAAGGCATATAAATTAATGTAAATAATAAATTAATATAAATATTACCCCCAAAAGACAAAAAGAGAACCAGAAATAAACCTCTGATGCCCCAATAACACTTGGGACTGAGGAAGATAACAGCAGCCTAGAGAAGAGAATTGTCAAAAAGGGAAATGAAAAGCCAGGAGACAGTGATGTTTCAAGGTGCAAGAAATACTCCCAAGTGGAAAGGAGTCTTCTACAATGTTAATATTCATAAAGAGGACAAGTAGGATGCACAATGAAAGATTCCATGTATTTGATGAAGAGATTATAGTCATTTTTCACCCTTGCCAAAGCAAAAAATGGCTTAAATGAATTGAAAACAATTGTAGGTGAAGATGTGGGTGTATAGCAAATGGTGACTGTACATGACTGTATCCTTTCAAAGAATATAGTTGTCAAGAGATGTGAGTGGTCCATGGTAGGTGGGAAAGGGTTTAAACAGGACGTTTCTACTTGATTGTGTTTGTGGAGAAAGAGCAAGAAGCAGGGAGGGTACATAAAGCTACCCCTTATGTACCCCTTATGTACTGCGTAGGCTGACCTATGCAATAGAGTTGAGCAGATAGGAAGGGATCAGCTCAAGAGTGTGTACAGTACAATTAACCTTGCACAGTGTCAAGGCCAGCTTTCTCTCAGAGATTTGTAGAAAGGAGACAAGGTGGGCCAGCACCTGAGGGATTTCATGTTTGCTAGCCTCAGTGTCTCTGTGCAATGGCAACCAAAGTTTTATCTTGAGAGCAGGGTGGATTACAGTGAGATGGCGTCTTGAAGAGATGTTTGAAATGTCTGCTGCGGGGACTTAACCAATGTCACATGACAGCAGTGGGTCTAAGCCCATCATTCAGAGATAGTGTATTTGATTTATTCTAGGAGTGCTGGATGGTTGGATTGATAAATATGTAGAATATAACTATGGGAAAAGGAACCACGGTAGTGAGGGTAACAGGGGAGATGTGTGAGATGAAGCACTCTGCATTCTGGTTCTAGGGAAGAAACAGAAACCATAGGGGAGGTGCCGTTAAACAAAGGTGGGGGAATAAACATCACAAATGATGAATAGTGTGAGTCTAAAGCACACAGTTAGCAGGCAGAGGGCTGGAAGGATGCCTGCCACTAATCTGCTGCTGTGAGTTTTAGTGGTGGGGAAGGGACGGAGGTCACCTCACTGAACTGAGAGACTTCAAAATAGTATTTTTAAAGAGTTGTAGCTATTTGTTGTTTATAATTTCATACTAATGTAGAATGCCACTTTCACTATAATTTTTTAAAAAATTATATTAATTCTAGTGATACCTTTGCATGATAAAAGCAAATAAAATCAACTTGTGGCTAATTACAAAATTATATTCAATTTAAAATGTACAGTGCTAAATCAAAGTTAATAACAAACCTATGATCTGAGGTCTTCAAGATTTTTTTTTATTCCATAGCTTCCAAGTTCCAGGCTCCTAGTTTTTAAGTTGAGTACAGAAATTGGTTCCCATATTCTGGGGAAGAACACATGAGAGTCTTTAGTTCAAGAAAGATCAGCTTATAATCAAGTTTATAATGACTATACACATTCTTGGTAGGTGAAATGAGCCATAAATGTGTCTTTTAGAAGACAATTAACTTTATTTACATTAGAGAGAATTTCAAAGATAAACTAGCATGTAATTCCATGAGTAATGTCTTTCTTTGTATAGTCGGAACCCTACATATAATAGCGAAGTCTTTTAGTTTAAATTTACAACCTGTGTATTCTGATAAGGTGAAGATTTTGTAAATGTCACAAAATTGTCATAAGAATATCATCATCAAAATTGCTTTTCACAAAAGCTCTCCTTTATTACTTCTACTGAATAATTTTTATGTTTTGGAAATAGTTTGTGTTAATTTTATGAAAAGTAATGTAATTTTTTTGGAAAGTCTGTTTTTCTGAGGATAAATCAATGCTTCTTAATCAGTTGTCTAATCTGCAAGCCTTGTAGGTATAAATCAGGTTACAAATTAAGTTAGAAATCTAAGACACAGATTGATTCTGACAATTACCTTCAAGTGAAATAGCCTGGACTCAATAAAAATCTCTTCATTGATTTCCAGAAATGGCATTTGGGATAGCCTCCTGGTATTAATGTGATGGTCATGGCCTGATATTTGTACTCAGCTATGTCAGTAGACTAAGTTTAAATTGATAAGATTGGATAAATAGCATTCTTCAGGCGTTCTGGATGACAGCATATCTAATGTAATTGCATTTGTCTGCCAGTTTATATGTGTTAGAGCACAAAAGATTTTGATCTGTGAGTAATTTTGATAGAGAAATTCAATTCACTTCCTTCTATAATATACTACAAATTATAAATTTTCATTACAACTGTTCAATCACTTGAGAAAAGAATGCATTTTAAATCAGGTTTCATGCCAAGTATATCATTTATGGAGCTGTGCTGCTTAAAATTGGACAAATTGATTACCTTGGTGAATATTGAAAATGTAGTTGGAAACATTAAAACCATCTTTATTAGTTGTAGGATCTGGCAATGCATATACTTGTGTAATAAATATTAGGAGCTACTAATAGACCAATTTTTAAAGTGAGAGACTATCCATTTGCTTAATTGTGGTGAATTGTTGGGATATGATTATGTAGGCCTGGGTGCTGAAACATGACTAAAACATTCACGAATGCTATCAACTCCTTTAGGCAGCTAATAAATATGCCCATTAGATAGTCTTATGAGATATTGTGGCTTTAAGACCTGATCATAATGTTGATTTATGCCTTTTATTACAAGATCATGAAAGGCTCTGTGGTCATTCACTAACTGATCACCACAATCCCTGTATGAGTGCAATGACTGGTATTTATTGCTCCTTCAGTATCTGGTCACTTTTCAAGAGGCTAACATTTTAATCAATCTCTTTTGGTTCTAGTAACTTCATAATTTGAATATATGATACTGAACTGAACTATAATATTTAGAAACTCATATATGTTTCACTTTATTTTTTTAAGTTTAAATTTATTTATTTTAATTGGAGGCTAATTACTTTACAATATTGTATTGGTTTTGCCATACATCAACATGAATCTGCCACAAGTGTACACGTGTTCCCAATCCTGAAACCCCCTCCCACTTCCCTCCCCAAGGATCCTGTATCCTGCATTGAACCTAGACAGGCGATTCATTTCTTATATGATATTATACATGTTTCAATGCCATTCTTCCAAATCATTCCACCCTCTCCCTCTCCCACAGAGTCGAAAAGACTGTTCTATATATCTGTGTCTCTTTTGCTGTCTCACATACAGGGTTATCGTTTCCATCTTTCTAAATTCCATATATATGCTTTAGTATACTGTATTGGTATTTTTCTTTCTGGCTTACTTCATTCTGTATAATAGGCTCCAGTTTTATCCACCTCGTTAGAACTGATTCAAATGTATTCTTTTTAATGGCTGAGTAATACTCCATTGTGTATATGTACCACAGATTCTTTATCCATTCATCTGCTGATGGACATCTAGGTTACTTCCATGTCCTGGCTATTCTAAACAGTGCTGCAGTGAACTTTGGGGTACACGTGTCTCTTTAAATTCTGGTTTCCTTGGTGTGTATGCCCAGCAGTGGGATTGCTGGGTCATAAGGCAGTTCTATTTCCAGTTTGTTAAGGAATCTCCACACTGTTCTCCATAGTGGCTAGTTTGCATTCCCACCAACAGTGTAGGAGGGTTTCCTTTTCTCCACACCCTCTCCAGCACTTATTATTTGTAGACTTTTGGATCGCAGCCATTCTGACAGGTGTGAAATGGTACCTCATTGTGCTTTAGATTTGCATTTCTCTGATAATGAGTGATGTTGAGCATCTTTTCATGTGTTTGTTAGCCATCTGTATGTCTTCTTTGGAGAAATGTCTGTTTAGTTCTTTGGCCCATTTTTTGATTGGGTCGTTTATTTTTCTGAAATTAAGCTGCAGGAGTTGCTTGTATATTTTTGAGATTAGTTGTTTGTCAGTTGCTTCATTTGCTATTATTTTGTCCCATTCTGAAGGCTGTCTTTTCACCTTGCTTATAGTTTCTTTTGTTGTGCAGAAGCTTTTAATTTTAATTAGGTCCCATTTGTTTATTTTTGCTTCTATTTCCAATATTCTGGGAGGTGGGTCATAGAGGATCCTATTGAGATTTATGTTGGAGAGTGTTTTGCCTATGCTATCCTCTAAGAGTTTTATAGTTTCTGGTCTTACGTTTAGATCTTTAATCCATTTTGAGTTTATTTGTGTGTATGGTGTTAGAAAGTGATCTAGTTTCATTCTTTTACAAGTGGTTGACCAGTTTTCCCAGCACCACTTGTTGAAGAGATTGTCTTTAATCCATTGTATATTCTTGCCTCCTTTGTCAAAGATAAGGTGTCCACAGGTGCGTGGGTTTATCTCTGGGCTTTCTATTTTGTTCCATTGATCTATATTTCTGTCTTTGTGCCAGTACCATACTGTCTTGATGACTGTGGCTTTGTAGTAGAGCCTGAAGTCAGGCAAGTTGATTCCTCCAGTTCCATTCTTCTTTCTCAAGATTTCTTTGGCTATTCGAGTGTTTTGTATTTCCATACAAATTGTACAATTATTTTTTCTAGCTCTGTGAAAAATACCGCTGGTAGCTTGATAGGGATTGCATTGAATCTGTAGATTGCTTGGGTAGTATACTCATTTTCACTATATTGATTCTTCCGATCCATGAACATGGTATATTTCTCCATCTATTAATGTCCTCTTTGATTTCTTTCACCAATGTTTTATAGTTTTCTATATATAGGTCTTTAGCTTCTTTAGGTAGATATATTCCTAAGTATTTTATTCTTTTCGTTGCAATGGTGAATGGGATTGTTTCCTTAATTTCTCTTTCTATTTTCTCATTATTAGTGTATAGGAATGCAAGGGGTTTCTGTGTGTTGATTTTATATCCTGCAACTTTACTATATTCATTAATTAGCTCTAACAATTTTCTGGTGGAATCTTTAGGGTTTTCTATGTAGAGGATCATGTCATCTGCAAACAGTGAGTTTTACTTCTTGTTTTCCAATTTGGATTCCTTTTATTTCTTTTTCTGCTCTGATTGCTGTGGCCAAAACTTCCAGAACTATGTTGAATAGTAGTGGTGAAAGTGGGCACCCTTGTCTTGTTCCTGACTTTAGGGGAAATGCTTTCAATTTTTCACCATTGAGGATAATGTTTGCTGTGGGTTTGTCATATATAGCTTTTATTATGTTGAGATATGTTCCTTCTATTCCTGCTTTCTGGAGAGTTTTTATCATAAATGGATGTTGAATTTTGTCAAAGGCCTTCTCTGCATCTATTGAGATAATCATATGGCTTTTATTTTTCAATTTGTTAATGTGATGTATTACATTGATTGATTTGCGGATATTGAAGAATCCTTGCATCCCTGGGATAAAGCCCACTTGGTCATGGTGTATGATCTTTTTAATGTGTTGTTGGATTCTGAATGCTAGAATTTTGTTAAGGATTTTTGCATCCATATTCATCAGTGATATTGGCCTGTAGTTTTCTTTTTTTGTGGCATCTTTGTCAGGTTTTGGTATTAGGGTGATGGTGGCCTCATAGAATGAGTTTGGAAGTTTACCTTCCTCTGCAATTTTCTGGAAGAGTTTGAGTAGGATAAGTGTTAGCGCCTCTCTAAATTTTTGGTAGAATTCAGCTGTGAAGCCGTCTGGACCTGGACTTTTGTTTGCTGGAAGATTTCTGATTACAGTTTCAATTTCTGTGCTTGTGATGGGTCTGTTAAGATTTTCTATTTCTTTCTGGTTCAGTTTTGGGAAGCTGTACTTTTCTAAGAATTTGTCCATTTCTTCCATGTTGTCCATTTTATTGGCATATAGTTGTTGATAGTAGTCTCTTATGATCCTTTGTATTTCTGTGTTGTCTGTTGTGATCTCTCCATTTTCATTTCTAATTTTATTGATTTGATTTTTCTCCCTTTGTTTTTTGATGAGTTTGGCTAATGGTTTGTTAATTTTATTTATCCTTTCAAAGAACCAGCTTTTGGCTTTGTTGATTTTTGCTATGGTCTCTTTTGTTTCTTTTGCATTTATTTCTGCCCTAATTTTTAAGATTTCTTTCCTTCTACTAACCCTGGGGTTCTTCATTTCTTCCTTTTCTAGTTGCTTTAGGTGTAGAGTTAGGCTATTTATTTGACTTTTTTCTTGTTTCTTGAGGTATGCCTGTATTACTATGAACTTACCCCTTAGCACTGCTTTTACAGTGACCCACAGGTTTTGGATTGTTGTGTTTTCATTTTCATTCATTTCTATGCATATTTTGATTTCTTCTGTGATTTTTTGGTTATTCAGCAGTGTGTTGTTCAGCCTCCATACATTGGAATTTTTAATAGTTTTTCTCCTGTAATTGAGATCTAATCTTACTGCCTTATGGTTGGAAAAGATGCTTGGAATGATTTCAATTTTTTTTTGAATTTGCCAAGGCTAGATTTATGGCCCAGGATGTGATCTATCCTGGAGAAGGTTCCATGTGTGCTTGAGAAAAAAGGTGAAATTCATTGTTTTGGGTTGAAATGTCCTATAGATATCAATTAGGTCTCACTGGTCTATTGTATCGTTTAAAGTTCATGTTTCTTTGTTAATTTTCTATTTAGTTGATCTATCCATAGGTGTGAATGGGGTATTAAAGTCTCCCACTATTATTGTGTTATTGTTAAATCCTTTGATCATTATGTAGTGTCCTTCTTTGTCTTTTTTCACAGCCTTTGTTTTAAAGCCTATTTTATCTGATATGAGTATTGCTACTCCTGCTTTGTTTTGGTCTCTATTTGCATGGAATATCTTTTTCCAGCCCTTCACTTTCAGTCTGTATGTGTCCCTTGTTTTGAGGTGGGTCTCTTGTAGACAACATATATAGGGGTCTTGTTTTCATATCCATTCAGCCAGTCTTTGTCTTTTGGTTGGGGCATTCAACCCATTTACGTTTAAGGTAATTATTGATAAGTGTGATCCCATTGCCATTTACTTTATTGTTTTGGGTTCGAGTTTATACACCCTTTCTGTGTTTCCTATCTAGAGAATATCCTTTAGCATTTGTTGGAGAGCTAGTTTGGTGGTGCTGAATTCTCTCAGCTTTTGCTTGTCTGTAAAGCTTTTGATTTCTCCTTCATATTTGAATGAGATCCTTGCTGGGTACAGTAATCTGGGCTGTAGGTTATTTTCTTTCACCACTTTAAGTATGTCTTGCCATTCCCTCCTGGCCTGAAGAGTTTCTGTTGAAAGATCAGTTGTTATCCTTATGGGAATCCCCTTGTGTGTTATTTGTTGTTTTTCCCTTGCTGCTTTTAATATGTGTTCTTTGTGTTTGATCTTTGTTAATTTAATATGTGTCTTGGGGTGTTTCGCCTTGAGTTTATCCTGTTTGGGACTCTCTGGGTTTCTTGGACTTGGGTGATTATGTCCTTCCCCATTTTAGGGAAGTTTTCAACTATTAACCTCCTCAAGTATTTTCTCGTGGTCTTTCTTTTTGTCTTCTTCTGGGACTCCTATGATTCAAATGTTGGAGTGTTTAATATTGTCCTGGAGGTCTCTGAGATTGTCCTCATTTCTTTTAAATCGTTTTTTTCCCCTCTCTGATTCATTTATTTCAACCATTCTATCTTCTACTTCACTAATCCTATCTTCTGCCTCCATTATTCTACTATTTGTTGCCTCTAGAGTGTTTTTGATCTCATCTATTGCATTATTCATTATATATTGACTCTTTTTTATTTCTTCTAGGTCCTTGTTAAACCTTTCTTGCATCTTCTCAATCCTTGTCTCCAGGCTATTATCTGTGATTCCATTTTTATTTCAAGATTTTGGATCATTTTCACTATCATTATTCGGAATTCTTTATGGGGTAGATTCCCTCTCTTCCTCTTTTGTTTGGTTTGGTAGGCATTTATCCTGTTCCTTTACCTGCTGGGTATTCCTCTGTCTCTTCATCTTGTTTATATTGCTGAGTTTGGGTTGGCCTTTCTGTATTCTGGCAGTTTGTGGAGTTCTTTTTATTGTGGAGTTTCCTCACTGTGGGTAGGGCAGTACAGGTGGTTTGTCAAGGTTTCCTGGTTAGGGAAGCTTGTGTCGGTGTTCTGGTGGGTGGAGCTGGATTTCTTCTCTCTGGAGTGCAATGAAGTGTCCAATAATGAGTTATGAGATGTCAGTGGTTTTGGAGTAACTTTGGGCAGCCTGTATATTGGAGCTCAGGGCTGTGTTCCTGTGTTGCTGGAGAATTTGCGTGGTATACCTTGCTCTGGAACTTGTTGGCCCTTGGGTGGTGCTTGGTTTCAGTGTAGGTATTGAGGTATTTGATGAGCTCCTATTGATTAATGTTCCCTGGAGTCAGGAGTTCTCCGGTGTTCTCAGAATTTGGATTTAAGCCTCCTGCTTCTGGTTTTCAGTCTTATTTTTACAGTAGTCTCAAGACTTCTCCTTCTATACAGCACCATTGATAAAACCTCTAGATTAAAGATGAAAAGTTTCTCCACAGTGAGGGGCACCCAGAGAGGTTCACAGAGTTACATGGAGAAGAGGGAGGAGGGAGGTAGAGGTGACCCAAATGAGATGAGGTGGAATCAAAAGAGGAGAGAGCAAGCTAGCCAGTAATCACTTCCTTATGTGTGCTCCACAGTCTGGACCACTCAGAGACGTTCACGGAGTTATACAGAGAAGAGAAGAGGGAGAAAGGAGACAGAGGTGGCCAGGAGGATAAAAGGGGGGGAATGAAAAGGAGAGAGACAGATCCAGCCAGTAATCAGTTCCCTAAGTGTTCTCCACCATCTGAAACACACAGAGATTCACAGAGTTGGGTAGAGAAGAGAAGGGAGAGGGATGAGACAGAGGCGACCTGGTGGAGAAAAAGGAGAGTCCAAAGGGGGAGAGAGCAGTCAAGACAGTAATCTCACTCCCAAGTAAAAATGGGTACTGAAGATTGGGTTCTTAAAGGTACAAAATTGATAACAAATACCAAAAAGTAAAGATGAAAAATCTAGAGTAGAGGTTGGATATTCAAAAATACAATATTACAGAAAAGAAGAAGAAGAAAAAAAAAACAAAGTCACAAAAATTATTAAAAAAATATATATGAAGTTTGCTTTAAAAAATAGGGTCTTTCTTTTTGAAAAGTAATAGTAGTTTATAAAAATAAAAATTAAAGGAGTAATAGAGGACTTAAAAAATTTTAAAAAGTTAAAAAAAAAGAATGATCATAAAAATAGTAAAAATATATCTAGGACTTTCTCTGGTGGTGTTGTGGGCAGTGTGGGGTCAGTTCATTTTTGGAGAGTTCCTTGGTCCGGCTTATATTTCTCAAGATCTGTAGGCCCCTTCCTATGTAGTCAGTACTAACTACAGGGTTTTAATCTATTGCACCTGTCACTTCCAAGGAGGTTCCCTCTGTTTTAGCTTCTTCTGTTTGCTGGTCTCTTCAGTGTCTGATTTCCACCCTGGCACAAGGGGGGCAGTGGTGGGCACTTTTTTAGGCTCACTTGTTCAGTCGTGCTGTGGGGAGGCAGGGTCGCTGCAAACAAATGACACTGGCGTGTGCTCGCAGTGTCTCAGCCACACTGGGGCTGCCCCCACTCACAGCCCGTGTGCCCTCCCTGCCTGCACAGCTCAGGCTCTAGGTTGCTCCACCGGGAACTGTCCAAGGCTGGCCCTGGGCTGCATGCACCTCCCAAGTCTAAGCCACTCAGGTTCAGGCACTCTGGTAGTCTTCAGAGGCACAGACTCTGTTGGGCCTGCATTTTGTGCCCTTCCCAGGTCCGAGCAGCTCAGGTGATGAGGTGTTTGGTGAGCGTGGTTGCTGCGATTTATTGCCTCCCCCGTCCCTGCCGCTTGGTTTTCTGGGTGTACAACCGGAACACCTTCTCAGGCAGATGTTGACCATCCAGAACTGCAAGAAGTCTTAGTTAGCAAAGAAACCTGCTTGCAGTTTGGTAGATGATGTCTCTCTGGGGCTGTGATTGCACACTTCTGGCTCTGGCTGCCTGTCACCGGAGAGGGATGGTCTGCAGTGGGCTAGTTCTGTTCAGTCCTTTGTTCTGTGTGTGGGCCTGGCAGTGTCTTAAGTTAGGACTTTTCACGTGGTAGCTATCCCGCAGTCTGGTTTGCTCGCCCAAGTTAGTTCACTCAGATTGCCCTTGGGGCATTCAGGCCCGGTCCTTACTCTAAGCAATGCAGCCCGCGCCTCCCTGCCCAGCCCCCGCTTGCTAGTGGTGGGTGCAGGCATCTGCACTGCTTCTCCGCTGGGGGAGTTACCATTGGGCTCGTAATCTGTGGGTTTAAATTATTTATTTATTTTCCCTCCCAGTTATGTTGGCCTCTGTGCTTCCAAGGCTCACCACAGACTCAGCAGTGAGAGTGTTTCCTGGTGTTTGGAAACTTCTCTCTTTTTAAGACTCTCTTCCCGGGATGGAGCTCTGTCCCTATCTCTTTTGTCTCTTTTTTGGTCTTTTATATTTTTTCCTACCTCCTTTCGAAGACAATGGGCTGCTTTTCTGGGTGCCTGATGTGCTCTGCCGGCATTCAGAAGTTGTTTTGTGGAATTTACTCATCGTTTAAACGTTCTTTTGATGAATTTGTGGGGGAGAAAGTGGTCTCCCCATCCTATTCCTCTGCCATCTTAGGACCGCCCTATGTTTCACTTTAAAAGATGGCTCATTTTATCAAATGTTTTATTTTTAAAAAAATATATTTTTAACTGTGGGATAATTGCTTCACAATGCTGTGCTGGCCTCCACCATACAACAATGTGATACACATAAGCATACCCCATTCCCTCCCTCTTGAACCTACTCTGAAAACCCCTCTAGGTTGTCACAGAGTATAGGATTGGGCTCCCTGTGTTATACAGCAGCTTCCCGTTAGCTCTCTGTTTTACCTGTGGTAATGCATATGTTTCAGTTCTACTTTCCTATTTCATTTCACCCTCTCTTTCCCCTCACTGTGTCTACAAGTCTGTTCTCTACATCTGTGTCTCTATTTCAGCCCTATGGATAGGTTCATCAATACCATCTTTCTAGATTCCATGTGTGCTGTGCTGTGCTTAGCCACACAGTCATGTCCAGCTCTTAGTGACCCTGTTTACTGTAGCCTACCAGGCTCCTCTGTCCATGAGATTTTCCAGGCAAGAGTACTGGAGTGAGTTGCCATTTCCTCCAGAGGATCTTCCCCACCCAGGGATCGAACCCAGGTCTCCTGCATTGTAGGCAGATGCTTTACCATCTGAGACCAGGGAAGTCTTATATCAGTTCAGTTCAGTCGCTCAGTCGTGTCCGACTCTTTGCGACCCCATGAATCGCAGCAAGCCAGGCCTCCCTGTCCATCACCAACTCCCGGAGTTCACTCAGACTCATGTCCATTGAGTCCATGATGCCATCCAGCCATCTCATCCTGGGTTGTCCCCTTCTCCTTCTGCCCTCAATCCCTCCCAGCATCAGAGTCTTTTCCAATGAGTCAACTCTTCACATGAGGTGGCCAAAGTACTGGAGTTTCAGCTTTAGCATCATTCCTTCCAAAGAAATCCCAGGGTTGATCTCCTTCAGAATGGACTGGTTGGATCTCCTTGTAGCCCAAGGGACCCTCAAGAGTCTTCTCCAACACCACAGTTCAAACGCATCAATTCTTTGGCGTTCAGCCTTCTTCACAGTCCAACTCTCACATCCACACATGACCATGGGAAAAACCATAGCCTTGACTAGACGGACCTTAGTAGGCAAAGTAATGTCTCTGCTTTTGAATATACTATCTAGGTTAGTCATAGCTTTTCTTCCAAGGAGAAAGCGTCTTTTAATTTCATGGCTGCAGTGACCATCTGCCGTGATTTTGGAGCGCAGAAAAATAAAGTCTGACACTGTTTCCACTGTTTCCCCATCTATTTCCCATGAAGTGATGGGACGGGATGCCATGATCTTCGTTTTCTGAATGTTGAGCTTTAAGCCAACTTTTCCACTCTCCTCTTTCACTTTCATCAAGAGGCTTTTTAGCTCCTCTTCACTTTCTGCCATAAGGGTAGTGTCATCTGCATATCTGAGGTTATTGATATTTCTCCCAGCAGTCTTGATTCCAGCTTGTGTTTCTTCCAGCCCAGCATTTCTCATGATGTACTCTGCATACAAGTTAACTAAGCAGGGTGACAATATACAGCCTTGACGTACTCCTTTCCCTATTTGGAACCAGTCTGTTGTTCCATGTCCAGTTCTAACTGTTGCTTCCTGACCTGCATACAGATTTCTCAAGAGGCAGGTTAGGTGGTCTGGTAGTCCCATCTCTTTCAGAATTTTCCACAGTTTATTGTGATCCACACAGTCAAAGGGTTTGGCATAGTCAATAAAGCAGAAATAGATGTTTTTCTGGAACTCTCTTGCTTTCTCCATGATCCAGCAGATGTTGGCAATTTGATCTCTGGTTCCTCTGCCTCTTTTAAAACCAGCTTGAACATCAGGGAGTTCACGGTTTATGTATTGCTGAAGCCTGGCTTGGAGAATTTTGAGAATTACTTTACTAGCATGTGAGATGAGTGCAATTGTGTGGTAGTTTGAGCATTCTTTTGCATTGCCTTTCTTTGGAATTGGAATGAAAACTGACCTTTTCCAGTCCTGTGGCCACTGCTGAGTTTTCAAAACTTGCTGGCATATTGAGTGCAGCACTTTCACAGCATCATCTTTCAGGATTTGAAATATACATTAATATATATTTGGTTTTCTCTTTCTGACTTACTTCACTCTGTATAACAGGTACTAAGTTCATCCACCTCGCTAGAACTGCCTCATATTCATTCCTTTTTATGGCCAAGTAATATTCCATTGTATATATGTGCCACAACTTCTTTATCCATTCATCTGTTGACAGACAGCTTGGTTGCTTCCATGTCCTGACTATTGTAAATAATGCTGCAATTACATTTAACTCTGTAGCTTTGCTAAGGCTTTCTGGATTCCATAATGAAGAATCACAGAACTGTGATTGGAACTGACCTTTAAAGTTCTGACTCCAAGCCTGAAGCCTGTCTTGGCATCCGTGAAAGATGGGTGTTAGACCAGGATCATAAGTGTATTCCCTGAAGTTTATAACAAGAAAACTCTGATTTGAGTTTTTACCTAATGAACTTGGTGGGGTTATTGCAAATTTTTCAAGGTCAACTTTTCAGTTAAGAGACAGCTGAAGTGGTTGTAGTTTTATTTTTATCCCGAGGTAAAACTTCTGCAATGACCTTAACCTGGCCCTAGAAACTAATAGAGTGTGCTGCTTCTACTGTCTTGACACTTTTAATGACTGATATGTTCTTTAGTCTTCCATATTCTGTGGTAAATATTTCTAATTTCTTCAATTCCAAAATAGTGACATGATTTTCAAAGGTTTTATAGTTCACTGTCAATATTTTCTCCTGATATCTGTAGTTGTCATAAATTTATATTGTAAGAATTGCACATGCTGGTGAAAAACTGTCATAGCTAACCCTGTTTTTTTCCTAAAATAGACATTGTACTAAGTAGTTTATATGCATTATGTATTTTAAAAATTAAACATTTTATTTTAAGGTAATTACAGAGTTTATCACAAACAGTTGTAAAAAATGTTGCACAGAGATGTCATGTATCCTTTACTCAGTTTTTTCCCAATGGTAATATCTTCCAACATTATAGTATGTTATCATAACCAGAAAGCTGGCATTGATGAGATTAATCTACCTTTTCAGATTTCCCCAGTTTTATTTATCATTTGTGTTTGTATATTGAGTTCTGCACAATTATATAAATCCACCACAGTCTAGAGATGGAACATCCATCACCTGAAATATCTATTGTGTTGCTCATGGTAACACATACCTTTCCTTCCTGCGTCACCTCCCCAACACCATCCTTAACTCCTGGCAACCACTAATCTGTCTTCCATTTCTATAATTTTGTCATTTAATGAATGTTGCATAGATGTAATCATAATAGTATGCAAACTTTTGGGGACTGGCTTTTTTTTCAACCTTGTAAAATTATCTGGATAAACATTCAAATTATTTTATATATCAAGGAATTGATCTTTTTTTACTGCTGAGGAGTACTATATGGTATGGATGTATTTGTTTAGCCATTAACCTGTTAAAAGACATTTGGATTATTTCCCGTTTTAGGCTGTTAGAACATGAACAATTGTGTATAGTTTTTGTGTGGCATATGTGTGTGTGAGCATGCATTTTCTCTGAGATGAATGCCCAACAGTGAAATTGCTATCATGTGGTGATTGCATACATAGTTTTTGAAGAAACTGCCAAACTGTTTTTTAGAGTTTCATACCAGCAGTGTATGAGTGACCTAGTTTCTCCATATCCTTGCCTGTATTTGAGTACTAGTTTTAAAATGTTAGCCATTCTGATAGGTATCTTATTGTCATTTTGATTTGCATTTCTCTAATGACTTCAAGCTTATCTCACACCATTTCCTAAAACATTACACTGTTATCTTTGTCTTAAAATCTGGTTTATTTCCTATACCTAGAATGCCCTTTCCTATACCTCTTTTGCCAACACTAATACTTTTTATCATCGAATGCTCATGGTTAAACCAATACTGTATCCATGAAGTAGTTACTCCATATAAAAGAGACCTTGTGATTATTTAAACCTCCATAGCACTTTGTGTTTCCTTTATTATAATTATTTTACTGTTTATCATAATTCAATAGTGGTATTATACCCAAAGAAAGGCAGTGCCAAAGAATGCTCAAACTACCGCACAATTGCACTCATCTCACACACTAGTAAAGTAATTCTCAAAATTCTCCAAGCCAGGCTTCAGCAATATGTACATCACAAACTTCCAGATGTTCAAGGTGGTTTTAGAAAAGGCAGAGGAACCAGAGATCAAATTGCCAACATCCGCTGTCTCACCAAAAAAGCAAGAGAGTTCCAGAAAAACATCTATCTCTGCTTTATTGACTATGCCAAACCCTTTGACTGCATGGATCACAATAAACTGGAAAATTCTTCAAGAGATGGGAATACCAGACCACCTCACCAGCCTCCTGAGAAACCTATATGCAAGTCAGGAAGCAACAGTTAGAACTGGACATGGAACAACAGACTGGTTCCAAATAGGAAAAGGAGTACATCAAGGCTGTATACTGTTACCCTGCTTATTTAACTTCTATGCAGAGTACATCATGAGAAACGCTGGACTGGAAGAAACACAAGCTGGAATCAAGACTGCTGGGAGAAATATCAATAACCTCAGATATGCAGATGACACTACCCTTATGGCAGAAAGTGAAGAGGAGCTAAAAAGCCTCTTGATGAAAGTGAAAGAGGAGAGTGGAAAAGTTGGCTTAAAGCTCAACATTCAGAAAACGAAGATCATGGCATCCCGTCCCATCACTTCATGGGAAATAGATGGGGAAACAGTGGAAACAGTGTCAGACTTTATTTTTCTGCGCTCCAAAATCACTGCAGATGGTGATTGCAACCATGAAATTAAAAGACGCTTGCTCCTTGGAAGGAAAGTTATGACCAACCTAGATAGCATGTTCTAAAGAAGAGATATTACTTTGCCGACTAAGGTCCATCTAGTCAAGGCTATAGTTTTTCCAGTAGTCATGTATGGATGTGAGAGTTGGACTGTGAAGAAAGCTGAGCAGTGAAGAATTAATGCTTTTGAACTGTGGTGTTGGAGAAGACTCTTGAGAGTCCCTTGGACTGCAAGGAGATCCACCAGTCCATCCTAAAGGAGATCAGCCCTGGGATTTCTTTAGAAGGACTGATGCTAAAGCTGAAACTCCAATACTTTAGCCACCTCACGCAAAGAGTTGACTCATTGGAAAAGACTCTGATGCTGGGAGGGATTGGGGGCAGGAGGAGAAGGGGACAACAGAGGATGAGATGGCTGGAAGGCATCACTGACTCGATGGACATGAGTTTGGGTGAACTGTGGAAGCTGGTGATGGACAGGGAGGCCTGGTGTGCTGCGATTCATGGGGTCGCAAAGAGTCAGACACGACTGAGCAACTGAACTGACTGAACTGATTATACCTCTGCATAACCGATTTTAATTTAATTAAAACCAAGGGTGGTCTTTGGGATTTTTGTTTTCTCTAAAGCACAATAGATATTTTATGTATTATAGACAATCAGATATTAGTAAATTGAACTGATTATTCTGCAGCTCTCTTTTCCTTTTCTGTTTCACAGTAGTTTGGGCCCTTAATATTTCCTGTCTGTCTTAATTTGATAAAATCCTAACCGATTTGCCTGACTCCATCTGTTTTCAGTCTGAATCAATCTAATATATTGTGTAATGATAATTTTTCCAGGCAGGGCAAATTTTTTTCTCCAAACACACTATGGCCTTCTAAATAAGATCCAGTCTACTGAATATGGCACCTCCTTCTTCATCTCCTTAGCTACTCACTGCCTAAACTAAGCGTTTATTTTGATTCCTTAAACAACCTCTTTGGTATCATGGTACACATAAGAATAACATTAGTAAGTCACACTGGGATAGCTGCACACAACACCTTCTGATGGTGGTAATTGGCTTGTGGTCTCTGGCTACTCCAGTGTTTCCCTCAGCTGTCTTGAGAGTTGAGGATAATTTATTTAATCACTACTAGACCCATTTAGGGCTTCTCAGGTGGCACTAGGGATAAAGAACCTGCCTGACAAAGCAGGAGACATAAGAGATGCAGGTTCAGTTCCTGGGTTGGGAAGATCCCCTGGAGGAGGACACAGCAATCCACTCCAGTATTCTTGCCTGGGGAATCCCATAGAGAGTGGAGCATGGCGGGATATGGTCCATAGGGTCACAAAGAGTCAGATACAACTGAAGCACATAGCACATAGACCATTTAAGACACACCTTGGAGCAAGCTTTGTACCATGCTTCTGTACACCTTGACTTTGGCTCATATCATCTCCTTTCCTGGGAAACTTTGTCCTTCACTAACTCCCTGGTCCTGCATCCCCTCCTCCCAACATAGTGTCTGTTGTCAAAATGTATACCTATCTTTTAAGGCCTCACTCTGATGTTGCCTCAAAACTTTTTGTTTTTTATTTCTTCTAAAACTATCTTTTGTAGTTTTCCCCTGAAAAAAATTCCCTAAAACATTCCCTAAAAATATTTCCCCTAAAAAAAATTCCCTAAAACATTCCCTAAAAACATTTCCCCTAAAAAACAACATTTTATTTTCCATTTTCTGTAAAACTACAAATAATCTCTCTGGTATTAGTTAATTCTTGATACTTTTCCTTTCTTCAATCTCATAAGGTTGAAAATTCTTTGACTTGCACTTCACTCACTGTTTAATCCACCATCTTTTTAATCTTACTTAGCGTACAAGGTGTAGCCTACATATGTAAGACGTGAAACTAAATATTCTTTTGATCTGAATTGTTGGATATCTAATAAGAGGGTATTTTATGTTATCTTTAGAACAATTACATTTGACAGTGTTTATAGTCATTTCTCTTTAAAAAGAAATTAATCTCGATTTTCTTACATCATTTTTTTCAAAATCATTAGGTGAGTGGTTATCTAAATTTAGTGTACATAGAATAACCTGAAAGGCTTGTTAAAACACAGATTGCTAGTCTCCAATCCCAAAACTTTTGATTTAATAGGTATGGGGTAGTATTCAAAATTACCACTTCTAACAAATTTGCTTGTGATCTGTTGATCAAGGGATTACCTTTTGAAAAAATGTGCTTTAGGCTACAGATACACTTTTCTTCTGCTTCAGGAGTTCTTATAAAAATATATCATTTTGGTGGTGGTGGTGGTTTAGTTGCTAAGTCATGTCCGATTCTTGCAACCCTATGGACTGTAGCCTGCCAGGCTCTTCTGTCCATGGGATTCTCCAGGTAAGAAAACTGAAGTGGGTTGCCGTTTCCTTCTCCAACTTACCATTTCCTTCTCCGACATATATCATTTTAGAAGGACTTTTTTGCATATGTGGAACAAGACAGAATTGTTGTGAGTGAGTTAAAGTTAGAGGTTAGGCTTTCTAATCTCACCCTTTCTTTGTGGGGCGTATGCATAGGAAATAACAATGTCCTTTGGGATTTACTTTCTTGCAAATAAATCAGAACTCTCAAACTATAGATCCTTGTGGCCCAGGATTTTGGAGCTTCTGTATTTCTCTTATCATCTGCTAGAAGCCAGAGGTCACCAAGTCTTCATTATATTTGTGTTTAAATTCTAGAGGAGAGAGAGGGCCACGTTCATTGCCCAGCATTGTGGCCATCTTGAAAATGAGTGATTACAGCAAATACGTGGCATACAGAAGAATACAGCTATGAGTGAGAGAGGTGCATGTTCCTGGTGCCACATGGCTTTATCTCGTACCCTGTGAAGAATATTTCCCCCATAAAGAACAGCTCATTACTAAAGACAGTGGCATTTTAATTATGTTGTGAGTTTACCAGGGTTTGTGGACAATACTGTGAAGCTGGCCATCATTTATAACACTGATTCTGAGTTCCAAATAGCCAATTTGAGAATCAATTTACAGAATACAACTTATTTTCAAACTGGGCACTGCTTGCATTGCCGTTTGTGGAGCATATTTGTTCTACTCATTTCCCCAAATGGTTAATTTGTATATAGCAGGACAATAATATGAACAGGTGCTTAGTTTGTATAGAGAAACTGACAATCTCCTATAGCTAGACACTGTTTATTCACATAGAGTGGAGACAATGATATAAAAACCTTATTGTGGTCGTTGCAGTTTTTTGTTCTGGATCAGAGAAAAGCTAAAGACCATATCTGTGTTAGCCAGCTCTGCAGTGTGGCAAGTGTCCTGAAGCTATTGTGTCACTAGTAGCCATTCTGCTCATGTTTGGCTGGTGCTCAGGCTGAGGAGGACCATGAGAAATGAAGGACCAGGACTGAACACTTACACTGGCTTTGACACATAGCATATGTCCAAAAATAGTGGCCAAGATTGTTTCATGTTTATTTTACCAGATTTTGCATTAAGATGATTGTATGATGTCAATAATAGCTTGTCAGTGGTCTTGAACAAGGGATTATGGTTCTCCAAGAGGCCAGTTCTGACCCAGAGATCAGCCATGTAGGATGTTTAAGAGGGTGGCTCTTAAGATCAGATTTTATCTTTATCACATTCCTTATAGGAAAAATGTAGGGAAGCAGGGCTGGACTAAGGGGAAAGTGGGGCTGTGGTGCAGTTACCACACAGCCTCCCTTGGCCAACCCTGCTCTGTGGGTAGGATGACCTTTCAGAATTTCCCTGGCTTGGGTCAATGGGACTGACTCTGTCCTCTTGCATCCACCAGTCTTGGGATACAAGCTGCTCCTCCAAGGAGAGGGTGTGACTTTGGCTCAGGAAATTCCCAGAGAGGGCTGACAGTGTCATCAGCAGGGGAAATGCTTCCTTTGGTCCTGAAGGGGGGTCTGGGCTGAGGTCCGTGGTCCCAGTTGAATAGGCTATTAAAGGACTCGGCACAGTGAGAGGAACTGGAATACTATAATATGATCCTGATTTTTTGATTTATTGTTAAATCTTATAATAGCCTAAAAGTAGTTATTAAAACTCCACTTTACAGAAGGACATGCATAGGAAGAGGTAGTCTGCCCACAGCCAGATGGATGATAAGTACCTGAAGCAGAACCCAACACAGTTTCTTTCCAAAGCTACTGCTCTTTTGATTCTGTTTCTTGAACACACTCAGGAACTTGTCACACAGATTTTCAAAGCCAGGGCCAGTCCAGGACTGGCCTCAGACTGGATGAATACAGGCTAGGGCATCACTCCTGAGTGCCAGGCTTAGGGCAGGAAGGTTCCTAACAGTTAGTAGCAGAGGCCTTGGTTGGAGCTTAGCTCACAATGAACAGAGCTAGGGGAGAGTGACGACAGATCAGAGACCCAAAACTCGATGTTTCCACCTCAAAATGAAGGAGTTCGCTGACTGCAATGCGGTGATTTATTAACAGGTGAAACAGGCTTTCAAATTAAGCTCACACTACACTGATTTGTAGACTGTTAAAAAAATAGCTCTATTTTCTATAGATTTGATCTTCTCTAAGAATCTCCTTTTATCTATTTAGTGAGGTGGATGAAAGTAAAAATCCAAATCTACTCATTCTAGTCCAATAATTTATATAGGCTTTTAAGATGACTCAGGGTCTTTTATATCAAGTCCTAATCTCTGAGATTCCTCCCCGGCCCCATGCTTTCTTTCCAGAACAATATCGATGTGTATGGAGGTGGACATGACTTGGCCTGATGGTGCCAGGGAGAAACGGTGGGGCCAGGAGCCATGAACAGGTACTGGTACTGCTTCTTCTCCTGGCCGCAGTTCCCCTTACCTGCCACCGAGGTCAGCTCAGGTCAAGCTGAGGTCTCTTCCCTCTGGCTCAGTCACATCTCTAAGGACTTCGCTGAAGACCCAGCCTCCCCTTGCCTCTGACAAAGCCCCGTGGGCCTGCCTGAAATCTGCTTGCAACTGATTTGATGCCCAACTCTGGTTTTTCCTGCCGCTTCCAGCCTCTGGGTCATCAGATCTTTCTTGCTAGCCAGCATATCAACTACCTCCAGCATCCCTCCATGATGCACGTGGGAACCTCTACCTACTGATCATGCCCTCAGGATTAGGAAATCTTTAGACAGCTAGGTGTAGGCCTTCTATCTCTGACCAACAGGAAGAGGTGACAGCTGACCTCTTTACATTAGAATGGCCATCCTGTTGCTTATCTGAGGATGGCTGGTTAAGTCACTACCTCACCATCTCAGACAGAAATGGGGTCGAAGCATGCTGACTTTTGGCTTGACCCTCAGTCTCTTTCCCATGCCTCCTGCATTGGCTGAAAGGGTTTAATATTGCCAAATAGTCTTTCTATCAGTTATGCCACATGCAGTGAATCCTCTTTGCACTCTTTATTAGCATCCGATTGTCTATGCAATACATTCTCATTGAAATCTGCCTTAATTTCTGCAGACTTAAAATGCCTCAGAATTAAACATTTTGCCAAAGTGGAGGAAAAAGCCTTTCTAAAACTTTGCTTGTAATTAATTACTGAATTCAATAATTTAAAGTATCCCTTGGCTGCTTGATTGTATAGTCAAAAAAAAAAAAAAAGCTGTAGCTAAATTTCTCAGAAATTGAAATATTCATACACTAAGCCATTTCTTATGTAATTGTAATGGGTACTTTCAAGTCCACAGAATATGATCAGAACTCTAAGAGGTCAAAAGAGCAATTTTAAATCATTAATATTAAAGACTTCTTTAGTCATTCAATTTCCTTTAAAAATCTCATCAGTATGTAGTTTACTTTCATTCCCTACTGACAGACCATTTCTAAAATTTGACAGCTTAGCAGTGTTTTTACTAATCTCATATTCGGAAGTGTTGTGTAGTTGACAATTTTGGTACGCGGTGTCATCCGTGGACCAGCAGACCCGCCATCACCTGGAGTTTGTTAGAAATGCAGAGTGCAGGCACACCCCAGACCTACTGAATCTGAAATTCAACAAAGTCCCCAGGGGTCTTGTATGCACGTTACTAACTGAGACGCACTGGTCAGCAACTCTGGTGAAAACCCTCTAAAGAGACATCATAATTCACTCAGTGTTTTTATAAACCATGTACAGCAAATAATAAAGTGGAATCAAACCATCCTCTTTGCACTCTGGATCATGGTGTATTATTTTTTTCAAATCTGTGCTCCCCATTTTTCCAACAATTGAAATAGAGGCAGCTGTTCACTCAGTGTACCTGGGTTATGCCTATTCAGGGCTCTGTTAGGTTTTTGCATCAGTCAAGCCAGCTGAGAGCAGCTGTGGCCCAGCTTTGTCAGCACATCTTCAGGCCACCTGTTACAACAATCGACATTAGAACACTCCCAGGCAATCCTGTGTGTAGTTCTTTCCTCCCCCATTCCCCAGTAAGAGCCCACAATAATTGAAAGCAATATAAATTGCTTGTCAAAAGTAAATCTCTATGAAGAAAAGCAGCTGTGTTATATGGAAGGGAGCTAATTTTCCTGAGTAGTTCCCTTCCTCCTCATCCTAAAACGATCGGAGAAAGAGGAATGGGAGGATGGTTTGCAAAATTTCCCCCTCCCCCAATCCCTCCAGGAAAGAACTCTACAGCCAAAGAAAAATGAAGAGCTAAACAAAGATACTGTTAATGTAGGCCAAACCCAGAAGTGTGAGGATAATTGAGGATAAGAGTTCTTTTGTTCTCCCTTCCCACTCCCTGCTATTTTCTCCTGGCTCATTCCTCCGTTTAACTTTATCCTCAACAATTGCCCTACCTTTGTAGCATTCCAAGAATACCTCTAAGCATCTACCTCTTCCTGTGTACACCCACTCCTTCCTGCTCAACAGTGTTTTGTGGCTTGGGTAACTCAGCAGATAGACTGATGTGGAGTCATGCCTATATCTCCGTTCTTTGATGATAGGGGACTAGAACCCCTAAACAGGCACTCTGAGTGGCATCAAGTAGAGTTTAAGGAGGAAAGAGGGCACAGAATCCAGCGTGCCTGGTGATGGGTGTAAGCTGTTGGCTTTTATTAGGAAGGTGCAACAATGATTATAAATAAAGATGATAACAGTGGCTCCATCTGAACACCCATGTCATGTTTGTTTACTTGTTACAGAGTTTTGAGGCAGATATCATTATTATTATCACCATCATCACTGCTCTAAGAAATGAAAAAGAAATCCACAGTTAGTTAACTGTGGTATCAGGTTTCATACCCAGCTTTGATTCCCAAGCCACTGGTCTTGCTACAGTGGCCTGCTTCCCTTATGGGTGTCTTAGCAGATGGGCATAGCATGAACACAGACGTGTCTGGCAACAAGACGATACATGGATATGCAGCCAGGTAGCCATATGGTGGGCATTAGGAAAGTCTGGTTGGAAGTAATAGAACATCTGCTGTGGGCCTAGGGTTCATGGGCAGAATTTGAATACTGAAAGTGTGGTTAAAAGCCAAGTAAGGTCTAGTCTTAGGAGAATGAAGATTCTTGGCAATTATCAGTTGTAGGCTCTCTATCTGAGTAGAAGTGAAGAGGAAAAGTTAAAATTTTACATAACCTCCTTCTCATTCTGCCTCTGTAACTCAGCTTGCACCTTGCAAAGTCTAGATCATGTAGGTCACGTAGTCTCAGAAAGTGGGGACTTGCAATACTAGGAACTGGAATTTATCTCATTTACCCTTGTCCTGCTCTTTGCAGTTGCGCAGCCCCTGCAAACCTGCTTACTCATGCCTGTCCAGGCCAGGCATCCCTGTCTCCATCTTGACTGCTGTTCCTGCACGTGCCTCTTAGTTTAAACCAGCCTGTTAACAGCTAGTGTGGCCCACTACAGTCTGTCTGTAAAAACCCTGTAATCCCTTTGTTCAGGGCCCAGAGCTTGGAGTGTTAACTCCTCTGGGCCCGCGGTGTAATAAATCTGAGTTCTCCAGCTCTCCGAGTGTGGTGCGTGGATTCTCAAGTGCTGGTTTCTGCAACAGAAGTAATTATCTGGAATAGAATATGGGGGCTGAGTCCTAGTAGCCAGTTACTGAGAAGAACCAGGAACAAGGATAAAGTGGGAACAACAAGGAAATGAGAAAACTGTGTTTCATTTTCACTGGAGATTTAGACCTGTGAATTGTGGGATTCCCTCTAATGAGTACAGAACTGGTTCTAGACTAGGATGCAGTGGAATCTGAAGGTGGGGATTCAGGCAAAGAGGGAACATTCTCTGGCGCTTCCCTTCAAAGTAGTAGAAATTTCAGTGGAAATCATAGAAACTCAAGGACTTTATAGTGAAACAGAATATTGTATGAAGGTGTTATGCTTTCTATTACTAGGACTTTTGCAAGCATCCCCTTACTTATGCGGCATTCAGTGGTTTCTGTTGGCACTTATTCACCCGTAACTGTGGCCCCAAGGACCTCTCTAATGTATCCCTGTCTGGTTGTCTGACCTCCTTCTTAACAGTTTCTCTTTCACTCACTGTTCTCTGTCAGGATTACTCAAAGAAAATGCTGATATTTTGGGTGGAAATTTTCTTTCTGGAGCAGACTTTGCCCATAGTGCTAGATATTTAATATTCAGTGTTCTTGGCCCCTGTTCATGAAATAGCAGCAACACCAACCAGGCTATTATGTGACAATCAGAAGTGCGCCCACACATTTCTGACCTCCAGTGAAGGCTGGCTCTGTGGTTTTCTGGCATGTCCTTACTTTAATATGCCAAGCTTGTTCCTGTCCCAGGACTGTCATGTTTGCCTTGGATCTTCCTTCCATGATGTTTCATATTACTTTTCATTTTTCAGTCTCCATCTCACTTTCTCCAAGAGCATTTCCTAACCCCCATTCTGAGCATTTACCGTGATATTACTTTCTTTTCTTCTTTCTCTTTCCTCTTGCTCTCAGTGGAGTGAAACCTTTATGAGAAGGGGACCTTGTACTTCACTTTCACCATGCACATTGACATGCAGAGGAGTGCCTGATTTTTTAGGGAAGTCCTCAAGTGTTTTTTAATTTTATGAATTAAAAATTTTGAGTATTATGAATAAAGGGGAAGGTGATTGCTTTCCAATATCCTGTATAAGAGATTTCTACATTGCATAGGAAGTTGGGTTTTTATCAGAGAGTCCCTTGGACTGCAAGGATATCCAACCAGTCCATTCTGAAGGAGATCAGCCCTGGGATTTCTTTGGAAGGAATGATGCTAAAGCTGAAACTCCAGTACTTTGGCCTCCTCATGCAAAGAGTTGACTCATTGGAAAAGACTCTGATGCTGGGAGGGATTGGGGGCAGGAGGAGGAGGGGACGACAGAGGATGAGATGGCTGGATGTCATCACTGACTCGATGGACATGAGTCTGAGTGAACTCCAGGTGTTGGTGATGGACAGGGAGTCCTGGCGTGCTGCGATTCATGGGGTTGCAAAGAGTCGGACACAACTGAGTGACTGAACTGAACTGAAGATTCTATTGCATTCTTTTCCATAGCTTCTGCAGTATTTGAAGCAGGAGAAATTCTTTTTGGTGACCTTCTAATGGTGAGCTTCTAATGTCCTGTTTGCATTATTTACCTGAAGATAAATATGACTCTACAGTTAACAGCATAATTAAACCCCCCTCTTAGAAAAGACATTTGAATGATAAACTAGGTCTTCACCTCATCAAGACAAAACTGCTGAACATAGATATACAAATATGACCTCCCAATATTGAACATAACCTAGTTTTGTCAGTATGACTGGGAAGGTCATGGAGTTAGTGGAGAGCCTTGAGCAACCTTCTTGATATTAAAAAAAGTCAAGAAGCCATTCAACCATTTTTCTTGCATTATCCCTTGGATTCCTGGTGATCTGATGTGCACTGGGGGATGATGATTTGAGGGATCACTTCATCCAGCTGTCACTGAAATCAAGAATGGTCCCAGAGGAGGCTTATTTGGTTCAAAACATTTTAGTCCTCTTGTAAATTAAGCGTAGAAGGAATTGGAGTCTGGTTGGTTCACTAATACCATTGTTTCCACGTATCACACAGCCCTCTACACTTAGTTTATAAGAGGACTAAAATGTTTTGAACCAAATAAGCCTTCTATGCGGCCATTCTTGATTTCAATGATAGTTAGATGAAGTGGTCCCCCAGACCCCAGGAGTTCTTTGAGGGGCTTCTGAAAAAGCATGGCTGAGGTTGCTTTACATTTGTTCACTGTTTTCAGTTCATATCTCCTTCCTGGGTCAAACTGGACCTTGTTTTAGAGGTGTAACACTTCACAGTCCTAAAACTTATATCCATACTATGCTAATCCTTCCAGATACTTTTAGATCCACCCCACCCTTCCTTATTCTCTTCTGTACCAAAGGGTTGACTTCTTGCAAATGACATTTCCCAGATCTCTTGCCATCTAGCTTCAGTTAGGTTAGGCCAGTGAGAGGCACTGGAGCAGAACTGGAGGGCAAGAAAGGGGAGCAGCTGGAGTGTTTCCTCTCCTTCCTGCCTCAGTGCCCATCCCTGGCTGTGTCTTCTCTGTGGTTCTGGCACTTACTGATGACCTCCACCCTGAGCTCAATAGCACCATCAGCGATGGCCAGCTTTCTGTCCACTTACCTAAGCTATAGTTTCGAAAGCTACATGTTGCAGTGAAGGTTTTTGTGGATGTGATTAACATTTACCATCAGTTGACTTTAAGGAAAGCAGATTACCCTCCAAAATGTGAGTGGGCCTCATCCACTCAGTTGAAGGTCTTAAGAGCAAGGACTGAAGTTTCCCAAAGAAGAAGCAGTGCTGGTTCGAGGTTGCAACATCACATTTTACCTCAATTTCTAGCTGCCAGCCAGCTTCACAAATTTCTAACTTGCCAGTCCTTGCAATCACGTGAACCTATCCTATTCCTCTCTCTTTCTTTCTTCTCTCTTACTCCTCTCTCTCCCTTTCCTTCCCCTTTCTTTCCTGCCCCCATTGGTTCCCTTTCTCCAGAGAACCCTGATACGCCCCTTCTTTCCATTGTCTTTTGAGGCTTGAGGGTAACAGTGACTTCGTATAATTGTTTATCTCTGGGATTACTTCCAGCTCCTTTGTGAACCAGTTCTCTGCATTCAGTTCTTGCTATTGAACTGTAATATGGGTATTGTCTTCCTAACTGAATCCAGCTTTATCCCAAGGAAGATTTTTAAGTCATTCAAAATCTAATCTGCTCTTCTCTTAGGACAGATAAGAGGCCTGCTCCCTTAGCACTTAAATATAAAGGGGTAGGACTCAAGGATGGAGAAGGCAATGGCGCCCCACTCCAGTACTCTTGCCTAGAGAATCCTGTGGATGGAGGAGCCTGGTAGGCTACAGTCCATGGGGTCGCTAAGAGTTGGACACGACTGCGTGACTTCACTTTCACTTTTCACTTTCATGCATTGGAGAAGGCAATGGCACCCCTCTCCAGTATTCTTACCTGGAGAATCCCAGGGACAGAGGAGCCTGTTGTGCAGCTGTCTATGGGGTCGCACAGAGTCGGACACGACTGATGTAACTTAGCAGCAGCAGCAGCACTCAAGGAAACTTTATGAAAAAGAAGAGCCTGTATTACTGTGCTGTTCTCTGTTCCTGTCTAGTTTAGAATTAACAATTGTAAAAGAATGAAATAGTGCCATTTGCAGCAACATAGATGGACCTAGAGATTGTCATTATGAGTGAAGTAAGTCAGAGAAAGACAAATATCGTTTGATATTGCTTATATGTGGAAGTCAAAAATGTTACCAACGAACTTATTTACAAAACAGAAATAGAGTCGCAGATGTAGATAACAAACATGGTTACCGGGCAGGCATGGGGGTGGGGGGTGTGCAGGAAGTGAAGAAGGGATAAATGGAGAGATCATGGTTGACATATACACACTACTATAAGTAAAATAACTAACAAGGAGGTACAGTATAGCACAGGTAACACTGCTCAGTACTCTGTAATAGCCTATATTGGAAAAGAATCTGAAAAAATGTGCCTATGCATATACATGTGACTGATTCACTTTGCTGTACACCCAAAACTAGTACAACATTGCAATCAACCATACTGCAATAACATTTTTTTAAAAAGAAGTGACAATTGCAGATGAGAAAACAGTTGTTGGGTGAGGCACTTCTATGGTTGAACAGACCACTAGAGGAGGCCTTGACTTTGGGTGTGGATGTTGGCTGGAGTGGGGAGAGGGAAGTTAGATGAGTGAAGCTGTGACTGAGTATGAGAGAGGCAGAGGGTAGAACTGAGTAGATGGGATCTGTCTGATCGAGCAGGACTGGGTGTTTGCATGTAAGTAGGACTCAGTGTGTGTTTGTGTGGAAGTAGGGCTTGGCAGTGTGTGTGTGTACATGTGTGTATGTGACTGGGTCTGTATATCCACGTGCATAGGACTGTATGTGTGAGTGAGTGCATGTGACCAAAGTTGGATATTTCTGTAAAGGAGAGCATGGGACTGAGTGTAAGTATACTTGTGTTTTTGTCCTCCCAAAATTCATGTGTTGAAACCTAACCCCTAGTATGACAGTATTAGAAAGTAGGACCTTTGGGATGTGCTTGTCTTCCATGAGATGAATGAGATTAGTGTCCTTATAAATAATCATATTAGTGCCCTTATAATTTCATGAATGAGATTAGAGCCCTTATAAAAGAGACCACAGAGAGCTCCCTTGTTCTTTCACCATCTGAGGACATAGCAAAAATACACCGTCTATGAACCAGGAAGAGGCCCTCACCAGATCTGCTGGCCTCTTGATCTTAAACTTCCAGCAGTTCCCTACCGAACTGCAAGAGAAAATGTTTGTAGTTATTGTCACCTAGGGTATGGTATTTTTGCATAGGAGTCTGAACAGACTAAGACATCTTACATATGAAATGGGAAAGCTCTGTGTGAGTGCTGTGTGACAATATACTTATTGTAGAGTAACTCAAGGAGAGGAAGTATAAGAGAATAGTGAGAACAGGAGGACTGGGGTGAGAGAATGAGAATCAGTGAGCCTATACTCAGCAGCATAAACATGTGGGCTCCATCAGCCTAGAAACCAGATTCCTGGGGAGCAGATATGACCTGCAGTATACAGGGAGAGACTTTAGGTACTTCTGATAGAGCATGGGCTAATTCCAGGGTGTTCAGTTCAGTTCAGGTCAGTCGATCAGTCGTGTCTGACTCTTTGTGACCCCATGGACTGCAGCACGCCAGGCCACCCTGTCCATCACTAACGCCTGGAGTTTACTCAACTGGTGATGCCATTCAACCGTCTCACCCTCGGTTGGCCCCTTCTCCTCCTGCCCTCAATATTTCCCAGCATCAGAGTTTTTTCAAATGAGTCAGTTCTTCACATCAGGTGGCCAAAGTATTGGAGTTCCAGCTTCAGCATCAGTCCTTGTAATGAATATTCAGGACTGATCTCCTTTAAGATGGACTGGTTGGATCTCCTTGCTGTCCAAGGGACTCTCAAGAGTCTTCTCCAACACCACAGTTCAGAAGCATCAATTCTTTAGCACTCAGCTTTCTTCATAGTCCAACTCTCACATCCATACATGACTACTGGAAAAACCATAGCTTTGACTAGATGGACCTTTGTTGCCAAAGTAATCTTTCTGCTTTGTAATAAGCTGTCTAGGTTGGTCATAATTTTCTTCCAAGGAGCAAGCGTTTGTTAATTTCATGGCTGCAGTCACCATCTGCACTGATTTTGGAGCCCCCAAAATACAGTCTGTCACTGTTTGCACTGTTTCCCCATCTATTTCCCATGAAGTGATGGGACCAGATGCCATGATCTTCGTTTTCTGAATGTTGAGCTTTAAGCCAACTTTTTCACTCTCCTCTTTCACTTTCTTCAAGAGGCTCTTTAGTTCTGCTTCACTTTCTGCCATAAGGGTGGTGTCACCTGTGTATCTGAGGTTATTGATATTTCTCCCTGCAGTCTTGATTCCAGCTTGTGGTTCTTCCAGTCCAGCGTTTCTCATGATGTACTCTGCATATAAGTTAAATGAGCAGGGTGATAATATACAGCCTTGACATACTCCTTTCCCTATTTGGAACCAGTCTGTTGTTCCATGTCCAATTCTAACTGTTGCTTCTTGACCTGCATACAGATTTCTCAGGAGGCAGGTCAGGTGGTCTGGTACTCCCATCTCTTGAAAAATTTTCCACAGTTTATTGTGATCCACACAGTCAAAGGGTTTGGCATAGTCAATAAAGCAGAAGTAGATGTTTTTCTGGAACTCTCTTGCTTTTTCGATGATCCAACAGATGTTGGCAATTTGATCTCTGGTTCCTCTGCCTTTTCTAAATCCAGCTTGAACATCTGGAAATTTACGGTTCATGTACTCCTGAAGTCTGGCTTGGAGAATGGAGTACAATTGTGTGGTAGTTTGAACATTCTTTGGCATTGCCTTTCTTTGGGATTGGAATGAAAACTGACCTTTTCCAGTCCTGTGTCCTCTGCTGAGTTTTGCAAATTTGCTGGCATATTGAGTGCAGCACTTTCACAACATCATCTTTTAGGATTTGAAATAGCTCTACTGGAATTCCATCACCTCCACTAGCTTTGTTCGTAGTGATGCTTTCTAAGGTCCACTTGACTTTCCATTCCAGGATGTTTGGCTCTAGGTGAGTGATCAAACCATCGTGTTTATCTGGGTCATGAAGATCTTTTTTGTATAGTTCTGTGTATTCTTGCCACCTCTTTTTGATATCTTCTGCTTTTGTTAGGTCCATATCATTTCTGTCCTTTATTGTGCCCATCTTTGCATGAAAATTTCCCTTGGTATGTCTAATTTTCTTGAGGAGATCTTTACTCTTTCCCAATCTATTGTTTTCCTCTATTCCTTTGCACTGATCACTGAGGATGGCTTTCTTATCGGTCCTTGCTATTCTTTGGAACTCTGCATTCACATGGGTATATCTTTGCTTTTCTCCTTTGTCTTTCACTTTCTCTTCTTTTCATAGCTGTTTGTAAGCCTCCTCAGACAACCATTTTGCCTTTTGCATTTCTTTTCCTTGGGGACAGTCTTGATCACTGCCTCCTGTACAATGTCATGAACCTCTGTCCATAGTTCTTTAGGCACTCTATCAGATCTAATCCTTTGAATCTATTTGTCATTTCCACTGTATAGTGGTAAGGGATTTGATTTAGGTCATACCTGAAAGGTCTAGTGATTTTCCCTACTTTCTTCAGTTTGAGCCTGAATTTGGCAGTAAGGAGTTTATGATCTGAGCCACAGTCAGCTCCTGATCTTGGTCTTGTTTTGCTGACTCTGTAGAGCTTCTCTATCTTTGGTTGCAAAGAATATAATCAATCTGATTTTTGGTTTTGACCATCTCGTGATGTCCATATGTAGAGCCTTCTTTTGTGTTGTTGGAAAAGGGTGTATGCATGACCAGTGTGTTCTCTTGGCAAAACTCTGTTAGGCTTTGCCTTTCTTCATTCTGTATTCCAAGGCCAAATTTGCCTGTTACTCCAGGTGTTTCTTGACTTCCTACTTTTGCATTTCAGTCCCCTATAATGAAAAGGACATCTTTTGAGGGTGTTAGTTCTAGAAGGTCTTGTAGGTCTTCATAGAACCATTCAAATTCAGCTTCTTCAGCATTATTGATGGGGGCATAGACTTGGTTTACTGTGATATTGAATGGTTTGTCTTGGAAATGAACAGAGATCATTCTTTCGTTTTTGAGATTGCATCCAAGTACTGTGTTTCGTACTCTTTTGTTGACTATGATAGCTAATTCATTTCTTCTAGGAGATTCTTGCCCACAGTAGTAGATATAATGGTCATCTGAATTAAACTCACTCATTCCAGTCCATTTTAGTTCACTGATTTCTAAAATGTTGACGTTCACTCTTACCATCTCTTGTTTGACCATTTCCAATTTTTCTTAATCCATGGACATAATGTTCCAGATTCCTATGCAATATTGCTCTTTACAGCATTGGACTTAATTCCATTACCAGTCACATCCACAGCTGGGTGGTGTTTTTGCTTTGGCTCCATCCCTTCATTCTTTTTGGAGTTATTTCTCCACTGATCTCCAGTAGCATATTGGGCACCTACCGACCTAGAAAGTTCATCTTTCAGTGTCCTATCTTTTTTCCCTTTCATACTGTTCATGGGGTTCTCAAAGCAAGAATACTGAAGCGGTTTGCCATTCCCTTCTCCAGTGGACCACGTTTTGTCAGAACTCTCCACCACGAGCCATCCATCTTAGGTGGCCCTACAAGGGCATGGTTCATGGTTTCATTTAGTTATACAAGGCCCTGGTCCATGTGATCAGATTGGTCCATGTGACCACTCCAGGGTGTAGACTTCTCAGAGCTCATTGTGGAGACCAGGTAGATGACTTAAGGCCCAGTGAGGGAAGATATGAAGCTGTAACAAAATAATTACATTTAATTAATTGAGATTTTAATTTTATCTCTTCTCAACTCCAGTATCTACCCATACTTGAAAAATTGTATTCATCACAGAGATCCCAACACACACATCAGAGAGGTTTAATGAGGCAGGCTAGTCTTGGCAGTCTTGTCTTTTTTCCATTCTGAGCAGGTACATCCTATTATGTTCTCTGCCACCCCTGCCCCGTTCTCTTTTTTTTATGCTGACTTATGTTACAGAACTTATTTCTTCTGATTGAAACTGAAAGAGTGATTATTGCCCTTAGTTAAATAAAGAGATTAAATTGAAAGTCTGAATTATACCTACATGTCAGGATTGCTTGCAGTAAGTTATGAAAAGGTTATTTAGAAGAAGGATGTGTCTTTCCTATTCAATAAATAACCAAAAAATATTGATATGGTTGTTAGATAATGTTTCTTTTTTTTTATCTTTATTTTTACTTTATTTTACTTTACAGTACTGTATTGGTTTTGACATACATTGACCTGAATCCACCATGGGTGTACATGAGCTCCCAAACATGAACCCCCCTCCCACCTCCCACCCCACATCATCCCTCCGGATCATCCTCGTGCACCAGCCCCAAGCATCCTGCATCCTGCATCGAACATAGACTGGTGATTCATTTCTTACATGATAGTATACATGTTTCAATGCCATTCTCCCAAATCATCCCACCCTCTCCCTCTCCCTCAGAGTCCAAAAGTCCACTCTACACATCTGTGTCTCTTTTGCTGTCTCGCATACAGGGTCATCATTACCATCTTTCTAAATTCCATATATATGTGTTAGTATACTGTATTGGTGTTTTTCTTTCTGGCTTACTTCACTCTTTATAATTGGCTCCAGTTTCATCCACCTCATTAGAACTGATTCAAATGTATTCTTTTTAATGGCTGAGTAATACTCCATTGTGTATATGTACCACTGCTTTCTTATCCATTCATCTGCTGATGGACATCTAGGTTGTTTCCATGTCCTGGCTATGATAAACAGTGCTGCGATGAACACTGGGGTACATGTGTCTCTTTCAATTTTGGTTTCCTCGGTGTGTATGCCCAGCAGTGGGATTGCTGGGTCATAAGGCAGTTCTATTTGCAATTTTTTAAGGCCTCTCCACACTGTTCTCCATAGTGGCTGTACTAGTTTGCATTCCCACCAACAGTGTAAGAGGGTTCCCCTTTCTCCACACCCTCTCCAGCATTTATTGCCTGCAGACTTTTGGATCGCAGCCATTCTGACTGGTGTGAAGTGGTACCTCATTGTGGTCTTGATTTGCATTTCTCTAATAATGAGTGACGTTGAGATCTTTTCATGAGTTTGTTAGCCATCCGTATGTCTTCTTTGGAGAAATGTCTATTTAGTTCTTTGGCCCATTTTTTGATTGGGTCGTTTATTTTTCTGGAATTGAGCTGCATAAGTTGCTTGTATATTTTTGAGATTAGTTGTTTGTCAGTTGCTTCATTTGCTATTATTACCTCAACATAATAAAAGCTATATATGACAAACCCACAGCAAACATTATCGTCAGTGGTGAAAAATTGAAAGCATTTCCCCTAAAGTGAGGAACAAGACAAGGGTGCCCACTTTCGCCGCTACTATTCAACATAGTTCTGGAAGTTTTGGCCACAGCAATCAGAGCAGAAAAAGAAATAAAAGGAATCCAAATTGGAAAACAAGAAGTAAAACTCTCACTGTTTGTAGATGACATGATCCTCTACATAGAAAACCCTAAAGACTCCACCAGAAAATTACTAGAGCTAATCAATGAATATAGTAAAGTTGCAGGATATAAAATCAACACACAAAAATCCCTTGCATTCCTATACACTAATAATGAGAAAGTAGAAAAAGAAATTAAGGAAACAATTCCATTCACCATTGCGACGAAAAGAATAAAATACTTAGGAATATATCTACCTAAAGAAACTAAAGACCTATATATAGAAAACTATAAAACATTGGTGAAAGAAATCAAAGAGGACATTAATAGATGGAGAAATATACCATGTTCATGGATCAGAAGAATCAATATAGTGAAAATGAGTATACTACCCCAAAGCAATCTACAGATTCAATGCAATCCCTATCAAGCTACCAGCGGTATTTTTCACAGAACTAGAACAAATAATTTCAAGATTTGTATGGAAATACAAAAAACCTTGAATAGCCAAAGCAATCTTGAGAAAGAAGAATGGAACCGGAGGAATCAACTTGCCTGACTTCAGGCTCTACTACAAAGCCACAGTCATCAAGACAGTATGGTACTGGCACAAAGACAGAAATATAGATCAATGGAACAAAATAGAAAGCCCAGAGATAAATCCACACACATATGGACAGCTTATCTTTGACAAAGGAGGCAAGAATATACAGTGGAGTAAAGACAATCTCTTTAACAAGTGGTGCTGGAAAAACTGATCAACCACTTGTAAAAGAATGAAACTAGATCACTTTCTAACACCACACACAAAAATAAACTCAAAATGGATTAAAGATCTAAATGTAAGACCAGAAACTATAAAACTCCTAGAGGAGAACATAGGCAAAACACTCTCCGACATAAATCACAGCAGGATCCTCTATGATCCACCACCCAGAATACTGGAAATAAAAGCAAAAATAAACAAATGGGATCTAATTAAAATTAAAAGCTTCTGCACAACAAAGGAAACTATAAGCAAGGTGAAAAGACAGCCTTCTGAATGGGAGTAGATAATGTTTCTATTGGAGCCAAAAATATAATATATGAAGAGGAAAAGTTAAAATTTTACCTCCTTCTACCTTTGTAACTCAGCTTGCTCCTTGCAAAGTCTAGATCATGTAGGTCTCAGAAAGTGGGGACTCACAATACTAGGAACTGGAGCTTATCTCACTTACCTTTTTCCTGCTCTTTGCAATCTCCCTACCGCTTGCAAACCCAAAAGCCTGCTTAATCATGCCTGTCCATGTATAAAAAACTCTGTAACCCCTTTGTTTGGGGCTCAGAGCTTGGAGTGTTAACTCCTCCTGGCCTGCTGGAGTAATAAACCTGAGTTCTCCAACTCTCCAAGTGTGGTACTTGGTTTCTCGAGTACTGGTTTCTGCAACATATATAATCATCTCTAGATAGTAAGTTAAAAGTTTATTAGCTAAGTTCCCATGAACTAAGTTCCAAGAATCCCTTGAAGTCATATTCAGAAATCTGAAGATGCATTTTTCTGGATGGAGCATCCACAGTGTGCATTGAAGTCTTGAATGGAGACCCTGACCTCCCAAGGTTACAAACCACTGTTTTAGAGATTACCTCCACTACAGATGCTGAATTCCTTGTGGGACTTCTGTATTAGTGGTTTCACTGAAGCTGCTCTTGCTGCTTTGGCTAGTGCTGGTTCTGCCTGGGCTTGACCTTCACTCGGTTGCTGTTACAGAAACTTTGCAATCCTTAGAGTCAGCATCAAAGGGAAAGAAAAAGAGAGGGAATTTGCTATCTATTCACATAAACGTAGTATAAATAAATTTAGTTTATCTGTATATATAATAATTTTTTATTGCATCAGTTTCCATGGCAACTAGTTCTTTAAAATATTCTAATCCTTTGGAATTTAGGTTTGTTCATTCAATACCTTATTCCAAATATTGGCATACTGATAATTTTGCTCATTTTAGATAATATTCTTTCAAAATTGAAAAGAGCTTCTCTTTCTCTTGAACTTTTTTTTTTCTTTCCTGTGCTGCAATTACTAAGAGGGAGTTGCATCTATTTTTGTGTATATGTAGGGTAGATCCAGATTTGTGGAACTTCAAGTTTATACAGTTCTGGGCCCTTTAAGAAAAAGAATACCTATTATGCATGCAGCAATGCTAGGGAGTTTCTCTGGGCCTTAGGCAGTGAGGGGTCCTGAATCTTGGACATCACCTAGGGCATCACTGGGGGTCCCATGGAGGCTCAGATGGTAAAGAATACGCATGCAATGTTGGAGACCTGGGTTCAATCCCTGGGTCGGGAAGATCCCCTGGAGAAGGGAATGGCTAGTCACTCCACTATTCTTGCCTGAAAAATCCCATGGACAGAGGAGCCTGGCGGATTTACAGTTCATGGGGTTGCAAAGAGCCGAACTTGACTGAGCGACTAACAATGTATCATTAGCATCACCTTATGCGAATGCATGCCCGTGAGAAACAAACCTGTTTAACTTTTTAATGGCAGGGTCAGGGGTTAACTTTGACCAATTTGTTTAATTTTAACTCCACCCTTAAGAAGAGCTAAGTGGCCAAATCATTTATTCAGTGTTAACTTGAGGAATTTATACAAATTTAGACTATGCCTGAAATCCACAAGAATTCAAATACCATAAGCACTGTAGTGCTAAATGAGCAGTTCAGGGGAGAGTCGGTTCAATTTACAAGTTCAAAAACAGCTTGTTTCCTTGAGATCCTCAAAGAAGTGTCCTGGTTCAGAAAGAAAAAAATACAGAAAGGAAGCTTTGTTCTAAAAGTCAACTTTATCTTTAGGAGGTTGGTTGCTTCACACTCCTTGGCTCTGAGTAAATTAGTAAGGAGAAAAACAATGCTGTCATGAAACTCTCAGTGGGATTTATTTGTTTCAGAAATAATTGTGAATGGGATGAGAAAGAAAATGTGTGAATGAGAGAGATTGGAATGAGCTCCATAGAAATAAAATTTTATATAAAAACAAATGTTGATGTGGGCATGCAAAAAATTTTTTAAATGTGCCATTAATATTTCATTTTATCATTAAATTGTAAGCTGCTAAAGATTCTGAATTTATTGAATAAATATCTGATGCAGGGGAAAAAAAAAAACTTGCCTGGCTTTGAGAAGCAACAAGCTTAGGAGAAAAAAATGTATAGGAATTCTTACGATAAGGTCAAGGTGAAAACATTGCATTTCCTCTATAGTTGCACTGCATAATCTAAAGATGGCTGGAAAGGAGCCAATCAATTAAAAATACAGCTAGAGGGAACCGTTCAGGGAGAAAGCTTATGGCAGTAGCAGTCCATGAAAACATTCACTTTCTCTGTCTCTCTTCCCAAGTGAAAAATAAACTTTGATTATCCCTTTATCAAAGGAGGGTATTCAATTGCCAGTGAAATGTGGAAATTGCATCTCTCAAACAGCATGGTATCCAATTATCCTTATAGAAAATATTTTTTTCTGTTCAGTTCAGTTCAGTTCAGTTCATTCCCTCAGTCGTGTCTGACTCTTTGCGACCCCATGAATCGCAGCACGCCAGGCCTCCCTGTCCATCACCAACTCCTGGAGTTCACCCAAACTCATGTCCATCGAGTCAGTGATGCCATCCAGCCATCTCATCCTCTGTCGTCCCCTTCTCCTGCCCTCAATCCCTCCCAGCATCAGAGTCTTTTCCAATGAGGCAACTCTTCACATGAGGTGGCCAAAGTATTGGAGTTTCAGCTTTAGCATTAGTCCTTTCAAAGAACACCCAGGACTGATCTCCTTTAGGATGGACTGGTTGGATCTCCTTGCAGTCCAAGGGACTCTCAAGAGTCTTCTCCAGCACCAAAGTTCAAAAGCATCAATTCTTCAGTGCTCAGCTTTCTTCACAGTCCAACTCTCACATCCATACATGACCACTGGAAAAACCATAGCCTTGACTAGATGGACCTTTGTTGTTACATACTTTAAAAAGATATAATGTCTCCTTCAGTGTGATTATTACTTTTGTGTGTGCAAATAGCCCCATTTAGAATAATATTTAAAACTCTGCCATGGATTTCTTGAGGCCTTCTGCTTTGATTAGGACCTTGAGTAGATAATTAAACTAGGATGTTAACAGAAATAATTCTCAAAGGTGGTCCACGCCCAGGAGTCATTATAAAACTTAAAATGTATTATACATTTCTCAAGCATACATGTGTGTATGTTTATATGTCTTGTGGGAAGATGTAGGCTTAATAAGTATAATTTCTGTGGTAGTCTTTAACAAAATTCTCTCAGTATCTGTCTCACAGATACTGTCTCAAAATTCTCTCAGTATCTGTCTCTTCATGTCCTGGGCTCACAGTAGGATTGAACTCCATGATTCCATGGTCCTCCTACCCCTGGGATTGGATCACGTGACCAGTTCTAGCCAAATATGTATGTGCAAAGGTGACATTTGTTACTCCAACTGATTGCAGGTCTCACTGGATCTCTGTTTTGCACTGTGATTTGAAATAGTGGCTATTCTAATCTGGGTTTTTGAATGACTAAGATCAGCAGCTAAAGGCAAAGGAGAAAAGAAAGATATACCCATTTGAATGCAGAATTCTAAAGAAGAGCAAGGAGAGATAAGAAAGCCATCCTCAGTGATCAGTGCAAAGGAATAGAGGAAAACAATAGAATGGGAAAGAGTAAAGATCTCCTCAAGAAAATCAGACATACCAAGGGAAATTTTCATGCAAAGACTGGCACAATAAAGGACAGAAATGATATGGACCTAACAAAAGCAGAAGATATTAAAAAGAGCTGGCAAGAATACACAGAAGAACTATACAAAAAAGATCTTCATGACCCAGATAATCATGATGGTTTGATCACTCACCTAGAGCCAAACATCTTGGAATGGAAAGTCAAATGGACCTTAGAAAGCATCACTACGAACAAAGCTAGTGGAGGTGATGGAATTCCAGTAGAGCTATTTCAAATCCTAAAAGATGATGTTGTGAAAGTGCTGCACTCAATATGCCAGCAAATTTGCAAAACTCAGCAGAGGGCACAGGACTGGAAAAGGTCAGTTTTCATTCCAATCCCAAAGAAAGGCAATGCCAAAGAATGTTCAAACTACCACACAATTGTACTCATCTCACATGCTAGCAAAGTAATGCTCAAAATTCTCCAAGCCAGACTTCAGGAGTACATGAACCGTAAATTTCCAGATGTTCAAGCTGGATTTAGAAAAGGCAGAGGAACCAGAGATCAAATTGCCAACATCTGTTGGATCATCGAAAAAGCAAGAGAGTTCCAGAAAAACATCTACTTCTGCTTTATTGACTATGCCAAACCCTTTGACTGTGTGGATCACAATAAACTGTGGAAAATTTTTCAAGAGATGGGAGTACCAGACCACCTGACCTGCCTCCTGAGAAATCTGTATGCAGGTCAAGAAGCAACAGTTAGAATTGGACATGGAACAACAGACTGGTTCCAAATAGGAAAAGGAGTATATTGTCACCCTGCTTATTTAACTTATATGCAGAGTACATCATGAGAAACACTGGGCTGGGAGAAGCACAAGCTGGAATCAAGATTGCCGGGAGAAATATCAATAACCTCAGATATGCAGATGACACCACCCTTATGGCAGAAAGTGAAGCAGAACTAAAGAGCCTCTTGAAGAAAGTGAAAGAGGAGAGTGAAAAAGTTGGCTTAAAGCTCAACATTCAGAAAACGAAGATCATGGCATCTGGTCCCATCACTTCATGGGAAATAGATGTGGAAACAGTGACAGACTGTATTTTTTGGGGCTCCAAAATCAGTGCAGATGGTGACTGCAGTCATGAAATTAACAGACGCTTGCTCCTTGGAAGAAAAGCTATGACCCACCTAGATAGCATATTGAAAAGCAGAAAGATTACTTTGGCAACAAAGGTCCATCTAGTCAAAGCTATGGTTTTTCCAGTAGTCATGTATGGATGTGAGAGTTGGACTATGAAGAAAGCTGAGTGCTGAAGAATTGATGCTTTTGAACTGTGGTGTTGGAGAAGACTCTTGAGAATCCCTTGGACTGCATGGAGATCAAATGAGTCAATCCTAAAGGAAATCAGTCCTGAATATTTATTGGAAGGACTGATGTTGAAGCTGGAACTCCAATACTTTGGCCACCTGATGCAAAGAACTGACTCATTTGAAAAGACCCTGATGCTGGGAAATATTGAAGTCGGGAGGAGAAGGGGTTGACAGAGTATGAGATGGTTGGATGGCATCACTGACTCGATGGACATGAGTTTGAGCAAACTCCAGGATTCGGTGATGGACAGGGAGGCGTGGTGTGTGCATTCCATGGGGTCGCAAAGAGTTGGACATGACTGAGTGACTGAACTGAACTGAAAATCAGCAGCACCCTTGATTGATCTATTATGGACATATTACACGAGTAAGAAAGAAAACTTACCTGTTTGCCTCATCAGAACTTGGGATTATCTAATATTACAGCATACACTTTACTTTTCAGACTTCTATAGGCTGACAGTAGGGCACACTTGGAGACAGTTTACCCAAAGTATTATTTTGGTGACTCAAATTGGAGAAAACAAGTCCCATTTGATACCTGGAGCTGCCATCTCTAGAAACATAGGGCAGTTACACCAGTTTTTACAGATTTCAGTTTGTTTTTTTGACTAGGACTCCAAAGAGCTTGTTGGGGCTTCCCAGGTAGTACTAGTAGTAACGAATCTGCCTGCCAATGCAGGAGACCCAAGAGATGCCAGTTCAGTCCCTTGATAGGGAAGATCCCCTTTATTAGGAAATGGCAACCTGCTCCATTATTCTTGCCTGGGAAATCCCATGGACAGAGGAGCCTGGTGAGCTACAGTCCATGGGGTTGCAAAGAGTTGGATATTACTAAGCACGCATGCACACCAAATAGTTTGTTAGTCTCTATGACTTTTTTAGATATTTAAACTAAATAAATCACTTGGAAAAATCCATTTTTGCCTGTTCATCGACTGCTTTCAATAGTAGAGACCAGTTCCCACTGCCTGTGATATACCAGAAGCATTGCTAGTTTTTCTTTACAAAGGTGAACCTTCAAGTAACCATAATCTTGATTTATAATATACATTAATACAATGCAATAACTGGTAGTTTTGATGGGGTGGGGGGGATCTCTCTTTAAGCACATTTTATTGATTGCAGAGTTTTACAGCCAAAAGTATTATAGAGAGTGTTGGGAGATGTCTAAAAATGCTGTGTTTGTTGGCAGAATCTAGGTGAATCTTAATTTCCAACAGAATGTTACTTTTTTTGAGGCAGGAGCCAAATGCTGTATTGTTTTAGCCAAGCTTCTTGAAAGATTAACCTATAATTTCTTCCCCTGTTTTCTGACATTGTTACTCACTGTTGTAAAGTTTTAGTCACCATCTCCACACTAAGCCTGGTCTTGAAAAGATTTGCTCAAATCACCAAGATCTTTGTACACATTGCAGACTTACTGTTTTGATCTCTATACAGCTTTCTAAACTGACCAGTCTCTTCCTTCTTGAAACTCTTCCCTCCCTTCCTTCCTTGACTCCACTCTAGCTTGGAGGCTCTGTTTGTCTCCATCCTAAAGTTCCATTGTGGGCACAAGAACTGTATTGAAAATATTCACCTGCTGCTGCTTTGATTAAGATCTTCCACGTAGCTAGCTCCTACCTTCGGCAAATCAAACAGAATTCATGATCTTCCCCTTTCCAGCTCAAAGTCTGTTCTTTCTTTTGTGTTTTCATTCTTTTTTAAAAAAGTCTGTATTGAATTTGTTACAATATTGCTTCTATTTTATGTTTTGGGTTTTGGGGCACATGGCATGTGAGATCTTAGGTCCACAACCAGGGACAGAACCAGGACTCCCAGTACTGGAAGGTGAAGTCTTAATTATGGGACTGCCAGGGAAGTCCCTGTGTTTTCATTCTTGATGAATGAAACTTCCATCTGTTGAGCTATTAAATCAGGAACATGGAAGTCATTATTGATCCTTCATATATATGTTTAAATCCTATTGTTTCAACTGGCCTACATATTTCTTGAATTTATCTTTCTCTGTATATTGTTAAAACTGTCATATTTCTCTTTGTCTTTTTTTAATGAATTAATATAGAAGCTTCTTAATCAGTTCACTTTCCTCTTGTCTAAGCTTTCTAATTTATCTTCCAGAGGGATGTCAGAATAATCTTTCTGAAGACAAATCAGAGCATTTCATTCCTTTGAACAAAACCCATTAGTGGCTCTTCATTGATTTAAAATTATACTCTAAGCTCTTTTGTACAGCACACAATGACCCTTAGAATGATTATCTTCTTGAATTTTCATTTATTGCTTGTCTTCTTTATATGTGCTCTAGAACTCTGGAATTTTTAGGTCTCCAAATATCTATATCTTCTTTTACTTTTCAACAAGTTTGTTCCTTCTGTTTAAAGTATTGATAAATATTGATAAAATGACCAGTTGTCTAATGTGCCTGAAATTTACCTGGTGTTAGCCCTGAAAGTCTCCCTATTCCACGCAATCCCTCATTCCCAGGTGAACAGGGTTGGTTTATCACTCTAGCTCAGAATGTCTTTTCCCTTTAGTTTTCCTGACTTGTTATTCAAGAGCCTGCTTAAATCCTATTCTAATCCCATTGTTTTCCTCCAGGCTGAAATATATCTGCTTATGCCAAAAGGGAAGGAATTACCATATTCTACTTTAATCTGGTCCTGCTACACTTTGGGCTTCCCTGGTGGCTCAGACGGTAAAGAATCTGCCTGCATTGCAGGAGACCCGGATTCGATCCCTGAGTCAGGAAGATCTCCTGGAGAAAGGAATGGCTACCCACTCCAGTATTCTTGCCTGGAGAATTCCACCGACAGAGGAGCCTTGTGGGTTACAGCCCATGGAGTCACAAAGAGACAGACATGACTGAGTGACTAGAGAGATACTCTGTTTTGTTCACTGATACATCTCTTCATGTTATACACATTCATGTGTTCAACACATGAAAGGCTGCTGACAAGTATTCAGTTCAGTTCAGTTCAGTCACTCATTTGTGTCCGACTCTTTGTGAGCCCATGGACTGAGGCACACCAGGCCTCCCTGCCCATCACCGACTCCCAGAGGTTACTCAGACTCATGTCTATCGAGTTGGAGATGTCATCCAACCATCTCATCCTCTGTCATCCCCTTCTCCTCCCACCTTCAATCTTTCCTGGCATGAGTGTCTTTTCCAGCGAGTCAGTTCCAGCATCAAGTGGCCAAAGTATTGGAGTTTCAACTTCAACATCAGTCCTTCCAGTGAATATTCAGGACTGATTTCCTTTAGGATGGACTGGTTGGATCTCCTTTCAGTCCAAGGGACTCTCAAGAGTCTTTTACAACACCACAGTTCCAAAGCATCAATCCTTCGGTGCTCAACTTTATTTATAGTCCAACTCTCACATCCATACATGACTACTGGAAAAACCACAGCCTTGACTAGACAGACCTTTGTTGGCAAAGTAATATCTCTGCTTTTTAATATGCTGTCTAGATTGTTCATAACTTTTCTTCCAAGAAGTAAGTGTCTTAATTTCATGGCTGCAATCCCCATCTGCAGTGATTTTGGAGCCCAAAATAATAAAGTCTGCCCCATCTATTTGCCATGAAGTGATGAGACCAGATGCCATGACCTTAGTTTTCTAAATGTTGAGCTTTAAGCCAACTTTTTCACTTTCCTCTTTCACTTTCATCAAGAGGATCTTTAGTTCTGCTTCACTTTCTGCCATAAGGGTGGTGTCACCTGTGTATCTGAGGTTATGTCTCCCTGCAATCTTGATTCCAGCTTGTGCTTCATCCAGTCCAGCATTTCTCGTTATGTACTCTGCATAAAAGTTAAATACGCAGGGTGACAGTATACAGCCTTCACGTACTCCTTTCCCTATTTGGAACCAGTCTATTGTTCCATGTCACTTCCTGACCTGCCAACAGAATTCTCAAGACAAATATTAGTTGTACAGTATTAGGAAAACCCAGGGCTTCTATCTTGTTGTTCAGTTGCCCTGTCATATCTGACTTTGCAACTCCATGGACTACAGCACACCAGTCCTATCTGTCCCTCACCGTCTCCTGAAGTTTGTCTAAGTTCATATCCATTGCATCAATAATGCCATTTGGCCATCTCATCCCTGACCCTCTTCTATCTTAATGCTGTTCAACAAGTATCATAAATACTTTGCTGTTTAAATTAGTCTAGTATTTCCAACTGTCTCCATTGTTTTTACCTTGAAATAAAATGCTTTATTTTTACTTGTCTAATTTACCATCATTATTTAAGTCAAAAATAGTGATTATTTTTCTTATTGTTTTAGTAAATCCCTTGTCACATGTTTAACTCATATTTGAGTATCTCCCAACTGCTTCTTCTGTCCTAGAAGATTTATAAATGTTTGGAATACTTAAAGATTATTTTCAAAAAGGATTTCTTACATCACCCAGCCATGTCCAAACATTTGCCAAGTGCTGTGAAATGTTAAGTATAAACCATGGAAGTTTGACTTTTGCTCTCTAGAAGTTTACAATCCAGGTAGTGAAGCAAGCAGGTAGAATTGAGTACAGAATATTTTCTTGAATATTTCATTTGGTACATGGGTTTGAGAACTAGAGTTCCAAATTATAGATATTTAATCTAGTGACCTGAAGATCTCTTCCTATTATGTATAAAGTGTACAATTGGTAGAGAAGTTGGAGAGAGGATATTGCTTAGGAAAAAACCGCCTGTCTATCTCCTGAATTTCTCCTTTACTCCTACCCTATTGTGACTCTGACGACACTCTGGTCACAAAATGTATGGGTCTTTCTCTCACCAGGTAGTTCAATGTGACACCACCTGGGTGGCCTACAATTCACTATTTCTGGCACTGTCTGTATGGAGATAACATCAGATCCCACATGTTAAGAATTCTTATCCCATAAGACCATTCCCACCTCACTTTAGGTACAATCCCAAGTCTGTGTTGTCACCTATGCTTCTGACCCATAGGGTATAAATTGGAGGCTCTCACGACTTTCTTTTTGCATTTGATTAATTTTAACTGAGCAGTTCTCAGAACTTAGGAAAACAGTTACTTAGGCTTGTTAGTTTCTCAGTCAGACCGACTCATTGTGACCCCCATGGACTGTAACCCACCAGGCTCCTCTATCCATGGATGTCTCCAGGCAAGAATACTGGAGTGGGTTGCCATTTCCTCCTCCTGACCCAGGGATTGAACCTGGGTCTTCTGTGTTGCAGGGAGAATCTTTACCATCTGAGCCGCTCCCAGTTTATTAAAGGATATGATCAAATGGACATGGATATGTATCAGATGGATACAGATGGACAGCCAGATGAAGAGTGCAAAGTCAGGGAGGATCCTAAGCACAGAAGCTTCTTTTCCCATGGAGCTGGAGTGCATCACCCTCCAGGTCTATGTTCACTAATCTGGAAGCCCTCTGAACCCTATACTACTGGATTTTATGGAGGCTTCCTCATGTAAGCATGATCAGCTATTACTCTTACAGAGTAAGGGGTGGGAACTGAATATTCCAAGTTTCTAAACTTTCTTGGTCTACCCTGGTCCACATACAGGAGCCATTCAGGAGCCCATCCAGAGTCTCCTCATTAGCACAAAAGACACTCCCTTCACCCAGGAAATTATGTTTCAGGAGTCCATGTCAGGAAATAAAGTCACAGAACCAAACCTTAGAGCAAGAGAGTGCTCTTATTAGAGAGTTACAAAGGCGTTTTAGGAGTTCCGTGCAGGACCTGGGGGCAGAGACTGATATATATATTTTCTGTTACTCACAGATATTTGACTTGTTAGTTGCTGAACAAAACCAAAAAAGGCATAGTATTTGAAACACAGAAGAGAATCTTTCTCTTTTCTTTTTATTGACTTGTTCTAAAGTTTTGCTGCCTTCTTTTTAATTTTAAAGAGTTTTTTGTCTCCCATTGTTTGTTTTCAATAGAACTCTGTTCTTTGTTATTGATGTAAAGTCATTTCTCAGAGAATGTTAATAATATTTTTAAAAAATGCTTTATTATACCCAGTATTGCCTTTATTTCTTCTGTATTCCTACTTTGTTCTGTTTATTTTTCCCACTAGGGAATTCTAATGCTGGTGATACTTGGCTATACATTCATATTAGGAGTGAGGCAATAGAAGGTTAACTGAAAGCCTTGGGTCAGCAGTGTTTATCTGCTGATGACTTACTGTAGGGTAATCTGAAGAGACTCAGACCTTTTATTTGAAGCCCTCAAATTTGTGGTGCCTTTTCTTTGGGGCTATTTGATTTTTTTTTTTTTTCTCTTGGAGAAGTGATCTTTTATATCCTGCTCTGGGGTGGAGATTTAAGCCTGGCTTCTGGCATTCTAGAATCAGGAAGGAGGAAACTACTTCTTCAGTCTCATTGTCAGCTCCTTATTCTACTCCATAGAATAAGCCCCTCACCTTTAGGGAGGCAGTAGTGGTGGGGACTTGGAAGGGAACAGCCACAAATTAGGGCGCCATGGGAGAGGACTGTGGTTCTAACTTCCTTACATGTAGACTTTCCTTTTAGTTTGTTCCTTCAGTCACTATAAGTATGATAGAGTGTGTTATTGGTAACATAAGGCACCACTTCTATAGAGCACAGCCTGTGGATGAACTGGAAGCTGGCCTTCTTTAGGCATTCTAGAAAAATCATACTGCAAAATTACCTTATTGCTTAAAAATATTCTGTGCAAGAAACTTCTTTTTTTTACTATCTTTCAAAGAGTTATTTTCATGTGAAATAAAAATACAACAATAAAAGCCTTAACATTTTCAAAAGACCAGTTTTCTACTCAATCCACCTTGTCTTTTGTTTGATGTCAGATATTACTAAGAAGTGAGGTATTCTTTTTTTCTTTCTGTATAGATATAAAAAACAAGCAAACCTTTTCAACCTCCAGGTTTTGTTGATTTTCTTTTTTCATTTTCTCACTTTCTATTGCCTGTACTGGGTCAAACCACCCTTATGGCTCCCTTAGTCTAAGGAAAAGAGCAAATACTTTCCACTCATTCACTGCAGCCTTTCCTGGCTTATTCCAACCCATTCTCCACACTGCCACCATAATGGTATAAAAACAAGCATAATCATAACCCTAGAAACAGAGATTCTTAACCTGAAATCATTCATGGTTGATGACTTTAGAATTATGGGAGTCCCGTGCATTATAGACAAACCTTGTGTTTGTTTATTTCATGAGAGAAGCATTGGTATTTTATTATATCCTCAAAAGAGCCTGAGATGCCCTAAACTATTAAAAACCACTCCGCAGAGAATTAAGTTGATGAGTAATGATGGGAATAGCTGATGATCTCAAAACACACACCCACAAAGTGTCTCCATTATTTATCTGGAAATGTGGTTACTAGAAGTCCAAAAGGCATTGGTGATTGATTGCTGTTCTTTTCTTCCCATACAGTGGTGGCAAAAGAATGACTGTCATAAAAGCGTCTGTCAAAGTGAATCACAAATATATTCATTAGAAAAGCTATTAAAGTGGGTCAGGTATAAATAAATTTTGCATATCACAAAGACTCCTGAATTAAGGAAAACTGTAGAAGAGCAGATAGCCATTTTTCAATTATATATGACCAATGTGGCATTTTTTGATACCTTAGTTGGTAATTCAAAGGTCTGGAAATGCCATACCTGACTGTGTAATTTGTAGTTACTGCTTTGAACACAAGCAGTGAGTCTAAACCTTCTTAGCCTGCTCAGAACAATCATGCCTTGACTTTTTCCTGTTTGTGCAATTACCAAGATTGCACCTTATTGAACACATTTATGCTTATGCACATGAATATTTACTGGGAAATAGACCTGAGTATTAAAGAAAAAAGCCATCCAGCTTCCTTGACTTCATCAGGTTTTTTGTGGAGAGGCTATTTCACAAACACAGAAGCTACAAATCAAAGGGATGTGACACCTTTTTATATTATCCGGCAACATGGCGAAGAAAAAAAATGAAATGGAGTTTGTGAGCTTTATTACTCAGGGTGACAAGTTAATATGTGGGTGATGGTGTGCTGCTCCCAAATGAGATTTGTTGCATCCTCGGAGCTGCTTAAAATGTCTAAAGAGAGAGGGAAGTTTCCATGCCATCGACAGGCTCGTTGGCTCTCCTGAGGAAGTTAGATTGGAAACTTAGAAGTCCACAGTCGTTCGCAGGCGATAAAGTGTGTGAAGTGGAGAGCTGGGAGAGACTGTGTTTGTGTGGAGAATTTTAATGAGTTAAAGTTTCTTCTTATTAATTTCAGCATAGGGAGGTCAGTGAGCTAAGGAAGTCACCAATCTTTCAGATGTCTTTTCCCCCTAAAAAAGGCATGGTTGATTTGGTACAAGCATCATAAAGCAGAAAACCAAAAAATAGAATCAAATCAAACATGATTTTATAAGTTGTTCCCATTCTAAGAATATCTGCGCTCACACTGACTGATGTCTTAGGGGAATGCACGTGGAAGTCCTGGTCTGTGCACTGAAGGGCTGTTGGTCATTTGGAGAGAATATGCCTGTTGGATACTACAGGCTTACTCCAAGAAGCATCCCTGGGTCTGCTCCCAGACCTGCTTGTGATTCAAGGCTGTGAGTCTCCTCTTTGCACATAAGACAGGTGAGTTATATTACTTGCTGGGTAAAAAGGAGGGCAGGAGATGGGTTACCTGAAACCATCTGACTCATTTTTATCCCCTCAGCACTGAAATGATGTCCAAACAGGATCACTGAATCCGAAAGAGCTAAACGTTCTTTTTAACCTGTATGTTGGGGTGCTTGTCTGTCCTGCTGTGATAGATTGTGCAAGTGGAATCCGGATAAACTCAAACCAATTGTCTGATTAAATGGGCCAGCTGTTTCAATCATATCTCAAAAAAATGGTGTTTCTGTGTCAATATCTATATGTTATACTTTGAAGTAAACTATTTTTACATATTCTCATCTTATGTTTTCTAAGGGAGACTTAAAAATAGTGGAAAACTGTTTTGAAATCCTTGTTAAAACCCAAGGTTGAGACTCACATTTTTCTTTTTTATATGGATATTGTCAGTTTTAATAGCTTTATATTTTTACTTTTTCCTTTAGCAACTAAATTTATTTCTCTCCTCTTTGGGAGTGCTAAAGTACAGTCATTGAAAGGACACTTGTAGGTGTCCACATGACCTAGAATTTCTCCCTTTTTTGAGATGGCACTAAAATATTTGATCTAAAATAACACAATATTTCCCTGGGTTGGGAAGGTCCCCTGTAGAAGGGAATGGCTACCCACTCCAGCCTTCTTGCCTGGAGAATTCCATGGACAGAGGAACCTGGCAGGCTACAGTCCATGGGGTCACAAAGAATGGACACAACTGAGCAACTTTCATTTTCACTTTTCCCAGATTAGGCCTTCATCCATTAAAAAAAATTACCTTGCTATGAAAGATCAGAATTTGTACTTGCTGTCTAGTGAGAGTGTTACTTGCTCAGTTGTATCCCTCCCTGAGACCCCATGGACTATAGCCTGCCAGGCTCCTCTGGTCATGGGATTTTCCAGGTGAGAATACTGGAGTGGCTAGTATTTCCTTCTTTAGGGGATCTTCCCAACCCCGGGATTGAACCAGGGTCTCCCACATTGCAGGCAGTCTCTTTACTGTCTGAACCACCAAGGAATCCCAAAAGGGATATCAGGTTGAATTCAAGGTAACATTATCTGAGGACCTATTATATGTCAAACCTTGTGAAAGGAATTGGTGATGAAAAGGCAAATATTACACCACTTATGAAAGTAAGTAAAGTTATTAACAACTCTAATACAATGCAGTAAATGCTATGAAAGGGAATTTGGTTGTGTGATTTCAGTATCAGTAGAGTTCTGATTTGGTTGGTCTCATCTGTCAAAGAAAATATTTTTGTAGTGAGGAAATGTCACTTCTGTTCACCACTGGAAATTGCTCTTTACCTATTTGCTTGGATAATTTTACCAGGTGTTGCATTATAGATGATATTAAGGGAGAATAAAACAGTTACTGGTAGACCCACCTTTGGCTTATAAACTCTGATACTTATAATGTTTAGTGCATGCTATATTTGTGGCTTTCTGCCCATCTGATCTTTTGTTGAAGGACTAAATAATTGGTTTCTATAGGATCTAGGACTACAGTCCTCTCTGTGACTCATTGTATTAGTATCTTCCTTGGGCCATTTTTTTCCAAATAAGAATATTTACTGAGCATAAATTTAATTGCTTCATAGGTTTTCAGAAAAGTATTATGGTCATGCCCTTGATTTGCTTTTTATCCCAAAGTTGAATTTTAATTGCTTTTTTTTCCTCAGTGACTTTTTCAGTTTTATTTTTTTATGACTTAGAAAAAAAGAATCAGTTCCAATCCAGGAAGTCCCTGAATTTTAAAACTCTGAATGAAGGGCAAGAAAGGAAGAATTAGGGATGCCCTGTGACCCTCCCTGTGTGGCTTACATCTGTCTTCTTCATGTCTGCCAAAATCCAAGGCCCTGAACAGACTTCCTCCATGTTCGACTTCCTGTCACCCACAAGGAGTCTCCTTGACTCTTCACCTTCTTGCTTTTACAGCTTGACTTTCCCTTGTCATTCTGCTCCATCAGGGTCTGATTCCATTAGTGCTGTCTGGAAACCAGTGGGGTCTGATTTCTTATCCTTATCTCTGGCACTTGTACTGGCTCAGCTCTCTGTCAGTAACTATGGACATGAGTGCCCTATCCCCTGGCCCAACTGCTTAATGACATAAGCTGGAAGCCAAAGTCCGTGCTATCGTGTAAAGAGATCAGAGCATGTTGATGGAACAGGAAGAACATGGTCATCCCAAAGGGAGTGGCCACAGTGAAGAGGCCTTAGATACAGAGAAGAAACTCACTTTGGGATTCTGGAAGATTTCTGTGATTAGACGTAATTTGTATCCACGGGACTTGGGTGAAGGCTGGTGAATAACTTTGAGATAATAGCAGTTGCTTGACTTCAACAAGTCATATTATTTTTTTTCCCATTTAATCCAAAATCTTTACAAATAAGAAAATTGCCTTCTTTACCCATAAAAACATATGAAAGTCTTCCAGCACCTTTTGCTGTGTCTCATATTTGAACTCTGACATTGATTTCTAATTTTTCATGCTGAGGATCCTATTTCTCAGGTGATAAAGAAAATACTTGAGAATATAGGGCAAGAATTTGTGCTATACTCTTGATGAATTACTTTGAACTGAACTGACTTGATTTAAATTCATTGGAATAAGCTTGATGAGCCTGAGCCATTCTCCTGAATCAGATCTAACACTGTGCTTAGTTGCTCAGTCATGTCCACCTCTTTGTGACCCTGTGGAACAAGTAATATTATTTAATCTGAGGTGTTTTTTTTTTTCTTCTTCTTTTTTTTAATAGATTCTAACTGCACAGTGTTCTAAGGCTATTTGAGTTTTACGGAATGATTTCTGCTAAGTAAATTGCCTTAATCTTCTGAGCAGAGCCCAGGTGGCCTGGTTATCTTAACTGTGAAAAACTGAGAGTTGTCTGTCTCCTTGGGGCCCATTTATAAATACATAAAGCAAAATTTTATCATCTTGACTATACTGTGAGTTTAAAAGTAAGCAGCCTCACCAAATTTTCCTTTGCTTGGGAAAATTGGAATAATTATAAGTGCAGACAAAACAAGTTTGTGATTTTGTCCTGGACTTTGGTTTAGGAATTCTTTTCAGTATCTTAGAGGAGCTAAATTAAATTGCTGCCTTGAGGCCAGAGGGGGGCACCACATAATCATGATTGATAGAGTAACTGGTTAGGCTGAGCAGCTGTGGGAGGCTCAGGCATGAGGACTGTGAAGCCTCTGTGTCTGTTTTAAACATTTTGGGCAGAAAACATACTGAAGTCTCTCTGTTTATTGAATCATCATCGACTGAGCAGGAGCTGACAGCCCCGCTTCAGGGGTCCGGAATGCGCTCAAGTAACGAGAAAGCAGCAGTTGGCAGGGTCGGTGGTTGCAAACATTCTAAAAAGGCTCTGCATTCTGTTGAACTCTTTCTTGTTTCGCTCATCAGAGTTAAACTGTGGGAAGAACGGAGAAGCCAGCTTTACTGTTCTTAAAAGAACTGGGATGGGTCTTTCTTGATCTTTGAGTCAGAGAAATTATTGGCTGGTTTCCAGCTTTAATTCTTCTTGGTAAATTGCTGAAATGTCTCTTTGGTCTTCAGGAAAGGGGGATACATTGTCTCACTTTTAAATTCCTCTTTGTCTTTGGCTATTTGAGAAAAGTCTGTTTCCTTTGCTCTATTCTCTTAGGCAGGATTTCTAACATCAAGACAACTTTCAAACATCTTCCACAATTGTGATTTGTCTCGTATGGAAAAGATGCTTCCTGTTACTGGTACTTGCTGCCTTTTGTGATCCACAGTTTCCAGACATACCCTCATTTGTAGTGGATTAACTGAGCGTGGGGGTGGGGGAGTGCGGGGTGGGCAGTGGCTAGGATGAGGGCAAAGAGGTTGAAATTTCCTCTGATCAGTTGAGGAGGATATATGCCTACTCTGTTCTTTGACAATACTTGATGGATTCCAGCTGTTCTTGCAAAGCACATTTGAATGCCAAAAGTGGTTAGTTAATAATATGACCGCGTGAAGTTTAAGACACTTAAGCCCTGGTCTCTCATTTGGCACCTCAATTCTCCCTTTTGACTTTCTGTATGGTTTAGGGGGTACATATTTCAAAGTGCCCTTTAATGTGTCTCTTTATATAAGGTAAATCTGTGCTGATTTTCTTTCCCAGTATGGAGTACATGACAAGTAAACCAATATAGGCAGAACAATTTTGACTTGGGGAGACAGAGTCAGTAAGGATCTTTATATTAATAAATATTGACCCCCTTTTATACCCACATTTTAACTTAGTGTTTAGGAACTTGGACTCTGGAACCAGACTCTCTGGGTATGAGTTTGGGCTGTACCTCTTACTACTGGGCAAGGTACTCAGCCTCTCTGCACCTCAGTTTTCTTATCTGTAAAGCAGGGTAATGCCAGTATCATAGGGTGATTATGAAAATTAAATGACAATTAGAACCTTTTATTTTGGAGAAGGCAATGGCAACCCACTCCAGCGCTCTTGCCTGGAAACTCCCATGGGCGGAGGAGCCTGGTGGGCTGCAGTTCATGGGGTCGCGAGAGTCAGACATGACTGAGCAACTTCACTTTCACTTTTCACTTTCATGCATTGGAGAAGGCAATGTCAACCTACTCCAGTGTGCCTGGAGAATCCTAGGGACGGGGGAGCCTGGTGGGCTGCTGTCTCTGCGGTGGCACAGAGTTGGACACGACTGAAGCGACTTAGCAGCAGCAGCAGCAGCAGTAGCAGAACTTTTATTTAGTGTTTTGTAAATATCTGCTAAACAAATGTTTAAAGGCAAGGTAAACTTGTTATGCTAGTCTTACAGAGTTTTTGTTTCTGCAGGGAACTTTTCTATCAGGTGATTTTTTTTATGGGCAGATATTGCCTTGGATGTTTCATGAACACACACCAGGTGCTTCCAGGTTGGAATTTCAGGGTTTTCCCATTATCTCTTGTGCACATAGAAACATTTGAGAAAGAAGAAATGGAACAACCAAAACTTTGTGCCAAGATCATATTACAATCGACTCCTCAACATAATTTATTTAACAAACATTTATATAGCACTTGCTATGTGCCACACACTGTTTTAAACACTGTACAAATACTAATTCATTTAATCCTCATTATAACATGAGAATACTTGTTGAATTTCAATTAAGTGATGTGGGAAAATCCTCTCTCCTGGTGTCTGACATGATAATCCTTCAGCAAATATTTGTTGATCGGATGAATACCGATGAGTGACTCGATCAATCAATCTATCTTGTTTGCTATCAAAAAGCAAACAATGCGCCAGGATGTTATATTAAGTGGCCCAACATGTTCTCAGAGGCTGGAAACAGTTGAGATGCTTCTTCCGCAGCTAAATTCAATTTGTACTGAAGGGACAAAAATAGTCTAAATGTTCCTGTTGCTTTCTCAGTATTCATTCACTTATTATTTTAATGTTAAGTTTAGCCGTTTAGATGTCTTAGAATAGATAAAATTTTGGGTGGCTTGTAGACTGTTGTGCTCATCTATATTGGCAGTTGAATGTACCATTCTAGATTTTCATTTTAATCATTATTTTGGATTTTGAGCAGAGAGTTTTATGGTTCTAAGATTTGCCAATTTTTAATCACTCTTTGAATTGCATTCGTTATTTTTATTCTAATCTAGGAAAACATATTTACATTGTGCTTCTTAATTTGTCACTATCTTGAGAAGATTAGCAGAGATGTACTTAATGTTTTGTAATGCTTTATCATAATTGAAAATATCCACCTACTAAGCTTGAGCAATAAACTACTTTAAAAGTAAATACATCAGATCTCTTCAAACATCCGTTTGGGAACACTTGAGAGGTAAATGCCTGTTGTTTTTTTTCTAAGAAGCTGCAATGAATATTTTTATTCAACATGTTATTGCTGCAGTCAACTTTAGACTCTTTTTATAGTCACCAAATTAGTTGCATTTAGTCTTAAATTGTACTTGTTGAAGCACAGTTAAATAATAGAAAGGAGTCAATGTAATAAGAACAAAACACTTAATGATCTCTGTGTCTGTCTCTCTTTTCTCTTGCTCTCCTCATCTCTAGCTACTAATTGAAATATTTATCTTTTCCTCACCATGACAAGCATCTTGTGAAATCGGATTTAAAATTTTTATGGAACTATTGAGAGGTGGCAACTGAAGGGCATCCAGAAAAGGGTGGGTAAATTTACATGAAGACTTTGGTGATTAAGAAGAAGCACAGAGGAGAGATCAAATATATAGGCTTTTATCTCTGAGATTAAATGTTACTGATACTCTGGGATAGACATAGGTGATTGTGGGTTGAGGAGTCAACAAGTCTTCCAAAGTCACAATGTTGGCAAAAATTACAGTTGGAAAGTGGACTGCTCTCCTACCTTTTTCCACTGGTGAGGGAGAAAGTGGGTTGAAGTTGATGAATTGACAGTTGGTCAAAAAATGTCCCAAATCAGCCAAGTGATGTCAAACTTGAAGCCAAGTTGCTCTAATGAATGACTAAAAATTCCAGTCCAATTTAGACACCCTTGATTGTGTAGCCCTGGGATGATAAGAGGGGACAGTCTCCTTACTTCATGTTGAAGGTTTATTGAGATGAGGGCAGAGTGATGAAAAGAGAAAGGATATCATTGGAAAGTCAAAGGATATCATTTCAGCTGTGAACTGAAGCCTCACATTTGACAGTAGGATCAGTGGCCAGGCTCTGAGAAAGAAGCAACAAGTTGCTGGTAGGATTAGATCAGCATATTCCTGGACAGCTCAGGATGGTGATATGGGGCTGGCTGCCTGGAGGAAGGATATTGGACTTGTTTATTTGGTGATGAGCTTTTCTATGTAGATATTTAATAAAAATTTTATTTGGCTTGACAAATATTTGTGGAAAAAAATATTGAATGGAAGTAGAAACTTCAGGATTGTACTTCAAAACATCATTGCAGTGGGTGGGGGGGAGTCTCATTATTCACATGCCAATGGTTAAAGTAAGATGCTCAACTTCCAGTTTACAGGTAAATCCACCCTACTTCCAGATGCTTTCAAACATCCTATAAATCTTCATCTGCCTTTGTCTGCCCTTTCTGCCTGCTGGCTCGGTGATGTTGGCTTCTCATATTATGGAGTTTAGCATGATGGTCTCCACTTGTCAGATTGATCCCTTCCACCTATCTGAATATGCCTGGTTCATCACCACCCTAAAGAATCATCATGCCGTTTTTCTCATCTGGCCTTTCTGGCCTTTTTCCTCTGTCTGCAAATACTGCCCATTCTTTAAAGTTCCATGAAACTTTTTGGGTGACTTTTCCTAAACTTTTGCCCTTTGTCTAAACTTCCACAATCTGATCTATCCTAATGGGTTGAAAGTTTCTTAAGAGTACGGGTCAAAGCTTTCTCTTCTGTTTACTGCACTGCAATCTGCTGATATGTGACCACAAACAGGCCACCTAAAAATCTTCATTTGCTTTACCCTTTTGTATTCTCTGAACAAACTCAACTTCTGCCCCCACAATTACAGATTACTTCAGATTAATTAGAGTTTTAAAAATAGAACAAAGTTCAGTTCAGTTCAGTTCAGTTGCTCAGTTATCTCTGACTCTTTGTGACCCCATGAACCATAGCACACCAGGCCTCCCTGTCCATCACCAACACCCGGAGTCCACCCAAACCCATGTCCGTTGAGTCGGTGGTGCCATCCAACCATCTCATCCTCTGTCATCCCCTTCTCCTCCTGCCCTCGATCTTTCCAAGCATCAGGGTCTTTTCAAATGAGGCAGCTATTCACATCAGGTGGCCAAAGTATTAGAGTTTCAGCTTTAGCATCAGTCCTTCCAATGAACACTCAGGACTGGTCTCATTTAGGATGGACTGGTTGGATCTCCTTGCAGTCCAAGGGACTCTCAAGAGTCTTCTCCAAAACCACAGTTCAAAACCATCAATTCTTTGACACTCAGCTTTCTTCACAGTCCATCTCTCACATCCATACATGACTACTGGAAAAACCATAGCCTTGACTAGACGGACATTTGTTGACAAAGTGATGTCTCTGCTTTTTAATACGCTGTCTAGGTTGGTCATAACTTTCCTTCCAAGGAGTGAGTGTCTTTTAATTTCATGGCTGCAATCCCCATCTGCAGTGATTTTGGAGGCCAGAAAGATAAAGTCAGCCACTGTTTCCACTGTTTCCCCATCTATTTCCCATGAAGTGATGGGACCAGATGCCATGATCTTCGTTTTCTGAATGTTGAGCTTTAAGCCAACTTTTTCACTCTCCTCTTTCACTTTCATCAAGAAGCTCTTTAGTTCTTCATTTTCTGCCATAAGGGTGGTGTCATCTGCATATCTGAGGTTATTGATATTTCTCCCTGCAATCTTGATTCCATCTTGCGCTTCCTCCAGCCCAGCGTTTCTCATGATGCACTCTGCATATAGTTAACTAAGCAGGGTGACAATATCCAGCCTTGACGTACTGCTTTTCCTATTTGGAACCAGTGTGTTGTTCCATGTCCAGTTCTAACTGTTGCTTCCTGACCTGCATACAGATTTTTCAAGAGGCAGGTCAGATGGTCTGGTAGTCCCATCTCTTTCAGAATTTTCCACAGTTTATTGTGATCCACACAGTCAAAGATTTTGGCTTAGTCAATAAAACAGAAATAGATGTTTTTCTAGAACTCTCTTGCTTTTTCGATGATCCAGTGGATATTGGCAATTTGATCTCTGGTTCCTCTGCCTTTTCTAAAACCAGCTTGCACATCTGGAAGTTCATGGTTCATGTATTGCTGAAGCCTGGCTTGGAGAATTTTGAGCATTACTTTACTAACGTGTGAGATGAGTGCAACTGTGCAGTAGTTTGAGCATTCTTTGGCATTCCCAAAGAAAGACAATGCCAAAATAGGACCAAAGCCCCCCTTTTATTTTGTTTACTTTGTTTTATATTTATCTCCTTCAGACTTTCCTTGACTTTAATCATGGCAGAAAACCTGAAACAGTTTTGGAGGTTTTCTCTCTGGTGGACGAAGGTGCTGTTAGATTAGATGTTCCAAAACATAACTTCAGTCATCTAGGCCATTATTCAGATAGGTTTTCTAGTAAGTTATTGAAAAATATTTATGTAAAGTCTTTTAAAAGGCCTTAATCGAAAACCGATCTCATTAGATAGATGTATTTCTTTATGCTACACTGCTTGAATTTACGATGATAATAATAGTGAAATAATTTACTTTCATAGTATATTTTAAGCCCTCTGGGACCTTAATGTCAAATATATTTTTAGGCACATATAGTAAGTTCTCAACAACTATTTGATGGAAAACTGATATATTTTAATATATAAGGTTTTGAGTATGCTATTCTACTTTGGCACATTGACAAGTATAATGTAATTGAATGAAAAATTCTGTAAAGTGCTCATTTATGACCAAATTTAAAACCTCTTTGAGGTTAGTAGAGGTGCCTTTGTCTTCACACAGCTTGGAAGACAATAAGCCTTTTTTTACACATAGATTATATTTGGTTGTTTTCTTTGATTCACAATAGTCCATTATTATAATTGTGTTTTAGTACAGGCTGACAAATAAGACATCAGCACTATTATCTTTTCTCTTTCCAATTTCAATTTTTCTTTCTTATTTGTAATAGACTTCTTTCTCAAAACTATTCACAGGCATTTAAATTATTATTCTTTAAGCTACATATGATATAAATTAATGTTCTTTCAATTAAGTAGTTGATGATTATTTTCATAGTTGCATTATAGACTTTGGTATTAGTCAAATAATACATAATTTAAATTCTGACAAGCTTTTAAACATTTTCTTCTGAGTCAGTTCAGTTCAGTCGCTCAGTCATGTCCGGCTCTTTGCAACCCCATGCACTGCAGCACGCCAGGCCTCCCTGTCAATCACCCACTCTTGGAATCCAACCAAACCCGTGTCCATTGAGTCGGTGATGCTGTCCAGCCATCTCACCCTCTGTCGTCCCCTTCTCCTCCTGCCCTCTATATTTCCTAGCATCAGGGTCTTTTCAAATGAGTCAGCTCTTTGCATTAGGTGGCCAAAGCACTGGAGTTTCAGCTTCAACATCAGTCCTTCCAATGAACACCCAGGACTGATCTCCTTTAGGTTGGACTGGTTGAAATCCTTGCAGTCCAAGGTACTCTCAAGAGTCTTCTCTAACACCACAGTTCAAAAGCATCAATTCTTCTGCGTTCAGCTTTCTTTATAGTTGAACTCTCACATCCATACATGACTACTGGAAAAGCCATAGTCTTTACTAGATGGACCTTTGTTGACAAAGTGATGTCTCTGCTTTTTAATATGCTGTCTAGGTTGGTCATAACTTTCCTTCCAAGGAGTAAGTGTCTTTTAATTTCATGGCTGCAATCCCCATCTGCAGTGATTTTGGAGGCCAGAAAGATAAAGTCAGCCACTGTTTCCACTGTTTCCCCATCTATTTCCCATGAAGTGATGGGACCAGATGCCATGATCTTAGTTTTCTGAATGTTGAGCTTTAAGCCAACTTTTTCACTCTCCTCTTTCACTTTCATCAAGAAGCTCTTTAGTTCTTCATTTTCTGCCATAAGGGTGGTGTCATCTGCATATCTGAGGTTATTGATATTTCTCCCTGCAATCTTGATTCCATCTTGTGCTTCCTCCAGCCCAGCGTTTCTCATGATGTACTCTGCATATAAGTTAAATAAGCCTGGTGACAATATATAGCCTTGATGTACTCCTTTCCCTATCTGGAACCAGTCTGTTGTTCCATGTCCATTTCTAACTGTTGCTTCCTGACCTGCATACAGGCTTATCAAGGGGCAGGTCAGGTGGTCTGATATTCCCATCTCTTTCAGAATTTTCCACCGTTTATTGTGATCCACACAGTCAAAGGCTTTGGCATAGTCAATAAAGCAGAAATAGATGTTTTCCTGGAACTCTCTTGCTTTTTCCATGATCCAGCGGATGTTGGCAATTTGATCTCTGGTTCCTCTGCCTTTTCTAAAACCAGCTTGCACATCTGGAAGTTTATGGTTGACGTATTGCTGAAGACTGGCTTGGAGAATTTTAAGCATCAGTTTACTAGTGTGTGAGATGAATGCAATTGTGCGGTAGTTTGAGCATTCTTTGGCATTTCCTTTCTTTGGGGTTGGGATGAAAATTGACCTTTTCAGTCCTGTGGCCACTGCTGAGTTTTCCAAATTTGCTGGCATATTGACTGCAGCACTTTCACAACATCATCTTTTAGGATTTGAAATAGCCGACTGGAATTCCATCACCTCCACTAGCTTTGTTCGTAGTGATGCTTCCTAAGGCCCACTTGACTTCACATTCCAGGATGTCTGGTTCTAGATGAGTGATCACACCATCATGATTATCTGGGTTGTGAAAATCTTTTTTGTATAGTTCTTCTGTGTATTCTTGCCACCTCTTCTTACTATCTTCTGCTTCTATTAGGTCCAGACCATTTCTGTCCTTTCTTGAGCCCATCTTTGCATGAAATGTTCCCTTGGTATCTCTAATTTTCTTGAAGAGATCTGTAGTCTTTCCCATTCTACTGTTTTCCTCTATTTGTTTGCATTGATCACATTCGTGCATGGATTGCATTCTTCTGAGTAATGCCTACAAATTAGTCCTTTACTTTCCTTCTTAGGCTGGGATAACTGAAATATCAGATGGGAATAGAATCATGAATACATTAGGGTAGAAATTGAAATAGCTGGATGTAGGTCAATAGGAGGACCTATGGGTAAGTAGAGGTGGAGTTATGAATGCATTTTGGAGCCTGCTTGCACTCATGACTTCGTAAGTTTAGTTTGCAATCTGCTGTCACCTAGAACAATATCATAAATGGTGTAAGAATATAAACATTTGGTCTCATGAGGAAGGCTATGTTGACTTGAGCTTTTCTCTGCATAACTTTTTAAAAAAAAGTTCACTTAATTATTTGGTTGTGCTGGGTCTTAGTTGTGGCATGCAGAATCTTGTTTTTTTTTTTTTTAGTTTTGGCATGTGGGATCTAGTTCTCTGACTAAGGATTGAACCCAGGCACCCTGCATTGGAAGAGCGGAATCTTAGCCACTGGACCACCAACGAAGTCCCTCTCTGAATAACTTGATGAAAGATCTCATTCTTTATGATGTGAGAGAAATATACTAGTTGCAATGTTTTACTGCATGAAGTATATTCTAGTTTAAACTAGTGGCATACAAAGCTATCATCTTGCTTGAACAATATTAAGTTGAGCATGTTTTTATTCCCCCAAAGAAATTAAATTTTTAGACTATTTTTTTCAGTTGGAAATTTATTGAATTAATAGAAAACAAGTTACACAGCCTTCCAAAGAATATATTACATGGTTTTGCAATTTGTTTTTTTTGGCATTGTGTAGTTTTTAGAAAATCTTGCAAGTTTAATACATTAGGGTAGAAATTGAAAGAAAATAACCAGAAATATAGCAATACATTTGCAGATAAAGATTTCTATGAATAAAATTTTCACCACAATGTTATTTACATAAATAATCTAGAACTATTGAAGTCTCTCACCATAAATATATTATTATAATAATTGTGATCTTCCTGTTAATGGACTACTACCAGGTAGACATTAAAAATATTTTTGAAGGAATTTTAATAGCACAAGACATTTTTTTAAATATAAGATCAAACACAAAGCCAGCAAACCCAGAAAGCCAACTGTATATACAATAGAATTTTATTTGTAAAAACAAACACATGAATAAGCATAAAGCAATTTATTACACTTAATCCTCACAGGAGCACTATGAAATTGTTATGGGCAATTCAGAAAATGCCACTGTCAAGAACTGATTCTCTGGGTGAATAGTTTTTGGAAATCATTCTGAAGTAGAAAATCATAGGTCAACAATTTGAAATCCATGTAAACTGAGTATTGGAAGAAGTTAAATATGCAAATATAAGGGATGTAATTGATTTTAAGAGTGTATTTCTTTGGAGGAGGCGCAGTAACTGCTGTTGTTCAGACCCGTTCTTAAAGCATAAACTGGCCAAGTAGTTTGAGCATTAAAATATCCAACAATGACTGTTTCCCTCTATAGCCTTGGCTAGGTCCTTAACACCTTAGCGCTCCCCTAAAATGAGCTGCTTTACCGCAATGAAATGGAGCAGTCTCTTTGATAGAGCTTGTATTCCAGTCCTGGTGGTTTTCCCATGAGGACTCTGAAGAGCAGGTGATTGAAAATTCTCTCCGAGTGGAACTGAGAGGCCCAATATGCTTGGAACCAATGTCTCTAAAACCTTATATGACAATATTGCTTTTATAATTAAGTAATAAGTATTATGAAAGTAGAGATAAAATATTTTTACTTCTGAAGAAGTAGCAAAGAAGAGATTTTTCCTTTAATGAGAAAACATCTCCCTGTTTCCCTTTTCCATCCTGTACTGTTTGCTGTGATTGTACCTGACATGTTAGTCTGAAATGACCTGAAGACAGAAACAGTGTGCTCTGCAAGTCTGGAAATATCTGCCTCAATTAAGGCATCTGAGATCAGATTGTACAAAAATTAGTGTATATTATTAAGTAAACTGATGCGTGCTAATTCTTTAAAAAAATGCAGAATAGATATAGTTCACAAGGTACTCTTTATTATTTACCGCTTGATTTCTTCAAGCTCCAACGGGATTCTGTTTAGCTGTAGAAACTTGAATATATACAAATCTGCATAGATATAATTCTTAGCCCTCTTCGCACTAGGTGTGCTTGCCCTGGAGAAGGAAACCAAAATCTTGGAATTTGTTTTTATTCATGGAAATGCTCTCTTTAGACTTCTGAGAAAAAGAGCTGCTGGGCAGATGAGTTAAATATGTTACTCCTGTCTGACATGTCTGCTCATCAAAACTAGCTGATACAATGCACTTTAATGACCCTCTGTAGTCAAAGCCAACACTGGAACTAACACAAAAATTTGGGACAAAGAACTGTGCTCACCTGCAAGTCAGCTTCACGTTTCATCACAAGCTGTGCTTTTTGTGCTGTCTTTTCTGCTTAATCACCTATTTGTATCTCTGTAAATTAAATGCTTCTTTCATACTTATGGAATTTATCTTGGGTCAAGGAGGGGACAGTTTGGATCATACTGTTTTGGCAGGTAAGCTCTTTGACAGGGAAAACTATGTGGCTTGATCATAAGAGCTAAATTTCACTAAATCTGAAACTACTGAAAAATTTTAATATCTGTTGAAATATCTATCTGAGGCATGTTTGAGAATGAACTAGTTCAAAGGCATTTCAAAAGCACGTGCATTTAAAAAAAGCTGTTTGATTCTGAGAGTTATATAAAACTTAAAGTACTTTATTAAAAACCTTAAAAATTGAATGATTGAAGATTGTTAATGGAAACCTGAGCAGTGAAAAGAAATTGGGAGTTGGAGAAATGGAGTGGTATTCAGAGACACATCTAATTTAGACTGTCTCCAGGGCAAGGCTTAAGTAACTGAAAATTTGAATAGACTTCTGAAGAGTAGCCTGTTTTTGTTTGGTCTTACATTATAGGATGTTCAGCTTTAAAGAGTGTCTAAGAGTATGGTTCCAAGGAGACTGAGGTTCCACAGCTGCGGTGCATCCTGGCATAAGTCAATAACAAACTTTCAAAATGGCAAGAATTCTTCTGAAACTACAGAACTTCCAGTTTGAGAATCTCTCACCAATGTCCATAGGTTTAAAGAGATGACTGGATGATAATTGGCTTAGGATCTCTCTTGCGTGTTAAGTTGCTTCAGTCGTGTCCGACTCTTTGCCACCCCATGGACTGTAGCCTGCCGGGCTCCTCTGTCCATGGGGATTCTCCAGGAAAGAATACTGGAGTGGGTTGCCATGACCTCCTCCAGGGAGTCTTCCCATCCAGGGATCAACCTGTGACTCATGTCTCCTGTGTTGACAGGAGGTTTTTTTTTTTTTCGTTTGTTTTTTTTTTTACCACTTGCACTGTCTGGGAAGCCAGGATCTCTCTCAGTAACTTTATGTTTATGTGATCAGTATCAATATATATCTGGTTTCAATTCTTTTGTGTGTACCTGCTTTTTACCAACCCTGGCTATTTGAGATGATTGGCTTGGACTGATAAAGGGGAGGCTCCCTTCTGACTCACTCCAAGATTACTGGTTACTCCCATGGCCTCAGTATCCCAGGAAGAAGTGAATGAGATAGCTAAAGAGAAAATTTATAGTGATTACATCTAAAGATTATTTAATGCTGGTAAATAGAATATTTCTTAGAGATCATAACGGATCAAGGAGGGTAACTTTTTTTCTGTTTGAATGCAACCTGAAAATTCTACCAAAGCAAGAGTGAGATAAAAATCCTTCCACTGACATGGCTTGTGGTAGATAAGAGATGTAATACAGGAGAGAAGAAAAACAGGCTCACAGTGGAGATTATGCAGAGCTGAGAGAATTTTTCTCAGATAATAAACACTTGCAGTCAGGACTTTGCAGGATGTTTGGGAAGAAAGCAATGCCATGGAAATGCATTTGAGGGAGACCACAGTTGAAATGATGAATTTTTCTATGTGTAATAGAGATCAAAAGTTACTTTTGAATTGTATTGAAAACATTGAGATTAAAAAGTGGCCATTACAATAGATACTTGTGGAAGGTATAATCAGTGTGAAATGCAGACAAGGTCTGCAGGTGAAAATAATTAGATGATTAACAGGGACCAGATGCTGAACCAGAATAGTGCTGAGTCATTTCTTCTGGCTTCAGGATTCCCCTGGAAGGAGGCTCTGGATGCTTGGCCCAGGAGTAGGCCACAGGTGAGTGAGCTGAGGGTGCATGTATTTGAAGATGAGTGAAATTTAGCTTTAGTATCAGTAATGAAGTTTTATTATTAAAAAATAAAGACAAAACAAAACCTCTTGTTTAATTAAGCAGGGAAACTGTTAGACTGAGGTGGCTCCAGTGCTGGGACCCATGTAAGCAAAGCAAACTCTCAGCCTGTAAATGCCCTAGGGTTACTAAATCAAAACACGAAGGTCAGCTAATCACAAATAGCCAACTAGGCTTTAAGCTACAGATAACTTCAAATAATTTCCTTTCTTTGCTTCTGCAATTTCAAAGCCTTTCTCCTGGCTCCTGCTGGTGGAGCAACCAGAACCACTTATGTTTGGCATTGCCTGATTCCAGTTGTGTTTCTGTGTGTTGAGATCTGATGCATCAAACTTGGTTTCAGGGCTTGTTTGGGAGTAGAGAAGGAAAGCCCAGTGAGGTCCAACCTTAATTGAGTTACAAGTGAGTAAACTGAATTTTAAGTGTATACATTTATTCTGTAATCTGTAGGGTGCATTTTATCCTTCTCCAGGTTTTTTTTTAACCTTTATAAAACACTTATTTAACCTCCCCCAGATGTTGTTACACGTAGTTAACTGAATTGATGGAATTTCTTCTGACAATTGCAGTCAGGATTCTGTGCCTTGAGGATATAGTGGATGAATAGGCATTTTTATTGAATGATTCCAGGAAAATTTTGTTTCTATTGATGTGACTTTGACATAATATGTCTACAAGCTATCATTATTTTCAGATTAATAAGAGGGTTTATAAGCTTCTTATCAGTTTTGTCAAGATGTAATTCTTTATACAACTAATGAGGGATTGTTAGCACATAAATAACATTCCAAGAATGTGTCTTGCCCATTTTAGTAAAAGGCATATACATTTTCAATTGGTGATAAAAGCAAGATCTAAATTCAAGAGCACTTTATGTCTTTCCTCAGTTGAAGGTATAACACAAAGTAAATTAAGGTTCTATATAATTTATTGGATTTTTAAAAGCTTTGTACGTTTTTCCTAAAATGCTCTGAGGCATTAACAAAAAAATTAATTTAAGCAGCTGCATCTCCTTACTACAGTAATGATACATTCAAAAGGAAACTAGGAGCATGCAAATCAAGCAGGATGCCTAGTTACCCTTGGAATATTGAAGGGTGCATTAAAGATTTGTACTTATTTTAATGAGGAAGGGTGAAAATCTTTCTTGTGTTCTCTTTCTACATTCCCTTCACTTCTCTTGATAAAGCAGCCAAGGAAACTCATATTTGTCTGTGGTTGTATAGAAGCTAAGGCTTAGGAGCTCCTCTTGAAAAGTGGATGCTCAAGTCTTTCCTTCTCTGTTTCCTGCTCTGCGCCTCAACCCTCACACTGAGCAGGGGGACGGCTCTGCAGGCCTGGGGTTCACACGTGCTCTGATAATTCTCACCATGTACCCACTGCCAGGAAGCTGCACACATCCATCATTTTATGCAGTGGTCTTTTCGGTAGGCTGCTAGAGGATCCTTCACATTTTTGCTTTCTTTATTTAAAAAATGTCTGAAATAAAAGGATGGAGAGTAGAAGCATGTGGTGTAACTCAAGTTGGGAATTAAAAGGGATTTGAAATTTTTCTGTAACTGATTTATCTTGCTCCGTGACACTTTTTGTTTTCACGGGGTAAAAACTTGACAATTAGGTATAATTAAGCCTCTTCTGACTAAAGCAACCTCTTTTCCATAAGTATTCTGTCTGTTCAAAGTTCAAACTTACTATCAGGGCTTTTCTTTTCTTTCAAGTGGTACCACCTCCTTCTCTTCCTTCCCAGGAAGGCGGGCTGGGTGCGGGAGGACTCCGTGCTCTCACAGTGATGGATGGGAAGTAGACAGTTGGGGATGGGAGGGAGCTCTGGTCCAGCCAGTCTTCTGGCTCAAGGCGTCTTGTCCTGCTTGTTCGTGGTCAGAGACTGCTGGCTCGCTGCCCCTGTCACTGACAAGTCTGGCGCTGTTTTCTCAGCACCAGCCGTGCAGTAGGCTCGACATTGTTGGGCTGCCCCTGATCAGTTCTTTCTTTTCCATGTCTGCCTTCCTGAGCTCTGGATCCCTGAAAATTTGCAGTGACACCCATTTAACGTCAGCCCCTTTGCTCCCTTCCTCAGGATCACTCCCTTTCGTTGTGCTGCTCTACCAGGGGTGCCTTCTGGGGGTGCCCGCCAGCCAGCAACATCAGCTATCCCTCTGCGACAAAGGAGGCTTCTTGATTGATTACCCTGGAGAATGTGGGGTACTCTCCCAGGCCCTGTCTATCTAAACTTGCTATCAGTCACCATATTCCACCATAGTCACCCCACATGGCAAGGCTGAGTTGAGGGGTTGCCTCCCAGAGTTCCAGATAGTACTTGACTTCCCCTTTAATTGATCTGGAGGTGACCCATCTGTCCCTCTTGACCTGATGCCAGACTCAGATCTGTCAGTTTCTGTAACCTCTCCTTCCCACTGCTCTTTTCCCTTTATTTTTCTTTGAGGAAGGAGTCATTCTTATGTGGGAAATATAAAAACGAAAAAAAAAAACAAAATAGGGGATCAATTCCCTGTAAACCTGAGTCAAATGCATGTCTCAATCCCAGCTCTTCAGTGCTGGTGTGTGCTGTGGAATTAAATCCCTCGGCTCCTGTGAATTCAGAGGTGCAGCTGGGGGCTGTGCTAGCTGGTCCTTGGTAGGGAGAGGAGAAGTGACACAGGCCACTGGGGGAGGGTCTGTCACAGAAGTCTTTGTTAATAACTTGGTAGTTTCAGTGTCTGCCATCAGGGTCGCAGCACGGTTGTCATCCAGGAGTATGGATTGGCTTTCACTCACTGTGTTCATCTTCTCAGCTGAGAAACGAAACTAGCTTGGTGAATTTTGTTTGCTCCTTGCCTTTAACCCTTCTTAATGAGAACAGATGGCATCACTGACCGATGGATGTGAGTCTGAGTGAACTCCGGGAGTTGGTGATGGACAGGGAGGCCTGGCGTGCTGCGATTCATGGGGTCGCAAAGAGTCGGACACGACTGAGCGACTGAACTGAACTGAACTGAATGAGAACAGAATCACAATCAATAGGTGATTTCATTTTCACAACGTTCTTACATAGCAGCAGTAGTTGTTTGCTAGGACTGCCAGGTGGCGCTAGGGGTAAAGAACCCGCCTGCCAGTACAGGAGATCTAAGAGACTCGATATCAATCCCTGCGTCAGAAAGATCACCCGAGGAAGGAAATGACAACCCACTCCAGTGTTCTTTTCTAGAGAATCTCATGGGCAGAGGAGGCTGGCGGGCTGCAGTCCGTGGGGTCGCAGAGTCAGACACTATAGAAGCGACTTAGCAGTGTGCACGCGTAGCAGAATTACCACAGACCAGTGGCTTAAACAACAGAAATGTATTTTCTGACAGTACTGAGGCTGGGAGTTCAAGATAAGGGAGTCCATAGGTTTGGTATCTTCTGAGTCCTCTCTCCTTGGCTTGTGAAAGGCCACTCTCTCCCTTGTGTCTTCACTGGTCTCTGCTCTGTGTACAGCATCCCCACTGTATCTTCCTCTTCTTACAGGGGCACTGGTCACGTAGGATTAGGATCTTGCCTTTATGGCTTTCCGTTCAGTTCAGTTCAGTTGCTCAGCTGTGTCTGACTCCATGGACTGCAGCACGCCAGGCTTCCCTGTCCATTACCAACTCCCAGAGTTTATTCAAACTCATGTCCATTGAGTCAATGATGCCATCCAACCATTTCATTCTCTGTCGTCCCCTTCTTCTCCTGCCTTGAATCTTTCCCAGCATCAGGGTCTTTTCAAAAGAGTCAGTTCTTTGCATCAGGTGGCCAAAGTACTGGAGTTTCAGCTTTAGCATCAGTCCTTCCAGTGAATATTCAGGACTCATTTCCTTTATGATTGACTGGTTTGATCTCCTTGCTGTCCAAGGGACTCTCAAGAGTCTTCTCCAACACCACAGTTCAAAAACATCAATTCTTCGGCACTCAGCTTTCTTTATAATCCAACTCTCACATCCATACATGACTACTGGAAAAACCATAGCTTTGACTAGATGGGCCTTTGTTGGCAAAGTAATGGCTTCATTTTAAATTAATTGCTTCTTTAAAGACCGTATCTCTAAATGCAGATACATTCTGAAGTAATGGGAGCTGGGAATTCAGAATTTGAATTTTGGGTTGGAAGCAATTCAAACCATAAGAGCAACTGGATTTTGGGGAATTCAGAGTACTTTTAGATCATAATTATTACTGAAACAAATGTTAATATTATCACTACTTTTCAGACTGTAATATGCAAGAATAGGGAATGGTTTATCAGAGGTACCAAAGCTCAGGAGAGAAAGTGAGAACTTCATTCAGCCCTCTTAGAATGAATGAGATATATGCTTTTGCATTTTTATTTTATTCTTTTAATTTATGTATATATAAATAATACCTTAAAATGAGCTTAGTGGGGAAGTCTCAAACTGTACAGAAAAATGTAGAGTTGTTATCCACTTTATATTCAGTCTCCCTTTTTCCTAGAAATTAAATAATGTTTTGATATCTGTTTATCTAGAAAAAAACAATATTTATACACAAACACAAGATTTTTATGTGAAGATTTTGAATTTTGATTTTGTTTTTACAAAGTGTAACAATACTATATTATTATACTGTGTTATTGTCTGGCTTGCTTTTTACACTTACCATGATGACTCGGAATTCTTTCTGTGTTAGTATAAGGCAAGGTTCCTCAACCTTTGGCACTATCATTTGAGACTGGATAATTCTTTGTTTGGGGAAAGGTGTCCTGTGCTTTGTAGAATGTTTAGCAACATCCTTGACCTCATCACTGGATGCCAGTAGCACCGCCACCCCTGCTATTTGGATCAACCAAAAATGTCCCTAGACATTAATTTCCAGCACCCTTCCCAGCTTGAAAAACCACTAAAGAGATTTCCCTAATTTTTAGAAACTGTTATACAGTATCCAGAGTGTGGGCTACACCATAGTTTATTTGCCTCTCTTCCTGTTGATGGACATTTAGAATATTTCCATCTTATTACCATTAGATGCAATACTATGCTAACCATCCTTGTGTGTGATTCTGTGTTATATGTACTAGCATCGCTTTGAAAATACTTGGGTTTGATCCCTGAGTCAGTAATATCCCTGGAGGAGGGCATAGCAGCCCACTCCAGTATTCTTGACAGGGGACTCCCCATGGACAGAGGAGCCTGAGGGGCTACAGTCCATGGGGTTGCACAGAGTCAGACATGACTGAAGCGACTTAGCACACACACACACATGCACTTGGAAATTAAATTACTGGGTCAAGGAAAATGCACATTTAATAATTTGATAGATGCTGTCAAATCATACCTCAAAACCTTTGTACAATTTACATTTCCAAAAATGAGTGTTCATTTCTTTACCTTGGCAACACTGAATATTACCAAACCCTTTAGTTTTCATTAGTTAGTATGACAAAATGGAGAAGGTGATGGCACCCCACTCCAGTACTCTTGCCTGGAAAATCCCATGGGCGGAGGAGCCTGGTAGGCTGCAGTCCATCGGACACGACTGAGCAACTTCAGTTTCACTTTTCACTTTCATGCATTGGAGAAGGAAATGGCAACCCACTCCAGTGTTCTTGCCTAGAGAAACCCAGGAATGGGGGAGCCTGGTGGGCTGCCGTCTATGGGGTCACACAGAGTTGGACACGACTGAAGCGACTTAGCAGCAGCAGCAGGAGTATGACTAAAAATATGTATCTTGTTATATTTCCCTAATGAATAAAAGTTGAGCATCTCTGTACTTTATTTCCAATTTTGTGATCTATTCATATTTCTTAACTTCTACCATTTTTATAGATGATTTGATTTGTAGGGGTTCTTCAAATGTATTCTGACTCCTAATCCTTCTGCTGTTATATACATTGCAAATATTTTTCCTAATCTGTTATTTGTTTTCTAACTTTGGTACCACAACCTTTTATGATCATACATTTAAATTTTATATAGTTAAACTTTTGAATCTGATTTCAGAAAGTCTTCCAAACCTCTATTGCATAATACTTTATATTTTTATTCTTCTTTATGTATTTTTATGTTGCTTCACATTTTACCATTTGGATCTTAAATCATCTCTAATCTATTTTGGTAAATAGTTTTATGCAAGGGTATTTTCATTACTCTTGACCCAAGCATTTACATAAACAAGTTTGAAGCTGTAAGATCAGTCTGTTGGACTGTTCATCCAATACAGATGTGATGATAATCACAAGTAAAATTTGCATTTCTATCAATATTAACATTCTTTAGAGAGCTCCCATCTCTCTATTATATGGAGGATTCATGACACTTAGGACAGGGGAATTTTTGACTGCTTGTTCCCTTTGCTCTCTGTTCCCCATTTGGCTACAAGTAGGTGGAAATGGCAACACTCCAGTGTTCTTGTCTGGAGAATCCCAGGGACGGGGGAGCCTGGTGGGCTGCCGTCTCTGGGGTCGCACAGAGTCGGACACGACTGAAGCGACTTAGCAGCAGCAGCAGCAGCAGCAGCAGGTGGAGTAGAACAATCTCTGAGCAGAAGCAGAAGAGCAGGATTCTGATGATTCATACCTGGTGCTCCTTTCCAGAGAGCAGGGTCACCATTCATAGGAGGCCTTTGGATTCCTTCTCCACTGTGCTCTGGGCCAGCCCCTCTTTGAAATGCACACCATGCAAGACATAGGTCTTTTTTTATTCCCTGGGTTGGTTAATCTGGCTGACTTCCACACTGAAGGACCGTCACATATCCGGAGAACATATTATTTTTGGATTGCAAACTAAGACGATGACCTGGCGAGGGCCTGGGAAGGTCTGAAAAGATCCCCCTCGGAGGCAGGGGTTTGAAAATGACTCCTGAAAAGAAGCAGCCTGGAGCCCAAAGTTCTAGCAGAGTCAGAAGTCATCCATGATATCTTTATATCTCATTACCAACTCTGCCCTCACACTGGTGAGTTCAAACCCTTTCATATTCACTGTAATTAATTAAACTTTGTACTCAGGAAGGAGAACAATAAAGAAAGTAAAAACAGTCTGAAAGAATATTACACTAGAGAGACTGTACCTGAAAAAGGACAAACTAAAAATGTAAGTGGGCAGTAACATCTGTTTCCTCCTCTGATCCCATTTCCTAACCCTCATCCAAAATCACTGCAGATGGTGACTGCAGCCGTGAAATTAAAAGACGCTTACTCCTTGGAAGGTTAGTTATGACCAACTTAGATAGCATATTCAAAAGCAGAGAGATTACTTTGCCAACAAAGATCCGTCTAGTCAAGGCTATGGTTTTTCCAGTGGTCATGTATGGATGTGAGAGTTGGACTGTGAAGAAAGCTGAGTGCCAAAGAATTGATGCTTTTGAACTGTGGTGTTGGAGAAGACTCTTGAGAGTCCCTTGGACTGCAAGGAGATCCAACCAGTCCATTCTGAAGGAAATCAGCCCTGGGATTTCTTTGGAAGGAATGATGCTAAAGCTGAAACTCCAGTACTTTGGCCACCTCATGCGACGAGTTGACTCATTGGAAAAGACTCTGACGCTGGGAGGGATTGGGGGCAGGAGGAGAAGGGGACGACCGAGGATGAGATGGCTGGATGGCATCACCGACTCGATGGACGTGAGTCTGAGTGAACTCTGGGAGTTGGTGATGGACAGGGAGGCCTGGCATGCTGCGATTCATGGGGTCACAAAGAGTCGGACACAACTGAGCGACTGAACTGAACTGAATTGAACCCACATCTTCTCAGCTCCAGCTACTAGCACCTTCTTGTTGCTCTGTGAATACGTTAGATGCCATTTTGGGTGGGACATCTCCACCCACCCCGCCAGTATTCTGGGCCTGCTCAATCTCTTTCTTCAGTCCCTGCACACAGGGAACTTGTTAGTGAGATCTCCAAGCACTGTCTATAATATAACACCTCTCTGGTCACTTGACCTGGGTTTGTGTCTCTTTATAGTTTGTTGGGGCTTCCCTTGTAGCTCAGTTGGTAAAGAATCTGCCTGCAATGCAGGAGAGCTGGGTTCGATCCCTGGGTTGGGAAGATCCCCTGGAGAAGGGAAAGGGGAAAGTATTCTGGCCTGGAGAATCCCATAGACTATACAGTCTGTGGGGTCGCAGAGAGTTGGACCGACTGAGTAACTTTCACTCACTCACTCACTCTGTTGTGCTTTATACTTAGTTACAATGTGCATATTCACTTATGCGCATGGATTGCTGTCTGCTTCCCCCACTGGAATGTAAACTCTGCATCTTTAATGCCTAGAACAGTACTTGGCACTCAGTGCATTTTTGTGCTGAAAAGAATGACTAGATTGAGGTTACTCTGTTAAGATCTGGGGAAGGGAAGGCATCAAGTATTATCCTCTGATTGCTAAATCCATCCTTCTTAGGAGCCCCGAGGTATTGCATTTAAAATGAATATATCATTCAAGGATGAGGTAAATATGTTGGGTTGGCCAAAAGTTTGTTCAGATTTTTTTTGTGAGATGTTACAGAAAAACTTAAATGAAAAGTTTGGCCAACCAATACTTTTAACGTATATTTTGTGCGTATCTTGTACTGTGCATCTAACTTGTGGCAGTTTAAAGGGCATGCTAAATTTGCTGAAATGAATGCTGTTGTCAGTACCTTTGGAATTTTGTGAGATCAGAAAGTGGAAATTAGGGGAGGCAGTGTTATGATAGATTTCCTTGGTTTCTGGATAGCCTGCACCTCTCTATGAGGCCATCCATGCAAATCTTTCTATTTCAGGCTCATTTCAGTAAGGTGGACTTTTCATCAGGGATTTATCCTTTTGTGAATAGTGCAATCAATAAAAGATTAGCAGGCTGTTCCTTGAAAACTAACAAATCAGCCAACAGAGTGCATATGTAGGTAAAGGTAATACTTTTTCTTCTGTAGTACCTGCCTTCCAATAATTATGAATATTATCTCTTCACCTTCACATATTGTTATGTGAAAAATAGACTCAGCTGTGCACATTGTACAGGTCAAAAATAACCCGAGTCCTCCTCTCCTGTTTTTTATATTTTGATAGAATTTTTGAATCTTTTTATCATATAAAGTAAGAAAAATGAAGTAAATAGTATTATATTGAAATCAAATTTATTTCTAAGTCCTGTCTTAAATTTGATATTCTCAATGAGCTTATCCTGAGCCTGTCAAACAGTGGAACTTTACTACCTTAGAACAAGGAAGTACTTTGTACTTTACTGAAAACACATTCTGGCTTCATGTTATAATGAACTACATAAGTGTCCCATTTTCTCTGTGAGACTGTGGTTTTAAAATTTATAGCTGCTTGGGATATGTTTTCTAAAAATTTTAAGTAAATGTTGAAAATGTCAGATTTATAATAAGATAAAATAAGATAAAATGGTTTTTTTTTTTAAATTTGGTTATATTTAAGACACCATGAATGTTTATCTAGAATAAAGAATATAACATTTATCAAACTATATTACTAAATGATGAAAGATAAGACCTCCTTTTGCCCTCAAACGATTCTGGTTTAAAAAAAAAAAAACATTGAAGTAAATATCTGAATACCAGGGGAAAATTTCTCTTTCACAATAAAGAGAAATAATGAGCAAAATTACATTCTCTATGCCAATATATTGTGCTTTTCCTAAGAGTTCTCACTGCAGAACTATGGCACAGGAGGAGGGCAAATATATGCAGAAAGACAAATGAATAGAAATTTTCCTTTGAGTGAACAATGCAATTACTAAAATTACCAAGATGAATATTTAAGCTTTATGAAAAATCCAGTTTCCAGCTTATATATGTACTAGTAACATGATTGCTAGAATTGTCGCATCCCATAAAATCTACTCTTACTAAATGGTGTAAAGAATGAAGTAAGAATTAATGTGGATTATTTAATACATTGTTTTATCTGTAATAGAGAGTTGTTTGCATTTTTTCTGAAATCCTTTGGCCTATTTTTGAACAATTTAGTGTTCAGAATCATCAGTGAAGGCTTTCTTCTACAGCAATGATACTCAGGAATGGGTTAACTGATGCTTTCTTGGAAACTTTATTCCAAGCAGGGTTTGTAATGCTGTGGCTCTTTGGTTCGACCTAAATCTCATCTGTTTCATAGTTTTACTGAAATGAGATACTTCTGGAGATACTGAGAGCCTGTCAATTCAGTGGGAATCCCTAGATACAAAGGTATCACTACATGGTGCATCCAGAAGATACCACTCATTTTTTGATGATTGTGAAATGAAGGGGAATGGTTTCCAGAATGTAAAATGAGAGCCAGGGCTAAGGATGATGTTTGTGGAAAACAGCACCCATAAAACTGTCAGAAAAATAACATCTCCTTTGAAGAAAAACTAAAAAAAAATTTTTTTAGCTTATCCCAACTTACATGACTTATGTGGTGGTCATTTTCAAGGCAGTATTCCTTCCCTCCTGTCCCATAGGCAGCACCTAAGTGTTTGGACTGGCAATAGAGTCCACGGAGTCACCAAGAGTCGGATACAACTTAGTGACTGAACAGCAACCACACAGAGCATCTGAATTACTTTCTGAAAAGAGATACAGGAAAGAGTGACTTAGAAACTGGCATAATTTTCTCTTTCCTATCTAAATATTCATACACTTATTTTTACCTCTGCCAGGCACATGGTGTTGGATATCAGGCTATTACCAGGGACAATATCAGGATTACACACTTCTTTCTGCATGTCATGCTTTTATATAGGGCATCGACTCTGGAAATAATCACCAACAATTACTACTGTTTGTTAGTTACATAGACAGAGACCCTTCAACTATTATCCTTCCATGGCATTTTCATTACAAATCCCATTAAAATGTGATTTATTGTTTCAAGTACCCCATACATTATCCAGAATCACTGTTCAAGGCTGATATTGTAAACCACTCCATAGCTTTCTTCTTGGTCTGCCAAGCAAAACTAAAGTCTACTGTCTGCTGGGGGCCAGCGTGAGGAACTCCCCTCATGGCAAAGGTCATGAGGAAGGAGGCTTGGCATACACAAAGGCATGATCAAGCCTCAGGAAACCCCCTGTTCCTGAGCATTTAACCCTAAAACCAGAGTCTGTTTTATGCTCTCACCTACACCTCTGACTTTACAGGCTCTCCCCCATCACCATTTCTCTCGGAGAAGGAGTTAACGTGCAGCTCCAAGTCAATAAAAATTCCTGGGCATGACAAGTGTGTTTCAGCTGAAGGTTATCTAGCCCGCCTGTATAGGTTCCTCCGGCCACATGTGATTGTTTATAGCCTCCCAACCTGAGAGGCATGAGATATTTTAGACTTACTAAAGGCAAATTCTTTTGGGAAATTGTCAGTATAGTGAGTTGGTTAGGAATTATATTGGTGAAGGGTTTTTTCATTTGTTGTGTCAATAATTGCTGCTAATTCCCTGCCCTGGGTGTGACAAGGGTGTCTCAGGTCAAACCTCTCTGCTGACAGGCTAGCTTGTGTGACAGGATTATCCATACTCCTGCCACTACACACATGATTATTTAATACCTCTCAACCATAAACAGCACAGAGAGTTTGGAGTATTTTGAGAGTCTTAATTAGCATAGGGCTTTTCTCATTGTTAAGTCAAAATGATTGCCGCCAGGCCTCCATATCCTTAGGCACCTGGGAATATATTAATCAATGTATTTGGAATATAGAAAAGGAAATATAGTAGTTTTTAAGGTTAGCAATACTAGACTTTTTGAGTTAATGAATTTTCTCTTTTATAATAGGTCACTGTACTTTGTTATAAATCACTGTGTCCTTGCTATATAAAAATGTAACTTTATCACTATCTTAAGACTAAATAGATCTTAAGGGGAACATTGGTGAAAGGATTTTCATTTGTTGGGCTGATGTTTGCTGCTAAATCTCCATATTCCCTGTCCTTATAATGAATATAACTAACATGTAGGAGAAATAAGCATTAACCTTTAAGCATATAGGAGAAATAAGTATTAACCTTTAAGATTAATCATGTTAACCTTGGGTCAAATAAATTCCTTTCTTGATTGTAACTCACTACACCCTCACCCTATAGGAATGTAACTTTATTTGGAGGGTGGTGCCTGGTTTAAGAAAAAACACCCTTGGAAGAAATAAGTTTTTTGGTTATCAGAAAGAAAGGATCATAAAATGTCAGCAGGTCTCATGGCCAGAAGATGATGTAAAACCCCTAAGACCTTTTTATGTGAAGCACCTGATTTTGATAAAGGTCAGGACTGCTGACCCTCGCGTGACTCTGTATTCATCCCTATGTGTAACAAAAGGTATATAAGCAAACCCCAAAATAAAGAAATCGGATCAGTTTCTGGAAAGATTGATTCCCCCATGTCGCTTCTTTCTTGCTCCCCGTTTCTCTGGCTGAATTCCCATCTGGAGCATGGATGCTATTCCACATAAACCAAGTTATTCAGCCTCTTTTTCTCCACTAATTTTCCTACTACACTATCCGTTTCTAATCTCTCTATATATCTGTAATTAAAATATGTATTTTTCCAAGGACGCCAACTCCATCCCTACCTTTGAATCACCCTGGATCCACCGGGGCTGGACCCTGGCAACTGTCCAAAAATCTGTGTATGTGTTGTAGTTAAAGAATGCCTGTTGAATCTTTAGAAGAAACTATTGCATGAAACTACCTTAAATGGGGACTCCTGTTGATTATTTAGTTGATTACTATTGGCATTAACCAGCACAGCCACATTCTCTCAGGCCTTTTCCCTGGGGCTGAGTGTGTCTGTAGAATATAAATTGTTTCAGGACAGGAGCTACATCTTTTGAACGTACCGTTTTGATTTATATTATATAATATCCATAGATGTAAAGTATTGTGATGATGAACGTAATGAAGATGAAACTAGATTTTCTTTAATTCTAAAATTTATTGTGAGAATCATAACACCAGTGCTTTTAGTCTCAAGACCCCTCTGGCTCATAGATAATTTTATGAACTGTCTCAGAACTTCTTCCTTTGCCCTGGCTAGTTTCTGTGAGTGTGTGTGTATGTGTAAATATGTGCAGTGGACCACCAGGCTCAGTGTCTTGACACAGGACAGAGCTTGGAAGGGACTCACCTAGAAAAGAACTTCTCAAAGTCCTGGATTTCCTCCAGCCCCTTGAAGGAGACCAGGCTCTCACGCTGTGTGACCAAGTGGGCTTGTGGAATCTCTTGGCTTCTACCTATCTTGATTCCTGATTGCTGTTGGTGGATGATAGGGAGCCCAGTTCCCAGCCATAATCCTCTGTGTGACTTTTCTTTTATTTGGCCCTCACCATAGGGCTTCCCTGGTAGCTCAGCTGGTAAAGAATCTGCCTGCAATGCAGGAGACCCCAGTTCGATTCCTGGGTTGGGAAGATACACTGGAGAAGGGATCGGCTACCCACTCCAGTATTCTTGGGCTTCCCTGGTAGCTCAGCTGGTAAAGAATCCACCTGCAATGTAGGAGACCTGGGTTTGATCCCTGAGTCAGGAAGATCCCTTGAAGGGAACGGCTACCCACTCCAGTATTCTGGCCTGGAGAATTCCATGGGCTGTATCGTTCATGGGGTTGCAAAGAGTTGGAAACAACTGAATGACTTTCACTTTCATAGGAAATAACAAAGACTGCCATGCAAAGCTGCCTTCCTCACACCAGGCTTGGTGCATGGCTAATATATTTGCAAGTGTCTGGAGGGAATGCAGTTGAGGTTCCAGCCCCCTGGCTGGCCATGCTCTCAACCATTTCTGCATTTACAGCCTGAATTCAGTCGTTCATTCATGTCTAACTCTTTGCGACCCCATAAATTGCAGCATGCCAGGCCTCCCTGTCTATCACCAACTCCTGGAGTTCACTCAGACTCATGTCCATTGAGTCAGTGATGCCATCCAGCCATCTCATCCTCTGTTGTCTCCTTCTCCTCCTGCCCCCAATCCCTCCCAGCATCAGAGTCTTTTCCAATGAGTCAACTCTTCGCATGAGGTGGCCAAAGTACTGGAGTTTCAGCTTTAGCATCATTCCCTCCAAAGAAATCCCAGAGCCGATCTCCTTCAGAATGGACTGGTTGGATCTCCTTGCAGTCCAAGGGACTCTCCAGAGTCTTCTCCAACACCACAGTTCAAAAGCATCAATTCTTTGGCACTCAGCTTTCTTCACAGTCCAACTCTCACATCCATACATGACCACTGGAAAAACCATAGCCTTGACTAGATGGACCTTTGTTGGCAAAGTAATGTCTCTGCTTTTCAATATGCTGTCTAGGTTGGTCAGAACTTTTCTGCCAAGGAGTAAGCGTCTTTTAATTTCATGGCTGCAGTCACCATATGCAGTGATTTTGGAGCCCCCCAAAATAAAGTCTAACGCGGTTTTCACTGTTTCTCCATCTATTTCCCATGAAGTGACGAGACCAGATGCCATGATCTTTGTTTTCTGAATGTTGAGCTTTAAGCCAACTTTTTCACTTTCCTCTTTCACTATCATCAAGAGGCTTTTTAATTCTTCACTTTCTGCCATAAAGGTGGTGTCATCTGCATATCTGAGGTTACTGATATTTCTCCCAGCAATCTTGATCCAGCTTGTGGTTCTTCCAGCCCAACGTTTCTCATGATGTACTCTGCATAGAAGTTAAACGAGCAGGGTGACAATATACAGCCTTGACGTACTCCTTTTCCTATTTGGAACCAGTCTGTTGTTCCATGTCCACTTCTGGCCGAGAGGAGCTACCCCGGCCCGAGGCCAGGGGCGGCGGCCGGGAGGAGCAACCCCTTGTCCAAGGAGCCGTGGCTGCGCAGGCGCCAGAGGGCCTAGAGGAGCTATTCCACGTTCAAGGTTGGGAGGGGCAGCAGTGAGGAGATATTCCTCGGCCAAGGTAAAGAGCAGAGGCTGCACTTTGCTGGAGCAGCCATGAAGAGATACCCTACGTCTAAGATAAGAAAAACCCAAGTAAGATGATAGATGTTGCAAGAGGGCATCAGAGGGCAGACACACTGAAATCATAATCACAGAAAACTAGTCAATCTAATCACAATAGGACCACAGCCTTGTCTAACTCAGTGAAACTAAGCCATGCCCTGTGGAGCCACCCAAGACGGGTGGGTCATGGTGGAGAGGTCTGACACAATGTGGTCCACTGGAGAAGGGAATAGCAAACCACTTCAGTATTCTTGCCTTGAGAACCCCATGAACAGTGTGAACAGTATTTCCAGCCTAGGCACCTCCATTTGGAGATCTTTCTATTAGGGTTCTTTGGGAGAAGCCACTCTTAGTTGCCTCTGCAGAGACCTCCTATCTAGGGGAGGAGGTGGGAAGATTGAAAACACTTTTTCTCCATCTGACCCAGTACTTAGTACTTTTTAACTTCTAGCCCTTCCCTCTCCCTCTTCTTCCTGGCCCTCGGGTACATAAAAACCTGAAGAGCCCTTTATTTTGGACTCGGTTGGCAGTGAGATGATTCTCCATCTGGGCTTATCCCCTAGGCCCTGATATGGGGCTGGTCCTTGGGGAAAAGTGGTACAGTGAGGGAGCTGGCACCTTCCCTGTTTGACCTTTTGCTCATACTAGCACTATAAATGATTAATGGCTTGACTGTTTCATTTTGAATTGTCATCTTACTTGACCCCTCTAACACCTGGGGCTCAAGCCCAGCTCAACCCAGCCCCTGACAGCTGATATTACTTGTATGTAGCATCATCTCACCCAATTTCACATGAGACTTTCAACATCAGAATTTGAACCATCGAACTGTATCTTGGGGTAGTGTATACAGCAGGGAATTCACCGTTGATCATTACTAGGACAACTGATTTTATAGGTGAAGCCAGTCCTTAAAACTCACTCTTGAACTGTCTTCCTTCATTTGTCTGTCATGGTTTACATTTCCTGCAATGTAGATAGAAATTTTAACTAGTACTATCTTTAATTAAATAATAATGAATATTCACTGAATGAATACTTTATGGCATATACTATGCTCCACATATAGTAACAAAAAATTGCACAAGTTCTTTATAAAATATTGGAGCAAAATGTGGGTGCATAATGCTTACGAGCAGATGAGTAGAGCATTATGTTTGCATGGACTGTAGCTCACCAGGCTCATCTGGCCAGGCAAGAATATTGGAACAGGTAGCCATTTCCCTTCTCCAGGGGATCTTCCTGATCCAGGGATGGAACTCACGGCTCCTGCATTGCAGGCAGATTCTTTACCATCTGAGCCACCAGGGAAGCCCATAATGAACATTCGTTGAATGAATACTTTATGCCGTACACTGTGCTTGGCATATAGCAATACAAAATCTCACAAGTTCTGTATAAAGTATTGGAGCAAAATGTAATGCCAGGTCTTACAGAGCCTTGTTGGTCCAGATATGTGCGGTGCTAGTAGAGAGAATTGCTTTGAGCCTGCCTTTGTTGATATGTTTCCCAAACTTACCTCTTTGATTTCAGACACTTTAAGAAGGCTGTGGATCTTAACTATAGATATTCTCGAAGAGATAAACATAGTTTATGTGATTTGTTGCTAAGCAAACATCCTTGAGTAAAGCAGCCGCTCAGAAACATTTTCTCTGGGCCCTTGTCAGGATCCTTTCCCCCTCTTATCTATTATCTGTTTATCTGTCTTCTGTTGGTCTGTCTCTTCACCCACTTACCAGTCCATTCATTCTCACTGTCTTTAATGCATTCGTGTTTATTTACCCTACACATTTTCCTTCTCTTTTGTTGAGATATCTATAGCTATATGTCTCTCTATACAGATGCACACACACAAACACACACATGCACACAGTTTTCCATATCTGCTGGTTCTTCATTTATGGATTCAGCCAACCATGGATTGAAAAAAAAATCTGAAAAGTTCTAACAGCAAAACTTGAATTTGCTGCATGCCAGCAACAATTAACATTATCATTTCCATTTTATTTACTAGTTATGTAGCATAACTGTATTAGGTATTATAAGTCAAGAAGCAACAATTAGAACTGGACATGGAACAGTAGACTGGTTCCAAATTGGGAAAGGAGTACATGCAAACTGTGTATTGTCACCCTGCTTATTTAACTTCTATGCAGAGTACATCATGAGAAACACTGGGCTGGAGGAAGCACAAGCTGGAATCAAGATTTCTGGGAGAAATATCAATAACCTCAGATATGCAGATGACACCACCCTTATGGCAGAAAGTGAAGAGGAACTCAAAAGCCTCTTGATGAAAGTGAAAGAGGAGAGTGAAAAAGTTGGCTTAAAACTCAGCATTCAGAAAACAAAGATCATGACATCTGGTCCCATCACTTCATAGGAAATAGATGGCAAAACAGTGGAAACAGTGTCAGACTTTATTTTGGGGGGCTCCAAAATCACTGCATATGGTGACTGCAGCCATGAAATTAAAAGACGCTTACTCCTTGGAAGAAAAGTTATGACCAATCTAGACAGCATATTAAAAAGCAGAGACATTACTTTGCCAACAAAGGTCCATCTAGTCAATGCTATGGTCTTTCCAGTAGTCATGTATAGATGTGAGAGTTGGACTATAAAGCAAGGTGAACACTGAAGAATTGATGCTTTTGTACTGTGGTATTGGAGAAGACTCTTGAGAGTCTCATGGACTGCAAGGAGATCCAACCAGTCCATCCTAAAGGAGACCAGTCCTGAATATTCATAGGAAGGACTGATGTTGAAGCTGAAACTCCAATACTTTGGCCACCTCATGCAAAGAGCTGGCTCATTGGAAAAGACCTTGATGCTGGGAGGGATTGGGGGCAGGAGGAGAAGGAGACAACAGAGGATGAGATGGCTGGATGGCATCACCGACTTGAGTTTGAGTAATCTCTGGGAGTTGATGATGGATATGGAGGCCTGGTGTGCTGTAGTCCACGGGGTCACAACAAGTCGGACACGACTGAGCGACTGAACTGAACTGAGGTATTATAAATAATCCAGAGATAATTTTAAGTATACAGGTGGTGTAAACAGATGATCTGCAAACAGGATGCCATTTTATTAAAGAGACATGAGTATCCTGGGATAATGGTATCTGTGGAGGTCCTAGAACCAAACCCCAGAGATACTGAGGGATTGCCTGCAACCCCAACTCATATATGAGAACATTCCCAGTAGGAAAACTTTATGTCTTAGAAGCAACCCTGGAAGTTTAATATCATCTATGCTGTATTTTGTTTTTTATTTTTCCTTTCCTCCCTCCTTTTTGCCCCTCTCTTCCCTTCTCCCCATGTTCTCTCTTTGTCTCTTCTTTTTGTGGGAATAAACACTCTGGGATTCTGGTATGCAAGAATTTCTGGCTAATTACTTTTCACTTCTCTAAGAGAGCTATATATTATATGGTATGTGCTGTTTCATCAACTTTTTAACCATAGTTTTTTTTTTTTTTGAGGGACATTTTATGGAAACAGTTTTATATGGAAAAAAATTGAGACATTCTGCTCTATTTTATTAAAAATTCCATTCTCTTTTGCTTTTAAGCTATTTTTCAATAATAAAAGCAAAGTAAATGTTCATTATAAATGACACTTTTACAAATACATGAATTTAAAAGTTAACAGTTCTCTTACATTTTAACTAAATGGATGTTCCATGAAGGAGAGGGCCATGTCTGTCTGAGTCACTGTTATATCCTCCTGTCCAGCACATTGCTGGGTACTGAGTAGGCCCTGAACTGGTACAAACATATAAGGCATGTCTATTAATCAGAAGCTCAAATATATTTGCAACTATTCTGCATTTACATGTGGTATAGTTCTTAATCAGTGACTCACAATGAATTCGTAGTCGGTCTATGTAATATGAAAGTCCCTGCTTAACATAGATGTAATCCAAGGCTTTAGCCTGAATAATTGCAAGAATTTATGAATATATTCTCAGAAGCAATGGACTACTCAGAATCTCCCTCCCCATAAAATAGCATTACTAATATAGTGACCCAGGATTCTATTTTATGCAACAGTTTTAGGTTCACCTGCTATTTCTCTGCATCATTCATGCTACAGGCAGTGGTAACTCTTCTGTCATTCAGGAAAAATATTACAGACTTTCAAAAATATTATAGACAATAATCACAGACCTAAATAATTGCTATTCTGTCTATAGGGGGAATCAGTGTTGACAGCTGCCTTCTAATTTAAAAACCACTTTACCCTGTACTACTGTCTATGGCAAATCATAATTTGAATTTATTTTGGTAACTAGTTCTTTAAATTTGAAAACAAATTCATAGAAGCTATTAAATGTTCAAATAGCATGGCAGACAGTACAACAAAAATAAATCTGAAAAAAATAAGTCTAGATTCTGCAGTTCCTTGCAGGGGGCACAGGTTACTAAGATACCACATATTATGCAGTACAGCCGCAAGTTACAAAAACAGTCTAGAGACCCCTACCCATATATCTTCCCCTTTCTAGATGCAAATGCTCTAACAATTTCATGTGTTTTCTTCCAGAATTTTTTGATGACAAATTTTAGCTTCCAAGATTGTTTTTTAGGAGAGAGTTAAACAGAAACATGTAGAGAAAGCATGTTACACAAGATCATTAAAAAAAGGAAAAAGAGAAAGAAAATAGTCCCCTTGATTCCATATGGGCTTCCCTGGTGGCTCAGACAGTAAAGAATCTTGCCTGCAACGCAGGAGACACAGGTTTGATCCCTGGGTCGGGAAGATCTCCTGGAGGAGGAAATGGCAACCCTCTCCAGTATTACTGCCTGGAGAATTCCATGGACAGAGGAGCCTGGTGTGCTACAGCCCATGGGGTTGCAGAGTTGGGCATGACTGAGTGACTAACACACATAGATTACATGTATCAAAATGGGAAATAGAGATTGAAATACACACATGCATTTGTACCCCAGGCCTCCGGCTTCCCATCTTCTCCATGGTGTTTCTGACAATCCCAGCCTATCTTTTGTGACTGCAAAAGTGTGGAATGGATGGTTTCTTGGCCATTGCCCTGGTGGTCTGTCATTTGAACACTCCTCCTAAGAAGGAGCCATGTTAAAAAAAAAATCCCTACTTCACTGGTAACTGTCTTGCTTTATTTTTTCTTTAATGGGTAAAGGATATTCTCAAAATGATAATGGCAGGTGGGTGATACAGATTTGGAACTGGGCAAGTCTGTGTGGACTTTCTCTAAACCAGTTCATAATGGGAGCACTTATCTCCCAGGGGGCATTTGGCAATGTGTCTGGAAACATGGTCGACCGTCATGACTCGGGGTGGGGGAGTGTTGCTGGCCCCAAGTGGGCAGAGGCCAGGGATGCTCCACATCCTATGAGGCAGAGGACAGCCTCTCCAAACAAAGAGTTATCCAGTTTAGGATGCAATACTGCTAAAGTTGAAGAACTCTACTTTAATTTAGCTGTTTTGCCATTTTTTCTTTTGGGGAGAATAATTTTCATTCAGAGAAACAACTCAAAATAAGCAATCATGTCAACAGCAATAAAATTCTCTGCAGCTTTTCACTGGGTTTAAAGTTGAGGTTCTTGAACCTCAGAACATAATGGGAGAGTTTGGTGTCTTACTAGTTCATCCAGAAAATAATTTTTCTTATAGCATTATCTACCCTTAGCCTTTTCTCCTTTTTTTTTTTTTAATATCTTTTCTGATTATATTGCCAATGGGAAAAAGCTCAACATATTGCAGGGAGATGACACTTGAGTAGTAAAGAATAATAGCAAATAACTGTTCTATATCTGTTTGAAAAATACTAAAAAAATAGAGAGCATGTCCCTTGTTCTTTTTCCTTTGCTGAGTTTTATTACCAGCTACTTTTAATCTTGTTTTAACCAGAATCTTTACACAGGTACCCTATTTCAGTTGAAACTTGCTACATAAAATCCCTCTTAGGGTAAAGCCTGACCACTGTGTTCTGGTGGGATAATTGTATTTAATCTGCTCATTTCTGAATGTCATCACAGATTAAAGCGTGTAAAAAATTAAATACTGTTAGGTTGCGTTGACTCTGGGTTAGAAAATTTTTGACCTGTAGTAAATCCTGCCTTTGCTTCATTTTGGAGCGTTTTGTTGGCCTAAAGGAAAATGTGGAATATTGAACATCTAAAGTTAGTGAAGCTAATTAGGTTGTTGGATCTGCAATAAAGTGGTTTAGATGGTGTGGAATATAGCCCCTTAAGCTGTTGATGAGGAAGTGGAGACTCCAACAGGTAAGTGGCTGGTGCTGGGTCACAGGTCAGTGGGGTTCCTGAGGCTAGAGTTCAGCTCCCCTGTGCTCCCCCACCTCATCTGAGTCCACTGCTCTTTTGGTGCTATTTCTGTGCAGCAATTCATGGTTATTACCATGTGACCAGAGCTGCCCAAAGTGAAATATGCCAAGGCCAGACCATAATATCTTGTATATATCATCATTTTAGACTATTCAAGCTACATTCACATAGTGTATTATCTCACATCAGAAACAAACTTATTACATAAACAGAATTATCTCAGCTGATCAGAAGAAAATAGAGATACTAAGTAATTTATGTGAAAGTAAAAGTGGCTCAGTCATGTCTGACTCTTTGCAACTTGAATTCTCCAGGCCAGAACACTGGCATGGATAGCCTTTCCCTTCTCCAGGGGATCTCCCCAACCCAGGGATCAAACCCAGGTCTTCGGCATAGCAGGCAGATTCTTTACCAGCTGAGCCACAAGGGAAGCCCAAGGATACTGGAGTGGGTAGCCTATCTCTTCTCTAGTGGATCTTCCTGACCCAGGAATTGAACTGGGGTCTCCTGTATTGCAGGCAGATTCTTTACCAACTGATCTATCAGGGAAGCCCTTTATTTAATTTATGTGAAGCCCTTAATTTAATTTATTTAATTTATGTGAAGTTAAATAATAATAAGACATAGACCTAGATGTCCCAGTTCAGGTCTCTCCTCTCCAGTTCCCTGCAGGTTTATTATAGAGGCAAATCGTTCTGCACTGGTATGAAAATAGCTGCTCTCTTTTGGTTGCATACTGTGTGTCTGCTACTGTGCAAAGTGTGTATGTTAGCCCATTTATCTTACACAATAGCTCTAAAAAGTTTGATTTTTCATCTTATTTGCATGATGAATAATTTGAGGTTTAGTTACGTTTGGTAACCTGCTTAAGTTTACACCATTAATAAGTTTAGACTAAGATTTGTTTCTTTCCAGAGTACAGATATGAACAACTATACTGTACTACCAGTGTTGTGCAGTATGATTTTTCCTTTTTTTAAAAAAATATATTTATTTGGCTATGCTAGGTCTTATTTGTGGCGCATGGGTTTTTTTTTGGGGGGGTGGGTGTCCAGCATGTGGAATCTTTAGTTGTGGCATGTGGAATCCTAGTTCTTGACCAGGGACCGATTGTGTCTGAAATCTCATTGTGTCACTACTGAGGAGCCTTTAATAGATCACTCATAACTTAAACACAAGATACTCTATCTGTTCTCTGCTTTATTATGCAATTTTATCTCCTGCCAATTCACCTCATGCTCTGCTCTAGCCACCCTGGGGTTTGGTAGTTTTCCAATGCTGCTTTATGTGTGTGTATTTCTGGTTCTTCAGATTACGTCTCTACACTGCCACCCGCCTCCTCCTCCAGCCCCAACCTGGCCCCTATTTAATTCTTTTTCTTTAAAACTCCCTTCAAGAATGTTGCCTCTGAGCTCCCCAAACACTCAAAACATGGTCTGTCATGGCCCCTATCACTGTCGTTGATAACTGACTTTCCTCTCAACATTTTTATGAACTATTTGGTAGAAAGCACCATTTCTTATGTGTCTTTATTTCCCCAATGCTTAGCTCAGATCCTGGCATATGATGGCTAGCCAATAAAGTTGGATGAGGGTAGTAATATTGCACAAATTTGGGGACTGAATAGATATGGAAAGTAAAGAAGAGAGAAGAGTGAAAGATGATTCCAGGATATCTTCTTTGGGTAGCTGGAAAGATCTTTATGGTATTAACTGGAAAAAGAGGCTTAAGAGAATGATAATGAATCTGGTTGTGAGAAAGAACATTGGTAAATTTGGGCTTGCTCATGACTAAAGAACAGCAATCTTCAACCAACTAAATATTATGTATCTGGTAGAGTATTTAGAAATTTAGGTTTAAGGACAAAAAGCCTGAAAAAGTTCTGTTATCTTTTGTAATTGTAAAATAAATAGACCTTAAGTTTCTCTTTAATGCATATGTTTATGCAAATAAAAGAGTGGGCTGGCTTGCTTGCTCAGACTGTAGGTTTTCCTCCATTACTTCTTTTGACATTGCTCATGCAGAAGTAGAAATTGACTCTACACTTTATGAGCAGCTGATCTGCAGCAAGTGAGTACACTTTATGAGTTTGGCTGAAATGGAATGCTGTGTGCAAATGGAATGTCTTTTGGTAGCTAAATGGATCTTAATAACTGTGTAAATATCATTCATTGAATTAGTGAACTAGGAGTAGTTTGCTTTAAGATGCTTATGCCTTTGGTTTATAAGCCTTATTGTCCAAGCAGAAAATTTTTTATGCAACTGGACTTTCTGTTTTTATATTCTAGGCTGGGGACCCAGTGTAGACTGGAAACAAAGAACAGAGGATAGAGTCCTGTGATGAATAAACTTGCTTTGTGAGAATTATAGAGATAAAGGAGAAGGGTAGATAATATACAGTTAACCATTTTGCTTTTTATGGAATGGACCTGTCTGGTTATTTCACAACTATTTTATCTCTGACATGCATGCATATCTTTTGGCAAAATGTAGCCACGATGATTTTTACTTCCACAAGGATTTTGAAAATACAGAATTTCTCTTTAATTCTCTGGCAGAGGGGCTAGTTAGCAGAGCTTTGTTGTTGCTCAGTTGTTCAGTTATGTCTGACTCTTTGTTATCCCATGGGCTAGAATTCTCTAACAGAGAACTTACAGTGAATTCAGTGTAAATAGAAGAAAGGTAAGCTCATTGCTGGGAAGTAGAACTCTGTCAGGCAAGTGTTGGATAGCAACAATATTTTTGCCTTCCCAGGTCTTCCTGGGAGCACTTCACTGAATGATTAAATATGAATGTTCTGAAATAGGGACTGTTTCTGTTATGGGCTGAATTATGTCCCTGCAAAAAGTCATCTGCTGAAGTCCTACTTTCAAAATGTGACTGTATTTGGAGATAGGGTCCTTACAGAGGAAATGAGGTTAAAATAAGGTAATTAGAGTAGGTTTTAATCCAATGAAAGAGGAAATTTGGACACAAGCACACATGGAGGAATGATCAGGTGAAGATACAGGGTGAAGCCAAGGAGGGAGACCTGGAGCAGATCCCTTCTTCACAGCCCTCACAAGGATTCAAGCTGAAGACACTTTCAACTTGGACTTCTCACCTCCAGAAGTGTGAAAAAATGTTTGTCTTGTTTAAGCCACTTGGTCTGTGGTGCCTTGTTGCTGTAGCCCTAGCACACTAGCACAAGGTCTTATCTTTGTATCCTCAGGCCTTAGTGTGTGGCCTGGGATATAGCAAATTCCCAATAAGCATGTTTGTATCAAAGGAGTAGGAAGAGATCATGTTGGTCTTTGAAAAGGGTTAGTGCAACTTGAGGAATAAGCACAATTCACAAACTATTATCCACTTAAAATAAAAAAATCACCCTTCAATCAAGAGATACCACAACTTCAGGTGTGTGTTCTCAGAATGGGTCCTGCGTGTTGGCTGCACTCATTAGAGTGGGCATCGGCCCTGCTTTCAAAGAGCTCATTGCCCCGATTTCTTCATCCTGAAAAAGACACAATGAAAGATCCCATGGTAACCTCATTGGCAAAAGTGTCCTCCCTCTTTACTCCTAGTTCTCTCTGTATCAGTAATAGCACTTATTTTTGGTGTGTGTGTTGGGGGTCTTCAGTCATTTAATTCCAGCCTCATGAACATTTACATTCAAATTTTCCTGCCAGTAGGTAGGGAAGTAGGCTGGCATGGTTGGGTTCTAGGCCATTGATCAGATAATCATTGGAGTCAACTGGGATTCCACTATACATTTGTCAATATCATTTTAGTGTTCTTTTTGAGACTTGCAGCAAAAACGAATATTTACACTGTGCGTGAACTTTTTACTGGATTCTATGGAGTTGAATGGAGCATAAAATACATAAAGCTGAGTTTAAGTTGGACTAATAATCTTTTCTCATTTGGGAGCTGGTAAATACTCTTCAGCAATCTGTGGACATGTCAACATTACAGTCTTGCTTTCTGGAGTTGAGAATTCTTCTTTGTTGCAACATTCTCAATTTGTTGACTCTCTAAGCTGCTGCAACAACCCTAGGCAGTGAATTTAATTGTGCTGAGTCATGTCACCTCCTTATTTTCATCAGCATTCCTCTTTTGATCCACTGTCTCCTGTTCTTTTCTTATGAATGTGTTGTGTATAGTGGGCAGATGTTGAGAGGGCTTGCAGCTTCCCAGTGGCTTTACAGTTTCTCAGTCTTTCTGCCTCTTTTTTTAAAAGTTATTTTAATTTTTAATTGAAGGATAATTGCTTTACAGTATTGCGCTGGTTCCAGCTAAACATCAACATTCCTGCCTCTTTTCTTAACTGCTCTCTCTGTGTATCTCTGTGATTCTTCTCCTAAGCATAATCGCTGTAGGAGGTTCTCTGCCCCATACTCTACTGCTTTGTGTCCTGATCCTCCTACTCTTCCTCACTCTCATTCCAGCCCTCCACTTTGGGAATTTTCCCTTGTGTGCCTCGTCATCGTCCATCTCCTTTCCTTGTATGCTCTGCATTTCCTTTTTTTTAATGTTACTGGATACCACACCCTGTTTATATTCTCTGGACTTGCCAGCGCTCTAACATAGCTTACTCTAGAGGCCTGGGCAACTGGTTTCATGTACTCCCTGGTCCACTTATTTATTTGTTTCCTTTGTAAGTAAAATAGAAGCTGTCCTTTGCATAGGCAGCTTCACTCTTGAAATGGGAAAGAAATCTACTTTGTGGCAGCACCTTCCAGGAAAACTGTCTTTTTAACCCACAAAACAAACATTTTATGGTGTTCCCACATTTTCAAGAATATTTATCCTTCAGTTCAGTTCAGTTCAGTCCCTCAGTCGTGTCTGACTCTTTGCAACCCTGTGAACCACAGCACGCCAGGCCTCCCTGTCCATCACCAACTCCCAGAGTCCACCCAAGCCCATGTCCATTGAGTTGGTGATACCATCCAACCATCTCATCCTCTGTCGTCCCCTTCTCCTCCTGCCCTCAATCTTTCTCAGCATCAGGGTCTTTTCAAATGAGTCAGCTCTTCGCATGAGGTGGCCAAAATATTGGAGTTTCAGCTTCAACATCAGTCCTTCCAATGAACACCCAGGACTGATCTCCTTTAGAATGGACTGGTTGGATCTCCTTGCAGTCCAAGGGACTCTCAAGAGTCTTCTCTAACACCATAGTTCAAAAGCATCAATTCTTCAGTGCTCACCTTTCTTCACAGTCCATCTCTCACATCCATACATGACCACTGGAAAAACCATAGCCTTGACTAGACAGACCGTTGTTGACAAAGTAATGTCTCTGCTTTTTAATATGATTTCTAGGTTGGTCATAACTTTCCTTCCATTGATTGATAGATATCAAGTCACACAGATTAATCTGTTTCTAGACCTGCATTTTCCAATGTGTATTCTAAGAAGTATTAGTTCTTTAATATCCTCCTTAAAAATTATAATCACAGATAATCTCATGCCATTTTCCTGTCTTATTGACTTCATTCCTGATCAAGAGCACAGAGACTATGCCCTTCTTGTTCTTATAAATGTTTGTTAAATAACATAGATTGTGGTGAGTAATAAATATGCAATAAAAGTTCATTACATGAGAATTTATAAATAAAGAAATGAACAGCAGTCCTGTGAAGTATACAGGGTTTTCAAAGAGGCCAAGATTATTTACTAATATCAGTTCAGTTCAGTTCAGTCACTCAGTCATGTCCAACTCTTTGTAACCCCATGGACTGCAGCACGCCAGGCCTCTCTGTTCATCACCAACTCCCAGAGTTTACCCAAACTCATGTCCATTGAATTGGTGATGCCATCCAACCATCTCATCCTTTGTCATCCCCTTCTCCTCCTGACTTCAGTCTTTCCCAGCATCAGGGTCTTGTCCAACGAGTCAGTTCCTCGCATCAGGTGGCCAAAGTATTGGAGTTTGAGCTTCAACATCAGTCCTTCCAATGAACACCCAGGGCTGATCTCCTTAAGAATGAACTGGTTGGATAACCTTGAAGGCCAAGGGACTCTCAACAGTCTTCTCCAACACCACAGTTCAAAAGCATCAATTCTTCAGTGCTCAGCTTTCTTTATAGTCCAACTCTCACATCCATACATGACTACTGGAAAAACCATAGCCTTGACTAAACGGAACTTTGTTGGCAAAGTAATGTCTCTGTTTTTTAATATGATTTCTAGGTTGGTCATAACTTTTCTTCCAAGGAGTAAGTGTCTTTTAATTTCATGGCTGCAGTCTCCATCTGCAGTGATTTTGAAGCATAATATCACATACCTGTTAAATGATGAATTAGAATTCAAACTAGAATTTAAGCCTTTGTAACTCATTGTCTGGGGTTCAGTTGTGTTCATTGATTGGCTGCCTCCCCCTTCTCCTACATATTTCTGTTGAGAAAATTACTAAATAATGAGAGAATATCTGAGATTAGTCATGGAGCCTGAAGAGTACAAGTAATAGATAAATTTATTATTTTTTAAATGCGAGCAATGAGCAGACCAAGTATATATCTGAGAAATATGTAAACATCAGATTGAAGAAGGCCTTATATGTCAGGATAAAAAATCCAAATTTTGTTTGGAGGTAATTGAACATTCTTTGAAAGTTTCAGAACAGAGAAATGGTATTTACAAAACAAAACTTATAAGTGAGAAACATGAGGATGGTGTATCAAAGGGGAATGGGAGCACTGTCTACTAAGGGATATACTGCTGTGATTATATGGTTGGTCAAATCACAACCTTGTACGTGATGTTCAAATGGTGAAAGCAGAAGAGTCCAGAAGCGGAGATGGTTATCTCTATTTTTCTAGTCCTCTTGCTAACTATCTAACTAAGGTGGTCTCATAATCTCTCTTGAGTTTTTCCAACCACTCAAATAAACAGATTGTACTCGATAACTTCTCAGCTTCTAATTCAAGCACTGATGAAAGTGCTCAGCATATACTATGGAATAAACAAATATTTACTTATTAAATGAAGTAGTGAAGAAGTGAATGAATCTATGACTGTATGATATATTTTCCACCTCTTAATGCTATATTCCTTGCAGAAGCCTTGAAATTTCAGAAAAGTACAAAGAAACAAAAGTGACACTTAATCCCATCATCCTGTTGAACTCTATCAACTATGATGAAGATTCTCATGCACCTCCCTTCCATTTCCTTTTTCCCCTCTATTTTATTCCACCTCGCCTTCCTAAAAATGTTTGTTTTGACTTTCTTGGGGGTGGTTAATATATTCTCTATGTGAATCATTCGGAAAGCCCAAGAAGGAGAAAATACCTTGTTAGAATAAAAGTGCATATAATAGCAGTAACACGCTTCTTTTGTCCCCACCAGGATGTAGAGGGTGGTAGGAGCCAGTCACAGAGCTCTCACCACTGCTCCTCCCTCCTGACCACAGGCCCCGTCTCTTCGTCACAGTGTGCCTGAGAGACCAGCTGAAGGAGGCTACAAGTACACCTAACAATGTACCTTTTCCGAAGATATAACCAAGCCCCGCATCTTCACTTTTCTCAGTCATTTCAATTCACCCAAGCCTCTTGGCCCATCTTGCAGCCCCAAGACCCTTATTTGTGTATCCTCAATGTGACCACATTCTTTGATGAGTTCCCATCTCCCTCCCTCCCCAGCTTTTGCTGTGTACATTGTGGAATCAAGGAGTGTGTACAAATCAGGAGAGACTAGGTTTTATTATGGTGACACATCAAATATACACATGCACACCAACCCCAAATTCTGCTGGTTCTCACAAAACGAAAGTTCACCTCTCAATCTTTATGGTCAACATTGGTTGGCAAGGAGCCTGCTCTATACAGTCACCTAGAGAAGAAACTGACAGAGGCTCCAGTTTCCTATCAGAAACAGCTGGAAATAAAGCCATACTCATGCCTTCTGTCAAAACCTTTGTCAAAACAAAACCTTTGTTTTTCTGGTGCCTCATCTTTTTATTATGTTTTATAAGTCCTACTTGGCAAAGCTTCCACTGTGATTAAATCCAAGTCTTCACTTAGATAAAGTGTGTGGCAAAACCGCTGAACATGGCTGAAGAAAAACAAGAAAAAAGGGATGCAAAAAGGCCAAATGATTCTCTGAGGATTTCTTACAAATAGCTGAGAAAAGAAGAGAAGCAAAAGGCAGAGGAGAACAGGAAAGATACACTCATCTGAATGCAGAGTTCCAGAGAACAGCAAGGAAAGATAAGAAAGCCTTTTAAAGTGAACAGTGCAAAGAAATAGAGGGAAAACAATACAATGGGAAAGACTAGAGATCTCTTAAAGAAAATTAGAGATACTAGGGAATATTTCATGTAAAGATAGGCACAATAAAGGATAGAAGTGATATGGACCTAACAGAAGCAGAAGATATTAAGAAGAGGTGGCAAAAATACACAGAACTATACAAAAAAGATCTTAATGACCTGGATAACCATGATGGTGTGATCACTCACTTAGAGCCAGACATCCTGGAATGTGAAGTCAAGTGGGCCTTAAGAAGCATCACTATGAACAAAGCTAGTGGAGATGATGGAATTCTGGCTGAGCTATTTCTAATCTTAAAAGAGATGATGAAAAAAAAAAAGATGATGTTGTGAAAAGGATGCACTCAATATGCCAGCAAGTTTGGAAAACTCAGCAGTGGCCACAGGACTGGAAAAGATCAGTTTTCATTCCAACCCCAAAGAAGGACAATGCCAAAGAAGGTTCAAACTACCGCACAATTACATTCATTGCACATGGTAGCAAAGTAATACTCAAAATTGTTCAAGCTAAGCTTCAGTAATATGTGAACCAAGAACTTGCAGATGTACAAGCTGGTTTTAGAAAAGGCAGAGGAACCAGAGATCAAATTGCCAACATCCATTGGATCATAGATAAAGCAAGAGAAATCCATAAAAACATCTACTTTGCTTCATTGATTATGCTAAAGCCTTTAACTGTGTAGAGCACAACAAACTCTGGATAATTCTTAAAAAGATGAGAATACTAGGCCACCTGACCTGCCTCCTGAGAAATTTGTATGCAGGTCAAGAAGCAACAGTTAGAACCAGACATGGAACAACAGACTGGTTCCAAATAGGGAAAGGAGTACATCAAGGCTGCATATTGTCACTCTGCTTATTTAGCTTATATGCAGAGTACATCATGCAAAATGCTGGTCTGGATTAATCACAAGCTGGAATCAGTATTGTTAGGAGAAATATCAATAACCTCAGATATGAAGATGACACCACCCTTATGGGAGAAAGTGAAGAGGAATTTGGGTCTCTTGAAAGAGGAGAGTGATAAAAGCTGGATTAAAACTCAACATTCAAAAAACATAGATGATGGCATCTGGTTCCATTACTTAATGGCAAATAGATGGAGAAACAATGGAAACAGAGACAGACTTTATTTTGTTGGGTTCCAAAATCACTATGGATGGTGACTGCAGGCATAAAATTGAAAGATGCTTGTTCCTTGGAAGAAAAACAATGACAAAAGCAATGACCTAGACAGCATATTAAGAAGCAGAGACATTACTTTGCCTACAAAGGTTTGTATAGTCAAAGCAATGGTTTTTCCAGTAGTCATATACGTATGTGAGAGCTGGACAATAAAAAAGGCTGAGCACTGACAAATTGATGCCTTCGAACTGTGGTGTTGGAGAAGACTCTTGAGAGTCCCTTGGACAGTAAGGAGATCAAACCAGTCAGTTCTAAAGGAAATAACCCTGAATATTCATTGAAAGGGCAAAGGCGAAACCCTAATAATTTGGCCACCTGATGCGAAGAACCTACTCCTCGGAAAAGACCTTGATGATGGGAAAGATTGAAGGCAGGAGGAGAAGGGGATGACAGAGGGTCAGATGGTTGGATAGCGTCAACAGCTCAATGGACATGAGTTTGAGCAAGCTCCGGAAGTTGGTAATAGACAGGGAAACCTGATGTCCTGCAGTCCATGGGGTAGCAAAGAGTTGAATGTAACTGAGCTATTAAACAATAGCAAAAGGAAAGTGGTACTCATTCAATGCCTATGGGAACAACACCTCACATTCAACAATTTTCTAGTCATTTACTCTCTTCTCCCTTAGAAGACTGTTTCACAGCATCCAGTTAGTCCTCAGACTTGCAGTCCCCTTCACAGTCTCAGCCAATGATCTATCACTTGATTTAGGGTTAGAATGCTGCTGCTGCTAAGTCGCTTCAGTCATGTCCGACTCTGCGACCCCATAGACGGCAGCCCACCAGGCTCTGCCATTCTTGGGATTCTCCAGGCAAGAACAGTGGAGTGGGTTGCCATTTCCTTCTCCCAGTGCATGAAAGTGAAAAGTGAAAGTGAAGTCACTCAGTCGTGTCCGACTCTTGATGACCCCATGGACTGCAGCCCACCAGGTTCCTCTGCCCATGGGATTTGCCAGGCAAGAGTACTGGAGTGGCTTGCCATAGGGTTAGAATAATAGTAACCAAAAAGGTACCCCCTGATCATCCCTCAGCAAGTATGCCAACTTCACATACTCTGTAGTCTTATCTGAGAAAGTGGGCTCAGGATCACCTTCTCAAGGAAGTTGCTCCTGAAGTTGTCCCCTTTCTCTCCTGCATCAATGCCATTTCCTCCTTCTGCAAGGACCATTCCTGTCAGTATGTCCACATGCCCTAAAACTTCTTATGGTGGACTTTGTTGGCTTGTGGTTACAAATCCTGAAATCTTAACGTACAGAACATTGATTTATTTCTTTTCTGTACAACATCAGTTAGTGTTCAACAGCTCTTCAGGGCAGCTCTCCCACCCATGAGGGTGACATGAAGATTCTGGATCCTTTAACTTGTGAGATCATCATCTTAATGCAAGGCTCTAGGGTGCCCATGGCTGGGAAAAGAGAGGGAAAGGGGAGCATGCAGAATTGGGAAAAGAAAATTTGAAGAGCGACATTCAGATTTTTTTTTTCCAGGAAAATAAGGCGGCTTTAGAGATAAACATTTTAAAGTCTAAAATATTTTAAATTTAACCCTTTACTGTCCACTATGTTAGATTTCAGCTACCACTGATAAATAAAACAAAAAAATAATGATCTCCTTTACATGCGGTGAACATATTAATGGAATTTTCTCTTTGGTTGTGTGTATGTGTGTTCTCCATAAAATCATTTTGTCTTATATTAATATTTGGGAGAGCAAAGGTGATTTCATTTAGTAAATATGCAGTTGAGAGGGACGGATTGTTTATCTGGGTCAAATTTCCTTTTCAGACTTATCTGAGCTCATATGTGACAGGAAACTATTTGCCGTCCATATTGTCAGAGTGAGGAATGTGTTTATGCTTGTGCACACTGGCTTGGGATCTTTAATAGGTGTTCAGGGCTTCCCTGGTAGGCCAGCTGGTAAAGAATCCACCTGCAATGCTGGAGACCCCGGTTTGGTTCCTGGGTCAGGAAGATCCCCTGGAGAAGGGATAGGCTACCCACTCCAGTATCCTTGGGCTTCCCTGGTGGCTTAGTCAGTAAAGAATTTGCCTGCAGTGCAGGAGACCTGGGTTTTATCCCTGGGTTGGGAAGATCCCCTGTAGGAGGGCATGGCAACCCACTCCAGTATTCTTGCATGGAGAATCCCCAAGGACAGAGGAGCCTGGTGGGCTACAGTCCATGAGGTCGCAAAGAGTCAGACATGTCTAAGCAACTAAGCACAGCACATGTCACGCCAGACTAGTCTTTGGTTTTAAGAATCCAGCTGCATATGACCTTCAAAGTTGACAGAACTAATAAAGAAGCGTATGGTACATGATTTCATTTTGTTATATAAACCACTCCAAAACTCAGTGGCTTAAGACTCTTAAGTTTATTTCATTCATGATTCTGTGGGTTCGTTTATTCTTTTAGTCTCACTCGGCCAAGTTATGTGTCTGCAGCTAGGTGGGTCTGCTTCTGAGGGTGGTGGCTGGCTTAGACTGGATGACAGTAGAGATGGCTAAGCCAGTGTCTCTCATCTTCCTCATATCGCCCAAGTGTGTTCAGAAGGAAGTCGGCAGGACCCTAAGAAAGAAAGTGGAGGAGTGCAGGGTGTTTGGACCCAAGGCATGGAACTGATATGTTCTCAGCTCTGCTACATTCTGTTGGCCAGACAAACATGACATAAGGCCATATAAGTCAAGTGCAAATGGACATAGGAAAAGGAAGAGAAATGATCTATGGCCACTTAGTAATTTACCACATAGGACAGACACTTGAGAAGTGGAGCCTGAGATCACTGAAATTGGTCCCATCACCTAGCACTAGCCGGGGAGGAAAACAAAAATGAGAAGGAAGTTTTTGAAAACAAGGCTTCCTAAATGTTTCTCCATTGCTTGCCCAGCTCTGCTTTCACTATTAAATACAGAGCTTTAAGAATTTTGAGCGCATTTATTTTCTTGTGGAAATAGTTTTTCTGAAAAAGGAAGTGTGTTGATTGCATTGAGAAGGACCAGCATCTTGTCCCCATGGTAACAGCATCTCTAATTCTCGAAGTGTTTGCCACCTGGTGTTTTGAGGCCCAATAGCCCATATAGTACTGCATTATATAACATAAGGAAGGAATCTACACACTCTGCACGTACAAGGACAGTGGGCTCACAGGTGCAATTTGGTATCACATCAGAATTATGGCCTATGAAATAATAAGAATATGGTTAAATTGCTGAAACATTAATAATAATACAAGTAATCTTTTTTGTCAGAGATACTTGGATAACTGTTACTTTAGAAATATCCTTTTCCAACAACATAGGAATAGATTAGGTTTTAATGCTTTTAAGTACACTGTGGCATCAAGCTTACATGTTCATGTGCTAATTCACAGGAACATATACACACATGTGCATGCTCATAATTGTTGATTTCTGAATTTAAACAGAAGTGATAGCAACTGTAAAGGCCTGTTATTAGTTACTGAAATACTTCAAATGATGACTCTTGTCCTGACTTACAATGTTCTTTTAAAAAAGGTGTTTAAGAAATATAATGTCTAAGTCATAAGATACTTGTGTGGGTGGTTATTCTTCCACAGAAATTGTTCATTCTCCAAAACCATTATCTTAGTAGGTGTCACCAGGGCTTAAAAAATTTAGAATTTAGAGTCAAATCAAGCTGTACCTCTATGTAGTGATTTTGAGCATATAAATGATAGATTTAATATCTATCTGTGTCTGTGACTTTTATTAAGATTCACAGGAACTATGAAAGCGCAGATCTCTGCTCACAGTAGTAGTTGAATGGCTGCCGTTGCTGCTAAAACGGTAAAGCAATTTTCTGTTGTAAGACCCATAGTGATAGAATTCAGGAAAGGTGGATTCCTAGGGGGATTGACGAGGTGATGAGTGTGGGATGGTTTTAAATGAGGCACTGGACAGGATTGGAGGCATTCTTCAGATGAGAGATAAAAACTGTGCTTGGGAAGTCAGACGTGGGCTTTGAACTGAGAAGAGACAGATCTTCTGGACCCTGGGAGGGATCCTGTGATAATGCTTTTCACCTGAAGGGGATATAGAAAGCTTGGAAACTAGATCCTGATACTAACTGCAAATAGTAGGTTAAGACTGGCCTTTCATTAGCTGCTGTAGTGGTTAAAGAAGTCAGTGGAGGCAACACATTTTAAAAACTGTAAACCAATGCACAAAGCTCTTTCCTTTTCATGGGGGCCTGAAGGGAGAGAAGTGAGTTAGAAGGTGGGCAGAATGTTAGATGTATGGCAAAACCAATACAATATTGTAAAGTATTTAATTTCCAGTTAAAATAAATAAATTTATATTAAAAAAAGGAAAACACTGATATGTGCTTCCCTTCCCCAAGCTGCAGAAAAACCAGCTCCCCCAGGACTTAAAGATATGGGTCTGAAGAAGGGAATACTGAATGGAAGATAGAAACCAGGGAGTCTGTGTACCTTCTCAGTGTGCCTCTCAGGTCACTTGACAGCTGAGTGTTGGTTATCTTTGGAGAGGGACTTAATGCTCAGGAGAGATTTCCCTTATGCTTGGGCTCCTTGGAATTCCTTAGGTTCTCATTTATAATCCATCCTACATAACCTTATGAGTTTCTTCCATATGTCATTTATTCCTCATAGTCACTCTAAGATGAATATATTTATGAGTTGCCCATCCCAAAATACAAAACCCAGAAAGCTCTAAATTGGAAAGTTCTCTTTGTAATTTTGGCAACAACACCAGATTTGAACCACCATAAAACTAGTATTGATAACTTTTATTTTTCTCATCTAGTAGATTATCAATACATCATTTTGCTGAAGGTTATCAATATGTTTGCTTACTAACTGCTATCTCATACATTATGAGTATTGCATAAAATTCAGTATATGTACTACATTATATAATTAAAAAATTCTGAAATCAAGTCCTAAGGACATCAGGTAAGGGATTGCAGACATGTATTATCTCTACATTAAAGATGGAAACTGAGGTTCAGGGAGGCTAAGTGCTTGGCTTAAGGTTACATAACCAGAAAGCAATGGCTTTCAACTCAGGTACACTGGGATGGTGGTTTCTTTTACAGCCAAACTGTTAACCAGTTTCAATAAATCCTTTGTTTTTAAGTCAGAGCATTATTTTGATGCACCGCTTTTAAAAGAATAATGAAAGATGTCTTTGAGAGCTGCAGCCTTAGGCAAGCACTCACCATCAGTCCATCACTCACAGTGTCAAGGTGGGGAAACCTTCCATGGTTCTTTCAGTTTGCAGAAGCCTGTTCATTCCATACACCTCTTTAGTATTAGTCACTGAATGACAGACTGGCTTCCTGTCCTCCCAAGCTGGATGTCTTCTCAGCAACACAAAAAAATGGCGAGGACAAAGCAAGTTCCAAATACTAACCCTGTGAGGTCTGAATCTTGTAATCATTGTCAGTCTTTCCAGACCTCAGTTCTTCATCTCTGTTTCTATATGTATTCTTTTCTTTTTTCCTTTTACACAGTCTGTGAAAGAATGTTTCTGATGCCAACTCCGTTCTTTACCTGTTTCCTTTTAAGGACAGATGTTTCCTTTTCTCCTGATCATGTGCCAGTTTTGGTAGATCAGGGGATTTCATGGTGCATAGTCAAGATTCCACGATTGTGGCTATAGATTTTAGAAATGGAAAAGTGTGTGAGGCAAATGTCATCTGTTTTAGCTTGGGCTGACATAGCAAAATACAATAGACAGGATGGTTTAAACCACAGACATGTCTCTGTTATTGCTGCTGGGAAGACCAATATCAAGGAGCCAGCATATTTGTTCTTGTTGAGGACCCTCTTCCTGGTTTTCATTGCATGGCCATCCTCTGTTCTTTCTGATAAGGACACTAATCCTGTCATGGGGGCCCCACCCTCATGACCTCCTCTCAACTTGATTACTCCAAAGGTTCTACTTCCAAATACCACTACACTGGACTTAATAGCTTTTGGGTGGGGGGAACACAATTCAATTTACCAAAACATCTTTTTACTGCAATTGCATTCTTTTAATATTTAAAAATTCTACATGGATGTATACTTAGTACTGGATTGGCAATAGAAAAGTTAGGTTGGTTCCTGCTTTGCTATCAGAAAGAATAAAGAGCAAAACACTTTCATGTAATATATGAGAAAAAGCCATGCACAGCAACGAAGACCCAGTACAGCCAATATATATATATGATATAGTAGTAGCAGTAGTTAAGTCGCTAAGTCGTGTCTGACTTGTGCGACCCCATGGACTGTAGCCTGCCAGGCTCCTCTGTCCATGGGATTCTCCAGGCAAGAATACTGGAGTGGGTTGCCATTTCCTTCTCCAGGGAATCTTCCCGACCCAGGAATCAAACCCAGGTCTCCTGCATTGCAGGCAGATTCTTTACTGATTGAGCTACAAGGGAAATCCTATATATGGTATACCGCACTTTAAATACGACACTGTATTATGTGTACAGCAGTGTGACACAAAAATAATATCTCTAAAGTATACTAAAAAACCTTTATTGTAACTTCATTTTTTCTTACTAGTTAGTGATTTATCCATGTTTTCTGAGTTGCTACAAGTAAACATTTTCCTAGTTTCACAGATTTTGGAGTCATATTTTCAACTTCTGCTCAGTGGATATTTTTATCATAAATAATAATTGCCTTTGAACCTCTCCCTCTCTTTTTTGGTTTTAGGTTCTTTTGATCATGTCACATGGCTTGCATAATCTTTGTTCCCTGACCAGGGGTTGAACCCAGGGTCCAGCACACAAAATCCCCAAGTCCTAACCACTGGGCCACTAGCGAATTTCCTGCTGTCATTTTCTCCTTTTGTAGGTAGCTCAGATATCTTTGCTCTTTTGGGGGAGAATTGATAGTGATGACATAATGGTTATAAGAACTTAAGAACAAGTGAGATAAAATCCTATTTTTTCCGGATATAATTTCCATACGATTTGTGGTTTCAAAATTAAACATTAGCATGGTCCCCTCTCTAAAACAAAAAAAGGTATATAATACCCAGTGCATGTGTTTTAAAAAATTCTTTCATAGTGGGCAAAAATCATGCCAGATATTTATTTTTTTTTCCTTTGACCGACAGACTGTTCTAAAGTAGCCCTGAATATGTCATTTCAACATGTAAAAAGAAGTAAAACTGTCATCTATTGGGGTTCTGTGTGGCTTTGTCCTTTGTCTTTTCTGTCATAGCAGCCTGCAGTCTTTTGCTTTAACCTGGTCCACTTTGCAGAGATGTGATTGTGTGGGTTTCAGGGGACTGTCAGTTCTCCTTTCCCCAGGTGCTGTGGGCCAGCTCCAGGCCTCTCAACACCTCTGACAGAGGCAAGTCCCGGAGTCGAGAGCTCTGAAGAGGCTGCTGGTCCCAGGATGGATGACACGATGTGCTGGGCCTTTGGGACAGACGTGGCAGAATGTTACTAGTAAAGGATAGCCCTGCTGCTGAGGAAGGGGAGGGAAGCAGATGTGAGAGCGAGATTCAGGTGACAGCCTGGGCATGGCAGAGACGCAGGATGTGACCGAGGAGGGAGGGCAGTAAGTTGGCATTTGGCAGAATGTGCAAGAGGCGAGCCCCGGGCGTGGGAGATGGAAACTGCGGCTTTCAAAGATTTCTGACCTTCTGCCTGCCAACTTGGAATTAGATTTCTTGATGGAGGAGGAGGCGGATGGAAGGGGTGCAATAGGCAGATGCCAGGAGAGATTACTGACCTGGAAACCAGACAAAAGGATGCTGTGGCTGGCATCCCAGGCAGAGCGGGGCAGAGTGGTGTAGCTCGTAGGTCTAACCCAAACGACGGAGTGCCAGTGTCAGCTGTTAGAGGAGGGCCTGAGGTGGCCTCTTCTGTTGACAGGAGAAAATAGTCTGTAGAGATGTGAAAGAAAGAAAAGTGAAATTTAATATCTTTGGATAGATTTTCAGGGATGGCATTCAGAAGTATATTCAGCTGCCTTTCTCCTATCTGAGAAGCATAACCTGTTTGGATCCATGTTGATAATGCTTTTTGAAATAATCCTGGTAATACTGATGCCACCTCTCCAATTCCAAGACCGAGGCGGTGTGATCTGACTACTGGCTTTCACATTCCCCAGCAATGAATACTGAATGACTTTTCCAAATGTTGACCCAGAACACTGTCATTTTCCCAGGGAAGGGACTCACTGATTCCATTGGAATACAGTTTCATCGCCACATGAATCAGGAAACTTGAATGTAGCTCTGTGGTTCCCGGGTTTTGCTCTTGGCTCTCGCTGAGCGTTTGTTTCACCATCCTATATCACCATAGGCCACTAGATGGCGCTGTTACTCGTGCCTTTGGGTGACAGAAGCTGAGCGCACTCCTGCCCTTTTGTGAAGGGGGATAAATCTTCAGAGGGGAGGATAATGCTGTCTACATGGATTTCAGTACAAAGACCTTTTCAGGTTGTACTATTTGGTTGCTATTTCCCTTTCTGTTTTTGAAAAGGAGATACTGAATTAAATGCAGTTCTTCCCACCAATGTACCTTCCCCTGCATCACTGCTAATTCTTTATTCTCCCTTAAAATACAGTTTTCAACTCTATAATATGAGGACTACTCGTTAGCAAATTTGGAAAATTACTGTTCTGTGTGTATTCAAAATCTATATATGGACTCCACATGTTTCTATTCTAATCTCTTCCAAATCTTAGAGAACTTCAAAACGAAGTATCTAATTTCCCTAGGAAAAAATGATGTAACACTAACCTCAACTAGGAAGAGAATCTTGTGCGAGCGCAGCGAGTCAGGGTTATAGATTCAGTCTACATCATTCTCAGATACACCCTTGAATCCAAGGGACAGAAGTTGCCATTAGTCTCAAATTGTTTGAGAGAGAGTTTTAGGCACCCAAATCATTTGTTTTCTTTCTAAACCTCTTTTCTTTGTATTAACTATCTCAAAGGAATATCTTTTGAGATGTTGTTTCTGATTAATATATGCCAGCAAATTATTTAAACATGAAATTAAATAAGACATTCAAGTTTATAAAATTGCTTTTTGAAAGTAGGTTATTATATTAAGTGAACGTCTCAACATAATTTAATTATAGCAGATGGTATCCAGTAATAAGTAATAACAAGATGAAAAGAAAAAAAACTGGCAGAATATATCTTAAAAAGCAAATTAGGGACTTCCCTTGTGGTCCAGTTGATAGAATTCCATACTTTCACTTCAGGAGACCTGGTTTCTATCCCTAGGCTGGGAACCAAGATCCCAGCTATGTGCTATGTGACTTGGCAAAAAAAATAAAAAGGTAAATTAAGGCCATGCTTGAGTCGCTGATGCAGAAACAAATCATTTTTGTTTTTTTATAATTTTTTTTTTAATGTTCACCTCTTACTCTCTAATATTGCCTTTTAGTAACTGGTTCAGTTACTGTACCAATCGACCTCCAAAGTATAGGCCTACGCCAGTCTGGTTTCCCTTTAGTTGTGATGCCACAGGATTTATAGATTAGCCTGCACTGTGATTTAATCCCCTAGAGCTAACTCAGCTGTGGGACAAATGCCAGCTCAGTCCGAGTTGGGATAATATTCCCCGACGTGAAGGTGCTGTGCTCTGCTCTGCTGTCACTTCAAGAATATTTGCAGTCTTATTCTGTCCTGTCCTCTGCTCTCCTCTCCTCTCCCTCTCCACGTGTTTGCTGCTTCCCCCACCCTCCCTTCACTTCTCTTTTCTCTTCTGTTGCTTTCTTTCTTTCCTTTCCTGCCTTCTCTTGTTTTTCCATATGTGGGATATTTGGATCTATTGTTCAGTTGTGTTAGAGAAAGGATCACGGCCATGCCATTGTTTCCTATGGCTTCCATAACAAATTACCACAAACTTGGTGGCTTAAAACAACGTGCATTTATTCTGTTATAGTTCTGGAGATCAGAAGTCTGAAAGCAGTTTCCTGGGCTGGAATTAAGGTCCTTAATTTCAGGGCAGTGCTCCGTTTGGAGGCCTTGCATTCCTATGGTTTTAGCATTTCATTCCTTGCATTCTGCGGCCCGCGAGCCCTTCCCTTCAAAGTGAGTGGTGGAGCATCCTCGAGTCTCTGCTGAGGCCACGATAGTGTCTCCTCTCTCCTGCATCACTTCTCCCTCTGCCTCTGTCTGGACAACTCTGACCACAGTTAGGGCCCATCTGGATAACCCTGGTTATCTCCAACTCACATCCTTATGTCTGCCTATAAAGTAACATTAGAGGTTCCAGCGATCAGGACTTGAGTATCATTGGGGGCTATTCATCAGCCACAGCTTCTTAGCTGTGTTTGGACAATTTACTTAACTCCCTCTAGATTTCAGTTTCCTTGTCTGATAGTGTTACTGTGAGGACTTAATGAGAAAATGCTTGTAAAGCACTTAGCATGGTATCTGGCAAAGAGTACGTCCACTTTAAATTAAAATAATTTAAGTGCCAATAAATATTATTCCTAGTATCAAGTATAATTATCTTAAAGATTATATAATTCTTCACCTCATATTCACCTTTATACTACTTTAGTCTGCCTTCTGTCCCCACTACTCTATTAAAACATTTATTTCAGGGTCTCCAGTCTCCTGCAGCTGGTCTAATTCAAAGACCAGTTCCGGGGCTTCATTTTAGCAGCATTTAATATGGTTGAGCACTCACTTTACTTAGATACACTCTCCTTACTTGGCTTCTGCAGTGTCGTTTCCTGGTGTTCTTCCTTCCTCACTGGATATTTCACCTCTTTTTCCTTTGCTATCTTACCCTTTAACCCAGAGGAGCCTGGAGTGCTGCAGTCCCCAGGGTCACAAAGAGTCAGACACGACTTGGCAACTGAACACCACCACCAACCACCTCCTTTAACCCACCACAAAATATTGGTGCTCCTCAGAACTCTGTCCTGAGTGCTCTTTGTCTGTAACTGAGGGAGGAGCAACATGGCATGTTTGATGATTGTAAAGCAGATAGTGAGGCAAGGGGTGGGAATGGCATGGGGCATGGCTTGTGTGGTGGTGTGGGTGAGAATTTGCTGTGACTAGAAGCTTCTTACGGAGAAGGCAATGGCACCCCACTCCAGTACTCTTGCCTGGAAAATCCCATGGATGGGGGAGCCTGGTAGGTTACAGTCCATGGGGTCACGAAGAGTCGGACATGACTGAGCGACTTCCCTTTCACTTTTCACTTTCATGCATTGGAGAAGGAAATGGCAACCCACTCCAGTGTTCTTGCCTGGAGAATCCCAGGGACGGGGGAGCCTGGTGGGCTGCCATCTCTGGGGTCGCACAGAGTCGGACATGACTGAAGTGACTTAGCAGCAGCAGAAGCTTCTTATGATAAGGATTTTGGCATTAATCTTAAGTGAGGGGGATGCCTTGGGGGACTTTGATGTTGGGGTAATGGGGGGTTGTTGGTAGTGAATGCATGGGTTCTTTCTCTCAAGAGGGCTACAGCTGATGAGCTTTGTCCTGAAAGCAACTCTCCATTGAGCCCGCCTACTACCTGCTGGTTCTGGACTTGGATAGAGGGCAGAAGAGAGATGACAGAGCTGTCTGTGAGTGAGTGACAGAGGCTCAGCTCTGTTCCCAACGTTTGGTAAAAATATGTGAGCCTTCTGTGTAAAGGAAAACCACTGCTCATGGTGGTTGCGACCTAGGCAGTGTGGCAACTTCTGGATGAGGAGGCCACAGAGGTGGCTGATGGGGTGTGGAGGAATAAACTTAGCTTCAGCCTGGCCTCCTAACTGAGGGAGCATGCAGGGGGAGGCCCAAAGTACTCTCCAAGAACCTACAGAGTCAACATTTGGATCTCGCTTTCAAAGGTGGAGTTGATAAGCAATCATTGTTCTAGAGAAATAGCAACAACTAGAAGAAAGAGAATGAATGGTGCGCTTGTCACCAGGCATTGTGGTCACACAAGTGGTCAGTTGTCTCCAAGCCTCCCTTTACTGCCCCTGAAATTTAGGAGGAGGAGGAGGTGTCTCTGGAGATCACTTCCCTTCCTCCCCACTGCCAGTCATTTCCTCTTAGTATGTGTCCTGCTTTTGTGAAAGAGAGAAAATTTTAAGATATGAGAGAATCTTAGCTATCCTGAAAAATGTTGTGAGCAGAATGAGAGATCTTTAAGAAGCTTGGACCTGAGTGGAATGGGGTTGAAAGGAGATACGTGACTGATATTATTTGAGAAAACAGTAAAATGATTCCAGATTTATAATTCAATGAGTTGAGACTCCATAATCAAACCAAACATATAATATTTAATTTTATTATTATTTTGATATGCATAACAAAACTTTGAGTTACATGTTATTATTCCTATACTGAAGTTGGGTAAGGTGAGGTTTCATGTCAAATGACTTACCAAGGGCACACAGCTAGCAGAATGCAGATCAGGGATTAGGGCTCTCAACTCCCGACTTTGAAGCCTCTGACCTTTTTAATCCACTGTATTGCTCCCTATACCACACTGTTAATTGGTTTCATGTGGCAAGTTAAATAGAGTTACAACTAAATAACTATTAAGCATGAAATTAAAAGACACTTACTCCTTGGAAGAAAAGTTATGACCAACCTAGATAGCATATGCAAAAGCAGAGACATTTACTTTGCCGACTAAGGTCCCTCTAGTCAAGGCTATGGTTTTTCCTGTGGTCATGTATGGATGTGAGAGTTGGACTGTGAAGAAAGCTGAGTGCCGAAGAATTGATGCTTTTGAACTGTGGTGTTGGAGAAGACTCTTGAGAGTCCCTTGGACTGCAAGGAGATCCAACCAGTCCATTCTGAAGGAGATCAGTCCTGGGATTTCTTTGGAAGGAATGATGCTAAAGCTGAAATTCCAGTACTTTGGCCACCTCATGCGAAGAGTTGACTCATTGGAAAAGACTCTGATGTTGGAAGGGATTGGGGGCAGGAGGAGGAGGGGACGACAGAGGATGAGATGGCTGGATGGCATCACTGACTCGACGGACGTGAATCTGAGTGAACTCCAGGAGTTGGTGATGGACAGGGAGCCCTGGCGTGCTGCGATTCATGGGGTTGCAAAGAGTCGGACACGACTGAGCGACTGAACTGAACTGAGTGATTTTGCAATCTCACGAAAGGTAGAATGATGTGAATAATAGACTTTGGTATAATGGGATTTCCAATTTTGAAGTTAGTTTCTGCTACGATTATAGAAACGACTATGGTACTTACCCATTTGTTCTATATCAGATAACCCAGGATTATTTTAAGCATTGCACATGGTTATTGATTTTTGTGGCATACACTCCTGCTCCCTGTTTTTAATGTGTCAGCTTAATGACCTTATTCCTCTCCTTGTCTGCTATTTTGCCAGCAGCCTAGAACCAGGACTTAGCACATAATGTTGCTGTTGTTGTTTAGTCTCTAAATTGTGTATGACTCTTTTGTGACCCCATGGACTATAGCCTCTCAGGCTCCCCTGCCCATAGGATTTCTCCAGAAAGCATACTGGAGTGGGTTGCCATTTCCTTTTCCAGGGGATCTTCCTGACCCAGGGATTGAATCTCCATCTCCTGTCTTGCAGGCGGATTCTTTACCACTGAGCCACTAGGGAAGCACATAACAGGTCCTGCATAAATATTTTTTGAATGAATGAATGAATGAGGAACTAATATTTAAGCTATCATCTAAAGTCTACCTTAAAGAGTTAGAGGCAAAAAAGAAGGAGAAAAAAGAGGATGTTATAGACTGAACGTTTATGTCCCCCTGTGAAACCCCTTGCAGAATCTCCTAGAAGACTGTGAAGGGAACTGGTTGATAAAGGCCAGGAAGCCATTCCTACTATAGTCAGTGAAAATTTCCAAATAAGTTTGCTTAGGTATTTGAAGAAATAGAGCTACATTTCAAAACTCATTAATTCATATTCTGCTTAAAGGTAAAACACTGTTTGTAATTTTCCAGATAAACTCTATCACCTTCTTGGTTTCTCTATCAGTTTTAGATGTAAACTGAGGCTAACTCAGAAGTTTCCTCCTTCGCTTGCCTTCTCCTCAAAGTGCCATCCATGTTCTGGCATCAGAGGGAGGCATGTGGTCCAAGACGTCCTTTTTCCATCCAGCCGTCCATGAACTGGGATGTCACCACGGTCTTAGGTCTTGCTCCCCGCTGCCATCATTGAAAGTATCACTGTTATGATCTGGTGGGGGAAGTGCAGAGCTCTCTGCTGCAGTATGGTGTCATGTTATCACCATAAGATATTTCAGGGCTTTCCATTCAGCTCTTCTGCATGATTCTAGTAGCCAGTGACATTGGGCTTCTCCTTCAAGCCATTCCTGGCTGCACAAAGAATTTATTTTGGTTTGGTGCCTCAGGCTCTTTCTCAGAAACAAGCTTTGTGTTCTCCTGCCATACCACGGGGTGGTGTGTAGTTCTGGCAATTCCCATGTCAGAGCCCTCACCTAGGAAAATATGTCTCCCAGATTGCCAAATATCTCTGCGGATTCTATTATTGTCTGCTACTTTGGGGCTAGTCAAGTCATACTTTGATTTGACACAAAGGTGGAGGCCCAAGATCAAGTATATAGAACACTTTCAAAACTGAGCTCCCTACCTAGACTGTAATGTTTTGCACCATGTGATTTACTCCTTTTCTAGTGGAAACCCATTTCTCTCCTCATCCACATTGCTCTCATCACACCACTTTCCTTTACATTCCCAGAAATGGGAAGCTTTTTTCCTACCTCTGGGCCTTCGCCCACGTTCTTTCCATTGTATGGTTGGTGCCTTCTCATCCCTCAGGTCCTGGAGATGTATGATCCTCTTTTCAGTTGTTTCGGTCATTCTCCCTAACCATGTTTTTTTCTCCTTAGAACACTTTCACTGTAGTGACACTACTGGGTCACTTATTCTTTGTCTGTCACCCCAAGTTGACAGCTTCCCAAGAAAAAAATGCTGTATCTTTTTTTACTCATCTTTAGCTTCTAGCACAGTAGCTTTCATGTAATAAAGCTAGAATAAATAACACGGAATAGAAGAAATAGGTGCTATGTAATTCCATTTTTACAAGAGAGGACTCTCTGGGACCAGACTTCCATGTTGTTGTTCAGTTGCTTGGTCTTGTCTGACTCTCTGTGACCCCATGGACTGCAGCAGGCCAGTCTTCCCTGTCCTTCACCATCTCCTGGAGCTTGCTCAAACTCATGTCCATTGAATCAGTGATGCCATCCAACCATCTCATTCTCTTATTCATCCCTTTCTCCTCCTGCCTTCAATCTTGCCCAGCATCAGAGTCTTTTCCAATGAGTTGGCTTTATGCATCAGGTGGCCAAAGTATTGTAGTTTCAGCTTCAGCATCAGTCCTTCCAATGAATAGTCAGGGCTGATTTCCTTTAGGATGGACTGGTTTGATGATCTTGTGGTCCATGAGTCTCTCTAACACCATAGTTCAAAAGCATCAGTTCTTTGGTGCTCAGCCTTCTTTATGGTCCAACTCTCACATCCATACATGACTATTGGAAAAACCATAGCTTTGACTGGACAGACCTTTGGAAGCAAAGTAATGTCTCTGCTTTTTAATATGCTCTCTAGGTTGGTCATAACTTTCCTTCCAAGGAGCAAGTGTCTTTGAATTTCATGGCTGCATTCACCATCTGCAGTGATTTTGGAGCCCCCCAAAATAAAGTCTCTCACTGTTTCCACTGTTTCCCCATCTATTTGCCATGAAGTGATGGGACCAGATGCCATGATCTTAGTTTTCTGAATGTTGAATTTTAAGCCAACTTTTCACTCTCCTCTTTCACTTTGATCAAGAGGCTCTTTAGATCTTTGCTTTCTGCCATGTGTGGTGTCATCTGCATATCTGAGGTTATTGATATTTCTCCCAGCAATCTTGATTCCAGCTTGTGCTTTGTGATTGCAGTCACTGTCCACAGTGATTTTGGAGCCCAAGAAAATAAAGTCTGTCACTGTTTCTGTTGTTTCCCACATCCATTTGCCATGAAGTAATGGGACCGGCTCTGCGCTTAACTTCCCTGAGTTCAGATTCTTTCCTAGGAGTATAACTTGGCTAAGTCATTATTCATTCTTTGCTCAGGTTCTTCACCTGTGAAGTGAGGGTCATAGTAGTGCAAACCACATAAGGTGGTTTTGAGAATTAAATTTTTTTTTGAGGATGAAATAATTTTAATGTATTAATATATGTCAAGATTCATGGCACAGAATAAGGCTGATGTATCAACTATTAGAGGAGAAGAGATAGGAACAGACCCTTGTTGTGTGGACCTACAGAAAGAGAGTTGGGTGAGGGAGGGATCCTATCTGTGGAATGACCAACCCCAGGCCAGAGGGCTATACCTAGGGCAGGGAGAGGGCAGGGGACATTTGCTGCTTCAGAGAGAAAGCCTGGAGAGGGCAGCAATCTGCATCTGTCTGAAACACAGCTCCAGGAAGCACGTTATCAAAGGCAGTGTAGCCATTGCCAAACTTTGCCTGTGGTTGGCAGGGGCTGTCTGTCACTGGCAGGGACCAGACTGCTCCTGATTTTGGCAGGGATTCATGAAACTGATATTTGGGAGTTTGTTTTTCTCGGTGAAAAAAAAAAACTTGATTAATAATCATAAGAGAGGAGAAATGTGCATGCTTGCAGACCTGTGGTTTGCAAATTGCTTATAATTCTCCTATTACTGTCTGCCACCAAAATATCTCAGCCTGACAAGATCAGAACTACTGTCATCCTTTAACATTTAATTTTAATTTACATGAAATAATGTTCTTGCTGCTCCATTTCTTCCAATTCTTTTCTTCTCCTCCCCTGTTCATTTTCCCTTATCGCTTCAAAGTTAATCCTTTCAGCAATGTCATCATCTTTTGCTGGACTGTGCTTCACCTTTATACATCTAATAAAGGCATTATTTTCATTTCAAGTCTATGTCCTCTGTGGTCACACTTTCAGGCTCTAGAATTAAGCTTAGAAAAAAATAAAAGCTGAATATGTAATAGAGATGATTTTGCTATTGCTAACAGTCATATTGGTTGGCATTTCTTTATTTTGGAAACTTTCATTTTGAATTTAATTTAGAAATTCAGGGGCCACTAGAGTGCATGGGGATGACTCTTTTCCTCCCCTCTATTTTTGCTTTTCTTTCCCCACCTCTGTTTCCTTTTTCTTGTCCGTGTCTTCACAATACACCCATAACATGAAGAACAGTTTAAAATTCTTTGGCTAGATTTGCATATTTTCTGTACCTTGGATTTTCTGCTAACAGGTTTTCAAACCGTTTTCTTCACAAAAATGCTTGCTGTGGCACAAGATGCTGCACTGGGGACTAGCTTTAGGTATGCAGTGTACAGCTTTAGGGATAGGTGTTTGGTTTCTTTTTCAACTCAGCAAGTAAACATTTACTAACCACCATGTTTAGAGACTGAACACTGTCCTGGATGAAGCATACACTTGCTCTGATTTGGTAATTCTTGATGTATTTGCACAGGAGCTACAGATATTTTATCATAATACATTGCCCTAATAATTATTCTCGTGAATATAGAAACACCCAGTGTTCTGATGCTTCTTTCTGGTAAATTTGTCTTCCATTTCCACCCTAACCTCTTCCCAAAGAGGTTACCTCTTACTGCATTACTAATATCACATGTTGAATGTTCTGACAGACTTTCCTTTTGCTAATTCACTTTTCCCTCAAGAAATGATGGCTACTATTCTTTTGAATTATTGCATCCATTTTAGAAAAGAAACTAATTATTCTTTATTTAGCAAGGACTATCCTGTGACTGATATAGTTGGATTCATGTGAAAATGCATAAGTGGTAGTGAGGATGTCGTTTTCTCCAACCAAAATGTAATTTCAAACGTGATTTAAATGGAGCATAACAGAAGTACTCATGAATATGGTTGCTTTTATAGCTAATGCAGATATCTTACTTCTACCACTGATATTCCTGAGTGCCTTATACTTAGCAAGTTCTCAGTAAGTGTTTCTTGATATTAACAGTTTTCCAATCCTGAATTTTTTGATAGCTCTTGAAAGCTTTATGTAATGTTTAGAAACTGTGAGATCAATAGATATAAGATATGGATCTCATATCATCTATGTAATACCATATCTGGAGACCTGGATAATTGTGTGCTAATATGACCTCAAAAGGCTTCCCAGGTGGCCCTAGTGGTAAAGAACCCTCTGGCCAATGCTGGTAACTAAAGAGATGCTGGTTCGATTCCTGGGTCTGGAAGATCCCCTAGGAGAGGAGGGCATGGCAACCCACTCCGGTATTCTTGTTGGGAAATCCCATGAACAGAGGAGCCTGGTGGGCTGCAGTCCATGGGGTCGCAAAAGAGTCAGACACGATGGAAGTGACTTAGCACACATGCATGACCCCAACAGACGAGGCTGCTCATCAATACTCCTCTTTATACTGCGTAAGGATACGTTTATGTGACCTGGCTTGCAATTCTTCCTTCAATTACAGGCTAAACTTTGCTTCTTTCCTTCAAGGCACATGCTTGGCTTTAGGAAGTATTGTGACAATTATAAATTTACTTCTGAATTTCCTGCATTGCAAATTACACTTAAGTGCACTAAAACTGGCTGCAATTAAAACAATATGTATCATTCATTCTGTGTATGCTACCCATTCCAGCATGATGCTTGGAAGATAAAAGTTTTTCCGTGTTATTGACTTTGGTGAGCCTCATTGCTGCTGTGAAAGAACATGTCCTCAACATATGAGCAGAAGAGACGACTCTAGATAGAAAGCTGGTATGAGATTAGTGATAGTCACTGTCTCTATTGTTGTTGTTTCATTGACTCCTTCATTCATGATCTTTAAACAAGTATTTATTAATTGCCTAATATCAATCAAGGCTTCTTCCTGATTTCATTTGTTTATTTGTTTTGTTTTGTTTCTGGTCCAGCCACGTGACTTGTGGGATCTTAGTTTCACAATCAGAGATCGAACCCAAGGCCCCCAGCAGTGAGAGCCCTAACACTTGACCACCAGGAAATTCCAGTATCTGCTTTTTCTTTAAGAACTTTTATTTTACAGTTTCGGCAGGATTTTGTTTGAGTTGAGCCATGTTGTTTTCATGGTGAGCAGTTATAGTTAGAATGGACTTCCCTTGCTAAGAAAATGGGTTTTGATGCCAGGTGGGGCATCAGTCGGGGTCTAGTTGTTGCAGCTGTGCTTAGGTAACTGCCGCACCCTTCCTTTTGGATCTTCCATGTGGTTGGTGTTCAGTTGACACCAGATTTGATCAGTTCCTCCAGCTGTGCTCACTTGGACTTGATGCTCCACCTGGTTGTTCACAATTTCATTGCAATGTGAGACACCTGCCTTCCTCCTAAGTCTACAATCTTATGTTTCTGAGAAGAAATCTCCAAAATTATCGCTGACTTCTAGTTATATGATAGAAACTTTTGAAACCTGATGCAGGCTTCTGAATTTATTTATTTTCCTTAGGCAGATCACCATTTCACAGTAATATGCATCATCTAGAAAGTATATCATAATTAGATGTAGTATATATCGACATATATATTGAAGCTTCCAGATGACTCATGTTTTGTTGGTGCTTACAGATTACTCCATGCTGCTTGTCAGGGCGGTGGAAGACTAGGACCGACCTGTAGTACTTCACTCCTTTGGTAATAAGGGAATTCATTAATCAAGAAACCATTCTCTCTGAACAAAGATGTTTTTAATATATTAAAACATTCTGCCAATTCTCTTTTCAGTATTCTGTTGCAGAAAATGTCAAGCCACGTAGCTTCAACTCTGTTTGTCTTTCATTTGCTCTGGCTGACCAGTGTGTTCTTCTTATTCCTTTGAGAGGGAAACATGCTGAGATAGATGTGCGTATCAAGTGAGAAGCTGAATTTAGAGTTCCATCTAATCACCATAAAATTGGGAGATATTTGGCCCATAGTCCTAAGCTTCTGACAGTGGCAGGACCCTGAGTCTACTAGAATGTAAATTCCAGGGAGATTTATACCAGAGCTTTGGTCCTCAAATTTTAATGTGCATATGCCTCTCCTGGGACCTTTTGAAAATGTGGATTCTAATTTAATAGGCTTGGAATGAGGCCCAGGATTCGGCATTGTCACAAGTTCAGCACTTGAACCAAGCCTAGAGGAGCAGAACCTTTTTAATTTTAAACATAGGCCCTAAGTGTTATGGGCTAGATAAAACTGAAGCTCTTAGGTTTTCATGCAGAGGAATTGGGACCAAAGAGAAGGCCTTATCACTGACATTCTCATGCTGAATGGACCCAATCAAGATTCTCAATCCAGAAATCTAGGACTACTGGACTGTTTATTCTAAAGACTACTGGACTTGTACTATGCCTGACATTATCTTAACAGTTTCTAATGTCTTACAGAGTTGTACAGAGGCAATAGAATAAGTGAATGGGACAAGCAGATGTACCTGGAGTCTTAGATTCTGAGTTTGAATCCAGTGTTGCCTCTGCTTGGTTCCTTGAGTTTGAACAAGTCATATATCCTCTTTCAGTTTTCATGTCTTTGTGCTTAAATTGGCAATAGCAAAATACAGCTTTATAGTTTTGCTTTGATAACAAATTGAGGATATATATAAAAGTGTTTTGTAAATGTCAAGTGCTATGCAAATATTATTTGAGGATCTTGTAACCTAGTGATGATGATTTACACTCATATCAGAACACTTGTGTTGCCTAAGATCCTTTTGCTGTTTGTTTATTAGCAGCAAACATTCTGACTGAGAACACAGGTATTTCATTGTTTCCTTTGGGTGTCATTTGTATGAAGTCATTGGTTATAATTCTGTAAAAAAATTCTTTAATTTTTCCCTTAAAATGGCAATTTTGTCATCACCCCCTAATATGTTTTGAGGAAGAGAAATGATGAGTAGCATGAATAAAAGTTGGTATAGCACTCTGCTTGGAAGAACTAATTAGTGTTCTGTGGCGGTCATGGATGGTATCCTGGGATACTCGCAACTTTTGAGAATTGGTTAATCACCACAGAGATATGCTTGGTCTGAGGAGAATGCACCATCCTCATCACCTAGGGCAAAAGTCAGCCTGCAGGCAGCTTGCATTTTAATTGATTTCTTGATGAGCATTGACTTTATTAAATTTTAGACAAAATGCCCTATGGCATCTGTCAGTAATAAGTGACAGGAAAGACATTAAAATTTTAGTGAACACTTAGGAATTCTTTATCAGAAGGAATGTATTGAATGCCCCCTGGCTGAGAAGAATAATGCTTGCATTTATAACTTACAAGACACTTCCACAAATTTTATTTATGACACAATTTTCTTTGGGTCTATTCCCTTTTCTGATATAAAAGCCAACTTTGTGGTGCTTTCATTTACCATTAGGTTAGAGAGGCAGCGCGATTTCCATTTCAGGGAGACATGTCTTCAAAGGAGGAAGGGAGAGGGAGAAGGAAGAGGCAAGGAAGGAGGGAAAGATGGTAGGGAGGGTGGGAGAAAAGGGAATGGCTAACGCAAAAGTGTTATTTTTTGCTTTGTTTTCAGATTTTCCAGAAAACTTGCTCTGAGTTAATGCCCAAGAAGAGAAGAAATGATTTTGAACAGCTAAATATACGAGACCTTGTGTCAGGCTTTTTGGAGTTGATATCTCAATTTGACAAAATGTACATCTTTGTAGAACTAAAAAGTTCAATAGCTGCTTTGGTGTGCGTTTAGTTTGATTTAGTCCCAGTTTCTGCTTTTCTTTCTAGACTCTGATGTTTTTCGACCGTAGCCATGTCTTTTCATTCCTGTCATTCTCTTTTATACTTAGAATACTCTGAGGATTTGTCATTAAAGTTAAAATACACTAAGCATTCAAGATCTTTTAAAATGGCATTTTGAGTAAGGTAGATTACTCTTCCCATGGACATCTTAGAGAGTCTTTTCATTGCTGAGAAGGCCTCACTCAGGACGACCGACTCATCATTTTGCCGCATATGTGTTGTTGAGTCGGTGGAGCCTGACTGAGGCTCCATTCTTTGCAGGCTGCTTCTGCAGCACTTCTTTGGAAGACTGGTTCTTTGGAAGACTGGTTCAGAATAAGTGGAGAAAAGCCAGTAAACATTTCTGAAAGTTCTGAAATAAGGGAGTCTAAGGGGTCGCACAGAGTCAGACATGACTGAAGAGACTTAGCAGCAGCATCAGGGAAAGCTGAACTTAAATTTTCAGAAGTATAAAGGGCATTATTGTAATCTCTGATCTGACTGGTGAATATGTATCTTCACAATCAGAAGTTAGAAATAATGAAATGAAACAATCTTCTATTAACTGGTTAATAAATAGAACTTTTCTGAATGTTTGATGCTTGTGTTTAGCCATTTATATATAGTATAATTTATGTTTAATCACACCCAAAGCCTTGCCAAGTAGTAGTCCCATAGGAATTACTCTAATGAATACATAAGTGTCTCTTGTATTGAGCATATTAATTCCTTATATGCAAATGATTTCAAGTACTTGAATAGTTTAAGAAGGATAAACATTATCTCTGTAATCTATATGATTTTCATTTCCTTAGCCAGACCTTTTCTGATGGATTAAATAAAAGGAAACTTTACAATCAACTGAATACAAATTATCTTAAGTTTGGAAGAACAAATTAATGAGGTTTTATGATCTTAAGTTTCTTCTAGACCTCTCTGCCACCTGATTCAAAATAGGACAATAATATACCATAAATTGGTATGAATGGCTCATAGTTTTACAATGATTTTCAGTCTTTATTTTTCTCTACTGACTTTTTTTAAAATTTAAATTTATTTATTTTAATTGGAGGCTAATTACTTTACAATATTGTATTGGTTTTGCCATACATCAACATGAATCTGCCACAGGTATACACATGTTCCCCATCCTGAACCCCCCTCCCACCTCCCTCCCCGTACCATCCCTCTGGGGCGTCCCAGTGCACCAGCCCCAAGCATCCTATATCCTGCATCGAACCTGGGCTGGCGATTCGTTTCTTATATGAACTTCTAGGTAATTCAGCGTGTTACGGCATGACTTCTCAGAACTTTTATAGTGCGTTTAAATATGCATGTATGTGACTCTTCAAGACAGAGTCATGATTTCTTGCACTTTTCCAAACTTGTTTTCTGAATGGAGATCACAGGACTTCTGTAAATTATATTTGGAAATTGCTATGGTCTATCAGCACCTTTTTAATCATTCTCTTTTCCTGCTACCTGGTATTAGTAACATTTGATTAGTAACATTTTATTTCATAGCACATTCTTTGGATACATGATAATCAGTGTACTTGCAAGTTCTGAGAATGAGGTTGAGAATTCAAAACAGGAAATTCATAGTCTCTCATAGTTTCTCAGTGAATATTGCCAGTGTTTTTAGAGCACCTGTCAGGAGCTGAACTGAATGCCACATATGCAGTGTGGGGAATACCCTCTGCTTCAGGGTACTCCTGGCTACTGTATCCAGGTATAGTGAATGAGCAACACTCTCTCTGGAGGTCCTTGTCTTCTTGACTCTCTCAGGGTAATACTGCTCCTGGGTTTGAAAACTTGTAAAGTTAGGATATGTCTCCATTGGGTTTTCAAATTTATTTCCTGGAGTGCTGTGCTGTGCTTAGTCTCTCAGTCGTGTCCAGCTCTTTGCAACTTCATGGACTGTAGCCCACCAGGCTCCTCTGTCCATGGGGATTCTCTAGGCAAGAATACTGGTGGGTTGCCATGCCCTCCTCCAGGGAATCTTCCTAACCCAGGAACTGAACCCAGGTCTCCCACATTGCAAGTGGATTCTTTACTGTCTGAGCTACCAGGGAAGCCCTCAAGCCAATTGAGCATTAGGGTCTTAGAATTTAGATAAAGAGAATTATGTAAATCATAACAAGTACTTCTTAGTGTTTTTGACATATATAATATGATGTGATATGTAACATTTCAACAACTAGCTTTTCCATTCAACATGTATTCTGGAAATTTATTTATCTAACTGCAGGTAAATATGTCTGTTTTTTAAAACTACTGTATAATATTCTATAGTATGAATATATAAAAATATATTTAGCCATTCAACTATATTCAGCTAGATTAAAAAAATAAGCAGAACACTGTGTACCAGGTAGTATTACTTGGAGATAAAGGAAGAGGAAGATTAAATACAGGAATTGAATGATTCTGCCCATTCTTTGCCAAACAGATTACATGGACTACTAAAAGTTTAATTCATTTATATGAATTATCTTCTCTTCATGCTTATTTTGAGAAATAATTTACCAGCTAAACAAATCTGTAGAACAACCCTTTGTGCCAAGTTTCATTTCCATTGTCAAATCTGCCACAAAACTTTCCTTGTTTTTGCAAAAATTATGATCTCTCACTTTTAAAAAAAAAATGCTTCTTCTGCACTCCAGTGAAATCACTTGGAACTTGTATTCCATCTATTTGTGATAGCATGTTAAGGCACGCAGCTTCGTTTGTGTTCCTCAGAATGCCTTGCTCTTAGGGTCTTTAGAGAGGTGTTTGGGTTTGAATTTTGAATTAAACTAGGTTACTTCTCTAGTTCTGGTTATGAGGTGACCAGTGTGTTCTTGAGCTTCATTTGTACCATTGTACTCCAGAGAGACAATCTAAAAAAAAAAAAAAAATCGATGGCTTGGGAGGTTAATAATGATTTAAACACTTCCCAAAGTAGATCTATTAGTTATCTGTGCTTCTAATGCCCCTTTCCACCTTATTGTGCCATTGTCTACAGGAAGTACAGCAGCAGAATAATTGCTAAATAGCTGAAGATCTTGAACTCAATTTACCAATTGCTGCAAAGTAGAAAAAGAAATTACATGAGCCATATTTTCCATTATAAAATATTCATAACAATGAGGTTCAACCTGTGTTACAATAAAATGTTAATAAGACTTTTAAGAAAACAATTAAAGACACATGTTTACTGTTGGGATAAATGGATTCAAATATTTTATTCCTCAGTTTGGTTAAAAAAGGGGTAGTTTGGGATAATTTCAGTGTAATGTTGTCAGGTTGGTAGATACTTGCTTTTTTCCGGGGAAACCTTCTATTACTATAAAGTTTTCATGTGGATAATTATAATTCTCAGCATCTCCCTGTGCCAAATATAAAACAACTGGAGGCATATTTAGGGATGTTCTTATACATTTCTACCACAGTATATTTAATAGCAACTTGAATTGCTTTCATTTAGGAGGAGCTCTACTATTTAAGATTCTTTGCTGTCCAAGTGAAGATCATAGTTAAGGGATAATAACATTGCTCAGAGTTTCGGACTTTTCATGCAGAGATAGAAGTAGGAAGTCAGAGTATCTGCCAAAAATGAATAAGCTCTAATAGGCTGAGGGGAGTCCCTTCTATTTTTTTCATCCTGCTTCACTTACTGACTCAGCAGCCGTGGAGGATGTCAGTCCCCTGTCACTTTAGGTGGCCAGTCTAGTATCAGCCAAGCACATTGAACTATGAACTCTTTGCCTCTTTCAATTTTTCTGTTGGCATCGTGGAGTTGACCATCGTGAGTGGGAACACTACTGAGCTGCTCTTCTGAAATGTCAAAGATATTATTGATTGGAACCCTTGCATTTTATGATAATAATAAGTTCCTTGACAGGACATCTGGGCTCTAGCTTATCTATTTACACTATAGGGAAAAGGGAAATTATCTGTGTTGTGTGTGTATATTTTTAGCTTCCTAAGGCAAAATTCTAAAATCAGCAGCCATTTTCTTGGAACTGCTAATATGATAATCTCAAATTATACCACATGCACTGATAATACAGCAGTCACCATGATTCAGGGTATAAATCATCAGTAGGAAGCAATGTTAGTATTATGCTGAAGCCAGAGGAAAGAGGAGAAGGCTGCAGTGTGTGCCGGGCAGGTTTGAGGTTACGAGAACCCAGGTTCTTCTAAGTTTTAACCTAAAATGTTCTGAGCTTCCTCAGGTCAGCCTTTTATTGTCCAAGCGTTTCATAACAGGCAGTGGGCGGCAGGTGGTGGTTTCTCTTTTTGCATTAACTACCGGTACTGAGTTTGGGTGTTTTGGTCGCACTGTATGTATTCATGGCTATTGCTTTTTCTGGTGATTGTAGCAACTGTTCAGGTAATTGCAGTTATCATCTCTGTGTGATGCTTTCTATGATTAAAAAATTAATATGTGAATGTAATCATAGACAGAACTGTCTTTATATTTTATTATCAATTTTCTACACATAGTTATGCAAATCTCAGACTTCATAAATACCAATGCTAATGATTTGCAGTTTGGTAAGAAGTTTGTTTTTAGATGGACTAAAAGAACATATAGAATATTACATTTGTGGGAAATACAGTGTCAATGAAATGAGAGGGTGATCTTTTCTGAGAGAAAAGTCACTTTTTATTTCTGTCTACTTGAGAACAATCTTATCCTCTCATTTCTTCTGCACGCCTTTCTTAGGTTGGAGATGCCATATGGATCACATGGTTTGAAGCGAGAAAGCAGTATAGAAAGGTTGCAGCTTTTTGTTATCCCAGTGGTATGAAACACCAATTTTCTGGGATAAACTATAAGTTCAAAGAAAATAGAGTTTCCTAGCATGTCAATTTTAGACATTCTGTGAGTGTCCAGCAAAGAAGGCTGTGAATTGCTTCTGTCATTATGACTGGCATAAGCTCTTAAAACGGTTGACAGCTTGCAATTCTTACTGACTTTCAAATAAATTATTGACTTTATTATGCACTAACTTTTCTGTTAATGTAACAATAAATGATAAAATATAAATTTCATTTCAAATAAAATCTCATTCCTAAAAATGAAACCTCTGCAGATCTATATTTATTGTCATTCAATGGCTATTTGATTTAGCATGGTGTTACACCTGAATTCAGTTTCCAACAAGTTTTAAAATCTGAGGAGACTTCCTGAAATGTCCACATACTTGAGCTGGATTGGGCCAACACTGTGTTGTTAATTAGTCCCCCTGGAAATATTGCATCTGACTTATGCTTTTACTCTGTAAAACCATTTTGAACCATGTTGTAAACTATGCCTTACCAAATTTTTTCTATGCCTTAGCTTGTTGTATTCTGATATCCTGCAAACTGTTTGTGTTCTAACAAAGGTACTCTGATTTATCATACTTTTTGTTTGCATTCTAATAAAGGTACTCTGACTTATCATACTTTTCCAAACCAGGATCTCAGATAGTAGTATTCATTGTAGTGTATAATGCTGAGTTTCACCTTTTGATTAAGGCTTGGTCTACTAAAATGGGGTTTGGTTTAAATTCCAGTTAACCTTTCACTTCCTCTGTGCTATTTAGGTGCATAGTTTTATCGCACCTTGATAACAGAGTACAATTTTATCCTGTGATTTTTCCCTGAAACCCACTGTATTTATAAGCTAGTTTGACTCTCCTAATTCTAGTTATACTTCAGGGTTGACTAAACTAAAGTAAATGATTCTATTTATGAAAATTTTAAAACATTGCCTTATAATATTTTTGGAAATATAAATAAACTATTTTTTGATAAAAGTGAATATGAACCACATTTTTATAAAACTTGAACTCCATATGACTAACTTTGGTCTACACCACCTATTCTGAAATATGTAATAGTAAACTATATTCAAGTCACTTCAGCAAAGCCCTTGAGGCCCTTGAGGTATAGAGTTGAGCAGTATCTCCTGATTGTGAAGAACTCAGTAGCCAGCAGGAGAGACAAGCACAGGAAGAGTTAGCATGTTGTGTGATACACTCCCAAGGAGTAGTGTGCATGAAGTAAGGCACAGCCCCGAGAGTGGAGCATATGATGTGGGACCGCAACGGAAGGCTTCCCAGGAGAGGCGGGACATTTGAATTCCGTTGAAGTAAGGATACATCAGGCAGATGAAAGGATGGGGATGCAGTATCCAGGGTGAGAGGTGGCATAAGCAAGGTCCAAATCAATAAAAGTGTATCATGGATTTGGAAAGTTTGAGTTATGTAAAATGATGGTTCTTGGTAAGTACGTATGGAGAGGGGGAGATGGAATAAAAGGTGAGAATAGAAGGGGAAGGAAATTAGGATATAAAGGGTTTGATAGCTACCCTTTAATGTAGGATAGCCACCTCAAAATGTAGGATATTTTGATGCAGGCTAAAATGTGAAAATATTTTACTTTAAATTGTTTTTAGAAGTATCAAATAATGTGCAGAAAGGCATTCTTTCTCCTCCTCTTACACTTGGGCTGTCAGCTAGTCCCTAAACACCTAGAGAGAGGATAAAGTCCTGAGTTGTAAGGTGCTGTGAGAGACAGGATGGAAGTCCAGGTTCAGTACAGTTTAGGACTGATCATTTTTCACATTAGCTGGCTTCTTCAGACATCTCGCACTACAAAAATGGTTGAGGATGAATCAGCGTATTTGCTGTAAGTTTACCCTTTTTCTAATAAGGTTCAAAGGTAAACCCATACACTGTGATCTGAGGCCATGCCTTCCCAAAGACTGTTCCCTACTTAGTCCCAAGACTGAGGTTCCACTCTAGAGACTTTGACTCCATGGCAAGGGGTTAAGAGAAGGTTCCAGATAGCCAACCCTCCCTACCTCTAAACTCAGATTGTCACCAGCATGATTGACCTTGAGTCCACCAGGACAAATCTTATGCCTTCTATCCCTGATTTGTTGGACATCTTAGCCCGTAGGATTGCCAAGAGGCGGACACAACTGAAGTGACTTAGCACACACACAGGCATGCAAGGGGGACTCTGCACTGTGAGTCATCCTTTAGTTCCAGTGTTCTCCGTAAGGCTTTGTAGGTTAAGCTCCCTTTCCCCACCTATCTTCAGGATCATGTTTTTTTTGAGCTAATGGAAACCTGTTCATTCACGTGCTCATCCTCTGGCCCTTAACACACTACTTTCTCTTTAGGTCTTTCAGCTATCGATAGTTTTTCTCCCATGGTTATCATACTCTTGAACCTTAAGAGGAGCATTGTGTCATTGACTATGTCACCCACTTCCTATTATTTTGCTGTCATCTTGATCTCTGTGTTGCTCTCCTTCCTTTTTCATAGATTGTAGCACCTGGTTACTTGATGTTTTGGCCAACATCATTCCTACCTTAATTCTGTTTGAGCCCAGCTTCAATTTGATGATCCTTTCAACATTCTGTCCTCCAGTGATCTTGTCCTTTATCCCATTTCAATTATCATATGGTGTTTCTCTATACCATATTATTATCACTAATTACAGCCCTTCCAATATGTTAATTTCATTCATTCCACTCTTACCAGGCCTGAGTTCTGTGAGCAATCATTATAGATGCTTATTGCATACATGCTCAGTTCTTTTCTTTCTTGCCTGCTTCATTGAACTTACTTGGAAAGAACACAACTCTAGTTAAAAGAGCACTTTGATTACTCTAAGCTTGCCCTGTCCACTGACAGGAAAAACATACCTAAACATGCTGAATCAGTTCAGTTCAGTCGCTTGGTCATTTCTGACTCTTTGTGACCCCATGGACTGCAGCACACCCGACTTCCCTGTCCATCACCAACTCCCAGAGCTTGCTCAAACTCACATCCAGCGAGTTAGTGATGCCATGCAACAATTTCACCCTCTGTTGTCCCCTTCTCCTTCACCTTTGGTCTTACCCGGCAGCAGGGTATTTTTAAATGAGTCAATTCTTTGCATCAGGTGGCCAAAGTATTGGAGTTTCAGCTTCAGCACCAGTCCTTCCAGTGAATATTCAGGACTGATTTCCTTTAGGATGGACTGGTTGGATCTCCTTGCAGTCCAAGGGACTCTCAAGAGTCTTCTCCAACACCACAGTTCAAAGGTATCAATTTTTCTGTGCTTAACTTTCTTTATGGTCCAACTCTAACATCCATGATTACTGGAAAAACCGTCCTACTTTAAATTCATGGCCATGAGCATCAAGTGGGTTTTTTTTTTTTTTTTAAATGCTACCTGACAATCATACTAAATTTCTGTAGACTAAACTACAGGCTCTCCTAAACTACTATTTCATATTCCCCCCTCTTTCTTCAAACCTCCCAAATCTTGTCCTTCACCTCCTGTCTCAGTTAATGACAATGTTTCCTAGTTCACTGAGCAAAATTGAAACACCTGAAAACTTGTAAGGACTCCCCCAGCTGCATCTACTCACCTGCCAACTCTTGTATTCATATTCTTGTGCCTTTGTGCTTAAATCCAGGTTCCTATCTAATGCTATCTTTACAGATTTCATCCTTGCTCTCCTCTTGATTACCTTTCCACTTAGTTTCTTAAAGGTAGCACTTCAACTGCAGTCTATACTATTTTTAAAAGAACAGTTGTACTATGTTATAATCGATATTCAATAAATTGTTTATTGTAGATGTTTAAAATGTACAAATGCTAAATTATGGCATAAATATCTGGCCCCTGAAATCATTACCAAATTTAAGATAAGAAACATATTGTTTACCCTTTAAAATTTTCTATGTCCCACTAAAATCTTCCCCTCACAATTCCCCATCTACCCACCTATATCCAGGCAACCACTGTTTTGATTCCCATTATTAAAGGGTATATTTCTTTTTCTATAGTTTTTATAACATAGTATGTATTCTAGTTTGTCTGACATTTTAAACTCAACATTATTAGTGTGAGATTCATTTTTGTTACGTATATCAATAATTCATTCCTTTATATTGCTAACTAGTATTCAGTTGTGTGGATATGCCAAAATATGTTCATCTATTCTTCTTTGTAAATTTATACAAAAAAGAAAAAAATAAACTTGGTAGGGTTTTAACTGGGATTGCATTGAATCTAAGGATCAAATTCCAAGGAAGTTGACATCTTAAAAATACTGACTTTTATGACTCAAGAATAAGGTTCATCTCTTTATTTATTTGGGTTTTCTTTAATTTCTCTCACCAACATTTTATATACTCTCTGTGTATAGGTATTGGATTTTTTTATCCTTTATTCCTAGGTATTTCTTATATATTCATATACTTTATTACAAATGGCATTTTTTTTTCAGTTACCAACTGTTCATTGCTAGTATACAGAGATAAAATTGACTTTTGCATATTGACCTTGCTAAGCTTAGGTTTAATTTTTTTTTTAACATTTCATTGGATTGCCCAAGAACATGACCATGTCATCTATGAGTAATCACAGTTTTAGTTCTTTTAAAAAATATACATGAATTTTATTTAATTTTCTAAAAGATTTATGCTGGGTAGAACCTCCAGTACAGTGTCAAACAGAAGAGATGGGGGCAGACATCCTTGTCTTACTCCTGATCTTAGGAGAAAAGAAAGTTATCTTTCACTATTTAGTATATAGTTATATATGTGGTATATTGGTAGCTATAGATGTTTTGTAAATGCTCTTTATAAAGTTGAAAAAATTCCCTCTATTCCTAGTTTTGTGAGGATTTTTATCAAGAATGGATATTTGGTCACATGCTTTCTTTGTGTCTATTGAATTGATCATATGGTTTTTCCATTTTGGTTTGTTGCTGTGATGAATTACACTGAATGATTAAGTCAGCATTGCAAATACTGTGATAAATCTCCTTTGGTTATGATATTACTCTTTTTATATATAGCTGAATTTAATTTGCTAAAATTGTGTTAAAAATTATCATTTCTATTTTTATAAGGGATGTCGATTTGTCATTTTCTTTTCTGGCAATGTCTGTCTGCTTTAGTTTCAATCTATGGCTGGCCTCCTAGAATGAATTGGGAAGTATTGCCTGTCTTTTAACTTTAAGCAATATTTATATAAAAGTGGTATTATTTCTTTCTAAAATATTCAGAAAAATTCATCAATGAAGTCGTCTGGTCTGGTAGTATTCTTTGGGAAAATTTTTTTGACAACAAATTCAATTTCTTTAATAGATATAGGGATATTCAGAATATTTTTTTCTTAAGTGAGACTTAGTGGTTAGTTTTTAAAGGAATTTTCATTTACTACAAATTGGTGAGTTTATTGGCATAAAATTTTTCATGACATGACTGTGTTATGCTTGTAAAAATAAAACTTATAGTTTACTTCATTTTTTCCTGATATTGGTAATTTGCTTCTTCTCTCTTTTCCTTGGTCAGAATAGCTATAGATCTATTAATCTTATTGACCTTGAATAATTAGCTATTGTTTCATTGATATTCTCTATTGTTTTTCTGCTTTCTACTTAATTGATTTATGCTCTGGTTTTTATTATATCCTTTGTTTTGTTTCCTTTAGGTTCATTTTGCCCCTATTTCCTAGATTCTTAGTTGGAAGTTGAGGTCACTGGATTGAGATCTTTCTTCTTTTCTAATTTGGGCATTTAGGGCTGTATCTTTCTAAATACTGCTTTAGTGGCATCTCAAAAAATTTTAATATATTGTGTTTTCATTGATTTTAGAATACCTTCCAATTTCCCTTTTGCTTTCTTCTCTTCCTTTGGGTCATTCAGAACTATGGCTGCCCTGGTGGCTCAGAATCTGCCTTCCTCCTTTGATCTCTGTTCTTTTCCTTTTCTCCTTCTCAAGACAGCAAGTTATAACATGCCATTCTACTCAAAACTTTGTAATCAATTCCTGTTTCATTCAGAATAAAGTCTAACATCTTTCTAATATCAATCAATGTCTCAAATAATCTGTCCCTCATACTCTTTGTCTTCATCTTGCGCTATTCTTTTATTTGCTTCTCTTATTCCAGCTATTCTGATCTCCTTTTCATTTCTTGAACATGGTGAGTCCTCCCTTTAGAACCTTTAAACTGGCAGTTCCTTTAAACTGGCATCACCCTTTCTCTGATACCCCCTCAGCTCTTTTAAGTCTTTGCCCGTATCTTATATTCTCAGTGAAGTCCATCCAATAACAACATTAAAAATTTCAAACTTCCCCACTTCCCAAACCCAGCATACTTCTTTCACCTCTTCAACTTTTTAGTTATGCTGATATTGTAATATATTAATTTCTTTTTTTATTAGTTTATTATCTCTCTCACCTCTCTTACTCTGCAAGGCAAAGATCTTTGTCTGTTTTCTTCACTGATATGTTCTAAGCATCTAAAAGAGTACTTGATTCATAACATTCTCCTAGGAATGATTAGTGGAACTAAATAAGTAAAAATATTTTTATATTTTGATGTGACCATTTTGTTATGAGAATGTTAGAATAATTATGTTAAAAGAGTTAACTCAAAATCCACTTACTGCCACAACTGCTAATAGGCTAAGTTTCCCTGGTGGTGCAGTGTTAAAGAATCCACCTGCCAATGCAGGAGACACAGGTTTGATCCCTGAGTCAGGAAGATTCCCCTGGAGAAGGAAATGGCAACCCAGTCTAGTATTCTTCAAAACCGTATATCTGCTTCTGAGTCCTTCAAGGAAAATCAGTTTTTTCTTCTCCAAGTTTCTGAAGTACTTAACATGCTATATCTAATTGTTTGATTATGCATCTGTTGGCGTAACTATACTTTGATATCTGCTTCTTTTCATTTATTTTTTGTGAACCCAGTAACAAGCATTTTATTTGGTGCAGTATAGTAAAGTGGCCAATAAACTATTTTGAGATGATTGAATAAGATGATAAGAATATAAATGGCAAAGGTAATGAGGGTGGAGGAGTGTGTGTGTGTGTGTGTGTGTGTGTGTGTGTGTGTGTGTGGCACAGAGAGGTAATCAGTATAAATGAGTCATAAAGGAGGCAGAGAAATCAAAGGTATCATTTAGATTTTAGCCTTGACTTTTGGATAAATATTTGATTCACCAAGAACACTAGGTGCTATGGCAGGGGAAAAAATACTATACGTATTCTTCTTTTGGAGACATTTGGAATAATTATCCCTGAAATGTATTATGTGCTTTTTAACTTATAAAGGAAAGTATGATATGTCCAAGTCTGATGCAACTAAATGTTGAAAAAAGTGCTTTTTCCATTACTGGGTTACATTCCTTTAATTTAACACAACTGTGTACATTCATTGACAATGTAGCCACATTTACAGTCATTAATATTAAAAAAAAATGTCTGTCTACAATATCGGTAAGCTTTTGCATAAAAGAATTCTAGAGCAGCAATGTGATAGCTTGGGTGCTAACACATACCTGAATGTGTCACATATGGTTCCAAAGATGATGACTGAGAATAATTGATCTGGAGGAAATCTAGAAGCCAGTTCAATTAGGTGGATGCTAGCCTGGGACATCGAGAATACAACTCAGAGTAAAAATGTAGAATTAAATAAGAGCAGGCATTCTCTTCAGTGGTAGTCTGGTTCTTTGTAGGATGAATAATAAAGGGTAGACCCCAGACACAAATAAAGTTTCTACCTTGAGTTGAATCAGTCAAACTCCAAATCCACAGTGAAATTCTAGAACATGCTCAAATGTAAAATAAGGGACAGGTATAGTCACATCTATTCATTTTTGTTGTTGTTCAGTTGCTATGTCATGTCCAGCTCTTTGCAACCCAATGAACTGCAGCACCCCAGGGTTTCCTGTCCTTCACTAACAGGAGTTTGTTCAAACTCATGTCCATTGAGCCTGTGATCCCATCCAACCATCTCATCTTCTGTCACCCTCTTCTCCTCCTGCCCTCAATTGTTCCCAGCATCAGGTTCTTTTTCAGTGAGTAAGCTCTTCACATAAGGTGACCAAAGTATTAGGAACTTCAGCTTCAGCATCAGTCCTTCCAATGAATATTCAGAGTTGATTTCATTTAGGATTGACTGGTTTGATCTCCTTGCTGTCCAAGGTACTCTCAAGAGTCTTATCCAGCACCACAATTTGAAAACATCAATTCTTTGGTGCTCAGCCTTCTTTATGGTCCAGTGCTCACATCTGTACATGACTACTGAAAAACCACTGCTTTGACTATATGGATCTTTGTTGTATTAATTTTATTGTTGTCATTCTGTGTCTTGAATGTGTCAATGAGTGAAGTATTTGAATTGAAGCAGGTTCTCATAAATCTCTATTGATTTAAACATATAGCACATATAAATTAATATCAGACCAGTCTTAGGAATTATAGGTGGAATGTGTTCTGGTTTCTATAGCAAGGAATATGTGACTTGGAATGAGGTCTTAGGAGATATTTTCCACAATTGTATTATGTGTAAATGGGGATAGCCATCTTCTTATACTACTGTTATGAAGTTAAAAGATAATAAAAAAGAAATCTCTCTGGAGAAAAAAAGAGTACTTTTTTCATATATGTAGGAGTGGGAACACTTCTGTTCTCTGTGTACCAGAAAGCTTCAATTTCTGCTTAGCCCTTCCTGTATCCACAGGCTTGAGATAAAACTATCCAGTGAGTCAGATTTACAAGTGAGCAGGTCCTTGTGTTAAGAATCATGTAGTTATGTTCTGTATAGCTGGGCAAAGTCGTGGGCTCAAGTCATTTTTGCTATTTCTTGTCTTTTGCTTTATTTTATTTTTACCACCTCTGGGAATATAAAGGAGGGGATAACTGAGCCAGGGCTCATGCTGAAAGCCCAGCCAACTCTTCTGAGTCTATTTCTCCACAAGTTTGTAGATTCCAGTTAGTTGAATTAAGAACTGTGTGGTTGTTGGAGAAGTATTCAGAGACATTTATTTTTCCTCATATGAACATTACTTCATACGAAGAACATACTGACAAATATGTACAAAATGCAGGCATGGTTTCAGTTCTCTCTAGACATAATGTGGAAGAAAGCAAAGGCTTTCCTAACCAAAGAGCAGAGGATACCATAGTATGTCATACAGGCTGGTAGCAGAGAATAGGGGCATAGTTTCAGTGGCCTCAGAGTTCTTCCTTAGGAAGCTGGAGGAGACAGGCAGCACAGTTGTCATTGGTCTTAATAGGACAACATGTCTATCCTGTTGCCTTAGGCAACCCTGAAGCTAGTGGTACTTGCTTGCAGTAGGAGGATCAATTCCCAAATCGTTACCTTCTACCTAGAAACAGATTTAGTTTTACAGGGTGGACATCAAGGACAAGCTATTAGATCAGTTCCAACAAGGGAATTCTGAATTGAATTATTGAGCCCTTATCTTGTTACAGGAGGCACTGTGGGGAAATGTTTGAATCCAGAAGTTCTGGATTCAAATCCTGAGTTCAGATCTGAGATTTGCTACCTATTAGCTGTTTGAGTCAGTTAATCTTTGACTCTTTTCAACTCACTTTTCTCTTATGAAAAATGGAGATAAGAATAGAACCTTTCTGGGAATTCCCTGGTGGTCTAGTGGTTAGGGCTCCATGCTTCCACTGCAGAGGGCACTGGTTTGATCCCTGGTCTGGGAACTAAGATCCTGCAGGCTTCATGGCATGGCCAAATGCTTAGAATGGGTCCTGACACATACTACATGATTAAAATTTTTAGTTGTTCATTTCTAATTCATTAAAACAATTATGCTTTCATTCTTGTTTGTTACTCCTTATACGTATAACTCCCTTGGGGATGCCTTGCAAAGAATAGGTAATTGACAGGATTTTGGGGTCTTTGGAAGCAATATCTAACTGGAAGTAACTTCTAACTGTTCCTAAAAAAACAAGTTATTTCTTTTAGCTAGCCAAGTAAAGGCTAAATTTCTAAAGTTTATAATATAATGCTTGGAAAATGGTAAGTGTACAATAAACACCTGGCATAAATGAATGAATCCTAGAACCCTGTTTATGGGGAGGGATTCTTGACACAGAGAAGTGAGAGATTAGTTGAAGACCACACAGTTAGGCACCAGTTGGCCAAGATAAGAAGCTACCTGTTCTGATGAACCTCAGTCCATTACTTTTATTTTTAACTTCATTTTCATTTCTTGTTATTCCAAAGCAGATATACTATTATGAGATATTTAAAAAAATACAATTATCTTTCCTCAAAATCCTGATTATTCAGGAGACTAGAAATCTCTTATCACCTAATTTTATTTTGGTTAGAGAAAAAAATATATCAACAATAAATTTTATAAGTTTTCTCAGTTTATTTTCAGGCAAACACAAGACATTAATGTATTATTTTGATTTATTTCCTAATTTTAAAAGTTGATTCTTTGCAAAATATTCTTCCATGAATCTTTGTCCATTACTTTTAAAATTGTGTCCATTGCTTCTTGAGTTGTTTTTGTATGGTCTTATTGTAATTAGCCTCCAATTAAATAAATTTATATTAAAAAAGACTCAACACAGCTAAAATAAATAAATATTTAAAAATAAAGAAAAAAATCATACAACTTTTCTCAAGAGTGCAGGAGAAAAATCAGCCATCAGTTGGTGCTTTTGAACTGTGGTGTTGGAGAAGATTCTTGAGAGTCCCTTGGATTGCAAGGAGATCCAACCAGTCCTTCTTAAAGGAAATCAGTCCTGAATATTCATTGGAAGGATTGATGCTGAAGCTGAAACCCCAATACTTTGGCCATGTGACGTGAGGAACCAACTCATTGGAAAAGACTCTGATGCTGGGAAAGACTGAGGGTGGGAGGAGAAGGGGACAACAGAGGATGAGATGGTTAGATGGTATCACTGACGCGATGGACATGAGTTTGAGTAGGCTCCAGGAGTTGGTTATGGACAGAGAGGCCTGGCGTGCTGCAGTCCATGCGGTCACAAAGAGTTGGACACAACTGAGTGACTGAACTAAACTGATCTACCTGCAAATCTAATGGATCAGAAGAATTAAAGACAGCCTTGAAATACACTGCTGTGAGTAGTCTAATTCTACATTGGATGTCAGAAATCAGAAGGGAGAAGTTATTCAGCAATTCTGAATATAGTATCCATTTAAAAAACAAAGATAGTTTCTGGAATATGGATGCTATACACATGTGTGCCAGTTCTTTCTGATTTAATCTTGGTGTCTTAGATGTATGATGGGTTGTAAGAAATCATGGGAAAGTCTGGCCAAAGCACAGAGGGAGATCATTCTGACTCAGCACTCACTGCCTCAATCCTTCAGCAGGATTTTCTCAGAAAGACGTTGCTGAAAATTGACCTAAGTTTAAGAGAAAAAAAAATTTTTAAAAATGCACTAGGATTACTTATAATCAAATATGTGTTGGTTATAAGAGAATATTTTGTAAATTCAAGGAAATTTTAGAATTTAGCCTAATTCTTAATTTAAAAAATACGTATTTTTTTCAGGTTCAATTCCACCCCCCCCACACATATTTTCCAAATTAATAGAATTCAAACTACCAGTAAAAATACTTGTCTTTCTCTTTTAAAATGTTGCAATAAAACCAGTTGAATTGAAAATCTGGGGCTTCCCTGGTGGCTCAGTGGTAAGGAATCTACTTGCCAATGCAGAGGACACGGCTTCAATCCCAGATCTGGGATGATCGCACATGCCATGGGGCAACTGGACCTGTGTGCCACACTACTAAGCCTGCTCTCTGGAGCCCGGGAGCCACAGCTACTGGGCTCACGTGCTGCAACTCCTGAAAGCCATGCACCCTAGAACCTGTGGTTCACAATGAGAGAAGCCACCACAGTAAGAAGCTTGTGCACCACAGCAAGAGAGTAGCCCTAGCTTGCTGCAACTAGAGAAAGCCCGTATGAAGCAACAAAGACCCAGCCTAGCAAAACAAAAAAAAAGAAAGAAAATCTGAAATGTGAATTGTTTTCACAAAAAAATAGAAATTTTAGCAAAGTTTCAGAAATCTCTTCATTGTAATCTTTGAGAACATCAATGTATTAAATTATATTTTAATAGTATTTAATTGTGAAATAGAACACCTATTACTATGTTTAAGACGATAACATAAACCTCTGAGAGTAATGACATTGTTTGTTTATTCACTCAACTAATACGTTGTGTCTGACATTGCCAGATTAGTATATGGAGTAGAAAAACAGGTAGATTTCAAATTTGGCCCTCTGTCAATATAGTCAGTTAAACAAGGGAATAAATAAATAAATCTTATTCAGTATGATTAACATAATAGTGAAGCCAAGTTCAAGGCACTGTGGAGGCATAAAGATTCCGAGGAGGAAATGTTTCTTGAACCTCAGAACTTAGACTACTGCTCTGTATAGAAATGCTTGCTGAGTTGGTTATACTGTAGTTTCTTCTGGGGTGACTATCTTCATTTAATACTCTGAAGCTAATAGTGTATCTTTAAATATTTGCATTCAAATATTTAATGATTTGAGTATCTGCATGAGGCAGATCTAAAACCATCTTTTAAAAGTACTCAGAAAGTGACTTTAGAAGAGGGAGAATGAGTTTGGAAAGGCCTGAATTGTAATCTGTGGTTCTTCACCTGGAGTCCACCTAGCACAGGTGGTAAAGGGCAGGGTGAGAAGCTTGGCATTTGGAGCCAGTCTCCTCGGGATCAAGAGTCAGCTCTGTTAATTACTGACTTTGTTCCCCTAGACAAATTAATCCATAAAACTTACTTCGTTTTCTTCATTTGAACAAATGTGGGTAAAATAACATCTATCTTTATAGGGCTGTGTTAAATATTAAACGAGTTTATTCTTATAATTTAGAGCAGTTTAGAGCAGTTCCTGACACATAAGGGTTCAATAAGTGGTAACAGTTATTAATACTATTATTACTATATAACAATTATAATTGCTGTATGATTATTACATATGATAAAAAACAAGTATTAAGTTTTTAACCCAACATTCTTCATGAACATATATTTAAAAACAAACAAACAAACAAAAAAACAATTAAATGCTATATAACCTGCCTACATGTCTTTACCATCTAGACCACTTGTGAAGATCTGGTTAGAATAGAGGTCACTTGAAGTGGTGGATCTCATTGGCATGCTCATGTCATAGGAGAAGATTGGGCTGTATTATTACAATATATTTTTCATGACAGTAAACAAGGGATAAAGATTTCAGAGGGCTTCCCTGATAGCTCAGTTGGTAAAGAATCTGCCTGCAATGCAGGAGCTTTTCCAGGAGTTCAGTTCCTGGATTGGGAAGATCCTCTGGAGAAGGGATAGGCTACCCTATCCCTATCCAGTATTCTTGGGCTTCCCCTGTGGCTCAGCTGGTAAAGAATCCGCCTGCAATGCAGGAGACCTGGGTTCCATCCCTGTGTTGGGAAGATCCCCTGGAGATGGGAAAGACTATCCACTCCAGTATTCTGATCTGGACATGACTGAGCAACTTTCACTTTCAAAGATTTCAGAAGTAACAGGCAAGCTGCTGCTGCTGCTAAGTCACTTCAGTCGTGTCGGACTCTGTGCGACCCCATAGATGGCGGCCCACCAGGCTCCCCGTCCCTGGGATTCTCTAGGCAAGAACACTGGAGTGGGTTGCCATTTCCTTCTCCAATGCACAAGAGTTGAGCTTAAATACATAGGTCACTGAACATATATCTGATGATTCTCTTGATCGGCGTGAACTGTGGAAGGGTCTGCTCCTTTGAAGTGAACTTGGACGAGGATTTTAATTAAAAAATCCAATTGCTACTGACCCTCCTGAGTCAGTCTCCAACAAGCTTCCTTCTGCATGGTGTGTTGTTTGAGCTGAAAGAAGGAGACCAAGTTCAGTTTAGAGGGAAAGGAAGGCCTTACTCTTTGATCAGAGAATGAAAAGATGCCTGCGAGCTCCTGCTCTAGAGCAGTGGTCTCCAACCTTTTTGGCACCACGGACTGGTTTTGTGAAAGATAATTTTTTCACAGACCAGGGAGTGGGGATGGTTTTGGGATAATTCAAGCGCATTATATTTATTGTGCACTTATTTTTATTACTATTACATCAGCTTCACCTCAGATTATAAGGCGTGATTAGATCCCGGACGTTGGAGAACCCTGCTCTAGAGCAGTTTTTCCATGCGGCACTAGGGGTAAAGAACCGGTCTGCCAATGCAGGAGGCAGAGATGCTGGTTCGATCCCTGGGTTGAAATGGCAACCCACTCTAGTATTCTTACCTGGAGAATCCCATGGACAGAGGACCCTGGCAGGTTACAGTCCATAGGGTTGCAAAGAACCAGACAGGAATGAAGCTACTTAGCACGCATGCTCAATAGCCCACTCTCCCTCTCCCACAAAGGAGGCCTTGGGCGGGGCTGCTTCCCAGGGGTCTCCTCAGCTTGGAGAGAGCACAATTCTCCCGTCAGCGGCACCTGTGCTGCTCATGCTCCAGACGGCAGTACAGGTGCAGCCGCTCTGCACACGGCCCGCGGGCGTCTAAAGTTGAGGTGCTCTGGTGTCTGGGTTTCCTCAAGGAGTTCCTGTCTGAAGCGTTGAGCTGGAGGCCTCTGCTCGCGGCACCTTTTGAACAAGTGAAACTAGACTAAGCACAGAAGAAAAGGTTAGACTTTCTTTTATTACTCAGATTCTGTTTTTATTTCCTGGGAATTTTTAATGGGCTCTGCTGATAACGATATGGGATAGATTTGTTATGACCTGGATGAAGAGAAGGGAGTAAGATAACTACAAACTGAATCTTTATGGGACAGATATCAGTAATCCACGCATAGTGAATTTCATCTGGATATGTCTGTGAGGAAAAAATGAGGGTGGGGTTGGTGCTGAAGGTTGGACAAATTCATGTGAGGTGACCCAAATGAGGACAATATTAATGTGTTTTAGTGTTCTACCGAGATTAATTCGATCAGTGACTAGCAGTGAATTTTGCCTGATTTCCCTGATATTTAGCTTCCCCATATGTAAAATGGGTGCAGTATTTCCACTTTTAAGATTGTTATGAGGACTAAATGTACCAAAGCGTGCAGCAGAGGACAAGATGAATTCCTGTTAAGCATCAGATCTTTTCCTCAGTCTGGGAATTTCAGATAACTTGCTACTGCCATTTGAGAGGAAAGCTGCTCTAGGAAAGTAGGAACTGATTACTACCGGAAGGTACTCCTTCCTTCTAACCTTTCACCGTGCTTTCTATAATTCCATATCTGGTAGGCTAGATTTCCCTTCTTTCTAGACAATTTTTTTTCTTGCTAATCCAACATTCTAGAAAATATTAGGGAAGAAAGTGTGCAGTTCTAGCATCCCCAAATCAGCTTAACGTATATCTCTTTTTAATGTATTTTAAAGTATAAATATTAAATCATTGAATGTGACTTTCAATGGGGAGGAGGAGAAAAAGAACCAAATAGAAGCACATGGAGAGGGAGAGAAGAATTTGGTAGTCTCTGAACTGCAGCCTCTGCTGATGCAGACAAATGGTGGCTGCCAACGTGCTGTGTTTTGCAGAGCCCTGGAGCGCTGCCAGCCATTATGCACCTTAATATTTAATATGCATTTGTACAGAAATACCACATAAGTATGATAGATGTTAATTGCTCGTAACATTTTAATATTTTTTAAATTTAGCAGGCTGTTAATCATAAAATAAAGAATGCGGTTTTGCTAAGTTGAGATTTTAGTGTTCAGCTCTTAAATTTTTCTGAGAGAGGTTTTCTGTGAAAAGTTCGTAATAAATACTTTGTACTTGCATCATGCCGCACTCTAAGGAGATCAAAGTCCTGATCAGAAATTTACTGAGACCCGGGAAGGATTCCAGGCTCTTCTGTACTCTGCTCAGCTCTCCTGGAAATGCTGCTCCTAGCAGTAGGTCTGACCTGCAGGGAAGTGTCTTTTTTCTGTACCATAAGCTTCTTGAATTCTTCTCAGTTACTTAGCTCTTGTGGCAACCATCTCAAATCCTGAGATTCACTGCCTAACTAGTTACAGCACAATCATTGAATAATTGTTTTTTTTCATGTTTTTGTTACAATTTCATTGAAAAATCTGTTTTAGTTTAGAGAGAGTTATGCAAAAATATCTGTACAAAAGTACTAAATAACTTCTAGTACTAAATAAACTCTTAGGATTCCAGTGGAGAAGTGATACCTGAAGATAAACAATGAGAAAATATATTTTAATACAAAAGTCTTATGTAATCAGACTTTTCTGATCATTCACAGTATATATAGTCCATGTTCTGTAGTTCTGTGTTCTTTTAATGAAATGTGTTATCTTTGCTGTTAGTGTGTTTCTTCTTTTCACTTCTTTTACCATCTATTTAAAAGTAACTTCCTCTGAGAAGTTTTTCCATACCATAGGCTGACTGTAGGCTCAATTTGTTATTTATTCCAGTCTAAATGTTTCCTCGAGCCTAGTAGCCCTTATCCATGGCACTGTAATTATTTTTACATATGTTTATCTCTCTCACAGTGCTATGAACCCTTTGAAGAGAGATCATTTATCTTACAGTTTTCTACGTGTTTGTCTGACATAGAGCTGGACACTTATAAAATGTTCAGAAAGGTTTTCAGAATGCATGGCTTCTGTATATGACCAAAAGATTATTTAAAATTTTAAACTACAAAAGATGTTCCATTTCAAATAGGCTCCTCTGTGCTTGCAGCAGATTAGCTCACTTCAGGTAGCTTTTTATTGTTAGTGCTTTAAAAACAATTAAATTGTTTCCTTTATTGACTTTAAATGAACATTAGAAAAAGAATTAGGAAAAAAGAAATAACCTGTAGCCTTAAATAAAAGTTAGACAAAAAATAATTGTGGAATTAACTTTCTAAAATGAATTTGCTTTGTTAAGTGAAAAATTGTGTGTGTTTAAACAGAAAAGAAATGCTTGCTTATGAAAGGCAACAAGGTGGCTCAATTTCTGGAAATTTCTGCAGATACGTTAAATGTAATTCTTTGCAGTTTCATCCCTAAGGTGATTTAGTCACTTGTTTGCTCTTGTGTGTTAAATTCAATTCTTCATTTTTTATCTCATTTTGTCTGCTTGAATTTCAGAGCACACACTCTAATCTTCAACAGAATGTGGGTATAACTTTCTCATTCTCCCATACTCTGTACAACCTTGAGGCAGTTTTTCAACAAAATTGTCCAGTGAATTGCTGTAGACCACAGAGCAAGTAAATTGTAATGAAGGGAAGGAAGTTCAGGTGTCTTACTTCCCTGGATCCCCATTCTAGTCTATAAAGATGAAAATGTTCTAAGACCATATATTTCATAATGATCTATAAAAGAGTGTAGAAATTCTAAGGTAGTGTGAACCTCCATAAGGAAAACAAAGATCTCTATAAATGATAGAACCTTAATACAACAACTCTGTAATGAAGAGCTTTAAAAATGTTCACCTTCACTAATTCCATTCCTGAGACCCTTTTTTTTAGAGTATTTATATATATGCTTTTTTTCGTTTAGTATTTTACAACTTTATTTTATTTTTTTGAAGAAATAATAATAAGTACAAAGATTTACACTGAAGGATCTCACATCATTATCTCAGTAAAAAATCAAAACTATTAAATGTTCAACAATGTAGACTGGGTAGATAAATCATAGTATGTCTTTATAGTGAATTATAAAACAAAAATTCAAGTGTTGGTAGATTTTTATAAAGACATTGGAGAATGCCCACGACATAATAGTACATGAAAAAAGTGAAGAATAAACCGATTTCTAAAGCATAATCATATTATTTAAGCAAAAATTGTAAACACACATGAACATATATATATTAGAATAAAAAATAAAAATAAGAAAGAAATAACAACTGTATTTTTTCAATGTCCTATAATGAGTGTATATTGCTTCAAAATTTTTTCAAAAAAGAATTTTGAAAGATACCATGTTAAAGGTTAACAGTTTTTTTATTGCAGGAAGTTACTTTCCAGAGTAGCTTCAGAGTGTTGTTATAAATGATATCTTGCTTCATGGTGTCCTGGAAAATGCAAATAGATCTCATTTGATGGTCACAGGCTGTGCATCAGAGTAACTTTGGTAGAAAGAAGCTCTTTTTAAAGAATATTCATTCCTGCCAGAGACTCATCTTATAAGTATATCCAGGACTGTGGATATAGATTCCAGTATTAATATATTTTGTAAAACTTTCTCCAATTAATTCAGATATATGTTGTTGATTATATTTGCTACTTTGGTTATAAATAAAAATACTAAATCTTGAATCAAGCTGATTAAAGAAGAGGTAAGCATGGTGAGAAGGAAGCATTTAGCTTCTGGTGGAAAGGATAAGTGAGGTACTCACAGTTCTTTGGAGAGGGAGATAATCATTGAAAAACTTGCAGTTATAATAAATATAGAATAATAGCGATTTACTACTTTCTTTTAAAAATTTTTTTTGAAGGATAATTGCTTTACAGAACTTTGTTGTTTTCTGTCAAACCTCATGAGGGTGGGCAGAAGAGGAATGAATAGATGTGCATGTGTGTGTGTATCTTCTTTTGTGAAAAATCTTTTCAAGTTAATTGCCTCTTTATTTTCCATTTGGTTCGTGTTTTTCTTATTGATTTTTAGGAGTGCTTTATATATTCTCCATATGAGTTCCTTATTAGCTGTGTTACAAATATTTCTTCACCTTTGTATTGCCTATATATTTTAAAATAAACATATGTCAAGAATTATTACTCAACATATGAATGGAGTAACCAGTGAGAATTTTTAAGTGGTTCATATGAGAATTTGAGTTATAAAGATTTATAATCTCTACTAAAAAAAATCGACTTATATTGTTATGAATAGGGATTATTTTATTGCTAGGAATCCTTTGCATGGCTATCAGTTTTTTGCAACTTAATCACTACCACTATAAAGTTATAAAATTGCCTAGTCAATAGAAAGTTAATAAAAGGTGCATGCTCCTGTAGAATCAGATAATTAGAGGGTTCACTAGGCAATGCCTAGCACTCTCCTGAAAGGATACTAGGTACACCCTTTTATTTATCTCCAAGTCTTGGGATATTTTTTTTCTCCTGACAGTATTCCTCCCTCTAATCACCTGTGACTGTAGATAATCTCTAAAGCTTATTCTTGATCACAAAAATGTCTAGTCTCATTAGATCTGGTTTAATTCCTTATTAAGATGCATCAATAAAAGTGAAAGTTGCTCAGTCATGTCCAACTCTTTGCTACCTTATGGAATTCTTCCTTCTCAAGGGGATCTTCCCAACCCAGAGATCAAACCTGGGTCTCTGCACTGCAGGTGGATTCTTTACCAGCTGAGCCACAAGGGAAGCCCAGAATTTTGAGGCCAGGATACTGGAGTGGGTAACCTTTCCCTTCTCCAGGGGCTCTTCCCACCCCAGGAATCTAACTGGGGTTTCCTGCACTGCAGACTGATTCTTTACCAACTGAGCTATCACTGTTAATCAACTATATATGTTTTATTGCATTTTCTTTGTAAATCTTGAGTTGGTCTATAGTATAGACCAACTAAGTCTAAAGGATTGACTTTAGCCTAAAATATTGATAAGGATTTTTGGATTGGGATTTTTATGTCCTTTTTTATTTGCTTTTACTTCACTTACTATGGTAATCTTTGGGTCCATTCATATTGCTGCAAATGGCATTATCTCATTCTTTTTCATGGTTGAGTAATATTACAACATATATATATATATATATATATATATATATATATATATATATTCTACATGTTTTTTTATCCATGCATCTGTTGATGGACATTTAGGTTGCTTTCATGTCTTGGCTATTGTAAATAGTACTGCTGTGAACATGGAGGTGCAAATATATTTTTAAATTAGAGTTTTCTCTGGATATATACCCAAGAGTGGGCTTGTCAGGTGGTGTTAGTGGTAAATAACCTGCCTGCCAATGTAGGAGACATAAGAAACGCAGGTTTGATCCCTGGGTTGGGAAGATCCCCTGGAGAAGGGCATGGCAACCCACTCCAGTATTGTTGCTTGAAGAATTCCATGGACAGAGAAACATGGCAGGCTACACTCCATAGGGTCACAAAGAGTTGAACACGACTGAAGCAACTTAGCACATGCCCAAGAGCAGGATTGGAGGATCATACAGTAAGTCTATTTTTAGTTTTTTTTTTAAAGGAAACTCCATACTGTTCTCCATAGTGACTGACCAATTTGCCTTCCCACATATAGTATAGGAGGGTTTCCTTTCTTTCCATCCCCTTCCCAGCATTTGTTAACTGTAGACTTTTTCATGATGGTCATTCTGACTATTGTGAGAAGATATCTCATTGTAGTTTTGATGGGTATTTCTCTAATAACTTGCAACATTAAGCATCCTTTCATGTGCTTTCAGGTTATCTGTTTGTCCTCTTTGGAGAAATGTCTATTTAGATCTTCTGTCCAATTTTTGGATTGGGTTGTTTGCTTGTTTGTTTTGATATTAAGCTATATGATCTTTTTGTTACATTAAAATTTTCATTTTATATATTTAACATTTTTGATGCTAACTTCTATTTCTCAGGGAAAATCAAATGAATGGACTTCCCTTGTGGCTCAGTTGGTAAAGAATCCACCAGCAATGTGGGAGATCTATGTTTGATCCCTGGGTTTGGGAAGATCCCTTGGAGAAGGAAACAGCTACCCATTCTAGTATTCAAGCCTGGAGAATTCCATGGACTATATAGTCCATGGGGTCACAAAGAGTCAGATATGACTGAGTGACTTTCACTTTCTATTTCTCAGGGAATACTGAATGGTAGATAATTGAGAACTCTATGTAACATAGAAGAATTTTTAACAGTACCAAAGTACATGAATAAAGGAAAAAAATCTTTATATTCCTTTAAACCTTCAAGTGTCAAAATAAACCTATTTATGAAATACTCCAAAAGATAAAGCTACTATATGGTGTATAATAATAGGCAAATGCATATAAATAAATGATTATCCTCAGTGATAAGTGGAAAGTAATCAGTCCTTTATAGAAATCATCTAGGTACCCAATAATTAATATTGGATTATAAATGGGTAACTTCAAGATAATATTAGTATAAGTTATTATGATACCTAAAGATCTTGAAAATTATGATCTAGCTGACACTAGAAAACCTAGTTACTATTGGTATAAAAATGATCAAACTTACAATTTAATTTAATTGAAAAAAATTTTATATAAATGTTATTTTAAATATTCAGCATTGATATAAATCATCTGAGGAACAGATGACAAGATGGCATTGGTCATTCATGAGATTTATTGGAAAATTTCCCCTTGTGATAAAAAATGAGAAGGTAGCTAAAAAAGAGGCATGTTGAACATCTGATTGCGATACATCTAACCCTGTGAAGGAGAAAAGGAAAGAAGGAAGGAAGGAAGCAAGCCTTAGATTGCAGTGCAGTTTTGTGAATGTTTTGGCAAGGCCAATGCAGAGTCTTTGTGCTGAGACAGTCTGTCTTAGGCATCCTAGATCACTGGAATGGGTTTGCTTTACCATCCCTTCTGTGCTAAGTCATTGGTTGGGAGCAGCGCAGTTGCAGCATGCCCTTGGCTAGGATGCCGTAATGTAAATTCAAAGCATAGCAGCTGAGGGTGGCAGTCAACTGGAGTCCCTACAGTTGGAGATTTGAGTGGTACATTTTTTATGACTGTCATAGTCTATCCCTTACATCACACAGATCTGCTTCTCCATACAGGATGAGGGATAGCTACTCCGATTCCCATGGGCTTATCTTCCTGAGAGGACATTTAGCAAGTTAGTGAGATAAAGTGAAGTCGCTCAGTCGTGTCCAACTCTTTGCAACCCCATGGACTACCAGGTTCCTCCGTCCAGGGGATTTTCCAGGCAAGAGTACTGGAGTGGGCTGCCATTTCCTTCTCCAGGGGATCTTCCCGACCCAGGGGCCAAACCTGGGTCTCCCGTGTTGCTATTCTGTCTGAGCCACCAGAGAAGCCCTAGCAAGATAAGGTGCAGCCTAATAGCTGCAGTTGATGTTGGGGCTGAAACTATTTCCTTTCTCCATTCCAAACTTCCCTGATCCTCTGCTTTTGCCTTGTTGGCTCTTAGTGGCTTGCTTGGGAGTGTGACCCAAATCTTCCTTTCAGAGGGCTCTGAAACTCTGGTAATTATTTCCAGGCCAATGTTGCTGCTTATATTCGTTTATTGCTGCAATGGACAAAAAGTACCAGTTGGCATCCAAGTGGCTCACTTGGATTCCACATGTATTCTTCCCTCTCTCCATTGTGAAAAACCATCTCTATTCCTCCTGTTGATCATGGTTAACTACCCAGGACAATATGGTAGTAACTCCTTGCTTGCTGGTCCCTGGACACAATTCCAGAATGCCTAGCAGCAGCTCTAACTTGTAGTTCATTGGAACCCTTGCTCTGTCCATTGGCGAGATTATGTCCCTATGCTATCAATTGATAGCTTCATGTATTTTGATGTTGTGTTATTAGGTGTATATATCATTAAGATTATTTTTTCCTGATAAAATGACTTTTATCACTACAAAATGAACTATTTTTATCTGGTAACACTTGTTTTAAAGTCTATTTTGTATTAATGTGTTCATATGGCTACTTCTGTTTTCTTAAATGATTATTGTATCTTTTCCTTTTAATCTATTTATATCTTTAAATTAAAAATATGTCTCTTGGAAATAACATTCAGTTGGTTCTTGACTTTTTAATCCAATGTGACAATGTGTGACTATTAGTTGGAATATTTTGTCTATTTACATTTAACGTAGATAACAGTATGATTTTGGTATATCTATCATCATCCTATTTATTTTCCATTTATATAGTCAGTTCTTTGTTACTTGAATTTCCTGCCTTTTTAAGAATTTTGTTCCAGATTTTGTGCATAAAAAGGGAAGACTGAAGTACCATATCATCTATTCTGTAGTCCAGAGAGCTGAATGCTTTCCCTGTGTTAAATTGAGACAGGTCACAGCTTTTACTAGATTGGGTTCATTATGTTTAAGTCTCATAAATATTTGAGCTGGGAGTGAGTTGGCTGCAGCTCCAAATATGTTGGTTAATTTTTGGATTCTATACTGGTAGGTCTCAGCAGTCCAGTAATCATGAGAATGCATGGATTATGTTTCTAGTCCTTTCTTCACTGAAACTTTATTTGCAAAATTTTGAGGATAGAATTGGAGAAGAGAATTGTCAGGCTCAGCAATTTTTTCTCTTACTTAGGACTTTTCTATACTCCAGTTCATTTGATACTATCAATCAAGGCTTATCTGACCTCTCCCATTCCCACATCATTGCTTCATCTTTAGCCTCTCTCTCCTTGGCTGTGTGTATGTGCTTAGACATTTCTGACTCTTTGTGATCCCCTGGACTATAGGCCACCAGGCTCCTCTGTCCATGGACTTTTCCAGGCAAGAATATTGGAGTGGGTTGCCATTTCATCTTGCAGGGGATCTTCTCAATCAAGGGACTGAAACTGTGTCTGTTGCATTTTCTGCATTGCCAGCCTAATTCTTTACCACTATGCCACCTGGGCTTCAGCTGCTCCTAGACTATATACCTGCCTCTAGATATGGAGGCTATCAGTTTGTCAGGACTTGTTTGTCACATTGAAGATATGACTTTTATTTATTTTTTTCTGGATGTATTACATCTAGAATACATTAGGACTAAAGTTTTTTTCATCCTGTATGTTCTATCCAGAAGTAAAGTCTCTTTTCCTTTCTTGAAAGATCAGCTGTGTATGACGGTCTATCTGTTGTTTCAACTTGAGACTTTTTAGGCCATTTTATTTCTCCATCTTGCTGAGATAGGAACAGAAGCCATAGATTTATGTTTACCTTATGACTGTTAGTACCACAACACACTGTGGAAAATTCTGAAAGAGATGCAAATGCCAGACCATCTGACCTAACTCTTGAGAAATCTATATGCAGGTCAGGAAGTAACAGGTAGAACTGGACAGGGGACAACAGACTGGTTCCAAATAGGAAAAGGAGTACATCAAGGCTGTATATTGTCACCCTGCTTACTTAACTTATATGCAGAGTACATCATGAGAAACGCTGGGCTGGATGAAGCACAGCTGGAATCAAGATTGCCTGGAGAAATATCAGTAATCTCATAGATATGGAGATGACACTGCCCTTATTGCAGAAAGTGAAGAAGAACTAAAGAGCCTCTTGATGAAAGTGAGAGTGAAAAAGTTGGCTTAAAGCTCAACATTCAGAAAACTAAGATCATGGCATCCGGTCCCATCACTTCTGGCAAATAGATGGGGAAACAGTGGAAACAGTGTCAGACTTTATTTTTCTGGGCTCCAAAATCACTGCAGATGGTGATTTCAGCCATCAAATTAAAAGACACTTACTCCTTGGAAGGAAAGTTATGACCAACCTAGAAAGCATATTAAAAAGCAGAGACATTACTTTGCCAACAAAGGTCCGTCTAGTCAAGGCTATGGTTTTTCCAGTGGTCATGTATGGATGTGAGAATTGAATTATAAAGAAAGCTGAGCGCCGAAGAATTGATGCTTTTGAACTGTGGTGTTGGAGAAGACTCTTGAGAGTCCCTTGGACTGCAAGGAGATCCAACCAGTCCATCCTAAAGGAGATTAGTCCTGAGTGTTCATTGGAAGGACTGATGTTGAAGCTGAAACTCCAATACTTTGGCCACCTGATGCGAAGAGCTGACTCATTTGAAAAGACCCTGATGCGGGAAAGATTGAAGGCAGGAGGAGAAGGGGATGACAGGACTTGAGATGTTTGGGTGGCATCACCAACTCAATGGATGTGAATTTGAGTAGGGTCTGGGAGTTGGTGATGGACAGGGAGGCCTGGTGTGCTGCAGTCCATGGGGTCGCAAAGAGTCAGGCACCACTGAGTGACTGAACTGCACTATCACTGTTAGATGGATGATGTATTACTGGTTTAAAGCACCAGGTAGTGTTAGTGGTAAAGAGCCCACCTGCTAATGCAGGAGACATAAGTGACATGGGCTCCATCCCTGGGTTGGGAAGATACCCTAGAATAGGAAATGGCAACCCACTCCAGTGTTTTTGCCTGGAAAATTCCATGGACAGAGAAGCCTGGTGGACTGCAGTCCATAGGGTCACAAAGAGTTGGAGATGACTGAAGCAACTTAGCACAGGTACACGTGCATTAGAATTTTTTGAAGCCTATAAAAATATAGATACCTTGGTCTTACAATAGATGATTCAAATTCATTGACTCATGGGGGAAAAAAGCCAAAGGAATTTATGTTTTCTAAAGGTTCCTCAAAATGATTTTGATGCAAATAAAAGTTTGAAAAGAAAAATGATAAATTAGATGAATGGGACCTGAAAGTCCATGATATTTATCTGTATTTTATCCCTACTGCCCAGAACTAGTGAGTACTCAGTTGTGTTTGCTGAATGGATAAATGCATTCAATATGGCATCTTGGTTTTCCACATAATTCAGTTATGAGATGATTTAAACACATTGTTTCAATAAGTGAAATATGGCCTTATTAGAAGACTGAACAAATTTACTGCTTTTGAGGTTACCAATGTTCTCCTTGTTGCCTAATATATTAGGCATTTTTCCCTATATATCTTATTTGACTTCACATTGCAGTTTGACACTATTCTCTTCCTGAAAAAAAAGATATTTTCTTGCCTTTATTAACACCATAATTTTCTGGTTTCTCTCTACCTGTTGGCCTCTTAGTTATAATTTATAAATCCATTTTTCTCTTTCAAAAATCTAGGGATCCTAATGTGCTGGGAATACAAAGAACCTTAAGATACCACCTCTGCTCTTACTGCTACTGCTGCTAAATCGCTTCAGTTGTGTCCGACCCTGTGTGACCCCATAGACGGCAGCCCATCAGGCTCCCCGGTCCCTGGGATTCTCCAGGCAAGAACACTGGAGTGGGTTGCCATGTCCTTCTCCAGTGCATGAAAGTGAAAAGTGAAAAGTGAAAGTGAAGTCGCTCAGTTGTGTCCAACTCCTAGCGACCCCATGGACTGCAGCCCACAAGGCCCCTCCGTCCATGGGATTTTCCAGGCAAGAGTACTGGAGTAGGGTGCCATTGCCTTCTCCACCTCTGCTCTTAGGATCTTATAAATCAAATAAGTAATGCTATTGTTGTAGTTTTGAAAGAGTTCTGAGAACACTACCCCAAGATATGAAACACAGGCTCCTTCCTCCTTGAAGACTTTAAATGTCCTTCTCTTCACCTTCTTTTGTTATTTTTTGAAAATTTGTTTTAAGGACTTCACTGTCTTCAAGTATATGTACATGAGAATCTGTGATAGGAGGAAAGAGGGGAGAGCAGTAAGGAGGTAAGAGGGAAGGAAGGAGGGTCTCAGCATGTTGCTCTCTGCCTCTTTATTATAAGTAAGCATGAATAGAAATAAGATGCATTATAATACTTTGACTTTCTGAAGCATCCTTAAGACTTCCCCAATTTTATTTTCATAACATTCCATTTTACTAATGGAGAAACTGAATCAGGGTATGTCCATATGTCTGCTAGATGTCTCCATCTTTCAGCCCTCAAAGCGCTTTTCATCTATAATTTCAATTTGATACTAGCAATAGTCCTCTGAGTTTTTTGCTCATAAAACAAGGAGGAGTTGTAGAATGAAGCATATTTGAAAGGGAAAATATCCCAACCCAGCTGAGCTGAAATCTCTGCCCATCCATTTGCTAGCTGTGTGAGTTCCACTTAACCTACACAAGGCTATTTATCTATTAAATATGAATAATAATTCCTACCAATAGAGGTTTTTGTGACTGGTACTTACTAAATGTCAGTTAATTTTTTTGCTTTCTCTGAATTTACTTCTGTCCTTGTTGGTTCTTCCAGAAAAGTTTTTTTTTTTTTTTTCTTTTCATGGCAAAAGACGGTCTTTTCATGTCTGTAGTCTACGTTTGCGAAGGTAAACATGAACTGGCTATGCACTAGTCTAGCAGAGCTGTATTCCTTTCTCTCACATGAAACAAAGGCTCAGGGAACATTTTATTCTGTGCAAGATTTATTTTTAACAGAACTCTAACATTCTACATGGAATAGTCTCTTGAAAATAGACGGTTTTAAAAGAGGACCTGAAAGCTGTTATATGGCATCTGTATAGCTGCACAATTTCTAATCTGGTAAGAGTTCAAATGTAACAATTAATGTTACACCTCACTTCATTCAGATTAGTCTAAAGCTTATCTGCCTCAGGCAATAATAATCAGGACTCAATAAAAGATACTGAAGCAGATGGAGGTACTACAATTTCTAATTAAACTCTTCTTTGTTAAACTATGTATTCTTTCATGATTTATTGAGCTGATTTCAACTCTCCATCACCTATACAACTGCTGTTTGTGTTTAGCACCTGGTGACTCTGGTTACTTTCTTAGGCGGAGAAGGTTTAAATAGAGAATCTCATTTTACCCTAATGAGATAGTTGCAGAAAAGATGACATTTCTTTTGGTAACTGGAATAAAACAAGGAGAAAAAAGGCAACTGATGTTTATTGAGCGTTAGGAATGCCCTGTAGGCATTTTTCAATAAATCTGCTCTGAAGCAATGCTTTGTATGCATTGCTATGTTTAATCCTCATAACTATACTATGAGGAAGAGGTTGTTTCTTATTTGTTCACCATTTGGTTGATGAGAAAACTGAAATGAGTGAGTTTGAGTCAACAAGCAGATGTGAAAAAGCAGAATGACTTTCCTTCTCTGTTCATAAAATCCTGTCACCAAGGGAAAGAAAGGTATGAGAGGTTTTATAAATCAGAATGTTGAGAATGTTAAGAATAAAAACATCTTGTATTATTAAAAGAGAAATGTAGTGCATATATGCCTATACATGAATCAAAAGAATTACTTTTTTGCATGTGAATAGCATCATGCTGTGAAGCATGTAACACACTTGTATGCAGATGTCACAGAGCCAGACCCTGTGCTAGGCATTGGCAGTTTAGCGGTGGAAGAGACTGACTCTATTTCTGTTTTCATAGAAAAAAAATGAATACAAATATTCACGTAATTCCAGTTAATTCTTATCCATTGTTCACTAAGAAAACCAGAGGCTTGTTTGCTTGGATAGCCTGAGATGATTAACAAGGCAGGAAGGATGCTCTACTGTGGGAAGTGCAAAAGAACTCTAAGAAAATAATGGGGGAGAAGAGAGGTACTGCCTCACCTCACAAGTCCTAGTCCCTGAAAAGGAATGTGGAAGAGAGTGGGAGATGGGTCAGGTGTTTCTCCTTAAGAACAGCAGGGTCTAAAAGTGTTGAGGATTCCTCGGAAAGTGGAATTTTTTTCTGTGTAACTTGATTTGTTCCCATGAAATTACTGTTCTTCTTGGCCCTTTAATAAGGCAGTTTGGCTACTCAATAGAAAGTAACACCTGCTAACACACTCTCTCTCTCTCTCTCTCTCTCTCTCTCTCTCTATATATATATATATATATATATATATATATATATACACACATACATATATGTATATATATAGATATTTATTTATTGGAGTATAATTGTTTTACAACACTAGTTTCTGCTGTATAGTAAAGTGAATCAGTTATATGTATACATATATTCACTCACAATAAATTTCTTTTATCTTATGATCAGGAGACAATAAACTGTCTTAAAAAAAGTGTATTTGATATGCCATGCTACATCCAAAGGTTCAAAAACTGTGTCGCAACATAAATTCTCCAAACACCACAATTTGAATTAAGTCAGAAATAGCTTAATCATCAGTAGCTTACATGTAATGTTGATGTCTTATCTTTTGTTTCTAGAACTTAAAAAATTCATTATATTTTCAAGATACAGTGTAAGGTGTAAATTCAGGAGTAAATATGAGATGAGAGTTCATAATAACATTTGGTATAGAAATGAATAGACAGTCCAACAAATACATATCAAAAGCAAGCAGGAAAAGAGTAATAAAGCAAAAATGAAATCAGTGGTTAGTCAGAACATTTGGGCTAAATATAAAGCAATAATCAAACCATTAGAGACTGTTGAGTTTATGTAATGAATAAGAATGTTGGAAAGGCTGAAATATCACAAAAATGATTAAAGGGTCAGAAAAAAGGAGCTATGGAGAAAACTTTAACTAGGATTATAACTAGGGCAAACCCCTCATTACCACATGACTCACATCACAGGTCTGAATATAGAATAGTCACAGGATTCCCCAATGAAAACTTCACAGTAAAATTATAAAATTCTTAGCCTATAAGGTAATAATTCTGTCCCTTACATTTGGAATTGGACTTGTAAAGAGAAAGATAAGAACATAATAAAAAGAAACTATAATAATCCTTTATGTGGTGAACCAAAAACATTGTGGAAGCAATGTAAGAAGATGAATGATTTGAGATAATGGCAGTGAACTCTTCTAAAACTATGGAACTGTTGTAATGCCAGTTCTTTATAGCACATGGATATATGATAAAATATGTGTGTGGTTCATCATTGGATTATGCTTGATTTATTCATTTAATAAAGAAAATTAAATTAACTTGCTTAAATGGGTTAAATTAACATGCTTCCAGAAAAGATATTTGAAAAATTAAAGTTACAGAGTAAACTTTCCACCTATAAAATAGTTAAATGATAGAGTGGATCACAGAAGATGATTATTATGATGTCATGAATAGGAGGAAATTATTTTGGTTTTGACTCTAGAAAGTTAAGGAGGTTATTACCACAAGAAGGTTGACCTCTTGTCATTCAGAGACTTGAAATTTTGACTTTTTAGATTTTATAGAATTGTCAAGTGTTGACTCATTGGCTTGAATTCTAGGGTGTGGGAATGGAAGTGTCGCAAGTAAACGTCTTATTATACAGCTGCCTGGGCTGTCTGACATAATAGTTTCTAGATATACCCTACCTCTAATCTGTAAGAGTCCCTCTTATTTTCAAGAGTCTATGGAGTGAAGACTAGAATCCAAATACAATCTATTGAAGAAGTGGAACTTTGCAGTTAGTTTTCTATTATTGCTGTTAAAAGAATCCATAAATTTTCAAATTTTGTATTCTTTTTGGAGTACACATTTCCATTTGGAAATAAATATAGATTTATTCCTTTGGGTCATCAGGAATCACACAATTCAAAATATGAACAATGAAAAATATTTTAGGTATATGAAAATGTTTCAGTATAGTGGGGAAATACTATAATAGTGTATAGTAGAACTCATATTTTTAAACTGTGTTTGTTACATCTGCATTTAATTTCATAGCCAATTTTAGAAATATATTAACCTCAGGGAGGGATTAAGAATGCCTGAAGGGGAAATCAAAGAGAGTGAATTAATATTCAGCTTCTGACACAATAAGATAGAAGCTTACAGAAGACAACAGATTTGAAAGCCTGGCTTTGGTAAAACAGGATTTTCTAGATTCTTTTATCTTTTCATGATGCATAATATAAAACCTGATTGCAGAGTTCCAATTTTAGGTGGTGTTTATCCAGTGGGGACAGAGAGAGAGACAGAGAAGAAAAATGTTGCTTGTCCTGGTGGAGGAAGGCAGAAGAGAGAAGAGAGAGGAGGGTGACTAGCTCAGGAATAAGGGCTCTTATTATCTGCCTGAATTTGAAAAAAAACAAAGTAGTTGATATATTCCCATGGGTTTGTGGAGTCTGAGTCCACTTAGGCTGATCATGCTTCTCTGGCAAGACTGTGTGAGCATTTGAGCCTTTAGACTTCAGATGATTTCAACATGGCACAGGGTAATTATGCCCGACGTTGCCATAAGGCTGCTATGTAGAGTCTGCATGGTGTTCTAGGATCCTGGGATTTCTTCAATGAAATGATGAAGAGATGTTGAAATTGCTGGTGGGTAACAGAGACCTGGGATCAAGAGTAGGTAAGAACTTTGGGCCTGGGTGAAAATGTTGGTGCTATGGTTTCTACCAGGGGTGCCAGCATGTCACCCCAAAAGCATAATGGCAGCCAGTTGCCCATCGGCACTCACCAACTGGGGAGAAGACTACTCCATGTATTCTGTACAAGAGGCTATAGAGATCCAGATGATACCTCATGGATCTGAGGAATGAATCTCTCTACCATCCTTTCATGTATCTTTCACCCACTTCTCTGAGAACAAGGTCAGAACCCTCTCATACACACATGAACTTGAGAAGAGTAAGGGGTTAAATCTGAAAGATGGACAGTTCAGTTCAGTCAGTTCAGTTCAGTCACTCAGTCGTGTCTGACTCTTTGCGACCCCATGGACCACAGCACGCCAGGCCTCCCTGTCCATCACCAACTCCCGGAGTTTAGCCACACTCACGTCCATTGAGTCAGTGATGCCATCCAACCATCTCATCCTCTGTTGTCCCCTTCTCCTCTTGCCCTCAATCTTTCCCAGCATCAGGGTCTTTTCCAATGAGTCAGCTCTTCGCATCGGATGGCCGAAGTTTTGGAGTTTCAGCTTCAACATCAGTACTTCCAATGAACACTCACAACTAATCTCCTTTAGGATGGACTGGTTGGACCTCCTTGCAGTCCAAGGGACTCTCAAGAGTCTTCTCTAACACCAAAAGATGGACATTTACCTTAAAAGAGTAAATTTTGTGAAAGAGGAAAAATTTTTAAATATCTAATAGGGAGTTTAACTTTGAAAAGACTAAGTATGGCTTGTTGAAACCAGAAGAGGCAAAAATATTTTAAGCAGCCAATTGGGAAAAAAAAAAAAAATTTCTATTCGTGATTCAAAGTTGTGAAAAAAAATGCAGATTTAAAGAATTTAAGAAGCTATTTTCTTTGTGCAACTGAACCACAGAGAGTAAATACTCAAATATTCATAGAAAAATAATAGTTTGAGAATTAAAATGTTGGGTGTTTCTCTTGGGAAAATAAACTGATGTAAATAACCTGGAGATTAGAAGAAAAATCTTTTGAATTAAGACTTTACTATTGCCTCCATGAAATTACCCCTAGACTAGCCAGCTTTAATGTAGCAGAATCAAACTTGGAATAGGAAGTTCTTATTTGAAAAATTCACTAGCATTATTACCTGTGTCACTTCAGGTAACAGGTTGATTAATTTCTCTGAGTCTCAGTTTCTTCACCCATGAAATGCATAATATTAACCTCAGGGAGTTTTGATGAATCTCATACATGATCATGCATGACTTAAAGTGCAGACCTGAGCTGAAACCTGCTTGCTGCCTGTTTAGAACATGAAGTTTTAGTGGAAAATGGCCTTGCCCATTTCTTGCCTTTTCCATGGCTATTTCATGCTGCAAAGGCAGAGTTGAGTAGCTGTGATAGAGACTCTGTGAGCAGGTGCTATTGTTTTTTTTTTTTTTTTAAATTTTAAAATCTTTAATTCTTACATGCATTCCCAAACATGAACCCACCTCCCACCTCCCTCCCCACAACATCTCTCTGGATCATCCCCATGCACCAGCCCCAAGCATGCTGCACCCTGCGTCAGACATAGACTGGCGATTCAATTCTTACATGATAGTATACATGTTAGAATGCCATTCTCCCAAATCATCCCACCCTCTCCCTCTCCCTCTGAGTCCAAAAGTCCGTTATACACATCTGTGACCTTTTTCCTGTCTTGCATACAGGGTCGTCATTGCCATCTTCCTAAATTCCATATATATGTGTTAGTATACTGTATTGGTGTTTTTCTTTCTGGCTTACTTCACTCTGTATAGTTGGCTCCAGTTTCATCCATCTCATCAGAACTGATTCAAATGAATTCTTTTTAATGGCTGAGTAATACTCCATTGTGTATATGTACCACAGCTTTCTTATCCATTCATCTGCTGATGGACATCTAGGTTGTTTCCATGTCCTGGCTATTATAAACAGTGCTGCGATGAACATTGGGGTACATGTGTCTCTTTCAATTCTGGTTTCCTCGGTGTGTATGCCCAGCAGTGGGATTGCTGGGTCATAAGGTAGTTCTATTTGCAATTTTTTAAGGAATCTCCACACTGTTCTCCATAGTGGCTGTACTAGTTTGCATTCCCACCAACAGTGTAGGAGGGTTCCCTTTTCTCCACACCCTCTCCAGCATTTATTGCTTGCATATTTTTGGATTGCAGCCATTCTGACTGGTGTGAAGTGGTCCCAGAATTCTGGAAATAAAAGCAAAAATAAACAAATGGGATCTAATTAAAATTAAAAGCTTCTGCACAACAAAGGAAAATATAAGCAAGGTGAAAAGACAGCCTTCTGAATGGGAGAAAATAATAGCAAATGAAGCAACTGACAAACAACTAATCTAAAAAATATACAAGCAACTCCTGCAGCTCAATTCCAGAAAAATAAATGACCCAATCAAAAAATGGGCCAAAGAACTAAATAGACATTTCTCCAAAGAAGACATACGGATGGCTAACAAACACATGAAAAGATGCTCAACATCACTCATTATTAGAGAAGTGCAAATCAAAACCACAATGAGGTGCTATTGTTTTTATCATGTTAACCCACTTTGCTCTAAGTCCAATCTCATATAGTTGCATTTTGGTAAACATTATATTTTTTAAAAGCCTTCATTCTGGAGAAAACTATTTTTTCGTTCAAAAGTATGTTTCTCACTGTAAGTTAACCAGTTGGCAATCGGCTTATAAGACAGTCTGTTCAGAATTTGGTTACATTTCCTCTCTCTGCCAAGGCAGATTCTCCCCAACTGAGCTGATACATTAAACCTTTGAGTCTACAATCTAAGGCCCACCTGTTCCTCTGCAGCCACAATGAGCCATTCCCCCACTCACCATTATCATTGAGATCAAGGAGCCTACTACTTTACTTAACTTTACCACATTCATCATAAAATAGTCATAAATTGTTGCCTCTTTTTGTGAACAAGACATCAAAACGTAAATTATTTTTTAAAAGGCACACTATATCTGCTTTGATGTTTTTCCTTTTTCTTTTCTCCGATTTTCATCCTCACGTGGTCCGTCTGTCACCTGCTGCAGGGTGAAATCTAGTGAGAACAACAGACGGCTATTCTGTGAAAGGGCACCTGGGGTGCATTTGCCATGATGCTAGGATTATGAACAGATAGTTTCAAATGCCAGTTTACTATTAAATGAAGCCTGATTTCTAAATAAATCAGCAATAGAACATCTAACAATGGGAATATAACATGCTTGGGTTAATTATGCCACTCTTCAGGTAAAAATTTAGTTGTTCACAGCTAACCACCTGCATTTATTAAAAAATAAAGAGACTTTAGATTTCTTTCTGGAAATCAAACATTTTTGAAATTGAGGTGCTGTAGTTTTGCCAAATGCTGTTGAAACTCCAACAGGTAATTACGCCAGCCTGAGAAGACTATGATGGTGAAAATAAGATTAAAAAAAGAGTTGTGGGTTTTCAGCCACAATCAGCAGACAGTTTTAATTTTGGAAGTGAATGTCACTGTGCTTGGGCATAGTTTAAATCTTCTCCTCCCTACCAACTGTTCTCTTCATTTGCCTGAAAACCTTCCAGTTCTCTCTCACCTTTTTTTCTCAATTTTCCTTCCTTTTTGAACTTTCCTCTGCTTCTCACCCCTCCCATGGCCACAAATGCTCTTAACAAAACTTAAGAATAATATAGAAACCTGTGCTGTTTCACTAGCGAGGGGAAAAGAAAGGGTTTTCTTAGTGCATCACCTTTGCTTCCTCTTCACACGTTAAAAAAGTATTGAACAGTCGCCACAAGTCCAATTCAAGAAATCTTTTCTACAGATACACTCTTACCAGGGCGCAAAGTTCTATTATGAAATCATTGCAGCCTGAGGATGAAACAAAAAAGAGAAGCTGAGTCTAGCAGAGAGCTGACACGAGAGAAGCAGTGGGAACAGGAGAGAGCAGGTGCTGGGAGCAGCACGAATAATGGAGCAAGCTTCAGGAAGATGGTGGGAGGAAGAACATCAGGGAAGGCTCCTCCTCCTCCTTGGTTCCCCGTGGGCCGTGTGCTAGGCTGGTATCCCTGCAGCCCATGTGGCAGTGGCAACAGATGCAGGTGGTAGTCCCAGCTGTCTCACAGGACCTTCCCACTGGTGGGTTCTAAAGGTCTTCCCATCTAAGATTACACAGAGCCCTCTCTGGAAGGGCTGAATGCAGGGATGGGAAACTTTAGCATTTCCCAGTGGCATGGCCAGTGGGAAGAATAATCAATCCTTAAAAGCCATAAATTGAAAACGAGTCTTTTCACAGAACTTATTTTTGAACACTGACCATTTTCTGCTTCTTTTAATCAGTAGAAAAACAAGTCTTTTTTTTTCCAGATGTTATCAAATTTTATGCTAGTGGTAGTTGTTAGTAAACACACACTGCTTACAGGAGTCATCTGCTATTTGTCCATACTTGAGGCTAACGTAAAACATCTGCCAATTTGAAGTGGTCCTTAAAATGTTTAAGGGAATATAATTGATTGTAGTATATGCAAAACATACTAGTACATAGGTTCAGTACAGTTCAGTCGCTCAGTTGTGTGCGACTCTTTGCGGCCCCACGAATCGCAGCACACCAGGCCTCCCTGTCCATCACCAACTCCCAGAGTCCACCCAAACCCATGTCCATTGAGTCGGCAGTACCTTCCAACCATCTCATCCTCTGTCATCCCCATCGCCTCCTGCCCTCAATCTTTCCCAGTATCAGAGTCTTTTCAAATGAGTCAGCTCTTCACACCAAGTAGCCAAAATATTGGAATTTAAGCTTCAAAATCAGTCCTACCAATCAACACCCAGGACTGATCTCCTTTAGGATGTACTTGTTGGATCTCCTTGCAGTACAAGTGACTCTCAAGAGTCTTCTCCAACACCACAGTTCAAAAGCATCAATTCTTCGGTTGTCAGCTTTCTTTATAGTCCAACTCTCACATCCATACATGACCACTGGAAAAACCATAGCCTTGACTAGATGGACCTTTGTGGGGAAAGTAATGTCTCTGCTTTTGAATATGCTGTCTAGGTTGGTCATAACTTTCCTTCCAAGGGTAAGCGTCTTTTAATTTCATTTCTGCAGTCACCATCTGCAGTGATTTTGGAGCCCCCAAAAATAAAGTCAGCCACTGTTTCAGCTGTTTCCCCATCCATTTGCCATGAAGTGACGGGACCGGATGCCATGATCTTCGTTTTCTGAATGTTGAGCTTTAAGCCAACTTTTTTACTCTCCTCTTTGACTTTCATCAAGAGGCTCTTTAGTTCTTCACTTTCTGCCATAAGGGTGGTGTCATCTGCATATCTGAGGTTATTGATATTTCTCCTGGCAATCTTGGTTCCAGCTTGTGCTTCCTCCAGCCCAGCATTTCTCATGATGCACTCTGCATATAAGTTAAACAAGCAGGGTGACAATATACAGCCTTGACGTACTCCTTTTCCTTTTTGGAACCAGTCTGTTGTTCCATGTCCAGTTCTAACTGTTGCTTCCTGACCTGCATACAGGTTTCTCAAGAGGCATGTCAGGTGATCTGGTATTCCCATCTCTTGAAGAATTTTCCATAGTTTATTGTGATCCACACAGTGAAAGGCTTTGGCATAGTCAATAAAGCAGAAATAGGTGTTTTTCTGGAACTCTCTTGCTTTTTCGATGATCCAGCGGATGTTGGCAATTTGATCTCTTGCTCCTCTGCCTTTTCTAAAACCAACTTAAATGTGGAAGTTCACTGTTCACATATTGCTGAAGCCTCGCTTGGAGAATTTTGAGCATTACTTTATTAGCATGTAAGATGTGTGCAATTGTGTGGTAGTTTGAGCATTCTTAATTCTCCTTATTGCCAAATTCAGACTGAAATTGAAGAAAGTGGAGAAAACCACTACACCATTCAGGTATGACCTGAATGTTGAGCTTTAAGCCAACTTTTTCACTCTCCTCTTTCACTTTCATCAAGAGGCTCTTTAGTTCTTCACTTTATAGTTGATTTGTAGTGTTTTGTTAATTTTATGTATACAGTGAAGTGATTCAGGCATATATATATGTGTGTGTGTGCATGTGTATATATGAATGTATATATATGTATATGTTCTTTTTCATATCTCTTTCCATTATAAAGAAGAAAGTTGTACTCAGTTGTATCAGACTCTTTGCAGTCCCATGACTTAGCAAAAGATCACTTCCCCAGGAGTGCGTGTGCCAGCCTGGCAGAATATTTGCTTTATAAATCATGGATTGCTTGTTCAACCTTATACACTGAAAGTTTCTTGGTGACTGTGTCTCATGCTTCAGTCAAAAGAGCCACTGCATTACTCTTGAAAGGTCATGTGTCATCACACGTCAGTCAGAACACTTAGCTTCTCTCTGATGACTTATAATTTCCAGACTGAATGTAAGATTAGAATGCATGTGCTCAGTCATGTCCAATTCTTTGTGACCCCATGGACTATATAGCCTGCCAGGTTCCTCTGTCCATGGAATCTTTCAGGCAAGAATACTGGAGTGGGTTGCCATATCCTACTCAGGGGATCTTCCCGACCCAGGAATCAAACCCACATCTCTTGAGTCTCTAGCATTGGCAGGCAGAGTCTTTCCCATTATTGGTTATTATAAGATATTGTATATAGTTCCCTGTGCAATACAGTGAGGCAGTGTTTGAGATTTAAGATAAGACCATTAGAGTGAGCCGTAATCCAGCGTGACTGGTTTCTTTATCAGAGGAAATCTGGACACATGAGAGACATCAGGGATTCACTTGCACAGAGAAAAGGACACAGCAAGAAGGCAGCTGTCTGTAAATCATGGAGAGAGGCCTCAGGATAAATCAAACCTGCCACCACCTTGGTTGTGAACTTCCAGCTTCTACAGATGCGAGGAAATACATCTCCATTGCTTAAGCCACAACCTAGTCTATGGTATTTTGTTATGGTTGGTGGAGTGAACTATCACAGTGCATCACAAACAGACTTTATACAGCATGAACAGTACAGATTTCATTGTTTTAACTCAGTATCATAATTATAGAGAATCTCATTTTATTTTGGTGATGAGACATTAGGAATGAGCCCAAAGTATCCTAGAATAACACTGGGTACATCTGAAGGTACTGTTCATTGACATTGTTTTAATGAAACATACCAGAGAGAAAGAAGAGAAGAGAGAAAGAAGCTAGCATTAGGCTGCCAAAGGTAGTTATTGTAATAAATTGTCGAGGACAGGTCATGTCCTAGACATGATGAATTCTCAATTGTTTGTTCTGCAGCAGGAGAAAAATTAGCTAAAGCAGGGAGTTCCAGGGCTTGGAAACCTCAGCAGCAGATTTTCCTATGAGGATGGTGGCAGGAATCTGATTTGTGGTCCAAGTTGATGTAGCAAATTTGTTCTCCATCTGGGCTTGAATTGATATCCTGAGATTCAAATCATGTGGTTGTGGTCCCCCAGCCTGAGTTTCCCACAGTAGTGGTGTAGAGACAGGTGGAGGGGATTGTGTGGGAGACCATCTGGGCTGAAGCAGAATTCTAGCCAGCTGTTGGCAGGACGGACAGAGGGTCCAACTCCTAGGGAAAACTGGATTGTTTTAGAACCCTCTTATGATTGTTGAAGCTGAGGAGTCAGATCCAATCCTAGTCAGAAAACTGGGATATAAATCAGGATTTGAAGCAATTTTCCATCCCCATGGAGATTGGGGTGGAGAAAGCAATAGCTCCATAAGCACAAAAGCGTCTTGGAACTCACACCTGTTATAGGGCTGAGAGTTATTGCAGACATTAATTCAAAATTATAGTCAAGTTTGTTCATTCGGTTCAGGCGTGGAGAGGACAGTATGAGGAGCAATGCGGATGATCTGAAATGACACCCATGGTGAAATCATAAAAAATGGTTTGAATGGTGCTGACAACTCAAGAGATACTGAAAGCACAAGCAAAGAAGATAATTTTCTGGAGGGCAAGTAAAATAGTTCAGGGATGATTACTTCACTCTTTAATTCATTAACCTATTCTTCAAAAAGTTAGTGGTGTTCTATTGCCCTGAAGGATAGACAGCTCAACATTATTCACTGCAATTTCATAAGAAAAATGCAGATGAGCAAAAGGCAAGCCAGTCATTTGCTTTATATAGAAAGCAAGTGTCTGAGAATGTCTTTCAGTTCATATTCCTTACTCTCTATATCCCACATCAGGAGCAGCTTTGGCATGTATAATTGATATAATGATAATTTTAAGTAACTGATAAAATGTGAAATTTGGTTATACTGTTCTTAAGAAGGCAGAGAAAAATTTTGCTATTTAATGAGTTGCTCTAATGGGCTATCCCAACATTGTAAATATTTTTTGAAATTTAGCTTTTATAAAATTTAATCTTTAATTCTGATTATATAATAACAGGTCTCATTCATGCTTTGCAAATGTGAAATTCTTATGTGGTAACTCAATTTGTAACTCAAAATGTAATTTCCATAGAGATACAAAAATAAATGATTTAGCAGATGTAACAAGTTTTCATTCATAATATATGTGTGGGTATGAATATTTATATGCAGATATATTCATTGTATGATTACAGTGTACTGAGAGGAATGGATTTCTGCACATCATGATAATTATCATTGGTGTGTGCTACTAGTTGTCAGACATTGTATTAAATGACTTTACAAATGTTAACTCTTTCAATATTCAGAAAAATTCTTTGTAGCAAATTATCCTGATTTTGTAGAGAAGGAAACTGAGAGTTGGGGTCCTAAAGTTAAAACGTATTTAAACTGCCTAGAATCTTAGACTTGGAAGATGGTGAAACTGGAATGCATTCCAAAGTCTGATAGACCTTGATGCTTTCAACCTCTCTGCTACATTACTGCACAAATTGATTTAAGTATTCAAGAATGAAGCCGCAGTTGTACAGTGAATTTATACAGAAACCAGTTGGCCTTGTGTAGGGGAAAGAACACTGCTTCATTGTCACCATCCTTGACACTGCTTGAGACATCTGTGCCTCTTATTTCCATATGTTTGGGCAAGAATGAGGAGCTATTTTATATTTTATAAAACTTGCAGATGAATGACTCTTTCAGTTCCACATTCTGATCCCATGATATTTAATATAAAGGAAACTAATTTATGAAATTTCTTAATACTCTTTAATTATATCTAATTCAACAGCAGATAATATGATGGAAAGAACATGTCACTATAGGCAATGCTGTGTACTTATCTTTATCCCAGTTTGCCCCATCTGCAAAATAAGGGGATGAGGAGCCTGGCTGGATACAGTCCACGGGGTTACAAAGAGTTGGACACGACTGAGAAACTATTTTAAAGTGTAGTTGTCTTATTAACTCATTTCCAGGTGAGGAAACCAAGACATGGAGACATTAAGCAGTGTTTAGTTCTCAGATCTGTACTCTTAATCTTTATGCTTCACTGCCTCTCAAAATACTTACTATCCTCTGTTTCATGGACCTGATATTCCATTGGGTAAAAAAGAAAATAAGTAGAAATTTAAGAAAATTAATGGGTATACACATTCTTTGAGAGAGTGATTGCTGGGCCCTATTTTCTGTAAGAGTGTCTTGGAAAGCCTGATCGAAGAGATGTGCACGTGTGTGTGTTAGTTACTCCATCCTGTCCAACTCTTTGCGACCCCGTGGACTGTATAGCTCACCAGGCTCCTCTGCCCACAGAATTCTCCAGGCAATAATACTGGAGTGGGTTGCCATTCCCTTCTCCAAAGGATATCCTGCATAGCAGGCATATTCTTTACAATCTGAGCCACCAGGGAAACTCTATTGAATAGATACCTCTATTGAAGTCTTCTAGGTCTTTATTGTACTGATCAACTTCAACTTCTTTAGTATCAGTTTTTAGGGGCATAGACTTGAATTACTGTGATGTCAAATGGCTTTCCTTGGAAAAAACCAATATCATTCTGTCATTTTTGAGGCTGCACCCAAGTACTACATATCAGACTCTTTTATTGTCTCTGTATACATAGGTAACCTCTGGGTTGATCGACTCTGCCACAGAGGTCCTATATTAACTATATTAAAAATTCCAAATAATTGCTTTTGTTTGTGATTTTTGGGGAGGAGGCTGCTGCTGTGCAGCATGAAAGATCCTCAGTTCCCAGACTAGGGAATCAAACCCATGCCCCCTGAAGTGGAATCATGGAGTCTTGATCACTGGACTGCCAGAGAAGTCCCTTGTTTGTGATTTTGTTGCAAAATTATACTGACTCATTTGTCTTTCTTTTGTTTCTATATACCACTTTTTCCAAGAATTCTGAGCATGTACTAAGAAGTTGAATCGAAAGAAAATAGCATCTAATAAATTTAAGCCAGCAGCATCTCAGGGTGATCTGCTGTCTCAGCCACGCTGCCAAGCTCCTTGTATTGGAAATACTTTCACCTTGTTCCAGTCACTGGAACTCTGGACAGTAAGTTCATGTGTATAAGAAGCATTTCAGAGACAGTCTCCATCTCATCTGCATTCTTCCTCCATATTCTCATGTCCTTGTTTTGGCCTAAGAGCTATGTCTCCCACGTTTATAGTACTCACTGGTGGCTTCTTGTCAAGACACATTCATTATTATATGCTGTTTGTTCACTTTGCTCTGAAATATATAGGACACATGCACACACATGCGTGCCTCTAACCTTTGTGGAGGATGTGAAATCTCTCTTCTCTAAGTAGCTATCCCTAGTATTTGTTTCTCCACATAAAATCTCTGTCTCTGCTTTTATATGTTTTTAAAAACTCAGGACTCTATTCTCTTTGGAGAGTTCCCTTGCTGGTTTGTCTTTTCAGCTTTCCTGACTTCTCTTGAATGTCCTATGTGATTCTGCATATTTTGGGGGAGACCTAGCATGATTAAGCTGTAAGTTTGCTCTTGTGTATAATTTCAGAAATTTTTCATACATTTCCTTGGAATACATTGGGGGCATTGGTTCATTGCATTTTTCTAAGTTCCGAGGGGATCAAAGTCGTTAATGCAGTCTTCTTACCCTCATGAATTTTTTCCATTAGCTTAATAATCAATATCTAATATTAGCCTTTCTCTCTCTTTCCATATTGTTTTTTCTTCAAGAACTATCTATCGTATGCCTATTCTATGACTTGAACCTTACAAACTGGATGTAGTTTTGAAAAAGTCACAATCCTTTATCCTCAAGTTAATAGTTTTTACAAAATGAGAAAATTAATGTAAAAAATTGTGCCTGTGTGAATATGCAATATATACATATAATTCCAAATAATAATAAAATTATAGTATTTTTAATTTTATTGACTGCTTATGATGTGCCTGCTCTACTCCAAGCTTTTAACCTGTACTAATTCATTTAATTTTCATAATAGCCCAATGAGTTATGTATTTATTTTACCAAAATTTTAGCTAAGAAAACTGCTGCACAAGGATTTTAGATATTTGTTCTTGGTACCTTAGTAAGTAGAGTTGCTGGGAGTCCAGTCAAGACACACTCACTCTAGAGCTTGTTTTCAGTTTGTTGTATACATTTAAAGTACTCAATGCAATCATTAGTTTCTTATTACCCTGTGTTCATGGTAACACTGTGTTCATGGTTAATCTATGGTAAACCCTGCATTTTCCTACTTCAGTCCTTTTGGTGGTTGTCTTTACAGATTCTCGTGTTTAACACTCTCCATTAACCAGGTACTATGATTGGACAATCCCATGGATGGAGGAGCCTGGTAGGCTGCGGTCCATGGGGTCGCTAAGAGTCAGACACGACTGAGTGACTTCACTTTCACTTTTCACTTTCATGCTTTGGAGAAGGAAATGGCAACCCACTCCAGTGTTCTTGCCTGGAGAATCCCAGGGACGGGGGAGCCTGGTGGGTTGCCATCTATGGGGATGCGCAGAGTCGGACACGATTGAAGCGACTTAGCAGCAGCAGCAGCATGATAAACATCTCACTGAAGCAATCACATTTATTAACCTCTATCTTCTATCTGCTTATTCCCATTTTGCACCATTTTCCAAATAGTCTCCCTTCCACACGAAATATTTTCTTGCCTCTCCACCAATCAGTCCAATACATGTATTTCCTTCAGTGGCCATTTGAGACTAAGCTCTTGCATTCCTTGTTAAATTCCCAAAGCGAGTATAGTTTGAAAGCATCCTTGTGTGTGCTAATACACACTACGCTTGATTTTCTAGTTACTTTCGTATGTCTCTTTTTAAACAACCAGGTATGATTCTTTACTCTTAGAGATCACATATTTAACTCTTTTTTAAACCTCCACAATACATCTGATGATGACTAGCTCCTTGATTGACAGCATTTTGTAGAATAAAAAATGATAATGTGATTTCAAGCTTTTCTTCAGTGTGGAAAGTATGTTTCCAGAAAAGAATTAAAGATTCAGATTAATGATTTTTTTTTCAGCTTTTAATTTTGCATTGGAGTATCGTTGGTTAACAATTTTGTGATAGTTTCAAGTGGACAGCAGAGGGGCTCAGCTATACATACACATGTATCCAATTGTAGCACATGTTTTATTATATTATATAAATTATTCCCCAGAATTTTAAGACTCTCTGCACTTTGACTACAACACAGTGGGAAATGAAAGTGCTCTCCTGACTTATTGCTATTAGTTGGATGCCGTCTAGACACGTGTGGATTGATCTTGTCACCCTTTGGAATGGCAGAATAGAGATAGCAGGAGAAGAGGGAAGGGGAATTTGCATAGGATGTTGTTTCCCCAGTAATCTTCCTGTTTCTTTTGTCCTTGATTCTGTGGAAGGAACTGCTAGGGCAGGTGGTAGGACATGCTTTTATTACCATTCAGAATTTGAAGTGGGTGAACAGTCTTCTGATATGGTTCTCTCGCCATTTCTACTTTTTCTCACTGGAAGAACCATCTCTCTTTCAAATTCTACTTCTTTTAATAATTACAGTTTAAAATGTCTACTAAGAATCACAGAATAGATAGGTACATGTGCTTGTTGCTAAGTCACTTCAGGGGTGTCTGACTCTTTGCGACCTTATAGACTGTGGCCTCCCAGGCTCCACTGTCCATGGGATTCTCCAGGGAAGAATACTGGAGTGAGTGGCCATACCCTCCTCCAGGGGATCTTCCCGACCCTCATCTCTTACCTCCCCTGCCCTGGCAAGCAGGTTCTTTACCTCTAGCCACCTGGGAAGCCCACATATGTGTGTACCAGCCCCTAATAAATAATTTTAGTATATGGTAATAATTATAGTATGCTATATGTCATTAAGTTAGAGAAGGCTGTCTTACTTTCTGATATAGATTGTAATGAACTAAATGCTGCAATATAATAAAAGAATGGTTATAAGGAATTGAATAATACTTTTAGTTGTAGTCCCTAAGCATTCACACCAATTCTTGTTGCTCACATATATTTTGAAGTTATATTGGCAAATAGCAATCATCATATTTCACAGAAGTTGCACATCAACTCTATACTTTGAGATATTTCATTCATATGGACTACAGATAAGTTGGCATTTCCATTATAGACTGTGTTTTAGAGCATTAACAGAACCATAATAATTGGCCCAGACAAAATCTGCAATGCCAGGCCTAACCTTGGGGCAGTTTTTAAACAATTACTGTTATGAAGTCAAACCACTTTGGAATATTTCTTTTACCAAGTACTGTATACTGAAATAGACCAGGGAAATATGACTTCATTTTCAATATGTTTTAAAAAGATTTCTGGCTTTGGGGCTTGAAAACACATTTTCTTTTAAATGTAGAGGATTTGTAACTCACCATCAAAATAAAGGCAATCGGAACCTACCAGCTTTAATACACAAATATTCTTTACATATTTTAAGCTTATATACTTAAGGATAATTACTCTATTTGAATACAACTTTAGTGAATTCATAAAAAAGACTTGGGATTTATGCTGTTGTATATAAGATTAAAAAGTGTTTTTTATGAAGGCTCCAGTAAATGGTTTTTGAGGCAATATGTATATTCACAATTGTGCCAAATATGCAGCAAAATGTATCTGAAATATCCTATTGTGTGTACAATAGGGACTTATTATTCTGCAAGAAAGGAAATAAATCTCCTTGAATATTTTAGAGCAATATATACTTTTGGAAATTATTTTATAATCATTGCATTTGTTTTCTAGCATGCTGGCTAGAAATGGTGCATTTTAAGTTGGAAGGAATAGAAAGGTATACGTACCGATGGAGTCACAACCTCTCAGATGAAGGTAGCTCCACACAAGGAGACCTTCTCCCCTTGCTCATTTGCTGTTCTTTCACTTAGAGGAACTCAAGAATGTTGTCCAATTCCTATCTTCTTTGACAGTGTTTGATCTCTCTGGGCCTCCATAGGCTTGGAACTATAAGACTGATTACCATCAGAGAGCTGAATGAACACTGGGGAACAGGGAGAATTAGGGGAGTCAGTGGAGTTGGAGCTCTCTGAATCAAAATCTGAGTCTAATTAGCATTTCATCTTCGTGCATGGCGAGAGTGAGGGTGTCAGACTAACTGGAACCAGTGTTATTTGAGTACTTAGCACCACCACTTGCGTGGCTAACTTACAACACAGACTCATTTCATCAGGGTGGTGTGTGAGAGAACTTGACTGGAAACAGTGGTTTTGCCACTTGAGAGGGGTTCATCACCTGTGACTGAGGGTATCCAGGTAGTCAGGTTGCAGGGGTGTGTGCATGATACCTGAGTAGCAAGAGAAAGACTTAGACCTAGAATTTTATTATCATCATTATTACCATTTGTTACAGTTAGCTTGTCAAGTGAAAGGCATTTATTTTTATGTCTTCTTGATTACAAAGATTGTGTTTTTCAGATAATGCACATTTGCAGGCCTAAAAGAAGGAATTTCTAAATTTAATGTTAAATTTAGCATTAAATTTGAATTTAATGTTTGAATGTCTAAACAAAGGATTTTATAAAAGCAGTAAAAAGACTATGTACATGGGTTCTAAAATTAAAATCCTTCTTAAAGACTGGTCTTAGCTTATGTCTGCTTTTTGTTTCAATTAGCCATTATAAGCCATTATGAAAAATACTAACCCATATTTATATATTCTTATTTCAAACATGGGCTGCTAATGGTTGATATCAATTACAGGGACATTGACTTTTGTGAATGATTCCTTTGTTAATGTACCAGATTTGTTAATGTACCAGTTCAACAACATGGGTTTTCGGGACATGTTGCCTAGGTTCACATTCCAGCTAGAATACTTACAAGCTAGGTTGGAGAAGACTCTTGAGAGTCCCTTGGATTGCAAAGAGATCCAACCAGTCCATCCTAAGGGAAAGCAGTCCTGAATATTCATTGGAAGGACTGATGCTGAAGCTGAAACTCCAGTACTTTGGCTACCTGATACCAAGAACTGACTCACTGGAAATGACCCTGATGCTGGGGAAGATTGAAGGCGTGAGGAGAAGGGGATGACAGAGGATGAGATGTTTGGATGGCATCACTGACTTGATGGACATGAGTTTGAGTAAGCTTCAGGAATTGTTGGTGGACAGGGAAGCCTGGCATGCTGCAGTCCACGGGATCACAAAGAGTCAGACATGACTGAGTGACTGAACTGACTGAGGTGACCCTAGGCAATTTACTTAACCTCCTGTGCCAATTCCCTCATCTGTAAAATGGGAATAATAATATAATAGTGCAGTCCATGGGGTTGCACAGAGTCGGACACGACTGAGTGACTTCACTTTCACTTTTCACTTTCATGCATTGGAGAAGGAAATGGCAACCCTCTCCAGTGTTTTTGCCTGGAGAATCCCAGGGACGGGGGAGCCTAATGGGCTGCTGTCTATGGGGTTGCACAGAGTCAGACACGACTGCAGTGACTTAGCAGCAGCAGCAGCAGCAGTATGTATTTTATAGAGTTGTTGTGAAGACTGCATTGTATATGTATTTCTTAGAACAGTGGAACAGTGTCTGGCACAAAGTCCTGTATATAAGCATTAGCCATTAGTGTTATTGAATGCCTTCAGATATCTAATGAAACTTTTCTCTCAACATTTCCATGTGCTCAGATTTTAATAACAGTAGAAATTCTTCTCAACTTTGACATTTATTTTGGACTGGGTTTCATGACTGAAACAAGAATCCTTGTATACAGCTTCTGGGACTATAATGTGACCACTTTGGAAAAGTACTTAGTAGTGTCTTTTAAAGCTGATCTTTTAAATACCTTATGATCCAGCAGTTTCACTCCTTAGAGAAATTGGATAAGTATATCCAGCAGAAAAGTGTGTGTGTGTGTGTGTGTGTGTGTATGTTCGCACCAATGGACATGAATACTTGTAACCTCATTATGTATTCTAGTCCTAAACAGGAAAAAACACAAACGTCCAGCCAGCAGTAGTATAGATAAATAAGTGTGTTATAGTCATACAATGAGATACTCTATAGAAATGGAAATGGAGGAACTACCATCACAGCCAACAATAGAGATGAATTTCACAATTAATTTTGCCCGAAAAGTCAGATACAAAAATGTCTATACTGTGTAATTTCATTGATAAAAATTTTTATAACATAGTCAAACTAAACTGTAGTGTTAGAAGTCAAGATGGTTGTTTTCTTTGGGGAGATGAGAAAGCACAGTGTTTGGGAGAGGTTACAAGGGGGCTTCTTCAGGGTTAGCAGTGTTCTTTGTTGACCTAGTGATGGTTACACAGAAGCTGATTTTGTGATAACTCACTGAGCTGTACATTTGTACCGTTTTGCACTTTCCATTGTGTGTATTATATATCATAATACAAAACAGTTTTAACAATGCATAGCTATCGTGGCCACAATCCTGGATCTGTCCGTGAATGTGTGACAAGTTGACATATCTAACTGTATAAGAGATCTCCAACTAAAAGAGATCAAAAGTGCAGTAACCAAAGTCACAAAATGAAATCTTATGTGTGCATATAATGAATATTTTAAACTTTAATGTTGTCTGTCGTTCCACAAGTCTTGATGCCAAATCAGTCTACTTTTCTCTTTCCATCGTTCTAAGACTGAAGCAGGCATTCTTAGAATGGCTGGTTCACACCACGCCGTTGAAGAGGCTTCTATTGACAAAGGAGCTGAAGGCAACAGCCTAGGCTTTTTAGCAGACAAGAGCACAATCAAGGCAGTTTCCATCCTGTGCCAGCAAGCTTGGCACCACGTCAGGGGCTCTATCCGTCTAAAAGGGCCTTGAGAGCAAATTTAGTCAAGGTTGTTTGTCACTAGGCTATCTGAAAATTGCTGAACCTTAAATATGTTCTTCATATTCATTAGTGGTCTGTGGCAGGCAGGACTCTAAGACAATCATGCAGATGAATGAATACCTTCCATTGACGTCTTTTGGCACAACGCACTGTCCATGAAATTATAAATAAAAGCATTTCAGAAAAAGTTGTTCAATTTTTTTCTAGACCCAAGCTATTCTATTATCCTAAAGGTCTGAGCTTGATTCTTTCATGCTAATCATTTGTCTCTTGAAAAACATGGCCTTCTTCCCTGCATTCCATTCCCCAGCCCAGATCCCCACACGTATTATTGACAGCACGTTTGTAGAGCTGTTTAGGTGGATGTAGGTTTCAGGTTTGTGTTTTTTTTTTTTTTCTATTCTTTGATCTCTTTGACCTGTCTTAGCAAGATATGAGCTTCTGGATGGTGAAGAATAGTTCTTACTTTGGGGAACATTTTATGAACTTATTTAAGATCTGAGATAAAATTCTCTACATTCTAGTGGCAATACTGATCTACTAACAGCAAATTTATATACATTAAATATTTAAGTCAGATTTTAATAAATGAGCATTTGGATAGTTGAAAAAAGTGGAATGGGTTATCACAAAGAAGAGAAATGTTTTTATTTATTTATTTTTTACCTGAAAGTCTTAGAAAATAGAATTTAATGCCACCTACATGAGATAATAGAGCTTCCAGGATGGCTCAGATGGTAAAGAATCTGCCTGCAATGTGGGGGACCCAGATTCGATCCCTGGATCAGGAAGATCCCCTGGAACAGGGCATGGTAACCCACTCTAGTATTCTTGCCTGGAGAACTCCTTGGACAGAGGAGACTTGTGGGCTATGGTCCATGGGGTCACAAAAAGTGGGACTTGACTGAGCGACTCATACACACACACCTGAGATAATATAAATGTAACAGATTAGGAGACCTGACCATGGTTTCTTCTAAGCAGATTTAATTTATCTTTCATTAGGATGAGAGCATACAGAGGACTTTAGACAAATATGGGACCATTTACTTCTGGGTTATAGTGTTTTTGTCTTTTGTCATTAGTGCTAGATGAAGATGAATTTGTGACTCTTAGAAAACCATTACAGCTCATTACTTTAGGCCAGTGTTTTCCACATACCTGTGATGACAAATTCTAATTTGGGTGCTTGTGAAAAAATGTTTGTCTGGGCCCCTCCTTGAATCTGAATCTCCAGAGGAATACCTAGAAACTATTATTCATGTAACAAGCAACTCAAGAGATTCTTATGTTCAAGCATGAAGAAGACACATTATTTATAATTGAATCTTCAGATTGGGATATTAAGAACATCAGGGAATATTATTTAACTATTCATCTCTATATGAAAAAGAGATGGGATAGGAAGAGATAATTATAAAGAAAAGGTAAATATCACAATTTTATTACAAATTAACTTAAAAATAATCAATAACATGTAGTCTCTTTTATAGTAAAGGACTGCATATATGGCCAATGATTTTTTAGATTTTACAGTTTATGAAAAATAAAATCAGATGTATTCATCTATTTGGTGCTCACAAAATCTTGTGATATGCCTGTTACTATGATCAATCTTAGTTTCTAAATGTCTGTGGAAGATCATAAAGATTAAATGACTTGATCTAGTGTCTCTTGCAAAGTTAAATCTTATCTAATTTTAGAACAATTCATATTGAAATTGCTTTTTTATTCATGACTCTGCAAGGAGCAAAGGTTCGGAATGCCATTTTTCTTACCAAACTTCTTTTCATGGAGTAGCCTAAAGAAAACAACCTCAGGAAATAAAAACCTGATATCTGAAGCATAGCATTCCCACCATGATTTTTCCTTTTATAGCAGGATTTTTTGGAGCTGCTAATTTTTTTTTTTTTGGTACTAGAATCTGGTGGTGATATTATTCTACCCAAAGTTCTCTAAGAAATTGTTTTTGTCTTCCAAATGGAGTAAATGGTCTTTTCTATCTTATTATTTCATTTGAAGGCCAAAAGTGCACTCAAATTCTCCTTCGAAAGCTAAAGATGACAGCCTGTGAATCACACAATAAAGCTTATCTTTCTATTAGCTGTTCTGTCAGTTAGCAATAAATTCATCCCTAGGGCAGAAGCTGGAGTTTGGTATAGCAAAGAAAAACAATGAAGTGCTGCAACAAACATCCTAACAGGGTCTCCCCTTTTGAAAGAGACACATAATTAAAAAATCACCGCATATTCAGGGAAATTCATCACTATAAAAGAGAGACAACAAAAGAGGTAAACAGAACAACTTAAGCCCAGAGAAACAGAGTTGTTAACAGAAGGAGTAAAGGATTTCTTATTAGAGCATATTTAATAACACATGGAGTTGTAAGAGGATATTGATACCTAAAAATTAATAAAATATTTTATATGGAGAATAAAAATTAATCACTCACACAACAGCAAAATAGATGGACTAAGAATAACAGAACGGTCCCTAAAGTTGAAAACTGAGTTTAGTAAAAACAAAAAAGAAAAAATGAACTGAGGAATTCTTACAGAATTCAGGACAAAAGAAAACGATGAAAGGTATGAAAGTTGTCTCATACTTCATTTACTGAAAGATCAGAAGAAGAGAGTGGAGTGCAGGTAATAAATATTATTAAATGAAAGAACTGTCAAAAATTTCTTAAAAGTGGGAAAAGTTGTATCTTCAGGTTAAAACCCATACCTGCTGCAAGGACTGAGCAGGATTTGAAGAAATCTATCAGAGGACTCCCCATCCTAATGAATCTTAGAACACCTAAAATCCTAAAGCTTCCAGAGAGGGAGACTAAAAGACACTGTTTTTCTAGGAAATATTGTGAAATTGAAATTCAACTCAAAGTTCACTAAATAGATGCACAAAGATAATGGAAAAATATATTTAAGGTAAGTAACCTTGTATGATTCTTCATCTGATCATTCAGTTGTATGAGAGAACTAGGGTTGACTTGTACATAGAATGTTTCAGAAATGTATTACGTAGAGACAGAATTTGAATTACTGTTGGATGTTCTCCTTCAAGAAGACAAATATAGATCAAGAGGAAGAATAAGGATACTGAAGCACTGATAAGCAACTATTAGTAAAAATTATCATAAATTCTAAGTACATAATGACTATAATTATTTAGGCAAAATAATATTTTTAAATTATAAAAAATTATAATTATTTTTCTAAAATTAACTATAATTAAAAATTTCCAGGTTATATCAACATGGCAAATGGGATGATAAATAAAAGCATAAATATGTTCTTAACTTTTAGTGAGAAAATGATACTACACAGTTTAGTCGGTCATTGTTAGAAACAATAGAATTACAATTCATTATAAAGGAGTTGTGGATCTTCCCTGGGGGCTCAGATGGTAAAGCTTCTGCTTACAATGTGGGAGACCTGGGTTCAATTCCTGGGTCGGGAAGATCTCCTGGTGAAGGAAATGGCAAAGTCCAGTATTCCTGCCTGGAAAATCCCATGGACGGAGGAGCCTGGTAGGCTACAGACCATGGGGTTGGAAAGGGTCAGACACGACTGAGCAACTTCACTCACTCATAAAGGAGTAGTTTAAAAGTTGAAGTTATTACTAGATGAAGAGAAATAGATGTTTCAACCATTAGTAAAAATAAAAGAGCAAACAAAAGTTGACTGATTCAATAAAAGGCAAGAAAGAGTGAGTAAAGATATTTGAAAACCTTATAAAGAGACAATAACACATAGATTCACAGAAGTAAACATGTAAATGTAGATGCATAATTTCTAAATAGAACATTTGTAAGTAATATCAAACAATGCATTGAAATTAAAATATATCATGAACATTCAATGCTTATGCCAGAAGTAAAATACCATCAAAATATGGATGAACACCAATAAAATGTGTGAATACAATTCACAATAGTGACATTTTAAAGGATGCAAAAAACCTTTTAAATAAAACTTAAATGCATCTTTTAGCAAACAAGGACTAGATAGGTTGTAATCATTATGTCGAAGGTTTTTTTTTGTTTGTTTGTTTGTTTTTATAAAAATCTATAAACATTCATATCCTGTTAAATATTACTTGCGTTCTTGGGAACACATGTAAGAATTAAAGATTTTAAAATTTAAAATAAATAAATAAAATTAAAAAAAATATTACTTGCATGATTCCCATTGAAAATAAGGACAAGAAAGGAGGGTCATTATTACTGTAGCTATTTAACAGGGTACCAGAGACCTGGTGAATGAAACAATAACAACATGATTGAAAAACCTGCAGAAGATGATTGTCGCAGAGACAGTCCAAGAGAATCAGCTGACAAACTGATCAGAACTCAAGCTTACATGCTATTCAACAAGGTGTCTAGATAAAATATCAACATACAAGAATAATTACTTTCCTGTATGTGAACTTACCAAACCAGGAAATACAGAATTAATAATCCAAATAAAGATCGCTAACAGCAACAATAAAAACAAAACTGTAAAGCACTTAAGAAAAAAGCCAACAATTCTGCCCAAGGAACTCATGATTAAAATTGTAAAATATCAATACAGATAAAATGGTTCTTTCTCCATTAAGTAAGTGATTTTTCTTAATTTGGTTTAGGGGCTAAAAAATTATCTGGTGTGAATACTGACTGATAAGTATATTGGATGACTAATTTTATTACATTAAAAATTGTGTTATGTATTGGTGTAGATGGGTATTTTTTGGCATCTGCTTTTTTTTTAAAGTTAAAATATGAATAAAATATTTTTGGTAATGTTTTCTAAAAATAGGTCAATATTCCAGTGTTTATGGGTAAGCAGCAATATGTATGAAGTTATTACTGTCAGCTATTTTATTTTTATTTATTTTTGTCTATTTTTAAATAAAAAGTTTTTTTGTAGTTCACAGTCTGAGCTCAGGCCTATTAGGCATAGTTTTGAGTGAGAAATAGCATATTGCTTTCTAAAGACTGAAGGCAGTATTGCAGGTTAATAGGTTTCATTTGCATTAAATATTCATGTCACTATTTTCAGAAATTAGAATTTGAAAAAATGTTTTTTTTGACAAATGAACACCTTTAAAATTAGACTCCAACACTGTTATCAAAATATATGAAGCATTCTAGAAGAAAGTGCCTTAAATATAATTATGCAATCTTTGACAGCAGCTAAGTAGAAATTTGTCAGCATTCTAGTTATGAAGTGTCAGTGATTAGTTTTGGGTGAGAGCAACTTTATAGACTCTGAACTCTTAAGGTCAATAAATGTCTAAAAACAAATTTGAGTAATTATGTGTTTTGCCTTGCATGCCCCTGTTACTATAAATGGAGATGGCAGCTTAACACACCTGAGGGTCTTGCTTGAGCTGAATGCTTACTGTAATATTTAAAGATTCCTACAGCTTTCACAAGGGCTACATGAAATTACTTTATAAAAAAAGGAGTCTGTAATTCTTTCTCTTTCACAATAGGAATGTTTTCATTTTTGAGAATGAATAATTCAATCCTAGATTATTGAAGGTAGTAGTCCACAAAGAATAATCAGCTAATTGTATGTTTTTGAAAAGATTTTACTTAGGAATCAGGCAGTATTGGTCCACCCATGCTTTATCCAGTGAAACATCTCAGTGGTACTACCAGAGGGAAAATGCCTAAATAGTCCTAAAAGCAGACGGTAAGATGAAACACATGTCACCAGAGTTTGCACTGAGGAAGGAGAAAGAAAGATAAGGGAAGTGTTTATATTCCTTTCGGTTGAAAGCAAGTTTTATTTGTTAACTAACTTCTGTGGCTGGTCCAGAGATACCAGTTAAATTCTAGCTTTTTGCATAAGGAAATGTGACTTTGTATTGTATTCTAACTATAAAATTATAAGATGATAAAACTTTTAAAATTAATTTTTATTGAAATAAAATAAATATGTAACATTATATAAGTTTCAGGTGTACAACATTATGATTTGATATCTGTATTCACTACAACTTTGTTGTATGAACTGTATGCTTGACTTCCATCCATTTTACCAGCTTCATAACCTCCTTTTCTCTGGAAACCACCAAACTGTCCTCTGTGCCAATGATTTGTTTTTGTTTGTTCTTTTTTTCAGATTTCACATAGAAGTAAAGTATTTGGTTTTTGTTTTCCGTCTTTTGACTGACTTCCATCTGTGTTGTTGCAAATGGCAAGATTCCAATTTTTTTATGGCTGTGTAGTATCTTATTGTGTATATATACCTCATCTTCTTTATTCGTTCATCCATCCAAGGATTATTAGATTGTTTTCATATCTTGGTTATTTAAGGTAATGCTTCCCTGAACACTGAGTTCTATATACCCAGATGTGGAATAGCTCCATACTGTTTTTCATAGTGCACCAATTTGCATTCCTACCATCAGTGTATGAAAGTTTCCTTTGCTCAACATCCTCACCAACACTTGTTTATTGTCTTTTTTATAATAGCCATTCTGACAGATCTGAGGTGCTGTTTCATTGTGGTTTTGATTTGTATTTCTATAAAAGTGATGGTGAGCGTCTTTTAGCTTTTGTTGGCCACCTGTCTTTGGGAAAATGTTCAGATTTTCTTCATATTTTTAAATCAGGTTGTGTTTCTTGTTAAATTATGTAAGTTGTTTTTGTATGAATTCTTTATATATTTTGGATATTAACCCTTTTGTTGGATGTGTCTGCTGCTGCTGCCAAGTTGCTTCAGTCGTGTCCGACTCTGTGTGACCCCATAGTCGGCAGCCCACCAGGCTCCCCCGTCCCTGGGATTCTCCAGGCAAGAACACGGGAGTGGGTTGCCATTTCCTTCTCCAATGCATGAAAGTGAAAAGTGAAGTCGCTCAGTTGTGTCCGACTCTTAGCGACCCCATGGACTGCACCCTACCAGGCTTCTCCATCCATGGGATTTTCCAGGCAAGAATACTGGAGTGGGGTGCCATTGCCTTCTCCCGTTGGATGTGTGATTTGCAAATATCTTCTCCCATGCAGTAGACTGCTTTTTTGTTTTGATGATAGTTATCCTTTACTGTGTTTTTTAGTTCATTGTAGTCCCATTTATTTGAAATTAGATCCACAAAAAATCACTAAGATCAATGTCAGTGAGGTTAGCACCTATGTTTCCTCTAGGAGTTTTATGGTTTTAGGTCTTACACTCAAGTCTTTAATTCATTTTAAGTTAATTTTTGCTTGTAGCTCTCTTGTTAAAGAATCCACCTGCAATGCGGGAGACCTGGATTTGATCCCTAGGTTGGGAAGATACTCTGGAGAAGGGAAAGGCTACCCACTCCAGTATTCTGGCCTGGAGAATCCAGCGGACTATATAGTCCACGGAATCACAAAGAGTTGGACACTATTGAGTGGATTTCACTTCATTTCACTTCATGGTGTAAGAGTGGTTTAATTACATTTTTTATACATGTGCCTCTTCTGACACCACAAGAGATGCAGGTTCAATCCCTGGGTTTGGAAGGTCCTCTGGAGGAGCAAATGGCAACCCATCCCAGTGTTCTTGCTGGGAAAATCCCATGGACAGAGGAGCCTGGAGGGCTAGAGCCCATGGGGTTGCAAAGAGTTGGACATGACTGAGCAGGCATGCACGTTCCAGTTTTCTTAACACCATTTTATTGATGAGATTTTCTTTTCTCCACTGTATGTTCTTGGCTCCTTTGTAATAAATTAATGGTTCATATGTCTGTGAACAATAGATAGGTCTCTATATATCTATAGTTTAGCTATCATCTACATTTTTAAAACTTCTCAGAAAGACTGGCAATATTATTGATGATTTGTGTATTATAGATCTCTTGATAGATGAGAAAATATTTTTTTAAAGCATTTTAAGGCAACAGGGTATATGATGGGAAGAAAACTCATTGTTGCTGTTAGTCACTAAGTTGTGTCCAGCTTTTTAGTGGCCCTATGGGCTATAGTTCCCCAGGCTCCTCTGTCCATGGGATTTCCCAGGCAAAAATACTGGAGTGGGGTCCCTGAAGAGAACTCTATGGGAAGTTAAAAGACTACTAATTGCTTTAGTGACTTAGGAACTTTACTGGAAGTTAAAAGACTATTAATTAGTTTAGTGACTTGGGCAAGTTATTTTAACTCTCTGTGCCCTACTATATTTATGTGTAAACAAACTGAGGGCGTTTGATAGAGAATCTCTAAATCCTCTTTATAACATTAAATCAGAAAGAAAATGCATATATATAAAATATGGATTCTTAGGATAAAGGACTTAAAATATCATTACACTTTGAATTTTGGAGGCATGTAAGCATAGACATCTTAGTCTTCTTTTAATACTATGTGTGGCAGATTCTATATAACAAAATGACTACAAGTTCTCTTATTATACTTGCATTTCTTATGATGTATTATAGGCATTTCTCCCTATAACAAGGGAGAAATGCCCTTAGGGCAAGGGGGGAAGGTTGTCTATGTTCAGCACAGTTCAGTCGCTCAGTTGTGTCCGACTCTTTACAACCCCATGGACTGCAACATGCCAGGCTTCCCTGACCAGCACCAACTCCTTGAGCTTGCTCAAACTCATGTCCATTGCATTGGTGAGACAATTCAGGCATCTCGTCCTCTGCCGTCCCCTCCTCTTCCTGCCGTCAATCTTTCCCAGCATCAGAGTCCTTACCAATGAGTCAGTTCTTTGCATCAGGTGGCCAAAGTATTGGAGTTTCAGCTTCAGCATCAGTTCCTCAAATGAATTTTCAGGACTGATTCCTTTTGCACTGACTGATTTGATCTTGCAGTCCAAGGGACTCTCAAGAGAATTCTCCAATACCACAGTTCAAAAGAATCAATTCTTTGGAGCTTAGCTTTCTTGACAGTCCAACTCTCACATCCATACATGACCACTGGAAAAACCATAGCCTTGACTAGATGGACCTTTGTTGGCAAAGTAATGTCTCTGCTTTTGAATATGCTATCTAGGTTGGTCATAACTTTCCTTCCAAGGAGTAAGCATCTTTTAATTTCATGGCTGCAGTCACCATCTGCAGTGATTTTGGAGCCCCCCCAAATAAAGTCTGACACTGTTTCCACTGTTTCCCCATCTATTTCCTTAGACTATATTGACCTTTGTTGGCAAAGTAATATCTCTGCTTTTTAATAAACTGTCTAGGTTGGTCATAGATTTTCTTTCACAGAGCAAGTGTCTTTTAATTTCATGGCTGCAGTCACCATCTGACCTTTCCTTAAATTGGGGCATGCCTTTTACTAAGGCAAGTGTCACACTATGTGACTTTCAAAGATAGGTCATAAAAAGCAATACAGCTTATTCTTTGAACACAATCACCATGCTGTGCAACTTCATCCAACTTCCAGCTTGATGATGCTGGAGCCATCCAGGCTAGATGAAGCACAAACTGGAGTCACTGTTGATAGGAGAAGAAATATCAGTAACCTCAGATACGCATATGACACCACCCTCATGGCAGAAACCACAGAGGAACTAAAGTGCCTCTTGATGAAGGTGAAAGAGGAGAGTGAAAAAAGCTGGCTTAAAATTCAACATTCAAAAAACAAAGATCATGGCATCCAGTCCCATCACTTCATGGCAAATAGGTGGGGAAACAATGGAAATAGTGACAAACTATTTCTTGGACTCCAAAATCACAGTAGATGGTGAGTGCAATGAAATTAAAAGACATTTGCTCCTTGGAAGAAAAGCTCTAGCAAACCTAGACAGCATATTCAAAAGCAGAGACATTATTTTGCCAACAAAGGTCTGTCTAGTCAATGCTATCATTTTTCCTGTAATCACGTATGAATGTGAGAGTTGGACTATAAAGAAAACTGAGTGCCAAAAAACTGGTGTTTTTGAACTATGGTGTTTCAGAAGACGCTTGAGTGTCCCTTGGACTGCAAGGAGGTGAAACCAGTCAATCCTAAAGGAAATCAGTCCTGAATGTTCATTGGAAGGACTGATGCTAAAGCTGAAGCTCCAATACTTTAGCCACCTGATGCAAAAATTGACTCATTGGAAATGATCCTGTTGTGGGGAAAGATTGAAGGCAGGGGGAGAAGGTTATGGCAGAGGATGAGATGGTTGGATGTCATCACTGACTCAATGGACATCAGTTTGATCAAGCTTCAGGAGATGGTGAAGGACAGGGATCTGGCGTGCTACAGTCTGTGGGGTCACAAAGATTCAGACACAACAGAGTGACTGAACACAAATCATGCTGTGAGGAGATGAAGAGATCATATGGATAGGCCATATATAGGCATTCTGACTGATAATCCTAGCCCAGGGCCTAGCTAATAGCCAGCATTAATATCAAGATACCTGAGTGATCACAGCTTCAAATGATTTCAGCCCCCAGCCTTTGAGTCTTCCCAGTGGAAACTTAAGACATTATAGAGCAGAAAGAAGCCAGTGTGTCTGTGCTGTGTTCAAATTTCTGATGCACAGAAATTGTGAGATCTAATAAATGTCCATAGATATTGTAATACATATCCATAAGACATTTACCTAGTAACAGAAAACCAGAACAGATTTGGGTACTGGAAGGAGCAGCTAAGCAATGAAAACACGTGGCTTTGACTTTGGATGGCAGATGGAAGCTGGAAAGACATTGGAAAGACTGTAAAATGAAGCCTAAAGGACCCTAAAGAATGAGATAATGGTCACCTAAAGACCATAGAAAAGGTACTTTTGAGGACTTAAAGGACAGTAAGAAAAAATGTTATCAGAGACTAGAGTTTAAGAAATCATGGTTATGTAGTGACAAAAAGTTTGTTGACACTGTCACTTGCGGTATATGGAAAATAGTATATGTACCTAATTCCTTCCATGATCTAGTTAAATAACTTTCCAGGGAGAATGTTGAAAGTGTCACTGACATTCTTGCCACCCATGATAAAATATTAAAAGAAGAAGATAAGCTAAAAAAACAAGCTGTTAAAAATGAGGAGCCAGGAGTTATGTGTAAGTATAAAACTATTTTTCATTCTCACCTCTCCAAATTGAAATGATTCTAAAATTAAGAAAAGGCTTCCTAATACAGGTCAAATCCGCATCATTGTCAGGAAAATATTGTCTAAAGAAAAAGCCAAGAGTATGACATATAACCTCTTTTTAAGACCTCAGAAAGATCTAAGGTGGTGCTTCATAGACTCTTTCGACAGACTAAAGTCTCTCTAAGGACTTTATTGATGCGCCTTAAAGATCTCTGTAAAGTAATAAGGCTTCAAGATTCTCACAGTTGTTGAACCACTGCAGTGTTTCAAGGAGGACTAGGTAGTGAAGCTCATCTAGAAGAGATTTGTGGTTATAGCTTTTGCCTAGTGGAGTGAATGAACACCAAAAGGAGTCATAGAAAATCCCATGGAAATTTTAATTTCGTGGAGGCTCCACCAGCTAGGACTGAAAGAGACAGAGAGAGTACAAGTAAAAGAGACTTTTGGTCCCTTTTCCCACAGTTTCTAACAGGATACATTTTAAGAAAACTACTCAGCTGCAAACATGAGCTGACTTATACATAAAAGGAAAGATAGTTCATTACGGCAGAACCAAGAGTTGTGGAAAATCATTCCTAAGGAGTAGTACTGTGTTTTAATTAAGGAAATGACAATTATCAGGATGGATTTCAGAATTACTAGTTAACTAGTGACTACTGACCACTGTGTGCCTCCTGCTTTTTCCCTTTTTGAATGAGAGTTATAGAATGCTTGTTCCACACCTGTTCCACTATTGCTGCCTGAGACATGTGCAGGAAAGACACTGCTCTGATAATCTGTTGATGCCTAACTTGTCTCCTAATGCCTTCCCAGCTGGGAATAAAGGGTGCTTAGGAAGCTGTAGTTGGAGAATCTCAGCTAAGGAGCCCATGTGCTTGATTTAGATGACCCTCATGAACTTTGAGCTGTTGCTGTAATAGATTAGACTTGGTGGTCTATGGAGGCAAAGGAAGTGGTTTGTATGCTTGAGGCATGTGAATTATAGTGGCCAGAGGGTGGACTGTAACAGGTTGCATTTTCCACGTTGACAGCAGCAAGATCACCTATTCTTTATGCTTTTGTTATAATGTGATGTTGACCCTATTCCTTAGAGTCTAGGAGGACCTGTGACTGGTAGAAGTGAAGCTATGTAACTTCTGAATTCAAACAGCAAATGGTGATAGAGCTTCTACCTCCTATTTCTAGGATACTTGTTCTTAGAACCCTCTCTCTGTGCTCTAAAGAAACAGAAAAACCATGAGAAATTATGCTAAGTATTTTGGCAGATAATTCTAATAAACCTACAGCTAAGGCCCAAGTCTAAAGTTAGCAGCAGCCTTCAGAAATATGAATGAATGAGCTTTTAGATGATTTTGCCTTCCAGTCATTCAGTTATTTAAGTGTTTTAAGTCTTCTCAGCTGAGACCTCAAACATCATAGAAAAGACGCAATTTTTTTTACACTGTGCCCTGGTCAAATACCTGACCCAGAGAAATAATAAGAGATAATAGAATGGTTATTGTGATTTTAAGCTACAAAATTTTGGGGGATTTGTTTTACGGTTGTAGATAACTGGAACACTATCATTTAAATAAATGATATTGGAAACAAATACTATCTTTGTACTCATATTCCTTATACACATGAGCTACCATCATGGACTTTACAATCCAGTACATTTAAAGATAACAATTACACAATCAAAATGTATCTTTTGACTGAATTTTAGTGCAGATTAGAGCATGTATTCTGACCAATGGTTATATAACATTGAAATTGAGTTTAGTACCTTTTTTTTTCTTGGATAAACTCTTAGTCTAGTTATTCACCAAAAGTTTTTCAAGCACCTGCTACAGTACAGTCACTGCATTCAATTCTGGGCATATAAAGGTGGATTAGATTCCAGTCTTATCTTTAGGGAACTCATTAAAGCTTTCTCAAACTGGAAAATTTCACTCTAGTTATCAGAATACTGTGACTTCTTGCTCCAGAGTTTATTTCTCTGATGAGTCAAATGTATATTTTCTTACTAGTTATAACCTGTTCCTACTCATTTTTTGAGGAGTGTATTCCTCACATTGCCCAGTATTTGAAGATTTGAAAATGTCAGTTTTCCATTTTCTGTTTTATCTCTGTTAGAATAGAACAGATTTCCTGATAGCTCAGTAGGTAAAGAATCTGCCTGCAGTGCATGAGATACAGGAGACAAGGGTCCAGTCCCTGGGTCAGCAAGATATTCTGGAGGAAGAAATGGCAGCCCCCTCCAGTATACTTGCCTGGAGAATCCTCTGGACAGAGGAGCCTGGCAGGCTACAGTCCATGGGGTCACAAAGAGTCAGACATGAGTGAGGGACTGAATATCTGTTCACTTTTTGATTTGGTCATTCAAATTATGTTAATTGAATACCTGTTGTACATTATGCCTGATAAGGTACTAAGGTTAAAGTAGTAAACCAGATTAATAGTATCTCTGTCCTAGAACTCAGTCTGGTGGGGGATGTAGGCATGTAAGTAGTTATAGTACAGTGCTATGGTAGGACAGGATACAATGATTTCGTGGATGTAGGTACCTGGTTCATTTGGGGTAGGGAGTGAAGGAATCCTTCTTGGAAGATAGGACTCCCATAATCTTAAAGTGTTTTCTGATGCCAAGGTTTTATAGAGATACTTCTCTCTCTTCCATTCTTAATTATCCTATGTTTCCCAGGATCTTAAAGATACACAGTTGGAATTTTTATATTGGTACTCTCATTGGAACCAACTCCTGTCACTTATAATTAGCAAATAATTGTAGACATTTACTTTTAGCACACAAAGATTTAGCCTAGAGTTTAATTCTGCTAGTATAACATCCCAGAAAGAAATATAGAGATGGAGGTCCATTTGCCATATGTCTAAATATTTAGAAGTTATAAATTGAGTCAACAGACTGGTAAATAAAATATATTCGATTCTCCTTTTTTTTTTTTTAACAAATATACTTTCATAATTACGTTGAGGGCCAAATTCAAATTTGAATTATTGGATTCCTTCATCCACATTTTCTGTCTAAAGCCATCCCTGACTGTACCTAAGGTCATGTCATTAATATAACCTTAGGAGTATAGACCTTGGAAGTGCTTGTGTGGTTCCTGGAAGAAGATTGGGCCAACTGGAGAAGACACAGTAGGGGCCTAGATACAAAGATAATGGTCCAAAAGTGGGCACATTTATCTGCTTGGGCCCAGTTTCATGTCCCCACTGTCTCCTCACCTTGTTTGTTGAGAGCAAGTTGGGGACGGCAAAAGCAGCATCCTTATTCCCTGCTATAAGGGTGGTATGCATTAACTAAAAGACCACATCTAAATTATAGTCCAGTGATGATAAGATTGAGCTTTATCTTCATCAGTTTTTGTAAAAGGAAATTGAACTAATTATACCTCAAATCAGTCTGGAAAACAAGTGAGTGACCAGAGAAAGAAGTATTGATAGGAAAATGTTCCCAGCAATTAGTTCTAAGTAAATGATAGTTAAGGATAGTGATAGTTAAGGATTGCTTGATAGTCTGCTTATCTTTCCTGGGTCTCAGTGTCCACTGTGGAGTGAGGAGCCTTACTGAGGTATGTTGATTTGCCTTAGTTATCTACCAGACTTGCTGAGTCTATACAAAGCTATTTAATAAATCTGCAATTGGGGACTTAGAAGTAAGAGGCTATCAGCTTACTGATTCTCACAGCTGCTGAGGGAATGAAGATCTCAGGGAATCATCTCAGGAGAGGAGCAAAGACAGAGTAGATAATGCAGATGTGAATAATAGTTATAGATGTTTGCATCTAAACTGCATAAAAGTACATCCTCTGGCATATAATGTACCATTAATAAATTATCTTGACAAGCAGTTGTTTATTATAAATTTTGCAACTTTTTATCCAGATGCCTTTGGTTTCATTAAACACTAAGATAGGAATCCACAGCTGAAGATGAATATTCCAGTATGAGTCTTATAGATGTAAAATAAATTTAGTGTTTTTACATTCCTATTAGCATATTTTAAGACCTGCCTCAGGAAAGTGCTTACTTGGCAGTGAGCTGAGCTCACTGTAACTTTGGATTTTCAGATCATTTTAGTGGCACGCCAGAGTCAAGTATGGAACTGTTCAAGAGACCATGGGTGAAGGGAGAGATTTTTCCCATGGAGTTTTGGAGACTTTCTGGTAGCTCATGATTCTCCCATGTGACTTTCATGAATGCCCTGAGAAATGGGAAACAGTGTCAGTGTCAGTATAGCCTAGGTTGGGAGTGACAATAACAATGCAGTATCTCTTCCACCAGAGAGTTATCACCGTTGTTCTGCTGGGGGGATAGAATTTCAACGCCAGCTTAAGAGTACCAATTAGCCCCCATCTTGGACATATATGAAGGCTGAGTGAGGAACCTGAATGTCTGCCTCCACCTGGCAGTAACAAGTCAGCACCTCTCCTTTCTTTGCTGGGTGGTTTCAGAGAAAGATGGCTAAAATATAAGACAGTTAAGATACAGTGTCTCATAACATAACATCCACAATGTCTAGGTTTCAATAAAAATGACTCCGTATTTGAAGAACAAGGAAGTTCTCACCTTAAAATAAAGAAGATACCCAATAGATGCCAACACCAAGCAGAGATATTATGATTATTAATACCTTAAAAAAGAGTGTAAGCATGAAAACGCTTTCAGTTCAGTTGCTCAGTCATGTCCAACTCTTTGCGACCCCATGACTCGCAGCATGCCAGGCCTCCCACTCCATCACCATCTCCCAGAGTTCAGTCAAACTCACGTCCATTGAGTCAGTGATGCCATCTAGCCATCTCATCCTCGGTCATCCTCTTTTCCTTCTGGCCCCAATCCCTCCCAGCATCAGAGTCTTTTCCAATGAGTCAACTCTTTGCATGAGGTGGCCAAAGTATTGGAGGTTCAGCTTTAGCATCATTCCTTCCAAAGAAATCCCAGGGCTGATCTCCTTCAGAATGGACTGGTTGGATCTCCTTGCAGTCCAAGGGACTCTCAAGAGTCTTCTCCAACACCACAGTTCAAAAGCATCAATTCTTTGGAGCTCAGCCTTCTTCACAGTCCAACTCTCACATCCATACATGACCACAGGAAAAACCATAGCCTTGACTAGATGGACCTTTGTTGGCAAAGTAATGTCTCTGCTTTTGAATATGCTATCTAGGTTGGTCATAACTTTCCTCCTAAGGAGTAAGTATCTTTTAATTTCATCAGCATCTGCAGTGATTTTGGAGCCCCCAGAAAAATAAAGTGTGACACTGTTTCCACTGTTACTCCATCTATTTCCCAGGAAGTGATAGGACCAGATGCTATGACTTTGTTTTCTGAATGTTGAGCTTTCAGCCAACTTTTTCACTTTCCTCTTTCACTTTCATCAAGAGGTTTTTGAGTTCCTCTTCACTTTCTGCCATAAGGGTGGTGTCATCTGCATATCTGAGGTTATTGACATTTCTCCCGGCAATGTTGATTCCAGCTTGCGCTTCTTCCAGCCCAGCATTTCTCATGATGTACTCTGTATATAAGTTAAATGAGCAGGGTGACAATATACAGGCTTGATGTACTCCTTTTCCTATTTGGAACTAGTCTGTTGTTCCATGTCCAGTTCTAACTGTTGCTTCCTGACCTGCATATAGGTTTCTCAAGAGGTAGGTCAGGTTATCTGGTATTCTCATCTCTTTCAGAATTGTCTACAGTTTATTGTGATCCGCACAGTCAAAGGCTTTGGCATAGTCAATAAAGCAGAAATAGATGTTTTTCTGGAACTCTCTTGCTTTTTCCATGATCCAGCGGATGCTGGCAATTTGATCTCTGGTTCCTCTGCCTTTTCTAAAACCAGCTTGAACATCTGGAAGTTCATGGTTCACGTATTGCTGAAGCCTGGCTTGGAGAATTTTGAGCATTACTTTACTAGCATGTGAGATGAGTGCAATTGTGCCCAATATACTACTGAGATCAGTGAAGAAACAACTCCAGAAAGAATGAAGGGATAGAGCCAAAGCAAAGACAATACCCATTTGTGGATGTGACTGGGGATAGAAGCAAGGTCCGATGCTGTAAAGAGCAATATTGCATAGGAACCTGGAATGTTAGGTCCAGGAATCAAAGCAAATTGGAAGTGGTCAGACAGGAGATGGCAAGAGTGAATGTCGACATTCTAGGAATCAGCAAACTAAAATGGACTGGAATGGGTGAATTTAACTCAGATGACCATTATATCTACTACTGTGGGCAGGAATCCCTTAGGAGAAATAAAGTAGCCATCATAGTCAACGAAAGAGTCCAAAATGCAGCACTTGGATGCAATCTCAAAAATGGCAGAATGATCTCTGTTTGTTTTCAAGGCAAACCATTCAATATCACAGTAATCCAAGTCTATGCCCCAACCAGTAACGCTGAAGAAGCTGAACTGAAGAACTACAAGACCTTTTAGAACTAACATTCCAAAAAAGATGAAATGAAGACCTACAAGACCTTTTAGAACTAACACCCCCAAAATATGTCCTTTTCATTACAGGGGACTGGAATGCAAAAGTAGGAAGTCAAGAAACACCTGGAGTAACAGGCAAATTTGGCCTTGGAATACAGAATGGAGCAGGGCAAAGGCTAATAGAGTTTTGCCAAGAAAATGCACTGGTCATAGCAAACACCCTCTTCCAACAACACAAGAGAAGACTCTACACATGGACATCACCAGATGGTCAACACCAAAATCAGATTGATTATATTCTTTGCAGCCAAAGATGGAGAAATTCTATACAGTCAGCAAAAACAAGACCGGGAGCTGACTGTGGCTCAGATCATGAACTCCTTATTACCAAATTCAGACTTAAATCGAAGAAAGTAGGGAAAACCACTAGATCATTCAGGTATGACCTAAATCAAATCTCTTATGATTATACAGTGGAAGTGAGAAATAGATTTAAGGGCCTAGATCTGATAGAGTGTCTGATGAATGATGGACTTAGGTTTGTGACATTGTACAGGAGACAGGGATCAAGACCATCCCCATGGAATAGAAATGCAAAAAAGCAAAATGGCTGTCTGGGGAGGCCTTACAAATAGCTGTGAAAAGAAGAGAAGCAAAAAGCAAAGGAGAAAAGGAAAGATATAAGCATCTTGAATGTAGCGTTCCAAAGAATAATAAGAAGAGATAAGAAAGCCTTCTTCACCAATCAATGCAAAGAAATAGAGGAAAAGAACAGAATGGGAAAGACTAGAGATCTCTTCAAGAAAATTAGAGATACCAAGGGATCCTTTCATGCAAAGATGGGCCCGATAAAGGACAGAAATGGTATGGACCTAACAGAAGCAGAAGGTATTAAGAAGAGGTGGCAAGAATACACAAAATAACTGTACAAAAAAGATGTTCATGACCAAGATAATCCCGATGGTGTGATCACTCACCTAGAGCCAGACATCCTGGAATGTAAAGTCAAGTGGGCCTTAGATAGCATCACTACAAACAAAGCTGGTGGAGGTGATGGAATTCCAGTTGAGCTGTTTCAAATCCTGAAAGATAATTCTGTCGAAGTTCTGTACTCAATATGCCAGCAAATTTGGAAAATTCAGCAATGGCCACAGGACTGGAAAAGGTCAGTGTTCATTCCAATCCCAAAGAAAGGCAATGCCAGAGAAAATGCTTTAGTGAACAGTAATTAACTTGCTCAAGCAAAGAAAAAAGTCTCAGCAAAGAAGTCAATAAATCTCATAAAGAAGCAGAAGATATGAAGAAGAATCCAGTGGAAATTATAAAACTAAAATGTACAGTAACTAAAATTCTAAAAAAAGCTAATGAATTGGCTTAACAGCAGTATGGTGTGAAAAGACAAAAGCTTTAGTGAACTTGAAAACAGAATGATAGAAAGTTCTCAGTGTGAGTAAAAAATGAGAAAGAGACTAAAAAAAATTAGCCCATCTCCATGATCTGCAGAACTATAACAAAAAATCTAATGTTATCACAGTCTTGATGTATGGTATTGGTGGAGAAATAGACATAGAGCTCAATGCAGCAGAATAGAGAACCCAGATTTATGCCCACAAATGTAGTCCCAACTTATTTTTGACAAAACTACAAAAGAAATTCAATGGAGGAAGGATAGCGTTTTCAACAATTGGAGCAACTGGATATCCATTTTTTAATAAAAGAACCTTGATCTGTGTCTCATACCTTCGCATCTTATACAAACATGAACTCAAATGTATCAAAGACAAATTGAAAATGTAAAATGATAACATCCTTAGAAAAAATAAAGACATATTTTGAGCCCTACCGATTAGGCAAAGAGTTCTTTAAATTTGTATTAAAAGAACCCTTCATAAAAGGAAAAATTTATAACTTGAACCCCATCAAAGTGAAAACCTTTACTCTGCCAAAACAAGAAACAGCCACCTGTTGATAAGATAAAAAGATAAGCCATAGACTGGGAGAAAATGTTTACCAACCATATACCCATCAAAGAATTAGTGGATCAACATATAAAGTACCCTTAAAACTCAATAGTAAAACAAACACTCAATTGGATAATGCGCACAAGACAAACATTTCTCTGGAGAGGTTACAGATGAAAATATAGTCACACAAAAAGGATGCTCATCATCATAATTATTAGGGAAATGGATATTAAAATCATGAGATATCATTGCACACCTATGAGAATGTCTGAAAATGGCTAAAGACTGTGACAACACATAGTGCAGACAAGACTGTAGAAAGATTAGTAATTCATACATTGCTGGTGGGCATGTAACATAGTACAGTTACTCTAGAGAACAATTTGGCAGTTTCTTTAGAAAAACTGAAGTGCAACTTCCTTACAACCCAGCAGTTGTACGTTTGGGCATTCATCCTGAAATAATGAAAAGTTGTATTCACACAAAAACCTTTACATGGATTATACAAGGATTCAGTTCTCTTAGTTTTAAAGAGGAGAGTGTTTAAACTCTAGTACCATGGATTATGACTCAGCAATGAAAGAAACAAACTATTAATTATATTCAACAACTTATATGACTATCCAGAGAATTATACAGAGGGAAAAAATGCAATCCAAAAAGGTTGCATACTATATTATTCCCTTTCTGTAATATTCTTGAAATGACAAGATTATAAAAATAGAGCCCAGGTTAATGGTTGCCAGGTTAAAAGGAGAAGATATATGGCTCTTAAATGGAAACATGAAGGATCCTTGTTGTGATGGAAATGTTTTATATCTTGACTGTATCATTGTCCATATCCTGATTGTAGTACAGTATGGTAGTTTTGCAAGATGTTACAATTGGGGAAAATTGGGTAAATGGTACATGGGATCTCACTGTATTATTTCTTACAACAGCCTATAAATTCATAATTATTTAAAGTAAAGTTTATTTAAGGAAACTATAAGCAAGGTGAAAAGACAGCCTTCTGAATGGGAGAAAATAATAGCAAATGAAACAACTGACAAACAACTAATCTCAAAAATATACAAGCAACTTCTGCAGCTCAATTCCAGAAAAATAAACGACCAATCAAAAAATGGGCCAAAGAACTAAATAGACATTTCTCCAAAGAAGACATACAGATGGCTAACAAACACATGAAAAGATGCTCAACATCACTCATTATTAGAGAAATGCAAATCAAAACCACAATGAGGTACCACTTCACACCAGTCAGAATGGCTGCGATCCAAAAATCTGCAAGCAATAAATGCTGGAGAGAGTGTGGAGAAAAGGGAACCCTCCTACACTGTTGGTGGGAATGCAAACTAGTACAGCCACTATGGAGAACAGTGTGGAGATTCCTTAAAAAATTGCAAATAGAACTACCTTATGACCCAGCAATCCCACTTCTGGGCATACACACCGAGGAAACCAGAATTGAAAGAGACACATGTACCCCAATGTTCATCGCAGCACTGTTTATAATAGCCAGGACATGGAAACAACCTAGATGTCCATCAGCAGATGAATGGATAAGAAAGCTGTGGTACATATACACAATGGAGTATTACTCAGCCGTTAAAAAGAATGCATTTGAATCAGTTCTGATGAGATGGATGAAACTGGAGCCAATTATACAGAGTGAAGTAAGCCAGAAAGAAAAACACCAATACAGTATACTAACACATATATATGGAATTTAGGAAGATGGCAATGACGACCCTGTATGCAAGACAGGGAAAAAAGACACAGATGTGTATAACGGACTTTTGGACTCAGAGGGAGAGGGAGAGGGTGAGATGATTTGGTAGAATGGGAATTCTAACATGTATACTGTCATGTAAGAATTGAATCGCCAGTCCATGTCTGACGTAGGGTGCAGCATGCTTGGGGCTGGTGCATGGGGATGACCCAGAGAGATGTTGTGGGGAGGGAGGTGGGAGGGGGGGTTCATGTTTGGGAACACATGTAAGAATTAAAGATTTTAAAATTAAAAAAAAAAAAACACACACCAAAATGTAAATCATGTACTTTCCTTGTTCAAGTCCTCCAGTTGTTTACTGTGACTCTTAGAATAAAATGTATACTCCTCATGGCTACAAAGCCCCAAAGTTCACGTCTCCTGCCTACCCCTCTGCTCTCCTTGCCCTTCCTCTAACATACCAAGCTGTCCACAGGGCCACTGTGTTTGTTGCTCCTTACGTCTAACACACACTTCTCCCTGTTTTCCCAATAGCCAACTTTCTCACTTAACTCAGACTTCTGCTCAAAGGCTGCTCCCTCAGAGATGCCTCATCTAGCACCCTGTTTGAAGAACACTCCCCATCTTAACTAAATCTCTTTCTCAGTCTGTCTCTCTTTTCTCCATACTGTCTATAATTGCTCAAAGTTCAATAAGCTATAAAGTAATTTATAATCTGTTTGAAACCAGATCTTTATATGATTATGTTTTCCTTCTAGAAATAAGATGTAGAAAATGTTGAGGTCCTCTTTGACCATGAAAACTAAATTTATGTGTTTTCCCTACTCCTTTGTTAGATTAGTTTATCATCAGATGTTTTTCTGTGGACTACTATATATATATATACACACACACTTCCCAGGTGGCGCAGTGATAAAGAATCCACCTGCCGATGCAGGAGATGCAAAAGACGCAGGTTCAGTCCCTGGGTCCAGAAGATCCTCTAGAGTAGGAAATGGCAACCCACTCTGGTACTCTTGCCCAGAAAATCCCAGGGAGTCACAAAGAGTTGGACGTGACTGGGTGTGCACACACACACACACTATACATATATATATATATGTGTGTGTGTGTATATATATATATATATATATATATATATATATATATATAAACTTCCATGTAGATTATAAGCATTGTATTTTGTTGATATCCTCATATACTATACATTATTTTGCAAGTTGCTTTTTTTCAGTGATACAGGTTAGAAATGGATCTGTGGTAGTATCTACAGATATAATTTGTAGTTCATGGTGCAAGTGTCCCATGTTTTATTCAGCAAATTTATTTATCCTATTGAAGAATGACTTTTACCCCAAATTTTATTTGTTGTTTAAAACAATTACCTACACATCTTTATACACATCTCCTTGGGCATATTTGTGAGAACTAGTTTGTAATTTGCATTTAATTTCCTTTATAGTACAATGACTGGTAATGTGAATTTCAATTTGAAAAAGTATGGTTTTTTCTTGCTATTTTTTGTTGTTGATTTCTAATTTTTTCTAATATGACTGATGAATAACCCTTGTAAGACTTACACTGATGTTTTGAAACCTTGTTATCTTCTTTATGTCCTGATAGAAAATCTTTTTTTTTTTTTTGGTGTGTGTGTAAATGTGCTTTAAAAAAATGTGTTTTCTTTCATGCAGCTTCTCATGGTGCATGTGTGTGTGTGTATTAGATCAGATTTTAAAATGTAGGATGAAAATCCTCTGTACTAATATGATTTTCTGTTTTCTCTGTTCATTTCTGATATATGTTTTATTTCCTACTGTGAACTATAGATTTATCCATTTCTCCTTGGAATATCAATTCTTGCTTTATAAGTTTTGAATTTATGTTGTTAGATGATTAAAATTTATGATTTTTATATCTTTGTATTAGATTGTTGTTTTATCAGTATGTCATGACCTGCTTGAAAGCTCTTTTAAAGCTTTTGCTTTGAATTTTCTTTTGTGTGCTATAGCCAATTCAGATTTATTTTCCTAGCATTCACCTTTATCTTCGACTTTCTTTCATCCTTTTTATAAAAGGTACATCATTTAAAAATAGAATGTGGTTAATTAGCTTGTTTTAACAAATTTGAAAATGTCTGTCAACAAATGAGCTAACTTAAGCACATTTATAGTTACTGTCTCCACTGAAAATCTGCTGTCTTGCTTTGTGTTTTCTCTTCACCGTGATATCTTTGTTTCTTCTCTCCACATTCTTGGATTTTATTAGATGCATCATGTTTGCTTTTTTCTACCTGCTTTTGTTTTGCATTTCCTAAATTGAAAATGATACTTCTATTTTTATTTGTTTAATGTTTCCTTTGTCTCTTTAGCAGAAATGTTCAAACTTATACTTTTTAAAACAATGATTTAAATTAATTGAGCATCTATATATACACCCTAAAAGACATGAACTAAGATGTGTTTGCATCATTTAACTTCCAATTCTGTCCTCCACCCCCACCTCAGGCACCTCTTCCCTTCCTCCCCACATACATATGTGTTAAATGTTTTTTTTAAAAATGTTTTAATAATCAGTACCTATTTAAACTTTACAGTAACACTGAATAATTAACTTACCACTACTTCTTGAATTTCAATAATTCCTCCTGGCTTCATTTTTCTACTTTCTCTGGTATCTTCTTTGGTAATTCTTTTACAAAATACCTCTCAGGAACCCATATGGTGAGCCTTTATAGATCTAAAATTCCTTTATATTAGTCCCACTTTTGAATCATAGTTTATCTTTCTATAGAATTCTATGGTATGAGGTGGCTTGAGAGCTGGTCTCTGGGCAGTGTGCTATGGGCCCTGCCAGGCCTCTTGAACAAATGAGTTCTCACAGACTGTTTCCATTCAAGGTGGACCTTCTCCCTTTCTCTCTGTGTAGAGGTGTGTGTGTGTTGAGGGTGTGTATATGTGCATGGGCAATGTATGCTTGAGGATCTGTGTTTCCTGGCTGATTGAAAATTGACTACACGGAAAGCGTTCAGCATTGCTTCAAGGAAACATGGGAGATACAGAGCTGCTCAGCCATCGCCCCAAAGCTGTTGCACACAACTTTCCTGAGTGCTTTCCACTGAGGATGACAGTGCTGTCTCAACACCCATGGAGAGGCCTTTGTTATTTTGCTATAATTGATATGTAATTGAGCTTCCTACTCTTCCAGGTGATTACCTTTAAGACAACTTTTCAGTATGAACTCTTGAAGATAGGGGTGTGTCTTCGTCCGTTTCGGGCTGCTGTAACAACAATATCACAACATTCACTTCCCACACACAGTTCTAGAGAAGCTGAGAAGTGTGAGATCATGGTGCCAGCAGATTCAGTGTCTGGCTAGAATCTGCTTCCCTGACTGCTGTCCTTTTGCTATAATTACTCATGAGCCCTAAGAGGTGAGGGATCTCTCTGGGTCTCTTTTATAAGGACACAAATAGCAAGGGCTCTGCCTTCATGACCTAATCACCTCTCAAAATATCTGACTCTTAATATCATCATTTTGGGGGGGTTGGGGTTTCAACATATCAATTCTGGAGAGTGTAAACACCCAGACAATAGCAGAGTATCATCAGTAGCTATGAGTCACCAGGCCCTAATGGGTCTGAAAGCTCATTAGATGAATGAGTTAATGTCCTATCCTAACTCATTCTCTTTGTATCTTGTGTTTCCCTGGTTTATCTTTTCTTCTGACTACTACATTGTTATTATTTGACATCATTTAGCACTGTGCTCATCTTGTCACAAAACCCTGCTACCTTCCTCTGCGGTACACTGTAGGAATGGCGGAAGAGGAAGACTCCATAGAAAGAAGACGTTTATGGAAATCATCAAGAGAATGGGGAATGTAATTACCACTGGTGTAAAGTGGAAATAACTTTCCTTGCTTCTTTATTCATTCATTTAGTAAGTACTTAGTGAGGATCTGCCATTGCCAACCACAGTTTCAGGCGCTGCAGATAAATTATGGACAAAATGCAGGTGATAAATGTGGCCTTGAAATATGTATGCTATTGGGAAAGACAGAGGTAGTTATTTGAACAAGACAGTTTTTTGTGGTATTCTACCAAATCACAGTTACAGTCTCTGGATTTATATTTTTTTGGTGCACATTTTTTTTAATTAACTTTTGCATTCATGTTCCTTTTGATTCACTATTGCTGTACAGTGTGGGAAATTCATGAATGTTTGAGAAATAACTGCTTCATTAACAGTAATTAATCCATTCTCCACATAGCAGCCAAAGTGACCAATTAAAAACACAAGTCTGATTGTATCAGTGTATTGCTCAACACCTTTCAATGGTTTCTTCTTCTTCTTAGGATAAACGTGTGTCTTTGATGTGACTTCCAAGTCTGCCATGATCTAACCTCTGGCTACTTCTCTCTCTTTCTTACGTCATGGTCTTCCCTCATCACTCTTGGCTGTCCCCATGCTAGTTTTCTCTCATTTCTCAAACTTTCAACACTTCAATCCACTCTGGGTTCTGTTGGCATGAATAGTTTTCCTTCTTCTCCAACTAATTCCCAGCTACCCTTCCTGTTAATTCTACTCACCCTTCAAAATTAGCTCATATATCCAATGAGTTATTCTCTGAGACTCCACTGAGTCAAATATATTAAAAACTCCCCTGGTACCCTATTCTGATTCACAGTGCTTATTACATTGAAATGAATAATTAGTTGTTTATTTTTTTCCAACATGTAAACTATAAATTCAAGGAGAGCAGAGTATACCTGTCTGGTTCATTGCTTTATCCTTTGAACTTAGCTTAGGTCATAATACACTATAGATGCTCAGGAATATTTGTTGATAAACTAATTCAATTGTTAAGTAGATTTACTGTATGTGAAACACACTTGTCTGTGTATAAAGTCATGGATTAATGCTTCTATCGATGATGGACATAGTAATATTTTCTCTTGGATGGGAATACAAGAGGAGTACAACTTCAGAAAAAATGACAAAATGCACATTAGGGTGTGCTCTTGGATGAGAGATGAAATGAGTTTTGAGGAGGAGAAATTCTTTTATATTTCTTGAGTGTTCTGATATTGACTTGCCTAAATTGAACTACAGTGTAAACCAAGGGTCCCTTGATGAAATGATCACTCAGCTTTTGTTCCTTTCATTTTGTTTTTCTTTCAAAAAGCCCTCTGGATATCTATCAAAACTACAAAGTGGAAATTGGTTAGCTTCATTTAACACCATATCCTGCTGCAAAGGCCTCACATCAAGGAACTTGCCATTTTACATTCTTCTTATTTTAATAGTTTTCCCAACTTCAAAAACTTGGAGTTGTAGATAGCTAAAGGCTCCCATCATAAATCCCTCGAAGATTCAATTCTATGAAGATGTTAAAACCCTGGTGTTTCAGCAGCCAAAGGAATATAAACTCTGATTCTTCATTGCCAGACTCTGATGAAATCACACTGATTAAATTAAGAGGCCTTTGGCAGCATGCACTGACTCTCTGGTGATTTAACAGGTAGAATTCCTTTGCCTTGGCTGACAATATATATATGTCACTTAATCTCTAGCTGTTATTTTAAATTTGAGACATTAAAAGTTTTCTGGTTTTCATTCAAATTTCACAAGAATAAGACAGGAAACCAAAAGGTCATTTCCTCATAGGAAACGGTATTAAGGAGCAAATCATTCTTTCTTTGATATTCTTATATTGTGTTCATGAATATGAAAGCTTGTAGATGGAATTTGCAATTTATATAACTATTTAATGAGAGTATAAACTTTACAAGTAGAATTTTTAGTAGATTTTGGACTAAAACATACACATTTTGATATATGTCACAGATACCACACCAGGAAGGTGTTCTTGTTGTTTTTTTTATTACATCCCCTTTTTTCATGTTTGATATATTTCCTACTAGAGACTACCTTGTTTTGTTGAATTGTTAGTCCAGCATTAGATGTTTTGACAATAAAAATAAGTGTTTTCTATAAACAACTGTAAATATTTTTTCTTTTATAAAATAATATTCTATATTTGTTTGTAATTAGCTTTGTTTTAGATTTGTGTTAGGAATGTATTATCTGCTCAATGTTTAGCATTCAGTTTTTAAAAAGATATGCTCTGTATATCCCAGCTTAATTGAGGATTGTTGTAACTTGTCATGATCAGCTAGGTCAGGAACTTTTTCATTTCAAATGCTGACTTGGTGAGGTGGTGTCAGGAAGTACTTAATGACCGAAAGAAACTAGAGAAAGAGATTAGCAATTATATTCACATTGTAAGATCTATGTAGCTCTTTATTTATTCAACTGACCTCTAACTCAAGTCAGAAAGTCATTTAAGTTCTCTGTGATAGCCTACAGATGATAAATCTTCCTGTTGGCATTCCTTTACCTGAGTTAGCATTCTAGAGTTGTCTGTTTTCAGTTTTGTGACTGTGGCATTTGAAGCTTTGTGTAATTGGTTGTCAAAACTTGACCATTTCTTTAATTTGTTATTGGGCAGTTCATCAAGCATTCTTATAAGTATTATCATGGAAGGAGTTATAGCTCTGCAGGAATTCTTCTGAAGATGGACTCCATTCAGGAGTAGAAATGTTGTACATTTTAACCAAATAATGGAAAACATCCTTGCATGGGGAGCTCCTTATATAATAACAGAGCTAAAAGAAATGGAAACAGAGCAGTTACTACTTACCTAGCAACTCCACTGGACCAAGCTCTGTGATAGGTACTTATGTGGCATGATCTTTAATTCTCATAACTGCATTAAAATATGGCTATAGTACTGAAACAGTCTACATTTAACATGTGAGAAACTAAGGCATTGATTTCTTAAGTAGCTTACATATAGTCACCTAGCTAGTAAGCAGAAGAGCCTAAAATTCAAGCCAGTGCATCATTCAATGGTAATATACACTACTAGCCCCCCACCACTAATCCCTACCTCACCCCCAACAAACACACACTTTTTGTATCTTTTGGCCTCCAATTTTATCTTTATTTTTTACTACAGTAGAATTTCTTCTCCTCTTATCAAAGATGGTTTGGTTTATTACATTATGTACCCCAAATGTAAACCATTTTTTTAGATGTCAAATTGAAGAGTTTTGCTCCTTGGAATCATACTAAGAACTTTGATATTTAAAAGTACTCTCATCATCATTTTTCTTACAGAAGAGGCAATAGCATGTTCTGTTATAAACTCTTTTAAGTCTTTATTTCCAGATCAGTGAATATAAAATCCAGACAAATATGCTGGGCTAAGCATAATAATGGCCCTTCAAAGATGTCCCTGTTCTAATCTTAGATACTTGTGAATGTTAGGTTACATGAGAAAAGGAACTTTGTAGATGTTGTTAAGCTTAGGACTTTCATATTGGGAGATTTTTCATAGATTATCTGAGAGGGCCAAATGTAAGCACAAACATCTTTAAAAGAAGAAAAGGCAGGTGGAAATGATGGTCAGAGGCAGAGAGAGAGATTGAATGATGATGCTACACTGTTGACTTTGAAGGCAGAAGACGGGATCCTGAGTCAAGGTCTGCAGGTGGCCTTTAGAGGCTGGAAAAAGGAAATGGAAAAGAAGTGCAGACCTGCTGCCCCTTTGACTTTATATACAGTAAGGCCCTTCTGACCTTCAGGACTATAGGATAATGAATTTGTGTTGCTCTAAGTTATTTGTTAAATCTGTGATAGGAGACTAACACAGATGCTATTGATTTAACTTTAATTTTAGATGTGAAATCAAACATAGATTGCCTTTTTTCCTCAGTGGGAGCCCAGTAGTTCTACATAGAAGGTGTTTAGGAATAGCAATGGTGATTGAAATGAGGAGCTGGGAGACTCATATTGATACTATCTTCACACAGCAAGTCATCTTTCTTTAGTAAAAAATAAAGCTATTGTTTATTTTGTATTATTCCATATTTATTTATTTATAGCTTGATTTAGGACTTCCCTGGTGGCTCAGATGGTAAAAGCATCTATCTACAATGCGGGAGACCCAGGTTCAATCCCTGGTTCGGGACGATCCCCTGGAGAAGGAAATGGCAATCCCTCCAGTACTATTGCCTGGAAAATCCCATGGACAGAGGAGCTTGGTAGGCTACAGTCAGTCCATGGGGTCGCAAACAGTCGGACAGGACTGAGAGACTTCACTTTCACTTTTACTTTACTAGTTTTGGGGTTTGGAGGAAAGTAAAATTACACTTGAGTTTCTTCTTGTGTAAAGGGTGTTTTGAAGATAAAATTTGGCAATGGATCATCCCCCATAGAATAGAATAAAGAAAATAATGTTGCCTGCCATTCCAGTTCTCCAAAGATTGAGCCCTTCACCACTGTAATTGCCCAACAAAGTTATACCCTGAGGGGGATTCAGGGTGGAGAAAACTAGGAAGCATTCTGTGCTTAGGATATTGGCCCTAGATGGTTTAGATACATTTGAGATATTAATATAAATAATTTCAGTGATCCTCAATTCTTACATCTTCCCATGAACAGGTAGCAAAGCACTAAAACCATTAACTTGTGTGTGTGTGCTGCGTGTGCTCAGATGCTCAGTCATGTCTGACGCTTTGTGACCCTGTGGACTGTAGTCTGCCAGGATCTTCTGGCCATGTCTTGATTTTGCAGGCAAGAATACTGGAGTGGATTGATATTCCCTTCTCCAGGGATCTTCCTGACCTGGGGAATGAACTCTGAAGTACTCTGCATGGGTCAATCTCTTGGTTACATTATCCAAAAAAAAAAAAAAAAAAAAAAAAAAAAGGATGCAAGATGTTGAAATGCATAGGTGTGGGAACCGTGATGCCTATTTTGCCGACCAAAAAGTCACTTTTTGTTATTCTCTGACCCCTGAGCAACCCTGTCCTCAATACCTAGACCTGGGAAGGTTTTCTTTGATTTTCTTGCCAATCTCACTGCGCCCTTAGCCAGGACCTGGGCGCTGCTTTCCTGGAATCTGGAAAAGGAGGTGAGAGACTTTTCAGCTGTAGTCCTTCCATGAGAGTCCCAGCATCCCATAACTTTTTTTTTAAAGCTACCCTGTCTCTGAATCTCAAATGAAACTCATTTTTATGCAGAGCAGTATAAAGAGCATCAGTTGTGAATTCTGATAGACCAAAGTTTGCATTTGAGCTTTCTCACTAATTAGCTGTATAGCCATAGGTAAATTGTCGTAACCTTTCTGAACCTAAGTATCTAATCCATAACATATGAATAATAATGCCTACCTTGCAGCATCTTTACAGTATTGAGCTGAAATAATGTATGTAATGGGTCTTGGACAAGGTCTTGATTTTAGAGGGCAACCAAAAATGGCCAGGAATTTGCAATAGTGTTGGGGGCATTTTAGACACTAGAGAGAGTGAAGTGAAAGTTGCTCAGTCGTGTCTAACTCTTTGTGACCCCATAGACTATACAGTCCACGGAATTCTCCAGGATAGAATACTGGAGTGGGTGGCCTTTCTCTCTTCCACAGGATCTTCCCAACCCAGGGATTGAACCCAGGTCTCCTGCATTGCAGGAGGATTCTTTACCAGCTGAGCCACAAGGGAAGCCCAAGAATACTGGAGTGGGTAGCTTATCCCTTCTCCAGAGGATCTCCCTGACTCAGAAATCAAACCGGGGCCTCCTGCATTGCAGGTGAATTCTTTAACAACTGAGCTATGAGGGAAGCCCACCAGGGAAAGGTGACTTAGTTTTCAGCAGTCAAAATATATCTTGATTCACATTATTGTACAGCAGAAACCAATACGACATTGTAAAGCAATTTTCCTCCAATTAAAATAAAATATTTCTCTAGAGCCTCAAATTTACTAATTCCATCTTTGTAAGTTTGAACGGTGAGAATTAAAACTAATTTAGAATTATCAGTGTATTCTTTCAAACTGAAAATATACATTTTTACCTTTTTTTTTTTTTAAATGGTGTGATGGAGATAGACAGGCAAGAGTTCACAGGACTGGTCTGCATTGCCTGAAAAGCTAAGACTGGCTTGTCAAGCACATCTGCATTGTTAATAACTGTTTTAATTTGCCTTGTTCACATAATGGTTTTCTTTAATGTGAGATTAACTTCAATTAAAGCATTTTGTGGTTATGTTCATTCTTAGATTTTCCCTCTAATTGCTCTCTGTGTATTTCTTTTGCATTAGCACCAATTTACTTGTGCCTACAACTGCAGTTAGAATTAAGCTGAACTTTTGAATCTTAGCTTTGAGTCTTTTTTTCTGGGAAGATTAAAAATTGAATCTATTATTAAGCTAGTGAAAGGAAAACCCTGTAAAAATTCATACTATGATTATAACTGACATGGCTCCTTTTCTAGTGTTGAAAGGATTAGGGAGATTCAACATCTGTGTTATTGATTGTGTAAGATTCTTCATTTTCTCTCTCTTATTAGAAAGGAAAGTTTCCCAGGCAAAAGAAGATGCACGGCAGTGTTGTAGAGGCCTCTTTTATTGATTGTCATTCAGAATTGTAAAGTATTGACTGCATTGATTTAAAATCTTATGGACAATGAATGCTCATAATTCTATGTTTGAATGAGAGAGAGGGAGAGAGAAAAATTGGGTCCCCTGAAGACTGCTGAAACTGCCAATTAGTGACACTGGTTGTTACTTTCTATGAAGAAGGGCAGGGCTTCTTGCAACTGCAAGGCTATGATGATGGAATTCACAAGACTTTGGGATAGCTCCAGACAAAGTGATTACATGTTGGAGAAGACTCTTGAGAGTCCCTTGGACTGAAAGGAAATCCAGCCAGTCCATTCTGAAGATCAGCCCTGGGATTTCTTTGGAAGGAATGACGCTAAAGCTGAAACTCCAGTACTTTGGCCACCTCATGCGAAGACTTGACTCATTGGAAAAGACTCTGATGCTGGGAGGGATTGGGGGCAGGAGGAAAAGGGGATGACAGAGGATGAGATGGCTAGATGGCATCACCGACTCGATGGACGTGAGTCTGAGTGAACTCTGGGAGTTGGTGATGGACAGGGAGGCCTGGCATGCTGCGATTCATGGGGTCGCAAAGAGTCGGACACGACTGAGCGACTGAACTGAACTGAACTGCTGCTTTATTCCAGAAAGACAGTAGGTGCTTAGGGATCTTGGAGGAGGGGAACTAAAATATAAAATCAGAAGAACAGAATGTTTTCAGGTTTGGAGGAAGAAGTGATGTCTTTATGAAGAGACGGAACTTCAGCATCTACCTTCAGCTTCTGAAGTGTGTAGTAGACCCTCCGAGAGTGCAGGCCATTACAGAAATATGTGTTTATAACATTGCAGTGGGGGTGGGTAGCATCTCAAGGTGTTTTTAGTCGGCTGGCATAAATAGGTCCCTATACCATGTAGATCTTAATTTATATCATCTGTGCTTCAAGTAGGGGGCAATTCCCTTATGAGAGATGTATAGACTTTTCCAGCTTCTTGACCTGTAGTATTTCTTGAGGTCCTATTTAAATAAGATACAGAGGAAAGAAACAAGGTGAGATTTCTCAGTTGGAAGGAACATAAATTAGTTCACTTGTCTGACTATTGGGGCAGTCTGTGTCCTGGAGTAGGGAAGTGATTTATCAGAGAGGAAGTAAGGTATATGATAGAGCCACATTAGCGCTCAGGCTTATAAATCTACACTCCAATCACTTTCACTGCACTCACTGGAAAAACTTCAATGTAATCATTAGGGAAATTCCTATGATGTGTTTTAAAACAAAAATTAATTCAAAAGGGGTTATTGAATAGTTATTGTGTTTCAGACACTGTCCTCAGTGAATATAATAAAGATCCCTGCTTTACTGGAGCTTATCTTAATGGAGAGAGATACATAATGAATACATGATAAATAAATAAGCACCAAAGTGCATTGTATGTCAGATTGTGATGAGTGCTATGGAAACTAATAAATCAGGAAAGCAACAGAGGGAAGTGATGTTTGAGCAAAATATGAGCAAAGTGAAGAGGTGCATTTTAAATCTTTGGGGAAGAATATTTCAGTGGAAACAACAATGTTCCTAAAGAAAGAATGTACTTAATGAGCTTGAGACCTTGCAAGGAGGCCAAAGTGGCTGAGCAGAGTGAATAAGAGAGAGAGAGTAAAAAGAGATGAAGTCAGAGCCAACACAGTGATGGAGTACACAGGGCTTTTAAGGCAATATTAAGGATTTTTGGCTTTGAGGGATTTGATTATTAGTTTCATGTGTCAACTTGGTTAGGCTATAGTACCTAGATATTTAATCAAACACTAATTTAGATGTTGTCAGAGTATTTTGTAGATGCATCTGGCACCAATAATCTTGATTATAAAGGAGTTTGTCCTTGATAATGTGGCAGACTTCATTCAATCAAATGAAAGTCCATAAGAATAAAACTTGAGGTTTCCTGAGAGAAGAAAGTTAGCCTCATGACGTCAACATCAACTCCTGTCTGAGTTTCTAGCCTGCTAGACTGCCCTATAGACTTCAGACTTGTCAGCCTCCATCATAACCCTGAAGAAATCTCTTTATTTTGTTCCAGTTTTCTATATAATTTGTTCTATTGATTTGATTTCTCTGGAGCACCCTGGCAGATAGAAGTGAGACGGGAAACTATTTTAGGGTTTTGACCAGAGAAGAAATATGGTTTTTCTTAGGTTGAGAATAAGCTGCAGGGGTTCAAGAGTGGATGCAGGCTGACTAGTTAAGTCTATTGCAGTAACTCAGAGGTGAGATGTTGGTAGCTTTGCATGAGGAGAGTAGTAATTGAAGTGGGAAAAATGGCAAATCCTGAATGTATTTTAAAGGTAGAGTCAACAGGGTTTGCTGATGGGTTAATGGAGAGTATAAAAAAAGGAAGAATCAAAGTTACTCCAGGTTTTTTGGACACATGTAGAAAAATGAGGTTGCCATGGACTGAAACTGGGGAAGATTTAGGAAAGATCAATTTTCAAGAGGGGATGAGATCAGAATTCAGTTTATCCATGGTACATTTGAGATTCCTATTAGCTATCTAAGTGTGTGTTGGGAGTAAGCAGTTGGACATAACAGTCTCGAATTTTATAAGAGAGATCAGGATAGGAGGTATAATTTATAGCCTCAAGAATAGATTAGATATTTTAAGAAATGTGTCTAGATAGTAGAGGAGATAATATCCAAGGCCTTGAGACCTGAGTACTCCAACATTAGCAACATGGGCGATGAAGAGGAAATGGCAAAAAGACCAAGATGAGGCAGCTAGTGTGATGGGAGGAGAACCAAGGAAGAGGAATTCCCTAAAAAATAAGTGAAGAAGGTGTCTGAGAATACGTCAACAATGACAAAATATTGCTTATAGGGTAAGATCTGCAAATTGATTATTTGATTTAACAATGCTAACCTTCATGAGAGCTGTTTTGGTATAGTGGTAACAAAAGTCTGGAGAGGAAAACAGGAGAGAAGGTAGATAGGGAGAATATGTTCTTAGGAGTTTTCCTATTGAAAAGAGTATTTTCCAGAAGGGTTGTGAGATCAAGATGCCTTAAAAGAGATGCAAATAAAACATTGAGTTTATATTCTAGTGTGAATAATTTTCTTGGGAGCTAGTGCTTCACTGGAAGTTCTGCTCATAGAGGAGCTAAGTAAGACTGTTCATCTGTAGCAATGGGAGAGAAGGCAGTGTACCTACAAGGGCTCAAATGCAGGCAGCTGGTAGATGTGGAAATCATAGTATGTGAAAAACCACTTCTGATGACTTTACTCTTCCAAGTAACAATAAATAAGACCATCAGCTAAAAGTGAGCACACATAAAGAGATGCTAAGATTTGAGGGATGAAGAGACTGACTGGTCACCCAGGGGTGGAATGGAAAAAGATTAAGAAAATGTGGTATATGGAAGGGCAGTATCACAGAGCTCTAGGCTTCTGTCTTTACTGTTGATTATGGATGCGGAAAACATATTTTTAAATTGATATTTTTATATTTTTTTGGTGGGCAGTTTTTGCTTGTTAGTAGGAAAGCAGGAAATTTCAGTCAGACTTAGAATGAATTCTGGTAAATGAGACTAAAGGTAGATTTTTCTTAGAATTATTACACCTCTAAAAATTGTGTTAATATAACAAATGCCTCTAAAACGTTATGTTCATATAGTTGAACATAATATGATACAATTAAACCTTGACACCCCAATTAGAATATATCCCAATCCCCAAGGTAGATCTTGGAGATTTAAGAGACAACCAGTATCATTAAGGATATCAAAAGACATTAAGTCTCATCCAGCCTTATGGATGGGAAAATGTCACTTGATATAATTAAATCTAAAACTATATTTCTGAGAACAATTTACAGTTGAAATTTTTACACTCATATACATAAACAAAAATGTAGACTATTTGGGAAAAATATATCCTTAATTGTCACATTTCCCCTGATGTGAAGTCGATATTTCAAACATGAGAATCGTCAAAAAACATGATTTGTCAGCTGTGTTTGAAAATAACTCTTCCTTTAGTATATTGCCAGACCTCCTTGTCTCTGAAATATTCAGTCCTCTAAAAAAAAAAAGAGCAATGTCTAGTTCTTTTTGGCACTTGTGAAATGATAATAGAAGCTTTGAATAGTTTTGCTTAGAATTCACACCTATTTAATTCCGAATAAGAACTGTTGAAACAAATAAGAAAAACAGTGTAAGAACAAAGATATGTGAATTCAGACAGGATGATCTAAGGAAACAGAGTTTTCTCTTTCATTTTAACAATGCTAAGAAAACTAAACTCCTTTAAAAGTTATCACTGGTGTTTATTAAAACAAAATTTTCTCTGAGCTGAAGATATGCCCTTGAGGTGAAAATATTTTTCTTCACCAAAACCTTGAGAAAGTTATAATTGACTAATAATTCTCTGCTTTAGGAAAAATACAACCATCATTGCAACTTTTATTGTAAAATAGTGGATTGATTCTTAACTAAATTTTAGAATACTATTATTTTGGAGTCCTTTATTGCATTCTTTCCGGAAGAAAGCCTCATAGTTCTCCTTTGATGAGTAGAGCTTATTTTATGTTTTACTTTGGAGAGAGTCATCTTGCATAGAGTATGGTAGCTGTGGAGTATGTTTAGATCTTCCTCCTGGAAAAAACCTTACTGTTCACTTGCCAGAGGAACAATTAACTGACACTTCTAGTTTTGTCACCATCAGGACCCATCTCAACTTTCAGGCCAAGGTAATGCTTTTCCTAGGCAGCCCCTGACCCACGATTGAGTAGGTTAGAGGTACTGGGCCTGGTCATTTCTGCCCAACATGGGACTCCTCTAAAGGGTGCATATTGGTCTGGAGCTCCAGACTCATTGCTATGAATTGGACATGACTTTTTCATACATGCATTGATGTCTGAGGGCTTCCCTTGTGGCTCAGATGGTAAAGCATCTGCCTATACTGTGGGAGACCTGGGTTCGAGCCCTGGGTTGGAAAGATCCTCTCGGGAAGGAAATGGTGTTTCCGTGATCAATCCACCTTCTCTCGTTTAGCTTCATAAGCCTGAATCCCTCCCCACATCCACATATTCATCATGCTCATAACTCTGTCTCAGTATTTGCTTCTCATAGGACTCAACTGATATATTAACATTCCCCTAAGATACTTAATATATGCTTGTTGAACATCTCCTACCCTATATGTCAATTACTATGTATGGGGTTGCAAAGAGTCAGACACGACTGAGCAACTGAAATGAACTGAACTGAATGCTAGATGTTGGGAATACAAACATCATTTAAACATGATTTCCATCCCAAGCAGCTCACAAACTAATTAGGAGGAGAGCACCATAAATAAGAAATGCAAAGGAGCCAACACAAACATGGATCTATAACTATGGGGTTTCATTAGCTTTCAATTGCTACATTAAAAAATCTCCACAAGCTTAGCACACTTGAAGCAGTGTCCAGTTCTATCAGTTAGATACCTGGACAGGCTTGCTTGGATTCTCTGTTTAGGGTCTTAGAAGGTCAAAAATCAAGGTAACAGCCAGGCTGGGCTCTTATATGGAGGGTTTAGTGAATAATCCACTTTCAGTCTCATTTGAGTTTCTAGTAGAATCTAGTTCCTTATTGTTGCAGTACTGAAGTTCTTGTTTCCTTGTTGGGTGTCATTCAGCAGCCTTTCCTGTATTCTTTATCATGCAGCCCCTTCCATCTTTAGGTCAGCAATGGTGTATTGAATCTTTCTGATTCTTGGAATCTTTCTGACCTCCTCTTCTACTGCCATTCAGAGAAAACTCTGCTTTTAAAGGGCTCATATATCCTACCTGGATAATATCCCCTTTGATTAACTCATGGTCAACTAATTAGAAGCTTAATTACATCTGTAAAATCCTTTTATTAATTAACATGGTCAGAGCTTGAATGAATTCTCTTCAAATTCATGGTCCTGGGAACTGGGCAGAAAATCTTGAGGGACCATTTTAGAGTTCTACCTACCATAGGGATGTAGAGGAAGGGTTCATAATAGTGAAGGTGAGGAGGGGAAATCTACCAGGGCGAGACGAAGGCTGAGCTGAATTTTTAAAGGGTAATAATAAAGTCAAATTGGGAAATTTAAGCCAAAAATTGAAGATTTGAAGTAATATATTATGAGCCAGCATACATAAGTAGGACTCTTTCTTAAGAACAGTGATGGTATGTCCAATAAACTAAACTTAGGAATTAGGTTTTATTGTTGGGAAACCATCCTAGAATTTTAAGCAGATGATTGGTATGTATGTTAGAGAGTGACTTGTCAGCAATATTGGAGAAGGAAACGCCAATACACTCTAGCATTCTTGCCAGGGAAACCCCATGTACAGAGGAGCCTGGCATGCTAAAGTCCACCAGGTTGCAAAAGAGTCAGACAAGACTTAGTGACTAAACAACAGCAACAACAGAGGCAACAATATAGACAGGAGATATTACAGTGTAATACCGGAGCCAGAGGGCTCAACTAGAAGCTGTGAAGACTGTGCATCTGAGAGACAGTGGTCGTCTGAATCAGAACATTGATAGTGGGATGGGGAAGAGAAGGACGTTTATAATTTAGGAGGTAAATTTTGTATCACTCAGTGATGGATTGCGTGTGGAAAATGCTAGAGGTGAAGCAGTCTAGGATGACTTTTAGTTTGCTGCTGCTAAGTCGCGTCAGTCATGTCTGACTCTGTGCGACCCCATAGACGGCAGCCCACCAGGCTCCTCTGTCCCTGGGATTCTCCAGGCAAGAACACTGGAGTGCGTTGCCATTTCCTTCTCCGATGCATGAAAGTGAAAAGTGAAAGTGAAGTCGCTCAGTCGTGTCTGACTCTTTGCAACCCCATGGACTGTAGCCTACCAGGCTCCTCCATTGTTCGGATTCTCCAGGCAAGAGTAGTGGAGTGGATTGTCATTGCCATCTCCGACTTTTAGTTTAGGTAGCAGTAAGTGGGACTTCTGTAAATTGGTTAAGGGATGAGAGCAGGGCAGGCTAACTGGAGGGAGTTGGAAGGGGTAGGATGATGATGAATTCAGTATTTGAAATGTTGAATCTGAAATAGTTGTGGAACATCCATACCATCAACTTCTGTCTCTCTACTGGGTCAGTACAAAACATATTCTTTTAGTTCCCATCAAAAGTAAAACCGGAAATCCTCCCTGAATCTCTCATAGCCCTCATGTTACCAGCTTATACTTTTTCTTGCTCTTCCATAGCTAAACTTTTTCAGTCTCCTTTCATTGACTTTCTTTTTACTTTTCAGCTCTTCCTCAGCTTTGCTTCCTACCCAACCATTCTATCAAAACTGCTTTGTCAAAGTCAGAGGTGGCTTTTGTGTTGGCAAGCTAAATGGACATTTTTGTCTCCTCAATTTACTCAGTGCCCCAGCAGTATTTGATGTAATTGGCCTGCTACTTAAATCCACAAATTGACTTAGCAGTACTCACTGCAGACCTTGAAAATGAGAAATAATGATCACACATGCAGTTCATTACAACAAAATGAAAATAATACCGAAATGAATAATGCAAGCCATTTATTTAAGCTGTTCTCATTGTGTTTTCCTCTCAGCAAGCTTAAAATAGTAGACTAGGTAGTTCAAACTGCATGTATCAAAACTATGTTTTTTTTTCCTTCCTTAGAAGAAATATCTTCTTACATCAAAAGCTAAAGTCTTTGCCTATGCTTGATCTTGTCCTTTCATAGGTCTTCTTAAACAGGCCTGAAGAGGTAAAAACAACAACAACAACAAAAACTTTACTAAGATTTAAAAACAAGCAGGTAATAAATGTTGACCAGATTTCAGAGGCAGAGAGAGAGGTGAGATTGAAACTGATTTTGAGGCCAAGTCATCCACTTTTTTCATTGTTACACAGCATTCATTCTCATGCAAAAAAAACTACTGATTTTCTCTTCATTTATCTAAGTTATGAAATATTACAGGAAGAATTTTATAAGTTACATGTATGGAACATGCATGTTCTTACTATCTAAGAAATAAATAATTGAAAAATAATTGCATCAGTTTATTTCCCAGTAAACCATTGACTTAATTTTAATATTTTTCATCTATTTCTTTATAGTTTTGCTCGATATATATCCATGGGGTCGCGAAGAGTCAGACACTACTGAGCGACTTCCCTTTCACTTTTCACTTTCATGCATTGGAGAAGGAAATGGCAACCCACTCCAGTGTTCTTGCCTGGAGAATCCCAGGGACGGGGGAGCCTGGTGGGCTGCCATCTATGGGGTCACACAGAGTCGGACACGACTGAAGTGACTTAGCAGCATATATATACATATATATATATATAGTATATAGTCTGATTTGCATGTTTTCATCTTTGTATAAATGAACTATTGAGGATATAGGTTTTTGTTCCAAATATTTGTGCTTTATCCATATTGAATATTCAGTTGGTGTGAATTCATTTTCATTGTTGTTTAATATTTTAATATATGATTATGTTGAAATTCATTTGCCTGTTCTTTTGGTGGACATTTAAGTTGTTAACTGATTTTGCTGTTTTTTTTTTTTTTGGAATATCTTCTTATGAATGTATGTGATCATTTATCTGTTTATTAATATATACTTATAAGTATGCCTTAATTGCTAGGTATTGCTAGTTGCTCTAAAAGTAGTTGTGGAATATGAAAATTCTCATTTATTGTTATTTCTCAGACATTATTTTCAGAAATATGAAGTAATATCTATAGTAGGTTTTCATTTTCACTGCCTTCTTTTTTACCTTGATTGCCCGTCTATTTGTATATAAAACTTAGTCATTGATTTTTGTTTTCTGTCAACTGCCTGTTTGTATCTTTTGATATTTTACATTGGGTTCATATATTTTTCTTTATTGGTCTGTATAATTCCTTCATATATATGGGCAAATAAATGTGGTAGGTATTGTGTGTGCGTGTTAAGTTGCTTCAGTTGTGTCTGACTCTGCAACTATATGGGCTGAAGCCCTCCAGGCTCCTCTGTCCATGGAATTCTCTAGTCAAGAATAATGGAGTTGGTTGGCATGTCTTCCTCTAGGGAGTCTTCCTGACCCACGGATCCAACCTGCATCTCTTGTGTCTCCTGCATTGGCAAAAGAGTTCTTTACCACTGCCGCCACTATTGACAAAGGTAAAGCTATGGTTTTTCCAGTAGTCATGCATGGATGTGAGAGTTGGACCATAAAGAAGGCTGAGTGATGAATTGATGCTTTTGAACTGTGGTATTGGAGAAGACTGTTGAGAGTCCCTTGGAGTTTAAGGAGATCAAACCAATCAATCCTAAAGGATATCAGTCCTGAATATTCATTGGAAGGACTGATACTGAATCTGAGACTTCAATACTTGGGCCACCTGATGGGAGGAACTGACTCATTGGAAAAGACCCTGATACTGGGAAAGATTAAAGGTGAGAGGAGAAGGGGATGGCAGAGGATGAGATGGTTGGATGGCATCACAGACTCAATGGACATGAATTTGAGTAAGCTCCTGGAGTTGGTGATGGACAGGGAAGCCTGGCGTGCTGCAGTCCACAGAGTCACAAAGAGTTGGAAATGACTGAGGGACTGAACTGAGCTGAACTGATAGCATTAGCATTAGGGTCACCTGCTCTTGGTTTTTTCTTTTCTCCCCTATCAGCCCCTCTCTTTACCTGCTCCTCCCAACCCATACCACAAATCTACTCTCCAACTCTAGGTTCAAAAGGTACTTACTGTTTAGTTCAAATGGTAAAATTAAGTTATCATTGCCTGTTTTTCTTCCTATACCACACTGATAGGACTACTGAAGCTTGGGAGGCAGGTGCTTGTCAGAGGTATGGCAAGTGTTTATGAGCTTAGAGATGTATTTGTGGAATTTGTTGCTAACAGTTACAAAGGAGATATTTGGAAAGGCTCTTGTCCCAACAATTATGCAGAAAAAGTCTAGTCAAGTGTTCAGAGTGTTCAGAGGAATTCTCTAGTGTTTGATTATGGTAGCCTCTGTGAATAATTTAAATGTTCTGGTTGAATAAGTAAACTCACCAGCATTTGATTCTTAAGGAATAGATAAAAAGATATATTCTTTTTTTTTTCATGTAACTGAAAATTGTCTCTCAAAAGTAGTGGCATTTCACTTTGAAAGAAAGTTGGATCCTTGCTTTTTCAGACACAAAACATTTTATGAGATTTTTGCAGTTTTTCAAAATTTTTGAAAAATCTCTACTTGCAATCTCTTAAAAGGCCACAAGCTGACAATATTATTCCATGGAAGTCAATTTCCATTACTGATGTTCCTTTTTGCACTGGGTTTCTGTCAATCCAAGTTTTTTTTTCTATACTGCTTTTTCTCCCTCTGCCTGGACCTGTCTTTCTTTTACTTTCTTTGCCTTTTTTCCTTGTGCTTCTCCCCGTAAGACTCCTTGTTTCTTTATCCTTTTTTTTACTTTCTCACACTACTTTTTTTGGGGAAAAAAATTTTAAGTTGCTTTTAATTTTATTTATTTATTCATCTAGGCCACACCACGTGGTATGCAAGGTCTTAGTTCCTTGATCAGGGATGAAACCTATGCCCCCTGCACTGTAAGCACAGAGTTCTAACCACTGGACTGCTGGGGAAGTTTCAGCTTCCTACACTCTTCTAACTATCCATAATATAGAATTACATTTTAATATAAATGTACATATGCATATTTATTTAATACATGCACATAGAAGTTTGAGCAATTTAAAACTGCATCATATGTCAAAAAATTATTGCTAATATTTTTCTATTGAGACAATGTCTTGGGACTGTGCATTCTGTTCTACTACATTTTCATTTGATGAGGAATTAACTCATATCTACTAACATTGATCTCTCATCGCCTCCTAAGTTTTGCTACCAATATTATTGCTTTCAATTATTCTGTTTGCTAAGATACTTAAGTCTTAATTTTTTGTTTCATACTTTTAGAACTATTTAAGGATATATCACTATGAAATAGAATAAAATTAAGACTCCTTTTAATTAAAAATAAATAAATAAATACAATTAAAATGAAAGACCCCCCCTTATCACTTTCCATATACCCCTCACAACCTTCACTATTCACTTTTGTATACCATATATGGCAAGCCACTCCAGTATTCTTCCTGGAGAATTCCACAGACAGAGGAGCCTGATGGGCTACAGCCCATGACATCACAAGATTCCAACATGACTTAGTGACTAAACCAGCTGGCTAACCATCATTTTGTATACTGTATTTTCCAGTTTGTAACATTTATATTCTATTAAGTCAGTAATTAATAGAATTCAGTTAAAATTAATTTACAGTGCTTTGCTTGTAGGTTGGGTTTCAAAATGGCAAATGAAGAAAGGGCTCCTATAATATAATGATTATACACACATAATCTACTTCAAGATTAAATATTCTGAATAGATCTACAGAAAAGGTGTGTAATCATATATTATACCAAAGAGAATGAGAATCTTGCAAGAGACAGGTCAGTGGGTATTCAGGTCCTTGTTCAAAAGCAAGTCATAATGAAAGATAAATTCCAAACTGAGAGAATATACTTGCAAATCACAAATCTGATGAAGAACTTTCTCCGAATACTTTAAAAAATTTCTAGGTTACCTCTTTAATATTTTTTTTTGAGGAAACATTCATAGGAGGTAAGAAATATGTATCTTTGGATATGTATTTTTGCATATCATAAAATGTTTTGCTTTCATGCTTGATAATAGGCCAGGCCCAGAAATCTAGGTTCCTTGTATATACTGACGCTAATTAAAAAGCCTGCTACCAATCTGATTGTCTTCAGTTCCTGATGAAAGCAGGATGTAAGGGAAAGGCTTAGCTGTAGGTAGTTTATTTTGTTATCCATTGAAAGTATCAGAAGTCAGAGGAGGAGATTGAGTTTTGTAAGGAAGAAAATTTAACTTACAGGTACTTTCTCTGGTGGATTAGATGGTAAAGTGTCTGCCCGCAATGAGGGAGACCCAGGTTTGAACTATGAGTCGGGAAGATCTCTTAGAGAAGGAAATAGCAACTCACTCCAGCACTCTTGCCTGGAAAATCCCACGGACAGAGAAGCCTGGTAGGCTACAGTCCATGGGGTCGCAAAGAGTTGGACATGACTGAGCAACTTGACTTTCACTTTTTACTTTCTCAAAGTAGCTACTGAGAGAAACAGGGCTCAATTCCTGCAGCATCTCCTGAAAACTGTACATAATATTGCCCAGATTTTTCCACCTGGAGAACAGGAGGATGGAAAACTAATATGCAGGCTACCACTCCTCCCTGGTTGTTTCTTTCTCAATGCATTAAGCTTCCTCTTACTGCTGCCAATTGTTCTGTCAATTCTTCCAAGTTCCTACAACGTCAGAGAAGATTTTGAGGCAAAATACAAAAGATGCGTGCATGATGTGTGCTGCTGTAGATGTTAGATGCTTGATTCCACATGGACCTGTCTACCGCAGCTAAGAATTAAATCACCTGTGAATTGATGGAGTGTGACCAGTGCACCAGCATTCTCAAGTTCACTCCTTGCAGTATAAAGATTTCCTGATATTCCACAATAAGTTCACTCTGTTTCTGATATTTCAAGGTAATTACCAGCTGAAATCTTTATAGGAGTCCACATTTAGTGTCTTTAGTGAAACAAACTGTAGTCGCTAGTGCAATCACTGCTCCCAAGATTGTGATGGATATTCATGAACTCTTTCCTCTAGGACACTTTCTAGATTTTTCTCATCTTTGGCCAGCAACTCAGCTGGTCAAAATTGCTTGAGGAAATTAACCAAAAGCTTAATCTCTGAAAAGTCAGTGTGATTACCCAGAACTTCTTCCTTGATTGCTGGTTATCTAATGCTGTTTAATAAGCCGCTGCAAAATTAGTGGCTTCAAATACCAATGCCTTACTATTGCTAGGGTATTTTTGCATTGACTAGTCTTAGCTGGGTGGTTCTTCCTTGGGATCTCTCCTATGTTTCAGTCAGATAGAGGCTGCTACTGTCATCAGAAGACACAATTGACCTGGATGTCCAAGATGGCTAACACACATGGTTAGTAGTCACTGATTATTGTCTTGGTGTTCAGCTGGGGCTATTGATTGGCACCTACATATTGCCTTTCCATATGTCTTAAGCATCTAATATATGGCAGCTGAGTTTCAAAGTTTTCCAAGAGACAGGAAGTGAAAACTGCCAATTTCTTGAGGCCATGACCTGGAACCTGGCATGGCATAACTTGCACTGTATTTTATTAGTCAAAGCAATCACACAGCCTGCCCAGATTCAAAGGTGTTGGCCATAAACCCTGCTTTTGGTGAGAGACTTGCCCTTTTCATAGAAATAACCCATGTTTGCAATTAACTGGTTTCTATATAGAAGGCCAAAGACAGATTTTCATTTAATTTTTTCCTGTTTCTCTCCCTTGAAGTCCAAGTTGATATCATTCTTTTAAAATCTTTGTTGATGTTATGTGTATCAAATTATACTGCAGTGCTTTAAATCAGTGGTTCTCAAATGATCTCCTCCCTCAGGTGACATTTAGAAGGTCTGGAAGTAACTTTTATTGTCAAAAGTGCAAGGAGGGATACTACTGGTGACTACTTCGTAGAGGCCAGGGATGCTCTAACATCCCACAGTTAAGAGTGCTAAACATCCCACAGTGCACAGGACATGAGAACAACCTCCTCCTGCCCCCTTAAACAAAAAATTGTCTGACGCAATATGTCAGTAGTGCCAATGCTGAGAAACTTGCTTCAGACATCAGTGACACTCATGACTCTTTTGGGGACTGGTTCTTCTCTATCTTTTGTTCCCCGTGGCAATGTCTTTCAGATTATTAGAAGCCTTTATGTTTAACACAGAGGGTCTACAAGGCCCTTTGTCTGAAATTGTCTTTCAGTTACTGTCTTAGTTCTTTCTGAGGCATATCAAGGAACTTACACTCCCATATGACTTGATCTTTGTTTTTAAGAAATTCACATTATAAGAATTTTTTTCTGAAGGAATCAGAGATGAAAAACAGCCTTATTTTTAATACCCTAAAGCTTGACACTTTATGTTTCATTTAAATTCTGCTAAAACAGACTTAAAGAGTTCTTCCTTTGTTTTATTTCTCTTCTTGTATCATAGGCAGCTGGTAAGAAGCCACTTAAAGTTTGAAATTTTGCCTTCAAATTTCCCCAGGCATTCACAATTCCCCTGGGTACTCTTTCTAGTCTCCTCATTAATGCGGGTGACAGCGTTGCCAAATTTTCTGTCATTACATAAAAAATGCCCTTTTTCTTTGCTCTTCATTTTTGTCACTGTATTCAAACCTTCACTAACAGCTTCCTCGAGGTCCTTCTCGGTTCCCTAATGGTCTTCTGCAGACTTTTCCAGCTTCTGTCCCATTGCATAGTCCCCAAAACTAATGCCAAGAAGGTTTAGAGTTTAGTTCTTCTTAGTAATAATGCTTACCTTGCTCCTGTCTGGCTGTGGCTGTTGAAACTACTCATTCATCACTGTCACCAGGCATGTGAGCACCAAAATTTTAGTTCATGTTTCCCCAAACTAAGCCTGAGTAAAGGACTTGGGTGCAGGCCATTTATTGGCAGTGAGATCCCAGGAAACAGAGCTGAGGCAGGAGAGTAGTGAGACAAGAAAGGAGAAAAAGACAATCTTAAGGTGCATTAATGACGTCACTACTGTGGGTCACAGAGGCTTGAGTCCACTAAGATTTTTTGAGAATGACATATAATGCCACGTAGAATTATCCTCTGGAACTACAGGGAGTTGGATCACTTATTTACCAGCTCCTCTGCTAGTAAGGTTGCTCCTGGGTGTAACTGTCTTGTACTCTGGAATATGCTTATGCATGAGTACAAGGGCTCCTAGGGCTTGGAATAGACTTTCGGGCAGAAAAAGACACAATGTGTGCCTCAGTTGGGATGCTCTCTTCTGTGCGATGTGTCCTAGTTCCCATGGAATATCTTCTCCAAATGCAGCTGAAATCACACGTAGGCAATGGACTGTGATGTGGCTGAGGGGCGGGGACATAACAAAAGTCTAGTACACTGAAACTTATTACTTGAGTTTATTTTTCTTTCTGGACTCTTAGCATTTTGTCTTCATTCCAGTTTTTTTAGAATTTTGTAATTATATGTCTAGGTGTAGGTCTTTTAAAATTCATTGTTTGGCATTTGGTGACACCTTTGAATAGAAGTCTCATATCTCTTTTTAACTCTGGAATTTTGAATTCCTATATATTTTCCCCCTCTATTTTCTTTGCTCTTTCTTTCTGAAACTTTTATTTGTTAGAAATTGGATCTTTTGTATTTTCCATCTCTTTGTCTTTTTGTTGTATATTTTAAGAGGTTTCTTTAGCAGCCAGCCTTTCCACTGAACTTTCAATTTCAGTAATAACATGTTTAATTTCTAAGGCATCCTTCTTAGATATCCTCTATTTCCTCTTCATGGCATTTCATTCTTGTTACATGGGTTTATTATCTTATCTAACAGAACTGAAGATATATACATAATATGTATGTGTGTTTATATGTATATATATATATTATTATCTGTGTTTCTTATTATCCATGTGTATTTGCACACACATTTTTTCCTTCTTATCTGTGGTATCTCCAGGATAAGCTATTTGACTTGTTCTTCTTGATAGTTTTCTTTGTACTGATGATTTTTTCCATTTGTCTCATGGTAATTAGGTTTCCATTCATCTTTATGAATAAAATACAGAGTTGATTAGGTTAAGTTGCTATAATATGATCCTTCTGCTGTGGATTTGTTAATTTATCAAGCCATCAAACATTTTCCTTATGCAGGAGAGCAGTGCTCAGCGTGTGTGTGTGTGTGTGCGTGCATGCTCATATGTGGTGGTATTGGCTACACAAAAATTTCATTTTAAGGTATGTAGATGAGAAGCAGGCAAGCATACCTTCCACAGGGTTCCCTCAGACAAAATAAGGACAACTTTAATCTTGGGACAGCATCCCACCCATGGAACACTGGCTGTTCCCAAGCAACTGATTTAGCTTCTTTAGAAAATAGTCCTCTGGTTCATGCTCACTGAACATGCAAGACCTGTCATTCACCGTTCACACTGGAATGGAAGTTTGCTGGGAGGAGCCAAGTTGCAGTGATGTGGACAGTTTTTAATCATTTCCTTTGATTGCTTCTCTATCATTATTTATTTCTCTCTAAGCCTGCCAAATTTTAGCTTCAGGCTTCTCACAGTTTCTCTAGAAAGAACAGTTTCTACAATTGCTGACACCTGTTCTTCTCTTCATATTCTGAACTATGGCTTCATCTGCCCTGCATAGTTCATCTGTCATCAAAATATCTGGTCTATGGATTGCCTCTCCATCCAAACCTGCCTGTGGTTATAACATATCTTCTAACATTTTGAGAGCGAGGAAAGGAAAATAAATATATGTTCTCAGTCTGCCATTTTATCCTGGAGTCTAGAAGTCTTTCTCTTTTCCATCGTATTAATTTAATAAAGCTTTATTTTTTTTCCTAGTAACAATTTAAACTCAATGTAAGAAATATTACATATTCTTTCTTTTTTTAACATATTCTTTCTGAAAATAAAAATATTTTATTTAATTTGACATGACTTACAAAGGATTTTTTCCTCCATTGATCAGTACAGGAGGGCAGCCAACCTAGTAGCTGCACATTCCAAATGGAAAATGTTTCCCCAAATGGTTATTACTTTTAAAGGAAGTGGTGCAGCCTTTGGGTTGATTGCTTATCAGCCACTCTTTCTTGAGTTCTGCCCTGTTGACACTGCCCACTCCCTGAAGGTGCTGCCCTATGCACCAGTGGTACTACTGCATTTGACCTTGTCTGCTTATCCAGGTCGGATAAGGTGATGGCACCCCACTCCAGTACTCTTGCCTGGAAAATCCCATGGGCGGAGGAGTCTGGTTGGACACGACTGAGCGACTTCACTTTCACTTTCACGCGTTGGAGAAGGAAATGGCAACCCACGCTAGCGTTCTTGCCTGGAGAATCCCAGGGATGGGGGAGCATCCCAGGGACGGAGGAGCCTGGTGGGCTGCCATCTATGGGGTCCCACAGAGCTGGACACGACTGAAGTGACTTAGCAGCAGCAGCACCAGCAGCTTATCCAGGTGATTTTCTCTTTGACACAGCTGGGGAGTGGGTGGCAATTGAGGCATCAGTGACCCTTCTATGCGTTTTCAGTATTGGATGGTCCTTTACGGCCACATTTCCACTATGTCTACAAGAGTGACAGCTAGTTAGGGTGGTTGGGTGGATGGGAAAATGAGAGCTAGCAAATATGAGAAAAAGAATTAAAACAAATCAGCAGAAAGGAGAGGTTAAAAGAATACTGTTCAGTTCTGAGACCTGTGATCCTCTCTGCTCTTGGGTTGTACATTACATCTTTGTAGCCTAGGTTTTTGGTTGGCTGGAGTGAGTTTCTATAACTTGAGGCACACATGTGCAAATTTTGAATGAATACATCTTCCCTTCAGTGAGATACAAAGAAAATTGTGTAATCCGTTGTTTCTAATAAATGCTGTTCTAAGCAATGAATCTGACACTTCTGGTCATGAAGCCAAACATTAAAGGGGTTCCACAATCTTAACACAATTTTAAACAATCCACAATAGTTTAAGAACTATTACTCTAAGATAAACTTCTTTAGCACCTTTCAGGAGAAGCACATGGATGCCTGAGGTCTTGAGGCAGAGGACGTTGACAGGCTTAGGGGAATGAACTGTGGGAAGAGTGTGACAAAATCATATAATTGTGACTGGGAGACTTAGAGAAGAGTGGAGTCAAAACATACAGGTCACGAGTGCCAGGAGCTAAAGGCAAATTGGAGACTGTTCTAACTGTGAAAATAAATGAAATATTTGGAAGGAATGGGAGAATTGACAAAGAGAAACCTCCCTGAAGTTTGCATTATATTATTACTCATTTAGGATCAAACTGCCCTCTGGTCCCTGAAACAGGGGTACTTGCTAAAAGTGTCAGTGTGACTAACCATTTTCTAAATATTGAGCAAGATTTAGGGTCAATTATGAATCAGGAAACAATATTAACAAATAGTCTGAACATTAAAAAAGCAATATAAAAGTTATACTGAAAGTTTTGAAGACTAAAATATTTCAGGAGAGATCACTTTAGGTTACTCAGAATGTAGACTCGTGAAATATCATTTCCTAAGGGAATTATCATGTGTTTGTCTTTGCAGAAATGCATATTCCCTTGGGAATTTTTATAAACATACATATAAATATTAGACACCAAGTGAAATGACTCCTCTTTTTGTCTGAATGCTTTAAAGCTACACTTAAAGGAAAGCAAGGAGGGCCAAGGGTCCAGCTAAGCTTTCCTTTCTGCATAGTCCCCCTTCTCCATTCCCTACACCATATTTCAGACTAATATAATTTTTCTCTTAGATTGTTTACAGTAAAAATGATGAAAAATGCCTATTATAAGTCAGTTCTCTCAACAATGTAGGTGGCTATCATGTAGCTGGCTATTATTATTTCCATCTCACTACTGAGGAAATAGTTCAGAGAAGTTAAGCATTGCCAAAGGTCACCCAGATAAAGTAAGTGGTAGAAACCTTTGGCCTAGTCTGTCTTCCTAACCACTACACACTCACAATACAGAATCTCCAAGTACTATTTCAGGTGACCACCAATCCTCAGCTGCCTTGTTGATAAATTTCCCCAACCCACAGGACAACCTGAAAGAGTAGGTGCTTAGATTTGTACCTAGTAACCTCCTTTGTCTTCATTCAAGGGCTTCAACCAGGAATGTATATCACACAAACAATGCTGATCAACTCATATCCTGAAAATTTGGAATTAGAGCAATAGAAGACGCCTCAGTCAAAGGAAGCTGCAGTGAGAGATCTTAAGAGGGCTAGGGTAGGTTTACTGCACGGCTGTGCCAAAGCCATGTGCAAAATGCAATTGTGGAAGGGCAGAAACCTCAGGAAGAAAGAGGAATGCACTCTGCACCACACATAATCTCTTGACAAGTATTTTTGCTCATCTTTCAGAAAGATTATAGCAATTTACACTCTCTACAACTGTTTGATAGTTCCCTTACCTTCATTAAAGCCAGATTTTTCTCTTTTTTGTTGTTGTTTATGTCATTTGTTTGGTTAAAATGATATTTATTTTATTTCTATGTTTGGGATTAATGGTGAGTTGAATATTTTCCATATTTTTCTGTTTTCTTTATCACTTCTATTTCTCATTTTCTGAAACTTCTGTTTATGTCTTTTGTTTCTATTGTTTTGATCTTTCTTTCCCCAGTTTTGAGATATAATTGATGTATAACGTTGTATTCGTTTAAAGTGTACAACATAATGCTTTGATATATGTATATATTGCAGAATAGTTACCACAATAAGTTGAGTTAAAATCTATTACCTTATCCACTTACAGGGTTTTTTCTTCTTATGATGAGAACTTGTCAGATCTACTCTCTCATTAACTTTGAAATAAAGAAATCAATTTTGGTAACTACAGCTGCCATGCTGTATATTATATCCCCAGAACTTATCTTTCTTATAACTGTGAGTTTTTACACTTTCATGCATTTCCTCTAGTAATATATAAGAGTTCCTGGTTTACTGACAACATGGTAACTTTTTATCTGTCATGTTTACATAGGTTTTTTCCTAGCATATTAACATCTACTTGATTTTTTTGCCTCTTGTTTTATCCCTTCTGGTATCATTACAGGAAAGCTGTTTCCAAAATCCAAATATAATCATTTAAAAAAAATGTTCCTAAATGTTCCCATGTTTAAAATGCTCCTATTTTAAAAATGTTCAATAGCTCTCTATTACTCACCAGTTAAAAATTATAAAGCCAGTGGACTGGCATACAAAGCTCTTCATTGACTGTTTGCTGCCTCTCTGCATCCTTTTCTAACTCCAATAATATTTATTTTTAACATTTGATTTTAGTGGTACAAACCATATGTGCATGCATGCTAAGTCACTTCAGCTGTGTGCGACCCTTTGCAACCCTATGGACTGTAGCCTGCCAGGCTCCTCTGTTCATTGGATTCTTCAGGCAAGAAAACTGGAGTGGGTTCCCACGCCCTCCTCCAAGGGATCTTCCCGACCCAGGGATGGAACCCACGTCTCCAACAGCTCTTGCACTGCAGGAGGATTCTTTACTGTTGCCACCTGGGAAGCCCCATAGAACATACCTGTAGAGTTAAATGATTCTATGTGTCTTACTACTTCTGTCTTTCCTTCCTACTCCTTTTTTCTACTCCGTAGGGCCACATTTTTTTTAATGCTTTTCATTGATCCTTTCTATGTTTCTTTGACTGTTTACAAGTGCATTCTTATCCTTCCTTTTAAAAAATTATGTATTTACTTTCAACTCTGAAAGATAAGAATTGCACTTTGTTGTACATTCGCTATACTCAGTGCGCTTTCTCTTCCTCCAGTGTAGGTAAGTGATCGTTGTTTAGTTGCTAAGTGGTGTCCGACTCTTTTGTGACCCTGTAGACCGTACCCTGCCAGGCAACTCTGTTCCTGGGATTTCCCAGGCAAGAATACTGGAGTGGATTGCCATTTCCTTCTCCAGGGGATCGTCCCGACTCAGGGATTGTACCTACACCTCCTACTTGGCAGGCAGATTCTTTACCGCTGAGCCACCAGGGAAGCCCACAGTTAAGTGCTAATTTTTTTCTGATAGGTACTACGTGGTTCTTGCATTATTATGCACATGTACATTTTATTTACAGCTGAACCATTCTGTTTTCATGGAGTTCAGTTCAGTTCAGTTCAGTTGCTCAGTCGTGTCTGACTCTTTGCGACCCTCTGAATCACAGCACGCCAGGCCTCCCTGTCCCTCACCATCTCCTGGAGTTCACTCAAACTCAGGTCCATTGAGTCGGTGATGCCATCCAGCCATCTCATCCTCAGTCATTCCCTTTTCCTCCTGCTCCCAATCCCTCCCAGCATCAGAGTCTTTTCCAGTGATTCAACTCTTTGCATGAGGTGGCCAAAGTACTGGAGTTTCAACTTAAGCATCCTTCCTTCCAAAGAACACCCAGGGCTGATCTCCTTCAGAATGGACTGGTTGGATCTCCTTGCAGTCCAAGGGACTCTCAAGAGCCTTCTCCAACACCACAGTTCAAAAGCATCAGTTCTTCGGCACTCAGCTTTCTTCACAGTCCAACTTTCACATCCATACATGACCACTGGAAAAATCATAGCCTTGACTAGACAGACCTTTGTTGGCAAAGTAATGTCTCTGCTTTTGAATATGCTATCTAGGTTGGTCATAACTTTCCTTCCAAGGAGTAAGCATCTTTTAATTTCATGGCTGCAATCACCATCTGCAGTGATTTGGGAGTCCCAAAAGATAAAGTCTGACACTGTTTCCACTGTTTCCCCATCTATTTCCCATGAAGTGATGGGACCAGATGCCATGATCTTCGTTTTCTGAATGTTGAGCTTTAGCCAACTTTTTCACTCTCCTCTTTCACTTTCATCAAGAGGCTTTTGAGTTCCTCTTCACTTTCTGCCATAAGGGTGGTGTCATCTGCGTATCTCAGGTTATTGATATTTCTCCTGGCAATCTTGATTCCAGCTTGTGCATCTTCTAGCCCAGCGTTTCTCATGATGTACTCTGCTTAGAAGTTAAATGAGCAGGGTGACAATATACAACCTTGATGTAGTCCTTTTCCTTTTTGGAACCAGTCTGTTGTTCCATGTCCAGTTCTAACTGTTGCTTCCTGACCTGCATGTAGGTTTCTCAAGAGGCAGGTCAGGTAGTTGGTATTCCCATCTCTTTCAGAATTTTCCACAGTTGATTGTGATCCACACAGTCAAAGGCTTTGGCATAGTCAATAAAGCAGACATAGATGTTTTTCTGAAACTCTCTTGCTTTTTTGATGATCCAGTGGATGTTGGTGATTTGAGCTCTGGTTCCTCTGGCTTTTCTAAGACCATCTTGAACGTCTGAAAGTTCACGGTTCACATATTGCTGAAGCCTGGCTTGGAAAATTTTGTGCATTACTTTACTAGTGTGTGAGATGAGTTCAATTGTGTGGTAGTTTGAGCATTCTTTGGCATTGCCATTTTTTGGGATTGGAATGAAAACTGACCTTTTCCAGTCCTGTGGCCACTGCTGAATTTTCCAAATTTGCTGGCATATTGAGTGTAGCACTTTCACAGCATCATCTTTTAGGATTTGAAATAGCTCAACTGGAATTCCGTCACCTCCACTAGCTTTGTTCGTAGTGATGTTTTCTAAGGCCCACTTGACTTCACATTCCAGGACGTCTGGCTCTAGGTGTGTGATCACACAATCATGATTATCTGGGTCGTGAAGATCTTTTTTGTACGGTTCTTCTGTGTATTCTTGCCACCTCTTCTTAATATCTTCTGCTTCTGTTAGGTCCATATTCATGGAGTTAGTCTCAATTTTATTTGCTTGATTTTCTGAGTGCTCATCACCAGTTCATTTACAAATGCTTTGTTAGAAATCTTAATCTCTTTTCAATGTTTAAACATCTCAGTATATCTCTTCAGCTCATTTCCTTTTCCTTAGAGGTATCCCTTTGGAGCTTTCTGACTCCCTGCTCCAATACCCACTGATTGCTCCATTGGCCTGCTGCACATCTGTTCTCATGGAATTGTTACTCAATGCAAGTTCATGTGGCCAACACACAGTAAGTCCCAACAAACAGAAATGTTTGAGTTTGGAGCAGAGAAAGGTTTATTGCAAGGCCATGCAAGGAGATGGGTGGTTTGTGCTCCCAAACCCCCTGGACCCCTCAAAGGGATTTGTCAGAGCATTTTTTAAAGCAAGATGAGGGAGTGGTATAGTTAGCTGTTGCAAACTTCTTGGGGTCAGAACCCTTTGTTCTTGTAGATATCTATATAGGTCAGGACAAGATGTTTTTGTAAACCTCTAACAAGACAAATGTTATTCTCTGTTCTGCAACTTTTTATCTCTATATGAATGAACACTTAAAGATCACAACCCTAAGAATAGGCTATCCTATATATTTCAGACTGTAGGCAACATTCTTTTACAAAAGGTGCAGAGCCCCCTTTTACAAAAGGTCTAAGCCCAGGGAACAAAGCACAAGGGTTAAAGGAACAAGAACAGATCTAATGAAGTCAGATTTGTTCTCTTTTCCAGGAGCTACCTTTACCCTCATCATCTGGATTCCCTTTTCCCTTCTCCTCTGTTGAATCCCTTGCTTTCTTTATCCTATATCTTCATCTCTCTTGGTTTATTTTTGTTTAGTCAGTGAAGTGGTTTTGCAATTATTTCCCAAAATATAGTGCATATATTTGAAATCTTAATTCTGTCATCACATCTGATTGACATTGCGGCTAAGTATAGAATACCAATTTGGAAATTATTCAAATAGTTTTCTAGATTCCTAAAATATTTTAAAACATTTCTAACACATTTGAAAAGCTGAATGCTATTTTTATTTCCTTTCTTTTGTGTGTGACCTGTATCTTTCTCTCTGAATATATCAGTATCTTCTCTTTGTTGTGAATTTCCTGAGACATTGTGATATGTGTCTTGATGTATGTTATGGGAGTTCTTGGTTAGTACTTTTAACCTGGACTCTCTCGTTCTTTAATTCTAGAGAATCAATTGGAATCATGAATAGACCTTTTCTTGAAATTCCTTTCTCTGTGTAGAAAATTCCTATTTACATTGCAAAGTGAAATTTTAAAAAAACCATTTATTGAGATAGCTGACAACACTCCCCACCTCAAAAACAAAACAAAGCAAAGAAAAATATCACCGCTAACAACCTGGGGCTATTATTTTCCCTTGTACATATATCTGTTACTCCCTTTTGTTACAGTGATTTTTGCTGTTTATTTTTCTGCTCAGACAATGGGTAGTTTGAGGGTGAAAGTGAAAGTGAAAATCGCTCAGTCGTGTCCAACTCTTTGCGACTCCGTGGAAGTCCATGGAATTCTTCAGGCCAGAATACTGGAGTGGGTAGCCTTCCCCTTCTCTAGGGATCTTCCCAACCCAGGGATCGAACCCAGGCCTCCCGCATTGCAGGCAGATTCTTTACCAGTTGAGCCACAGGGAAGCCCAGTTTGAAGGTAGAGACTTTATTTAAAAAAAAAAAAATAAATAAATAATAAAATAAATAATAAAAATAATAATAATAAATAAATAATTAAAAAAGTATATCCCTAATTCTTTTACATATTTGTCTTATTGAAAGAAATTCAGTATTTTTGAGAAAAAGGAAATGCCTGCTATAAAACAGTAAGTACTACAAAATAGAAAGAACAAACTGCTCTGTTTCTTAGTGGAGTGGGCAAGCTGTAGCGATGCTGTGGGTAGCCAAGTAGCTGTTTGTGAGCAACTGCCAGGTTCCTGCTGCTGGATTAAAAGAGCAGAGGTTTGCTGGCTTCTATTTGCCTTAGCTTGAGTGCAGCAGAGATGGAAATCTGATTTCCCGAGGAGAATGTCTTTCTGGTGACACTAGCAGGAAGCAGATCTTTCCATTAAATTGGATAGGTTACTGAAGGACATATAAATAGCTCCTTATGTGAGTGAAGGAAAGCAAAGTGAAACTTGGAGGCTAAAGGCAGGCAATCTAGAGGAATCAGCAGAAAACTAGTGAGTATTTTAATACCTTGTTTCAGGAAGAATTGCTCATTGGTAGTGTCAGAACTCTCTTGCATATATTTAAAGGACTTAAAACATACCTGTCATTCTCCCAAGCCACACATATATATCACCGCTAAAGAAATCTTCAGTTTTTTGAATTATATAACTTATTTACAAAATCTAGAAAGGAATTGTGCCCAATTCAAAGGATAGCTACATATTCAGTTCAGTTCAGTTCAATTCAGTCGCTCAGTCGTGTCCAACTCTTTGCGACCCCACGAATCTCAGTACGCCAGGCCTCCCTGTCCATCACCAACTCCCGGAGCTTACTCAAAATCATGTCCATTGAGTTGGTGATGCCATCCAACCATCTCATCCTCTGTTATCCCCTTCTCCCGCCTTCAGTCTTTCCCAGACTCAGGGTCTTTTCCAATGAGTCTGTTCTTTGCATCAGGTGGCCAAAGTATTGGAGTTTTAGCTTCAACATAAGTCCTTCCAATGAATATTCAGACTGATTTCCTTTAGGATGGACTGGTTGGATCTCCTTGCTGTCCAAGGGACAGTGTATTCATTTTCATAACAGTGTATAACAATGGCCACAAACAAGTATCTTTAGAATATCACAGTTTATAAAGCACTTTCATATATATCATCCCACTCAGCCCTTACTGGTTAAATAACACTTCAGATTATATACAGATTCTGTTATTATCCTCCTTTCAATGACTATAAACTAAAGTCAGAGACATTAAGTGTTTTTCCATGTTCATACAACCAGTAAGTTGTTAATATTGGATCCAATTACCTTTCAAGCCTTTTCTACTAAACCATCACTGAGGTATAATCTGTGTTGTTTCATTTAATTCTTATCTGCTGTCTCTGATTGAAAAATAAAAACAGTTTATTTTGCCGAGAGTTGTAATAAGCATAGTCTCCCTCCTCCTCCTCTTTCTATTTGTACCTTTCATCTTCTGAAACATGACTGCTTCTGGGTAAACCTGACATTGAATTCCCCATTGCAGTCCATTCCCAACAAAGATCTTTCATGCTAGTGAGCTTGGGTGTGGGAACTACAGTCTGGAAACTAGAGACATAGGTTATTCCCCTGAAGTTACTGGAAAAGTATTTATGGGCCCTGTGTTTGTACATCAGTGTGCAGATTAGTTCCTACTGTGGATTATAAGGGGAAGAAACAAGATTTACTAAACCAGCAATAGAAGAGAGACAAAGGGGCATGGAGGTGTGGGAGCTAGATGTTCCCTTTGTGAATCTTGTCATCACTGTCATTCTCTTACTACATATGAGAGAGGATCACAAGTTGACTTTTTAAAAATGTCAGTGTCATCATTAAATAAAATAAATTTTTTTTTCTCTTGGGCTTTTACATAAAGACTTCTGTGTAATACAAACTAAATTACTCTTTAAATTTTCTTCATATCTAATAGAATATAGTACATTAGTATGTGTCCGCTGATACATTACTCAGATGATTTGCAGGTATCATATGCGGTGTTTTTATGCGTGCATGCTTGTTTGTGTTTCTGAATGTCCCCAGAGTCTGCCTCCTTGTTTCTCATACATGCTGCAGTTGGTTTGTTGTTCTTCCGCACAGGGAATAATGAGTGAGCAAATTACAGGAAAGATGTTAAACAGCTGTTTGGGTTAAACTTTCTTAGCCTAATTGGCAGAAAATGACTAGTCTCACAACATGCAGAAGACGAAGTGTTGTTAAGCGAAAAAATTCTGGAGGGATGTTTGGATAATATGCATTTCTAGTTTGTAAATACAGTGGGTCACATATTACAGTTGGTGGCTACTGCTGTGTCTGTATACAGCAGCTTCCAGGTGTGGCTGTAGAAGGGTGTGCTTATTAGAGACCAATTATAACAGACAGAAGATCTTAACCTCTCCTGCTGTTGCTCCCTGGTTCCTGGCATGAAGCACTGATAAATTAGTCTGCAAACTTAAGATTCTTAGAAGCAGACCCCACAGAATACCCACAGGCTTTGAGACTCTCCTATAGTGACCTTGTTATTTCCCTAGCCTTGCCTCTGTTTAAGGTCCAGAATTAACCCACATACTATAACACTGAGCATCAAAGTTTTCTCATTGAGTTATCTGAAACATAACTGTGAAAATGCAAGACTGTGTGTCTCTTACAGAAGGGTGAGGTTTTTATTGTGGTATTTTAATACTCATCATAAGAGTGAAAAAGAATGGTCTGCTGATGTCTAATGCATGTGCAACCTCCTGCAAATTCTAGTTTCCAAGGGCTTCTGAAATATTTCAGGAAAGAATATGGAATGGAGGTTAACACAGACTTTAGAGTCAGATTGCTTGAGTTTATAACCTTAGAAAAGTGTTTTCTCTCTCTCTTCTCATTTGTAAAATGTGGAGAAAAATAATTCATTCCTCATAATTGAAAATCATTACTTTGAACACATCTCATAGTTAAAATGCAGTATGAGTAGTATTTAGAAGTATGGGCTTTGAACCTTCTACTGGGATGAAATCCAGGCTTCTCTACTTGTTACTCCTGTGACCTTGGGCAAATCACTCAACCTTTCAGTGCCTTAGTTTCCTCATGTGTGAAATGAGAATAAAAATGGTATCTATTTCATGAGTGGTCAAGCATGAAAAGTGATAACTAAGTCAAAACTCTCCCCTCTCACTTTTACTAAGATATGATAATTGACATATAACACTGTTTTAGTTTAAGGTATATAACATGATGATTTGATATATGTATATACTGCAAAATGATTATTACAGCAAGATTAATATCCATAACTTAACATGTACAATTTTTTTCCTTGTAATGAGAACTTTTAAGATCTACTCTCTCATTTTTCTTCAGTTGCCCAGTCATGTCCGACTCTTTGTGACCCCACTGACTGCAGCACACCAGGCCTCCCTGTCCCTCACCATCTCCCAGAGTTTGCCCAAGTCCATGTTCATTGCATAGGGGATGGCATCCAGCCATCTCATCCTCTGACACCCTCTTCTCCTTCTGCCGTCAGTCTTTTCCAGCATCAGGGACTTTTCCAGTGAGTTGTCTGTTTGAGTCAGATGACCAAAATACTGGAGCTTCAGCTTCACATCAGTCCTTCCAGTGAATATTCAAGGTTGATCTCCCTTAAGATTGACTGGTTTGACTTTCAGGAGTCTTCTCCAGCACCACAGCTTGAAGGCATCAATTCTTTGGCGTTCTGCCTTCTTTATGCTCCAGCTCTCACAACCAAATGTGACCAATGGGAAGACCATAGCCTTGACTATACAGACCTTTGTTGATAGAGTAATGTCTCTGCTTTTCAACACACTGTCTAGGTTTGTCATTGTTTTCCTGCCAAGAAGCAGTTGTCTTCTGATCTCATGGCTGCATTCACCATCTGCCATGATTTTGGAGCCCAAGAGGAGAAAATCTGTCACTACTACCACCTTTTCGCCTTCTATTTGCCATGCAGTAACAGGGCTGGATGCCATGATCTTAGTTTTGTTTTTTTTTTTTTTAATATTTAGCCTTAAGCCGGCTCTTTTACTCTCCTCCTTCACCCTCATCAAGAGGCTCCTTAGTTCCTTTTCACTTTCTGCCATTAGAGTGGTATTGTCTGCATATCTGAAATTGTTGCTATTTCTCTCGCCTATCTTGATTCCAGCTCGCAACTCATCTAGATGGCATTACTCATGATGTGCTCGGCTTATAGGCTAAACAAACAGGGTGACAGCAGAAAACCCTGTCATATTCCTTTCTCAATCATGAACCAGTCGGTTGTTCCAGATAGAGGTCTAACTATTGCTTCTTGACCCGAACACAAGTTCCTCAGGAGACAGGTAAGATGGTCTTGTCTTCGCATCTCTCTAAGAGCTTTCCACAGTTTGTCATGATCCACACAGTCAAAGGGCTTTAGAGTAGTTGATGAAAGAGAGAGAAATGTTTTTCTGAAATTCCCTTGCTACTCTCTTAGAAGTATATATTGCTAACAACCATCACTGTATTTACATTGCATCCCTGACTTTATTTATCTTATAATTGGAAATTTGTACCTGTGACCATCTTCATCTAATTCCCCGAAATTCCAATACTCACCTCTGGCAACCACAAATCTGATTTATTTCTACAAGGTTTTTTGTTTGTTTGTTTTGTTTTATTCTGTTTTGTTTTTTAGATTCTATGTATAACTGAAATCATACAGCATTTGACTTTCTCTGTTTGACTTATTTCACCTAGCAGAAAGAGAAAGATAAATACTGTATTCTAACACATATATACGGAATCTAGAAAAATGGTACTGAAGAATTTATTTACAGGGCAACAATGGGGAAACAGACATAGAGAATAGACTTATGACATGGGGAGAGAGGAGGAGAGGGTGAGATGTATGGATAGAGTAACATGGAAACTTACATTACCATATATAAAACAGATAGCTAATAGGAATTTTCTGTATGGCTCAGGAAACTCAAACAGGGACTCTGTATCAACCTAGAGGGGTGGGATGGGAAGGGAGATGGGAGGGAGTTTCAAAAGGGAGGGGATATATGTATACCGATGGCTGATTAATGTTGAGGATTGACAGGAAACAGCAAAATTCTGTAAAGCAATTATCTTTCAATAAAAAATAAATTAATAAAAAAACCCTCTGAGTCCTCCATGTCATTGCAAATGGCAAGATTTTCTCCTTTCTATGGCTGAATAGCATTTCATTATATATCAGTATACCTTGTTTTGGGCTTCCCAGGTGGTGCTAGTGGTAAAGAATCTACCTACAATACAGGAGACATAATGAGACGTGGATTTGATCCCTGAGTTGGGAAGATCCCCTGGAGAAGGAAATGGCAACCCTCTCCAGTATTCTTGCCTAGAGAATGCCATGGACAGAAGAGCCTGGTGGGCTGCAGTCCATGGGGTTGCAAAGAGTTGGACGACAAGTGAAGCGATTTAGCATGCACGCATACTTTGTTTTGTTGAGCTTTACAGATCCTGTGTTTTTCACAAATTGAAGGGTTGTGGCAACCTACATTGAGTTAGTCTATAGACACCATTTTTACCAGCAGCATTTTCTCATTTCATTTCTGTGTCACATTTTGGTAATTTTTGAAATATTTCTAACTTTTCACTATTTTTTATAAAGGAATACTTCATTTCATTGGTCTTCACTTTATTATGCCTTTCAAATGCTGCATTGTTTACAAAAATGAAAGTTTGTGGCAATCACACATTGTCAGATGATGATTATAATTTTTTTTTAGCAATTAAGTATTTTTAGTAAAGGTATGCATATTGCTTTTTTTAAAAAATATTTATTTGGCTGGACCAGGTCTTAGTTAAGGCACACAGGAGCTTTGATTTTCATTGTGACATACAGGATATTTAGTTGTAGCATGTGAACTATTATTGATAGTCATGGCATGTGGGATCTAGTTCAAACTTGACCCCCTGCATTGAGAGCACAGAGTCCTAGTCACTAGACCACCAGGGAAGTCCCTGTGTATTGCTTTTTAAAAGCTTAGTGCTATTGCACACTTAATAGACTATAGTGTGAGCATAACTTTTATATGCACTGATAGACCAAAAACGATTCATGTGACTCACTTTACTGCAATATTTGCTTTATTGTGCTTCTAGAACCAAACCTACAATATCCCCAAGATATCTCTATGTATACACCACTATTTCTTATTCCATTTATCTGTCAATGGACACCTAAGTTGTTTCTATATCTTGGTTACTGTAAACAGTGCTGTAATGAGCATGAGAATATAGATGTTTCTTTGGGGCATGTAGCTGAGCCAAAACTCATATAACAGCCCCTGGCACATTGGTGCTCAATGAATACTAGCCGTTACTATTAACTATTTATTCATAGAATGACCATATAATTTATCATCCATGTTGGAACATCTCTGGAGGTTGAAAGAGGGCACTATGAATAATTATGCAGGAACAACAGAAATTAACAAGGACTGTCCCATGGCAAACAGAAATGTACCCTTTTTACTGAGCCATAAGTAAAGCACCCTGGTATCATCTTGGGATTCTTAGACTATTTCTAAGTAGCGAGTTTATCCCATTTGCCTTTCTCCAAGTCTTTGACTCACTAAAAAGACAGCACTTCTCTGAGACGAATTCTGGCGCTCTTTCATTTTCCTTACTTTTTAGGATGTTGGTGTCTATTGCCATTTATAGCTTCTCTTCTGAAAGTGAAAGTTGCTCAGTTGTATCCGACTCTTTGCAACCCCATTGACTATACAGTCCATGGAATTCTCCAGGCCAGAATACTGGAGTGGGTAGCCTCTCCCTTCTGTAGGGGAATCTTTTCAACCCAGGGATTGAACCCAGGTCTCCCGCATTACAGGTGGGTTCTTTACTAGTTGAGCCACAAGGAAGCCCTCTCTTCTATATATCTTTAATAATTGATAATGGTGTCCAGGTTTTCTTTATAATTGTTGTCCTTGAGTTGCTCAGTCATGTCCAACGTTTTTGCGACCCCATGGACTGCAGTGCGCTAGGCTTCCCTGTCCTTCAGCATCTTCCAGGGTATGCTCAGTCATGTCCATTGAGTCAGTGATGTCATCAATCCATCTCATCCTCTGTTGCCCCGTTCTCCTCCTGCCCTCTATCTTTCCCAGCATCAAGGTCTTTTCCAATGTGTCGTCTCTTCACAGCAGGTGGCCAAATTATTGGAACTTCAGCATCAGTCCTTCTAATAAATAGTTAGAGTTGATTTCCTTTAGAATTGACTGGTTTGATAGTAGTGTATATACGTCAAGCCCGATCTCCCAATTTTCCCCATATGTACAGTACTATATATAAAATTAAATTTGTCTCATATATATACACTTGCTGTTCAGTTGCTAAGTAGTATCTGACTGTTTGTGACCCCATGGACTGTAGCATGCCAGGCTCCTCTGTCCTTTTCTATCTCCTGGAGTTTGCTTGAATTCATGTCATTTGAGTAGGTGGTGATGCTATCTAACCATCTCATCCTCTGCTGCCCTTTTCTTGTATTGCCTTACATCTTTCCCAGCATCAGGGTCTTTTCCAATGAGTTGGCTCTTTGCATCAGGTGGACAAGGTATTAGAGCGTCAGCTCAAAATAGGTAACTATTGAGAACCTACTTTATAGCATCAGGAACTCAATGATCTGTAGTGACCTAAATGGGAAGGGAATCTAAAAAAAGAGGGGCTATATGTATAATTGATTCACTTTGCAGATTCACTGTATAGCAGAAACTAACACAACATTGTAAGCAGCCGTTGTTCAGTCACTTAGTTGTGTCCAACTCTTTGTGACCACAGCACTCTAGGCTTCCCTGTACTTTACCATCTCCTGGAGTTTGCTCAAACTCATGTCCATTGAGTCAGTGATGCCTTCCAACCATCTGATCCTCTATAATCCCCTTTTCCTCCTGCCTTCAGTATTTCCCAGCATCAAAAAGCAACCATACTCTGATAAAAAAAATATTAAAACCAGAGAATTTAGGGGGAAAAAAAAAACCCTCACAGTCAAATCCTAAATAAGCTTATTCTTGCACATTTTTCTTCTTCCTTCAAAAATAACTTTCAAAGATATCAGAAGGGCAAAATAATACAACTTGCATTTGTGGTGTCCCCTCCATCTGCTGTGCCCAGGATAGTCCTCAGATGGCTCACCAGTGGAGGAGTGGGAGAGCATGACCTGAAGACAGCATGTATGCACAGGCTCCGTGCAGAGCTTTCTGAATCCTGTTAGAACCTTTCCCCATTTAAAAGGTGAATCAGTGAGGAGTGTGGACTGGAATTAGACATGTCCTAATTGATCTTCAACTTTACCTCTATGATGATGTCTTTTATTATTAATAACTGATGCTGGCTTACCTGCTTATCTTCTGTATGAGTTTGAAATTTTTGGAGAAGGGGCTGAATAATCAATATCCAATCCATTATGAGGTTCTAGTATAGGCCCCTCAGCACTTTCTCCAAATTGAGCAGAAGTTCCTAGTGAACTTCAGTATTAAATTTGACTGTTTGGAGCTAGAATCCACACATATTTTCTTAGAACAGCCTAGATTATAGCGTAATTAGTTAGAGATACCTAGAGCCTGGTCTAAGATAGTGAAGAACAAGGAAGTCTGGTGTGCTGCAGTCCATGGGGTCGCAAAGAGTCGGATATGACTTAGCAACTGAACAACAACAAAAGATCCTGGTCCACATGACTAGATTAATAAATACATATTGTTACACAGAAATTCTTGATTAACCTCTTGGTGGCTTTCCAGGTGGCACTAGTGGTAAGGAACCTGCTTGCCAGTGCAGGAGATTCAAGAGATATGATTTCAATCCTTGTTTCTAGAAGATTCCCTAGAGGGGGAAATGGCACCCCACTCGTTTTCTTGCCTGGACAATTCCATGGACAGAGAAGCCTGTTAGGCTACAGTCCATGGGGTTGCACAGAGAGTCGACATGACTGAGCATGCACACACTGTGGTTGGTGTATGCTTTGGTCTTCCTAAATGTTTTTTAAAGTGTTGACTAAGGATATTCTGCATTATAGTTGTCTGGGTAGGTTTTTTCCCATCTTATCACAAGAGTAACCAGAGATTAGCCCTGGAATTCTCAGTCATGTCCGACTCCCACTCCAGTATTCTTGCCTGGAGAATCTCAGGGACAGGGGAGCCTGATGGGCTGCCATCTATGGGGTTGCACAGAGTCGGACCCGACTGAAGGGACTTAGCAGCAGCAGCAGCAGCAGCAGCAGCAGCAGCAGCAGCAGCAGCAGCAGCAGCAGCAGCAGCAGCAGCAGCAGCAGCAGCAGCAGCAGCAGCAGCAGCATGCCTGGAATTCTGCATTTTATCAAGACCCTCATGAAATTCTTATGCTAAATAGTGTTGAGAACTAACACAATAAGATGGTAATTTCCTCATACTTAAAAAATACACCAAATGACATCACTATTAATGGTAATAATAATGCTGTCTAAATTTTATTGAGTACTTGTTAGGTACTTAGTAATGGTAGTAAGATCTGTTACTATACTGTAATTTCACAGGTGTAATATTACAAGGATTAGAAATTAATGGACTTGACTGAAAGACACTACACAGCAATGAAGTACAATTATCCCTTTATGTCCATGATATTATAGAGTGATTTAGTAGCAGAACTGAAAACTGAATCCAGGAAATTATTTTTCTTCCACCAAGGCTTAATAGAATGACTTCCGTGAATAAAGATAAAACGTGATTTTTAATACCCAGCTCCCAACGTTATCTCATTTTTAACTGCTTTCTCCTCATTCTATGGGTCTTCCTCACACAGACAGCCAACTACTCCATGGCTTCTCATCCTTTTGTATTTTCCATGGAGAAGAAATATATTTGCATGGTTTAAAAAATACCCAATTCTTTGTCATCAACATACTCTCATCACTGCCACTTGCATGGCACAAAGGACTTATTCATTCATTAAAGTGTGAACCTTCTAATTCATTATTGTGTGATTCATGACGAACAATTCACGAATGTGTGAACCAACCTAGACAGCATATTAAAAAGCAGAGACATTACTTTGCTGACAAAGGTCTAGTCAAAACTATGGTTTTTCCAGTAGTCATGTATGGATGTGAGAGTTGGGCCAGAAAGAAACTGAGTACCAAAAAACTGATGCTTTTGAACTGTGGTGTTAGAGAAGACTCCTGAGAGGCCCTTGGACTGCAAGGAGATCAAACCAGTCAATCCTAAAGGAAATCAGTCCTGAATATTCATTGGAAAGACTGATGCCGAAGCCAAAACTCCAATACTTTGGCCACCTGATGTGAAGAACTGACTCATTGGAAAAGGCCTGATGCTGGGAAAGATTGAAGGTGGGAGGAGAAGGGGATGACAGAGGATGAGATGGTTGGATGGCATCACCGAATCAATGAACATGAATATGAGCAAGCTCTGGAAGTTGGTGATGGACAGAGAAGCCTGGTGCTCTGCAGTAGATGGCGTCGCAAAGTGTTGGACATACCTGAGTGACTGAACTGACTGACTGAACCTCCCAATGGTAATGAACCAACCAACTCATGATGGTGAAACTATCGAAGAGCTAGAACGTTGACAATAGATTTAATTTACTTAAATGCTCTTCCCTTTATGTATTTCCATAGCTTAATTTTGTCTCTCTTATTTTTGTCAACTTTTATCCTAAATAAGAAATTATTTAATTTTAACTATTTAAAAATCCAAGAAAATTATTACAGACTCATAAAATATCTTATTTAATTAATATTAATGTACTGTGTTTCATCCCTGTTCTTATGGGTGCCTTAGTTTTCTTTTCACTGCAGGATTAAACTGCATTATTGGAGCATATGAAAATTTTAATTTCATTCTTTCTGCAACTTGCATCTTTTTAATGTTTATAGTTTTGCTCTATTACATGCATTGTTTCCATAAATATACATGCATTTATCTCCTGTTGTGCATGTGCACCAGAGTTCCTCAGGAACAGAAGTTCTGGGTCATAGTATATACATATATTCAAATTTATCTAGAAATACCACACTACTTTCTGCCAGCAACATGTAAAAGACCTTGTTTATTTCATCTATTTATCTTAGTAATGTCTGATTTTAATTAGAGAATCTCTAATCTCTCCCAAAATGGTACAAGAAAATTGAAAAACTTTTCCTCTAGTCATTTTCTCTATATTATATATTGTTATTATCTATATTTTAAATAATTTTCTCTTAAAGATATCTCTTGTATGGTGCTAATTCATAGTGGCAGTACAAGGTACAAATGAAGAGCATAGATTCCCTAGGTTCAAATTCTGGATCTTCTATTTGCCAGCTATGACTTTTTAGGCAAGCTGCTTATTCTACTTTGGCCTAGTTTTTCTGTCTGTTAGTGAGGATATTATACTAACTATCCCATAGATTTGTTATGAGAATTAAACTAATTAATATATGTAAAACACATTAAAGAATTTGCTGTACATAGAAATACATTAGCTGTCACTTTTTTCATATTTGATTTGCTCCTAAATTTTTATCCTCAGATTAGTAATTATTGTTAGTTTTTGAACAATTAATGCTTGATTAGATTTATTCATGCTTGTTAATTTCTTTGCCTACCACTGCTTCTTGCATCCTACAACTTCCTTTATTAACATAGATTTCTAACCTTCTCCTGAATTATGTCTTCTAATCATTTCTTTAATAAGTATGTATGAGTGATAAGTTTTAAAAAATCTGAAAAAAAATTTTTCTTTACTTCTGAATTGTAGTTTAGCTAAGCATAGAATTTTAGGTTGAATATTTTAACTCAACATTCGGAAGATTCATTGTCTGCTTCCTCTATTACTGCTAATGAGCAGTATTCTAACAGTCTGTTTTTGTTTGGCTGCAGATAACCTGTCTTTTTTCTTTGGCTGCTTAAAAAGGTGTTTTCTTTGTTTTAGTGTCTGGTTATTTCAAATCTTGTGTTTATATATGTATATATATATATATACATATTTAAATATAAGACTCCATGTTTTCTATTAATTGTGGGTTATTTTTAGTCATTATGTCCCCCCTAGTTTATCATATATTTCCTATAACATAACAAAGCATATAGTTGAATAGTGTTAGTAGCTGAGGAAACTGAAACCCAGAAATAAATGCTTTTTCTAACAGCAGAACTAATTTAAAAACATTATTATTTAACATTAATCAATAAGTGAATAACTTAGTAATCATGATAATGATAATTATTATCATCACAGAAATGAACTCATTTTTTTCTGAGCCAAAAAAAAAAAATCCATGATTTAGTTTTATGTTATAAAATGACAAGCCAAAAAGAAAAAGTATTTGAAAGTGAGATTATCCTGAGAAAATAGATCTATTGAATGTTGTAAACAATTTTACTGTTTCTGGTGTCAGCATGCGGAAGTTATCTAGGGGAGAGATTGATTCCAGTGGCAGGTTGTGGGGAGGTTTTATAAGGTCCTAGGAGGGAAGTCCAGGCTTCCCTGGTAGCTCAGGTGGTAAAAATTCTGCCTGTAATGCAGGAGAACCCCAGTTCAGTTCCTGGGTTGGGAAGATTCCCTGGAGATGGCTTGATGGCTCACACAATAAAGAATTTACCTGCAATGCGGGAGACCTGAGTTTAATCCCTGCATTGGGACGATGCCCTGGAGGGGCGCATGGCAACCCATTCCAGTATTCTTGCCTGGAGAATCCCCATGGACAGAGGAGGCTGATGGACTACAGTCCATGGGGTCACACGGTCAGATATGACTGAGAGGCTAAGCACGCACTGCATGCAGGGGCAGCAGCTCTAAGGTTTGTGTCTGAAGACTCTGGCTAGAATTTTTTTGATGTTAGCTAATGATTTGACTTTAGGCATTCAAATGATTGTCCTCTACAATAAGCTGAATGGTGGTTCCCCAAAAGACATATCCATATTCTAATCCCCAGAACCTGTCAATATTACTTATTATGGCAAAAGACATGATTAAGAATTTTGAAGGTAGGAGCTAAGCCTAGATGATCCAGGTGAGCTCTAAATGCAGTCACATTAGAGATTAGTATAACTAAGAGGCAGAAGACATTTTGAGACAAGAGGGTAAGGCAGGGTGACTACAGAGTGAGGTGGTCATAAGCCAAGGAATGCCTGGATTCACCAGAAAGAAGAATGAATTTTCCCTTGGGGTCTTCAGAGGGAGAATGGCCCTGGAAGACACCTTGATTTCATAATTGTGAACTTCAGAACTGTGAGAGAATACATTTCTATCATTCTGTCATTTGAAGCCACCAAGTTTGAAGCAATGTGTATGGGAGCCATAAGAAACCAACATATCCCCTCTCTGAGACACTATGTATTAAATATTCTGGGGCTGGGGTTTGGCTATAGGTTGAATGTTTGTGTTTCTCCTCCCCACCCCATTCATATATTGTGACCCTAACCCTCAGTGTGGAGATTGAACCTTATCTTTGGGAGGTGGTTAGGTTATGAGGGTGGACTCCTCATGCATGGATTCATCCACTTATGAGATCCCAGAAAGCTCCCTTGTCTCTTCTGCCATGTGGGGTTACAGAGACAAGACAGCCATGTATGAATCAGGTAGTGGTCCTCACCAGAAACTAGATCTGATAACTTCCCAGCCTCTAGAACCGTGAGAAATAAAAGTTTCCTTAAGCCATCCAGCCTTTGTTTTTTGTTATAGTAGCCTGCATGGAGTACTTATTTCTTCTGTATTTTCCAGTGTTTCACCATTACTCCTGATATTACTGGTGCAGCCTGGCACTGCTGAGCTTAGAGTAGGGGGTACAATATCAAATGGGGGGAATCCTCAACCAGGGAGCTTGACAGTAGGTCTGATATGAGGAGACTAGGTTGTTGTACATTGAGGTGTCTCTCACCCACATTCATGCAAGGACAAAAAGGGTTATTCCATTAAGCAGCTATAAGTTGTGTTTAAAAGATCAGCAAAGATGAGCTGATTTTAGAACTAGAAAGGGTAGCATTATAGGTAAGAGGAATGGAGCACAGGTCAGTAGAGACATATCTTGTTCTGTAGTTTGTACAAGGTCTTGGCTGCTTTTAATTGACTCAGTCTTGTGTTTGGAGACTGATATATCAGAGTGTACCTGCAAGGCACTTCTCAGATTCTCACAGTTATATCAGAGGAGAAAAACAAGTCAGCTTCTTAAACTTGGGAGGTGGATTCATGAGTGTTATTGCATGGTTTTTGTGTCATATAAATTTTATAAATAATCATATATGTCTTCTGATTATATATTTTAAAAATATTTTCTACTAGCCAAGGAGTTATAATAAAAATTGACAGTAATTACTATTCCTTTAAAAAAAATAGTCCTTGCCTTTAACTAGACTGCTCTGTATGTAGCATCGTTTGCACGGTGCTTGACAGCAAGTTTAAATGAATAATGTTGAATAACAATATCCTACATCCTACATCACTGCAGACCCCAGATGTGGATGGACACTTTCACTTCAGTTTCTGATGTTGGAAGATCTCCCTGGCTCACCTCTGCAGTTTAATCTGACTTAAAACGAGCATCATGCAGAACTATCCACAAACCATGAGCATGACTTATCTACCTATGGAAGATAGTTTCATGGAGAGGCTGCGCTGATTTTCTCGAAGGGTAGTATTGTATCTTGATCATGGCACATGCAGTGAGACACTCTGGAGTAAATGCACATGATTAAATATAACTTGAGTCATCACACAAAGTATGAAATAAAACTAACAAAAACTATAGCATATACATAACCATTCATTTTGACAGCATTGTCAAAAATTTATGTTAAGGGGCTCAGAATGTTTTCAGAGTGAAAAGGATATAAACTACCAAGGCATATGCCAGGATTTTTGGCACAACCTGTTGAACACTGGCATTTTGCTCTGAGATGTGACTAAGAAGACTTAGTATAGAATTATATGGATTCTGAATATCTTTCATAGGGAAATTTGTGGATTGAGGCATCATTTTGGTGAGACATATCAAACTGTTACTAGAGAAATCAGTTCATCCCATTCTTACTATTCAGATCTTTTCCAGTATCCCTGCTGAGTGATACTCCACTCTCTCTATGCATTACCCATCTTCACAGTAGAACTCTCAGCATTCATATTTCCATTAGTGGAGAGCTTGGTGCCTCTCCTTTCAGTGAAGTAAGTCCTTTGATACATCATCTCACAGTTTTTGAGAGCCAAGGGCACATCTTAGCTATGTCCTTTGCTTGGGGACTCACAAGGCAGTAAAAGAGGTGTTGTCCAAATGATATTCCTTTCTGGAGTGTGGGGTTCCTTTGCAAACTTATATGATTGTTGTCAGAATCAGTTTCTCGTGACTGTGGATGGAGGTTCTTGTTTCCTTATTGGTTGCTGGCAGTGACTGTCAGTTAGAGGTCACACAATGATCCTTGCCACAGGTTTTGTCACAGGATGGCAGTTTACTTTCCCAGATATTTTTTTTTTTAAGACAGTGCCTCTCCATCATTCCCTTGCCTTTCTTTTTTCTTTTTTGGTAATACCTTTTAGGTGTATATTGAATTTTTAAATTTTGTTCTCCTTGTCTTTTTATTTTGTTCTATCTGTTTTTATCTCTGGTCTTCATTCTGGACAATTTTTTCTTATCTATTTCTCAGGTAACTAATTCTGCCTTAGCTATATTTAATCATTTTCTTTTTGTTAACCCATCCACCAAGTTTTTAATTTAAATGCCCATATTTTCCATTTACAAATATATTCTCCATTTGTTTTAAAAGGATCTATTTTTTATGCACCATTCTTTTTTTAAATTTCCCCTAAATATTTATATATTTCTTACCTTTAAATATGCCTGTTAGTTTCTCCTTCCATGATTATACATAATTTTAGACTTAGTTTTAAAGACAAGTAAATGTTAGTCACAAGGTCATTAAATTGTTTCCTACTTTAAAGCCCCAAACTTAAACTATTAAAGTAATAAATTTATCTTGTTAATGATTTATTTGAAATTGTATTTTATTTTGTCTAAATAAAAGCAAACTTACTATCTTCTGTATTTTCAAAAGCTCCTCTTTTTCCTAGATTTCCTATCTTGGTTAATGGCAATATTATGTACTCAGTAGCTCAACTAGATATGTTTAAGTCATCCTTAACTCTTTCTCTATATTTCATGTGATGTCCTTTGTTCTCAACCTTTCCTGAATCCTTGTCTGTAAAGATAAAGGACAAGCTCTTCACCATAGCTTAAAATGTCCTTCATAATATGGTCCCAAACATCTTCCCGATTTGTTTTATTAGCACTTGCATGTCATCTATGACCTCACATGGTAAATATTCTATGGTAAATAAATATACTATTCTGTATATCATCATGCTGTTGAGCATCACTGTCTTTACACTCGCTATTCTCTTTGATTGAGATAGTTTCCCTTCTTTTCCAAGTAGTGAACTATTGTTTATCCCTTTTTTGACAATTTTAAAAAATTGAAGTATAGTTGATATACAGTATGGGTCTTCCCAGGTGGAACTAGTTGTAAAGAACCCACCTGCCAATGCAGGAGACGTAAGAGGTACGGGTTTGATCCCTGGGTCAGGAAGATCCTCTTGCCTGGAGAATCCCTTGGACAGAGCAACCTGGTGGGCTACAGTCCATGAGATTGCAAAAAATATGGACATGACTGAAATGACTTAGCATGCATGCGTGATGTACAGTGAAAGTTACAAAGGTACAATATAGTGACATTATTTTAAAAGGTTCTACTTCATTTGTAGTTATTATAGATATATTGGCCATATTCCCTGAGTTGTATGATATATCCTTGTAGTTTATTTTGTACGTAATAGTTGTACCTCTTAATCCCCGTATCTCTATATTCCCTCTTCCCCTTCTGTTCATTCTCTAAGATCCAGCCTAAAAAAAATGTATCTTGTGAAGCTTTCCCTAGTGCCTGTTCCATTCTGTACTCACATAACACACATAAAGAACATTGTTTAACATTGTATATTAGTTGTTGATTGTCTATTTCTTCCATTAAACTGCAACACCACCATATCTTACTTTATTCACCTCTGTATCTCAACTTATTCATTTAGGGCTTCCCTCATGGCTCAGATGGTAAAGAATCTGCCTGCAATTCAGGAGACCCAGGTTCGATTCCTAAGTGGGGAAGATCCCCTGGCAAAAGAAATGGCAATCCATCTAGTGTCCTTGCCTGGAGAATTCCAGGGACAGAGGAGCCTGGTAGGCTACAGTCCATGGGGTCGCAAAGAGTGGATGCGATTGAGTGACTTTCAGTTTCATATAGTAGATACTCTATGAGTATTTTTATTAAATGAAAAAAATGGTAACATTTAAATTAGCCTATGTTGTGTCCAACTATTGCGACCTCATGGATTATAGCCTACTCCTCTGTTCATGGGATTTCCCAGGCAAGAATACTGGATTGGGTTGCCATTTTCTTTTCTGGAGGATCTTTACAACCCAGGGATCAAACCCACATCTCCTGCATGGGCAGATGGATTCTTTACCACTGAGCCACCAGGAATGCCCGTTCTACAAAGTACAGAGTACAATTAAATAGTTAATTTTATTCTATACTCTGACACATTTCACAGAGATAAATCTCTTGAGGAAAATTGTTTGTAAATGAAATTGGAAATTGGACCATAACTCCATATTTTCCAGGTTGCTATATCTCTACTTTTGATAAATTTTCAATCATTCCTATCAGAGTTGTATCTGATCCATGACAAAATAAAAAATAATCTTAAAGCAAATATTTAATGCACTGTGGGGTTTGCTATATTTAAAATGACCCTGCTATGAATCCTTTCATAAACTTCAAAATTATATGAATAATTACCTCAAATTGTAGCTTCAGAACTTTTTAGGCTGTGGGATATAATAGCAAAATGGGCTGCGTTTACTTTTTTTTTCAATCAGGACTGACTTGAAACAATTTTCTGCAATGATTGATATATTGAGGACACTGAAACTCTATTCAGTACTTTAGAAATTTCTAACTTTATATCATAGAGTCTTTACTTATTGACAATAGTGTTTTTGTTTCTCACTGTTTTTCTTCTTGAGGGCAACTTATATTAAATTGGATGATTCAAAGTTCAGGTTGAAAAGTTTTGTACTTATGAAATATCTTCTCTTGTTTCACTCTTATTTTCTTTCTTTTTTCCCCCTCTCTTTTAATTCTCTTCCAGATTCAATACCAAATATGATGCCATTAAAGGGAGATTTTTTAAAACAATTGTTAGAAAATCAAAGCAGGCAATTATGTTGGAATATTAACTTCTACTGACACTTAAAATGTGAAATACCCATGTGTCTTTGTAGTCATTTGAAGAAAAGAAATACTTGAATATCAAATGAAGGATGATTTAGTACATTTTACATCAATGCAATAAATGTTAATTAGCGGATAATACTTAAAATGACTTCAAAATATGAACACTAACATTAGCTCTTGCAAGCAACAGTAAAAGATGACTCATAAAATTAATCCTTAGGGTAACTTTTTATGTAAGTTCTTCTATATTTCCTAGCTAAAATTTAATAAAATGATCAAAGAAAAGTCTTTTTGTGAAAGGGTAAACCCTTAGGTTGTTTAGGTTAAAAAAAAATCAAGAAAATGAACTCATTGCTACTGCTGCTTCTTGTCAAAATTTCATGGAAATGAATATAGTTCTCATATAAATAAACATGAGATGAATTGCAAGGTTCACTGTTCATTTTCTTGCTGTTGGAGGTGCTGTTGTTGTTATTGTTTTGTAGCTGTAAATGATGCTAAAAGAATGCAGATTAGAATATAATGAATTTTATGCCAAGCATTCACAGGAGTAAGCAAACTTTCCTCTGTCATTCTATTTATGGAGGGATTTTTTTGAAGCTATTGATACAGAAAAGTCTATAGAATTCATAATATTTGAATCAATCTGTCAGGCAAAGTCTATGGTTTTGAGTATTACAGGCTCTAGTTTCTGTATCTGTGTTTATTTTGAGAATATTAGAAATTATAAAGAAGGGGTACCTTTTAGGTGAGCTAATACTTGTACTAGATTATATTTAGGGGTATTTGCATAAGCACAGATCTACTGATGAAATCCCAAGTGACTTATCACTCAGTAAAAATATGCAGTAACAGCTTTTACTCTGAATGCACTGCTTCAATATGTGAAAAAAATGAAACAAAATTTATCTTTTTAAATAGGGGAAGGCATTTTTATTTCCACAAAGAAAGAAACCTAAAATACTAAGCTTACTTATCTCAAAAAGGTCTCAAAGCTCCAAACAGCCTTTAGTCAAAAGTAATTGTTCAATACATAACCATGCCTCTGTGACTGTTCTGCGAAGGGCCAGTAACTTGATCAAATATTTTGTGCACTCATCTTAGAAACAGAAACTGAAAATTGCATCAAAGATATTAGTTTTGGATGCTTTAAACAAAGCCACAGACATGCTTTATCTGGTGGCCATAATGTGCCTGAGAGAATATCTGTTTGCATTCAGGGGTATTCTTTAAATGTATTTAAATTTAGTGTATTTGCATATGGAAAAATTGAAGAGGAATGGAAGTAGAGCTCTACACAAATGTTGGTTCAATGCACTGTATTAAGTTATAATAAAACTTTAATATCTATTTTAGGTTTGTTTGTTTTTTCAGTTAATCATATGTAGAGCATTTAGGTGTGAGGCACTACAGGGAAAGTAAAACAGGAAGAATATGGTCCTGCTTTTGAGAAGTTTGTGATCTAGCTGGGAAGAGTCCTGCAGAATTGACTACTTTGCTTGGTGTAAAACAAAGCTGGGCAGATGGTTTATAGGAATACTGGTGGGTTTTGTAATGGCCACCAATTTATCAGTCTCATTTGGTTTTTAATATTTGGAAAATCATTAGTCAAAGTACACATGAGATTACTATAACAACCAGCATCTTGTAATCTTAGTTGTGTGGATCTTAACTTACTCTTTTTTAGAAAAAAATTAAGTTTAGTTGATTTATAATATTGTGTTAGTTTTAGGTATGCAGCATAGTAATTCAGCATTTTGCAGATTATGTTCCATTATAGGTTGTTAAAAGATAATGGGTATAATTCCCTGTGCTGTACAGTAAATCCTTGTTGCTTATCTATTTTATGTAGAGCGGTTTGTATTTGTCAAACTCATACCCCTAATTTGTCTCTCCCTCTTTCCCTTTCCCCTTTGATAACCACATTTGTTTTCTGTGTCTGTGGGTCTTTGCTGTTTTGCATATACTTTCATTCATATTATGTTTTAGATTCCACATATAAGTGATGTCATGTTTTTCTTTCTCTGTCTGACTTAGTTCACTAAGCATAATATTCTCTAAGTCCATCCACATTGCTGCAAATGGCAATGAAATATTTGTCAACACTGCTGGAAGAAAGATCAATGCTATATCTATATTTTTAGATTGATTTTGGTGTAAGTAATGAGATGGCAAAATTTCAAAGAGGCATAAGTGGGTTATGTTACTAAAATGCATTAGAGTGGAGAATATTATTTCTAAAAACTCACTTTTGAATTAAGCACACTCGTTGGTATGTGTTCTTTTTTAAATTAATAGTTTGAAAACTAATATCCAGCATTTATGTGACCATATGCTACTTTTGAAAGACTGATAAAAAAGCAGAAAACAAATAAGATACAATTGCATGTGTATATATTCTGCAAATGCTTACAAAACTGATTGGATGCCTGATGTTAGTGACTCATGAGTTTGCAACAAGAGAATCTACTTTAGTGTCGCATAAAGACAGTGTAGTATTAGTAGACTAGTTGAGAAGAGTGCTGCAGAACTGACTACTTTATTTATACTGGGCAATGGTGAGGGACAGGGAAGCCTGGAGTGCTGCAGTACATGAGGTTGCAGAGTCAGACACGACTTGGTGACTGAACAACGACAACAGTATTATGTGTACATATACTATCTAGGTTTATGTCTATGAACTAGATGTCACGTTATCTATCATAAGTGACTGGTCATTAATGAGGTTTGAATAACCCAAGAAAATTTTAATAAACTAAAGGAATTCAGTCACCTTAACCAACATGATATTTAAATGAATAGACAAAATTTCCAGGAGTTGTGTTAATATAAAAGAAGATTCAAATCTCATAGTAATAATATTTGATAATATAGCAAAATGCTTTGAATACAATGGAAGGAGGTAGGTATCATTTATCTTCTATTCTTTCTTTGATTTTGGCTTGTTTGCAAGAATGGTTTTGGGGTTGAAGTGGATTTTATCTACATAGTTGAGGGTTTTTGAGATGAAAAATTTGGTCTGGAAAGAAAATACATGTTTGACTCCAGAACAGCAATAATAAAAAATGAAAAATACCAGTTCTAGTTCATGTTAGTCCTTTATTATTTTAAACACATGTCACTTAAATAAATTGCTTTCTTTTTCTTTAGAGATAATTATTGAATGTTCCTAGAGTATCTTATTTGTTGAGTTTATTTGCTCTATAACATTATTTATTATTGAAAATGTTTTGAAATCAGCTTATTATGGTCTGTAAACTTGCTGCCTTGTCATATCAGAAGCAACTATATTGGTTAAAAAATATTTTAGCATGCATATACATTTGAATGATTCATTATGAAGTAATGTGAAATTTTAATTTTATACGGTTAATATCATAATGCCTTAAAATCATCTTTGAAATATAGGATGAAAAGAAATGCTTTTATATTTTCTTACAAAGACTCTGAAGTTTAGCTTTTCACATTTAAATCATGAACTCATGCAAATTGTGTGTGGAAAACCATCACCGTAAACTGAAGGCAATCTCATTTCCCCAGTGATTGAAATGCCACCTCTCTCATTTGTTGTTTCCATTTATATATGGATCTGCTTTTGGACTCTCTAGTTCATTCCATTAAGCAATTTGGTTTTCTCTTAACTTATATCACATTGTCCTAATTCATCTAACATTATAATAAGCTTTATTTTTGCTGAGAGCAAGCCTGCCTTCCTTTTTCTTTGAGTGTTCTAGGTATATTTGGCTCTTTGCTCTTCTATGAATACTTTAGTACCGACCTCAAAATTTGCAACAAATCCTATGGTGATTTTTATTGAGACTGAATTGAATCTTTGTGTCAATTGGGAGAGAATTTATATTTTTAAAATGCCTGTGCATTCACACACTGTATGTTTTCATCAGTTTATCATCTGTAATGTTTTCTGTACTTATCTAATTTTTTCTCTGTGAGTCATGAAACAATGTTTGTTAGATATATTCTAGGAACCTTACAGTATTTGCTACTGTTGTGTTATTTTTACATTTTATAAAATGTTATGTTTACAAGCAAGGCTCTTTCTTGTTTGTTCATGGGATATAAGAATGATTTTTTAATATTAATCTTATAAGCAACCATGTGACTCTTTTCTCAATTCCTACAAATTTTAGACAGTTTTTTTAAAAAGTTTTCTTGATTAAATTATCTATGTCTAATGAATTTTGCCTCTTTCTTTCAAATCCTAGCTACTCATTTGTTTTCAAGCCTGATGCTGCCAGCTAGATATTATCACTAAATGTTGAACTAAAGCAGTTGAATCTTTGTCAAATGTCTGACTTTGAAAGAGATGCCTCTTAAATTCCACTCTTAACAATAACATTTGCAATATGCTTTTGTTAGACTTAACTGGTTAAGTTCATTTTTTTGTTGTTGTTGCTAAGAGTTTTTATCCTGAATGAGTGTCTATTTTTTTCTCAAATGCTGTTTTTCTGCATTGATATGATCATGTTTTTCCTTTTCTATTATTTTATTTATAATGTTCAATCATTCTTGAATTTGGGATAAATCTAAATTGTTCTTAGTAGATTACAGAGCTTATCCATTGTTTGATTTGGACTGTTAGTATTTTGTCCAGAATTATCATCTCTGTGTTTATAAATTATTTTTTTAAAAGAATATTTACTGAATCTCTATATCAAGGAGAAACTTCCAGACCAGTATACTGGTCTCACTAATTTGGGCAGTAAGCACCCCTCCTTTTCCATAATATAGAAGACTTTTATCTTTGACAAAGGAGGCAAGAATATACAGTGGAGTAAAGACAATCTCTTTAACAAGTGGTGCTGGGAAAACTGGTCAACCACTTGTAAAAGAATGAAACTAGATCACTTTCTAACACCACACACAAAAATAAACTCAAAATGGATTAAAGATCTAAATGTAAGACCAGAAACTATAAAACTCCTAGAGGAGAATATAGGCAAAACACTCTCCGACATAAATCACAGCAGGATCCTCTATGATCCACCTCCCAGAATACTGGAAATAAAAGCAAAAATAAACAAATGGGATCTAATTAAAATTAAAAGCTTCTGCACAACAAAGGAAAATATAAGCAAGGTGAAAAGACAGCCTTCTGAATGGGAGAAAATAATAGCAAATGAAGCAACTCACAAACAACTAATCTCAAAAATATACAAGCAACTTATGCAACTCAATTCCAGAAAAATAAACGACCCAATCAAAAAATGGGCCAAAGAACTAAATAGACATTTCTCCAAAGAAGACATACGGATGGCTAACAAACACATGAAAAGATGCTCAACATCACTCATTATTAGAGAAATGCAAATCAAAACCACAATGAGGTACCACTTCACACCAGTCAGAATGGCTGCGATCCAAAAATCTGCAAGCAATAAATGCTGGAGAGGGTGTGGAGAAAAGGGAACCCTCCTACACTGTTGGTGGGAATGCAAACTAGTACAGCCACTATGGAGAACAGTGTGGAGATTCCTTAAAAAATTGCAAATAGAACTACCTTATGACCCAGCAATCCCACTTCTGGGCATACACACTGAGGAAACCAGAATTGAAAGAGACACATGTACCCCAATGTTCATCGCAGCACTGTTTATGATAGCCAGGACATGGAAACAACCTAGATGTCCATCAGCAGATGAATGGATAAGAAAGCAGTGGTACATATACACAATGGAGTATTACTCAGCCGTTAAAAAGAATTCATTTGAATCAGTTCTGATGAGATGGATGAAACTGGAGCCAATTATACAGAGTGAAGTAAGCCAGAAAGAAAAACACCAATACAGTATACTAACACATATATATGGAATTTAGGAAGATGGCAATGACGACCCTGTATGCAAGACAGCAAAAAAGACACAGATGTGTATAGTGGACTTTTGGACTCAGAGGGAGAGAGAGAGGGTGGGATGATTTGGGAGAATGGCATTGTAACATGTATACTATCATGTAAGAATCAAATCGCCAGTCTATGTCTGACGCAGGATACAGCATGCTTGGGGCTGGTGCACGGTGATGACCCAGAGAGATGTTATGGGGAGGAAGGTGGGAGGGGGGTTCATGTTTGGGAACGCATGTACACCCGTGGTGGATTCATGTCAATGTATGGCAAAACCAATACAGTATTGTAAAGTAAAATAAAGTAAAAATAAAAATAATAAAAAAAAGATTAGATAGATTTAGAATGCATATTAGAAACATATTAGAAACCATATTAGAACTTGCATGGTAAATCACCCAGACCTGGAATTTTTTCTTTTTAGTTATTAATCAATTTTTAGGATAATTCTAGACTTTGTACTTCATCTTAAGTGTTTTCAGTTCTTGGACATCCTTCTGATTGGTTAGTGGTGAAGTAACTGGGTGATGTTTCAGGAATCTGTCATCAACCTTCTGTTCCAACCTCTCAGATCTACATGCTCATAGTCAGCAGTTAACTTCTTCCAGCTGATGAGAATTTTAGTCTGCAAAACAACTCAAGGATATGGCTCAGGATATTATCTATAGCCTTTGAAGAGGAACTAAAGGCCCTTGATTTGTTTTATGGCTAAACTATTATTATTTTGCCTTGCTTGACTGTTTTCCTTTATTTCTATGTTTACTCATTTCTGTGATTAAATTATTTGCTCTTTATAACTTGGAAAAGGCCTAGGAAGTTAAAAATTTTCTACAAACGAGGCAGGGGACACAGGAGGGTTGTGTCCTTGGGAAGATCTCCACAGGGTCCTGCTCAGTTTCACTGACTCTAGTTAGAATTTATTGGATCTTTTCATTCCATCCTCCCTGTCCAGATAAACCTCATTACCTTGGAGATATTGCAGGTTCAACTCTGGACCACCACAATAAAGTGAGTCACATAATTTTTTTGGTTTTCCAAAAGTAGTCTATTAAATGTGTGAGAGCATTATATCTTTAAAAAGCCAATGTACATACCTTAATTAAAAATATTGTTAAGAAATGCTGACCATCATCTGAGCCTTCAACAAATGGTAATCATTTTTGCAATAGTAGTATTAAAGATCACTGACTATAGTTCACTGTGATGAATATAATGATAATGAAAAAGCTTGAAATCTTGCAAGAATTACAAAAATGTGACACAGAGATATGAAGTGAACAAATGCTGTTGAAAAACTGATGCCCATAGACTCGCTTGATGCAGGGCTGTCACAAATCTTCAATTTGTAAAAAATGCAATATCTGTGAAGCACAGTAAAGCAAAGCACATTAAAGTGGGGTATGCCTGTATATATTTCATTTTATATTTTCTGTCCCTTTCTATTTCTTTTTGTTGTGGAGAATTTTCAGATACACCTTAACTAATGTCCCTTTGGCTGTGTTTGTTCTGCTATTTAACTTGTTTATTCACCTCTCACTACTCTCACATCCAACTCAGTTTGCTCCTTCTGAGGGAGGGATGACGGACTTCCCTGCTTCTGGTGAGTACTGCATGCATCGAGAACTATGTTATCCATGATCTAGTTTATTTGTTGTAGAAGAATCTCTCAGACAATTTGGTCTGTCACACTGCTGGCTGGAGAATGCTCATACTCATTCTTGGAGGATGGTTGAGCTAGTGTAGAATTCCTTCAGCTCTTTGCAGTTGTCATGTCACTTACTTCCTAGCATTTAGTTTTTGCTAATGAAAATTCTGCTAATGCGATTATTATTCTTTGGTGAATAACCATCTTTTCTTCATGGTAACTTTTAAAATTTGAATTCTGTTATGCCATTCAAATTGGTAGTCTTAAATTCTAGTTTGGTAATTAGAAGTCCTTTTGATTTGAGGTCTCTTTCCTTTCTTAATTTTAGGAAAAAACAATCAGCCATAATATCTCTAATATTGCTTCTCTTTCACCTTTTTTTGAGGGGTAGATAAATTCCTCTTCAACCTGTCTTGGAGACTCAATTATTTTCCATGTCTAGAAAGTTTCTCTCCTCCCTTTCTTCCTCCCATTGTTTTTCTTTCTTTTTTTTAAATGTATTTTACCCTCTGCCCATGTTCATGGTGAATATCACTCTCTTCCAATTTAATAATTTATTAAGTCAAAATATTATATCTGACCTATCCAGTTTTAATTTCAGTGACTATATTGTCAATTATTAAAAAATGTTGATCAGTCAATTTTATTTCTACCTGCACACGTTTTATGACATATGTTTTTAAAAAGTATTTGTTTTGTTTTGTTTTTGGGGGTTATTTGTAGCATTAGTTACCTTCACATATCGTGGAGTTTTGCTTAGCACCCTGTCTTCCATGAGATAACGTTTTCCTCTCTTCGCTCTTCTTGGCTAGTAGTTTTGTGGCTGCCACCACATGACTCCTGGACTCTCTTCCACAAAGAGGGTCTTACTTCAGCAATTCTTTTTTTTTTCCTGTGAAGGCTTTTGGAGAGTTTCACAAACAGTGCACCCTGTCCAGTGTGGCTTGGCTTAGGATCCAGTTTTGAAGCCATGACCTTCCTTCTTAAGTTGGTAGTTTTAGGTAAGCTGTCCCCACACACACCAGAGCATGTGCTTGATATACAGTGAGGTCCAACAATACTGAAACGTCGGAGTTAGGAACAGAGAAATAGTTTATTTTTTAGTTTATATATTTTTCATTGGGGCATAATTGCTTTACAATACTGTGTTGCTTTCTGCCATACATCAACATGAATGAGCCATAGGTATACACATGTCTTTTCCCTCCTGAACCTCCCTCCACCTCCTGCCCTACCCCACACCTGGAACAGAGAAATATTTATTGCAGAGCCAAACAAGGAAAATAGGGTTGGGGGTTCATGCCCCCTAAACTCCTGAAATCCCCAAAGGGTTTCAGCAAAGCATTTTTAAAGGCCAGGTGAGGGAAGGGGGCCTTTTAGGATATGTGAGCATTTCGTGCACAGTTCTCTGATTATTTTGATCTTGAGCTAACAGGGCAGTTAACATTAATCCTTAGACTCCATTAGGTCCTGGGGGCAATGCGTTCATAATCATCAAATACTGTAGTTAATTTCTTTTCATTAATCTCATTTGGTGGTGGTCTTTAGCCTCTGAAAAAGTCAGGAAATATGCATTAGTTACTATTATCTGGGTCCTTCAGAGATGAGCTAAAGCAGAAGATATAGGGGAGAGAGTCTGTCTGAGGAAGGCCCCACAGGATCATGCCAGTTACATTTTCTGGAACAGTTTGTCTGCCTCCTTTTAGGCACCAAGAAGGCCAGTCCTGGCTCATTTCTAAGCAATAACTCTGGTTAAGTTTTCTCTTCTTCCCATCACCATTTTTATTCCCTGGTACTTGTTCCTGCTTCTGGACTCAGAGCAAGGAGGCCAGCAGCTTGAGAACTATTTGCCACTTGATGTTCCTCTTCCATTTTCTGTTCACAGAAGTATTTTCTTAATTTCTGTGAAGATATTTGGATTTAGTTATAGTTGATTTAAGTATGTATACCCTGGGACATAGATAAACCATTTTTATGGCAATCTTTAATGCTTAATTTTATGATACTAATAAAATTATTTTGAAAGTGATGAAAATTAATTGACTGTACTTGCTGTGTTTAGTAAAAGTTTAAATTGCATACTACTTTAAAAAATATTTTCAAATGTTCTTTTTCAATGTAATTACCCCTAGAGATATCTCATTATACATCCTTGGGTAACTTTATTTTGGATATTATCTAAATACTGCAATATGATGTAGTGAAAGCAAAAATGATTTTATTGCCAGGCAGAAGTAGGTTCTCATCTCAATTTCAATAGCCGAGGGGTTGAGGAAGTTTCTAAATTGTGTTTTCTTTCTGAAAACAAAACATCACTTCAAATATGAAAGAGGAATTAGATCAACATGCAATTTAATTCTTATTCAGCATTAGTTCATAAAAAGACAGAAACTACTGTACTTGGCATACAGTATACTTGGCGTACAGATCTTCCCTTATTGATTCCTCTTGTGGTCATGGCAGGAGTCACTAGTTAAACTTTGTAGTTTCCATCTGAGCCAAGATTGACTGCAAAATTTTCAACAAAGAGCATCTACTAGCTGATAAGAGATGACACTGCAGAAAACTGATATATGATTTCAGCTCTATCCGATCCCTTTCACCTCTATCACTTTTCCCTAATATAATGCTTTTATTTATTGCTGATATGCATCTCGCAAATAAATGTATTCATAAGGCCAGGGAAATGTTAATATCTCATATGATTTAATTTCAGATGTGTCACTTTTCTTAAACAGACTAGGCTACAGAATAAGTCATTTTACAGAATACATTCTATTTGACTGGTAATAATTATCAACTGGTAGAAAAGATACGGATAAGAAATGGCTCCGCAGAATAATAGTTTAGCATAAAAGCACTTGAGAGAGCATATTCTACAAACAGTGAATAGGTGTTGTCATAAAAAAGGTTTCATGAGAAAATAATTTATGATAAAAGTCTGCATTTAATGATGTTGAGAAACATATATGTATTTCCTTGATAAGAACTCCCAAGAGGAAGGAATAATTTTTACCCAAAGCAGTTAGCCATGGAACACTTTTTCTTGGGACTTAAATATTTACATGCCCACTATGTTGTGCTTGCCAATCCTTTCCAACTCGTGGGCAATCAATCTTAATAGTTTTTGTCTGTTCCATAGTAGTTGCTAAGCATTTTGTAAATCACATTATATAGAATATATTTTAGAAAATGCTATTTGAAAGATGGTGTCACTGATGAGTAAATATTATATCGGATTGGGGACATTAATTATATTTGTCTATTTTAAGTAGTTAATAGTTTCAAGTTTGTTAATTTTTGCAAAATAAGTTTAACTTTGTATGTAGATTGCTATGTGACATTCTAGGCATTTTGTTTGTAAAAATGCATTTATTTGAAACACAAACAATTAATGTTCAGTAGAGAAATTTTGGTAAACACAGATAAAGAAGAATTTAAAAATTAAAATTAAAAAATCAATTTGGGATATTTTGTCCCTATTCCTTTTGATTTCTGCTGTTGTTCGGTTGCTAAGTATGTCTGACTCTTTGTGACTGCATGGTCACTGTAGTTTGCCAGGCTCCTTCTGTCTATGGGATCTCTCAGACAAGAATACTGGAGTGGGTTGCCATTTCTTTCTCCAGGGGATCTTTCCAATCCAAGGACTGAACCCTTGTTTCCTACATTGACAGATAAATTCTTTACCAGTGAGTCACTAGGGAAGCCCAGTACAGCTATTAATAAAAACACTGAACATTATATATTCAACAAACATAAGAAAAATTTGAAACATAGAAAGAAGAAAGCAGACTACCCAGGAATTTTGAGACCCAAGAAACAATATAGTGATGAATTTCTTGGGTTTCTTCTTTCCTTTTATATCCTAGACTTGGAGCTGAAGAAGCAAGCCATCTGAAACTTCAAGGGCAGAGACCTAATTGAAGATCAAAAAAAAAAAAAAAAAAACAAAAACCCAAAACAAAACCAAAAAACCTTTTACTCTTTTAAATCACTCAAAACACTGCAATCTCACAACTTTTCCGCTGAAGAATACCCTTCTTTCAAAAGCCATCAATGAATTCTATATTGCAAAATTCGCCACATAGTGCATTAGTTTCCCACTCATGTTGTAACAAATTACCGCAAAATTAGTAGCTTATAACAATGTAAATTTATTATTTTATAGTCTTAGAGGCCATAAGTATGAAGTGAATCTGCAGGACCGCATTCCCTTTCTCTAGGGGAGAATCCATTTCATGGTGTCTTCCAGCTTCTGCAGGGCTTTAGTAATCCTTGGCTCATCTCTCTTTATCACCTCTCCCTCTTCACATCTCCTTCTCTGACTCTGATGCTTCTGCTTCCCTTTTATAAGGACCCTTGTGATTGCATTGGGTTTGCCCAGATAATAATCCAATAAAATTTCCCATCTCAGGATCCTTAATCACAGTTATAAAATTTCTTTTGCCCTTTGTGAAGCTATCATACTTCACAGTTTCTGAGAATTAATACCTGAATATTTTGGGGGGGCCATCATTTTGCCTATCAAATATTGCTTTCCTTGAATTCCATGACTCTATACTGCCTTAATTTATATTTCTAAAATAACTGGTCATTTCTTCTCAGTTTTCTTTCCAGGATTTTATTCCCTATTCTTTCCTTATTGGGTCTTTTCAGGTTCTCTTCTTTTCAGGTTCTGCTCTATCTTCTCCTGGGCAATTTAGATCATCATCTGTGTGAATCCTAAATATGTCTCTATTTCTGATTCTGACATTGAAATTTCACACAAATGACACATCTCAAATATATCCTGTCTCAAACTGGAATCATTTTTGTATCATCAAGTTTTGTTGTTGTCTAGTCCCTAAGTCACCTCTGACTGATTTGCAACCCCATGAACGGTAGGCCACCAGGCTCCTCTGTCCTTGGAATTTTCCAGGCAAGAATACTGGAGTGGGTTTCCATTTCCTTCTCTAGGGGATCTTCCTGACCCTGTCTCCTGCATTGGCAGGTGGATTCTTTACCTCTGAGCCACCAGGGAAGACGCTATCCAAGTTTGTTTCCTTCTAATTTGTTCTCCACATTATAGCCTAGGACATTCCTATTTAAAACCCTCCAGTGACTTCTCAATGATGTAGGATAGAGATAAAACCACGTGCTCAAACTTGGTGTGAAAACTATATATTTAGTTCACTGGCTTTCTCTCTAGCCTCATCTCTCACTGTATTATTTCATTACAGGCGCTAATGTCTCTCTCATTCTGCCACCATCTATCTTTCCTCCTGAGGCTTCTATATGCAGTTTATGCTATTTCTTCTGTCTAAAAGATATTTTTCTCACCTGACACCTAACTAACTGTTATTTTCTTTTCAATTTTCCAACTCTTCCAGGAAGCATTTTCGGCCCTGACTTCAGGTCACATGTATTTTCTTAAAGGCTCCTGAAGCGCTAGTATGCCTTGTACAGTTACCCTCAGGCCGTTTCATAACTGCCCATCAGCAGCAGTAGACTGTAAACACTGTGAGGGCCGACTTATAGAGTTTGTGATAGGTATGCATTAATTATCTGATGAAAGAAGAAACAAATTATAGTATTTTATGAGGTACTAATTGTGTATGAAGGATTGTAAATCTTATATACTGTGAAAAATAGAAACACTCTTAAGTGGAAAGTCTCATGTTTTCTTAAAAAGAGAGGCAGAGAGGAAAACAACCAGGACGATCTTTGATATTACTTGAGATAAAGTATTTATTAATGCAAATGCATCATTGGTTGGTTGATATTTTTAACCTTGAGAAATTTAACCATTTATGGTCTTTATCGAGGAACTTTAATACAACAAAGTATAAATAAAATTCCATGTTGTTTTTAGAGCTGACAAACCTCATTTTGAATTGCCAGCTATGTAATTATGACTACCTGTAAAATGGGGATGAAATGCTTGCTGAATTTAATTGTAGAGGGCTGAAAATAAGAAAGTAGTTTATTTGGGGCCTTAAGAATTGTAATTTGGCGGGGGGGGGGGGGGGGTGGGAAGCGTTGTCCTGGAAAGAGAAATAGTCAGAGGCTTATAAAGACAAAAAGCCGCAAGGTCGTTAAAGTTGTGTGCTTAGTTGCTCAGCTGTGTCCTGCTCTTTATGACAAGAATACTGGAGTGGGTAGCCATTCCCTTCTCCAAGGGCTCTTCCCGCCCCAGGGGATCCAATCCAGGTCTCCCACCCTGCAAGCAGGTTCTTTATAGTCTGAGCCACCAGGGAAGTCCAAGAATAGTCTATCCTTTCTCCAGGGGATCTTCCCAACCCAGGATGCCTGGTGATAATTGTGATTGACTCTGACAAAAGTCAGGAAATATTTGTCCTTAGTAATAATCATGAGTTATTTTGGAGTAAGGGCCCTGATAAGTATCTTGAGTTCCTGGCAGATATTCTGGATGCCTTTGTTAGGACAATAGTACTCAAAAGGTTTGATTCCATCCAGGCACAAAAGTCTTTTATGAGTTACACTTCCTCAGGGGCCTCCTGGTTCCATTTTAGAGAGCTCTCTTGGCAATACTCCATTTTGATTTTCCTTTCATAAGACAAGATTCCATTGGTTCTTACAATGATTAGAAAAAAAGTTAAGATTCAGTATTTGCATCTTCTTTTCAGTAGTATCCTTTTCTGTAAGTCTTAAAGTGAAGTGAAGTTGCTCAGTCGTGTCTGACTCTGCGACCCCATGGACTGTAGCCTACCAGGCTCCCCAGTCCATGGAATTTTCCAGGCAAGAGTACTGGAGTGGGTGGCCATTTCCTTCTCCAGGGGATCTTCTCCAACCAGGGATTGAACCCGGGTCTCCCGCACTGCAGGCAGACGCTTTACTGTCTGAGTCACCAGGGGAGGCCAAACACATCTTAAACTGAACTTTTGAGTTTCGTGAGCTTGACAGAGTTCTAAATTGTATGCAAATATTCTGCATGTTAAAACTGCTAAGCTCTGAACATCTGTCTTCTTTGGTGCCCTATTTCCTTTGATTTGAAGTTCAGAATGAGAGATATTAAGTTCCAAATGTAAAACAAAAAGCTGCAAAAACATGCTGCAATATAAAAGCTGTTCAAAAAGAGTAATCTTTCTTGAAACTCTGTTTTGCAGATGATTTATTCACTTCCTTTCTCTAATCAGAGAATCTTCTATACAGTCACAGAGTGAGATTGTTTCCTTGAGGCAAGAAAGAAATACAGAGGTCCTGACAAATGAGATGTTGCCTTGGGGAAGGGAACTACAGTAAACACTCAGAAGTTCTTGCCTTAAGAAGAAAACCTTTAAAAGTAAATGTAAAATGGCAAAAAGTAGTGTGGGTTACTGGATTTTAACCACCTGACTTAACATTTAATCTTTTATTATCTGGTCATTAAAAAAAAATGTCTCATATATGTTAAAATATGTGGACAAAGAATATTGCCTGCCATATCAGCAAACAAAGAATGTTGCTGCCCTCAAGTCATCCGCCACTGCAGCCACCCCTCATGGTGAATGGTGAGTGGACTCAGGATGGGAAACAGCAGGATACTGGGCCTAGATAGTAAAGGTGCATATCAACAAGTCCAGTCTCTTGCATCTTCCCATATATAGAAAAGTGCTAAATTTATTAACTTACAAAGTCTATGTTCTTTGATTAACAGTAATCATAAAAAAAGTCATCTTTTGATGTTCCAACTCTCTGGTTTTTGTTACAAAACTCCTATTATCCAGGCACCTCGCCTACTTCTGTGAAGCAGTTCTTTAGAGCTATCTGTGAGGCTGTCTTCCTGGCCCAAGTCCTCAGAAAATCCATTGAATGAAACATAATTCTCAGTTTTTAGGTTGCACATTTTTTCCAGTTGACAAGTAATCATTCCTAACAATACTACTCCATTGTAGTAGAGCAGTTCAGTAGTTCAAAGATTGTTCAGTCTTAAAATTTTATTCATAAATACACAAGCAAAAGTTAACTGAGTTTTGAGAAAAATCACTGTAAGTAAATGTAGGAAAGAGCTATATTTAGAAAGGAATCCAGGATACTAAGGGGCCTTTGAAGTGAAAGAAATAATAAAGGCTATATAGAGGAAAAGACATTTTATTTTTAATCAAATCTTCATTACCAATGTTGGGCAAGTAATTTCTGTTTTTAAAAGTCAGTTTACTTATCTGTAAAAGAGGCTTCTTCCTGGGAAAGCAGGAAGGATGCCTGTTTCAACTGGTGCAATAATCCCTTGTTGTCCATGGGGGTTGTTTCTAGGACCCTCACAACCCTCTCAAGTATTCTTGCCTGGAGAATAACCATGGACAGATGAACCTGGTAGGCTGCAGTCCTTGGGGTAGCAGAGTCAAACACAACTGAGCGACTAAGCACAGCACACAGATACAAACATCTGAGGATGCTCAAGTTCCTTATATAAAATGGTATAGTATTTTCATATAAGCTACACATATTCTCCTGTATACTTTAAATCATCTCTAATTACTTATAATTCCTGATACATTGTAAATGCTATGTAAATAGTTGTAAATACAATGCAAATACTATGTAAATAATTGCTGCTGCTGCTGCTGCTAAATTGCTTCAGTCGTGTCCGACTCTGTGTGACCCCATAGACAGCAGCCCACCAGGCTCCACTGTCCCTGGGATTCTCCAGGCAAGAACACTGGAGTGGGTTGCCATTTCTTTCTCCAATGCATGAAAGTGAAAAGTGAAAGTGAAGTCGCTCAGTCATATCTGACTCTTCGTGACGCGCAGCAAATCCAAGTTTTTCTTTTTGGAATGTCCTAATAATTTTTTTGAATATTTTCCATCTACAGTTTGTTGAATCCCTGGATGTGGAAACTGTGGATACAGAAGACTGACTGTATTCCATTTTCTTGTTGTAGTCAAAATATCAAGGGGACAAGTAGTGGGAGTGGGGTTTCTCTGTGAGAGGCAGTAAACATTTGCTAGAGTCCAGTGGTAATAATCAAAGACATCAGTTCTAACATGTGTTTTTAACAGTTGTGAGAAAGCAACAAATTTAGTGTTAGCTCATATTAGCAAATGTGTATAGACTCAAGTCTGTCTTCAGCCCATCTTCAAAATCTGAAATAATTGGACCTGTGAGTATTATGCATGTGAACAGGTGTTGGAAGGGGAAAAAAATTTACTAGTCTGAGGGATAGTAAATAGAAAATAAATGCTTAGAGATATCTGAGGTGTTTAAAAAATAAAGCTTAGATCAGGTTCCATTTGATGATATTTTAGTTAAATATCAAAGCTTTTTCATAGTTTGAAATTTCTCAGGACAAATCTCTTTAAAATGTCGTGGATGACAGGTTTGTAGAACTGTGTGAACCCATCATCCTCTTGAAATGCTAAACACTGATGGTTCTTAAGAAAGTAAATGCAATTCTCTTGAATTTAATAGAAAAAAATTTTTTTTTTCATTTTAAGCTCAATACAGCATCACATGGAGACTGAAAATTCTTAAAGGGAAAGGAAATATAGAATTATGCCAACTTATCTCAAAGACGATTAACTGGTATATGAAGAAAGATGTAAAAAATGGATGAATGAAGAATTAGATGCTTATGATCAGAAATATTGTGAAAAAGAACTGAGTATTGAACCAAGAGTGAATAGCTGTAGATATTGAGTTTTTCAGACTGTGAATCCCTATCATAAAACATGAATGTTTGTGTGATCACTTATTTGACAGCTTTGAAAGCAATACATTCTTTAACCTAACATCATAGAAAAAGAATTTCCTAATTTTATCATAATCAGCCCACTCTAATTCCAAATTTCTCTGGGGTTTTTCTTCTTTTCTAATTGTGCTGGATGGTACCTTTAATTTTTTTTTTTTTTACTTTATTTTACTTTACAATACTGTATTGGTTTTGCACCATACATTGACATGAATCCACCACGGGTGTACATGCGTTCCCAAACATGCACCCCCTTCTTTTTTGGACTGAAACACAGTGAAAATTTCACATCTTTTTTCTCTTACTGTTGTCTTCAAGAATAGTCTTAGAGATGTTTGTAAACTATGTAAATCAAAGACTTTGAACAAAATCTGTCTGACACCTTCTTTTTGATCCTGTTTCCTATGCCCTCAGATGTGTCTGTCCATTTCAGAAAGAAAATGGGATTTCAACTTTGTTTTCCAATATGACTTTCAAAGACATTAAGATAATCCTTTCCATTTTGCTAAAAGTTATTTTTGTCCTATTTTTTCCTCCATTCTCAATTATTATTATAAATATTCTGAATCATTAAAGTGTTTGTGTGTAATCTTATTTTGCAGTTTAGCCTTACTTGTGAAAATGGTGAAAATCCTAAACTTTTTAGGAAATAAGGAATGAAGATTCCAGCCTTGAAGGGCATTCAGGTTTTCAGCATCAGAACAGTTTCTAACTTCTTAATATACAGTAGTTAATTAAATCATCAGCTAGACATATCCTGTTTATTGTTCTTTTAGATTAAAATAAATTAAAGCAGAAAAGAAACACAATTTAATTGGCCTGAGATAAGTTGTTATACTGTTAGTACAACAGTTCTCTTGGAATTTAGTAATCATAATTATGCAAATCTTAATTAGGTAATTATTGTTGTGCAGTTTTTCTCAAGTTAAGGGGGAAAATTCATTGGAACAATCAACCATATCATGCTGTGTCAGAAACTTTAAATCAGAAAAAATTTTGGAGTAAGTTGTAGAGTGCTTTATTATTTATAGAGTATAATGTAATTCCCTAATCAACTAACAGGAAAAGTCTGAAGCTACTCCTTGCTTCGATATTTGTTCTTTTTTGTAGTTGCCAAAGTGTTGCTCTGATTTGTCACTATAAGACCGATGGAAGGAAGACAAGTCATCTTGCATGGGTGATTTTTCATTAAAGTAGACACCTGATAAAAGAGGCTCATGAAGTCTTTGTTCTTTCACGAATAAACTGTGAATATAATTTGAGTAAATTTTTGTGTTAGCCCATCAGAAATTGAGTTCAGTCATTTTGTTTCTACTTTTGATATACACAAATCAAAGAAGGAGAAGGAACTGAGTGTTTATACCGTATCATTGTATGCATTCTTAGAAATTTAGATATTTTGCAAAATAGAAGAATGTACAATTTTGAAAAAAGTTGAGTTAGTTAAAATAAAAATTTCTGACCAAAATAGTAGCAAAAGCAGTGAGAGGTATTTCAGGAGATAACCTAAATAAGCTAGAAAGGCAGTTCAGCATGGAGAGAGACTCCTTCAGTAGACAGGGTAAAATGGCTTGTGACATTAAGACAGTAGATAGCAGTGGATGTCTGAGCCAGTAGAGCATTCATGGAGATGGTCAAAGAGGAAGAAAAACCTGCTTAGAGATTGGGTCTGGCAAAGCTATAATAATGCCTTTTAGGAGATATGCGTTTAGACGTCACTGAAATTTTTTTTTCATATAGAATTAATGAATTTGCTTTATAGCCTCCTGGCTTCTTCATCAATGAGTTAAACATATTTCCTCGCTTATTCTAATTCATGTTTCTAAATTTTGAAAATCGTGCTTTGATTTGTTTGGAGATTGTACTAAAGATTTCCAAGTAAATATACATTGCAGAGTCCTTTTAAACTGCCTGGTGGCTCAGATGGTAAAGAATCTGCCTGCAATGCAGAGACCTGGGTTTGATCCCTGCCTTGGGAAGATCCTCTGGAGAAGGTAATGGAAACCCACTCCAGTATTCATGCCTGGAGAATTCCATGGGCAGAGGAGCCTGGTGGGCTACAGTCCATGCAGTTGTAAAGAGTCAGATATAACTGAGTTACTAACACTCAGCCCGAAAATAAACATATTTTCTTGGCTCCTGAGGCAGATCCCAAGGAGCAAGAGGATTTTACCTTCATTGACTCTTTGTTTCTCCTTGCACCCCTGATTCTGTGCCTTTGTATTGTTTCTGTTTCTGGTTTCTTACAACCTGGAAGTTATTCTTAATTTGCCATTAATGCAAGTGAATTTGGTTTTGTGGGTCTATTTGTTGGTCTTTGATAGACAGAAACCTGTTGGGTGAGAGATGACAGAAAATTCTGTTTGTTTTATTCAAGAATACATCAGCCTTCCACTGAAAAGATACAGAGCATTCTGAGATCCGCATTTGTGAACACTTTTGTTTGCCATGTTTCTTTTAAGTGATGACTAAGGGTGTAGAACTAAAGCCGCAAGCTGCGTGTCTATGTGTCTGTAATTGCAAAACGATTCTATCCTTTATTTTGTCTTAGAAATATTCTTCTTGAAAAATAAATAAACTAGATTTAAAGATTTAATAAATTAAGGAGTTCTATATTGATTGGTTTGTAGAAGCTAATAGTTCAGTTCAGTTCAGTCACTCAGTCGTGTCCGACTCTTCGCAACCCCATGAATCACAGCACTCCAGGCCTCCCTGTCCATCACCAACTCCCGGAATTTACCCAAACTCATGTCCATCGAGTCGGTGATGCCATCCAGCCATCTCATCCTCTGTCGTCCCCTTCTCCTCCTGCCCCCAATCCCTCCCAGCATCAGAGTCTTTTCCAATGAATCAACTCTTCGCATGAGGTGGCCAAAGTACTGGAGTTTCAGCTTTAGCATCAGTCCTTCCAAAGAACACCCAGGACTGATCTTCTTTAGGATGGACTGGTTGGATCTCCTGACAGTCCAAGGGACTCTCAAGAGTCTTCTCCAACACCCCAGTTCAGAAGAATCAATTCTTCGGCGCTCAGCTTTCTTCACAGTCCAACTCTCCAATCCTTACATGACCACTGGAAAAATCATAGCCATGACTAGACGGACCTTTGTTGGCAAAGTAATGGCTCTGCTTTTTAATATGCTGTCTAGGTTGGTCATAACTTTTCTTCCAAGGAACAAACAACTTTTAATTTCATGGCTGCAGTCCCCATCTGCAGTGATTTTGGAGCCCAAGAAAACAGTCTGTCACTGTTTCCACTGTTTCCCCATCTATTTGCCATGAAGTGATGGAGCTGGATGCCATGATCTTAGTTTTCTGAATGTTGAGTTTTAAGCCAACTTTTTCACGCTTCTCTTTCATTTTCATCAAGAGGCTCTTTAGTTCTTCCTTGCTTTCTGCCATAAGGGTGGTGTCATCTGTATATCTGAGATTATTGATATTTCTCCCGGTAATCTTGAAATTAAAAGACGTTTGCTCCTTGGAAGAGAAGCTATCACAAAATGATATAACATATTAAAGAGCAAAGACATCACTTTGCTGACAAAGTCCATATGGTCAAAGCTATGGTTTTTCCAGTAGTCATGCATATGGATATGAGAGTTGGACTATAAAGAAGTCTGAATGCAGAAGAATTGATGCTTTCAAATTGGGGTGCTGGAGAAGACTCTTGAAAATCCCCTGGACTGCAAGGAGATCAAACCAATCAATCCTAAAGGAAGTCAGCTCTGAATATTCATTGGAAGGACTGATGCTGAAGCTGAAGATCCAATATTTGGTCACCTGATATGAAGAGCCAACCTATTGGAAAAGACCCTGGTGCTGGGAAAGACTGAGGGCAGGAGAAGAAGGGGATGACAGAGGATGGAATGGTTGGATGGCATCACTGATTTAATGGACATGAATTTGAACAAACTCTGGGAAGTAGTAAAGGACAGGGAAGCCTGGTGTGCTACACTCCATGGGGTTGAAAAGAATCAGATGCGACTTAGTGACTGAACAACAACACACTATCAATGAAATATCAGAAAACAAAAGTAAAAAAAAAATCCCATTTGAAATTGTATCAAAAAAGATAAAATAGTTAGGGAAAAAGCCTTACAAATGAGGTGAAAGACCTTTATGCTAAGAACCATAAAATAGTGATAAAGGAAACTGAAGATGATTCCAAAAAATGGACAGATATCCCTTGCTCTTGGATTGGGAGAATTAATATTTTTAAAATGGCCATACCACTCAAAGAAATCAATAGAATTAATGTGATCCCTATCAAATTACCCATGACATTTTCATAGAACTTAACAAATAATTCTAAAATTTATACAAAACCCTGTAAGACCCAGAATTACCAAAACAATTCTGAGGAAAAAGAGCAATGCTGGAAACCTAGCTCTCTACATGTAGGTCAATGGAACAAAATAGAAATTCTGGAAATGAACCCGCACACCTACAGTCAATTAATCTTTGACAAAGGGGATAAGAATCTACAGTCAAGGAAACACAGATTCAGCAAGTGGTATTGTGAAAGCTGAAAAGCCACATCTAAGTCAATGAGGTTAGAACACTGCCTCACTTCATACCTAAAAATAAACTAAAATGGCTTAAATAATTAAATATGAGATGACACCATAAAACTACTAGACGAGAACATAGGCAAAACATTCTCTGATATAAATTGTAGCAAGGCTTTCTTAGGTGAGTCTCCCAAGGCAAGGAAAAATAAAAGCAAGATTGAACAGTTAAGACCTAACCAAACTTAAAACCTTTTGTATAGCAAAGGAAACCATAAAGAAACTGAAAAGACAACCTATGTACTGGAAGAAAATATTTGCAACAATGTGACTGACAAGGGCTTAATGTCTACAAAATACAAACAGCTCATACAATTTAACAACAAATAACCTATTAAAAAAATGGGCAGAAGACATCTCTTCAAAGAAGACATAGAGATGACAAATAGGCATATGAAAAGATTATCAACATTGTAATTATTAGAGAAATGCAAATCAAAAATACCATGGGATACCACGTCACATCAGTCAGAAGGCCATCATCAAAGAAATTACAATAAATTCTGGAGATGGTGTAGAAAAAAGGGAACACTCCTACAGTGTTGGAGCCTGCCATTATGGAAAACATTATGGAGTTTCCTTAAAAAAAAGTAAAAGCAAAGTTGTTAGATGATCCATCAATCTCACTTCTGGCCCTGTCTCTGGAGAAAACTCTAATTTTAAAAAATACAATTTTCCTTAAAAAGTCAATAAATAAAAGACACAATTTTCATAGCAGTATTATTCACAAAAACCATAGCATGGAAGGAGCCTAAATGTCCATCAACAGATAAATGGATAAAGAAGATGTGATATAGATATAGATATAAGATATACTATATCTTATATACTGTATCTAATAGTATATGCTGCTGTTGCTGCTAAGTCACTTCAGTCGTGTCTGACTCCGTGCGACCCCATAGACGGCAGCCCACCAGGCTCCACCATCCCTGAGATTCTCCAGGGAAGAACACTGGAGTGGGTTGCCATTTCCTTCTTCAATGCATGAAAGTGAAAAGTCAAAGTGAAGTTGCTCAGTCGTGTCCGACTCTTAGCAACCCCGTGGACTGCAGCCTACGAGGCTGCTCCTTCCATGGGATTTTCCAGGCAAGAGTACTGGAGTGGGGTGCCATTGCCTTCTCAGTATTAGAATACTGCTTAGCCATAAAAAAAGAATGAAATAATACCATTTGCAGCAACCTAGAGATTATCATATTAAGTGAAGTCAGACAAAGACAAATATCATATTCATTTGTAAAATCTAAAATATGATACAAATGGGCTTCTAAAACAAAAACAAACTCACAGGTTTAGAAAATGAATTTACATGTATCAAAGGGAAAAAAGAGATGGGGAGGGATAAATAAGAAATTTGGAATTGTATATTATATGCTTATATATATATATATAATAAACAATAAGGTATTACTATATAATAAAGGGAACCCTATTCAATATCCTGTGATAAAGCATATGGGCTTCCCTGGTGACTCAGTGGTGAAGAATCTACCTGCCAATGCAAGAAACATAAGTTCAGTCCCTGATCCGGGAGGATCCCACATGCCGTGGAGCAACTAAACCCATATGTTGTAACTACTGAAGTCTGTGCTCCCTAGAGATGGTGCTCTCAACAAGAGAAGCCACCGTTATGAGAAGCCCATGCACCACAACTAAAGAGTAGTCCCCACTTGCTATAATTAGAGAAAAGCCTGCGCAGCATCTGCTGGAGCCCTAGCATAGCCAAAGATAAATAAATAAAAATAAATTAAATGATTTTTAAAAAAGCATCATAGAAAAGAATATGAGAAAAATACATATTTACATATGTATAACTGATCTCTTTGCTGTATACCAGAAACTGACACAACATTGTAAATCTACTATATTTCATTAAAAAATTAAAAAGAAATTTAGAAAAACATGTTCTATATTAAAAACTAATTATTTTTATGTCCATAGTAATTACCTTCTATATACAACAGCTGAAACATAATTTTTCAGGATTTTTAATTTTTAAATATCAGATTTATATTGTTTTGTTAGTAGTTGATAGCCTTTGGACTTGAATAAGCAACTTCTAAGCAGTATTCTAAAATACTTAAACATTCATCATCATTCATGGTTTTAGTGTATACACACGGTTTAAATATACATATAATTATATATGCATATATATTTAGTATGTTATTTATATATATAGTATAATTCTGTGCTTCTTAGTTTTATATGTCACAGAGTTGCTATATTGTTTATGTGAGAATACTGTGATATGCCATTCAGATCTTCCTTTAGGAATAAAATGCTCATCTAGGAACAGAGAGTGCTACCAAAAAAAGGCTTACATTCAACTGCCCCTCCCCCTTCCCACTGGTAATCACTAGGCTTGAGGATATATTGTACAACATGAGTGTATCAGTCACTCGATCATGTCTGATAATGCGACCCCATGGACTGTAGCTACCTCCAGGCCCCTCTGTCCATGGAGTTCTCCAAGAAAGAATACTGGAGTGGGTTGCCATGCCCTTCTCCAGGGGATCTCTCCAACCCAGGGCTTGAACCTGCATCTCCTGCATTGCAGGCAGATTTTTTACCGTCTGAGCCAACAGCAAAGCCCCTACAATATGGGGAATATAGCCAATATTTTTTAGTAACTATAAATGGAAAGTAACCTTTAAAACTGTGTGTGTGTGTATATAAACTTAGCCCACTTGGAGAAGTGTCTCAGTTAAAGACACCTGACTTGTCCTTGGTCATACCTTCCAGAGGCAGCTTATATTCAATGACTGATCAGACATGAGTGTCAATCTGGGAGGTCTCTCAATGACTGTCCTAGTCTTGAGATGCGTGATTGCCTGCAGCCCTCAGTATACCCGCATCCCAGCACTACATCTCCTGCTGCTCAGCACTGCTCTTTCCCTCTACTTCCACAGGTCTTGATTCTAACAGCACTCCTTGATAATTGTTCTTCACGCTCATCTCTGAATCAGGATCTGTTTCCTGAGGAATCCAGACTAGGGTACTTTGGGTCTATTGATATACCTACCCACTTATTATCTTTAACTTCATTATCTATTAATCTAGCTATGCAGCTATCCACTCTAAGAAAGTATAAAAAGGATATGTGCATTTATAACTTTTGACACGCCAAGTGTTTGTATGTGACAACACTCAGTTACCTGTTGTCTGGTTCTCCTAAATAAAAACCAGTTACTTCATTAAATGTTGTAATGTACATGAGTTGGTTACAGCCCTATGAGCAATAATGCCAAAATTTTTTGACTGTGTATGTTGGGTTATGAGATGTGTTTTTGTTTATCAAGAGAAAGTAGAAGCTAATTTGTCTTGTTAGAAACATGTGTTGATGTAGAACAGTTTGTACCCAGTGGATCTTGAGAACATAAAAGAAAATTTTACTGAGGAAATTGCAATCAGTAATGTAAAGACAATACTTGGCAGAAACTTCTGAAGACAAGAGTGGAGATAGAAGTCTTTGGCACCTTAGCAGCAGTTTATGAAGGAGGACCAATGTTAATTACAGCTGAACAGAACTTTCTTATTTCCCAGTCTCTGTCAAAGGAGGGCCATTGAGCAGTAATTAATTTTCAAAAGACAGAAAGTAGATCCAGTTGGCTGAGGCTCCAACTCTGATTTATTTCTTCAGTTCAGTTTAGTTGCTCAGTTGTGTCCGACTCTTCGCGACCCCATGAACCGCAGCACGCCAGGCCTCCCTGTCCATCACCAGCTCCCGGAGTTCACCCCAACTCATGTGCATCGAGTCGGTGATGCCATCCAACCATCTCATCATCTGGCGTCCCCTTCTCCTCCTGCTCTCAATCTTTCCCAGCATCAGGGTCTTTTCAAATGAGTCAGCTCTTCACATTTATTTCTTTCTGTTTTGCATATATCACACAAATCCAGATCTTATGACTTTCACCATTTTATTGGGATCAATCATGATAGTTTTATAATTTATTTTAACCCAAGTTTCTTCTTGGCCTGCTCTCTGTTTGTCACCTTGCTTTATCTCTTGCACTCTTCTTTCTGCCGCACCCTGCCATGCATGCTGCAAACCACCTGTGTCACTTCTGATAGTGAAGTCCTCTGTGCTTTCACTCCAGTACGGCCGAGTGGTTAAGAGGGTAGACCCTGCTTTCAGTCCAGCCCTACATTCACTCTCCCACTTCTAGTAAGTTATTTTCCCAGCTGTGCCTCAGTTTCCTCAACTGAGAATAATGTTAGAACCTCACTTGAATGTGGAAAAATTAAGTGCAGAGTGCTTGGTTCAGAGTAGCTTACATACTATTTGGTGCTGTGTTACTTGATAGAAATTACATATACTTGTTTAGGGTCTGTTCTGTTCCGTTTTGCTCTTCAAACCTATTACTGTGATTGGGGGTATATTAAATGTGTGTGCTTAAACATTTCAAGTTCTATTTTATGAATATGTATGACAAAAGGAATTCATCTTGACAGAGTACTTGTACATGTAGATTAGTACATAACTGTTGAGAAATTAATGAAAATTTGATTAAAAATGTTCCTGTTGCCTAGAAACAACATAGAGGCTTGAACACATCTCTACAAATTTTGCATTGAAGGACAGAGGTTTACGTGTGGACTTGTTTCTTCCAATTAAAAAAAACAATTAAATGTGTGGAAGGTCCCAAGACAAGTTTCTTTCTTCTTACCTTGACCGGTCCGCTACAGGGAGATTTTGGAATTATCTGGTAATCAAGTCTGAGTATGATTCATGAAGAGGGACTGACCTGTGTGAGGAGACTGAAATGCTGGTTCACATGCAGTTCCTCACTCTGGCTGCTGTTGCCACTAATGCAATCACTGTGTGTCCAGCCCCAGGTGTTATGTCCATGTCTCACACACTGCTGAAAGGCTACAGGAAGCCTTTAAAAAGCAGGTATTTGTTTTTCCAGGGGTTAGTGGCACCCTTCTTTGTCTAAGTAATGGATCTTACATTGTGTATTTTAAACTTATTGAGCATTATTAAATCCTATAATACATACCAACAATGTGATTAAAGCTAATTTCCGTTAGATCGTTTGTCAGATTAATTGGTTAGCCTCCCCAGGTGCAGATTTCCTCTTCTAAGCACTAAAAATAACATCATTACAGAATCTTCAAAAATGCAGTATGCAAACCAGTTGCCACATCCAAAAATGGAATTATTTATTCAAGTATTTCATTTGCAACTGAATGTTTGACAGTTGTGACAAATAGCAACATAAAAATATGAAGAAATGTTTTGGAAATAATTTTTCCTCCTTTGGCCTTTAATTTGCTGTCATACATTGACTTCAAAGCCCTCAGTGAAATATACAGAATCCTCAAACATTCCTTTCATTTGTTTGTTTTCCGATCCCATGTTAGCTTTTCCTGACTTCTTACAGACACTGTATTCGATTTACATTTCTTCACATCAAATTTTTATTTTCCTAATTCTTGTGGGGAAAAGTGAACATGCAACATAGCATGCATAAGTTAACTAAAAGACCACTCAAATGTAAAAATATATACTTATATAAATATATAAACCCGAAGACTCATCTCTTGTTTTTTTCTGCTTACTCAGCAAATCAGTCCCCATATTGATTATTTTCTTTTCATTCTCTCTCTACTGTCTTGGTCTGGGCCACATCATTCCCTGCCCACAGTATTGCAATAGCTTCTTAATAGGTTTCTCTATCTCTAGTTCATTCTCTCTCTTGGCTCTTCTATTTAGTGTGGTCAGTATTCTCCACTCTCATCTTTGTCATTTTTTCCCCTTAAAAGCTGACAATGCCTATTATTTATTTGTCAAAGTGAAACTTATCAGCCTTTCTAACTTAAATTCAAATACTGAGCTCTGGCCAGCAGAGTGTGGGCAGAGGTGATGTTCCCATCTCCATGCCTGGACCACAAGACCTCCTACACCACTGGCTTCATGCTTTCTCTCTTCCATCATCTCCTGACACTGTCAGGGAAACAGTGGAGAACTTTGAAATGATAGAGAATGAAAGAACCAGTAGATTAAAAAGAGTAGGGTCTTTGAATAATTTCATGGTGTAAAGCTCCTTGTCCCTAAATCCCACTCCTGTAAGCAAGAAAGAGAATTCCATTGCTTTTTGGGGGCGGGGGAGGGGGGTATTTGTTGAAGCAGTTAGTCAGTTATCCTAATGTTTCAGTTTTGCAGTAACAGTATTATTGGTACAAGTTAAGATTAATTAATTTGCTGGGGGATTATTAATTGGATTTGGGACCTGTTTTGCAGTTTTTTCATTAGTTTCTTTCATATGGCTTTTGAATGTGATTGTCATTTTGTTTGACAAAAAGAATTATCTTGTGGGGTACTTGCATCTATTTTGTCCTAGGTACAAAGAGGAAGCAAAGAAAAGGTTATTTCTTCAGTATACTTCTAAAAAGCTTATGGGTTATATTATAGTCTTACCTTGAGCCCATTTTCTACTAAATTTTTACACTCAGCATAGAACCTCAACAACATTATCACTCCTGTCAGAATCCCAAGTGATTAGAGTCATTTTCAGGTCTTATTTGAGACACTCAGAATTATTCTGTTGCCTGATTGTTCCTAGGGTTTGATGCTAATGGAAGAGCTTTTGTTTATTTTTCCTTATTGCTTCTAAAGAAAATTCTTTTACTGAATTCCCACGGTTGTACAAAATCAATGTAAGCTTTATTTTGCAAGCACCCATTACTTTAGGCAGTCCTTTTCATAGCTTGAGCACTTTGATGGCAATACCTTGGTAAAGAAAGCACCTCCCATCATTCCTAGAAGTTGTTTTTGTTGGGTAACTAGGCCTACGGACAGAAGAAGGAAATCACATCTTGTGATGTGGTCCAGCACTGGAGTGTATCATTTGTGGCCAATTCTCATTCAGCCATCTTTCTCTCTGCCATCTGAAAAAGTCTATCTCTTATCTGAGGACTAGGAAATGACATTTACTAGATCACCACTTAGGAATTCATATTTTGGATAAATACAGGATGTCAAGAGGGTCTTGACACTTTATTTCAAAATCTTGTTTTTCTTCCTAATAGCATCAGTTGTTCATTCTTCACATTTTCTGCTATAGGAAAACATATATGCAGGAGCTTTGTTTACTCCTAGGTTATTTAACATAAAATGCCGAATTAACAGGTGACTTTGGCCAACGCCTCTCTCAGATATGTGCAACAATCCCTGATAATATATTTTATAACCTTTCTGGGTGAGTAGGGATTGAGGCATGTCAGAAGGTCAAAAGAGGGGAGAAGAGGATAAAAAGAAACCTGGTATTTGGTTTCTAAGCCTGTCCCTGGAACCAGACTTGAAAGCTTTAGGGACCAGCAACCACAGAGACCACACTGCTAACCTTGTTTGTTTTTACTGTACATTGTGTTGTCATTGCCTATTTATGTTTGTCTTCCATGCATGAAGGGAAGGATCAATCATGTGTTACTTACCTTTGAATCTTGAAACAAACACATTCAATAAAAGTTTTGGTAACTAAGAGAGTGAATAAAGTGACCTCTACATTTGACTATCATTGTAGTATAACAGGATATTATAATCGAGCTATAGTCCTAATCACATATGAACCCTGATTTACCATTTAGGCTTTTTACAAGACAAAAGTTGTAAAGAAAGAAATTAGTAAGTAGTGAGAAAGAGGAATGGAGGTCAGGATCATGTAGATGAGGAGGAATGGGTAAAGGTTAAGCATTAGAAAACAGAAGAGATTTACAGGTAAGAGGTGATAGGATTTATAGATGGGGATAGAGAAAGAGTTATGAAAGAGATGAACATGGTGGAATCAGCAGGTGAGCATCCAGGATCACAGTCAAGTAGTTCTCTGACTCACTGAAGAGGGAGTTGTGAAGATGTAGTACAGTAAACCGCAGAGTTTCTTAGAGAGAAGCTGTTCCATAGATAAGAAAGTCTTTTTATTCCGTATTATTATTTTCCTTTCATGTTGGGAGGATGTACCAGTGACAGTTGGTCTCCTTTCAGCCAAATAGCTCCCATATGCTACATAATGCTGCTGCTGATTAAAATCCTATGGAAGAGTCAGCCTGTGTCTGGAACAATAGCAGCCTGAATTCAATTTATCAGTCTTCTGGGGAAGCAGAGATAATCAAATTCCCCCCTTCAGCAACTTTGGGAACCCACCATTTGACAAGATACAATGGATGTGAGTCACACACTTTCTGTTTGTACACCTGCTGCCTGTTAATCACAAGTTTCTGGCATTTTGTGAGTTTTTCTCTTCCCTATTCACATCTTATAGTCTTTTTCATTTAAAGGCAGGGGCACTTCTGTGAAAACCGTTACTGCAACATGTATGAAAATTCAGGGAGATCAGTAGGGAGACAAAGTTGTGGGTGATATGAGGAAAAAGCAATCTTTAGAGAAATTTGGGTTTCAATATGCTTTTCACCTTTTTAGTATGTAACCTGGAAAAGTAATTTAAGTCCTCTGAACTTTGATTCCCTTATCTGTAAAATGAGGATAATAATATATACAACAGAGAATTGTTTTGTGGATTAAATTACATAATTTATGTTTGGCTATGCATTCTGGAAAAATCTAAGTGATGAAAACTACAAGGAACACTCAAACACTCCATTTAAAACCCTGCCTCAGAACTTGTCCAAACTTTAATGTGGCTTCTGGAAGCCTAAGGCCTTGTATCCCTGGGACAACCAGCCCTCTTTGGAGTTCTCATTTGGAAAAACTCAGGGATGTTAGAAGAGTTTGCTGTTTGCTCTGCTGCTGCTGCTAAGTCGCTTCAGTTGTGTCCGACTCTGTGCGACCCCATAGACGGCAGCCCACCAGGCTCCCCCGTCCCTGGGATTCTCCAGGCAAAAACACTGGAGTGGGTTGCCATTTCCTTCTCCAATGCATGAAAGTGAAAAGTGAAAGTGAAGTCCCTCAGTCGTGTCTGACTCTTTAGCGACCCCATGGACTGCAGCCCACCAGGCTCCTCCGTCCATGGGATTTTCCAGGCAAGAGTACTGGAGTGGGGTGCCATCGCCTTCTCCGACTGTTTGCTCTAGCCAACACCAAATCTCTTTTTATAGGATTTACCAAGAAAGGCTTGCAATTGTGAATCCTCTCTCTGAACCTTTAAAATATAGATATGTTTCCTATAACTTGGATGTATCTTTCTCAGGGACATGAAAACCATTCCTTTGAAATGTAATAAACAGTAAGTCCAGGGTTTCTGTCTCCTAGACTTGGAAGCATAGAATCCTAACTTTAATAATTGTCAGGTAGCAGAGTCAGCTGGCTGCACTAATCATGTTTGGTAATTTTGCATTCCTGCCCACTTCCCTTTTCTACACCCTCATTTTGCCTTTGAAGCCCCTAGTCACACAGCTCTTTCTCTTACTATCTATTAGTATTTACTGAATAAAATCCTTTTCTTCATGGCTTTGTTTTTCTTTGTTTACGAAGACTGTCTTTCAAACCTCTGCCCCTAGATCTTTTAATGGTGTGTGTGTGTTTTCTCCAAAGGAGAGGATGAGGTTCAGTCTTGTCAGGAAAGGTCATGGGAAGAAATTGGGAAAATGTAAGAAGGTTGTTGTATGGTTCCTGACTGTCTCTGGGGAATAGGCCCGAGGGTTAATTTCTGCTCATAAATTTTTCAAAGGTCAGAAATACAACTTAAATAAGCTTTCACTGCTGCTGCTGCTGCTGCTGCTGCTAAGTCGCTTCAGTCGTGTCCGACTCTGTGTGACCCCATAGACGGCAGCCCACCAGGCTCCCCTGTCCCTGGGATTCTCCAGGCAAGAACACTGGAGTGGGTTGCCATTTCCTTCTCCAATGCATGAAAGTGAAAAGTGAAAGTGAAGTCGCTCAGTCGTGTCCGACTTTTAGTGAATCCATGAACTGCAGCCTACCAGGCTCCTCCTCCCATGGGATTTTTGAGGCAAGAGTACTGGAGTGGGAAATAAGCTTTCACATTTAGCTTAAACCAAAATGGAATTTAAGGATGCAGATTAATTAAAGGATGGGATGCAGATATTTAAAGAATGCTTCAGCCACCTGAAATGTGGCTAATAGCAACTGAGGAAATGAATGTCTTAACTTAATTTTAATGAATTCAATATAAAAAGCCACACATGGCTGATGGTTACTCTGTTACAGAGCACAACTCTAAATCATGCTATGTTGTCTCTCCTTGGCTTTATTTTTAGACTGTCTCCATGTGGTGTCAATGGCTCCTGGAAGCTGCAGAATTAGATCTTTCTCAAATAATATAATCTCACAGAAAGAGAGAAAACCATCTCTTCATTGGCCCTGTCTACTCTTGAAAAGGACTCAAGCTGGCCTCGATGAGGTAAGTCCTGAAGTACATGAGGTTGGACACTGATGGTCTACACTGAGTCACATCCTGTGTTGGGCCATTTAGTTCATTGCCTTTCAGAATTGCTTTGAGTTTTGGAGCAATAATTATCAAATAGTGGTTAAAGCAGACGTTGACAAACTTTTTGAGAAGGGTAAAAGTAATGATACCTTGTAGCCTTGATGAGAGCGTGCTGCACAGGGTGAAGGAGTGGTACATTTCTTCTTTATCACAGAGAGGATTTGGCACCTTAAAGTCCTAGTCAAGTAGAAGTGGAAACCATACAATTTAAAAAGCAGTGTCCTCAAAACAGTAGCAGCAGCATCCACGACACATTCAAGAAATCTTATGTATCAGTTCAGTTCAGTTCAGTTGCTCAGTCGTGTCCAACTCTTTGCGACCCCATGGATCGCAGCATGCCAGGCCTCCCTGTCCATCACCAACTCCTGGAGTTCACTCAGACTCATGTCCATCGAGTCAGTGATGCCATCCAGCCATCACATCCTCTGTCATCCCCTTCTCCTCCTGCCCCCAATCCCTCCCAGCCTCAAAGTCTTTTCCAATGAGTCAACTCTTCGCATGAGGTGGCCAAAGTACTGGATTTTCAGCTTTAGCATCATTCCTTCCAAAGAAATCCCAGGGTTGATCTCCTTTAGAATGGACTGGTTGGATCTCCTTGCAGTCCAAGGGACTCTCAAGAGTCTTCTCCAACACCACAGTTCAAAAGCATCAATTCTTCGGCACTCAGCTTTCTTCACAGTCCAACTCTCATATCCATACATGACCACAGGAAAAACCATAGCCTTGACTAGATGGTCCTTTGTTGGCAAAGTAATGTCGCTGCTTTTCAATATGCTGTCTAGGTTGGTCATAACTTTCCTTCCAAGGAGTAAATGTCTTTTAATTTCATGGCGGCAGTCACCATCTGAAGTGATTTTGGAGCCCCCCAAAATAAACTCTGTCACTGTTTCCACTGTTTCCCCATCTATTTGCCATGAAGTGATGGGACCACATGCCATGATCTTTGTTTTCTGAATGTTGAGCTTTAAGCCAACTTTCTCACTTTCCACTTTCACTTTCATCAAGGGGCTTTTTAGTTCTTCTTCACTTTCTAAGGGTGGTGTCATCTGCATATCTGAGGTTATTGATATTTCTCCCGGCAATCTTGATTCCAGCTTGTACTTCTTCCAGCCCAGTGTTTCTCATGCATAGAAGTTAAATAAGCAGGGTGACAATATACAGCCTTGACACACTCTGTATAGAGAACAATAAAAAGGTAGGAGAGTAAGGACAGTAAGAGCGTGGCTGGTGTCCCATGGCTCCATAATGGGCATTTTGGCAAACACTCTTGGAACTCTGAGAATACTAAAGATGATCTGATAGGGAGTTGGAATACCTGCAAGTAAAGGTGGAAGTTAAATATAGGAAATAAGGCTTTACTATTAATGTTATAATAGCTGTGCCCAAGGACTGGTAAAGCTGAGGTATTCATATTTAAGCACTCAGAACTATTAGATGCTCAGATTTTACCTGCCATTACCAGTGTATGTGCCCCCACACACAGCCCACATTCATTCCTCCTTGAGCAAGTACATAGTTTTTCTGTGCTTTATTGATACTGCTGGTATGAAGAGTGATGCTAGAGTTCAGGATTTAGCATATCTGATAGAACTGTGAAGGTTCATTTTCTGAAACCCAAAGTATTAGAAAAATCTGCTATTGAGAATGTTGGAAGCAAATTTATAGATAAGGACTGACATTCAGCATTGAACAATATATAGTCATATCATTTGTTAAATTATTAATTATAAAATGATTTTGGATCAGATTTATATAGCAACTTGCCTCAGGTTTTTTCCCTATCCCTATTGCTTTGGCCATTTCAGCATCTTGCCACAATTGAAGGGTTGATTACATAGACAGGGGTCTCCAGGACCAAGACACTCTAAAACCAAGTTATGTTCAGATTGGTCAGTGTTGTTGCCAGTCATTTTTTTCTAAAATCTCAATTGCTATGCATCACGTTTGGCCTCCCAGAAAAACCCAACTATTACCTGTTCATGTTCTACCAGCATTTTGCTTAACGTCTATTCGTTCACCTGTGTTAATGATTTGTGGGTTTTTTCTCTTTTTAAAACATTTTTGTTTTTGTTTATTAATTTTTAGTTGCTCTGGGTCTTTGTTGCTGTGAGTGGGCTTCCTCTAGCTGGGGAGCACAGGGGCTGCTCTCTAGTTGTGGGGCGCAGGCTTCTCACTGTGGTGGCTTCCCGTAATACAGAGCACAGGCTCCAGTTGCGGGCCCCAGCAGCTGCAGCACTGAAGTTCTGTGGCTCACAAGCTGCAGAGTGCGGGCTGGTAGTTATGGTGTATAGGCTTAGTTGTTCCTCAGCATGTAGAATGGAACCAAACCCATGTTCCCTGAATTAACAGGCTGCTTCTTATCCACTGTACCATGAGAAAAGTCCTCTGATTTGTTGATTACATAGATTTTACATCCTCTTGTGATCAAACAGGAACAGAATTTTTGATATGTTGCCTTGTTTTATGGAAGCTATGAAGCCTTTGCTTTATATCAGATGAATGGAATGAGAGAAAGGTGTTGAAATTTGATTTTGTAATGATGTAACCTACAGTGAGACTATGAAAAATATGTTGCAAGTATGTCAGGAAACCAAGTCTTTTCTGAAGAGAATTTGCCATTGGTAGCTATAATTTCAGTTCAGTTCAGTCGCTCAGTTGTGTCCGACTTCTTGCAACCCCATGAATCACAGCACACCAGGCCTCCCTGTTCATCACCATCTCCCGGAGTTCACTCAGACTCACGCCCATCGAGTCAGTGATGCCATCCAGCCATCTTATCCTCTGTCGTCCCCTTCTCCTCCTGCCCCAATCCCTACCAGCATCAGAATCTTTTCCAATGAGTCAACTCGTTGCATGAGGTGGCCGAAGTACTGGAGCTTCAGCTTTAGCATCATTCCTTCCAAAGAAATCCCAGAGCTGATCTCCTTCAGAATGGACTGGTTGGATCTCCTTGCAGTCCAAGGGACTCTCAAGAGTCTTCTCCAACACTGCAGTTCAAAAGCATCAATTCTTTGGCACTCAGCTTTCTTTATAGTCCAACTCTCACATCTATACATGACCACAGGAAAAACCATAGACTTGACTAGATGGACCTTTGTTGGCAAAGTAATGTTTCTGCTTTTGAATATACTATCTAGGTTGATCATAACTTTTCTTCCAAGGAGTAAGTGTCTTTTAATTTCATGGCTGCAGTCACCACCTGAAGTGATTTTGGAGCCCCCAAAAATAAAGTCTGACACTGTTTCCACTGTTTCCCCATCTATTTGCCATGAAGTGATGGGACCACATGCCATGATCTTCATTTTCTGAATGTTGAGCTTTAAGCCAACTTTTTCACTCTCCTCTTTCACTTTTATCAAGAGGCTTTTGAGTTCCTCTTCACTTTCTGCCATAAGGGTGGTGTCATTTGCATATCTGAGGTTATTGATATTTCTCCCGGTAATCTTGATTCCAGCTTGTGCTTCATCCAGTCCAGCGTTTCTCATGATGTACTCTGCATAGAAGTTAAATAAGCAGGGTGACAATATATAGTCTTGACGTACTCCTTTTCCTATTTGGAACCAGTCTGTTATTCCATGTCCAGTTCTAACTGTTGCTTCCTGACCTGCATACAGATTTCTCAAGAGGCAGATAGGTGGTCTGGTATTCTCATCTCTTTCAGAATTTTCCACAGTTTATTGTGATCCACACAGTCAAAGGCTTTGGCATAGTCAATAAAGCAGAAATAGATGTTTTTCTGGAACTCTCTTGCTTTTTCCATGATCCAGCGGATGTTGGCAATTTGATCTCTGTTTCCTCTGCCTTTTCTAAAACCAGCTTGAACATCAGGGAGTTCACGGTTCATATATTGCTGAAGCCTGGCTTGGAGAATTTTGAGCATTACTTTACTAGCTTGTGAGATGAGAGCAATTGTGCGGTAGTTTGAGCATTCTTTTGCATTTCCTTTCTTTGGAATTGGAATGAAAACTGACCTTTTCCAGTCCTGTGGCCACTGCTGAGTTTTCCAAATTTGCTGGCATACTGAGTGCAGCACTTTCACAGCATCATCTTTCAGGATTTGAAACAGCTCCACTGGAATTCCATCACTTCCACTAGCTTTGTTCGTAGTGATGCTTTCTAAGGCCCACTTGACTTCACATTCCAAGATGTCTGGCTCTAGATTAGTGCTCACATCATCATGATTATTTGGGTCGTGAAGATCTTTTTTGTACAATTCTTCCGTGTATTCTTGCCACCTCTTCTTAATATCTTCTGCTTCTGTTAGGTCCATACCATTTCTGTCCTTTATCGAGCCCATCCTTGCATGAAATGTTCCCTTGGTATCTCTAATTTTCTTGAAGAGATCTCTAGTCTTTCCCATTCTGTTCTTTTCCTCTATTTCTTTGCATTGATCGCTGAGGAAGGCTTTCTTATCTCTCCTTGCTATTCTTTGGAACTCTGCATTCAGATGCTTATATCTTTCCTTTTCTCCTTTGCTTTTCACCTCTCTTCTTTTCACAGCTATTTGTAAGGCCTTCCCAGACAGCCATTTTGCTTTTTTGCATTTCTTTTCCATGGGGATGGTCTTGATCCCTGTCTCCTGTACAGTGTCACGAACCTCCGTCCATAGTTCATCAGGCACACTATCAGATCTAGGCCCTTATATCTATTTCTCACTTCCAGTGTATAATCATAAGGGATTTGATTTAGGTCATACCTGAATGATCTAGTGGTTTTCCCTACTTTATTCAAATTTAAGCCTGAATTTGGTAATAAGGAGTTCATGATCTGAGCCACAGTCAGCTCCTGGCCTTGTTTTTGTTGACTGTATAGAGCTTCTCCATCTTTGGCTGCAAAGAATATAATCAGTCTGATTTTGGTGTTGACCATCTGGTGATGTCCATGTGTAGAGTCTTCTCTTGTGTCGTTGGAAGAGGTTGTTTGCTATGAGCAGTGCATTTTCTTGGCAAAACTGTATTAGTCTTTACCCTGCTTCATTCCGCATTCCAAGGCCAAATTTGCCTGTTACTCCAGGTGTTTCTTGACTTCCTACTTTTGCATTCCAGTCCCCTATAATGAAAAGGATATCTTTTTTGGGTGTTAGTTTTAAAAGGTCTTGTAGGTCTTCATAAAACCGTTCAACTTCAGCTTCTTCAGCATTACTGGTTGGGGCATAGGCTTGGATAGCTGATATTGAATGGTTTTCCTTGGAGACGAACAGAGATCATTCTGTCGTTTTTGAAATTGTATCCAAGTACTGCATTTCAGACTCTTTTGTTGACCATGATGGCTACTCCATTTCTCCTGAGGGATTCCTGCCCGCAGTAGTAGATATAATGGTCATCTGAGTTAAATTCACCCATTCCAGTCCATTTTAGTTCGCTGATTCCTAGAATGTCGACGTTCACCCTTGCCATCTCTTGTTTGCCCACTTCCAATTTGCCTTGTTTCATGGACCTGACATTCCAGGTTCCTATGCAATATTGCTCTTTACAGCATTGGACCTTGCTTCCATCACCAGTCCCATCCACAGCTGGATATTGTTTTTGCTTTGGCTCCATCCCTTCATTCTTTCTGGAGTTATTTCTCCACTGATCTCCAGTGGCATATTGGGCACCTAATGACCTGGGGCGGGGAAGGCAATGGCACCCCACTCCAGTACTGTTGCCTGGAAAATCCCATGGATGGAGGAGCCTGGTAGGCTGCAGTCCATGGGGTCACTAAGAGTCAGATGCAACTGAGCAACTTCAGTTTCACTTTTCTCTTTCACGCACTGGAGAAGGAAATGGCAACCCACTCCAGTGTTCTTGTCTGGAGAATCCCAGGGATGAGGGAGCCTGGTGGGCTGACGTCTATGGGGTCACACAGAGTCAGACACGACTGAAGTGACTTAGCAGCAGCAGCAATGACCTGGGGAGTTCCTCTTTTGGTATCCTATCATTTTGCCTTTTCATACTGTTCATGGGGTTCTCAAGGCAAGAATACTGAAATGGCTTGCCATTCCCTTCTCCAGTGGACTAGGTTCTGTCAGACCTCTCCACCATGACCCGCCCGTCTTGGGTTGCCCCGAGGCATGGCTTGATTTCATTGAGTTAGACAAGGCTGTGGTCCTAGTGTGATTAGATTGACTAGTTTTCTGTGAGTATGGTTTCAGTGTGTCTGCCCTCTGATGCCCTCTTGCAACACCTACCATCTTACTTGGGTTTCTCTTAACTTGGGCATGGGGTATCTCTTCACAGTTGCTCCAGGAAAGCATAGCTGCTGATCCTTACCTTGCAGGAAGGGTATCTCCTTACTGCTGCCGTTCCTGACCTTCAACGTGGGATACCTCCTCTAGGCCCTCCTGCACCTGCGCAGCTGCCACTATAAGTTAGTCATGATTTAAAACTTACGGATGTATAGGGCTTCCCTGATAGGTCAGTTGGTAAAGAATCCGCCTGAAGTGCAGGAGACCCTGGTTCCATTCCTGGGTCCAGAAGGTCTGCTGCAGAAGGGATAGGCTACCCATTGCAGTTTTCTTGAGTTTCCCTGGTGGCTCAGCTGGTAAAGAATCTGCCTGCAATGAGGGAAACCTGGGTTTGATCCCTGAGTTGGGAAGATACCCTGGAGAATGGAAAGGCTACCCACTCCAGTTATTCTGGCCTAGAGAATTCTCTAGACCGTATAGTCCATGGGGTCAAAAGGAGTCAGATACACTGAGTGACTTTCACTTTAAGAATCTGCCTGCAATGCAGGAGACCTGGCTTCATTACCCAGGTCAGGAAGCTCCCCTGGAGAAGGAAATGGCAACCCACTCCAGTATTCTTGCCTGGAAAATTTCACTGACAGAGGAGCCTGGTCAGGCTACAGTCCATGGCGTCGCAAGAGTCGGACACGACTTAGCAACTAAACCACCACCACCACAGTGGGTACAAGCGACTGGGACAAAAGCGGTAATCAATAGCCTCAATCATTTGCAATATAATCACGTCAAGTCTTTGCCTACAGTTGAACATGTGGATCACAGGTAGAGAAATTTGTGTTAGACCGGCCTAGGATACTCATCCTCTCTGTCAAGAACTTATATGTCACTTGTTTAAGCTTTCCTTCAGGAAATAAATGTTCTCCTTCTTTACCACAAAACCAATTTATGTCTGTGGTTTTATTTTTATGATATATAGACCAGTGTCTCATCAAATACACACACACATACACAAATTCCATTAGAGTTATTGGCATATATAGGTCGGTTTAGCTAAGTCATGCTAAAATTATCTATGGAGATTTCTGTGGAGGCTAAGCAATTGAAAAGTTTGGAATAATTTGTGGCCTTAATTCAAGGCAGATTGGATCAATAATTCTGAAGGGAAAACTATAGCTATTAATAAACCTAAAACCTTGAGAGAAACAGAATTTTTCAACTTTAGGCCACAAAGAATAAGAATATATTGTTTGGCTGTATTTTTACGGTTTAAATTTTAGAGAGCTTCTGCAGTGTAAGTTAAATTTCAGCTCTTATTGGGTGATCAACTCATCATGCTAGAGATGAAGCAGTCAGTTCAAATAAGTTTTTGACTTCTTTAAGCTATTGTCCCATTTGGCTCAGATATGGAACAAAACCTAGAAAAATGACTCTTGATTCCTCTGCCTCATTACCCTAAAACTGTGAAGAAAATTTTAATTTTGTAAATTCCATATGTGAATATCACAGAGGTCAAGTCTAACTCAAAATCACGTCATAGGACAATAATACATAAGCGAGCAACTCATGAGATTAGTAAAATTTCTTTATTTAGATTTGTTTACTGAGGAAATTTTGGCATCTGTTATGACTTCTGAAAGTCCAACCTCAGCATTTGAGAGCATTTAGTGTTTAGCCAAGCAGCAGAGCAGCAAACTCATTTTGAGTAAGATATTTAAAGAAGGGAGAAATGTCATATGTCATCAGCTGGCATAATTTAACTTGCAAATCAGATGTTGGCAAGAGCTAGTTGGCAGCAGATGGCTGAACTCTTCTGTGTTTCAAACCCTGAACCTATCCTTTCCCATTTCTGTGTTGGAAATCTAATTAAAAGCCTTTTTATCACCATCAGATTAATTATAAACATGCCTTTTTATCTGGTAGGAAATTGACCTGGGCTTATCAAATTTCCCCCAAATCCTCTATTTTCCAAGATTTTCAAGAAAAAAGTTTTCTAAGCCAACTTATTCCGACTACACCTAATATTTATAGGGTAAATCCCACTAGCTACTATTTAGACAAAATATGAAACACAACTGAATGAGTCACTTACTTACTATTTAGGACATAAACTGGTATTAAATTAAGAATACTTGCTAATTTATTATTATTTTTTTTTACTTATAGTTAAATTGATGAAATTCATCTAAAGACAACTTTTTTCCAGATAAATAATTTTCCATGGCAAATAGAATCTTATAAAGCTCAATTTTAAAGTATTTTATCATATGGTGATACAATTAATATCAGGGAAAAAGGACATGTGTTTCATTAACTTGTCTGTCTCTCCATGAGTTTATGATGTGAGAACTGACACTTCTGTGCCATCTGTTTACATATATCCATAATAGAAGCCATACATACCAGCAGACTGAAGTATTTTGATAGAGCCCCCAGGTATGGGCTCAACATTTCAATTAATGTTAGGTTATTTCCCACAAATAAATTTGTCATTATTAGACTAATTCTTATAGTAATACATTAATTTCAAGAAAAGCTAATGCTATAAAAAATGGCAGGAATTAGTATATTTCCTCAATATACCAAGGAACTTTGTATTTTTGTGATTAAAAAAGAGAAGTGATCATCTGGCTTTTGCTTAGGATGCAGAAAGATGGAAACTCCATCACTCCTACCCTTACAAAAAAAAAAAAAAAGAGATTATCTTTGCACACTTGTCCTTGAATTTATCAGACAGCTGAGGTTGTAATCAACTATCCAAAATCTGAAGAAAGCTATTTTCCTGGAAGGAGAAACAAGATATGAGCAATTTTCCCCCCCTGGGGTAAATGTTGAACCCCATACAAACTATTCATGAGAATTCAAATAAAATTTCTGACAAATTACTTAAGACTGACTTTGGACTAGCATGAGTTTATAGAATACCTTGAGGTTGTAGTTGCAAGGAGAAATTGCACATATGTGCATGATCTTCATAGCCCTCACCATGCACTTATAAGAGAGACCAGGGGCTGGGTGGGAGGCCTGAGAAGGCCTCTGTATTGGTGAAAGTATAGGAGAGGAGAGCAACTGCTCTTGTGGGAAAGATGTAAAGCCTGACCTAGAATCTTCTCTCTTATCTTCTATATGGGGTAAAAGCTTAAGTTGCTATGGGAAGGGCACAAACACTGTCACCTTCCAGCCAGAAGTGAATATTCATTGCAGTTAGGTGAAGGAAAAAATGAAATAGCCTCTGCCATTGGCGGAGAAACAGGAAAACACCCTGAGTCTAGACCACTTAGAGCTGTACATTTGGGGAAGGAGTATGACTACAGAAAAGATCCAGGAATCACAGTGCCTTTCTCAGAATGAAGTTAAATCAGAATAGAGAATGACTCCTTGCTCCCCTTTGTCCATCCTTCTTTACCAGTTATCAGCTTTAAGATACAAGCAGAAGGGTAAAGGGAAAAGAGATCATTTCCAAGCATAAAGGAAAAATCTAAAATTGAGAGGTGAGTAGATCTTGAGGAAAAAAATCTGAAAAAGTCCTCCTCATTCTAAGTATTATACAACTTAAAACCAGAAAATCTGAAGCTTGTGGTGCCCCAATGGTAACCATAGAAACCAAAATAATAACAAATAGACTCAGCTCAGTTCTTGACTAACCTGATGCAAAGTCTTATAATCTGAAGAGAAAAGGCACACATAGTTCCAGGTATAAACATTATTTACAATCACCTCTACTCTTCGACATGAGATGTTCAACTTTCAGCTAAAATGCAGGATAAACAAAGAGGCAGGGGGAAAAAGCCAACTATATGCTATGAAGAGAGAACGCAATCAACGTAACCAGATCAAATGACTCAGTTTCTTTTGGATTTAAAATTACTCTGAATAACGTGACTAAGATTTTGGAGTAAAAAGTGGACAATGTGCATGAGTAAATATGAAATTTCAGATGAGAGATGAAAACTATGATAACCAAATAGAAATGAAATCAGTTAAAGACATGATTATAGAAGAGAGGAATGCCTCTGATGAATTCATCAGTATAGTCAATACAGTAAAAACAAAACAAAACAGCAACGAAACCAGTAAATTTGGAGATAGGTTAAAGGACATTTTCCAAATTGACAAGCATGAAACAAACAAACAAAAAAGCATAATTCTTCTAAGACCTAAGGTACAATAGTAAATGGTATAAAATAAATGTAATTGGAATCATAGAAACAGAAGGAAGACAGCAGAAGAAATTTTTAAATAGATATAATGACCAAGAATTTTTCTGAGTCAGTAAATTATAAAATATACAAATTTATGAAACTGAGAGAATGCTAAACAATAAATACTTCCAAACACACCAAGAAATATAACTATTCAAACTAAGACAAAGAGAAAAAATGTCAGCCCAGATTTCATACTCAAAGAAAATATTTTATAGAATTGAAGGAAAAAGAAAGACTCTTGCAAGAAAAGCAAGAACTGAGAGAATGTCTTACCAGCAGGCCTATTATTTATTCCTTAAAGGACATTCTTCAAAAATAAGGACTAAGATACTTATCACTAAGATGTCTTAACAACATAATAGCATTAACTAGGATCTATACAAAGAAGAGTGCTGGAAATGGCATTCATGGAGAAATATAAAGTTCATTTTTCTTATTTTGAATTTCTATAAAGAATAACTATGAAAGGCAAGCATTGTATCAAAGTATTGCATATTATGGTATGTATAAAGTAATCTGCATGACAACAATAGCACAAAAGATAGGAAAGGAGCTTAAGTTCTATTGTTATAAGTTCCTTATAGTGAATGATTAATTAAAAGTGGATATTGTAAGCTCTAGGGCAGTCATTGGGATGTGTAAAACTTTTAAATAATAACACCAAATTGAAGATAAGTTAGTAGGTTTAAAACCGTTCATTTAAATAATTACATTAAATTTAAGCTGTGAAAACATACCAAATAAAAATTAGAGAAATTTTCAGATTGGATAAAAGTAATACCCAATTATATCCCAAGAAGATTTACTTTAAATATAATGAAATAGATTAAAATAAAAATAGAAAAATGTGTGTGTATTAGTCACTCAGTCATGTCTGACTTTTTGTGACCCCATGAATTATAGCCCACCAGCCTCCTCTGTCCATAGAATTCTCTAGGCAAGAATACTGGAGTGGATTGCATTTCCCCTGGGTTTCTCCAGGGGATCTTCCTGACCAAGGGATATGAAAATATGAAAATATAATGTAAACCCCTAACCAAAAGACAGCTAGAGTGTCTATATTAATATCAGACAAAGTAGACTTCAGAATAAGGAATATTATTGGGGAGAGTATTCATTTGTAGCTGTTGTTCAGTCAATAAGTCGAGTCCGACTCTTTGTGACCCCATGAACTGCAGCATGCCAGGCTTCCCTGTCCTTTGCTATCTCCCAGACTTTGCTCAAATTCATGTCCATTGAGTCAGTGATGCAATCTAACCATCGTATCCTCTACCACCCTCTTCTCCTTTTGCCTTCAATCTTTCCCAGCATAGCGAGGATAATTCAATGAGAGGATTGTAATCTTAAATACGTGTGCATCTAACAATAGAGTTTAAAGTATATGGAATAAAACTGATAGAACTGCTAAGAAAAATAAATCCACTAGCAGAGTTAGAGACTTGGTAAAGAAATAGATTGTTTCTTTATATAAAATTGGTAAATATATAAAGTTGGTAAAGAAACAGATTTTAACATTATTTACTTAATGAATCTGTTAGATACACACAAAACACTTCAAATCACAGTAGTATAATACACATTTTTTCTCAAGAGCATATAGGACTTTCACCAAGATAGATATTATTCAATAGACCAATAAAAAATCAAAATCATTTAAGGTATGTTTTCAATTCAAATGGATTTAAACTAGAAACCATTAGCAGAAAGATATCTTAAACATTTCCAAATATTTGAAAATAAACACTTCTAAGTAGCCCATAGTTCAAAGAGAATATCACAGGGGAAATTCAAACATATTTTGAATCAAGTGAAAATAAAACTCAACATGTCAAAATCTGTGGGATGTAGCTAAAAAACAGTTTATAGTTAAATTTATAACTTTTAATGCTTTTCATTTGAAAAGCAAAATTTAAAGTCAACAATTTAAGATTCTACTTTAAGAGACTAGAAATAAAGGAGGAAATTAAACTCAAAGCAAATATCAAGGAGGAAATAATAACAGCAAGAATGAGTAGAATTAAAAACAGAAATGTATGAGAGAAAATAACTGTAAGCAAAAGTCAGTCTCTTAAAACTGCCAAAAGAATTGGTGAACCTTTAGTCAGGTTAACAAAGTAAGAGGAGAGAAGACAGTAACTGTAAATATTGGCATGAAAAGGGGTACATGGTACATCACCACAGACCTTTATATACATTAAAAGAATAAGCAGAGACTACTTAAATAATTCATTCCACATGAGTTCAACAACTTATATAAAATGGACAAATTTCTTGAATAATAAAAATTTCCAATTATCACTCAAGAAAAATAAACAATTTGAATAGGTCTATAGATCTCTGTGGATTCATGTCTATGTATAGAATACATCTACATCTTTTAAACAGCGTGCCGTTTGCTTCAGAGACAGATACTGTCTCTTTCCTTCATGGCTATTCATTCTAAAAATATTCTTGAAAGATAGGATGAAACAGACAGTGGATTCCTCTACTTAGAAGATACGAATGAATACAAGAAAACCATGAAGAATTGTCTCCTAAAAGGACTGAGAAGACTTAGGAATGGTTGAAATTCTGTAGACTCTGGCTCTCTTTTTACCTTATATGTAGCTCTCCAGAAATTCCAATGAGAGCCTGGGAATTTTCTAGGTCTCTTGTTTTTTTGGCTGGTTTTGACAACAATTTCTGTCTCTTTAGCAGTGGAAGATTACAGAAAAATGAATTCTGCATTTCAACTGTTTTGTATCTAGCTTAATTTCTTGCTTCATGTTGCTTCATTAAGTGTATCAAAGTGAAACCTGCAGCATGTGGCTCAATTTTCTGCATCTCCTTTCTCTCCAGGATCTGGGATCCTTAACTCCTAGATACATTGACAGCCACGTTTTTGGTGTCTGTTATACCATGAGATTTTTCAAAGCTCTGTTGACTTCTCTGCCTCTTAACAGAAGTCATGAAACTTCTGGATCAGAGTCAAGGACAGATTCTTTTAATAATGGCAATGAGCACTGTGTCATAGCACAGTTTTCCAGACTTAGTTCTCCAGCCCCTGTCACTCAGAGGTGGACTCAAAGAAGGCCAGTTGACACCTGCACACACAAATGGGTGTGTAGTCCCCTGACTTAATTCTTGGCATTTAGTCTCACTCCAAGAATTGCCTGAGAGAAGAAATGACCAACAGGATATCTGCACACCTCTCTGTGGTTCCAGTGTCTGTGATTTTGGCTCCTCAAGCTTCTAATGCCTTAAATCAAAAGCTTCTTTATTTTTTTTATTATTTGGATCTACCTTTCCCTAGAAGACTGTTAGTTTCTGCAAGTAATTCCACCTGAGCTGCTTGCAAGACTTCTTCAATGTCGTCACACTTTAAATTCTGTTACATATTAGTTTCTTGTTTATTTTCCATCCTCTTTAGCAATATAAGCTCTGTGAAATTCTTCAATGAATCCCCAGTGCCTTGAAGAGGATGTGGCAGCTGGTAAGCATTCAATAATATTAAATAAGTAGACAGCTGGACTCATTAAGGTGAAAAATAATAAAATCATAATTAAAAAATTTCTAGCTGATGTTAGTATGTTAGTAGACTAACATACCTAGTAATTTTTCCTTCTACCTATATCTCTATTAGTATATATTTTCTCAGTAAAAACAGCTCATATTTTAGCATATAAATTTATTAATGCACAGATATGTCTTTAGCGGGGCTTCCCTGATAGCTCGGTTGGTAAAGAATCCACCTGCAGTGCAGGAGACCCCAGTTCGATTCCTGGGTTGATAAGATCCACTGAAGAAGGGATGGGCTACCCACTCCAGTGTTCTTGGGCTTCCCTTGTGGCTCAGCTGGTAAAGAATCCACCTGCAATGCAGGAGACCTGGATTGGGAGACCCTGGTTCACTGCTTGGGTTGGGAAAATCCCCTGGAGAAGGGAAAGGCTACCCACTCCAGTATTCTGGCCTGGGGAATTCCACGGACTGTATAGTCCATGGGTCACAAAGAGTTGGACACGACTGCACTAATTCAGGCAAGATGCATAAATATTCTGTAAGTTTAAGAATAGTTACTTCCTTCTCTATGACCTAAAAGAAGGTGTAAATAGAGATTATTTTGCACATGCATTCTGTTTCTTCTCCTACTTGCATCATTTCAACTCTCGGCAGCTTCATGCTTGCTGTCTGTTTCCTCTGATCAAAATTGTACTCATTTTGGATCCATTTAAAAAGTCACCTTTTATAAGAGGTCTTCTGAGACTTTTTCACAGTGACTCAAACAGTCTCATTTTCATGCTCCCACAGCTCTGAATACGTTCTTCTGTTACAGCCTTTATTACACTGTCTTTTAGTTAATTGCTTACATGGGCTAGGATCCTATACTGAGCTCCTTTTATGAATATCTTCATATCCATAACACCTCGCACATGGTCAGGCAGAGAGAAGTATTTTAGAAAATGTTGGTTGGATGCTTTATTAAACTTAAAATTTTATCTTTCTTAGGGGTATGCACATTTAAAAAATACAACAAAATGAAACTAATTTTGGAATTTTGTCAAGCAATCAACTAAGTATGAAAGCCAGTTAAGGAAAGAGGAGGCCTTCCTGGAGCCCTTTGACTCAACTATTCTGTTTATTCATGAACCTACACACGTTAAATCCTTTTCCCACAACTAATATTCTTGGAATCAGGTTTGATTTTTGGGGAAGGGCGGCAATAGGGTGTCATCTATATGGTATAATTTTAAGAGACCCAGCAAAATTTTCCTCTTTCTAACTATTTGTGTTTAGAATTCTTCATGTGGTAAACCACTGCCTTGTTTTAGTTTTGCAATCATGCCATAGACTCATCTTTAAAAATCCTTTTATGTAGGGAAAGATATCAGTTTATGAAATAGATCATTTCTCTTTGTGATAGAAGAAATCTGGTCAGGTGAGACCATGCATATCTGGAGAGTGGTGTAGGCAGCAGAAAGAGTAGAACAGGGTTAGCAGGGATGACAAATGGGGAAACCAAAGACCAGTGATGAGTAATTGGCACTTTTGTAAAAATTTAATCTTTTCTTGATATCCTATTTTTATATTATATTTTCCTAATCTGCCAAAATAAGAAACAAATAGTGCTCTAAATATCTCCTTAAGTGTTTATTCAGTAGACTATTATGTGGCTCAGATTTTGAAAAAGGGCTTTGAAAAGCATATGAAGGCCATTAAATATGAGAACATATTTACAAAGACATGAAAATATCCCAATATTTTCTGTTTCTTACTTAACTATTCAAACCACAAATGAAAAAGGTATTTTTTTTTCTGATTTTTACTCTTATTACCACCAAATGTTAAGGATTTAACATTTAAGGATAATAGCTTTAATGCAAATAATCTATTTTGGTTTGCTTTTTATAGGTTGATGGCAGTTTAAGTATCTTGGACCATAGGTATTTCCATTTGGCATGATGCTGCTCTATACTTATAAAAGAATTTGCTTTTGTAAATAGACTGCTATGTCTCTCACCAGCAATATTTAGAGGCTATAAATATAGCTAAAAGGATGGTGATGCTGAAAAGTGAAAAGTGAAAATTGCTCAGTTGTGTCCGACTCTTTGCGATCCCAAGGACTGTAGTCCATGGGAATCTCCAGGTCAGAATACTGCAGTGGATAGCCTTTCCCTTCTCCTGGGGATCTTCCCAACCCAAGGACTGAACCCAGGTATCCTGCATTGCAGGCAGATTCTTTACTACTTGAGCCACAAGTGAAGCTACAACAAAAATTACTTATTAACTTTTTTCTTTACCTGTGCTTGTAATATGGAATCATGGTGGGCTACAATCCATGGGGTCACAAAGAATCAGACACAACAAAACACATAGCATGTGTTCCATACATATGGTATGATTAAATAATCCTTGACTTCTATGAAAAATACATCTATATATTTGCACTGAAGAGTTTATCAACATAATGAGCTATCACATGACACCTGCTAGGATGGCTATTACAATAACAAAAAAGATAATACGTGTTGGTGAGGTTGTTTAGAAATTGGAACCTTTGTGCACTACTAGTTCAGTTCAGTTCAGTTGCTCAGTCATGTCAGATTCTTTGAGACCCTATGAATCACAGCACGCCAGCCCTCCCTGTCCATCACCAACTCCCAGAGTTCACTCAGACTCACGTCCATTGAGTCAGTGATGCCATCCAGCCATCTCATCCTCTGTCGTCCCCTTCTCCTCCTGTCCCCAATCCCTCCCAGCCTCAAAGTCTTTTCCAATGAGTCAGCTCTTCGCATGAGGTGGCCAAAATACTGGAGCTTCAGCTTTAGCATCATTCCCTCCAAAGAAATCCCAGGACTGATCTCCTTCAGAATGGACTGGTTGGATCTCCTTGCAGTCCAAGGGACTCTCAAGAGTCTTCTCCAACACCACAGTTCAAATGCATCAATTCTTCGGTGCTCAGCCTTCTTCACAGTCCAGCTCTCACATCCATACATGACCGCAGGAAAAACCATAGCCTTGACTAGATGGACCTTTGTTGGCAAAGTAATGTCTCTGCTTTTCAACATGCTATCTAGATTGGTCATAACTTTCCTTCCAAGGAGTAAGCGTCTTCTAATTAACGGGAATATAAAATGAGGCAGCCACTATGGAAAATAGTATGGAGGGTTCTCAAAAAAATCACAAGTAGCTTACCATATGATCCAGCAATTCTTCTTCTGGATATATAGCCAAAATCATGGAAACTGGAATCTGGAAGTGATATTTACACTGCCATGTTTGTTGCAACATTATTCACAATCAATAGCCAAGACATGGAAGCAACATAAGTGCCCAGATGGATAAAGAAAATGTAGTAAGCAAACTTAAAATGTTTTAAAAGAGTAAATCTCATATTAAATGTTCTTACAAAGCACACATACATACACAGACAAAAAGGCAGAAGGACAAAAGAAAACTTTTGGAGGTGATGGATATGGTTATCACCTTAATTGTGATGGTGTCAAAAGTGTTTGCTTATGTTCAGACTCATCGAATCATATACATTAAATATATGCAGTTTTTTTGTACATTAATTATGCCTCAATAACATGTGGGGAAAAGAAGAAGATGCTTATATAAAAGAGTTTATCTAACAGTGAAACAGGGGGACTAACTATCTGGGTGGAGGATGGAGATTACAACTAAGCCAAGAGATTTTGTTAGTTCCCCTGCCCTCTGATAATACATGAGACTTGAGCTCACTTCCTTACCAGGTTCTTTACTTTCTCTTTTCTCCTTGGAGTTCAGAGGAGCGCACAGCCCTCACCTGCTGGAAGCAGAAGGCATTAGAGGTTGAAGAACAAACTCCAGACTTTGGCTCTTCATAACTATGTAACACTGGGGAGGAAACCAACCCTAAGATTCTGTGTACTTCTCTGTGAAAGTGGGGTTTAAAAACAACACCTGTCTATAAAATAGAATGTGTGTATGTCAGTGCTTAGTCGTGTGTGTCTGGACTGTAGCTCTCCAGGCTCCTCTGTCCCTGGAATATCCCAGGCAAGAATCCTGGAGTGGGTTGCCATTTCCTACTCCATAAGGTTGTGATGAGGGTTTAATCAGATAATACACAAAGCATCGTGCTGGTAGACAACAAATGTGTAATAAAATAATAGTTGCCATTATTATTATAGTTAACAATAATATTTCCCCCTCATATTTCCACAAAGGATAGAAAATTAAAAATTCACTGTTCTAGAGGAAAAGTCATGGTGGGTTTAGGCGAAGAGCCTCTGTCTTTTTTCTGTTCACTGCTACCTGTAGATGAAAGACTAGATAACTTTATGTTAGGAACATTTAATTCCTAGTGTGTCCAGCCAAACTCCTTACCTTTTAGAGCCTGTTTGTCCACAGGTTATAAAATTCTGGTATTTTCTCTACCATGTCTGCCTCTGGATTGCTGTTGTCCAGCTGTGCCAATGTCTAATATAAGATGAAGTCTAAGCAATATCATTTACCTGCAGATCTTGAGCCACACTGTGCAATCAGATTTGTCAGTACTAAGTGTGATGATTTTATGTCCATCTGTCTGGCTTTCCTCTTTCTGTTTTGAAGTTGAGCACAGAAAGTGAAAGAGTTATTTAGTTGCCCCTTAGCCGTAGCCCCCCTCCTCAAAGCTTTCACTGTCTAAATTGTTGCTGTGTCTTCAGTGACATTAACTGCAGTTATCATTGTGGAATTTCTTACATTTTGAGCCATAGGCATGGTTTCTCCATCTGCTGGCTGCCCTCTTGCCAGGCAATAGCTATTGCCCCTGTTGGACGGCTTTCACAAATGCTTTTGGCCCTGGTCCCATCACAGCTGCAGGCTGATGTGCGGGACGGTGCTGCCTTAGACACTTTCTCAGTGTTTGCTGCTGCCCCTTTCACTATTGCCATCACAGAGATTTGGGCACGGCCAGCCTCAGGAAGGCACATTCCATACATTTTAAGAAACAGTATCTCTTAGTCTCAGGCACCATGAATTGGCCTTGGGAGTTCTCTTGTGCAAACAAAGTAAGGCACTTCCCCAAATATTTGGGATACTATATAGCTAATCTACCCACACTGTGAGAACGGTTGTTTCTGCATATCCATGAAGATTTCCTCCTGATTGAATATACAGAGTTCCTCCTTAGAAGCACTCCCATTATTGTGTATCAACTCTTAATCCTTCTCTTTTAGGGTTGTTTTCCTCTATAGTGAGAGAAACTGTCTTCTCAAGGTTTGGTCAACAGCTGCTGAAATGAATGCCCAGTCAGAGATTGTGTGGCTGGAAGCAAAAACATATTGTCAGTCATGCAGGAATTTCTTGGCCTATGTTTTAGACAAACAGCTGCTGCATTTTCAGTTTTGAACTTGGCAGACCTTATTTTAAATATGCATTGCCAAAAATTATGGCTCATTTACTGTATTTTCCTTCTCCCAATTGGAAAACAAAAAAGGGGCAAATAGAGATCTAAAATGGGGTCAATATGAAACTGAACCTCTAACAAATAATTCTATTTACTTATCAGTATCAGCTGTTTTGGGGGTATTCATGTGGCTCATTCCATTTGTGTGTGTGTGTGTGTGTGTGTGTGTGTGTATGTGTGTGTGTGTGTGTATGTGTGTGTGTGTGTTCAGTCGAGTCCTACTTTTGTGACCCCATGGACTATAGCCTGCCAGGCTCCTCTGTCCATGGAATTCTCCAGGCAAGAATACTGTAGTGGGTAGCCATTTCCTTCTCCAGGGAATCTTCCAATCCAGGGATTGGATCTGAGTCTCCTGCATTGCAGGTGGATTCTTTACTGTCTGAGCCACTAGGGAAGATATACAAATGTTTGTATATGTATATTTATGTAGCACATCAGTCATAGGTTTTTACAGAGTAGACAACCACTAAACTAATGTTTTATGATGGTTTACTAATGCTTAGCAAGATTTGTGGTCTAGTAAAGCATATGATCTCTTACAAGCTTGGAATAGTATTTATCACCTTTACTAAATTTCTTATGTCAGGTATTACTGTTACGATTATTACCCACTAAGTGATTTGCATGTCTTATTTAAAAATAGGGATTCCCTGGTAGCTCAGATGGTAAAGAGTCTGCCTGTAATGAGGGAGACCTAGGTTCGAACCCTGGGTTGGGAAGATCCCCTGGAGAAGGAAATGGCAACCCACTCCAGTATTCTTGCCTGGAAAATCCCATGGATGAAGGAGCCTGGCAGGCTACATTCCATAGGATCACAGAGTCGGACACAACAGAGTGACTTCACTTTTTAAAAATAAGAGAGATAATTTTTGGTATTTGGGACTCACAAATCCTCATCATTTTTATTGTCTTTCATTTTTGATAACTGTAGCTGATATGGATGTGGTTCTGATGGCTCACATTACTGAACCTCTTTCTATACCTCAGACTCTCCCTTCCAGTGCATTTTCCATATTACCATTGGTGATACAGATCAAAGTGTAAATCTGACTATATCATACTCTCCTGTATTCAAACTCTTGCTGGTTCCCTATTTCCTATGGAATAAATCTCCTACTCTTTATCTTAACATAAAGGGAGCATCATTCACTATCCAATGTGAAACTAGCCTTTTGCCCTAGAGCTCTTCTTGCTAGCTTCTTCCCTGCTTCTTCCTCATCCATTCCTTCCCTGGTAACTCCAGTTCAAATTAAATACTCTTTTGGAACACGCCATATACTTCCATGCCTCTGAGAATTTCTTCTTGATATTCAATTAAGATCTTAACTTCTAGATTCCTCTGTCTCCCTTGTCTGCCTGGAAAAATTCATACCTGTCCTTCAGGGCTTCCCTGGTGGCTCAGATGGTAAAGAATCTGCCTGAAATGCAGGGGACCCAGGTTCCATTTCTGGGTCGGGAAGATCCCTAGAAGAAAGAAGTGGCTACTCACTCCAATATTCTTGCCTGAATAATTCCATGGACAGAGGAGCCTGGCAGGTTACATTCCATGGAGTCACACAGAGTATGACTGAGTGTCACAAAGGACATGACTGAGTGACTAACACTCACTTTTTCCCCTTCACTTTAGGACTGAACAAAAGCAATACCTTTTATGAAAGCTCAAGTTAATTGTACAATATTTCTTCATTTCATCTTTGTCTAAATAACTAATTATGAGGTCTATAAGTATGGGGACAATACTTTATTCATTGTTTTTTTCCCAAGATTTATGCCCACTGTATTGAAGCTAGAGGAAGGAAAGAAAAGCATATGTCTATCTCCTTATAGAACTGCCTAATCAGTGGCCACAGTACTGGAAAAGGTCAGTTTTCATTCCAATCCCAAAGAAAGGCAATGCCAAAGAATGCTCAAATTACCACACAATTGCACTCATCTTACATGCTAGTAAAGTAATGTTCAAAATTTTCTAAGCCACGCTTCAATAGTATGTGAACCGTGAACTTCCAGATGTTCAAGCTGGATTTAGAAAAGGTAGAGGAACCAGAGATCAAATTGCCAACATCTGTTGGATCATCGAAAAAGCAAGAGTTCCAGAAAAAATGTCTATTTCTGCTTTATTGAATATGCCAGAGCCTTTGACTATGTGGATCACCACAAACTGTGGAAAATTCTTAAGAAGATGGGAATACCAGACCACCTGAACTGCCTCCTGAGAAATATGTATGCGGGTCAGGAAGCAACAGTTAGAACTGGACATGGAACAACAGACTGGTTCCAAATCAGGAAAGGAATATGTCAAGGCTGTATATTGTTACCCTGCTTATTTAACGTCTATGCAGAGTACATCATGAGAAACGCTGGACTGGATGAAGCACAAGCTGGAATCAAGATTGCCGGGAGAAATATCAATAACCTCAGATATGTAGATGATACCACCCTTATGGCAGAAAGCGAAGAAGAAGTAAAGAGCCTCTTGATGAAAGTGAAAGAGGAGAGTGAAAACGTTGGCTTAAAGTTCAACATTCAGAAAACTAAGATCATGGCATCTGGTCCCATTACTCCATGGCAAATAGATGGGGAAACAGTGGAAACAGTGACAGATTTTATTTGCGGGGGGCGGGGGGGGGGCCTCCAAAATCACTGCAGATGGTGATTGCAGCCATGAAATTAAAAGCTGTTTGATCCTTGGAAGAAAAGTTATGACCAACCTAGGCAGCATATCAAAAAACAGAGACATTACTTTACCAACAAAAGTCCATCTAGTCAGATCTATGGTTTTTCCAGTAGTCATGTATGGATATGAGAGTTGTACTATAAAGAAAGTTGAGCCCTGAAGAACTGATGCTTTTGAACTGTGGTGTTGGAGAAGACTCTTGAGAGTCCCATGGACTGCAAGGAGATCCAACCAGTCCATCCTAAAGCAAATCAGTACTGAATATTCATTGGAAGTATTGATGCTGAAGCTGAAACTCCAATACTTTGGCCACCTGATGTGAAGAACTGACTCATTTGAAGAGACCCTGATGTTGGGAACGATTGAAGGCAGGAGGGGCAGGGGATGACAGAGGATGAGATGGTTGGATGGCATCACCAACTCAATGGATTTGAATTTGAGTAAACTCCGGGAGTTGGTGATGGACAGGGAGCCCTGGCATGCTGCAGTCCAGTTCGGTTCAGTTCAATTCAGTCGATCAGTCGTGTCCGACTCTTTGAGATCCCATGAACCACAGCATGCCAGGCCTCCCTGTCCATTACCAGCTCCCGGAGTTCACTCAGATTCACGTCCATCGAGTCAGTGATGCCATCCAGCCATCTCATCTTCTGTCATCCCCTTCTCCTCCCGCCCCCAATCCCTCCCAGCATCAGAGTCTTTTCCAATGAGTCAACTCATCACATGAGGTGGCCAAAGTACTGGAGTTTCAGCTTTAGCATCATTCCCTCCAAAGAAATCCCAGGGCTGATCTCCTTCAGAATGGACTGGTTGGATCTCCTTGCAGTCCAAGGGACTCTCAAGAGTCTTCTCCAACACCGCAGTTCAAAAGCATCAATTCTTCGGTGCTCAGGTTTCTTCACAGTCCAACTTTCACGTCTGTACATGACCACTGGAAAAACCATAGCCTTGACTAGATGGACCTTTGTTGGCAAAGTAATGTCTCTGCTTTTCAATATGCTATCTAGGTTGGTCATAACTTTTCTTCCAAAGATCTGCAGTCCATGGGGTTGCAAAGAGTTGGACACAACCAAGCAACTTAACTGAACTGAGAAGACATTGTTTCCTCCTTCTCTTTGTCATCATAACAGGTCTAAATTATTGCCTAAGGGCCTAGACTGTGTGGTGTTGGTGGCCTCAACAGGCCCTGCTGCTGAGGTACTGAGACCTGAGCGGCTTTCTCAGATATTGTTAGCCTTTGAGAGATGCTATGTCATCTTCTGACTGATGGTGTCCTGCTCATGCTCTTTCCTCTGAGGCTAAGCTCTGTCCTGCTTAAACTGGTCTGTGATTAGCCTGGAGGTTCCAATCTCATCTTGTCTATTGGGTCTTAACCATGTGGACTGAAGGCATTGTCTGTCTTTACTTAAGAGCTGGAACTCCATGCAGCTTCCTCATTTCCTTTCACATTGACTGATTTCCTAGATCCTTTCTCCTCAGTACAGATAAATTCAATCTACTCTCCTAACAATCCTATACAGTATCTACTATTATTAACCCATTTTTACAGAAGACGAAACCATGGAAAAGTGACAAAGTCAAAACACCCAGGTAGATGCCAGATTTGTGGTACCAGACGCCATGCTCCTATCTAGTATATATTTCAGTCTTTTATATTAAACTAAGTGCTTAAACTAAACCTCGATTATTCACAGAGATCTGCTGTCAAGCTTACTGTGTATGTTGTTAGTGCTGCAGGTATGAATGTTTATCTTTTGTGGTCTGTCATCATAACTAGCTTTTGCCTTTTAAATAAACCATCAAATTAACACATTAAAGCAACATCTTTGATTCTCATTGAACATTTGAATTATGTACAGCAATATGTGTTTTAACCACTTATTTTAGTCATGTCCTCACCCTGCAGGTTAAAATGAAAGTAAGTGAAATAAAAAAGTGTAGCCCCCCCACCACCAAAAAAAAGGAGCATGAAATCACTCTACTTGTTTTAGATAGATTATGGTTGTTAACACCTAAATGGAGAGATGTTTCTGTAAAATTTTATTTATCTGTTCATTTTGTGAAGCCTGTTCCTATAAATTTTTTTTTCTATTTAAAGTTTGTTAGGTTATAGCATCAGTTGGCCCTAGAATATTTCTTTTTTTTTTTTTTCATTTATGTCTGGATACTGATTTTTCAGACTAATTGGCTTTCCTGGGAACTGTGACTCTGGCTACCACATGAACACTGAACACTTTCCTTTCTCTATTTCTGGAGGAGATTATAGTGCACTCATGGAGACAGAGCCAAGGACCAGACTTTTGACCTAACTGGCTTTGATCCTGTGAATGAATGTTTTCTTAGCATTGGAAAGCTGGTGGCAAGATGCTAGAACCACAGATGAGCTGTGGGGAAATGCATTCAATGAAGAAAACAGAATCTCTAAGAAGCCCCAACACATGACAGATAATCTTAGCTTCTGTTGTGACTTGTAAACCCAAATATGGCACTTCTTTGGATTCTCTGGCATCTTTGCAACTCATGACTTTGCTTGAATGAACATGTGGCAGTGGATTCATTGACTGTATAAAAACAAACTGCTTATTCCTTGTCTCAGTGCTGAAAGGTCATCTGGCTTGTATGTCAGCTGAGACCACAGGGATGTCAGCCAGTATCCTGTGGTGCATCCAGTCCAGTCACTGTGCCCTGTCAGTGAGTCATGCAGTTCCATTCAGCAGAGGTAGAAGTTATTTTCACTTTAATTTTTGTATTTTTCAAACTTTCAAGGATGCAGCCAAATTGTATTGGCTTGTAAGAAACACATCTGGTATGCCTTGGGATGGACACCAGATATTTCTACTCTTCAGTTTTTATATAATTGTGGAAGTTTCAGCATTTTAGAATAACTGTGCACTGGATAACAGTGACTTCTCAAAAGTATTAGGGAGCCTCTTTTGTTTAGATGCTATCCAGTACTACAGATGACATAATGACTATAAGAAAAGTTAAAGTTTTGATTCATGGTTACCCAGCTAATCTCTGGTAGATTTCTGATAGTATTTTGGCCTTCTGTGATAGTGTTTTTGATATCCTTTGACCTTTTGTCAGGTACTCTTTCCTTTATACTATGCTTTTAAAGGATGTTTATTGCATTTTAAAATTAAATTATATTGGATATAAGATAGGCTACAAGGACGTATTTGAATCTTCTTAAATCAGTGGCAATTAACTGTTCTTAGCAAATCTGGAAAAATCAGCAGTGGCCACAGGACTGGGAAAGGTCAGTTTTCATTCCAATCCCAAAGAAAGGCAATGTCAAAGAATGCTCAAAGTATGGAACAAATGCACTCATCTTACATACTAGTAAAATAATGCTCAAAATTCTCCAAGCCAGTCTTCAACAGTACGTGAACCATGAACTTCCAGATGTTCAAGCTGGATTTAGAAAAGGCAGAGGAACCAGAGATCAAATTGCTGACATCTGTTGGAACATCAAAAAAACAAGAGAGTTCCAGAAAAATATCTATTTCTGCTTTATTTTGGCTGTGCCAAAGCCTTTGACTGTGTGGATCACTATAAACTGTGGAAAATTCTGAAAGAGATGGGGATACCAGACCACCTGACCTGCCTCCTAAGAAATCTGTATGCAGGTCAAGAAGCAGTTAGAACTAGACATGGAACAACAGACTGGTTCCAAATTGGGAAAGGATTACATCAAGGCTGTATATTGTCACCCTGCTCATTTAACTTGTATGCAGAGTACATCATGAGAAATGCTGGACTGGATGAAGCACAAGCTGGAATCAAGATTTCCAGGAGAAATATTGATAACCTCATATATGCAGATGACACCACCCTTATGACAGAAAGCGAAGAAGAACTCAAGAGCCTTTTGGTGAAAATGAAAGAGGAGAGTAAAATAGTTGGCTAAAACTCAACATTCAGAAAACGAAGATCATGGCATGTGGTCCCATCACTTCATGGCAAATAGATGGAAATAGTGGAAAAAGTGGCTGACTTTACTTTTTGGGCTCCAACATCACTGCAGATGGTGACTGCAGCTGTGAAATTCAAAACCATGAATTCAAAACTTGCTCCTTGGAAGATAAGTTATGACCAACCTAGATGGCATATTAAAAAGCAGAGACATTACTTTGCCAACAAAGGTCCATCTAGTCAAAGATATGGCTTTTCCAGTAGTCATGTATGGATGTGACAGTTGGACTATAAAGAAAGCTGAGCCCCAAAGAATTGATGCTTTTGAACTGTGGTGTTGGAGAAGACTCTTGAAAATCCCTTGGACTGCAAGGAGATCCAACCAGTCCATTCTAAAGGAAATCAATCCTGAGCATTCATTGGAAGGACTGATGCTGAAGCTGAAACTCCAATACTTTGGCCACCTGATGCAAAGAACTGACTCTTTGGAAAAGACCCTGATACTGGGAAAGATTGAAGGCGGGAGGAGAAGGAAACGACAGAGGATGGGATGGTTGGATGGCATCACCGACTCAGTGGACATGAGTTAGAGTAAACTCTGGGAGTTGGTGATGGACAGGAAGGCTTGGCATGCTGCAGTCCATGAGGTTTCAAGGAGTCAGACATGAGTGAGCAACTGAACTGAATTGAACTTTTCTTAATATTCATTATCCTTTTCCTATCTAATAACAGTATTTCTATTTTTAACTTGACACATGTTCACTCAGCATAAAGACTGTCTCAGCCTCCCTTTCAGTTTTAGGTAACTGTGACTAAGTTGTCTCCAGTGGGGTTAGGAGAAGAAATGATGTGTACAACTGCCTGGCCCACACCTTTATAGGAAAAGTATAACCTTACATTTTTCTTTTTCTACTCATGAGAGTAGTGATGCAGTCATACTCCATTTTGGACCACATTTATAAGGGGAAAATCCTTAAGACAGAAAAGAAGTTAGGAACTTGGATCCCTGATACTAAGAACTGACTCACCATCCCTGGTTTGCTTATGCCTAGACTTTTATATGAGAAAGAGATACATATTTACTTTGCTGTAATCACTGATACTTAGGTCTCAGTTGTAGCAAATTAACATAGAGTGCAATTTAATAATTTGCAAATTTAATGCCACACGTTAATATTTTATAACCACCGAATTTAAATGCAATATGTGGAGAGTATGCTGTGTAAATGTCTAGCAGTCTTGGAATTAAACTGCTGTATCACATGTTACAGGAGATGGCTTTTGATTTCACTCGGACTTCTTACAATAACACTCACAGTGTGATCCCTGATCTTTTACATTCTCTGCTGCTCTCTCCTCTCAGTGGGCTCCAGCCATCTTACCACTTTGCTGTTCTGAAGCATTTCAGGCATTTCATGTTCCTTCCTCAGGGTACATGTTGCTTTGTTGTTGCTATTAGCTTAGTATTCTTTTAATCTCCCTTCTGCAGATCTCTTTGCCTAATAATCTGTATATATCTCTGTTTCCACAATTTTAGAATTTTGCTCAATTTTGACTTTTTCATGAAATCCTTCCTTGACAATTTCAATAAAGTTTCTTCTCAGTTGCTTGATATTTGCACCCTGTTTGCACACTTGCTTTTTCTTCATTTATTTATTTCCATTTTTTTTCTTCTCCTTGCTGCAATACTAGCTCTATGAGAGCAGGGACTTTACCTATTTAGTCTGTTGCTGTGTTCCCAGCATACTGTCTGGCATCTAGAAATCACTGGATAGATACTTGTTGAATGGGTATATGAATCAACCACTAAGTATGTAGACAGATAAAATTGATGTTACATCTATTTCAGGGTGATAATATTGTCCTGATAACTCATGTTGTTTTCTGAGATATCTATAGGAGAAATATGTTTGCTTTCCTACAAATGCGTTATCTTTCAGTGGCTCTATGAATGATGAAAATTTCATAGACTGATAGGAAAAGCTCATTCATTCACATATCTTATTAAATTTCCTTAACAGATTACCATCCTCTGTTGTTATTTAGTTGCTAAATTGTGTCAGACACTTTCGAGACCCCATGGACTGTATTCCACCAGGCTTCTCTGTTCATGGGATTTCCCAGGCAAGAGTGCTAGAATAGGTTGCCATTTCCTTCTCCAGGGGATCTTTCCTACCCACGGATAGACCCTGCATCTCCTACAATGGCAGGCAGATTCTTTATCACTGAGTCACCAGGGAAGCCAGTACTAAACTCTAATCTTGAAATAATTGGGAAAAAAAATCCTAAAATTGTAAGTCTTTTAGGGAACAGTTTATTATATGTACTCTACAATACAGTTACATGTTTTAATATTATATTTCCTATCTTTATTTTCCAAAGTATGAAATCTTTGCTAAATCAACCTTGAAAATGAAAGTAAATGCTGAATAATCCTTTCAAGGCTTAACATTATAGTGGGAATGGATTTATTATACTGTATTTGAGTTTCAAAAGAGTCACATTATTCTACTTTTAAAAGTCAAATGAAGCCAGCTCTGAGTCCTGAGTCCTGAGTCCTATGGTTGGAATAAAATTTAGTGTCAGGCTTTTAAGATGCCTTTCTCCAATCAAGAACTCTGGGCTTACATAGATCTAGCAACTAGGAGTAGGGCTCATTTATAGGCCATGGGAGTTGCAATCCTGAGCAACTCAGTTGCTCAGCCCCTGCATCAGCTGCTCTGCAGGAGTTAGTGCTTTCCCTCATAGCCATGCTCCCTGCTAACACAGGCCCAACTGTGCCCCTTTGACCTCTGCTTTCAAATCATGGGGTTAACTTTCCCACTTCATCAACACTGATTACCTTTTCCCCTGTGAACATGTATCCACCCTTAGGGGAAACTCCCCAGATCTTGTTCTCTCTCTTATATATAGGAAACTACTTTATTTTTCCAGTATACTCTATAAACTGTGTTAGCCTTTAAATGCCATCCTAGCACTACTTATAGTCTTCAAAAAGAATTAAGACAGATGTTTAAGGAGTTTAATAAGAGTTTTGAGGAGACATTTTGGTGTCAGGAAAACATTGTAAAGGACTTTGAAATGGCTGAACAAGACTACTAACTGTTCTGCTTAGTGGAGCCCTCTTGGTCATCTTTACCTTTTGTTTCCTTTGAACTGTTTTACATAGCTACTTTCAGAAAACTGATAATACATATACTTTTTGTCCCCAGAAATGCAAGTGAGATGTTTCAGGTTGAATTTAACTGATTATTGCCCTATAGATATTTGACCAGTTCTGCATCTATCTGTAAATTCAGAATTCTCCATTGCCTGCATGTGACAGTTTTGAGAATTCAAACATTATTGGTTCCCTCATTTGTGAAGGATTTAAATATAACATTGACATGCATTAGTTTTTTATTTGTATGAGAGCCATGATTTTATCTTTTAAAAAATCCTCTTACCATAGAGGCACAAAGTTCATCTCTCTTTCTTATGGTGGGATCGTGGGAAGGAAATGCATGAATATTATTGTTTCTTAGAACATGTAGTGTAGACTAAAACAAACAGAGCAAAGAACATTAACTATAAAGAAGGACAGAAGTTAGTCAGATTTTTATCTTTAACTCACTATTATGCAGTCTTTTAAAGTCTGCCAACTAAAGAATGTCTCTCACTGTCTGGCTCTGCAAGGACTGAGTCCTTAGCCATTGTAGCCACTAACCACCAACACATCCTGAGAGAAATTCAGGGTGGAGATCAGGAATGACATTCTCTGTGCTCTGGTAAAACCTGGCAGAACCAGACTTTCAGATAGATATTTTCAGGAGAAAAATTTTATGAACCTGAATTCTTCTATCTTCCCACACTTAGAAAAGTTCTATAAACCATTAACTAAGATATCTGTTCCTTGCGGCTAGCAGCAGCCTTCTACTGATAAGTATGCTTGGTTGCATGTAACCCGTTTGCCAAAATCATATATGTACTGTGTTTTCCCCTTACCTCTTTAGAACAGTTTCTCAGAGCTCTCTGGGAGGCTGTCTCCCAGGCGATAGTCCTCAGCAAGAGATTGAATAAACTCTACTCACAGATTTTACAGTGTGTGTGTGTGTTTTTTTTCAGTCAACGTGTCAGAATTCTGCTCTTTAAGAATGCTCATAAAGACAATTGGATTAAGGTATTTTATGAAAAGAACATTTGTGTCTTGCTGATCCTTTGCCACATACTAAGAAAAGTTTAGACTCTATCTACATGTGGAAGATAAAGACTAGCAATGTTGAATAAAACCCTACAAAAATCTATAGTTAATTTGAGTTACGTTAAAGTGGAACATGTGGAATTTCATTCCAAGTCTGTGCTAAATTTTACATTTGTATATAAAAGTTAACATATTTCAGTTCAGTTCAGTTGCTCAGTTGTGTCTGACTCTTTGTGACCCCATGAATCGCAGCACGCCAGGCCTCCCTGTCCATCACCATCTCCCGGAGTTCACTCAAACTCATGTCCATCGAGTTGGTGATGCCATCCAGCCATCTCATCCTCTGTCATCCCCTTCTTCTCCTGCCCATAATCCCTCCCAGCATCAGGGTCTTTTCCAGTGAGTCAGCTCTTCACATCAGGTGGCCAAAGAATTGGAGTTTCAGCTTCAGAATCAGTCCTTCCAGTGAACACCCAGGGCTGATCTCCTTAAGGATGGACTCGTTGGATCTCCTTGCGGTCCAAGGAATTCTCAAGAGTCTTCTCCAACACCACAGTTCAAAAGCATCAATTCTTCAGTGCTCAGCTTTCTTCACAGTCCAACTCTCACATCCATACATGACCGCTGGAAAAACCATAGCCTTGACTAGACAGACCTTTGTTGGTAAAGTAATATCTCTGCTTTTCAATATGCTATCTAGGTTGGTCATAACTTTCCTTCCAAGGAGTAAGCATCTTTTAATTTCATGGCTGCAATCACCATCTGCAGTGATTTTGGAGCCCCCAAAATTAAAGTCAGCCACTGTTTCCACCGTTTCCCCATCTATTTGCCATGAAATGATGGGACCAGATGCCATGATCTTCATTTTCTGAATGTTGAGCTTTAAGCCAACTTTTTCACTCTCTTCTTTCACTTTCAACAAGAGGCTTTTTAGTTCCTCTTCACTTTCTGCCATAAGAGTGGTGTCATCTGCATATCTGAGGTTATTTATATTTCTCCTGGCAACCTTGATTCCAGCTTGTGCTTCTCCCAGCCCAGCGTTTCTCATGGTGTATATTTAAAACATTTTTAAAAAGAAAATTCTTAAATATATTAATGTAAAAATGGCTTTAGCTCCAAGGAGCTCTTTAAAGGTTGTTAAAGGCAGTTGGTGAAGGGAAAAGGAGAGTGCAGGTGACCTCATCTTCCTTTGGTTGATGGCAAAGGACCTGTGTGGAACATTACCTCATTGTTGCTAATCAGAAGATTCCAGACTGATAGGTTAAGTCTATGTTCCTGAAGGCGGTTGTAATTGCGGATATTAGGTATTAAACCTTAGTCTGGTGATGTGTGCTTAGCACAGGACTCCATTTTGGGATTATCTCTTTTTAAACAACACCATTAGGAATAGAATGGTGACTAGTATCCTAAGTAATCTCTCTTTAGTAATATGCTTGTATGAATAATGTCATATGTCATCCTGATCTGCTCATGAAATGTTTCCAAAACTGAATGTTAATTGGTTTAATTTTAGTGGAAAGTAAAATTAAGGAATTATGTATGTTTTTTCTAACTTTTCTTAAAATTTTATTCTTTCTGTGTTAATGTTTATGCGGCCATGAACAACTAATACAACAATGTTTTAGCTGAGTATAAATATGACTGTAAATTCTCTTAGAGTTTTTGCCATCATTTTATATAAAATCAGAATTGAATAGAAATATCTCTTATAAATAACAAATATACTTTTATATGTATGTGCATAGATATACACAATATAAAAACAAATAAAATTAAAATAGAACACACAGAGGTATATATAGTAAAAATTTATTTCCAAGGTATACCCTTCCTTTTAAAGTAAACAAAAAAAAAAATTCTCCCTACATAGGGAGAATTTGCCTAAAGATAAACATTTACTTATCTACTTGTTTTTCCAAATGAAACTAAAACATATTTTCTTGACCATGTGTCTTTTTTTTTTTTTCATTTTCAAGAGTGATTTTCTAAATAGAATTCACTGATATATTAAACCTACAGGACAACATATCCTTTACTTACACCAAAAAGTTTGTTTGGAGATCACAAAGGTCAGAGAAACATAAGTACACGGTACTAAAGTTAAGAATATTTGTTCATCAAAAGTATTTCTTTTTTTTTAATTTAGTTTTTTTATCGGAGGATAGTTGCTTCACAGAATTTTGTTGTTTTCTGTCCAACCTCAACATGAATCAGCTATAGGTATACATATATCCCCTCTCCTTTGAATCTTCCTCTCCTCTCCCTCCTCATCCCACCCCTCTAGGTTGATTCAGACCCCCTGTTTGAGTTTCCTGAGCCATACAGCAAATTCCTGTTAGCTATCTATTTGACATATGGCAGTGTAAGTTTCTAGGTTACTCTTTCCATACATCTCACCCTCTCCTCCCCTTTCCCCATGTCCATAAGTCTATTCCCTATATCTGTTTCCCTGTTGCTGCCCTTTATCTAGATTGTGTATATGTGTGTTAGAATGTGCTATCGTTCTCTTTCTGACTCACTTCACTCTGTATAATAGGTTCTAGGTTCATCCATGTCATCAGAACTGACTCAAGTGTGTTCCTTTTTATGGCTGAGTAATATTCCATTGTGTATATGCACCACAACTTCATCCATTCATCTGTCAGTGGACATCTACGTTGCTTCCATGTTCTAGCTATTGTAAATAGCGCTGAAATGAACAATGGGATACATGTGTCTTTTTCAGTTTTGGTTTCCTTGGGGTATATGCCTAGGAGTGAGATTGTTGGTCATATGGTGGTTTTATTCCTGTTTTTTTTTTATTTAAAGAATCCATACCATCTTCCATAGTGGCTGGATCAATTTACATTCCCACCAACAGTGCAAGAACATTCCCTTTTCTCCACACCCTCTCCAGCATTTAATATTTGTAGACTTCTTGATGATGGCCATTCTGTCTGGTGTGAGGTGATATCTGACTGTGGTTTTGACTTGCTTTTCTCTAATAATGAGTGATGTTGAGCATCTTTCCATGTTTGTATGTCTTCTTTGGAGAAATGTCTGTTTAGGTCTTTTTTCTACTTTTTGATTGGGTTGTTTGTTTTTCTAGCACTGAGTTGTATGAGCTGGTTGTATATTTTGGCCATTATTTGGCTTTGTCAGTTGTTTCATTTGCTGTTATTTTTCTCCCATTCTAAGGGTTATCTTTTCACCTTGCTTATAGTTTCTTTTGCTGTGTAAAAGCTTTTATGTTTCATCAGGTCCCACTTGTTTACTTCTGTTTTTATTTCTGTTACTTTAGGAGGTGGGTCATAGAGGATCTTGCTTTGATTTATGTCATCAAGTATTCTGCCTATGTTTTCCCCTAAGAGTTTACTTTCTGGTCTTATATTTAGGTCTTTAATCCATTTTGAGTTTATCTTTGTGTATGGTGTTAGGAAGTGTTCTAATTTCATTCTTTTCCAAGTAGCTGTCCAGTTTTCCCAGCGCCATTTACTGAAGAGGCTGTCTTTGCCCCATTCTATATTCTACAATACAGTATAGAATTTTTGTATATTTGTCAAAAATAGGTACCCGTAGGTGCATGGGTTTATTTCTGGGCTTTCTATCTTGTTCCATTGGTCTATATTTCTGTTTTGGTGCCAGTACCATACTGTCTTGATGACTCTAGCTTTGTAGTATAATCTGAAGTCAGGAAGGTTGATTCCTCCAGCTCCATTTTTCTTTCTCAAGACTGCTTTGGCTATTCAGGGTCTTTTGTGTTTCCATATGAATTGTGAAATTTTTTGTTCTAGTTCTGTGAGAAATGCCATTGGTAATTTGATAGGGATTACATTGAATCTGTGGATTGCATTTGGTAGCATAGTCATTTTCACAATATTGAGTCTTCCTACCCAGGAACATGAAATATCTCTCCATCTGTTTATGTTGTCTTTGATTTCTTTCATTAGTGTCTTATAACTTTCAATGTACAGTTCTTTTGTCTCCTTATGTAAATTTATTCATAGAAATTTAATTCTTTTTGTTGCAGTGGTGAATGAGATTGATTCCTTAATTTCTTTCTGATTTTTCATTGTTAGTATAGAGAAATGCAAGTGATTTCTGTGTATTGATTGTGTATCATGCAACTTGTTAAATTCGCTGATTAAGTCTAGTAATTGTCTGATAATATTTTTAGGGTTTTCTATGTACAGTATCATGTTATCTGCAAACAGTGAGAACTTTACTTCTTTTCTGATATGGATTCCTTTTATTTCTTTTTCTTCTCTGATTGCTTTAGCTAGGACTTACAGAACTATGTTGAATAATAGCGATGAAAGTGGACACCTTTGTCTTGTTCCTGATCTTAGGGGGAATGCTTTGTTTTTCACCATTGAGAATAATGTTTGCTGTAGGCTTATCATATATGGCCTTTACTATGTTGAGGTAGATTCCTTCTATGCCCATTTTTTGAAGAGTTTCAATCATAAATGGGTGCTGGATTTTGTCAAAGGCTTTTTCTGCATCTATTGAGATGATCATATGATTTTTATCATTCAATTTGTTAATATGGTATATCACACTGATTGATTTGCACATATTGAAGAATCCTTGCATCACTAGAATAAACCCTACTTTATCATGGTATATTAGCTTTTTGATGTGTTTCTGATTTCTGTTTGCTAAGATTTTGTTGAGGATTTTTGCATCTATGTTCATCAGTGATGTTGACCTGTAGTTTTCTTTTTTGTTGTTGTCATTGTCTGATTTTGGTATCAGGGTGATGGTGGCCTTGTAGAATGAGTTGGGAAGTGTTCCTTCCTCTGTAATTTTTTGAATGAGTTTAGAAGGATAGTTTAGAAGGATGGCTTCCCTGGTGGCTCAGAGGGTAAAGTGTCTGCCTACAATACAGGAGACCCGGGTTTGATCCCTGGGTTGGGAAGATCCTCTGGAGAAGGAAGTGGCAACCCACTCCAGTACTCTTGCCTGGAAAATCCCATGGACAGAGGAGCATGGTAGGCTACAGTCCATGGGGTCACAAAGAGTAGGACACGACTGAGCGACTTCACTTTCACTTTAGGATAGGCATTAGTTCGTCTCTAAATGTTTGATAGAATTCTCCTGTGAAGCCATCTGGTATGGGCTTTTGTTTTGGGGGAGATCTTTTATCACAGCTTCAATTTCAGTGCTTGTAATTGGGTTGTTCATAATTTCTATTTCTTCCTGGTTCATTATTGGAAGATTGAACTTTTCTAAGAATCTGTCCATTTCTTCCAGGTTATCTATTGTATTGCCATATAGTTGCTCATAATAGTCTCTTATAATCCTTTGTATTTCTGCATTATCTGCTGTAACCTCTCCTTTTTCATTTCTAATTTTGTTGATTTGATTCTTCTTTTTCTTTTGATGAACCTGGCTAAAGATTTGTTGATTTTGTTTATCTTCTCAAAGAACCATCTTTTAGTTTTATTAATCTTTACTATTGTTTCTTTCATTTCTTTTTCATTTATTTGTGCTTGGATATTTGTGATTTCTTTCCTTCCACTATTTTTGTTGTTGTTGTTGTTCTTTTTTTGGTTCTTTTAGGTGTAAAGTTAGGTCCTATTCAGTGTTTTCCTTGTTTCTTGAGGTAATATTGTACTACTATAAACTTCCCTCTTAGAACTGCTTTTGCTGCATCCCATAGGTTTTGAGATGTTGTGTATTCAATGTCATTTGTTTCTAGACATTTTTTGATTTCCCTTTTTATTTCTTTAGTTATCTGTTGGTCATTTAGAAACATGTTGTTTAATCTCCATGTTTTGTGTTTCTTACAGTTTTTTTCTTGTAATTGATATCTAGTATCATAGCATGATGGTCAGAGAAGATCCTTTATATGAATTCAATTTTCTTAAAGTTACTGAGGTTTGATTTGTGACCCCAGATGTGGTATCCTGGAGAATGTTCCATGGGCACTTGAGAAGAAGGTGTATTCTTCTGCATTTGGATGGAATGTCCTGAAGATATCAATGAGATCCATCTCATCTAATGTATCATTTAGGACTTGTGTTTCCTTATTAATTTTTTGTTTTGATGATCTGTCCATTGGTATGAGTGGTGTGTTAAAGCCTCCTACTGTTATTGTGTTACTGTCAATTTCTACTTTTATGTTTGTTAGTGTTTGTCTTATGTATTGAGATGCTTCTATGTTGAGTGCATAGATATTTACAGTTTTTGTTTTCCTCTTGGATTGATCCCTTGATCATTATATTCTGTCCTTCCTTATCTCTTGTAATCTTTATTTTAAGGTCTGTTTTGTCTGATATGAGGATTGCTACTCCAGCTTTCTTTTGCTTCCCATTTGCATGGAATATATTTTTCCATCCTCTCACTTTCAGTCTATACGTGTCTTTATCTGAAATGGGTTTCTTGTAGACAGCATGTATATGGGTCTCATTTGCATATCCATTCAGCCAGTCTGTGTCTTTTGGTTGGCACATTAATCCATTTACATTTAAAGTAATTATTGATATATACGTTCCTTTGGGTTTCAAAATCACTGCAGATGCTGATTGCAGCCATGAAATTAAAAGACGCTTACTCCTTGGAAGGAAAGTTATGACCAACCTAGATAGCATATTTAAAAGCAGAGATATTACTTTGCCAACAAATGTCCATCTAGTCAAGGCTATGGTTTATCCAGTGGTCATGTATGGATGTGAGATGTTGGACTGTGAAGAAACCTGAGTGCTGAAGAATTGATGCTTTTGAAGTATGGTGTTGGAGAAGACTCTTGAGAGTCCCTTGGACTGCAAGGAGATCCAACCAGTCCATTCTAAAGGAGATCAGTCCTGGGTGTTCATTGGAAGGACTGATATTGAAGCTGAAACTCCAATACTTTGGCCACCTCACATGAAGAGTTGACCCATTGGAAAAGACCCTAGTGCTGGGAGGGACTGGGGGCAGGAGGAGAAGGGGACGACAGAGGATGAGATGGCTGGATGGTATCACTGACTTGATGGACGTGGGTTTGGGTGGGCTCCGGGAGTTGGTGATGGACAGAGAGGCCTTGCGTATTGTGGTTCACGGGGTCTCAAAGATTTGGACATGACTGAGTGACTGAACTGAACTGAACTGTACTGAAAAATGCAGATTTATTCTATAAATGATCAAAAATTGGCCAAAAATAGAATGAAAATCTATGTTTAATCATTTTATTGTTGGGGATATAAAAAATTATGTTGAAATCAAATATTCCAATAACTATTATGATAAGCAACATCATTAAGAGGAGAATTTCTGAATAGAAAGAAATTTATGTTAAGTCCTTCAGTAGCGATTCAGTATAACTATTTAACAGTTCACAGTGGTTTAAAAATTAAAAATCTAATAAAACTGACTGAGATCTGAGCATTGTCATGAACCTTTAGAACTATTAAACAAAGCATAATAGATTGCAAAAATAATTGGGATGATTAAAATGTTTTGATTTGGGAGGAAAACTAAAGTAGAATAACTGTAACTAATTAACTATTAAAGGAAAATGTCTTTTTTATATGAATATGATAGAATAAATTTTTTCAGGCAACCATGTAAGTGAGTTTTATAATCTGCTCCAAATACATCCTGTGAAAACATGTATGCCAGCTCATTGGGATGAACTATTAAGGAATGCTTCCTATGATACATTTCCTGAATAAAATAAAGCTTTTTTAAAAAAGCTTTGTTATGTTTATTAGTATCTGTGTTTTGGAAAAAGTTTGGTGTGAATACAAGTAAATTCATTTTGAGCATTTATTGAGGATTTACTCAATTCCAGACATTAGTGAAATAACTTTTCATGTTGTACCTCGTTTAATCTTTACCATATCCCTAAGAAATGCCACTGAATCCCCTCAGTCTCTTTTGATTATGCTAGTTAGCATTCTGCTTTAACTGCAGCAGCTTCTCTGATCCATTATTCTTTTATCCTCTATCCATCTCTCTCTTTGCTTGTGGATATCATGCATTACAAGACAATTAGAAAATAATTCAGTCTAAGTGAGATGCCACTATTTCCCCCTTTTAAAAAAATAATTTCCTGCGTCTTAATTGTAACAATTTTTACTACTCTTGAGCACATTTTATATACTAGTCACTGTTCTAAAACTTTCCATACATTATATTACTTAACCTTCAGGAAAATTATGTGATAGATGTGACCACCCCAGTTTTCTGCCTGGAGAGCACAGGGCCAGATGAGCTATGTAAATCATCCAGTGCTACAGAATGGAAGGTGGCAGACCTGAGATTACAATTCTCTTTGTCTGACTTCAAAGCTTATTCTCATAATTTTCTAAGTATACCACCTCTCTAGAAACTGGCATTATATGTCACTCCAGTTTTACACACATATGTATTTTCAGTAAAATTTACATATAGTGAGTGAACAGATCCTAAGTGTACAATTCAGTGAGTTTTGATAAATGAGTATCTGTCTAATCACAACACAGTCAAGATACAGAATATACATGTCACTTCAGAAAACTTCTTTCTGGAGAATCCAAAGTTAAATAGATAACATTGTTCTAATCTTTATTACCATGGAGTAGTTTTTTCTGCCTCTTGAACTTCATGTAAATTGAATAATACAGTATATACTCTGTTATGGTTGGTTTCTTCCACTCACCATAATGTTTTTAAGATTCATCTGTGTCGTGTTTATGAGCAGTTCATTTTTTAAAATGTCATATTGCATATCTTTTGTCAATTTTATAAAGTATTTTCTGGTTTTACTGCTGTTTATAAATGAATTTTTCTGTCTTAAATTTTTTCTATTTGTTTATGCTGCTTGTATTGAAATACCATTGATCATACCCTTCAAAACTGGTAAACTCACTTATTAGTTCTGGTTATCTGTTCACTTATGGTCTCTCAAAATTATGTTGAAGCATAACCTCCAGGAACTCAAGATGACTGTATTTGGAGACAGGGCCTTGAAAAGGGTGGCTCAGTTAAAATGAGGCCCTTAGAGTAGGTCCAAACCCAATTTGACTGGTGTCCTTATAAGAAGAGGAAATTTGGACACACCAAGCGACACTTAGTAGGCACTTGCATTGTGATATGTTAGCCATCTACAAATCAAGGATAGAAGCCCCAGAAGAAACCAAACCTGTCCACACCTTGAGCTTAAATTCTAGCTTCCAGAACTTTGAGAAAATACATTTCTGTTGTATACACAACTCAGACTGATAATTTGTTAGGTCAACCAAGGAAAACCAATACAGTTCTTGTGTATTTGGGGGTAGATTCCTTAGGACTTTGGAGACATAAGTGTTTATGCCCTCATCAAATATAGAAATTGTATTTTAGCCTATATGCTCCCTTTTCCATTCTTAAATTTTATATAGATCTGATATTTGATGGTGATACATTCTTTCAACTTTGACTTATCTGAAAATAACTTTCTCACTGGTTTTTGAATTACATTTTTTTGTGGAAAAAAAATTCAGAATTTACATATTTTATAGGACATCAAAGATATAGTTCCCTTATCTTATGGGTTTAATTGCTTCAAGTGAAAGTCAGATTTCATATAAATATTTGTTCCACTGTGTTATCTGACTCTCTATGTCTATCTGCTTTCAAGATTTTGCTTTGTGTTTGTTTTCAAAAGTATGGCAGTAATATACACAGGTGTGGTTTTCTCTACATTAACTCAGATTGGATTTAATTTAGGTTTATGAGTTTGCAGGTTGATACTTTAACAAGACTTGATAAATGTTTGGCCAGTCTTTTTGAGCATAATTTTTAAAATTTCACTTTTCTTCTTTCTTTCCTTCTAATATTATTTCTTTTTTAAAAAATTTTTTTTATTTTTTAAATTTTAAAATCTTTAATTCTTACATGCGTTCCCAAACATGAACCCCCCTCCCACCTCCCTCCCCACAACATCTCTCTGGGTCATCCCCATGCACCAGCCCCAAGCATGCTGCACCCTACGTCAGACATGGACTGGCGATTCACTTCTTACATGACAGTATACATGTTAGAATTCCCATTCTACCAAATCATCCCACCCTCTCCCACTCCCTCTGAGTCCAAAAGTCCGTTATACACATCTGTGTCTTTTTTCCTGTCTTGCATACAGGGTCGTCATTGCCATCTTCCTAAATTCCATATATATGTGTTAGTATACTGTATTGGTGTTTTTCTTTCTGGCTTACTTCACTCTGTATAATTGGCTCCAGTTTCATCCATCTCATCAGAACTGATTCAAATGAATTCTTTTTAATGGCTGAGTAATACTCCATTGTGTATATGTACCACTGCTTTCTTATCCATTCATCTGCTGATGGACATCTAGGTTGTTTCCATGTCCTGGCTATTATAAACAGTGCTGCGATGAACATTGGGGTACATGTGTCTCTTTCAATTCTGGTTTCCTCAGTGTGTATGCTCAGCAGTGGGATTGCTGGGTCATAAGGTAGTTCTATTTGCAATTTTTTAAGGAATCTCCACACTGTTCTCCATAGTGGCTGTACTAGTTTGCATTCCCACCAACAGTGTAGGAGGGTTCCCTTTTCTCCACACCCTCTCCAGCATTTATTGCTTGCAGATTTTTGGATCGCAGCCATTCTGACTGGTGTGAAGTGGTACCTCATTGTGGTTTTGATTTGCATTTCTCTAATAATGAGTGATGTTGAGCATCTTTTCATGTGTTTGTTAGCCATCCGTATGTCTTCTTTGGAGAAATGTCTATTTAGTTCTTTGGCCCATTTTTTGATTGGGTCGTTTATTTTTCTGGAATTGAGCTGCAGAAGTTGCTTGTATATTTTTGAGATTAGTTGTTTGTGAGTTGCTTCATTTGCTATTATTTTCTCCCATTCAGAAGGCTGTCTTTTCACCTTGCTTATATTTTCCTTTGTTGTACAGAAGCTTTTAATTTTAATTAGATCCCATTTGTTTATTTTTGCTTTTATTTCCAGAATTCTGGGAGGTGGATCATAGAGGATCCTGCTGTGATTTATGTCAGAGAGTGTTTTGCCTATGTTCTCCTCTAGTTTTATAGTTTCTGATCTTACATTTAGATCTTTAATCCATTTTGAGTTTATTTTTGTGTATGGTGTTAGAAAGTGATCTAGTTTCATTCTTTTACAAGTGGTTGACCAGTTTTCCCAGCACCACTTGTTAAAGAGATTGTCTTTACTCCATTGTATATTCTTGCCTCCTTTGTCAAAGATAAGGTGTCCATATGTGTGTGGATTTATCTCTGGGCTTTCTATTTTGTTCCATTGATCTATATGTCTGTCTTTGTGCCAGTACCATACTGTCTTGATGACTGTGGCTTTGTAGTAGAGCCTGAAGTCAGGCAAGTTGATTCCTCCAGTTCCATTCTTCTTTCTCAAGATTGCTTTGGCTATTCGAGGATTTTTGTATTTCCATACAAATCTTGAAATTATTTGTTCTAGTTCTGTGAAAAATGTGGCTGGTAGCTTGACAGGGATTGCATTGAATTTGTAAATTGCTTTGGGTAGTATACTCATTTTCACTATATTGATTCTTCCAATCCATGAACATGGTATATTTCTCCATCTATTAGTGTCCTCTTTGATTTCTTTCATCAGTGTTTTATAGTTTTCTATATATAGGTCTTTAGTTTCTTTAGGTAGATATATTCCTAAGTATTTTATTCTTTTCGTTGCAATGGTGAATGGAATTGTTTCCTTAATTTCTTTTTCTACTTTCTCATTATTCGTGTATAGGAATGCAAGGGATTTCTGTGTGTTGATTTTATATCCTGCCACTTTACTATATTCATTGATTAGCTCTAGTAATTTTCTGGTGGAGTCTTAAGGGTTTTCCATGTAGAGGATCATGTCATCTGCAAACAGTGAGAGTTTTACTTCTTCTTTTCCAATTTGGATTCCTAAATAAAATTGACAAACCATTAGCCAGACTCATCCAGAAGCAAAGAGAGAAAAATCAAATCAATAAAATTAGAAATGAAAATGGAGAGATCACAACAGACAACACAGAAATACAAAGGATCATAAGAGACTACTATCAGCAGTTGTATGCCAATAAAATGGACAACGTGGAAGAAATGGACAAATTCTTAGAAAAGTACAATTTTCCAAAACTGAACCAGGAAGAAATAGAAAATCTTAACAGACCCATCACAAGCACGGAAATTGAAACGGTAATCAGAAATCTTCCAGCAAACAAAAGCCCAGGTCCAGACGGCTTCACAGCTGAATTCTACCAAAAATTTCGAGAAGAGCTAACACTTATCCTCCTCAAACTCTTCCAGAAAATTGCAGAGGAAGGTAAACTTCCAAACTCATTCTATGAGGCCACCATCACCCTAATACCAAAACCTGACAAAGATGTCACAAAAAAGGAAAACTACAGGCCAATATCACTGATGAACATAGATGCAAAAATCCTCAACAAAATTCTAGCAATCAGAATCCAACAACACATTAAAAAGATCATACACCATGACCAAGTGGGCTTTATCCCAGCGATGCAAGGATTCTTCAATATCCGCAAATCAATCAATGTAATTCACCACATTAACAAATTGAAAAATAAAAGCCATATGCTTATCTCAATAGATGCAGAGAAGGCCTTTGACAAAATTCAACACCCATTTATGATAAAAACTCTCCAGAAAGCAGGAGTAGAAGGAACATACCTCAACATAATAAAAGCTATATATGACAAACCCACAGCAAACATTATCCTCAATGGTGAAAAATTGAAAGCATTTCCCCTAAAGTCAGGAACAAGACAAGGGTGTCCACTTTCACCGCTACTATTCAACATAGTTCTGGAAGTTTTGGCCACAGCAATCAGAGCAGAAAAAGAAATAAAAGGAATCTAATATTATTTCATATGTTAGACTGATAGATATTGTTGGACAGGTTCCATAGAATCTGATGTTCATTACTCAGTCTTTTATTTTTCAGCTGTTTTGATTAGGTCATTTCTTTTAATCACTTTGGTTTTGCTGTCCAGTTGTTTTTTTCAATCTCCAATCTGTTCTTATGCCCATCAGGAAAATTTTCATATTATATATTGTAATTTTCCATTTTATAATTTCCAATTAGAATATTTATTTAGCCTCTTTTAAATAGTTTCCATTTTCTATGCTAAGACTTCCTGTTTTTTTATTCACTGTATGCCAATATTTTTTTTTTACTACATTGAGCCCAATTATAATAGCTACTTTAAATTCTTTTTCTGCTAATCCCAGCGTTTTAGTCATATTGTGTCCTTTTCTATTGACTACTTTTGTGTGTGAATGGGATAAGTGGTTATGTTTTCCTACTTATTTAATTCTTTGTTAATATTTTTTCCTGGAAATTCTGATTTGTGTAGACTGTTGATTCTGTTATTTTCCTTGGAAAAGCATTACTTTTGTGCTATCAGGCAGTTAAATTAGTTGCTTGATCAGTTTGAATTTGTGGAGGCATGTTTTTATGTAAAAACCTTACTGTCAGATAAAAACCTGAGATGTTTACCAAGTCTCTCTAACATGGAAGGATTTGTACTCAAACTCTTAGGTGATAGGAAATACCTATGATCTCTGCTTAATTCTTTCAGCCTTCTAATTCTTGTTTTTTCTCTAAGGTTTTTCCAAGTCTTCCCTGTGAGTTTGCCATTTAGGGGACAACCAAATGTGTAAGGGAAGACCATATAATAGTTTGGGTCTTCCTCCATTGTGAATCTCTTCTTTATGAGATTTCTTTCCATGATTTTCACCTATTTTGATAGCCAAGATTACTTCATTTGACATCTCAAGTAAGAAAACAAAACAATATAAAGTGAAAGAAAAGTGGAAAAAAAACCAAACCTTTTTTGCTTGAGTTCTATTTACCAGTTTATTCAGTCTTGAGAATGTTCTCAGGGGAAAAGTAATATAATTGTGAGCTCTACCGTGTGTATTTCTTTTTCTTCAAGAATCAAATACCTTCTAGTTTTTGCCTTTTTTGTGACTCTCCAGTGTGGTGTTATTGTTATTATTTTATGTCATGTTCAGATATTATAGTTATTATCTGTTAGAGGGATAGTCTGCTAACAGGAAGCCACATTAATCTATTTAGACTAAATGGCTTAAGATTTGTGGTATTCAGTTATCTATGCTAGTTTGCTGTCTTTTTTCAGTCTCTCTCTTTGGTTACCTACCCTAAAGCTTAACCCTCAGGCCCACTGCTCTGCTAGGGAACCATATCTTTAAATGTCTGACCTTATGGCATTTAAATTGTTTCCAGGTCTAGTTCCTCACAGTACAAAAAGCAGCAAAGGGAAACCTGGCCAATAATGCATAATTCTGGCCTTAAAGCTTCCTCTGAGTTTCTCTTCCTCTTTTATTTCTCTCTTTTTCTCTTTACCACAACCCAAACCCCTGAGCTATTACTGAAATATTTTTCTTACTACATTGATTTTAATTTTAAGCCCAAGTGCCACAAAGGAGACTCTTGTCTACATACAAAATTCACTTTCCTATTTCTATCTTTAAACATTCTTCTTTTTTCAATTAAAAAGTAATGGACAAAACAGACTTGCATGGTATGAAGAAGTGATGGTTTGCAGCCAAATTATTTCTGAACTAATAGGAAAAAAAGCAAAGCAAGCCAGACAAATGCTTTCAATATTTCTAGTTTTCATTCTTATTCATTACAGAGAAGGCTGGTTTTGGTTGAAATTGTTTTTAAATCTTATTTAATATGCAGCTGTGACCTTTTACTCCATGATGAAACATCCATATTTTAAAAACTCAAACTCTCACTTAAAATGTCTAAATTGACAAGCATCCATAGAATATTTCTGGGGGGGGGGAAAAAAAAAAAGACGTATTAAAGAACTCTGGACCAGGAAATGAGGAGCCCAATATCTACATCTGATGCCATCACTGATATCACTTCTCAGAGATTAAGGCTGGTTAGTTGCGTTCTGTCTCCTTAGTTATAAAATAGAATGTGTGATGGTTAATTTTATTTGTGTACTTGACTGGCCTTGAGATGCCTGGTTTAAATATTATTTCTGGGTATGCTGGTAAGGGCATTTCTTACCAGCCAATTTGAGATTGGCATTTGAATTGGTGGACTCAGTAAAGTAGATTATGCTCCCTAAGTTTTATGAGTATCATCTAATCCATTGAGGGTCTGAATAGAACAAAAGGGAGAAAAGAAGGAATCTGCTCCTTTTTCCTGTCTCTTTTCAGGTGGGATATCTCATCCCATCTTCTCTTGCCCTCAGACAGGGATTGATGTCATCAGCTCCCCTCTTTCTCAGGCCTCTGGACTCAGACTGAATTATACCATCAGGTTTCCAGGGTCTCCAGCTTGTACCTTGTAGACTGTGAGACTACTCAGCTTCCATAATTGCATGCACCAATTCCTCGTAATAAATATCTGTTTTGAGGAACTGGTTTTGTTTCTCTGGAAAATTCTTACTTGTACAGATGCATTGTATTATTTTATCTTTGAGATTCCATGACCAGAAGTATACACAGGAAGCAAATGTTTTAAACATCCCATTTTAATTTAAATATCATGTAGCTGAGCAAATATCAACATGTTTAGAAATAGTGTGGGGAACACCTAATGGCTGTAATATCTTTGATACAGAAAGACTGATATAATTTAAAACTTTAATTATCTTTTCAAAATGAATGAGAATTGAAAAAATTTCATTATATTTCCTAATGAGCTGGATCCACGTGTCTATTCTGTTGTAGCCCTATGACCTCCAGAGAACATATGTTTATCTTGCCATTCATTAAAAGTATTATTGAGTCTAACTTTCAGAAAACTAAGAATCTTGACACATCAGGTGCTGTCATTAGAGTCACCTCAGTTGGGTTACTTTTGACCAAAGGATCCTATCAGGGTGAAAATTATCATAGTATTTGCAAGATTAGTTAGTAATGATACACATATTTCTTTAAAAATTATCTACTGCTGCATTAATATAACAACATGAGTTTGAGGCTGGTTTTTCTGGGAATATTTATAATTACAATTCTGGAAACCCAGTTTTAATCTTCTCAGCATCAAAGTGAGAGTGCGGGTACCTTTATTACATGGAATACAAGTGCATTTTACTGTAGCATCCTCTAACACTAAGGGAAGAAATAGGGAAGATGGAGCCAAGTTCACTTAGCTGAGAAGGGCTCAAGAAACAGGTGCACTTTCTTCTTTCAAAGCTATGAGTGGAAAACTAAATGTACTATTCTACAGAAAATGTCTGTGCTTCATAAAAGGAAATTCATAGAAATTGAAAACCCAGTTGCTGAAGTCAAGAGATACAAGATGTTGGTTGTGTTAATATGTGTGGTGGAAAAGAACAAGCAAATAGGAGTGTAAGAAATGTCTTGCTATGCTAGACTGTTTGCCGTGGATTCCATAAGAAATGGAAGTTGACATAGTCCATTACCTAGAAATAAAACACATTTTTAGATCAAACAGCCGGTTTTTAAGAGCTCACAAAAGCTCAGCCAGCAAAAAAAAAAAAAAAAAAAAAAGAAAAAGAAACAAGTAGGAATAGAACAAGTGGGAGTACTCATATTTTAGGCTGATTATTCATTCATATCACTTGCAGTTCATAGACTAGTTAGTGGGTAAATATTGGGCTAAATTATGAGACTTTAATAATATGTATCTAGATCAGTGAAATAAATGATGCAAGCAGGAAGAATGCGTGCATCAATTCTGTTTCCCTGACTTTCATCACAAGGTAAAGATGGCATGTCAGCAGTGCGAGTCATGGTGACTAGTACTTGTGTAGAAAACTCTTATAGTAGGCTTGGTGGCAGCACTTTTTCTCCAGTGTTAAATATACATTATGGCAATATTATGCAAGTATCTATGAGCCTTGGATGTTATTAAAGTCATGTCCTGAATACTCTAAGTCAGAATTAAAAACTACCATATTTATTTTTCATTTATTGTAGGGGAATCTTTATTCTTGTTTTCATATGTAATTGTATTTCCATTAATTATGATAAATAATCTTTACCACATTTCTGAAAACTAGGAAAGAGATATAGCAAGTAGAAATTTAAAAAAAACAACAGAATAAGAAAATTGTCCCAGTTATTATTTGCCCCCTAAAAGTTTGTCTACCAAGAATTCTCAAATGTATTGAAAATAATATATGCATTATAGTTGTGTAATTATAGTAGGGAGTGACTACTATAACTTCCCTGTCCTTCATGTAACTATACTGTGATTTTAATAATTCTGTGGGATAGCCAAATACTAAATGATCCAGGACTTTGAAAACATCTGTGGACAAAAGGCCTTTACTCCATATCTATTGGGTAGATGCCTTACAATGGATGAGACACAGTTCACCTTGGTGGTGATCCAAGCTGTACAGGCATTGGCTCACGCTTCCATGTGAATCCCTACCCTGGTGTTGAATCTTCCATACCTCTGCTTCTATCCTTGTTCTCTCCATGAGTCTGTAGTTGCTCTCTCTTTTGGAAGTTCAGTCTTCATTTTTTTCTCCCTGTTCTCTGCCCAGGTGATATTCACTCATTCTCCAGAGATAACCAGAGCCCACTGGCTATTCCTGGAGAATTCAGTATCAACTTATTATTGTGAGATGAAAGGGAGGCTCACTGAATATGATGAATTATGCTTGGTCCACAGTATCCAGACTTTTGAGAACAAAAACCTCATTTTCAAGGCCATATAATTTCAAGAAACAGCAGCATCAAAGTAGCAATACCAGTGGTGTTGTTACTGAACCAGGTTTCTTTGCCTGATGTGCAGCAAGCCAGACACTGAGATGCTAATGTTTGCACTAGAGAAAAGATTTATTTATGAGACAGCCAAGTGAGCAGACCAGAGAACAAATCTCAAATTCATCTCCCTGAAGATAGGGTTTAGGGATATTTATGGGATGAGGAAGCAGGGTAGTCTGAGGTGTGGGGAAGGATATTGAATGTAAGAAATACAGGTAATTGGTCATCTGAACAAACATAGTCAAGCTTTGCAGCTCTTTATGTGAGGAATATTCAGAAAATGGCAGGCTTAGCATATCCTGGGTTAGAGTTTTTGGTACTCTGAAGTCAAAAGGTCATTCATAGGACACTCATGTAAGCCCAGTTGTATGACCAATAGTCTCAGTAGGTCTGAACTGGGCAAGAACTAGCTCTAAGTTCCTGAAAAACAGCTTAAACAACCATTACTATAGTGACCCAAAAGTCGGATTTATTATATATAAGGAAACTAGTGGGAGTTTATTTTAATATCAAGAGATTAAAACCAAGCAAAGCAGGTTAGGTTTGGAGGACCTAATCAGATTAGCCTTCAGTTTTAATATCTGTTGGCTTCTAAGATTTAGTACATGCTTTTCTTCTATTTATACTTTATTAATCATAGCAGCACCTATATACTTTGTGAACATATTTGTTACTATAAGATGGGCAGTCTAACATTATGCATGCAAATCATGGGATGGTCTGACTAGGTTTAAACATGAATATGTTTCTTCCAGGGCTTCCCCAGTGGTTCAGCAGTAAAGAATATGCCTTCAGTGAGGGAGACGTGGGTTTGATCCCTGGGTTGGGAAGATCTCCTGGAGAAGGAAATGGCAATCCAATTGAGTATTCTTGCGTGGAAAATCCCATCAAGAGAGGAGCCTGGAAGCCTATATCCATGAGATCAAAAAAGAGTTGGACACAATGTAGCAACTAAACAACAACAATGTCCCTTGCCACTTATTAGTTGTGTGACCTTGGGCAAGATAGATAAGATTTTCAGGCCTCATTTCCTTATCTGCACAATTAGCATAAAATAGTACTTATTTTGTAAGATTGCTATCAGTTCAGTTCAGTCGCTCAGTCGTGTCTGACTCTTTGCAACCCCATGAACTGCAGCACGCCAGGCCTTGCTGTCGATCATCAACTCTAGGAGTCCACCCAAACCCATGTCCATTGAGTCGATGATGCCATCCAACCATCTCATCCTCTGTTGTCCCCTTCTCCTCCTGCCCTCAATCTTTCCAGGCATTAGGGTCTTTTCCAGTGAGTCAGCTCTTCTCATGAGGTGGCCAAAGTATTGGAGTTTCAGCTTCAACATCAGTCCTTCCAAAGAGCACCCAGGACTGATCTCCTTTAGGATAAACTGGCTGGATCTCCTTGCAGTCCAAGGGACTCTCAAGAGTCTTCTCCAACACCACAGTTCAAAAGCATCAATTCTTCGGCGTTCAACTTTCTTTATAGTCCAACACTCACATCCATAAATGACCACTGGAAAAATCATGGCATTGACTAGACGGACCTTTGTAGGCAAAGTAATGTCTCTGCTTTTCAATATGCTATCTAGGTTGGCCATAACTTTCCTTCCAAGGAGTAAGCATCTTTTAATTTCATGGCTGCAATCAGTATCTGCAGTGATTTTGGAGCCCAGAAAAATAAAGTCAGTCACTGTTTCCACCGTTTCCCCATCTATTTGCCATGAAGTGATGGGACCAGATGCCATGATCTTCGTTTTCTGAATGTTGAGCTTTAAGCCAACTTTTTCACTCTCCACTTTCACTTTCATCAAGAGGCTTTTTAGTTTCTCTTCACTTTCTGCCATAAGGGTGGTGTCATCTGCATATCTGAGGTGATTGATATTTCTCCCGGCAATCTTGATTCCAGCTTGTGTTTCTTCCAGTCCAGCATTTCTCATGATGTACTCTGCATATAAGTTAAATAAGCAGGGTGACAATATACAGCCTTGACGTACTCCTTTTCCTATTTGGAACCAGTCTGTTGTTCCATGTCCAGTTCCAATTGATGCTTCCTGACCTGCATATAGGTTTCTCAAGAAGCAGGTCAAGTGGTCTGGTATGCTTATCTCTTTCAGAATTTTCCACAGTTTATTGTATGACTGTGACTCGGATCATGAACTCCTTATTGCCAAATTCAGACTGAAATTGAAGAAAGTGGAGAAAACCACTAGACCATTCAGGTATGACCGAAATCAAACTCCTTATGACTATACAGAAGAAATGAGAAATAGATTTAAGGGACTAGATCTGATAGACAGAGTGCCTAATGAACTATGGTTGGAGGTTCATGACATTGTACAGGAGACAGGGATCAAGACCATCCCCAAGAAAAAGAAATACAAAAAGGAAAATGGCTGTCTGAAGAGGCCTTACAAATAGCTGTGAAAAGACGGGAAGTGAAAAGCAAAGGAGAAAAGGAAAGATATACCCATTTGAATGCAGATTTCTAAAGAATAGCAAGGAGAGATAAGAAAGCCTTCCTCAGTGATCAATGCAAAGAATCGAGGAAAACAATAGAATGGGAAAGACTAGAGATCTGTTCAAGAAAATTAGAGAGACCAAGAGAACATTTCATGCAAAGATGGGCTCAGTAAAGGACAGATGGTATGGACCTAACAGAAGCAGAAGATATTAAGAAGAGGTGGCAACAATACACTGAAGAACAGTACAAAAAAGATCTTCACAACCCAAATAATCACGATGGTGTGATCACTCACCTAGAGCCAGACATCCTGGAATGTGAATCAGGTGGGCCTTAGGAAGCATCACTATGAAGACAGCTAGTGGAGGTGACGAGATTCCAGTTGAGCTGTTTCAAATCCTGAAAGAAGATGCTGTGAAACTGCTGCACTTAATATGCCAGCAAATTTGGAAAACTCAGCAGTGGCCACAGGACTGGAAAAGGTCTGTTTTCATTCCAACCCCAAAGAAAGGCAATGCCAAAGAATGCTCAAACTACTGCACAATTGCACTCATTTCACATGCTAGTAAAGTAATGCTTAAAATTCTCCAACCAGGCTTCAGCAATACATGAACCGTGAACTTCCAGATGTGCAAGCTGGTTTTAGAAAAGAGGAACCGGAGATCAAATTGCCAACATTCGATGGATTATTGAAAAAGCAAGAGAGTTCCAGAAAAACATCTGTGTATGGTTTATTGACTATGTCAAACCCTTTGACTGTGTGGATCAAAATAAACTGTGGAAAATTCTGAAAGATTGCTGTAAGCATTAAATAAATTAAACATATAAATTGGTTAAGTAGATAAGTGCATGTTCAGTTATACCCTACTTTTTGCAACCCTATAGACTGTAGCCTGCCAGGCTTCTCTGTTTTTGGAATTTTCCAGGCAAGAATACTGGAATGGATTGCCATTTTCTAATCCAGTGGATCATCCCCACTCAGAGATTTAATCTGCATCTCTTGTGTCTCCTGCATTGAAAGTGGTTAGAACAGAGTAAATATTCAATACATTTTAGATATTGTTATTAGATGTGAGACATATTGTTTATTGAGCCTACAAAGGTTGTTCATAGCACAGCTTGTTTATGTCACAGCTTCTATACAAAATTTAGGAGTGACAGTTTTTGGATTCTGTTAATAAGTGATTTAATAGCGCATTGTCTTCATCTCTGCTAAGATATGTTTGGTCCTGTAAGTTTAAGGTGGAAGAACTAATAAATTGGACTTTTTCAGTATAAGAGACAGAATACTTTAATCCTAAATGATTAGGAGCAAGATATAATTTAGAGGATCATGAAAGATGAATGTTAACATGTGGATATACATGTAGGAATCCCCACTGCCTTTAGTCAGGTTAATCATGTCTCCCTGGACTCTACTTCTAACCATTAACAAACTGCCTCATTGTCTCTTCTAGGGCTGACAGGCAATTTTAGTGATAAAGTTAAAGACTTTCAAAGTAAAGTTTGAATTACTTTGCATATATTTACACACATAAACAAAGCAACATTTGGCAATTTAGGATTTGTCAGGATAAAAGACATTTAATAAATTTATCACCACCTAGTTGTTCCAGAGGCAAACACTAATTTTGATGCAATTAATCTAAGCATTCAAACAGTGAATTAATGAATTTCTAAGTAACTCACTGTGTCTCGCTGTTACCTTTGCAGACCTTATATCCACTTGTGTTGAAATCGCTTTCTCTCATTTAATTTCTCTCACCTCTCCTAAATTTGGGGGGATCAAAACAAACAAATAGTTAAAGACAGATGGGAAAAGGAATTTCTCACTGTTCTGAATGCAAATATACATGGAAAGGAAGAACAAAATGTTTTGATGGTGGCATATTTTTATTATTTACCCAATGCCTAGCACAAAATAATAAATCACTTTCATGAGTCAGACATTGACAAAAGCTTTTCCCCTACTTTGTAGGGCTAGTGTGAAGAGTATTCAATAGAAAAGATGAGTAAGAACATTAAGAATAAGAGAGTTGTAGGAAGGGAGTGGTAGTAGGGCACAACTCTTTTAACAGACTGAATTTGGCAATATTCCTCTGGAGAGGCTGCCAGCAAATGAATAAATGTTATCAGCTATAAATAGAGAGTGTTTAAGAGTATTAGAAAAGGCTAAGTTATCAAAACAGAGAACAGCTTGTTCTGGGAGACCGGCATCTGACTGTCATTGAAGCAGTGATAACCTCAGGCAGTTTTAAATGGTTATTTAGCCAACCACTTACCTTGGGTGCTCATCCTTTGTAGTTTGTGGTTCCTAAATTGGTTTGGAAAATGTGAGGTCAAACAGTAGGTCATTATCTTCTAATTAGAGGAAGAAGAAACCTAGGATTGAATTGACTATTTTGGGTCTTTTAAGAACACACAAGGACTGTGTACCTAGTGATCCTCCCCTGCAGTCTGGTGTAATTACACAAGATGCTAAGACAAGCTCCAAGCTAACACACCTACCTGACTTGGGGAGAATTTGCAAGCAGTTGGAGGCTTTTCATTCCTAAAGTACTGGCAGGGGTGAAAAAATGTTTCCCTGCCACCTTCCTAGGCTCTCTGCTGGGGCCCTGAAAATTAGACTTCCAAAAGACAGGTTAATAAGAGAAAAACAAACAAAAGGTGATTAGCATGTATTTTATGCTTTACACATAAAGTATCCAGAGATGAGTAACTCAAAGGAATGGTTAGAACCTGAGCATGTAGAGCATCTTAGCAGAGGAACAATACGTTTTTAGATAAGTGAAAAGACAAAGACTGAGTTTCTAGGGGTAACAAATTATAGAGAAGCAAATATATGAGGAACTATTGGAAAATAAAGTCTAATAAATAAAGTTTGTTATGGAGATTCCTCTGGTGCCATTGGGTTGATAAGGATTTAGAGTTGTCTCTGGTGATTAAATTTTGTCCTTCCAGGTAGAGGGAAGAAAGGGGATACCTTTGCAAATATATGTCCTGCTTTTAGGCAGAAAGAGGGAACACAGAGAGCTTTCCTTTTACCTGCTTTTCAGTTGCCTTTAGCTAAAAATAACCTTGCTGTCAAAGTCGCATATACAGGGTTGGCATATTCTGCTACCCTACACACTTAAAATTTCACTCCCATGTCTAAAAGTGAAAAATCCAAACTGCTTAGGATACATAGAAAGCAAGCTCCCCCAAATCAAATGCCTAATAAGAAACCTTGGATAACATTATCTATTTTCTGAAGTTTAGAAAATAAAAGCTAGACAGTGATCAACAGTATAGTATTTTAACTTAGTAGGAGAAGGTTTTAAGTTCATGTACGTCTTGTTATATTTCTCTAAAATTCTCCTTTCACCTCTTATATTATATAAATCTTATACTATCAAAACTTATTTTGATAATGAGTTTGAAATGTAGAAGTGAGAATAAAATATTTATAGTTCCTCTCTTGTAACTTTCTATGTTTGAGTAGAGGTGACTTTTTGCCTATATATCAGTTAAAAGGCACTACTCTATCTAGCAGCAACTAACAGGGTCATTCAAACTCTCCTCCTGTTTTGAGTGGCTTACAGCAACATGACTGGTAGCTGTGTTTTAATATTTTGTTTTAAAATTATGCCCCAAATCATGATTCCACCACTACCATCATAGTTAACAATAAAAATATTTTAAACTTCCACTGTTTATCAGGTATTATGCTATTTTGTGTCCCAGTATCTACTATGATTCAGTAATTGTTCTAGGTATCAGGAAAATAGCAATGAACAAAAGTGACAAAATCTCTGTCCCAGTGGAGCTTATATTTGTGGGATGAAAAACCTGAGTTTAGACAGGTTAAATGAATTTCTCAAGATCACAGCAAACAATAACAGCCTGTGTGTAAAGTGAGATTCCAAGTCATATCTTTGTGATCTCATAGACAACAGTCTATTCATGTCAAACAATTAGTCTATTCTTATGAAAGCAAACTGTTTTCTCCTAAAAATATTACCTACAGTATTTATTTTTTGTTTTGAGTCATTTGTCCATATAACTTGTCTTCTTTTTAAAAAATATAGTTGATTTACACATCATATTAGTTTTAGGTATACTGCATAGTGATTCAGTATTTTTATAGATTATATTCCACTTAAAATTATTATAAAATGTTGGTTATATTCCTTGTGCCATATACAACATACCCTTGTATCTTATTTATTTTATATATAGTAGTTTGTGCCTCTTAATTCCCTCCCTCTATCTTGCCATTCCACCCACGTCTCTCCCTACCAGTAACCGCCAGTTTGTTCTCTGTGAGTCTGTTTATGTTTGTTGAATTCACTTGTTTGTCTTTTTTTAAGATTCTACATATAATGATAACATAAATATTTACAAGTAATATGTCTAATAAGGGGTCAATATCCAAAATATATAAACAACTCATACAGCTCAATATCAAACAGGTTTTTTTTTTTTTTTTTAAACTGGTTTTAAAATGAGCAGAAGACTTGAATAGACATTTTCCCAAAGAAGACACACAGATGGCCAACAGGCACATGAAAATATACTCAATATCTGTAATCATTAGGGAAGTGTAAATCAAAACCATAGTAAGATATCACCTCGCAGTGGTCATAATGGCTGTCATTAAAAAGACCACAAACAACAATTTTGGCAAGGATGTGAAAAAAATGTGTTAATTGCTCAGTTGTGTCCGACTCTTTGCGACTCCATGGACTGTAGCCTGCCGGGGTCATCTGTCCACGGAATTCTCCAGGCAAGAATACTGGAAAAAAATGAAATCCTAGTAAATTGTTCATGGGAATGTGGGTTGAGGCAGCGAACTTGGAAAACAGTATGGAGGGTCTCACAAAGCTAAAAACATAATTACCATATGACCCAACAATATCCTCTCCTGGATATTTATCTGAAGAAAATGAAAACACCAATTTTTTAAAGTTGTTTTCCATGTGGTAATGAGGTGGATGTTTTAAAACAGGGGGCTGACATTCAAATGGCCTCTAGTCACTTGTTTATTGGGCATTCCAAGTGTGTGATTAAATTTCTTCTTTTTGCACTTTTGTCAGTACTTTTCAGCCAGGACCATCAGGAGCACCCTGTAGTTGAACAAATTTGGATTAATTGACTCGTTGCAATGAGAGGAAACATGTACCATGGGGAACCGTGAAATATCTTAGTAAGAGCGTTTTAGAGGGACTCCCTGCAGAATTTCAGCTTCTGTTGTTTTTTAGAAGGAGTCAAGGAAGCAGAGCTTTGCTGTGTACTGGATGCCATTAGAAAGTAGAGGTAATTCTGTTTCTTAGTAATTCTTATCTAAAAATCAAAAAGAATGAAGCAAAGCTAAAGCTATATTTGGCAAAGAAGCAACATTAACTAATGTTAGCCAGCATAGAAAGATGTTTGGCCATTTTTATTGTTGGAAATGTGTGTGATATTGCCTGTGATCAGACATGATTTTCAGTGGTCTTGATTTTTGTCTGGAGAAATCACTGATTCAGAGTGGCCTTCTCCAGTGTTTGTGTTCTGTGAGACTGTTGATATTCCACAAGAGAAGAACATAACATCAGCTAGCAGGGAGTGCTAGTCTAGCTCTTGATTAATACTGCTGTGCCATAACCTGGCTCTCATGGGCTGCCTTTCTCTTTCTCACTATTAAGAACTTCTGAAATTTCAAAATCAGCTATTGCCTTTAGAATATTGGTTGGTTTCACTCTTGAGCACAAGAAATATTGGGAAATTAAGATTTCATGAGGTAAGATGAGCAACACATTTCTTCCTCAGACACAACTTTTCATTTGGTCGAACAAGAAGCAAAGTGCACGCATATTAAAGGGAAAACTGAAGCATTCTTGTTGGTGTGTCTTTGTGTAGCTGTGTATGTGTTATATATTTAAAGCATGCATTGATTACCACTGCAGTCAGATGAAGACAATCACAATTACACTGCACATTGGTATCATGCTTGAACATTTTATTACCCAGTTGATCCTGGAACACTTTTCAGTGTAAGGAGATCTCTGCAATAGTCTTAGTTACTACATTTCAGAGGGACTTTGATATAAGTTAGGATGTAGGCTGTAGAAAAAGAAAGTGCATTAGAATTAAGAGGCCTAGATTCTAGACTTTACCATTAAAACACTGTATGACCACAGGCACACATCTTTCCCTCACATTTTGTTTTTTAAAGTTGACATGCAGAAGTGGTTAAAAAAATTTTTTTAGCCTTAGAATTATGTATTTAAAAAAAATTCCATAGAGTCCAGTTAGACAAAATAAAAGAAACAAGTGTTATCTGGTTGCAGTGGTTGAAAATGGGAAGAGCCTGGGTTACCAGAGAGTTGGGTAACACTCACGTGGCCTCTGTCCTGACTCTGAAGCAGTTGTCAGACTTCTTAGGGAATGTTCAGACTCAAACCATATCGATCAAACCATATCGATGACTTCTGAACCAAATAATCTGCCTGAGGTCTCTTACATTTCAACATGCTATAAGTCCATGATTCTCTTCAGGAATGGAATTATGGACTAGAACTTGACAGTAATGATTTGAAAAGGATTGATTGTGCCTTTTGTATATCAACTGGCCCATACAATGCTGAGATTACAACAGTAGTGATAAAGAACTACTACAGCTGATTGATCTGACTGCTTTGAGGAATAAAGCAGAAAATGGATTCTAATTCTAAAATCTTTTGAGAAAAAATGGAGTTAGATGGCTTTTAACCCAAATCGCATTAGATATTTGGATGTTATTTTATAAAATCAGTGCAATGCTTCTGTGTCTACTGGGTTTCTCTTAGCTTCGTGGCAACTTGATGCTCACATAAATACAGTCCCTTCAGTGCAGCAGATGCTTCCATTGGGATCCTATTGTGCCTTCGGCGATGATGTCTCTTTAGGCTCCTCCAGTCTGTGAGAGTTTCTCTGATTTTTCATACCTTTCATTATCTCAATACTTTTAAAGGTATTGATCACTATTTTCTCCCTTAATTTGGATTAGTCTGAAATATTCTTATGGCTAGATTAAGGTTACAAATTTTTGGTAAAATATCACTTCTCAGCAAACTATTATCAGGGATAACTGGTGATGTTACTCTTGACCACTTGGTTAAATGCTATCTGTCAATTTTGTATATCACTTTTTTTGAACAGTTCTGTTTTTTGGCAAATGCATAGAGATATATTTCTACCATCCCAATAATCTATAGAATCATTTCATCACTCAAAGTTTTCTCTCATGCTTCTCCTTTGTCCCTAACCCTCTTCCCACCTCTAATCTCTAGCAAACACTGATGTTTCCATCCTTATAGTCTTACCTTTTCCAGAATATCATATAAAGAAAACCATATATTATGTAGCTTTCTTTGTCTGACTTCTTTCAGTTAAAAATGCATTAAAACAAATGCACTTCAGACTCATCCATGCTATTGCATGAATCAGTTGTTTATTTTTTATGCTAAATAATATTCCATTGCATGGGTGTATCACAGTTTATTTATTGGATTTTGTCTTATAAACACAAGTAGATGAGAAGGAAGTAAAAACAAGTGGGAAGATTTTTTTATATATTATCTTGTACATGTATTTCTTTATGACTGTTATTGTTTGGTACTTTAATAATGTAATTTTTCTTGGACTAACTGTCAATTGAAGAGAATCTGAACTTAAATCTATAGAGAATTTAAAATACTCCACATACATATCAAATAGAATCTTTGCTCGTCTTATAAAAAATAGGGTTCTCAGTAATCTATGTTAATAGTTATGCCAATAGAAACTCTTGACTAAATGTACCCTAATATGTCTCACCATTGCTTAGGGCCATTTCTTTGCATCAGGTGGCCAAAATATTGGAGCTTCAGCTTCAGCATCAGTCTTCCCAATGAATATTAAGGACTGGTTTCCTTTAGAATGGTTCGATATCCTTGCAGTTCAAGGGACTCTCAAGAGTCTTCTACAACACCACAGTTCAAAAGCATCAATTTTTTGGCACTCAAGTTTCTTTATGGTCCCAATCTCACATCCATACATAACTACTGGAAAAACCATAGCTTTGACTAGAGAGACATTTGTCAGAAAAGTAATGTCTCTGCTTTTTAATATGCTTCCTAGGTTGGTTATAGCTTTTCTTCCAAGGAGAAAGGGTCTTTTAATTTCATGGCTGCAGTCATCATCTGCAGTGATTTTCAGTTCAGTTCAGTCGCTCAGTCGTGTCTGACTCTTTGCGACCCCATGGACTGCAGCACACCAGGCCCCCCTGTTCATCACCATCTCGCTAAGTTTACTCAAACTCATGTCCATTGAGTCAGTGATGTCATCCAACCATCTCATCCTCTGGTGTCCCCTTCTCCTCCCTCCTTCAATCTTTCCCAGCATGAGTGTCTTTTCAAGTGAGTCAGTTCTTCACATCAGGTGGTCAAAGTATCAGAATTTCAGCTTTAATATCAGTCCTTCCAATGAATATTCAGGACTGATTTCCTTTAGGATAGACTGGTTGGGTCTCCTTGCAGTTCAAGGGACTCTCAAGAGTCTTCTCCAACACCACAGTTCAAAAGCATCAATTCTTCAGTGCTCATCTTTCTTTATAGTCCAACTCTCACATCCATACATGATTACTGAAAAACAATAGCCTTAACTAGATGAACCTTTGTTGGTAAAGTGATGTCTCTGCTTTTTAATATGCTGTCTAGCTTGGTCATAAATTTTCTTCCAAGGAGTAAGCGTCTTTGAATTTCATGGCTGCAGTTACCATCTGCAGTGTTTTTTGGGCCCCCCAAAATAAAGTCTGACACTATTTCCACTGTTTCCCCATCTATCTGCCATGAAGTGATGGGACCATATGCCATGATCTTTGTTGTTTGAAAGTTGAGCTTTAAGCCAACTTTTTCACTCTCCTCTTTCACTTTCATCAAGTGGCTCTTTAGTTCTTCTTCACTTTCTGCCAAAAGGGTGGTATCATCTGCATATCTGAGGTTATTGATATTTCTTCTGGCAGTCTCGATTCCAGCTTGTGCTTCATCCAGCCCAGTGTTTCTCATGATGTACTCTGCATATAAGTTAAATAAGCATGATGACAATATACAGCCTTGACGTATTCCTTTTCCTATTTGGAACCAGTCTGTTGTTCCATGTCCAGTTCTGCTACTTCCTGACCAGCCCCCCAAGATAAAGTCTCTCATTGTTTCCATTGTTTCCCCATCTATTTGACATGAAGTGATGGAACCAGATGCTATGCATCTTAGTTTTCTGAATGTTGAGCTTTCTGCCAAATTTTTCACTCTCCTCTTTCACTTTCATCAAGAGGCTCTTTAATTCCTCTTTGCTTTCTATCATAAGGGTGACATTATTTGCATATATGAGGTTATTGATATTTCTCCCAGAAATCTTGATTCCAGTTTGTCTTTCATCCAGCCCAGCATTTCACATGATTTATCTGCTGAGATTATCTTGGACCTGTCTAATTTACTGAATATTCTACTTCCTAGTTATTCAACCTCAAATTAGTAACTTTTTTTTACTGTTAAAATGGTCAAACAGAATTACCCATAGAGGTGGCCAGAAAAAGCAGAAGAACTGAATATATCATTTAAGAATACAGAGTTTAGGAAAAACTCAATATTAATATGATCATGTAAACATAGAGTGAAACTGGAGAAAACTTATGTTTTATAAATTGTTTGTAAGAAATCTTAGCAACTAGTCCTGTTCTCTTTTTAATCCTCCTACTTATAATGTTAAGGGTTTGTCAGAAATTTCTTTTAAGGTAAGAGATTGGGCTATAGATTGTCTTATCAATAACCCTTGTATTAGTGTGCTGTGATAATATGCATTAACTTGGTAGACAAGGAACCATTACAGTCTATCACTGCAGTGATCCATATAGTGAAGACTCCCTAAGTACATGTTGACACAACATTGCAGCAGTGATCCATGAATTAAATATGCTTTGGACCCAAGTCATTCCAAGTTTAATGGGAAAATGCACCAGTTCCCCTGAAAAATGCCAGCTTTGACGCCGTGATCAGTTCTTTCACACACACTTTCCCATTGTTTCTCAGTAAAGAATATTCTTCCTAAACCATTTGTGCTTATTGTTTAGTGTCTCCATCAACATTTAAAGTCCCATTTTAGATTTGCTATATTTGAAACTCCTTGAATGTCTCAGAAGAGATCGATGGAGTAATTGCACAATAGTATCCACACAAATGTAATTCTTTTCGTGAACAGTGGAAAGCACTATTTTATGCTTTTTAAGGACCAGGCATAAGTACTCAATAAGACTAAAATGAAAGAAAATTAAAATTTTATTTGGGCCATTATTCAGTCCAACCTTCATCATAAAGTGTTCATGAAGTTGCTTTCATGGCAGAGTGAGCACAAGAAATGTGACAATGTTCCCTGGTACTTGGCATTTATTCCTTTTATTCCATCACTTTTTACATATATTAAATTTTTCATAATACTTGTTATACAAGATAAGAGAGGTAGTTTCTCAAATGTGTATAAAAGAGTTATATGTATTAGACTTACAAACACCGTTTACTCTGCCGAATATACTGGCCATTACTTCTGAAGAAAAAAGACGCCAATTATAAAAACAGAAATTGAAGAAAGGGAAAAGGACTGAAGAATGAAGAAAGTTTGAAAGCATAGTGCCCAGAATAGCTGATCCAGATGTTCATCAGAAATGGGAAGGGGGAGTTAAAAAAAAGAGGTAGAAGAGTAGAAAACAGTGAGAAGGAATTTAGACAAGATAAAAATATGTTCAGTGGCCTCACTTTAATCAATGAGCCAGGGCATTCTTTACTGTGCCTTGAAGGTGTGTTCAGAAGCAGGGACCTGAAGACCATGGAAAATAATTTAGATGTCTCACTGTGACATGCTTCCTAGTCTTTTCCCACTAGAAAGTCCATTCTCCAATCCTTCCCCAAGCAACTGTCGCTCAGTTTTGTATCCTCTACTCTCCTTTTAGGCGGAGACTTTGCTCAGTTGGTAAAGAATCTGCCTGCGATGCAGGAGACCTTGGTTCAATTTCTGGGTTGGGAAGATACACTGGAGAAGGAATAGGCTACCCACTCCAGTATCCCTGGGCTTCCCTTGTGACTCAGCTGGTAAAGAATCCACCTGCAATGGGGTAGACCTCGGTTCAATCCCTGGGTTGGGAAGATCCCTTGGAGGAGGGAATGGCTACCCACTCCAGTATTCTGGCCTGGAGAACTCCATGGACTGTATAGTCCATGGGGTTGCAAAGAGTCAGACACAACTGAATGACTTTCACTTTGCCTTCCAATCCTTGAGTTCTTGAAAGCAAAGCAGACCAAAAAGCTGCTACCTTTATTTTAAATTTAATTCCCATTTCATTTGCTTTCCTTTGTACCTCTTCTGACTGTGTCATGTTTTTCTATCCTTACCTCTGTCCTTCTTTGACTTTTCTTCTCTTTACATTTTCAGAATCATAATATCTGGGATATTTCTGTGAGTGTTTGTTCAGGTGGAGGATGTGCCAGGGATCTGGCTACCCCTCTAACAATCTATGAATTCCAGGGATGATTCCGCTATTATATTTCATCTGCCTTGGCTTTCTCAAGGCTGAGTTGTTGAGAGGAGTAGAAGAGAATCAAAACTGGGATGTGTGTGTGTGAGAGAGTAGGAGGCAGTGGGGCAAGAATCAGATGTGGAGAGTGAAGGCATCAATACTTCTGGTGCCATGGACCCAAGATGGGCATACAGTTGTCAGCGGGTGTGGCACATTCCACAAAGGTGAGAGGTGAGGCTGATGACTAGAACAAGAAAGGGAAAGAAAGCAGGAGGCAGGGGTGGGAAGAAGAGGTGAAGTAATGCATAAGGGATTGGAATCGCTTAAGAAAGCATAGGAAATGGCAATCCACTCCAGTACTATTGCCTGGAAAATCCCATGGAGATGGCAATCCACTCCAGTACTATTGCCTGCAAAATCCCATGGAGAGAGGAGCCTGGTAGGCTACAGTCCATGGGGTTGCAAAGAGCAGGACATGACTGTGACTTCACTCACTCACTACCTGCTCACTATTTTCCAGGGACTGTGCAATGTGCTTTCACATACATTATCTCCCTCATTTTTCAAAACCTTGTAAGATATATGCTGAGTGTCTTGTCTATGAAATTTTCAATTTCGGTAGTATTAGCAACTGAACCACCAAATCTCCCTGGCTGCCTGAGAGTAAATGTGAGCAATGATGACTGAGCAGAGTCCCACGAAACCTCAGCAGTGAGAGGAGGAGGAGGAGAATATCGCTAGGGTGGAGGAGAGCCAGTAACCTAATCTTTGGTGGAAAAAACTAAAAACATAATGGTAGTCTCTGGGAGGAGTGGAGATTAATTGGGAGGGAGCATAAGGTAAATTTTGGGGGTGATAGTAATAATCTACCTCTTGATATTTCATAGCAAAGTACTAAGAGTATATCTTTGAAAAATGGGTGATTAGGTCATACAGGTTACACATCCGTCAAAACTTACTTAACGGTGCTGTTTAGATTTGTACATTTCATGGCACTACATTTAACTCTAAAATGATTTTTTTAAGAGTTATTTATGTTTGGTTGTGCTGGTTCTTTGTTACTGTGCAAGGGCTCTCTCTAGTTACAGAGAGTAACCGTAACTACTCTTCATGGTAGTGTGCGCACTTCTCATTGCAGTGACTTCTCTTGCTGCGGAGTACAGGCTGTAGGCTTGTGGACTTCAGTGGTGGTGGCTCTCGGGCTTAGTTGCTTCCGGGTATGTGAGATCTTCTTGGGCTAGAGACTGAACCTGTGTCCCCTGCATTGGCTGGCAGACAACTCAACCACTACACCACCAGAGAAACCCCTAACCTTAAACATTTTAAGATAAAAATGATATATTTGCTGAAGGTTTAGATGGGAAATATACTGGTGCCTCCAATTTATTTTGAAATGCAGTCAAAATATAGGTGGGTTGATGGACACATAGAGGGTTGAATAGGTGACTAGATATATGATAAAGAAATCAGGGAAAATGTTAATTGTGGAATTTTTGGTGACTAGAATAAACTATTCACTTAATTTTCCCCCAATTTTACTGTGTTTTTGGAAATTTTTATTAAAGGTAGTTGAAAAAAAAATGGAGATGATAAAAACCATCTTAGATTTTGTCTCTTAAAACTATTCAAACTATTCCCTGGCTTGCTGTGATGTCAAAGTGCCAGTTTTGTTTATGCATTATCATGTAAGAATTGAATCGCCAGTCTATGTCCGACGCAGGATACAGCATGCTTGGGGCTGGTGCACGGTGATGACCCAGAGAGACGTTATGGGGAGGGAGGTGGGTGGGGGGTTCATGTTTGGGAACGCATGTACACCCGTGGCGGATTCATGTCAATGTATGGCAAAACCAATACAGTATTGTAAATTAAAATAAAGGAAAAAAAATAAAGTGACAAAAGACAAAAAAAATAAAAAAAAATAAAAAGTTAAAAAAAAAAAAAGAAAGCTGAGGGTCTGTGTTGAGCTTGTACAGGCTCACTCGTAATATAGGGATTTTTCTAGTGCTAAAAACTGAGGAAAACTGACCAGCTTGAATTTACTATTATACCACCTCTACTTTCTTGCAATCTATCATGGTCTGTGTAATGGCCTAAAGTGTCTTTGTTTTATGTGATTAAGGCATGTGTGCTTTTATGAAGAAATATTTTTGTATTATGTAACTGTTAAAGACTTAACCTGACAAAAGCATACCACCTGGAACTAATGTATGTGTATATATATATATATATATATATATATATATATATATATATATATAAATAAAATTTATCTATTGGCTTTTCATTTCATCCATGTGCACCTGATTAAATTATAAATTCCTCAATGTAGGATCAATCCATTTATTTTGCACTGTCTATCCAAAGAATATTGTACAATACCATAGACACAAGGGATACTTAAATGATGATGGTGTTAATTAATTATGTAGATCTTTAAAACATTTTTGAAATATTTAAGTAAGGACAGGACCATCACCAAATAGTATTAGTTCACACAGAGTCAATAGTACAACTAACTCACTCAAATATACAGTCTTTGATGTTTAAAAAAATTATTGTAGAAAGTACTGAATAGTTTTCATATTAGGCACTGGTTTTATTTTTATGCAGGAGAAAGAATCAGTAGCTAATGATGTCCATTTTGGACATAAGGTCCCCCTACACTCCCAATACGGAGAAGGCATTGGCACCCCACTCCAGTACTCTTGCCTGGAAAACCCCATGGATGGAGGAGCCTGGTAGGCTGCAGTCCATGGGGTTGCTAAGAGTCAGGCACAACTGAGCGACTTCACTTTTGCTTTTCACTTTCATGCATTGGAGAAGGAAATGGCAACCCACTCCAGTATCCTTGCCTGGAGAATCCCAGGGACAGAGGAGCCTGGTGGGCTGCCGTCTATGGGGTCGCACAGAGTCGGACACGACTGAAGTGACTTAGCAGCAGCAGCAGCAACACTCCCAATATATCTACCATAAGCTTGCCCATGAAAGGTAATAGCCTCTGGGGAAACAACCATCTACTTACCAATGAGCCCCAGATAACAAAGATGAGATGAAATTATAAGTCTTAAGTAGTCATAGACGAGAGAAAATTATACATGGATTCATAGCCGTAAAATAATGATACTCTCTTAAACATGGTTTATCTTTTTAATTGCTAGGGTAAATGCTTAAAATACACAAAAGTAGGCATTATTATCTATGAGTATAATAGGTCCTGAATGAACTTTTTGAACAATAATAATACTGTCTACCTTCTATATAAACTGTTCAGGAACAAATCGCAAATGAAAAGAAATTCCTTTACCAATAGGTAAAAATGACAATTGAATGTCACACATTTCTTCAAAAGTCAGTAGGCCATGAACATATTTGAAGACCCCAAAGCATGCCTAAAAGTAAAATCAGAAAAACACCAGGGCACTTACCAAGAGCTCTCATGTTATTATTGCAAGCATTATAAATCCAAAAGGGTGAAGTCAGCTATCTTCAGAAAGTTTTCTGAGAAGGAATCAGTTCTGCACCAAGATATATAGACATTTGAGACATTACTGTTGAGATTAATGAAGCTGGATGTTAAGCATCAGGAAATGACCAACAGAAGAGATGATCACAGAAGAATCTTTAAATATGTGACATGTGATGAAAATACACTGAAGGGACAGGGATAGATGAAATCTAGAAAATTACACTAGAGGCAGATGGAGGAAATGAAAACTTGTTAATATTTAATTTTTATCCAATGTATTATCTAAAATATGTAAAAAGATGTATGCATCCTGGTCTCTGTTTTACCTTAGCTCAAATGAAACAAGACATTCATTAGGACTGCAAGCATCTTTTGCTCTTATGACATACTGACCAGAAAACATTAGAACTGTTAATTTGATTTTTCAGATATTGTGATACTGAGGAAGTAAAGTTGGCAGGAAATATGGGCATTCCAGTCCTTTACTTTCAAATTAATCAAATTTCTAGTCTCAAACCGTCTTAAGCTTGTACATTCCATGGCTATAATTTAAAATTTACATAACCCCTGGATGAAAAGATATTAAATTTCAGACTTGTGGAGTGTCAACCTGAGCTATAACTGGCATTTACACAAGTGTTGTGTATTTATTTCTGAACTTCCCAAACAAATCAGTAAAACAAATGCCCATTTGTTAGGTTTTATTTAATATTTATGCCAATTCCAATCATCCCCTAAAACACATAGTTTCACCTAAACCCTTTTAGGAGTGTGCACACACCAATATAACTTTAATTTCCTGGCAAATAAACATATCCCTACCAATTATTTCAAATTATTTTCTACAATTGCATAAAACATGTAGTAAAATTTTTTGCTGTGAGTGTAACCATAATTTTTAACTAAAAAAAAAAAAAAAAAACTAATATGAGAGAGTAATGGGATATTCTTTCCCCCAAAGTCTTCTTTACAATTTAAGGTACAGTGAGGTTTGTTGTTTGAAAAGACCCTGATGCTGGGAGAAATTGAAGGCAGGAGAAGGGGAACAGAGAATGAGATGGTTGGATGGCATCCCTGACCCGATGGACATGACTTTAAGCAAACTCCGGGAGCTGGTAATGGACAGGGAGGCCTGGCATGCTGCAGTCCATGGGGTTGCAAAGAGTCGGACATGACTGAGCAACTGAACTGAGGTATGTTAGTCTTACTTGTAATTTTCAGTACTTTTCCAGCAGTGAGAAGAACATAATGTATAGCATCTATTGATAGTTACACATGCAACTATTTGATTTTAATGTATCAATCATAAGCCAAGATCCTGAATTAAGTAGATTTTTATTTTTAGACTCTGGCCTTGATCTACCTATGACACGCCAGCTAGTTAAGAATCTGTAATGAAGACTATTTAGCCCACATTGCTCAGGAAACAGATTTACCACTCCACAAATTCTGTGTTTTACCTTATTTACACCAGTCACATGTGCATCCTTTATTCTGTTCATCAACTTGGAGTCTAACTTAATTTACTGAAGAGTGAGCATTACTCACTCGACCTTAACATGGACTTGATTCCACTGTAACTATCGTAAACTAGTTGTGCTATGTTGGATTTGAAGCTGATAATGATGTACAGTGACAGGTTTAACAACTTCTTGATTACCACATTCAATTACTTTTGGTGCATCCTACTTATGAGTGAGTAAAACACTTAATTCATTTATAGTTGACAAAGAATATAAGATGAGATGATTCACTAGGGAGACTCCCAGGATAGGTCTTGCTCTCTAGATGTTATTAAACAACTCTATCTGTATAGCTTCAGAGGTAGATGTTAGAATCTAGTTGCACTATAGAAAATATACTGTCTATTTGCCACATCTTCCTATCTGGAAATAGATTTTCCAAAATGCTGAGATTTGCATTAATATATATGTCAGCAAGTTAATGTTTGTGGCTTGTGAATTCACAAGTAAAAATGAGGTTATTTTTATTTTTGATCAGTGATAATGAGTAATTTATTATCAGTGATAATGAATGATATGAATAAATTATTATTTGTTTTATAATTGACTCATTTCTGAGTCTACATATATCAACACTATCTTGTTAAAAAGAACAAGGATTTTAAAAATAAAATGATAATTCATTTTAATTATATATCTGCAATTCTCCATAGGTAAGTTTAGCTAACAGGAAAATTTACTTAGAAAATTTCACTCTTTGAGCCCACAGAAAACAAAAATATTTATTAAAAGATATTTTAGGGTATATTTATAGAAGAAAAGTTCATTTTATTTTATCAACCTAAAGATCTTATCAGAAACAGTGGAGAGTGACAGTTTGTGTTTGAGACATTAATGGCCGTTGCTCAGTCGTGTCTGACTTTTTGTGACCTTATGGACTATAGCCCACCAGACTCCTCAGTCCAGGGAATTCTCCAGGCAAGAATGTTGGAGTATGTCACCATTCCTTTCTCAGGGGATCTTCTTGACCCAGAGATTGAACCCAGGTCTCTTGCATTGCAGGCAGATTCTTTACCATATGAGCCACCAGGAAAGCCCAAAACATATTAACCCATATATCAAATAGTGGCTCATTGCCTCTTAGGAAACATGATATAATTATATCTGCATTGGTTAGGGTCTGTTCTTTCTTTCAACCTTCTTTATCAAGAAGTAGGTATTTGAATAATACTGACATTTATTATTTTGTTTATTTTGGTTTTTATATTTCTGAGTAATGAGATGTGTTGAAAGGGCTACTTCTTAGGTTTTGTGTGGGACATCTGGTTTGTCATGGGATATATATATCCAGCAGGACAATAGTTAAAAGTGATGCATAAAAGGTCTAAATGTCTCTGAATAACTTTGCTAAAAGGTGATTTTATTTATTTATTTGAAGCAATGTAGTTGATTTAAAATGTAACATTACAAGGTGGTTTTAAAATCAACCCCATATTGGTCAGAGTGTCATGATTTATATTCCTTGAAAATATTGACATATCCTAGAGGAACATGTAACTGATATTGTAACTAGTAATACAATGTTTCTGTCATAATTAGCGATGCATATTTTACTAGATTGTTTATTAGTTTGTTCTAAAGTTGTCCTTCTTCAAAAGTCTGCCTGCAGCCCCAACCTAGAGTTTGAAACTGCTTATTTGCAAGATTTATACATTTGTATTCTTCTAGGGAAAGTATGATTTAAAACTAATGTTATGCTCTAGACATTTGTGATTTAATGTTGTAATTTAAGATCTAGTTCTGATGCAGGCATCTGGGATCCTTCTTTGCGGTAGGTGCTATTGTGACTGTCCCCATCTCCTCACCCCACTGCACCACCTCTAGCAGCTGCACCTGTTGACTTTTAGTAGCTCGTACGTGCCCTCTTTTGACTGACACAGGAGTGCACAGATAACCCCCGTGGCTCAAGGTGGGTGCAACTCTGTGGTGCAGCTCATGCTCTGTAACTCCTCACAGCACTGGGCTGAAATTTGTCTCTCAGACAGACTGCATTTATGCTTAGCTTTTCCTTTGCCCTATTCTGCTTGCCTCATTCCCCTTCTCCAGAGAGCGTACCTCCAGTAAATCACTTTCACAAGAACCTTCATTTTATGCTGTGCTTCTACAGAATCCAACCCAGGACACTTCAGATAAGATATACAGTTTAAGAGTTAGTCATTCAGAAGAACTTCATAATGTTCTTTACATGTATTTAGTATTGTGCAGTTGGCAGAAATAATTAACAGAGTGTTTTGTATATCTGGGACCCAGATTCTATGAGTGTTACAAAATTCTATCCTTAATATGAGCATGAAAATGTGTCGAACATGTATCTTTACATTTAAAATGGTGATTTGAGAAACTCTGTCATGTAAGCCATGTTTGATCAATGGAGGCTATAAACAATTGTGAAAAAAATAGAGGCTATAGGCATTGAGATTGAGTCCTTATAACGGTTTTCCCCATTTTTCTTGAATTAAAAAATTTTTATTAATCAAATGTATAGGTATATATGGATTGGTTACATGTATACATAAATCCACTCTTTTTAAGGTTCTTTTCCCATAAAGAATAGGGTGTATTTGTCAATCCCAATCTACCAATTTGTCCATCTCCCGTTACCTCTCTGTGGTTTTCTTGATGAGAACTTTGGGCATCTAAATTCTCTCTGGTTTATGTCACTCACCAGAACATTTTACAATGATGATAAATAGTGAAAATTCACTCCTGCTACACTATATGTTGATTATTATTTAGATATTCACTAGAAATTATTTTGACAATTCTTTGGATGAATGTGTGTGCGCTTAGTTGCTCAGTCGTGTCTTACTCTTTGTAACTGTATGGACTGCCACCCCCCAGCCTCCTCTGTCCATGGGGATTCTCCAGGCAAGAACACTGGAGTGGACTGCCATGCCCTCCTCCAGGGGATCATCTCAACCCAGGAATCGAACACACTGCAGGCAGATTCTGAGCCACCAGGGAAGCCCCTTTAGGGCATAATTATCTTCAATCACAGAGATGAAGAAACTGAGGATCTAACTCTTTTCTTATCACAGTGTCACAGATCTTCTAAGTCTCAAAGTAGGAATTCAAACATAGATTTATTGGATTTCTCAGCCTAGGCATTCAGCATTGTAACACTTTACCTGTCTGTATGTTCTAAGTGTCCAGTTCAGTTCAGTTCAGTTCAGTGGCTCAGTTGTGTCCGACTCTTTGCGACCCCATGAATCGCAGCACGCCAGGCCTCCCTGTCCATCACCAACTCCTGGAGTTCACTCAGACTCATGTCCATCGAGTCAGTGATGCCATCCAGCCATCTCATCCTCCGTTGTCCCCTTCTCCTCCTGCCCCCAATCCCTCCCAGCATCAGAGTCTTTTCCAATGAGTCAGCTCTTCTCATGAGGTGGCCAAAGTATTGGAGTTTCAGCTTCAGCATCATTCCCTCCAAAGAAACAGAGGGCAATTAACCTGATGGAGGTGTTGTAATAGACATAGGCTAGGACAGGCTCCTGACTCTTTGCGACCCCATGGGCTGTATCCTACCAGGCTCCTCTGTCCATGGGATTTTCCAGGCAGTAGTTCTGGAGTGGATTGCCATTTCCTCCTTCAGGGGATCTTCCCAACCCAGGGATCGAACCCGGGTCTCCTGCATTATAGACAGACGCTTTACTGTCTAAGCCACCAGGGAAGTCCTTAGGACAGGAGGACAGAGCAATAATTGGCTTGCTTTTTCAATTCCTTATTTTCCACATAGTGTTTTGCTTCTCTGCTGAAATAACTGTTTTTGTTTTTGTTTTTTGCACTGAGTAGTGTTTGCAAAATTTTCATTAGTATTTATAGTAATTTTTTGTTGTTCTTATAATCAGTTGCCACAGTTAGTGCCTAAAACCACCAAAATTTTTATCCTAAAATTTTGTATGTTAGAAGTCTGATATAGGTCTTATTGGGCTAAAGTTAGTGTTTATAGGGCTGGGTTTTTCTCTGGAGGATCTAAGAGAGAATTGGTTTGCTTGCTTGTTCCAGCTTTTAGAGGCTACACATATTCTTTGGCTGTGGCTCCCTTCCTTTAGGTTCAATGCCAACACATATCCCTCTGACTCTTCTTCATAATGTCTCTTTCTCTGACCACAGCCAAAAGGATTCCTGTTTTCAATGACTGATGTAGTGAGATTGATTACCACCTACATAGTGCAGAATAGGACCATATGATGGTCTTTTGTCTTAATCATGTCTGTGAAGTCCCATTTGCCATGAACAGTGACAGAGTCAACAGTTCCAGGGATTATGCCTTGGGCATCTTTGGGAAGAGAGCATTATTCTTCGCAACAATAGAAATGCATTAATATTTTTCATCAGTATATTTTTTCAGCATAATGAGATACCTAATTTTTAGAGGGATCTTTTTTCTTATCTAATTTTTTCCTAGTGTTTCCTATTCTACTCCTACCTCTACCAGGCAGATATTGGGAACAAGTATGACAGCCCCAAGCTGGGTCATAATGGCATCCAATAGAATGTTCTCTTGTTTTTCTCAGAACAAAGTCCTTTAAGGAAGCAAAGTCTAAGGGAAGAACCAATGAAACAATGTGTAATTAGACATAGTCCTCAGTATCTGCAAAGGATTGGTCCCAGGAGCAACTGTAAACATCAAAATCCACAGATGCTGAAGTCCCATATATAAAATGATGTAGTACAAGGGATACAGTCAGCCCTCTGTATCATGGATTCTAATAGTACCATTCCATCTGAGGTTGGTTGAATTTGGGGATGTGGAGCCCATGGATAGAGAGCTGATTATAAGGGATTCTCTAGTAGGACAGCAGTTGTAATTGTACTCCCTGGTGAGAATCAGGCCCCTTGAATGTAGGTGAGAACTGTGAGTTAATGGGCTATTATTATATCAGTAATTAAGTTACTGTGCTTGGCAAAGGAGGAAGTATTTAGCAGGTGTAAGTAAGGTTCCTAATTGGATGGCTCTAAGTTAATCAAAAGGAGATTATCATGGGAGGGCCTGACCTAATGAGATGAAATCTTTTAAAAAGGATTTAGAACTCAGAGATGAAAGAAGTCAGGGAGAGGGAAAAAGCAGCAGATGCACTCCCGCTGGCTTTGAAGAAACAGATTGTGGACGGGCCATGTGGCAGGGAACGTGGACAGCCTTTAATTACCAAAGGTCTCAGTCTCCCAATCATAGAAACTGAATTCTGCCAAAAAAGGTGAACTAAGAAGATCCTGAGACCCAGATGAGATTGCAGCTCCAACTAATATCTTGACTTCCCCTGGGGAGACACTGAGCAGAGGGTCTCTTTCATCTGAGTCCAGACTACTGCTCCAAGGAACCTGTGAGATAATAAATTTGCATTAAGCTACTATGTTTTTGATGATTTACTATATAGCAATAAGAAACTAATACAGTAGTCAATATTCATTAAAGTCTTTTAATATAACAGGACACCTATGTAATATCCATTTCTGTGCAATGGATATTACATAGATAATTTTATTTAATACAGTAGCCTTATGAAGCAAAATCTATAGTTTTTAAAATTTTACAGATGAGAAAATTAAGCATTAGAGAGGTCAGAACACTTGGAGCAGGTCACAGAGTTGACTGATGAAGGTATTTGGATTTGACTTTGAGCTTTAATCACTTTGTTAGATTATGTTCTTTAATGTGAAACATTCCACAAAATATGCAAGTCCATTTTGTCCCGATTACTGCCTTTTCAACTGTTGTCTTTATCTTGTATATATCCAACAAAAAGTGATAAATACTATAGAATAAGTAGCCTTTGATGAAATCCATTTTTTTAAGATGAATTCGTGGGAAGATCTTTTTACAGACACTTCACCAATTATAGAAGAAAGTCTTCTGAAAATAAATCCTTTTTAAAAAGTTACTTAATTGCTATTTTACCTAGAAGAAGAACAATCTATTTCCATCTATCAGGTGGTAATGAGAAGTCATTATCTTGCACTCTTCTTTAATTAACATCAATCCTGATTAGTCAGAATAAATTAGGCTCTTTGTCTTTTTCCATAGTTGTGGTTCTTCTGGTACAGGAGCCATTCAATTATGTGTTATCATGTGTTATCACTTACAAAAGATGTCAGTATAATTACATTACTGTATTTCAAATTCTAGTTCTAAACATATTTCAGTGTTAAAATGTAAGTTTTCTGTTTCCTTTTTTCCCCTTCATACGCAGGGAAGTAATGTTCTATCAGTTTATCTCATATTAAAAACAAAATACTCAAAGTTTAATAAGGCTTGGGGATTTTAATAGCTATCATTCATTATAATATGCCTTGAACACAAGAGTAGAAATAGCAGGGGTATTAATTGACTGTTACTACAAATTGGAGGGGAGGGTTGCAGTGAAGGACAGAATTATTCTTAAAGATTTTGAATATTCAAATTTATAGTTTGGCATATCCACATGGATATTACGGCCATTATTTAAAACATTATTCTCCATTTTTTAGTTTTTATGTCTGCATTGATTTAGCCACTGTTTTGTTGGCTTTATGATTAAAATCATCCTCCCTCCCACTGATCACTAAAAAGGAAATTATGTAAATACAACTGTAGCTTTTTGGATGGGGATGGAAGTGGGTCTACAGGTCCTACATTACCTAAAATGGAAATAATTATTGGCTGCTACCCAGATAAGCTAGAATGAGAACAAACACACATCATGCCCCTGCAACCTCATCTTAGAAGTATTTTCTGGCTTAGAAGTCTATCAGTTTGAACTGATACATCAGTTGTTCAATACATCAGTTTGTTCAATACATCAGTTTGAACAAAAATGAAATTGTACCATATCTAACAATCCACTGTAGATAAAACTTTATTCTCTAGACATATTTAGAAAACCCTTTAAGATGAAGAACTGTAGCAGGGGGAATTTTCAGGACTATACAGCATGTATCAGGATAAAAATGATGCTGATATGCTGCTCTGGCAGCAATTACAAATCATACTTTTTCGTGTGGCTCTACTTTTCTTTCTGTACTTCTTTTGCTTTCACATTCTCAACAGTTTAGCATTTCTTCAATGTCTTATCAGTCACAACATCCAATCTGCCTTTCTTTAACTACAGAAATATACCTGAAATTATTTTTGCTCTAAGAATTTTAGGTTGTGTTCTTTTCTGTGACATTTATTTGGTATTTTCAAGGTTAACTGATCATGTTGAAACATAAATGAAAGCAAAATAGTCTTCATCTTTCTTGAGCTAGTAGTGTTGCAGACCATCGACTTTTCCCAGGAGAAACCAGGCTCTTTTTGTAACTAACTTTTACTGGAATCATTTTCTCTGTTTCCAAAATATTTGACATGGCTGTCTGACAAAAAGGAATTTATGTTTGGTCATTTCAACATTATTAAACCTTAAATATTGTCTTCTCTGCTCTAATAGCAGTTATTTAGAAATAAAATCAGGGAGGGGAATGGAAGAATGCCTTGTGGATTTTGCATCCTTCTACAAATAAAATATGGTTCTATTAACACAGAGAAGAAAATATCAGTGCTATTGTAGAAATTTGAATATCAGGAGTAAAACAGACCAGGTATTTAAAAGCAAAACTTACAATACATTATAAAGCTTGAATCACAAATCTTAATATATAATAATTAATTCAGTGTAATAACCATTTGAAATTTAGAAATTCAGTTCTTTTAAATAAAATCAAGATTTGTTGAGCATGTGCTTTGAACTGAGTGATTACAGTTTGGATGGGCCAAAGGATCTATATATGACACACATATTTTAAAAAATCCCAGGATAATTTTGGAAGAAGTCATAGGAGACCCAACAGAAAATTTCCTTAATTTTGTTATAGTTTCTAAACAAATGAGCTTACTTCCTGCAAGCCTGTGAGATGCCCCTGGACCTCGCACAGAGCCTCATTCAGCATTCAGTCCATATTTGCTCAGTTGAAACAGCCTTATTTAAGAGGACGTGGGTTTATTTTTCACAATCTTGTAACCCTAGCCTCTAGTAGAACACCTGAGACATTAATAATAAATGCTGACATATTTTTTCCAAACAAAAAGATTTGGCTATGTTTCCTGAATTCCATTTTAACCTTGAGTACAATGTGTTATTTTTCAGCCTGATTCTGAGTCTCCATGAAATTACAAGGTACATTTAAAAAAAAAATCCAGGTGGCAGGAATTAGAAAACATGTGTTAATCTTAGAAGGAGACTGCTAATGAAGAAATTTTTATAAGCTCATAAAACAGTGCTTTATAAAAGCATTGTCTGAATACCATCTGCATTGAAATTACTTGTATTACTGGCCCATTTTGGGACTATTGAATCAGAATGTCTAGAGGTAGGGCTGAAAACCAATAGTTTTTCCAGGGTCACTGGGTGAAAGTTTTGTACCCTAATGCTTTGCTATTCAAAGCATGGTCTTCAGATAAGTGGCATCTATAACAAGTAGGAGCTTGTCACAAATGTTTAAGTTTCAGACCCCACACCACAGCTACTGCCTCAGAATCTCCATGTTAACAAGGTCCCCAGGGTACTTAATTGCGCTTTAGAATTTAGGAATCTGAAGTTTCAGAACCATCATTTCCATCTTAAATTATAAATTGACTTACATGCTCAGGGATCCATTTATCAGTTTCTACTGTCAGAACTTGTGGATCACAGCCTTGCCATGGTGAAGGGGCTCGCCTAACTCAGTGAAGCTATGCAAGGCCATCCAAGATGTATGGGTCATAGTGAAGGGTTCTGATAAAATGTGGTTCACTGGAGGAGAAAATGGCAACACACTCCAGTATTCCTGCCGTGAGAACCCCATGAACAGGATAAAGAGGCAAAAAGATATGACACCAGAAGATGAGCCTCCATGTTGGAAAGTATCCAGTATGCTATTGGGGAAGATCAGAGGGCAATTACTAATAGCTTCAGGAAGAATGAACTGGTTGGGCCAAAGCAGAAATGAAACTCAGCTGTGTAAAATTTCCACTATAGAGAACAATATTGCATAGGAACTTGGAACGTTAGATCCATGAATCAGGGTAAATCAGGATGTGGTCAAGCAGGAGATGGCAAAAGTGAATATCAACATCTTAGGAATCAATAACTAAAATGGATGGGAATGGGAGAATTCAATTCAGATGACCATTATATCTACTACTGCAGGCAAGAATCCCGTAGAAGAAATGGAGTAGCCCTGATAGTCAACAGAAGAGTACAAAATTCAGTACTTGGGTACAACCTCAAAAAAGCCCAAATGATCTCAGGTTGTTTCTCAGGCAAACCATTCAATATCACAGCAATCCAAGTCTATGCCCCAACCACTGATGCCAAAGAAGCTGAAGCTGGCTGGATCCATAAAGACTTACAACACCTTCTAGAACTAACACCAAAAAAAAGGTGTCCTTTTCATCATAGAGGATTGAAATAACAAATGTAGGAAATCAAGAGATACCCAGAACAACAGAGAGTTTGGCCTTGGAGTACAAAATGAAGCCATACAAAATTTAAGAGTTCTGTAGAGAACATGCTGGTCATAGCAAGCACATTTTTCCAACAACCCAATAGATGACTTTACACATGGACATCACCAGATGGCCAAAACCAAAATCAGACTGATTATGGTTCCTGCAGCCAAAGATGGAGAAGCTCTATATAGTTATCAAAAACAAGATGTGGAGCTGACTGTGGCTCAGATCATGAGCTGCTATTACAATTAATGCAAAATAATGTCTCTGCTTTTTACTATGCTATCTAGGTTGGTCATAACTTTCCTTCCAAGAGGTAGCATCTTTTAATTTCATGGCTGCAATCACCATCTGCAGTGATTTTGGAGCCCCCCAGAATAAACTCTGTCACTGTTTCCAAGTTTCCCCAGGCTTCAGTTGAAGAAAGTAAGGAAAACCACTAGACAATTCAGTTCAGTTCAGTTCAGTCACTTAGTTGTGTCTGATTCTTTGTAACCACATGGACTGCAGCATACTAGGCCTCCCTATCACCAGCTCCCAGAGTTTACTCACACTCATGTCCATTGAGTTGGTGATGCCATCCAACCGTCTCATCCTCTGTCATCCCCTTTCTTCTCCCACCTTCAATCTTTTCCAGCATCAGGGTCTTTTCAATGAGTCAGTTCTTCGCATCAGGTGGCCAAAATATTGGGGTTTCAGCTCCCAAGTGTCTTCTCCAACAACATAGTTCAAAGCATCAGTTCTTCAGTGCTCAGCTTTCTTTATAGTCCAGCTCTCATATCCATCCATGACTACTGGAAAAACCATAGCTTTGACTAGATGGACTGCTGTTGGCAAAATAATGTCTCTGCTTTTTACTATGCTATCTAGGTTGGTCATAACTTTCCTTCCAAGGAGTAAGCATCTTTTAATTTCATGGCTGCAATCACCATCTGCAGTGATTTTGGAGCCCCCCAGAATAAACTCTGTCACTGTTTCCAAGTTTCCCCAGCTATTTGCCATGAAGTGATGGGACCAGATGCCATGATCTTTGTGTTCTGAATGTTGAGCTTTAAGCCAACTTTTTCACTCTCCTCTTTCACTTTCATCAAGAGGCCCTTTAGTTTCCTTATTTTCTGCCATAAGGGTGGTGTCATCTATATATCTGAAGTTATTGAAATTTCTCCTAGCAATCTTGATTCCAGCTTGTGCTTCCTCCAGCCCAGCGTTTCTCATGAGGTACTCTGCATAGAAGTTAAATAAGCAGGGTGACAATATACAGCCTTGATGTACTCCTTTTCCTATTTGGAACCAGTCTATTGTTCCATGTCCAGTTCTAACTGTTGCTTCCTGACCTGCATACACATTTCTCAAGAGGCAGATCAGGTGGTCTGGTATTCCCATCTCCTTCAGAATTTTCAACAGTTTGTTGTTATCCACACAGTCAAAGGCTTTATCATAGTCAATAAAGCAGAAGTAGATGTTTTTCTGGAACTTTCTTGCTTTTTTGATGATCCAATGGATGTTGGCAGTTTGATCTCTGATTCCTCTGCCTTTTCTCAAACCATCTTGAACATCTGGAGGTTCATGGTTCACATATTGCTGAAGCCTGGCTTGGAGAAGTTTGAGCATTACTTTACTAGAGTGTGAAATGAGTGCAATTGTGCAGTAATTTGAGCATTCTTTGGCATTGCCTTTCTTTGGAATTGGAATGAAAACGGACTTTTTCCAGTCCTGTGGCCACTACGGAGTTTTCAAAATTTGCTGGCATATTGAGCATAGCACTTTCACAGCATCACCTTTTAGGATTTAAAATAGCTCAGCTGGAATTCCATCACCTCCGCTAGCTTTGTTCGTAGTGATGCTTCCTAAGGCCCACTTGATCTCACAGTCCAGGATGTCTTGGCTGTAAGTGAGCAATCATACCATCGTGATTATCTGGGTCATGAAGATCTTTTTTGTATAGGTCTTCTGTGTATTCTTGCCACCTCTTCTTAACATCTTTTGCTTTTGTTAGGTCCATACCATTTCTGTCCTTTATTGAGCCCATCTTTGCATGAAATGTTCCCTTGGTATCTCTAATTTTCTTGAAGAGATCTCTAGTCTTTCCTAATCTATTGATTTCCTCTATTTCTTTGCACTGATCACTGAGGGAGGCTTTCTTGTCTCTCCTTGATATTCTTTGGAATTCTGCATTCAAATAGGTATACCTTCCCCTTTCTCCTTAGCTTTTTGCTTTGCTTCTTTTCTCAGCTATTTGTAAGGCCTCCTCAGACAGCCATTTTGCTTTTTTGCATTTCTTTTCCATGGGGATGGTCTTGATCCCTGTCTCCTGTACAATGTCACAAACCTCCATCCATAGTTCTTCAGGCACTCTGTCTATCAGATCTAATCCCTTGAATCTATTTTCCACTTCCACTGTATAATCTTAAGGGATTTGACTTAGTTCATATATAAATGATCTAGTGGTTTTCCCTACTTTCTTTAAATCTGAATTTGTCAATAAGGAGTTCATGATCTGAGCCACAGTCAGCTCTCGGTCTTGTTTTTGCTGATTGTATAGAGCTTCTCCATCTTTTTCTGCAAAGAATATAATCAATCGATTTTCGTGTTGACCATCTGGTGATGTCCATGTGTAGAGTCTTCTCTTGTGTTGTTGGAAGTGGGTGTTTGCTATGACCAGTGCGTTCTCTTGGCAGAACTCTATTAGCTGTTGCCCTGCTTCATTCTGTACTCCAAGGTCAAATTTGCCTGTTACTCCAGGTGTTTCTTGACTTCCTGCTTTTACATTCCAGTCCCCTATAATGAAAAGGACATCTTTTTAGGGTGTTAGTTCTAGAAGGTCTTGTAAATATTCATAGAACCATTCCACTTCAGTTTCTTCAGCATTACTGATTGAGGCATAGACTTGGATTACTGTGATATTGAATGGTTTGCCTTGGAAATGAATAGAGATCATTCTGTCATTTTTGGGATTGCATTCAAGTACTGCATTTTTGGACTCTTATCGACTATGATGGCTACTCCATTTCTTCCAAGGGATTCTTGCCCACCGTCGTAGATATAATGGTCATCTGAATTAAATTCACCCATTCCAGTCAATTTTAGTTTGCTGATTCCTAGAATGTTGACATTCACTCTACAGAAAAGTAACCAATCTAATCACATGGACCACAGCCTTGTCTAACTAAATGAAACTATGAGCCATGTGGTCTAGGGCCACCCAAGATGGACGGGTCATGGTGAAGAGTTCTGACAAAATATGGTCCACTAGAGAAGGGGATGGCAAACCATTTCAGTATTCTTGCCTTGAGAACCCCATGAACAATATGAAAAGGCAAAGAGATAGGACACTGTAAGATGAACTCCCCAGGTTAGTAGGTACCCAATATGATACTGGAGATCAGTGGAGAAATAACTCCAGAAAGAATGAAGACAGTTCAGGTGTGACTTAAATCAAATCCATTATGATTGTACAGTGGAAGTGATAAATTCATGAGATTAGATCTGATAGACAGATTACCTGAAGAAGTATGGATATAGATTGGCAAGATAATATAGGAGGCAGTGATCAAAACCATTCCAAAGAAAAAGAAATGCAAGAAGGCAAGGTGGTTGTCTGAAGAGGCAAATAGAAAAGGAAAAAGTGGAAACAATGACAAATTTTATTTTCTTGGGCTCCAAAATCTCTGTGACAGTAACTGCAGCCATGAAATTAAAAGACACTTGCTCCTTGAAAGAAAAGCTATGAGAAACCTAGACAGCATATTAAAAAACAGAGATGTCACTTTGTTGACAAAGTTCATGTAGTCAAAGCTATGATTTTTCCGGTAGTCATGTACAGATGTGAGAGTTGGACCATAAAGAAGGCTGAGCACCAAAGAATTAAAGCTTTCAAATTGTGGTGCAGGAGAAGACTCTTGATTGTCCCTTGGACTGCAAAGAGATCAAACCAGTCAATCCTAGAGAAATTAACCCTGAATATTCATTGGAAGGACTGATGCTGAAGCTACTTTGGCCACCGGATGTGATGAACTGACTCACTGGAAAGATCCTGATGCTAGGAAAGATTGAAGGCAAAAGGAGAAGGGGACAGTAGAGGACAAGATGGTTAGGTAGGATCACCAACTCAGTGGACATGAATTTGAGCAAACTCCAGGTAATAGTGGAGGACAGAAGATGCTGGAGTGCTGAAGTCTATGGGTTCACAAAGAGTCAAACATGACTTAGCGACTGAACAACAACTATCAGAACACACACTCACTCTGTTCCCTGCTGTAACTAGGAAAAAAGATAACCTATTGTTCAACCTTACTCCCATTAGCATATGAGATAATATTACTGTTTTTCTCACTGGCCTGCAGGTTCCAAGTGGACAACAACAGTATCTTTCCAACATCTAATGCTTACACAGAGTGAGTACTTAATAAATGTTGAATGGATAAACGGAAACTATGCTCAGATTTGAGGGGGTATGCATTTCTAAAGAGAAAGAAGAGCAAGACGATTTTTATTGTTAATGGCTGCAATTCTAATTTTTCTTGTTCCCTGTAGATGTGTAAATTGACTCTAATGGGAAGGTTACACATATTTTTGTGAACTTCATAACATTGTCTAACCACATCACTAACCACCAAATTTTGCACGAAAATACACCATAAATTCACTCCAGCAGTTTTTCCAGCTCTCCTTGCAGAGCTCCTTGCATTTACTATTACATCGAGCCAGGTCTTGCTTTTCAGTGCCTCTCAAATCACTACCCCTAACTATGCAATTCCATAGCCATACTTCTAATGCCCTAGTCAGCTATGGGGGCTTCCCAGGTGGTACATTGTAAAGAATCTGCCTGCCAATGCAGGAGACACAGGAGACATGGGTTTGATCCCTGGGTTGGCAAGATCCCTTGCAGGAGGAAATGGCAACCGATTCCAATATTCTTGCCTGAAAAATTCCATGGACATTGAAACCTGGTGGGCTTCAGTCCATCAGGGTGCAAAGAGTTGTACATGACTGAGCACACACATACCACAGGTAAAGTCTTAGTAACCAGGAATATGGAGGAAGGAGAGACAGAAGGAAGTGACCACAGGCTGGGAGAAGCAGGGGGTCAACAAAGCTATTTATAGATCTTTTCTCATTTTCAGTCTCAAGGCAATGGTCCAGGTAACTGAAGCCATGTAAATCTGAACTTTGGATAATTGATACATATTATTTTTCATCTATATCTATCAAATAAGCTTTCTGATGCTCTTATTTATGTCTTATATATATATATATCACCCCAGGTAAATAGAATCTTTCTAAAAATCAAATACTGTCAGTTCTCATTATTTATGATAGTTAAATATTCTATAAAGTCACTGCAAATATTGAATTAGGGGATACTGAAGCATCACTCAAGGGGAAATGGCAGGATTAGGTTCCTGGGAACCACTGTCAATATATAACCTTGCTTTATGTGCCTTTCTGCTTAAAAACTCCTTTTTAAATATACTAATGATTCATCAAAATTTATTTCAAAGCCAATAATGCTATAACTCACGTTTGAGTGAAGCTTACCCAACATGGGTGCTTTTTTCATTAGGCATGTCACAACCTTCTCGCACTTAGGAACACTAGATAGCAATTTAGCACTGCACTTGGGGGCTATTATAAACAGCAAAACCACCTACAAAAAGCATTACAAAATGTGAGAAACATGGCAAAGTAAACCTTCAAAAGGACACGTGATTACACTGTGAGACTTGAAATATAAGACAGAGGTTGCCGTTAACTGGGAATGTACATCTGGTGGCTCAAAATTTTCCATCTTTTGTGTAACCAAGAATAAATTTTAGCAAGTAAATCATCTAAAAAATGTGGAATTTGCAAACAACGTGAACCAACTACACCATGTTTCTGTGTTCAAGGACTTTCCATACTGTTATATACCATCTGTAGAGAGGTACATATTGAATTTAAACAGTGAGTCTATCTTTTTCATGGATACAAAAGTTTTTGAACCTATGATTGACAAGTGAGGATTAGGTGATACATGTTTTAATGTATAAATCTAAAACATTATGTAAAAACACACAAAAATATCTGACCATGCTCCAAGCAAATATAACTAAAATTTGTGCTAGAATTCTGCTGAGACTTCACATATATAGTCTTTGTGGTGGCTTAAGGTAGTGAAGTCCTATATTCAAACTCATACCTATAATGTGTCATTTATTTTCTTTACTAGAATGGATTAAATTATAATGCTTCTTTGTTTAAAACAACTCGACCTTATTTATTGTGATACTAGTAAAATTTAGTGATGATGAGAGCACTGGTTAAATATATGTATGAGAGAGAGTCAGTGTTCTGTTTAGTTTATACAACCATGTTATTCAATCACTGGTTTCTGCACCTATTTTTCATTATATTCTTATGTACTGTAGCTCCCATGTCTGTCCTATATTTTCTGACATATAAATTGTTAATATATGTCTATTTTTATACTTATGCACAAATTCTGAATTTAATACTTTTCGCATGTTTTTCTAACACATAAAAAGTACTTTTTGTGTCTTTGAAAAATTGCTTAAATGTTAAACATAACAATGAGGCTTACAATTGCAGTCATTGTCTCTTTCCTGTAACTGTGCTTCCGCAAATTAGCTTCTAGACTGAATCTATCTGTTTGAAGCATACTCCTCCACTTTCATCTTTTATCTTTCCCAGTTCCACCTTTCTCCTTCCGCCTCACCTTCCCCTGCTTTTCTGTCTTTGTTCCTCCCCTACTTCTCTCTCCCTTCCTCTCTCTCTCTCTCTCTACGCACAACACATACACACATACACACACACACATTTAGGTAATTTGGGGCCTTTGAAGTATCATAGAAATCCTGTTTACAGCAGATCATTTGAGATACGATGATTCTTTTATTTCAGCCCTTTATCACTATTTTGTCTGCCTCACTGAACTAAAATAGAATAGGACAGGGTTCAGCATTGTTAGTAGCCTTGCTTTTGGTAAAGCCCCAAACTGGAACTCCATAATGTGAACAGAGAATCAGATTAGTAACTGATTTGAAAATCAATGATTTGTTTTATTTCCATGCTACATGTGAAGTCCTCTTAATTCTATGCCCATAAAGTCTTAATTTCTCTGGCATCTGCCATCATGTTTTACCATATCATGCCAATTCATCCTGCTATAAAAGTTATAAAATGCAGGAAGCTTGTATAAGTCTAGAAAGAGCTATTCATCACTTTTTAAAATGAAACAGAATATCTTTATTCACAGTATTGGCATTGTGCCAATCAAATATATGAAATAGCATTGCATCAGCAGGTTGTAACTGGCATTTCTTGCTGATACTAAATTTATCATTAGGAAACTAAGACAAGTGAGAGAACAATAGTCTGTAGTCCCAATTTGCTAGATAATCGCTGTCATTGTACTAGTACTTCTGTGAGTTAAAAGTTATGATTTTGACCCTAACTGTCTATACTGTCAGTTCCAGTACTGCACACGTGTCCATATTCTTTTAACTTTCAAAAAGTTTGATTTTATTAATCAGCATACAGTAGGGCAAAGGGCATCACTGTAGCTGTAAGTGAGACATGTATTGTCTAAACTGTTTGGTGAAGATCTGGCCTAGCTCCGTTCTAGGGGCAATAGTTGAGCATGAACTCTGGGCTCAGCAGCCTGGGTTCCAATTCTGCACCCCCACCCCCAATAGTGAGTAAGGCCAAGGTACCATGAACACTGTTAATCAACGTGGAAGCTATAAAGAGGCATAAGACCCAACTCTTGCCCTGACAGAGTTTTTAGGTAAGGTCTTTGATCAATAGATATTGAAAATGTGAAAGTATAACCTCTACCTACTCTACACAGAGCAATACTTAGGCAAGTTAGAATGGGTTGTGCTATACATATAATCTGGGTTTTTAATTTAAGAGAACCACTTAACTAGCTAAACACTTAAAAGTACTGGATTCAGTTAAAAGTTTCTGATTATTGCAAAGTGAAATAGCTCGGAGTGGGAGCAGACAAAAGTATTCAGAAAAAAATGAAGATGTCACAGTGTAACCAAGAACAGCTTATTTGGCCTCAAATATCAGTAATGCCAGAACGCCTACACTTTTAAAGGTGGAAGGCACTTTGGATTCATTAAAGTCAATTTCTTTATTTTATAAAGTAGAGGAGGTTGAGGTCTTAGGAAGCATTGTGGTATACTGGGTATTCACTATATGTTTTCTGAATGAAAGAACGAAACCTGGAAACCTGAGTATCTTGCCCAATGTTCACACATCTATAGTCAACATTAACCTGGCTGTGCTAAGTTGTTATTCAATATCTCACCAATGTTGCTTCTTAGTAGAAACATGTGACTGTCAATGATACCCAAGGGGAGTGTTTTAGGAGCAGATCAAGATAATGCCTATAACTTATGATAATCAAATTCAGATTTTAAGTTGTTGAGTTAATTTCCAGGGGTATTAAGAACTTAATACTGTGTTTTTGAAATGTCCCCTTTTGTTTTATTCTATACTTCTCCATCTTCCCTCCTCATCCTCATTCCTGTAGGTTACATTTATATAAAACCTATAAAGGTGTTATTCTTGCATAAGGAAGAGTAGCAGAAAACTTCAGAATGGAAAAGTGCATTTGGTTCATCACAGATGAGTGAGAACAGCCCAAGGTATAAGAGGCTGTACTTCAAGAGGACACCAAAAAGGTCATCGATCAGACTGTACCCAAAGATTCAGAAATAAGTATAAGGGGCCACTTTCTTTGGTTCAGGTTTATAAGGATTGAAAGTGAAAGAATGAGGCCTCATGAGTCCCCATCTATTATGTAATGAAGATGATTAGCTTTCTGGCTTGCTGAATAAAATGGTATTCCTAATAGAATCACAAACTTTCCTGAAGGTCAGACTTGCTATATTTATTGCTTCCTCCTTGTCTATAAGCCAGAACATTCTGTCAGTATTGTAATACAGGCCAACAAGAGCCAAATAAATCTTTGATTCTTTTGGCTCACTCTACCATTAAACACAAGCTGTTGTAAAGTCATGAAAATTACCTGAGAAGGATATGGAGAAATTGGTTGGTTCAGAAAAGACTGACCTCAGTGATTATAGGGATGAAAAAGGCAACTTGTCTAAAAACTCTAAAGAAGCCTGTGATATTTAGCTGAAACCAGAAGAGGCTGAATAGTAACTTAATAGCTATCTTCAAATTTTAAGAGGATTACTACTTGCTTTTATCCATGTCTGCAGAGTTTGAACCATCAAGAAATTATTCTGAAATTTTCCTATAACCAACATATTTGACTCATTTTATATTTTTTTCATTAAAAAATATGACCTTGTAGTTGGCATTTTTATTTTCATTTGAAAGAGTAAATGGTGAGACGTGACAATCAAGTGAAGAGTATCGTTCTCTTCTGCTGCTTCTTACATCTGAGGGAATAGCATTTTTTTTCTTCATATAAACAAATTTTGACAAGTTCTTGCCATTTATCAAGCTTATTCTACAGATTAAACTCCTCTGTTACTTAACTCCAGCTATGCTGAGAGTTATTATTGTCAAGTCTTAATAATGATGACAAAAAAATGGAAATAAACATGTTAGAAGTTAAATTATATTCCTTGTTACTTTATAAAGTGAAATAACAAGACCTGAAATTATTATCTTGTATATTTCTGGATAAAGATTAATTTATAGGGTCTTCAAGTTGTTTTGAATCAATTAGTGTACATTTACTAAGTGTTAAATCTTGTTTAGTGGTAGATGTTTGGGTAAAAGAGAACAGAGAAAGAGAAATAATGCATGACCTCAGAGTTGGGGATGCTTAAAATCTGGAGGTAAAAATAAGATAAAGAATTAAAGATTGGTGAGCAGTACTTATTCACATGTGTGTGCATGGCCTCAAGGGAAACACAAATCCTGAACCAGAATACACAGAACTAAGAATCTAAATAGAAGCCTTCTTTGACAATTAACCCTAGTGATCCACATTCTTATCCCTCTTTGCCTTTTAGTGCCCCCACACTGAGTATATTTCCACCAGACTATCCTTTCTCTCTGTTTGCTTGGGTTTTGTTTTGTTTATTCATTACATCTGAGATTCTTCTTGCTCATGTTTTCTTTATAATTTTGTTCCTGTCAAAGCCTTACTCTTTTCCTTCTGATATTTACATTCTTTAATTTCCTGTATCTATGAGCCACCTTCTTCTGTTTCTTAATGCAAATTCTGGAGAAAGAACTTCTGATGATCCCCACTTATTTGCATATCAGGTCATTTCATAGGTCATAAGCCAACCCCTGGGTCAGGAGCCATGGTATATCAAACTCACATTCTCTCTATAACAGGTGCTGTGGGCTGGGTGGTTTCCTTTGGCAAAAGGTAGGAGCATAGCCAGCATAATTTACACTGAAATTTTTAAGAAAACATAAATTTGAAAAGTTAAGAGAAAAAATATGTTTGAGGGAACATCTAGAGAAGCCCCAGATATGCAGAAGAACACAGTGATTAGAGGGCTCAGAGAGATGACCTACTTATCTGAGGAGAAGATATGTTCAGAGCAATAATGTAAATAAATACATCTGGTTAGTAGGGTAAGGATTGGAAGCTGCTGCTGCTGCTAAGTTGCTTCAGTCATGTCTGACTCTGTGTGACCCCATAGATGGCGGCCTACTAGGCTCCTCTGTCCCTGGGATTCTCCAGGCAAGAATATTGGAGTGGGTTGCCATTTCCTTCTCCAGTGTATGAAAGTGAAAAGCGAAAGTGAAGTCACTCAGTCGTGTCCGACTCTTAGCAACCCCATGGAGTGCAACCTACCAGGCTCCTCCATCCATGGGATTTTCCAGGCAAGAGTACTGGGGTGGGGTGCCATTGCCTTCTCCGAGGATTGGAAGCAGAATCTATCTAATGCAGGATAAGATTTTAGACTGACTGTTCTTGAGTCAAGCATTTAACATGTAAGCAATAGTTAAAGGGATATGGTTGTCCCATGTTCAAATTAAATCCCTGAAGAGGATTTCTAAAATCAATGAAGGAAAAAAAATAAAAACCTTTTCATTTTGATTAGGAAGGGCATCTGTTAGAGAGGGACTTGGGCATGTCTCACTACAGGAAGAGATTGCATTTTCTTTTCTTAGAGAAATACGTAATAGTAGAGGAACTAGAATGTGGTAAACAGGGGAATAAAATATCATTGTAAATGTTGACAGAGGAAATGTACTTTTCAGCTTGACTCTTTCTCTAACCCAAACACTAACTCTAATTCTAATCCTAAGAGGATCACCTTTGAAGTGGCTTTTAATCCTGGAGGACATGGAAAGCTAAAGTTTTCTAAGTTTTAGTCTTAAAAAGATAATACTATTTAGAATTTAATGGAAATTTATACGTATATACACACATGCAATATACATATTGTGACTGTTTTGAACTTTTTTCCTTTCAAGTAGGTAGGAGACTATATTATTTCCCCCTCTATTTAGAGAGACATATGTCACTGATGCTTATTTTATCACATGCTAACCCTAGTTTAAATTTTTAGTCTATGTTCAAGTTAAAGGAGAAAAAGGACAAATGACAATAAAGAAAATTAAGAAACATACTGTAGAAGGAAATGACAACTCACTCCAGTATTCTTGCCTGGTGAAGATGGACACAATCTAGCTACTAAACAACAACAACAATATATAAAGATTCTGTGTACATATAACTGAATCATTTTGCTGTGCATAAAACAAATATATTGTAAATCAACTATGCTTGAATTTAAAAATAAAAACTTAAAATATAAGCTTAATGTTCTAATTACAGAGTGTTTGTGGGTTCTAATTTGTCTATTTATAGATGAATGTTTGTATTCATCAACAAATCAATTTACAATATCAAAAATCTTCCCAGTGCTATGATACTTATCAAATGGTACATGAAAATATAAGATATGACTGCTGTCCACAAAGAATTCATGAATGAGACATTTGTGTATCATGTGTAGACAGACCTTACTTTCACTGTGTTTGCAAAGATCCAACTTTATATTATTGCAGGGTAAATTTTCATTTGTAGGTATGCTGTATTCTGATATTATCTTTGCCATTTAGTGCATATTTGACTTACCTAGAAGATAGCAGTTAAAAGTTTTGTTAAATTCAAATTTACCAAACATATGTTAATTGTTACATATAAAATGTATCCTTTTTAATAGATACCTTATTTAAAAGGGTTTCTCTGATGGCTCAGATGGTAAAGAATCTACTTGCAATGCAGGAAACCTGGGTTCTATCACTAGATGGGGAAGATGCCCTGGAGAAGGAAATGGCAACCCACTCCAGTATTCTTGCCAGGAGAATCCCATGGATAGATGAACCTGGTGGGCTATAGCTCACGGGGTCGCAAAGAGTTGGATATGACTCAGCGACTAACACTTTAGTCAGCACAAAATTTTGGTCCAGTACATGTTCCTTATTTTCAGATAGGAAATGTCTCAGAGAAGTTAAGTTCTATCGCTAAAGTTATATATATACTAAGTGTCGACACTGAGATTTGAAAATTGGTTTTCCTTAAGACTACTTCAGTAGTCTTTCTGCTGCCTATCCTCTGGCCTTCATTCCATGATTGTGTGGGTTAGGGATTTAGAATAGATTACAAGTGTTTTCTAGGCATTGCCAATGATTAAACCCCTAAAATGAAAAACAGAAAGGTAGATACTACTTGCCTAGACATAATAAATTTTATTGTCCAAATGATTTGTGACAAGTACTATTATATACAAGATATTAATCGAGGGATATTCACATATACCAATTTAAAAAAATTAAAGAAAATATGACCCTTGTGGATTAGCAACACTAGGAAAACTTCATGGGGAATTTGACTAATTTTGGAAAGTTTCATAACAATAATCTGAATAAGTATCTGTTTCACATCTTTCCTCCTCTGTCCTTTCCTTCCTTTCTTTTTTCCTATTTGCTGGGTAATTACAGTATGTAGTTTGGGGGATTTTCTATGTAAACCAACTTCATATATAATATGTTATTCTCATAAGAATCTTTGATGTTAACATAGCAAGTATTACCTCCTCTTTCTGATGGGGAAATATGCACACTTTGTTTCCCTAGTTTTTGCCTTACATATTAATAGAGCTCCTAACACCATACAAATCCCGTAAAAAGTTGCCTGAGTCCCCAGGGAGTATCTCGTTCATAGGCCAGTCTGCAGCTAGCTAGATTTTCTGGGCTCTGGTAGGGTTTCTTCCCAACTGTACTTCATCTGTCACACCACATTCACTCGGTGCTGCCACCCAAAATGTCACTGCTGCCACTTTTCCTGGTCTTACCGCTAGTGCAGTGTGCCCGTGGGGAGCCAAAACTGGACAGAGCTCTCTGGCACAGTTGAGAGACTGCTTTTTCTCCTTCTCTGTATTATACTTTTAAAGATTCCAATATCTCACAATTAAAAAACAAACAAACAAATCATCTTTTAGTCACAGTTCATTTTCAAAATCCAAGATAAAAATTCACAGGGAGCTCAGGCGAAAACTAGCACTAGCACTTAGTCTCACCTCTTACAGTCTGGCCATGAAGACTCTGTTATTCATCAAACTTCTATTAAAATTGCCTTTTATTCTTTAGGAATAGTTTCTTCAGTCCCTGTAAACAGATTCATGGCAGACTGACTTAATCAGCTGGCCTGGCATGCCTTTATTTTTCTGACTCCTGCTGATGGTAAATCAAGGTGGAACATAAAAATAATAGGTGGATCAGAACTGAATTTTCTCGTTATAGAACTAAAAATCTCTAACTAAAATTAAAAATAAATATTATAATTAAAATTTACATAATTTATATGTTAAAATAGTTATTTTTACTACTTTATTCAAGGGTAGAATACAGATGTGCAAACAATGGAAACTCAAACATAAACAACTTTGACAAAACTACAGACATGAGTGTGAGCTCATTTGTAAAGGGAAAAGCAGGGGTTCCCATATGCCATAAAAGGTTACTGGTGGGTATGAAAATGTGTAGACCCTTAAGGGATAGACAAAGAAATTTCCAAATCTCCTTTAATTTCTTTTAATATACTATTAAGCTTTTTCATGTTATGGTTATTTGTATCCTCTTATGATATACAACTTACAGTTTCCTCTAATTTCCCATGATTTCAATCCCTTCATTGCTATAAATACAAATAGAATTCCTGTATTAAATTGTGTCTTAGTAAGATAAATGCCATTGGTTAATGTTCTTTTAAGAATATAGAAAGCACACCTTAAATTCAATTTTTATAATAGAACAAGTCGGTTTACTCATAACGTATTCATATCTTCTCACAACCATCTGCTGTATTAGGAGCCTCAATACTGGCCTTTTCTGCAAAGAAAAAAAGTAACATGAAGGAAATATTTTAGAGCTACTTTCAGATCCAAATTCAAAATCTTGGCTTGAACTGAGGACTCAGTGGGACTTCATTAGAATTGCTACAGAGGATTTGATTGAAAACTCAAAAGAGTTTCTGTATTCCTTCTGCAGAGACAAGTCTGCAGAATTTAGAATAACACCCCTGAGAAGCATTAAGCAACAAGTCATGATTTCTCACTTTCCTGTCTCATTTGTTTGAGAAAGTAGCTTTTCTTTCATGAGAGAGGGTAAAAATGAGGCCATTAGTTTCAGTTTTCACTGTCTTCTAGTATTGTGCCAAGCTTAGGTCTCAAGTTAAGTTTTCAGCTGTGTTTCTGCCTTGGTAGATAAGTGAGACTCTTGTAAATAAGATTGGTATTGGGAATTGACATATTAGCAGATAGCATTGTAAATTGATAGATTCCCTATGTAAATTGGGAATACATTGTATACATGTAAATTGTATACTTGTATACATGTATACGAGTTAACCTATGGTCCACAAATCAAATTCGATTATGGTTTCCTCATATCACATCAGTGATGAGGCGCTTGCACACCAAATGCAAAATAGCCCGGGCCACCACCCACCTTGCCTTTCCCTTTGTTGGATTCACTGCATCATGCAAAGCCCCTTGTTCTCCTTCAATATTGTGTTGGCTATTCTGAGTCTTTTGCCTGTCTACTTGAACTGTAGAATCAGCTTGTTGATATCCATAAATATGTTTCTCAGACAATCTAAAACATATTTATTTGAATACTTATGTAGCATTAGTTTTTTAATATATTGGTAGAATGAGCTATAATATTACTTTAAAAATAAAACAGAAAATAGTAGTGGTTAATGGTTACTTTTTACTCTTTCTGACAATTTTATGATTCTAAAAATTTCTGCTATAAACAGGGATGTTTGTATAGGTAAAACAGAAGGCTACTTGGCGTCTGTGATTTGAGGGGCAGGAATCAAGATCATCTTTGAAATAACAGCCTCTGGCTTATCAATCAGAACTCCTGGAATTCTCTCCTTAGAGGTCCATTTTCTTTGGGAGTTAAGGAGGGGACACTATTAATTTTCATTATTATTAACACCACTATTAATTTAATTAGTCCTTCAAAGAGATGAGAGAGGATGTTCTCCAGATTCTTTGAAATCTTTAAAATAATTTAAAAGAATAACTTTAAAGATTTTTGATTCCCAGGAAAAATGAGGAGAAGATATATAGATTTCTCATATATGCCCTGTTCTCATACATGTATAACTTCCTGGCTTATCAACCTTCAACCTATTGACAGGTTATCAAGCTATCAACGAATGGCACATTTGTTACAACTGATGGATCTACATTGACACATTGTACTCGCCCAAAGTCCATAGTTTGCATTATAACAACTTTTGGTATTGTGCAATCTATGGGTTTTGACAAATGCAGAATGAGATGTATCCATCATTATGGTGTCCTATATTTTTCCTGTCTTGATAGTTTTGGCTTTTCCAGAATGCCATACAGTTGGAACTATACAGAATATACCCTTCTTAGACTGGCTTCTTTCCCTAAGTAATGTGAATTCAAGGTTCCTCCCCTCGATGTTTTCATGGCTTCATAGCTCTTTTATTTATTTATCTTTAAAGCACTGTATAGTACTTCATGGTCTGAATATACCACAGTTTATTTATACATTTACCTACTGAAGGGCATCTTTGTTGCTTCCAAGTTTTGACAGTTATGAATACAGCTACTATAAATATCCTTGTGCAGGTTTTTGTGGGGACATAATTTTTCAACTCCTTTGGGTTAATACCAATATGCTTGATTGCGGAATCACATGGTGAAAGTATGTTTAGTTTTGTAAGAAGACATCAAACTATCTTTTAAAGTGGCTATATCAATTTGCATTCCAACTAGCAATGTATGAGAGTGTCTGTTGCTTTATACCATTGCTAGGGTTTGTTGTTATCTGTGTTTCAGATTTTGGCCAAAAAGGCAAAATGATAGGATACTGAAAGAGGAACTCCCCAGGTCAGTAGGTGCCCAATATGCTACTGGAGATCAGTGGAGAAATAACTCCAGAAAGAATAAAGGGATGAAGCCAAAGAAAAAACAATACCCAGCTGTGGATGGGACTGGTGATGGAAGCAAGGTCCGATGCTGTAAAGAGCAATATTGCATAGGAACCTGGAATGTCAGGTCCATGAATCAAGGCAAATTGGAAGTGGTCAAACAAGAGATGGCAAGAGTGAATGTCGACATTCTAGGAATCAGCAAACTAAAATGGACTGGAATGGGTGAATTTAACTCAGATGACCATTATATCTACTACTGTGGGCAGGAATCCCTCAGAAGAAATGGAGTAGCCATCATGGTCAACAAAAGAGTCCGAAATGCAGTACTTGGATGCAATCTCAAAAATGACAGAATGATATCTGTTCGTCTCCAAGACAAACCATTCAATATCGCAGTTATCCAAGTCTATGCCCCAACCAGTAACACTGAAGAAGCTGAAGCCGAATGGTTTTATGAAGACCTACAAGACCTTTTAGAACTAACACCCAAAAAAGATGTCCTTTTCATTCTAGGGGACTGGAATGCAAAAGTAGGAAGTCAAGAAACACCTGGAGTAACAGGCAAATTTGACCTTGGAATGTGGAATGAAGCAGGGCAAAGACTAATAGAGTTTTGCCAAGAAAATGCACTGGTCATAGCAAACACCCTCTTCCAACAACACAAGAGAAGACTCTACACATGGACATCACCAGATGGTCAACAGTGAAATCAGATTGATTATATTCTTTGCAGCCAAAGATGGAGAAGCTCTATCCAGTCAAGAAAAACAAGACCAGGAGCTGACTGTGGCTCAGATCATGAACTCCTTATTACCAAATTCAGACTCAAATTGAAGAAAGTAGGGAAAACTGCTAGACCATTCAGGTATGACCTAAATATGTGTTGCATGAGGTCCTTTAGTTTCCACATCAAGTTATTAGCTGCTTCATCCAGGGAATGAGGATATCATTGGCATAAGGAAATGAAAGGTACAACAAAGGGCGATTAAGAAAAGTAAATGGCCCTTAAATTTCAGGAAAGATGATGATATTGCAAAACCAAGTTAGTGTTATATACAGACATTTAGCAGAATGGTTAAGAAGGTAGAGTTACTAAGAGACAACAATGGCTAGTGCCACCATTGACCCAGGCAAATAGGCCCTTGGACTAGTCCCCCCGATCTGAAAAACCCAATGCTTATTCTTCTCTGACTGTACCCCTCATCTCAATATGAAGATTTTCTGGATGTAAAGGTTTGCGTCCATCCTAAATCCATGTCCCTCATTCTAAACCATGCTACAGCGACCTCAGAATTCATCAGCTCATATCCAGTGCCTGCACAGACTTCTTTCCTGTATCCATTTTCCAAGCCAGACACATGTACATTTCCCTAGATCCTAGCAGGACATCTCTTTGTGCTCTTGCCTCGGTTCAGAACATGTTAGGGGCAATATGACTATGTTTGCTCATAATGAGATTTAAACCAGAAATATGTGTGTGTGTGTGTGTGTGTGTGTGTGTGTGTGTTGGTTATTAGAGGATTAAAGGGGAGAAAAATCTAACCAACTCTCTAATCAGAGCTTTGGCAGCTTAGGCCTGGATTTGCTCCCACCTGTCAGCAAATTCACATAGAAAAGAGCGGTGGTGTGTGCATGAAAATCTGAAAAAAAGAATCAGTTTTATAACTTTGGAATTGGGGTATCCTGATACAGAGGTATATGGGAGGAAAGTGTAAAGAAGACTGTTGCAGTTAGAAGCCCTAGTAATGGAAAAACAATAGTTAAAATTGATAGCTGGATTGGTAGATGGTTAAATTTAGAAAACGGATGTCAGAACAAAGTTATAGGCAGAGAGAAATAAACCAGTAGAAAGGGGAAGTTAAAATTGTTTTATTATATACTGACATTACTAAAATATATCCTTTGAATTTATTGGGTGGTAAAAGTTCCCTTTTATATTGTAAATATTTTATCTTTACTTAATATATCTAAAATATGTATGTATACATAAAACTATAGTTTATATAAGTATATATATATATATATATATATATATATATATATATATATAAACTGCAATTTACTGACTCTTAAATGTGGAACTAGTAACACTAATTCACCTAGTGTTGATGATTCTGGTAGGCATGACTGTAGTTGCTATAGTGTCCCATTGAGGTACCCATAGGTTTGCAAATTGGTATGGATTGAATTGTGTCCCCTCAAAATGTTGAAGTGCTAACCTTGAAATGTGATGGTGTTTAGAAAAGGGGCCTTTGTTAAATACTCATCCCTTGGTATCCATGGGGGATTGGTTCCAGGACCCCTTGCAGATACCAAAATCCAAGGATGCTCAAGTCATTTATATAAAATGTAATAGTATTTGCATATAACTCATGCACATCTTTCCATTTACTTCAAGTTTATGCTAGATTACTTATAATACCCAATATAATGTCAGTGCTATGTATATAGTTGCTGGGGCAAATTTAAATCCTTTTTTAAATTTTTGGAATTTTGGAATTTTCTTGGGTTGATTTATATATATAAAGCAATATTTATATGTATTTATATATAATTAAATCTATATATATATATACACATATAATATATATAATCAGATAGATATTTGGTTTCTGGTTGGTTGACTCTGCAGATGTGGAACCTGTGAGTATATAGGGCTGACAGTAATAAGGTTCAGAGGTCATGAGGGTGGATCTTCATGATGGAATTTTTGTTGTTGTTCAGTCATTCAGTCATGTCCATCTCTTTGAGACCCCACGGACTACAGCACACCAGGCTTCCCTGTCCTACACCATCTCCTGGTGCTTGCTCAAATTCATGTCCGCTGAGTTAGTGATGCTGTCCAAATATCTTGTCCTCTGTTGCCCCCTTCTCCTCCTACTTCAATTTTTCCCAGCATCAGGGTGTTTTCCATCACGTCTTCAAATCAGGTAGCTAAAGTATTGTAGCTTCAGCTTCAACATCAGTTCTTCCAATGAATATTCAGGATTGATTTCCTTTAAGATTGACTGGTTTGATTTCCTTGCAGTCCAAAGGACTTTCAAGAATTTTCTCCAGCACCACAGTTCTAAAACATCAGTTCTTTGGTGCTCAGCCTTTTTTATGGTCAAACTGTCACATCCGTACATGACTACTGGAAAAACCATAGCTTTGTTGGCAAAGTAATATCTCTGCTTTTTAATATGCTGTCTAGGTTTTTCATAGCTTTTCTTCCAAAGACCAAGCGTCTTTCAATTTCATGGGTGCAGTTACCAACTGTACTGATTATGGAACCCAAGAAAATAAAGTCCATCAGGTTTCTATTGTTTCCCCATCTATTTGCCATGAAATAGCAATACTATTCTATGGCAATACTAGTATTCATAGCAATACTATGATCTTAGTTTATTGAGTGTTGAGTTCTAAGCCAGCTTTTTCACTCTCTTCTTTCACCTTCATCAAGGGTCTCTTTATTTAGCTCCTCTTTGCTTTCTGCCATAATGGTGATGTCAACTGCATATCTGAGGTTGTTGATATTTTTTTCCCAAAAGTCATGTTTCCAGCTTGTGCTTCAACCAGCCTGGCACTTCTCATGAAGTACTCTACATAGAAGTTAAATAAGCAGGGTGACAATAAACAACCTTGACATACTCCTTTTCCAATTGTGAACCAGTCCATTGTTCCATGTCCATTTCTAGCTGTTGCTTCTTGACCTGCACACACATTTCTCAGGAGGCAGGTCAGGTTGTCTGGTTTTTGCATTTCTTTCAAAGGCTTTAGCATAGTCAATGAAACAGAAGTAGATGTTATTCTGAAATTCTCTTACGTTTTCTGTGGTCCAGGGGATGTTGGCAATTTGATTTGTGGTTCTTCTGCCTTTTCTAAATCCTATTTGTACATCTGCAAGCTCTTGGATCACATACTGTTAAAGTCTAGCTTGGAGGATTTTGAGTATGACGTTTCTAGCATGTGAAATAAGTGCAATTGTGTGCATTGCATTGAAGTGCATTGCCCTTCTTTGGTATTGGAATGAAAACTGACCTTTTTAATCCTGTGGCCACTGCTGAGTTTTCCAAATTTGCTGGCATATTAATTGAGTGCAACATTTTAACAGTATTATCTTTTAGGATTTGAAATAGCTCAGCTGGAATTCCATCACCTCCACTAGCTTTGTTTGTAGTGATGCTTTCTAAGGCCTACTTAACTTCACATTCCAGGTTGTCTGGTTCTAGGTGAGTGATCACACCATCATGGTATTCTGGGTCATTAAGATCTGTCTTGCATAGTTCTTCAATGTATTCTTGCCACCTCTTCTTAATATCTTCTGCTTCTGTTAGGCCATGCTGTTTCTGTCCTTTATTGTGACCATCTTTGCATGAAATGTTCCCTATGTATCTCTAATTTTCTTGAAGAGATCTCTAGTCTTTCCCATCTATTGTTTTCCTCTATTTTTTTTCTTTTTCATTGTTCACTTAGGAAGGCTTTCTTATCTCTCTTTGCTGTTCTTTGGAACTCTGCATTCAGATGAGTATATCATTCCTTTTCTCCTTTGCCTTTAGCTTCTCTTCTTTCTCACCTATTTGTAAGGCTCCACAGACAGCCATTTTGACTTTTTGCATTTCCTTTTCTTGAGAATGGTTTTGATCACTGCCTCCTGTTCAATGTTAGGAACCTCTGTCCATAGTTCTTCTAAGGGATTAGTGCCATTATAAGAGACACCATAGATATCATCTTGCTGTCTATCTCTCTCTGCTATGTGAAGACACTGAGAATGTGACTATATTCAAGATAAGAAGCATCTTCACCAGAAACCAGTTACACTGGCACTCTGGTTTTAGACTTGCAGCCTCCAGAATAGTGAGAATATAAATGTATATTGTTTAAGCCACCTTGGATGTGGTATTTTGTTATGGCAGCCAGAGCTGCCTAAGACACAGATAGAGACTTAATGATGCTTTGGAGCATAAGGCTGAATAGATCTGTGCCCTGTGGGGCCTGCTCCTGCAACTTGCTTTAAAAAAAATAAGAAGAAGAAAAGAAAAGAAACCCTAGAAGTCATGTTTCTTTCTTGGATTCCTAAAGGAACATAGAGCTGCATTCCAGGATACAATAACATAGTTGCCTTTCTGTACAATTAATTGTAGACTCTGTGGATATTGCATTTTTCTTCCTAGCCCCTGGAAAACCAGTTCTTCGGCTACTGTCATCAGTATTCTCCAACTGGACACTGTTCAGAGCCCTGACTCCGACTTACATGCCAGTGACCCACTGGACCACAGGCTTCCATATTCACTTGACCACATTTAATTATCTTGTACACATAATCGATAGAGGCTAAGGAAGTATCCCTCACTATTTCAAAAATGTGTACATGTACAACTTGGAGTAGCTTATTGCAAAACTTATACAAGGTCTCAATCAAAATAAATGTTAATTATTCATCAAATGTATTATTATATCTGCTGCTTTATTTTCTATTTGAGCAGAACTGCAGGCATAAGCAATAGCAAAAATTGTGTCTTTGATGGGTAAGAGTAAAAACTATACTAAATGGCTAGATAAAAGATTCAATCTGGATTAACATTTATTATGACTCACACTTTGATCCATGTATGGAGTCAATGACATTATGTTGTTCAATTGCTCAGCAATGTCCAACCCTTTGTGACCCCATGGACTGCAGCATGCCAGGCTTCCCTGCTGGGGTCCTGCCCCAGTGGATCCAGGGAATTCGAAGGGGAGATGGTGTAGGCGAGGAAAACTTATTTATTTAATTAGAAATATAAAGAGAGATTAAGAAGAAATAGTGCAGTAGGAAAATTTAGTGGAGAAAAGAGGCTGAATAACTTGGTTTACGGGGAAAGCCAATAAAACTTCAGGACAAGAAGTTTGCACCATCTACATTAGGCCATCAGCACTCATTTGAATAGCGGAGGGTGCCCCGCCTTGGGCTTCCTCTCTCACAGGACTTAAAAGCCGGGGCAACTTAGTAGACGTTGCGAGTCTCCCCGCTCCAGATGGGAATTCAGCCAGAAAAGGAGAGAAGGAGAATAGACCACACGGGGGAAACCAGTCCAATGACTGGCCCATCCTCTATTGTCCAGAAAAGCCTTTTATACCTTTTTTTGTACATAGAGATCAGTGGATAATATAAAATTATGCAATGTCAGCAGCCCTGACTCATCGAGACCAGGGCTTTCTCTCTGCATACCTAGTTGTATACACAAGTCTTAGGTGATTTACATCATCTTCTGGCCAGAAGGCCAATTAACATTTTACGGCCCTTTTCTGATAAGGGTTTGTCAACCAGAAGACTTATTTGTCTTAAAAATGTTGTTCTTCCCAAAGTCTGGTGCCACTCTCAGAGAGCACTAAATAAAGTTACATTCTTACATATCAAGGACACAAGAGGAGTGCAGTGACATATAACAAAGAAAAGTAATTGACTCAAAAGTCTAGTGTTGCTAACATCAAAACTACTATATTCCTATATCCCAATTGATTAATATACATTGATTAATATCTTTCAGGTGCCTAAAAGATAAAGAATATGGAGGCCTGGCAGCAGTCATTGACTCAACAGTGAAATCCATCACCAGTATAATTTTTAGCTTTTTAGAAAAGGCTCTGTTTCTTTAAGATGCTTTAAGCTTTGTGCCTCTCGTGGTTGGGGGGCTGTAAACAATTCACAAGTTGTAAAAAGTCTGGGGGAACCTGTCAGGCAAGTTAGAGAGCCATCAGAGGGGTTTGAGCTGAAACATTCCTTTCATATGCAGGAGACTGAAGCCCTGAGTTAACTTTTTTCCAGAGAATGTCTGAAGAGTGGAAAGCACAGTACAATAAAATCAGGCCAACTCTGGTTTTTGTGGGTAGATGTTCAGGAAAACCCAGGGGGAACCCCTGAAGCTGGATCATGCCTTTGCGTTTGTCAGGCTTCCTTCCTCATGACCTTTGCCATGGGCGGGATTCCTCATACTGGCTCCAGGCACTTCTCTGTCCTCTACTATCTCCCAGAGCTTTCTCAAACTCATGTCCATTGAATCAGTGATACCATCCAACCATTTCATCCTCTGTCATTCCCTCTTCTTCCTGGCTTCAATCTTTCCCAGCATCAGAGTCTTTTCCAATGAGTCAGCAAAGTATTGGAGCTTCAGCTTCAGCGTCAGTCTTTCCAATGAATATTCAGGATTGATTTCCTTTAGTATTAAAATACACGTGCTAAAACTAAACAGGGTGAAAGAACGTGTAAAATTGAAAGTCGGTCAGTCATGTCTGATTCTTTGTGACCCCATGGACTGTAGCCTGCCAGTCTATGGAATTATCTGGACAAGAATACTGGAGTGGGTTGCCATTTCCTTCCCCAGGGGATCTTCCTGACCCAGGGATTGAACGTGGGTCTTTTGCCTTGTGGGTAGATTCTTTACCATCTGAACCACCAGGGAATACCTGCTAAAATAAAAGATTTAACTAGATGGGGAGTTTCTTAAATAATAGCTGAATGTTCCGGATACAATAAATTTTCATTCATCATACCAAGGACCAAGTAGAATCACAACCTGAGTGAGGAAAGAGAATCAACTGGTGCAAACATTAAGATGAATGAGATGTTGGCATTATTTGACAAGTATTATAAGAAATATGGTAAAAATGCCTTAATAACCAATTATAAATTCTCTTGAATCAAAAAACATATTACCAGAGAAATAAAAATTATAAAGAGGAATTAAATTGAAGCTACAAAAATACAGTAAGAAAAATTAAAAACTCATGAATGAGTTTAATAATGGGATGGAGATAACAGGGTAAATTAGTAAATTTGAAGACAGAATAATAGAACTTATCAAATCTAAATAACAGAGAAAATAGACTGAAAAAAAAAAAAAGACAGAGGCAGAGTCTTATGGAATAATCACAAATGATCCAATATTCATATTGTCAGAGTCCCAGAAGGAGAGTAGAAAAAGTTGGGCTGAAAGAGTATTTGAAGAAATAGTAGGTAAAATTCCCCAAATTTGGTGAAAAACATAAACCTATAGATGTAAGAATCTGTGAAAGTCAAAGTGAATTTGCTCAGTCGTGTCTGACTCTTTGCGACCCATGGACTGTAGCCCACCAAGCTCCTCTGTCCATGGGATTCTCCAGGCAAGAGTACTGGAGTGGGTTGCCATTTCCTTCTCCAGGGGATCTTCCTGACCCAGGGATTGAAGTCAGGTCTCCCACATTGCAGGCAGATGCTTTAACCTCTGCACCACCACGGAAGCCCGTAAATACAAGAATACAGTCTCTCAGAAAACCTCCTATAGAGACATAGAACTTCAGATCTGAGTACTAACATCAAAGATTTAAAGGGAGGAAAGGAAGCCAGGTTGAAAGAAGAAGGGGGAGGAGACGGGAGAGGGGAGGCGAAAGGGGTGGACTTACAGACATCTCCTGCCACTTACAGACACCCAGGCATTATGGGACTTTTCCCTGGGCCTCCAGAGAAGGGAGGACTGGAATTCGACCCTACCAGAAATCAGACCAGACCAGAACCAGAATTTGAGTTCTCTGCCAAGAGGAGGTGATCAGTCTCCAATCCTCAGCTCAGGCTGAGGGCCCTTCAACAAGATTCCTGCATCCAGGACTGGGGGACTAGAAAAACAAGGAAGGATAGGAAGGGTTAAGGAGAGGAAAGAGAGAGGGAAGGGGAGAGAGGTCAATAAAGACTTTTGTTTCTTACCGGTCTGGGCACTCTGGCCAGTTGTCTTCATCAGGAGGAGACCAGGGACAAAAGGGTCCCAGTTGGGCCACTGTGTCTGGTGCATTGCCAGGCAAGCTGGCCCGTGAATACCCCGAGTGGTCAGGATGTCAGTCTCAGTGAAGAAGAGTGCCCCCCAAAGTCACCATTTGTTACAGGAATGCGGACCCCTTCCAGGGCCCGAAACTGGGCTCTTGTCTAACAATTGGAAATGAATTGTCCAAGTAGACACACGTGCTGACAAAGCAAGAGATGTTATAGGGAAAGGGCACCGGGGTGGAGAGCAGTAGGGTAAAGGAACACAGGAGAACAATCTGAGTGATCCCCAAATGGATAAACCTGAGTAGGTACATGCCAAGAAATATCTTAATTAAAAATTTAAAACTGAAGATTAAAAAAAAAAAAAAAAGGAACCGTAGTGAAATGGAATTACCTATAGGGAATCCTAAATCCATTGGCAGCGGATTTCTCATCTGAACCCATAGAGACCAGAAGGAAGTGGCATATTTTCAAAGTGCTAAAGTGAAAGAATTTTTAAACACCAATTCTATATCCATTAGGTTTGTACTCATGGGGAATATATAGTAAAGAAGAAATAAAAATATCTCAGGTGAAAAAAATTAAAGATCTCTTACTAGAATATTTTCCCTTGAAGATTGGCTAAATAAAGTTATTTATAGAAAGGAAATGAGTTCCCAAACATGAACCCCCCTCTCACCTCCCATCCTATATCATCTCTCTGGATCATCCCCGTGCACCAGCCCCAAGCATCCTGTATCCTGCATCGAACATAGACTGGTGATTCATTTCTTACATGATAGTATACATGTTTCAATGCCATGTCAATGTATGGTGAAACCAATACCGTATTGTAAAGTAAAATAAAGTAAAAATAAAAATAAAAAAATGAAAAAAGAAAGGAAATGATAAAAAGAAGCAATATTGTAGTATCAGTATGGAACAAGAAACAATGGAACAATCAGAAATAGCAATACAAGCTTACCTCAAGAAACAAGAGAAAAATGAAATAAATAAGCTAACTGTACATATAAAGCAACTGGAAAAACAAGAAATGAAGAACCCCAGGGTTAGTAGAAGGAAAGAAATCATAAAAATTAGGGCAAAAATAAATTAAAAAGGAACAAAGGAGATTGTAGCAAAAATCAACAAAACTAAAAGGTGGTTCTTTGAGAAGATAGATAAAATAGAACATTAGCCAGACTCATCAAGGAAAAAAGGGAGAAGAATCAAATCAATAAAATCAGAAATGAAAATGGAGAAATCACAAGAGACAATACAAAAATACAAAGGATCATAAGAGACTGCTATCAGCAACTACATGCCAATAAAATGGACAATCTGGAAGAAATGGATGAATTCTTAGAAAAGTATAACATACCAAACTGAAACAGGAAGAAATAGAAAATCTTAACACACATCACAAGCATGGAAATCGAAACTGTAACCAAAAATCATCCAACAAACAAAAGCCCAGGACCACATGGCTTCACAGGTGAATTCTACCAAAAATTTAGAGAAGAGCTAACAATATGCTGCTCAAACTCTTCCAGAAAATTTCAGAGGACTCATTCTATGAGGGCACCATCACCTAATACCAAAGCCAGACAAAGATGCCACACAAAACGGAAAACTATAGGCCAATATCACTGATGAACATAGATGCAAAAATCCTCAATAAAATAAGCAAACAGAATCCAGTAACATATTAAAAAGATCATCCATCATGACCAAGTAGGTTTTATCCCAGGGATGCAAGGATTCTTCAATCTTTGCAAATCAATCAATGTGACATACCACATTAACAAATTGAAAGATTAAAAACCATATGATTATCTCAATAGATGCAGAGAAAGCCTTTGACAAAATTCAACATCCATTTATGATAAAAAGCCTCCAGAAAGCATGCATAAAGTTAACGTACCTCAACATAATAAAAGCCATATATGATAAACCCACAGCAAACATTGTCCTCAATGGTGAAAAATTGAAAGCATTTCTCCTAAAGTCAGCAACAAGACAAGGATGCCCACTCTCACCACTATTATTCAACATAGTTTTGGAAGATCTAGCCACAGCAATCAGAGATAAAAAAGAAATAAAAGGAATCAAGATTGGAAAAGAAAAAGTAAAGCTCTCACTGTTTGCAGATGACATGATCCTCTACATAGAAAACCCTAAAGACACCACCAGAAAATTACTAGAGCTGATCAATGAATATAGTATAAGTTGCAGGATATAAAATTAACACACAGAAATCCCTTTCATTCCCATACTCTAACAATAAGAAAACAGAAAGAGAAAATAAGGAAGCAATTCCATTCATCATTGCAACAAAAAGAATAAAATACTTAGGAATAAATCTACCTAAAGAAACAAAATACCTATATATATAAAACTATAAAACACTGGTGAAGGAAATCAAAGATGACACAAATAGATGGAGAAATATACCATGTTCATGGACTGGAAAAATCAATATAGTGGAAATAAATATACTACCCAAAGAAATCTGTAGATTCAGTGCAATCCCTATCAAGCTACCAATGGTATTTTTCAGAGAACTAGAACAAATAATATCACAATTTGTGTGGAAACACAAAAAAACCTCGAATAGCCAAAACAATCTTGAGAAAGAAGAATGGAACTGGAGGAATCAGCCTGCCTGACTTCAGGCTATACTACAAAGCTACTGTCATCAAGACAGTATGGTACTGGCACAGACAGAAGAAAGAAATATAGATCAATGAAACAAAATAGGAAGCCCAGAGATAAATCTATGCACCTATGGACACCTTATCTTTGACAAAGGAGGCAAGAATATACAATAGAGAAAAGACAATCTCTTTAACAGGTGATTCTGGAAAATTTGGTCAACCACTTGTTAATAGTGATACTAGAACACTTTCTAACACCATACACAAAAATAAACTCAAAATGGATTAAAGATCTAAATGTAAGACCAGAAACTGTAAAACTCCTAGAGGAAAACTTTCTGACATAAATCACAGCAGGATCCTCCATAATCCACCTCCCAGAGCAATGGAAATAAAAGCAAAAATAAACAAATGGGATCTAATTAAACTTAAAAGCTTTTGTGCAAAGAAGGAAACTATAAACAAGGTGAAAAGACAGACTTCAGAATGGGAAAAAATAATATCAAATGAAGCAACTGACAAAGAATTAATCTCAAAAATATACAAGCAGCTCCTGCAGCTCAATACCAGAAAACTAAACGACCCAATCAAAAAAATGGTTCAAAGAACTAAACAAACATTTCTCTGAAGGAGACATACAGATGGCTAACAAACACATGAAAAGATACTCAGCATCACTCATTATCAGAGAAATGCAAATCAAAACCATAATGAGGTACCATCTCACGCAGGTCAGAATGCTGCTATACAAAAGCCTACAAACAATAAATGCTGGAGAGGGTGTGGAGAATAGGGAACCCTCTTATACTGTTGGTGGGAATGCAAACTAGTACAGCTACCATGGAGAACAGTGTGGAGATTCCTTAAAAAACTGGAAATAGAACTGCCATCCAACCCAGAAATCCCACTGCAGGGCAAACACATTGAGGAAACCAGAATTGAAAGAGACAGAAGTACCCCAATGTTCATCGCAGCACTGTTTACAATAGCTGGGACATGGAAACAACCTAGATGTCCATCGGCAGACGAATGGAAAAGAAAGCTGTGGTAACATATACACAATGGAATATTACTCAGCTATAGACCTAAATCAAATCCCTTATGATTATACAGTGGAAGTGAGAAATAGATTTAAGGGCCTAGATCTGATAGATAGAGTGCCTGATGAACTATGGAATGAGGTTCGTGACATTGTACAGGAGACAGGGATCAAGACCATCCCCATGGAAAAGAAATGCAAAAAAGCAAAATGGCTGTCTGGGGAAGCCTTACAAAGAGCTGTGAAAAGAAGAGAGGTGAAAAGCAAAGGAGAAAAGGAAAGATATAAGGATCTGACTGCAGAGTTCCAGAGAATAGCAAGAAGAGATAAGAAAGCCTTCTTCAGCAATCAATGAAAAGAAATAGAGGAAAAGAACAGAATGGAAAAGACTAGAGATCTCTTCAAGAAAATTAGAGATACCAAGGGAGCATTTCATGCAAAGATGGGCTCGATAAAGGACAGAAATGGTCTGGACCTAACAAAAGCAGAAGATATTAAGAAGAGGTGGCAAGAATACACGGAAGAACTGTACAAAAAAGATCTTCAAGACCCAGATAATCATGATGATGTGATCACTAATCTAGAGCCAGACATCTTGGAAAGTGAAGTCAAGTGGGCCTTAGAAAGCATCACTATAAACAAAGCTAGTGGAGGTGATAGAATCCAGTGGAGCTGTTTCAAATCCTGAAAGATGATGCTGTGAAAGTGCTGCACTCAATATGACAGCAAATTTGGAAAACTCAGCAGTGGCCACAGGACTGGAAAAGGTCCGCTTTCATTCCAATTCCAAAGAAAGGCAATGCCAAAGAATGCTCAAACTACCGCACAATTGCACTCATCTCACATGCTAGTAAAGTAATGCTCAAAATTCTCCAAGCCAGGCTTCAGCAATACGTGAACCATGAACTCCCTGATGTTCAAGCTGGTTTTAGAAAAGGCAGAGGAACCAGAGATCAAATTGCCAACATCCGCTGGATCATGGAAAAAGCAAGAGAGTTCCAGAAAAACATCTATGTCTGCTTTATTGACTATGCCAAAGCCTTTGACTGTGGATCACAATAAACTGTGGAAAATTCTGAAAGAGATGGGAATACCAGACCACCTAACCTACCCTTGAGAAATCTGTATGCAGGTCAGGAAGCAACAGTTAGAACTGGACATGGAACAGCAGACTGGTTCCAAATAGGAAAAGGAGTACGTCAAGGCTGTATATTGTCACCCTGCTTATTTAACTTATATGCAGAGTACATCATGAGAAACGCTGGACTGGAAGAAACACAAGCTGGAATCAAGATTGCCAGGAGAAATATCAATCACCTCAGATATGCAGATGACACCACCCTTATGGCAGAAAGTGAAGAGGAACTAAAAAGCCTCTTGATAAAAGTGAAAGAGGAGAGTGAAAAAGTTGGCTTAAAGCTCAACATTCAGAAAACGAAGATCATGGCATCTGGTCCCATCACTTCATGGCAAATAGATGGGGAAACAGTAGAAACAGTGTCATACTTTAGTTTTGGGGGGCTCCAAAATCACTGCGGATGGTGATTGCAGCCATGAAATTAAAAGACACTTACTCCTTGGAAGAAAAGTTAAGACCAACCTGGATAGTATATTCAAAAGCAGAGACATTACTTTGCCGACTAAGGTCCGTCTAGTCAAGGCTATGGTTTTTCCTGTGGTCATGTATGAATGTGAGAGTTGGACTGTGAAGAAGGCTGAGCACCGAAGAATTGATGCTTTTGAACTGTGGTGTTGGAGAAGACTCTTGAGAGTCCCTTGGACTGCAAGGAGATTCAACCAGTCCATTCTAAAGGAGATCAGCCCTGGGATTTCTTTGGAAGGAATGATGCTAAAGCTGAAGCTCCAGTACTTTGGCCACCTCATGTGAAGAGTTGACTCATTGGAAAAGATTCTGATGCTGGGAGGGATTGGGGGCAGGAGGAGAAGGGGATGACAGAGGATGAGATGGCTGGATGGCATCACAGACTCAATGGGCGTGAGTCTGAGTGAACTCCAGGAGATGGTGATGGACAGGGAGGCCTGGTGTGCTGCGACTCATGGGGTCACAAAGCGTCAGACATGACTGAGCAACTGAACTGAACTGAACTGAACTGAATCAGTTCTAATGAGGTGATGAAACTGGAGCCTATTATTCAGAGTTAGTAAGTCAGAAAGAAAAACATCAATACAGTATATTAACGCATATATATGGTATTTAGAAAGATGGTGTTGATGACCCTACAGGCGAGACAGCAAAAGAGACTCATGTAAAGAACAGACTTTTTCACTCTGGGAGAAGGTGAGAGTGGGATGATTTGAGAGAATAGCATTGAAACATGTATATTACCATATGTGAAATAGATTGCCAGACCAGGTTCGATGCAGGATACAGGGTGCTCAGGGCTGGTGCATTGGGATGACCTTGAGGGATGGGATAGGGAGGGCAGACGGAGGGGGGTTCAGGATGGGGGACACATGTATACCCATGGCTGATTCATGTCAATTTATGGCAAAAACCACTACAATATTATAAAGTAATTAGCCTCCAATGAAGATAAATTAATTAAAAAAAATACAAAGGAGGGAGAAAGGTGGATTACCTGATTGACGAGATGTTAGTAACTACTGAAACTAAGAGTTCCCTGGGGCATACATGGGGGATCACTGCCATATCCTTTCTGCTTTTGTGTGTGTTTGAAAATTTCCACAATAAAAAGTTTAAATTTGAAAAAAAAGACGCATGGTTTACCATGATTTAGGTAGTTTTTGAGATAATTGTTATTTAAGAGAAATAGAACTCAAAGAGTATTATAGGAGGTAGAAACACACAGGAGAAAAAAAAAAACTGGGATACAAACATAAGCTCTTTCCTCCTGAGCTTTGTCAGTTATATTTTAAAATTAAGACAAATGTTTTGTGATAATCTGATACTCAAGAAAATTATATTTAAAACTGGAGGAAGGAAAAGAGACCTAAGTAGAAATGAGGTTTGCACACTTTGTCTGATGTGGTAGGTATTGATCTCAGTAGCTGAGTGCCAAAGAATTGATGCTTTTGAACTGTGGTGTTGGAGAAGACTCTTGAGAGTCCCTTGGACTGCAAGGAGATCCAACCAGTCCATCCTAAAGGAGATCAACCCTGGGATTTCTTTGGAAGAAATGATGCTAAAGCTGAAACTCCAGCACTTTGGCCACCTCATGCGAAGAGTTGACTCATGGGAAAAGACTCTGATGCTGGGAGGGATTAGGGGCAGGAGGAGAAGGGAACGACAGAGGATGAGATGGCTGGATGGCATCACGGACTCGATGGACGTGAGTTTGAGTGAACTCCGGGAGATGGTGATGGACAGGGAGGCCTGGCATGCTGTGATTCATGGGGTCGCAAAGAGTCAGACACGACTGAGCAACTGAATTGAACTGAACTGAGACTCTAAATTATACAACTATGTATATTTCTATATCTATATTTCTATTCTTATATCAATCTTTGTTATCTATATCTATATCATCTATTTCTATATATGAAATACATGAATAGCCTCACTAAATCTATGTAAAGATAGGCTTACACACTGAAAATAAATCAAGATGGCATCCCCAAATTGTTTAATTAACAGCAGGCAAGCAAAATCAAATAAACAGAATCAAAAAAAGAGGAACCAAATAGAAAATATATAATATCATGGTAGATGTAAGAATTAACATATAATAATTGCCTTATGTAAATGTCTTAAGCCTACTAATAAATAGCCAGAAATTACAGAGGAAATAAAAAGAACATATGACCTACATATTATTGCTTAAAGGAAAGTAATTTTTAACTTGATGACAAAATAGATGAAAATAAAAGGATGCTTAAAGATACACCATCAAGTAAGTAGATTTCACAGATGATAAAATTACTAGAGACAAAAGGTAGATGTTACATAATGAGCAAATGATAAATCCACAAGGAAACACTCAGTGATTCTAAATGTTTAGAACTTTCCTTAATGCTATTTCAAAAGTAAACTCAAATTACTTCAAACTATCTCAAATTTCAAATCAGTACCTGATTTAAACATTCTCCTGTTTGTCCACATAAAAGTCATTGTCACTTTTTCTTTGACACTAATAATTATTTTTGTGAAAATTTTTATGAAAGGCATACTCAAATGATAATGTATTTTGCACAACTATGAAAAAGAAAAGAATATACATAAGTTGTGGAAAATTTGTATTTACTTTCTCCCTTTACATGCTCATTACTTGCAGACTTATCCAGAACACTAGTTTTTAGAGCCCAGCACATTAGGTGTCAAAATCTTGGGTTTGTGTACATTTTAACCTGAGGGCAAGCTAGCTGAATCTGCCTTTCTTTTTTGCACCCCTCCCAACCTGCTCACCAATACCCAGGGTGACCATAATACTGGTCCAAGGCAATGGTGCTTTTGGATATCACTCGCTCCTTTTAACTGAAAGTCTGGGAGAGACTTAAATGCAGAATCTGGTATTTTGGCTGCCTGTACTCATGCCTTGAATTAAAAAGGAAGAGAAGAGTGTTTTGTTTTTTTTTTCCTTAGTACAAATTATATCTTACTTTCTATCATCTGATTCCATCAGCTACCAGTTGATGGGTTTACCTGGGGCAACTCATATTGCTACATGTAATTTTACCACTCAGCATTATTAATATTTAATTCTTAATGAACATATTTGACTTATAAAGTCAGCAAATTTGAAATTGTAAATAACTGCTTTTTGTTTTTCTATAGCCTCTTTTGTATCTTTGCCAGTCATATTAGTTAGACTTTTTTCCTTTGTATCACAAGTCTTCTGTGTTTTAGAGTATGTGTCATAAATTACATTAGCCATTCTCCACTTTGCTGGTTTTAATATTACTCTGTGGGTACTTAGTCTTTTAAATGTTCCAGAGAAGTCATCATTTTTCATTTTGATTTGTTGGAGGTGAAATCCATTTACTGAATGAAAAGCCATTCTCAAATCACAACATTTTCTTTGTTCTACTTGTTCAGTTTTGTTACGATAGACAGTAGCAAGAATTTAGAATATTCTGTACACCAAATAATGAAATTAAGGAAAAATGCTGATAAGAAAAATAATTTGAAGTTTAGTAATCTGAAGTTTCTCATCAAGATATAAAAGTTAAAGTATGACAATGAGGACTGTTTCAAATATGCTTAAAAACATGATGTCAATGTGGTTTGGTGGGCCAAAATATAAGGTTTAAAATTAGTATGAAACAGATTCCTTCACTTGGTATTGTTTCTTATTTCAAAAGATAGGTAATGTGCAATTATCTTCTTCAAAAATATTAGAATCAGAAAGAAAAATATTTCAAAGAAATTAAGCTAAATATCTTTGTGATTTTTTTTCATGCCAATGCTTTCATGAAAGGTCAAATATCACAGTGTTATATCTAAACAAATATACTTCTAAAGAGATTATTTTGTTTCTATGTACACTCAAGTATTCTTAGTTTGTGAACTCTTTGTTAATGTGCATTATAAAGAATGAAGCACCCCTTTCAGCTTATTCAGTATCCAGTGTGCACCTTCAGCCACTAACAAACATCATTTAGCATTAGACTGACTTTAAATTATATCAAGAAAAAATTAATATTAAGGGTATTATCAGTTCAGTAAAGAATAAATTGATTTAGTAAAGAAATACTATAAAAATGTGAACATGATATATCAGTTTGAAATATTTTTATTAAAATTGTTCATTTTAAGGAAAAATTGTAGAATACTTTAATACAGAGTATTTTAATCACTTCTGTAATGATATGAGTAATTTTTAAAAATAGATAATGTAAGGTTTTAGATTTACTTCCCTGAAAAGCCATTTATTTAGCTATGTCATAACTGGATGATTAGGTGGCACAGGTTTACCATTAGTTTAAAGAACCACATACCCTCTTTTTCAAGTGAAAAATTAAAAAATATATATTGTATATATACATATACATGTTATATATATGTGTATATTTAAAAAAATTTTGGCCCCCACCACACGGCATGTGGGAATCTGTTCCCCTAACCAGGGTTCAAACTCATGACCCCTGCATTGGAAGTGGAGAGTCTTAACCACTAGACCTCCAGGGAAGTCTCAAATAGAAAATTATATTTTTATAGCTAATCCATATTTCCCATATTTGATGATTTTGGATCTTGGTTGATCTTTATATGTATGTCATTGAAATATAAATTTTACAAAATCCATTTAGTTCCTTGATGAGTAGTTTCAGTTCCCTGATTGTTTCATCCTTTCTTCCCCTTCTATAGATTTATATTGTCTGCTCTTTCCAGCTTGACTGTCTCCTACCACAACCCTCTTCTGATACTATTTTAAAGTAATATCCCTTTCCTATCTCCATTAATGGCCACAATACCACATTGCAATACTTTGTTTATTTGTCTGTGCATGTGTGTGGGAAGATCTCCTGGAAAAGGAAATAGAAATCTACTCCTATATTCTTGCCTGGAGAACCCCAGGGACAGAGGAGCCAAGCAGGCTACAGTTCATGGGGTTGCAATGAGTTGGACTCCACTGAAGCAACGTAGAACAGTGTGTGTGTGTACTTAGTCACCAGTCATGTTTAACTCTGCATTGTCACAGACTGTAGCCTGCCAGGCTTTTCTGTTCATGAAATTCTCCAGGTAAAAATGGAGCATGTTGCCATTTCCTATTCCAGGAGATCTTCCCAACCCAAGGATTGAACACGTGTCTCTTGTACCTCCTGCACTGGCAGATGGATTCTTTACCACTGTGCCAGGTTGGGAAGCCCCACTTATTTGTCTAGGCTGAACTATATAGACCTCACCAGTGTGATAAGAACTGACACATAATAACAACTCCATAAATATTTGTCTAATGAACGAGACTTTGAAATAAATACTTCAGACTATCACTGAACCACTTTTATTTTGAACAAAGCCGAGTGAAATCCTTCAATGCTACAAATACACATGAAGGCAGAAATAAAAGGAATGAACAATCATTGATATCATGCTGGAATGTGCTAGGCAACAATCCAGGTTCTTTGCATATAATATTGTATAATAATATTATACAATATTATTATTGTATAATAATAACATATTATTATTATACAATAATTCTAAAACCCACCTTTAATAAATGAATAGATAAATGGGTAATAGTTTTGGTGTAATTAATTATTAATCTCACCCCTCCCTTACCGAGTTCTTGTTCTCTAATCTCTAAAAAACACCCTCAAATCTATAAAGTTGAAGGCAAAAATAAAGTCATCATGTCAAAAACATACAAATAAAAGATTCTTGGGATAATCTATATGTTGAAAATGATTTCTTGTCCTATGGTAATGTATGAAACTATGTCCTTCTCATACGTATTGAATCATGATTGTAATAGGTAATACATGTGTTTATGATGGATAAAATCCTGAGATGTAGTTACCAATGAATGTAGAGAAGACTCAGAGCAGTCTAGAAAATATTGGGGCTTTTTTGGCCCTACTCACATAACCTCTGTACAAGAGAGCCAGTGTTACCTGTATTTTATCTTGCTGTTATTTTTGTTTGTACGTAGTTTTTTGGTTAACCAGCCTCCTTATACTTCTACCCTATGTCAGATTTCAAACTGTTAGAGAAAAGCAAATCATATTTTTTATTTCTCTTATCAATTTCAATATTTTTTTGTATGCAGAAATGAAGCTGCTGACCCACAATTATCAGTTAAAATTGACTTTTATTCCTAGTGATGGTTTTTGTTGATCCAACATACATTCTCACCTGTTTTGATGAGCAACATGTTAACAAACACAAACATACACATGCGGTGGCTTTGCATGTAGATCATGAGGCCATAGAATGAAGAAGCATATCCGTGGCTGCAGAGATACATAGAGGTATAATCTGGACTGAGCTTAGTTAGCAGAGGATGGGAACCAGGGAAACTAAGTAGCACACACTCTGGTCATAGCTATGCCTAATAAAAACTGGTGAATCACTTACTAATTTTATAAGTCTATGATAGGCTTGTACTTTTATCCTTTTATACAGCTCATGAGGTTCTCATGGCAGGTATACTGGGGTGGTGTGCCATTCCCTCCTCCTGTGGATCATGTTTTATCGGAACACTCTGCCAGGACCTGTCCATCTTGGGTGGCCCTACAAAGCATGGCTCATAGCTTCATTGAATTACACAAGCCCCTTTGCCTCAAGGCAGTGATCCATGAAGGGGATGAATGAGGCAAGGCAAAGGCTAACCGAATTCTGCCAGGAGAATGCACTGGTCATAGCAAAACTCCCTTTTTAATAACACAAAAGATGACTTACACATGGATATCATCAAATCATCAATAACAAAATCAAATTGATTACATCCTTTGTAGCCCAAGATGGAGAAGATGTATACAGTCAGCAAATATAAGACCTGGATCTGACTGTGGCTCAGATCATCAGCTTCTCATAGCAAAATTCAGACTTAAAGTAAAGAAAGCAGGGAAAGCCACTAGGCCAGCCAAGTACAACTTAAATCATACCCCTTATGGATATGCAGTGGAGCTAATGGATGGATTCAAGGGATTAGATCTAGTTAACAGTGTGCCTGAAGAACTATGGATGGTCTGTAATATTGTACAGGAGACAGTGAACAAAACCATCCCAAAGAAAAAGAAAAGCAATAAGGCAAAGTGTTATCTGAGGAGGCTTTATAAATAGCTGAAGAAAGAATAGAAGTGTAAAGCAATAGAGAAATGACAAGGTACATCCAACTAAATGCAGAATTCCAAAGAATAGCAAGGAGAGGCAAGAAGGCCTTCTTCAATGAAAAATTCATAAAACTAGAAGAAAACAACAGAAGAGGAAAGACTAGAGATCTCTTCAGGAAAATTGGAAATATCAAGGGAGCATTTTGCCCAAAGATGGGCATAATAAAGAAGATAAACGGTAGAGACCTAATAGAAGCAGAAGAGATCCAGAAGAGATGGGAAGAATACGTGGAAGAACTGTACAAAAAAGATCTTAATGAATAGGATTACTATGACTGTGTGATCAGTCCCCCAGAACCAGATATTCTGGAGTGTGAAGTCAAGTGGTTAGGAAACACTGCTGTTAATAAAGCTAATGGATGCCATGGAATTCCAGTAGAGCTATTTAAAATCCTAAAAGATGATGCTATCAAAGTGTTGCATTCAATATGTCAACAAATCTGGAAGACCCAGCAGTGGCCACAGGACTAGAAAAGGTCAATCCTTATCCCAGTTCTCAAGAAGAATAGTACTAAAGAATGTGCTAACCATCAGACAATTGCACTTATCTCCCATGCCAGTAAGATCATGCTTAAAATCTTGTATGCTAGGCTTCAGCATTACATGAACCAAGAACTTCCAAATGTCCAAGTTGGATTTATAAAAGGCAGAGGAACCGAAGATCAAATTGCCAACATTTGCGGGATCACAGAGGAAGCAAGGAAATTTCAGAAAAACATCTACCACTATTTCATCGACTATGCTAAAACCTTTGACTATGTGGATCATAACAAACTGTGGAAAGCCCTTAAAGAGGAAGGGAATACCAGACCATCTTACCTGTCTCCTGAGAAAACTCTATGTGGGTCAAGAAGCAACAGTTAGAATGCTGTATGGAACAACTAATTGGTTCAAGATTGAGAAAGGAGTATGACAGGGCTGTCTGCTGTTGCTGTTTGTTTAACCTGTATGCTGGGCACGTCATGAGAAATGCCAGACTAGATGAGTTACAAGCTGAAATCAAGACAGCTGGGAGCAATATCAATAACCTCAGATATGCGGATAACAACACTCTAATGGCAGAAAGTGAAGAGGAACTAAAGAGCTTCTTGATAAGGGTGAGAGGAGAGTGAAAGAACCGGTTTAAAACTAAATATTAAAAAACATAAGATCATGGCATCCAGCCCCATTCAGTTCAGTTCAGTCACTCAGTCGTGTCCGACTCTTTGCAACCCCATGAATCGCAGCACGCCAGGCCTCCCTGTCCATCACCAACTCCTGGAGTTCACTCAGACTCACGTCCATCGAGTCAGTGATGCCATCCAGCCATCTCATCCTGGGTCGTCCCCTTCTCCTCCTGCCCCTAATCCCTCCCAGCATCAGAGTCTTTTCCAATGAGTCAACTCTTCACATGAGGTGGCCAAAGTACTGGAGTTTCAGCTTCAGCATCATTCCCTCCAAAGAAATCCCAGGGTTGATCTCCTTCAGAATGGATTGGTTGGATCTCCTTGAAGTCCAAGGGACTTACTGCATGGCAAACAGAAGGGGTGGAAGTAATGACAGATTTCTTCTTCTTGGGGTCTAAAATCACTGTGGACTGACTGCAGCCATGGTATCAGAAGATTGCTTTGTGGTAAGCAATGACAAACCTAGGCACTGTGTTGAAAAGCAGAGACATTACTCTGTTCAGAAAGGTCCATATAATCAAGGATGTGGTCTTCCCAGTGGTCACATATGTTTGTGAGAGCTGGACCGTAAAGAAGGCAGAGCACCAAAGAATTGATGCCTTTGAAATGTAGTGCTGAAGAAGACTCCTGGAGTCCCTTGGACAGCAGTGAAATCAAATCAGTCCATCTTAAGGAAAATCAATCCTGAATAATCATTGGAAGGACTGATGCTGAAATTGAAGCTCCAGTAGTTTGGTCATCTGATGTAAACAGCTGACTCATTGGAAAAAGTCTCTGATGCTGGGAAAGATTGCGAGCAGAAGGATAAGAGGACATCAGATGATGAGATGGCTAGATGGCATCACTGATGCAATGGACATGAACTTGGGTAAACTTTGGGATATGGTGTAGAACAAGGAGGCCTGGCGCGCTTCAGCCCATGGGATCGCAGAGTCAGACACGACTAGTGACTGAACAAAAACAATGCTAAGTTTAGGACTATAGAGTATAGGGAAATATTATAGAATTTTGCTGTGACATTAATAAATATTTAGAATTATGCAATTGATAAGAAATAGAAGAAAAGCATTCTTATTTTCCTTTAATCTTGCTTAAAGGAAAAGTAACCCCCATGTTGGTTGATACATATATATTTTTTCTCTAAAAATTTATTACGTCTCAGTTAAAGAACAATTAGAACAGCATGTTAGTCTGACCAGAGTTTAAAGCACACTCCTTGTGTTTAGCGTATTTCTAGTTCAATGCATGCACGAATGTCCTTTGAAAGGATCACAGAGAAACCCAGGTCTTTAAATGAGGTTCCTGCCATAAAGAAGCACATCCTCTAACCTGCAACAGGTTCTTTAAATATTTTCTTTAGGTCACTGTACAAAACATAAAGTTATGGAAATCTGAATGTTAAGCAGCAGTTGATGAAAAATGGTAACAGAGGGATGTAAGTATAAATGTACTGTTTATAACAAATGTTACACATGGCTTCCAAATGGATTTTCATAGAGCATGAAATTATATGAAAACTGCTTCCAAATTGTTTGAAATTATTATTTGAGCTTAGATGCCAGCTCAACAGATAATACTCTGAAAAAACAATTATTTGTATGTTAATTCCTTCCTTTTTTGTAACTGACAATTCTGATTAAAGATTTCAACAAATAGGCTTTAGAAGAAAATAGTCTCTAAAGTGTAAACTATAAAATAGTATCTATAAAAAAACAAACCAATCTTTTAAAATAATTCTACTTCTAGCATACTGTTGCTTAATCTAAAAGAGCCCAAATTTCTGTTTATCATTTCCCATTTCTGCAGTTAATCACAACGATAATTGTTGTCACTTATAAGAATTAGAAGCAAACAAAAGTATCTATGATTTTTTATGAACTTATTTATGAAATCATCAATGATAGTCATTTATTGATTTGAGACTCCTTAGAACTGAAAGCAAGCTAGGGAAAGTAGATTTCTTGAGCAATTAAAAATATTAATTCTAATTATAGCATTATGAATAATTTTTCATGAGTTGGTAAATTTTATTAGTGATACAATTTTTTTCTCCCAGTTATATTGGTGAAAGATTGTTGACCATTATAATATCTTTTCTTTATCTGTGTGTGTGCATTTATTAGTGCTTGGTGGAGTCCACCTCTTTGCGACCCCATGGTCTGTAGCCCGCTCCTCTGTCCATGGGATTTACTAGGCAAGAATACTGGAATGAGTAGCCATTCCCTTCTCCAGGGGATTTTCCTGACCTAGGGATTGAACTCGGGTCTCCTGTACTGCAGGTGAATTCTTTTCCATCTGACCCACGCAGGAACCGTATGTGCACGTAGGGTGGAACTGAAGATGACAGAGGTGGATTTAATGGCTCAGGCCAGGTCTTCAGTCATGGCTATCTAAAAGAATCTTCAGACTGTGTTGATACATGCCTCCATTGATTTTTCTTTTGGAAGGTAGACAGGTCAAAAGAAGAGAGGTGAGCAGCAAGTCACAAATTTGGCCTTTTCAATTCAAAATTAAGGTAATTTAGTAAAGGAAGGTTTTGTACCTATTCAAAGGAAATGTGTATCTAGAGGGAAGTTTACTCTTGTAGGATTGTGGATTTTTCTACTTCATTTTTTAATATTCAAAATAACATTTCAGCCAATATCACAAATGGGACATACAATATATATATTTATCAGAAATCTCTAAGTATATTACTTTACTATTTTATAAATGAATCATAGTTTATAGGTTTCAGAATGTGTTAAAGTCACTTAGATTATTTCATTTTCTTTTTCTTAAAGTTAATATGTTTTCTGCATGCTGTTTACCTGCATTATCCTCTTCCTCACCTACGTTCTAATCCATAGCTTGTCCTTATGTATATTCTTGCTTATGCATTCTGCCCAAGAAATATTCTGGAAGAAAAGTGATATGAGCATGTTGAACAAATCTCTATTCTTTCCTTGTAAAGAACAGGTGGAGAGGAGGGATGAGATAAAGGGAGTCTGTTAGGAGTATATCACTTGCGTTTAAATATCTTTCTTTCATCTTTCTAGCATTTATATTATCTTACATTATAATTAATTTTACTTAAAACTCATGGCTTTTGTTTTAGAATGGCATTACATTTTAAGCACCACTACAAACATTTTTATCTTTGCTTAGCATTTGAAAAAGACTGAGAAAGCATTATTTGTGTTTGCCCGTTTCTAATTCACCAAGTTAAGAACTGTGCCATCAGAAAGAAAAGGGACAATGTTAAAATGATCTTTCTCCCCTGATTTTCCAGGGGCTCGAGGCTTGAAGCGTTTTAAACAATACCAATACCTTGCACTGTACAGCCTCAGAGTCTCCCTCTTCCTGGTCTGCAGGGACCAGGTTCAATCGCCTGCGGAGTAAGCATCCAGTCCCCTGTGACAGAAGCTCACAGAGTCCCGTCTAGAGTCTCCGTAATAGCCAATGAGAGTTGTGATGAGAGGTGCAAGGCTTGGGGAACTGGGAATAGTCAGGATTCTTCTGATGCTTTTTTCACTTCCGTTTCATGGTTTTCTCAACAAGAGAGCAGGGATACTATTTGGAATTTGAGTTGAAGAAATGATGAGAGCTCACAGAGTTCCCTGGTCAACTTCCCTTCTCACACAGGTGGATTTGAATAGGGCTCTAATCACTGTGGTGTTTGACTGGTTTCATAATGCTGATCAAAGTTTTAATTTTGTTTGAGAAATGAAAGCTCTACCTTGGGCCAATACCAGTGTAGCAATTAAAATCGACTCCGCTTAAACCAACGGTTTTTAAAAATGTTCTGCTTGTATGTAGGATCCTCTGGGGATCTTACTTTAGTCTCTGGTTGACAGTAAGATGGGCTTCACTGATGAGCTCAGCTTTATCTTTTTATTTCATATATTCTCCAGAAAAATATTTTCCAAGTTAACTGGTTGCTTTATGATACCTTTTTAAGTGGGTTGTCTACTTTATGAAAGTAGACAGGCAAAGTATAAGGCAAATTAAGTGAATATATATATATATATATACATATATATATATATATATATATATATATATATATGCTGCTACTGCTGCTAAGACGCTTCAGTCGTGTCCGACTCTGTGCGACCCCATAGACGGTAGCCCACTAGGCTCCTCTGTCCCTGGGATTCTCCAGGCAAGAATACTGGAGTGGGTTGCCATTTCCTTCTCCAATGCATGAAAGTGAAAAGTGAAAGTGAAGTCGCTCAGTTGTGCCCAACTCTTAGCAACCCCATGGACTGCAGCCTACCAGGCTCCTCCGTTCATGGGATTTTCCAGGCAAGAGTACTGGAGTGGGTTGCCATTGCCTTCTCTGATATATCTATATCTATATCTATCTATCTATATATAGATATCTATCTATCTGTCTATCTATCTATCTATCTATCTATCTATCTATATATCTATATATATATATATACTGACAACATCACATTGACATGAATTTGAATTATATTTTGAATAGTGGAAATTGATCATGCTGACCCATCCATAGATTTTCCAGTATTTGATGCATCCACCTGTTTTCTAGAATGATGTGGTCTACACAGTGTGATTTAAAAAGAAATCCTCTAGGGCTAAAGGCCCCACATAATTTTATCCAACCTGGTGCTAGCAATTACACCAACAGAGGAGCATTCTTTTTGTTCTTAGGTGTCTTAAAAATTCCTGTTTAATGTATCTCTGGGTGGCATAACCTTATAAGCTACCATAAATAATATTTTAAAAAAGATACTGGATGATAGTCTTCTATGGAAAGGTCCTTATAGTCCCTAAATGTTAGATTTCAAGTGAGAAGTCAGCTGTTTGTTATGGGAGAAACAATTGAAGAGAAGAAATGAAAACCAACAAAGGCATAATGCCTATGAATGTTTCTATCCTGTATATGCTGTCTCCTAATCCTCTTGTAGCAAAATGAAAACTTTCATTTGAGAATGCTCTGTGTGAACCAGAATGTGTGTGTGTGTGTGAGTGTGTGTGTATGTAGTAAATCTGTTTCTATATGTGCCCCCCACCCTCCTTTACCCTTGGCAACTGCTAATCTATTCCATGTTTGTCATTTTGGAATGTTATATTAAAAAGAATCATGTAGTATGCAAACTTTTGGGGATTGGCTCTTTTTACTAAGCATAATTCTCTGGAGAATGCTATTTTAGTAGAATCATATAGTATGCAAACTTTGGAGGATTGGCTTTTTTTACTCAAGCATAATTTTCTGGAGACTAGTCCAAATTATTTGTGTATTAATAGTTTGTTTTTCAGAGAAGACAATGGCACTCACTCCAGTACTCTAGCCTGGAAAATCCCATGGACAGAGCAGCCTGGTAGGCTGCAGTCTATGGGGTCGCTAAGAGTCAGACATGACTGAGCAACTTCCCTTTCACTTTTCATTTTCATGCTTTGGAGAAGGAACTGGCAACCCACTCCAGTATTCTTGCCTGGAGAATCCCAGGGACGGGGGAGCCTGGTGGGCTGCCATCTATGGGGTCGCACAGAGTCGGACACGACTGAAGCGACTTAGCAGCAGTTTGTTTTTACTGCTATTCCATGGTATGGATGTACCATGATTTGTTCACCTATTAAAGGTCATCTGAATTGTTTCCATTGTTTCCAGTTTTTGGCTAATACAAATAAAACTGCTATAAACATTCATGAACAGGTTTGTGTGTTAAAGTAAGTCTTCATTTAGTTAAGATATGACAGAGGGCAATTACTGGTCATATGGTAATTGCATGTTTAGCTTTTAAGAAACTGCAAAACAGTTTTCTATAGTGGCTGTTTGTATCCCCACAAGCAGCATATGAGGGATCCAGTTTCTCCACATTTTTGCCAGCATTTGATGTTGCCACAGTATTTTATTTTAGCTATTCTGATAGGTTTATATTGATAGTTGATTATAGTTTTAAACACATTTCCTAATTTCTAAATCATGTAACTTTTTTTTCCACATTCTTGTTTACCCTCAAATATCAACCTTGCTGTCCTTAGTCACTCAGTCATGTTTGACTGTTGTAGCCTGCCAGGCTCCTCTGTCCATGAAGTTTTCCAGATAAGAATACTGGTGTGGGTAGCCATTACCTTCTCCAGGGGATCTTTCCAACCCAGGGATCTAACCCAGGTCTCTGGAATTGCAGGAAGATTCCTTACTGTTTGAGCCACCAAGGAGGCTTAGGGAAATATGTTGTGTCTGTATGTGTGTGTGTGTGTATCACATTTTCTAACTAGACTATTCATGTTTTGGTATTTGTGTATAATACTTTTGATGCTTGTGTGCTAATTTGCGTTCAGTTCAGTTCAGTTCAGTCGCTCAGCCATCTCCGACTCTTTGCGACCCCATGAATGGCAGCACGCCAGGCCTCCCTGTCCATCATGAACTACCGGAGTTCACTCAAACTCATGTCCATCGAGTTGGTGATGCCATACAGCCATCTCATCCTCTGTCATCCCCTTCTCTTCCTGCCCTCAATCCCTCCCAGAATCAGGGTCTTTTCCAATGAGTTAGCACTTCGCATGAGGTGGCCAAAGTATTGGAGTTTCAGCTTTGGCATCAGTCCTTCCAGTGAACACCCAGGACTGATCTCCTTTAGTATGGACTGATTGGATCTCCTTGCAGTCCAAGGGACTCTCAAGAGTCTTCTCCAACACCACAGCTCAAAAGCATCAATTCTTTGGCACTCAGCTTTTGTCACAGTCCAGCTCTCACATCCATAAATGACCACTAGAAAAACCATAGCCTTGACTAGATGGACCTTTGCTGGCAAAGTAATGTCTCTGCTTTTGAACATACTATCTAGGTTGGTCATAACTTTCCTTCCAAGGAGTAAGCGTCTTTTAATTGCATGGCTGCAGTCACCATCTGCAGTGATTTTGGAGCCCCCTCGAAAATAAAGTCTGACACCATTTCCACTCTTTCCCCATCTATTTGCCATGAAGTGATGGGACCAGATGCCATGATCTTCATTTTCTGAATGTTGAGCTTTAAGCCAACTTTTTCACTCTCCGCTTTCACTTTCATCAAGAGGCTTTTGAGTTCCTCTTCACTTTCTGCCATAAGGGTGGTGTCATATGCATATCTGAGGTTATTGATGTTTCTCCTGGCAATCTTGATTCCAGCTTGTGCTTCCTCCAGCCCCGTGTTTCTCATGATGTATTCTTCATATAATTTGCTTTATATATTGATAAATTCTAGTTGCTAATATTTTGTTAAGATGTTTATATTTATAATCAGAGGGATACTGTACTCTTATTTTCTTTGATTATAGTATCTTTATCTGCTTCTGTTCTGAAGGTTAATACCAACTTCATAATATCAATTGAGAATTCTTCCTTCTTCTAGTATCTGGAAGCAAGGCATCTTCTGATGTTCTTACAATGAATCAAAACACTTATGTGTGACTTTCTGAATGTTTATCCTTGAGAGAATAGGTATGTGTGTGTGTGTGTGTGTGTGTGTGTGTGTGTATGTATTTATATGTGTGTATATATAGTGAGCCTGTTTCTGAACATGACTTTATAGGGTTTTTCAATAAGATGCTAGTAGCTTGAGCTATTTTAAAAGTATCTCGAGAATGAATAGGAAAATTACTGTATGTGAATTCTTACTGTATGACTAAGAAGAAAGGAAGGTGAATATTTTATTACTGATTTTCAGTAATAGAGAACTATTCCACAGTGTTTTATGTTATGCCTCTTATTGATCAGGACACTCCACAGAAATATCTAGATTGCTTTGAGATTGTCTCCCCAGAGAGAAATAGCCCAGGATAAGGCAATAATCCATAAGGGATGATGTTGCCTCTTTCTGCCTATAAATGGCGTTGGAATTTTGACTGCAATTGTCTAGTAGGGTCCAATTAAGCCAGATGATTGTATGTAACACTTGGATAGGTTTTTATAGTTTAGAACTTCATGGAGAAAACAATGAAATGATAGTTGATGGAAAGTGAAACAACACTTTGAAATGTGAACAATAAATGCTGTGATTCTAAATATAATTCCTTAAAAGTTATTATAAGAAAAAGTGAATATACATGTATAATGTCCTTATCAGTTCAGTTCAGTCGCTCAGTCATGTCTGACTCTTTGCAACCCCATGAACCAGGGGGGGGCCAGGACTCCCTGTCCATCACCAACTCCTGGAGTCTACCCAAACTCATGTCCATCAAGTCAGTGATGAACTTCCAGAGGTTCAAGCTGGTTTTAGAAAAGGCAGAGGAACCAGAGATCAAATTGCCAACATCTGCTGGATCATCAAAAAAGCAAGAGAGTTCCAGAAAAACATCTGTTTCTGCTTTATTGACTATGCCAAAGCCTTTGACTGTGTGGACCACAATAAACTGTGGAAAATTCTGAAAGAGATGGGACTACCAGACCACCTGACCTGCCTCTTGAGAAACCTATATGCAGGTCAAGAAGCAACAATTAGAACTGGACATGAAACAACAAACTGGTTCCAAATAGGAAAAGGAGTACGTCAAGGCTGTATATGTCGTTATACTAATCTCTAATTTTTTCCTAGCTAAAAAATTGATGAGAACCTTGAGACTGCTGTAGAAATTTCTCTGTTCTAGGCTGGATTTACCTTCCCTGCATTATTCATATTCTGCTCATACTTATATAATATCCCATCATGTAGTGTTCCTTCTTGTTTTATTCTGAGTTTTGTTCTTTTTTCTTTGGTTTTGCTTGATTGTATTAGAATTTTTTTTATTATTTTTGGACCTATTCATATATTTGGAGATGCTTGTTAATATAATTTAATATGCATTGTCTTTATTTCATATGATATGCTAAAGATGTTTTGTATTCTTCCAACAAAAATATTCTGAACAAACTCTCCTAGATTGTATTCCACAGAACACTATCCTCATAAAATATTCCACATCCATTATAAGAAAAAATGTTATTAAAAAGCAAATAATAAACTTAACACTGAGCTTGAAATTGTTGATACAAGGTAAAAAGGGGAATTTCTTGTGTGAATAAAATTTAAATTCCTAGGTTATTCCTAGATTAAAATTCCTGGACATCTATCTGGTGATAATACTCAAGTGTTTTATTTTAAAAATATATTTTTTCCCTTAAATCCATATAGAGTCCCGGGAACCTAATGTGAAATTGTGAGATTAAAATTTTTAATACTAATTATGATAAAATGAGAAAAACCATTGAAGATATAGTCTTGCCAAACTTGGTCAGTTTCTAAGGGTTTTACCTCAGTGGGCTAAAAAAAAAGGGGGGGGGGTAGTTTAGAGTACTCTAAAAAAGGGCTAGTTTGCAAACAGACATGAACTACTTGTTACTATAAGAATTTTCTCTAAATTCACTGTTTGGCTCAAGATAGGTGGCTTTTCAACGTAATCTATTATAAGCAATGTTGTTGCTCAGTTGCTCAGTCATGTCTGACTCTTTGTGAACCAATGGACTGCAGCAGAGCAGGTTTACCTGTCCTTCACCATCTCCCAGAGTTTGCTCAAATTAATGTCCATTGAGTCAGTGATGCCATCCAAGCCTCTTGCCCTCTGTCATCACCTTCTCCTCCTGCCTTCAATCTTTCCCAGCATCAGGGTCTTTTCTAAGGAGTCAGCTCTTCACATCAGGTGGCCAAAGTATTGGAGCTTCAGCTTCAGCATCAGTCCTTATATTGAATATTCAGTGTTAATTTCCTTTAGGATTGACTGGTTTAATCTCCTTGCAGTTCAAGGGACTCTCAAGAGTCTTCTCCAAAACCACAGTTCAAAAGCATTAATTCTTTGGCACTCAGCTTTCTTTATGATCCAACTGTCATATCCATACATGACTACTGGAAAAACTATAGCCTTGACTAATGGACATTTGTTGGCAAAGTAATATATCTGCTTTTTAATATGCTGTCCAGGTTTGTCATAGCTTTTCTTCCAAGGAGCAAGTGTCTTAATTTTATGGGTGCAGTCACCATCTACAGTGATTTTGGAGACCAAGAAAATAAAGTCTGTCACTGTTTCCATTGTTTCCCCATCTATTTGCCATGAAGTGATGGGACTGGATGCCATGATCTTAGTTTTTTGAATGTTGAGTTTTAAGCCAGCTTTTTCACTCTCCTCTTTCACTTTCTTCAAGAGGAACTGTTCATCTTCACTTTCTGCCATAAGGATGGTGCCATCCACATATCTGAGGTTATTGATATTTTTCCCTGCAACTTGATTCCAGCTTGCACTTCATCCAGCCTGGCCTATCACATGATGTACTCTGCATATAAGTTAAATAAGCAGAGTGACAATATATAGCCTTGACGTACTCCTTTCCTAATTTTGTACCAGTCCATTATTCCATGTTCAGTTCTAACTGTTATTTCTTGACCTGCATACAGGTTTCGTAGGAGGCAACAGATAATGTTGAGGCTATTATAAAAGTAATAGTTTAAGAAATTGAGTCTCCAAACCTAACAATTCCAAATAGCTAAATACTTTCCCCTCTTTCCTTCTTTTTTCAATTAATTTATTTTAATTTGAGGATAATTACAATATTGTGATCATTTTTGCCATACAATGACATGAATCAGCCATGGGTGCTCATGTGTCACCCTATCCATCCTGAACCTCCCTCCAACCTCCCTCCCCACCCCATCCCTCTGGGTTGGCCCAGAGCACCATCTTTGAGTGCCTTGCTTCATGCATCAAACTTGCACTGGTCACCTATTTTACATATGGTAATATATATGTTTTAATGCTATTTTTTCAAATCATCCTACCCTTGCCTTCTCTCACAGAGTCCAAAAGTCTGTTCTTTACATCTGTGTCTCTTTTGCTGTCTTGCATATAGGATCATTGTTACCATCTTTCTAAATTCCATATATATGCGTTAATATATAGTGTTTTGGAGAAGGAAATGGCAACCCACTCCAGTGTTCTTGCCTGGAAAATCCCAGGGATGGGATAGCCTGGTAGGCTGCCGTCTATGGGGTTGTACAGAGTCGGACACGACTAAAGCTACTTAGCAGCAGCAGCAGCAGCATATAGTGTTTGTATAACTTCACTCTGTATAATAGGTTCCTGTCTCATTCACCTCACTGGAACTGACTCAAATGCATTCCTTTTTCTAGCTGAGTACTACTCCATTGTGTATACATACCACAACTTCCTTATCCATTCTTCTGCTGATGGACATCTGGGTTAGTTCCATGTCCTAGCTATTGTAAACAGTGCTTCAATGAATATTGGAGTCAATGTGTCTCTTTCAATTCTGATTTCCTTGGTGTGTATGCCCAGCAGTGGGATTGCTGGGTCATATGGCAGTTCTATTCCCAGTTTTTTAAGGAGTCTTCACACAGTTCTCCATAGTGGCTCTATCAGTTTGCATTCTCACCAACAATGTATGAGGGTTCCCTTTTCTCCACACCCTCTCCACCATTTATTGCTTGTAGATTTTTTGATGATGGCCATTCTGACCAGTGTGAGATGATACCTCATTGTGGTTTTGATGTGCATTTCTCTGATAATAAATGATGTTGAGCAGCTTATCATGTGTTTATTAGCCATCTGTATGTCTTCTTTGGAGAAATGTCTGTCTAGTTCTTTTGCAAATTTTTGATTGGGTTTTCATTTTTCTGGTAGCAAGCTGCATGAGCTGCTTGTATATTTTGGAGATTAATTATTTATCAGTTGTTTCATTTGCTATTATTTTCTCCCATTTTGAAGGTTGCCTTTTCATCTTGCTCATAGTTTCCTTTGTTGTGAAAAGCTTTTACACTTAATTAGGTCCCATTTGTTTATTTTTCTTTTTATTTCCATTGTAAGGTATAGTTCAGGCTGAGGCAGAAAAGGAAAGACGACCTCAACAGAAGTAGGTTACCTTTATTCAGGCAAGGAGGGGTGACAGCCGGCCTAACGACCAGGTTGAACGCCAAGAGGGATCAGACTCCATATTTATAGGAAGGTTTGTGGAAGCCATAAGGGAAATGTAAATCAGGCATGATGTTTCTGGTATTCTTTAGTTGAGATGACATTTGTAGTTGGGCAGGGGGTGATAAGTCTTCTAGGCAGGTGTAGGGGGTGGAAGATTTCTGGCCAGGGCATGATAAGTCCCAGATAGATGTAACTGGCCTGGAGCATCAGGGCAGGACCAAAAGTCCTGTTTTGTTTTTTTCTGAAGTTAGATAATTCAGCAAGGGCCTTTGAGACTGTGTTTTCTTTTCTAGGCCCAAAGACTCCTTCATCCATTACTCTGGAAGGTGGGTCATAAAGGATCTTGTGATTTATGTTAGAGAGTGTTCTGCCTATTTTTCCTCTAAGAGTTTTATAGTTTCTGGTTTTACATTTAGATCTTTAATCCATTTTGAGTTTATTTTTGTGTATGGTGTTAGAAAGTGTTCTAGTTTCATTCTGTTACTTATGGTTGACCTGTTTTCCCAGCACCACTTGTTAAAGAGACTGTCTTTTCTCCATTGTAGTTTTATGCCTTCTTTGTCAAATATAAGGTGCCCATAAGTGTGTGGATTTATCTCTGGACTTTCTATTTTGTTCTGTTGACCTATATTTCTATCTTTGTGCCAGTACCATACTTTCTTGATGACTGTAGCTTTATAGTATAGCCTGAAGTTAGGAAGGTTGATTCTTCCAGTTCCATTCTTTCTCAAGGTGCTTTGGCTAGTCAAAGTTTTTTTGTGTGTTTCCATACAAACTGTGAAATTATTTGTTCTAGTTCTGTGAAAAATACTGTTGGTAGCTTGATAGGGATTGATTGGATTTATAGATTATTTTGGGTAGTATACTCATTTTCAATATATTGATTCCTCCAATCCACACACATGGTTTGTTTCTTCATCTATTTGTGTCATTTTTTATTTCTTTCATCAGTCTTTTATAGTTTTCTATATATAGATCTTTTGTTTGTTTAGATAAATAACTTTTTTAAAAGATCGTAAGCAAGAGGTGGAACAAAGCAGATTTGGTAAATTGACATATTTATTTTCAATCAGTTTCATTTCCTAAAATTACTTTGAATAAGTTTGCAACTTTCCACAAATACAAGATATAGCAGTATCTGAAGAGTAAAGGAAGGAATTTCCTACTAAGTGATTTGTGAGCTGAAATCTAAAGGGTGAGGAAACGTTTCCTTGGCTAAAGAATGGTGTGTGAGGAGGAAGCCCTACAAAGATCTTGTGGGAATTGGAGCAGTCATGTCCAACTCTTTGTGATGCCATGGACTGTAGCCTGAGAGGCTCCTCTGTTCATGGAATTTTCCAGGCAAGAATACTGAAGTGAGTTGCCATTTCCTGCTCCAGGGGATCTTCCTGACCTAGAGATCTAACTCGTGTCTCTTGGATTGCATACACTGTCAGATGGATTCTTACCATGGTGTAGCCTGGGAAGCCCTGGAGCATTGTGTTTAATGACCTGAAATTAAGTGGTGTTGCTGTCAGCAGAGACTGGGGTGGGATCCTGGTGTGGGATGAGATTGAGAAGTGAGTATGACCAAGACGATACAACCTTTAAGGACGTGTTAAAATTGTTTTCTAATCCTAAGAACAATGGAAAGGTTTTCTTAATTTTTAAAAGGTGGTGGGGGTGGTATTCAATTACATTCTAAAAAGATACTTCTAGCATCAGTAGGGAGACTCCTCAGGAGGAAACAAGAAGGCAGGGAGGACAGTTAAAATTGGAATTGCGCTAGGAAGAGTAAGATATTTGGTGCCTTATACTTCAAATGGAAAGGAATGGGTAGCTCTTTTAGGGCTCTAGAGTGGTTAAAATTGACAGGAAAACTGATGGTGCTGTTAATGAAACAGAGACATCAGGAGAGGATCAGGTGTTAATAGAGCTGTAATCATAACTGAGATTGTTCAACATCCACTGGATCATGGAAAAAGCAAGAGAGTTCCAGAAAAACATCTATTTCTGCTTTATTGACTATGCCAAAGCCTTTGACTGTGTGGATCACAATAAACTGTGGAAAATTCTTCAAGAGATGGGAATACCAAACCACCTGACCTGCCTCTTGAGAAACCTATATGCAGGTAAGGAAGCAACAGTTACAACTGGACATGGGACAACAGACTGGTTCCAAATAGGAAAAGGAGGATGTCAAGGCTGTATATTGTCACCCTGCTTATTTAACTTCTATGCAGAGTACATCATGAGAAACGCTGGGCTGGAAGAAGCACAAGCTGGAAACAAGATTGCCGGGAGAAACATCAATAACCTCAGATATGCAGATGACACCACCCTTATGGCAGAAAGTGAAGAGGAACTTGAAAGCCTCTTGAAGAAAGTGAAAGAGGAGCGTGAAAAAGTTGGCTTAAAGCTCAACATTCAGAAAACGAAGATCATGACATCTGGTCCCATCACTTCATGGCAAATAGATGGGGAAACAGTGGAAATGGTGTAAGACTTTATTTTTCTGGGCTCCAAAATCACTGCAGATGGTGATTGCAGCCATGAAATTAAAAGATACTTACTCCTTGGAAGGAAAGTTATGACCAACCTAGATAGCATATTGAAAAGCAGAGACATTACTTTGCTGACTAAGGTCCGTCTAGTCAAGGCTGTTTTTCCAGTGGTCATGTATGGATGTGAGAGTTGGACTGTGAAGAAGGCTGAGTGCTGAAGAATTGATGCTTTTGAACTGTGGTGTTGGAGAAGACTCTTGAGAGTCCCTTGGACTGCAAGGAGATCCAACCAGTCCATCCTAAAGGACACCAGTCCATCCTAAAGGACACCAGTCCTGAGTGTTCATTGGAAGGACTGACACCAAAGCTGAAACTCCAATACTTTGGCCACCATGCGAAGAGTTGACTCATTGGAAAAGACCCTGATGCTGGGAGGGATTGGGGGCAGGAGGAGAAGGGGACAACAGAGGATGAGATGGCTGGATGGCATCACTGACTTGATGCACATGAGTTTGGGTGAACTCTGGGAGTTGGTGATGGACAGGGAGGCCTGGCATGCTGCGATTCATGGGCTTGCAAAAAGTCAGACATGACCTAGTGACTGAACTGAACTGAAAAAGAGCAGAGAGAGAAGAGAATGCATCCTCTGAACAAGTTTTAGGAAATTCTAGACCTCAGTGTCTATGCAGTGGGGGATAAGCCTGCAAGAAACTCCACCGTAGTAGGCAAAGTTGGAGGAGGCAACTTGGGGATTTAAGTTTCTCAGCAGCTCAGGAAAAAAATGTGCTCAGCTGTGTGCTGCCAGAAGGGTCTTTGGTGTCATAAGATGAAATCATCTATATATTTAGCAAGAGGCCTTTTATTAGAGAAGAGAAAATCTAGACTAAAGTGGAATGAATGCTAAGTGAAGAAATTGGATACTGAAACAGAAATTTAGAGACCCCTTTGAGATGCTGATCATTAAAAATAAGGCAAAAATTAGGGTGGTATTTAGGGACAGGGATTCAAATGTGCCCTTTATTATGAACCTATTTCTTGTTATGTGATGTAGTAAATTTTGTAAACCATTAAGGTACTTATCTTGTAGACTTTTTTTCTTTTGAATATTACCACTAATGTCCAATCTAATTTCTAAAGAGGAAAAAATTATCTTCTAAGATTTCTGTGTCAGTCTGGGCATTTGCTGATGAGCCCAGTAGTGCATAACTTTAATTAACATTATCATTTTTCTCAAGTGATTCAATTACAAAGTGTATTAATACCATTTATATGATGTATTTTAATTTAATTCTATACCATTAACTGGGAAATGTACCAATTTGCCAATAACTTATTTGTCCTGTAAAAAGACCAAGACTGATAGTGTTTACCTACAAAATAACTTGGTTCATTGTAACTTGGAGTTACAGAGTAATTGAAAATCTACATTAGAAAGGTTTAAATGGTCTGTGAGAATCTTTTCTATATTATGACCTGAGAGTTAGTGAATACCCTTTAATAGAATTATTTGTATTGTTACATGATTTCTGTGTTGTAGTACGATAATAATTCTTTTGTTTTTCTCTATTTTCAGAGAAAGTACATTTATATTTTTATTAAAATATTATTTCACTTGGAATATAAATAAAATATTTCAAAATTAAAGGAAGTGGAGCATGAAATGTTTTGGCTGAAATTTATAAACATTAAAGTTAGCACTTCAATAATTAATATGTTTTTACATATGATCTCAAAGTTTATTATAATTGTTATTTGGTTCTTCAAGGATTATAAAAAGAGGCACATAATTAAGAGGGAAAAAGTTAATTGCTATTTTTTTCCCACTGTGAAAATTTCCCTAATTGGAAGTTATAAGATGTTTCAATCAGGTTGAATTTATTAGCAGAAATTTAAGTTTAGTAGAAATATAAGAGGAAGTGAAACTCTATTGATGGTATTTTATTTTGGAGAGGAGTGATCAAAATATGAAGGGAATAAATAATACAAAGATATTTTGTGTAAATTTATGTCATCAAACAAATTATTTTGAACTTAAAATTTAATCCACTTTTTGTTTCTTTATAAAAATGTCTTTTTATCCCAAGCACTGTGCTTTATAACTTTTAACTTAGGAATCTATTCATTGACTAGAAATCACAACCCATTCCCAATACTTTTCCTAGTCTGAGTAATTGCCTTTTATGAAAATGTGGCTGTCACCTTTATTGAATTAGTTATAAAGTTTGCTTAGATGCCAAACATTATTCAACATGTATTGGATATTCCAAGTGCTATGCAGTGTTACTAAGTCACATACATATATTTGAAAAGTTTAGTTTCTAAAAAGTAAAATAGACATTGAAGTAGTACCTTGATTCAGTTAAGGTTACATATGCTCTTATAAGTATATTTGCAAGTTACAAGGGGGAGGTGGGTCAGAGAAGACAGGTCACAGGAAGTGTTAGCCAGATGATAGGAAAAGTAATCAATAAAGTTTCAGAGAAAAGATAATCCTTCAAGTGAGTTTTGACAGATGACCATGAGTCCCATAAAAATAAGACTAAGGTAAAGAGGGAACGGGTACCACCACCACCAAGAACTGTGTCAATGAAGATAGAGAGCTGGTAGCATCTTGTGTCAGTCCAATAATTGCCAGTTGTGTGATGTAGCTGGAGAGTGTGATCGGAGCACAGGGGCCCACTTGTGTGATGTAGCTGGAGAGTGTGATCGGAGCACAGGGGCCCAGTTGTGTGATGTAGCTGGAGAGTGTGATCGGAGCACAGGGGCCCACTTGTGTGATGTAGCTGGAGAGTGTGATCGGAGCACAGGGGCCCACTTGTGTGATGTAGCTGGAGAGTGTGATTGGAGCACAGGGGCCCACTTGTGTGATGTAGCTGGAGAGTGTGATCGGAGCACAGGGGCCCAGTTGTGTGATGTAGCTGGAGAGTGTGATCGGAGCACAGGGGCCCAGTTGTGTGATGTAGCTGGAGAGTGTGATCGGAGCACAGGGGCCCACTTGTGTGATGTAGCTGGAGAGTGTGACTGGAGCACACCTGTCACAGGGCACAGGGGCCCAAGCATGCAGAGAGGGTGGAAGATCTTTCTCAGGCGAGTGTATTCTGTACCCTATAGAATGGCAAGCTGTTGAGGAGTTATAATCACTTCATAGGAAGTAGACAGGGAAACAGTGGAAACAGTGTCAGACTTTATTTTTTGTGGCTCCAAAATCACTGCAGATGGTGATTGCAGCCATGAAATTAAAAGACACTTACTCCTTGGAAGGAAAGTTATGACCAACCTAGATAGCATATTCAAAAGCAGAGACATTAGTTTGCCAACAAAGGTCCATCTAGTCAAGGCTATGGCTTTTCCAGTGATCATGTATGGATGTGAGAGTTGGACTGTGAAGAAAGCTGAGTGCCGAAGAATTGATGCTTTTGAACTGTGGTGTTGGAGAAGACTCTTGAGAGTCCCCTGGACTGCAAGGAGATCCAACCAGTCCATCCTAAAGAAGATCAATCCTGGGTGTTCATTGGAAGGACTGATGCTAAAGCTGAAACTCCAGTACTTTGGCCACCTCATGCAAAGAGTTGATCATTGGAAAAGACTCTGATGCTGGGAGGGATTGGGGGCAGGAGGAGAAGGGGATGACAGAGGATGAGAAGGCTGGATGGCATCACCGACTTGATGGACAAGAGTTTGGGTGAACTCCGGGAGTTGGTGATGGACAGGGAGGCCTGGCATGGTGCAATTCATGGGGCTGCAAAGAGTCAGACATGACTGAGCAACTGAACTGAGCTGAACTGAACTGAATCTGGGAAATGTCATGATAAAATTTAGACTTTAGAGATACTCTTGGGCAGATAAGTAGTGGAAGTTGTGAAAGTCAAAGATCAATTAGGAGTCCACTATAGTACTGCATTTAGCTTCCCAGGTTGCTCAGCTGTAAAGAATCAGTCTGCAGTGCAGGAGATGCGGGTTTGATCCCTGGGTGGAAAGATCCCCTGAGGAGGAAATGGCAATCCACTCCAGTAATTTTGCCCAGAAAAATCCCATTAACAGAGGATCCTGGCAGCCTATAGTCTATGAGGTCACAAAAGAGTCAGACACAACTGAGTGACTAAACAATAACAAATAGTACCGCATAGGGGAGATAATGTGATTTGAGGAAAAAAAGTGGCTGCGAGTAAGCACAGATAGGACAGATCAGAGACTGATAAGGAAATATATTCTTCAGAATTTACTAATTGATTAAATACATGGGGAGAAAGAGACCTTTAGAATTTTGAAAGTGTAGATTTCTCCAAAGGGAATATAGGGAAAGAAGCATGTTCATTGTAAAAATATGGAGAGGGGTTGTACCTAATAGATTCATTATTTTGTGTACCCTTGAGTTTAAGCTAGATGTCAAGTAGTCAGCTGCATATTTAAGTCTGGCATTCAATGGTCTATTCCAGATGGAGATATAGTTAAGAGGATATATTGAGTGTTTATGATGTCAAACATTATGAAAAGTGTATTAATTCATTTATTCCTCATGCAAATCATATAACACAGATAGTATTATTATCATCTTCATTTCACAAGTGAGGGAACATAGGTACACACTGTGGCTCAGCCCTCAGCTAGTAAGGAGGCAGCAGCAGGATTCAGATCCAGCCATCCTGGGTCCAGAACCCAGACCCTGAACTACCATGCTGCACTGCTTTTCCAGCATCTGAATCCCTCTTTCATGGAAAGAAGCTTCCTGGGAATTTAAAATTTAATGGCAATGTCCAATATTCTATCATTTCAACCCAGGTCATTCAAAATGATTTTCTTTTTCATGATAATCATTTATCTCAATGTGATATTTAACCTTAAATTTCTCTTTTAAAATTCTATATTCCTATTTTTAAAAATCAGTCCCATAGACACACTGATTAACCTGTAGCATATTTGATTCATTCCATTTTCTTCTCTCCCACATTCAATGAATCCTGAGCCCAATCAATCCTTTCTCATCTGGCTTCTAACTATGCATTCTGTAACAGTTACCTTAATTCATAACCTCATTATTTCTTTCCTGGACTATTCTGATAGCCTCTAAATTGTCTTTTTACCTTCAGTATTTCCTTGCTACAAATTTATCACATATACTATAGCCTATAGTAGAACTCAAAAGCCTTTAGTTCCATGAAGTTATTTATGATGTTATGCATAGATCATAAAGGCCTTAAAGACAAGGACTATTTTTTATTTCCTTATCCCCAATGCCCATCACAATTATTCAGACATAGTAAATTCATGATAAGATTTTACTGAATAGGTGGGTACATGGATGTGATCTCTTTCTGTTTTCTGCACTGGTAATATTTTCTAGTATTATATATTACATATAAAAAATTCTATGAGAAAAGATTATGTCACTTATCATTAAATTAACTAAAAATTATATAGCATAATGTGCTTCCTATACCAGAGTGCAATACATAATTGCTGACTGGATGGATTATTAAATCAATTAAACAACTATAGATAATAATAGAATGCTAGTAAGAAGAAAATGCCAATTCTCATCAACTACTAAATAATGTGTATCTAAAACTTAATAAAAATTATATATGGGTACTAAAGAAAAATATCTATAAAATATATTTGTTTGCATTTATTATACAATTCAGAAGCATTTGAGTTATTATTTCTTTCATATCTTATAGTCAAATTCACATTTCTAAATTAATTATGTCTCAAAACATGCCTTTAGCAGGCAGACCATATCTGTTTAAATGTAGAAAAATAAAAGTAATAAAAAAATTCTATTTTTTTTGGGGGGGGGTGCCACATCGCACAGCTTGCAGGAGCTTAGTTTCCTGACCAGGGATCAAAACAAGGCCCATGGCAGTTAAGGTACTTAGTTCTAACACTGGACCATTAGGGAATTCTCTGAAATTTAATTTTTATATGCTTCTAATCCAATGCTCCAGTCAGAACTGATGTTCAATAGTAATTTTTTTTGACAAAGCATGTTGAAATAAACATTTGATTTGTTGGAAAATATTTTAGATATAATTTATCTGAATTATATCAGTATTTAAAGTTGTTGTAGCTAAGATGTGGAAATATCTGTTAAGAAATAATACAATCTAGTATATAGGTAACTGGCTGAATGTTACTTCTTGAATTAACGTCAACATGAAGGCCAAAGTGCTATTTTCCTCGGTATTATTTGAGTTTACATTTTAGTTAGAGGCAACTCTTGAGAGTCCTTTGGACTACAAGGAGATCCAACCAGTCCATTCTGAAGGAGATCAGCCCTGGGATTTCTTTGGAAGGAATGATGCTGAAGCTGAAACTCCAGTACTTTGGCCACTTCATGCGAAGAGTTGACTCATTGGAAAAGACTCTGATGCTGGGAGGGATTGGGGGCAGGAGGAGAAGGGGACGACAGAGCATAAGATGGCTGGATGGCATCACAGACTCGATGGATGCGAATCTGAGTGAACTCTGGGAGTTGGTGATGGACAGGGAGGCTGGCGTGCTGCGATTCATGGGGTCGCAAAGAGTTGGACACGACTGAGCCACTGAACTGAACTGAATATGTGAAAAAGTGGAAGATATTAATTGAATATGACATGCAGACAATGGGCCTATGAGGATGTTGGGGAAGAAAGATTCTCTGATGCCCTCTTAGAGTCTCAGGCTGACATAAAACTAATTAACAGGAAAAAAGCATGCACAATTAAAAAAAAATTACACGAAACATGGGAACCTTCACAGGAGACTGGAGACAGAAAACAGTGACCATGGCAAAGCGTTTCTGACTTTCAGGTAAAGATGATCCTGTTTTCTTATTTTAGATTAGATCACATGCTGTAAGTTCCTTCAAGGAGAAAGAAAAGAAAGATGAAATGTACAAATGATTCATTCAATGACCACATTCAGCATCTCAAGAAATATTAAAGGATTTGGATGAAAAGGTAAATGTAATGATGAAATCTAATAAGAATTAATATTTGTTGTATTAATTAAAAATATCTGCTTTTGAGGAGCCATAATTCAGAGTAGCACACGTGAAAGGAAATTAAGGTAAAGAGTTTTTATAGGCTCAATGAGTCAACCTTTTGTTGTTATTGGAGTATAGTTGATTTACATTGTTGTATTAGTTTCAGTTGTACAGCAAATTGAATCAGTCATACATTTTGTTGTTTTTCTTTAGTCATAGGGCTTCCCTGGTAGCTCAGCTGATAAAGAATCTGCCTGCAATGCAGGAGATCCCGATTCGATTCCTGGGTCAGGAAAATCCCCTGGAGAAGGTATAAGCTACCTCTCCAGTATTCTTGGGTTTCCCTGGTGGCTCAGATGGTAAAGAGTCCGCCTGCAATGCTGGAGAACTGGATTCGATCCCTGGGTTGGGCAGATCCCCTGGAGGAGGGCATGGCAACCCACTGCCGTATTCTTGCCTAGAGAATCCCCATAGACAGAGGAGCCTGGCAGGCTACAGTCCATGGGGTCCCTAAGAGTCGGACAAGACTGAGTTTAGTCATGAAGTTATATCTGACTCTTCTGTGACACCATGGACTATAGCCCAGCAGACTCCTTTGTCCATGGGATGTCCGTGTAAGAATGCTGCAGTTGTTTGCCATTCCCTTTTTCAGGGGATCTTCCAGACTCAGGGATCGAACTGTGTCTCTTACATTGGCAGGTGGATTCTTTACCACTGAGCCACCAGAAAAGCCCATATATATATACGTATCCACTCTTTTTTAGATTATTTTCCCTAGGAGCCTGGTGGGCTGCAGTCCATGTGGTCTCTGAGAGTCGGACACGACTGAGTGACTTCACTTTCACTTTTCACTTTCACACATTGGAGAAGGAAATGGCAACCCACTCCAGTGTTCTTGCCTGGAGAATCCCAGGGACGGGGAGCCTGGTGGGCTGCCATCTATGGGGTCGCACAGAGTCGGACACGACTGAAGCGACTTAGCAGCAGCAGCAGCAGCATAGTCCATTACAGAGTATTGAGTAGAGTTCCCTATGCTATACATTAGGTCGTTATTAGTTATCTGTTTTATGTATAATAGTGTGTATATATGTTAACCCCAGTCTTCCAATTTATCTCCTGTGCCCTTAACTCTTGGTAACCATAGGTTTGTTTTCTACATCTGTAACTTTATTTTTGTTTTGTAGATCATTTGGACCCTTTTTTAGATTATACATATAAGCAATATCATATAATATTGTTAAGTTAACCTTTTTATATGACTTCTAAAAATGTTGTTGCCATTTTGAACTGCTTCATAGAGGTATGAAGTTCTAGTCCAACTAATGATAATGCTATTGTACTTTGCACAAACAAAACAATCACAACAACATTGAAAAAAAAATCATTGAGAGAATTATGCCCACTTGTAGTCACTAAAATTATAGTAAATTAAAGTGTCCAAGAAAATGTTAAAAGGATGGTTGTGGTGACTGAAAATCATGTTTTGGTGAGAGACTGATGACTTTAGGGATAAATGGCCTGTAGATTAAAAAACTCAAAGACAGAAAATATTTTGATTTTTAAAATTTGAAATAGGGACTAGCCTTTAACCTCAGATATGCAGATGACACCACCCTTATGGCAGAAAGTGAAGAAAGTAAAGGGGAGCTAAAAGCCTCTTGATGAGAGTGAAAGAGGAGAGCGAAAAAGTTGGCTTAAAGCTCAACATTCAGAAAACGAAGATTATGGCATCTGGTCCCATCACTTCATGGGAAATAGATGGGGAGACAGTGGAGACAGTGTCAGACTTTATTTTTTGGGGCTCTAAAATCACTGCAGATGGTGACTGCAGCCATGAAATTAAAAGACACTTACTCCTTGGAAGAAAAGTTCTGACCAACCTAGATAGTATATTCAAAAGCAGAGACATTACTTTGCCGACTAAGGCCCGTCTAGTCAAGGGTATGGTTTTTCCTGTGGTCATGTATGGATGTGAGAGTTGGACTGTTAAGAAGGCTGAGCACCGAAGAATTGATGCTTTTGAACTGTGGTGTTGGAGAAGACTCTTGAGAGTCCCTTGGACTGCAAGGAGAGACAACCAGTCCATTCTGAAGGAGATCAACCCTGGGATTTCTTTGGAAGGAATGATGCTAAAGCTGAAACTCCAGTACTTTGGCCACCACATGCGAAGAGTTGACTCATTGGAAAAGACTCTGATGCTGGGAGGGATTGGGGGCAGGAGGAGAAGGGGACGACCGAGCATGAGATGGCTGGATGGCATCACGGACTTGATGGGCGTGAGTATGAGTGAACTCCAGGAGTTGGTGATGGACAGGGAGGCCTGGCGTGCTGCGATTCATGGGGTCGCAAAGAGTTGGACACGACTGAGCGACTGAACTGAACTGAACTTGATCTTTCTGACTCCACCTGGCAAGGTGAATTAGAGCTGTAACCTGAACTTTTTATCTAGATAAGCAAAAAAGTGTTTTTTGAAAATGTGTTTTCATGTATCTAACAAACTGCATTGTGCAAAGATTAGCATGAGTTCCTGGTATAAGTGCCAAACTAAGTAAAACGTGCATGCTGTCTTCAAAGGGTTCATAGTCAAGAAAAGAGCTAGTCTTGTGTTTGTCAAAATATGGTATGAGCTGATTCTAGAAGTAGTAAATTGACTATTAAGAAAATGTTCAAATATATAAACATGCCTATGTAAAATTCTAAGATGGCCCTCAGAATCTGCAGTTGCTAATTTTAAGATATTAGTTTAACTGTACATCAGTTATTTAATCAAGCACTGATTTAGGAGCTGTTGTGAAGGTGTTTTGCAGATGTAATTGAGTTCCTATCAGTTGACTTTATGAAAGGAAATAAGGAATTCTATCTTGTTATACCTGACCTAATCAGGTGAGCTCTTAAAAAGGACTGGGCGCTCCCAGGAGGAAGAGATTCGAAGTAGTAGAAGGATTTGACATACCATCACTGATATGAAGTTTGACAAGGTAAAATGTCAAGGAATGCAGGTGGCATCTAGGAAATAAAAGCAGCTTCTGCTGACATGAAGCAAGGAAATTAGGGACCCAGTCCTCCAACTGCAAAGAACTGAATTTTACCAGCAAGAAGAATGAATTTAGAAGCAAATTTTCCCCAAAAGCCTCCAACTCGGGATTCAGACTAGCTGAATTCTTGTGATTTTTGAGATGAGAACTCAATTTTGCCATGTCAGACTTCTGCCCTGCAGAATAGTGGGTGAGGCTGTGGAGAAAAGGGAACGCTTGTGCACTGCTAGTAGGAATGTAAACTGATACACCATTATGGAAAACAATATGAAGAATCCTCAAAAAATTGAATTTAGAACTACCATATGATGCAGGAATCCACTTCTGGGTATATATCTGAAGGAAATGAAATCTCTTTCTCAAAGAGATATCTGTACCCTCATGTTTCAGCATTATTTATAATAGCCAAGACATGTCCATTTATGAATATTATGGAATATTATTCAGCCTTAAAAAGAAGGAACTCTTCCAGTTCACCAAGATGAATGGACCTTATGCTAAGTGAAATAAGTCAGAGAATGTTGTATGATCTCATTTATATGTGGAAACTAATAGAACTAAACTTGTAGAAATAGAGTAGATTGATGGTTGCCAGGGGCGGGGACTGTGGGTGGGCGGAAAAATGGGTGAAAGTGGTCAAAGGGTACCAGTTATAAGGAAGTTCCAGGGATTTAAAGAGCAGTAGCATATTCAAAAGCAGAGACATTGCTTTGCCAACAAAGGTCCGTATGGTCAAGGCTATGGTTTTTCCAGTGGTCATGTATGGATGTGAGAGTTGGACTGTGAAGAAGGTTGAGCGTCAAAGAATTGATGCTTTTGAACTGTGGTGCTGGAGAAGACTCTTGAGAGTCCCTTGGACTGCAAGGAGATCCAACCAGTTCATCCTAAAGGAGACCAGTCCTGGTTGTGAGAGGGTAACAGGAAGGAAGGCCAGGGGTCTCCATACAGAGGAAATAGCCTGCAAGTGTCAGACGTTTTTATCTCTCTTAAGTGCCAGGAGGAAACAAACTAGTGATATTTTTTTCCTTCTCTATGCAAATTTAAAAGGAGGCTTCCCTTAAAATACTGTGTTGCCATAATGACACCTGGTTTCACCTGAAGTTAACTATTCTCAAACCTTGAGTTAACCAATGCATTTTTTATGGAAATGTTTGTCTTAAGCTATGCTAATGTATTATGCATTTACCCCAAACTCTGTCTTCAAGTGGGTCCTGACTAATGGCTCAGAACCTATTTGACAAACCAGATATTGTTGCCCTAACCTATGTAAACGAAACTATTTGTATGGTAATCTGTCCTTCTACAAGATTCAAGTTAATCATTTTATGGCCCAGGGTGAACCATTTGGTGCCAAGATTATCCCAAAATGCATCTTATGGGTGAGGGGCCTGGTGCCATTCTGAGTTTTAAGACATTCCTTTCTTTTATTAACAGACTGCTAGTGACTATGTAACATCCAGCTGAAGACTAGCAGGGGGGTACTCTTTCTGCCTCCTTCTGATGCCTATGTCAGAAGCTTTCTCTATCTCCTTTATACTTTAATAAAACTATTACATAAAGCTCTGAGCTATCAAGCCTCATCTCTGGCCCCGGATTGAATTCTTCTTCTCTGGAGGCCAAGAATCCCGACCGTCATTTTTTGTTCAATAACAACCTTTCAGTTGTTCATTGGAAGGACTGATACTGAGGCTGAAACTCCAATACTTTGGCCACCTCATGCGAAGAGTTGACTCATTGGAAAAGACCCTGATGCTGGGAGGGATTGGGGGCAGGAGAAGAAGGGGATGACAGAGGATGAGATGGCTGGATGGCATCACTGACTCGACGGACGTGAGTCTGAGTGAGCTCCAGGAGTTGGTGATGGACAGGGAGGACTGGTGTGCTTCGATTCATGGGGTTGCAAAGAGTCGGACATGACTGAGCGACTGAACTGAACTGAACTGATGATAACCATAGTTAACAATACTATGTTTTATATTTGGAAGTTGCTGAAAGAGTAGATCTTAAAAGTTCTCAACATAGGCACAAACACACAAATTGTAACAATGTAAGGTGATGGATATGTTAACTAATGTGGTAATCCCTTTACAGTATGTATATATATGAAATCACCATGTTATATACCTTAAACTTACACAGTATTATATGTCAAGTATATCTCAATAAAGCCAGGAAAAATATCCTGCAAAAATTAAGAAAACCTTGGTTTGTTGATTAGCAAATTATCAGGTATCTCCAGACATCAGCTGAGGAGCTGCCAGGTCAGGTTTCAAGGGTAAAGATACGCTTCTTTCCTTTGTCTCCAGTTGTCAAGTAGAAGTCAAAGTCACATAATAGAAGAAATATATTCAATTTATTACAAAGGAACAGTGGGTCTATCAGAGAGGCACTTAAAAAAACTGTAAACAACTCATAATGCCTAGAAGCACTTAAATACCAGATCCACCTAAGGCAGCCACAATAAAGAATAATACATATATTAATGAAATAACTAGCTGGTAACTTTTCAGATTAAACTTCTCTATGACTATGAAGAGAGTAATTCTGAAACAGACACTGTCTTAGGGCACTTTCATAGGACAAAATGAAAAAAAAAAAGTCTATAAAACTGTAATTCCATAGAAAATTTGCCCTTGAATGTGATTTCTATCTTTTTTTCATACATTTATAAAACATGGCATGATTGCCTGGAAATGAATATGTTATAAAATTCTTCCTGTTTCAAAGATATAATTTACCTTCATATGTGACTTTGTCCATTCATTTAAATTTTTTTGTTTGTTTAAATTTAAAACTACTAAAAATACTGATGCTGGCTCTTTCAAAAGGGAGATGTCAGAAAGAACCCAGAAGAATTTTTTAAACCCACTGTTCCTGATATTCTTGACTGATGGGTAATTGAATTGCAAACCCTTTAGCCATGCTGCTGTCATTCTAGTGAATTCAGTCTGAATTGGGATCATAGAAGAGCCTATATCAGATATACTTTCAATTACCTCAGTCCAAATATATGTAATTATTTTCTATTCTCTGGAACATTTTTTCTTAGAAGGAAGTAATACCCAAATGCCTGACTAAAAGAAAATCCAAGCAAAGGGGAAGAAAAAAGCACCTTGTTTCCCTGTCCCAAGTATCTAAGTTGTAGAAGAAAATATAACTTTTAAATTTCAAATGATGTAAAAATAATTCTGAGAGGAGAAACATCAGCTATGAAGCGAAGTGAAGTCGCTCAGTCATGTCCAACTCTTTAATAAGGGCTTTTAGTAATAAAAACAGAAAATATTGTTTATTTCTTGTTACTTTAAAAAGTGTGTATGTATCTATATAAATGTGTGAATATGTATATGAATACACATATACATATATGCACATACATGTATGAGAGAATTTTTTCATTAGTATGTTGGGTTGCAAACCAGTGCTCCTGAAAACTATTTTATCAATTTCTATGTTGATTCAACCTTTCAGGGCGTATTACAGTATATTAATGTGGAACCCATTGTCAGGACTGCATTTTGTGTAGTATTCCACAATGTGAATTCTTTTTCTACATGTTGAACGTAAGAAGTGAGTCACCAACTCTGCTTGTATGGTAGCATTAGGCAAGTGTGTCTTTTACAAACACTCTCTACTCATAAGCAAGCATTCAGCGTTCTTTTTCTCAGTTGTGTGCTTACCCAAAGATGAATTTCCATTCAGCTTGAAATATTTTGCTGTTTCTCACTTTGCTCGTTAGCACTTAGAGATTGGCAAGTTAGCCTCCAGACAGGGCACCATCTTCTATGTGTCGATTTAGGAGTAAGCGCCCGATAAAGCATAGCCAAAAGGAAATATATAAATCTGTTTTGAAATGCAATAAATTCATAAGCCGTGCTACTTACCAAGGCCTGTGGGAGGATATACATCATAAAACACCACAGTAAAACTATAAATATTTCAAGCAGTTAGTAACGGCTGAGAGCCCACAGCTGAAAGCCTGGTTAAAGATGGCCAATGCACAATGCCCTAGTCAGAGCCAGTGCAAGGTCTTCGGAGGAGCAGTTGGTCTGTTTTTCCAGGTAAATGTCAAAAGCACAGTCCTGGCTAACATCTAGTACTACTTTATTTCAGGTTGCAGAGGCACTGGATATCATCTCAGGTTCACTCCCCATGCTGTCTGTTCTCTCCTTCCCTTCTGTCATCCACCCTGAAGGTCCTGTTTCTCACCAGCTTGGATATAAGGAAGCAATGACCTGTACAGGTGTGGTAAGTAGGTTGTGGTTGGCACATAGCAGGATTGGCCTCAACGCTTTCTTGGGTTATAGTGTCTCCTGCCTCAACTTTTAATCCAGAGCAACCACATTCAACTCCTTACTTTATTCTTGCATGACATTGTGTTTAGTTTCACAAATATTTGCTCTTTGCTTTTCTTCCTGCTGCCATATTTGGATATAGTCTGATTCTTAAGGTGAATACTAAAGTCATTTATTTTTAGTCTGTCTTCTTTCCTAACATAAACATTTTAGGTTTTGGTTCCTTTCTATGAATGGATACATATTTATTACATATGTATGTACATAAATAGATAATGCATATCTATTTATACATATATAAATGTATCAAGCCTTTTACCATGATTGAAAAGATCGAAGCTTACTTAGTTCATGGTCAATAGTGTAAATTTTGGCCATTTTCCAGTTACGGATTGGGAAGGTATACACTTTTGTAAGTTGTTCCAGTATTGTTCTATTATCATTTAGTCTATTTATATTCTTGCAGTGGGGATTCTAGAAATTTTGATATACATTTAAATAAAATCTAAAAGACCATTCCCTAATCCAAGACGATGGATTATATTTCCTTCTAAAATTTTATAGTTTTAACTAGGTAGGGCTTTAGTCCATTTTGAGTTAATTTTTTTACGCGGTATGCATTAGGACTCCATATTCATTCTTTAGTATGTAGATATCCACTTGTCCCAATACTATTTGTTGAAAAGACTATTCATTCCCCATTGAATGGTCTTGGTATCCTTGTGGGAAATAAATTGAACATAAATGTATGACTTTATTTCTGGACTCTCTGGACTCAATTCTAATGCTTATGCTATTGTTCTATAAGTCAGTTGTAGTGTTAACACCACCTCTTTTGATTACTGTAGCTTTGTGCTAAGTTTTAAAATTGAGAATGTAAATTCTCCAACTTTGGGTCTTCAAGATTGTTTTGGCCATTCTGTGTCAGAGGAGACATATGCTTTAAAAATTTTTCTTTTGTTTTTTTCTGGAACTGAAACCAAGACAGGAAAATATTGCCTTCAGCTTTCTGCAGGTTGTGTTTTGGCGTGGCTAATCCATGCGAAAGTACCCTACTGTGCAATCTCTCTAACCCTGACTGGGCCCCAAATGTTTTGCCTCTTGCCTGGTATGTGCATACATGCTAAGTTGCTTCAGTCGTGTCCAACTCTTCATGACCCTACGGACTGTAACCTGCCAGGCTCCTCTGTCTATGGCATTCTCCAGGCAAGAATACTGGAGTGGGTTGCCATGCCCTCCTCCAGGGGATCTTCCCAAAGTAGGAATCAAACCCGCAGCTCCTGCATTGCATGCAGATTCTTTACCACTGAGCCACTTGGGAAGCCCCTTCTCTGGTACATTGCCTTTTAAAACCTAGTAGCTACATTTATGAAAAATCGAATAGCACACATCATATTTATGGTGAAAGAAAATATGATTCCATCCTGCATTCATTTCCTAAGGCTGCTGTAACGTATTACTATAAAGTTGGTGGCTTACAACAACAGAAATTTATTCTGTCATAGTTCTGAAAGTCAGCGCCTGCAGTCAGTGTGTCAGCAAGGCATTACTCCTTCTAAAGGTTCTAGGAGGAAACATTTCTTACCTCTTTCAGCTTCTGGTAGCCCTGGACAGTCCATGGATTCTGGCCTTATAACTTCTGCCTCTGCCTCCATCTTCACATACTTGCTTCCTGTGCATGTCTATGATTTTATGTTTCCTATAAGGGTACTGTCACTGGATTTAGGGCCCACCTTAATACACTCTATCTCATCTCAAGTCTCGCTTGTTACATATGCAAAGATCCTGTTTCTAAATGATGTCATAATCTAAGGTCCCGGATAGGTATGGATTTGGGAGGAACATTATTTAACCCACTACACATCGTAAAATCAAGAGCAAGGCAAGATAGATGTTCAGCCTTATACTGGCTAGCCAGTGCAATAAGGCAAAGAATAAGAGGCAAATAAAAATCAAAAATAGAATTATTTTTACTTTGCTTTTATTATGAACTAATTGTGTATGTGAAAAACAAGGAATTTATAAAAATCTCATGGAACAAATAAGTGTTTAGGAACTTTACTCAATACAAATCAGTGTTTTCAAAACTGTATTTCTGTAGTATAGCAATGAACAACTGAAAATTGAAAGTAGAATTAATGTTTACAATACTATAATAAAAAGACAAAAATTAACATTAAATTTATAAAAAAGCAGATAGGCCCATATGCTGAAAATTGCAATACTTATATTTAAGGCTAAACATTTTCCAAAACAGTCAGCATTCAGAGTTTGGTAAGTGGTGGTAATTCCAATCTCAATACATTTACTAAACGTTTGCTTTTTTGCTTTAATCATTTTTTTTAGGTTACCTTTTTTTCAATCTGTATTGATTTCTAGCAACTATTAACACATTGCTAAAGCATTTAGCATTATTATTTTTCACTGAAAAAATACCTTGTCATTCTAAATGTGAATGGGGTACAAATAAATATATTAAACTATTGTGTCAAAAATAAACATAAAATTTTCATTAAAATGTGTCACTTAAAATTTTTCCCAACCTTATTGAGGTGTAATTGGCAAAAAACGTATTAAAAAGATACAATATGATGATTTCATATATGTATAAATTTGTGAAAGGATTCCCCTCCATTGAGTTAATTTACATATCCATCATCTCATTTATCCCTATGTATTTATTTTGAGAACATTTAAATTCTCCCCTATTAGAAAATTTCAGGTAATCAATACAGTGTTATCAACTATAGTCACCATATTATACATTAGAAGCTTTGGCCTAACTCATCTTATAACTGAAAGTATGTACCCTTTTATCAATCTCTCCCTACTTCCCCATACCACTCTCACCCCCAGTTTCTGGCACTTTTCTACTCTCTGTTTATGTAAATTTAAAAAATGGTTCACATTTTGATGATAAGAAACAGTGTTATTCAGTTCAGTTCAGTTCAATTCAGTCGCTCAGTCGTGTCCGACCCTTTGCCACCCCATGAATCGCAGCACGCCAGGCTTCCCTGTCCATCACCAATTCCTGGAGTTCACTCAGATTCACGTCCATCGAGTCAGTGATGCCATCCAGCCATCTCATTCTCTGTCGTCCTCCAAAGAAAGAACGTAATTCTTAGAAATCCATGAATTCAGTATACAGCTATTGCCTCCTCTATTCTAAGAACTGAATTAGAACTTGAACATTCAAACATAAGTTAAAGAAGATTGTAACTGAAAAATTCAGTGTATGAAAATAAAGACATTGTGTTATTTTTACAAAAATACACTTGAAACAGAAAGAGAGTGATGGGGGGAGGCTATACGATGGGTGAAAAATATTAATACTTCCTAAACAATCTTGCAAACAAAAATATTTAGTTCTCAGTTTTAGTCTGTATTTTTGGCAAGAAATAAGTTAAATAAGTTACAAATAAGTAGCTAGCATTTTACCTCAAGATAAAAAGTTCTTAGAGAAAGAAAGTAAAACAGATCCAAACCATCCATTAAAATACCAGGAAAAACTGGAAAAATAATTCTGAGAAATGCTTCTCTATTGACTGAGAATTTTCATGTTACTGCACTGTTCTTGAGGAACATGTATAAACTGCCCATTTTAGTCATATCCCAGCTCAGCAATGTCTATCTGGTCTCTAAAGCTTAGTGTGAGAACAGAAACGACATTTCCTGAGCCTGAGCTATAACTTCTTACAGTTCCTCCAGAATCCAACTGCCTTTTAAATTATTCTTAAGATGACAAGTTGTTTGTTGTGACATTTTTACAAGCTTTAGCGTATCAAGTTACAGGTTCATTGGTCATTTGGATGCCCTGGCCTGTCAGTCATAGGTTTTAATTGCTCCCTGTGCTTAAACTGTGAATTCCTCTTCAAATCGGCTAAGAAAATCTTTGTTTTTCTCTTCTTTTGTTGTTTCACATAATCTAGTGTTCTTGCCTGCAAAATCCCAGGAACAGGGGAGCCTGGTGGGCTGCTGTCTCTGGGGTCACACAGAGTCGGACAAAACTGAAGCGACTTAGCGGCGGCGGCAGCAGCAGTGATAAATGACTGGTTGGTAAATCTTTGACTAAATTGATTCTAAGTTTCATTTTAGTATCTTGAAATGTGACACCTAGGAGCAATTGTATTATCTAAAATATCACAGAAATATTTCTCTAAAGGTGTCATTAATTTAGTTGGAACCTAGAAATTAGACATAATTTTGATAAAATAATCAAATATACAATGATTTTAAAATGACAATTTTTGTTGCTCACTTAATAATACCTGCTGCTGCTGCTGCTAAGTCACTTCAGTCGTGTCCGACTCTGTGCGACCCCATAGATGGCAGCTCACCAGGCTCCCCCGTCCCTGGGATTCTCCAGGCAAGAACACTGGAAGAATTGAATCGCCAGTCCATGTCTGACGTAGGGTGCAGCTTGCTTGGGGCTGGTGCATGGGGATGACCCAGAGAGATGTTGTGGGGAGGGAGGTGGGAGGGGGGTTCATGTTTGGGAACGCATGTAAGAATTAAAGATTTTAAAATTTAAAAAAAAATAAAAAATAAAAATTAAAAAAAAAAATATTAAAAAAAAAAAAAAAAAAGAACACTGGAGTGGGTTGCCATTTCCTTCTCCAATGCATGAAAGTGAAAAGTGAAAGTGAAGTCGCTCAGTCATGTCTGACTCTTCATGATCTCATGGACTGCAGCCTACCAGGCTCCTCCGTCCATGGGGTTTTCCAGGCAAGAGTACTACCTAGCTGTTTCTAATCCTCACCTACCCCTCTGCCATTACCAACTTGTAAAAAGAAGCTAGTAATGTGATGTAATTTGGTTAGTTTTTGATTGTTGACTTTTTCATCAGTTTTCAGTTTTGATAAGTTTCTCCCATCTCAGTTCCTTTTCAACCAGATAATTAATAGTGTTTTAGGTTTTTTTGGTGGAACATTTTGCACATCTGTAAATTGTTTCATACTTTTGCATGATCTCAGATGTACAAATGTATAAAAAGCATAAACCATTTTTGTTAATCATTTTCAAGGGAGAATACAAGCTGAATTGTATTCCCACTAGGGTTGATGGATTAAGGCTGAAATACACATTTAAACATTTGCATCCTTGTTAACTGACACATACGTTTACCATGTGGCAAGTTGAAATTGGACCAGACTTCCATAGCAAAAGGTCTAAGAGAAGTGAGGCCTGGATCAGCCCCTTTTACTGCAAGCATAAACCTAAGGAAATGCAGTTTCTCAGTGGTACTCCTGCAAGCTAGATGCTGAATATACATAAAAAGTGAGAAATCTGTCAAACTCACCAGACTCTTCAATTTCAAGAAATGAACCATTACTGCCCTGAAACTATTCTACCACAAGCTCACATGGGTTAACAAGTTACCGTTTCCCTGCACGGCAGTGGCAGTCATGTATCCTTATTTCTGATACTCATTTCTGTGTGCTTCATGAAACAGAATATTAAGAAGCACACAAGGAGAAGTAGTGGATGCATAGGAAGACATTCTGTTTAGTCAGTACTTGTTTAGTCTTTTTCTCATCTCCAAATGGTGTCAGACAGGGTTAATATTTCAGTTTTACAAAGAGAAACTGGTTAGATTAACTATCTAGGATATCACTACTTTTTTTTTTTTCTGTAGGCATAATCTACACTAATTAGTTTCTGAATCAACTTCTCTGGACATCCTTTACCAGCAGGAATTATCCCCCAGACGGAGATGAGAATGTTAAATTGTTGGCACAGGAAACATCAATTATAAACAGTTATATAACTTTAGCGTGTGCGCATGCCCAGTCACTTCAGTGTGTCTGACTCTTTGTGATTCCATGGACTGTAGTCCACCAGGTTCCACCGTCCATGGGACTCTCCAGGCAGAAACAGTGGAGTGGGTTGTCATGCCCTCTTCCAGGGGATCTTTTTGACCGAAGGTTTGAACCCACATCTCCTGCGTGTCCTGCATTGCAGGGGATTCTTTACCCAAGTGGCTCAGTGGGTAAATAGCCACACAGATAAAGTACTTGGGAAGCCCCATATAACTTTACAAATGTTATAAAACATGATTGAGGACTGAAGGCAATTGCAGACACCTAGCTATCTGCCTCCCAATAATAATATATAAATATATAAGATGAAAAAAATAAAGCTACACAAAAATCATCCCCTCAGAATCATGTGAAGACAGAGAATGCTGAAACTTCAAAACACCCGTGAATAAAAAGAAAAAAAATCACCAAATACTCTTGTATGACCTTGCAAACTTCTGACACATCCCTGCCCTGCTTCTAGGCTTTTTGGTGGGCAAAGATAATCCATGTAAAACTGCAGGATAGACAGAAAAAAGAAAATGAGAGAAGGGACCTAACATTGGTCTAAAGATGGTTACGATAACCCTGTATGCAACACAGCAAAAGAGACACAGATGTATAGAACAGTCTTTTGGACTTTGTGGGAGAGGGAGAGGGTGGGATGATTTGGGAGAATGGCATTGAAACGTCTTTAATATCATATGTGAAACGAATCACCAGTCCAGGTTCGATGCATGATACAGGATGATTGGGGCTGGTGCACTGGGATGACCCAGAGGGATGGTATGGGGAGGGTGGTGGGAGCGGGGTTCAGGGTGGGGAACATGTGTACACACGTTGCAGATTCATGTTGATGTACGGCAAAACCAATACAATATTGTAAAGTAATTAGCCTCTAATTTAAAAAAAAGAAAAAAAATAAAATTATTGTGTGTAAGACTAGCCCATTCTAAGCCTGAAATTACCAAGAAAACTTCTGGGCAGTTAGGAGCATGAACCATAGGAAAGGAACCACAAAATATTTGTGAATTAGAGGTATATTTTTTAAATATATAGCTTCTGGGGAAGAAAGAGGACACCAAAAAGGAGAAATATTTTCATACATTGGGTGGTGAAGGTGGAAAAAAGGAAATGGGGGAAATGCAGTGTTCTTTGAATAAAAGGAAACGCATCGGGGGCTTCCCTGGTGGCTCAGCGGTAAAGAATCCACCTGCCAATTTAGGAGACACAGGTTCCATCCCTGGTCCAGGAAGATCCCACATGCCGTGGAGCAGCTAAGCCCAGGTGCCGCAGTTGAGCCTGTGTTCAAGAACCTGTGAACTGCAACTACCAAGCCCGTGCGCTGCATTACTGAAGCCCACATGCTCTTGAGACTGTGCTCCACAACAAAAGAAGCCACTGCAATGAGAAGCCTGTGCATCACAACTAGAGAGTAGCCCCTAACTTGCCATAACTGGGGAAGAGCCCATACAGCAATGAAGAAGTAGCACAGCCAAAAATAAATAAATAATTTTTTTTTTAACAAAGAGAATTCATCAGCCCTTTCCCCAATATCAGACAAACAAAATGTGCTAAAATACCTGGATGTTGCTGAAATAGGAAATCTTAGCAAGCAATCCAATGTCATAAAAAATTAGGAAAAGTAAACAGAACTACATAGAGCTCCCTGGTTCCCATGGGAGAATGTGATTGGCTTGTTTGAATAATCCCTCCACTTAGAAGAGAACTGAAACCTCAGGGATAACTAGGAACTGCAACCTGCTCCTGTGATAAGGAGGTCACTGGCTTAGAGCACAGAGTGAGGAGGGAAACTTGTAGTTAGACTATTTAAACCACCCTGACTTTACCAGATGTCAAGGCAGTGCATAAGACTGGGTCATTAATTTTAGGTCATCTACCACATACAACCACCCCAAAGACAGTTGGGAAGAGATAAACTAATCTAGAAAAACTTGAAAAAGAGTGTTTTGAATCTATAAGACATAATAAACACATAATAAACCATTTTAGTACTGTATTAACATTTTCTTTGCAAAGATATGGGTTATCAGTTCTGAAAATACTTTGTGTATAGTACAGTTGAACCAAATTTATTGTAGATAATGAGAACCAAGTAACTCACTGGTGGAGGAAGATGATTAGATAGATAGATAAGGAAAAGTTGAAGGCTTGCAGGAACTCTGATGGATTGGAATATGAGGTAGGAGTGTCAACTCATAGGATACATAGATCGATTGATAGGTACATAGATAGACATTTAGAGAATTAAACATAGACGTGTATGCTTGGGTTAGTGTGTATTTTCTAACTTTTTGTGGGGAAGTGCCTATAAGCAATGCAATGAAACCTTTACAGTGAGGAGCATACTTAGTGCTAAGATTATCATGGTTTCTAAAAGCTATTCTCCAATAATGGCCACCAGTGCTCCTTGAAGAAATAATTGCTTCCACAACTAGAACAAAAAAATATGAGAAGCTTGGAATATCTTGTGGTGTCATAATATAAGGAAGTGCTGAAAACAGTTAAAGACGGAGCATATTGAAAAGAACTACCAAAACTGGAAAATTGTGAGCAGCAAAATAATGATAATAGTATTCATAACATTATTATATCCTATAATGTAACTTTATAGTGGAGACATATTAGAAATCACCTTAACTAAATTACAAAGGTAACCTGTATCAACAGCATCTACATCATCTATCTCCTGGTAGGATGCACTGGTAGAATGCACTCACCAGATCTGTGGTATTTTTGCCAACGTACGTAAACTCAGTCTAATCATTAGAAAACAAACACATACAAGTTAAATAAAATAACAAGCCAGTACCCTTCAAAAGTGTCAAGGTCATGAAAGATAAGAGCTGTCAGACATGGAGACACTAAGGAGGCACAAGTAAGCACAAGTAAGTAAGTACTTACAAGTAAGTAAGAATCCTGGGTTGAATAATGGAATGGAAAAAAAAAGAACATTAGTGAAAAATTAGAGAAATTTGAGTAAGATCTGTGATTAGTTAATAGTATTACATCAATGTTAATTTCCCCATGTCATTATTGTACTATGATTTACAAAAGATAGCATTAGGGGAAGCTGAGTTAAAAGTATAAGCTAAGATAAAAGCCAATAAGAACGGGAAAATCAAGGATCACTCTGAGTCCAAAAATGGGCCCTCAAGTTGTGATAAATCAAAATACATATTAGAAATATAGAAGGAGCCCTATTACCTTCAGAGAACAGGTTAGTAATTGTGTCTATTGCATTGCCTCTTAGGTTATATGCCTTCCAAACAGCTTATGATAGAGATGTATCATCTATCTTTGTCATACTCAACTTATCAACTTCATAAAGATAGTGAGTTGGGGCTACATTTAAGAAATAGACGATGTTGTCACCTTTTATATGGGGCCAGAGTAAAGGGGAGTATAGGTTTTAAATTACTCATACATTCATTCTTTCTGCCTCTCTTTCTCTTTCATCAATCAGGATGAATAGGATCTAGATAGATACATACATACAGATACACATATGTAATAGATAAGGATGTATGGGATATATGGGATACAGATATAGATTGATATAAATGCAAATGTCTGTAGATATCTATCTATATTTATGATGGTATAGAAATTTTACAGTCCTCTAACACTACCTTTATGGCAGAAAGTGAAGAGGAACTCAAAAGCCTCTTGATGAAAGTGAAAGAGGAGAGTGGAAAAGTTGGCTTAAAACTCAGCATTCAGAAAACGAAGATCATGGCATTTGGTCCCATCACTTCATGGGAAATAGATGGGGAAACAGTGGAAACAGTGGCAGACTTTATTTTTGGGGCTCCAAAATCACTGCAGATGGTGATTGCAGCCATGAAATTAAAAGACACTTACTCCTTGGAAGGAAAGTTATGACCAACCCAGATAGCATATTGAAAAGCAGAGACATTACTTTGGCAACAAAGGTCCGTCTAGTCAAGGCTATGGTTTTTCCTGTGGTCATGTATGGATGTGAGAGTTGGACTGTCAAGAAAGCTGAGCACCGAAGAATTGATGGTTTTGAACTGTGGTGTTGGAGAAGACTTGAGAGTCCCTTGGACTGCAAGGAGATCCAACCAGTCCATCCTAAAGGAGATCAGTCCTGGGTGTTCATTGGAAGGAATCATGCTGAAGCTGAAACTCCAGTACTTTGGGCACCTCATGCGAAGAGTTGACTCATTGGCAAAGACCCTGATGCTGGGAGGGATTATGGGCAGGAGGAGAAGGGGATGACAGAGGTTGAGATGTCTGGATGGCATCACTGACTTGATGAACATGAGTTTGGGTAAACTCTGGGAGTTGGTGATGGACAGGAAGGCCTGGCGTGCTCCGATTCATAGGGTCACAAAGAGTTGGACACGAGTGAGCGGCTGAACTGAACTGAACTGAACTGAACTCTTCATTAGTAAATATCTTTGTGAATTTCAATTCTTCAATTTTTCCTTAAAGTTTTCCAGGAAAATCATTATCACCTCCCTGTCTTCTCTAATAACGCAGTTAGCTCTTTATTGTAGGTCAGGAAATCCTTGAAACTATTGTCTCAGCCCTTCAAAAGGTTTCACCAGCCAGCACTGAATATTTCAGACTTCTCTGTATCCATTGCTTGGGGTATACTTATACTAATACTGAGAGAAATTTCAAGAAGATTCAAGAATCTTCTTGCAATTTCAAGAAGATTCGAATGGATTGATTTCTTCGCTATACAGCTGTCTTCTTTTTCATCCTGTATTTCATGAGCAAATTCAATCAGTTCATTCACTCAGTCATGTCCTACTCTTTGTGACCCTATGGACTGCAGTACGCCAGGCTTCCTTGTCTGTCACCAAGTCCCGCAGCTTGCTCAAACTCAAGTCCATTGAGTCCGTGATCTCACCCATCCACTTCATCCTCTGAAATCCCCTTTTCCTCCTGCTTTCCATCTTTCCCAGCATCAGGGTCTTTTCTAATGAGACAGCTCTTTGCATCAGGTGGCCAAAGTGCTTTAGCTTCAGTATGGGTCCTTAAAATGAATATTCAGAACTGATATGCAGCAGCATTAATGAGAGTGAGGCAGACTCCTGAGGATTGATCTTATCTTAATTAAAATGCAGAGTACCCATTACCTCTGCAGGATACCAGTCATTGCAAGTTTATGGAGCACAGTTAGTCAGGGATTGCAGCTTTCTGTCACTAGGCCAATCTAAAGATGCAGATGCTGTCATCTTCCTATGATTCTGAGGTGGTGTTGGAATGCAGAGGTCTGTCAGTTCCACTAGGCCCCTTCTCCCTGTAGAATGCATGGAGTCAGAATTATTTTCAGTGGTCTTGGGAGAGAAAAAGGTTGGAAATCTAGTATATTCATTATGTACTAGGCAGATAAATGCTTAATCAATGTCAACAATAATGATAAGTATCATTATAGCTAACAGATGATCACAACCCTTGTCTATTTGTCTGCAAAATTTTACAAGTGATAGTAAATTCTTTTAAATGTATTGGATGGTAATTTTGGCAATGCAGGGTTGCCTAGTTTACCTTCTCAATAGATATGTCATTTGATAGTTTTGTTGTCCTTGTGTGATAGTAATATAGAGGATACTATGCTTTTCTGTAGGTCCATATCCTGACCCTTAATTAAGGTATTATTCCATGTGTTTTTGTCTGTCATTTTAAGTATCTGATTCCCTGATAATGACCTTTATAGTGTGTGCGATATAATGATTAAAAACTAAGAATCTTGTGGAAATCTCTCTGTGAAAAAAATCTCTCCTTTTTTTTAAAAAAAATATAATACTCCTTTATAACAAGGTCATCAAAATGTGTCAAGAAAGGAGTAGCCAATATTTTATAATTTAAATTCTGATAAGTTAAAAATGAAGAAAATCTAAAATAAAGTCTGTGGAGTAAGTTTTGAAAAATTCATGTTTTAAAGCAGGTCTTTGAATTCTTTTTTTTAAGGTTTCTTCATTAGATTGATAGGATCTAGACTTCTTTGCAAACAGACTTTATCACAGGCACGTGTAATTCATCATTGCTCTTGTTCTCATTAATCTTTTTTTCCTTTTTCTTTGAAATAATACACCCTGCTTTTACTCATACATTTTGAAAACAATGAAATGATGTTCCATCAAGTTGATCTATTTGTCCAAAATGTGTTTAAGGTACTTTAAAGTCTTTGTTATGTATCAATCTTTTGAATACGTTTTTTGCCTAAGAGATTAGAAGAATATATATTCTTTGCTACTTTTCCTGTCAAGGGATGTTTATGATTTGATGTATAAGATGAAAGAAGTAAAAAGAGAAAAAAAGAAGCTGAAATTTAAATAGAATTTAAAATTATTATTCTATTTATTTAAAATAGACTATAAGGAAGGGAAATAAAGATGCGAGACAAGGAAGGAAGGAAGAATTGAGAAGGAGGGATGAAATTTGAATTGAAATTGAGCACTAAACTAGAATAGTAATCAGAAAGGGAAGAACCCTTTTAAAAATATTCTTCTGATTGAATAGCTGTGGAAGATAGACTATCTGAAAATGAATCATTCATTAATTTTTTTCTTAGGTGTGATGTTTTCAGTATATTACATTTGTTAAGAAGAAAAAATCAAATGTTTGTTCAAACTTACGTTATAAACTTGCACATGCACATAATAGATAGTAAGGTCCTCATAATTTATAGGTAGTGAGATGATGAGTAGTAAGACTTATCTGAATGCTTATTTGCATGCAAAGATGATCTTCAATAAAATTAAGGAAAAGTATCATGACAATGAATTGCAGTAGAGATAAGGAAAGCTTTATTGTTTAACATTTTAAAAAAGCAGTTCTTAAAAAGGTGTAATTAATTTAGGCAAATGGAAGTTTGGTCAATACAGTCATCCTTTGGTATTCATGGGGTTTTGATTCCAAACGCCCCTCAGATTCCAAAATTTACAGATGTCCAAGTCTCTTATTTCTGTCTACTTTATCAGTGGTTCCCAACCATTTTGGCACCAAGGATCCTTTTCATGAAAGACAGTTTTTCCATGCACCCAGTAGGGGGGATGGTTTGGAGATGATTCAAGTGCATTTATTTATTGTACACTTTATTTCTATTATCATTACATCAGCTCCACCTCAGATCAGGCACTAGATCCTGGACGTTACGAACCCCTGCTTTAAATCAATTCTAAATTACTTATAATAACTAATGCAAGGTAAATATTTGTAAATACAGTGTAAATACTTTATAAACAGTTGCCAATGTATCGCAAGTTCTTTTGCTTTTTGGAACTTTGTGAAATTTTTCTTTTGGAATATTTTGATCCATAGTTGGTTGAATACACACATGCAGAACTTGGGGATAAAAAGGGCCAGCTGTATATAAAAATTCTCACAAATTAAAAAGCGTCAGCTACTTAATGTAAAAATGAGCACAACAGGTAAACCAGAGAAAGCTGAATGCAAATGATTAACTCAAATCACAAGTAGTCAACAGTGCTATTGCCATGTCACTTTTAAGGTAAACAAAGATTAGGAAGGTCGTTGCATCCATAGTTGGAGAATGTAGGAAAATGGATCCTCTCATGCACAACCAGGGAGACTGCACGTCAGCTTAAATTTCTTTGGAAAGAATTCTATCAGTGTTTAAATTAAAATTTAAACTATTATACTCTGTAACCCAGCAACACCAGTTTTGGGACTGTAACTCAAAATGATTGAAGGCAGGAGGAGAAGGGGACAACAGAGGATGATATGGTTGGATGGCATCACCAACTCAATGGACATGAGCTTGAGCAATCTCTGGGAGTTGGTGATGGACAGGGAAGCCTGGCATGCTGTAGTCCATGGGGTCACAAATAGTTGGATATGACTGAGCCATTGAACTGAACCTACTGAACTCAAAATGAAAAGTAAGATATATAAGGACATGGGATATATATAAAAATGTATTTCTTTACGTTATTTTTGTATGATTTTTATGTCAGAAAAGCTGCAAAAGCCTGGCTATTAAGTAGGGAATGGTTTACCTAGCTCTATACTGCAATCTCTTTACTCTAGCTGTATATCATAGTCTCTAATTTACATATAAAGTCATGTTACTTGTAATCAAAGAAAGGCAATGCAAAGAATGTTCAAACTACTGCACAACTGCACACATCTCACACACAATCATGGTAATGCTCAAAATATTCCAAGCCATGCTTCAACAGTACGTGAACTGTGTACTTCCAGATGTTCAAGCTGGATTTAGAAAAGGCAGAGGAACCAGAGATCAAACTGCCAAAATATGTTGGATCATTAAAAAAATAAACAAGAGAGTTCCAGAAAAATGTCTACTTCTGCTTTATTGACTATGCCACAGCCTTTGTCTGTGTAGATCACAACAAACTGGAAAACTCTGAAAGAGATGGGAATACCAGACCACCTGACCTGCCTCCTGAGAAATCTGTTTGTAGGTCAGGAAGCAACAGTTAGAACTGGACATGGAACAACAGACTGGTTCCAAATAGGAAAAGGAATATGTCAAGGCTGTATATTGTCATCCTGCTCATTTAACTTCTATGCAGAGTACATCATGAGAGACACTGGGCTGGAAGAAGCACAAGCTGGAATCAAGATTGCCAGGAGAAATACCAATAACCTTAGATATGCAGATGACACCACCATTATGGCAGAAAGTGAAGAGGACCTAAAAAGCCTCTTGATGAAAGTGAAAGAGGAGAGTGAAAAAGTTGGCTTAAAGCTCAACATTCAGAAAACGAAGATCATGGCATCTGGTCCCATCACTTCATGGGAAATAGATGGGCAAACAGTGGAAACAGTGGCAGACTTTATAATTTTGGGCTCCAAAATCACTGCAGATGGTGATTGCAGCCATGAAATTAAAAGACGCTTACTCCTTGGAAGAAAAGTTCTGACCAACCTAGATAGCATATTGAAAAGCAGAGACATTACTTTGGCAACAAAGGTCCGTCTAGTCAAGGCTATGGTTTTTCCTGTGGTCATGTATGGATGTGAGAGTTGGACTATGAAGAAGGCTGAGCACCGAAGAATTGATGCTTTTGAACTGTGGTGTTGGAGAAGACTCTTGAGAGTCCCTTGGACTGCAAGGAGATCCAACCAGTCCATCTAAAGGAGACCAGTCCTGGATGTTCTTTGGAAGGAATGATGCTAAAGCTGAAACTCTAGTACTTTGGCCACCTCATGCGAAGAGTTGACTCATTGGAAAATATCCTGATGCTGGGAGGGACTGGGGGCAGTAGGAGAAGAGGATGACGGGATGAGAAGGCTGGATGGCATCACCGACTCGATAGACATGAGTTTGGGTAAACTCCGGGAGTTGATGATGGACAGGGAGGCCTGGCGTGCTGCGATTCATGGGGTCGCAAAGAGTCAGACATAGTCATGTCAGTTCAGCGACTGAACTGAACTGAACTGAACTGATACACCCACTTTAAAATATTTCTTGTAGTGGACTAGACTTTAAAGAGCTTTAAAGGAGGGTACTAAGGTTTTGTTTTCACATTTGTCTATTATTTGATTTGTTAAATCAAGCATTAATAATTTGTAATAAATTTTAACAACTGAGAAAGCTTAAAAATCAAAGACTTTCTCATTCACATTCTCCTTTCTTTGGTTGATCATTATCCTAGTTTCCTGCTATACCAGCTACCACATAATGATTCAGTTCTAATTCTACCAATTAGGATCTGTTAAGTTCTTTCATTTTGACATTTTTCTTACATGTTTTCATGGGTGAATTCTATCCGTAGTATCCATTCTCAGCATGGTGTGAGAAGGACATATTGGATTTACCTGAGAAGTATTCATCCACATATATTCCTCTCTGCATTTATTTTCTGACCCTCCTAACCCCCATGTGTTTAATAGGATGGTGAGCGTTGTTTTTTACAGGAATGTGCTTCAAGACTTAGTACATTGGATTGGGAAAAGTTTGGGAGCCACTGATTCTTAAAATCCTTTTGTAGAGCATACAAAGCTAGAGATTCTCAGTTCTTTTTGGCAGAATAAATTAATTCACTCCAAATATAAAACATCAAGTTGAAAGATAAGGCTAATTTAATTTTTACTGCTTTAAAAAGCTATCATTGCAGACTTTTGCACTGAAAGAGAACTCTTCATTTTACAAAAGGGCAACTGTAAGTCATGAAGGTGAAGTGACTTGATCATTTTATTGTAAGTTAATGGTTAACTGGGATGCGATTTGAGTCTAGAAGTTCCTAGGACTTCTCTGAAGGAGATGTGAGGAAGATTCTTTTTGTCTGAAAAGGAGGCTCAACCCCAGTGTGATGGAGGTTCCTTTGGGTGCACAGAGTGGTCTTCCTTAGCTGTATCTTTAATTGTACCTTTTGCTTTTCTTAAACAGTTAGTATACTTTGGGCAGGAAAACTCCTGCTGAAATGAATGTTCTATTACCTTCTTCCTTGATGCTGTGGGAATTTGAGAGCCCAGGCAGTGTGACAAAGACAGTGTCACTGTGATCCAGGCATTCTGTCATTAGGGTGATCCATAGTATTTCTAGTGTGTGAGTTACTTTTCAAGAACCAGCAATCCACCCGGGAGCCCACTCTCTCCACTCCAACCTGTACCTTTGTGCACATGCCTTATGGTCTAGGATTTGGGTCCCATGGAAATATATTCCCAATGCTGTGCCCTGTGCAGCTTAGAGTCCTGAGACCTGGGACGTTTCAGACTGTGGCCGGCAAGGGAGATAAACCCGGCGACCAGCTGATGTTGAAAGAGCACAGTGTTTTATCAAGCATATATTCAACTCAAACAGCTCTTCACTGTGGACACCACAGCACTGATACTGGCTTCTTAACAGCCAGCATCCCCACATTTAACCCCATGGATGTAGTATGTGCTGTGCTTAGTCGTTCAGTCCTGTCTCACTCTTTGTGACCACACGAACTGTAGCCGGCCACGTTCCTGTGTCCACAGGGATTCTCCAGGAAAGAATACTGGAGTGGGTTGCCATGTCCTCCTCCAGGGATCTGCCCAACCCAGACATTGAACCCAGGTTTCTCGCATTGCAGGTAGATTCTTTATTGTCTGAGCCACCAGGGAAGTCCAAGAATACTGGAGTGGGTAGCCTATCCATTCTCTAGAGGATCTTCCCTACCCAGGAATTAAACCTGGATCTCCTGCAATGCAGGTGGATTCTTTACCAGTTGAGCTAGCGGAGTAGAGACAGAGCAATTTTTGGCTTACTTTCCATAGCCCTTTCCCTGGCCAAGGGCATGGGATTGGGCCAGTGGTTGCTAGTCGGCAACCAGAGTACAGTCCCAGAGCTGGAGCCAGCCGAGTGACCTTGTAAGAGAGTCCAAAGTCAGGCTGTGAACAGTCTCCTCTGGGAGTGCTGGATCTGAGTCTGGCAAGGGATAATGTGATGTCTGCTGCTGGATGAGACAGAGACATGGGAATGGTAAGGAAGTCAAGGCACAACGTTAAGATCTGGCATACAAGCGTGTACTGAGAAGGGGTTAAACAAAAGAGGATGGAAGAAACCCTGGGACAAGGCAGCAGTCGATTTATAAATGTCTGTATTAACTGGGTTAATGTATCCATTGCCTGGGAAGGAGTATTGATGTTAGGAATCCATATCATCTCACTATGCTTCTCACAGAAACCTTTCAAGACAGTGAAGGAACTGAAGTACAGAGAGGTGGATGACTTGTCCAATATCATCCAGTTGACAAACAGAAAACACAAATTTAAAGGCTATCTAGTCTTCTGATTTCAGATAAACTCCTCAGGCTGTAGTTTTCATTTGGTGATGTTCTTCTTCCGTTCTTCCTCTAAAAGCAAACTCTGGGAGATAGTGAAGGACAGGGAACCCTGGCATGCTGCAGTCCATGAGGTCAGAAAGAGTCAGACAACTTAGTACCTGAACAACAGCAAACAGTTATCTTTAATTTTTGTGTAAGAAAAAAACTTTATATGTAATTTTAAAATTTTTGATTTTTTAAAAAAAATTTTGGATGCAAAGAGTAAGGAATAGACACTGAATATGCTCCCAGGCTGTCATCTTCCTGAGGATGGCTGGTTATACAGTAGGTGGGACAGTGTGATTATGAATATCTGTAGGTGTTTTGGAGAAGATGTCACACTGCTTAAAGTTTCCTTAGGATAACACATTTCAAGAATATATGAAACCAATCAGTTTTCTTCCTCTAAAGATTATACCTGCACATCTCTTTCCTTTAAACTATTTTGACTCCTATTATCCCAATCTGTATCCTAATGTCTCTGGCTTTTCAATTTGAGGCCCAAATATCCATGTTCAGAGTTCTTCAATGGAACTTTGAATAGACTTGAACCTCAATATCCTCTCAATTCTATCAGCACAGCTGCATATAAGGAACTTCAGGGAACTCAGATCCTGTGTGAACTTGCATAGGCATCACTACATGTGTTTCTCCCACCTGATAATCATAGCTATGAATCTTCACTAATTGTTACTGAATATTTTATCTGTGCCAGACACCATGCAAAGAAGCGTTCATATTTTACCTCATTTAATCCTCACAACTGTGCTATATGATATTATTTTCAACTTATATACAAAGAAACGGAGGCTCAGAGAGGTGAGGTAATTCTCCCAAGATAAGATAGTAATTTGACCAGACTAGTTTCAAATCAGATCTGCTTAACTCTGTAGTCTGTCCTCCATCATGCTTTGTGAAAAAAAAGAAAAAAAAAAGGATATTTACTATTGAAAAACCTTCATAATATGTAGAAAGATAATTTTAAAATGTGAGAGGATTTCTAGAAAAACAGGTCTCATTCTGTTTTAAACAACAAAATAGAACAAAAATACATATACATTGCTTCCTTGGAATGTTTTCCTGTCATGATCTCTAATATTTTCTCTCTGCTTTATGTAAAGAATTAGTTTGGTCTCCTGGTCTCCTAGACTATGGAGATGTGATTTTATGTTATGGTTTTTGTATTTTTTTTGCTTAAAAATAATTTTTATTACTCTAGGTGAACTGAAGTTATTTGTAGAATAGCATAGGGCTATTCATTGGAATATTCATTGGAAGGACTGATGCTGAAGCTGAAACTCCAATACTTTGGCCACCTGATACGAATAACTGACTCACTGGAAAAGACCCTGATCCTGGGAAGGATTGAAGGCGGGAGCAGAAGGTGACAACAGAGGATGATATGGTTGGATAGCATCACCAATGCAATGGACTTGAGTTTGAGTAGGCTCCAGGAGTTGTGATGGACCGCAAAGCCTGACGTGCTGCAGTCCAAGGGGATGCGAAGAGTCGGACACGACTGAGCAACTGAACTGAACAGGGTTACTCAGCATTCCAGGACATCAAGGGCATTCTCTGCACATGTGTGAAGTTAGTGGCTGTGAATGAAAATAAAATAGTGGCAAAATGAGACGTTGATATGTAAAACTGTAAGAAGATCCTTCGATCTGAAAGTTCCAACTCATGTTTTCTGGTGTTTTTTTTTTTTTAATATTCAAGAGAGAAACTAACATTTACGGAAAGTTTTCTGGGCCTAGTATTATACTAGGCAATTTTCACAAACGTTTCTAATTTACTGCTCTCAAAAATCCTATTGTAAAATGCCTTATTATTACTATTTTACCAAAGAAGAATGGAAGTTTTTGCAGAATATGATGACAAACCTAGGAATCAAATGTATGTCTTTATGATTTAAAAATTTGAAATTAACTGCCATGTGGAAATTTCACAGATGCATAACCTGACTCTCAAATTTTTTCAACTTCAAACTTCTAATAGAAGTTGCCATTCGGAGAATCTGAGCAATCCCAGTGGAAAAGAAGTTGTGAAACATTTCTCCAGGTTTTCTTGAGTTTTTTGGTTGAAATATTACACATGGAAAACTACCCATATGACTATTGATTTTGTTATTACATTGATAAAATCCAAAGCATTGCATTGATAAAACTGAGTTTTGATAGTGGCTCTCTCCATGTCCTTTATACTGCCAGTAAGATAGCCAGGCACATAGTAGGTAAGGTATCAGTGTTGGTTGAACTGAACATAAGACTTCTCTTTCTGAGAAATGGTAGTCTTTCTGGTGTAGGAACAATTTAAGAATCCATATATCACCTGGATTACAACTTTGACTTCTTTTCTAAAATTCCAGTCCATCTAACAGATATCTGCTGCTCCCAAAGTCCTTTAGGTCTACATTCCTCATGCTACCCCTTTATTTAGAAAACTTCAAAGATTGTCTTTTGCCTAACTACTTATATTTAGATACCTTTTCTTAGGTTTCAGTCTTTGATAATCTATCCTTCCATAACCAAACACCTTGAAAGGTAGGAGGATGAAAAGCAATATTTGGGTGAGAAAAGGAGGAGAACCCTACTATTATGAAAGTTTTGTGGTTTTAAAATTGTTGGTGTGAAGTATGTGTGACTATTTTTAATGCTCTGAGTGATATGCTTATGCATTGTCAGTAAGAAAAATATATGGCTTTTCTCATTTACTCGTCCCTACTTTCTCCTTCTCCATTCACATACTTGGTCACTGTGTATGTCCTGCCTGATCTGTCCACTAGTAGAAAGACCCCGTCTGCCCCCAATTTGTCCTTAGACTCTCCTCCTGACCCGTTTCTCCAGTGTCCTTTAGTCACTTTAGACTGCTGTCCTTTAGTCCCTTGGTCTATCTGGACCCTGATTATCAGATATAAACAATGGAATGTTTATAAGCTCATGTACAATATAATTAACAAAAATGAGATGTGGAGATATAATTGCAGTGAGAGTGACATACTGTCTACTCGAGAAAAATGTAAAGCCAAAGTGGATCCAGAATTAAAACTCCCAAAGTTTCTTCAGCATGGGAAGTAGAGAGTGGGATGAATGGAGAAAGTAGCATCAACATATATATTCCATCACGTATGAAATAGATAGCTGGTGAGAGGTTGCTGTATAACACAGGGAGCCCAGTCTGGGGCTCTGTGATGACCTGGGGGCAGGGAGAGGGGAGGCTCCAGAGGGGGATATAAATATAAAATTAGTGTTGTAAGGCAGAGTCCAACACAACATTCTAAAAATTAAAAAAAAAGCAATTATAAAAAAGGAACATTAGTTATGAGAGAAAATCCATATGTGGATCAAAAAAAAGATGGATAAGGCTGTAGACTGATTCTTTTTTTCTCTGGTACTTTTGTTGTTTTAACTGTTACTGTCAGACATTAGTGCGGTATATACACCAGCTCTGCGTTGGTGGTGCAGTAACTTTCCACCCAGTTGCAATCTGGAATTCATGTAGGAAGATACCGCTGCCGCTGCTGCTGCTAAGTCGCTTCAGTCATGTCCGACCCTGTGCTGGATGGAGGCGAATGAGAGAATGCTACTGCATGGATTGACCAGCCCACTGCTTGTCACCTTGCAGTAAACTTGCAAAATGACATCTAACTTATTATCATCTGAACCAGAGACCCAGCCACTCTGCTTCTTTAGGCTGTGGATTCTAGAGTGATCTCATAGCCAGGACAAATAAGCTCTTCTTCTTTTCTGATTTCCTTCAAAGACCTTAGTGTATGTGGAAGTCAGCCATTAAACTACTCATGTTTGGTAAACTTTAGGCTTTGCCTTCTGTTTCCTACACCATGTAGGCATCAAAATGGTGTCCCAAAGTGTCCAAGAATCAGTAGGAATTTCCTTGTCGAAAATTGGTTTCATGGATCATTTATCTCCCATTATTCCTGTTTTCATATAATTCTTGTCCCCTGCAGAGTACTTCCTTTTATGACAAACTCACCAGTATGTTTTACAGTCCAATTTTTTTTTCCCTAAGATTTTAGTTAGGGGAGTCTTTCAGAATTCTTATACCATCCCCTTTCCCCTGCTGGAAAGGAATCTGAGCTCCCTTGATGCTTCACTTATTGAGAAGTGATTATTTTGGACCAACTGTCTTAGAGATTTCAGTAAAGTGATAAATAGTTGGTTTCGCTACTTAGGATACTTAAATTTTAATCATGGCTTCACAGGTTCTTAGCTCTTGAACTTTCAGAATTATTTACTGCTAAGCCTCAGTTTCCTCATTTATGCAGTGGAAATAATAATATTACTTTCCTTATGGGATTATTGTAAAGACTAGATCTGTGTAATGGGAAATGCGAGTGGTAAAAGAAACAGACGAGGTGGTAGATGTATTGTGTGTGTGTGTGTGTGTGTGTGTGTTTTCTCAAATGGCAGTACCACCATCTTTCCTCTGGCAAGGAAGCAAGAGACAAATTTTACCGCTGCATTTAGTGTATACTGGGATTGGCTCTAACTTTACTTAAAAAGAGACAAAAGTTTTTAAAAAGAGAAGGAAAAAACCCAACAGCTAACATTTACTAAACGTTAATCATATGTCAAAATTTGCAGTGCTTAACATTAAGTATTATTGAGTTGCCAAGACAATACTCAGAGATATATCCTATTCTTTCCCAATTACAGAGGTCAGGAAACTGAGACTCAGACAGGTTAAGTAACTTGTCCAAAGTCATACAGTTAGAAATGAATAGAGCTAATCAATTTTAAGTCTACAGTCATAATAAATATATTACTGCAGGGTTTATGTATCAAGTCAAAAGTGACAAATAAATTGTATGAATATTCATATTTGAACATTCCTACTTCCTAATATTCATCCCTACCCCACTAATAGTGTAGTTGGCAAATTCCTATGGGTATTTCTTATTTCTGTTGAAATTTCCTTGTCTCTCTAAAGACTTACAAAAAGTAGAAGAATGAAATATTCTCTGTTTTGTGTTCTCAGAGCACTGCACACAAGCTGATGAAAGCACGCATCGCCCTCTGTGATGACTTCTGTGATTTCCCGAGTGTGGAAGTGTTGCCTGATTTCCTTGTTGTTGTTGTTGTCATTCAGTCCCCTATTTGTTTCCAACTCTTTGCAACCCCATGGGCTGCAGCACGCCAGGCCTCCCTGTCCCTCACCGTCTCTTGAAGTTTGCCCAAGTTCATGTCCATTGCATCAGTAATGCCATCCAGCTATCTCATCCTCTGATGCCCTCTTCTCCTGCCCTCAGTCTTTCCCAGCATCAGGGACTTTTCCAGTGAATCAGCTGTTTGCATCAGATGACCAAAATATTGGAGCTTCATCTTCAGCATCAGTCCTTCTGAGTATTCAGGGTTCATTTCCCTTAAGATTGACTGGTTTGATCTGCTTGCTGTCCAAGGAACTCTTAGGAGTCTTCTCCAGCACTGCACTTCAAAGGGGAAGGCATCAATTCTTTGGCGCTCTGCCTTTTTTATGGTCCAGTTCTCACAACCATATGTGACCGGTGGGATAGCCTTGACTCTATGGACTTTTGTCAGCAGCGTAACATCTCTGTTTTTCAACACACTATCAGTTTGTCATAGCTTTCCTGCCAAGAAGCAATCATCCTCCGATTTCATGGCTGCAGTCACCATCCGCAGTGATTTTAAAACCCAAGAAGAGGAAATCTGTCACTACTTCTGCCTTTTCCCCTTCTATTTGCCATGAAGTAATGGGCCAGATGCCATGATCTTAGGTTTTTAAATATTTAGTTTTTTAAAAAATATAAATTTAATTGGAGGCTAATTACTTTACAGTGTTGTATTGGTTTTGCCATACATCAACATGAATCCACCACAAGTGTACACAGAATATTTAGTTTTAATCCAGCTCTTTCACTCTCCTTTCTTGCCTTTATCAAGAGGCTCCTTAGCTCCTCTTCACTTTCTGCTATCAGAGTGGTATCATCTGCGTATCGAGGTTATTGATATTTCTCCCACCTATCTTGATTCCTGCTTGTAACTCATCCAGCCTGGAATGTCTCATGATGAGCTCAGCGTATAGGTTAAATAAACAGGATGACAGCAGACAGCCCTGTTGTACTCCTTTCTCACTCTTGAACCAATTAGTTGTTCCATATAGGGTTCTAACTGTTGCTCCTTGACTCTCATACTGGTTTCTCAGGAGACAGTTAAGATAGCCTGTTATTCTCTTCTTTTTAAGAGCTTTCCACAGTTTGTTATGATCCACAAGGTCAAAGACTTTAGCATAGTCAATGAAACAGAGGTAGATGTTTTCCTGGAATTCCCTTGCTTTCTGTATGATCCAACAAATATTGGCAGTTTGATCTCTGGCTGCTCTGCCTTTTCTTAAACCAGCTCGAACATCTGAAAGTTCTTGGTTCACATAATGCTGAAGTCTAGCATGCAAGATTTTAAGCATGACCTTACTAGCATGGGAGATGAGTGCAATTGTTCAATGATTAGCACATTCTTTGGTGCTACCATTCTTGAAAACTGGGAGGAGGATTGAGCTTTTCCAGTCCTGTGGCTACTGCTGGGTCTTCCAGATTTGCTGACGTATTGAATGCAACACCTTGATAGCATCATCCTTTAGGATATTGAATAGCTCTACTTGAATTCTATTGCATCCACTAGTTTTATTAACAGCAGTGATTCCCAAGGCCCACTTGACTTCACATTCCAGAATGTCTGGCCCTGGGTGACTGACCACACCATCATAATAATCTGGTTCTTCTGTGTATTCTTTCCATCTCTTCTTGATCTCTTCTGTATCGACTAGGTCTCTACCGTCTCTGTCTTTATTGTGACTATCTTTGGTTGAAATGTTTGCTGGATATTTCCAGTTTTCCTGAATATATCCAATTTCCTAACATGCCTTTATAATCATCATTGTTATTATTATTGTTGCCATTATGATTACTTTGGTCATCAGAGATGTGCACAATATGTGAAGGTCTCAATATTTGTTATTTTAAATGGACAGTCTATTAAAATTATTTTTCATGCAATTAATAGTTTATTGAAAACCTAAAAACTCCTGAGGACTTCTCAGTTGGCTCAGCAGTAAGAATCCACCTGCTAATGCAGGAGACAGAGTTTGATCCCTGAGTCAGGAAGATCCCCTGAAGAAGAGAATGGTTACCCACTCCAGTATTCTTGCCTGAAAAATCCTATGGACAGAGGGGCCCGATGAGCTATAGTCTGTGGGGTCACAAAGAGTCAGATGTGACTAAGCAACTGAGCACACAGCAGCACTTACATATTAAGTAAACTGTAGAATCAACTTGTATTGGACACACACACATGCAAGAACTTCTGACTTCCACTGATTTTTCATGACTGACTGTGGATTTTTGAAATGTGTTTGCTTCTGGCCCACTCAATTCTGCTGCCTCTTGGCAGACTTTCAAGGTGCAGGCACTATGCCTCATCTATTGTGTTACACTGGTCCCCAGATCACCATAGGTTCTTAATAAATCTTCCCTCTAATCAGCTTTTGAAAATGGAACTTCGTCTTTTACTGCAGTCAGTTATGTAGATGGCTGTCACCAGGGCCTTCTCTTTAGCTTCAACCACCTTCCCAGAACTGCTTTTCTTTCTTCAGCTCCATTTATGAGACTGCAGCTCTCCAGAACCATATGTTGCAGCCAAATTGTGCTTTCCTCTAGTAGCAGGATATCATTTTTTAACGCCATGTTATTTACTGGTCCCTTGGTTATACAAGAAAACTAGGAATCTCACACATGTTAGCAATTGTAGCTTCAGTAGCTAAAGATTTACTACAGGCAAGCATATGTTTACAAGCCAGTTTTCAGATCTCTTCTCTTAACTTCCTGGTGATATAGCAAAAATATAACTAGGCTTGAACCTTGTATATGCTCTGAAACTGGACAAGTGTGTGTGTCTGTCTGTGTGTTGACCTGAATGTGTGTATGTGTGTGTGTGTGTGTGTATCTGTCTGTCTATGTCTGTCTGTGTGTTGACCTGAATAAGCACATAATGGGAAAAAATGATGCTTTTAAATTTAGTTCTGTCCTTAATATTGTTATTTATGTTACATGTCAGTGATCATTTTCTCCCTGGCAAATGTAGTCTTCATTACAAATTCTAGTCATGCAGTTTCCATGCTTTAGAGATAAGGCTGAGGTTCTGTCAGAGCACTTAACCACAGGTGTAAAAATGTTGTGATTAAAAAGAGATTAAAAGAGATATTTAAGTAGGAGTAATTAGAAGTGAATTCTTAATTGCAAAGTTACACAAGCATTTATGCTCTGCTTTGAGATCCTGATCCTTTCAAAGGTGCTGTATAAATGCCAATTGCTTGTCACATCATTCATACCATGTATTCATGACATTGAAAATGTGGATTTATACTGAACTAAACTTAATAATAAAATACTAAATATAAAGTATCTATTCAATAGAGCATTTCCATGAGCTAAGAAAGTACATTTTAACTTTTTAACAAGTACCTGGGATTATGAGATGCAAGTTCTCTCTTTACATCTGATTAAGAGAATGAAGTATAAAAATAAAGCTCTTCAGACTGATTAAACTATAAAACTGCAAACAGTTTTAAAAAATATTATTACTGTAGCTTAACAGCGTTTAAATTAGGCAAAGTTTCTGAATGTAAACTCACATGTTAGTTGTAGTACATCCATTGACTGTTGGTAATCTAAAGAAGACTTTTCAAGACTCACAGGTATGATAATATGTCAGTTATCAGAATATTCTGTTGCTATAAATATTTCAGCCTTCCTTTTGACCTCTTGATATAATGCCCACATCAGGAGTTTGGGTTGTGGATTAGGAAATTTAATTTTTATGAATATCAGGATTTAAGTACTGGGGAGCAGTGAGAGACTCATTCTTATAAAATGGATGCCTGAAAATGATAAATCTCGGGTCCCTCTACACCCCAGGCGTTTGTCAACAAAAAGAAATTTTTTCAGGGAGGTGCTTCTCAGTTGTTGAGTGTCATTATGTCCTTTGGGATCTTGTTAAAGTATAGAATCTGATTCAGTAAATTTGATGTGGGCCTGAGATTTTGCATTCCTAACACTCTTTCTTGTGATGCAGATGCTGTTGTTCTACAAACCACATGTGCAATAGTAAGGCTTAAGGCAGAGGTCTGGACACTTTTTCTATAAAGAATCAGGTGGTAAATAGTTTAGCTTTTGCAGGCCCTTAGGATCTCTGTCACAGCTAGTCAATTCTGCCACTGAAGCACAAAATTCATAGTTAATACATAAATGAATAAGCATGATGCTCTTTCAGTAAAACTTCATTTAGAAAACAAGAGGTAAAAAGATTTGGCTCTAGGTCTGTATTTTGCCACAGCCTGTTTCGAAACAGGAACATGGTGTTCTAACAAATTCCTTTATATTGCAAATCTGCCCCTATGCAGAGTTGACACAGCAGAGGCTAAATTAAAATCTTCAGTGGTCTTCATAGGCTTCCCTGGTGGCTCAGTTCGTAAAGAATCTACTTGTAATGCAGCAGATTCAGGCTTGGTCCTTGGGTGGGGGAGAGGTCTTCAGGAACATTCTGGCTCTGGAAGTTACAAATATAAATCTGTATACATCCCATTTGCATTTAGCTGCCTTCCATTTTCTTCCCCTCATGGTATATTCATCTTCCCTCATTTTCCCCATAGAAGAGCTCTATAGCAACATTCAGTCCCTGGTACCAAAAGCCTTAGATGCTCTAGTCCCTTATAAGTATAAAAGGATAGTAAAGCCTCGCCTCCTAATTCTCCAGTTCTACATCTACAAATTCAACCAACCTTGGGTTGAATTTGATCCAAAATTGGTTGAATCCATTACTCAGTTGGCTGAAGCTGTGGATGTGGAAGCCACATAGTCGGAGGCTGATTGTAGATATCAGAATCTATTTAATACATAGAAAGTAGGGAAAATTAGTAGGCCATTCAGAAAGTGAAAGTGAAATTCCCTTAGTTGTGTCCGACTCTTTACGACCCCATGGACTATACAGTCCATGGAATTCTCCAGGTCAGAATACTGGAGTGGGTAACCTTTCCCTTTTCTAGGGGATCTTCCTAACCCAGGGATCCAACCCAGGTCTCCCGCATTTCAGGCGGCACGACCATTCAGGTATGACCTAAATCAAATCCCTTACGATTATACAGTGGAAGTGACAAACAGAGTCAAGGGATTAGATTTGATAGACAGAGTGCCTGAAGAACTGGATGGAGGCTTGTGACACTTTACAGGAGGCAATGATCAACATCCTCAAGAAAAAGAAATGCAAAAGGGCGAAATGTTTGTCTAAGGAAGCCTTGCAAATAGCTGAGAAAAGAAGAGAAGTGAAAGGCAAAGGAGAAAAGGAAAGATATACCCATTTGAATTCAGAGTTCCAAAGAATAACAAGGAGAGATAAGAAAGCCTTCCAAGTGAGCAATGCAAAGAAATAGAGGAAAACGATAGAATGGGAAAGACTAGAGATCTCTTCAAGAAAATTAGACATACCAAGGGAACATTTCATGCAAAGATGGGCACAATAAAGGATAGAAACATTATGGATGTAACAGAAGCAGTAGATATTAAGAAGAGGTGGCAAGAATACATAGAAGAACTATACAAAAAAGATCTCAACGACCCAGATAACCACGATGGTGTGATCTGAAATTAAAGATGCTTGCTCTTTGGAAGAAAAGCTATGACAAACCTAGACAGCTTATTAAAGAGCAGAGTTATTACTTTGCTGCCAAAGGTCCATCTAGTCAAAGCTGTGGTTTTTCCAGTAGTCATGTATAGATGTGAGAGTTGGACCATAAAGAAAGCTGAGTGCTGAAGAACTGATGCTTTTGAACTGTGGTGTTAGAGAAGACTCTTGAGAATCCCTTGGACTTCAAGGAGTTTGAACCAGTCAATCCAAAAGGAAATCAGTCCTGAATATTCATTGGAAGGACTGACGCTAAAGCTGAAGCTCCAATACTTTGGCCACCTGATGTGAAGAACTGACTCATTGTAAAAGTCCCTGATGCTAGGAAAGATTGAAGGCAGGAGGAGAATGGGATGACAGAGGATGAGATGGTTGGATGCCATCACTGACTCTATGGACATGAGTTTTAACAATTTCTAGGAGTTGGTGATGGATAGGGAGGTGTGATGTACTGCAGTCCATGAGGGCTCAAAATGTCAGACATGACTGAGCAACTGAACCAATAACCCAGAACCCTGAAGAGTCTCTTCAAATTGGATGATCACTCTCTTGTTCATTTTGTTACCTGGATGAATACAAATTCTCAAATAAAGCCACATAATAAAATAACCAGGCAGTGTTGAACTGTTCAAGGTTCAACTGTCCAATCACATTATCCACATCCATCCTTTTTAAAGTCTCAATCAAGATCAAAGTTATTCTTCTGGACAGACATTTTTATCTTTCCAGTTATCTAGCTTCCCTCAGTTCTTCCAATGTCTGTGTCATTTGACAACTCCAGAGCTGACATTTCATTAAACTGATCAGATAGGCAGGTTTACTCTTTCTCAGAATGAGTAACCTCAACCTCAGTACTAATGTCTGAAGGACTGTTTATTTTTATATTTCAGAGGAAATAAAATTAAGGAATGTGCCAAATTGTGTTAGAAATATTTAACATTGTTAACCATTCAGTTCAGTTCAGTCACTCAGTCGTTTGCGACCCCATGAATCGCAGCACGCTAGGCCTCCTTGTCCATCACCAACTCCCAGAGTTCACTCAAACTCACGTTCATAGAGTTGGTGGTGCCATCCAGCCATCTCATCCTCTATTGTTCCCTTTTCCTCCTGCCCCTAATCCCTCCCAGCATCAGGGTCTTTTCCAATGAGTCAACTCTTCACATGAGGTGGCCAAAGTATTGGAGTTTCAGCTTTAGCATCATTCCTTCCAAAGAACACCCAGGACTGATCTTCAGAATGGACTGGTTGGATCTCCTTGCAGTCCAAGGGACTCTCAAGAGTCTTCTCCAACACCACAGTTCAAAAGCATCAATTCTTCAGCACTCAGCTTTCTTCACAGTCCAACTCTCGCATCCATACATGACCACTGGGAAAACCATAGCCTTGACTAGACGGACCTTTATTGGCAAAGTAATATCTCTGCTTTTGAATATGCTATCTAGAGTGGTCATAACTTTTCTTCCAAAGAGTAAGCATCTTTTAATTTCATGGCTGTAGTCACTATCTGCAGTAATTTTGGAGCCCTGGTGGCTCAGTGGGTGAAGCATCTGCCTACAATGAGGGAGACCTGGGTTCAATCCCTGGGTCGGGAAGATCCCCTGGTGAAGGAAATGGCAACCCACTCCAGTACTCTTGCCTGAAAAATCCCATGGACTGAGAAGCCTGGTAGGCTACAGTCCATGGCGTCACAAAGAGTCGGACATGACTGAGCAACTTTCCTTCCTTCCTTCCTTCCTTCAAAATAAAGTGTGACACTGTTTCCACTGTTTCCCCATCTATTTCCCATGAAGTGATGGGACCAGATGCCATGATCTTTGTTTTCTGTATGTTGAGCTTTAAGTCAACTTTTTCACTCTCCTCTTTCACTTTCATCAAGAGGCTTTTGAGTTCCTCTTCACTTTCTGGCATAAGGGTGGTGTCATCTGCATATCTGAGGTTATTGATATTTCTCCCGGCAATCTTGATTCCAGCTTGTGCTTCTTCCAGCCCAGCGTTTCTCATTATGTACTCTGCATAGAAGTTAAATAAGCAAGATGACAATATACAGCCTTGACATACTACTTTTCCTATTTGGAACCAGTCTTTTGTTCCATTAGGATTGTTAATTTTTCAGTAAAGTACTGAACTACTGATAGGGCATTTTCATTAATTTGACTAGTAAATAGTCAAGAATTTTGAAAAAATTCATATAAATTATTTATAAATAATTTATATATTTATATATATTACATAAATAATAATTTTAAAACAATTTATCTTTAAATGTAAGTTATATCAATTAAACTTTTGTCATAGAATAATGGATTAGACGGGAGTTAAATAAACCATAGCCTGAGGGCCATGTACCACTAACTTCCAGTTTGTTTTGGCCCTCAAACTCACTGTTTTTGTTTTACTTTTTTAAATGATTGAAAAGAAAATTAAATGATGAAAACTGTTACATTTAAAAATCACATAAAATTCAAGATATAATGAGATTCTAATACAATGTAAATGCTGTATAAATAGTTGTAAACACAGTGTGAATATATGTAAATAAATGCCAGTGCAGCAAATTCAGGTTTTGCTTTTTGGAACTTTCTGAATTTTTAAAAAAATATTTTTGATCTGCAGTTGTTTAAATCTGTGGCTGTGGGACCCACTGATATGGAGAGGCAACTGTAACCAGTTTTCTTATACACATATTGATCAATTCAGTAATACGAATGTGGAAAGTATCCATTTGCTCATTATCTTGTGATCTTCTGGCCTGAATGTGGTCTTGTTCACTTTGAAATGAAATGGAACTTCTATAGATTATTATTAATGTTCCCAAGGTGTACATTTCTTTTGAAATTGATTCTCCTATTTCCCTTAGTGTCTGAGTGACTGTGAAGTAAAATGAAAGCAGGCAGGTTGAAGTTTAATCCAGGTAAGATGGAAGCTTTTAGAGAAGCTGAAGAGTATTATCTTCACACTGAATTAAAGTCTTCACAGCAGAAGTGATTTAGGATGGTGGCTCACAAGAGAGAATCTTTGCATTATGCTTTGGATAGTATATTAGCTGTGACTTTTTTTTTTTAACCTGGTGGCCTTATTATAATTTTTAAAGACTAATAAACTGTACTTAGATACAATGCCATGTTTATGTATATGTGCATACATAAAAATCAGGTGAGGGAGGGAGCAAGGTCAGGGCTCTCAAAGCTGAAATTAAATGTCCCCAGAGGAGCCTGGTAGGCTGCAGCCCATGGGGTTGCTAAGAGTCAGACACGATTGAGCAACTTCACTTTGACTTTTCACTTTCATGCATTGGAGAAGGAAATGGCACCCCACTCCAGTGTTCTTGCCTGGAGAATCCCAGGGACGGGGGAGCCTGGTGGGCTGCTGTCTGTGGGGTCGCACAGGGTTGGACACGATTAAAGTGATTTAGCAGCAACAGCAGCAGCAGCTTTTTCCTCCACGAAGAATTTAACTAGCACAGGTAACAGGAAATGAGCATAAAACAAATAGTGATATCAAGACCTGGACAATCACCTAAATCTGTAGCAAGCTACTTTAGAGTGTATTAGTTATTTACCCTTGCTTATTTTACTGTGTTGGTGGGATTTCTTAGAGCTTAAAGAGAGTTAATTCTGTTGGAAGGCAGTCTTTATGCAGTTTCACTGTTGGAGTTAATATCTGTTGGGATTAACATGGGATTAATTGTAGATTAAAAGGTTCTTTTATTTGGAATTGAGGACATGACAAGGAGAATGTTTTGAATTCTGTTTGTTTTTTTCCACCTTCCTGCATTACACACTTCCACTGCAAACCTCCAGGTAGGCCTCTTTGGAGGTTTTTGCCCAAATGATTTGTGGGGTTCTTTTGAGTGGGTAATTGGGTATTCAGTTGGAAACTTTATTTTGACAGTGGGCTAATAGGTTAATTCTGTATTTAAAAATGCATACCATAGTATAGATTTTTTTGTTTGTTTTTTAAATAATGAGCTGCCAAGACAATTCCCATTATCCAGGTATTTTGCTTTCTTCTGATGGCAGGCACTTTTGGAAAACAGTTCATGTTATTTAACTGTATTCACTTCTTTATCCGCAGCAGAAATCTTGTTTCTCCTCTAAAGAGAAACTTAAATATGATATTTATAATTCACATGAAGGCTGTAGGAGCTAGCATCAAGTGCTTATGATTACATTCAGATGATAAAAAAAGTAATGAAAGTCTAGTAGAGATAGCTTATTACTGTTGGCCTTAAGTGCAGCATCATTTAAATTCAAACAGCACTGCCCTTTGCTATGAAAAATTGTCCAAAGGGCAAAGAATTGTCTCTACAGCTATTCACTGATGGACATTAAACCTTGGTAGAGAACAGATTTCCATTGACAGTATGAAAAGGAAAACCAGAGTGTTTTTTGGAAAACTACTTATTCCAATAAATAATTTCCAAATGATTTCATTGGATAATTGAGGCTTTTCAAATATGAATATATAGAGAATTAGGAAACAAAGACAAATAGTGACATTTAGTAATGTCTCATCATGAAAGCAGCCTTGCAGCCTTGGCTACCACTCTAGAAGTGAACATAATTATTAAAGCCCTATCATCATCTTTTATTATTTTATTAGGGGTCACGGTTATTAAGTTTCCTATATCCTGATAAAAATGTAAATTTTTCATCAGCAGTACTATGAATAATACAAATCTAATATTGTATTTCATTTTATTAATATTAATCTAAGGATGACAGCAAACACACACACATACTCTAAGGGAAAAAACATCAGCAAACATAGCAAAACAACTGAACAAGGATATGAATAAAGCAGAAAACATTAGGAGGGGGAAAATTAGTTTATTGGACAATCACCTAAATCTGTATCAAAATACTTTATAGTGCAGGGGTCCCCAACCTCTGGGCCCCAGATGGCTACCTGCTGTCAGATCAGTGGTGGCATTTGATTAGAAATAAAGTGCACAATAAATGTGATGTGCTTGAATCACCCCAAAACCACCCCCCACCTCTGGTCTGTGAAAAAATTGTCTTCTATGAAATCAGTGCCTGGTGCCAAAAAAGTTGGGGACTGCTATTAGTGGATTTTTTATTTACCTTTGCCTATTTCACTGTGCTAGTGGGATATTTAGAGAAAAGAAACCAGAAGCCTAAAAATATTTAAGAATAAATATCTTAAATATTGATGCATATCTGTATCAAATGATGCCTGACTTCTTAGGCAAAAAGTATACACACATTTCTTAGAGAATGTTAGGAAATAATTTGAAAATATAGGCAGAATGGGAAGAAACAACTCTTTCAACTTTTCCCCTTTTTAAAAGCATTAAAGTGACATTTTTGTCAAAATATTTTAAATAAGCCAAGTATTATATTTTTCATTTAGAAAACATGTATAGCTGTTTTTAATTGGAAAGAGAAAGTACTGTTCAAATTCAGATCAATTCAGTTAAGTGATTATTTTTAATCCTCTCTCAAAGAAAGTAATGCAGTGGCAAGAAAACAGGTGTTCACACTTATATGGGATTTAAGAAAAATTTGTAAATTTTCCCAAGTGGTTAAGACACTACTCTTCAGCTCCTGCTCTGCTGTCCCCATATCCCTGTGCACCGCTGAGTTCTAGTATCGGTCATCAAAACCCTATTCATGTCTTCTTTTAGTTTTTTTTCTCTAATGCATTGTATCCCATTAGAACATTCTACTTAGGTAATTCCTTATTAATCACTACCCAGGTTTTGGTTGTTCTTCTTAGTTGGCTCCTTGATTTTTTTCTAATTAGATCATCAAGCATCTGTCTCTCCCTCCTCTTTATTTACTGAAGAACTAACCCATCCCTACCCAATCAGAATTCTTCTCCATCAGTAGCTCAAAAATGGAGCATATAAGGATGCAGCCAAATAGGCATCATGGATAAGCTCAGTTACTTTTTCCACTTGACAAAGTGAATCTTCCATTTTGAAATACATATTAACTGTAAATAATTGAGGATCTAGTAGTGACTTTGACATTTCTCCAGTTATACCTTTGGGGATTCCCTGGTGGCTCAGATAATAAAGAGTCTGCCCAAAATACCGGAGGCCCAAACTTGATCCCTGGGTCAGGAAGATCCCCTGGAGAAGAAAATGGAAACCTACTCCAGTATTCTTGCCTGGAAAATCCTATGGATGGAGGAGCCTAGTGGGCTACAGTCCATAAGATCACCAAGAGTCGGATACGACTGAGCAACTACACTTTCCACTTTCAGCATGATGAAAGGTCAAGTGAGGCAGCACAAGCACAAGGCTTTAATCCGTACACAAAATCTTACCTTTGGTCTGTCGAAAGTTTTCCAGTTTTAAGAAAAGTTTCATATGGAACAACATCTAAAAATGCGATTTGTCACTTTGGTTTAATAATTTATTCTCTTTTTCCTTAAGAGTAGATTCAATATTTATCATCTCTAAACAGCATCATACTTCTGCAGCAGTTTCCTTCCTTCCTCCCTTTCTTCCTTTCTCTTTTACAAGTTTCTCCATTTCCCCCAACCCCCACCACACCATCTTTCTCTGAAATGAAACTTCTCTTGAACAACAACAATACAACTAACCATGAAAATAATGTCCATTACAAACAGGGACTGTAGAAGAGATTTAGAATCAAATTTAGGTATTTATAGCTTTGGTTATATTCACAAGTGAATTTACTTAGTGAGTTCATTTAAAGACAGAAAAAAAAAAACACATTTTGAGTGACTGTTTTCTACTTACCTTTAGTTTTTAATCTTAGTTTTATTTTTTTGATAATGTTTAGTAGCTCATTTAATTTACTACAACCACATAACATTAGTATTTTTAACTAGCTGAAAAGGTAAAGTAATTTTAATTCGTGAGATGAATTCATTGAGCAGAGGAAATTAACAGTCATAGTTCTTAAAACCAAAATATCTAGTCCACTGCATTTGGACAATATCACTAAGACCATTTTATATGGTCCACTTAACTCCCAAGTGGGGGAAAAATAATACATTTGTTCAGTCTCCATACAAAGAATACATTTGTTCATTCTCTACATATGCCAATTTTCTTCATGATACATGAATCATTCTAAACTATTCTCTAAATTCAGTCTCTGCTTGAACAGTTTTCTTTGTGAGAAAAACATTACTCCATTTTTAATAACATAATCATTAGGAATGTCTTTGCATCAACCTAAAATTGACTTCTATTCCTGGAAATGCCAATCATATTGCCCGAACTAGACATATCCAGTAGATTCTTTTTTCATGGTAGTCAGGAAGCAGTTTTTCATGTAGAGTACTTTCTGATACATTTTAATGTTTTTTTTTTTACAGGTATATATATGTATCACAAGTGATACTTGTTCAGTTCAGTTCAGTTCAGTTCAGTTCAGCTGCTCAGTTGTGTCCGACTCTTTGCAACCCCATGAATCGCAGCACACCAGGCCTCCTTGTCCATCACCAACTCCCGGAGTTCACGCAGACTCGCGTCCATCGAGTCAGTGATGCCATCCAGCCATCTCATCCTCGGTCGTCCCCTTCACCTCCTGCCCCCAATCCCTCCCAGCATCAGAGTCTTTTCTAATGAGTCAACTCTTTGCATGAGGTGGCCAAAGTACTGGAGTTTCAGCTTCAGCTTCATTCACTCCAAAGAAATCCCAAGGCTGATCTCCTTTAGAATGGACTGGTTGGATCTCCTTGCAGTCCAAGGGACTCTCAAGAGTCTTCTCCAACACCACAGTTCAAAAGCATCAATTCTTCGGCGCTCAGCTTTCTTCACAGTCCAACTCTCACATCCATACATGACCACTGGAAAAACCATAGCCTTGACTAGATGGACTCTCTCTTTAGGGAGCAGCAGCCATTTATTTTGTCTTCATAATGGAGAGGTAGATTTTGAATGCCAATATAGGAATATGTATACTTTAAGGGTTTTTCTATTGCTTTTGTCTCTTTGTTTTCATGGAAGAAATCTTAATGCAATTGCTATAATCTACTTCTTAGTCCAGAAAGGCAGCCAAGAATGATCACATTGTGAGAATTTAATCTTGTGAGTTCTTGTGAGTATTGATAAACATTAATGACATTAATGATAGTAGTGGGGACATGTCTTAGCCTGTTCAGGTTGCTACAAAAAACAAAAACAAAACAAAACCACAGACTGAGTAGCTTATAAACAACAGATATTTACTTCTCACAGTTCTGGAGACTGGGCATGCAAGATCCAGTTGCAAGCATGGTCAGGTGAAAATCAGATCACAGACTTCTTATTATAACCTCACATGGCAGAAGGCTATGGCACCCCACTCCAGTACTCTTGCCTGAAAATCCCATCATTGGAGGAGCCTGGTGGGCTGCAGTCCATGGGGTCACTGAGAGTCAGACACGACTGTGCAACTTCATTTTCATGCATTGGAAAAGGAAATGGCAACCCATTCCAGTGTTCTTGTCTGGAGAATCCCATGGATGGGGGAGCCTGGTGGGCTGCCGTCTATTGGGTCGCACAGTCGGATATGACCGAAGTGACTTAGCAGCAGCATGGCAGAAGGGCCTAAGGAGCTATGCTGTGCTTCTTTCTTAACGGTACTAGTCTCATTCATGAGGGCTCTACCCTCATGACCTAATCACATCTCAAAGGCCCTACTGCTGAATTCCAAAATTTGGAGGTTATATATCAACACATTAATTTCAGGGAGACATTAAATTCAGACCATAGCAGGATCTTTGAAAGTCACTCAGTCTGGTTCACTCTTTACAGCCCCATGGACTGGTCCACAGGATTCTCCTGGTCAGAATACTGGAGTGGGTAGCTATTCCCTTCTCTAGTGAATCTTACCAATACAGGGATTGGACCCTAGTCTCCCACATTGCAGGCAGATTCTTTGCCAGCTGAGCCACCAGGGAAGCCCAAGAATACTGGAGTGGGTAGCCTATCCCTTCTCCAGAACATTTTCCCAACCCAGGAATCGAACTGGGGTCTCCTGCATCGCAGGATCATTAATAAATCATATTTCTGGCTGAATTGTAATGAAAGGTCTCAGCAATCAGAATCTGAAGATTCAATTGCATCATGATAACTTCTTGACTAAGTAAGGCTGAGGAAAAAGCTTTGTATCAAATATGTGAATATAAGATTATAGCAAAGAGACTATAGGAAAAGAATTGTTAAAGAAATTTTTTTTTATTAAATGTTCATTCTTTAACTTTCTTTTATTCTAGACATTTTTACTAAATTCTCCAAAGCTAGATCCAATTTAAAGCCTGTCACTCCATCTTTGGTTCATACTGCTAAGATCACACTGTAGTACACAATATTTTGTACACTAGCCACAGACCCCAAAAGAATAGAATTTATTATTTTCTTGTCATTGATGAAATTCAGCCAAGCATTAATATCTATTCACTGTATAGAACCATTTCCTTTTGGGAATATAACACCAAAACACAGAGAAATAAATGATGAGATTCTTTCAACATGGTATTTGTAGATTTAACTGAAGTGAAAAGAACATCTTATTAAGGCACAGATTAGGGAGGACAAAAATTAAAGCATGACAGTTTGAGGAAAAAATTCTCATTGGCCTTTTTCCCAGTGTTCTTTTATCTCAGCAATTTGCTAATCTTAGAGAATAGTTAAAACAAGAGTAAATCAATAGGATGTGAGCTCCAAAGTTATTTAGCCCAAATTCCTTTTGGGTAGAGAGGACATGGGACCACCAGAGCTCTTCCTAAGTCTCAGCAGCTAAAATTAAAAATCCTTAAACTATGCTAGAGAAAAGCAACTTTTGAAATGCATTCTTGTACCAGCAAATATTTACTGAGAACGTATAAATATCAAGCTATTGAGAGGTTTTGTTCAAAGATGAGACAGGCATATTTTCAAAGAACACACAGTTTAAATAATTGTGTTGATTTTCCCTGTCTCAGACATACTCTTTAGCATCTACTCTAATCAAAGATAATAGGATTGTGTATGACTTAAAAGAATGTCTTCTTCATTCTTTTTAATTGACATAAAGTAACACTTATCAACTTTTAATAGTAAAGCATGGTATTTAAGTAGTAATTGCTCTAAACACAGAAAAAAAATATGCCCTGAAAGAATTATATTCATTAATGTTTCCCTGGTGAAGGATTGGCCAACTAAACAAGTTATTGATTCTTCCCTGAAGCTCTGAAACACAAGATGGCTATTTAGAGACTAATTTCAGTTGGAGAATGTAAAGATGTTTTCATGCATCCACCCTTTCATTCAGCAAGTATTAATTCAGCGTTTACTGTTTAGGAACTGAACTAGATGCTTAAGATTCAAGAGTATTTATTTTGTTAAACAATTCATTTTCTCCAGGAGCTCACCTTTCAGGTGAAGCAATTATAAAATTTTAAAAGTATATACATATATATGTGTGTGTGTGTGTGTGTGTGTGTGTGCACATGTATGTGTATGTGTATATTATATATACGTTTCTTAGTGTGCTAGAGGAGAAGGCAATGGCACCCCACTCCAGTACTCTAGCCTGGAAAATCCCATGGATGGAGGAGCCTGGTAGGCTGCAGTCCATGGGGTTGCAAAGAGTCAAACACGACTGAGTGGCTTCACTTTCACGTTTCACTTTCATGGATTGGAGAAGGAAATGGCAACCCACTCTAGTGTCCTTGCCTGGAGAATCCCAGGCACAAGGGAGCCTGGTGGGCTGCCGTCTATGGGGTCGCACAGAGTCGGACACCACTGACGCGACTTAGCAGCAGACGCAGCAGCAGCAGTGTGTTAGAAGATGATAACTGCCAAAAAGTATGTCAGTGGAGCAAGTTGAGGAGTATCAGTGGAGGGAACATATTTAAGTAGGATGTTCAGCATTGGCATTATTAATGTCTTCTAGCAAATGTTTGCAGAAGAAGAAAGAATCAACCATATTGAAATTTTGTTTTTATTTTATTTTTTTCATAAATTTATTTATTTGAAGAAGATTCTGGACGGAAGGACTAGCCAGTAGTAGTGCCCTAACACAGGCTGGTACCGACCAAGGAGTTTGAGAAGTAGCCAGGAGGCCAAAGGGAGTAGAGCAGAGTAATTGAGAAGGAGAGCCAGAATAGTGTGATCAGATAGGTAATAGGTGCCAGTTCATAGAAGATCATTATGAGGACTTTGATCAGAGGGTATTGCAAAGCCATTTCAGGGCCTTATGCAAGAGGAGGCACAATCATCACTTGTATTTATACTTACCTTTTGTTGGACAAAATTGTCTTTGTCTGATCATCCAAAGTGAATCTTAAGTTGATTGTACTGTAAAACAGCTATAGAAAAGAGTTGGACCTGCATTCAAGTTACAGTCACATTGTTTATTCAATGATAAATCTTTATCAAGCACACTTTATATGCCCCAGTAGTGACTTCCTGGGAGAAAACTTTTATGCCAGATGTGTTGTTGTTTAGTCACTGAGTCATGTCCACCTCTGCTACCCCATGGACTCCAGCACACCGGGCTCCCCTGTCCCTCACTGTCTCCTGGAGTTTGCTCAGATTCATTTCCATTGAGTCGATGATGCCGTCTAACCGTCTCATCCTTTCCATTCCCCTCCTCCTTTTGCCTTCACTGCTTTTTAAACATTTAATTCAAGTTTATATATTCATATTTCCAGCTAGGTTTTATTTATGCAAAGCTATTTAATAAACATGTCTCTAAAGATAGGTAAGATCTAACAAAAATCAGACAATGAGTCTGATATTCTTATTTTTCATAAGAGTCTTTTAGATGAAACTTTGAAATAATTTACTGTGAGCAGATTTTCAATACTTACTTTATATCTACTCCAAAAGAAACTGAAGAAAAATAATCAGATAGAAAGATGCCTTTTGGAAAGACAGGTTAAGACAAAGCTAATTTTTTCCTAACAGTCCTATCTGCAAAGCTGGTTTGTATCATTTCTATTGAATACATATTGGGGGAAAATTATTCACATAAAACCAAACTATCACCAACAGCAATCTGACAAAATGAGTCTATTCTGAGACATCTGCAAATTGTTTTCATGTTAAATTTCTGTCAAACCAATCTAGGGTAACTAACTATCATTAGCATGACTACATAATTCAGGAAAAGGCAGAAGCAAGTTTCTGCAAAGAAAATGTGGATAATACTAATATATTCATACTGAAAAATTTTGTTTCTTAAATGTGTTGTGTTTCCACAGCACTATTTGATTTCATCTGACTTCCTTCATATTATCATTAACACTCTTTCATTTCTACTTGCACTCTAGGTGTACAGTAGAGCAACTTATCACAAGAGATCAGTTTTAATTAGTTGCCTGCAGAACTATGGCTTAAAAACTTACTGCCCACATTTAAGTTCTGGCTCATTCATGGGTCAACTTGAGGATCTTGGGGAAATTCTTGAATCTGCCTTAACTTTATCTTCTCCCTTGGAAATAGGAATTATTATAATATCAGTCTTAAGTACATGTATTAATAAGACAACCTGTGTTGGTCACCTAGCAAAATGCCTATGACACAGTAAGTGAAGTGAAGTCGCTCAGTCGTGTCCGACTCTTTGTGACCCCGTGGACTGTAGCCTACCAGGCTCTTCCCTCCATGGGATTCTCCAGGCAAGAGTACTGGAGTGGGTTTGCCATTTCCTTCTCCAGGGGATCTTCCTGACTCAGGAATCGAACCCCGATCTCCCACATTCCAGGCAGACGCTTTAACCTCTGAGCCACCAGGGAGGCCCCATGACACAGTAAGTTCTGGGTAAATTTTAGACACTAGTATTATCATCCATCCATTTTGTTAATATTTCTCATATCTAGATTAATTTTTATAAAGATTTTTCATTTTCCTCTGCAAGTCTGAATTCTATCCATCATCAAGTGATGGTTCGAGTTAAATCTCTTCTGTGAAATAATGACTACATGTTTTTTCCTTAAAAATCTACAGTACCCTATTGCCTTTCTGTTCATTCCTCATGTATCATATGTTGTTATTTGAGTTTTTTGCTGTTTGTAGATCATTAATCCCAAGATAGTTTGAAAGCTTCTAGAAATGTAGGACTGTATTTCTCTTATAAACTAGAAAACCTGGCACAGTATTAGATTCAGAAAGTAAAAGTGTTAGTCCTTCAGTTGTGTCTAGCTCTTTGCAATCCCAAGGACTGTAGCCCACCAGGCTCCTCTGTCCTTGGAATTCTTTGGGCAAGAATACTGGAGAGGGTTGCCATTCCCTTCTCCAGGGGATCTTCATGACCCAGGGATGGAACCTGGGTCTCCTGCACTGCAGGTGGATTATTTATCATCTGACCCACCAGGGAAGCCTGATTTGATTGGACTCAGAATCAAACCCAAATTTTTGATCAATGTATTTTTCCTAATACAGTGATCTACATAGTGTGTACATTAAATTTAATCTCAATGAAATGATGAGTGAATTTTTCGGAGGCCAGTGCAGTATGTGTCATAATAAAAACAAGGGCGCTAAATCATTCTGGCATTAGTGATTGAAGTCCTGGAAAAGATATTTTACTAAAAAATAGTAATTGTTTGTTTGTTTTTTATGGATACTGTTTTCTGTATCATTGCTCCAACTGTATTAATACCAGGCAGATACTGATAATCTAAGTTGACTGTGATCTCTAGAATAGATTCAGTCATTATGAAGTTTGATACATGTATGTGTAGAGGGAGAGATCTACACATTTCTTTCTTCCTTATGTGTCTGTGATAATAAATACATGTAAAACAATATACACTAAATTTAATACATGTATGTTGAAAGAGCATTTTGAAACTAAACCCACATTCGCAAAGAAGTTATATAAGAATGACTCAAAGAATATATTTCAGAACATGTATTTTAAGGATCAAATTGCAGGAAAAATACCCCTAGATTATTATGTATTTTCTCATCTTCAGAAAACTTGAACATAGCAGCACTCCCTGTATATGCCTGAGGTCCAAACTTCTCCATTTCTACTGTTGCCTGCTAGAAATCGGAGATCTAATAAATCTGTTGACCCTGGTTATAAAAACTTTAACTACTACACAATAATCAGACTAGTGCTGTTTACTCTAGAGCTTAAATTATTCCAATTAAAAAGAAATTTAAAATTTCTCTATTTAAACAGAAAAATGAAGTGAGGATAAATTTTCAAATATCTAAGTCTTCTTCCCTCCCAGTGAAAGGTCAAATAAAAAATAGAATATGTCATAGAACCATATGTTTGTTCTAAACAACATAAATGGTTAGGAAATAGGAGGTGTACTTCTACTATGTTTCAAAATAACATCATTTTCAAGGAGTTATATGATTTTATTGGCTTTAAACATGAAATCACTCAAATATTGGGCTAATTACTTTTGCATTGATGACAAATATGTTATTTTACTTGGCATTAATAATTTTGTTTGCTTTTATGATGCTGCAAGTTCAAGAAATAGTGACCTTCATTATTAATTTTGTCTTAACAATTTATTAACCTAATGTAACTAAAAGTTATAGTTTTATTTTAAATCTTCCAAACTTGCTGCAATTTATGTCAAAGAGTGTTCTGCCTATGTTTTCCATTAGGAGTTTTATAGTATCTAGTCTTACATTTAGGTCTTTAATTCATTTTGAGTTTATTTTTGTATGTGGTAAAAGAGAATGTTCTAATTTCATTCTCTTACATGTAGCTGCCCATTTTTTCTCAGCACCATTTATTGAAAAGACTGTCTTTTCTTCATTTCATAGTCTTGACTCCTTTGTCTCAGATTAATTGATCACAGGTATGTGATTTTATTTCTGGGCTTTTTATCCTGTGCCGTTGATCTGTATTATTGTTTTTGTGCCAGTACTATATTGCTTTGATGACTGTAGCTTCGTAGTACAGTCTGAAGTCAGGGAGCCTGATTCTTCCAGGTCTGTTTTTCTTTCTCAAGAGTGCTTTGGCTATTTTAGGTCTTTTGTATTTCCATACAAATTAAAAGACCTTTTGTTCTACTTCTGTGAAAATATTTGCTTGTTTTGATTTGTTTTTACAAATTTATCACTTATTTTGTGGACCACTATATTGATTAACTTTAAACTCTTAAAATGGATTATATCTGCCCTGTATTAAAAATATGTCATAGCTGATATAATTCAATATTAACTAATTTAAATTATAAATATATACACGCTTAGACATAGAAATTACCCTACTGAGAGTATATCCTACAGCAGCACTCATAGATATGTGTAATATATATAAATATGTATTTATTTATATAAAAGATAATTATATATAAATATATCCATAAATATCTATATATCAATTCATAGAATAAGTATAAGATGATCAGCCCAAATTCATCAATAATTAATTTCCTCATTTTAATATGACTACCCAAATGACTTTTGTGGATAGGAATTAGGCAGCCAAGGCTTGGGAATGAAGTTGATTTTAATCTTTAATTTCTCCGATATTGTTAAATATTTTATTATGAGTGTAAATTTTTTATGCTGCTAAGTCGCTTCAGTCATGTCCGACTCTGTGCGACCCCACAGACGGCAGCCCACCAGGCTCCCCCATCCCTGGGACTCTCCAGGCAAGAACACCAGAATGGGTTGCCATTTCCTTCTCCAATGCATGAAAGTGAAAAGTGAAAGTGAAGTCGCTCAGTCCTGTCTGACTCTTAGCGACCCCACGGACTGCAGCCCACCAGGCTCCTCTGCCCATGGGATTTTCTAGGCAAGAGTACTGGAGTGGGTTACCATTGCCTTCTCCCATAACTAAACAATATTGACATAATTTATATTTTGCTCTTCATTTTTTTCTAGGTATAAAAAATATTTGATTCATATGAAATAATCCTACCTTCAGGAAATAAAAAGATAGGAATTAGACTGCAAAATCTTTATTATATTTGTAAGAATAAAAGGTGAATGTATTAAATGTATTAAGGATGTGTATATTCTGTATCCACCAGTTAGAGGAAAGATTACGGTTGGCACTTTTTGTCATTTTCGTAAGAGGTCTGTAAATCTACACAATTTCACAAATTTAGAATGACGTTTGAAAGTCTATCTTTCTGTGTAATTGTACAGCTTTGCTGTCCTACTGTCAGTTTTGGACAATAATTAGGTGTGGGGTTATAAAGGATGCTGAGTATTTTTTTTTTAAGTGACTTGGATACAGGTGAAAATTGTCAACTCTTTTCTCAGAATGCCTGAGTAGAATGTCAAGATCAAAAAACTATATATTTTTCTCTGAGTTAAAGAAGAAGTCTCTATGTTATAAAGGCAATTTGTTAAAAAGTAAGAACACAAATCTCTTTGAATATAAATTAAAGGGCATGCTGACCAAAATATTAGTTTGCTCTCCTAATAGCATTTAGAAGCAAAATTTCTCCATCTTAATGAAAGATCCATAGTGAATCTATTCCACTTTCATAAACACTTTACTAATGCCAAATACATTATTTAATAATGTTAAACATCCATAGTATCTAGAAAATATGCATTTCTATTACTTCATGAATCTAACAGGAAAGAAATCAGAATATAACTTTGAATATAAGTGTAGAAAACAACTAATTTCTTTCTAAGACATCTACTCACACACTTAATTTTTCACATTAAGTTAATGATCCCTAAAATCCTGGAACATAAGCCAAATATATATTTTTATGTATTTTTTAACATTTCTGTGATGTGATTATGTGGATAACTACATTGATGGATTCTACTTTCTTAATCCAAAGAACGATTCTTCTTTTTACCATGTAGAGTGCTGAAAAGATATTTTTTTGAAGAGACCATCTCTATAAGTTCCCTTACCTTATTATTTTTAGATTTTTGCTAATTTAATTTTTCTATAGTTCTTTGGTAAAAGAAATGAATAAAATTACCATTTTTTACTCATTCTTAATATCTTGCCTTTTTTGTTGGCTTTCAAAAGCTACAGGAAATACCTTTCTTGTGCTGTTGTGGCAACATCACATTTACACATTTCAAGTTTTCTGGTTTCTTACTTTCCTTTCTTTATTACTGCCTCAAGCAGATATGCCTTCATCTTACTATTTTCATCTGTCCTTAATATCTTCTCTAATGTTTCCTAGCATTCTGTCTCAATAATCACTAGAAAAAGAATTTTTAGAAATTACTTAATTGTATAAGAATCAGATCTAACTAGTATCATTTTGAAATCTTTTATGCACTACACATAAAACTGTGATGATTCCTTTCTGTTATGTTTAGATCAGACTTTAGACGTGTGTTTTTGCTAATCATTCTCTCAGGGGAGTGTGTAATTTCCTCGGTTCTGTCTCGTCACAACAAAAATTTGAAGCAAACGGACCAGTATGACAGCCCTGGGAAGGACCAGTGTTACAGCTTTGTGTTACAGCTCAGTTTTGTTTAGAAAGTAAAGAAAAAATACATCCTTGAGGCATGAGGGCATGCCGACCCAAAAGATGCGAAGAGAAGAGAGAGATCCCCTGCCCTTTGGCTCCTCTTTTTATGTTTTTCCTCCTCCCACCTGGGCCTGCCTTATGTAAATTGGGCTAGCCAGGGGTGCTTTTTGTTTTACCCGAGGTCCTCACTCCAGTCCTGGGACCTTCCTTTGTTCTTTTTTTGCAGGCTTTTCCCTTCCTTGTCTTTTAGCCACCGTGATTCTGGACTCCTTTTTCCTATTCTAAGTACCTAAAAATTCTATTTGGAATTTGAAAAAGATAAATTATATTTCATAATATAAATTTATGTATTTCTTATAATATAAGGTACACTGAACATGAGAAAGCTAAGGTTGGATGAACTAGGAGAGAAGAGAGAAAAATGAATTAGTAGATTATGGGTCTTTTGTTGGTACTGGGTGGAAAACAGAATGGTCTCTACAGGTAGAAATAACATGAAGTTCAATTAAGAGGAGCCAAAGGGCAGGGGATCTCTCTCTTCTCTTTTGGATAGCTTTCTTTTTAAACTTAATTTTTTATTAACTCCTTTATATTAAAATGATTGTTGAGATTCTTCTTTGACCATATTTTAGATTTGAAAATTATATTAGGAAATGTAAATTTTAGTCTAAATTGAAAAAAAAATTTCTTTAAGGTATTTTCTTGTGTTAGAAAACATTTTACTTTTTTTTCCATTAGATTTTACCTTTTTGGGAGCCAGAATAATAGAATGAGTGAGTGAGTGAAGTTGCTCAGTCATGTCTGACTCTTTGTGACCCCATGCTATCATGCTCCTCTGTCCATGGGATTTTCCAGGCAAGAGTACTGGAGTGGGTTGCCATTTCCTTATCTTCCTGACCCAGGGATTGAACCTGGGTCTCCTGTGTTGTAGGCAGACACTTTACCGTCTGAGTCACCAGGGAAGTAATGATATATAAAGTGGTATAAAAGAAAAAATGCTGACCTGGTTGTTGAGAGTTTTGAATTCTGATGCATGTATACATCTACTTAGCCTTAATTTCAAACATAGCACTATTATATGTATTTTGGTTAACTGATTTGTCAAAGAGGTAGCTAAATCAGATGAGTGTTGAGGCCTCTTCATACTTAATGATATTTTGGCTCTATAATACCAAGTCTCATTGAGAATCAACTGTTAAATTAGTATATTTTCATGTACGTCTTATATAGATAGTGTGACTTAGTATCTGTGGTTTGATTACTGATACTCTTTGTGGAGTTTCATTATTCATCAACAATCATTTAATGAGTACTGCTAAGCTGTAGTCTCAGCCATGGGGAGCTGTTGAATGAAGCATGTGTGTTCATCTAATTCTATTGTCATCTCACAATTATAATGAAGGGTAAAACTTACATGCCACTTCACAGAAGGACATGTGAATAAATTAGGTACACTGCAGAGGATGAGATGGTTAGACAGCATCACTGACTCAATGGACATGAATGTGAGTGAACTCCAGGAGATAGTGGAAGACAGCAGATCCTGGTGTGCTACAGGCTATGGGGTATCAAAGAACAGGACATAACTTAGCAACTGAACAGCAACAACTAATGTTATGTTCCTACACTAATTTGTAGCTTACAAAAACACTGGTACATATTAAAACATTTCAGTCTTCACAATAACCTTTGTACATGCAAGCTAGCTTGCTTTAGTAATGTCTGATTCTTTGTGACCCTATGCACTGCAGCCTGCCAGGCTCCTCTGTCCATGGGATTCTCCAGGCAAGAATACTGGAGTGGGTTGCCATGCCCTCTTCCAGGGGACCTTCCCAACCCAGGGATCAAACCTGCATCTTTTATGTCTCCTGCATTGCAGGCGGGTTCTTTACCACTAGCACCATCTGGGAATTTGTAGCTTAACACAAACACTTGTATGTGTTGAAACATGTCAGTCTACACAACAACCCTTGAGGCATTCCTAAAACACGTGCACACATACAAACACCTACATACACAAGAAACAAACATTCAGAGCTTGCCCTATGTTGTATGCTTGGAAAGCTTTCTAATTGCATATCTTGGGTCATATAAAAGACAATAGAAATAGAATATGAACCCTGGTCTTCTGCTTTCTGACTCTTTCCAAGATGGAATATTGTAGCTGCCTCTCTGAATACTTGGAAGGAGAAAAATGTCCCTAGTACTGATTTATTTGACAATCCCATGGGATTTTTTTAAGAATAAGATATTTGCTTTTTAAAAAAGTAAATTTGTACTGTACAATTTGGTGATGTTATTTTGTTTGTTTTTGTTTTAACTGGATGCTAATTACTTTACAATATTGTGGTGGTTTTTGCCATACATTGACATGAGTCAGCCACGGGTGTACATGTGTCCCCCATCCTGAACCCATCTCCCACCTCCCTCCCCATCCCATCCCTTAAGGTTGTCCCAATGCACCAGCTTTGAGTGCCCTGTTTTGTGCATTAAACTTGGACTGGTGATCTATTTTACATATGGTAATATATATGTTTCAATGCTATTCTCTCAAATCATTTCACCCTCACCTCCCACAGAGTCCAAAGTCTGTTCTTTATATCTGTGTCTCTTGCTGTCTCGCTTATAGGGTCATCATTACCGTCTTTCTAAATTCCATATATATGCTTTAATATACTGTATTGATGTTTTTCTTTCTGACTTACTTCATTCTGTATAATAGCTCCAGTTTCACCCACCTCATTAGAAATGATTCAAATGCATTCTTCTTGATAGCTGAGTAATATTCCATTGTGTATATGTACCACAGCTTTCTTATCCATTCGTCTGCCGATGGACATCTAGGTTGCATCGCAGCACTGTTTACAATAGCTAGGACGTGGAAGCAACCTAGATGTTATTTTGTTTTCTAAGTGAATATGAAAATAACACATATCCATCCTTTGTTGATGTAATATGTATTTTAAGTATGGTTAGTGTATAGTGTACAGTAGAACACTGGAAAATATGATGTTAATTGAATTGAGCTCCTATGGAGAGGCTTAAAAATTATACCGAATTTCTTCTCAGTTTACCAATATCCTTCTTATGATATGATGCAACAAGTGGGAGGTGTAGTACACGTTGTGACCCTTTCTTAGGTTTAAAGGGCTTCTTTTCTAGCTGCTAAAAGACAAGTAAACCGAAAGTCCTCAGGAATTAGTTCCACTCAAATTTCCTCAGCTAAAAGAGCCACGTCGCCCAAGATCATATCCCCTTCCCAGGGCAGCCTGTATCCACCAGCTGATCAGTATAGAAATATAAGATCCTGGCTATTTTGCCCTGACTTAGAATAACTCTGAAGGATTATTAAAGCTTCAGAGCTTCCTGTGAGGCCAGTTGAGATCTTTTGTGAGACAGCATCACAGTTCCAAGTTTTCCTTCCACCCAAACCCTGTACCCTTTACTTTTCTATACATGTTGGTTTTGAGAGCCCTCCCGAATAAACTTCCTGCTTGGAAATCTCTATATAAAATCTGCTTCTGGAATAACCTTTTACTCAGGAAAGGGAATACCCAACCATTTGGACTGTTAGGCGCAGGGTCAAAATTGACATTGATACCAAGGCACCTTCATACCCTCCATCTCTAAAGAAAGTTGAATCATCTGGACATCATACTAAATGTCTCACTAGTGTGTTATATTGATGAGATCATGCTACTTAGATTGAAAAAGCAAGAAGTAACAAGTATGTTAGGAATATTTTCAAGACAGATGCATTATAAAGGATGAGAATATTCAGGGGCTTGTCATATTAGTGCTCATTACTGTTCAGTGTCAGGGACCTGTCAGTATACATCCCCTAAATTGAAGGACAAATGATTACCTCTGATACCTGTCACCACGAAGAAGGAAACACAACACTGGGTGGGCCTCTCAAGTTTCTGGAATCATCATATTCTGCACCTGAAAAAAAATATCTGCTCTGTCCATATAAAGTGGTGTGGGAAGCTGCCAGCTTTGAATGGCTATCAGAGAAGCAGAGGCTTCTGTAGCAGGCCTAGGCTGCAGGACAAGCAGCTCTGCTTCTTGGGCCTTATACTGTCTTGGAGAGGTCTGTAATGGAAAGAAGTGTCAGGTGGCATATTTGGTAAGTCCCCGTGGGACAGATACAGTATAGTTTATTCCGGAGCAAGGCTCTGTAGAGAACTATATGCTTTTTGGAAAATATCTTTGCTTTTGCCACTGGGCACTGGTAGAGATGGAATGTCTCACCGTGGGGCTCATCAAATGACCACGTGGCCAGAGCTTTCTTCTTGAGGAGGTCTGTGATTAAGATGAGTAGCGCTAAAAGGAATTCACTGTAATGTGGAAGTAGGACATCTGAGATCTGGTATAAACAATGCCCAAAGACGTAAGCTAAGCTTGTATCTTAAGCAGATGGCTGAGACCACTCCCCTTGTCATCTCTACCACCATAGCATTCATTTCACTGTCACCACCCACCCCACCTCACCACCTCCCCCCACCTCACCCCCCCCATATCATTCACTTTTGCACTAGAACTTCTCACTCTGCTTACATTTATATGCAAATAGAAATTTGGAAGAGGAAAAGAATAGAGCTCGGTTCTTTAAGTATGTTAGCTTAATATGTTGGTTAAGCAAAAGCCATGCTATCCTAGCGGAGTAGGCACAAAATGTGAAGTGTTTTCATTGTATTCTCAATCCATGAGAGAGCATTCCCCACGGGAGAGGCACCAGACAACCAAGCAGAGAAACCGAGTAGTCCAACTGACGTCAGCCAGACTCCGCCATCGCCCACTCCAGTGTTTCCAGAACGGACACACGAGGGTAGCAGCCATGATGGCAGAGACTGGAGGCTACTCATGGACCCGAGGGCACAGACTCTCACTCACCAAGGCTGTTTTAGCTACCACATGACTGAACCGTCAGCCTCTCAGCAATAGATACAAACACTGAGTCTAATATAGCACCATTCCTCAAGAAAACCAAGAAGACGCTTAGTGGCAAGTTGACTGCCCTGGACCCCTTTACCCTTCAATGGCAATGATTCATTTTAAGAGTAGACATATTTTCTGAGTATGAATTTGCCTTTCCAGAATGCAGGACATCAAACAGCACCGCTATCTGAGAGCCTGAAGAATGGGGTACCAGATCAGGATCTCATATAATTCATGTCAGATGGAGACACTCAGTTTACAGCAAAAGAGGAGTGAGAGTGAACACATGACCATGAGACCAAAGGCCACATTGTACCACCCAGAAACTCTCAGCCTGACAGAGCAAAGCAGTGGAATTGGGAAGACAAACAGGTGCCAGTTTGGAGCTGATGCCCCCTAGGATAGAGCACTGACCTCCTGGATGCAGTGTACCTTTGAAAAATTTTTCTGTAAAGAGATATGTAATAAACATTTAGGAATTTTGCAAGCCATGTTGTCTCTGTTACAACCACCTTGTCGCTCTAGTGCAGAAGCAGCCTCAAATGAGTTCCGTTAAAACTTTATTTACATAAATAGGCAACGGTGGGGTGGGGGGAGGCTTCCCTGGTGGCTCAGTGGTAAAGAATCTGCCTGCCAATGCAGAGGACACGTGCTCTGTCCCTGGTCTGGAAGACCCCACATACTGCAGGTCAACTAAGCTGGTGGGCTACAACTACTGAGCTGGTGCTCTAGAGTCCACAAAACGCAACTACTGAAGCACCAGCGCCCTAGAGCCCATGCTCTGCAATGACAGAAGCCCCAGCAATGAGAAGCTCGCACACTGCAACTAGAGAGTCTGCGTGCAGCAAGGAAAGCCCAGGGCTGCCAAAAATAAAAATAATAAAGTAAATCTTTAAAAGAAGGCCAGGGGCGTGGGCAACAGGATGGATTTGGCCTGAGGGCCAATGCCTGCACTGAATCTACGGCCTTTATTTGTATATGGGTTCAAGAATCAAGAGGTTAAAGGATTTATGGCCCCATTTACTATAATTCCTCGTAATCTTCTTGAGAAATTTGTACTTTCTGTCTGCACAACTCAGTGCTTCTCCTGGGATAGATCTTCCATATTAAATGGCTCAGATCCCTCATGTTTCTTGACTCTGCGGCCTTTTCCACAGCTTTGATTGTCTCCCAGTTTTCACTTGAGGAGAGTTAGGGGCCCTCTTATGCAAGAAACCTAACTCTAGATCATGATTCTGGAACCTCTGTATATGTCCATAAGGTGTTAAATATTATGCAATTAAGTAAGATGTTCACATTCACCATTTAAAGTTTTTTTTCCTCACATCAATATTCTCTTTAATAGTTTGTATGAATGAGACTTACTTGGAAACATATGCTGCTTTTGAGGGTTATGCTTGTTTAAAACATTCCATAGAATCTTAGATTGACTCTCTTGAGGCTGTGTTTTAGAAAATGAGAATAATAATGAAACTGATAATGGATGAAAAACAAGCTTATGAAGAATATACTCACATCTAATAAGTTAGGCTGTAAATTATAAAGTAGTGGATACAAGTCAGGTTTGAGCCACTAGACCACTGGTCTCTTTTCTGGCAGTGCATGGGGGAGCGAGGCATTCTAAGCATAATGTGACTCAGCCTTCATGTAGAGCAGGTACCTGAGAGCAGGGAAGGCTTTGAAACATAGTATCTCTCCCTCCTCAGAAGAACATTTCTTTTGAAGAATTGGTGCACTGTTTGCCCCAAGATACTTAACACCCCTCTCAGGCTCAACGCTTGAGGTTTATTGTTTGCATGTAAAATCTGGTTAAAGTCACTGGAGCTATGGTTGCTAGGAAACCGGCATTATTTGGAGGCTGTTTTACCATCTCTCTTCTAGTCACACCCTTAATTAGGAAGAGCCATCAGGCTGCAAACATTTGACTACAGGTATTTTCCTCTTTAAAAGGTCATTGAGAATAAATACCACGTTCTCACCTTTTTCCACTTTATATTCAAATGCTGTTTGTGTAGTACATTCTGTTGTTGTCTTGATTAAATTCTCTTTATTAAATAGATTTCCATGTCTCCCATTGTACTTAGCATTTAAAAATTTCTCCTGTTGTGTATTTCCATTGTGAAAGAAAAAGCAGTGTTCAGTTATAAGTACAACTAAAGGGTTAACATTTACAGTTGGCAATATAAATAGCAGAGACCTTTAAAGGAGAGCTAATCAAGTAAACAAATCACAGTAATATGCTTTCACTGCTTTTTTTTCACATTGGCAACATTTGGGGTCCTGGATAGACATTTACTATTTCCAGTCTGAGGTTTAGAATAGTGTCTTTGTTGCCATTTCCTCTTTTTACCTCCCCTCTAAAATAATTTTATTTTCTCAGGGTGTCGGGCTGTAGCACTACCAATTTCCTAAAATAGTAGGGACATGATCTTCCAATTCAATATTCTTAAAAGGTTGGGCAGAGCTTAACAGCTTGAGAAAATAATATCAGCAACTTATGCATGCTGTCATCTATACCAGTCATGCAGATTACGGAATCTTGGATTAGCATTTACACAAAGCATAGAAGAATGAGATTATAAAGGCATTTAATACATTTCACATCTCCTCATTATAAACATGCTGAATTTTCAAGAAAAGACATGGCAGAATGTATTCTGAGGCCATATCTGTACATGGCAAGTTACAACAGAGCTAAACAGCCTGCTAATGTTTCAGGAGATCAGAGAATGTTCATTTATTCAACAAGTATTTGTCGGAATCTAACAGGAGCTTTGCTAATGGCCAAGGGTAAAATGAAAAAGCAATTATGCTTCCTTTACTGAGGGAACTTTTATTCCAGTTAAAAGAAAAACAAAAGGGGGGGGCATGTACACAGGAAGCATAAATAAAATATATTTATTGAGGGCAAAGACTGATTATTTGTACCTGCAAGCTAAAGAGGATGCCTTGTGAATGCCTTGTTTATTCTGGACTGCTATGTATACATTCACAACCTAATATAATCCCTTTGACACAGAATAGAATGACAACTATCTTATCATTTATTTTCCTCAATTATTCAATTTAAGAGCTTATATGACTCTTCTTGCATGCGATATCAACATTGCTCAAAGTGTAGCATTTCTGAACACATCTTGTACATCACCTTGAAGTCTGTCACTTAGTCTTTGAAGATCCTTTATCATGGCATATATGTATATTTATGTGTGTATATATATATATATATATATATATATATACAAAAAATTTTAAGTTGGATTTAGGTGTAAACCATTGAATATCATTTAAAGATGAGTCTGGTGTATATTATGGGTCATTCTTGAGTGTGGGTTTATTACAAAACTAATACATGATTTAAAGTAATGAGATGCTAAGGGATTTTATTCATTTCCATGAAAAGTAAACCCTTCTACCAAAAAGAATAAAACCGAATTGCCAATTGCCAATATGGTTTAAATAAGTATGTGACTTGTAAAGTGTCAATCTTTTATGCATGTATCAGCTGTACTTCCCCTGACAAGCTATATTACATTTAATCCCCTTATAGACTTTGAATTAAAAATGATAGTATTTTTCCTTTTGTTTTGTCTGTTAGGAGGCTCATAGCAAAACTGATGACTTATTTAGGGAAATTTTTGTATGCATTTTTGGGTAGTCTACCTTGAATCTCATTTTCTATATATCTTATTTTTCCTTTTTTGTTCTTGTTATCTTGTTATCTATTTCTATACCATTGCTGAAGGAAAGTTACATGGTTCAAAATAACCTGGAGTTAAATCTCCCCTCCAGATCCTCCCCAGCATTCTACGCAAAACAAAGAACTCTCTCACCCAAAGGAAAAAAAAAGATATTAAGTTTGATTACCCCCAGCTCCCAGCTGGTCCAGCCTCTGGTCGATCTCCAGAATTCCTTTCCCCAGCCGTTTAAGAGATAACCACTTCAAACAAACTTGGGAACAGGCCCCCTAAAAACAGTAGCTTTCCACGTATATGCCTATATATACTTACTCTTTTCTTGGGTTAGGGCAGCAGCTCACTAATCTGAGTGCTGCCCCTTCTCGCCTCATTAAAGGTGATCTGTTCCTGTAAAGTCCTTTTTCTGAACCTTGCCTTCTCTAATTGCCTTACCCTACAATTGCACTGTGGTGTTGGAGAAGACTCTTGAGAGTCCCTTGGACTGCAAGGAGATCCAACCAGTCCATTCTGAAGGAGATCAGCCCTGGGATTTCTTTGGAGGGAATGATGCTGAAGCTGAAACTCCAGTATTTTGGCCACCTCATGTGAAGAGTTGGCTCATTGGAAAAGACTCTGATGCTGGGAGGGGTTGGGGGGCAGGAGGAGAAGGGGACGACAGAGGATGAGATGGCTGGATGGCATCACTGACTCGATGGACGTGAGTCTGAGTGAACTCCGGGAGTTGGTGATGGACAGGGAGGCCTGGCGTGCGGCGATTCATGGGGTCACAAAGAGTCGGACACAACTGAGCGACTAAACTGAACTGAACTGAACAATTGCACTATACACATTTTTAAAATTATTTTAAATTTCTTTGAAAGAAATGTTTTTTTCTTTGCAGATACATTTTATAATTTGTGGATTGTAATTCATCGTTTGCTTAAGGAAATAACAGGGAAATGACAATAATTAGGATATTATTCAGTGAAAAATCAGTGGAAGGATCAAGGAGGTTATGTATTTCATCAAATCTAGCTTAATGGTAAATAACTATAATTCCTTTGGAATTTATAATAGATATTAAAAATTTAGCATAGTATTAAGCAACAACAACAAATTGATTTGCTATATTGTAAAGATTAACAGTGCACAAGCTAGATACATTTCCTAATTTCCAGAACATGAATGTGTAATGCAAGTCATAAACACTATTTCATTTACTTTATGAGTACAGACATAATTTAAAAGGATCCATTTTCAAAATAAGAGGAAATATGTCTCTGTGTACACTTTGTTGCACACATACATATATGTTTAATTATGCATGCAAGCTATTATCAACCAATTTGGGCATAAAGAGATAGGGCTTAGTCTCCTTGAACTTTTATGAAATATTGGAGTTTATACTTTCGTTAGTGAAGTGAGGTGATGTTCATACCATTGTATGATGATGCAGTGTTTACAGACATGTCTTTCCACAAGCTGTTTGAGTTTCATGAAATAGATCCAAATTCAAATCAATATTCAAGATCCATTTTCATCTCACTTAAGACAGTGTTATATGGTAATAGCATTAAGCATCTGAATCATTACAGTTATGTATTGTGCAAAATTTTTCATCAATTCACAGACCTACCATAAAATTTTAGGTTTAGAAGATAGCTGGTTACACAGACAGCATGAGGATACATACTCTCTTATTTTCAAAAAATAGAATTAACTAATAGTAATGAGTGGTTTAGTAGTAGAAATAGTAATAAAATTAGTAGTGATAACAGCTGAGGATTATATGCAAATAACTATTAGTCTTGCGGTTCTATGAAACATATTTAATAATTTGTCTTATTGGGTCAGAATATGAAGTGCATGTGCACAGAAAAGTGGAATAAAAAGGCTATGGTAATAAGTTCTTAAAGCTCTTCATCTCTAAATGATTTTAATATGTATGTGGCAGAGGAGACTGTGTAATTAGCAAAATGAGGTGGAAGTCATATGAATGATAAAGTGCAATTTGCAATGATAGAGGAACAGATATTTGTGTGTGTATGCGTATATATATATGTGTGTGTGTCTGTGTGTGTGCACATATGTATCTGTGTGTTCTTTGTAATCCTGAACTGATGATTTATCCCTGAACTTGCTCATGTTCCTAAGAATACAGTGCAGGAATAAAGGATACCTAAATTGAGACATACGAAAACAAAACCCAACTAAAGTAATTAAATTTGAGATTGAAAATTGTTTAATAGCCATGTCATATTTTACACAGCTGGAGCAGTTGATATCTGGAGGGGGGAAATGATGCTAAAGATATGCAAGAGGAGCAAATAAGCAAAATAATACTGATACAGTGTGGGAGGGAATGCAGGAGTAGGAATCATCAAGATTGCGACTGTTTGCTACTCCCTTTTATCATTTCTATGTACTGCTTTCAGAAGTCCTTTGTCCTCTGCTGCTGCAGTGAGTTTTAAAAGATCTAGACAGGATAGCAGCAGCAGCAGCAGACAGGATTCTTAACAGAGAAGTTTTCATAGAAGTTAGCTTCTGGGTTTGAACCCAACAATCCAGCTACACATTCCATCTTTCTGTTAAGAATAACTTCTTACATTGATATTGTTAATGAGCTTGGCTGGCAAGTCTGGAGTTAGGTCTTTCTGAGCAAATTTTAAGAAAGGGCTGTGACAATGCCTCCACTTGCATTAGGAGAGAAACTGAACAGAATCACCTTTCCTTTTTCACCTCCCTTCACCAGTGAAAAGCATTGATTGTATGGAATCTGTTTCATTCCTCTCTGTGGCTATGACTATCCTTACCCTACCAGCCTTACTCCTTCAGCTACTGTTGATATATCCTTGTTTATCAAGGGGCTCTCCTGGTGCCTCAGATGGTAAAAAAAAATCTGCCTGCAATGCAGGAGACCTGGGTTCATCCCTAGGTTGGGAAGATCCCTTGAAGAAGGGAATGGCTACCCACTCCAATATTCTTGCCTGGAGAACTCCAGGGACAGAGGAGCCTGGTGGGCTACAGACCATGGGGTTGCAGAGTCAGACATGACTGAATGACTAACACACATCCACACTTGATTTTATAGGAAAGCTCTGTGTTATGAATTTCTTTGTATGGGGTGGTGGCAGCTTGCTTTCATTACTTGTTGGGATCATTTGCTGACACCTTTCTGACTGAACAACAACTCCAATTATAGTGCTAGGAATCATGCTAAGAAGTCAATGTCCTCCCCATTTCATGAAGTATTCAATATAATCTGTTTTTAAACTGTTGGATTCAAATTTATGGTCATTGACCCCTAGAGTCCTGATGCTGAGAAAAGTGTACTGTTCTAAGAGAAGGCCAGAGACTCCATCCAGTTTACTTTTATTTCTGCTGATCAAACCTGCTTATCTCAACCCAGGATGTACAAGCCTCCCAGTGCTTGCCTTTCGCTCTACATGGCCATAGATCTGACATATAGATATCTACAGTCTATTGAAAGTTCGTATGTCTGTATTTACTTAAAATATGCTAGAATATTGCTGCTAGTTTCTTATCTATAGAATAAGTTCAGAATCCCCAGTAGGTGCTCAACACATATTTATGAATAAATTATTGATGGACTTTTAAGTTGGTGCCACTGTTGCATGCTTTAGTGATATCCTGGTAAATGATGGCTACCTGTGAACAACAGTTTAGGGGTGGAGCCCAAGGCTGAGGAACTGACATACAAAAAACTGAATCCATGGCCTTGCCATTGTGGCTATAGAATCTCAGTTAACAAGATAAGATCTTGGAAAAACATTGCATTTTTTTTTTGTTGGTACCATTGTCGGATGCACCCTAAGTGGTCTCATCCCTGAGCCCGCCTTGAGACTTCTTCAACATGACCTTCTTAGGTTGCAATCTCTAGTCTGAGTAAACCTCATGCAACCGAAGTCATATGTTCACAGAAACTGGTATAATCACGGGAGGTCAAAGTGTTCTATTTTGCAGCTGAATTTCAAAGTGAGCTGGATAATTTTATGACCAGCAGTAAAACTAGTAGTTATGAGAGCTAAAATAAAAAAGCTAATCAGATCTCATGCTTCAGGATATAAACTTGTCACCATAAGCATTAACAAGATTTTCTCCCCCCTTAGACGGCCATGCAGTATGTTATCGAGGATTTTCACTTGTTAGTCATCTGAGCCATATGTTTGTTCCTGGGAGAATTTAATTCATCATGCATTTATTAGATGCCTGCTGTGCACAAAGCACCATCCTAGGCAAAATTTTCATAGGACTGAGAGGCTTGCAAAATAGAAATAGGCATAATCTAGTTGCAGACGGAAATGTACACAACCAGAATCTACATCAATGACTCCAAGGCATCAAGAGTCACATAATTTCTAGGAATTCTCATTGAAAAAGGGACCTAATATTCTTTGGGGCAATTGTAAATGGGATATTATGATCAGGAGTTACTTCTTCTCAATTAAAATATTTATCAAATGCTGAGGTGAAGAGTATCCATCCAACTCTGGATGACAACCGTAAATGTCAGGGGATATTTAGGAGACCATATCTGAGAGTAGAAGATTAGGAAAATCCTATTTTGCTTTAACCTGGTCTGAATTTCTTATATAAGTAAGCTTTAACTCTAAAAAATAAATAAAGCAAATATCTCTTTAGGAGATTTTTTGAGATGTGCAATTTCTTAGAGGGTGAACCTATCTCTGTGATAACTTTGTCATATTTGAAGGAAATTTTTCTTCTATCAATGGCAGAAAGAACCATGATTCTAAGTGGGAGTTCATCAGGAATACCAGGGAGTGGAGAAGAAAAGTGATGCCAGGAAGCTGAAGTCATTAGGGAGGAGAAGAGAAATAAAGCATAGGCAAGGTCGAATTCTCGGTTCTAAAGAAGACCCTGATAGTGAGAAATATCATTGCAAACATCAAGTGTCAAGTTACCCCTGCTACATGGAGGGAGACAGGAAATTATGACCAATTCTATTTTCACTGTGGCAATAAAGCAGCTAAAGAGGAGGAAGAAGGCTTTCTAGACAAGAGTTTGGACTACGAATTCTAAAAGAGTGGGGTAAGGGCTTTCATGTTGCTCGTATAGCCTACACTTCAGCTACAAAAAAGGGTCTACTATAGAAAATGGAATAATATTAGGTGCTATATGATAGAGGAACAATGAATGGGCCATGGGATTTCAAGAAAAATAGCAACTAATTTTGAGTGGAAGAGTGAGGGAAAGCTTCCAGAGAAGATGATATTTTAACAAACATAAAAGGGTAAGTAGAATTTTGAGTGATGGAGAAGGCATGTCAGTGTAGGACATTCCAGTGTAAGCAGATAACACAGACAACGAAAGAAAAGCGTTTACTCGCTCCTGGTTTTCAGGAAAGGACTAACACTACAGTGGCAGTGAAACTGAACTGGAGTGCTCCTTGCTGGAGAAGATGAGACTGGAAACGTACTCTCACGTTTGTAATTTCTTTAGCAGACAGTAGGGAGTCTGTAAATAGAGGATGGCCACGATCTGAAGTATTTCTAAGGACATAAATCTGTAAGCATTGTGAAGCTTGCCACTGAGAATCAAGAGACAAGAAACAGATCATTCTCATTGCCTGGAAAAAGAGTCTCTCATATTTTGCTTAACTAGAGTAGGGGCTTACCACTTGGCTTTGGCTTAGACATTCACTTATCCTGGGAACCTTCATGATCCTAAGCTCTGGATTAGGACTAAATTATAAATATTGATCTATTTGTCATTATCTACTTTGCACTCTCTACATCATTACAACAAGTGTCTTGTCTGCCTTATTCTCTACCCATAATTTTTATGTGCCTGGCCTTAGAGGATACTTAGTCCAATTTTTTGAATAAGTAAAAATGCATGAATGCATTGGACATATCAGTTAGGAGACATCAGAAGACTAGTGATGATGGAAATGAAACACATGGGAAATATACTGAAAGTATTATCCAAAGGATTGGAGACATGTAAGATGTAGAAAGGCAGAGTTAAAGGTGTCTCCTATGTGTCTATCTTGATTGATAGTACTACAATGACACAGTTAGGGTTTTATTTCCTTTCAGACAGGATCTCTTCCCTATATAAAAATTTTATTCCAAGTGTTTGGAGATTTCTTATTAATTTTAGAAATGGGGTCTCCCCACATATGTACCCTCCATTCTGATTCCTCAATTGAAAAGACTTGAATAAGATTATGGTGCCAACTAAATAGGGTCTGATACCCGTCTCAGCTGCAATTCCTTATTATCCTGCAATTCTGATGGAAAGAGAATTCAGGATTTGGGATGTTTAGTTTTGAAGCTGTTGACATCTGAATCTCCCAAAATTGTTTCTGTACCCCTTCTCTATATTCAAATAATATATCTGATTTTGTTGTTGCTGTTTAGTCATTAGTCATTCTTTTGCAACCCTGTGGACTGCAGCCTGCCAGGCTCATCTATCCATAAGATTTCTCAGGGAAGAATACTGGAGTGGGATGACATTGCCTTCTCCAGGTGATCTTCCCAACCCAGGGATCAAACTGGCATCTCCTGAATTGCAGGCAGATTCTTTACCGCTGAGCCAACTGGGAAGCCCCAATATAGCTGAGAAAGGTAAAATGCTTACTGAATTTCATAGATTAAAGGGTTCAAGTCTATGAAAATCTGTAACATTGGCATTATAGTAATAAAATCATCAAATAGTCCACAGGTATTGTCCTAAAAAACATGAAAGTGTCTAACCTGTACCCAGTTTCAGGGAGTTAGTTATGGTGCCTGGGCTGGAAGTTGTCTTCCATTTAAGGTACCTGTTTTGAAGTAGAAGAATTGAATAGGATTACTATATATTGTAATGTGTTTCAGCACATTTATTGTAATCAAAATTTATTGTTTCAAGGAAACATAGAAAAAAGTCTTAAGTATTCTTTTAAAAAGAAAGTTAACTTTTATTGAAATAACACCTGCCTAATTTGATAGCAAATATCAGAATGAAAAACTGACATTCTCAAAGTGATTCAAAATCTGAAATAATTAAAATCTTAATTTAGATCGGAATTATTGTCACTGGTCATATTTTTCTGCACATTAATCTAAAAGAGTTTTGTATTTGGATTATTTCCGTCTTGTGTACCCAGCCACTTGGCAATTTAGCCATTGAAAATGCACCTGCTTCTCAGATTGGCAAAGCAACAATTTACTGTGAAGAATCAGTTGTTTTGAATGGCTAATTGGTTACAGGTGCAATGAATTAACCATCTGCCTTAGAGATTGACTCATCTAAGAGAAGGAAAATCCCTTTCCTTTCTGTCACTTTGGGAGCACGTTAGGGAGATATGATTATAACTTGGAAATTGCAGATGCTGTGGTAGTGGGTGGGGTGAGGTGAGTGGGAGGAAAAGAAAGCACATTCAAAGCTTAATCAGAACATTGCCGAGTCTTATGTGAGACTAGTTTATTAACTTTTATCAGTAATCTAATAACCTTTTGAGTGAAACTTCCAACCAGCTCAAAGTATAAAATATTTGGTCTATTATCTGGAAGAGAACACGTAATCACATAGATAGATTTACACTAGCACATTTGATTATGCCTTGGTTTATGTTTTTATTTTCTAGCTGTTCTTTCTTGGTTAAAATTTAATTTTCAAAATATTCTGAACATTTATGACAATCATCTATTGATGTGTTATAATATTTAAAAATGGGCTTCCCAAGTGGCTCAGAGGTAAAGAATCTGCCTACCAGTGCAGAAGACACAAGAGACACGAGTTCGATCCTTGGGTGGGGAAGAGCCCCTGGAGAAGGAAATGGCAAGCCACTGCAGTATTCTTTCCTGAGAAACCCCATGAACAGAGAAGCCTGGTGGGCTACAGGCAATGGGGTTGCAAAGAGTTTGGACATGACTCAGTGACTAAGCAACAATATATAAACAATATATATATATAAACAATATATAAAAGCAAATCTTTAGTCAGGTGACTTTTCGACTGCCCAGTTGAGGTGAATCATAACAGTTTTAGATGGGCAGCAATCACATTTTTTTTTTTCCCCTGGATGATCACAATCTCTTGAATCCAAGATGGTAAAAGGAAGTTCTTATTAACCAGCAAGTTTATCAATCTGCATTGGGTGACTAGATGGGGAATGATTAGGTAATTTGGTCTAACTTTACCTCTTTGCCTTCATATAAACACTTCATTTTTCTTACCCATAACAGAATTCATGTTTTATATGTTATTTTCTGTGCTTAACTTTTAATAGACATAAAATATCTAAGAGTTCCACTTGGCTTAACATGCTTCCATGTTAACACGTTTCCTCAATTAGTTGTCAGAGATTCACAGAGTTCTGTAATGAGTCCTATAATGAATTCCAGGCTTTTCTGGTGGCTCAGATGGTAAACAATCCACCTGCAATGCAGGAGACCTGGATTCGAACCCTGGGGGAGGGGAGACCCCCTGGAGAATGGAATGGCAACCCACTCCAGTATTTTTGCCTGGAGAATCCCATGGACAGAGGGATCTGGTGAGCTCTAGTCCATGGGGTCGCAAAGAGTAGGACACAGCTATGTGACTGATACCCACATAATGAGTTCTGAGTAGGGATTTCTCTGCAAGCCTCTCTACCCAGCTACATTTATCATGGGGAATTGGTAAAATGAAAATTAGCAGTTCCTCCCAAAGGGATGAGGAACCTTTCAAGGTACAGGCATCCAGAATACTATTTCCCTTTGAACTAGTCTTGTAATATATCCTGATGTTTGATTGACTTGGTTAAGTAAACTAATACTTTTTCCTTAATTTCAGCAAAAGCATAATTGTTTGTGCCTGTGTTGCCTTTATAAAACCACATGACCTCTTGACAACGCTGAGAAGAGCAATGTAGCCAAGGAAGGACACTTCTAAATCATTTTAGTTATTGAGACTAAATGGGAATTTTAGGCATGATTTATTGTTTTCCAAAAGTGTTTAATTTCTCTTATAAAATATCTTCTAATGCAAAGAGAATATTTTGGGAGAATCCTGTTTTCAAGATTCTTGTTAAGTAATTAACTCTAGTTGGGTTATTTAAAAAAAAAATTTCCCATCAAAGAATAATAGGAAATAGAGTATATGAGACTCATTATAATTCCAGTTTTCTGTACCTATTCAAAATGTCATAAAATATTCTTTCAAGAGATTGACATTTTAATTTCCTTCATTCATTTAGAAAAATACATTTCTGAACTTTACATTCTCTTTGAACACAAATAAAATTTTATTGTGGTGAAATCTTTGTACAATAATGACATATTTCTGACAAAAGCTCACTCTTTTCAAATACCATTCAATACAATATTTTATCTGATCAAAAAATTTAGTGCAAGAGTTTAAGATCATTATAAATATCCATGGTTAATATATGCCTTAAAATTGCTTAGAAATAATTTGTTATTAATTAACACTACAGGAGTAATACTCTTTCACTTTCATTTGTTGTTTCATTTCATTTGTTCATTTCATAATCTCATTTTCTTTTGTAGCCCAGTCAGTGGAAAGTCACCAAATAGTAGCGGGTTTTTTTTTTTCTTTCATATTTCTGAATGAATACAAATGCTCATATTGACTTTCTCTTCTAAGTGAAGGCCCTTCATTGTCTCCCTTCATTAGTCTTTTAGTGATGGTAATTCTCGGATGTAAATTTTGTGTTGAAAATCCTGTGCCACAGAAGCTGTATGCACAGCGCTTACTTAGAGTTGAGAATTATATATCTTGTTTAAAATACCTTTGCCATCATCAGGACTGGAAGTCACTTCAGAAATCTTCTTTCAGACTACGAATTTTTCAAACATTTTATAGCAACAGGACTCCTTTAAATGAAAATATAAGATGCAATAGGAAAGTGCAATACTGCTGTTCTAGTTTGGTGCAAGGAAAAAGTGCTCAGATCCATTTTTTGTTACTTTCCCTGTTGTGTTCTATAGTCCTTAATGTTCTGGGTAAATAGTTCTTTTCTAACTATATTTTTTTCCTGCTAGGCAACAGAAGCATAAAAAAATCATTTGGCTTGTTTAAAGGTAACCAATGAGTTATTAACAAAATAAGGAAAACTAAGTATTCTTGAATTCTAATCTGGAGCTTCTCTACTGTTAAAATATTAATCTTGGTATATAAATTATCCATACAGTTTCTTTTTATTGGTTAAAATACCTTGGGTCACTTACCACTTTATTTGACCTAACCTATGTATATGAAGTTAGTATTCCAACCTTTTCATAGATTCTCCTTTCTCTGAGCTCATGATAACTATCCCAGTACCTAGGGCTTTCAATCTCCTAGACAGTTGATTATGCCAAATGCTTAGCACAGGGCCATAGCTAGCTCCAGGCTACTGATGATTTCATTAAATCTCTCCCAATCTATTTGTTTACACAATTTCAGCTGGGGGAAAAAATGCATTGAAATCAAACATCTCATTCCCTGTATTGTCCCGAGGCAAAAAGAGAGAATGATACATATCCCCAATTTAGACTAGATGAAACTAGCCACATTTCAAATGGAGAAGTCACATTGTGAGTTAAAACCAAGTTAACCAGAAGGGAGCCATTTTCTCCCTGTATATCTGTGCACAGCTTTAATTGATAGCACTATGAACTGTAAAACTGAACCAGAGGCCAATATTTTTTCCAAAGAAACTTTAAAACTAGGAAGTTTGCTCAAACATTGCCTTAGAATTTCCTCCTCTGTCGTCTTTCCTGCGGTAATAGTCTCTGTGGCATTCACTAGTGGCAAATAGCAGAAAATGTTTCTTACTGAATTATCTTTGCTATGTTGATCAGTTTGTTTTCTTTTTTTCTCTGTGTGTGTGCTTTTGGCCTTAAACACAATAGTAAAAGAAAGTAGTCAAATTAAGTTTCATCTTGAACAAGAAAAAAAAAAAAAAAAAGGATTTCTGGAAAAGCAATTGGTTCCAGTTAAGAATCAATTAATTTTTTTTTATTTGAAAGGATAGCTTTTGTTTTGTAATGAAGAGTTGCCAATTAGTCACATATGAGTGTGAACACATTTTCTTGATAATCATGCAGCTGATGACAGAATGGATGAGTCACACATACTTTATAGACAGTCTCACTGCGCTGTCTTTTCTCCATCTACTGTGTTCCAAGTAGTTACAAATATTAAGCTGGTAATAACTGATCAACATTTTAAAAAAAGGTTTCACAAGAAATGCAATTAGATTTCATAACTGAGCTTAAGCTGATGTGTGTGTCTACAAAAGTTCAGGTGCTTAGATTATATTTCAATTTACACTGCTGCTGCTGCTGCTAAGTCGCTTCAGTTGTGTCCAACTCTGTGCGACCCCAGAGACAGCAGCCCACCTGGCTCCCCAGTCCCTGGGATTCTCCAGGCAAGAACACTGGAGTGGGTTGCCATTTCCTTCTCCAATGCATGAAAGTGAAAAGTGAAAGTGAAGTCGCTCAGATGTGTCCGACTCCTAGCGACCCCTTGGACTGCTTACCAGGCTCCTCCATCCATGGGATTTTCCAGGCAAGAGTACTGGAGTGAGTGCCATTGCCTTCTCCTCAGGTTACACTAGCCATCTGCTAAAGCTTTTCTCTTTCCCCTTCTCTCTATATGTATATTCAACATCCTGATCTGATCTCCATATTTCCAAATCAGCTTTCTTTATTTAAGACTTACTGTAAATTTCAAATACCCCTCTGATTTCTTAGTCTCCATGTTCTCCATGTCTGCTTACAGTTTTATATAATAAAAGCCATTTCTTATTTATTATGCACAGTTGATTAATATTTCTTTACTATGCAGTATTCTTGTAGTTAATAGCATGCTCTTTTAAAACATCTCATTGAAAATATTTATGCTCTGAAGCATTGCTTTTTGAATTGTTAAATATAAATCATTTATACTATAGTACTTTATGCGAGAAACATACATTGAATTTTAATGGCATTTTAGTTTGCAATCCAAAATTGTGAATGCATGCATACAAAACTATGAAATGTCAATGAAATGTAAGCTGGCTTTATAAGATTCTACTATCTATCTATCATCTATATAGATATAAAACTTTAAAGAAAATATTCTTTATCAAGTAAATAATGTTATCAACCCCCCCTCCCCCCAAATGGTATTCATGTAGATGGTACAGAGATTGAAGTTTTGAGAACAACTATAGTAGTTACTAGATAGCTAACTTCAGTAAGCATCAGAATTAGAATCACTTAGGGAGCAGTGTTGGAGAAGGCAATGGCAACCCACTCCAGTACTCTTGCCTGGAAAATCCCATGGGTGAGGAGCCTGATAGGCTGCAGTCCTTGGGGTGACTGAGAGTCAGGCATGACTGAGTGACTTCACTTACACTTTTCACTTTCATGCATTGGAGGAGGAAATGGCAACCCACTCCATTGTTCTTGCCAGGAGAATCCCAGGGACTGGGGAGCCTGGTGGGCTGCCGTCTATGGGGTCGCACAGAATCGGACAGGACTGAAGCGACTTGGCAGCAGCATTAGCAGCAGGGAGCAGTGTGACCCACCTGAAACTCCAGACTCAGTCTCCAGGAATGCGTAATGACTTTTGCATTGGGAATAAGCTGTCCAGGTGATTTTGACACTAAAGTTGATCTGGAGAGATTTTTTCTATAAGCAAAGGTAAAGGGCTATGTTATACTTATTGTTTGCTTCTGGATACATTCTTATTTTTGTGCTTTAAACATCATTTGATTATGATTTGGGGGAACTTTTAAGGGTTTGGAGGAAGATAGCTTAATAGGATTTAATTTTGCTTGCTTATTCTTTAAATTGTGTTGGCAGCATTCCCTACAGAAGAGCGCTAGAGAGAGCAGTGAAGGGTAAATAGTAAAAACCAAGATGTGTCTATGCTGAAGTGTGTAAGATATCAGTATAATACTAATCTCTGAGATGCCTTGGGTGATATTTTGAAACTTTGTTTAGACTACAGGTAAAGGTAATACATTTCGTTACACTTTTTATTAACTCTCTAATGTGTTATTGTTGTTCAGTCATAAATTGTGTCCCGCTCTTTTACGACTCCCTAGACTGTAGCCCAAAAGTCTCCTCTGCCCATGCGATTTTTCAGGCAAGAACACTAGAGTGGATTGCCATTTCCTTCTCCAGAGGCTCTTCCTGATGTGGAGATCGAACCCACATTCCCTGCACTGGCAGATGGATTCTTTACCACTGGGCCACTAGTGAGGCCCACTTTAATGTGTACTTTTTAAATTCTGTAAAATATTATTTAATAGAATTACAAAATAGGAATGAGTTTAAAGAATAAACATCTTCCTTATACTTACGTTTTCAATATTAGGTGGGAATTTACCTAAAATATTAAAAAGTCTAGGAAATCAACCAGACAAACGAGAATTTCCTCTGACTTAAATTCATATTTTTATGTATTTTGTTCCCTCAAGCATTCCCTTTATTTCAAGTGGAAGATGAAGAAACATGTGTCCTTTGTATGCTGTCTCTGTCACAATTCATTTTTTTCCCTGTACTTTGTAGCTTGCAATTTGGTTCCTTCAAGAGCATCGGCTTCAGAGCTGGTTCTTCCAACAGGAGATTCTGAATCTTCAAATTGTGTATATAAAGGAAGATAATTAGTGGGTTTCCATCAGATGGCTCACCTTGGAACATTTTAAAGATAACTTATACCTCCTGTTTGCTTTCCATGTGGTGTTGCTACATACAAACAAAATGCAGCAAGAAAGATATTTATTTGTTTCATGACAGTCATGTTATTACTGGAGACCAAAAGCATTCTTACAAACTAAAATAATCATATAATATAACAAATACAGAATCTAAATTCAGATATTTAGTTTTCTTGTTCTTAATGTAAGTTAATAGTTGTGTAGAGTTGAGTCTCAGTCTCCTTTCAGAGGAGAATCTTGGCTCAGAGCACAGACTTTTGGACTCAGAGGGAGAGGGAGAGGGTGGGATGATTTGGGAGAATGGCATTCTAACATGTATACTATCATGTAAGAATTGAATCGCCAGTCTATGTCTGACACAGGGTGCAGCATGCTTGGGGCTGGTGCATGGGGATGACCCAGAGAGATGTTGTGGGGAGGGAGGTGGGAGGGGGGTTCATGTTTGGGAACGCATGTAAGAATTAAAGATTTTAAAATTTAAAAAATATTAAAAAAAAAAGAAGTTACATGACTTTTTGAATGTTCAGTAACATTCTACACTTCTGTTTTATTGAATGTAAAATTGATTCTTACCTCAGTTGATGCTATGAACAATACAATTTTTTAACATGAGTAAAGATTCCAAGAGTAGCCCTTTACATAGGACACATTAAAATTATCATATTCAGTTCAGCCTCCAAAGTAGAACTTTAAAATTTGCCCCTTGGGGCATCAAATGTAATAGCAAAGAAAATGGCCAGATTAATAGAAGGTAACCTTGGCAGCATTCTCAAGCCTGGAAGAGTTTAAAAGCTTAAGAGTGTCTGGCTGCCTGAATGCTCTGATGATGAATCAAAGAGACATACTTTCATTGTGAAAGATCTGTTTTCCTCAAGATATTTTTAGGGCAAACACTGAGTGGATCATGCCCATCCTGCGGTTTCATGGGGACTCAGACCAGAGTCATTTTGTGGGGAGTTGGCTCAATATAGTCTCTCTGGAGTGAACTGCTAGAAACTAAGGGGATGAGAGAATATTTATAAAAATTATATGGAGGAGACATTATCTGAATATAGGAAATGGGAACTTATCCCAAGTTGGAGGCAGGAATGGGAGATAGTAAGGGGACACTAAGTTTGAATCATTTTCTAAGCATAGGGGCTCAGATATAAATACTTGACCTCGCTCAAAGAAGAATAAGTCAGAGTTCATTAATGCTGGTCAAGTACCACATCTCCTTCCCCTTACCTCTCCTTCATTTTCCCTCATCTTTTTTTTTTTAAACCCCCAAGAACCCAGCAGCAGCCCCATTAATGGAGTGGAGTCATAAATGAGAGAGGCAGGAAAATGAAGTCAGCCACACTCCCTGTGCTACTGAAGCATTTCCAAAACTAACATGGGTCAGAATTGGGAGTTTTCATCATATACACAATGACATTTTAATGACTGAATTGTTGCCTTTTTTTTTTTTTTAACAACGTGATTGGAGAACTTTTTATCTGCTTCATTTTACATCAAAACTTAAAAGGGCTATCAGTATGTGCCATCTCATTCTCTTTTGAACCTTCTATCAGTCAGGCTTTTGCCCATACCGTTCTTCAAAATCTACTCTTATCAAGGCACAAATGACTTCCAAACAGTCACAAATCCAGGGGTCTCCTCTCAGTCCTCATCTTGTTTGATCCAAAGCCAATGTATGACATATCACCTTTCTTTTTTGTTCATCTTTTTGTTCATCTTAATTGACTTCAAGAACATAATTCTTTTAAAAAATTCATTTATTTTAATTGGAGGCTAAATACTGTAAAATATTGTGTTTTTTTTTGTATACATGGACATGAATCAGCCATAGGGGCACGTGTCCCCCACCATCACAAACTGCCCTCCCACCTCCCTCCTCATCCCATCCCTCTGGATTGTCCATGTGCCCTGTTTCATGCATAAAACATGGACTAGCCATCTATTTCACATATGGAAATATACATGTTTCAATGCATTCTCTCAAAGCATCCCACCCTTACCTTCTTCTGCAGAGTCCAAAACTCTGTTCTTTATATCTGTGTCTCTTTTGCTGTCTCACATATAGTCATCGTTACCATCTTTCTAAATTCCATGTATGTGCATTAATATCCTGTATTGGTGTTTTTCTTTCTGACTTACTTCACTCTGTATAAAAGGCTCCAGTTTCATCCGCCTCATTAGAACTGATCCAAATGCATTCTTTTTAATGGCTGAGTGATAGTCCTTTGTGTATATGTACCACAGCTTTCTTATCTATTCATCTGCTGATGGACATCTAGGTTGCTTCAATGTCCTAACTATTGTAAACAGTGCTGCAATGAACATTAGGGTACATGTGTCTCTTTAAAGTCTTACTTCCTTGATGTACATGCCCAGCAGTGGGATTGCTGGGTTGTATGGCAGTTCTTTTTCCATAGTGGCTGCCCTAGTTTGCATTCCCACCTACTGTGTAAGAGGGTTCCCTTTTCTCCACACCCTCTCCAGCATTTATTGTTTGCAGACTTTTTGATGACAGCCATTCTGACCTGCCTGAGATGGTACGTCACTGTGGTTTTAATTTGCGTTTCTCTGATAATGAGTGATGTTGATCATTTTTTCATGTGTTTGCTAGCCATCTGTATGTCTTCTCTGGAGAAATGTCTGTTTAATTCTTCGGCCCATTTTTTGATTGGGTTGTTTATTTTTCTGGTATTGAACTGCATGAGCTGCTTGTATATTTTGGAGATTAATTCTTTGTCAGTTGCTTCATTTGCCATTATTTTCTCCCATTCTGAAGTCTGGCTTTTCACCTTGCTTATAGTTCCCTTCATTGTACAAAAGTTTTTAAGTTTAATTAGGTCTTATTTGTTTATTTTTGCTTTTATTTCCATTACTCTGGGAGGTGGGTCATAGAGCATCTTGCTGTGATTTATGTCAGCGACTGTTCTGCCTATGTTTTCCTCTAGGAGTTTTATAGTTTCTGGCCTTACATTTAGACCTTTAATCCATTTTGAGTTTATTTTTGTATATGGTGCAGAGCATAATTCTTTTAGTTTTTTTTTCCCTTCTTACAACACTTCCTTAGTCACTGTAGCTTTCCCAAATTAGTTACCTCTAAATTCTGCAGTGCATGAGGGCTTGATCCTTGCAGCTCTCTTCCCATGTATAATCACTCCTTAGGAGAGTTTATTCAGTCTCAGCTTTTAAAATGTTTTCTTTTAATTGAAGTATAGCTGATTAACAATATTGTATTTGTTTCAGTTGTTCAACATAGTGATTCAAAATTGTTATAGCTTATACTTCATTTGGGGCTTCCCTGGTGACTCAGCTGGTAAAGAATCTGCCTGCAGTGTGGGAGACCTGGGTTCAGTCCCCGGTTTGGGAAGATCCCCTGGAGAAGGGAAGGGCTACCCACTCCAGTATTCTGGTCTGGAGAACCTCATGGACTGTATTGTATTATACCATATGGACTGTGTTCCCTGTTGTGTACTATATAGCCTTGTAACTCATTTATTTTGTACATAGTAGTTTATTCCTTTTAGTCTCCTGACCCTATCTTGCCCCTAGCCTCATTCCTCTCCCCACTGGCAGCCACTAGTTTGTTCTCTATACCTAAGTTTCTTTTTTATAGTATTCACTGTTGTTTTATTATTATTATTTTTTAAGATTTCACATATCAGTGATGATATATAGTCTTTCTCTGTTTGACTTATTTTACTAAGCATAATTCCCTTATGGTCCTTCCATGTTGCTGCATTCTTCATGGCTGAGTAGTATTCCATGCATATCACATCTTTAATCCACTTATCTATTGAGGGACACTTAGTTTGCTTCCATATCTTGGCAATTGTAAATAATGATGCTATGAACTTCAGGGAGTGTGCATCTTTTCTAATTAGCATTTTCGTTTTCTTCAGAGTTTCCACCCAAGAGTGGAATTGGTGGATCATATGATAGTTCGTTATTTGTTATTTGTGGTCTTTTTGATGATGGCCATTCTAACAGGTGTAAGGTAATATCACATTGTGATTTTGATTTGCATTTCCCTGATAGTTAGCAGTGTTGAACATCTTTTCCTGTGTTTTTTGGCCATCTGTATATTTTCTTTGGAAAAAGAAAGACCTTTTTAGGTCTTCTGTCCATTTTAAAATCAGGTAGTGAAAATAAGACCTGTTTGGGTCTTCTGCCCATTTTAAAATCAGATTGTTTATTTTCTTGATATTGAATTATATGAGTTGTTTAGATATTAATTTCTTATTGCTCACATCATTTGCAAATACTTTTTCTCATTCAGGAAGTTTTCTCTTCATTTTGTTGATGGTGTCCTTTGCCGTGAAAAAGCATTTAAGCTTAATTAGGTCCCTTTTATTTATTTTTGCTTTCATTTCCTTTGCCTTCGACAACAGATAAAAAAATATTGCTACAATAAGCAACTACAAATAGCATTTTTTTCTCTATTTTCTTCTAGGAATTTTATGGTTTCCAGACTTATATTTAGGGTCTTTAATCCATTTTAAATTTAATTTTATATATGATATGAGAAAATGTTCTAATTTAATTCTTACATGTAGCTATACAGTGTTAAATATAAGTTGTTATTTCTTATTTACTCATATATGATCTTAGACCATTCATATGAATTCCACATGTATTTTATTGTATATTCAGCTTATTCACATGGCTCTTAATGGAATTCTCAAACTTGACATGTTTAGAACTTAATTATTGATTTCAACCTGCCTATGAAACCTGTTTCTTCATCCATCTCAGTATATAGCAATTGTAATCCTCCATGTTTTATGTCAGAAAACTGTGAAGTCATTCTTGATATTCTCTGATATTTCACATTCGATACATTAAGAAATCACGTTGCCTGTGCTTGTAGTGATATTGAAAGTCTGATTACTTCCCAGTATATTCATCATTGACATACTCATCAAAGTTGCCATTGTTTCTCACCTTTACTCATTTAAAAGCCTTTTAATGGTAGTCTCCTTATTTTGATCTTGCCTCTTCGATGTCATTTTTCTCTGCTCCTTTGTTTGCTAACTAGTTTCTGCCCTGTTCCTACAACAAACACTAGGAGCCTGCTTTTCCCATAGAAATTGGTATTTGCGTATTCTCTGTGCAGAATGCTTTTCACCCACCCGCATATTCTCCTGCTTTGCTCATTTTGTTGGATTTCAGATAACACTTTTCAGAGACACCTCCCCAGAAAAGCCTATGTAAAATTACACTCATGTCCAAGTCTTTCTTTATCCCCTAGATCACTTATTTTCATTATATTATAAAGTTTTTGAAAAACTTTTATGCTTTGTGCTTCATTTCCTCCCATTTGGCCTACCCCTTGCAAATAAGAGATGTTCAAGAGATATTTAAATACATGAATGAATGAGAATGATTGGGAAAAAATCATAGGACCTGTCAGAGAGTTCACAGAGAAGAAAGGAAGAACATGATCCCCAAAGCTGGTTGGAAAGGACACGGAATGGGAGTTGGGGGAAAAAAAGTTGTTTCCAACTACATTTTTTGGACTAACTTTATTTTTTAACTTAGTGGATTCATTTACATTAAATAGCCACTTACAGTGAGAACTTTGCAAGTTGCTATTAACTGATGATTAAAGTTCATTTGCTTTCATTCCTAAATAGTATAGATATCAACTTTATTTGTACTAGTATTTGTATATCTTTATTTTATTCTTCATCTTTATTTATCTTTATTTTTATTCTCTATCTTTATTGTTTATTTTGTTTTAATTTCACTCCCACAACCTGTCATGTTTTGGTTGTTAGCTTTTCTTGGATCTTACTGTAATTATTTATTGGCATACTGTCTCGTTGCTCAGACTGTATGGTCTGCAAAGGTATGCAAAGGCAGCTTTTTTAAAATAACCTTGGTACTTAATTCAGTACTTGGAACAAAATACGAACTAAAAAAAGACTTGTAAAATATATTTTTAATAAGTATTTGCCTCAGTTATTTCTTTTGAGATAAATACATACTAAAAGATTCTCAGAATATGTGAGCTAGGGATTTTACATACAAGCAAGTTGTTCTTCAAACATAAAGGCTACAAATACTGAATTTTTATGCAAGAACTCTGTGATTATTGTTTCCTTGAGTCCCCCTTGAGAAAAGTCCTTGAGTCCTCCAGCAAATCAAGGATATTTTAGCAGAAGAGCTGGAAATAAACATTGAAGAGATTTAATTGCAAATCTAAGGCAAAGAAGTGAAGATAAGAATAAAAATGAAATGTAAATTTTAAATGTTCTCAAATATGGAAATTATATAAGAATAATAATAATTGGGAGAATGAGAAACAAACACTGGAAGTAGAATATACTCATCTGTTACCTGTGGGGCTGCGGATCAAGAAATAGCATTTAAACTGATTTTTTCTAGTAGTGAGAGTGTTCGCACATTTAAGAGAACAAAAGTAATGTTTCAGCGAAAGGAATTATTCTATGATAAAAGATCAAGGAAATATGGAAGGGAAGAGTATTAGAGTTGATGTTACTGGTTTTCATAAAAAGTGACATCTGTTATCTAAAGGGGGAAGATCTAAGTGTGTTGAATCACAGGGTAAGTACAAAGTTAACCACTAGAACAAAAATAAAAGACTTCCAAAATTTCAATAGTACTTCAAAAAGAGACAAAGAAAGCAATCATGCAGACACATGCTTATATAAATTTATAAATTTATATAATTTATACCTGTTTATATACACATCAGGGCTTCCCTGGTGGCTCAGTGGTAAAGAATCCACCTGCCAATGCAGAAGACATGGGTTCGATCCCTGGATTGAGAAGATACCCTGAAGAAGAAAACGGCAACCCACCCCAGTATTCTTGCCTGGGAATCCCATGGACAGAAGAGCCTGGCAGGCTACAGTTCATGGGATCACAAAAGAATTGGATATAACTTAGATACTAAACAACAACCATATACACATTCACATGTATATAAATTGCATAATGTTCATATATATCATGCAATACATGTTGTTTTATAGGCTGTTATGTATTATAAGATAAAATTCAAAAGACTGTCATATGTCTTTTGCAGTAAGTATAAATTGGCTTAACTATTAATGGATAGATTTTTAGCATATATGGCAACTCTTTGTAGTGTAACTAAATGTAATATACCTAAAAACAAATTGATTTGGCAGGTTAAGTATAAAAAAAATGGCCTAGGTATGTCAGAGAAATACAAATTAAATAAAGTAACAGCCACGATCTTAATCTCAGACAGGTAGACTCTAGGCCAAAAACATTGTAATGCTAAAGCTACAAGATCCATTAAGATCTAATATTTAAAATGTATATGTACAAATACTGTAGCAGCAAATTTTGTAGATCAAAAGCTATAGATGATATGGAAAGGGCGCTAAAAGATTAATTGCACAGTCATTGCCACAGCCATGTGGGAAAACTTACCATCATCAGTGACAAGTCATGGCCTTGATACAGTGTGGTGAGAATGGCCACTTTCTCTGTGGTTTTCCTCCCCAAGACCTGTAACTGCAATATAAAGTTATATGTGGAGTATATCTTAGCAATGTACAAATTGCTATGTACAGTTTAAGTTCAGCTCAGTCATGTCCAACCCTTCTCAACCCTATGAATAGCAGCACACCAGGCGTCCCTGTCCATCACCAACTCCCAGAGTTCACCCAAACTCATGTCCATCAAGTCGGTGATGCCATCCAGCCTTCTCATCCTCTGTCGTCCCCTTCTCCTCCTGTCTCCAATCCTTCCCAGCATCAGGGTTTTTTCCAATGAGTCAACACTTCGCATGAGGAGGCCAAAGCATTGGAGTTTCAGCTTCAGCATCAATCCTTCCAGTGAACACCCAGGACTGATCTCCTTCAGAATGGACTGGTTGGATCTCCTTGCAGTCCAAGGGACTCTCAAGAGTCTTCTCCAACACCACAGTTCAAATGCATCTATTCTTTGGTGCTCAGCTTTCTTCACAGTCCAACTCTCACATCCATACATGACCACTGGAAAAACCATAGCCTTGACTAGATGGACCTTTGTTGGCAAAGTAATGTTTCTGCTTTTAAATATGCTATCTAGGTTGGTCAGAACTTTCCTTCCAAGGAGTAAGCGTCTTTTAATTTCATGGCTGCAGTCACCATCTGCAGTGATTTTGGAGCCCCCAAAATTAAAGTCAGCCACTGTTTCCACTGTTTCCCCATCTATTTCCCATGAAGTGATGGAACCAGATGCCATGATCTTCGTTTTCTAAATGTTGAGCTTTAAGCCAACTTTTTAACTCTCCTCTTTCACTTTCATCAAGAGGCATTTTAGTTCCTCTTCACTTTCTGCCATAAGGGTGGTATCATCTGCATATCTGAGGTTACTGAGATTTCTCCTGGCAATCTTGATTCCAGCTTGTGCTTCTTCCAGCCCAGTGTTTCACATGATGTACCCTGCATATAAGTTAAATAAGCAGGGTGACAATATACAGCCTTGATGCACTCCTTTCCCTATTTGGAACCAGTCTGTTGTTCCATGTCCAGTTCTAACTGTTGCTTCCTGACCTGCATACAGATTTCTCAAGAGGCAGGTCAGGTGGTCTGGTATTCTCATCTCTTTCAGAATTTTCCACAGTTTATTGTAATCCACACAGTCAAAGGCTTTGGCATAGTCAATAAAGCAGAAATAGATGTTTCTAAACTCTCTTGCTGCTTCCATGATCCAGCAGATGTTGGCAATTTGATCTCTGGTTTCTCTGCCTTTTCTAAAACCAGCTTGTACATCTGGAAGTTCACAGTTCATGTTTTGCTGAAGCCTGGCTTGGAGAATTTTGAGCATTACTTTACTAGCATGTGAGATGAGTTCAACTGTGCGGAAGTTTGAGCATTCTTTGGCATTACCTTTCTTTGGGATTGGAATGAAAACTGACCTTTAGCAGTCCTGTGGCCACTGCTGAGTTTACCAAATTCGCTGGCATATTGAATACAGCACATTTAAAGTTTATATTCCACTTATAGTTATTATAAAATATTAGGTATACCCCCAGTATTATACAACATACCCTTGTAATTTATTTATTTTATGCATACTTTGTACCTTTTAATGTCCTATCCCTATTTGCCCCTCCCTTCTTCCTTCTCCCCTTTGATAACCACAGGGGAGCCTGGTGGGCTGCCATCTCTGGGGTCACACAGAGTCAGACATGACTGAAGCAACTTAGCAGTCTTCATTTATTTGATCAGCAAATATATTGAATCCTTACTCTGTCAAGAACAGTATTAGGGATTCACTCATCAACAGGCACTGAAGGACTTTCAGTCTTTAGAGGGAGGCAGCAATGACAAGTGGAGAAGGCGATGGCACCCACTCCAGTGCTCTTGCCTGGCAAATCCCATGGGTGGAGGAGCCTGGTGGGCTGCAGTCCATGCGGTCGCTAAGAGTCAGACACGACCGAGCGACTTCCCTTTCACTTTTCACTTTCATGCATTGGAGAAGGAAATGGCAACCCACTCCATTGTTCTTGCCTCGAGAATCCCAGGGATGGGGGAACCTGGTGGGCTGCCATCTATGGGGTCGCACAGAGTCAGACACGACTGAAGCGACTTAGCAGCAACAGCAGCAGCAGCTTGTTCTGTATGAGTCTGCTTCTTTTATGTTTTGTTCACTAGTTTGTTGTATTTTTTAGATTCCAAATATACATAATATCATACAGTATTTGTCTTTTTCTGACTGACATTTCACTTTGCATAATATGCTCTAAGTCCATGTTGCGGCAAATGGCAAAATTCCATTTTTATGACTGAATAGTGATCTGTGTGTGTGTGTGTGTGTGTGTGTGTGTGTGTGTGTGTGTATAGCACATTGGTGAGCACTTAGTTTGCTTCCATATCTTGGAAATTATAAATAATGATTCTATGAACATCAGAGTGTATGTATATTTTTAAATTAGTATTTGGGTTTTTTGTTTGTTTGCTTTTTGATATATACTCAGAAGTGGAATTGCTGGGTTGTATGGTAGTTCTGGGCTTCCAAGGTAGTGCTAGTGGTAAGAATACACCTGCCAATGCAGGAAATGTAAGAGACTCAGGTTTGATCCCTGAGTCAGGAAGATCCCCTGGAGAAGGGCATGGCAACCCATTCAAGTATTCTTGCCTGGAGAGTCCCAAGGACAGAGGAGTCTGATGGGATACAGTCCATAGAGTTGCAAAGAGTTGGACAGGACTGAATCTGCTTAGCATGAATGCACATGGTAGTTCTATTTTTAGTATTTTTGACAAGCTCCACAATGTTTTCCATGATGGCTGCACTTATTACTATTCACAGCAACGATGTATGAGAATACGCTTTTCTCTACCTCCTCTCCAACATTTGTTATTTGTGGTGTTTTGGATAATAGCTATTTAGACAGATGTGATATGGTAACTCATCTCAGTGTGGTTTTGATTTGCATTTCCCTGAAGATTAGCAATGTTGAGCATCTTTTCATGTGCCTGTTGGCCATCTGCATTTCCTCTTTGGAAAAATATCTGTTCAGTTCTGCTTGTTTTTAAATAAGGTTATTTGCTTTCTTGATGTTGAATTATATGAACTATTGATGTAAGTTGGATATTAATTCTTTGTTGTTCATATCATTTGCAAATATTTTCTCCCATTCCGTAGGTTATCTTTTCTCTTTGTCAGTGGTTCCATTTGCTGTGCAAAACTGTTCAAGTTTAATTATTTTCCATTTAATTTGTAGCTATCTATATCTTTTATGTAGGTTTTGATATTTTAACGCATTAAATGTCTCTCCTTTTATCCCCCATTAGCTACATTGTCAGCTAGTCTATTCCTTGGTCTAACTAACCACTAGAGCAATAAAAAGTCATTGAAGATCATCTTTCATATATTATTTAAATTAATACCAAAGAAAAGTCATGCCACTATGAAGCTTCCAATCTTTTAGAAGAAAAGTAAAGCAGGCATATGAATAAACATGCACATGTAATTTCAAAATTGAGAAGTGATATGAAAGAAACCAATCTTTTTGGACAAAATTGATACCTGAGTTGGAATTATAGATGAATTCTGATAGGTAGTTAAGCATAAACCAGATCATAAGGAACAAGAAACAAAGATCCAGGCAGAGCTTCAGCTTTCACTGGAGACCTAACATGTGAAGTTCAGTTCAGTTCAGTTGCTCAGTTGTGTCCAACTCTGCGACCCCATGAACTGCAGCACGCCAGGCCTCCCTGTCCATCACCAACTCCCGGAGTTCACCCAAACTCATGTCCATTGAGTCGGTGATGCCATCCAGATGTCTCATCCTGTCATCCCCTTCTCCTCCTGCCCTGAATCTTTCCCAGAATCAGGGTCTTTTCAAATGAGTCAGATCTTCACATCAGGTGGCCAAAGTATTGGAGCCTCTGCTTCAACATCAGTCCTTCCAATGAACACCCAGGACTGATCTCCTTTAGGAAGGACTGGTTGGATCTCCTTGCAGTCCAAGGGACTCTCAAGAGTCTTCTCCAACACCACAGTTCAAAAGCATCAATTCTTCAGCGCTCAGCTTTCTTTATGGTCTAACTCTCACATCCATACATGACTACTGAAAAAACCATAGCCTTGACTAAACAGACCATTGTTGGCAAAATAATGTCTCTGCTTTTTAATATGTTGTCTAGGCTGGTCATAACTTTCCTTCCAAGGAGTAATTGTGTCTTTTAATTTCATGGCTGCAATCACCATCTGCAGTGATTTTGGAGCCCAGAAAAATAAAGTCTGCCATTGTTTCCACTGTTTCCCCATCTATGTGCCATGAAGTGATGGGACCGGATGCCATGATCTTTGTTTTATGAATGTTGAGATTTAAGCCAACTTTTTCACTCTTATCTTTCTTTCACTCCCATCAAGAGGCTCTTTAGTTCTTCTTCACTTTCTCCCAGAAGGGTGGTGTCATCTGCATATCTGAGGTTATTGATATTTCTCCTGGCAATCTTGATTCCAGCTTGTGCTTCTTCCAGCCCAGTGTTTCTCATGATGTACTCTGCATATAAGTTAAATAAGCAGGGTGACAATATATAGCCTTGATGTACTCCTTTTCCTACTTGGAACCAGTCTTTTGTTCCATGTCCATTTCTAAAGTTCTGCATAAATAAGGAAAAAATACAAACATTTCCTATGATTGAAATTGAGTGAGTGAAAGAAATGTTTCTTTTCTAAAATGATCTAGGACTTCCACATGTAGTCTGAAATTATCCCAGGACCTTATAGATTTGGATTATATTCTAGTACAACAGGAAACTACTAGATAGTTCCTAGTGGGTTGTGACATGATTGAATTTGTATTTCTAAAATATCCACTCTGATGCTGTATGCTGATTACTGCAGAGGACTGCTGGAAATTGGCTATTGCAACATGAGACCAAATGAGAGTCAAGCACTGGACTAGGGTGGTCTGTATGTGTGCTAAGTTGCTTCAGTCATGTCCAACTTTTTGTAGTCCTATGAACTGTCACCTGTAAGGCTTCTCTGTCCATGGGACTCTGGAGTGGGTTGCCATGCCCTTCTCCGCGGTATCTTCCCATCGCAAGGATCAAACTTTAGACTCTTATTTCTCCTGTACTGGCAGGCAGGTTCTTTGCCACTAGCCCACCTTTGAAACCCAGGGTGATGTATTAGATTATTAGTTTGCTGCAGTAATGCTGTGTAACAATAATCTCAGAAAATACAAGCATTTATTTTTATCACTCATGATTCTGCAGGTAGACTGAGGACTCATGGGCTCACCTCAGTCACTGGTACAAGTCTGTTCCATGTGACCAGTAGCTACCCCAAATATGTTCTTTTCAAAGCAGATGGGCAGAAGTACAGATGTCCACGCCAAATTAAATAAGTACACCAAAGCTCCTGTCAAGCAGGGCATATATTTTATCTGCCTCCATTTTATTAGCTAAAGTGAATCATAATGACAAAGCAAAACATTATGTGGGGAATTAAAGTCTGACTACTATAGTGGGAGGTGCTACAGAGTTACATTGAGAAGAATGTATAGGAGACCAGGGTAAAAGGAAGTCAAGCCACAGAAGAGGACCAACATTTCAGTTTGGAATATGTCAGCAAAACAGACAAGTGATAGAGGTGGGTAACTGCATATTCATATTACTAGTGAAAAATGTAGTTAGGGCTACAGTTGGCATATCAGTGGTATCTCTCTCTCTTTCCTTTATTTGCTGTTCTTTTACAAGAATTAGAAGTAAATTGTAAAAGCAGCAAAAGGGAAAAACATGGGCTCCACCTCTGTAACCTGAGGTATGAAAAAGTGGGAAAATAAATGCCTATAATAAAGAGAAACGCCAGGGGAGGAAGGATGGTCAGGACCAGGCATGCAAGCCAAAGAAGAGGAGTCAGGGGGAGAATTTAGCAGGACTGAGGTTTGGGTCTGATGGAATATATGGAGCACTATGGAAATGAGATATTGATTAAACAAATGACCAAAGAAATGTAAGAATCCAGGTTTGATAAACTTAAGGAAAATTGTAAGACATCATTTTAGGTTCCCAACTTTTAAAATACATATCACAAAACTATGTATTTCAAGATACTTGAAAAAGAATTGTCAACCTTTTTAATTTTAATAGTTTATTTTATTCTTGAGTATATCCCCTCCATTAGGTTATTATAGTAAGTCAAATGATATGGAAATTTATGAGGAATATTGAAAATATTTTTCTATTCTTGCCAAATTGTACTCATTGTGATAACTAATGACAATAGTTTGTGAATTATTTTATATATTTCTATACACATGTATGTATATGTACTTATTCATATGACTTTTTATATTGTTCCTGTTTTTCTCATATAAACTTGCCTTATTCACTTGACAATATATCTTGAAACATCCTTCCAAGTCAATAATGTGGCCATATCTTCTATGTATGATAGCTGTAATGCTATCACATGTGATAATATGAGGCTTTATTATTTGTACACTATTAGTTCATCCTTTTTCTTAATGATGAACATGTTTCAAGAGTTAGTATTTTTGTTATTGTTTTTATTTTCTATTTTATTGACCACTATAAATAATGCTTTCATAAATGCTTTGTGCATAGGGCCTTATATACTGAAGGTTTTATGTCTACATGATAGATTTCTAAAACTGCCAAGATTACAGCTCCAAGGAAAGTGGAGATGTTTCTTTAAAAGAGTAGTACATGTTGCTAGGTTACTTAATCTGAAAGTTTGTGGCAGTTCACATTTCCACCAAAAATACACGCATATCCATTTATCAATATCATTTTCAGCACTGGTTGTGATTGCTTTTGTTGTTGATCTAATCTTTTTTTTTCTTTTGGTGACTGCATTATTCATTTATTCTAAAAATATTTTCTATGCTCTTAGTGTACTAGGCATTAAGAAATACATTGGCAGGCAAGTTAGGAATAATGCCTGCCTTCTGCAGAGCTTAAGGCGTCTGGCTGCAATGTGGGAGACCTGGGTTTGATCCCTGGGTCAGGAAGATCCCCTGGAGAAGGAAATGGCAATCCACTCCAGTATTCTTGCCTAGAGAATCCCGTGGATGGAGGAGCTTGGTGGGCTACAGTCCACGGGTCGCAGAGTCGGACACGACTGAGCGACTTCACTTTCACTTTCACTTTCCTGGAGTCCAGTAAGCCAGGAAGTTAGCTCATTATTAATTACCACGTTTATTTATTGTCACAAATGCTATAAGAGGAAGAATACATGGTGCTAGGGAATATTGTCTGCCAGGGTTTCTCAGAGAAAGTAATATTTAAGCCAAAATATAGTCAGTAGGAACTAGTCAGGAGAAGGAGAGATGGGGTGGGAAGAACACTTCCAATCAGAGGAAGTAGATCAAATGTAAGAGCCCAGAAGAACTAGAGAACCTGATTAGCACATAACATAAGAAGTAAAGGAGAGCCTGAACAACAGTTTGCCTTTAAGCCAACCTAAGGAGGAATATGCAATAACAGTAAGAAAACATTGAAAATACTTATGCAGGAAAGTGACACAACAAGATTTATATGTTAGAAGGATGTTTTGGTTTATGCTAGGCAAAACTGATTGGCCAAGAATGGAAGCAGTCGAAGCAATTCAAGTGAGGGACCCATGGAGGAGATGGTAGAAGAACTGATAAAGCGGAGAAGCCTCTGTGTTTAACTGGATGAGCCTATTAGGTAGAGAAAGTGAAAGTCACTCAGTCGTGTCTGACTCTTTGCGACCCCATGGACCCTACAGTCCATGGAATTCTCCAGGCCAGAATACTGGAGTGGGTAGCCTTTCCCTTCATCCACGGGATTGTCCCAAACCCAGGGATTGAACCCAGGTCTCCCTCATTGCAGGTGGATTCTTTACCAGCTGAGCCACAAGGGAAGCCCATTAAGTAGAGAGGACAGATTCAAAGTTCCCAGGTTTCTTATTGTAAATACCTGAGTGGCTGGTGATTCTGTTAACTATGAAGGAATATACTTTGGCTTATACCCAAGAACCAAGGGGTTTTTTTCTTTCTTTTTTCAATGGGTTTAATTTTAAACATGTTGAGTTTGAGTGCTTCCACCTGGCCTAGTTGAGCTGTCTAATTGGCATCTGGCTAGATGTGTCTGGAACTCAGGGTTGAGGCTTGGATTGGAGATGAAAGATTTTCTTCTTTTGGCTCCTTTGTTGAGGATAAACAAAGTGCATCAAACAGTTATGAACATTTTATGTTCCTTGGGGCTAATTACTATAATTCTTACAAAAGCGATTTCTTATTTACATTCCTGCTAGTAATATGTGTTTATACCATTTTCATCTTATAATTCTTCTCATTGAATAATGCCATTAATATAATTTTTATTTGAATAAACAGCTGAAGATAGATTTGTCTTAATTTCTACTGCTTTGATTTGTATAGTAAACAAAGCATGTTTAATTAACTTCATTTCCTCCTGGATGAGTTGTTAGTTGTTCTCCTTTACCTGGTCACCACATGTGCTGTCATCTATGCATGTGAGCTCATTCATTAATCATTTGTTATAAACCTATCACCAAGTATTAGGCAGTTACATAACAATTTGAAGATCAGAATAAACATGTATGAGATACTCTCTTGCCTTCTGGTCAGGAGAAACAGAAACAGTAACTAGAAGATTAAAATAGCATGTACTTGATGCCATGAGTGAAAGGCTGGCATGGAATATCTTGAGGGGTATCTGACTCAGGCTAGCAGTGAGTGAAACATAGAAGGAAATGACATCTGAGCTTAAGAGTAGGGGTAACTGGACCAGGAAAAAGTGGGTTATGTTGAAGATTTGGGAGTGTGTTGAGAGTGCACTGGGTCAGGTAGCAATAACTTCTTGCAAGAAGGTAGAGATAGGAACATTGTTCAGGTACAAAAATTAGTTCAATAGGATTAAGGCATTGAGTGGAAAAGCAGAGAAATTCAAAAATAATACTAGAAAAATGAGGAGAGGTCAGATTACAAGGTTAGCTGTGTGGTAAATCTGTTTCCTTGATATGCCCTCTTCAGAAGCAATTCTATTTATGCAAAGAAATCATTCGTTATTGTTGTTTAGTTGCTCAGTGGTGTCTGACTCCTTTGCGACCCCATGGACCATAGCCCGCTAGGCTTCTCTGACCATGAGATTTCTCAGGCAGGATTACTGGAGTGGGTTGCCATTTCCTCTTCCAGGGGATCTTCCTGAACCAGGGATCAAATCTGCTTCTCTTGCTTGGCAGTCATATCCTTTACCACTGAGCCACCTGGAAAGCCCATAGAAACCATATTTATGCCTTATTTTCATAGAATGGAATTTGGTACAGGGTAACACACACTACATTTTCTGCTCGTTTTGACTCATGTAGATGGAGAAATCATTGAAATCAAAAAAGATTGTATTGATCATGGTATAAATTTAAAAAATTAAAGCTGGTTTATACTCCATTCTATTATGTCCCAAATCTCTTTCAAATCTTGAGCCATCTCCCTAATGTCAGTGTTCAGTGATTTTTTTTTGATGTTTCAAAGTTGATGGTCTACATAATTGTTAACTTCATAGATTTCGATAAGTTGATACAAATGTAGAAATTATGTAGAATATTAAAGACCCTCTTCATAAAGTCAGAACTTACAAAATGAAAAATATAGAATGTGAAATGAAGAATAAATGAACTGATAGTTTCTGAATCTCATACTTTCAGATACTCCTTTATTTTCTTCTGGGAAGCAATAAACACATATTTTTAGACTGTTATTATTCAGCAGGTAGTTTATGTGTGAGATGCCAAACAGACTGCCAGTGAATGAAAACAAAATGCAAAACCAAAAAAGTCCAGTTCTACTCTCTTGTCAGCACAGGAGGATTAGTTTTTATTTCCTATTTAATTAGCATATTTGCTTAGGTTGTGTTTCACTTTATTCAAATTCATTACTAATAGCAAAGTAATCAATTTTAACCAGAACATGCAATTTATAAAGTTAAGAGAGAAATAAAATATGGAACATTTAAATAGAAAACTGGTTTTAGGATCTTTGATGACATTGTATCATCTTTTAAATTTGTAATATAAGGCCAGATACTTAATTTTTAAATTAATTTATTTATTTTAATTGGAAGCTAATTACTTTAAAGTATCGTGGTAGTTTTTGCCGTATATTGACATTAATCAGCCATGGGTGTACATGTGTCCCACCTTCCTGAACACCCCTCCTACCTCCCTCCCTACCCCATCCCTCTGGGTTGTCCTAGAACACCAGCTTTGAGTGCCTTGCTTCATGCATTGAACTTGCACTGGTCACCTTTTTTACATATGGTAATATACATGTTTCAATGCTATTCTCTCATATCGTCCCACCCTTGCCTTCTCCCACATAGTCCAAAAGTCTGTTCTTTACCTCTGTGTATCATTTGCTGTCTTGTTTATAGAGTTGTTGTTACTGTCTGTCTAAGTTCCGTATATGTGCATTAGTATACTGTATTGGTGTTTCTCTTTCTGTCTTACTTCACTCTGTATAATAGGTTCTAGTTTCATCTACCTCATTAGAACTGACTCAAATGCATTCTGATTTATAGCTGAGTAATATTCCATTGTGTGTACGTACCACAACTTCCTTATCCATTTGTCTAAGGCCAGTTACTTTAAATAGAAAAGTATGTCTCTGCATAATGAAAACCATGTTTCTTTGTGTGAATATGTTTGGCAGCATTTGTTGTCTCTGTCATCATATGTGTTCAAATAGAAAGGAATTTGCAGGAAATTTCTCTTATTTGTTGTACAGTCTTCATGTTTGGTCTTACATAATTGTTATAAATAAGACAATAATAAACAACTGGGACCTAATTAATCTCAAAAGCTTTTGCACAGCAAAGGAAACCATAGACAAAAGCAAAAAGACAACCCACAGAAAGGAGGAATATTTGCAAGCAATGTGACCAACAAGGGAATAGTCTCCAAAATTTACAAACAGATCATGCAATTCAGTATTTAAAAAAATAAAATAAAAAAATAGGCAGAAGGCCTAAATAGACATTTCTCAAAATAAGACATACAGATGGCCAAGAGGCACATGAAAAGATGTTCAACATTAATAATTATTAGAGAAATGTAAATAAAAACTTCAGTGAGATATCACCTCACAACCGTCAGAATGGCCACCACCAAAAAATACACACAGTAAATGCTAGTGTCAGTGTGGAGGAAAGGGAACTCTCCTGCACTGTTGGTGAGAATGTAAATTGGTACAGTAACTATGAAGAACAGTATGGAGATTCCTTAAGAAACTAAAAATAGAGATCCCATTTGATCCAGTAATTCCACTCCTGGGCATATATCCAGAGAAAAACATGACTCAAAAGGATACATGCACCCCAGTGTTCATTGCAGCACTACTTACAATAGCCAGGAGGTAGAAGTAAGCTAATTGTTTATTGACAGATGAAAGGACAGAGAAAATATGGTTCATATACAGTGGAGTATCATTCAGCCAATAAAAGAATGAAATGATTCCATTTGCCGCAACATGGATGGACCTGGAGATTTGCATATTAAGTGAAGTAAGTCAGAGAAAGACAAATATTATGATATCACTTATATATGGAATCAATAAATGATACAAATGAACTTATAGACTCACAGATTTATAGGATAATCTTATGGTTGGTTATCAGAGGGGTAAGGCTGGGGAGAATGGATAGATTGGGAGTTTTGGATTAACATGTATACCCTGCTATATTTAAAATGGATAACTTACAAGGACCTATTGTATAGAATAGGGGACTGTGCTCAATATTCTTCAATAACCTAAATGAGAAAATAATTTGAAAAAGAGGAGATACATGTGTTTGTATAACTGAATCTCTTTGCTGTACACCTGAATATAACACAACATTATCAATCAACTATACTCCAATTTAAAATAAATTTTAAAAAGTATATGCAGAAGTTAATTTTCACCTTAATTAGCTTGACTGATATTAAAACCAATTCCAAACCCTTAGATTGAAGCATATAAATGAAAAAGAATTACTTTCACTGTAAAAGCAGAGCCTTATAATTTACAAAATATGATTACCTAAGGAAATAAACCAAAGCAATGTAGCCTAAATAAGTATCAATAAGCAATTTACAAACCATCTGTACTTTGCTTAAAAATAACCCTTCCTACCACATCGCACGTGGGAAGATAGTGAGTTAGTAACCAATGGCATATACTACTGATAAATGCTGCAATGTGATGCATACAGATGAGTTCTAACCTTACTAAATGTACTGTAAATGTTCCAGTTTAATGAGTCAATAGAACTCTGATTAGAATAGTTGAATTGATGAATACTAGAATTCAGTTCATGAATGTTATCTAAGTGTCATTGAACAAGTATTCCTGAATTTCTTCTGTATGTTAAATACACTCCTAGGTGCTAAGTATATGGAAGCAAATACGATGGACAAAATCCTTGCCATCAAGGAGACTGTATTCTATAAAGGGAATAGAACAGTAAGCAAATAAATAAAAGAATAAATAAGCTTATTTCAAACTGTGATAAACACTTTTCAATAAAGGAAGTAGGGTGATTTTAGATAGAAATTAGAATTTTAGGTAGGCTGACTTATCTAACAAGTTAACATTTTCATTTTTTTTTTATTTTTTTTTTATTTTTTTAATTTTTTTATTTTTTTTTAAATTTTAAAATCTTTAATTCTTACATGCGTTCCCAAACATTTTCAATTAGTCTTGAAGATAAGCAAAAGCCAACAATGCCTATTGTAAATCACAGTGAAAAGGTCAAGTAGACAAATGAATGCATTAGTGTGGTGCTGATGGGAACGAAACGGAGGTATAAATTTTGGAGTCATAGTATTTAGAGCTATTCAAATCGATGGAAATACAATCACCCAGGAGGAAAATATTGTTAGAGAAGAGAGCAGAGCTCAAAACCAGTCCCTAGAGTGCTCCAATATTTTGTGTAAGAATCTTCTACACAGTAAAAAACTAAAGGGTCACAAAGAAAAGTTAGAAGAATATGAAGTCTTAAACCTGAAGAGGGGGAGCTTCATCAGCTGTGTTGCCTGTGACATGAACTAACAATAACAGAGTTTCCATTCAGTTCAGTTCAGTCACTAAGTCATGTCTGACTCCTTGTGAACCCATGAATTGCAGTACACCAGGCCTCCCTGTCCATCACCAACTCCCGGAGTTTACCCAAACTCACGTCCATCGAGTCAGTGATGCCATCCAGCCATCTCATCCTCTGTCGTCCCCTTCTCCTCCTGCCCCCAAACCCTCCTAGCATCAGAGTCTTTTCCAAAGAGTCAACTCTTCGCATGAGGTGGCCAAAGTACTGGAGTTTCAGCTTTAGCATCAGTCCTTCCAAAGAACAGCCAGGACTGATCTCCTTTACAATGGACTGGTTGGATCTCCTTGCAGTCCAAGGGACGCTCAAGAGTCTTGTCCAACACCATAGTTCAGAAGCATGAATTCTTCAGCGCTCATCCTTCTTCACAGTCCAACTCTCACATACATACATGACTCCTGAATAAACCATAGCCTTGGCTAGACGGACTTTTGTTGGCAAAGTAATGTTTCTGCTTTTGAATATGTTGTCTAGGTTGGTCATAACTTTCCTTCCAAGGAGTAATCGTCTTTTAATTTCATGGCTGCAATCACCATCTGCAGTGATTTTGGAGCCCAAAAAAATAAAGTCTGCCACTGTTTCCACTGTTTCCCCATCTATGTGCCATGAAGTGATGGGACCAAATGCCATGATCTTAGTTCTCTGATGTTGAGCTTTAAGCCAGCTTTTTCACGCTCCTCTTTCACTTTCATCAAGAGGCTTTTTAGTTGCTCTTCACTTTCTGCCATAAGGGTGGTGTCATCTGCATATCTGAGGTTATTGATATTTCTCCTGGCAATCTTGATTCCAGCTTGTGCTTCTTCCAGCCCAGTGTTTCTCATGATGTACCCTGCATATAAGTTAAATAAGCAGTGTGACAATACAGCCTTGATGCACTCCTTTTCCTATATGGAACCAGTCTGTTGTCCCATGTCCACTTCTAACTGTTGCTTCCTGACTTGCATATAGGTTTCTCAGGAGGCAGGTCAGGTGGTCTGGTATTCCCATCTCTTTCAGAACTTTCCACAGTTTATTATGATCTACACAGTCAAAGGCAACTGTGCAGTAGTTTGAGCATTCTTTGGCATTGCCTTTCTTTGGGATTGGAATGGAAACTGACCTTTCCCAGTCTTGTGGCCACTGCTGAGTTTTCCAAATTTGCTGGCATATTGAGTGCAGCACTTTCACAGCATCATCTTTTAGGATTTGAAATAGCTCCACTGTAATTCCATCACCTCCACTAGCTTTGTTTGTAATGATGCCTTCTAAGGCCCACTTGACTTCACATTCCAGAATGTCTGGCTCTAGATGAGTGATCACACCATCGTGATTATCTGGGTTGTGAAGATCTTTTTTGTACAGTTCTTCTGTGTATTGTTGCCACCTCTTCTTAATATCTTCTGCTTCTGTCAGGTCCATACCATTTCTGTCTTTTATCGGGCCCATCTTTGCATGAAATGTTCCCTTGGTATCTCTAATTTTCTTGAAGAGATCTCTACTCTTTCCCGTTCTGTTGTTTTCCTCTCTTTGCATTGATCGCTGAGGAAGGCTTTCTTATCTCTCCTTGCTATTCTTTGGAACTCTGCATTCAGATGCTTATATCTTTCCATTTCTCCTTAGGTTTTTGCTTCTCTTCTTTACACAGCCATTTGTAAGGCCTCCCCAGACAGCCATTTTGCCTTTTTGCATTTCTTTTCCATGGGGATGGTCTTGATCCCTGTCTACTTACAGTGTCACAAACCTCCATCTATAGTTTATCAGGCACTCTATCTATCAGATCTAGTCTCTTAAATCTATTTCTCACTTCCATGTATAATCATAAGGGATTTGATTTAGGTCATACCTGAATGGTCTAGTGGTTTTCCCTCCTTTCTTCAATTTAATCTGAATTTGGCAACAAGAAGTTCATGATCTGAGCCACAGTCAGGTCCCGGTCTTGTTTTTGCTGACTGTATAGCACTTCTCCATCTTTGGCTGTAAAGAATATGATCAATCTTATTTTGATGTTGACCATCTGGTGATGTCCATGTTTAGAGTCTTCTCTTGTGTTGTTGGAAGAGGGTGTTTGCTATGACTAGTGCGTTCTCTTGGCAAAACTCTATTAGGTTTTGCCCTGCTTCATTCCACATTCCAAGGCCAAATTTGCCTGTTACTCCAGGTGTTTCCTGACTTCCTACTTTTGCATTCCTGTAGACTGGACAATAAGGAGGTATTTAGCAATCATTAAGGTAATTTCAATGGAGAAGTAAGGAAGAAAGCCAAATTAGAGTAGTTTTAAGAGTAAATGGTAGATATGGATTTACTAGAAAATATTTAAAAAAAAAATTTTTTTTGGAATAGTGTTTGAAACAAAGAGAAACATGTTGGAGTGATAGCTGAAGGAAAATATAATCTTAAAGTGTACGTTGATAATGCAGAAAAAAAGGAAAGAAAGTGTTGAGCAAATGAGAGGTGATGGGAGCTAAGTGGAGGAGTTAATATTATATAGGAGCAGGGGCAACTCTTGTATGAAATGGAAAAACTATATGAAAAAGATGGAAAAAGAGGTAGTATTTGTCTTTTTTATACTCAGTGAATAAGGTTTGGAACCATAGGCTGAAAAAGAAAGAAAATCTTTTGGAGGTTTGTTATCTTGAAGACAGAAAACAAATTTACTATTGAAACGTAGAGTAATGCCTCCATAGTGCTAAATGCACACTATTCACTCTTCATTTTTTAATATTCTTTTCTCTTGTAGGCCATTAAAAAGCACTGAGTAGACTTCCCTGTTCTATACAGCAGGATCTTATTAGTTATCTATTTTATGGAAGAAGCACAAGCTGGAATCAAGATTGCCAGGAGAAATATCAATAACCTCAGATATGCAGATGACACCATCCTTATGGCAGAAAGTGAAGAGGAGCTAAAAAGCCTCTTGATGAAAGTGAAAGAGGAGAGTGAAAAAGTTGACTTAAAGCTCAACATTCAGAAAATGAAGATCATGGCATCTGGTCCCATCACTTCATGGGAAATAGATGGGGAAACAGTAGAAACAGTTGCTGCTGCTGCTGCTAAGTCGCTTCTGTCATGTCCGACTCTGTGCGACCCCATAGATGGCAGCCACCAGGCTCCCCCATCCCTGGGATTCTGCAGGCAAGAACACTGGAGTGGGTTGCCATTTCCTTCTCCAATGCATGAAAGTGAAAAGTGAAAGTAAAGTCGCTCAATCGTGTCCGACTCCTAGCGACCCCTTGGACTGCAGCCTACCAGGCTCCTCCATCCATGGGATTTTCCAGGCAAGAGTACTGGAGTGGGGTGCCATGGCCTTCTCTGAGTAGAAACAGTGTCAGACTTTATTTTTGGGGGCTCCAAAATCACTGCAGATGGTGACGGCAGCCATGAAATTAAAAGATGCTTACTCCTTGGAAGAAAAGTTATGACCAACCTAGATAGTATATTCAAAACCAGAGACATTACTTTGCCGACTAAGGTCTGTCTAGTCAAAGCTATGGTTTTCCCATTGATCATGTATGGATGTGAGAGTTGGACTGTGAAGAAGGCTGAGCGCCGAAGAATTGATGCTTTTGAACTGTGGTGTTGGAGAAGACTCTTGAGAGTCCCTTGGACTGCAAGGAGATCCAACCAGTCCATTCTGAAGGAGATCAACCCTGGGATTTCTTTGGAAGGAATGATGCTAAGGCTGAAACTCCAGTACTTTGGCCGCCTCATGCGAAGAGTTGACTCATTGGAAAAGACTCTGATGCTTGGAGAGATTGGGGGCAGGAGGAGAAGGGGACGACAGAGGATGAGATGGCTGGATTGCATCACAGACTCGATGGACGTGGGTTTGGGTGAACTCTGGGTGATGGTGATGGACAGGGAGGCCTGGCATGCTGCGATTCATGGGGTCGCAAAGAGTCGGACACAACTGAGCAACTTAACTGAACTGATATATGTCTATTCCAGTCTCCCAGTATATCTCTCCCCCCACATTTATCCTCTGGTAACCATGTTTGTTTTCCACATCTGTGGCTTCTGTTTTGTAAATATGCTTATTGTACCCCTTTTTAAAAGACTCCACATATAAGCGGTATCATACGATATTTTTTTTTCTGTTTCTGGCTTGCTCAGGATGACAATCCATGTTGCTAGAAATGGCACTATTTGTTCTTTTTAATGCCTGAATAATATTCCATTTATATATGTACCACATCTCCTTTATCTATTCTTCTGTTGTTGGACATTTAGGGTGCTTTGATGTCCTGGTTATTGTAAATAGTGCTGCAATAAACATTGCGGTGAATGTATTTTTTGAATTATGGTTTTCTCTGGATATATGCCTAGGAGTGGGATGGCTGGATCAAATGGTAGTTCTATTTTTAATTTTTTTGTATTTTATTTTAATTGCATTTCATTCAAAATATTTTTTAATTTATCTTCAGTTCAGTTCAGTCACTCAGTCATATCCGACTCTTTGCGACCCCATGAATCGCAGCACGCCAGGCCTCCCTGTCCATCACCATTTCCCAGAGCTCACCCAAACTCACATCCATAGAGTCGGTGATACCATCCAGCCATCTCATCCTTGGTCGTCCCCTTCTCCTCCTGCCCTCAATCCCTCCCAGCATCAGAGTCTTTTCCAAAGAGTCAACTCTTCACATGAGGTGGCCAAAGTACTGGAGTTTCAGCCTTAGCATCATTCCTTCCAAAGAACATGCAGGGCTGATCTCCTTTAGAATGGATGGGTTGGATCTCCTTGCAGTCCAAGGGACTCTCAAGAGTCTTCTCCAACACCACAGTTCAAAAGCATCAATTCTTCGGCGCTCAGCCTTCTTCACAGTCCAACTTTTACATCCATACATGACCACTGGAAAAACCATAGCCCTGACTAGATGGACCGTTGTTGGCAAAATAATGTCTCTGCTTTTCAATATGCTATCTAGATTGGTCATTTATCTTGGTATTTCTTATTTAACCTATAACTATTTGGAGTATGTTGCTTAATTTCTAAATATTTGGAACTTTTCCAGGTAACTTATGATTATTGACTTTTGATTTAATTCCCTTGCCATCACATTACACACGCTATAAAGTTTATTCTTCTGAGCTGTATTAAGGCATATAGTTCAGCATATGGTCTATTTTGGTAACTGTTCCACCCACATGTGAGAATAATACATGACACAGATGTTGAGGATAAAGTTCTATAAATATAAATTAAATCAAGAGAGTTGATGGTATTGTTCAAGTATTCTGTATTCTTATTGATATTTTAAAATAGTTATTTTGTCAATTACTAAAAAGGACTGTGAAAATATCCCATTAGATTTTAGGTGCATTTTTTCCTCCTTTTGTTCTACCTGTTGTGTAATAGGTATCTTGAGGCTCTGTGATGGATTTCTGATGAGATTAAAACTTTTGTTATTAGAAAGTACCACTCTTTATTTCTGATAATATTCCTTGTCTTTAAATAGAAATTTACCCATAAGTGAAATCCATGGCAGTTTGTTTTTATTTGTGGGTCTATTTTGATTGGTTCAGTTATCTATGGACTATGTTATCACATTTTCCTGTTTCTTTGTATGCCTAGTAATTTTATTATGCATTGGGTATCATGGATAATATACTATAGATACTGAATGTTCTATTATCTTCCTCTAAAGAGTGTTGATTTTGCTCTAGCAATTAAAGATAGACCCTGAGTATATGAAGTATTGGTTTCATTTGGATAGTTTCATATGGAAGGATGGCTTGTTTTGATTTTGCTCTTAGTCTTAAGGTTATGTTTAGTCTAGGGCTGATATCTTTTCTCTTAAGGCTTAACTGTCCTGGGGCTTTAATGGAATGCCCAAGCTGCTCATCAAAGTCTTCTAACACAACAGAATTAAAACTTCATATCTTTTGTCTTTGTTGTGGACATCAGCTGAAATATCTTTACAAATCTTCCCTGGTGCAAGATTTTGGGAGTCTGTCCTATATCTGTGTAACTTAAATGTTAAGCCAATGCTAGAGATTTCGGGGCTTTTCTCTCTGTGCCTGTCTCCTTTCTGGCACTTTTCCCCTTCAATTTCCAGCTATACTAACAGCCCTGAGTGCCATCCTCTAAGAATCCAAACCAATGACACTTTGGCTTTTTGCTTGAGTTCAACTGACCAGCCATGCAGACAAGGAAATGCCCCGGGGTGGAGGTGGGGGGAATAAACATATAAACATAGATCTTCACTCAATGTAATGCCCTTGCTTTTTGGTGGCATCACTTCCAATTTCAGCCTTTGGGCATTCCCTAGTGCTTTCAAATAGTTGTTGCCTTTTAAAAGTTTGATTCAGAGTTTATAGTTTTTCTTAGTGGGAAGATTAGTCTGATATAAAGTATTTCTTCATTATTGGAGCCAAAACTAGAATGAAAATGGACTTTGAAATTGTACAATTTCATTAATTTACTTTCATTGATTAAATGTTTACTTACTACCCAATGTGTTAGGAAATGATCCAAGTATCAGAAATGGTAAATAGAACTTTTGCTTTAATTTGGCAGAAAGGACAGACTCTGTAATATTGGGAGGGACACACTCCCCTTAATATCTATGATACGACATGAGGAGCATAAGAGAGTAATACTTCTAAGGGCTATTGTAGCACAATTCAGGAAGTCTGAAACTCTACCTTGTCAAGTTTTGCTAGAGGAAGTAATAGCTGGTTTGGATCCTTAAAAAATATGTCAGGAGTTTACATAAAGAATGGTGTGAAAGTTGTGAAGAAAGAAATTATAGACAAAGGCAACATACTAACCAAAAATTGTGAAACTGTTTTGAAAATGGCAGATGAACATGAGTTGTAAGTTTAGTTGCCAGGATGTTATGAGACAAGATTATAAAGGATGTGTAACAGTAATAACAGTAATTAAAAGCTACCACCACTTACTAAAAACTGATTATGCAAGTGCTTACTTAGGCTAAGCAGTTAATGTGTTTTCTCTCTTGATTACAACTACAGCCCTATGGAACAGGTACTGTTAGGATTTTCAGATGGGCTTCCCAGACAGCTCAGTGGTAAAGAATCCTCCTGCCAATGCAGGAGATACAGGTTAGATCCCTGGGTCTGGAATATCCCCTGGAGAAGGAAATGGCAACCCATTCCTGTATTCTGGAGGGTTGTTCTGATAACTGCTTCTATTATTAACTTAATTAAAGTTGATTTATAATGGTATATTAAAGTGTTCAGCAAAGTGATTTTAGTTACATATATATATATATGTATATTCTTTTTCAAATTCTTTCCCATTATAGGTTATTAGAAGATATTGAATATAGTTCTCTGAGTTGTACAGTAGGTCCTTGTTGTTTATCTATTTTATATATGGTAGTTCATGTCTATTAATCCCTATTTCCAAAATTATCTCTCCCCTTGTCTTTCCCCTTTGGTAACCATAAGTTTGTTTTCTATGTCTGTGAGTCTTTTTCTGTTTTACAAATAGATTCATTTGTATCATATTTTTAGCTATCACATGATGCTTACCTTTCTCTGTCTGACTTCACTTAGTAAGATAATTTCTAGGTTCATCCATGTTGCTATAAATACCATTATATCATTTTATTTTTTTTATGGTTGAGAGTTTTTACTAATTTTAAATACCAACTTGAAAAGAGAGAGGTCACTTTAGATCCACCTTTGAAATAAATTGGATGGATAGCTCAATTAAATATATTTTTCTGTCATAAAGGGAAATGTTAGTCTTTCTATATTCATTTCCCAGGGCTACTGTAACATATTATCACAGACTTGGTGGATTAGAAAAACTAAAATTTATTTTCTCACAGTTCCAGAAGTCAGAGGTCTAAAATCAAGATGTCACCAGAGTTGGATCTTTCTGGAGTCTAAAGTATGTTCCATGTCTCTCTCCTTGCTTCTGGTAGTTCCTGGCAGTCCTTGGAATTCCTTGGCCTATAGATGAATAACACATCTAAATCTTCTAAGAATTGATGCTTTTAAACTGTGGTGTTGAGAAGAGTCTTGAGAGGCCCTTGGACTGCAAGGAGATCCAACCAGTCCATCCTAAAGGAAATCAGCCCTGAATATTCATTGGAAGAACTGATGCTGAAACTCCAATACTTTGGCCACCCGATGCGAAGAACTGACTCATTGGAAAAGACCCTGATGCTGGGAAAGATTGAAGGTGGGAGGAGAAGGGGAAGGCAGAGGATGAGATGGTAGACATGAATTTGAGTAAGCTCCAGGAGTTGGTGAACGACAGGGAAGCCTGGCGTGCTACAGTCCATGGGGTCGCAAAGAGTCAGACAGGACAGAGCAACTGAACTGAATTGAAACCTTCTAAACCTAGTCTAGACCTTCATATCATTGTCACTCTATAATCAGCTTTCCTTTTCTTTCTTTAATAAAGACAGCAGTCATTGGATTGAGGGTCAACCCTAAATCGAGGATGATCTTTTCTCAAGATCTTTAACTTATTGCACTTGCCAAAACACTATTTCCATACAAAGTCACATTTACGGGTACCCAGATTAGAGCTACACATCTTTTTGGGAACTACTGTTCAACCCACTACACCACCATGCTAGACTCAGGAATTGTTATAAAATTATTAATATTCTAATGGCATCATAATAATTGACTAGGCACTAAAGATACATGAATTAGATATAAATTGTCACAAGTGCAACTGAATTATAGAGAAAATAAATTTTATGTATGAAATGATTGGGTGTTCAATAGAGCATTTAATAGAATTCTAAATTGTCTAGACCAAGGAATTATATATAATGTGATAGGTGATGTGTTCCACTCAGGAGTCAAAACAGAACATTCAAATGAAATTTAGAAATAACATTTCAACCTAATTCTTAATCTTATCATTGGAGCTGATATAAGAGAAACAAAACTCGATATTATATACTATGTTTTGAATTTGTTTAATTTAGTTGACATACTTGTTTAATGAACAGAATGTGGACTGTGCATTTCAGCAGAATTGGGTTTTAATGTCATATCACCGATGTTAGTTGTGTGGCTCTGGGGAAGTTAATTAACTATTCGTGTTCCAGTTTCCTCATCTGCAAAACAACTGTGTTGAAGCCAACTTTCCAGGTGCTTAACTTGCTATATGAACAAAACTGAGGAATTGTTATGAGAGTCCCTAATACAGCAGTGCTCAGTAATGTGGAGTTGTTTCCTGTACGGTTGTTCAAGTGATGCCCAATCTAATCAGGCACTAAATTACTGAAAACAAAAGGCATTTTTAGTTGATATTTTTCATAGCTATCTCTCTTCATGCAACTTGGAATAGTTGATGCATGACTTCTCATTAATCTTGCCAATATCTATTTATGTTTGTTAGATAAGAGATGAAGCAAAATCTCTGTCTTTCTCTCTCTCTCCTTCACACAGACACACATACACAGGCACACACACACACATCTAAGTTTTTCATGAGTTGAGTCCTATCACAGATTCAATCACTATTCTCTTATTGTAAAAATTGAAGCCTAGTTCAGTTGCTGTGCTTATGACAATTGACTCCTACTGTCATTTATTTTTGTTTGTTTATAAGTGTGAAACTGAGGCATAATCAAATTAGTCATACCCTGACAATCTTAAGGTCATAACAGCTCTTGCCAAGTTGGTAGAAGTGTTTATGTGTGTTCTTTTTAAATCCAGGCTGTTGGTGCCTTGTGACAGTTAATGTTCCCAGGAGCGTGTGGAAAGTGGCTAGCTATATCAGGGAGACTTACAAGGAAGCTTTTATGTTGGTGCTTTGCAGAAACTCAGGGTGTAATCTTTCAGGTATGAAAACTTGATTGTGTTGGTGATCCATAAATCAGATTTAAGGATCTTAAGTAATACTTCCTAACTCAAAAGAGACTGAAGTACATGACCATAAAGATTGAGTAAATGAGCCATATTACTTTTTGATGAGAATTTTGGTAATATTTATCCAGAAATGTAACCATATTGATATATGTTTGTTTATTTATGAAGTGAAGTGAAGTTACTCAGTCGTGTCCAACTCTTTGTAACCCCGTGGACTGTAGCCCACCAGGCTCCTCCGTCCATGGGATTCTCCAGGCAAGAATACTGGAGTGGGTTGCCATTTCTGGCTTTGTATAATAAGGAAATCAGAGACCCATACTTTCCTGATAATCATGTTCCTTTATAACTGTATGTATATTTAATTAAGAATATTCACATTTATCAACTATTTTTATAACAAAAAAATAAAACTGCTAAATAGTCAAACAGAAGACTAGGACAGTGCTCTTCAAATTGTGAGCCCTATCTATAATGAGTCATGGAAACAATTTACTGTGTTGCAAAAAGCATAGTTTTATAATTTACCCCAGTTTATCAGTGAAGAGAATTGAGGCAGAGAGACAGTAAATGAAGTGTCTAAAGCCATATAGTTAGCCAAGGGAAGCTGAACGTCCTTGCTCAAAAATCTCATGTTCTTTTATTAGAGTTGGATGCTTCCAGAAGCTGATATGCTATTGATCTGGTGATGTAACATGGATGTTAAATAGGGAAATGGGGACCATGTGAAAATGAAGGTGGCTTGGAGTGGGTGAGGGGAATTGACTCTCAAGGGAAGAAATGGGCACAGTCATCATCATTTTTATTCTTAATATTTCTTAAGAACATTATTTTTATCTTTGGAGCATCATGACTAATTACAGGCAAATCCGAACTTTTCAAGTATTGGCCTTAAGAAACTGAAAAGTTTCTAACATATGACTCAAGTCTTTCATCCTGTGGAAAGCTAGGACGTAAGAGTTATGTATATTTTATTAATTGCCCTAAAAGTTCTCATGTTATTTCTGTTTCTAATAAAGTACTTCAAACATATAGGAAAATAAATGTACAGGGTAATATGAAAAGTTTAATGGACCCAACATCAAGCTTTGCCAGCCCTCTTTCCTTTCTCCTTCCCTCGGTCTCTCCTTTTCTTTCTCTCTTTCTTTCTTATTTACTTCCAACCTTCATTTTCTAAAAGTCTTAATTTATATGAAGGCCTGTGTTGCAGGTCAACTATTATTTTCAGTACAAAGAAAGCTTGTTTTCAGTGTTCTTTATGATGAGTATGTGTATGAATGTGAGTATATGTGAGCTTTTGCATAGGGAGTATGGTATAACTTATAGATACACTCCTTTAGAGCTAAGCCTCACCTTCAAATTTTTTTAATATACATAAGTGAGTGAAGTGAAGTCACTCAGTCATGTCCGACTCTTTGCGAGCCCATGGACTGTAGCCTACCAGGCTCCTCCCTCCATGGGATTCTCCAGGCAATAGTACTAGAGTGGGTTGCCATTTCCTTCTCCAGGGGATCTTCCCAACCCAGGGATCGAACCCAGGTCTCCAACATTCCAGGCAGATGCTTTAACCTCTGAGCTGCTAGGGAAGCCTAAATATCTAATTTTTTTTTGCCAGTGAATAGGCATGACATAAATTGCCCATGCTCTTCTTATATAATCACAATCTTAAAGGAAAAATAGAAATAAAAGTATTACAGATACTTCTAAGTTTTGAAAGGATGACAGGAGAAAAATATTTCATTAGGATGAAATGATAGATTTTTTCCCCAATTAAACTTATGTAGGTAAGGGGTATTGATTCATCCCCACACTCTGATAGCTTTGTGTGTTTCAGCATCTTTTAGTTCAATGAATTTGTTGATTATCTTACTATAATTACTACAGCATTCTTAAAATATTCTAGGTAACAGTTGACATAGCCATGAAAAAAAAAATGTATGTCTCCCCATCATGGAACTTGCATTAGCAGTACATTAAGGCCAAATTTAATATATCTCAATATGTTGTTTGTTCACGTGTTCTTTCAAACCAAACACTGTATCATTTCAGGAGTTAATTGCTGTGTCATGTTAAAAATTTGGGAAATAAAGGGGGAATTTTAGATAGAATAGTCAGAAAGGCCTCCATGAAGAAGTGAAATTTAAACAGAAAATTAAATTATTCTAAGGAACAAATCATGGTAGATCGGAAATGAAAAATCTAGAAAGAAGGTTCTAGAATAGCTGGTTTAAAGGTCTAACCTTACTTTGTTTGAACAGGGAAAGATCATATCTCCCAGTCTCCAAATTCTCCACTTTCTCCTCACTCTTTGCAGATGACCTCTGCTTTTATTAAAAAAAAAAAAAAAGAAAGACATTACTAAGCAGAAGTTTTTCACCTTCCTAATTTTCCATTACAAATTTTCTTCATCACCACCATCTTTTCAGCCTGTAGATTTTGTTATGGGCTAAATTATGCCCCCTCATTCCCTCTCCAAAAAAAGAAAACAAAACATAAATTTCAAGGTTGAAATCCTAATTCCCATTACCTCAGAGTGTGACCCTATTTGGAGACAGGCTCGTTAAAAATGTAATTAAATGAAGGTAAAAACGAGGGTATAAGGATGGGCTCTAATTCAATATGACTGGTGTCCTTATAAAAACAGAATAAGACACAGACACGTACAAAGGAAAAATTGTATGGAGGCAGAAGTAAAAAGACTAATGTTTGCAAGCCAGACAGAGAGACCTCAGAAGAAATTAACTCTGCTGAGACCTAGATCTTGGACTTCTAGCCTTAAGAATTAAGGGGAAAAAATTTCTCTTCTTTAAGCCACGTGTCCAGTCTGTGGTATTTGTGCTGGCAGCCCTAGTAGGCAAACTAATGCATACGTACACTAGAGGAATTTCTTCTCCCTAAACTAATCCCTACACTAGTGCTGTCTGTCCCATTTGTTCTTTTATCCAGGTATCGCCTTTCTCTTTTGTATTTCTAGTCTCTCTTCTCTGATTTTTCCATTCTAACTATACAAACACACACACACACACACACACACACACACACACATAGCATACATAAAATCTCAATATATATGTATATTCTGAGGTTATACATGCAGTCACAGTCCCTACAATCTGAGAGAAAAGAAACAACCACCATCACCACAAAGCATATTTGGTTCCATGTTTCCCTCTGTCTTATCCATTTTGCTATTTCAGTTAAATTACTGAATTAGTAGCCTGCCCATTTTCCATTGACTTCCGAGTATTTCATTTGCTTTTCAAACTAATTCAGTCTGGATTATGCTTCCCCCACTTCAAAATTGGCATTACCCCTTTCAAGATGACTAGCCATCCATTTGCAAATGAGGAAATGGTGACTTCAAAACAACTTGAACAGGGTCATAGGTCTAGAACTAACCATGCCAGGTTTTGAGCCTAATAAAACTCCAAAGCTTTGCTTTTAAAATATCGTTTAATGCTTGGTAAACTTCATATTTCAAGGAAGCTTCTGCTCAAAGCCATTTGCAGGAAGAAATATTAATCATCATGATACCAGGTCAGGGTTACTGCAGCTTGAGAGACAGGAGGCAGCTTGAGCCCTTGCCTTTCCTCCTTCTGAACACTTGGGAGTCCTTGAATCTGTGAATGCAAGGGATATTTGATGTCATTTGTAGCATTCTACAATTTAGCTAACTTGCCATCAACATCACCCTTAAGAAAGGAATGTGAAAGTGTTGGAATATAAAACAGAAAAGATTTAAAAACGAGAAATATTTTATAAAAAAATCTGGATTTTAAAGTTATGAAGAATTACTATAAAAAGAATAGTGTTTTACAAGGTTTTATGAAGATGGTCATATTTCAAAGTAAATAAATGAGAAGATATCATGAGAAATTCTAAACTTCCTGTAAGAAAAGAACTAATTTTAATGATAATAAATGTTTATTGAGTGATTACACCAGGCACTGTTTTGGAGCATTGCCTTAAAACTCTCAAAAACCTGTGAAGTAGATGTCATGTCTAGATGACTTTCTTCTGTATGCTTTATAGTTTACAAGTTTGTATAAGTTAAACATTAAGAAATCATTTTACCCTTCTCAAAAACAAAAAAAATAGATGGATTGATGAGTGGGTGGATGGATGGATGGATGGATGGATTAATGGACGAATGGCTGGATGAATGGCAAACAAGTATAACATCAAGGTGTCATAGTAAATCTTAAAATCAGCCTAACATAAAACTTTAACCCTGAAACACTTTCAAGACAGAAATATTTCATTTAGCACAAAGAGAAGCAGTGAAAAATATGCTTATAGGGCATCACCCTTTCCATTATCATTCAAACTGGGTATACGCAGATAAGAAGTTCAAGGTGAGAAAGCTGATTAAGTCATAGTAAAAACCGGTCTGTTGTTTAGTCACTCTGTCATGTACAACTCTTTGTGACTCCATGAACTGCAGCCCGCCAGCCTTGCCTGTCCTTCACCATCTCCTGGAGCTTGCTCAGACTCATATCCATTGAGTCAGTGATTTCATACAACCATCTCGTCCTCTATCATACATTTCTCCTCCTGCCTTCAAGCTTTCCCAGCATCAGGGTCTTTTCTAATGAGTCAGTTCTTCACATCAGGTGGCCAAGTATTGGAGTCTTAGCTTCAGCAACGGTCTTTCCAATGAATATTCAGGACTCATTTCCTTTAGGATGGACTGGTTGCATCTCCTTGCAGTCCAAGGGACTCTCAAGACTCTTCTTCAACACCACAGTTCAAAAGCATCAGTTCTTCGGCACCCGGCTTTCTTTATGGTTTAACTCACATCCATATATGACCACTGGAAAAACCATAGCTTTGACTATATAGACCTTTGTCAGCAAAGTGGTATCTCTGCTTTTTACTACACTGTTTAGGTTTGTCATAGCTTTTCTTCCAAGGAGCAAGTGTCTTTTAATTTCATGGCTGCAGTCACCATTTGCAGTGATTTTGGAGCCCAAGAAAATAAAGTATGTCAATGTTTCCATTGTTTCCCCATCTATTTTCCATGAAGTGATGGGGCCAGATGCTATGATCTTCATTTTTTGAATGTTGAGTTTTGTTTTTTTTTTTGCTTTACAATACTGTATTGGTTTTGCCATATATCAACATGAATCTGCCACAGGTGTACACGTGTTCCCCTCCCTCCTCCCTCCCCATACCATCCCTCTGGGTCATCCCAGTGCACCAGCCCCAAGCATCCTGTATCTTGCATCAAACCTGGACTGGCGAATGTTGAGTTTTAAGCCAGCTTTTTCACTCTCCTCTTTCAACTTCATCATGAGGCTCTTTAATTCCTCTTCACTTTCTGCCATAAGGATGGTGTCATCTGCATATCTCAGTTATTGGTATTTCTCCTGGCAATCTTGATTCCAGTTTGTACATACATCAGATATGATGATGTAATGTATTTTACTATTTTTGAGACTTAAAGGAAAAAGTGGCTCTGTTAAATTTTTCATCTTTAATAAAAGATATTAATTGATGAGTAAGTGGGTGGCAGGCAATTTGGCAAGGGGGTAGAATAATCATTCTAGAGTATTATGCATATGTGTTATGAACAAAAGGTAAGAAGATAAGTACTTGAATTTAAACAGCCAAAATATTGAAGTTCTCCATAGGAAACAGACAATTTGGCTCATTTGGGGAACAAAATAGGAAATATGTTTTAAGTCACTAAAAGGAAAATTGGGTCTCGTCAGACAATTTATAGTATGATGTGGCAGTGACCAAGTAATTATATTAAGGTGCAGAAGTACATATAATTTAACAGGACTTGAGATGGGACTTCTGACAGTCTATCATAGAAAAGTTAATGAGTAAAATGCTAGACTTCGGTCTAAGTGCCAAGGTAGCTAAAAAACTGATTGTCGCCTAAATATATATAGGAGAGCAGTAAATCGTAGCAGATCCCCATGGAGAGTGACAAATGGAGTCCTTCAGGACTGATTGCCAGACCCATTACTTTTCAACATGCTAGATAAGCTATGGTGTCTGAATTAGTTGATGATATTAAGAATCCAATTTTATCTTTTGGAAGAAAAGTTATAGGTTGGGCCGCTTTAGTTGCTTCGAATTTTTTCTTTTTAAGCTTTGACTACATAGACTAATTTCATGAGTTCTCACATTGTTTAGGTTTGTCCGAGAGAGAGAATTTCAACTTCATACCTAGGAAATATATACCCCTTCATTATTGCTGGTAATTATGTATGAATTTATAATCATTGAAAATATTGCTGAATAAACGTGTATTGTACCTTTATTTTATGTAGGACTGCCAGTAAGTTTTGGTAGTCAAGCATAGGACAAGGATTGTGATAGCACAGCTGAGGGAAGCCTACCTAGTCTAGAATTCAGGGCATGCACCCTAAGAGAAGGAATAGTCACTTAATCTTGATTCATAAGTGAAAGCCGTAAGAAAAAAGAATAGTGAAGATGCAAAAAAGGGCACTGCGTTCGAAAAGCCTTCGAGATAAGAGAAACAATCTGACTTTCTCACAGGGCTACACAAATATAATCTAGAATCTTGCTTGGATCAGTTCAGTTCAGTCCCTCAGTCTTGTGTGACTCTTTGTGATCCCATGGACTGCAGCATGCCAGGCCTCCCTGTCCATCACAACTCCCGCAGTTTACTAAAGCACATGTCCATTGAGTCCGTGATGCCATCCAACCGTCTCATCCTCTGTCATCCACTTCTCCTCCCACCCTCAATCTTTCCCAGCATCAGGGTCTTTCGAAATGAGTCAGCTGTTCACATCAGGTGGCCAAAGTATTGGAGTTTCAGCTTCAAGATCAGTCCTTCCAATGAATATTCAGGATTGATCTCTTTTAGGATGGACTGGTTGGATCTCCTTGCAGTCCAAGGGACTCTCAAGAGTCTTCTTCAACATCACAGTTCAAAAGCATCTATTCTTTAGCACTCAGCTTTCTTTATAGTCCAACCCTTACATCCATACATGACTACTGGAAAAACAATACCTTTGAGGAGATGGACCTTTTTTTGGCAAAGTAACGTCTCTGCTTTTTAATATGATATTTAGTTTGCTTATAGCTTCTCTTCCAAGGAACAAACGTCTTTTAATTTCATGGCTGCAGTCACCATCTGCAGTGATTTTGGAGCCCCCCAAAATAAAGCCTGTCACTGTTTCTACTGTTTCCCCATCTATTTGCCATGAAGTGATGGGACCAGATGCCATGATCTTAGTTCTCTGAATGTTGACTTTTAAGCCAACTTTTTCACTCTTCTCTTTCATTTTCATTAAGAGGCTCTTTGGTTCTTCTTCGCTTTCTGCCATAATCAGGTTGTCATCTGCGTATCTGAGGTTATCGATATTTCTCCTGGCAATCTTGATTCCAGCTTGTGTGTCAACCAGTCCATCATTCTCATGATGTACTCTGCATATAAGTTAGCTAAGCAGGGTGACAATATACAGCCTTGATATACTCCATTCCCAATTTGGAACCAGTCTGTTGTTCCATGTCAAATCTAACTGTTGCTTCTTTACCTGCATACAGATTTCTCAGCAGGCAGGTCAGGTGGTCTGGTATTCCCATCTCTTGAAGAATTTTCCACAGTTTGTTGTGATCCACACATTCCAAGGCTTTGGCATACTCAATAAAGCAGAAGTTGATGTTTTTCTGGAACTTCTTGCTTTTTTGATGATCCAACGGATATTGGCAATTTGATCTCTGGTCCTCTGCCTTATCAAAATCCAGTTTGAACATCTGGAAGTTCACAGTTCATGTACTGTTAAATCTTGACTTAGAGAATTTTCATCATTACTTTGGTATTGCCTTTCCTTGGGATTGGAATGAACACTGACATATTCCAGTCCTGTGGCCACTGCTGAGTTTTCCAAATTTGTTGGCATATTGAGTGCAGCACCCTCACAGCATCATCTTTTAGGATTTGAAGTAACTCAACTGGAATTCCATCACCTCCACTAGCTTTGTTCATAGTGATGCTTCCCAAGGCCTACTTGACTTCACATTCTAGGATGCTGGCTCTAGATGAGTGATCACACCACCATTGTTGTCTGGGTCATGACGATCTTTTTTGTATAGTTCTTCTGTATATTGCTGCCACCTCTTCTTAATATCTTCTGCCCCTGTTAGGTCCATACCATTTCTGCCCTTTATTTTGCCCATCTTTGTATGAAAAGGTCCCTTGGTATCGCTAATTTTCTTGCTTGGATAGTAGATTGTAAACATGCCTACAATTATTCCCCCTCCCCAGGATCCTTAACATTAAAAATATGGCTTTTCAGCTCTTCCCATGAAGAAATCAAGTCTATTTACTAAGTCTTGAATCAGGGGTGACTTTGTGACTTACTTTTTCCAGTAGAGTACAGCAGAAGAAATGGGCCAACTCTGAGCATACACCAAGAAGCCTTGGCACTTCTCACTCTACCAGGAGCTCATCCAACCACTGTGTGAACAAACATGAGCTGAGCTGCTGAAAAATGAGAGACCCTGAGGAGTGAAGTCAACCCTTCCAGCCAAGGCCATCCTCAAACAGCCTGCTGAAGCCAACCTGGCTGTTCATCACAGATGTGCAGTTGAACCCAGCTGAGACAGGAGAACTGGCCAGCTAAACCTGGCCCAAGTCATCCAACTGAGAAATATAAATGATTGGTGCTTAAGTGACAAAGTTTGGGGTCATATGTTACACAGAAAAAGTGAATTAATACAGTAATATATGTGGCTGAAGAGAAGAGCAAGGACAAGATAATGCTATCTTTGCTGCTTTGTACTGAAAGCAGTACAGCTAACAGCTGTACTAAGGACTAATAGCTGGTTTTGATTCTTTCTTAAATATCTTGTTTTGATTCTTTCTTTCTAAATTCATATTTGCTGAGAAGTAAATGTGTCCTGTAAAGACACTGAAGTGATACTATCTTTAATCACTTATTTATGGGTCAGTCAGTCAGTCAGTTCAGTCGTTCAGGCATGTCCAACTCTTTGCGACCCCATGAATCGCAGCACGCCAGGCCTCCCTGTCCATCATCAACTCCCGGAGTTCACTCAAACTCACGTCCATCGAGTCAGTGATGCCATCCAGCCATCTCATCCTCTGTCATCCCCTTCTCCTCCTGCCCCCAATCCCTCCCAGCATCAGAGTCTTTTCTAATGAGTCAACTCTTCACATGTGGTGGCCAAAGTACTGGAGTTTCAGCTTTAGCATCATTCCTTCCAAAGAATACCCAGGACTGATCTGCTTTAGAATGGACTGGTTGGAACTCCTTGCTGTCCAAGGGACTCTCAAGAGTCTTCTCCAACACCACAGTTCAAAAGCATCAATTCTTCGGTGCTCAGCTTTCTTCACAGTCCAACTCTCACATCCATACATGACTACTGGAAAAAGCATAGCCTTGACTAGACAGACCTTTGTTGGCAAAGTAGTGTCTCTGCTTTTGAATATGCTATCTAGGTTGGTCATAACTTTCCTTTCAAGGTACCTGGAGTAAATAATGGCAATCCACTCCAGTATTCTTGCCTAGAGAATCCTGTGGACAGAGGAGCCTGATGGGTTGCTGTCCGTAGGGTTGCACAGTCAGACATGACTTGAAATAGGGTTCTGAAATCTCTCTTACAGTTTATGAATGGTAGTGTTGCCCAGAATTCCTTCCTCTACCTAATTTTTGCCAACATATCTTAATCATGATTCTTCATGTTGATTTGCATGTTCCTATTCATCATATGACTTCCCTGATGGCTTAGGGGTAAAGCATCTACCTACAATGCAGGAGACACAGGAGACATATGTTTGATCCCTGGATCAGAAGGAGACCTTGGATTAGGATATGGCAATTTCCCAGTCCAGTATTCTTGCTGGGAAAATTCCACAGACAGAGGAGCCTGGCAGGCTACAGTCCATGGGGTCACAAAGAGTTAGACATGACTGAGCACACAGGCTCCAATCTTATATTTAGTCTGGAAATTATAAATTGTCATATAGAAGCTAAGTGTTCTGGCTGATATGTGATGATGCATGACTTTTAAAGAGTATGCAGTAGCTCCTTTTGACTGAAGCACGAAACACAGTCACCAAGAAATTTTGTTCTATAAGGTTGAACAAGCAATCCATGATTTATTAATCAAATATTATGTCAGGCTGGAACATTCACTCCTGCCAAAATGACCTTCTGCTAAGTCAAAACTAGAATGATTGAATATGGTATTGTTTGAAGGGAGGATCAAGGTGATACTTGGAGAGAAGAAATGATGCTTTTAATCTTTTTTTTTTCCTCCATGAATAGGGAGGATCACAAGATATTTGTCATATTTTCCCATGGGCTAGTTCTATATTTGAGGGCTATATGTGTGTCTTTATGTGTATATATGTGTATCTAAGGATATTGTTGGGTCACATGTACCTGCAATAGTCATCAGTCTTGATCCTTGGCCTCATTGGCAATGATTAAATAATCACCAGCTATTCACTAAAAATTTATTCTCTTCTCAGCATGATACTAGTTTGGAGATGGACTCTAAAGAAAAATAGAGTCCCTAAGTTCAAAGCACACATTCCCTAGATAGTAAGGCTAACCTATGTGAAAAGAATTAAAGAACATCACATTTCAAACGGTATATTTTATCAAAAGTATTGTGAGCTAAGTTTGAACACAACATTGCCCAGTTCCATGTTTTGGAATTTTCAAAAGCTATTTCAGTGAACAATTTGGTCATATTTCATACTTGATCTATTGTGTCTTATGTAATTCTTACATGGCAATAATATTATTGTTGATAAATTATTTCCCTTCAGAGGTACTTTTTAAAAAGGGAATAGGAGGCAGGAATTACTGGTAATGAAATTTCAGTTGAGCTATTTCAAATCCTTAAAAAAAAGATGCTGTGAAAGTGCTGCACTCGATATGACCTCAAATTCAGAAAACTCAGTGGTGGCCGCAGGACTGGAAAACATGTTTTCATTCCAATCACAAAGAAAGGCAATGCCAAAAATTGCTCAAACTACTGCATAATTGTACTCATCTCACACACTAGAAAAGTAATGCTCAAAATTCTCCATGCCAGGCTTCAACAGAATGTGAGCTGTGAACTTCCAAATGTTCAAGCTGGATTTAGAAAAGGCAGAGGAACCAGAGATCTAATTTCCAGCATCTGTTGGATCATCAAAAAAGCAAGAAGTTCCAGAAAAACATTGACTTCTGCTATATTGACTACGCCAAAGTCTTTGAATGTGTGGATCACAACAAACTGTGGAAAATTCTTCAAGAGATGGGCATATCAGACCACCTGACCTGCCTCTTGATAAATTGATATGCAGGTAAAGAAGCAACAGTTAGAACTGGACATGGAACAACAAACTGGTTCCAAATAGGGAAAGGATTATGTCAAGGCTATATATTGTCATTGTGATAATTGAAATTATATGCAGAGTACATCAAGAGAAATGCTGCACTGGTTGACACACAATCTGGAATCAAGATTGCCAGGAGAAACATCGATAACCTCAGATATGCAGATGACATCACACTTACGGCAGAAAGCGAAGAAGAAATAAAGAGCCTCTTGATGAAAATGAAAGAGAAGAGTGAAAAGTTGGCTTAAAAGTCAACATTCAGAGAACTAAGATCATGGCATCTGGTCCCATCACTTCATGGCAAATAGATGGGGAAACAGTGGAAACAGTGACAGGCTTTATTTATGGGCACTCCAAAATCACTGCAGATGGTGACTGCAGCCAACATTAAAAGACACTTACTCCTTGGAAGGAAAGTTATGACTAATCTAGACAGCATATTAAAATGCAGAGACATTGCTTTGCCAACAAATGTCTGTCTAGTCAAAGCTATAGTTTTTCCAGTGGTCATGAATGGATATGAAAGTTGGAGCATAAAGAAAGCTGAGTGCCAAAGAATTAATTATTTTGAACTGTGATGTTGGAGAAGACTCTTGAGAGTCTCTTGGACTACAAGGAGATCCAACCAGTTCATCCTAAAGGAGATCCGTCCTGAATAGTCATTGGAAGGATGCATGCTGATGCTAAAACTCCAATACTTTGTCTGTTTGATGTGAAGAAGTGACTCATTTGAAAAGACCCTGAGAGGGAAAGATTGAAGGCGGGAGGAGAAGGGGACGACAAAGGATGAGATGGTTGGATGGCACCACGGACTCAATGGACATGAGTTTGAGTAAACTGCTGGAGTTTGTGATAGACAGGGAAGCCTGGCGTGCTGCAGTCCATGAGTTGCATAGAATTGCACACGACCCAGGAACTGAACAGAACTACTGAGGAGGCAGGAAACCACAGAAGCTTGCTCACTCAGAAATTTTATTTAATGTCTCAGTTCAGAGGGAGATCGTTGGTTGGATCTCGTTGAAGTCCAAGGGGCTGTCAAGAGACTTCTCCAACACCACAGTTCAAAAGCATCTATTCTTCAGTGCTCAGCTTTCTTTATAGTCCAACCCTTACATCCATACATGACTACTGGAAAAACAATACCTTTGAGGAGATGGACCTTTTTTTGGCAAAGTAACATCTCTGCTTTTTAATATGATATTTAGTTTGCTTATAGCTTCTCTTCCAAGAAACAAGTGTCTTTTAATTTCATGGCTGCAGTCACCATCTGCAGTGATTTTGGAGCCCCCAAATATAAAGCCTGTCACTGTTTCTACTGTTTCCCCATCTATTTGCCATGAAGTGATGGGACCAGATGCCATGATCTTAGTTCTCTGAATGCTGAGTTTTAAGCCAACTTTTTCACTCTCCTCTTTCACTTTCATCAAGGGGCTCTTTGGTTCTTCTTCACTTTCTGCCATAATCAGGTTGTCATCTGTGTATCTGAGGTTATCAATATTTCTCCTGGCAATCTTGATTCCAGCTTGTATGTCAACCAGTCCATCATTCTCATGATGGCTGCATATAAGTTAGCTAAGCAGGGTGACAATATACAGCCTTGATATACTCCATTCCCAATTTGGAACCAATCTGTTGTTCCATGTCCAAATCTAACTGTTGCTTCTTTACTTGCATACAGATTTCTCAGGAGGCAGGTCAGGTGGTCTGGTATTCCCATCTCTTGAAGAATTTTCCACAGTTTGTTGTGATCCACACATTCCAAGGCTTTGGCATACTCAATAAAGCAAAAGTTGATGTTTTTCTGGAACTTCTTGCTTTTTCGATGATCCAACAGGTGTTGGCAATTAGATCTCTGGTTCCTCTGCCTTTTCAAAACCCAGTTTGAACATCTGGAAGTTCACAGTTCATATACTGTTGAAGCCTGGCTTGGAGAATTTTGAGCATTACTTTAGTGTGTGAGATGAACGCAATTGTATAGAAGATGAGCACTTTTTGGTATGGCCTTTCTTTGTGATTGAAATGAAAATGACCTTTTACAGTCCTGTGGCCACTGCCTAGTTTTCCAAATTTTCTGGCACTTTCACAGCACCATCTTTTAGGATTTGAAATAGCTCAACTGGAATTCTATCACCTCCACTAGCTGTGTTCATAGTGATGCTTCCTAAGCCCACTTGACTTCACATTCCAGGATGTCTGGCTCTAGGTGAGTGATCACACTACCATGGTTAACGGGGTCACAAAGATCTTTTTTGTATAGTTCTTCTGTGTATTGTTACCACCTTTTCTTAATATCTTCTGCTTCTTTTAGGTCCATACCACATCTGTCTTTTATTGTGCCTGTTTTTGCATGAAATGTTTCTTGAAGAGATCTCTATCTCTTTCCCATTCTATTGTTTTCCTCTATTTCTTTGCACTGCTCATTGAAGAAGGCTTTCTTATTTCTCTTTGCTATTGTTTGGAACTCTGCTTTCAAATGGGTATATCTTTTCTTTTCTCCTTTGCCTTTAGCTTCTCTTCTTTTCTCAGCTATTTGTAAGACCTCCTCTCACAACCATTTTGCCTTTTTGCATTTCTTTTTCTTGAGGATGGTCTTGATCCCTGCCTCCTGTACAATGTCACAAACCTCCATCCATAGTTCTTCTGGGACTCTGTTTATCAGATCTAATCCCTGAGTCTATTTCTCACTTTCACTGAATAATCATAGGGATTTGATTTAGGTCATACCTGAATGGTCTAGTGGTTTTGCTTACTTTCTTCAATTTAAGCCTGAATTTGACAATAAGGATTCATGATCTGAGCCACAGTCAACAGTCGGTCTTGTTTTTGCTGACTGTATAGAGCTTCTCCAACTCCATTCATGTCTAAATCTGAATTCCAGCCTTCTGTGCCTCCTCTGATAAATAACTGTGACAAAGTTCATCAGTGGCAAAGTTAGTTGTGTTCTCTTGCTCTCTTCAAACCTCCTTTGTTCAGGGATTCCTCAAGTTCCTGTCAAGAGCCAGTTAGGGAAGCAGTCTTCTTCAGAAATTTCCTTCATCAGAGGAGATAAAATGTGTTTGACTAAAAGGTGGCTTTACCCCTCGGGGGACAGTGCACCAAATTATAAAGCAGATATGTCTCGTCTTCGTCTTCACCTGCCCGTTCTGAAGCCGAGTCCCTCCAGCTAGGTCTCCTGCTTGTGTTCCAGTGATCGCCACTCAGTGTGACCTTCCTCCTGAGGCACCCATCCAGACCTGCCTGCTGTGGCAGTAGCTCTTGACCTTCATTTTTCTTCTCCTCCGTAACCTCCCTATCTATTTGCTTCGAGCCTCTTTTCTATTAGAAAGTGATAATTCAGCTTGTGTTAAGGTAGCAGTAGGTTTCCATGAGAACTCTTCCCTCTCTACCCACTCACCATGTAACACATTACATTTTAATAGGGGCTTTGGGGGACAACGTTTTAACCTAAGAGAACAATTTCAGCCACAGCATGTGATAATTTGGTACATTTCAGCAGTCATCAAACACTTTTGGTGACTTCTCGTTGTTACAGTGAAAATTTATTACCTTTCTCAAAGTTGTAGGAAGTCAAGTACAGTTGATCCTATCTGAAAAAAGCAGGTGATAGTGCTGGAGTCTTGGTTAATTGCCTCAACTCTTTCTAGTCCCCTGTCAAAGCCAGCAGCAAAATTTTGAACATGTTTTCTTTGAACCTTTTATCCCAGTAAAATAAAGTCACGCTGCATTTTACAGTTATTGTGCTTTAAAGGAGAAAAAAAGTGAGTGTGTATGAGTGCAGGCAAGTGTGTGTGTGTGGTTGTGTTACTAGGGGCTAGTTAGCTTTCTGTTACTGCACAAGTGTATTACGCACTTAGCTGAAAGCAATACCATTTCTTATCTCACTTTTCTGTATGTCAGAAAACTATGCATATCTCAGCTGAGTTCTCTGCTTAGAGCCCTCCAAGGTTAATATTAAGGGGCTGGCAATGTATGGGATCTCATTTGAGTGTCAGGGTTTGCTTCCATGGGCATTCAGGTTGTTAGAAGAACTCAGTTCCTTTTACATGTATGACTGAGGTCTGAGTTTTCTTTCTGGCTATTGACTGGGGCTGCTCTCAGTTCTTAGAATGTACCTGTTTATTACTTTCCACAAGGATATCTCTACAAAATTGCAATTTGCTACATCAAGGCCAGCAGGAAAATGTCTGTCTCTGTTGCTTTGAACCTCTAACTTCTCTCTCTTATTTCTAAACCTTCTTTTAGAGGGGTTCACCTGATTAGATAAGGCCCACCCTGGTAGCTCAGCTGGTAAAGATTCTGCCTGCAATGCAGGAGACCTCAGTTTGATTTCTTGGTTAGGAAGATCACCTGGAGAAGGAATAGGCTACCACTCCAGTATTCTTGGGTTCCTTCGTGATTCAGTTGGTAAAGAATCTGCCTGCAATGTGGGAGACCTGGGTTTGATCCTTGGGTTGGGATGATCCCCTGGAGGAGGGCATGGCAACCTATTCCAGTATTCTTGCCTGGAGAATCCCCATGGACACAGGAGCCTGGTGGGCTACAGTCCACAGGGGTGCAAAGAATCAGACGTGACTGAGAGACTAAGCACAGCACAGCACCCACACTCAAGGGTGGGGTGATTGTATTGGATGCACATGCCAGCAGTGGACATTTTGGAGACTTTCCTAAAATACTGCTTACCACAAAACTTTTCTTGATTTTCTGCCAAATATATTCAGTGAAAAGTTGGGAATATGGAAGGGGAAAATAAATGAATAAATGCAATAATGTGAGAAAGTAGAAGTTTTCCCTGAGATTGAAATCACACACCCAAATATATGTAGCCCCCTGCCTTTCTCTGGAGATAGCACTACCTCATATAATTTTCTGCAACAATGCAAATGTTTTCTACTCTGCTCAATGCACCAACCACTAGGTATATGTAGCTATTAAGAATTTGACATGTGACTGGTAAGCACTTGATTTTTAAATTTTCTTTATTTATAAATAATTTACATTTAAAATTACATAGTCATATGCCTCTAATGGCTATCATAGTGAGCAGCACAACTTGAGAACAATATGCACCTCCCAGTTCCTCTTCACCTTTCTGAGTCATAGAATCATCTCCCACATGTAAAATATTGTTTAATGTGTATAGTCTGTCTTTATTCTCCACCCATTCTTGGGGGTTTTAGTTTAAATTCCAGTTACTATCCTTCTATCTACATTTTACATCTGCCTCTGGTTTCCTGTCAAACTTGTAGTTTTAGATATTAAGTCATTTCCTATATAAATTTCTAGACTGATCTCCTAATCAAAGTCAAAATCCTTTTTCCTCATTACTTTTGTCACTCCATGCACACCAAAACAGCATTGCTTACCTTCACTGAGCGTTTATTTTCTGTGTAGGTTTCTGAGCTAGATGCTTCAGACAGTCTCATTCAATCTTCATAATAACCCGTGTAGTATTATCATGATTCCTGTTTTACAGATGAAGGAACCTATACTTGGAGAAGTTAAGTGACTCCTGAAATCTTAAAATTACTTAGTGCTGAAATATGTCAATCTCAAGTTCCTTATGTATAATCACTCCTGATTTTAGTTTCTAAATTACATCACCATTTCTAACAAACATTCTTGCACAGTGCAATCATGTATCTGTTTAATATTATTAGTGACAATGAGCCCATAAACTTGAAAGACAGTGCATTCCATTTATAGCTTTAAGAGAGTTTTGGTCCTTCCATGGTCTTTTAGTGGTTCCTCAGGCAAAAAAAAAAAAAAAAAAAAAAAAAGTCTGTGTTATCTACTTGTCTGGATTTTCTCCCTTTAAACATGAATTATTCTCTGCTCCTGAGTACAAATCTTTCTCCTAACCATTTCTAATCATTGTTCTTACTTTAGCTTATTGGACTCTTCTAAACAAATGAGTGCCCTTAGACTGTGGAGTAGAGATAAGGAGCTAGGGCTTGGTATGCAGGAAGCTCTAAGATTAATAATTGGCTCTAAATTTTATGAGCTGTGTGTCCTTCTGCTTCTCCATGACTCTCTCCTATCTGTAAAATGGAATTAATATACCTATTTCAAAACAATTATTTCAAGGAAGACATAAAATGAGATTGATGAAGACCTGGAAGAAAGTCTAGCATACAGCAGGCACTCAGTGGCAAGCAGCTACTCTTATTTGGGTCTTGGCTCAGATGGTAAAGCGTCTGTCTACAATGCGGGAGACCTGGGTTCGATCCCTGGGTCGGGAAGTTCCCTGGAGAAGGAAAAGGCAACCCACTCCAGTACTCTTGCCAAGAAAATCCCATGGATAGAGGAGCCTAGTGTCCATGGGGTCACAAAGAGTCGGACACGACTGAGCGACTTCACTTTCACTTTCTTTCATAATAGAAGATAGCTTTCATATCCCTCACTCCCCGTTTTCCCAAAACAAGATATAACTATAAGAAATGGTTATCTCTTTTACTTCCCTAGTTTTTGTCACCTAGATTTGATTCAAGTTTTAAGTGTTGCTTCACAAATAGTGAACTCTATAAATGAACATATTCTATGAGCTCTCGTGATTCTCTGCTTATAACAAAGACACACAACTTTGTGCACATTTCAAGCTATACCAGACAAGTAAGATGACCCCTGCAGTCACAGTAGTGAGAGCTGCAAAGGCTTTTATTGGAAGAATATAAAGAAGCTGCAGTCTGTGGTTGAGAAGCAAAATTGAGATTCTGACATAATGCAACAGATATTGCTTCTATTGGGGAAGGTTTGAGTAGGCAAACTTCCAGGTCTGGTGCAAAATGAAAACATGAGGCCACTTTTTCAAAAAGCAAAAAATTTTTAAAAAGATGTTAACAGTATTAAATTTAAAAACAAAAAAATCCTTTTTCTACTGAACTTTTTCTTTCAGTTTGTCAGAGTTTGTTATATTTTGTATTTAACATTGTTTTAGGAAAAATTAACATTTTAAATTCTAGTTTAACTTTTCATGTTTATATTTATCTTGTGTGATGCTAGTCTTAAATGCAAAAGTAAGAACAATTAACTCATATCCAGAGTCACCAAATTACACAATTTGCATTTAGTGGCTCACATGAGCATATGTATTTTATTCTGAGACAAGAAGTAGAAGGCAAAGAGAAAGGGAAAGACATACCCAACTGAATGCACAGTTCCAGAGAATAGCAAGGAGAGATAAGAAAGCCTTCTTAAGTGATCAATGCAAAGAAATAGAGGAAAACAATACAGTGGGAAACACTAGAGATCCTTCAAGAAAATTAGAAATACCAAGGGAATATTTCATGCAAAGGCAGGCACAATAAAGGACAGAAAAGGTATGGACATAGCAGAAGCAGAAGATATTAAGAAGAGGTGGCAACAATACATAGAAGAACTATGACAAAAGGGTCTTAATGACCCAGATAACCACAATGGTGCGGTCACTTACCTAGAGCCAGATATCCTAGAGTGTGTGGTCAAGTGGACATTAGGAGGCATTACTCCAAACAAAGCTAGTGGAGGTGATGGAATTCCAGCTGAGCTATTTAAAATCCTAAAAAGTGATGCTGTTAAAGTGCTGCAATCAATATATTATCAAATTTGGAAAACTCAGGAGTGGCCACAGGGCTGGAAAAGGTCACTTTTCACTTCACTCCCATAAAAGTTATGCTAAAGAATGTTCAAACTAATGTACAATTGTGCTCATTTAATATTCTATCAAGTAATGCTCAAAATCTTTCAAGCTAGGCTTTAGCAGTACATGAATAGAGAACTTCCAGAGTTCAAGCTGGATTTAGAAGACAGAGAAATCATAGATCAAATTGGCAACATCTGGTGGATCATAGAAAAAGCAAGGGGAGTCCTGAAAAACGTCTGCATCTGCTTCATGGACTACACTAAACCCTTTGACTGTGGGATCACAGCAAACTGTGAAAATTCTTACTGAGATGGGAATACCAGACCACCTTACCTGCCTCCTGTGAAACCTCCATGCAGGTCAAAAAGCAACAGTTAGAACCGGACATGGAGCAACGGACTGGTTCAAAATAGGAAAAGAACGGAAAATCTGTATATTGTCACCCTGCTTATTTAACTTAAGTTCAGAGTGCATTAAATGGAATGCCAGGCTGGGTGAATCACAAGCTGGAATCAAGATTGCTGGGAGAAATATCAATAACCTCAGATATGAAGATGATACCACCTTAATAGCAGAAATGAAGAGGGACTAAAGAGCCTCTTGATGAGAGGGAAAGAGAAGGGTACAAAAGCCTGCTCGAAACTCAGTATTCAGAAGACTAAGATCATGGCAACCAGTCACATCACTTCATGGCAAACAGATGGAGAAACAATAGATACACTGACAGATTTTCTTTTCCCAGGCTGCAAAATCACTGCAGACAGTGACTGCAGCCACAAAATTATAAAATACTTGCCCCTTAGAAGAAAAGCTATGATCATCCTAGACAGTGTGTTAAAAAGCAGAGACATCACTTTGCCAACAAAGGTCCATCTAGTCAAAGCTATGGTTTTCCTATTAGTCATTTATGGATGTGAGAGTTGGGCCATGGGCCAAAAATCTAAATAGACATTTCTCCAAAGAAGCAACTTATGCAGCTCAATTCCAGAAAAATAAACGACCCAATCAAAAAATGGGCCAAAGAACTAAATAGACATTTCTCCAAAGAAGACATACGGATGGCTAACAAACACATGAAAAGATGCTCAACATCACTCATTATTAGAGAAATGCAAATCAAAACCACAATGAGGTACCACTTCACACCAGTCAGAATGGCTGCGATCCAAAAATCTGCAAGCAATAAATGCTGGAGAGGGTGTGGAGAAAAGGGAACCCTCCTACACTGTTGGTGGGAATGCAACTAGTACAGTCACTATGGAGAACAGTGTGGAGATTCCTTAAAAAACTGGAAATAGAACTACCTTATGACCCAGCAATCCCACTGCTGGGCATACACACCGAGGAAACCAGAATTGAAAGAGACACATGTACCCCAATGTTCATCGCAGCACTGTTTATAATAGCCAGGACATGGAAACAACCTAGATGTCCATCAGCAGATGAATGGATAAGAAAGCAGTGGTACATATACACAATGGAGTATTACTCAGCCGTTAAAAAGAATTCATTTGAATCAGTTCTGATGAGATGGATGAAACTGGAGCCAATTATACAGAGTGAAGTAAGCCAGAAAGAAAAACACCAATACAGTATACTAACACATATATATGGAATTTAGGAAGATGGCAATGACGACCCTGTATGCAAGACAGCAAAAAAGACACAGATGTGTATAATGGACTTTTGGACTCTGAGGGAGAGGGAGAGGGTGGGATGATTTGGGAGAATGGGAATTCTAACATGTATACTATCATGTAAGAATTGAATCGCCAGTCCATGTCTGACGCAGGGTGCAGCATGCTTGGGGCTGGTGCATGGGGATGACCCAGAGAGATGTTGTGGGGAGGGAGGTGGGAGGGGGTTTCATGTTTGGGAATGCATGTAAGAATTAAAGATTTTAAAATTTAAAAAATAAAAAATAAAATTAAAAAAAAAGAAACAAACAAACAACAACAAAAAAGAAGACATACAGATGGCTAACACAAACATGAAAAGATGCTCAACATCACTCATTATCAGAGAAATGCAAATCAAAACCACAATGAGGTACCATTTCACGCCAGTCAGAATGGCTGCGATCCAAAAGTCTACAAGCAATAAATGCTGAAGAGGGTGTGGAGAAAAGGGAACCCTCTTACACTGTTGGTGGGAATGCAAACTAGTACAGCCACTATGGAGAACAGTGTGGAGATTCCTTAAAAAACTGGAAATAGAACTGCCTTATGACCCAGCAATCCCACTACTGGGCATACACACCGAGGAAACCAGAATTGAAAGAGACACGTGTACCCCAATGTTCATTGCAGCACTATTTAGAATAGCCAGGACACGGAAGTAATTTAGATGTCCATCAGCAGATGAATGTGTTTTATTGGATGGATAAGAAAGCTGTGATACATATACACAATGGAGTATTACTCAGCCATTAAAAAGAATACATTTGAATCAGTTCTAATGAGGTGGATGAAACTGGAGCCGATTATACAGAGTGAAGTAAGCCAGAAAGAAAAACACCAATAAAGTATACTAACGCATATATATGGAATTTAGAAAGATGGAAACAATAACCCTGTATGTGAGACAGCAAAAGAGACACAGATGTATAGAACAGTCTTTTGGACTCTGTGGGAGAGGGAGAGGGTGGGATGATTTGGGAGAATGGCATTGAAACATGTATAATATCGTATATGAAATGAATCGCCGGTCCAGGTTCGATGCAGGATACAGGATGCTTGGGGCTGGTGCACTGGGATGACCCAGAGGGATGGTACGAGGAGGGAGGTGGGAGGGGGGTTCAGGATGGGAAACGTGTACACCCGTGGTGGATTCATGTTGATGTATGGCAAAATCAATACAATATTGTAAAACAATTAACCTCCAATTAAAATAAGTAAATATATATATATATATATATATATTTTTTTTTTTTTAAAGAAGGCTGAGTGCCGAAGAATTGATGCCTTTGCTTTGTGGTATTGAAAAAGACTCTTGAGAGTGACTTTCACAGCAAGGAGATGAAACTGGTCAGTCCTAAAGGAAATCGACCCTGAATATTCATTGGAAGGACTGATGCTGAAGCTGAAGCTCTGGTACTTTGGCCACCTGATGCAAAGAGCTGACTCATTGGAAAAGACTCTGATGCTGAGGAAAACTGAGGTCAGGGGAAGGGGACACAGAGCTTGAGATGGTTGGATGGCATCACTGACTCAGTGGACATGAGTTTGAGCAAACTCCGGGAGACAGTGAAGGACAGGGAAGCCTGGCAAACTGCAGTCCATGGGATCTCAATGAATCAGACATGACTTAGCGATTGAACAACAGCAACAACATTTTATTCTGAATAGGACGATAGAAATGTTGCACAAACCAAACTCAACTATTTTTGTTTCACTTCTTGAATGGTGCACTTTCTAATAACACTTTTCTACTTTCAGCTCCCTGAGTAAGGAAGGACACTAAGGGAAAGGATCCGTGGGTTGCCTTATTTTTCCTTTTCTTCTGAGTCATCACTTTCATCATTAGCTAGTGGTTGGTTAATACAGAGAAATAACATGGAAAATAAAGTATATAATAGAATTATTTGATACTTTGTTTCTTGGAATGTCATCACTGCGGTCAGTGATTAAATTGCTTACTCTGCTCCTTCTGATTAGCTGCATGAGTATCTCGCTGTCTTCCTCTCTCTGTTCTTTTCAGCATGTAAAATATATATGTATATATATTTATTTATATGTATACATATACATACTTGTACATGTATGTATACATATACACATTATATATATTTATGCTGAGCTGTGCTTAGTTGCTCTGTCATCTCCGACTCTCTTTGCGACCCCATGGACTGTAGCCCAGCCGGCTCTTCTGTCCATGGGGATTCTCTAGACAAGAGTAATGGAATAAGTTGCCATGCCCTTCTCTGGGGGATCGTCCCAACCCAGGGGTTGAACCCAGGTCTCCTGCATTTCAGGCAGATTCTTTACCATCTAAGCCACAAGGGAAGTTCAAGAATACTGGAGTGGATAGCCTATCCGTTCTCCAGGGTATCTTCCCAACCCAAGAATCAAACAGCGGTCTCCTGCATTGCAGGCAGATTCTATACCAGCTGAGCTACCAGGGAAGCCCATATATATTTATATCTGCATATAATATATAGACATCTCAATCACCATCTAGAATATATATTTAAATTTTCTTAGCAATTCATTTAGAACACTGTACTTATGAAACTCACACTATTGTATATCCTATAAGCTCTTTTTCCTGTTTATCTTTATTTTTGACTTCTTTAAAAAAAAATTCTCCAAATGTAAAAATGCTCCTTAGCTTTCATCCATGATTTTCACTGGAAGTTTCCTAGTTTATACTGGCACATTCATCTTTCAGTACTTTTTTTTCACCCCGCAATTTGTTTTAAGATGATCAAGAATTTTCAGTCTTTTTTTTTTAATATTTAGGAGCATCACCTTTTAATTCATCTTTTCTTCTTTCAGCCACAACTAATAGCTTTCTAAAAGTATGTGATATAAGTCTACCATCATATTGAGCTGAAATAACTGTTTCTGAGGTAGCAACTATGTGCCATGGGCTTCCCAGATGGCTCTAGTGGTAAAGAACCTGCTTGTCTAAGGAGACTTAAGAGATGCGGGTTCGATCCCTGGGTTGGGAAGATCCCCTGGAAAAGAAAATAGCAGCCCACTCCAGTATTCTTGCCTGGAGAATCCCATGGACAGAGGAGCCCAGAGGGCTACAGTCCATAGGGTTGCAAAGAGTTGGACACATCTGAAGCAACTTATCATGCATGCATGTACAATGTGCCATGCACTGTGCTAAATATTTATTTCTAATCCTTTATACAGTCTTATCGAATGTATATGATATTTAGGAATTGATATAGACACCAGTGACTGATGAGGGTATAAGAAATTACATGAAATTCAAAACTATTCTCATACTCAGAAATGTAGCCATAATATCAGAATTGAGTTGATCACATATCTTTTACTTAAAGACAATAAAATTAAACAAAAACAAACAAACAAACAAACAATACTGGTGACAAGAATTCTGCAGATTATAGAGGGTTTGTTAACATCCCCTTAAATGAGGGCCTTGAAAAGAAGAGACAATACATAATTTTTTTCCTTATCTCTAGCGGCTAATGTTATTATGCCTGGTATATAGCTGAAGCTCAAAATGAACTTGGAGATAAAATTGAGAAAATTTAATGAGAATAAAGTAATATTGAGGTTTTCGGTGTTAAAGAAATATATTTTAAAGTACAGTTTTCCATTGTTTTCTCACCAAATGGCATATATCATTGTACTATTAGAACAATCAAGTTTCAGTTTGAATACTTTTGAAATTCATCAACTTGTCTCCTTTGTGCAAAAAAAGAGGCAAAGGTCTTAGAGTACTGCATAGCTGTAGCGCCATAAACTTCTTTATTTTCGTAAACATATTTCACTCTGTTCTCCGTCTTCATCATCTAACAGTCTTGATTGAAAACTGAAGTACTGCAGCAAGAACAATTGTATAATTAGAAGACAATCATTTATCCTGGCAACATCTTGAAAGTATGAGTTTTAGAGAACAATTAAAATTTCTATCTCTTTGATTGGAATGTGTTTATCCTGATTAACAATTTGCAAACATTTCTTTCTATAAACCTTCACTGAGAAAATCTCAAAAACATTTTAGCTTCCAGAGGCTCTTAATTCTGAAATAATCAAAGGCTTATACTGAACTTAATAACTCATTCCATTTATTTCCCCCATGACAGGAGAATTGCTTTAAATAAAGCATTCAATCTATCTGTAGTTCTACAGAGAGATGCTAAAAGTGAAAATAATCAAATTAGAAAACCAAAGTTTCAAATGTGGCATAAATTAAATAATCCTTACTTGCCGAACTTGAGAAGAAGTTTCAAATCATGTCATTAATATAAAAGAAAAACATCCATATTTGCTCTTTGGAAAGACAAATGCAGAGGTTAATAACACCCGGTTGCCTGCTCCTGAGAGCGTCTGCATCACTTGGACAGTTTGATAATGAGATTTTGTACAAAAGAAATGGACATTTTTTGAGAGAAGTCATGATGTAAAGTGTATTCTTAGTAAGATATAAGAGAAGCTGAAATAAAATCCTTGTAAATTTCAGTGATGGGACTATTTCCAGAATTAGAGCTCTCTAATTAATGATTTTTTGGAACTTGTTTTAATTGAAGTCCTCATATGTCAACTCATAATTTTACTGGGACCTGTCATTTGCAAAGTGCTTTTAAAATTTACCCTCTTCCCCCAAAATCTTATATGATAAACAACTAATTTCTTCTGAGATAATTTCTTCTTAGCTCAGGCTAAGAATGCTGCTTAAAGTCTTACAAAACATTTATAAACATAACAGAATACATGCCCATTTTCTTAGCTTTTATTCTTACTTTATTTCCTTGGCCTCAAATCCATAATTTCATGAGGGCATTTCAGTGCACTTTACCTTAGAGAAAAACTAGTTAACTCCTTCCTAATCTCATGTCATGAGAAATTCACAAACCCCTTCCAGTGAATGCAGACTAAATGCTGTATCTGGGGATCTTGAATCCAGGGATCTATCTGTTCATGCATGAGGCAGATTGAAAGCAAAAAGTTGGAGGTAGTTTAGAAGTTATGCTTTTCATAAGTATGTTTTTTTTAAAAAAAGGGTTTTAATTAATGCAAGATTAGTGTTGAAATAAATTTTCCTTCTTTTCAGTTATTTCCATGGTGATACATCTGGTGACAATATGTTTGATTTTCTGCACATATGCATTTATGACTATTTATATTATCTGTATTTATGAATGCAAATTTGAGTTAGGCTTTTTCTTTATGCTCACAGACCTTCTAAATCAGATCAGATGCCTATTAATCAAATCATAATTCTTTTGTGAGATTATGGACTAGTCCACCAGGCTCCTCTGTGTATGGGATTTCCCAGGCAAGAATACTGGAGTGGGTTTCCATTTCTTTCTCCTAGGGGATCTTCCTGACCCAGGGGCAAAACCCATATCTGCATTGACAGGCCGATTCTTTACCACTGAGCAAACAGGGTAAGCCCCCTCTATTATATTCTACCTCCTATTGCTCTATTGAGAAGTAACTTTTAAATTTCTTACTGTTGTTCAAGTAGAACTGGGGGTTGCCTATTTAGCACATAAAAATATAGGAAACCTAGTTAAATTTAAATTTCAGATAAATGATGAATAATTTTTATATTAGTATATCCTTAACAGTGCGTATTATACTAATTATACTAAAATGATTATTCATTGTTTATCTGAAATTCAGATTTAACTGGGTGTCCTTTATTTTATCTGGCAACTGTAAATGGAACCAAAGGGAAATGAAAATGGTTTTGTCATTGGTTCCATGTGTGATGAACAATAGCCAGAAATAAGGGCTGAGTCAATGAGACAAAAATAAATTGTCCCTGAATCTGGCTATTCAGATGAATGAGGGATTTTTTTTTTTTTCCATATAACTGAAAAGTCAGAACGAAGAAATCAGACCCCAGGTACAGTATGATCAGCAGTTCAGTGATGACTGCAAAGACATTCCCAGGTTGTTTTCTTCTCCCTGCTGGGCAGCCCTTGGCTGGCATTCCTTCCTGCGTGCAGGTAGCTACAGTAGTTGCTGGGTCACCTCAGGAAGTAGCACTGTCCAGAATCAGAAAAAAAATAAACCAACTATTTCTGTGTTGTTTTCTTAAATGCAAGGAAACTCCCCAGAAGGCCTCTGAAGACCTGGCATGGCCACATGTCCCGTCTCTCCAAAATCAGTCATTGATAGGCATAATGGGATCATGAGTTTTATTCTAATCCCAAAACACTTGAAGGTAAGCAAGAGGTCATTTTCCCATGAGGCTATGTGAAGTAAGAGCAGAACTGAAAAAACTTGGTTCTATTACAAGACAGTAAAAAGATAATTAGACAACCGCTGTGTTCTGTTAGTTTCCTCTGTTGTGCCAAATTCAAACTTTCATTTATATAGGAGAAACTTCACAGTTCCTACAAAATTAGATTTGACAACAAATAAAATGACCAGTCTCATAGGGAAATTACAAATGTTTCCAACTTCACTGGAGTATCTCCTGGAGATTCTGAAGAGGAAAGGAGCCTGGACTAAAGAGCTGAGTCATCACTGAACAACCATTGTATGGAATGGATATGTTTTAGAGGAGGAAGAGAAAGGAGACCAACGCTTTCCTCCTTTAGATGTCTTACAGAATGTTTCACATTCCTCTAGAGCAGACTGAGGCTTATTAAGATCGTACCTCAAGCTACCAGGAACTCAATTTATCTCAAATGCAGCAGAACTGAATCACTTCTAGTGACATTTAGTTGATTTGCTGACAATCTGTGTTTTGAGATTAAAAAAAAAATAGCCAAACACCAGAAGGTTTCTTTCCTCTTCTTCTTCCCCTTCTCCTCTCCTCCTTCTTATTTTATTAACACATATTCTTAATCATGGGCTTCCCAGGTGGCTAAAGTGGTAAAGAATCTGCCTGCCAATGCAGGAGATACAGGAGACATGGGTTTCGTCCTTAGACTGGGAAAATCTTCTAGAGAAAGAAATGCAACCCAGTCCAATATTCTTGCCTGGGAAATCCGAGGGAAAGAGGAGCCTGGAAGGCTACAGTCCACGGGGTCACAAAAAAAGTCAGATACAACTGAGCACACACACATTCTACATTCTTAATCATAAATAAGACTATAAATTGAACTTTGACAGTATAGATTGATGAAATTGTATTCTTGTAGAGTGGAAATTTCTACTTTTTTTTGAGCTGAATGAATATTTTTGCTATTTGGAATAAGCTAAGTAACTATAATTAGTTTGACATATGAAGGAACTATTGTTTTTTCTTTCTGGCTTTGGCCTAATATTAAAATTCCTTGTGCTACAAGTATGCAAAATTCCCATACTGTGTAAGTAACCTAATGGTGCATAAGTGATTAAAATCACAGAATATACAAAGCAAGTAGAAACACGCACCTTTAGAATCTCTTTAAAATTAGCTACCAAAGCATTAACCCTTGCTACTGGGAATGAATCCCACAAGATTTCTGGTTCTGACTCCTCACAATAAATTCCCCTAGTTGTTACTCTAGATATCGGATGAGACAGAGGTATTTGCCTGTGACCATCAGGAAGCAAGTAGCCTCACTAAATAGGATATAAGTAGAAGCTGCATCCTTGGGAAATGTATCAAGTTATAAAAGTGGGGAATTTAGTGACAGGAATGTTACAATGACATACATCAAGAGAATCACATTCCAGAAGAGTCTTCAGTTCAGTTCAGTTCATTTCAATCACTCTGTCGTGTCCAAATCTTTGAGACCCCGTGGACTGCAGCATGCCAGGGTTTCCTGTCCATCACCAACTCCCAGAGCTTACTCAAATTCATGTCTATTGAGTCTGAACAAAGCTCTTAGATTCTACCCTACACCATCCGGAAACCCCACAGATTAATACCTATTTCCAGTGAACTCAGCAAAGAGAATATTAAACAACTGCCATGGATTGATGCTAAAACATTCTTCATGTCTCTTTTCTCTGAGTCTGCACCTAGTAATTTTTAATTTTGAATGTTTTAAAATAGTGTATTCTTCTAGTATGGGCTAAATATCAGCAATACCTGTCCAGTTATATTTCTTGGTACAGATTAATAGTTTAATTCAGATCTTACTGAGTCCTGACAATATTCTAGCCACTAGGGACACAAAGACAAAATAAGTGGGGCAGAAGCACAGAAATAAGAATGACAGATCGTTGTCATGGCTCTGATGGAAGAATGATTGTTACCTTCAGGGAGCTTGTATTCTTGTAAACATAGAATGATTGCACATTAATAACTGCAGTAAAGGAGAGAGACACACGTCATGTAATACAAACACAACTGGAGGAAATCACCATGGGGATACTAAATATAACATGCACTAGAGAATATGTGGGGCTTTCTGAAACCTCTCCAAGGGATATAAGATTTAAGACGGCTGTGGAGGGATGAGGGAATGGTTTTCAGGGAGAGAATGTCACAGGGAGAAATATGAGATGAAGCATGAAGGAGTGAATTAAAATGTGCTGGTCTATAAGTAATTCAGTGTGACTGGAATATCCATATAAGTTGTTGGGCCAAGCATAAAGGCCTTTCTACAGTCCAGGTGAAGTATGATGAGACTACAGAGTCAGCAAGTGAACGGAAAGTAGAAACTGCGATGCGTTTCAGTGAGCAGGTCTTGGTCATCAAGTAAAGGTGAACGATGAGGAAAATGGTAGTATTCATGGTTGTTGCGGAGAAGGCGATGGTACCCCACTCCAGTACTCTTGCCTGGAAAATCCCATGGACAGAGGAGCCTGGTAGGCTGCAGTCCATGGGGTCTCGAAGAGTCAGACGCAACTGAGCGACCTGACTTTCACTTTTCACTTTCATGCATTGGAGAATGAAATGGCAACCCACTCCAGTGTTCTTGCCTGGAGAATCCCAGGGACGGGGGAGCCTGGTGGGCTGCCATCTATGGGGTTGCACAGAGTCGGACACGACTGAAATGACTTAGCAGCAGCAAGGGCAGCATGGTTGTTGACTAAATATTTCCCATTTTCCTTCTAAACAGTACTAGTTTTGCACTTTCTCATCCCACCAAAGTGAGGTGTGGCACTGTGACTTTCTTTGGCTGATAGACATGAACAGAAGTGGTGTAGGTTGCTTCTAGGTATAAGCTCCTTAAACATTTTGGCATGTTTTCTTCCCTTGGCTGTGGTAATCATGATGTGTGTGTTGAGAAAGATCATGTTAGCTCAGATCCACAAGACACTATGGTGAACAAAGACCCCTGTCAAGTCACATGGGATGTGTTTTATGAGCAAGAAATAAACCTGTGTTGTATGAAGCGCAGAGATCTGGCAACTGTTTTGACATAACCTACCCCCACCAACATACAAACCATCCAGCATTCCAGAATGATCTCTTAATTCACCACACCTGCGTGATCCAAGTAAACTCATAAATTCATTTTTTAGAGTTGATTTCACACCTAGATTTAGATTTTGAAGAAGTTCTCTGCATCAAGTCAGGCAAGTTAGCTCCTTGTTGCTGTCATTGTTAGATTACCGTGTTGGATAATGAAGGCCCCTTTGTTTGAAGTTTTAAATCAGAATATAGCAGCAACATTCACAGTAAGAGAGTATTTGAAGAACACAGTAGTAATTAGTACATCAAACAAAGCTTTAAGGACATGAATTCATACCTTAAAATCACATGTTGTGGAGTCTGCAATACCAGACAAAGGAGATAGGTAACACTTTCCAGGAAAGGGTAGAAAAATGCTCCATTCTGATTGGAAAATTATACTTGTTGAGGTATATATAGGCGGGAGAGAGTAGCATCTATGGAATTAAACTATCTTTTGTGTTAGTAGTGCAAGGGTCAATGAAAATACAGAGAGCTGTGGAAAAGCATATTTTGTAGTTAACTCCTGTTCACCTGTGAGTACTCACTTCCTCACCTTGTTCCCTTCTGGTCTGGAGCTTTGTGGACCTCAGGCAGAGTTTGTGATAGAAGAACACTTTTATAGGGCTGCAGACTGTACCTCAGCCTTTTCAGAGGACCATGTCTCTAGGAGCAAACCCTTCTCTAAACTCCAGGAAACCTAACTTGAGTGCCACGGGTTTCTGCATTCACCATGACTAATTGTTATCTGTTATTATTGTTAGAGCACACCTTCCTATGCACACCTCCACTGCTTCACAATATTGTTTCTTAATATCTTTGTTTTATAATTTTTGAAAGTGCAAGAGAAATCAATGGAAAATAAAAAGGCAATTTAGTTACTAATGGAAGTTAACCATTAAGTGGCTCTCTTGGGATCCACTCAGAATTGTCAGATCATTTTGAAACAGTTTTTTTTTTTTTCAAAATTATTTGATGAAGTTCCACATAAGGAATAATTCTATATCACCCACGCAAATATAAACATACGCTTAAAGCAGAAATGAAAGATTTTTAGCCAATATTTATCCTTACTGTATGTTATACACATATGCATAGTCATGGAGATCTTATGTTTGGTTAGTGGTTGTACTTATTTAGAGGAGGAGGGGAAAGAAGTCACTACCTAACTGCTTCAGCATCCACTGCACCCCTCTAAGTCATCTACCTCTGTTTAGTACTGCTGAAGTCTTGGAGTTGCAAGCTTGCTTCTCCTTCTAACATAATCTTTTACAGGATACTAGACAATTCTGTCATTTGATTATCTTAGAACATGGAAACTCTGGCAAGGTGACTGCTTTATTGTTGATTGCTGTTGTAGTAGTGGTTGTTGTTAGTCTTTAGTTTAAAAAAAAATCTGTGTTCACAAGAAGAAGCAGTGCTACAGAGTGCACTTGCAAAGTTAAAAAGAGATCCCAGAGCTGTGAGAATTGTCAGAAATGCCAAGTATAATGTCTGGGTACCCTATGTCCCTCTTATATCCTGGAACATTTATAGCCTGAGAGTTTATATCCTAAGATTCATTTTTCAAGCTGTGTCAGGAAGCAACAATGAGACAGCAGAATTATTTAGTGGGTTATGATCACTTTTTTTCAGGAAATATATAAAATAACAAAATATAACACACTGCACATCATAAGATAATTATTACATTATGAAACTTTATTTAATTTTATACATACATGGTTACAATGTAAAGTGTGTTCTTACTGTAGTAAAAATAGTTCCAAAATTGTTTACATTTTATGAATGATTCTTACATGCCAGACTGTATTCTAAGTGGCTGTGGGTTAAATTTTAATCCTCACATCTGATCTCATGATTTTTCCCATTTTACACACTGAAGCACAGAGAAGTTGAGTGATTTGCCTGACTTTATAGAACTATTCAACTATAAGCAGTTTCGCTCTGAAGGCATCTTAGCTCACACTGCCATAACACATTACCATAGAGTTGGGTGGTTTAAACAACAAACATTTATTTCTCATAGTTCTGGAGGCTGGCAGTTTGAGATTGGGGTGCCAGCATGATTGTGACCTTGACCGTGTAAGTGCCTTCTTTCTGGTTTACAGAAGACCATCTCCCTCACAGGTCAGGGAGAGAACTCTCTGACCGCTTCTTATAAGGGTGCTAACCCTATTCACAAGGGCTCCACCTTCGTGACCTTATTATCTCCCCAAGGCCCCACTCACATCACCCAGTATGATGAAATACTATCACACTGGGATTAAATTTTCAACATATAACTTTGAGGGTGAACGTAAGCATTCAGTCAATTGCAAAAAGCTACAGTCATAACCCAGAAGCTATTTATATTGTTCTCTGTGAACATTGAAAATATTGTCCTAGGGGACCATTGTCATAGGGCAGGGAGGAAAATTTGTTTGGAAAAAATGAGTATAGAAAATGAATCATGTGGACCAAAACATGGAATTACAGACACAGGTAAAACATGTATGGAGAATGAGGTGGTAGACAGGGAAAAAGATTGTAGGGAGAAAACCCAGCACAAAGGCAAAAACTTATGTAAAAATTATAAATGAGTATCACTTTTTAAATTTAGCTGTGAGGATAGGTCAGCCCATTCTAGACAATCACGTTGCTTACAGCATAATCAGAACACTTTTGACTCTGATCATCCTTTGCATCTATCAGACTTGGGATTTAGATCCTGAAGTTTAAATTTCCCTTTTTCCTTGGAATACTTTCATAATTGCCCAAATTTTAGGTTGGGGAATATTTCCAGAAAGTCACCCTACCCTTATCAGTTCAATTTCCACTCTGTGCTTTATTTATACCACTGAAAACAGCTTCTCTGCAAGTCACATATTTGTTGATCATCATCATCCTCTCTCTGGCCAAACTGAACAAATTTCAGTGATTTCATGTGAGTTCATGAGTCATCCTCCTCCTGACATTTAATCATTCTTATTGCTGTCCGTAGTACACAGCACCCTAAGGACCACTGTTGTTACCACAGTGGTCCAGGTGTAGTTTAGACTCTGCTTAGCTCCTCAGCCCCTCCAGCCTCAGAGCCTGGCAGCTGAGTGAGAGAGGGGCCAGTGGCTGCAAGGTAGGAAGGACGGACATTAATGTTCCCAGTCTCTATGGATCTCTGGAAAGATATATCACCTCTTAAAAGGTTCCATACTTCAGTTGCCTCCCTTGAGACCAAGAATTACCAGCTTCTATAATCAGAGTGATTCCAAACAGATGGTTTTGCCTGTGGACTTTCTTGAAAATGTCTTATTTATTTGCCCTCCAGGACAAGAAGGGTAACTTGTTTCCTTTTCTGTAGCTTTTTAAAAAAATAATTGAATGAACTATCCTATTAGTAAAAACAGGTCATATTCACATCTATTTAGAGACCAATTAAACACACACACACATTAAGTTCCAGGCATAGATAGTGGGTCTGTATCAATCTAGTGTCTTTTCTTAAATGTAAGAAAAACTTGCTAAAATTGTTTCTCTTATTAAAAGAAGAATTTCTATTCTCAGCCCCTTCAAGAATGATATAATTGCATTTCATTGTGCTTTAGAGATAACTGTGAAATAAATATTGCCTGACCTGAAAAATGCAGCATTATTGCTTCCAGAGGATTTATGGGAAAAGCTGAAGCTCTTTGGTTACTAGATATAATGGAAACAAACCACATTTCTTCCTAGCAAAAAAAGACTTCAGCAGCTGCTTTAGCAAAGCCACCGCAGCTGAGGCTGTTTCCAAGGTGTTGCTTAATCTGAACACTAGAGGGCACTGGTGATTTGTTCAACTTCCCTTGGTTCAGGGCTTTTAAAAATTCAGTGTGTTGCCAGAAACTTTTCAACTTTCAGTGGGCAGGAACGGAGTGGAAAATAACTGCTCAAAAGTCTATATTTTGAAAGAAAGAGAGAGAGGTTAAAAATGGTCTCTGCAGAACCTACCAGAAGAAAGAGGAAAAGTGGCCAATCTCTGTTTTATGTTGGTTAAGGGTCCTCTTTCAATTGTCCTGAGTTCAAACTTCATCACTTGTTAAGACAAATGCCAAAAATGAAGTGTAAAATAAGAGATGGCTGGTTCCAATCTTATGTTTAAACACACTTTTTTTTTTCCTTTTGACTCTTATTTTTTGCCGTCACAAAATGAAATGGTTTTGTATCTATCGGAAAGATATTCTGAGCCACAAGCACTGATGAAAAGGAATATGTTCATTTGGACATAATGAGGCGAGACAAAAAAGGATTAAATAAACAAGATCACTGAGAGTATAAGACATCTTCACAGAGTTTTAAATAAAACAGCAGAAACCCTAGTTATCTGTATGATCCACATTTCTGATGCTTTGAGGCACAGGGAAGAAGTAGACAGTGGCAAAAACAACTGAAAAAAATGAAAGAGACAACAATATTTGATGTGAGACATTGAGGGAAGCTACCAACTAAAAGCACTGACAATAAATCAATTAGGTGTGACCAGGATAATCAAAGCAACAGCAAGCAGAGGCTAGTGTACAATCTGCTTGGCCTGTAATTTTTTTTGCCATCCCAGGTTGTTTAAAAGAATCCATTTCATATCTCCCGAAGCTTATAGTTACAGAATTTAGGAAGTGAAGCCTGTTTTCCTTTCACAATTTCCTCTTGCCTAAATATGTCAGTTCTTCCCATGTGCATGGATGGAAGTGAGAGGGAAGGAACTGCATATTCTCAGCAGGAAGCATATCCTAATAGTGGCCAGAGTGAGCTGGTTCCTACATCAGTGTTACCCCCTGAAGAACTGGGTCACTGCAGCTCTGAAAGGCTGCTTGATTCCCACTCCGTTCATTCCTGTGCCATGCTGAGATTAAGTCAACTGCAACGCATCTGCCTTCTTCCGCACTGTCTGCTGTGGCAGTACATAATGGTGAAATTTATTGGACAGAGTCATATAGAATCCCATTAGGAAGAGTGTTTGTCCAGGATACTAACTATCAAATCAGTGCCACCACTGGAACTCAGGTGTCATCTTCTCTAATACATTAGCTTCTCCTAATCCCGATAAACTTCCTTTGACCTAAAGACTTATTTATTTTGCTAACCGGTTTCTACTTCCCATCCAGATGACTGGATTGTTTGGCGATTTCAAAAGTCCTTTGTTGCCAGCTTGAGGAGAAAATAGTTGTTTACTGACAGTGGTCTTTAACACAGTTTGGCACTGAGAAATTCTCCTAGTTTATAGAGAGGGATGGAGCAAGTTACTCTGCAAGATGTTGTTAGCAGGAAAATGTATCTTTCTTCTCATTGCAATGTGTCCTCTGAAGAGTAGGTTGATAATTCAATATTATTAAAATGCACCGAGAAGTAAATCTGTAATATTCATATACATTTTCTTAGTTTATAGAAAAGTTTTTTCTTGGTAGGTTTAGGTTTTCAAGGGGGATGCACACACATGTAATTAAAACCTTGGAAATAATGCTATTGAGGATGCAAAGATCAATGGTATAGAGGTAGTGAGATAGCTTTGTTTTGGCTTATGTTTTCATTTCTTTTATGAAGTGGCTATACATTTCTATTGTAAAATGAAAATCCTCATAACCTTTTTATAAGCCTGTACATATTCTTGTACATTTTTATGTTCAATCACACACACACACACACACACACACACACACTCGTTTATGAACAGAGTCAATTTCCAATTTATTTTTCTGGAAAAGAGGTAATACATTTAGAGTCATTTTTGTTTATTTCTAAAATGACTGACTTTAGTTTGTTATAATAAAAAGTGGAATGGGATATATAAATAGCAGACTTCTTTCTTAGAATTCTCCTCTCTTCAAATAACATCAACTCTGTTATAGCTGTGTATGTATATTATTGCACACTATTATATACACATATATGCACATATTTTTAACTTTTATAGTTTATAATTTAAAGCATTTTAGCTCTATTTAAAGACTACTTCAGTTTTGTTTAAAGTAAAATTTTTTATCGATACTTTTTTTTCTGGAGTTAACTAGTTTAGAAGTTCCAGACATATTGATTTTATTCTGTTTACTATCAAAGACTTTATAGGACACATTCAGGACATTATTCTTTTTTGGTGAAAGCTGTTTAAGCTTCCACATTTTACATACATCAGTAGGTATGTATACTGACAAGGAGGTTCCCACTCATTGCTCTCAAAGGCTGTTTAAGATCATCATTCTTTTGTAAAAAAATAAAACAAAGGAACTCTGTTCTCTCCAAACATATGCTGTTGGCGCCATCAGTCTCTACCCTGCCTTTTTCAAGGTCACCCATTAATGTTCCGGGACCTGGCTCACAGTGTACCTCTCCATTCCAAGTCCTGCCATGAGGCCAGGTAACTGAAGTTTTCATGTAGGCGCAATTTCTTGAATTCTGTGTATCCAGTGACTCCTTATACCCTTCTATTTTGGCCATTAGGCTTTGCAGTTTGCATTACCTTGAAATACTTGATTTATCATCCTGTTTCTTGACCATGACCTTCTATAGTTCTCAAAGATTTCTACTCAATCTTCCCTCTCTGGAATTTTCAACTCTTTATCTAGCCATCCATCACCTCTTATTTTGACTTCCATCTCAAATCAGTTTTGGTTCCCTAATCCGCCAGTAAAGGTGTTTTGTTGTTGATTTTCTAAATTCCTTTGGAAGCTCATCTATGGCCTACTCTCTCTGCCTTTCCTTCTTCCTAGAAGACTTCTAACCCTCCTGCTATTCCTCTCTGACATATTCTCAGTCTGGAGAACATGTATTTTACCTTCAATCTATGTCTTAGATGCTGCTTCTTTGGGGAAGCCTTCTCTGAACCTCTTGTACTGTAAGAGCCTATTAGCTTTATCTCATACAGTCCTCCAAATGAGCTTCATTTCCCCTTGACCACTACTTACTTAGTAACCATATGTTCACCATTTCATTTTCTGGAGGGTTGCCTGAGAGCAATGCCAACTGAAGGAACTGCAGAATCCCAGCACCTGCCACTATGTATAGCTAGCTATAGTAGTTCCTAAATACTTGTTGAATGAATGAGATAGGACATTGGGAATCTGATGAAATGATTTTAATGTTTCTCAGGAAAAGCTTAATTCCTCTAACTCCCTCGTGTCTGTATCACTGCCTATAATCTTCATCAATGCTATTGTCCTTCTGGTTTTAATAAAGCCACATTTAATATTTGCTGAGTGCTTAGTAAGTGCCAATCACTGTGACAAGTATTCTTTATGCAATATTACATCACCTTTGCAATTATCTCTTGAGATAGGCCCATGTGTTTTCCAATCTTAGGGATGAAGATCTGGATTATTAAGTTGCCTGCTGAGATCAAGGACTCACATGCAATACTGAGGACAGGAACCAAAGTCATTCTGTCTGCAACCCCAAGACTATATTAATAGGGTCTCCAAGAGTGTGTTTAAGTTTGTTGAAAAGAACTTTTAAAGTGGTATCTTTTCCATTTCTAGCAAAGGTTGATTAGCTAAAAATCTACATAACATTTACATTCCATTCTTGTGTTGCCTTTAAGATCTTGAACTCTGATATTTTGTAATGACTTCCTCTTTCCATTGCACACACTCGTATCAGCCTTGTAGTTAAGTTGTGACGACTAATAAGATCCTACTACATGTGAATGACAATTTGTTCACAGGGTACATCTGAGGATGACTCTATGCTCATCGATCTCTTCTTCCGGGGCACAAAAATGTCTCGATTTTTCACCTTCATTTGTGGTTGACTCAATCCATGTGACTGGATTTTGGTTAATGATATGTGGATTCAATGGAATGCCACTCTCAGGATCAGTCTCTAAAATCTCTCTATTTTGTTTGTCTATTGCAGCATAAAAATTATCTTAAAACTTAATGGTTTTTGAAAAAATATCATCTCAAATTCTTTGTTAGTGAGGAATCTCTTAGCTGGGTGGTACTTGTTCAAGGCCTCTCATGAAGCTGTAATCAAGATGTTAGCAGGACTGTAGTTATTGGAAGGTTTGTCTAGGGCGGAAGAATTCAGTTCCAGGACTGTCTACTTACATGGCTGTTCTTAGGATCTTCAGTTCTTCATTGTTCACTGGTAGGTCCATTATCACAAGACCCTATCCATAAATCTGCTTGAATATTCACACACAAAGCTGGCTACATAATTTGTGAAACTCAGTGCAACATGAAAATGTGAGACCTCTCGATGAAAAATTATTAAAGATTCTAATATGGCAACCCCTGTGTATTCAAACAAGCATGAATGACTATGAAAGCGAATGTGAAGTCGCTCAGTCATGTCTGACTCTTTTCGACCCCATGGACTACAGCCTACCAGCCTCCTCTGTCGATGAGATTTTCCAGGCAAGGGTACTGGAGTGGGTTGCCATTTCCTTCTCCAGAGGATCTTCAATCCGACACAGGGACTGAACCCACGTCTCCCACATTGTAGGCAGATGCTTTACCATCTGAGCCACCAGGAAAGTCCCTGGTCTCTTCTAAGTGTGTGGCCTGTGAGAATACTCAGGACATATACTTGCAAAGCTAGCCTTGTCCTCAGAACCTGGCATCTGGATTTTCCCAAAGAATGTTGTCCAAGAAGGAAGGAGAAAAATCGAGGAGGAAACTGAATGTATTTTATGACATGGTTTCAAAATTTACTCACCATCCTGTCCCATTCAGTTAGTTAAAAACAAGTCACCAATTCTGGTCTACACTCAAGGGAAAGAGAATTAACCTCTATACTTTGAGATTAGGATTGTGAAATAATTTGTGGACATATTTTAAAAACACTACATAGTCTCTACATTTGATTTGCTTTTTCTTCTTCCTGGTTAAATACAGGCAGGTAGCAGCAGCAGCAGCAGAGGAAAACCAGTGGAGAACCTCAAGAAGACCCTGCTGCTGCTGCTGCTGCTAAGTTGCTTCAGTCATGTCCGACTCTGTGTGACCCGATAGACAGAAGCCCACCAGGCTTCCCCATCCCTGGGATTTTCCAGGCAAGAAAACTGGAGTGGGTTGCCATTTTCTTCTCCAATGCGTGAAAGTGAAAAGTGAAAGTGAAGTCGCTCAGTCTTGCCCGACTCGTAGCGACCCCATGAACAGCAGCCTACCAGGCTCCTCCATCTATGGGATTTTCCAGGCAAGAGTACTGGAGTGGGTTGCCATTGACTTCTCCACAAGAAAACCCAAGAGAGCGTCAAACCAGAGGATAGAAAATTCTACATCCTTGAGTCACTATTTAGAAAATGGTTATTCTAGGAGAGCAACCCAATCCTACTTTAGACCGTGATGTAAAGTAGAAATCAACCTTTGTGTTAAGTCACTGAAATTTTAGGGTGGTTATGACATTAATCACCCCTTCTAATTCATAGGCCTAATCATAACTTACTAACACAGTTTCAAAAAAGAGCAGTCTCTAGATGCACTCTGTACAAAAAAAGTTCTATGCCCAAGTGTGTCAAAAAAGAAAAAATCCTAGATACTATATTTCTCTTTCAAAGACCCACAGTCTGTATTACAAATTACAGCTCTATGAATTCCCACAGTGGAAAATCTGTTTAACTCAGTTGAACTCAATATTTGCCAAATGTCTATGACTATACTAACAGGTGGGCATGGTAAAGAATCCATCTGCATTGCGGGAGACCTGGGTTCGGAAGATCCCCTGGAGGAGGGTATGGCAACCCACTCCAGTATTCTTGCCTGGAGACTCCCCATGGACAGAGGAGCCTGGCAGGCTACAGTCCATGGGGTCACAAAGAGTCAGACACAAGTGAGTGACTAAGCACAACACAGCGTACTAACGGGTAAACAGGACTGATATTCAGATGAAAACAATTAAATTGGTTGTTTAGAATGTTGAAATGCTTCTTCCGTTTTGGTTGGTAAATACCCTTGCCCAAGCCTTCCAAATGTGCCTGTCCCCACTGTCCTGCCCCAGGATCCTAAGAGAATACTTTTGGTGAGTTGCTCTGGTTCCCAGCAGTGAAAGTGATAACCCATGAACCCAACGTAACTTCTGTCAGATGGCCTCATTCACCAGATGTAACCCTTTGTTCTAAACAGCCTCCAACTCTGTTGGGGGTAAGAGACAAATGTTCAGTACCTTTTTTGTCCCCTGTAAAATATCACTACAGGTCAATATTTTCTCACATAATCTTTTTTGTATGTGGCAATTTTAGGAAATTGCATTTCTAACATATTGCCTACTAGTGGTTAAACATTTTTACTTTCACTTCTTCATGGACTACCAGTCTCTTAATTACTGTTGCAAGGGAAACATTTTTACAAATTTTGACTTTCTGCCTTACCAATGTAGAGTCAAGGTAAAATAAACCTATTATTTACTTTTATTGTTTAGACTGATTTGAATTGTCTTATAGTAAGATAATCTTTACTGTGTATTGGAATTTTTAGCCTATAACACAGGATGCATGCAAATTGACATTTACAATTTTTAATTGAAGAGTGCTCACTCTTCTATAATTCTCCTTTTCCTTATTGATTCATCCACATCTTCATGAAAGATTCAGTGAATACTTATACATGCAAAGAACTCCAGTAGGTGCCATGAATGGTAAGCTATGTTAGTCATAGATCATGTTCTTTAGGTCAAGTGGGGTTCTCCATCTTTTCCAAGGTCACATGCATGGATTGCTAGGTCCTCTGAGACTTATAGAACTTGTGTAGCCCAGACATACTTTTTCCAAAAAATCAACTCTTCTAAAAGTATGTTCTTCTTTCTTGTATATTTAGTCATTGTCTTAATCCCTTCAACTTTCATATTTATGGGAACTGAATGAAAGAAGACTAAATTATCTTCTTATATATATCATCAAGTTTTTGTCATCATACTTTCTCAAGCAACAATAAAAACATATCTTTTGAAAATGTTAGTAAATTGAACAAATATTTGCTTATTATGATGTGGTAGACATTGTAATTTAATATTATATGGCAGGCACCATTATTACTACCACTTATAAATGTATGACTGAACCTCAGCCTAGAGGATAATTCATCATTTTAAAACAACTATTGTAGCATATAAAACTTTGCCAATAAATATATCATTAAGGCTTTAGAGTGAAAATGTCTATAATTTATAGAAGTACTATTAGCCCTAAGGAGGGTCTTAAAGAAGACATATTCTTTCTCCTACCAGATTATTAATTTTGAAAAATAGAAATAAAGATGTGAGAGGGTATGAGAAGACAGAGAATGAGCAAGAGTGAATGTATCCCTTATTTTAATATCAGACAAAGTAGACTTAAGTTTAGAAATATAACTAAGGATAAAAAAGAATATTACATACTTATAAAGGGGTCAATTTATGTAGAAGACAAAACAATCTATATGAAAATATATTCAATACCAGAGCTTTACAATGTGTAAAACAAAATATGCCTATTTGAAAATTCTAAAATATTTTTAAACCAAATAACACAATGCTAAATAATGAATGAGTCAAAGAAATAATCACAATGGAAATTTTTAAGTATTTTGAATTGGATAAAATTAAAACATAGCATTTAAAAATTTGTAGAATATATTTTAAGTAGTATGGTGTTCAATCTTTATGTTAAAAAAGGAAGTATAAAATCAATAATCTAAGTTTCCACCTTTTGAAGCCAGAAAAAGAAGAGCAAATTAAACACTAAGGAAGCAGTAAGAAAGAAATAATAAAAAGCAAAAATCAATATAATAGAAATTAGAAAAACAATTTTAAAAAAATCAATGAAACTTAAACCTGGATTCTGGAGAGATCAATAGCCAGAAAGATTAGGAAAAAAAAATAGAGAATAAAAAGGTTAGCAATATCATTATGGAAAAAAGTACCTCACAGTAAATTCTACAGACAATAAAGAAAAAAGGAGTATTTTGAACAAATTATGACAAAAATTTCACTAAATTGGCAACTGGAAGAATTCTTTAAAAAACAAAAATTACCAAAGTCCACCAAAAAAGAAATAACCTTGTAGAGCTATAGTTATTTGAGATACTGAATTTGTAGTTAAAAGTTTTGTCTCTGCCCCTACTCCCACACACAAATTCCTGCTTGGGTGACTCCAAAAATGAATACTATCAAACATTTAAATAAGAAACAAAACTGTGTGCATGTGTGCTAAGTCGCTTCAGTCTTGTCTGACTTTTCGCAACCCCATGGATTGTAGCCGGCCAGGTTCCTCTGTCCGTAGGAATTCCCAGGCAGGAAAACTGGAGTGGGCTGCTATGCCCTCCTCCAAGGGATCTTCCAGACCCAGGGGTTGAACCCACATCTGTTACATTTCCCGAATTGACAGGCGAGTTTGCCACAATACCAATTCCATACAAACTATCCCAGAATATGAAGAACAGAATGACATTTTCTCACACAATAAAGGCCAGTTTTGAGAAGTCTATAACTACCAGCATTGTTAATTGAGCAAGGACTGAATTTCCTGCACCACCACTCCTCCAAGATTTGGAACAAGGAAAGCATATATGTCCTTTCCCACCATTCTCTTTAAAATAAAAAAGTTAAAAAGGAATAGAGATTCAAAGGAAAATATAGATTTATCTGCAAATTATTTGATCGTCAAACAGCTACTGGAACAAATAAATGAGTTTAATGAGTTTGCAAAGTACAAAGTGAATATGCAAAAATCAATTTTATGTCTATATCCTGGCAATAAGCATTTGGAAAAGACATTTTAAAATACTGTTTATAATATTATCAATGGATATGAAGTATTTGGAAATAGATGCCATAAAATACTTATGGGGCTAAAATCTATAAAATGTTGCTGATAGAAATGGTGGAAGGGCTAAATGAATTGTCATGCTATTATGAATTGAAAGAGTATAGTGTTAAGATGGCAAATTTCCCCAAATTGAGCCATATCTTTTGCACAATCCAAATCAAATTTTCACCAGAGTGTGTATGTTTGTGTATATTTATATGTGTGTGTTTTATAGAAATTGATAAGCTGAGTCTAAAATTCGTATGAAATTGCAAAGAATTTAGAATAGGCAAAATAATACAAAACAAAATTTTCATATTCACACTATCTGACTTGATACAATGAGATAATACTAAAAAAGTTGTGGTAATGGCATAAGGAGAAACATAGATTACTCGAACAGAATAGAATGCCCTTAAATAAACCATACAATGTGCTCAATTGATGTATTACAATCATACCAAGGTAATTAAACTGAGATAGAGACTCTTTTAAAAAATGGTGTGGGACATTCATGTACATAAACCAAAAGACAAATAAACTCAAGTAACTCTATGACTTTCACACAACAGTGTTATTCTTTAAAAATGTCATCCTAACTGAAAGAAATCATACTGTATGATTCCATGTATAAGATATTCCAGAAATGGCAAAAGTCATAAGAATGAAAGTCAGATCAGTGCTTGTCCAGAGCTAGGGGGTGAGGGCAGAGGATTTACAACAAAGAAGCATTGGGCACTTTTAACTTTATATAACTTTACATCTCACTCCAGCTATATAGAGAAATACAAAAATAGACAAAGATTTAATCTTTATTGTCTCTTCCTCTAGCTTGACTTGGCAATGGGTGAGATAATTAAGATAAAATCAGTAACATTTTGAACTGAGTCCAGTCCTTACAATATTGACCTGCCTTACTCATATCTAAACCATTCCTCTAGAACAATGGTATCTGTCAACAGTTGTTAACAGTTGAGATAAGCCAAAAATCTTTAGTCATTTAACCCTGACATTTAGTCTTTAGTCATTTGACTTTTCATTTGATAAACCTTGAACTTCTATCATGAGCCAGGTATCTTTTAAATATAAGAGATGAGTGGTCAAAACAAAGAGATGACTTCCCGTTGGAGCTCATGTTCTATTGTAAATATATATAAAAGGTAAATATAATGTGCAATTTCTAGATGTTAATAAGCATTATGGATAAATGAAGAGGGGAGTGGTGGCTAGGGTATATGAGGTGTTGCATTTTTTCATAGAGTGACAGAGAAGGCTCCTACAGAGAAGGTGACATTTGACTAAAGCCCGAAATAATATGATAGGGACTTGGTCATGTCAATATCCAGAAAAAGCTCTTTCTAGAGAGAGAAAGTTAAAAAAAACAAAACAAAACAAAACAAAAAACTCTGAAGAAAGAGACCTAGGCTGTTAGAAGAAAAGGGATAGAACTGTTGGAACTGGAGCCAATAACATACTTACGCAGAGTGGTAACAAGGACTCAGAATATATAGCCTTGTAGCCACTGGAAAGCCTTGATTTTTGCCCTGAACACCATGGAGCGATTTGGAGATCTTTGAACAAAGGGATGTCATAACTCGCTTGCATTTAAAAAGAATCACTCTGCCTGCTGGGTTGACATTAGACTGAAAGGAAGCAAGGGTGAAAGTAGGGAAAATGATCAAGAAGCCATTGCAATAAGCCTGGAAAGAAATGATAATAACTTGGATAAGTGTAGTAGCACTGGATGGGATGCTAAAGTGGTATATTTAAATGGTATAGGTGACAGGATTTACAATCAAATCTAGCATGTAAAAGAGAATAGTTTCTAGGAAAGAATTCCTGCAATTTAGATCTGAGCGACTGGGAGGCTGGGGTTTCCCAGGTGGCGTAGGGTAAAGAATCCACCTGCTAGTGCAGGAGATGTAAGAGACCTGAGTTTGATCCCTGGGTCAGGAAGATTCCCTAGAGAAGGAAATGACAATGTGCTCCAGTATTCTTGCCTGGAAAATTCCATGGACAGAGGGTACTGGGTCTATGGGTCACAGAGATTCGGACATGATTGAGGAAATACACACACACACACACACACACACACACACACACGGTAATGGGACACATTGAGGTTCCATTAAAAGCAATAAGTATGATATTAAAGAGTAATGTTATCAGATTTACACTTTTGGGAGATTATTATGGAGATGGACTGGAGGCAGGGTTGGATACAACTGAGTGACTGAGTACGTGCGCGCACACGCACACACACACACACACACACACACAACTGGGAAGCCAGAGAAGCTTGTTTGACATGTTGAATGTATAAGGTGGTACATGGTAGATAAGAAGCTCAGTTTTAAGCAAGTAAAATTTGAGATGACTATTAGACATCCAGATGGAGACAGTAGTTAGCCAATTGAATATTCAAATCTGCAGCTCAGGAAAGAAGCGTGGCTGGAGATTGAGATTTGAGAGTCACTAGCAAATAGACAGTATTTAAAGCCATGGGAGTTGAAATGAGTGAAAAAGAATGAGGGGTTAAGTGTGGATAGATAAGAGAAGCTGTTTGAGGACTGTATCCTGAGACACACACACCCCCCAACAAAGATGGGGGTTGGGGAGATGAGGAAAATCCACAAAGGAAACCAAGAAAGGGAAAGGCAAAGGAAAAGCAGGGTGAATGTGGTGTCTTAGTTAAAGAACTGCAAGTCTGAAAAATGTACAGCTGTACACGGATCCAGGAAAGTGGATCCAAAGTGATTCCTGTAGTAATGTCGCTCCCACTACTTGCATCCAGGTATGCTCTTTTTTTCTTTTCTTTCTCTGAGTAGGAAAAAAAAAAAAGATAGAACCTCAAAGCTAGCAGGCTAGAATTGTGCAGAAGCAGCCTGTCTTGTCCATACCATTGTCTAGACCAGATGATCATTACTGGCAGATAATTGCTAATAACTGAAAAGAAAGAAAGAAGGTGAAGTCGCTCAGTCATGTCCGACTCTTTGCAACCCCATGGACTGTAGCCCACCAGGGTCCTCCCTCCATGGGATTCTCCAGGCAAGAGTACTAGAGTGGGTTGCCATTTCCTTCTCCAGGGGATCTTCCCAATGCAGGGATCGAACCTGGGTCTCCTGCATTCCAGGCAGATGCTTTAACTTCTGAGCCACCAGGGAAGCCCTAACTGAAGCAGCAAGTAAAACAAAAGAAGGAAGCAACCAAATCACACTGACAGTCTCAGTTACTTTCCCCCTTATTCCACTCTACGTGTGTGTGTTAGCCTCTCAGTTGTGTCTCAGACTCTGTGACAACTTAGACTGTAGCCCACCAGGCTCCTCTGTCCATGGAGCTCTCCAGGCAAGAGTACCGCAGTGGGTAGCCATTTCCTTCTCCAGGGGATCTTCCTAACTCAGAGATGGAACCCAGGTCTCCTGCCTTGCAGGTAGATTCTTTCCCATCTGAGCCACCAGGGGAACCGATTTCACCCTATACTCCATCTTTTTCAAATATTGGTGGCAATATCAAAATCTAGATATATCCATGCAATCAATCATATTCACGAGGAAGCTGTTCTACATGCTGAATTAGGGAAAACGCTGAGCTTCTCAGGTAAAAATTGTTAGAGATACCTCACTGGCCACATCTGTTTTTGTTTTCCAGTCAGAGCCACATGTATAACTTCTCAAGATACGTTCGTAGAATACTTCTTAGTGTAACAGTGATATCAGTAATAAGCTCTGTACTTTAATAGGTTTTTCAAACAGCAAAGGGCAAAGAGACTATAGATTCAATTTTGTGGTTCTGTAATGAAATTTGGGCCCTGTGCATTTCATAGCAAGTGCTTTTCTATGGTGACTGGCTCATAACTAAAGCCAATGTTAACCCACATATTAATCCACAGCTGATGGGTAACTAGTAATATGCAGTCTCAGCAATATTAGTCAACTTGTTGGTTGGTGTAAGCCACAGGAGCCAAAGGAACCACTTTCCCCAGGTACATTTTAACTTAGCTTCTATGTAGTTTTTCATAATATATTACTGAACACATTACTTAATATAATTAGCTTATACTTATTCAAAACACAGATTAATCTAATATATATTTGCTCTAACTGCATAAACCATATTAGCCAAGGATATTACAGTAATTTAATATTAGGATAGAAATTCTTATTGTATGGCATTCTTATTATATGACATTTGTTATTTCTGTCATTGTTCTAAAACTTAATAAAACCCTAGTTTTTAAAAGTGTACAGTGTGTTAATGAAATTACCTTCAAAGGGGAAATAAATGGTTTTGTTTAATGTTGCTTGGTTTCCTCACTTACAATAATCAAATATATATGTGATAATTTTCTTATTTAAATGTAATTTTCGAAAACTGTGTTAAAGATTTTAACAGTATTTGCTGCCGCTTGGGTTTTGTTGTTGCTGCTGTTTTGCTGGAATGCCTCCATCTGGGTTGCTCTGCAGTGTTGTTATGCCTGATGGAATGAAGGCATAACTCATGACTTTGGAGGTGGTCAGCCTTCAGCTTATATGCCTGCTCTGTCACTTCATTGGTAAAGTTAACTTAGTCTCATATGTTTAAAGGAGGTGAAAATATATATCACCCCACTAAAATATACAAACACATACACAGATACATATATATGATCTTTAAGAGCGTGGCACATAAGCTGATTTAAGCCTTTCTTGTCTTCATAGCTTCCTGCCTGCTTTCTATGTCAGACTTTATTTCTCTGCCTTCAGTATATTGGTTTCCACTCATCGGTCTATCTGAATTGGTTGTCTGTCCACCTCTTCTTGCTACTATCCTTCCTTTTGTCTAGCCAGCCATTAGTGTGCCTATTGATTCATTTTCCCTCACATCTTCTCAACCCATTTGTCTATCTGTCCATGGAATCATTTATCCATTCACTTTTCTGTTTGTGGGCTTCCCTGGTGGCTCAGAGGTTAAAGCGTCTGCCTCCAATGCGGGAGACCTGGGTTCAATCCCTGGGTCGGGAAGATCCCCTGGAGAAGGAAATGGCAACCCACTCCAGCATTCTGGCCTGGAGAATCCCATGGATGGAGGAGCCTGGTGGGCTACAGACCACGGGGTCGCAAAGAGTCGGACACGACCGAGTGACTTCACCTTCACCTTTCTGTTTGTATCTATACCTATTTATTTCGACTGTATCCATGATATTACAAAAACAGGCTTTTTGTGTCACCTATTAAAACATCTTGAACACGTAAAATCCAACATACGTGGATGTAGAAAAGGCATTAATTTTTTTTCTAGTTCAAATTTGTCTGTTTCTCAAGTTTTTCGCAGATTGTGAAAGTAAAGTAAACTGACATCATTAGTCTAGTAAGCAGCATAGGTAAACTAGTATCAGGGATTCTCAGCTCTCTTTAAATTGCTTTCCTTACGTAAAGTTTTCACACAATAGTTTGTGTAACTTGAACTTTCATTAATTTTTCCTAATTATTTTGAAATAGATTAGCTTTGGCTGCAAATTCTATAATTTAATGTAAAATATATAACTTATAAATAAAATATTAATAATGCATGTGGAAAATGTGTTTATAGATTTAGCTGTGCACGCTCAAATTTCTATAATAAGCTTTTTTATTGAGCTATAGTTGAAGTACAATATTCTATAGTTACAGATGTATAATAGAGTGATTCACAATTTTTAAAGGTGAATTTTATATTCCCTTTATAGTTCTTATAAAATATTGGCTATATTCCCTGGATTGTACTATGTATTCTTATGGTCTGTTTTTTCTCCACATAGTAGTTTGTACCTCTTAGTCTCCTACCCTTGTCCCTCCCTCCTTTCGTCTTCCCACTAGTAACCAATCACCAGCTTGTTCTCTGTATCAATGAATCTATTTCTTTTTTGCCATATTCACTAGTATGTTTTAATTTTTAGATTCCGCATATACTGTATTTGTCATTTTCTGTCTGGCTTATTTCACATAATACCCTCCAGATCTATCCATGTTGTGGCAAACGGCAAAATTTCATTCTTTCTGATAACTGAGTTGTGTTCCATTATATATATATGTGTGTATACATATATATATATATATAGACACACACACACCACTCACATCTTCTTTATCCATTTGTCTGTTGATGGACATTTATGTGGCTTCTATATCTTGGCAATTGTATATAATGCCTCTATGAACATTGGGGTGCATGTATCTTTTGAAATTAGTTTTTTTTTGATAAATAATCAGAAGTGGAATTGCTGGATCATTAATAGTGTTATTTTCAAATTTCTATAATGAACTTATGTTTCAGGATGCAGTGAGAAATAAATAAGTCAATTAGCTTATTAAGGAATACAAAAGTTCACACATAACAAAATGTCCTGAGATAGAGCAGTTCTAGGGTTACTTAATTTGGCAGTTCAGTGACATCTGTAGAAACTTGAGTTCTTCCTTCTCTCCACCTTGCCACCTTTACTACATCAGTTTAACTCTGCCAGTGGTTGCAAAAGAATGCCACAATTCCAGGATCACAGAAGACAAGTTCCAGAAGGAGAGTAACTTTTCTTCCTGTATGTCTCTTTCAAAGAATACAGAAAGTCAAGCTAGAGGGTCTCCCAACAGGTCTTCTCACATATCTCACTGAACATACCTGAGCTATGGGCCCAATTATAAATAGATTATTGGACCACATGGAAATATACATTCAGCTGAGTCCATTGAATTAGTTGTGGGAAATAGAGTTCTGAATGGAATCAGTAAGAGTTCTGCTCTAAAAGGGGAAGAAAGCAGACAGCTTGGGGACCAACTAACATTGCAATAGCATGGAAGCAACATCAATTGCTGAGATGCTTTACTCCTTTTTGTATTCTATTCCATTGGCAGAGTAAATCACATAGTGGTAGTTTTCAGCTGATTTTGTAATAATATTTTTCATTGCTTCTGAATATTACTTAAAACAACTTTGGATCTGTTATGGACCATTTTTAAATTTCAAAATAATGTGCTAGATTTTTCACCTAAGGTAAATCCATTTCCTTTCTTAGTATTCATACCGACATAAATTTTTAATATTTTCTCTACTTTGTGTGGTGTTTAAATCAGCTATTTAATTGTTTTGTGCTTTATCTCTCAAAAGTAGAAAGGCTAGATATAATTATTAGTGATCATGCTATACAGGATTTAAAAATATATAAATTTCTTAAGAATATCACACATGAATGATACCATAAAGATGAAGGCTACAGATGATCAGCTATAAAATAAAATGGAATATATGGATTTTAAAGATTATATGTTTGCTATGATTGGTTTGGGTAGGGTGGCAGAAGGAATAACAGTAAAATAGAATGGTTTTCTATTCATTTTCAGTTATTCCATATAGATTGCTCTCTACTCAATATGTTCTTGGCATTGGTCCTGTCTGAATCTTCCAGGTGAAATATTTTTATTTTCTAAGGTTCACACAGCTATCTAACTTCATTAACTTTATTAAAGTACAAAATTTGTCTTTCCTTGTATATAAATGATTTTCAAGTAAATTCCCTGAAGTGTATATAGTTTAACAACACAAAACCTGCTGAACTAGATTATAAAAAATTATTTGATGAAGAAGGTGACCTAAAATTTATTGAGAACCTACCCCATTTCAGCGGAGAAGACAATGGCAACACAGTACTCTTGCCTGGAAAATCCCATGGATGGAGGAGCCTGGTGGGCTGCAGTCCGTGGGGTCACCAAGAGTCAGACACGACTGAGCAACTTCACTTTCACTTTTCACTTTCATGCATTGGAGAAGGAAATGGCAACTCACTCAGGTATTCTTGCCAGGAGAATCTCAGGGACAGGGGAGCCTGGTGGGCTGCCGTCTATGGGGTTGCACAGAGTCGGAAACGACTGAAGCAACTTAGCAGCAGCAGCAGCAGCAGCACCATGGACCTAACATTCTAGACTCCTAAGGAATATTGTTTTTTACAGCATCAGACTTTACTTTCACCATGAGACACATCCACAACTGAGTATCGTTTCCACTTTGGCTCAGCCTCTTCATTCTTTCTGGAGCTATTTCTTTGCTCTTCCCCAGCAGTGTATTGGACATCTTCTGACCTGAGGGGCTCAACCTCTGGTGTCATATCTTTTTGCCTTTTCATACTGCTTATGGGGTTCTTGTGGCAAGAATTGTGGAGCAGCTTGCCATTCCCTCCTCCAATGGACCACGTTCTGTCAGAACTATCCACTACGACTTGTCTATTTCAGGTTGTCCTGCACAGCCTGGCTCATAGTTTCATTGAGTTATGCAAGCCCCTTCACTAGACAAGGCTGTGATCCATGAAGGGGGTATACATAATAGCTGTTAAAAGAAGATAGGCGAAAAGCAAAGGAGAAAAAAAAAGATATAAGCATTGAATGCAGAGTTCCAAAGAACAGCAAGAAGAGATAAGAAAGCCTTCTTCAGCGATCAATGCAAATAGAGGAAAACAACAGAATGGGAAAGACTAGAGATCTCTTCAAGAAAATTAGAGATACCAAGGGAATATTTTATGCAAAGATGGGCTCAATAAAGGACAGAAATGGCATGGACTTAACAGAAGCAGAAGATATTAAGAAGAGGTGGCAAGAATACACAGAAGAACTGTACAAAAAAGATCTTCACGACCCAGATAATCACTATGATGTGATCACTAACCTAGAGCCAGACATCTTGGAATGTGAAGTCAAGTGGGCCTTAGAAAGCATCAATATGAACAAAGCAAGTGGAGCTGATGGAATCCCAGCTGAGCTGTTTCAAATCCTGAAAGATAATGCTGTGAAAGTGCTCACTCCATATGCCAGAAAGTTTGGAAAACTCAGCAGTGGCCACAGGACTGGAAAAGGTCAGTTTTCATTCCAATCCCAAAGAAAGGCAATGCCAAAGAATGCTCAAACTACCTCACAATTGCACTCATCTCACATGCTAGTAAAGTAACCCTCAAAATTCTTCAAGCCAGGCATTAGCATTACGTGAACCGTGAACTTCCAGATGTTTAATCTGGTTTTAGAAAAGGCAGAGGAACCAGAGATCAAATTGCCCACATCCGCTGGATCATGTACAAAGCAAGAGAGTTCCAGAAAAACATCTCCTTCTGCTTTATTGATTATGCCAAAGCCTAGGACTGTGTGGATCACAATCAACTGTGGAAAATTCTGAAAGAGATGGGAATACCAGACCACCTGAACTGCCTCTTGAGAAATCTGCATGCAGGTCAGGAAGAAACAGTTAGAACTGGACATGGAGCAACAGACTGGTTCCAAATAGGAAAAGGAGTACGTCAAGGCTGTATATTGTCACCCTGCTTATTTAACTTTTATGCAGAGTACATCATGAGAAACGCTGGGCTGGAAGAAGCACAAGCTGGAATCAAGATTGCCGGGAGAAATATCAATAACCTCAGATATGCAGATAACACCACCCTTATGGCAGAAAGTGAAGAGAAACTAAAAAGCCTCTTGACAAAAGTGAAAGAGGAGAGTGAAAAAGTTGGCTTAAAGCTCAACATTCAGAAAACGAAGATCATGGCATCCAGTCCCATCATTCATGGGAAATAGATGGGGAAACAGTAGAAACAGTGTCAGACTTTATTTTGGGGGGCTCCAAAATCACTGCAGATGGTGATTGCAGCCATGAAATTAAAAGACGCTTACTCCTTGGAAGAAAAGTGATGACCAACCTAGATAGTGTATTCAAAAGCAGAGACATTACTTTGCCAACAAAGGTCTGTCTAGTCAAGGCTATGTTTTTTCCTGTGGTCATGTATGGATGTGAGAGTTGGACTGTGAAGAAGGCTGAGCACCAAAGAATTGATGCTTTTGAACTGTGGTGTTGGAGAAGACTCTTGAGAGTCCCTTGGACTGCAAGGAGATCCAACAAGTCCATTCTGAAGGAGATCAACCCTGGGATTTCTTTGGAAGGAATGATGCTAAACTTGAAGCTCCAGTACTTTGGCCACCTCATGTGAAGAGTTGACTCATTGGAAAAGACTCTGATGCTGGGAGGGATTGGGGGCAGGAAGAGAAGGGGACGACTGAGGATGAGATGGCTGGATGGCATCACTGAGTTGATGGACGTGAGTCTGAGTGAACTCCAGAGATGGTGATGGACAGGGAGGCCTGGTGTGCTGCGATTCATGGGGTCACAAAGAGTTGGACACGACTGAGTGATTGAATTGAATTGACCTGAAGAGAACATTGCATCTTGTTCTACTAGAGAAATTGCTCATTTTGATTCAGCACATTTTGATTCAGTCCAGCAGGGCTTGCAGACCATGTCACACTAACACTAAAGAGCTGTTATGCAGATATTTTACTTTGACTTCAGTCTGCAGTCATTGTGAGTCTACTTGGTGAGTGGAATGCCAAAGGGAGAAGAAATACTTGCTAATGAAGTGCAGTTTCAGAAAAAAATGTATTATGGAATATGGAAATTTAAAAAAAAGTCTCACAACCCATGAGCTCTAGTTTTGAAATAAGGCTTCATCTCATACCAGCAGTGTGACTTGGGGGAAAGATATATTGACAATAATGGAATTTATTGAGCATTTTTAGATAGGTCTTGTGCTAAAGGATTTACATGTCTTATTTGAATGACTTCACTTGCTAAAATCAGCATCCTTATTGTTAAAATCATTTCTATAAGAATTTAAATTAGAAAGTGCTAGATACAGTGTCTGAAATGGGGTGCTGCTGCTGCTGCTAAGCCACTTCAGTCGTGTCCAGTGCTGTGCGACCCAATAGATGGCAGCCCACCAGACTCCCCCGTCCCTGGGATTCTCCAGGCAAGCATACTTGAGTGAGTTGCCATTTCCTTTTGCAATGCATGAAAGCGAAAAATGAAAGTAAAGTCTCTCAGTCATGCCCGACTCTTAGCGACCCCATGGACTGCAGCCTACCAGGCTCCTCCGTCCATGGGATTTCCCAGGCAAGAGTACTGGACTGAGGTGCCATTGCCTTCTTCAAAAGGAAGGAGAGATAATATCTATTTGAGATAGAGGAGGGTTATGAAAGTCTTTAAGAGGAAAAGACTCTTCTCATGAGAGTTTCCAATGTAGTTAGTCCAACAAAGACTTTGGTGGAAGAGAAACAAAACAAACAGTACCTAGGACATTTCAATCTATCAGTTCAGTCACTCAGGCGTGTCCGACTCTTTGCGACCCCATGAATCACAAATTCTTATAGAAATGATTTTAACAATAAGGATGCTGATTTTAGCAAGTGAAGTCATTCAAATAAGACATGTAAATCCTTTAGCACAAGACCTATCTAAAAATGCTCAATAAATTCCATTATTGTCAATATATCTTTCCCCCAAGTCACACTGCTGGTATGAGATGAAGCCTTATTTCAAAACTAGAGCTTATGGGTTGTGAGACTTTTTTTTAAATTTCCATATTCCATAATACATTTTTTTCTGAAACTGCACTTCATTAGCAAGTATTTCCTCTCCCTTTGGCATTCCACTCACCAAGTAGACTCACAATGACTGCAGACTGAAGTCAAAGTAAAATATCTGCATAACAGCTCTTTAGTGTTAGTGTGACATGGTCTGCAAGCCCTGCTGGACTGAATCAAAATGTGCTGAATCAAAATGAACAATTTCTCTAATAGAACAAGACGCAATGTTCTCTTCAGGTCAATTCAATTCAATCACTCAGTCGTGTCCAACTCTTTGTGACCCCATGAATCGCAGCACGCCAGGCTTCCTTGTCCATCACCAACTCCTGGAGTATACTCAAACTCATGTCCATAGAGTCGGTGATGCCATCCAACCATCTCATCACTGTTGTCCCCTTCTCCTCCTGCCCCCAATCCCTCCCAACATCAGAGTCTTTTCCAATGAGTCAACTCTTTGCATGAGGTGGCCAAAGTACTGGAGTTTTAGCTTTAGCATCATTCCTTCCAAAGAACATCCAGGACTGGTGTCCTTCAGAATGGACTGGTTGGATCTCCTTGCAGTCCAAGGGACTCTCAAGAGTCTTCTCCAATACCACAGTTCAGAAGCATCAATTCTTCGGCACTCAGCTTTCTTCACAGTCCAACTCTCACATCCATACATGACCACAGGAAAAACCATAGTCTTGAGTAGATGGACCTTTGTTGGTAAAGTAATGTCTCTGCTTGTTAATATAATATCTAGTTTGGTCGTAACTTCCCTTCCAGGGGTATACTATTTCTTCCTGCACTTTTGAGTATTGGAGATTTCCCTGTAAATACCAACTGAATATGAGACACCTCAAAGTAATATTTCAGAGAAGGCAATGGCAACCCACTCCAGTACCCTTACCTGGAAAATTCCATGGATGGAGGAGCCTGGGAGGCTGCAGTCCATGGGGTCGCTAAGAGTCAGACATGACTGAGCGACTTCACGTTCACTTTTCACTTTCATGCATTGGAAAAGGAAATGGCAACCCACTCCAGTGTTCTTACCTGGAGAATCCCAGAGACAGCGGAGCCTGGTGGGCTGCCATCTGTGGGATCGCACAGAGTTAGACACGACTGAAGCAACAGCAGAAGCAGCAGCAGCAAAGTAATATTTAAGCCACTAAGCTGTTTTTACTATTTAGCCAAAATCTTACAAAATGGTTGGTGATTTACCTGAGCAGGTTTTGGATCATTATTCCACTGAAGTGACTTTAATGGAAATACCAAAAGACTATGTCTCATTAATTTTCTATGACTCATCATTGATGTAATATCTCTTCAGAAACAAAACTTAATATTAACAAAAAATAGCAACAACAGCATCATAATGAAAACCCTATCCTAGCTTTTCTGTTTGTTAAATCTCTAGGACACGAATTCACACCATCAGTTAATGTCTATGCATATAGAAGCTTATGGCATAAGTTTATTAAAGGAAAGTAGTAGAATCCATGCTCTCAAAGCAATTGCAATTTATTGGAAAGCAATTCAACCCAACTGATATTCAAATACCATAGACACAGTGATTGCTAACATCATGATCCAGACTTGGGAAATTTTGAATTCTTGAGGGTGACAGTGTCCTGTGTATCATACTGAGGAAAAGAGTATGGTTTCCCCAACAAGAGGGGCACCTATAATTTTGGAAAGGGTAGTCATTAATAAAAGAGGAACAGAGCCTGGTTATGTCTGAAATGTAATTTCTGTGAAGAATTTATTGGCTTTATGGGCTTTTCTCATCAATTTTGGAAATAGTCAAATGAAATGGAGGTCTTTTTATGTTTTATTTACTGCTATTTATCACTAGTTCAGTTCAGTTCAGTTCATTCTCTCAGTCATGTCCGACTCTGCAACCCCATGAACTGCAGCATGCCAGGCCTCCCTGTCCATCACCAATTCCCAGAGTTCAACAAAACCCATGTCCATTGTGTCGATAATGCCATCCAACCATCTCATCCCCTGTTGTCTCCTTCTCCTCCTGTCCTCAATCTTTCACAGCATCAGGGTCTTTTCTCCGCATCAGCTCTCCGCATCAGGTGGCCAAAGTATTGGAGTTTCAGCTTCAACATCAGTCCTTCCAAAGGATACGTAGGACTAATCTCCTTTAGGATGGACTGGTTGGATCTCCTTGCAGTCCAAGGGACTCTCAAGAGTCTTCTCCAACAGCACTGTTCAAAAGCATCAATTCTTCTGTGCTCAGGTTTCTTTAGAGTCCAACTCTCACACCTGTACATGACTACTGGAAAAACCATAGCCTTGACTTGACAGACCCCTGTTGGCAAAGTAATGTCTCTGCTTTTGAATATGCTATTTAGGTTGGTCATAACTTTCCTTCCAAGGAGTAAGCGTCTTTTAATTTCATGGCTGCAATCACCATCTACAGTGATTTTGCAGCCCCCCAAAAAATACAGTCTGACACTGTTTCCACTGTTTCCCCATCTATTTCCCATGAAGTGATGGGACCAGATGCCATGATCTTCGTTTTCTGAATGTTGAGCTTTAAGCCAACTTTTTCACTCTCCTCTTTCACTTTCATCAAGAGGCTCTTTAGTTCGTCTTCACTTTCTGCCACAAGGGTGGTGTCATCTGCATATCTGAGGTTATTGATATTTCTCCCTGCAATCTTGATTCCAGCTTGTGCTTCTTCCAGCTTAGCGTTTCTCATGATGTACTCTGCATAGAAGTTAAATAAGCAGGGTGACAATATACAGCCTTGACGTACTCCTTTTCCTATTTGGAACCAGTCTGTTCTTCCATGTCCAGTTCTGTTTCTTCCTGACCTGCATACAGATTTCTCAAGAGGCAGTTCAGGTGGTCTGGTATTCCCATCTCTTTCAGAATTTTCCAGTTTGTTGTGGTTCACACAGTCAAAGGCTTTGGCATAGTCAATAAAGCAGAAAGAGATGTTTTTCTGGAACTCTCTTGCTGTTTCAATGATCCAGCAGATGTTGGCAATTTGATCTCTTGTTCCTCTGCCTTTTCTAAAACCAGCTAACTATTTGTCAAATCTTAATAAATCAGTCTTAAAAGGAATGATGTTGATGATGACGGGATGGAACAACACAGTGAACCCTATCAGTCCACATTCACGCCTCTGCTTTTGCCTGTGTTGCACAAATGGCAACCTGTCTACAGGACCATCTAAAAGTAGCAGTTTAAACTATTGTCCTGATTTAAGTGATTTGACACCAAGATGACAACATGGGCCCAAAGAAGAAGCATATGACATTGAGGTACAAGAGGGCCGCCTAGCAACAGAAAAAGACCCTCCCTCCCTTTGCCCAATGTATGCTTGAGTGACGTTTCTCAAAATATGATCATCAGGCTTCCCTTGTCATAATAACCGGGATACTTTTTAATGAAGAATCCTCAACTTTGGCACTTGTTCGTTGAATCAGAATCTTTGATGCTGGCACTAGGAATACACACTTAACTGACAAATTTATTTTTATGCGTAGTAATGTCTGAGAAGCACCATGTTAGGGGATAATGACCTTTGAAGGGGAAAGGTGTCCCTGGTATTGCTGCTTTAATACGTGCATGCAGGGTGTTGTGTAGGCACTTGACTGGGTCACTTCCACATGATCAACACAGTGACAACCTTTGGTTTGGATTTTGGCTGCATTTAAATACTTTTCAGAGTGATATCATGCTTCTTTGCTCTCTAGCCTTAGACTTAACTAAAGCAGATCACCTTTAATTTTGGCACCATTCTTGAATCTGTACATGGCTCTGTTTTTCAGAGGTCCATGTATATTTTTTAAAAACATCCCTGATTCATAGTATCTCTGAATCACATATTTTACCTACACTATGATTCCATCTTTAACATTTTCCTCATACTCAGAATTATATGTGCACATGTATAGGATTTTGGCAATAAGGTGGAAAAAAAAATAGAATGGGAAAGACTAGAGATCTCTTCAAGAAAATTAGAGATACCAAGGGAACATTTCATGCAACTATGGGCTCAAAAAAGGACAGAATGGTATGGATCTAACAGAAGAAGAAGAAATTAAGAAGAGGTGACAAGAAAACACAGGAGAACTGTACAAAAAAAGATCTTCATGACCCAGGTAACCACGATGGTGGGATCACTCACCTAGAGCCAGACATCCTAGAATGTGAAGTCGAGTGGGACTTAGAAAGCATCACTATGAAGACAGCTAGTAGAGGTGATGGAATTTCAAATCCTGAAAGATGATGCTGTGAAAGTGCTGCACTCAATATGCCAGCAAATTTGGAAAACTCAGCAGTGGCCACAGGACTGGAAAAGGTCGGTTTTCATTCCAATACCAAAGAAAGGCAATGCCAAAGAATGCTCAAAATACCACACGATTGCACTCATCTCACACACTAGTAAAGTAATGCTCAAAATTCTCCAAGCCAGGCTTCAGCAATATGTGAACTGTGAAATTCCAGATGTTCAATCTGGTTTTAGGAAAGGCATAGGAACCAGAGATCAAATTGCCAACAATTGCTGGATCATCAAAAAAGCAAGAGAGTTCCAAAAAAATATCTATTTCTGCTTTATTGACTATGCCAAAGCTTTTGACTGTGTGGATCATAGAAAACTGTGGAAAATTCTGAAAGAGAGGGGAATACCAGATTACCTGACCTGCTTCCTTAGAAATCTGTATGCAGGTCAGGAAGCAACAGTCAGAACTAGACATGGAACAGCAGACTGGTTCCAAGTAGGAAAAGGAGTATGTCAAGGCTGTATATTGTCACCCTGCTTATTTAACTTACATGCAGAGTACATCATGAGAAACGCGGGGCTGGAAGAAGCACAAGCTGGAATCAAGATTGCCAGGAGAAATATCAATAACCTCAGATATGCAGATGACACCACCCTTATGGCAGAAAGTGAAGACAAACTAAAGAGCCTCTTGATGAAAGTGAAAGAGGAGAGTGAAAAAGTTGGCTTAAAGCTCAACGTTCAGAAAAATGAGATCATGGCATCTGGTCCCATCACTTCATGGGAAATAGATGGGGAAACAGTGTCAGACTTTATTTTTGGGGGCTCCAAAATCGCTGCAGATGGTGACTGCAGCCATGAAATTAAAAGATGCTTACTCCTTGGAAGGAAAGTTTTGATCAACCTAGACAGCATATTTAAAAACAGAGACATTACTTTGCCAACAAAGGTCTGTCTAGTCAACGCTATGATTTTTCCATTATTCATGTATGGATGTGAGAGTTGGATTATAAAGAAAGCTGAGTGCCAAGGAATTGATGCTTTTGAAGTGTGGTGTTGGAGAAGACTCTTAAGAGTCCTTTGGACTGCAAGGAGATCCAACCAGTCCATCCTAAAGCAGATCAGTCCTGAGTGTTCATTAGAAGGACTGATGTTGAAGAAGAAACTCCAATACTTTGGCCAGCTGATGTGAAGAGCTGACTCATTTGAAAAGACCCTGATGCTGGGAAAGACTGGAGGCCGTAGAAGAAGGGAACAACATAGGATTAGGTAGTTGGATGGCATCACTGAGTCAATGGACCTGAGTTTGTGTAAACTCCAGGAGTTGATGCTGGACAAGGAGGCCTGGCGTGCTGCAGTCCATGGGGTCACAGAGTCGGACATGATTGAGTGACTGAATTGAACTGATGTATAGGATGATGCCTTTCAGTTTTTGTTCAGTTTAGTTGAGCTGTCTGGTAATGAGCATTGCTCTAGGAATAGTTGATTGGTTATAATCTAGGACTTTAATTATCCTGTCCTGCCATCTGACATGAAATGGGATTTGGGAGTAATGCCATTTAGGGTTTTGCAGTGATATCTGTGTTGCCACATAGTCAGATACGACTGATGTCTTTGCTAGGTCTGCTGCCATATTTGATCATCCATAGCTGACTTCACAGGTTCATAGAAGTTTAGAGCTCTAATGAGATCTAGGAGTTCACACAGCACACAGGAATATTTACACCTGATTAAGTAGGACTAGAACCCAACTATGCAGGTTTTTAACTTGATTTCTTTTTTTAAACCCCTTAGTGCATTTGATTACAGCATGCTTCGTAAGTAGCATTGTTATATAGGTTCAAATTCCTAGGAAAATATGGAGCTAACAATCTGATTTCCAGGTCAATGATGATCTAAAACCTTAATTTTCTACAATATTTGTCAACACAAACAAACAGAAAAACTGTGACAATTCTTGAAAAGCAGTTAATAATCTGCATGTGTATCTGAAGAATAATTTCCATATGCAGTCATGTAGATTTTATCATTCCTAAATTGTTTTGATAATGCATTAGCCTTTTCATTGAAAGAATCGGTACTTGTTAAGCATACTTCTCAGAGGCCTAGTGTCAAATAGAGTAATAGATTTGTCTCATGTGATTCTGTTTTATTCCATCAGTGATTAGAACTGGGTTCAGACAGTTATTCATTTATAGAACAAACCTTCAGTACCTTCTAGGTGTCAAATATGGTACCAAATATTATGGTGAATCCAGTGAGTTGTTTTTTTTTTTTTTTTTAAGGACATGATTCTGTTGGGGAAACTAGCTCCTTCATCATTAATAGAACTTCTTGTTCTAAATGCTAAAATTCCAACAGGCAAAAATGTAAATGTCAGCTCTTTCCTTGCTCAAAAATACTTTGGATGATTTTCATAAATCTTCAATGGTTTCTTTGCAAATGTATCAGATTTTTTTTTTCCTTTTCCAAAGTGTTTTTACATTTAGTTACTTTATTTTTTCAAGCTAGTTTTCTTTATGAGGTCCTTCTTTCCCTGTGGATCACAAAATAGGCAATTTCTGCGGAGGTATGAGAATAAAGGAATCTTTAGTTATATTCAAGTAGCAAAGAGAACCTATAAAACTGATCTGAAATAATCACCCAGCCTCTGGCAGATTGTCATTCCTCTTCTCCAGTAAAAAAGAAAAAGCTTTTTATTCGTTTATTCTACAACAATCTTTAATTCTTACACTAAAGGAGTTTATGATTTACTTTGGGAGAAATGCATGCACATTTATACTCAAATATGTATGTACCTATTAATATATACTTACAAACAGGTAGGCATGTACATATACATGATTATACAACACAGAATATATTAAAATCACAGAAGGATACTGTGTTATGGATGTAAGGGGAAAAATTACTGCTTACTGGGGAGAATATGAATATCCTAAATGTTAATATCATTTTGGGGGCACTCAAACTAGTTTCAAGCTGTTAAAATTTAGCTCTGTTAAAGATGTTGATGGGGATTAGGTCCAGTAAAGGCTGTGAATTATTTCACTATTGCTTTTCTATCTACCTGAGAGACCCAGTACCTTCATGTTGCTTCCTCATTTCACTTGCAAAACCTTTTCTTGCACATCTGTTTTGTGTCAGTTGCTGCACTGGATAGGGGAGAGGCAAGATACTAATGAGAGCGATGTGGTGGCAGGGTTGGATAGTGGTACCCACAGGGGAATATGCGAACAAGAGGAGAGGTGTCTTATAGGACTGATCTTTTTTAAGCAGCACACAGTGCTGAAGACTTCTTCGGCAATCTGGTGAATTGATAACTCCGGAAATCTATGAGCCTCTTCGCTGAAGAATAGATTTAGATTTGTATAATAAAGTATGCGGGAATTTAAGGGAATCAAGAATAATAAAAAACAATTGTCAAAATATTTTTTAAAACACATTTGTGCTGCTTTATTAAAACATTAAATAACAAGATCTAGCAGCAGACTTAACTACTATAATTTTGAAGTGTAATGTGCGTAAATAATATTTAGAGATAATCTGACAAATGTGATGTGATAATACAAATAATCTGTCATTTCTTTGGTGGGAAAATTAAAGGTACTGTTGATGTAACTGTTGTTGTTACCAACGTTTGTCACTGAAGAAATGTTAAATTTCAATGAGATTTTGATGTTTAGAGAAGTTTTTTTTTTTTTTTTTTGCTTATCCAAGTTCCTAAATTTCCTGAATTCGCTCTATTCAGTAACACTTCAGGGGGCCATAGGCCCCAGGCTAACCGTGCTGCACAGAAGCTCACAGTTAGTGCAATTGGCAATGGCACCCCACTCCAGTACTCTTGCCTGGAAAATCCCATGGATGGAGGAGCCTGGTGGGCTGCAGTCCATGGGGTCGCTAAGAGTTGGACACGACTGAGCGACTTCACTTTCACTTTTCACTTTCGTGCATTGGAGAAGGAAATGGCAACTCACTCCAGTGTTCTTGCCTGGAGAATCCCAGGGATGGGGGAGCCTGGTGGGCTGCCGTCTATGGGGTCGCATAGAGTTGGACACGACTGAAGCGAGTTAGCAGCAGCAGGAAGAAAATGGAGCAAATGTTCTTTGCGCAGAGGCCGTGGGTATCTAGGAGAGTGACTTGCAATTCCTGAACATTCTGAAGGACCTTACTTCTTGCTCCCACCCTCTATATTTAACCGTCTTGTTTGCTTTCACTTAGAAGTCTGCTCTGTGTTAGACTAGGAGCAGTGACCCCTGTTAGCTACTTTATGTGTTATCAAAACTGTTGCAAATATTTTAATTCTGAACACACCTTGTCAATCTTATTGAAATACTATTTATATTTGGAAATTTCACCTGTAACGAGCCTGAGGATTAAGAATTCTCATCAGATGAACCAGGGGAAATTTTATGAACCTTCCTGAGTGATGATTAATTGTTCAATTACCTAATTCAATATTCTTGAGTTTTCCTATTGTCTTTCTTTTCAAAAACTATTTAAGTAATTCAGACTTGTTTAAAAAATATTATTCATACATAACGAAAAATGAAGCATAGTACAATATTAGTTATGTTATCTAAATGAAAATTCTTCATTATACACCCACCCCATGGAACTGCTAGTATTTTTTAGCTTTTTTTGTGTACATCTTTTCAGAGTAGATAGATTTTTTTTTGCATAAAACTTTGTTGTTTTTCAGCCAATAAGTTCTGTCCAGCTCTTTGCAACCCTACTGACTGTAGCACACAGATTTCCCTGCCCTTCACTATCTCTCAGAGTTTGTTCAAATTCGTGACAGTTTAGTCGACAATCCTATCTAACCATCTCATCTTCTGACACCCTCTTCTCTTTTTGCCTCAGTCTTTCCCAGCATCAGGATCTTTTCCAAAGAATCAGCTCCTCACATCAGGTTAACAAAATATTGGGGCTTCAGCTTCAGTATCAGTCCTTTCAATGAATATTCAGTATTCAGGGTTTAGTTCCTTTAGGATTGACTGGTTTGATCTTCTTGCTGTCCAAAGAATTCCCAAGAGTCTTCTCCAGCACCACAATTCAAAAGCATCAATTTTTCAGCGCTCAGCCTTCTTTATGGTCCAACTCTCACATGATTATTGGGAAAACCAAACTTTGACTATATGAACATTTTTCAGTAAAATGATGTCTTTGCTTTTTAATACACCATCTAAGTTTGTCATAGCTTTCCTTCCAAGGAGTAAGTATATTTTATATATTGTGTAAAATATATGATCACAGTATATAGTCTGACAATTTAATAGACTAATTGCACTGTTCATTCATTGCATCCTTAATTAGATATCTTGACATTTGCTTTCTTTTTATCTTTCAGAATAAGCATTATGAAACTTTTGATTGATTTCTGAATTGAGAGGATTTTTATATAATCATTGGTTAGTCTGAAACATTTTCACCAAGACAAAACTGAACCTGAGCCCAGGAAAAGGACTTTTGAAGATCATGTGGATTTAGAGAAGTGTTATTCAGTAGAGGGGAAAGGAGTGATAAAATACTTTATCATAAATGGATAAAATGGATAAAATGTAAGTGGTTAATTTTCAAGGAGATAAAATAAGGGAGTGAGGAGAAAGCAGCTGCTTTTCTATTTCCTCTACTGCTCTGAAATTTTGCACAGTGAAATATCAGTGGAGAAAGGAGAATAGCTTGTCATTGGTAGACAGGTCAGATTTTTATACCTCATCAACTACGATAGATTATCTCCTAGGTACCTAGGTGTTTTCCAGATTTCCTGTTTCTGACTGATGCAAGTTGGAGTTGTTCTGCCCCAGTTGAAAAGTAGCTAAAAGACAAACACACACACACACACACACACACTTACACACATACACTTTCCCCTACTTACATTTAGCGATATCTCTGTTACCAGCAACATTCAGCAAGCTATGAAGGTCAGTAAACAGCCATGCCTACTTCATTACTGCTAAACCTTTATTTCAAGTGAAGCTAAAAAATTACTTTAGAAAGCAAAAAAGCATATTTTCAAGAATAAGTGGATGACCATGGTGAAGTAAAAAGGAGCTTGAAAAATGTTTAGGGAGTAAGGTTATGCTCCCATGCCTTTGAAATTTAAACCACAGTCACTTAATAGGGGGGCACTTAGCCAAACTGATATTAGAAGTCTTTTTAAAATCATTGGTCTTAGTCAGAAAGCCACAAACATGGGGCTGTGTTTTCGTAGATCTCATTGACAGCTTTGAGCTTGGCAGCCGTGGGAAATTTGTCTTTCTTGTCACTATGTGAGTTCAATACATTCTTTGGAAAACAGAAAATGACCATCTCTTGTGGGCAGGTAATATCTGATGTACCTTTTTTTTTTTTTAACCTGCTGTTCCATTGTTTTCAATTTGCCCCTAATTATTTATATTGAAAAAAAGGCTACATTTTGACTTAACCAATTGTCTACTAAGAAACTTAATATGCAAATATATGCTAGGAGTAAAAGACAGTGAACTAAAATATAGGGTAAAAGTTATGAAATATTGAGCAAGGAAGAAAATTTGGTAAAGTTTTAGCTTGATTTTACCTTTTGTGTTGAACACAGTAGTATGTGGACCTTGTCTACTGCTGGGCGTCAGAGGAGCTGAAGGAGATGACTTAGCGCCGCTTGCTTTCCCACTGTGCTCCTTTATTATGTGCGCATCCACTGTCTTTCTTGACTCACCTGTCTGATGACTAACATTGCACTGTGACCTTCTGGAGTGAGAATGTTCTTTCCATCAATACAGCCAGCCTGGCAGTACTGTTAAAAGAAATATGAAGGTAAAACAAATTCCGAAAGTGTAATAACTTGTCTCTGAGAGTTTTACATTTAAAAGAGGCCAAAATGACTATGTTTGAGAAAGAATCATTAACTATGCCTAATACGTGTTGTGAACCATAGGCTTATGGGAAGGATGAGTATTACCTTCTTAGCCGTAGGGACTTGATCCTCAAGTTTACCTCTGAGCACTGTGAACTATTCCATCAAAATGCCCTTACTTTGGGATAGTTGCTTACAAAACAAACATGTTCTCAATAAATACAATAAATATGATTTTAAATTAAAGATTTTATGTTATCTGCCTTTTAGGAACAGGAAGCAATGATTCTCCAGAACTATTAGGTACTGTCCAGGCTATAATATTCTGTGATCAATAGTGGAATAAAGTGCAAAAGAAACAGCGTATTACTGCTCTGTCTTGCCGTCTTTTCTTTCTCACTCTCTCTCCCTTCACTTCTCACCCTTACAAAGGCAATCACAACCACGAGAACAAAAATATACATTGGCAATGGCTAGGAACAGATAGAATAAAAATAATGGAACTGAGACTTCTTTTCCAGATGAGCTATATTCTTACTGTGTGATCTTAGGCAATTTATATCATCTCTCTTAGCCTTGCTGCTGCTTACTATCCTCATTTGCAAGATGGAGACACTGAGCAATTCTGTTTGGTTACTTTTGAGATTGTTGTGAGATTCAAACAGTGGGGTATTTATAAGGAACTCAATAAACTGGAAGTCATTCAATAAATATTGCTTTAAAATGGTTTCATTTATTTTGTTAGTTCATTTTGCAAGAGGCTTTTTGGAATGAACAAGTATTATCAATATCAGATTCCTGTTGTATATAAGAACCATAGTGGGAATATTTCAGATACTCTCTGAGAAACAGAGGTTATTCATTCTAACTATCTAAATTATTTTTGAGAAATGATTCATATAGAGTAAGAACTCAAATTAACAGAACTCAGTGTCCACAAAATGTAGCATCCTGGAAAACTCTATATTTACCATACTAAGGAATTCAAAGTAAGAAAATTCTTAAACTCAGTTATAGTTTGAAATACACAGAATATTGAAATTTAGTTTCTGAGTCCTTTAAAAATTTGTTTATAAAATTTATGCAATTTTTATAGAATGCTTATGAAATATAGACAATTAAACTTATCAAAAATCCAAGAATGCAGAATTGAAAGACAATGGGACAGAAATATTGCAAGTATTCATGAATGTGAGAGACATGTTAAAATGATGGTAAGAAAATTTAAGCTGAGAAGAAAAGAAAATTAATAATAATGATAACAAGTACCACTACTACTAGTTCTTACTTTATGCCAAGCACTAAGTACTTAGCCTATATTAATTCCTTTTCCTCTCACAACTCCAGGTGGTAGATATCATTATTATTACCCCCTTTCATGGATGAAGAAACCAAGTCATTAAGAGGTTAAGTTGTCCAATGCCGCACAAGTAGACAGTGGAAAAACTGGCATTCAGACGCAGGAAGCTTAGCCAACCCGCATTTGTTATCTGTCCCTTGATAAGACGGGAGGACATTTTTATCCATCTACACCTCCAGCACTGGCTTTGACAATGTACTTAACTCTTTCTCAGGTTGATAGGCCATAAAGGCTACTTTGTTGTTACGTTTATTCGTATTTCCTTTATTGCTAGGGATTCTTAATACCTTTCATATATTCATTATCATTTTATGTTTTATCTTTTGTGTGCAACATAATCACATTTCCTCATGTTCTTTCTACTGAGGCATTTAACTACTTTTTTCCACAAGTCTCATGAAAGGAGGGATAGTAGTTCTTTTCTATATATTATATTGCATGTTTTCTCCCATATTTTGTTTATCTACATTTTATTACATTTTTCTATAGAATAGTTATAAGCCTATATGTATCAATCTTTTCCTTGTGGTTTCAAGCCTTCATGTCATGCTTAGAATTACTTTCCCCATCTCAGCACAGTATTGCCATATCACATATATAACTTTAATGTATTTTTACAACTTTACTTTGTAATTATTTATATTATTGGTACACTTAGAAATTTTACTGGTTTAAAGAAAGGAGAAAAAAGTATTTCCTGAATGTATATGTTCCCATCCAGCTTATTCTTGACCCAATACCATTTAATAAACTTTGCCACCAATTTCAAATGTTGCTTTTAACATACAATGCAATTTCACATGCATTTAGGCATTTTTGTCTAGGTTCACTGTAATTTCCATTGATACCAGTTCTTATGCCTGAACTGAGTTGTTTTAATCACTAAACAGTATTGATTTTCTCCATGAACTCTGCTGGGAACACGCATCTCTGCTTGACATGCATGGCTTTGCACACTCCTCATTCCTTTCACATTCTGGCTCCTGCTTTGCTGTCTCTGGTGTAAGTTACACTTACTCTGCCTGCCCCTTAAATCCTGATGTTCCTCAGAATTCCTTCTACCACTTTCTTTTAAGTCTGCACATTTTCCATGGGCACACTTGTCTATTCACAAAGCTTCAACATCAACACAAATGCAGTAGCAACTCTAAAATGCAAGTCTCTGGCTCAAAATTATTTGCTGAGCATTAACCAGATTCCCCAAGTGTTTGTCTGCATGGATGTCTCACAGTCATCTTAAATTCAAAATGTTGAATATTCTTTATCTCCTTCATGTCATTCACCCCAAACTTTCTTTTGTTCCCATATCTCCTACGCTGTCTCATGACCAGCATTACCATCTATCCACTAGACCAAGCCAGAACTCTGCGGTTAACCCTAGTCATAACCTCTTCCTTGCTTGCTGTTTAGTTAGTTAATAAGCTTTTTATGTCAATAACTAATACATTCTTTTACCTTTTGATCATGTCCCAGTCCTTAATGTCAAGCCCTGTTTGGGGCTGCCATCATCTTTTTCATGAGCCACCGCAGTATATTTGACCCTTGTCAGTAAATCTTCTACATTGTTTCCAAGCAGATCACTCTAAAATGCAAATATGATTATTTCACTTCATCTACATAAACTCCTCAGGGTTGGTTTTGTTTTTTTAATCTATATTAAGATAGTCTAACTTTTAAATGGCCTTTAGAAGGCCCTTCATGGTCTGGCCCTTGCATATTCCATCTCTTGCCAATGTTCCCCTTCTACTAATAATCTGGAAATGCTGAACTTCTTTATGTTCTTCAAACATGTCCTGTTCTCTGTTGCCCAGGTCTCTGCATCACTCTCCCTCTGCTTGGACTACCCCTGGTCTTCTTCTCACTAACTGCGGCCTTTCATTCATCTGTTCTCAGCCGAGACCTAACTCCTCCAGGAAGACTTCCTCCAACTCGGCAGTGCGTGCTTGGTACCAGCAGATGTACTCCCATGACACCTTCCGCTGTTTAGTTTTAACACGATGTTTTGAAAATGTCAGGCTGCTTTGTATATTAAGCCAAATTTTAAAACACATAAGGGGAGGAATTTTGTTCTGATATGTTCACTACCGTATCCCTAGTACCCAGGAGAATACCTGGGCATACAGTGTTCTCCAAATATGTGTGAAAGAAAAAATGAAGGGTGGACGGAGGAGAGGATGGGAGAAATATACTATTAACACAATATCTTTATCTCACACACACATAACAAATACACAGGCAAAATTATATGCATGCATGCAAATATCATGTACAAATTTCATACACAAAATATTTAAATTAAGTACCACAAAGTATTACTGATTATTTTGGGGAATATAAGCAGATTAATTTTCTTCTTTGAAAGTTTTTATATTATTTAATACAAACTATAAGAAAATATAAACTTAGAAAAAGTGATTCAAGTAATATCTATAATTTTCTTGATTACAACTCTTGAAATGTGTTAATGTCATTGAGTAAAAAATATTTTGTGTTGTACTCATTCTGAGGACTGTCATAACACAATGCCATAACCTGGGTGAGATAAAACACAGATACTTATTCTCTTAAAATTGTGGAGTCTGGAAGTCCCAAATCCACGTATCAGCAGGGCGAAGCTCCCTCTGACTGTGCAGAGGCTCCTTTCCTATTCCTGACTTCTCAGGATGAAAAGCTATCCTTGATGTTTGCAGTTGCAACACTCCAGTCTCTGCCTCCATTGTCACGTGTTCTCCTGCTATGTGACTCTGTTGCCACTTCTTAAAAGGACACCCACCATTTAGATTTTGAGCCCATTCTACTGCAGAATGACCTCATCTTAATTTAACTAATTATGTTACAATGATTGTGATTCCAAGTAAGGTCATGTTCTGAGGTATTAGAAATTAGGACTTCAATGTATCTTTTGGGAGAACACAATTAAGCTTATAACACATGTTATGCATTCTTATTATCTTCTATTTTCATATATATAATAACAAATTATGAGATTATCCAGGTTCTACATTAAAATTCCCAACTAAACAGACTGACTTATTAGGACACATATGTAATTGTTCATCAGTCATTAAGATGTAGAGTAATATGTTCTTCTGATTACTTTTTTTTCTATTTTGTTACTGAGGAAAGTATGTTGCTTCCTTTTTCTATTTATTGTGTTTGTGTGAGTTATGGATTGAATTTGGTTGCCAGTAACAAATCTGACTGCAGTTAACTTAAACATAAAAAGGATATACTTTCCTCACATTGTGAGAAATCTTGGGGTAAGTAATTATTATTAATAGCATTAAATAAGCATCTCAAGCAGGTCATATATACGAATTTGTGATTTGACATGCCTTTGACTCAGTATCTTAAATATATTCAGTATCTTAAATAAATAATCATAGTTTTATTCCAGGAAAGAAGAAAAGAGTCAGGCATGGGGGAAAAGGGCAGCCTACACATGCCCCTGTTTTAGAGTGTTTTTCTCAATCCTCACCACCACTTTCTGCAATAACTCATTGGTCAGAATGGTGTCACCTGACAAGGAAAGGTGATTAATGAAGGAGTATTAGCTTTACACAATGCCAGTTTCAACAAAGTCAGGATTCTCTTCCTAAGGAAGGATGGAAAAAGAGATACTGGGAAGCAGTTAACCATCTCTGTCATTCCTCCCTTCACTCTCTCCACAAACTTGTTAAGAGAGGATAGAGGGATGGAGAAAGGATTTGTCTCTTTCCTTCTCCCCTTAAACCCATCAGCCTCAGAAACTTAAGCACTCAGTAAATCCCTGTGGTAGAGGGTTGTGTGATAGTCTGAGGAACAAAGTTATCTAATTAGGTCGGGCTTATTTTTCCAAATATTATGATTTAAATACATGACAGTAAACAGGCACTGAAACAAAAATTCCAAGTAGTGCGTGCACAGATCGTTCTCAAACATGGATCTATGGCCCTGGTTCTGCAATATTTGGTACACATTTTATATAAATGTCTGTAAGTATTTAAATTTTAGCATTAATAGTATCCTTTGTCTTTAGCTGAAAAAATTAAACACATAACCTTTTTTAATTAATTGATTTTTTACTGAAGGATAATTGCTTTACAGAATTTTGCTGTTTTCTGTCAGACCTCAACATAAATCAGCCATAGGTATACATATATCCCCTCCCTTTTGAAACTCCCTCCCATCTCCCTCCCCATCCTACCCCTCTAGGTTGATACCTTGGCTTTCCTGAATTTCATCTTTATCTTGCCATTAGCTTGGATGCATTCTAAAGAACATGGATTTAAGAAGTGATGTTGTGATGAAGGTTACAATACATTTGGTAGCATTTTTGGCTGGATGACAGAGTAAGCACTTTGTGTGTATTATCATTTTTTCATTATGGCCGCTCATAGTGCTGCAAATAGTCTTATGGTAGCACAGATAAAAGTTCTATATTAAAGACTTGCCAATGATTCACAAAGGGTAAAAAAGTCAGAATTCAAACCCAGTTCTGTCTCCTTCAAAAGAGTAAGGATTGAATCTATTGAGAAAAGACATTCTACTCCTTTAACTCCTACTGGGTGAAGATATTCCTTTAGTCAACATAACCCTGACTTTGTAATTCCAGTAAAATCATTCCTGTGCCTAGTATGACAATATTTGCCCCTATAGAAGTAGGCTTCTATAGAAGCCACTGAATTTTTTAGAACATGATGAAACACTTAGATCCTTCAATTCTCAGGTAGTCAAAATACCTAAAAGAATACACACATCTGAAGAGAAGAGAAACTGATTCTGGTTCAGTTTGGGTTCAGCAACAGGAGGATGGAGAATTTGGGAAGCTAGAAACTTCATGACCCCCCTAAAGAAGAAAGTTGCTAATAGTCCAAACAGATTATTGTCCATATGATTATTCTTTCCCCAGAATCTTAAATATTCAAGAGAAGTTTGAAATGTTAAATTTCATGTGCAAGCTCTCCATTTTCAAAGGATGGCTAATAGCTGAAAGTTAACGGTCAATAATAGATGGACCAAACACAAATCTGGGGAGAAAGTCTGTCCATGAGCTAATAGTTTGCAATGTCGGACTCAGATTTTATATATCAGTTCAGTTCAGTCACTCAGTCGTGTCCGACTCTTTGTGACCCCATGGACTGCAGCATGCCAGGCCTCCCTGTCCATCATCAACTCCTAGAGTTTACCCAAACTCATGTTCATTGAGTTGGTGATGCCATCCAACCATCTCACCCTCTGTCGTCCCCTTCTCCTCTCGCCTCCAATCTTTCCCAGCATCAGGGTCTTTTCAAATGAGTCAGCTCTTTGAATCAGATGGCCAAAGTATTGGAGTTTCAGCTTCAGCATCAGGCCTATATATGCATGTGTAATCAATATTACGTTAGACATCAAATGATTAACCAATCATATTCTAAATTATTGTTCCAAAGGAAAAAGAGGAAGGACAGATTTGCAAGTGTGAAATTTCATTTGACTAAAAACAAAATGAGAATTATTTCCCAGGAGAGAATTTTAAAATTAGTCTCAATGAGCAGGTGTGTGTAACTCTACTGTTTTCAGACTATAAAAGAACTTAATAAACATGACAAAATATGACTTTAGAAATATTTAGATCCTGGAGCAAGAAAAAGGCATTTGGAACCCACTAGAATAACTAGACTATGAAAGGGCAATAGAAAATGCCAGACACAGAAGTTGATCCCCACTTGAAAAACACAGATGGTTTCCTTAGCAAATTGGTTAAGGTTCATGAAGACTTTCACATTAAATACCCTGTTAGAACTTTCAAAGTGCTAGGAATGGTTCTGATGTTCTGTGGACAAAATGAAAAGAAAGCCCCACTCTCATCAAACTTAACATTCTTCAGTAAACAAGTCATCAGCCCATCATATTGTTTTGAATTGTGATAGACACTCTACAGAGGATAGAAGAAATCAGACAGAGCAATAAGATGGAGATGTGGGCTCAAGGCCTGTGGGGTTGGGGAAAGCCTCCTGAGCTCAGACCTCAGTGCTGAGAGAGGTGAGTTATGAAAAGTGCAGTGAAATGGTTTAGCAGGAAGTGAGAGCAACTGTACAACTGTAGAAGCTTTGAAGCAGGGCTTCACGGATTATCGCTTGGGTGTGGATCTCTTTACAGAGTATGGTTACAGTCGTTTCTAAAAACACATTTTGTCCTTACTTAAAGCTGTGAATATGAACATACCCACTGTTAGAATCATGGTTTAGTTGCTCCGAAGCAGTTAGTTACTCCTTCACACACATATAAACACAATACATACTTCAATGCTTGCACATAAAATCTGTTAATTTCCATTAATGCATTTTTTACATCTATTAAATCTCAACTCATTTAAGAAAGAATTGTATAAGATACAAAATTTCCTTCTCTTTTTTTTTCTGCAACGAAAATATCAATTGGGTTGAAGTAAAATTATTCATAATAAAAATGAAGGGACTGAAAAGGGGGAAATAAAGACATAGAATCAATTCACTGTGTTCAGTGTTTCCTCTAATAAATTCTTTATGAACTCACCTTTTAATGATGGTTAGCCTGAAACAGACTTTGAAATAGGATCTGGCTACCACAGATGCATTTACAAGAAAACCCAGAGGCCTCGGAAGAGGCTGTGCCTGGTGGAAAAGCCAGGAAACATCTGTGAGCAGGGGAGAACGGTGGGGCTGTGGCCAAGCAGCCCTGCCAACTTTCCATGTTGTCTCATGCAGCCCAGTGTGAGGAATATTCTTGAACACAAAGCACACTGCAGGAGTAAAATATGGCCTGCTGCCAGTCCTCAAGCTGATTTATGCCTAGAGCAAGCCCATGTCCCACATCCCCTGTCCTGTGTGGTTAACTACCAGACATGAGTGGCATTTCCTCTACCAATCTCTAAACCCTTTGGAAACAGGATTCACATGTTCCCTTTGTATCACCATACAGGCATTTTTCTGGTTGTATTTTGGACGATGAGGTATTGTGTGCAGTGCACAATTTGATTTCCCTGATCTCTTAGTCTCCTACTTCTCCATAAGTTGTTGTTGTTGTTTTTCCCTTTTTGCTGCCTGGTCTTAAGAGTTCCCATACACCCATATTTTTTTGTTTTTCCTCCTCAAAAATAAAATTATCCTGAGAAAAGACCTGATAAATTTATTTACCCTAGTGAATAAATTTCCATTTAAAATGTTCTTCTTGCTCTCTTCTCATGAGAGTTTCCAGTGTAGTTGGTCCAACAAAGACTTTGGTGGAAGGGAAACAAAACAAACAGTACCTAGGACATTTCAATCTATATCTCTCAGGTATTATGTATACCCCCTTCATGGATCACAGCCTTGTCTAGTGAAGGGGCTTGCATAACTCAATGAAACTATGAGCCAGGCTGTGCAGGACAACCTGAAATAGACAGGTCATAGTGGATAGTTCAGACAGAACGTGGTCCGTTGGAGGAGGGAATGGCAAGCTGCTCCACAATTCTTGCCACAAGAACCCCACAAGCAGTATGAAAAGGCAAAAAGACATGACACCAGAAGTTGAGCCCCCCAGGTCAGAAGATGTCCAATACACTACTGGGGAAGAGCGAAGAAATAGCTCCAGAAAGAATGAAGAGGCTGAGCCAAAGTGGAAATGATACTCAGTTGTGGATGTGTCTGGTGGTGAAAGTAAAGTCTGATGCTGTAAAAAACAATATTCCTTAGGAATCTAGAATGTTAGGTCCATGGTGCTGCTGCTGCTGCTGCTAAATCTTTTCAGTTGTGTCCGACTCTGCAAACCCATAGACGGCAGCCCACCAGGCTCCCCCGTCCCTGGGATTCTCCAGGCAAGAACACTGGAGTGGGTTGCCATTTCCTTCTCCAATGCATGAAAGTGAAAAGGGGAAGTGAAATCGCTCAGTCATGTCTGGCTCTTGGCGACCCCACGGACTGCAGCCCACCAGGCTCCTCCTTCCATGGGATTTTCCAGGCAAGAGTACTGGAGTGGATTGCCATTGCCTTCTCCATGTTGGATCCATAAATCAAGGTAAATTGATTGTGGTCAAGTAGGAAATGGTTAAGAGTAAACATTGAAATTTTCAGAATCAGAGAACTAAAATGGACAGGAAAGGGTGAATTTTATTCAGATGAGCATTTTATCTACTACTGCAGGCAAGAATCCCTTAAAAGAAATGGAGTAGCCCTCATAGTTAAAAAGAGTCCAAAATGCAGTACTTGGGTACAATCTCAAAAACAACAGAATGATCTCAGTTTGTTTCCAAGGCAAACCATTCAACATCAGAGTAATCCAAGTCTATGCCCCAACCACTAATGCCAAAGAAGCTGAAGTTGAATGTGTCTATGAAGACCTACAACACCTTCTAGAACTAACACCAAAAAAAGTTGTCCTTTTCTTCCTAGGGGATTGGAATATGAAAGTAGGAAGTCAAGAGATACCTGGACTAACAAGTAAGTTTATCCTTGGAATACAAAGTAAAGCAGGATAAAGATCAACAGGATTTTGTCAAGAAAATATGCTGGTCATGGCAAATGCCCACTTCCTACAACACAAGAGATGATTCTACAAAGGGACTCTACACATGGCCACCAGATGGTCAATAAGGAAATCAGATTAATTATATGCTTTGCACGCAATGATGGAGAAGCTCTATACAGTCAGCAAAAACAAGACCTGAAGCTGACTGTGAGGCAGATCATGAGCTCTTTATTTCAAAATTCAGGCTTAAATTGAAGAAAGTAGGGAAAACCAGTAGGCCATTCAAGTATGACCTAAATCAAGTCTCTTCTGACTATGAAATAAATTCAATGGATTAGCTTTTGTAGACAGAGTGCCTAAATAACTATGGATGCAAGTTCAAAACATGGTACAGGAGACAGTGACCAAAACCATCCTAAAGAAAATGAGATGCAAGAGGGCAAGGTGGTTGTTTGAGGAGGCCTTACAAATAGCTGAGAAAAGAAGAGAAGTGAAAGGCAAAGGAGAGTGGGAAAGATATATCCAACTGAATGTAGAATTCCAGAAAATATCAAGGAGAGATTAGAAAGCCTTCTAGAAACAGTGCAAAGTAATAGAAGAAAGCAATAGGAAGGGAAAGACTAAAGATCTTTTCAAAAAAGTCAGAGACATCAAGGGAATATTTCCTACAAGGATGGGCACGATAAAGGACAGAATCAGTAAGGACCCAACAGAGGCAGAAGAGATTAAGAAGAGGTGGCAGGAATACACAGAATAACTATACAAAAAGTCTTCATGAACTGCATAACCAAAATGTTGTTACTCACCTAGAGCCAGATATCCTGGAGTGTATAGTCAAGTGGGCCTTAGGAAGCATTACTACAAATAAAACTAGTACAGGTTTTGGAATTCCGGCTGAGCAGTTTAAAACCCTAAAAGATAATGCTGTTAAAGTGCTGCACTCAGTTCAGTTCAGTTCAGTCACTCAATCGTGTCTGACTCTTTGAGACCCCATGGACTGCAGCATGCCAGGCCTCCCTGTCCATCACCAACTGCTTAAGTCTACCCAAACCCATGTCCATTGAGTCAGTGATGCCATCCAACCATCTCATCCTCTGTATCCCCTTCTCCTCCTGCCCTCAATCTTCTCCAGCATCAGGGTCTTTTCAAATGAGTTAGCTCTTCACATCAGGTGGCCAAGGTATTGGAGTTTCAGCTTCAACATCAGTCCTTCCAATGAACACCCAGGACTGATCTGCTTTAGGATGGACTGGTTGGGTCTCCTTGCAGTCCAAGGGACTCTCAAGAGTCTTCTCCAACATCACAGTGCAAAAGCATCAATTCTTCAGTGCTCAGCTTTCTTTATAGTCCAACTCTCACATCCATACATGACTACTGGAAAAACCATAGCCTTGACTAGATGGACATTTGTTGACAAAGCAATGTCTCTGCTTTTTAATATGTTGTCTAGGTTGGCTATAACTTTCCTTCCAAGGAGTAAGCGTTTTTTAATTTCAGGGCTGCAATTACCATCTGCAGTGATTTTAGAGCCCAGAAAAATAAAGCCAGCCACAGTTTCCACTGTTTAACCATCTATTTTCCATGAAGTGATGGGACCGGGTGCCATGATCTTAGGTTTCTGAGTTTTGAACTTTAAGCCAGCTTTTTCACTCTCCTCTTTCACTTTCATCAAGAGGCTCTTTAGTTCTTCTTCACTTTCTACCATAAGGGTGGTGTCATTTGAATATCTGAGGTTATTGATATTTCTCCTGGCTATCTTGATTCCAGCTTGTGCTTCTTCCAGCCCAATGTTTCTCATGATGTAGAAAGGGCAAAAGTGGAAACAGTGACAGATTCAATTTTCCATTGCTCCAGAATCACTGAAGATGGTCATTACAGCTTGAAAAAAAAGACACTTGCTCCTTGGAAGGACAGACATGACAAATATGTATGGCATATTAGAAAGCAGAGACATCACCTTGCCCACAAAGGCCTGAGTAGTCAAAGTTATGGTTTTTCCAGTAGTCATGTATAGATGTGAGAGTTGGACCATAAAGAAGGCTGCAAACTGAAGAACTGATGCTCTCAAATTGTGGCACTCCAGAAGACTTGAGAATCCCTTGGATTACAAGGAGATCAAACCAGTCAATCTTAAAAAAATCAACCTTGAATATTGAAAGGACTGATGCTGTAGTCGAAGCTGCAATATTTAAACCGCCTAATGTGAAGAGCTGACTCATTGGAAAAGACTCTGATGCTAGGAAAGATCGAATGTAAAAGTAGAAGTGATTGGTGACAGTGGATGAGATGGTTAAATATCATCACTGCCTCAGATGGACATGAATTTGAGCAAACTCTGGGAGATAGTAAAGGACAGGAAAGGCTGGCATTGTGCAGTCCATGTGGTCGCAAAGAATCTGAAATGACTTAGCAATTCAAAAACAACAACAATTTATGTATACATGGAAAGTAAATTTTATGGATTTGTTTAGGTAATACCAGTTTAGTTGCTAAGTTTTGTCCGACTCTTGTGACTCCATGGATTGTAGCCCACCAGTCTCCCTGTCCATGGGATTCTCCAGGTAAGAATATTGGAGTGGGTTGCCATTTCCTTCTTCAGGGGATCTTCCCAACCCAGGAATCAAACCCGGGTATCCTGAATTGCAGGCAGATTCTTTACTGACTGAGCTACAAGGGAACATCAGTTAGGCAAATGCAAGTTCAGTAGACACATTACCAGAATTTAAATATTTCTAGGGAATTCCCTGATAATCTAGCTATTAGAAACTCCATGCTTCCACTGGTGAGAGCCTGGGTTTGATCTCTGGTTGGGGAACTAAAATCCCACAAGTTACACGTTTCAGTCAAAAATTATAATAAAAATTAAAGCAAAATTTCCAATTCAGTCTCAGGTGCCTTGAGTTTTAGGTACTATTTATATACTTTCACCTCAAATACTTTTTCTGTCTAGCTTTTCTGCTCAGGAAAATTCCCTCAGCCCATTTTCCTTCCTTCCTCTCTCTCTCTCTCACCCCCTCTCACTTTCTACCATTTTTTGAACACCTGCTATGTTCTAGATGCTGCCCTAAATGCTGACAGTATCAATAAGAATAAGGTGCAGGTGCAGGCTAGAGAAGAGTGCTGAAAAGTAACCAAATGCATTGAGTAAGAATAGATTTTTTTAAATTAGAAATATGAAGAAAGAATTCTGAGGAAAAAGTATATGACTCTGGGAGATTCAACAATATTATACAAAGAAAGGTACAGCTCTTGAAGGATGACTAGAAAGTCCTATTTGGAAAACAGAGGAATTGCAAATCAGATAATAGAGAAAATGTGTGTAAAGCAATAGCCGCTTTAATATCAATGGTAATGCCCATGGAAAAGCATATGACCCCTGCAGTCAGAGGTAGAGTGTTTGACACTGGGATAGGAGACAAAGCTGGAAAATGAGTTAGGTCATGTACTTAACTTGTCAGCAATAGTCATTGCATCCTTCCAACATGTTGATTGCAAATAACCCATTTTCTGAACTCTTCTTTCAGTCCTGAGCTGGATTGCATGGCATCCTGGCTTTTCAACCATATTAATGGTTGGTCTTGCCCTCTCATCCATTGGATTTCTAACTGTCGATGCACCAAGGTTCAGCCCTTCAACACTTCTCCCCTGGTATTTTTTTATTCTCTATTGTGAGAGACTCCTTTGCAAACTATCTGAAATCTCCCTCATAAGCACCAAACTGCTGAGTTTCAATTCCCAACCTTTTCATGTATTAGCTGAGAGAGCTTTCTCCTCCTATTGCCTTATCTGTTAAATATAGTAACAGGACCTGTCTCAGAGGGTAATTGGGAGTCTGAAATAATTTAAGATGAGTGTACAAAAGAGTCAGTGGAGCAAGCCTGGCTGCTTATCTTTAGAAAGGCTTTAGACGAGGTTAACCTTGGGCTGGCGTTTGAGGACTGGATTCTGGAAGGGTTCCTAACTGCCTAACTGGTAAGGATGCCTCACTGCACCTAAATTGCTCATGAAAACAATATGGTTTTTCTGAATACCTGCTTTGCTCTGGGGATCTGGAATTTTGGCAAGTGCCAGGCACAGGCTACCTATGTGATCACCGTCTAATAAAAATCCTGGGCACTAATAACTGAGTCTCTAATAACCTTCGCCGTTTGTCATCATGGGGGTTACCACTTGAAGCTGGGGGAACGGAGCACCTAGAGGACTCTGTGCCTGGTTTCACTCAGATTTCACCCAGTGTGCCTTTTCCCTTTGTTGCTTTTGCTTTGTATCCTTCTGATGTAGTAAACCACAGCTGTGATTATGACCTTATGCTGAGCTCTGTGAGTCCTCCTAGCAAACCGTAGAACCTAGGGTGACCTTGGGGACCATCCAGTATAGCATGTAAGAAGTATTTAGCTGAGTCTTGTACATATGGTAAGTGTGCAATAAGCCACTAGCTGTTTGGGGGATCGACCCTCTTTCCTAAGGTGAGCCCCTTCTGGTTGTAAGTTTCACCTGCATGCTTATGATTAACAAGTTTATATCAGCAGTTTAACACTGTCCCTAACTCTAGATTCAAATATAAAATTTCCTGCATAGTGTCTCCATTTGAGTTTTTTAAACTGGACATGCACACACACACACTCACACAAGACTCTGAATTTCTTCTCCAAAAACATGTGACCCTGATCAACATGGTTAAAATCATTACCATTCACTCCATGGTTGGAGTATTCACTGTTTTCTCTCTTCTTCACTCTCTACAACTAATCTAGAGTGAGCCTTGTTTGACTTACTTCCAAAAAGACATCTCAAACCTTACATCAGTTCAGTTCAATTGCTCAGTTGTGTCTGACTCTGCGACCCCATGAATCGCAGCACACCAGGCCTCCCTGTCCATCACCAACACCTGGAGTTCACTCAGACTCACGTCCATTGAGTCAGTGATGCCATCCAGCCATCTCATCCTCTGTCATCCCCTTCTCCTCCTGCCCCCAATCCCTCCCAGCATCAGAGTCTTTTCCAATGAGTCAACTCTTTCCATGAGGTGGCCAAAGTATTGGATTTTCAGCTTTAGCATCACTCCTTCCAAAGAACACCCAGAACTGATCTCCTTTAGAATGGACTGGTTGGATCTCCTTGCAGTCCAAGGGGACTCCCAAGAGTCTTCTCCAACACCACAGTTCAAAAGCATCAATTCTTCGGTGCTCAGCCTTCTTCACAGTCCAACACTCACATCCATACATAAGTACTGGAAAAACCATAGCCTTGACTAGACAGACCTTTTTTGGCAAAATAATGTCTCTGCTTTTTAATATGCTATCTAGGTTGGTCATAACTTTCCTTCCAAAGAGTAAGCGTCTTTTCATTTCATGACTGCGATCACTGTCTACAGTGATTTTGGAGCTCAAAAAAATACAGTATGACACTGTTTCCCCTGTTTCCCCATCTATTTCCCATGAAGGGATGGGACCAGATGCCGTGATCTTAGTTTTCTGAATGTTGAGCTTTAAGCCATCTTTTTCACTCTCCTCTCTCACATTCATCAAGAAAGTGATATAGTTCATATAGTTCATATATTTCATATAGTTTCATATAGTTCCTCTTCACTTTCTGCCATAAGGTCATCAAATTGTCATTTTCCCTTCCTGATCCTTGGCAGGGACACTCTAACCTGTCCCCCTGCCTTCATGCTGACCCACTGCAGTCTATTCCTAGCAGAGCAGCCTTTATATTTTATGTAAATAAAAAAAATAACATATTGCTACACTACTTAAAACCCTTTGACATCTTCCCATGTTAATCAGAGTAAGACTGAGACTTCATGCCATGAACTATAAGGCCCCTGTATGCTTCCCTGTCCCCTTGGCTCACTAGGGCTTCCTGTCTTTTCCTCCAACATGCCATACTCACTTCCCCCTGAGCATCTCTGTCCTGGAGCACATTTACTCCAGATTTTCTCTTGGCTTCCCCCTCTCATGAGTCACTCTCAGACAGATCATCACTCTTTTTAGTCAGTGATGGTTTTATTTTGATCAACTGCCACTACTATAGTTTTCCTTTACTTTTTTATTCTTAAAATGGTCCCCAAAGCATTAAAATTAGTCTCTGATTTATCCCTTCTTTAAAGCAACTCATTTGGAAATATTTCTGCTTTTCCTTCTTCTCACAGTAAGCTATTTAATTCTAAATGATATGTATTATCAATTTTATCATTTAACAATTTTAGTCATATCTGTTTACTTACCATTTTGAAAGCTAGAGCTTTGTTTCATTTGCATCACTCTTAATTTCCCCTCATTTCTAACTGCCAAAGTTGATAATTGTATTAACTTCTACTTTTTGCTTTTAAACTTTGAATAATGTACAACATTTTCAATGCCCTCTCCCAACAACCTTGGACAATATTTCCTGAGTCTCCACCATGATAAATGATGGTATTTGTTTTCTTGCTCTCCTCTCCACATACACTAATGAACTCCTAATTTTTGCTATGTGAATAATTTTTTCTTTATGTTATCAGCACTTATAACATTGAGATACTATTCTGAAGCCATATCTTTTTTCTGTGCTGATATGTTTGTGTTTTAAAAACCAACTATGGAGGAAGTAAAAGAAAAGACTTCAGATTCTTCTATTTTTTTCTTCCTCTCATCAAAATATACTCCCCCCAAAATTATTTGATCACTCAATTCAGATTAAAATGGAAATGGCATTAAATCTATTATAAACATGAGGAATGAAGATTTATTGACTGAATTCATGTTCAAATCATATTTTTTGTTTAAAATCACTTACATAAATTTCTTGTATTCAGATTATTTTAGAGTTAAGACTTTTTATAATTTAGAAGCTCTGTACACAATATATATTCTAAATCACATAGCTCTTCCAGTAGGAATTGAGGCAAAACCATGTAATAAAAAAAATTCTTCAATAAAATGTATGAATAATTATGCTAAGTAATATAAGCAGAGACTATAAATATCTTTACATCAGTTTAGTTCATATTTTTTTTGCCCATGAATATGCACTCATTAGCGATCTTTTTTCAATTTTCAGAGCATTTTGGTTGATGAAACCATACATATAAGATTGTGCAACAACATAAGTGACAGTTTGTTAATTTGTAAAAGTAACTTGCACTTAGTTTCTCTTTTACTTGTTTTTATTTTTACATGACATGAATTTGCACCATGCACTTTCATGTAATGCTACTGTGAGCCCTTTAGCTTTCGAAGAGCAAGTTAGCATTATTGATTGTTTTGTGCACCAACATTTTGTCTTTGCTTGAATTTATGTATACTGCAATGACATAACAACAATAGGCTAAACTGATGGGTTGTTAATTTAGTAAGTGGATTGAGTAAATTTCTTTAGGTTGAGATATAGAATGTGAACTTTACCTCTTTTTTCACATTTAATTTTTCCAGTTGAATTTGGTTGAATGGGAAATGAAATCATATAAAAGGCTGCCTCTTATTTATATTTCTGGAACATTATAGCCAGCATAATTTATGGTTAATCACTCAGGCTCTAGAGTCAGAGATTAAATTATTCATTTAATCTCATTTCTCATCTTGGGAAAATTAATTCTCCAAGAGTCAACTCTCTTATTTAAAAAAAAAGTGATGATATTCATTTTATCTTGTAGGTTGCTGTAAGGAAAAATTTAGACACAGCTTATAAAGTGTTTAGTGTCGTCCCTAGAAGGGGCTACATTTTGTTTTTACTGTTTAAAACACAGCACTCTCTAACTATTTTGACATATATGTCTTCATGAAAAAACAAGCCAACAGCATGGATATTTATGATACTACCTGGGAATTTGTGTATAGTTGCCTACATTTGTTCCAAAATATTAAAGTATTTTTGGTCAACCAAATCAGAATATGAGTTCTAATTTGAATGAATATCGTTGTGAGGGAGAATCTGAATTCTAACAGATAAAGTGTAGGATAAATATGTTGGCTAGCTTTTGCTGCATACGAAGCCACTCCAAAAGTTAGTGACTTAAACGTTTTTCATTTAGCTTTTATCTTACTTGCCAGCAGTTTGAGCTGTGCTTGGCCTTCTTGTTCTTCTGATCTCATTTAGACTCATTCATTAGACTACAGTCAACTCTCAGGTTGACTGGCGGCAAGTTGGTCTACAGTGGCTTCGGCTGGGATAGTTCATCTTCACTCCACTTTGTCTCTCATCATAGAACACGCAAGTCTAGACTTGTTGATGGCAGCTGAAAAACAGTAAAAATGAACAAGGCCTCATGAGGCTTTGACTCAGAACTGGTATAATGACATGCTACTGCCCAAAGCTCAGCAAAATTTCAATCCAGACTCAATGGAGAGAAATGAACTCCATCTGTTAATGGGAAATCTTACAAAGTCACATTGCAAAAAAATATGGCTATAGGGACAGGGGAGATCTAGGGTTATTTTTGCTGTTGATGTGAATACGTATGTTGTTGTTCAGCCATTCAGTTGTTCCTGACTCTGTGACTTCATGGACTGCAGCATGCCAAGCTTCCCTGTCCTTCACTATCCCCTGGAGTTTGCTCAAACTTATATCCACTGAGTCCATGATGCCATCCAACCGTCTCAGCCTCTATCACCCCTTCTCCTCCTGCTTTCAATCTTTCGCAGCATCAGGGTCTTTTCCAATGAGTCAGTTCTCATCAGGTGGCCAAAGTATTAGAGCTTCAGCATCATTCCTTCTAATGAATATTCAGGGTTGATTTCCTTTAGGATTGACTGGTTTAATCTCCTTACTGTCCAAGCAAACTAAAATCCCTAAACATTGAATATTAACATCAGGAGAATAAAAATGATTTATGTGGAGCAATGAAGAAAAATCAATGGTAAGAATAATGACTTGGTATGTGAAAAATATGAAAATGAAAAACTGAAGATTAAAAATGACTGCATTAATCTATACTTCCCCTGTGTATTACTAAGAAGGAAGACTGAATGAAGACAATGATTTATCTAACCTGACTCAGCAGAAATGCAGTCCTCTGCATGTATATGGGTAAAATTTCTGAACAAGAAGCTATACCCAATTTAGTGTAATGTGGAAAAATTTTTACAAAAAGAAGTCTTGTTAAGTTTCACTTTCACAATTTTAGACTAATGCATCCTAGTAAAGATGTTACAGGCTAACTAACATTTGTTTTACATTATCTTTTAAAATTAAAACATTTTAATCTTATATTTCAAATCTAAAAATTTCTGAACAGCAGAGACTACTTAGTGATTCAGAGTGAAATTAACATGTAACAAAAGAAAGTATCCTTCTTTACTGTTGATTTAGCTGCATCTCTGAGCATAGTTTCCTATGAATAGCTTATTTTTAATACCGGCCACACTGGCATTTCCTAAATGAACAAGAAAATCTCTCTGATATGGGTTTGATGTTTCTTAGCGAGTCATAGGGGTAGATTCATTTGGCAAGGACATTTGCAAAGCTATTGAATACATTCCTGCTGTATTTTCTGCTGTAGATAAATTTAATGCTGAAAATTGATCTTGGCTAGTGCTCGTGACTCTAGACCTGATATATATATTTAAGGTAATACAAAGATTCAGAGAAAAATTCTTATATGTTGGTTGCATTTCCTACTCAATTGCAGTTCCTCTCTTAATTTTAGTAAGAAAGACAGTTGCTTGTTTTAACTCTCCTTATACAAACTCTAGAAAAAACTCACATAAAGAGTTAATTTTTAATCTTTGCCTCTTCTAAACTTACTGCTTATAATCCTACTTGGTGACCTAGGTCAACTTATCTCAGATAAACCCAGTTTAGTTTTTTCTTACCAGTCACCTCATTCATTCATTCAGCTATTCAGTCTCTTTATTGGTTTCATTATTTCTCAAATATTTTTGGCTATTGTGCCCCTTTAAAATATAAATGTTTAAAATATAAATTATGTGTGCATAGATGAAATCATATAAGGAAAGACAATTTAGAAATGACCTCTCTTCCCCAAAACTGGGGTTCTGACCCCATTGCAAAAACGATGATTATAATCTGCTGGATGACAGGCAAGTTTGCTGAGTTGTCCAGGTCAGAACTGGTCCAGAATTGCCAGGAAATTAGGAAACAGTCATCTGGGGCAGGCAGACAGCTCTGCACATCTATGGGTAGCAGGCATGGAAAAAGGGTCAATTGTTAGTAGCCTGATTGCTGGCAGTGCCATGTGGCCTGAAGAACAGGTGGTTGTGTCTGGAGGGCTGGAGGAAACAACACTTCAAACCCAGCAGAGCTGAGGCTGATGGGCAGGAGCTCAGAGGGAGACACTAGGGTGCTTGTTGTCAGCAATAGGCCTCACACTGGCAGTAGTCACTGTGCCCCAACCTGGGCTACAATATGGCTACTGGACTGTACACTCTGAGTGTGCAGTTGGGGCAAAATTACACTGGATATGTACACACACACATACACACACACCATGAAGGACTGTATAGCATGAGCAAAAGGCAGCATTCCAAAATCAAGGAAGAGAGGCCCCTATCAATCAACAAAGGGGTACCCTCTGTCAACAAAGCTTAGCATCATGCTCATAATAAAGGAGAAATGCTTAGAGTCCAGATCCTTCTGTGGAGCAGGTAAGAGGGAGTGAATGTGAAGCTGAGAGGTTGAGAATAAACTGAGAACTGTCCTAGGCTCCTCCTTTAGCTATTCAGCTACCACCTACACCCTCACAGGCATGCTTCAACCTGTGTAAAACAATAAGACGAGGCTAAATGTACAACTAGACCATACTTTGATAAGAAATAAACCCCTGCATCAGTGGTTTGGGCCTCCCTGGTGGCTCAATAGTAAAGAACCCACCTGCAATGCAGGAGAGAGGCTTTGATCCCTGGGTCAGGAAGAGCCACTGGAGAAGGAAATGGCAACCCACTCCAATATTCTGGCCCATGGGGTTGCAAATGATTTGGACGAGAGTTAGTGACTTAACAACAACAATCAGCGGTTTGTCAAAAATAACCTTTATTTCTTACTTGTGTTTTTCTTCTACTTCATATAGCACAGCTCTCCTTCATGCTGTGAATCAGGAAGTTGGGTTGCTTCCTCTTAGAACTCCAAGAGCCATGTGTTTTTGTTTGTTTCCAGTTATGGAGAGACACAGAAAGAGGTAGAGGGAGAAACATTCATTCTTAACTATTTTAGTGCAAGTGAAACATCCTTACGTCCCTCCATTTCATGTTCCATTGCAAGAATTTACCACACAAACACACCTAGAAGCCTTAGGGCAAGGAACATGTAAGAAAAATCTAGCTGTTCGGTGAGAACCACTAATCTCTTTCACAATTTGTCAAGTATATAAACATAAATTATTTTAATGCTTCATAATGCCCAAGAAATTGATCAAGTGAAATAAAGACTGAGAGCTGTGAACATAAGGGTATGTATAATTCTGGTATTTTCACAACAGAAGACTTTGTTGTTTAGTTCAAGACAACAGAGTTTTTTTGTTGTTGTTGTTCTTGTTTTTAATTCTACTTAGGGCTTTTTAGTTCCCCTGAGCTGTTATTTATTGCAAATCATTTCGCAGAGGTGTGTCATTAAATGAGGCTTCCTCACTTGTAGCCCAGACAAAAACAAAAAAAAGACTCAGACCTTTCTACTTAAACAAGATGACAACAGGAAATAATTTGTCTAACTTGCAAAAAAAAAAAAAAAAGAATTTAAAATCAACTGTAATTTCATGTAATATGCATGTATTTCAAATTGCTTTCTAATAAAGCCACTTGTAAGCAGAGAGATGCTAATAAGAACCAGCTTAAAATAAAATATAGAAAGATGTTTGCATGTTCTGTGTTTGCTGTACAGTTATCCTGAGTGAGCCTTTCTACTGAATTTTGCCCCATCGAATCATTAATTCACACTTTACTAACAGAAGGCTGAACATGTTCAACAGACTTGGTGCCCACTGGAGAAATACAGACCAATGTTTTAATATCTCTAAAGCACTCAAGTTACAGTAGGAGAGCATCTAAAAATATAAAAGTCAACATAATGAATAAATCTAGCAAATAACTAGGAATATACATACTGAATGCAATACTGCTTATAGAGATAATAAAATTATGGGTATTTTCTCCTTCTTGCTATTTTCTGTATTTCTAAAATGTATTTGTTTATAATTTTATAATAAACATGTATAGTTTTATAACTAGAAAAAAATGATACGGAGATCAGTCAAGATGGTGGAGTAGAAAACCTTAAGTTTACCTCCTCTCATGAAAACAGCAAAAATTATAATTATTTGCAGAACAGCGATCAATGAAAAAGACCAGAACATACTAGAAAGATAAACACTAACAATGAAATATCAAAGAAATTAAGGAACAATTATATATATAATGAAATATATATTCTTCATGGTATTCAGCCATAAAAAACAATGAAATTTTGGCACTTGCAACGGCATGGATGGAGTTAAATGGTAATATGCTAAGTGGAATAAGTCACAGAAAGACATATACTTCAATTATATGTGAAGTATAAAAATACAACACAGTAAATATAATGAAAAGATGTGGACTCATAGAACAAATCTAGTGTTTACCAGTGTAACTAATATTATACATCAACTATACTGCCTCTTGAGAGATCTTTATGCAGGTCAGAAAGCAACAGTTAGAACTGGACATGGAACAACAGACTGGTTCCAAATAGGGAAAGGAGTACATCAAGGCTGTATATTGTCACCCTGCTTATTTAACTTATATGCAGAGTACATCGTGAGAAACTCTGGGCTGTATGAAGCACAAGCTGGAATCAAGATTGCCAGGAGAAATATCAATAACCTCAGATATGCAGATGACACCACCCTTATGACATAAGTGAAGAAGAACTAAAGAGCTTCTTGATGAAAGTGAAAGAGGAGAGTAAAAAAGTTGTCTTAAAACAACATTCAGAAAACTAAGATCATGGCATCCAGTCCCATCACTTCATGGTGAATAGATGGGGAAACAGTGGAAACAGTGAGAGACTTCATTTTTGGGGGCTCCAAAATCACAGCAGATGGTGACTGTAGCCATGAAATTCAAAGATACTTGCTACTTGGAAGAAAAGCTATGAGCAACCTATACAGCATATTGAAAAATCAGAGACATTACTATGCCAACAAAGGTCTGTCTAGTCAAAGCTATTGTTTTTCCAGTAGTCATGTATGGATGTAAGAGTTGGACTATGAAGAAAGCTGAGCACCAAGGAATTGATGCTTTTGAACTGTGGTGTTGGAGAAGACTCTTGAGAGTCTCTTGGACTGTGAGGAGATCCAGTCAGTCCATCCTAAAGGAAATCAGTCCTGAGTATTCATTGGAAGGACTGATGTTGAAGCTGGAACTCCAATACTTTGGCCACCTGATGCAAAGAACTGACTTGTTTGAAAAGTCCCTGATTTTAGGAAAAATTGAAGTCAGGAGGAGAAGGGGACGACAGAGGATGAGATGGTTGGATGGCATCACCGACTCAATGGACATGAGTTTGAGTAAACTTTGGGAGTTGGTGATGGACAGGGCGGCCTGGAGTGCTGCAGTCCATGGGGTCACAAAGAGTCAGACATGACTGAGCGACTGAACTGAACTGAAGTGATTCAACTGTACTTCCATTAAAAAAGAAAAGAAAAAGATAATAAAAGCTTATTTTGGCATGTATGACATATGTGTCCTTATGGGATTTTTTTAATATGAATATGTCAGATACTAAGAATTCTGACCTATATTAGGAAGCAGATTACTACTAATATTATATAAGTACCTTACAGAAATGAATGAGACTCATTCAGAGGATTTCAAAAAAGCAGTTAAATATGTAAAATGAACAAAAGAATGTCTCATGTGGTACCTAATATCTGTAAAATTGTGTATTCAGATTAATTTGACCTACAAGTATATGGGGAAGACAAAATTTTTAATATTGTATTATTCCATCCATATATGTGGAAATGCTTTCCACTTATTTATGCCATTTTTATTATTCAAGGAAGTTTTATAAAATTCTCTAAATTTTTTTGTGCTAGCTTTTCAGATGTATTCGGAATATCCCCATGTTTTTTAAAAACATTATATTTTCAAATTAGTTGTTTCTGATATAACAAAATGTGAATTACTTTGTATAATGAGCTTATGTCATACAATGCTGAATATGTTTATTATTTTCAATGTCTGTCTATAAAATCACTTAGATTCTCCTTGTAGGCTGTTATATATTTGGAGTATAGTAATAATCTAGATTCTTTCTTTCCAACCTTTATCTCTTTTATTTCTTCTTGTCTCATTATGTTAGTCCTCCAAGTAAAATTTGGAAGTAGTACTAACTATTTTTTCTTGGTCTCTCGTCTGCATGGGAATGCTATTACTTTTAGATCATTAACTGTAAAAATATTGTGAAGTCAGTCTGTACTCTTAATCAAGTTAAACAATTTACTTTCAATCCCTACTTTACTAAGAGTTTTGAGTATGGCCAAATGTACGTTATCTGATATTTCATTTGATGATTTGATATATTCATATAATGTTCTTATTTTAATCTAGGCATCCCTGGGATGAAACTAAATTTGGTTGTATTATTTTTTTTAATATATGGCTGGATTTGGCTTAATGATTGTTTATAACATTCATTTCTATGTGAAATTGGCTTAAAATTGTCCAATATGACATTATTTTTTCTAGTTTTGTTGTAAGTGAGAATGATAGTTGCTCAGTCATGTCCAACTCTTTGCAACCCCAAGGATTGTAGACTGCCAGGCTCCTCTGTCCATGACATTCTCCAGGCAAGAATACTGGAATGGGTAACCATTCCCTTCTCCAGGGGATCTTCCTGACCCACAGATGGAACCTGGGTCTCCTGCATGACAGGCAGATTCTTTACCACTCTTCTTCGTTAGTAGAATCTTTACACTGGTGGTTCAGGTGGTAAACAAAAACGAGTTTTGGATTTTTACCCTCCTTTTCTTTACTTGGGAACAGTTGATTATGGTATCTATTCTTTCAGTCTGATAAACTCTCTTATAAAATTTTATGGATATAGAGTTTATTTGGTAGGTAAATCTTGATATTAGTTTACTATTTATAAAAGTGAAAATATTAGTTGCTCAGTAATGTCCACCTGCTTGCAACCCCATTGACGTGGACTGTAGCCTGCCAGGCTCCTTTGTCTATGGGATTCTCCAGGCAAGAATATTGGAGTATTTTGCCATTCCCTTCTCAAGGGGATCTTCCTGCCCCAGGGATCGAACCTGGATCTCCTCATTGTAGACAGATACTTTGCTGTCTGAGCAATCGGGGGTTCAACAGTTATTTATAAAAGTTATTGTCTAATTAGAGTCTGGAAGCCAAATTTAGCCCGCTGCCTAATCTTACAAGTGAAGTTCGCTGAAGCCACTGGAGGCTCAGATTATCATATCATATCATGTTATCATATAGGAAAACCACTATAAGTTTTAACTATAGCATGATATGTTTTACCTCTAAGTTGGATCAAGAGACAAAACTGATTTATTAAGTCAAATACAAGAATAAAATTAAGAGTTTTCTCCTTCCTCATTTCAGTCATTCTCCATAAGTCCAGAAACCAGTCTTCCATGGAAGGGAGTAATATAGATGCAACTGTACTTTGCTGATGCAAATCAATAGAGAAATTAGGGATCTCTTGGACAAAGTATAGGAGAACCTGAAAAGGTCATCAACTCTTCCAGACAGTCAGCTAGTACCATGTTGATACAATCAAAGAGAAATACTCAGTGGACACCACTAGACAGTACAATTAATGTATTTCCTAGATGCCAATATTATGTACTTAAGCAAACTGAACCAGGGCAGATTTGAAAAAGAACTGTGCTCCTACAGTGTCACTGGCAACAGGTGGTGTGCTTTGGAGCCAAGGTTAGAGGTCATTGGTTGATGGATCATTTCCTTTCCATAAGCTTCTTCTATGTCTGAACCCCTTATCCTCATTGTGACCAGTTCCCATGTATCCATTTGTATCCCTAACATCTCTTCCCATCCCTTTCCCTCTTTATACTTCTTGGGTGGATAAATTCTTTCTTATTCATTAGGGTTACTTATCTATATTGTATGAGTTCCTCACATTCTCTTGATAATTAAATATTTGAAATCCAATAATCTGTGTGTATTTATTTCTGTGATACCTCATATCATTCTTTCCATGAGAAGGGAACACTCACTGACTCAATGAGCAAGTGGCCAGAAGGTAGAAGGAACTATGGAAAATACATATTGTCAATTAATATTTCAAAAGCATCTTCAGTTCAGTCAGTTCAGTCGCTCAGTCGTGTACAGCTCTTTGCGACCCCATGAATCGCAACACGACAGGCCTTCCAGTCCATCACCAACTCCCGGAGTTCACCCAAACTCATGTGCATCAAGTCCGTGATGCCATCCAGCCATCTCATCCTCTGTCATCTCCTTCTTGTCCTGTACCCAATCCCTCCCAGCATCAGAGTCTTTTCCATTGAGTTACTTTCCATGAGTCACTTTCCATGAAGTGGCCAAAGTACTGGAGTTTCAGCCTCAGCATCAGTCCTTCCAATGAACACTCAGGACTGATCTCCTTTAGGATGGACAGGTTGGATCTCCTTGCAGTCCAAGGGACTCTCAAGAGTCTTCTCCAACGCCACAGTTCAAAAGCATCAATTCTTTGGCTCTCAGCTTTATTCACAGTCCAACTCTCACATCCTTACATGACTACTGGAAAAACCATAGCCTTGACTAGAAGGACCTTTCTTGGCAAAGTAATATCTCTGCTTTTTAATATGCTAACTAGGTTGGTCATAACTTTCCTTCCAGAGAGTAAGCGTCTTTTAATTTCATGGCTGCAATCACCATCTGCAGTGATTTTGGAGCCCCAAAATGTAAAGTCTGACACTGTTTCCACTGTTTCCCCATCTATTTCCCATGAAGTGATGGGACAAGATGCCATGATCTTCGTTTTCTGAATGTTGAGCTTTAAGCCAACTTTTACACTCTCCTCTTTCACTTTCATCAAGAGACTTTTTAGTTCATCTTCACTTTCTGCCATAAGGGTGGTGTCATCTGTATATCTGAGGTTACTGATGATTCTCCTGGCAATCTTGATTCCAGCTTGTGCTTCTTCCAGGCCAGCATTTCTCATGATGTACTCTGCATATAAGTTAAATAAGCAGGGTGACAATATACAGCCTTGACATACTCCTTTTCCTATTTGGAACCAGTCTGTTGTTCCATGCCCAGTTCTAACTGTTACTTCCTGACTTGCATATAGGTTTCTCAAGAGGCAGGTCAGGTGGTCTGGTATTCCCATCTCTTTCAGAATTTTCCACAGTTTATTGTGATCCACACAGTCAAAGGCTTTGGCAGAGTCAGTAGAGCAGAAATAGATGTTTTCTGGAACTCTTGCTTTTTTGATGATCCAGTGGATGTTGGCAATTTGGTCTATGGTTCCTATGACTCTTCTAAAACCAGCTTGAACATCTGGAATTTCACGGTTCATGTATTGCTAAAGCCGGCCTTGGAGAATTTTGAGCATTACTTTACTAGTATGTGAGATGAGTGCAATTGTGTGGTAGTTTGAGCATTCTTTGGCATTGCCTTTCTTTGGGATTGGAATGAAAACTGACCTTTTCCAGTCCTGTGGTCACTGCCAAGTTTTCCAAATTTGCTGGCATATTGAGCTTTCACAGCATCATCTTTTAGGATTTGAAATAGCTCAACTGGAATTCCATCACCTCCACTAGCTGTGTTCGCAGTGATGCTTTCTAAGGCCCACTTGACTTCACATTCCATGTCTGGCTCTAGGTGAGTGATCACACCATCACGATTATCTGGATCGTGAAGATCTTTTTTGTACAGTTCTTCTGTGTATTCTTGCCACCTCTTCTTAATATCTTCTGCTTCTGTTAGGTCCCTACCATTTCTGTCCTTTATTGAGCCCATGTTTGCATGAAATGTTCCCTTGGTATCTCTAATTTTCTTGAAGAGATCTCTAGTCTTTCCCATTCTATAATTTTCCTCTATTTCTTTGCATTGATCGCTGAAGAAGGCGTTCTTATCTCTCCTTGTTATTCTTTGGAACTCTGCATGCAGATGGGAATATCTTTCCTTTTCTCCATTGCTTTTCACTTCTCTTCTTTGTATCTTACATTTTAGTGATATGAGGATGTGGTGAATATACAATGTACAGCACAGTGCCCATCATGTAGCAAGTCTCAGTGTAATATCAGTTCCCTACTTAATTTTTATTGATTTATTATTTTTTAAATTTGTCTGTGCCAGGTCTTAGTTGTGGCATGTGGGACCTAGGTACCTGACCCGGATCTAACCTGAGCCTCCTACATTGGGAGTGCAGACTTTTTAACCACTGATCCACCAGGAAGTTCCTGAGGTTCCTACTTTAAAAGATGATGTTTTGCAGTCTATTCTAGTATCAAGATTCCTGACTGCATTCTGCATGATGTTTTTGATTTCATACTTTGCAACATCTCTTAAAGATTTGCTTATTACTCCTCACTTAAACCACATGATTTTTATCTAAATTCTACCTGACAGCTTATCTTCAATCAGGAAGATAAATAAAAATGTCAATGCATGAACAGAATGTGGTGAGGGCAATATGGACATTAATTGTTTGTACTAGATTAGGTGGGAAGGTCATTTTGAGTTTATTGCTGTGATTATACTGATTATTGGGGCCACAAGTATTTGAGAAAGTCATCCAGTGTGGCAAGATTGATTCTAGAAAATTATGGACTGTGTAAATAGCAAATTTAGAGATTTGGCAACATAATTCTAAATATTATCACAAATAAATAAGCCAAACAGAGAAGGCAATGGCACCCCACTCCAGTACTCTTGCCTGGAAAATCCCATGGATGGAGGAGCCTGGTGGGCTGCAGTCCATGGGGTCGCTAAGAGTCGGACACGACTGAGCGACTTCACTTTCACTTTTCACTTTCGTGCATTGGAGAAGGAAATGGCAACCCACTCCAGCGTTCTTGCCTGGAGAATCCCAGGGACGGGGGAGCCTGGCGGGCTGCCGTCTATGGGGTCACACAGAGTCGGATAAGACTGAAGTGACTTAGCAGCAGCAGCAGCAGCAGCAAATAAGCCAAAAAGGGTTTTGGTTTCCCATAGGGTGTGCATTAATCAGTGTGAAGAAATATGTAGTGTGGATGTGACAAAAATTATGACATGATCATTGAAACTGTTAAAGCGTTTAACATTTGTAAAACATTGGGCTTCCCAGGTGGCTCAGTGGTAAAGAATCCACCTGCCAAGCAGGAGACTTGGATTCACTACTTGAGTTGGGAAGAAAATGGCAGCTAACTCCAGGATGCTTGCCTGTAAAATTCCATGGACAGAGGAGCCTGGTGGGCTACAATCCATGAGGTCACAAAGAGTTGGGCACAACTGAGCATGCACACATGTATTTCATGGTTTTTATATCCCAGAGGAAGTAGAGTTATTCTGATTTTGAGAGTCTGGACTTGTAGATTCTTTGCAACAAAAAGAAAAGCAAATGAAATAATTTCACTGAACATATGTAAGATGAGATCAGAGCAGTGATCTCCTCATAGATATTTTTTTTGAAAATTAAATGAGATAATCCACTGAAGAACTTGGGCACAACAGTTGGCATATTTATTTGAAGTATATTGACCATTTATCATTAATGTGGTTATTGAGATGTTTATATTTACATGTATCTTGTTTTTGTTTTCTGTTTGTTTTATCTCTTTTTTGTCCCATTATTCTCTTTTTCTGTCTTCTATTGATTAGTTCAGTATGTTTTATGACTTTTTTTCTTTTTTGTAAGTTTATTAGCTATAACTTTTTGTTTGACTATTTTGGTGGTTGCTTTAGTGTCTATAGTATACGTCTTTAACTTATCACAGCCTACTTCAAGTGGTCTTTAACCATGTGTCACATGGAGGAAGAACTTTACTAGAGCATGCTTTTATGTCTCCTCTCTTAGACTTCGGCCCACTGCTGTCAAGTATTTCATTTTTTATATGTGTTATAAGCTCTATAGTAGATTGTATTTTTGTTTTTAACAATTATGTTTTAAACCTATTTAAATAATTCAGAAAACTTTTTTATGTTTACTCTTTTAATTATTTCTGTGCTCAATTTCTTTATGTAGATTAGAAAGTTGTATCTATTTCAATTACCCTTTGGTTTAAAGGACCTCTTTTAACCTTTATTTTATGTCATACTCATCTATTTGAGATGAATGCTTTCCATTTTTATGCATGAAAAAGTCTTTAGTTCTTCTTCAAGTATGAAAAATACTTTATTCAATCTAGAATTCTAGATTGGCAGGTTTTGCTTTCCATGCTTTAAAAATGTTATTCCATTGTCTCCGTATTTGTATTGATTCTGATGAGAAATGTTCAATCACACTTAATGTTTTCCTCTTGTACATATGCTTCTTTTTTTCTAACTGCTTTTAAGATTTTCTATGACTTGTTTTGAGAAATTGATTATGATGTGCCTTGGTATAATTTTCTTGATGCTTCTTTTTTTTTTTAATTTACTACATGTCTTGTGTCTGTAGATTTGTGGTTTTCCTCAAATTTGGAACATATTTAGCTTTTCTTCTTTTAATACTTTCTTTAATCACTTCTCTTTCCTCCTCACAGACTCCAGTTGCACACATTAGGCTTCTGCAGTTATCCCACAGCTCATTTCTTTCAATTCTCTTTTTTTCTGTGTGAGTTGCATTCCTTTCTTCTTCAGTGTCTAATCTTCCTTCAGCTCAGTTCAGTTCAGTTGCTCAGTTGTGTCCGACTCTTTGTGACCCCATGAACTGCAGCACGCCAGGCCTCCCTGTCCATCACCAACTCCCAGAGTTCACCAAACTCATGCGCATCAAGTCGGTGATGCCATCCAGCCATCTCATCCTCTGTCGTCCCCTTCTCCTCCTGCCCCTAATCCCTCCCAGCATCAGGGTCTTTTCCAATGAGTCAACTCTTCGCATGAGGTGGCCAAAGTACTGGAGTTTCAGCTTTAGCATCAGTCCTTCCAATGAACACCCAGGATTGATCTTCTTTAGGATGGACTGGTTGGATCTCCTTGCAGTCCAGGGGACTCTCAAGAGTCTTCTCCAACACCACAGTTCAAAAGCATCAATTCTTCGGCACTCAGCTTTCTTCACAGTCCAACTCTCACATCCATACATGACCACTGGAAAAGCCATAGCCTTGACTAGACAGAGCTTTGTTGGCAAAGTAATATCTCTGCTTTTTAATATGCTATCTAGAATCTTCCTTATTCTACTCATATTTCTTTTGCTTCAGATATAGTTTTGATCTCTAATTCTTTTTTTATTTTAGTCTCTTTCTGTATCTTACCTATGTCTACATTTTCAACATGTGAAATTTACAATGAATCACTGCTTGAGTGTGCTTATTTTTAATTTTAACATCTGCATTGGTTCTGCCTTATTTCGGTTGTTTTTAATTTTTCTCTTTATTATGGGCTACAGTTTCTTGCTTCTTTGCATGTCTGGTAACTTTTAACTGAATGCCAATTATTGTGAATTTCATCTTGTTGGGTGCTGAATATTTCTGTATTTCTATGTGTGCTTCAGTTTTTTTCTGGGCTTCAAGTAATTTGTAAAGACTCTAATTCATTTTGGTTTTGTCTTTAAGATTTGGGATTCCCTGGTGGCTCAGAGTGTCTGCTCACAATGCGGAAGACCGAGGTTCAATCTGTGGGTCAGGAAGATCCCCTGGAGAAGGAAATGGCAACCCACTCCAGTACTCTTGCCTAGAAAATGCCATGGATGGAGAAGCCTGGTGGACTATGGTCCATGCGGTCGCAAAGAGTTGGACATCACTGAATAACTTCACTTTTAAGATTTGGTAGGCTAGACCGAAGTCAAATGTAGTGGAAGTCTGATTATTCCTTGATACAGAGTCAAGATTGAGTATTGTGCCCTGTGTCAGTGAATTATATCTTCTAGTCTGGATGGTAGGAATGGGCATAATTTCCAGCTTTCTGTGAGTTCTTGGTACTGTTCCCTCAATACCTTTTGGGTGATTCTTTCCTGATTCTCAGGCGGTTTTATCTTCTACGAGCACTGATAATACCTCTGCTGTATGTGACAGATACTCAAAGGGACCCTTCTGCCTGTCTCTGGACTTCTTCCTAGGTGGTTCTCTCCTCTTCAATAGTTTGTCATGAAAACCCATGCTTCCTTGGCCACCTGAGACTTTCAGGTCTGACTCCTCAACTCACATCATATGTTGGGCTCTACCTCAGTTTCCCTCCCTATGTTGCAGCCTAGAAACTCTCTAAATACATTAAGGAGGGACAGTGGTAGAACTTAACTCATTTGTTGTTCATCTTTCAGGAATTTCTATCTCATGTGGCCTGATGTCCAATGTCTTGAAAACCATTATTTCATAAATATTTATTTTTTTATTATTGTTTAAGGTGGAAGGGTTACTTTATCTTGGCCAAAGTAGAAATTACTATGTGACATTTATGACATTTTAATAGCACTATTCATAGTGAATTCAGTTGTGTCTATTTTTATTATTTTACAACTTTCAGAATCAATTTTTTCATTCTTATTAAAATTATATGATTTTCTTCTAATGTATGTGTGAGAACAATCACATATTTATAGATACTTGTAGAAATTCTATCAACCTATATCTATCTATCATTATAGCTAACTTTAACAAAAGGTTATAGGTAAAGAAACATTGGTCATCAACAATCAAACACTAAATATTAGATCAACTTTATTAAATCATGTTAAAGGAATGAGAAGGAAAAAACTTAAATAACATTTAATTTATTTTTTAGAGTCTATAAGCCTGGGCAACCCCATGAACTGTAGCCTACCAGGCTTCTCAGTCCATGGAATTTTCCAGGCAAGAGTACTGGAGTGGGTTGCCATTTCCTTCTCCAGGGGATCTTCCTGACCCAGGGATCTAACCTGGGTCTCCCGCATTGCAGGCAGACACTTTATCATCTGAGCCATGAGGGAAGCCCCTCACTTTAGTTACAGTGATTAAATTTGTATGTGGGTCTTCCTTGCTTTTGTAAAAGCATATAATGTAATCTAATGTACAGAATATAAAAAATCAGAGTTTTCATCTGGTCTCTTAAGTCATTAAAACAATACTAATTATACACCAATTTAGATTTAATTTTAAAAACATATAGACAAGAATAAAGGAGAAGACTATTAAAAGTTGACATTGGAGAAACAGATGTAGCTACTGCTTATTGCCTGGTCATATTCCAGTGAGGAGAACAGGTGTTAATTTGCATTTGAGGAATACAGAGAGTATTGACTGTGGCATGCAGCCTCTGCAGGGTCTGGGCACTGACTAAAGACAGGAGTGCTGTGAGGTCAACAGGGAGGACACTGCAGTTAGAAACAGATGTTAGTGAACACGAAGCTTTGTTTATGATCCTTTTGTTACAGCTCCTTAAATTATGATCTGACCCAGGAATAACCAGACTCATGGTGCTCAAAGGGTCTTTGTAATAGATTTTACTGAACAGATAGTTCTCAACACACAAAAGTTAACTTGCAGAGTTGTTTCTCAAATTAGGAAACAATTTTTACTAAAAAAAATACTTTAAACATAGGCATCCTTCAGCAATATTGTAGGTTCATTTCTGCTACTGCTACTGCTAAGTCACTTCAGTTGTGTCCAACTCTGTGCGACCCCATAGACGGCAGCCCACCAGGCTCCCTCATCCCTGGGATTCTCCAGGCAAGAACACTGGAGTGGGTTGCCATTTCCTTCTCCAATGCATGAAAGTGAAAAGTGAAAGTGAAGTCGCTCAGTTGTGTCGGACCCTTAGCGACCCCATGGTCTGCAGACCACCAGGCTCCTCCGTCCATGGGATTTTCCAGGCAAGAGTACTGGAGTGGGGTGCCATTGCCTTCTCCAGGTTCATTTCTAGATGACCCCAATAAAGCAAATGTTGCAATTAAAAAAGTCGTGAATATTTTGGTTCCCCAGTGCATATAAACATTTTGTTTATCTCACACCATAGTTTACTAAGTGTGCAATATCATTAGGTCTAAAAAACTCCTCAAAGTACATAAATATCTTGATTAAAAAAATGCTTTATTGCTAGAAAATGCTAATCATCTCTTGAACCTTCAGAAAGTTATAGTAGCAATATCAAAGATCACTGATCACAGATCACCATAACAAATATAATAAAAGTAATAATAATAAAGTTAGGGCATATTGCCAAAATTACCAAAATGTGATACAGAGATAGGAAGTGAGCAAATAGTGTTGGAAAAATGACATCAATACACTTTAAATCTAGGATTGCCTCAAACCTTCAATTAGGAAAAAAAAAAAAAAAAGCCACAGTATCTGCAAACCTCAATAAGGAAAAAGGCAAAAACAAGGTATCCTTATAATAATTTCCTCAACGTTAACATTAAAAAGCTAAGTAATCATGTATATATATATAAATAACATGCATACTATATATAATTAATACATACAGTAAATGGAAATTTTAAATACATGTAACCACCATTCTTAATGTGATTTATAAGAAAAAAAAATGCAATTCAATAAACAATTTAGGATACCAGAATTTTATTTTTCTCCCTACCTATTAAACTATTAAGGACCACCGTAGTTCTTGGGTTAGGAAGGCATTATATGGGAGATATCCACTTTGGGGGTATTACTCACTTATTAAGTGGATAAATAGTCTAAAGAAATTTGTAGTTTCATAAGATATTTATTACTTACTCTCCCGAAGTTACAAATTGAATAAAACAGACATAAGTCAGGGATGTCAAGCAAGAAACATTCCCTTCCCCTTCATATCCTCTATTTTGTTAAATGAGGTCTTTGTTTATAACTTGTTTAATGTGAACAGATGGACTGAAGAGGTGTCTTTGATTAGTTCATGAAAAAAATAGGAATCACAATGATGTTGATGAATATTAATGGCTTGTGAATCCAATGTGGACAGGTCAATATTTCGTTCTTTTTTCAAAGAGTTTACATCATTTGAAATAGCTACTAAAATCTAATATTTTTGCATTTGTTATGGCTTTTAAGTCACTTTTGTTTATAAGCATCTCATTTGATCTTCAAAGCCCAATGCTTAAGGATTGGAAAAGTTGATTATCATATGTATTCTATTACTCATAAATTGGGCAAAGTATATCCACTGGAAATTCACTTAGCTTCTAAGTGTTCAAGGTATCAGCAATATAAAATTGTAGCAATTCCAGTTTATTTTGTCACAGACACCCAATTGCTATATACATTAAAATGCGCTGAGCCTTAATAAACCACAGACAATAATGTATTGTGAAGATCTAACTCTTTAGAGCTTCACAATACATTATTGTCTGTGGTTTATTTGTTCTGCCATATTTATTTAGCAAAATACACAGCAGTGAAGCCTTTTAAAGCCTCCTTTAAAATGAGAGGTTCACAAGTCCCAAATATAAAATAAGATTATGAATTATAATAGCAATAATAGCTTCTGCTTCTTCCTCTCTCCTTTCTTTAGTAACTGAAAAGTTGTATTTTCAAGGCAGTTTAAGAATGGATTTACTATTTGCTTTTAATATATTTTTTCATACAGTGTTTCTTAGAACTCATACTGCACTGTATTTGTTCCATTTTTTCTTTTTTACACTTTTTTCTTCATGCTTGCATTCAATTTCAGTGGGTATTATTTATCACCATTACAGTACTCTTTAAAAAGGATTTGTCAACAGATGCCTGCTCCTTTTGATGCCAAAAATTCTGCTGTAAACTCAAACTCATGCCCTGACCTAACAGCTGAAAATCATCCTGGAATTAAGGCCAGAGTTCTGGCTCTTTAATCAAATGTCTAGTTTACATAAATTTTAAATACTTAAAATCGGTCTGCAAACAGACAAAGATATTAAATCCAAGCCTTCTAACTGATAGACAAAATGGAGAAAAATGCTATGGTGTGAAGTTCCTCTCTTTGTGTAAAAAGGTTATATCTGTTCAGGCAATCCTAAAAAGTCAATGGGTGGAGAAGTAGAAGCATTTTAAAAATGCAACTATAAAAAATGGCAGTGCGGGAGATTTTGAAATATTTGTGTTTCTGGGGATGAAGCAAAACTGTTGGGAGAGTCTGCAGTTTCCACAAGCAAGAAGTAAAACTGCCCATCCCTAGTTGAATTATCAAGCAAAGCTTGATAATTGCTCCACTGAGAACAGAGCAGGGTTAAATTTGCTTGTGATGTGTTTTATTGTGATTTGCATTTTTCTGCATAGTAATTCATTGGCTTTAACAAAACATTGATTACCTGCTGTTACAAAGTACATCATCTTTCAGGCTTTAAATTAAGCATTTCTTCATTGTGTGTGTTGGTGGGGTTGGGGGTGGGGTATAGATTAGATTGATTCTCTGCCATAGTGTAAAAGTCTTTTCTCCCTTCTCTGGCCTCTTTAAATGCAAAGCCTTAGTTGAGCTTTTTTTTTTTTTTTTTTTTTTTTAAATTTGTGAATGCATAGTTTGTCGCTCTCTAATTTCTGTTAAATTTCATAAGATCTGACACATTTGCATTTACAGGGCTGTTAGATAATGTTTATCACTTTTCATCTTCAAAGTGCTTTATGAATATTAACTAATCAGAGCTGTCAACACACCCATGAGGCAGAGAAATATTGGGTTGTTTTTGTTTTATCTTACTTGGTTTACCTTGTAGGGAATTTGTGAGATTGCAGAATGTCAATTTTTTTTAATCAGTTTTAGATAGCTTTTCACCACTAATAGAAAAGACCTGCACACTTTCTGGCATCTGAACATGGAGGACTGTGATTCATTATTTACCATATGTAGCCTTGAAAAGTTATCTGAGTTTGTATACTTGTCTATTATTTTTCTTAGATTGTAAACTTCATTGCTACGACAATTTACACTTTCTTTTTTCTTTTGCACAGTAGCTAACCTAATACTATTTTCATTTATTCATTCATGCATTCTAAAAACATTTAATGAGTGTCCACTCTCTTCCAGGTATTGTATTAAACACTGAAAAGACATAAAGCTGTGTTGTGCTCTGTCACTTCCATCATGTCCAACTCTTTGCGACCTATGGACTGTATATTTATATATACATATATATAAATACACACACATACATATCGGCTTCCCTAGTGGCTCAGATGGTAAAGAATCTGCCTGTGATACAGAAGACATATGTTCGATCCCTGGGTCAGAAAGATTCCTTGCAGAAGGAAATGGCAACCCACTCCAGTATTCTTGGATGGGAAATCCTATGAACAGAGGAGCCTGATGGGCCACAGTCCATGGGGTCACAAAAGAGTAGGACATGACTTAGCCACTATACAATAACAACAATACATATACACAGGTAAGCACGAATACATTTCTTTGTGCTTCAGTGGTGGAGAACAGTATTCTGTCTCTAGACATTAGAAAAGCATTTGAGAGAATGCGGACTTTTATCTAAGACTAGAAGGCTGATATTTTGATTGAATTACTTGGACTATACATTGTTTTTGCTGATTTGAAAAGGTACAAATGAAAGCACAGCTGCCCTTTTACTCTGTGATATCCATTAGGTTTTACTTGATGAGTCTTTTAGATCTTTAACATCGTTGAAGACTGGCTGTGATCCAGATAGCTTCTATTCTAACCACTTATTAAACTGTTGATTATAAAAAAATCACTACAGCCAATTAGCGATTGGAATGTTCTCCTTTTTAAAACCTTTTTTTCTTTTCCTTTAATACTAGCATAACACAGGGGAAATTTAACATGGCGATGACTATGCTACAGCTACTTCCCAAGGGATATCATCTAAGGTCCACCATCTACACTTGGTGTCTTCCTATCTCATTTTCATTTCTTTCAATTAAAAGCCCCATAAATAGGTAAAAGATGGGTAATTTTTAAATAAGAAATATGTTTAAAAAGTATTGATTTCTCTATATTTCTCAATCAATCATATAACCCTTTGAAATCCATCCAAGTTTTGATTATCATATGTAATTTCAACGTTTTAATTTCTTTATTTTCTCCAAAGCAGAAATAAGAAAGAAATTGATTTCTCAGATTTTTCTCCCTTATTATCATCTCTGAAATCATTTTCAGTATATCACACAACTGTTTTTTTTTCTTTTTTAGTGAATGTTCTATGGTGAATGCTGCTGCTGCTGAGTTGCTTCAGTTGTGTCCGACTCTGCACGACCCCATAGACGGCAGCCCACCAGGCTCCCCCATCCCTGGGATTCTCCAGGCAAGAACACTGGAGTGGGTTGCCATTTCCTTTTCCAGTGCATGAAAGTGAAAAGTGAAAACAAATTCACTCAGTCGTGTCTGACTCTTCACGACCCCATGGACTGCAGCCCACCAGGCTCCTCCATACATGGGATTTTCCAGGCAAGAGTACTGGAGTGGGGTACCATAGATATGTACCAAGTGAAACAAATTCAGGCAGATGCTCCCTCCACTGTGTATATGAATCTGCCTCACTGCTTACCTAAATGTGTTTCCAAAAGCTTTACTTCATATTGGAACTTGGTTTTCTGTTGGGCAACAAGGAAATTGTCTCTGAAATAGTCATTTGAATTATTGACCTTTTTATGAATCTTTTCCCCCTTCAGTTCTGGCGATGGTCTTTTTCAGGGCTTCATGGCAGTTAATCTGTGTAACATTTCCTGTGCAAGACATGAAGACAAAGACAAAAAAAGCAGGATGTAGTTCTAGAAATTATCTTATCTTGCATAATGTCTAGATTGAAGGTTGCTGAGTGTCATGGGAGTATTATTGGAGGCAATCATATTTATGGTGTTTATTTGAAGGTATATTTGAAAGTACAGACTTCCCTGGTGGCTCAAAAACAGTAAAGTGTCTTGCTTACTACGTGGGAGACCTGGGTTCGATCCCTGGGTCGGGAAGATACTCTGGAGAAGGAAATGGCAACCCACTCCAATACTCTTGCCTGGAAAACCCCATGGATGGAGGAGCCTGGTAAGCTACAGTCCATGGGGTTGCAAAGAGTTGGACAAGACTGAGCGACTTCACTTTGAAAGTATATTTTGAGGGAGTCTATTTTACATGCATGCTCAGAAGCTGTTTCTAACCATTTCATGCTTAGGATTGTTAAATGTGAAGGTGAGTTTGCTAGTCAAAAGAGTGAATTTATTATTCCCATCAGATTACATAGTCCATAAATCTTGAAAAATGAAAATATTCAAGATACAACCTAACATGATGTGAACTATCTTATTACTGATCAATAGTAGATCATGGAATCTGAGGGAAACTTAAAGATCCATTATGTAAAATACTGTTGCAAGTAAATGACTCTAGCTAGGGAGTAATAAATGCCTGCAGTTATTATTCATGACTGTACAGAAGGGGCACCATATGAGAAATAAGCATCTCTCACATGCTCCCCTGGCCTCTGTCCCCAAATGTAAGCATTATTCTCAGTTTCCTTCATAACTTTCACGAATAAATGCCAATACCTACATAATTTTTATAGCAAGGGGGAATTTATTAAATTAGTACATATTTTTATTGTGCTATCTCCTCTTACTTATTTTGAAGATATATCGGTATATGCATATACCATAATTCATTTAACCGTTCTTCAAATGATGGACATTTCCCCTTATTCCCAAAGTTATTGTTAATAATGCAATGTAAAAATAAATATGTGTATATATGTATGTATATATGCATATATATATATGAACACTTTTACCATAATATGCACATAAATCATAAATTAAATAATTAGAGTGAAAATGCTAAGTCAAATGAAATATCCATTTTACATTTTTATTGGTTTTTGTGAAACTCGCTCAGTCATGTCCAATTCTTTGCAACCCCATGGTCTGTAGCCTGTCAGACTCATCTGTCCATGGAATTCTCCAGACAGGAATACTGGAATGGGTAGCCATTCCCTTCTCCAGGGAATCTTTCCAAACCAGGGATTAAACCCTGGTCTCCTACATTACAGGGAGATTCTTGCCCTTCAAAAATATTATAACTTATATTACCACAATTAGTGTAATCAAATACCTATTTCCTCCATAGTCTTGTTATTAAACATATAAATTGCCAATCAAGAAAGTGAAAATAGTATCTTGCATTTATTTCAAATTGTATTTGCTTAATTTTAATGAATTGATATTATTCATCCATAAGAAAATATGAATGATGTATCTTATCATTTATCTCACAGTTAAAAATTTTATTTGATATTGCATACCACAGATGAGGAAATTACGGAAACTACAGGAAAAAAAATGTTCTAAGCCATTCCATGGGAAATTTGTGCAATTATGTAAAACACAGAGATAAAGAAGAACATGCAGAACTGAAAATCCACAGTTCAGATCCTACTTACTAAATAAGTGGCCTAAGACGGTCACAAATTCTTCATTTTTAAATGAGGTGAGAATTAATTTAGAGTGTTATTATGGGTAACAAATGAAATGATAAATGAGAAAGATATTTGTGTGGTACAGGGGTCTTCAGTTCATTGTTATTACAAAGAAATAAATTATTAAATTGGAACCTAGTAATTTGGCATCCCTAGTAGCTCAGATAGTAAAGAATCTGCTGCAGTGCAGGAGACCCAGATTTGATCCCTGTATCAGAAAGATCCCCTGGAGAAAAGAATGGATACCCACTCCAGTATTCTTGCCTGGAAAATTCCATGCACAGAGGAAAGGAGCCTGGCAAGCTAGATTCCATGGAGTAACAAAGAGTCAGACATTCAACTGAGCAACTTTCACTAGTACTTTAGGAAAAAAAAAATGCAGTTGGCAGGGTGGAGTGTCTGCTCCTGGGTTATGGTGATCAGAATAACTCTTAAATTTCCTAATTTAAGTTCTATATACATATTGTTGATTTACAAGGTTGTGTTACTTTCTCATGTACTTCAAGGGGATTCAGTTATACATATACATTTAGTCATTCTTTTCAGATTCTTTTCCCATATATTATCACAGAATATTGAGCAGAGTTCCCTATGCTATACAGTAGATCCTTATTGATTACCTATATTATATAAGGTATAAAATATATACATTTTGCTGGAGCAGCCGTGAAGAGAGACCTCATGTCCAGAGTAAGAGAAACCCAAGTAAGACGGTGGGCCCTGAGAGAGGGGATCAGAGGGCAGACAGACTGAAACTACAATCATAGACAGCTAGCCAGTCTAAGCACATGGACAACAGCCTTGTCTAACCCAATGAAACTAAACCATGCCATGTGGGGCCACCCAAAACGGCCGGGTCATGGCGGAGAGGTTTGACAGAATGTGGTCCACTGGACGAGGGAATGGCAAACCACTTCAGTATTCTTGCCTCGAGAACCCCATGAAGAGCATAAAAAGGCAAAAAGATAAGACACTGAAAGATGAACTCCCCAGGTCGGTAGGTGCCCAATGCTACTGGAGATCAGTGGAGAAATAACTCCAGAAAGAATGAAGGGATGGAGCCAAAGCAAAAACAATACTCAGTTGTGGATGGGACTGGTGATTGAAGCAAGGTCCAATGCTGTAAAGAGCAATATTGCATAGGAACCTGGAATGTCAGGTCCATGAATCAAGGCAAATTGGAAGTGGTCAAACAGGAGATGGCAAGAGTGAATATCGACATTCTAGGAATCAGTGGACTAAGATGGACTGGAATGGGTGACTTTAACTCAGATCACCATTATATCTACTACTGTGGGCAGGAATCCCTTAGAAGACATGGAGTAGCCATCATGGTCAAGAAAAGAGTCCGAAATGCAGTACCTGGATGCAATCTCAAAAACAACAGAATGATCTCTGCTTGTTTCCAAGCAAACCATTCAATATCATGGTAATCCAGTCTATGCCATGACCAGTAATGCTGAAGAAGCTGAAGTTGAACAGTTCTATGAAGACCTACAAGACCTTCTAGAACTAACACCCCGAAAAGATGTCCTTTTCATTATAGGGGACTGGAATGAAAATATAGGAAGTAAAGAAATACCTGGAGTAACAGGCAAATTTGGCCTTGGAGTATAGAATGAAGCAGGCAAAGGCTAATAGAGTTTTGCCAAGAGAACTCATGGGTCATAGCAAACACCCTCTTCCAACAACACAAAAAAAAGACTCTACACATGGACATCACCAGATGGTCAATACTGAAATAAGATTGACTATATTCTTTGCAGCCAAAGATGGAGAAGCTCTATACAGTGAGCAAAAACAAGACCGGGAGCTGACTACGGCTCAGATCATGATCTCCTTATTGCCAAATTCAGACTGATATTGAAGAAACTAGGGAAAAACCACTAGAACATTCAAGTATGACCTAAATCAAATCCCTTATGACTATACAGTGGAAGTGAGAGATAGATTTAAGGGCCTAGATCTGATAGACAGAGTGCCTGATAAACTATTGATGGAGGTTTGTGACACTGTACAGGAGACAGGAATCAAGACCATCCTCAAGAAAAAGAAATGAAAAAAATCAAAATGGCTGTCTGAGGAGGCCTTACAAATAGCTGGGAAAAGAAGGGAAGTGAAAAGCAAAGAACAAGAAAGATACACCCATTTGAATGCAGAGTTCTAAAGAAGAGCAAGGAGAGATAAGAAAGCCTTCCTTAGTGATCAATCCAAAGAAATAGGGGAAAATAATAGAATGAGAAAGACTAGAGTTCTCCTCAAGAAAATTAGAGATACCAAGGGAACATTTCATGCAAAGATGGGCTCAATAAAGGACAGAAATGGTATGGACCTAACAGAAGCAGAAGATATTAAGAAGAGGTGGCAAGAATACACAAAAGACTGTACAAAAATATCTTCATAACCCAGATAATCACGATGGTGTGATCAATCACCTAGAGCCAGACATCCTGGAATGCGAAGTCCAGTGGGCCTTAGGAAGAATCACTATGAACAAATTTAGTGGAGGTAATGAATCCCAGTTGAGCTATTTCAAATGCTGAAAGATGATGCTTGGAAAGTGCTGCACTCAAGATGCCAGCAAATTTGGAAAACTCAGCAGTGGCCACAGGACTGGAAAAGGTCAGTTTTCATTCCAATCCCCAAGAAAGGCAATGCCAAAGAATGCTCAAACTACTGCACAATTGCACTCATCTCACACTCTAGAAAAAATATGCTTAAAATTCTCCAAGCGAGGCTTCAGCAATACATGAACTGTCAACTTCCAGATGTTCAAGCTGGTATTACAAAAAGCAGAGGAACCAGAGATCAAATTTCCAACATCCACTGGATCCTCAAAAAAGCAAGAGAGTTGCAGAAAATTATCTATGTCTGCTTTACTGACTCTGCCAAAGCCTTTGACTGTGTGGATCACAATAAACTGTGGAAAATTCTGAAAGAGATAGGAATACCAGATCACATGACCTGCCTCTTGAGAAACCTGTATGCAAGTCAGAAAGCAACAGTTACAACTAGACATGGAACAACAGACTGATTCCAAATAGGAATAGGAGTACATCAAGGCTGTATATTGTCACCCTGCTTATTTAACCTATATGCCAAGTACATCCTGAGAAATGCTGGGCTGGAGGAAACACAAGCTGGAATCAAGATTGCTGGGAGAAATATTAATAGCCTCAGATATGCAGATGACACCTTCCTTATGGCAGAAAGTGAAGAACTAAAAAGCTTCTTGATGAAAGTGAAAAAGGGCGTGAAAAAGTTGGCTTAAAGCTCAACATTCAGTAAACTAAGATCATGGCATCCAGTTCCATCACTTCATGGGAAATAGATGGGTAAACAGTGGAAACAGTGGCTGACTATATTTTTCTGGGCCCCCAAATCAGTGCAAATGGTGATTGCAGCCATGAAATTAAAAGACACTTACTCCTTGGTAGGAAAGTTATGACCAACCTAGATAGCATATTCAAAAGCAGAGACACATCTTTGCCAATAAAGGTCCATGGTCCTGGCTATGGTTTTTCCAGTGGTCACGTATGGATGTGAGAGTCAGACTGTGAAGAAGGCTGAGTGCTGAAGAACTGATGCTTTTGAACTGTGGTGTTGGAGAAGACTCTTGAGAGTCCCTTGGACTACAAAGAGATCCAACCAGTCCATTCTATCAGAAATCAGTCCTGGGTGTTCATTGGAAGGACTGATGTTGAAGCTGAAACTCCAATACTTTGGCCACCTGATCTGAAGAGCTGACTCATTGGAAAAGACCCTGATGCTGCGAAAGATTGAAAGCAGGAGAAGGGGATGACAGAGGATGAGATGGTTGGATGGTATCACCATCTCGATGGACATGGGTCTGTGTGAACTCCAATAATTGGTGATGGACAGGGAGCCCTGGCATGCTGCAGTTCACAGGGTCACAAAGAGTCAGACACGACTGAGTGACTGACTTGAACTGAACTTTATATCTAGTAGTGTATACATGTTAATCCCAAACTCCTAATTTATCCCTCCCTACCATGTTTCCCTTTGGGAACTATAAGTTTGTTTTCAGTCTGTGAGTCTGTTTCCATTATGTAAATAATTTTATTAGTATCATTTTTTTCAATTTCACATATAAGGATATCACATATTTGGCTTGGCCTGACTTACTTCATTTGATATGATAATCTCTATATCCATCCATGTTGTGGCAAGGGGCATTATTTCATTCTTTTTATGGGTGAGTAATATTCCACAACAGACTGGTTCCAAGTAGGAAAAGGAGTACATCAAGACTCTGTACTGTCACCCTGCTTATTTAGCTTATATGCAGAGTACATCGTGAGAAATGCTTGGCTGGAGGAAGCGTAAGTTGGAATCAAAATTGCTGGCAGAAATATCAATAACCTCAGATATGCAGATGACACCACCCTTATGGCAGAAAGTGAAGAGGAGCTAAAGAGCCTCTTGATGAAGGTGAAAGAGGAGAGGAAAAAGTTGGCCTAAAGCTCAACATTCAGAAAACTGAGATCATGGCATCCGGTCCCATCACTTCATGGGAAATAGATGGGGAAACAGTGAAACAGTGTCAGACTTTAGTTTTGGGGGCTCCAAAATCACTGCAGATGGTGACTGCAGCCATGGGATTAAAAGACTCTTGCTCCTTGTAAGGAAAGTTATGACCAACCTAGACAGTATATTAAAAAAATAGAGACATTACTTTGCCAACAAAGGTCCATCTAGTCAAGGATATGGTTTTTCCAGTAGTCATGTATGGATATGAGTGTTGGACTATAAAGAAAGCTGAGCAAGGAAAAATTGATGCTTTTGAAGTGTGGTGTTAGAGAAGACTCTTGAGAGACCCTTAGACTGCAAGGAGATCCAACCAGTCCATCCTAAAGGAGATCAGTCCTGGGTGTTCATTGGAAGGAGTGATGCTGAAGCTGAGACTCCAGTACTTTGGCCACCTGATGTGAAGAGCTGACTAACTGGAAAAGACCCTGATGCTGGGAAAGATTAGGGCAGGAGGAGAAGGGGACGACAGGGGAAGAGATGTTTGGATGGCATCAACGACTCAATGGACATGGGTTTGCGTGAAATCTGGGGGTTGGTGATGGACAGGGAAGCCTGGCATGCTGCAGTTCATGGCGTCACAAAGAATCAGACAGGAGTGAGCGACTGAACTGGAAGTGAATATCCCACTGTGTATATGTATATTCTCTATCCATTCTTCTGGCAGTGGACATTTTGGTTGTTTTCATGTCTTGGCTATTTTAAATAGTGCTGTAATAAACATTGGGATGCACATATCTTTTTGAATTACAGTTTTTCTCTAGATATATGCCCAAAAGTGTGGTGCAGGCTCATATGGTAGCTCTAATTTTAGTTTTTTAAGGAACCTCCATAGTGTTCTGCATAGTGGTTGTATCAATTTGCATTCTCACCAATCATATGGTAGGGTTCCTTTTCCTCCATACCTTCTCTAGCATTTATCATCTGTAGACATTTTGATGATGGCCAGGATTAGCTCTTGTTTAGTAAATTTCAAGAGGTACCCAGTCTGATAGAGGTAGTGAGGTGCAGCAGTAGGACTGCCTTTGCTCTTTCATGATCCTGCGTATAGAAAGTTATTCTATAGGATGGGCTTGTTTGAACACTGAAAGATTAAAATAGCCCCTAGAAGCCTGGAATGGTAACACCCACTTATAAAGAGAGTGCTAGTTTATTTTGTAGAATGCCCTATCTTTTTCAGGTTTCCTTTTAGAAACAGTTCTTTTTACTCTTAGGGAAAATTAAACATTTCTCTAGTCACATAATCAAGTCTATATATATTTACAGAGAGAGAGAGAGATAGATAGATAGATAGATGGTTAAACTTGTCTTTTCTAAACCTGACAATTAGTGAGTTTTGTCCTAACTCATACCCTTCATTCCTTTTTTAATATTTTAAAGTCAAAAAACAAGACTGAAAGTATTTTTATTGATCTGGATTTTCTGAATATTATTATTACTATTTAATTTTAGGAGTCTAGACAGCCACTAGATTCTCCTATTGTCAATTATTACTCAGCAATTTTGTGGGCTTAGTTTTGTACCAAGTTTAGTTGCCAAAGGAACATCTAGTACTGAAGCATTTACTTTCAGATAATAAACTTAGCTTCAAGCCTTATAACCTCAGCTGAAGTGATTGCATTTCTGCAATTATGTTAGGCTTCCCTGAAGCAGGTTAATTGAACTGCTGTGTATTGTTTTGTGCTGATTTATTCCCATGTATAAATCTCCTTGTGTCAGCTCTGTAGCACATTGTTCTTAAAGAAAACTACCTGCTTCCAGAAAAACCCTATAATTCTGTAATTAAACAGAATGTAGAGATAGATTCATCTCAGCATTGGTTTGAGAGGAAGTGTCCTCCTATGGTTAGAAATTTCCAAGCTACTTTACTGAACTGTGGTTTTTGTTTGGGAGATCTGTTGCTAGAGACAAAGGTCCCTGAGAAATCATTCTTTCTTTTATCTCATGGAGAGTGATGAGTTGGAGAGGAGTTGGAGCTATAGTTGTAATAAATGGTTTGTATATGGAAGCTCAAAATCTACACTGGTCTTTGGTTATTGAGTGATAGTTGCTTTTGTGCTATTATTTGACCAGTTCTAAAAATAAGTTAATATATAACAATTTATTATAGAATCATAAAATTACACCTTTGTGTAATTTTAGCAACTGTAACTAGAGTTTGTCTTAAACAGGTTTAAAGTAAAATCTTCAGTTACTTGGGGATAAAGGAGTTCTTAGATTGATTTGGTAGAAGGTAACTTAAAAAAAAAAAAAGCTGGTCCACATATTGAACAGTATTTTATAGATAAAAGCTATAAAATGGAAGGTAGAATAGAGTAAATGGAATTGCAGGAGGCTTGGGCCTGGAAAGAAGGTAGGTATTAAGAAATTTTCACTCAATAAAACTTAGCCACTCTTTTGTGACTACAAAGAACTTCATGATCTTGTTATTCTCATCACCAAATGGTATAGCTCATTGCTATGAGTTTGGAGGAGAAAGGTCATTTGGAATTGGAATAGACCTAAAAAATTTTGCGGAGAAATCTGAGCTGGATGTATGGGAAAATTAGGTGGGATTTGACTAGGTAGAAGTGTGAATTAAATTAATCATGGAATCAAGAAGCAACAAAATTAGGTTAAGAGACAGAAGGAGAGGTGTACTGGAATGGGAAATCATAAGGATATGTTACAGTTTGACTGTGAGGGCCTGGCTTCCAGGCCATAGTAGTTTGGGCTTGATCCTACCAACTGTCTGAGTTTTCCAAGACATTTTAACAGGGGTCTGGAATGATCAAAGGCATATTGGATAGTCATTAATATGGTAGTATTTTATGGAATAGACAGAAGTTGTTCATAGCTTCTTCAAAAATTCTGACTCTTGTACCTTCTAAAGAGTGTGTGTGTGTCTGTGTGTGTGTACATGTATAACTAAATCACTTTGCTCTACAGCAAAATTTAAAAAAAAATAGTGTATTATTACAATAATATTCCAAGCTCAGTATTTTAAATGAGAGGTCAATCTGTCTCTTTCAGCCTTCTTAATTGTGCTAAGCTAAAAAGGCATGGCCTGAGTATTTTGATGCTAAAGGAAATTATGGGGAAGATGAGGGATTTCTTAATCATTCCACCCACATTTCAACAATTAACGGGTTAGGGAGAAAAATATCTCTGTATATGACTCTTCAGTACCATTGCAAATTTATATGCCTTTGCAACTTCATTAGAAACTATCATCAAGAGCAAAGTATTTGATGCTCATCTCTGAATACAGCGTTTTAAATTTCCAATTCAACCCCATTTCCCTTGGTTTTACATTAGCCCATGTATGAATGAATCATGGACTATATAGTCTTTTTAGCAATCCATCATTATTTACATCTGGTCATTTCTTAAAAAAAAAAAAAAGGTTTTATTGGGGTATGATTGATCTACAATTCTGTGTTAGTTTCAGGTGTCCAGAAAAGAGAATCAGTTATATATAGACATATATTCACTCTTTTTTAGATTATTTTCCAACATAGGCCATTTCAGAGTATTTAGTCAAGTTCCCTGTGTTATATACTAGGTCCTTATTAGTTATCTATTTTATAAGTGGAGAGTGAAAAAGTTGGCTTAAAGCTCAACATTCAGAAAATGAAGATCATGGTATCCGGTCCCATCACTTCTTGGGAAATAGATGGGGAAACAGTGGAAACAGTGTCAGACTTTCTTTTGGGGGCTCCAAAATCATTGCAGATGGTGATTGCAGCCATGAAATTAAAAGACACTTACTCCTTGGAAGAAAAGTTATGACCAACCTAGATAGCATATTCAAAAGCAGAGACATTACTTTGCTGACTAAGGTCCGTCTAGTCAAGGCTATGGTCTTTCCTGTGGTCATGTATGGATGTGAGAGTTGGACTGTGAAGAAGGCTGAGCGCTGAAGAATTGATGCTTTTGAACTGTGGTGTTGGAGAAGACTCTTGAGAGTCCCTTGGACTGCAAGGAGATCCAACCAGTCCATCCTAAAGGAGATTAGCCAGCCCTGGGATTTCTTTGGAAGGACTGATGCTGAAACTCCAATACTTTGGCCACCTCATGCAAAGAGTTGACTCATTGGAAAAGACTCTGATGCTGGGAGCGATTGGGGGCAGGAGGAGAAGGGGACGACAGAGGATGAGATGGCTGGATGGCATCACTCACTCGATAGATGTGAGTCTGAGTGAACTCTGGGAGTTGGTGATGGACAGGGAGGCCTGGCGTTCTGCGATTCATGGGGTTGCAAAGAGTTAGACACGACTGAGCGAATGAACTGAACTGAACTGAAGTGTGTATGTGTCAGTCCCAATCTCCCAATCTATCCCCCCTATCCCTCGACTCTTATCCCCTGGTAATGATAAATTTGCTTTCTACATCTGTGACTTTACTTCTGTTTTGCAAATAAATTTATTTCTACCCTTTTTATTCAGCTCAGTTCAGTGACTCAGTTGTATCTGAGTCTTTGTGACCTGTATCTTTGCGACCCCATGGACTGCAGCATGCCAGGCGTCCCTGTCCATCACCAACTCCCAGAGTTTACTCAAACTCATGTCCATTTAGTCAGTGATGCCATCCAAACATCTCTTGCTCTGTCGTCCCCTTCTCCTCCAGCCTTCAATCTTTCCCAGCATCAGGCTCTTTCCAAATGAGTCAGTTCTTCCCATCAGGTGGCCAAGTATTGGAGTTTCAGCTTCAGCTTCAGTCCTTCCAATGAATATTCAGGACTTATTTCCTTTAGGATAGACTGGTTGTATCTCCTTGCAGTCCAAGAGACTCTCAAGAGTCTTCTCCAACACCGCAGTTCAAAAGCATCAATTCTTTGGTGCTCAGCCTTCTTCACAGTCCAACTCTCACATCCATACATGACTACTGGAAAAACCATAGCCTTGACTAGACAGACCTTAGTCGGCAAAGTAATGTCTCTGCTTTTGAATATGCTATCTAGGCTGGTCATAACTTTTCTTCCCAGGAGCAAGTGTCTTTTTATTTCATGGCTGCAGTCACCATCTGCAGTGATTTTGGGGCCTAGGAAAATAAAGTCTGTCACTATTTCCACTGTTTCCCCATATATTTGCCATGAAGTGATGGGACTGGATGCTATGATCTTAGTTTTCTGAATGTTGAGCTTTAAGCCAACTTTTTCACCCTCCTCTTTCACTTTCATCAAGAGGCTCTTTAGTTCTTCTTTACTTTCTGCTATAAAGGTGATGTCATCTGCATATCTAAGGTTATTGATATTTCTCCTGGCAATCTTGATTCCAGCTTGTGCTTCTTCCAGCTCAGTGTTTCTCATGATGTACTCTGCATATAAGTTAAATAAACAGGGTGACAATATACAGTCTTGACATACTCCTTTCTCTATTTGGAACCAGTCTGTTGTTCCATGACCAGTTCTAACTGTTCATTCCTGCCCTGCATACAGATTTCTCAAGAGGCAGGTCAGATGTTCTGGTATTCCCATCTCTTTCAGAATTTTCCACAGTTTGTTGTGGTCCACTCAATCAAAAGCTTTGGCCTAGTGAATAAAGCAGAAGTAGATTTTTTTTCTGGAACTCTCTTGCTTTTTCAAAGATCCAACAGATGTTGGCAGTTTGATCTCTGATTCCTCTTCCTTTCCTAAATCCAGTGAATATCTGGAAGGTTCATATATTGTTGAAGCCTGGCTTGGAGAATTTTGAACATTACTTTACTAGCATGTGAGATGAGTGCAATTTTGTGGTAGTTTGGTCATTCTTTGTCACTGCTTTTCTTTAGGATTGGAATGAAAACTGACCTTTCCAGTCCTGTGGCCACTGCTGAGTTTTCCAAATTTTCTGGCATATTGAGTGAAGCACCTTCACAGCATCATCTTTAAGTTTTGAAACAGCTCCACTGGAATTCTATCACCTCCACTAGCTTTGTTCGTAGTGATGCCTCTTAAGGCCCACTTCACTTCACATTCCAGGACTTCACATTCCCTTGTGGTTCAGCTGGTAAAGAATCTGCCTACAATGCAGGAGACCTGGTTTTGATCCCTGGGTTAGGAGATCCACTCTAGTATTCTGGCCTGGAGAATTCCATGGACTGTCTAGTCCAAGGGTTTGCAAAGAGTCTGACATGACTGAGTAACTTTCACTTTTTATTAGATTCCACATGTAAGCAATATCATATGATATTTGTCTCTCTGTGATTGACTTACTTCACTCAGTAAAATAGTCTCTAGGTCCATACATGTTGCTGCAAATAGCATTATTTCAACATGTAGTCTTACTTTTAGAAACTAACTTTATCAGCCACATGAACTCACTAAGATTTAGCTGTGTGATTCAGCAGGTATGCATATTACTTTTTAAGAGAAAGAGCACAGCCTATGTGAGATTGGAGCCTAATGACAGGGTTAAGGAATACTATTTAAGTATTGAAACTTTGGTTTTGATGATGTTGGAAAACTTGCCTTTGGGAAGGACAGTCAAGGAAGGAAGTGGGAGACAAAGGCAATTTGGGGATTAGAAAAGAGTATTTCACTGCAGAAGATTTGACTTTCAAAAAAAATTTTTTTTTCTTGATGATTCTTCAACTACTTTTGAAGCCACAGAAGTGGCTCTCCTGATCACTTTAGTAAGAAATGTTTATAGCATCTAACTAGGAAGTCTTTACTTACCTTTCCAGATACAGAATTGAGTTCATTTTCCTTTAAGATTTTATAACTGTGTTGGGGGCTCTCACACTTTGTAATTATTTGGTTATATGCTCAATCACTACTGTCTGGGAGACCCTGGGAAGGGGGAAAACCTGTGTCCTACCAAATTTTTATAGCTCCAGCACCTAACAGAGTAAGAAGAAAACAGTAAACATTTACTGACTAGTGGTTAAATGAATGGATAAATCAATCAGTAAATCCAATGTTGAGATGTTGAGTGCTTCTCACCTGTAAGGCATTGTGTCATATTTGTGGAGAAATATATAATTGCTATTTTTGATATCAGCCTATAAGAGGCTTCCCTGTTGGCTCAGTTGGTAAAGAATCTGCCTGGAATGCAGGGGACCTGGGTTTGATCTGTGGATTGGGAAGATCCCCTGGAGAAGGGAATGGCTACCCACTCAGGTATTCTTGGAGAGTTGCGCTGGAGAGTTCCATGGACAGAGGAGCTGGTGGGCTACAGTCCATGGGGTCACAGAGTCAGATACCATGACAGAGTGACTGTCACTTTATAAGAAATTTAAACTTTAGTTCAGCAGCTAGATTACTAATATGAAAGTAATTAGTCATTTTTAATTTTTCATAGTCTCTGCTTCTCTTTTTCTTTCATTGATCAATCACCTAACTTTAATCTTTATTTGCCTCCATCACTGTGTCTTCTGAGGATACTAAATGACCCCCTGCTTGTCAAATTGAGTGTCTGAATTTTCTTAATCTGCTTGATCTCCATCTGACACTGAACATTAGAGAATCCAATCTTCCTTTGAATTTCTCTTTCCCATTTTGGCACCTAGACTCTGAACTGGATTCTGACATTTCCCTGTCTCCACCCCCATGGCAGTCATGCAGCATGTTCAGAGTTCCTGCTGGATACATTATGCGCTCCCTCCGCTCCTCTTTTTCTACATGGCACATCCTTTAGAGTGTTTCCTAGGCTAATATCTCTGTTCATGGTTTAACTGTGTTTGTAAAACCTACTTCTGTCACTAAGTATCATACACATGGAAACTATACCATCCTCTCAAATTAAATGTTTTTAAGATTAAAAATTAAGTTTCCCCTTAAGACCTTATTCTTCCTTGTCTCTTATGACAAAGGCATGCGGATTCATTTTCATTGCCACAGTAACTTTCAAGGCACCGGTTTCCCTTCAACCAGGTTTTACCTTCTTGAGTCTATATTTTACAGGATGTTGAAGTAAGCCTCATAAAATATCTATATCACCTCAACCTCAGAATCCTTCTGTGATGGATATTGCTTGCAGTCTGCCTCACTTACCTGGAGTGTGAGCCCCTGCACAATATGATGAATAAAATTCTCCTATTATTTTGCCCCTTTACAAAAACTCAGTGATTTAAGTCCAATGTGCTAGTCAACATGCCAAGTTTGGTGCACTGGCTAATATCATTTCTCGTCTAGATTTATTTGAAGCTCAATAATCACCTGAACTTTAGCCTCATATGAAGTCTAGTTAGAATCTAAGGATTTCCCTAAAGCTGCCTGCATCCTAGCGTTTTCCAAAGTGTGGGGGGTATAATTTTAGGTAGTACATTAATAGAAAGTCATCAAAAGAAAATGAATATCACTTTTTATAATTTTATCAAGAAGACCTTAATTTGGTTAAACAAATTTTGGTTTTTAACATCACTCTGACATTAATAATTTTTCTTTTAATCAGTGAAAATTCAGGGAGATACCTCAGTGAATTTATCAGTTATCATTATCTAGTTAGAAATAAATACTCTATTTCTGTTTTTTGCCTTTCATTTATGGTAAAGATACAGGTTTTTCTTTAGGGTGATACTATTAATATTTAATTTAAATAATAATTAATTTTAGCATTAATCCAGTATTTAAATAACTGCTCAATTTCAATATTTAAATGCTTAAATTTAAATATTTAAGTAAGATTTTGCTTGAATACACAGAAAAATATCAGGTAACAAATATATGTAGCAATTATTAAGAGGGTAATTCAAGAAGGTGGGACATAGGAGTACACAGAAATTATAAAAGCTATACATGAACAACTGAAGTTTGGAGAACCCTCAATTGCCATATTAGCCCACAATTTTTCTTTGTTTCAGTGACTGTGAAAGTTCAGTCTCTATTCTAACTTTCTCTGTGTTAACTAATGGAATTCTTTCAAGGATCCTTTGTAAGATACCGTTTTTCCTATTTTATAGATAAAGAAATGGAAGACATAATTTGCCTAGCTTCTGTCAAGTGGCAAAACTGTAGAGACGGGCTTTGAACCCAGGTCTTTAGGTTTCAGAACCAGTGCTCTTAAAAAGCAACTCTGACTCAGGAAAAGCCCATCAGTCTTTGATTTGATAATAACAAGTAAGATCTTTTGTGTTTGCTATCGTTCATCTGTCTTTTTCCTCCAGAAGGAAAAGTTTTATTCAGACATGAAGTTAAACTTTGTAGAAACCTCCTGTGAGTAATTGTATTTAGAATCGATTTCCATGTCTACAGACAACTTGAAAACCTTTTTCTTCCAAAGGTATAGTCCTTAAAACTCAGGGAGTACTCAGTTAACTACAGGTTCAATAACAAATAGGAAAAGGACAGTCTCTCTGCATGAATAACTTTTATAGTTTGTTCATCAGAAAGTCCAGGAGCATGATGACCAAGCACAATTTGCATCTGCTTCCTCAGCAGACTGCCCAGTAGATGAACAGCCCTCGGCCATTCAAGTGAAATATTTAATAACTAAGCAGGGTGTAGTATGAAAGCAAATTATATATACTGGAGAAATGCATCACAGAAAGTGTTATGGTTAAGCTTGATATTAGAATGTATCTCCCATACATTTGCCTTTTCAATTCTCAAAAACTGAAGGGGCATTTTTCTGAGGAACTGCAGAATCCTACTGTTATAATTACTATAAATCATATTTTGTTGTAAGGATTTTATAATAACCAGATAAATTTTTACCATCTGTATATTTAAAATAGCCCTCATATACAACTAAGAAATATTTAAGATAGAAATTTGCTCATAAATACTCAATATTTGTTTTTTAAACCAACTTAGTAACCAAAGTTGCTGTATTTCTTTCCTAATTCTATTATCTCTTAATTATTGGCCTAATACAGAGGTGGGCAAACTATGAGCTGCAGTTCAAACCTTGATATTGCCTCTTTTTCATGTGGCTCACAAGCTAAGAGTGACTTTCACATTTTTAAGGGTTATAAAAAGAAAAAAAAATAACACGTGACAGTGATTATATGTAGCCTGTAAAGCCTAAAATATTTACTGTATAACCTTTTACAGAAAAGTTTGCCAACTACTCATCTTTTTCTATCCATAACATGTTTCACTTAGTATTTTGCTATGAAATTACTTCATTTTTGTTATGTCTCTTTAATTGAATTATGGTCTGGTAATATGTCATCTTTCAGTTTGCAATACGTGGTTCTGGTGCTGTAATACAAAGTCATCTCATATTTTACCTAACCTAGTGTTTGTTACACTGGAAAGCGGCACTTTTGGAACTGTCTCCAAAGATGCCTATCTAAACTAGGAAATCAAAACCCAACCCTAATACTAATTGGGGCAGGATGGCAGGGGTGGTCATTGGGGTATTGTTTATTTTGCCTTTTTTGGGGTGTAAGTCATTGGAGCCAGAGAACAGACTGTGTTATCTAGAATCCAAAGATGGCCTGCCCACAAATCATACTTCCTGGTATTTACATACCTATACAGACCCCTTCCACATTGAGTGTGAGTTTGCCCTTGGTAATTAACAGAATGCAACACAAGTAATTCCATATTAACCCAAGTTGTAAGTCATGTAGCTTCTGGCTTGTTCTCTTAGAATGCTAGCTCTTTGAATGCTTCCTCTCAAAACCCAAAAAATTAGTCGAGAATCTCAAGCCACATGGAAAGGACACATATAGACATTCACCTCCAACTGAGCTTCTTACAGAACAGCCAGCAACAGTGACAAGTCATTTGTGTGAGCTCTGCTGAATATCTAATCTCAGTCTATCAGATAATTCCAATACCATCTGCCATTTGTTTGCAATCATTTGAGAGAACCCAAGCAAAAGCCATCCAACTGAGCTTCTACCATAATGAGGGGTAAGAGTAAATGATTTCAGTTAAGTTTTGAAGTGATGTGTCATGCAGCAATAGACAATGGAACAGCATGTTCCTATCTCTCCTTGAATAGGTTCTTACTTGCAAGCTTATCTTGTACTTTCCTGTGACAGCCCTGGTATCAACCATTTCTCAAAAACAACAACAAACAAACAAAAACCCACAAAAAACAATTTCTATTAGTGGAGAATGATACTTAAAAACTAAGATATGGATAACTGTTAATTTCCTTATTATAATTTGTCTCTACTTTGAGGTCCTCTCATGGGCCAATTGGAATAGGAAATGGCAACCCACCCCAGTATTCTTACCTGGAGAATTCCATGGACAGAGGAGTCTGGTGGGCTACACTCTATAGGGTCTTGAAGAGCCAGACATGACTGAGATTGTATTGAGATTGGAGTATGAAGAGAGAAGTATAAAATTGGCCAAGAGGATATTGCAAAAATCAGTTAGAAATTATATGAGAAAATGGAGAAAAATCATTTTGAAGAGAAATTTGATTGAGCTTAAGAGCTGAATTAGATACAGGAATTTATGTAGAAAAATAATAAAAGATTATTTCTGAGTTCAAGACTTTTGTTGGGATGTAGAGAATACAGCAAAGAAAATATGCGAGTGCACTTGGGGCTGAATTGGACATATTGCTACATAACTTTGCAATTGTAGATTTGTGGTGCAAATATGGAAGGCTGAGTCAAATTTCACATGGTTATAGTCAACTAGAAAAATCAATGGTGTGATATCTAATTTAACAATACATTGCAAACTAAGGTATAGTAACTATGCTCAGTCTCAAATATAACATAATGGCTTAGTGTTTTACATGGTAAAATAGGCTCAGAGGAAGATGAATTCAACATTAACCCCATCACAAATTAATCCAGTAAATAAAAGCAAAGCATTTCTCATTTTTTTTAGCATGTAAACATATTGTATTCTCTTATGAAAATATACTGAAATCTGTATTATGTAGCTCTGATTGGTTATGCCATAGTAAATTCTAGTGGTAGGAAAAAAAGCCTGATTTGGAAAAATTAAAATTGATTTACAATGAGAACAATATTCTTAATTTTTCTCTTTGAGCCACAATTTCCCCTTTCTCTCTCAATGAATTATAAGTGAAAGTAAGACCTTCTCATCCATAACCCACTCACACCTTCTGCAAAACTAACTGTTCTCACTAGCCATAGCCAAAATAGTTTCCTGCATTTCCATATTTTAATAGTAAATATTTTATTCATGGAGAAAAAATCTATCTTTTAATCTGCTGTATAATTTATTAACATATGCTATTTTTAAAAAATATTAAACAAAAGTCATTCAGCAGGCTGGATGTATAAAAGTTATCTACATTCTTCAAAGGCAGCCACTTGCATAATTCTTGAAAAACAAATATTAGTCTTATTAAAGAAGTAATTATTTATAAGAGGTAATTAGACTGTAATAAGTCAGTGATGTTTGTTATAATATTTAGGGAACCCAGGATAAGAATGCTTAATTAAGGAAGGAGAGGACATATGTATACATATGGCTGTTTCACGTTGATGTATGGAAGAAACCAACACAATATTGTAAAGCGATTATCCTCCAATAAAAGAGAGGGAGAGAGAAAGGACTGCATAATTAACAACTTAATAGAAAGTCTTAAAAATGAAATTTTGGATAACAATCTAAGAGATGAGCAAGAAGAGAGAAAAGAGAACATAAAATATAATAGGTTAGTTCAGTTCAGTTCAGTCGCTCAGTCGTGTCCAACTCTTTGCGACCCCATGAATGGCAGCACACCAGGCCTCCCTGTCCATCACCAGCTCCCGGAGTTCACTCAGACTCATGTCCATCGAGTCAGAGATTCCATCCAGCCATCTCATCCTTGGTCGTCCCCTTTTCCTCCTGCCCCCAATCCCTCCCAGCATCAGAGTCTTTTCCAATAAGTCAACTCTTCGCATGAGGTGGCCAAAGTACTGGAGTTTCAGCTTTAGCATCATTCCTTCCAAAGAATACCCAGGACTGATCTCTTTCAGAATGGACTGGTTGGATCTCCTTGCAGTCCAAGGGACTCTCAAGAGTCTTCTCCAACACCACAGTTCAAAAGCATCAATTCTTCAGTGCTCAGCTTTCTTCACAGTCCAACTCTCACATCCTTACATGACTACTGGAAAAACCATAGCCTTAACTAGACAGACCTTTGTTGGCAAAGTAATGCCTCTGCTTTTGAATATGCTATCTAGGTTGGTCATAACTTTTCTACCAAGGAGTAAGTGTCTTTTAATTTCATGGCTGCAGTCACCATCTGCAGTGATTTTGCAGCCCCAAAAGATAAAGTCTGACACTGTTTCCACTGTTTCCCCATCTATTTCTCATGAAGTGATGGGACCGGATACCATGATCTTCGTTTTCTGAATGTTGAGCTTTAAGCCAACTTTTTTGCTCTCCTCTTTCACTTTTATCAAGAGGCTTTTTAGCTCCTTTTCAATTTCTGCCATAAGGGTGGTGTCATCTGCATATCTGAGGTTATTGATATTTCTCCTGGCAATCTTTATTCCAGCTTGTGTTTCTTCCAGTCCAGTGTTTCTCATGATGTACTCTGCATGTAAGTTAAATAAGCAGGGTGACAATATACAGCCTTGACGTACTCCTTTTCCTATTTGGAACCAGTCTGTTGTTCCATGTCCAGTTCTAACTGTTGCTTCCTGACCTGCATATAGGTTTCTCAAGAAGCAGGTCAGGTGGTCTGCTACTCCCATCTCTTTCAGAATTTTCCACAGTTTATTGTAGAACATAAATATTATATAATTTAGATGATGGAGAAAATAATGGCCAACTATTTGGGAAAATGTAAATATATATACAGTTGCTGCTGCTGCTAAGTCACTTCAGTCACGTCCGACTCTGTGCGACCCCATAGACGGCAGCCCACCAGGCTCCCCTGTCCCTGGGATTCTCCAGGCAAGAACACTGGAGTGGGTTGCCATTTCCTTCTCCAATGCATGAAAGCGAAAAGTGTAAGTGAAGTCGCTCAGTTGTGTCCAACCCTTAGTGACCCCATGGACTGCAGCCTTCCAGGCTCCTCCGTCCATGGGATTTTCCAGGCAAGAGTACTGGAGTGGGGTGCCATTGCCTTCTCCATATATACAGAATATATACACAAATATGTAATTGAAATAAAAGTGAATTATATAAAATTATAATTTTCACTGTAGAAATTCTCTCATGAAATATGAAGAATTTATGAGTGGATTTTTATATAACCTAAGAGGTAAGGAAAACTTTTCTGTTTTAAATTAATCACAGAATCTCTGAGAAAATATTAGAATTGTCATGTGTTTGAAACATCTTTATACCAAATTAAAGTATATAAAAAATAAGCAAATGCAAAATGATGGAATATATACTAAAATATTATATTTCTTGATACACAGAATGTTCTTACACAATAGCAACAAACATGTGAATAATTTAGACATAAAATATGTCACCTCAATAGAAATCAAAGAAATATTTATTTAAATATATTTGTAATTTAATATATTGGATAATGTTAATAAAATAATATGTGGAAGAACATATGTGGAATATCAAATAATATGTGAAATAATATGTGGATATTTTCATATGCAACTGTCACGTTGTAATTTTGTGTAACTTTAGAGGGCATGATGGGACCAAAAGTTTGATGTGTTTCTTTATACTTCAGAATTTCGTTTTAGGAATATTCCCTCCTATATAAGTAACTCAATAAGTGTAAAAAATGTATGTATATAATAATACTACTTTAATAATTTTGTAAATCATAATAAGAAGGATACTTTAAAAATCTTATCATGGTATAATTGATTTACAATGTTGTGTTATTTTCTGAAGTGAGAAGTGTTAGTCATTTAGCTGTGTCCCAGTCTTTGTGACCCCATGGACTGTGTAGCCCACTAGACTCCTCTGTCTGTGGAATTCTCCAAGCAAGATACTGGAGTGGGTAGCCATTCCCTTCTCCAGGCAATCTTCCCCACTCAGGGATCAAACCTGGGTCTCCTGCACTGCAGGCAGATTCTTTACCATCTGAACCACTCTACCACAAATAAATCAGTTATAACATATATTAACTCTTTTTAGATTTATTTTCCAGTGTAGGCAATTGCAGAGTATTGAATAGAGTTCCCTGTGCTATTCAATAGGTCCTTATTAGTTATCTACTTTATTCCCTCCTGGCTCAGTCGGTAAAGAATCCACCTGCAATGCAGGAGACCTGAGTTCGATTCCTGGGTCAGGAAGATCCTCTGGAGAAGGAAATGGCAACCTAATCCAGTACTCTTACCTGGAGAATCCCATGGACTGAGGAGCCTGGTGGGCTATAGTCCATGGGGTCGCAAGAGTCGGACACGACTTAGCGACTAAACCACCACCACCATTTTATATATAATAGTATATATTTGTCAGTCCCAGTCTCTCAGTTTTTTTCCTCCCAATTCCCCACTGGTAACCACTAGATTGTTTTGTACACCTGTGACTCTTTCTATTTTGTAAATAAGTTCATCTGTACCATTGAAAAATGATACTTGTAAGAAAAAAATATCATCTTAGCTTTATTTCACCTCATTCAATCATACGTCCTTCAAGAACATGTGAGAAGAAAGTCTTTGTACGTGTACTTTCGATAACAGAAGTTTCTTCAGGTCAGTTCAGTTCAGTTCAGTCACTCAGTTGTGTCTGACTCTTTACCACCCAATGAATCGCAGCACACCAGGCCTCCCTGTCCATTACCATCTCCCATAGTTCACTCAAACTCACGTCCATCGAGTCCCTGATGCCATCCAGCCATCTCATCCTCTGTCATCCACGTCTCCTCCTGCCCCTAATCCCTCCCAGCATCAGAGTCTTTTCCAGTGAGTCAACTCTTCACATGAGGTGGCCAAAGTATTGGAGTTTCAGCTTTAGCATCAGTCCTTTCAATGAACACCTAGGACTGATCTCCTTTAGAATGGACTGGTTGGATCTCCTTGCAGTCCAAGGGACTCTCAAGAGTCTTCTTCAACACTACAGTTCAAAAGCCTCAATTCTTTGGCGCTCAGCTTTCTTCACAGTCCAACTCTCACATCCATACATGACTACTATAAAAACCATAGCCTTGACTAGACGGGCCTTTGTTGGCAAAGTAATGTCTCTGCTTTTTTCATATGCTATCTAGGTTGGTCATAACTTTCCTTCCAAGGAGTAAGCGTCTTTTAATTTCATGGCTGCAATCACCATCTGGAGTGATTTTCGAGCCCAAAAACTTAAATATGGCACTGTTTCTACTGTTTCCCCATCTATTTCCCATGAAGTGATGAGACCAGATGCCATAATCTTAGTTTTCTGAATGTTGAGCTTTAAGCCAACCTTTTCACTCTCCTCTTTCACTTTCATCAAGAAGCTTTTTAGTTCCTCTTCACTTTCTGCCATATGGGTGGTGTCATCCTCTTCCGATAATTTTTTATTTGAATTTTTATGTACTCCGATGCAATGGACATGGGTTTGGGTAAATCCAGGAGTTGGTGATGGACAGCTAGGCCTAGCGTGCTGCAGTTCATGGGGTCACAAAGAGTCAGACACCACTGAGCAACTGAACTGAACTGAACTGATGTACTCCTTCAGCCGCCAACATTCCTATACGTACTTGTCAATATAGACTCAAAGTTATGAGCACTGCAATGTGAAAAGCCCTTGACATAATTTCAAATATATGAAGTTCATTAAGTTGTTCTGATTCTTTGTTGAATTTTGTTCCTTTCAGCCCGAGTATTTGAGATTGATTTCAAGCAAATGCAGCAACAAATCTTGCTTGGGAAGAGATGAATGTTTTGTTGCTTGTCAATATCCGACTTCCATTACCATTTATTTCTCTTTGTATGGAGTTTTGATTGTCTGTTTGTTTATTTGTTTTAGACATTTTATGTCTATCTTTTACAGTTTTGGTACCCTGAGTATTCTAAAATAATTTAATACTGAAGATGGACTCTGAATTTGGGGATGACATTTCCTCCACAACTAATAGGGCAGCATCCCTGATTATAAGCACCATCATATATCAAAACCCTACCAGATAGTCTGATCTGCTTACAGATTGTCTGAGGTTGCTGGTGATAGAACTTTGGATAAGTCACTTGATGATTCTCCCTGATTTTCACTGTCTTATTGTAAGATGATGAATTTGATTGCAGTAAGTGACTTTTGTAAATAATCTTTTTCAATTAAATATTAGTGCAGTGGTTAACATGAAAACTTTGGATCAGATAGAGTTTATTGGCATGTGAGTTCCATTAATGGTTGTATAACCTTGGGAAATTTAGATAACTTCAATCATTTTATCTCTAAAGTAGGGGTAACAAGACACTAACTTACAGGCAAATTTGACTAAAAATGCAAATAAAATACGTAGCCTAGTATTTGATTGCCAGAATGAAGTGATTGGTGCTCATCTTTGATTTTCTAATACCTGTACCCTTTCTAAAAAAATCTATATGTCAATTCTTTTCTTTGTTCATGAGGTTGCAAAGAATAAAACACAACTTAGTGACTGAACAACAACAATAATACTTGCTTTATATTAGTTCAGACGTACAGTATAGTGAGTCAGATTTTACAGATTCTCCTCCATTAAAAGTTACTACAAAATAGTGACTGCAATTTCCCATGCTATTCAATATAACTTTATTGCTTGCCTATTTTATACATAGTCGCTTGTACCTCTGAATCCCATACACCTATCATGACCCCATCCACTCTCCCCACTGGTAAATCACTAGTTAGTTGTCTATATCTGAGAGTATGTTTCTGTTTTGCTATATATGCTTTATTTTTTACACTCCACATATAAGTGATATCATACAATATTTTGTTTTTCTATATTGAAGAAATATCCTCGTTTGTTATTCTTGCAATACTTTCCACCACAGAAGTCAGCTACTAGTTTCCTTATCTCCAGGCATGTGACTGGATATTAACAGCTAATCACATCACTGAATGTTGCTGCTGTTTGTTATTTAGTAGTGTTATTTTGCTGTGTCTGACTCCATGCGACCCCATGGACTGTAGCCTGCCAAGCTCCTCTGTGCATGAGATTTCCCAGGCAAGAACAGTAGAGTGGGTCACCATTTCCTTCTCCAGGGGATGCTCCTTACCCAGGGATGGGACCCGCATCTCCTACGCTGGCAGGCAGAGTCTTCACCACTGCGCCACCAGGGAAGCCCATCACTGAAGCTAGGAGCTTATAAAATAAAAGCCTATGTTGAATTTATTAGGCAAGGGTTATGGTAAATGTGCTTCCCAGGTGGCACAGTGGTAAGGAATGTGCCTGCCAGTGTAAGAGATGCAAGAGACATGGGTTCAACCCCTGGGTTGGGAACATCCCCTGGAATAGGAAACGGCAATATGCTCCAGTATTCTTGCCTGGAAAATTCCATGCACAGAGGAGCCTGGAGGGCTACAGTCCATGGAGTTGCAAAGAGTTGGAGGTGACTGAGTGCATGTGCATTCAAGCACGTGCACACAAACACACACACACACACACATACACAGTAAAGGTAGAAGCAACATTTAATTTCCAGTGGCAATTAAGGAAGTTTCTCTCTGATTTTCAGCAGTGTTCCTGAATATTTTATCTTACAGAATATTTTAATCCTTCATAGATTATTTTATTTCTGTTAAATAACCCTCTTTTCCACTAAAATTAGCCAACTTTTTTCTAGTGCTTACAACTAAGAAATTTCACTGAAACATTAGCTCATGGTGCTAGTCTTTAAATAGTTGTGGTGGTAGTTAATATAGTTTTAGTAAAAACTGTCATATTAAATTAAAATATGAATGACTAAATGTTGAGAATTGCTGGAGCTGGAAGATGAATATACAGAAGTTTATTACACTATTCTCTCTTATGCATGTTTGAAATTTTCCATGATAATTAAAAAAACATTTACATAAATATATGCGTGACAGACACATGTGATGACAGATGGGAATTGATTCTTAACAGATGCTTTACGGTTTATTTTAAAATCTATGTGAAAGATATCTGCAAGAACTGACAATTCTAAACATGAGCTTTTATTCAGCTTTATATCTGTTTAATACTATGACTGTCTACTTGCCACACATAGAGGAGGCAATCCACACTCCAGAATTTATTGTTTGTAGACATTTTGACAATGGCCATGATCAAACTGATGTGAGGTGATATCTCATTGTAGTTTGATTGGCATTTCTCTAATAATTAGCAGTGTTGGGCATCATGTGCCTCTTGGCCATCTGCATGTCTTCTCTGGAGAAATGTCTATTTAGGTCTTCTGCCCATTTTTTGATTGGTTTTTTTTTTTTTTTTTGGATATTGAGTTGCGTGAGCTGTTTGATATTTTGGAGATTAATCCCTTTCAATTATTTCAATTCTCCCATTCTGAGGTTTGTCTTTTCTGAGGTTTTGTCTTTTTGCCTAGTTTAGTGTTTCCTCTGCTGTGCAAAAGCTTTTAAGTTTAATTAGGTCTCATTTGTTTATTTTTGTTTTTACTTTCATTGCTCTAAGAGATGGGTCAAAAAAGATCTTGCTGTGATTTATGTCAAAATATATTCTCCCTATGTTTTCCTCTAAGAGTTTTATAGTGTCTGGCCTTACATTCGTTTAGGTTTTTAATCCATTTTAAGTTCAATTTTGTGTAAGGTGTTAGGAAGTGTTCTAATTTCTTTCTTTTACATATTGATGTTCAATTTTCCCAGTACCATTTATTGGAGACATGATCTTTTCTCCATTGAATATTCCTGCCTATTTTGTCATAGAATAGGTGACCATAGGTGTGTGGGTTTATCCCTGGGATTTCTATCCTGTTCCATTTATCTATATTTTTGTTTTTTGTGATGGTAGCATACTATCTTGATTACTCTAGTTCTGTAATATAGTCTGAAGTCAGGGAGCCTGATTTCTCAGGTTCTTTATATCTTTCTCAAGATTGCTTTGGCTATTTGAGGTCTTTTGTGTTTACATACAAATTGTAAACATTTTTATTCTAATTCTGTGAAAAATTCCATTAGTAATTTGATAGGAATTGCAATGAATCTCTAGGTTGCTTTGGGTAATATAGTCATTTTCACAATGTTGTTTTTTCTAATCAAAGATCATGATATATTTCTCCATCTGTTTGTGTCATCTTTGATTTGTTTCATCAATGTCTTATAGTCTTCTAAGCACAGTCTTTTGCCTTCTTAGGTAGGCTTATTCTTAAGCGTTTTATTCTTTTTGTTGCTGTGGTAAATAGAATTGTTTCCTTAATTTCTCTTTTTGAATTTTTGCTTTTGGTGTATAGAAATACAAGAGATTTTTGTGTATTAATTTTGTACCCTGCAACTTTTCTAAATTCATTGATGAGCTCTAGTAGTTTTCTTGTGGAATCTTTAGGATTCTCTATGTATAGTATCATGCTATCTGCCATTTTAATACATTAACTGGCAATAAGTTTTTTGTTTCAAACTTTGATCATGCAATTTTTCTGAAGCACCATAGGTTATACTAAAATGTTTGGTGAAGCACAGTGCACAACAAACAAATTACAGGTAACTTTTAATTTGTGTTAGGAATAAATATTGCTGGTAAAATTAAGTTTTTGTCAAATGATCTGCTTTGAAGTATAATACCATGGCAATCAATGTCTTTGAAGTTTTAAAGATTGAATTTAATTATTATAAAATATTAAAATAACCAATGCAAGGATATGCTTGGCAATTGATGTTAGACATAAATGCACATCTCAAGATATTACTAATGCAAATAAGATGTTTCCCTTAAGCTAAGATTTTTAACAAGAAAAAACAATATTTTTTAATACTTCAAAGTACAATTTGTCTATATAATCATAAAGTGGAAGAGAAGAAATCTAAATCAGTAACTGAATGGAAAAATAACTTTGTATTGTACTGTAAAGTATTATTATTATATTTTATGATTGTATTGTTTAAAAACAAGATTCCCTAAGCTATTTGTAGATAGTAGTTTAGCTAGCAGCTGAGGCCCATAATCTTACAAGTGGAAATCAGTTGGCAGGGAGTTCTTCTTTTTGTACACCTGGTATTGCTAGTGGTAAAGAACCTATCTGCCAATGCAGGAGTTGTTAAGAGAAGTGGGTTCTGTTCCTAGATAGGGAGGATACCCTGGAGGAAGGCTAGGCAACCCACTCCAGTATTCATTCCTGGAGAATTCCTATGGACAAAGGAGCCTGGCAAGCTACAGTCCAAGAGGTTGCAAAGAGTCAAACATGACTGAAGTGACTTAGCATGCATGCAATAATATCCTGCTGCTGCTGCTGCTGCTAAGTCGCTTCAGTCGTGTCCAACTCTGTGCAACCCCATAGACGGCAGCCCACCAGGCTCCCCTGTCCCTGGGATTCTCCAGGCAAGAACACTGGAGTGGGTTGCCATTTCCTTCTCTAATGCATGAAAGTGAAAAGTGAAAGTGAAGTCGCTCAGTCGTGCCCGACTCTTCGCGACCCCATGGACTGCAGCCTACCAGGCTCCTCCATCCATGGGATTTTCCAGGCAAGAGTACTGGAATAGAATAATATCCTAGTATTGCAGCAGAAGCATTGGCAATAGATTCCACAAAATCTATAAACCTACAATTCATTGAGAACTGTGAAATCATAAAAAGCTCTTCGGATTTGCAATTATGATCTTCAGTCTTTATATAAATAGTTAGTTATAAACTTGTGTTATTTGGTATAAAATAACATTTAACAGCCTCTAGAGCTTTTAATATAAAATTTATCAAGAGAGTATATTTGTTTAGGACTTCTTACTTTAACTATCCACACTAGTTTTGCTCCCTAAATGTAATTCAAATTCCTTCTCATGTATCTACTGTTAACGTTTTAGCATAGGTTCTTGGCCTCTTTTTCCTTGACCAACTCAGATTCCATGTAGCTAATTTTCCCAGTTACTATCTATCCACATTCAGTTCCTCTTCATGTACCATAGTATATTGATTCTAAGTACACAATTTTTCATACGTAAATTTCTTTGCAATTAGAATGCTTCTTACAATCACTTTCAGCCAGATGATAGTCATGATGAGGTTGTTAATATCTTCACCCAAACATCAGTTGTCCCAGTGTCATAAGCTACATCAATGTTAGTGACTTTAAAAAGAAAAAAAGACAAAAAACAGAATAATAGTAGAACAACATTCCTAAAGGGAAAGTCACACGTAGCCTGGTTTTGTATGACTACTCACCTAGCTTTCAAGCACTAATGTCTTTTAGCTCTATTGGTTCTTTAAGAAATGTTATGTTAGCATTATTCTTGATGGAACAGAGGAAGGTTTAGTGTGTAAAATCATATCAAACCACTTTGAGTTGAAAATGACTCAGTTTTTCATATAAATGTATTCTTCATAGGAAAGAGTTTGGAAAATATCTGAACCATTTTATTTCCATTGTAATATCATTTTGAAATGTATGCACAGAAGGTATAACTGACAAAAATCAATGTTTAACTCTAAAAATAACTCTTTAGCTATAAAACTTGAAAAAGTGATCAGGAAACATTACTTTACAGTAATGTTTTTTAAGCATTGTTTTTTAAAGTGTACCTTAAAAGTTTTGGCCTCTTGGTTCAGTAATTCAGTAATTACCTTGTGTCACCTTTCTAATTGGTTTACCTTCAATTAAAAAAAATAATAACCACCAACATCTTGTTGGGTATGAAATACAATCACAACTCATTAGCATTCTGGTCCCTACTTTAGATTGGGTTATCTAGAAGTAAAGACCAAAACAGAGTGCTTGCACACTTGGTTTGCTGAAGCAATGATTCCAGAAGATCCCCTGGAGGAGGGAATGGCAACCCACTCCAGTGTTCTTACTGGAGACTCCATGGACAGAGGAGCCTGGTAGGATATGGTCCATAGAGTCGCAGAGTCAACTTAGCACAGCATGACCCCATGGAGAGCTTGTTGTGGCTCTGTGCTGTATCAACATACTGATAGTTAAGTTGAAACTACATTCCTAGAATCCCTTTCTCTCTATGGTCTTGGGTTTATGGTTGCCCATAAGAGAAATATGCATTAAATTTGTAAGGCAGAAGCAAAGCAACAGCCATTCTGCTCTGAAGGTCAGTGAAGAGCACCAGGTACGGGTCCCAGTTGCTCCCTTTTTGTGGGAACCATGTTTTACTGCTTTCTCAGAAATGTCTCCTAGAATTTAATCTTATTCATTCCCTCCTCCTTGATTTCTCTCCCCTGCCCTTAAGTTAGCTGTCTGGCTGACCTGTCAGCATTAGTTAAATGCTGTTCTGCACGCAGGACAAGCCCCCTTATCTTCAAAGACCTTTCTTTACAACTCTTGTGTGTGATTACCTCCAGATTTCCAGGAGGAAGCCTCTTTAATCCCTGAGTTCAGGTCTCTGTCTTGCTTTACTGCTCTTAGTTAAAAATTACAAAATAACTTATAAATAAATATGCACTCATTGTTTCCTCGGGGTGTTGCTTTTCCGAGAGCTCTCACTGAGCTGTCTCATAATCCTGTGTGTTTGTGAGAATCATTCAGTGTGAAACCGCCAGACGTTGTGCAGATGAACTAGCTCTCCTACTTGGCAGGAGGCAGCACCTGGTTTCACAGCCACGATAGCTCCCATTTGCTCTCCTTCAGTTTCTCTAAGCCCTGGACCAGATGACTGTACAGCTGCATGGGTAGGTCTCTAGCTTCATCTGCAGCTCAGCTACATCTTGGTTGGCAGCAGTGGGAGACAGACCTGGATTTCAGTTCGCGCCTGTTGGTTCTAGTCTGCCTTCATGAGTTCCACTTTGCCCCTGCTTAATTCCACATTTTCTTCCTGAGATTTTGCTGACTTTTAGCAACTTACATTTACCGTCGATGCAGAGGCAACCATCTTCCACAGTCTCTTTCACAATTGTTCATAATTGCATAGGTCTACCATGGATAGAGGATCCTGGTGGGGTACAGACCATGGGTTCCTAAAAGAGTCAAACATGACTTAGCAACCAAATGACAAAAATTAGACCCTTCTGTTTACCATGTAGGTAATCTGTCCCCTCATTTTCTGATACTTCATACGGGCTCTAATTCAGGCCGTAGTTAGTCTTTTGTCCATTTTCCTAACAACCATTTCTTTTTATAATTCAGAACTGAACATATTTCCTTCTTTTTCTGCATGGAAAACTGCTATGCAACCTACTAGATTATCCTCCTGTGTACCTTCCTCTGAGCTCAGGACATGCCTTCAATATAGATACTATTTTATTTGTAAGGCAGCTAATCAAACTACACTATTTGATTTCCAGGTTGTTTAGTAACTTGAGGTTTGCCATTATTCAAAGGAGATGGGGTTATCTCTGAAAGGTTGAATTGCCTTGTACCTTGGATAATTGAAATTAGAATGCTAGCAGTATTGCCTTTTAAAATCTTAATGCTTATAATATATGTGAACTCTAAGAGGATTCTAGTCTGACTTTGTATAAGTTGTCATAATCTTACGGGCAAAAATACAGCAAATGAAAATTAGGGACACATGGTCCAAAGTTCTTATTAGGTTTCTTTTTTGTTTGTATCTGTTTTATCTATCTATCTATCTATCTATACATATGTAGTTATCAACCCTCCATATTAATAACTCAACAGACAAACTGTTGAATTTATGTGTGCTCATGAAAGAAATCCATGTGAGGTTCATTTTCTCTCCTTTACATTTCTGACAAGCAATTCTACTCTCACTATTATACGATCATATAGTATATTATTAATGCTACTAAAATAAAACATTAGTAGAAAAAATTTAAAACACATTTTAAGACTAAAATTCTTGTGACATTTTTAGAGTTTGCAACTTTCAAGAAATCATTAGTGTTTTAAGACCAAACTGGAATTACAGGTACTATAAATTATAAAATCAGAGAGATGTTTGGGGCATGGAGGTCTATGTAACTCAAATAGGACAAATGGTTAATGAACAAATTAACCACTCTAAATGGTGGATTATACACATGATCTACACATGAAGCAAACGTGTATAACCTGAAGGGTCTTTACTCAGGGGATATAGTCAAGGAGAAAAAAAAAATCAATGATAATTATGAGCCAGGAAAGAATTGGAAAAATAAGCTGAGAAGAAAAGTGTCTGATAGCTAATCATAACACACTGAAGATTCAAGAACTCAGATATTAAATTGTTCTCATTTGACAGACACTGCATATTTTGCAAGTAATTAATGCTGGATGCTGTAACAAAAACTCAAAATTTCAAAATTACTCAATGACTAACACAATACAGTTTTATTTCTTGTTCTCATCACAGACTAATCAAATGTTTGGCATCTGGTCCTCCCCATAATTCCTAGAACACAGTCATATAACCAAATTGCAAGGGCAGCTGGATTTGTAGACTAAACGTGTCCAGGAAAATGAGAACATTGGTTTAGGTGAGCAGCTAACATTCTCTGCCACATGTACTTTAAAGTCCATCTCAGAGGACACTCCTTTTACAAAGCCCTTTCTGAGTCCCCTTAGTTATATTAAATTACCTTAAATAGAACTGTTGTCTCTCTTATTTGACTTGAAAAAGTCAGGACTTCTGTCTGTTTATTTTGTAGTGGGTTTGTCCTTCCCATTAGAATGGATGTTTGCTCTTCTGAGGGCAAAAACTGACTGTTAATCATCTTTGTGTCTCTTCTAGAAATCAGTGTAGTACCTTATGCATTGAGATATAAATACTCTTAATTTGAATTTTACTTGTTTAATGGAGAGAAATTCTCCAAAAATTAAACTCAAGGTAATTACAACTGGTAGCTTTATATAATTTTTATATAATTTTTATTTGACTTTATTTTGGAAAGTATTTTAAAGCTTAGCATATATTCTAATAAAGTAATAATTTAGAAAATGCACTCCAGCCATGCAACAGTGATGGCTTATGTGTTACAGATGGAAAAGAACAAAAGATGCTGCTGACCCTTCCAACATAGTGAAAATAATATCATTAAGGCTCTCATAAGTGACTGTGCTTCTTCCTTATAATGGGGATAAAATAATTCACAACAAAAGGACAGTTCTAGAATGAGTGGTAAGTGTAATAGAGCTACTTATTAAAGAAAGGAGTCATTATTGAGAGATGAAAGAGAAAGAAATAAATTGAAACAATGAGACCATAGCCCATGATTGTTTTCACATTTTTACTTTAGGAAGGTAGATGAGTTACAGAACTCATCTTGGTTCTTTTAAGTGTTTAAAACTGGAAATAAAATTAGGAAGTGTTTAAAAATTGTGAATGCCTGTATTGACTGTAGCTGTAGGCTAATTAAGAAGTCTCTTAATAATGATAAGAAAGCTGGCTCATTCTCAATTCATACTGATTATCACTAGGACAGACAGCATAAGTGATAACCACATAATACCGCTAAGATATATATCAAAGAGTCAGTGAGGGAGACTTTAACATCTACAGTAAGATTATCAATCCATGGCAAAGTCTAGTCAGATCAGATCCATTTTTTTCTTTCATAAATACAAGTGTAGAATGAATGATCAGTGGATGTGGCTGCTGTGTGCTGTTGATTCAGTCCTGTCTGACTCTTTGCCACCCTATGGACTGTAGCCCGCCAGTCTCCTCTGTTCTTGGGATTCTCCAGGCAAGAATACTGGAGTGGTTCCTGTGCCCTCTTCCAGATCAGTTAATGATATACCACAAATCAAAGGTTGGTTCAATGACATTGGATATTTTGTTTAAAAATTAAAAGCCACCTATCCAGAGCATTGGGATGCTGAGCCATGTTTACATCTCTTTTTTCCTTTCAGTCCTTTATGTTTTCTTTATTTTTATTTTTATTTTATTTATTTATTTATTTTTACTTTACAATACTGTATTGGTTTTGCCATACATCAACATGAATCTGCCATGGGTGTACATAAGTTCCCAATCCTGAACCCCTCTCCCACCTGCCTCCCCATACCATCCCTCTGGGTTATCCCAGTGCACCAACGCCAAGCATCCTGTATCCTGCATAAAATCTAGACTGGCGATTTGTTTCTTATATGATATTATACATATTTCAATGGCCAGGAGGGAATGGCAAGACATACTTAAAGTGATGAAAGAAAATAACCTACAGCCCAGATTACTGTACCCAGCAAGGATCTCATTCAAATATGAAAGAGAAACTGGAGCCATGTTTACATCTTAATAGTTGGATATAATAATGAAGCATGAGGTGAAATTTACACTCAACGTACTGTGTTTTATTTCAAATGCAATTATTGTATTGAGGGACTGAATTCAGTTGTACTTAATAAGGACACTTAGGAAAATTTCATGTTCCAGCATTTGGCTGTAATGGAATTTGTTGTTTCTTTTTAAGAATGTGTGTGCTGAGTTGCTCAGCCATGTTTGATTCTTTGGGACCTCATGGACTGTAGCCCTCCAGGATCCTCTGTCCATGGATTTCCCAGGCAAGAATAATGGAGGGTTGCCATTTCCTTTTTCCAGGGGATCTTCCCAATCCAGGGATCAAACCCAGACCTCCTGCATTGCAGGTGGAGTCTTTACTGTCTGAGCCACAGGAAGCCCTTTTTAAGAACAGAAGGAAATTTAAGTTTTAAGAATAGAATACTCACGTACATTGTCAGGTGTATTATTATCTAGCTTTGAGTAAATTGCAGATCAGAATATATCCCTGAAATGTGAAGAACCCTACCCACTAATTCAGTTGCCATATACCTGATTTAGTCAAGTCCTATAACAGTAACATTCTAAACATTCTTTGTTATTTGGTATGAACACAATATCTGATGACATTTGGGATTAAAAGTTACTATCATTATTTCTGACAAAAAAGTAGGTTTATTGTTTCTGAGAGTAACTGAGATAGTTAGGCAGACTCTATCTCCACACAGAAAATATATATTTTACTTGCCAAGTGAATATTAAATTTGCAAATGAATATAAGATTTAATTTAATAATATTTTTAGATAATAACTCAGTTTCATATTTTTGTACAGAGACCAAAATTTTCTCATCATCCTGAGGCCAATTGCCTGGTGACTCAATGTCATTTATTCATTCTGGGAAAGAGTTGACACAGAATGAAACAAAGAGTCTATTGAATTTAAGAACAAATTTTAAAACTCTAGAACCGCCTTGGGATAAAATTAAGTCTTATTGTAAATAGTATAGATTTTGTAGACAAAAGGATTTGGGACTCATTATGTTGAAAAATAAAAGCTAGTGGAGGTGATGGAATTCCAGTTGAGCTATTTCAAATCTTAAAAGATGATGCTGTGAAAGTACTTCATTTAATATGCCAGCAAATTTGGAAAAGTCAACAGTGGCCACAAGACTGGAAAAGGTCAGTTTTCATTCCAATCCCAAAGAAAGGCAATGCCAAAGAATGCTCAGATTACCACACAATTGCACTCATCTCACCTGCTAGTAAAGTGATGCTCAACATTCTCCAAGCCAGGCTTTAGCAATATGTGAACCATGAATGTCCTGTTCAAGCTGGATTTAGAAAAGGCAGAGGAACCAGAGATCAAATTGCCAATATCCGCTGGATCATGGAAAAAGCAAGAGAGTTCCAGAAAAACATCTTTTTCTGCTTTATTGACTCTGCCAAAGCCTTTTACTGTGTGGATCACAATAAACTGTGGAAAATTCTGAAAGAGATGGGAATACCACACAACCTGACCTGCCTCTTGAGAAATCTGTATGCAGGTCAGGAAGCAACAGTTGGAACTAGACATGGAACAACAGACTGGTTCCAAATCAGGAAAAGAATACATCAAGGCTGTTTATTGTCACCCTGCTTATTTAGCTTATATGTAGAGTACCTCATGAGAAACACTGAGCTGAATGAAGCGCAAGCTGGAATCAAGATTTCCAGGAGAAATATCAATAATCTCAGATATTCAGATGACACCACCCTTATGGCAGAAAGCCTAAAAGAGAACTAAAGTACCTCTTGATAAAGTGAAAGAGGAGGGTGAAAAAGTTGGCTTAAAGCTAAACATTCAGAAAACTAAGATAATGGCATCCGGTCCCATCACTTCATGGGAAATAGATGGGGAAACAGTGGAAATAGTGACAGACTTTATTTTCCTAGGCCCCAAAATCACTGCAGATGGTGACTGCAGCCATGAAATTAAAAGACACTTTCTCCTTGGAAGGAAAGTTATGACCACCTTAGACAGCATATTAAAAAACAGAGACATTACTTTACTGACAAAGGTCCATCTAGTCAAGGCTATGGTTTTTCCAGTTTAGTCATGTATGAATGTGAGAGTTGGACTATAAAGAAAGGTGAGCACTGAAGAATTGATGCTTTTGAATTGTGGTGTTGGAGAAGACTGTTGAGAGTCCCTTGGACTACAAGGAAATCCAACCAGTCCTTCCTAAAGCAGATCAGTCCTGAATATGCATTGGAATGACTGATATTTAAGCTGAAACTCAAATACTTCGGCCACTTGATGGGAAGAACTGATTCATTTGAAAAGACCCTGATGCTGGGAAAGATTGAAGGCTGGAGGATAAGGGGATGATAGAGGATGGGATTGTTGGATTGCATCAGTGACTCAATGGATATGAGTTTGAGTAAACTCCGGGAGTTGATGATGGACAGGGAGGCCTGGCATGCGGCAGTCCATGGGGTCACAGAGAGTCGGAGACACTGAGCAACTGAACTGAACTGAACTGATGTTAAAAGACTGGTGAGCTCAGAACAGAAAGATTTTATCTATACCAGATCAGAAATGAATTCTATGAATTATATAAAAACTCATTCTCCTGCTATAGTAAGTGGAGCTAACAGTAGAACCAAGCAGATGGGTAGAGAGAGATTTAGAACAGATATGGCTAGAGCTTTAGATCCTTCTTGAGTCCCTTGGAAAGCACCTAATACCTTCTTTAGGGAAGATTGCAAAAGACAGGAGTAAGAGTAAGTTTAATGGGTCTAAAACAGACAAGTCTCCTTTCCCAAGCTATATAGCAAGAATTTAGAATCCCATGGAGTAACCCCATGTCCAGACTAAATCCTGTGTGGTTATTCTAGCAATGGACATGGGTGAAGCCAAAGGGAATGGACCTGAAGTCAGATTTGTAGGGTCCTTGCATTCCATCACTACCTGGAAGTGTCTGTGAAAGTTCCCTAGGTCCAGTTAGTTAGATAGCATTGTTCTGGCTGAGAACAAGTGCTGCTACTGCTGCTGCTAAGTCTCTTTAGTTGTGTCCAACTCTGTGCGACCCCATAGATGGCAGCCCACCAGGCTCCCCCATCCCTGGGATTCTCCAGGCAAGAACACTGGAGTGGGTTGCCATCTCATTCTCCAATGCATGAAAGCGAAAAGTGGAAGTGAAGTCACTCAGTCGTGTCTGACTCTTAGCGACCCCAGGGACTGCAGCACACCAGGCTCCTCTGTCCATGGGATATTCCATGCAAGAGTACTGGAGTAGGGTGTCATTGCCTTCTCCAGAGAACAAGTGAGCAGAGCCGAAGCTATACATGGGAGCACAATGAGACATAGACCTGGATACCACAGGTCATGGGAGGATCATGGACATTTGCAGTAGATGCCAGCAGAGCATACAATGATAAGAACTGAACAGAATGAGTTACTCTTGGTAGAGAACAGTGCAGATGAAAAAATAATGGTAGGAAAATTTTCACATGGTGCCAAAGCAATAAATAAGCCACCCTAACCCTACTTGTCAAACTCAGATCACTTCAAAGAGAAGGGGGAAAAAAAAGAGAGGACTAGTGAGGAAGATCTATAATTGTTACATATGACTGACTAGTTATATATGTGCCTGACCTAAAAACTGATTACCTAAATATAGATGAGAGGTACTGAGAAAAATAAGGAGATCTAAAATAAACTGAGAGCTACTCCATGTTCAAGGTCAGGAGGGGCAGCCATGAGGAGATACCCCTCTTCCAAGGTAAGGAGCAGGGGCTGTGCTTTGCTGGAGCAGCCATGAAGAGATACCCCACGTCCAAGGGAAGAGAAACCCAAGTAAGACGGTAAGTGTTGCAAGAAGGCATCAGAGGGCAGACACACTGAAACCATACTCACAGAAAACTAGTCAATCTAATCACACTAGGACCACAGCCTTGTCTAACTCAATGAAACTAAGCCATGCCCTGTGGGGCCACCCAAGACGGATGGGTCATGGTGGAGAGGTCTGACAGAATGTGGTCCACTGGAGAGGGGAATGGCAAACCACTGCAGTATTCTTGCCTTGAGAACCAATGAACAGTATGAAAAGGCAAAATGATAGGATACTGAAAGGGGAACTCCTCAGGTCAGTAGGTCAGTGAAGAACTAACTCCAGAAAGAATGAAGAGATGGAGCCAAAGCAAAAACAATACACAGCTGTGGATGTGACTGGTGATAGAAGCAAGGTCTGATGCTGTAAAGAGCAATATTGCATAGGAACCTGGAATGTCAGGTCCATGAATCAAGGCAAATTGCAAGTGGTCAAACAGGAGATGGCAAGGGTGAACATAAACATAGGAATCAGCGAACTAAAATAGACTGGAATGGGTGAATTTAACTCAGATGACCATTATATCTACTACCGTGGGCAGGAATACCTCAGAAGAAATGGAGTAGCCATCGTGGTCAACAAAAGAGTCCGAAATGCAGAACTTGGATGCAATCTCAAAAAAGACAGAATGATCTCTGTACGTTTCCAAGGCAAACCATTCAATATCACGGTAATCCAAGCCTATGCCCCAACCAGTAACGCTGAAGACGCTGATGTTGAAGTTATGAAGACCTACAAGACATTTTAGAACTAACACCCAAAAAAATATGTCCTTTTCATTATAGGGGACTGGAATGCAAAAGTAGGAAGTCAAGAAACACCTGGAGTAACAGGCAAATTTGGCCTTGGAATACAGAATGAAGCAGGGCAAAGGCTAATAGAGTTTTGCCAAGAGAACTCGCTGGTCATAGCAAACACCCTCTTCCAACAACACAAGAGAAGACTCTATACATGGACATCACCAGATGGTAAATACTGAAATCAGATTGATTATATTCTTTGCAGCCAAAGATGCAGAAGCTCTATACAGTCAGCAGAAACAAGACTGGGAGCTGACTGTGGCTCAGATCATGAACTCCTTATTGCCAAATTCAGACTTAAATTGAAGAAAGGGAAAACCACTAGACCATTCAGGTATGACCTAAATCAAATCCCTTATGATTATACAGTGGAAGTGAGGGACTAGATCTGATAGACAGAGTACTTGATGAACTATGTACGGAGGTTAATGACATTGTACAGGAGACAGGGATCAAGACCATCCCCATGGAAAAGAAATGCAAAAAAGCAAGATGGATGTATGAGGAGGCCTTACAAATAGCTGTGAAAAGCAAAGGATAAAAGGAAAGATATTCCCATTTGAATGCAGAGTTCCAAAGAATAGCAAGGAGAGATAAGAAAGCCTTCCTCAGCGATCAATGCAAAGAAAGAAAAAACAACAGAATGGGAAAGACTAGAGATCTCTTCAAGAAGATTGGAGATACCAAGGGAACATTTCATGCAAAGATGGGCTCAATAAAGGACAGAAATTGTGTGGCCCTAACAGAAGGAGAAGATATTAAGAAGAGGTGGCAAGAATACACAGAAGAACTACACAAAAAAGATCTTCATGACTCTGATAATCACGATGGTGTGATCACTCACCAAGAGCCAGACATCCTGGAATGTGATGTGAAGTGGGCCTTAGAAAGCATCACTAACAACAAAGCTAGTGGAGGTGATGGAATTCCAGTTGAGCTATTTCAAATCCTGAAAGATGATGCTGTGAAAGTGCTCACTCAATCTGCCCACAACCTTGGAAAACTCAGCAGTGGCCACAGGACTGGAAAAGGTCAGTTTTCATTCCAATCCCAAAGAAAGGCAATGCCAAAGAATGCTCAAACTACCACACAATTGCACTCACTTCACACTCATCTCACAAGTAATGCTCAAAATTCTCCAAGCCAGGCTTCAGCAATACATGAACCATGAACTTCCAGATGTTCAAGCTGGTTTTAGAAAAGGCAGAGGAACCAGAGATCAAATTGCCAACATCTGCTGGATCATGGAAAAAGCAAGAGAGTTCCAGAAAAATGTCTATTTCTGCTTTATTGACTATGCCAAAGCCTCGGACTATGCCAAAGCCTCGGACAGTTTATTATTGATCACAATAAACTGTGGAAAATTCTGAAATAGATGGAAATACCAGATAGCCTGACCTGCCTCTTGAGAAACCTATATGCAGGTCAGGAAGCAACAGTTAGAACAGGATGTGGAACAACAGACTGGTTCCAAATAGGGAAAGGAATACATCAAGGCTGTATATTGTCACTCTGCTTATTTAACTTATATGCAGAGTACATCATGAGAAATACTGGGCTGGAAGAAGCACAAGCTGGACTCAAGATTGTTGGGAGAAATATCAGTAACCTCAGATATGCAGATGACACCACCCTTATGGCAGAAAGTGAAGAGGAACTAAAAAGCCTGTTGATGAAATTGAAAGACGAGAGTGAAAAAGTTGGCTTAAAGCTCAACATTCAGAAAACGAAGATCATAGCATCTGGTCCCATCACTTCATGGGAAACAGATGGGGAAACATTGGAAACAGTTTCAAGCTTTGTTTTTTTAGGCTCCAAAATCATTGCAGATGGTGACTGCAGCCATGAAATTAAAAGACTCTTACTCCTTTGAAGGAAAGTTATGACCAACCTACTTGTAAGTCACCTCAGTCATGTCGGACTCTGTACGACCCCATAGACAGCAGCCCACCAGACTCCCCATCCCTGGGATTCTCCAGGAAAGAACACTGGAGTGGGTTGCCATTTCCCTCTCCAATGCATGAAAGTGAAAAGTGAAAGGGACCCCATGGACTGCAGCCTACCAGGCTCCTCTGTCCGTGGGGTTTTCCAGGCAAGAGTACTGGAGCAGGGTGCCATTGCCTTCTAGACTGCCATTGACCAACCTAGATAGCATATTAAAAAGCAGAGACACTACTTTGCCAACAAAGATCCATCTAGTCAAGACTATGGTTTTTCCAGTAGTCATGTATGCATGTGAGAGTTGGACTGTGAAGAAAGCTGAGTGCCAAGGAATTGATGCTTTTAAACTGTGGTGTTGGAGAAGACTCTTGAGAGTCCCTTGGATTGCAAGGAGATCCAACCAGTCCTTCCTAAAGGGGATCAGTCCTGGGTGTTCATTGGAAGGACTGATCCTAAAGCTGAAACTCCAATACTTTGGCCACCTGATGTGAAGAGCTGACTCATTTGAAAGACTCTGATGCTGGGAGGGATTGGGCTCAGGAGGAGAAGGGGACGGCAGAGGATGATATGGTTGGATGGCATCACAGACTCGATGCCCATGAGTTTGGGTGAATTCCAGGAGTTGGTGATGGACAGGGAGGCCTGGCATGCTGCGATTCATGGGGTGGCAAAGAGTCAGACACGACTGAGCAACTGAACTGAACTGAACTGAATTGAACTATATGTCTATTGTGTGCTAAAATCTTGTGCTTCCTACCTAGCTGTTATTTTACAAGTGATCATTTTAACATATTTCATTACATTTACCTAACAAAATGAAACACGAAATTAGAATGTTAACAAAGGCCATATTTTAATTAAAGCATTAGCTATAAACTTTTGAAGATCATACTCCATCTGACTAGTAGCTAAAGAAGAAGCAGGAGAAGGCATAGTTGGAAAAAGATACATATGTCCCTGGAACTATTCTTATCTTGGCAAATTCCTCCAAGATTTATTTGCATTTCAAAATCCCCCATTTCAAAACCCCATCCAGTAAAAAATACTTCTGATCTGCTCAATAGAAGAAAGCCTTACACCATATTTATCTTATGATGGGTGATTTAAGCTCCATTTCCCTTATTAAAAAACCGCTTATTCAGATCTGCCCTGAGTCACTAAATATATCCTTTTAATATATCTGCTTTGCTCCCATATAAATATTAGGACAGACATAAAGCTCCCTTTAAAGATGTTCTAAGAAATATTTAATAAAGCATGAAAATAAAACATTTCTGATTATTAGTAATTATTATTAATAACTAGTAAGAGCTAATTATAAAATAAACCAATCTGTTTTCTCCTCCATAAGTAATTTTAGATACAAATAGTGCTAGGAGATTTATAACAAAGAGTTGCATATAAAATAATCAATAATTAACCAATAATTTTTTATTGGTCATCCATTTTATCATAGTTGTAAACTAGTGAGGAGCAGCAGAAAGACTCCTGGAACATGGTATCGGATTACTGGGTCACATTGGTCACATCTCTTACCTAAGTCTTTTAAAATGAGAGTTTAGACTCTATTGTTAAAGCATATATTTTTTTTTCCATCAGGTAGATCTTGTTACTTTTTTAACGTACTATAACACAAATATTTATTCATTTTTGGCTGCACTGGGTCTTCACTGTTGTGTGGGGTTTTCTCTTTTAGTTGCAGCCTGTGGGGCCTCCTCTCTAGTTGCAGTGCACAGGCCTCTCATTGTGCTCGTCTCTCTTGTAAAGGACGGGCTCTAGGTGCGTGAGCTCAGGAGTGGCAGCTCATGGGCTCTGGAGTACAGGTTCAGTATTTGTGGCCCATAGGCTTAGTTGCCCAGCAACATGTGGGATCTCCCTGAACTAGACATTGAACCTGGGTCCCCTGCATTCTCAGGAGGATTCTTTACCACTGTGCCACCTCGTTCCATGTTCTGAAAGAGGTAATTCTTGAGTGAAATCTTTGAAAGATGAGTTAGGAAGAACAACAGGATTGTGGAGAAGGGCACATGATATTGAGGAAACAAAGTGGCAGGCGCAAAAATGTGGGAAGAGAATTCATGCAGTATACTGGGTACTGGGAACATTTAGTATGCCTAGGATATTAAGCGATAAGGCTGGAAAGGAAGAAAAGCCACATCATACAGGCTCCTGGGTGGCATTCTGGGTAGAAACTGAGGTCTAAGTGTCAAGACCCTTGAGTATGAGAAAAACGTGCACTTAAGAAGCACTGGGGAGCTGGGCAGGTGAATTAACTCCTGGTGTCTTTTAATACATGAAAAAGGGGAGATTTAGAGTTGATAAATATTGTACCTTTCATTCATATTTCTTCTTTACATCTTTGTGACTATACAAGCTTATCAGTCACAAATAATTGTTCCTCATGCTATTTACACATTTAAAAGTTATTTTTATGTTTATTAGAAATATAGGCAAAATATTAATCTTAAAAAGCATAGAAAAAAGTAAATGCTATTTAAAAAGTACTTTTTTATTTATTAAAGTAACAAAAGACCTCTTGTTTTTAGTAAATCATGCAATTAGCAGTAGAATACTTTTTAATAATTTAGAAAATTTTGGTTGACATTTTGTAATGCAGCAATATGTTACTTTACCTTAAAAAGGCAAATTAAGTTCATTTTAGAGATTCCTACCCATAGCCACTTGATACCATAAAGGTTAAAAGTTTGAAATTTCTCACCTTTTTGTGAAAAAAAAAAAAAAAATTTATTTAATGCCTAAATTTAACAACTCTTTTATGCTCTTTGCTGTGTACTTGCTTATGAAAATTCATTAGCTATATAATATTTTCACAATTATGCATGATAACATTACAAAGTTTTACAAAGATTTTACTAAAAGATCTTGTTTCTGTAAAATTAGCTACATTAGTGTTATCCCCATGTTTCCTTAAGAACCCTGCATATATCATTTGTGACAACCAAGTGAAGGAATGAGTGCCAAATTTGTATATTAAGAAAAAAGTAAACATTAAAAAAATAAGTAAGTAGAAAGAGAAGCTCTTTTGTTTTCACCCAATATCCCAATACACCACTTTGGAGCCCATTTTTTAATGTATTATTACATGAACAGGTTTTTAACTTTTAATCACATTGGTAGTATAAAATATCTCTAATTTATTAAATGACTTATATTTTAATATTAAAATGTTAATGTTTCTTTGAAAAGATTAATTTCTAAAAGAAACTCGATACCAATGTCTTTTTTTCCTTTTGACAATTATGAAGAGTCTTTTCTGTAAAGCATAATTTGAAGTTTTATCTTTTAGGCTATAGGTAATTAGCATAAAATTGCTTGGAGGATGTTTTGGGAAAGGAAAAGAAACAAAAAAGGTCACCTGCCGAGCACAATAATCAGAAGTTCTTACATGGAAATTTTATCATTAATATTTTTACCAAGAAATTGCACATACTGTAGTGATTGTTGATTGCCTGTTGGGGAAGGAAGGAAATGAGTGAAAAAGAGTGGGGGACTTGAGAGAATTTAAGTGTTTGAACATCTGATTAAGAAGCACAATTAAAGGATCAGTAAGGAAAATACATTTATGCAGATGGCTGTGAAAAGAAAACAATTCTTTGCTGTCATGGGTCATAAATTCACTCATTTGCTCACAAAAGAGGTAATTGATGTTTCAAACATTAGGACCAAAGTACAGCCATGAACCCACAGTTAGCACTGGGTTCATATTGTCTTAAATGTCACTTGAAGAATGGCTTTTAGGACAAAATGTAATTCCATTATCATTGATTGAAAAAAATAAAAAGATTCAAAATGGAATCAGGGCAATTGCTTCCTTCTTATGAATTGATGGAGGAAGCAATTGCCCTGATTCCGTTTTGAATCTTTTTATTTTTATTGTTTCATTTTTTCGCTTTCAGGCAGTATTCAGTTTCATCAAACCTTGTAGTTTTTTCGGAAAATGCCAGGGACAAAATTAGAGAAAAAAATAATTGCTTTATTTTTTTTTTCTTCTATGAGAAAAAGGAAAAAGGAAGGAAAAGAACTACCAAAACAGTGTGAGATAATCCACAATTTTAGTTTTTCACAAATGGACATTATTTCCTTCCTTGTAGCTCTCTTTATGCTCTTCCACATCCCTTTCCTTGCACAGCAAAATACATTTTTCTTTTTTTTTTCATTTTTCTTTTCTTGTTAAAGCAAAACCCTTCTCCTTCTAGTTTCAGAGGGGAATTTCATAGTTGAATGTCCTTTGTTATTATTATTTTTATTTCAGATTGAGCAATATAATCTGATGTTGAAGCTGAAACTCCAATACTTTGGCCACTTGATGAGAAGATCTGACTCATTTCAAAAGACCCTGATGCTGGGAAAGATTGAAGGCAGGAGGAGAAGGGGGCGACAGAGGATGAGATGGTTGGATGGCATCACGGACTCAATGGTAATGAGTTTGGGTAAACTCCGGAAGTTGGTGATGGACAGGGAGGCCTGGCGTGCTGCAGTCCATGGAGTCACAAAGAGTGGACACGACTGAGCAACTGAACTGAACTGAACTGAACTGAATATAATCTCCCTGAGCTTCCATTTTTTTTTTTCTGTAAAATAGGAGTTAATAATTCATCCTTTTCCCTATAAATCCTTGAAAGGTAGAAAGTGGTAGCTTATCTCTTTCTACTTGCTGTATATATCATGATACCTCACACATAATGGTAGCTCAGTATTATTCTTTTCTGAATAACAAACTGGCAGTTGTTCCACAGATTGTCATTATTTCTTCAGCTAATATATATGAAATGACTTTGTCAAGTTAAGGCAGTATATAAATGTATTTTTTAAATTAAATCAAAAGGGAATTTAATTATTCCCATGTTATATAAATCATATCTAGATACAAAGTAAATCCAAGACAAAATTATATGATAATCATCAGAGCAGAAATGACCTATTATAGATGAAGCATTGTGGCTATAATGTATCTTAACTCATTTATTCCTTACCACAAGTGTTTGCCTAAGTGTATCCACATTGGACAGAAGAACTTTGATACCCAGTATCATGTGTGTACAACTCTTTTAGATTACCTGCATACAACATATATAATATCATTCATTTTTAGTTATTTTTAATGCTGGATTTAGTGAAGTTGGCAAAAGAGTTTGTTGACAGTGATCTCTAACTCTATGTTCGTGAGGAGGATCTTAATCAGCTCACTGTACAGATGCTAAAACCAAGATCATTCCTCAAAACTTTTCTGCCAGCAACTGATGGCAACTCTCAGTGTAACTGTGTAGCCCAGCTAGGTCCAGTTCTGCAGGTTTTATATTGTTCTTGTCCCATACTGAGATGTCCACTTTTTGCTTGTATATTTCTTTTGAGTTAATTTTCTGATTAATCTGGGAAGTTACCATGGAAATTTTTCACTCTGACCTGAGCTTTTACTCAGGGTCAGCAAACATGTTTGTCAATGAGACTCTTCTTGTTTGAATCCTGAATTCAAAGTGGCTTTCCCATGAAATGACATCAAAGACATAACACGCTCTGTTCCATAGCATTAAATGGCAACCGTTATCTGTCCTTAAGTCTTGTTGGACAGATAATCAGTAGAACATGCTCTTATGATTGTTGAAGACCAATCTGATGGCTGCCAATGCCATGAGATCCTGTGTTCTGTGACTGAATTACTCTGAGATAGATCTTTCCAGAAATATTGTTCCTTCTTCTCTGCCTTCCTACCACACTTATTCACTTGCCACTTATTCCTCTGCCCTTCTTGCTTTAATGTGCTCTCTTAGATCATTATTAGATGTTATACACTTTGAACACTATTAATTTAATGTTTAATTATGTTTTGTACCATGATCTTTGGTTCCAGACATCCCAGAACATACACTCAAGGCATTTCATAATGAAAATTCTTGCCTAGAGATTGCTAAGCATCAAAGTTCCAAGAGAAGAGCTGATTTAGAAAGTGGTTGGAGATGTGTGTCTATGCATTGCTGGAAAAATAAGTTCCTTTTGAAATATTATTATGAATAAGTCATTATCTAGGCTACAGGCCAGGTTTAGTAATTCTGCTCTCTGGAATACTCCAGTGTAGTGTTATGCAAGTCCAGCAGATAGCAGTTGGATCTTTCAGGGGTAATGCCCCAAAAGAGCTTTCAGTGCTACAGACTTCAACTTTGCTTCAGATTAAACTGGAATCCTGCCCAAGAAAAGCAGAGTTCAGGTTTATGGAAGCAGATACCTGACACAGATGCCTAACATTTGACAATGTTGTCCCTGAGACATGAGCTCAAAATACGCTTTTGACATTGAGTATGCCACAATGTCCCTCCCTTTTTCTTTCTCTTTGCATCTATAATATCTATCAAATACAGGAATGCTAATGATAAATGGCAATGAAAAATAGAATGACTAAGCAATTGAGTGTATTAAACATTCATCTCCCAGAGCCCTGAAGTTAATTATTTAGTCTCAGGTCATTCATATTAGGTTCACTCTTGCTCACAGTATATTCCATTCACTTAGGTGTATTTATCAAAATCAGTATAAGGAATAGTATCAGTAAGTTCCCAAGAGTAATCTTTTTTTTTTTTAAAAAAGGAATCCCACTTATCCTCCTAAACTCTTTTTGACCGTATGGACTGTAGCCTGTCAGGCTCCTCGGTCCATGGGAGACCCCAGGCAAGAATATTGCATTCATCTCTTATGTCTCCTGAATTCACAGGCACTAGCACCACCCGGGAAGCCCAATATATTAATATTAGGCAACCCACTCCAGTATTCTTGCCTAGAAGATTCCATGGACAGAGGAACCTGGCAGACTACAGTCCATGGGGTCTCAAAGAGTCAGCCACGACTGAGCACATCAGAATCAATATATGTACCTATACTTTCACTCATTCACTCATTTATTCACCTACGTATGTAACAGATAGGTTTTTAATGCCAGATCAAATCCAAGCACTCTGCTGAGTACCAGAGGTCTGGAAGTGAACAAGCCAGATCACTTTTCTGAGGAAGGGATCACAGTCTTTGGGCTAGTGAAAGTGAAATTGCAAGTCACTCAGTCATGTTCGACTCTGCGACCCCGTGGACTATACAGCGCATGGAATTCTTCAGGCCAGAATACTGGAGTGGGTAGCCTTTCCCTTCTCCAGGAGATCATCTCAACCCAAGGACTGAACCTAAGTCTCCCGCATTGCAGGTGGATTCTTTACCAGCTAAGCCACAAAGGAAGCCCAAGAATACCGGAGTATCCTATTCCCTCTCCAGCAGATCTTCCTGACCCCGGAATTGAGCCAGGGTCTCCTTCATTGTGGGTGGATTCTTTACCAACTGAGCTATCAGGAAAGCCTTTTGGCTAAGTAAGATCAAAATAAGATCAAAGAATTACACTAAGAAGGTCTATGATAAGATTTTGCTCAAGACTATTTCAACATAGCATAGAACCACTGATTGAATTAAAGTCAGAAAGGTTTTTCCTGAGAAAGTAGTGCTTGAATTCAATGTCTTGTAGGATAAAATAAATAATACAATAGTCCAACTTGATAGAGGGAAGGAATAGTGTTCTATGTATATGCAACATGCTGCAAGCATAAAGTGAATATACTATATTCTGAGCTGCATGTAACTAGGGAGGTGGTTGGGGGGTGATGTGTAGGTGCCATAAGCTAACCCTTGTATGCTATTTTAAGACACTTCTATTTGACTCAGAAGCCAGAATTGCAGTGTTTTAAGCAGGAGATTCATGACTAGGCTTCTGGCTTTTTTAGGGTCTGATGTAGGGGAGCTGATTAGGAGAATTTGAGACAGTAGATAAGGAAATAAATCAGGAGAACTTGGTACTAATGACCCCTTTACCCAACCAAGTCCTCTTCTTCCTGTTAACTTATTTATTTGCTTCTCAGCATAAGTGAGATATCTACCTGAGATATTTTAGGGTAAATTTGATTAAAATAGTGATTAAAGATAAAATACACACAGCATTATGAGCAAGTGGTATTCTCAGGTGGCTCAATGATAAAGAATCCATCTGTCAATGCAGGAAATTCAGGAGACATGGGTTCAGTCCCTGGGGTGGGATGATCCAATGGAGGAGGAAATGTCAACCCACTGCAGTATTCTTGCATGGGAAATCCCATGGACAGAAGAGCCTGGTGGGCTATAGTCCATGGGGTTGCAAAAGAGTCAGCAATGACTGAGCAACTGAGGACACACACAGACACACACACACCAGGAGGAAGTAGAGGAATAAAAGATAAACATGGATCTTTTTTCCTATCAAGAAGCTTTTGTTGAATTGGAAATATTCAGTACCCAAATATCTTTATACAGATAGGATAGAAGGGTGTTCATGAGAGAGATTGAAAGGAAGAAGCTGCTGCTGCTGCTAAATCGCTTCAGTCGTGTCTGACTCTGTGTGACCCCATAGACTGCAGCCCACCAGGCTCCGCCATCGCTGGGATTCTCCAGGCAAGAACACTGGAGCGGGTTGCCATTTCATTCTCCAAAGCATGAAAGTGAAAAGTGAAAGTGAAGTCGCTCAGTCCTGCCCGACTCTTCAGTTCAGTTCAATTCAGTTGCTCAGTCATGTTCGACTCTTTGCAACCCCATGAATCGCAGCACACCAGGCCTCCCTGTCCATCACCAAATCCCGGAGTTCACTCAGACTCATGTCCAACGAGTCAGTGATGCCATCCAGCCATCTCATCCTCGGTCGTCCCCTTCTCCTCATCCCCAATCCCTCCCAGCATCAGAATCTTTCCCAATGAGTCAACTTTTCACATGTGGTGGCCAAAGTACTGGAGTTTCAGCTTTAGCATCATTCCTTCCAAAGAAATCCCAGGGCTGATCTCCTTCACAATGGACTGGTTGGATCTCCTTGCAGTCCAAGGGACTCTCAAGAGTCTTCTCCAATACCACAACTCAAAAGCATCAATTCTTTGGCGCTCAGCTTTCTTCACAGTCCAACTCTCACATCCATACATGACTACTGGAAAAACCATAGCCTTGACTAGATGGACCTTAGTCGGCAAAGTAATGTCTCTGCTTTTTTCATATGCTATCTAGGTTGGTCATAACTTTTCTTCCAAGGAGTAAGCGTCTTTTAATTTCATGGCTGCAGTCACCATCTGCAGTGATTTTGGAGCCCCCCAAAAGAAAGTCTGACACCATTTCCACTGTTTCCCCATCTATTTCCCATGAAGTGCTGGGACCGGATGCCATGATCTTCGTTTTCTGAATGTTGAGCTTTAAGCCAACTTTTTCACTAACCACTTTCACTTTCATCAACAGGCTTTTTAGTTCCTCTTCAATTTCTGCCATAAGGGTGGTGTCATCTGCGTATCTGAGGTTATTGATATTTCTCCTGGCAGTCTTTATTCCAGCTTGTGTTTCTTCCAGTCCAGTGTTTCTCATGATGTACTCTGCATATAAGTTAAATAAGTAGGGTGACAGTATACAGCTTTGACGTATTCCTTTTCTTATTTGAAACCAGTCTGTTGTTTCATGTTCAGTTCTAACTGTTACTTCCTGACTTGCATATAGATTTCTCAAGAGGCAGGTCAGGTGGTCTGGTATTCCCATCTCTTTCAGAATTTTCCACAGTTTGTTCTGATCCACACAGTCAAAGGCTTTGGCATAATCAATAAAGCAGAAATAGATGTTTTTCTGGAACTCTCTTGCTTTTTCCATCATCCAGTGGATGTTGGCAATTTGATCTCTGGTTCCTCTGCCTTTTCTAAAACCAGCTTGAACATCACAGACTTATGCTGCAGGCAGGTTATATAAGGCTTTTGTTCCCTTTAAAGAATCTATATTTTTATACTTCCAATAGAACCTGTTGAAGGGATTCAAAAAATGCCAGATATCATTGATTGTTGTAAACATTCATTCCAAAAATGTTTGTGCAGAAGGTATGTGGAGACAGAATCAAGACAGGGGGCATGGAAGCTGGGAGCTCAATGATGAGTTTATATTCAAGAAAATAGATGATTGTTTATACCACCAAGAACATTTTGGTAGTCGCAGTGAAAAAGGTTAAGGTTGTCTAGATTAAATTAAAATGTAAGGAAATAAAACAAGGTAATGGGACAGATTAACTGGATATGGCACTTCAAAACAGAAATAAATTAAGGATGGTTTCTAGGCTTAAGCAACTGAGTGAGTAATGGAAATATTCATCAAGATGGAGAATATTTGGCAGGAGTTAGGGATGTGTGTAAAGACATGAGTCTAGTTTAACCTTTATGTTTGAGGTGCTCAAGGGAGATATTTAGATTGGTTTTGGATTAGATTTGGGAATTTTATGTTAATATGGTATTTCAAAACATGAGACAGAATGAAATTACCCAAGGAGGGAGTACAGATAGAGAAACAAAGCGGGCTGAGGCATCGTAGCAGAGAAGTACAAGCCAGTAAGGGAGACTTGGAAGAAGCAGACAGAAAGATAAGAGAAAAATGAGAGAATGAGATACAATAAAGGCCAACTGAAACAATCTCTTTCAGGCTCCATGTCACAGAGAATGTGATAAGACAAACCGTTGAGAACTGGCCATATGATTTGTCAAGTTAGAGAACTTGGGGAACAAAAATGCTTTATTTCTTATTAATCCATTATTCTCTCTTGATTTAGAAAGAATCTTCACAAAAATCAGTCTTTTTTTAAAAAGCTTATTGATTTATAGTTGATTTATAATATTATATGTTTTAGGTGTACAGCATAGTGATTTACTACTTTTAAAAACTATGCTCCACTTATAGTTATTATAAAATATTGGTTATATTGCATGTGCTGTACAATATATCCTTATTGCTTATTTATTTCAAACATAATGGTTTGTACCTCTTAATCCTTTGTCCCTATGGTACTCCTGCCTCCTCTATCTCCACTGATAAAAACTAGTTTGTTCTCTATATCTGTGAGTCTATTTCTTTTTTATTATATCATTAGTTTTTTTAATTTTTTAGATTCCCCCATATAGCTGATATCATGCAATATTTGTCTTTCTCTGTCTGACTTATTTCACTGAGCATAATACCCTTCAAGTTCATCCATCTTGTTGCATGTGATAAAATTTATTTCTTGGTCTTTGTTAAGGGAATATATACAACCTTTAGGCTTTCTTGGTGTGCACACCATATTCAGTGTCAGCAAAGCCATATTCTCACTCAGAAAAAAACAACAACAACAAAATAATGCTAAAATGACCTTGAATACTATAAACGCTGAGCTGGAAGAAACACAAGCTGGAATCAAGATTGCTGGGAGAAATATCAATAACCTCAGATATGCAGATGACACCACCCTTACGGCAGAAAGCGAAGAGGAACTAAAAAGCCTCTTGATGAAAGTGAAAGAGGAGAGTGAAAAAGTTGGCTTAAAGCTCAACATTCAGAAAACTAAGATCATGGCATCTGGTCCCCTCACTTCATGGCAGATAGATGGGGAAACAGTGAAAACAGTGTCAGACTTTATTTTGAGGAGCTCCAAAATCACTTCAGATGGTGATTGCAGCCATGAAATTAAAAGACGCTTACTCCTTGGAAGGAAAGTTATGACCAAATTAGATAGTATATTGAAAAGCAGAGACATAACTGCCAACAAAGGTCCGTCTAGTCAAGGCTGTGGTTTTTCCAGTAGTCATGTATGGATGTGAGAGTTGGACTGTGAAGAAAGCTGACTGCCAAATAATTGATGCTTTTGAACTGTGGTGTTGGAGAAGACTCTTGGGAGTCCCTTGGACTGCAAGGAGATGGATGAAACTGGAGCCGATTATACAGAGTGAAGTAAGCCAGAAAGAAAAACACCAATACATTATACTAACACATATATATGGAATTCAGAAAGATGGCAATGATGACCCTGTATGCAAGACAGCAAAAAAGACATAGATGTGTATAGCGGACTTTTGGACTCAGAGGGAGAGGGAGAGGGTGGGATGATTTGGGAGAATGGCATTGAAACATGTATACTATCATGTAAGAATCAAATCACCAGTCTATGAACAATGCAGGATACAGCATGCTTGGGGCTGGTGCACGGGGATGACCCAGAGGGATGTTGTGGGGAGGGAGGTGGGAGGGGGGTTCATGTTTGGGATCGCATGTACACCCGTGGTGGATTCATGTCAATGTATGGCAAAACCAATACAGTATTGTAAAGTAAAATAAAGTAAAAATAAAAAGTTAAAAAAAATAAAAGAGATCAGTCCTGGGTGTTCTTTGGTAGGAGTGATGCTAAAGCTGAAACTCCAGTACTTTGGCCACCTCATGCGAAGAGTTGACTCATTGGAAAAGACTGATGCTGGGAGGGATTGGGGGCAGGAGGAGAAAGGGATGACAGAGGATGAGATGGCTGGATGGCATCACGGACTCGATGGACGTGAGTTTGAGTGAACTCTGGGAGTTGGTGATGGACAGGGAGGCCTGGCGTGCTGCAGTTCATGGGGTCACAAAGAGTTGGACACGACTGAGTGACTGAACTGAACTGAGCTGACTATATTTCTGCTTTCAACTATTTAGAATTTTTAAAATGCCATTACTCTCAGTCCACTAGTGTTTCTGATTTTATATATATATATATATATATATGGTTCTGAATTTAGACAGAGAAACATAATCATTATCTGTTTTCCTAAAGCATTCACTTCTCACTGTATCATAGCTGGCTATTGCCATCTTTATAACTGAAGAGAAACAGGGTCTACTTCTACTTTTCACCAAATGTAGTTAAGATATAGTTTTATAATTCGATACATTTTGCAATTAAGACATTATTTTTTAGAGGAGTTTAAGGTTCACAGCAAAATGTAGAGGAAGGAACAGAGATTTCCCATATATCCTCTGCCCTGACTCCTGCATAACCTCTCCATAGTTCAACAAAATTCTGACAAAGATGGTGATATAACGCAAGAGATTAAAAAAAATAAATGCAGGGGCAAACTGTGCACAGAATGTTTCCTTTTCAAAAGAGAATATTTACTGAAACCAAATACACACACACACACACACACACACACACACACACATTTTCCTCCTTCCCCTAAAACGAAACAGCAGCTCCTCTCCAAAATAAATAAATTCTCTCACTTGAGAGGCAAAAACTATGTGAGGGGACATACACTTCTGGCATTGTGATTAGAAAATGTGGGCCAATCTTCCCACCATGAACAAATAGAAAACCTAATCACAGTATTTTTTTTAAAAAAATCTGCTTGAAGTTATCAAAGATAACAAGGCACTGAAAAATTAGGAATCTAAGGTCTTGAGGAAGAAAAAACTCAGATAGGGAACCCTAGTATATGGAAAATGCCAAAAGACAAGTGAGAAGCTAAGCACAGCTTTTGATAATCTTATGGGGTTGTTGTTGGTGGTGGTTTAGTGGCTAAGTCATGTCTGGCTCTTGCAACCCCATGAACTGTAGCCTGCCAGTCTCCTCTGTTCATGGGATTCTCCAGGCAAGAATACTGGCGTGGGTTACCATTTCCTTCTCCAGGGGATCTTCCCAACCCAGGAATCAAACCCGGGTCTCCTGCATTGCAAGCAGATTCTTTACTGACTGAGCTATGAAGGAAGCCACTATGGGGTTGGGAGTGACACAACTGAAGCCCAGAGTCTTCCAAGGAAAAAATGCCTATAAACGCACATGGTGAGGGCTTCACTCTAGGAGTTAGTGTGAACTAGACTGGTCTGCTTCTCACAGGATGAGGAAGTCCAACTTCATATCACCTTGTTTCCTATAATTAGATTAAATTCATAGAAAGTTATTAGTTCTAAAAACATACATCCCTTTGGAGAAAGAGGACTTAACAGTAAGCTTAATTATACATGACTTATGCAATTTATGTTACCAAAACTTAAATTATCAAACACATGAGAATAAAAAGAATGTTTTTTAAAAGAAAATTATGGATAATAGAGTCAGACACTCAAAGATTTCGGGTAATGTATTTATACAAAGTCTTTAAAATAATATCCTGACTATGTTTCAGTTAATGGCATTACATGATGACTTCAATATCAGTGTCCTGAATATGTTCAAAGAAATAGATATAACTGAAAGATTCTGAAAAGAAATGGCCTTTAAGAAAATGTAAATCTGGGTACTGAAAGAAAAGAAAAACTAACTGAAATTAAGAATGTAATGGAAAGATTTCACACCAGATTACAAACAGCTGAATATATTATTAATAAAATGGAAGATAAGTCAGAACACTGTGTGAAGTACAGTAGGTAAAAATGATGGAAAACAGACAAAATGACATGAATACTTAAGGGTTATAGAGTAGAAATCTACCATATATGTAATTGGTGTCCCAGAAAGAGAAGAAAGAATGGAATAGAAGCAATTTGTGGAAAGACATGGCTACAATTTTTTAAATCATTACAGTTTTGAATGTAATAACTCAAGAATAGCAATGAACCCGAAGCAGGAAAAATACAAAGAAAATTGTACCTAACATAGCCCAGTAAAACTTTGGATAAGGAAAAAGGGTAAAGATCTTGAAAGCAGACATAGAAAATAATAATAAAAGGAGCAGCAATTAGGGGAAAACAGCCATCCCCATCTCTCAGAAAGAATCAGAAAAGAGGATTGTGTTAGTTATCTATCTGTGCATAACAAATTATCTCTAATTTAGTTGATTAAAGCAGTGAACATTTAGTGTTTTATAGATTTTGTGTATTAATCAGGAAGCAGCAATGCTGTGTAGTTCAGGCTCAAGGTCCCTCAAGAGACTGCATCCAACTGTCCACTTAGGTGTGGTTATCTTAAGCTTCACACGGCAGACGGCCTTTATCTGAGCTCACACAGGTGGCTAGTGGCAGGCTTCAGAAGATCTTCCATGTTTTCTCATATAGTTGCCTCATTTCCTTACTCTATGGGCTGCCTCATAGTCTGCCTGAGTGTCATCATGGCACTCTTTCCTGGGCAGACTTTCTGTAGGCCAGCTGGCTTTCCTCAGAGAGAGAATGAGAGAGAGAGCATGAACAAGGAAGTCAATGTCTTTTTATAACCTAACATCCAGAGTGACATCCCATCACTGCCTCTGTGTTTTATTTACAAAAATTAAGTCACCTGGTGGCTTTGTTCTTTCGTGTGTGTGTGTGTGTGTGTGTGTGTGTGTATGCGCACACTCAGTCACATCCGACTCTTTTATGACCCCATAGATCATAGCCCTCCAGGCACCTCTGTACGTGGAATTTTCCAGGGAAAAATCAGTTCAGTCAGTTCAGTCACTCAATCGTGTCTGACTGACTTTGCAACCCCATGGACTGCAGGATGCCAGGCCTTCCTGCCCATCAGCAACTCCTGGAGTTTTACTCAAACTCATGTCCATTGAGTCAGTGATGTCATCCAGCCATATCATCTTGCGTCATCCCCTTCTCCTCCTGCCTTCAATATTTCTCAGCATCAAGCTCTTTGCAAATGAGTCAGTTCTTCACATCAAGTGGCCAAAGCATTGGAATTTCAGCTTCAACATCAACTCTTCCGATGAATGCTGAGGACTGATTTCCTTTAGGATGGACTGGTTGGAGTCCCTTGCAGTCCAAGAGACTCTCAAGAATCTTCTCCAACACCACCATTCAAAAGCATTAATTCTTCAGTGCTCAGCGTTTTTTATAGTCCAACTCTCACATCCATACATGACTGCTGGAAAAACCATAGCTTTGACTAGATGGACTTTGGTGGCAAAGTAATATCTCTGCTTTTTAATATGCTGTCTAGGTGGGTCATAACTTTTCTTCCAAGGAGTAAGCATCTTTTAATTTCATGGCTGCAGTCACCATCTGCTGTGATTTTGGAGCTCCCCAAAATAAAGTCTATCTCTGTTTCCCATCTATTTGACATGAAGTGATGGGACTGGATGCCATGATCTTAGTTTTCTGAATGTTGAGATTTAAGCCAACTTTTTCACTCTCCACTTTCACTTTCATCAAGAGGCTCTTTAGTTCTTCTTCACTTTCTGCCATAAGGGTGGTGTCATCTGCATATCACAGGGTATTGTTATTTCTCCTGGCAATCTTGATTCCAGCTTGTGCTTCATCCAGGCCAGCATTTCTCATGATGTACACTGCATACAAGTTAAATAAGAAGGGTGACAATATACAGTCTTGACTTACTCCTTTCCCTATTTGGAACCAGTCTGTTGTTCCATGTCCAGTTCTAACTGTTGCTTCCTGACCTGCATACAGATTTATCAAGAGGCAGGTCGGGTGGTCTGGTATTCCCATCTCTTGAAGAATTTTCCACAGTTTATTGTGATCCACACAGTCAAAGGCTTTGGCAGGGTCAATAAAGCAGAAGGAGATGTTTTTTTGGAACTCTCTTGCTTTTTTGATGATCCAGCAGATGTTGCAATTTGATCTCTGGTTCCTCTGCCTTTTCTAAAACCAGCTTGAACATCTGGAAGTTCACGGTTCACATACTGTTGAAGCCTAACTTGGAAAATTTTGAGCATTACTTTACTAGCGTATGACATGAGTGCAATTGTGTAGTAGTTTGAGCATTCTTTGGCATTGCCTTTCTTTGGGATTGGAATGAAAACTGACCTTTTTGAGCCCTGTGGCCACTGCTGAGTTTTCCAAGGTTGTGGGCAAATTTGAGTGCAGAACTTTTACAGCATCATCTTTTAGGATTTGAAATAGCTCAACTGGAATTCTATCACTTCCACTAGCTTTGTTCATAGTGATGCTTCCTAAGGCCCACTTGACTTCACATTCCAGAATGTCTGGCTCTAGGTGAGTGATCACACCATCGTGATTATGTGGGTCGTGAAGATCTTTTTTGTATAGTTCTTCTCTGTATTCTCACCACCTCTTCTTAATATCTTCTGCTTCTGTTAGGTCCCTACCATTTATGTCCTTTATTGTGCCCATCTTTGCATGAAATGTTCCCTTTGTATCTCTAAAAATCTTGAAGAGATCTCTTGACTTTTCCATTCTATTGTTTTCCTCTATTTCTTTGCATTGATCTCTGAGGAAGGCTTTCTTATCTCTCCTTGCTCTTCTTTGCAACTTTGTATTCAAATGGGCATATTGTTCCTTTTCTCCTTTGCCTTTTGCTTCTCTTCTATTCACAGCTATTTGTAAAGCCTCCTCAGACAGCCATTTTGCCTTTTTGCATTTCTTTTCCTTGATGATTTTGCATTTCTTTTCCTTGATGATTTTGCTCCCTGCCTCCTGTACAATGTCACAAACCTCTGTCCATAGTTATTTGGGCACTCTGTCTATCAGATCTATTCCCTTGAATCTATTTGTCACTTCCGCTGTATAATCATAAGGGATTTGATTTCTGTCATACCTGAAAGGCCTAGTGGTTTTCCCTACTTCCTTCAATTTAAGTCTGAATTTGGCCATAAGTTCATGGCCTAAGCCCCAGTCAGCTTTATACTGGAGTGGGTTGTCATTTGTTACTCCATCGGATCTTCCTGACCCAGAGATTGAACCCACATCTGTTGCATTTCTACATTGGCAAGTGGATTCTTTACCAATATGCCACCTGGGAAGCCCATTTTCTTCACAGAGCAGCAATTCAAGGGCCATGTGGAACTTCTGTTAACAAGTTACTGCAAGTTTAATGTATTAAAACAACCGTTTTTTAAATTCATTTTTGGACTGGGAAATAGCAATGGCTGAGGTGGATGGTACATATCAGGGGTGTCCAGTGAAGGTTCTTCGTTCACACCATGGATGCCTCAGCGGTTCCTGGTCTGACTGTCTCTCTTCACACAATGTCCCATCTGTAGGACCTCTCCATATAGCTTGTATTTTTCACGGCATAGTGATCTCTGGATAATCACATTTCTTACATTGTGTGTGGCTTCCAAAAGTCAGGAAAAGAAAGCCAGTCAAGAGCTATGCCCAGAATCAGTGGAGCATCGCTTCTACTGTGTTCATGTCTCCATGGCACTTACAGAGTCATTCTGGCAGCAGGTGGGATCACTGAATGTCGCTTCTTTCTTAGGAATTAGGAAGGCCACATTGCAAAAGAAAATTGTTTTAGATATTATGTTTTCATCTTTGGAACACCGTAATCTTTCACATTCTGCTCTCTGGCTGTAACAACCCACATCCCATCTACATGCAAAATACATTTACCCTCTCTGTGAAGATTTCATCCCATGATGGCACTGAGGTCACATTTTACTGGTAGGACTCTCAATTTGATCCTTGTTTTGAGACTGCTCCTTAAGTTGAGAATCTTCTCCTCTCTGAAGCTAGTCCAAAGCTTCTTTGTATATCCTCAAGATCTGTATCGAAAAGCGGCCAGTTCCCTTTTTGTCTCTATTTTCTGCCACCATATTTCATTATACATAAATAAAAAAAACAGTTTACTCTTCCAGCATTCTGCCTTAACCTCTGCTAAACCAGGTCCTCTAGTTCAGAGGCATATTTTTTACTTTATACTTCCTTTCATATTATTTATTGCTAAAAAGTGCCCCCTTAGCATCTTAAGACAATATGAAGTGAAATTAATTTTCTCACATGGTTTCTGTGGATCAGGAATCTGAAAGTACCTTAGATGGACAGTTCTCACTCAGAATCTCCCATCAGGCTACAGTCAAGATGTCAGTGGAGATTGTATCTCTCTGACAGCATGGCTGGAGGCAGAGAATCAGCATTCAAGGTAGCTCATTTAGAGGGAGTTGGCAGGACAATTTAGCACTGTCGGCTTGTGGAAAGCCTCAGTATCAGGACAGCCAGGAAGTCCTCCCAGCATCACAGATGCTTCCTCAAAAGTAAATGATCCAAAGTAGAGGGTAAGAAAGAAGCTGCTGTTCCTTTTATGACCTAACATCTAATGTCATACATTTCCATTTCATTAGAGTAGAAACAAGTCAACAAGGTCAGACACACTCAAGGAGGGAAATTAAGCTTCACCTCTTAAAAGTTGGCAGGGGCATACCTAAACATATTGTAAAACCACCATACCTAATTTACCTCATTTTTCCAAAATTACCTAAATGTTGCCATTTTTTCCATCACTGTGTAACCAAAAATTTGAAGTTGAACAGTTCTATGAAGACCTACAAGACCATTTAGAACTAACACCCAAAAAAGATGTATTTTCATTATAGGGACTGGAATGCAAAAGTAGGAAGTCAAGAAATACCTGGAGTAACAGGCAAATTTGGCCTTGGAGTATAGAATGAAGCAGGGCAAAGACTAATTGAGTTCTGCCAAGAGAGTGCACTGGTCATAGCAAATGCCCTCTTCCAGCAACATAAGAAAAGACTCTACACAAGGACATCACCAGATGGTTAACGCTGAAATCATATTGATTATATTCTTTGCAGCCAAAGATGGAGAAGCTCTATAGTGTCACCAAAAACAAGACCAGGAACTGACTGTGGCTCAGATCATGAACTCCTTATTGCTGAATTCAGACTTAAATTGAAGAAAGTGGAGAAAACCACTAGGCCATTCAGGGATGGCCTAAATCAAATCCCTTATGACTATACAGTGGAAGTGACAAATAGATTTAAGGGACTAGATCTGATAGACAGAGTGCCTGATGAACTATGGGTGGAGGTTTGTGACATTGTACAGTGGGCAGGGATCAAGACCATCCCCAAGAAAAAGAAATGCAAAAAAGCAAAATGGCTGTCTGAGGAGGCCTTACAAATAGCTGTGAAAAGAAGAGAAGCGAAAAGCAAAGGAGAAAAGGAAAGATATAAGCATCTGAATGCAGAGTTCCAAAGAAGAGCAAGGAGAGATAACAAAGCTTTCCTCAGAGATCAATGCATAGTAATAGAGGAAAACAATAGAATAGGAAAGACTAGAGTTCTCTTCAAGATAATTAGAGATACCAAGGGAATATTTCATACAAAGATGGACTCAATAAAGGACAGCAATGGTAGGGACCTAACAGAAGCAGAAGATACTAAGAAGAGGTGGCAAGAATACCCAGAAGAACTGTACAAAAAAGATCTTCACGACCCAGATAATCATGATGGTGTGATCACTCACCAAGAGCCAGACATTTTGGAACGTGAAGTCAAATGGGCCTTAGGAAGTATCACTATGAACAAAGCTAGGGGAGGTGATAGAATTCCAGTTGAGCTGTTTCAAATCCTGAAAGATGATGCTGTGAAAGTGCTGGACTCAATATGCCAGCAAATTTGGAAGACTCAGCAGTGGTCAGTCTATTTTTTTATTTCCTTTGTTGTGCAGAAGATTTTTGCAGCATAATTCACAGTAGCCAACATATGGACATAACCTACAAGTTCTTTGACAGACAAATAGATAAAGAATATGTGGTATGCAGAATGGAACATTACACAGCCATACAAGATGAAGGATCTTACCATTTACAAGAACATGAATGGACCTGAATGATATTATGTTAAGTAAAATAAATCAGAGGGCAAATCTTACATTATTCCACCTATATGAGTTATCTAAAACTGTTAAACTTCTAGAAACCGAAAGAAGACTGGTAGTTTCCAGGGGATGGGGAGAGAGGGAAATGAAAGTTACTGTTCAGTGAGTACCAAGTTATAGTTTTACAAGTCAAATAAGTTCTAGAGATCTGTTGTATAACATAATGCAACAATATGGCATAGTACGTTTAAAAATTAAGATAATATTATATTAAGTATTCTTACCACACACAAGCAAAAGACATGAGAAATCTTTTGGTAGTGATGGATACGTTTGTTACTTTTATTGTGATGATAATATCATGTTGTTGTAGTTGATTAGTCGTTCAGTTGTGTCTAAGACTTTGTGACACCATGGACTGCAGCACTCCAGGCTTCCCTGTCCTTCACCATCTCCTGGAGCTCACTCAAACTCACGTCCGTTGAGTCAGTGATGCCATCCAACCATATCGTCCTCTGTCATTCCCTTCTCCTCCTGCCTTCACTCTTTCCCATCATCCGGATCTTTTCTATGAGTCAGGTTTTTCACATCAGGTGGCCAAAGTATTGGAGTTTCAGCTTCAGCATCAGTCCTTCTAATGAATATTCAGGATTGATTTCCTTTAGGATTGAGCAATTTCACCCCCTTGCTATCCAAGTCACTCTCAAGAGTCTTCTCCAACACCACAGCTCAAAAGCATCAATTCTTCAGCATTCAGCCTTCTTTATGGTCCAACTCTCATATCCATACATGATTGTTGGAAAAATCATAGCATTGACTATAAGGACCTTTGTCAGTAATGTCTTTGTTTTTTAATACACTGTCTAGATTTGTCATAGCTTTTCTCCCAAGGAGCTAGCATCTTTTAACTTCATGGCTGCAGTCACCACCTGCAGTGATTTTGGAGCCCAAGAAAATAAAATCTGTCACTGTTTCCATTATTTCCCCATCTATTTGCCATGAAGTTATGGCACTGGATGCCATGATCTTCGTTTTTTAAATGTTGAGTTTTAAGCCAGCTTTTTCACTCTCCTCTTTCACCTTCATCAAGAGGCTCTTTATCTCTTCTTCACTTTCTGCCAGAAGGGTGGTGTCATTTGCATATCTGAGGTTATTGATATTTCTCACAGCAATTTTGATTCCAGCTTGTGCTTTATCCAGCCAGCATTTCTTATGATGTATTTTGAATATAAGTTAAATAATCAAGGTGCCAACAGTCCATTGTTCCACGTTTGGTTCTAACTGTTGCTTCTTGACCTGCATACAGATTTCTCAAGAGGTAAGTAAGTGGTCCGGTATTCCCATCTCTTGAAGAGTTTTCCACCGTTTATTGTGATTCACAAGGTCAAAGGCTTTAGTGTAATGAATGAAGCAGTAGTAGATGTTCTTCTGGAATTCTCTTGCTTTTTGTACGATCCAATGGATGTTAGCAATTTGATCTCTGGTTCTTCTGCCTTTTCTAAACCCAGCTTGAACATCTGGAAGTTCTTGGTTCATAATATCATGAGTATTTGCAAATTGCTAGCATGTATATGATAAGTTGCTCAGCATCACTACTCATCAGGGAAATGGAAATTCATCAAATTGTATATATTAAATATCTGCAGTTTTTAGGAGATCGAACCAGTCCATTCTGAAGGAGATCAACCCTGGAATTTCTTTGGAAGGAATGATGCTAAAGCTGAAACTCCAGTACTTTGGCCACCTCATGCGAAGAGTTGACTCATTGGAAAAGACTCTGATGCTGGGAGGGATTGGGGGCAGGAGGAGAAGGGGACGACAGAGGATGAGATGGCTGGATGGCATCACGGACTTGATGGACGTGAGTCTGAGTGAACGCCGGGAGTTGGTGATGAACAGGGAGGCCTGGCGTGCTGCGATTCATGGGGTCGCAAAGAGTTGGACATGACTGAGCGACTGAACTGAACTGAACTGATACCTTAATAAAGCTGAAAAATATGATAATGCATGTAAAAGTACTGTAAACACTAAGGCAAATGTTACATATTTAAGAAGTCATCACCATTATTAATATTAAAATATATATGTCAGGCAGGACACAGTTTATAAGCAACCAAAAAAAAAAAAAGAAAAGAAAAGAAAAGAAAGGATTATGACAGATTTAAGCACGAGGAAGGATATTGGCTATGTCACAGAAGCAATGGGAAGGCTTGAGAATTGAGGTCAGGAATTGTAGGAATTTATCAAGTATAAAACCTAGCCAGGACCAAATTCCAGGAATAGCCTGGTGAACATGCTACTCTTGGCACCACCAGCGTGCTTACTTCATCGGTATCCGTAGTTCATCACTGCTATAAAATACCGCTGTTGCCACTGGTCACTGTCACAGGAAATGAAACTTCATCTCTGGATGAATAATTCAAATTTTAAATATCTGACTATTTGAGCTTTAGTATTAGATCTGAATCCTGTCTTCTGGAGTCAGTAAAGGGGTGTCTTAACCTGTTTCAGATTTTGCAGTAGAGGACTTGTGGACACAGCGGGGGAAGGAGAAGGTGAGACAAATTGAGAGAGTGACGTTGACATATGTACACTACCATGTGTAAAACAGACAGCCAGCGGGAAGCTGGTGAATAGCACGGGGAGCCCATCTTAATACTCTGTGACGACCTAGAAGGGTGAGATGGAGGGAGTGGAGGGAGATTCAAGGGAGGGGGTATAGGCATACTTATGGCTGGTTCACTTTGTTGTACAGCAGAAATCAATACAACATTGTAAAGCAATTATCCTCCAAATAAAAATACTTAAAAGAAATCAGAGCCCACCAACATTTCTCATATAGGGATAATTTACACTGATAGCGTTTTCTTAACAAAACTTAGGGTAAATGTCACCCAGAGGTAAAGAAAACTTCCCATCAAGTTTTCAGTAGCCATCACTGTACAGCAATTACTTCTGTAGGGAGCAACATTGACTAACTAACATGTAGTAGTAGGAACTATGCTGTAACTATTGGCCTGTGTCTGTTAATAATTGCTTTTACAGAAAAGAAAGCCAAATAATGGAGCTAGCAAAGATAAGGTAAAAATACAAAAGGAGAGAAAAATGCTTTTATAATTGTACAGAGTGCCAAATTACTTGTGAACAGGAAGGAAAGTGCATAGTTCTAGTCAGACAATGGTAATTATTTAAATGCACATTATATAGGTTATTTGTGGAAAGAAGACAAATCATTTCTTAATTATATATTCATTGGGTTAATTTTCTAATTTTCAGAAGAAAGTATATATTTTGTTTTCATGAAACCCTAAAAATTATTTATTGCTTATAGTAATAAAGACTACTACAGATTAATTAATTAATTATTTCTAGAGATTAATAAAGATTATTTTAAAGTGAATCTTACTTTTATAGCTTTTCATTCAAAATTTCAGCTTTGTTGACTGATCACATTGATTCAATGATGGTCATTGGAATCTTTCCTATGCCATTAATGGAGTAAAATTAAAATAATATTTCAGTCTTACAAGATGATAAACATTATCTTTGGAAATAAATTTATAATGTAAATATTTATATATTCAAATATATATATTTTACTTCATTACAAATTTCTAAGAATCAGAATTTTCTCTCCCTGAATAAAGAGTACCAGTTAAGGAATTAAAGGCAGTGTGTTAAGAGGTTTTAGATTGTAGTTTATGCTGAGAGAAAAGACAGGAGATTATTTTGTTTTCTTTTGGGAGAGCTCAATCCACATTTCTGAGGTTTATCTTTGGCACAGCATATCTAAGTTTACTCATCATGAGTAAACACGTGAAGTGCTAGGAACAATTCCCTGTTGAATTTCTTTCTTTGTGATGAGAATATGACTTAATCACATTTGAATCCCTTTATAGAGACTCTATAAGCTTGAGTAAGTACAGAATTGGCTCTAGAGTCAGTTTACAGACCTATAAGTATACTCTCTCAGAAGCATGGGTCACTGAGCATTTTCCTGGTCTGTAATGGTTGGGCCTGGGACCTGCCATGCCACTGTGGCACTCCTGGAGCTCACCTTCGACCTCTGTGGAAGGTCTCCATATATATCTACGGCTTCCCCTTGAGTACTTGTGACTCTGGTGGTGGTTTAGTCACTCAGGCATGTCCAACTCTTTTGTCCCCATTGACTAGCCTGCCAGGCTGCTCTGTCCATGGGATTCTCCAGGTAGGAATACTGGAGTGGGTTGCCATTTATTTCCAACCCAGGGAATGAACCCATATCTCTTGCATCTCCTGCACTGCAGGTGAATTCTTTACCACTGAGACACCAGGATAACCTGATTTTATGACTCTCCTTCTGCGAGATTAATCTGACCCCATTAGTGGAGCAGGACAAAAGTGCTGGGAAAGTAATGAATATGCCCCAGGAGCGACTCTTAACCAAGGGGGTTTGAGATGAGGGAATAGAACACCCAACTTCAAGCCCTTTGGGTCCTGGAGTTCTGATGTGTGCTCAGTTTGGTTTCTCAGAGGCACTCTTGAGACTCAGCCTCAGTTGCTCATAGAAGTGACCCTGTCGTTAACACACTTTCTGCCTCTCTCCCTCCCTTCCCTGACTTACTTCCTCACTCCCTCATTGTGTTTTCTGGGATCATTTCCCAAATATACTCCCAGAACTTATCTCAGGGTCTGCTTTTTTTGTCTTCCTCATGCCAATGTTCATCTAATCTTGTTTTTTTAAGGCCAATAATGTCACTATTCTGGAGACACAAAATTGAGGAAGGAGAAAAGAGTCTCTGCTACCTGACACCATTTGTGAAATACAAAAACCATCTATTTGTCTCTGAACTTTTACCACGGGGGCCATGGTCTGCCTTGGTGACTATTTATTTCTTTTATGTCTGCCATGATTGGAGGCTCTCTCTCCCAGCATTGACACAAAGGAATATATGAATGAAAATCATCATTCACAAGAAGAAATGGCTTTGTTGAGATATTTATTCTGATGGATGACAGTCCTTGCTTTTTGGTCACTGTACACTTCTAAGGTATTTTCTTTAAGATTATATAGAATAATTGCCTGAAGAAATGGGACTTAAAATATTGAAATTCTGTGTCCACGGAGCCCATTATCTCTTGTCCTTGTTTTTCCTCTGTCCAATCTACCCCAACAATTCAGCTTCAATGAAAGTAGGACTTTGTAATACTTTGTTTATTGTTCTGTTACTAATATAACAACAAAAGTGCCTGGAAAATAGTAAACTCTTCATAAATATTTGCTAGATGAATCAATTTAATCAATTCAATTACTTGATATCCCTACAAACTTGGGCAAATTGATTAACCTCTCTGGGCCTCTTTTCTCATATATAAAATGGAGTGGCTGAGGACAATCCCTCCCTTAAATGATTATTGTGAGGTTTGAATGACATTTTGTATATAAATATACTCAATGTAATGACTGACACATAATACATGCTGAAAAGCATAGTACTATAAATTTAATATATTACCTATTGAGAGATGACTATGTGACAGGTATAATTAGATGTTGGAATTACAGCAGTGGAACATGCATACAGGGTCACTATGCTCTTCTGGTGGCTCAGACAGTAGAGAGTTCATGTGCAACGTGGGAGACCTGGGTTTGATCCCTGGGTTGGGGAGATCCCCTGGAGAAGGGCATGGCAACCCACTCCAGTATTCTTGCCTAGAGAATTCCTATGGACAGAGGAGCCTGGCGGGCTACAGTCCATGGGATTGCAAAGTTGGACACAACTGAGTGACTAAGCATAGCACATGCTCATCTAATTGTACTATTGTATAATGAGTGTGATGTAACAGATAATCCCGATCTAAAGGTTAAGGAAATTCCATTTTTCTACAGATATTGAATAACTACATATTATAAATCAGGGGAATAACATTTTTAAAGCATATCTTAAAATATAGAGATAGACTGTTGTCAGTCACCCAGCTGTGTCCAACTCTTTGTGACCCCATGGACTGCAGCATGCCAGGCCTCCCTGTCCCTCACCATCTCCCGAAATTTGCCCAAGTTCCTGTTCATTGCATCAGTGATGCCATTCAGCCATCACAGAGGTAGATTCTTTGGAGAAAATATTAAAGATGTGAATTCTTAAGAAACTACTTCAGTATTTCAAGCAAAAGATAATAACAGTAGTAAAATGAATGCCTCTGAGAGACTTTTCTGGATTGAAAAAAAGAGAGCTGGTTGATGGTTGCTCAGTTAACTGACAGGGGAAAAGAAAAAATAGAAGGTAAAAAAAGAGATTTAAGATAACTGTGGTTTCCCTAAAATCTATTGAAGAAAAGCATTACAAAAGAATCAGGAGCAAACAGGACTTGAGGGAGATGAATTGGCTCTTAAAGCTTTGCAGAAAGTGGTAGGAGCATAAGATCTGCCCTGTTATCTGGAATGGTGAGCTGGGAAAGTAGAGAAGCTGGCGATGAGGGTGAGAGGAAGATGAGAACTCATGATGTTGCTGGGAGAGGGAGATTGCTCATAGCACATGTGAAAGAAAAGAACAGCAGCGTTTTCTAAGTATTTTCCCAAGGTGGTGTTTCTCCTTATTTCAAGGTTGCCTCTGTCATCACTTCTGTGTTCAGAGTGACTCAGTTTCTGATTCAACCCAGAATGCTTCTCTCCAGCTCCCAAAGGAGAACCAGGAATCTTAGTGTCTCTAGTTATACAAACATCACCTTACTCTGGATATGATATTCTTATTACATCAAATCAAGCATGTTTTCCAACCTTTCTCTTTTCTTTTTTAATCACTAAAAGGTAAAGATTCTTGCCTTTAACGTGAACATAATACCATCATCACACTTAAAAATTCTATTTTTTTAATGTCATCATGTGTAGCCAGTTCAACATTGTGTGTGTGCAATTTCGTGACTCATCTATTCTTTATTTTGGCAATATATCAGCCTTAAATTTTTATTATTTCCAGACTTGGTTTTCTTCCTCCTGCCAAAGTTAAAAAACAAATAAAAAATTGGATTCTCATAAAGGTTCTCCCACTCCTTTGGGGATTTATACAAAATACCACTAACTAAAATCATCTGAAATGACTAGTTTCTATGATTCTGAAAATGTAAACATGTCAGCAAAATCAACTATGGCTCATATAGATGTAGCTCAAAGGCATTAAGGCCTAAAGTAAATGCTGGAGTATGCCTGCTTTCTAAGAGAAGAAAGGGCATTGCAAGTTCATGATTAAATGAAAAACTTCAGTAATTTGAATATATTTCCCAGGAGCCAGAGGGCTAAAAAGATGACCATGCAAGACTTGTGCAAGACTCCAGATTATAAAAAAAGTATATATTATAATAGATAGAAGTGTTTGTTCTTCCATAAGATAAAACATCCTCTGAAAATATCTATTTTGTAGCAGTTGCTCTGTTAGAATTTTAATATGTGAAACAATCTTTACAGTCACTGCATAAAGTAGAGATAATCAAGCCCACACTACAGATTTGTAAAGCAAGGTTGTCTAATGTGCCAAAGATTAAGTAACAAGTGAATGGATTTGTTCCTAGACTTGTCAGATTTTAAAATGCCTGGTCTTATCATGACTATAACAGGCTGCCTTCTCTGGGCTTCATCAAGGTATAACATCACCAGTTTAAGGATGAGGAAAACCAAATTTAAGATACACATATGTAAACATGATGCTGAGCTGTCCTTTATGGAGAAAATCTGCCCTGTGCACCCCAATGGCAATTGAGGTGAAGGAAGCGAGAATACTGGAGTAGGTTGCCATTTCCTTCCCCAATGCATGAAAGTGAAAAGTGAAAGTGAAGTCGTTCAGTTGTGTCCGACTCTTAGCAACCCCATGGACTGCGCCTACGAGGCTCCTCCGTCCATGGAATTTTCCAGGCAAGAGTACTAGAGTGGGGTGCCATTGCCTTCTCCAATGCAATCTTAGAGCAGCCCCAAAATTGTAAATTCCATTTGCTGGAATTTAGTCATAGCTAACTTTCTTATGTGGAGAAGGCAATGGCACCCCACTCCAGTACTCTTGCCTGGAAAATCCCATGGACGGAGGAGCCTGGTAGGCTGCAGTCCATGGGGTCGCTAAGAGTCGGGCACAACTGAGCGACTTTACTTTCGCTTTTCACTTTCATGCATTGGAGAAGGAAATGGCAACCCACTCCAGTGTTCTTGCCTGGAGAATCCCAGAGATAGTGGGCCCCCGTCTATGGGGTTGCACAGAGTCGGACACGACTGAAGCGACTTAGCAGCAGCAGCAACTTTCTTATGTATGTGCATGTGATTAACATTTCGTCTTTAACTGACCCTCTGTGTCAATCAGAGTTCAGTCAGGAAAACAGCTGCAATAAAAATTATGTGAACAAAGGATTTATGATATTTATTTTAGAATTTAATTTAGAATTACATAATTTAAAATTATGATATTTAATTTAGAATTACTACTTATATTAATTAGACATTACACTAATGTGCAGTAACCTGGAGAAGTGAAGATCAAAAAAGGGGAGTGATAGGCACCAATCATTCTCTTAGACGGGTTTCCCTGGTGGCTCAGTGGTAAAGCTTCTGCCTACCTACAGTGAGGGGGTGTGGGTTTCATGCTTGGGTTGGGAAGATCCCCTGGAAAAGGGAGTGACTGCCCACTCCAATATTCTTGCCTGAAAAGACCCATGGGCAGAAGAGCCTGATGGGCTACAGTCCATGGGGTTGCAAAAGAATGGTATTCCATTGGACACACAGGTATGAGTACCATGTTAGAACTATAGGATAGGGTTGTTAGATATAGTAACTGTTAAAAAATAATCCTTAACACCCAGTTAAATTTTAATTTCAGATAAATAATATTTTTATTATAAGATGTCCCATGTAATATATGACTCTTTGTGACCCCATGGACTGTAGCCCACCAGGCTCCTCTGTCCATGGGATTTCCCAGGCAAGAATACTGGAGTGGGTAGGCATTCCCTTCTCCAGGGGTTGTTCCCAACCTTTGAACCCAGATCTCCTGCATTGCAGGCTGAGCCACCAGGGAAGCTCATATGAGATTGGACTTAAGCTAATTTTTTTTTCATTATTTATCTTAAATATAAGTTTAACTGGGTTTCCTGTATTTTATCTGTCAACTTTATAGAAGGAATATTTAAGAAGCTGTGTGTGTTCGCCTCTGAAGTACTGTGGAGGGGTAGTATGTGGAGAGTCTATGGAAAGAAGCACCAACTCTGTGGCTACACAGCTAAGTATGTGGCAGTGAACCAGGGGCTGTTGTTGGTAAACAGAGTCACTGGTCAGGAAGAGGAGCTAGATCTGGAGCAGGAGAGACCAAGAATAACCTGAAACCCACTGGGCACCTCTGTGCCCATAGTGATGACTTCACATCTATCTTCTAAATTGCACAGAGACCTCTCTTGACCACACAGAAGGAGATTCTGGGAAAGGCAGTTTCTGGTTATAGTCAAATTAGTATAACTCAGCGTCATATATCTATCCCTTTTGCCCTAAATTCATACTCTCTCTCCTTCTCTCTCTTTGCTAAGCTAAAATATATATAGAAATGAATGGATAATAAACATAACAGTTATATGAGTTTTGACAAATGTATACACCTATTTAAGCAATACAAAATCAAGATTCAGAATATTTCTGTCTCCCTAGAAAGTTTTCTAGCCCCTATTCAGTTAATCCTCTCTCTCCAATAGGTACACAATATTGATTTTTTTTTTTATCATGGTTTTGCCATGTATTCAAAGTGTTAGTCACTCAATCACATCCAACTCTTTGTGAGCCCATGGACTGTAGCACACCAGGCTCTTCTGTCCTTGGAATTCTCCAGGCAATAACACTGGAGTGGCTTGCCATTCCCTTCTCCAGGGGGTCTTCCCAATCCAGGGGTAAAACCTGGGTCTTTTGCACTGCAGATTCTTCACCGTCTTGGAGTTTTCTAAAATGGAAGCATACAGTATTTTTCTTGCGGATCTTGCTTCTTTCACACTACATCATGTGCTCGCCAGTGTTGCTGCATGTATCAGTAATTTATTCTTTTTTCTTACTGGTTGGTAGTTCACTGTAGAAATATATCTATTATGAAAATTAAGATAAATTTATTGAAAAGATAACTTTATTCCAACACTAGAATTATTGTCATGTGTAGAAGATAAGCATGCAGAAAATTCCATAAAATACAACCTAATGCTAGTAAGTTGTACTTGTTTGTCAAATGTTCTGAAACCCCGGTAATTTCCTGATGTTATCTAGAAAGGTATCAAACACATATAGGCACTGACCAGAGACTCTTTTTCTTGAGTGATCAAAAGTATTGATGAATGAAAGAAGATAACTTATTTTGATCCCCTAACTTCAAACAAACTAAAATCATTTTGTTCAGTGTTAACTGACACCACCTCAACTCTCCACACACATTCTGAAAAGTATACACTAGAACATGATGCAGGAATCCTTGGAAACTAGGGAGTTGGGACACCATGGGGTTCTCAGCGGTCCATAGTTCAGACACAGCTGTGGAAAATAACTCAACACCGAACCTGTGGCAAGCCTAGAAAAGCTTTTAGCAGAGCCCAGAATACTGCTGTTGGCCAAAACTAGAACCTAAAATGAGCTGGAAAGGACTAGACGTGGATATGACTTTGTAATAGCCAATTGGCCTGGGGTTCGCAGCAATTGTTATCAAACAAAGGATACTTTAACTGATGCTTAAAAGTTTCCATATGCTTCTCTGTACTGCTCTTAATTCCTGCTTACCTGCTTCTGTGGTCTATCTCTTTTAGGATAGAAGCCATGTCCTTTAATCTATGTATCTCTATTGCTTAACAAGGTATATAACATTTGCAGGACACTTGAATGAACAACAGTAGCAGTACGAGGATATATCATAGAAACAAAGGCACACACAACCTGTGAGGAAGTTGGTGGAGCAAAGTAATAGAATGGGGAAGACTGAAACTCAGGCTCTTGGGTGAATGCTTGTTTATAGCGGGACTGCTGAACTTCACGAAACTCTGCTTTCTTCCAGTTGTCTAGGGAACAGATGTTTCTTAGGGTGATGTTCTTATACCTTGCTGGAATATTTCATCTACCAGTTGGCTTGGCTATTTCTGAATGTAAATATCAAGAGAGACTCATTAGTGACAGGTGTTCTGGGAGAAGAGTTTATGATACTTGAAGAGAAACAGCCTATTATTTGGCGCTCCAATAATGGGGAATGTGGTGTCAAGAAAACGCCCTCAATAACTAGACCAATTGATCACCTAGTTAAAAGGGGCTAATGTGACCTAGCCATGGCCAGAAGAACAGAGGTCTTCTAAGACTCAATACGGTTTTTTTATAAACTGGCTAAGGGCCCAAAAAGACGCTAATGAGCATGGAGTATAAGAGTATAAGCACCCTTGCTCCCAACTGGGTGGATGGATAGATAGAGATAGGTGATAGATATTATACATTAAAATAATAAAAGCTCTATGTAACTTTAAATAAATTTCACAGGACTGATGCATTTAAAGAATATATTTTTTAGATATTTAATCATTAGGTTCAAGAATAGTGGCCCTAGTGGTAAAGAACCCACCTGACAATGCAGGAGACCTAAGCACTGCAGGATCAGTCCTTGGGTCGGGAAGATCCTCTGGAGGAGGAAATGGAACCCACTCCAGTATTCATGCCTGGAGAATCCCATGGACAGAGGAGCCTGGCAGACTACGGTTGATGGGGTTGCAAAGAGTCAAACACGACTGAAGCAACTTAGGATGCACAATGATAGATCCTTTTAAGCTTTCTTTCCTGATTCCATGCTAAAACAGAAGAGTGAGAACTAATGATAAATTCATTTGTTCTAATATTAAAGCAATATTTTTGAAGACAGGAAGGCATAAAGCATATTGTGAAATAATCTATAAAAGCTCCCAGCATGATGTCTGGCTCAGTAAACAGTCAATAAGTATTAGTGTCTTTTCATCTATTAAAATCCCAGGATTAGGAATTCTTGTACAGCCTAGAAAATGGAGTTGATAACTATCACTGATAAAAGCTTTACTTTTTAAAAATGCCTAAGTCTAGTAAAGAAGATACTAAAACTTTTTCAAACTTTAACCTAAATGGTGTGTGTGCTCAGTTGCTCAGTTGTTTCCAACTCTTTGTGACCCTGTGGACTGTACCTGGCCAGGCTCCTCTGTCCATGGGTTTATCCCAGCAAAAATACTGTAGTGGGTTGCCATTTCCTACTCCAGAGGATATTCCCGACCCAGGGATCAATCCACATCTCCCGAGGCTCTTGCATTGGAGGGCAGATTCTTTGCCACTGAGCCGCCTGGGAAACCCATTAACCTAGATTAGACCTACAATAATGAATGAATAGCAGAAATGGTTTCAGTGTAAAATGAAGTCTTGTTGTGAATGAAAGCTAAATTTACCTCATAGGTTTTCCAGAGGAATCATTTTATTCATGCCATATATACACAAGGAAGTTTTTCAACCATTTTTTGCTATTTGGCATGAAAATTGTTTTCTGATTTTCTTTGTGAATCCTGCATGTTTTGACTTGCCTATAGCTGTGCCTAATAAGTATAAATTAAATGAAAATTCGGCAACATGGGATGCTAAGTGGATAAGGAGGGCTCTCCTTACATGAAACCAGAATCACAACATCAGGAGGAAATTGTGATGAAAATTTGCCCTCAATATATCAGGAGAAAGAAGTGCATAATACTTTGAAGGACCATTCTTACAACATGAGACCAGCTTTCAGCAACACCATGTTGTCCTAGACTTGCTTTCCCTTGCAGTAAGTGGCCTTTCCCCTTCCTCCTGGACCTGTTGTCCTTTTTGGCCCCATTACTTCTGGTTTCAGTCCTGTGCCCTGGTCAGTGTAATCTGAACAGTGGCTAATGCGGACTAACCTGTTGGTCAGTCAAAGCCCACCCACCTAAGGCTGCGCTTCTCACCAGATCAGGTCCCCAGGGCAGACAGAATTGTCTGGTGCACCTACAAGACTTTATTATACAATTAATAAGTTGAACTACTATGTCTTCCAAAAAATTTGCATTTTATCAGAGCACTTAAAAGGTTTCAAATAATGTATCACTAATGCAAAAATTTTCCCCATCTATTTCCCATGAAGTGATGGCACCAGATGCCATGATCTTCGTTTTCTGAATGCTGAGTTTTAAGCCAACTTTTTCACTCTCCTCTTTCACTTTCATCAAGAGGCTTTTTAGTTCCTCTTTGCTTTCTGCCATAAGGGTGGTGTCACCTGCATATCTGAGGTTATTGATGTTTCTCCCGGCAATCTTGAATCCAGCTTGTGCTTCATCCAGCCCAGTGTTTCTCATGATGTACTCTGCATATAAATTAAATGAGCAGGGTGACAATATACAGCCTTGATGTACTCCTTTTCCTATTTGGAACCAGTCTGTTGTTCCATGTTCTGTTCTAACTGTTGCTTCCTGACCTGCATATAGGTTTCTCAAGAGGCAGGTCAGGTGGTCTGGTATTCCCATCTCTCTCAGAATTTTCCACAGTTTATTGTGATCCACACTGTCAAAGGCTTTGGCATAGTCAATAAAGCAGACATAGATGTTTTTCTGGAACTCTCTTGCTTTTTCCATCATCCAGCAGATGTTGGCAATTTGATCTCTGGTTCCTCTGCCTTTTCTAAAATCACTACAGATGGTGATTACAGCCATGAAATTAAAAGACGCTTACTCCTTGGAAGGAAAGTTATGACCAACCTAGATAGCATATTCAAAAGCAGAGATATTACTTTGCCGACTAAGGTCCGTCTAGTCAAGGCTATGGTTTTTCCAGTGGTCATGTATGGATGTGAGAGTTGGACTGTGAAGAAGGCTGAGCACCGAAGAATTGATGGTTTTGAACTGTGGTGTTGGAAGTCCCTTGGACTGCAAGGAGATCCAACCAGTCCATTCTAAAGGAGATCAGTCCTGGGTGTTCTTTGGAAGGAATGATGCTAAAGCTGAAACTCCAGTACTTTGGCCACCTCATGAGAAGAATTGACTCATTGGAAAAGACTCTGATGCTTGGAGGGATTGGGGGCAGGAGGAGAAGGGGACGACAGAGGATGAGATGACTGGATGGCACCATCGACTCAATGGGCATGAGTTTGAGTGAACTCTGGGAGTTGGTGATGGACAGGGAGGCCTGGCGTGCTGCGATTCATGGGGTCACAAAGAGTCAGACACAACTGAGTGACTGAACTGAATGGAATGCCAAAATTCAGTCTAGAAGAGAGATTTTTAGAAGATATGGTTCCCTACTTTTCACATGCTTTTCATTAAGTTTTGCTACCCCAGCTTATGGATATCATCAACTTATTATTTCTGTTTAAACTTGAAGCCTCGTTACCCATTTAAAACCATTTGTACTGATCAATCATACATATACAGCCTGGTTCTCCCAGTCGGTACTTATGTTCCTCATAATATCACAATCTGACAGTGTTCAAACTGTTCTGGGGGCTCTAGAGCATGCCCCTTGAGGAAACTGAGCTTGCTATACAGTGGAGAAATGTGGTTTGCTAGAGAATGAGCCCCTTACACTCTGCAGGATGCATGCATTTCAGGATAAATAAATCTTGATGAATTTCCACCATCTGAAGTCTTCCTCAGAGTATGAAAAAAATTTACAATGTTTCTCTTAAATGAATGATTGGTGGAAAGGAATAAACAACAATCTCAGGTTGCCCTTAAAGAATCATAACATTATTAATTCAGTAAATTACTGTGCATTTGTAACCTAAAAATGTTTGCATTTCCCCACGTGGCTTTTTAAAACCAGTATCTTTATATTTTACCTTTCTTTTATGTGTTCCACTAATGATGGTTATGCAGACTTGATAGTCTTGAAAATTATGGCTAACCATGGTGCATCACTATTACTCTTTCAGCTGCCAGTATTAAAAAATATTCCAAATTAGTTTTTAAGCAGAAAGAGACTATATGAAAGCTTTTATATAACTGCAAATTTCTGAAGTAGCTCAGGCATGACTTGATCTAAAGCTCAAATGATGTCACTCACTGTTTTTGTTGTTGTTTGTTTCTTTGTTTTTTTTCTCTCCAGCTTGTGTCAACTTCATGCTCAGAAACCTTCTTTCCTTGTGGTTAAGAAATGATTACAGTGGGTCCAGCCTCATAATTTATCAGATTCAACATCAGTGAGAAATATATATTGCTTTGTTGCTCACTTCCCTCTGTTGAAGTGAATGTTCAGCTTATCCCTAAACCAATTACTCTACCTCTACCAGAGTGAGTAGATTAGGAAGAGGGTGATGACAGAAACACAGACAGACAGACAGACAGAGACAAAGAGTTGGAGAGGAACAGAAACAGAGAGAAAGAGAGAGACAGAGACAGAGAAAGGGGAAAGAGAATTTCCGTGAATGCAGAATGGTGTCTCTTATTAACCATCTTTTTTTCCAGTTTATTCCAAAAGTTTGGTACAATACTAGGTCCATAGTACATAATCAGTACATATAATTTGAATTGATATAAAATTAATATCTGATTCAATTCACACATTATCAGTTTTTTCAGTTTAATATTTTGTTGGATTACTTTAATTCTGCCAAGACAATTTAAAAATTCCTCCAACTTTTACTTATCTAACTCTAATTTATTTCCTTTGCATGTTCTGGTTTCTTTGTTTCATAGCTTCTTACACATTCATGCTTCTCTTAGAATGGTTACATCTGTTAGTATCACATGAAATATCAGAAGAAACTTCATAATTCATTGTCTCATGAGACTTAAGGGGTGAAGGAGGGGCATAGCGAAGCAGGAAAAGAATGCATTGAAGGTTTATGATTACTCTACATACTCCATATGTATTAGCACCTTTAATCCTAAGAACAAATGCTTGAGGGAGAATAATCCCCATCTTACAGATGGGAAAATCAAGCATAGAATGGTAAGTTTCTTCTTTGAATACAGTGTTAAAACCCTTTCTCAGACAATATGAGGACAGGTTAGTATGCATGTTTCCTGACTGTATTTTCACACTTAGTAGCTGTTTCATCTAACAAGCCTTATGTTTCAGGGGGAAATTTTTTCCTACTGGATATTCTTCAGATATTCTATATAGGGGAATGTAGGAAATATTTAAATCGTTGCCATTTGGCAGTAAATTATTATGCAGTTTTCTGTTGGAGTCATCCCTGGCTCCCTAAGCAAGAGGCTATACTATAGAAAGAAACATGCTCTGTGTCCTCATGTTCTTTCAGCTGGAGAATGTCATGTCTCATGGAGCAAAACATAGAAGGAAAATTATTTCCCACCCTATATCTAGTTCCTTCTATTTATATTTCCTAGAAATTCCTCTTACATACCACAAATACATTATATGATCATCTTAATATTTAGGTTTTATGAATTTGCATCTTTTTCTAGATATCATGGATAATTTTATGGAAGTTTATACGGCTATTAGCCAAAACCAGACAACTCACTCATTAGTTGCATTGATTTTTCTAATTTAACTATCAGAAAGTTATCTTCTATATTTCCTTTACTTACAAGTTATTGGTGGGGAAGAGCGAAATCATTTTTCTTGCTTGAGCTCTAACATTATTATTTTATACTCAACAACATAAAGAATAAATAAAATGAAAATGAAGTCTTTTTTTAAAAAAAAGATAAAGGCATCTAAGTGAAACTTATGATGATTTTATTTAAAATCAGTTCCACTCACTGCTTAATTTAAATTTAATATTGTTCCTAACTGAAACATTAATTTATATAGTTGTTTATTTTAATTCTAGAAATTGAAAAATGCAAGGGCCTTAAAAGAGCACTAAGTTCATGAATTTAGCATTTACGTATAGACTGGACAACAGGTATAGTATTAGCAAATTCTGAAGTCAGAGTACTAGGAACTTAACTCACTGTACTAGTACTGAGTTCCTCCTTATACTTTTTTCCTAGCTTATCATTGAGTCTGAATATTCTCTTCTTTAAAATAGGAATAATAAAATATATTTTATAAATAAAATCTATAAGATTATATATTAATAATAGATATAGATAAAATTATGGATATAAATTAGATACCCATATATAAATACAGATAAAATTATGGGTTATGGTGGAGAATTCTGAAAAAACATGGTCCACTGGAGAAGGGAATGGCAAACCACTTCAATATTCTTGCCATGAGAACCACATGAACAGTATGAAAAGGCAAAAAATAGGACACTGAAAGATGAACTCCCAGGTCAGTAGGTGCCCAATATGCTACTGGAAATTAGTGGAGAACTAACTTCAGAAAGAATGAAGGGATGGAGCCAAAGCAAAAAAAAAAAAAAAAAAAAAAAACCCACCCACTTGCAGATGTGACTGGTGATGGAAGTAAAGTCTGATGCTATGAAGAGCAACATTGCATAGGAACCTGGAATGTTAGGTCCATGAATCAAGGCAAATTGGAAGTGGTCAAACAGGAGATGGCAAGAGTGAACATCCACATTTTAAGAATTAGTAAAATAAAATGGACTTGGAATGGATGAATTTAGCTCAGACGACCATTACATATACTATTATGAGCAAGAATCACTTTAAAAAAATGGAATATTAGCCATCATAGTCAACAAGAGAGTCCGAAATGCAGTACTTGGATGCAATCTCAAAAACAACAGAATGATCTCTGTTCATTTCCAAGGCAAACCATTCAATATCACAGTAATCCAAGATTATGCCCCGACCAGTAATGCTAAAGAAGCTGATGATGAACGGTTCTATGAAGACCTACAAGAATTCTAGAACAAACACCCAAAAAAGATGTCCTTGCATTATAGGGGACTAGAATGCAAAAGTAGGAAGTCCAGATATATCTGTAGTAACAGGCAAATTTGGCCTTGGAGTACAGAATGAAGCAGGGCAAAGGCTAATAGAGTTTTGCAAATAGAATGCACTGGTCACAGCAAACACCATCTTTCAACAACACAAGGGAAGACTCTTCACATGGACATCACCAGATGGTCAATACCAAAATCAGATTGATTATATTCTTTGCAGCCAAAGATGGAGAAGCTCTATACAGCCAGTAAAAACAAGACTGGGAGCTGACTGTGGCTCAGATCATGAACTCTTTATAGCCAAATTCAGACTTAAGTTGAAGAAAGTAGGGAAAACCACTACAGCATTCAGGCATGACCTAAATCAAATCCCTTACGATTATACAATGGAAGTGACAAATAGATTCAAAGGATTAGATCTGATAGACAGAGTGTCCAAAGAACTATGGGCAGAGGTTCTTGACATTGTACAGGAGGCAGTGATTAAGACCATCCACAAGAAAATGAAATGCAAAAAGGCAAAATGGCTGTCTGAGGAGGCCTTACAAACAGCTGTGAAAAGAAGAGAAGTGACAGTCAAAGGAGAAAGGGAAAGATACGTCCATTTTAATAAAGAGTTCCAAAGAATAGCAAGGAGAGATAAGAAAGCCTTCCTCAGTGATCAATGCAAAGAAATAGAGGAAAACAATAAAATGGGAAAGAATAGAGATCTCATCAAGAAAATTAGAGATATCAAGGGAACATTTCATGCAAACACAGGACAATAAACGAAAGAAATGGCATGGACCTAACAGAAGCTGAAGATATTAAGAAGAGGTGGCAAGAATACACAGAAGAACTATACAGAAAAGAAGATCATCGTGACCCAGATAATCACGATGGTGTAATCACTCATCTAGAGCCAGATCCTGGACTGTGAGGTCAAGCGGGCCTTAGGAAGCATCACTATGAACAAAGCTAGTGGAGGTGATGGAATTCCAGTTGAACTATTTCAAATCCTAAAAGATGTTGCTTTGAAACATCTTAAGTGTTGCTGCACTTAACATACCAGCAAATTTGGAAAACTCAGAAGTGGTCCCAGGACTGGAATAGGTCAGTTTTCCTTCCAATCCCAAAGAAAGCAATACCAAAGAATGCTCAAACTACCGCACAATTGCACTCATCTCACACACAAAGCAATGCTCAAAATTCTCCAAGCCAGGGTTCAATAGTGGGTGAACTTTGAACTTCGAGATGTTTAAGGCAGAGGAATGAGAGTTCAAATTGCCAAAACTCGGTGGATCATCAAAAAGGTGAGAGAGTTCCAGAAAAACATCTACTTCTGATTTATTGACTCTGCCAAAGCCTATGACGGCGTGGATCACAATAAACTGTGGAAAATTATTACAGAAATGGAATACCAGACCACCTGACCTGCCTCTTGAGAAACCTGCATGCAGGTCAGGAAGAAACAGTTAGAGCTGGATATGGAACAACAGACTAGTTCCAAATCGGAAAAGGAATATGTCAAGGATGTATATTTCACCCTGCTTGTTTAACTTATATGCAGAGTATATCATGCAAAACACTGGGCTGGATGAAGCACAAGCTGGAATCAAGATTGCCAGGAGAAATATCAATAACCTCAGACATGCAGATAACACCACCCTTATGGCAGAAAGTGAAGAAGAGCTAAAGAGCCTCTTGATGAAAGTGAAAGAGGAGAGTGAAAAAGTTGGCTTAAAGCTCAACATTCTGAGAACTAAGATCATGGCATCTGGTCCCATCATTTCACGGCAAATAGATGGGGAAACAGTGGAAACCGTGACAGACTTTATTTTCCTGGGCCCCAAAATCACTGCAGATGGTGACTGCAGCCATGAAATTTTAAAGATGATTGATCCTTGGAAGAAAAGTTGTGACCAACCTAGGCAGCATATAAAAAAATAGAGACATTACTTTGTCACAAATATCTGTCTAGTCAAAGCTTTAGTTTTTCCAGTAGTCATGTATGGAAGTGAGAGTTGGACTATAGAGAAAGCTGAGCACTGAAGAATTGATGCTTTTGAACTGTAGTGTTGGAGAAGACTCTTGAGAGTCCATTGGACTGCAAGGAGATCCAACCAGTCGATCCTAAAGGAAATAAGTCCTGAATATTCATTGGAAGGACTGATGCTGAAGCTGAAACTCCAATATTTTTACCACTTACGCGAAGAACTGACTCATTTGAAAAGACCCTGATGCTGGGAAAGATTGAAGGCGGGTAGAGAAGGGGAAAACAGAGGATGAGATGGTTGGATGGCATCACTGACTCAATAGGCATGAGCTTGAGTAAGCTCTGGGAGTTGGTGATGGACAGGGAATCCTGGCTTGCTGCAGTCCATGGGGTCACAGATTCAAACATGACTGAGCGACTGAAGTGAACTGAACTGAACTGAACTGAACTGATGGGTATAGATAGGATGTGAGTTTTGATGAATAATATTCAAGGAAATAATTTGAAGTAACAGATACTTGAAATGTAGGAAATGTAGGCATTATCCCTAATAATTATGAAAACATTTATTTTGGGTTTTGTTCCAAAGAATTTTAATTGATATTTCTTAGAAAAAGCTCTGATCCTCAATTAACAACTATTCTAAAGGAAAATGCCACCACTAGGTTTAAGAATGTCATTTCCCTCATCTTTTTTTTTTTTGAAATTTCACATGCAGATTAAAAATAAACTTTGCATTTCAAACTTTGCATTTCACTTTGCATCTTTTTTTTTCCATTTGAATAAAGTTAGGTTAAGCTTGTTATTTTTTTTTTCCAATACAAAAAGCCTACTTACATGGCCAAATTGCAAACTAATTTGAACATTTTCATTTCTTCTTAATCAAAGACAGATCAATACAGGCCAGTGTTCATTTTTCCTCAATTTTCTACATAGCCTTTCTTTTAAAATGATGTTTTGAAAAAGATCTTAACCTATTTGAATATAACCTAACAATGTACTGCATAAAATCAAAGATATAAAATATCTTCTGGAGTATCTTCTGCATTTAACTCTCTCATCTCCCGCTAATGTCATCATCATTGTCACCCAGGATGGCTTGCTTGTCCACAAGCTTTTTGTATTCAAGCTTTTAAATCAGCCCACCTATCAGTTAGGTCCAAATGCCTTCTCTTCCATTTTTCACCTAATCTTATTCTTCTCCTGAAGACCTGTCTACTCTATGAAGCTCTCCAAGGATGATATTATTCTCCAGGCAATTCATAATGCCATTTCTACCAGCTTTTCCAAGACAGCATATTTGAATTTGGCACTTGGTATTTCACTTCAGTATTAACCAGTATGTAAAAATACATACTGACACATAATTAGTGAAATCTCAGTGATGTATTTTTCTCAAGAAAACTTAAGAGCAAAATCACTGGTCTGTTAATTTTACTAAGTCATCCTTTGTGTTGCCAACTTTGAGTCTATTATTTCATGTATAGAATGGGTATTTAGTAAATATCACTACTTCTCACACTACTTCTCCTCTACCTTTCATGAGTGAAGAAATAGTTTATTCTTTGCCTATTACAACAGTTTAAAAATTTACTATTTTCCTTACATATTTCCTTACCGTATAATCATGTCCTGATTTTACAAACGGCTGTTATGTATATATCCCCATTCAATGCCCACAAGCAACTCTTCAATAAGGCTATTAGTCATCTTCTTAGAGATGTAGAAACAGGCTTAATTAGTTCATATGACTTGACTGAAATTGTTCAACTTAAGTAGTGGAACCAGGTATTTGACCTGGTTTTTGAGCTGTTGGCAGGCAGAATATGTTAATGATTTCATAGCCTGCTCTGAAATTAGGCTGCCTCAGAATTCTGGCTCCTGTACTTACTAGTTGTATCACCTTGAACTGACTGATTTATTTTTACTCATCTCTGAAAAGATTGTCCTAATGGTATTAACCTCCTTGGACTGTTCTGATTCAACCTGTTAGTAGAAGTAAAACACTTAAAATACTGATGTTGTCCCTACTAAGTGCTCAGTAAGTATAAGCTGCTGATTTGAATGGAAGGGAAAGATAGGTGAAGACTGAAGCAATAAACTCTTCACGCCAGTTTGTCAGAGCTTGTCTCACTTAACACAAATGAAATATGTGTTACGCTATTGAATAAACTATTGAAATATGGCAAGGAATAAAATATAAAATAAAATAAACCTACCAGCTAGCAGAAGATCAATTTTGTAGGAGTAGGTTAATTGGCAGTAGAGATGCCCACTTGCATGAACAAAGCACTAAAAATTGGACAATGAAGTGTGGGGGCAAGAGATACCAACACAGCATCCTGGGAGGGTAATATTGCCCTGATGAGAATGAGAAATGACACATAATGATCTGATGGCCTCTCTGACTAAGAGTATAGTAGGAAAGTCCACATTAACTCCCTTTTAAGCACATTCCCTGAGACTTCGTCAAACTCAGTTGCACCATAATACCTGCTAAGTGTAACAGTTGTTAACTCTTTCCTTGGGAATAAAGCAGCAACTAACATGATCTGTAAAATTCATTGACAACTGAAGCTTTGTGTACCATTGACCAGCTGAAGGGCTGATTATTCTTAAGGATGCAAGTCAAGAGAAGCAGAATCTGAATCTTTACAATGTGCTCTAAAATCACTGTAGATGGTGATTGCAGCCATGAAATTAAAAAAAATGCTTCCTCCTTGGAAGGAAAGTTATGACCAATCTAGATAGCATATTAAAAATCAGAGACTAATGTCTCTTTCTAAAAAAGGTCCATCTTTCCAAGGCTATGGTTTTCCCAGTGATCATGTATGGATGTGAGAGTTGGACTGTGAAGAAGGCTGAGCACTGAAGAATTAATGCTTTTGAAGTGTGGTGTTGGAGAAGACTCTTGAGAGTCCCTTGGACTGCAAGGAGATTCAACCAGTCCATTCTAAAGGAGATCAGTTCTGGGTGTTCTTTGGAAGGAATGATGTTAAGCTGAAACTCCAGCACTTTGGCCACCTCATGTGAAGAGTTGACTCACTGGGAAAGACTCTGATGCTCGGAGGGATTGGGGGCAGGAGGAGAAGGGGATGACAGAGGATGAGATGGCTGGATGGCATCACCGACTCTATGAACATGAGTCTGAGTGAACTCCGGGAGTTGGTGATGGACAGGGAGGCCTGGCGTGCTGCAATTCATGGGATCGTGAAGAGTCGGACATGACTGAGTGACTGAACTGAACTGAACTGAGAAATCTACTATATTCACTGCCCACTTTATTGTTACTGTTTTTGAAATTCTTGGTTTTATTTAAAAAATCATTTTAATTAGTATTATACCAGATGCCTAAAAAATTATATGTGATTGACAAAATGCTGATCATCATCTATTGGAATTTCTAAAATAAAACTGAAGTATTGGCTTATGATAAAACTATTCCCAGATTATTGAGAAAATGTCTTCTCCAACACAGAAGACTCTTTAGCTGCTAAATTTTACATAGTGACTTATTTTCAAGAGAGCTTGCCTTATACAAAAATAAATAAATAAATAAAACATTTAAATGGATTTTGATTTAACAGTTTTAAGTCATTGTGTTATAAGCAGATAGTTCTAAATTTCAGTTTTAGGGAGGACTGTCTTACCATGAAGTGATAATAAATTTATCCACATTTGGCAAGGTGCTCATCAATAATATTAATATACAGGAAGTAATTCATTAATTAAGTACAAAATATTAGATGAATGCTCTAGGGACTATTATCCATTCATTTTTCTTCTTTTAATTTTCAGGTCCTATTGTGTCATTTTAGATAGTCAGAAGATATATCTAGACTTTCTTGATTGAACTCACAGTCCTGTTCTTAAACTTTTTCTTGGCATTTAATAAAAAAGAATTAAAAATGGACAAGTTTTCATCTTCTGAAAACAAATATGTCAGATTTTCCTTAGTATATGGTCTAAGAAAACATGTCTCTTCTGTAGAACGTGGCCTTTCTTTTTATCTTACAGTAAGAAACATGTAAAATCCTGAGGTTCCATTTTTACTTTGACTCCCACCATATTCAAAACAAAGTTGAGTGTTCAAATATAGTAACAACTGCATTCAAATTCCTGAAAGAATTATCTCTCTCCCTTTCTCTTTACCTCCCTTATTTAACTGTATAACTCAATGGCTTGAATGCCGTGGTATAATAGTTTTTTAAAAGCAGTAGAAAAATAAATAATAATTATGTAATGTGGTAGAGGTCTTAGCTAATGCTGTATATCATATTGCAACATATAAATGTATCAACTCAACATGCTACATATCTTAAACACAATATTCTATGTCAGTTATATCTCAATAAGAAAATGAAAATCAACCAATTTGTAAGTCACTTAAAACCATTTGTGTAGTAGACATAGTGAAAATGGAAAACAAACAAATAAATAGTAATAAGAAATTTAAGACTGCAGGGCACAAATACCAAGAAAACAAAGAATACATGTGACCCATGATAAATATAATTAGGGAAACTAACAGTTGCTGAGCAAGGTATATTTAGACATTGAATGCAAATATAAGTGAAATAATAAGACTTAACTTTTCTGAAATGGTAGAAATTACCATGGAAATGTGGAGAAGGAAATGACAACCCACTCTAGTACTTTTGCCTGGAAAATCCCATGAACAGAGGAGCCTGGTAGGTAGGCTACAGTCCATGGGGTCGATAAGAGTCAGACACGACTGAGCGATTTCACTCACTTCACTCACTTCATACTTTATCTCTGGAGAAGGAAATAGCAACCCACTCCAGTATTCTTGCCTGAAGAATCCCATGGACAGAGGAGCCAGGCGGGCTATGGTCCATGGGGTCACAGAGAGCTGGACATGACTGAAGTGACTGAGCGCAAGCACCATGGAAATGTATAGAAATTGTTGTAATGAGATGATCAGTTTTTATTTTCTCCAAACACATTTGTAGATTTTCAATATTTCCTGAGTGATTTTCCCCACTCTAAAGCTACACTAAAAACTTGCCATGAGGAAGGATTAGGCAGTAAAAGCAATTCTTTGCTCCAAAGATGCTTCTTAGTAAATTCAAAGAGCAAACTTGTTACTGAATGGATTCATTAATATGTGTCTTATGATGGCTTTTGTTATATCAACTTTAAAATCACTATTCATTTAGAGCATCCAAAAATATTGCTCCTTTTTATAGAGAACCAAATCACAGCTATACCCAACCTTTGTGACATTAATGACAGAGTCCAGTGCGTCACCTTTTTCTGGAAATAAGTTTTGCTGGAAGATTGCTGTACCGATTGGTGACATTTTCATCTATGGCTTCTTTTTTCACTACAGTGCAGAGTAGTTGTGACAGAGACATGGCATTCTGAGTCCAAAATATTTACTATCCACTCTTTTACAGAAAGTGTGTGCTGACTCCTGATTTAGAGGATCTTGGGAATGGAACCTTCAATTGTTTTCAGTGATAATTGTTTTAGGATATTTTTCTTTTTTAATTCCAAGAATAGGAGAAAGCAATCATTGCCTTTCTGTCCAGCAAACATATTTTGAAAAAGAACACAGTATATCCCAGTCTGAACAGGAAGACAGCATATTTCAGTCCTAGATATTCAGTTCAGTTCAGTCACTCAGTCATATCCGACTCTTTGCGACCCCATGGACTGCAGCATACCAGGCTTTTCTGTCCATCACCAACTTCTGGGGCCTACTCGAACCCATGCCCATCGAGCGGTAATGCCATCCAACCATCTCATCCTCTGGCATCCCTTTCACCTCCTGCCTTCAATCTTTCTCAGCATCAGGACTTGTTCAATGCGTCAGTTCTTCACATCAGGTGGCCAAAGTATGGAGTTTCAGCTTCAGCATCAGTCCTTCCAATGGATATTCAAGACTTATTTCTTCTAGGATGGATTGGCTGGACCTCCTTCCAGTCCAAGGGACTCTCAAGAGTCTTCTCCAATAGCACAGTTCAAAAGCACCAATTCTTCAGCGCTCAGCTTTAACTCTCACATCCATACATCACTCCTGGAAAAATCATAGCTTTGAAGATGGCCCTTTTTTGGCAAAGTATTATCTCTGCTTTTTAATATGCTGTCTAGGTTGGTCATAGCTTTTCTTCCAAAGAGCAAGCGTCTTTTAATTTCATGGCTGCAGTCACCATCAGCTATGATTTTGAGTCAAGAAAAAAAAGTCTCTCATTGTTTCCCCTGTTTCCCCATCCATTTGCCATGAAGTGATGGGACCAGATGCCATGACCTTAGTTTTCTGAATGTTGAGTTTTAAGCCAACATTTTCACTCTCCTCTTTCACTTTCATCAAGAGGCTCTTCAGTTCCTCTTTGCTTACTAACATAAGGGTGGTGTTGTCTGTGTATTTGAGGTTATTTATATTTCTCCTGGCAATCTTGAATCTAGCTTGTGTTCTATCCAGCCTGGTATTTCACATGATGTACTCGGCATATAAATTAAATAAGCAAGGTGACGATATATAGCCTTGAGTTGGCTCTGTACCAGTTTTGATTATGTACCTGACATTATACCAAGATATTTACATAAATTAATTCTCATGTTATTGCTTAGAGATTGATATTGTTAGGTAAAATTATTGTTTTGATGGCACCAAGTAATTATATCCTTTTGTGTTGTAATTTTTTAGTTTCTATCTAGTTTGATTCTGAGCTAATCCTGTGAATTACTTTAGCAGAAGTAACACTCTGCTAATTATGTTCTCATGCTCTTAAAGCCCTGCCATTGGCATGAGGACTAATCCAGGCTGAGAGACCATGTACAGCAGAGTTGAATAACCCAATAAAAGCTCCCCATAGGCCAGTTGATCCTCAGCAAACCTACCCGCTAAAAATACATCCTGAATAAGTCATGCTAAGATCAGTCATGCCCAGAGCATCAGACCAGCTCAGACAACCCATAGGGTCTCGAGAAATAACAAAATGATTATTGTTTTATGGTGCTAAGTTTCTGGGTGATTTGTTATGCAGCAAGAACTGGTATAGTATTGCTTTACATTCCACTTTTCAGACAAGTAAATTGAAGAATTAGATTAACTAATATGATGAAGAATGCATAGATGGTTAGTGGAGAATTCAGGATTAGTAACCAGTAATCAAATTCCAGAGCCCTTAAGAAACATTAGGATCAGGGTGACCTTACAAAGAATAGCAAGGAGAGATAAGAAAGCCTTCCTGAGAGATCAGTGCAAAGAAATAGAGGAAAATAATATAATGAAAAAGACTAGAGATCTCTTCAAGAAAATCAGAGATTCCAAGGGAACATTTCATGCAAAGACGGGCTCAATAAAGGACAGAAAATGTAGGGACCTAACAGAAGCAGAAGATATTAAGAAGAGGTGGCAGGAATACACAGAAGAACTATACAAAAACGATCTTCACAACCCAGAAAATCATGATGGTGTGATGACTCACCTAGAGCCAGATCCTGGACTGTGAGGTCAAGTGGGCCTTAGGAAGCATCACTATGAACAAAGCTAGTGGAGGTGATGGAATTCCAGTTGAGCTATTTCAAATCCTAAAATGTGTTGCTTTGAAAATGCTGCACTTAATATACCAGCAAATTTGGAAAACTCAGAAGTGGCCACAGGACTGGAATAGGTCAGTTTTCATTCCAATCCCAAAGAAAGGCAATGCCAAAGAACGCTCAAGCTACTGCATAATTGCACTCACCTCACATGCTAGTAAAGTAATGCTCAAAATTCTCCAAGCTAGGCTTCAGCAATACATGAACTGTGAACTTCCAGGTGTTCAAGCTGGTTTTAGAAAAGGCAGAGAACCAGAAATCAAATTGCCAACATTTGATGGATCATTGAAAAAGCAAGAGAGTTCCAGAAAATCATCTGTGTCTGCTTTATTGACTGTGCCAAAGCCTTTGACTGTGTGGATCACAATAAACTGTGGAAAATTCTGAAAGAGGAGGGAATACCAGACCACCTGACCTGCCTCTTGAGAAATCTGTATGCACGTCAGGAAGCAACAGTTAGAACTGGACATGGAACAACAGACTGGTTCCAAATAGGAAAAGGAGTACGTCAAGGCTGTATATTGTCACCCTGCTTATTTAACTTCTATGCAGAGTACATCATGAGAAACACTGGGCTGGATGAAGCACAAGCTGGAATCAAGATTGCCAGGAGAAATATCAATAACCTCAGATATGCAGATGACACCACTATTATGGCAGAAAGTGAAGAAGAATTGAAGAGGCTCTTGATGAAAGTGAAAGAGGAGAGTGAAAAAGTTGGCTTAAAGCTCAACATTCAGAAAACTAATATCATGGCATCTGGTCCCATCACTTCATGGGAGATAGATGGGGAAACAGTGGAAACAGTGTCAGACTTTATTCTGGGGGGATCCAAAATCACTGCAGATAGTGACTGCAGCCATGAAATTAAAAGATGCTTACTCCTTGGAAGGAAAGTTATGACCACCTAGTTAGCATATTAAAAAGCAGAGATATTACTTTGCCAACAAAAGTCCATCTAGTCAAGGCTATGGTTTTTCCAGTAGTCATGTATGGATGTGAGAGTTGAACTATAAAGAAAGCTGAGCCCTGAAGAATCGATGCTTTGGACTGTGGTGTTGGAGAAGATTCTTGAGAGTCCCTTGGACTGCAAGGAGGTCCAACCAGTCCATCCTAAAAGAGATCAGTCCTGGGTGTTCATTGCAAAGACTGCTGTTGAAGTTGAAATCCAATAGTTTGGCCACCTGATGCTTAGAAAGATTGAAGGCAGCTGGAGAAGCAGACAACAGAGGATGAGATGGTTGCATGACATCACCGAATCAATGGACATGAGTTTGGGGAGACTCTGGGAGTTGGTGATGGACAAGGTGGCCTGGCCTGCTGCGGTTCATGGGGTCACAAAGAGTCAGATACGACTGAGTGACTGAACTGAACTGAACTGAAGATCAGGGTAAGTGGGACTGTATCTGAAATGGCCAGGTGTGAGGACTCCTTATTTTTTATTGCTGTAATGTGGTTGTAAGAGGTTAGACAGAATCCTATTACCACCTCATCTGTAAGAGTCAGTAGTGCAGAGACAAGACAAGCAATAGTGTTATCTGATTGAGAGATTGACTGATAAAGCAATATGTTCCATTGCTGCAGTAGTAATAAAACTCCTGAAATGGTCTATAAGGCTCAGCAGCCAAAGGCGAAAAGTAGAGGAGCCTCATGGAGATGCAGAGACATCTGAGAGAGGTGCTGGAGCTAATAAATCAGAGTAGAAACTTGGTGCTGAGAAACTTGTTTCAATGGTTTACTTAACAGAAATTGGTCAACAAATTTCACAATTATTTTGAGTAAAAGCACATACCTTAATACACTCAATATGACATAATAGACAGGAGACAGAGTACAGAGAGTTTTCCTTATTGTTTTCTTTATGATAGCCAGGGCATGTTTTCATTGCCTTTGTGAAAGATTTTAATTATATCTTTGTTTTCCATATTTTAGAAATTTGGGGGGCAGTGAGTACAGTGGTGGAGAATGAGAAGAGAGGTTCAGACTGCAGAAATGTGGGCAGAGAGGAGAAAACAACAGATGAAGATAAAGAAACATCCATGGCCTACCTCCTAAGTAGACTCAAACAATGCACCTTGTACAGTGTTGTAACTTCCTTGTGGATTTAACAGGAAATTAGAACCTAGATTTTGTTTAAAATGTGAAACAATATCTGATGAAAAGAATGATTTTATTTTTAGTAGTGAAAAACAAAAAATTAAAGGCACTTAAACTATCTACAGACTAAAACGTGAATAAATAACAAGTGTGATATTTATCCAATGGAATAAAATTCAGCAGTGAAAATAAAATAAAGTATTTAAGAAAACAAAAAAAAACTATTTTAAGAAAACAAGATAGATAGCAAATGAATGTATAATTTCATTTATTAAAAAGTTACTAAACACATAAAGATAAATATAGTTGATTAGGTATATAGACATAAGTGATAAAACTATCAAAAAAAAAGTAATGGGCTATCTCTGGATGTGGAGCTTCTCTTTTGGAAAGGCGCTTGGTGGTCTTCAAAGCAGTGGTAATTAATTTTTGTTAGGAAGAAAACGTGCCCATGTTCATTTGTAAATACTATGTATTTCCTTACATATAAGGTACAGAGTGTAGAATCCACATGTAATAACTTAAGGCAGCATCCTCTCAACAAATCTATTAGTATGTTTCTTTCCATAATAAAGTAAAATTTCCCTTAGTGCACATTGCTTTCATATAAAATGGTGTCATTGACCTCGTGTGAGTGACAGTGGAATTAGGGCACTTCATCAATTTTTAAAAAGTACCTGTAAAAACCATTTTTGACCCACAAACACTAAACTGAAGGTGCATTAGGATATAAGTCCATTTTGATTCTTGCATGTCAAGGACATCATCATAATTTAGTTTCCTTTGAGACGTCTTGAAAATGAAAGTGATAGAATATTGAATTAAAAAGAGCAAAGGACATGAGACAAGACATTAGCAGATTCAGTATGCATTTAAAAATGGAAATACTTCCAGTAAAACAGCTATATTCTTACATCCTAATAAACTTACGACAAGTGTCCTTTGTTACCTTCAAAAATTGAAAAACTCTATTTCCTGGGCCCTGAAGGATCCTGCTCTGAGAGCCACTAGGAGGTGACAGAAATAGCTGCATAAATAATGAAGTTTGTACTTGCTCCCAAGTTGCTAATAACACTGCATATAGGTTAAATATTCATAATTCGGTGACAAATTTTCCTCCCTTTTTTTTCCCCCCGTGTCTTTAATGGATCTTTACTGTTTCTCTCTCAAAAGCATGTGTGTGTTAATTGATCAGTCGTGTTCAACTCTTTGTGACCCCATGGAGTGTAGCCCACCAGGCTCCTCTGTCCATGGGATTCTCCAGAAAAGACTACTGGAGGGGTTGTTAGTTCCTTATCCAGGGGATCTTTCTGACCCAGGAATCAAATGCTGGTCTCCCAAATTTCAGGTGGATTCTTCACCATATGAGCCACCAGGGAAGCCCTCTCAGAAGCATAAAAAAGCTAACATATACATATTCCCACACTGACTCACACCTGAGGAAACTGCAAAAGTGCTGGCACATTCAGGGATGAGCACAGGTCTTATCAGGCGCTGGAAGTTAAACCAGACTGCTTGACAAATCTGATAGAAAAGCATCCTTACCCTCAATGCAATTGCTATGGAACTTGTGAGTGCGCTCCCTGCTGGTACAGTCAGTAAAGAATCCACCTGCAATGCGGGAGACCTGGGTTTGATCCCAGAGTTGGGAAGATCCCCTGAAGGAGGACATGGCAACCTATTCCACTATTCTTGCCTGGAGAATCCCCATGGACTGAGAAGCCTGGCAGGCTGCAGTCCACGGGGTTGCAAAGAGTCAGACACGACTGAGTAACTAAGCACACAACCTCAATGCAATTTTTATGGAACCTGTAACTGCTCTCTGGATAAGTCCAGTGTCTTACAAGAGCAGGAGTAAGCGTGTTTTAATTTCATGGCTGCAGTCACCATCTGCAGTGATTTTGCAGCCCCCCAAAATAAAGTCAGCCACTGTTTCTACTGGTTCCCCATCTATTCCCCATGAAGTGATGGGACCAGATGCCATGATCTTAGTTTTCTGAACGTTGAGCTTTAAGCCAATTTTTCACTTTCCTCTTTCACTTTCATCAAGAGGCTCTTTAGTTCTTCTTCACTTTCTGCCATAAGGGTGGTGTTATCTGCATATTTGAGGTTATTGATATTTCTCCCGGCAATCTTGATTCCAGCTTGTGCTTCATCCAGCCCAGCACTTCTCATGATGTACTCTGCATAGAAGTTGAATAAGCAGGGTGACAATATACAGCCTTGACATACTCCTTTTTCCTATTTGGAACCAGTCTGTTGTTCCATGTCCAGTTCTAACTGTTGCTTCCTGACCTGCATACAGGTTTCTCAAGAGGCAGTTCAGGTGGTCTGGTATTCCCTCCTCTTTCAGAATTTTCCACAGTTTATTGTGATCCACACAGTCAAAGGCTTTGGCATAGTCAATAAAGCAGACATAGATGTTTTTCTGGAACTCTCTTGCTTTTTCAATGATCCAGCAAATGTTGGCAATTTGATTTCTGGTTCTCTGCCTTTTCTAAAACCAGCTTGAACATCTGGAAGTTCACAGTTCATGTATTGCTGAAGCCGGGCTTGGAGAATTTTGAGCATTACTTTACTAGTATGTGAGATGAGTGCAATTGTGCGGTAGCTTGAGCATTCTTTGGCATTGCCTTTCTTTGGGATTGGAATGAAAACTGACCTATTCCAGTCCTGTGGCCACTGCTGAGTCTTCCAATTTTGCTGGCATATTGAATGAAGCACTCTCACAGCATCATCTTTCAGGATTTGAAATAGCTCAACTGGAATTCCATCACCTCTACTAGCTTTGTTTATAGTGATGCTTCCTAAGGCCTACTTAATTTCACATTACAGGATATCTGACTCTAGGTGAGTCATCACACCATCATGATTTCCTGGGTCGTGAAAATCTTTTTTGTACAGTTCTTCTGTGTATTCTTGCCATCTCTTCTTAATATCTTCTGCTTCTGTTAGGTCCATACAATTTCTGTCCATTATTGAGCCCATGTTAGCATTAAATGTTCCCTTGGTATCTCTAATTATCTTGAAGAGACCTCTGTTCTTTCCCATTCTATTGTTTTCCTCTATTTCTTTGCATTGATCACTGAGGAAGGTTTTCTTATCTCTCCTTGCTATTCGTTGGAAGTCTGCATTCAAATGGGAATATCTTTCCTTTTCTCCTTTGCTTTTCACTTCTCTTCTTTTCACAGATATTTGTAAGGCCTCCTCAGACAGCCATTTTGCTTTTTTGCATTTCTTTTTCTTGGGGATGGTCTTGATTCTTGTCTATTGTACAGTGTCACGAACCTCCATCCATATTTCATCAGGCACTCTGTCTGTCAGATCTAGTCCCTTAAATCTATTTCTTACTTCCACTGTATAGTCATAAGGGATTCCTGCATTGCAGGCAAATTCTTTACCATCTGAGCTACGTAGGAAGCTCAAAAATGCTGAAAGTGAAAGTCGCTGACTCTGCTACCCCAGGGACTATACATTCCATGAAATTCTCCAGGTCAGAATGCTGGAGTTGGTGACCTTTCCCTTCTCCAGGGGATCTTCCCAATGCAGGGATCAAAACCAGGTCTCCCACATTGCAGGCAGATTCTTTACCTGCTGAGCCAGGTAAAGAGCAGGGTAGGACACACTAATAAGAAACATTTGGGACAGGATGAGGATCAAAACGCTGGGGACAGAATTCTGAGAGCCTCAAGCATTCCACACTATCTTAAACTCCTTCCAGCTTCAATTTTAAAATCACAAGGTGGAGGGGGAAAAGGTACTGGGAGGGCAGAGGGATAGTTTATAATGCTTCTCTTTTGATGGATTACCTGCTCTCTGGTACAGCAACTGAGAGAGACCACAAGGTTACAAGGAACATAAAGTGAAGGAGAAGCACTGGCATTTCCTGAATTCTGCACAGGTCCTGCTGCTTTGATACATGACTGCCCCACACAAGGCCGTCAGTTCTCTGTGCAGCTTCACGCAGAGTGGAATATGCGATTTGTGTGATTATAGTTATCATTATTGTATCAAGCTTAACAATACTCTTAGCTCTGTGAACTAGAGGGAGGAGAAGCACCAGAGGGGTTGGATTCAGACTGACAAAGGAGTGGAGAGGGAGAGGTTTGGAAATTCTTTTTATTCTCTCTTTCTCCTGGTTTCCAATTCTTGATAATGAATTGCATATCTGGGCTGTCATCTAATAGATTCAGATTCAGTGGCTAGCAGGCCAAGGAATCTACTTCTTATAAGAGGCCCCAGGTGACAGGAAATTTTTTAAATGGTGCAAAATCAGATATATTATGAGGTTGAGAGTAGGGAGTAATGAATGTATCTGAACAAATAAGGGGACATTTCAGCAGAAACCTATTTAAAGAGGATGAGCCAAGAAAATACCTCCAAGAATAACTTTATAGGAAGAGGATGCATAAGGCCAGAGGCACTGAGTGGAGGCATGCCTGGCATTTTTAACATCAAAGAGGCCAAGGAGGATGGGATAGACTTTGAGAAGGAAGGTAGCACGGGATATAAAGTCAATCAGGGTAGTAGAAGGTCAGATTACATGGAGCTTTGATGGCCATACTGTTCTGAGTAACATGGGAGGTTGTTGGAAATTTTGAGCAGAGTTGGTGCTCTGTTTCATGATTAACAGGATGGTGCAGGCTGCTGTGTGGACGATGGATCATAGCAGGAAAGAAGTGAAAGCCAGGAAGCCAACTGTGGAGCCAATAGACAGCTCAGTGAGGGATGACCCAGCTTTCTGGATTTCTGGCTAAGTACTTCTCGGATACATAGAAGTCCTCACCTTTTCTGAATATTTTGTCTCTCATGAGATTTCTTTGGTAGCCTGAGTGAAAGCCTCATTTGGTTACTATCCAAAGCAACTGTGAACAGAGCTACCAATTCTGGCTTGAAATTATTAATATCTTCAACTTATTGCCTATGATGAAAAAAGCATTAAAAATTTGATTAAGATAATCTTTCAATTTTATTGCCATCATTTTGCATATCATTCAGCCTTACTGAAGAGACATTTAGAGAGAAAGAATATTAGCATTCATATGATTTACATTAAAGCCTGTTATACCTATTTGGTTCTAAGACTGATTTTTATTCTTATGATGTGGCAGAGAAAAGAACAAAAGATTTTAGATTATGAATTTGGAATTGTTGAATCTTTTCTCTGCAGGAGGTGGTGTTACTTGTATGCAAGGGTCAAGTGAGTCCAGAAAACTAATGCAGAAAGAACGACTTCCAAGAAAATTTGTGTCTAATTTTGAATCTCTCATGCAGCATTATAAAAGAGAAAAGAAAACAAAGAGTGGAAAGTTGGAGATTAGATAGCAGAGTAGATTGTTTACTTTCCTTTGCCTCTTGGATTTTTATTCTTTTCTTTTATCTCTGTAGCCTTGAGGTTTTATTGGCACCCATTTCATTTGTCTTTCTCCAGGTTTAAAATTGAGGTGATGAGATGGAATATTACCTGTGAGCTTCAGAACATCCATGAGTGACATGTGATAGTTGCCTGGGAAACTGGAGGTGAAATTCTACCGGCCTTTGAAATGCTTTATATTTGAGAATAAAGCTCAGCTGAAGTTTAAACAGCATACTGACAGAGGGTATTGATCTTTCCCATTATCTCTTAGGACATTTGAGCTGCAGATAACAGAAAACCCCCAACTCCAAGTGGTTTAACCAACAAAGAAGTGTAGAGTGAGAGTGTGCTCCAAGTGTGTTGTAATGAGAAGCCTAATATAATCAAGGATCCATGTCCTTTTCTTCTTTCTCCTCTCTTGTACTCAGCTACCTCCTAGGGCTGATTGTCCTTATGGTTTCAAAATGGCTGCCAGTGACATCTTGTACAATATTAATTCTTATTAACTGCTGGCAGGAGAGGAAAAGGAAGATTTCTCCTTTAAACCTAGAAAATATTCCTGCTCTTTCATCTGATTGGAAAAACTTAATTCACAATTCTGCCTCTAGAATAAGGAATGCCGTGATCTAACTGGCATAAATAAAAATCCTCCTTGGGGACTAGATATATTGTCACTTTCTAGAATCTAAAAGGGCTTTTACTAGGAAGAAAAAGGGGAGAGGGGATTGGGAAATAGGTGTCATATATATCATACAATGGGGAGACAAGAGTTAACAACAGATTCTACACTGGAAAAAACTTTCAAAGGATGTAATCTGCCCCAAGTTTTGTTATTTTTTGTCCCTTGTTATCAACATTGTGGACATGTTTCTCCCTAAGGATGAAAACAGAAGTGGAGGGAATTCTGGTGAGTCCAGTTTCTTTTTTATAGAGTATTTTGAAGCACTTCGTTAAAGAGCTTAGAAGTAGTAATTTTAAAGTATAAGTGATTCTAAGGCCATTGTTCAATATCCAAAAGTTAAAATCAATGAATACTTGTAATGTTATAATAGTAGTTTGTTGCTTATAATTTCCTATATTCTGAATTCTTAATGTAGAAAGAATACTGATACTAACTTATTTCAGCATCTATATTAGCTATATCTATAGATATAAATTTTACTAAACAAACGGATCTTTTGAGACATTTTCTCTTTTTTTTTTCTTTAAAGTTTTCTTTGTTAAAAGTAATTTTAGCATATTAGAACCTAACCATGCAATAGCAGGTATATGACAAACTTTGCTGTTTGCAATTTCTTTATGAAGAATTTATTTTCTATTGCTGTATAAAATTGCTCAAACTTAGAGGCTTAAAGAAATACAAATTTATTACCTTACAGTTCCTGTAAGTCAGAAGTCTACACACATCATAGCTGAGGTTCTCTGCTCAGTGTTTCACATGGTTATAATCAAGGCTGCAACCAAGTGTTGATCACACTGTCATTCATGTCTGAGACTCCACATCCTCTTTCAAGCTCACTAAGCTTGTTGGCAGAATTCAGTTCCTTGTAGCTGTAGGAATGTCCCCATTTTTAAATAATGTTGCCCACCATCCCTCTTGGCTCCTAGAGTCTGCTCACTGTTCCTTACTAGTATCTCCTTTTTCCCAGAACAACAGGACCATGTCTCTGACTTCCTGTGTTTCTAGACACAAATCTAAGGATGCATGTGATTAAGTCAGGTCCACTTGATAACCTATCCAAATGTCAGATGACTGGGGATTTTAATTTGACTTGCAAAATCCCTTTTCAGTAGTACCTAGAAATGAAGACCTGGGAGAAAGTTTATGTACACTAGGGAGCTTCCACACCTAAAGGCTGTGCTACCATCTCTCAATGAAAGACTCAAATATTTTTTTTTGCTTGGGTCTTATGTGTTGGACACTAAATGCTTCAAAAGAACTATACCTCTCTCCTCTCCTTTCCCTCTAGCTACACACAAATAGGTTGAATTCTCCCTTCAGAAAATATATATATAAAGAATTATCTCCATAGGTTGGAAGGACAGGGTGAGAAGGAAGAGGAAAGTAATGAAAAAAAATAGCATTATGTCTGAAGAAAATGAGGAAAAATGTATTTGAGAAGTTGTGAGAAGAAACAAATAACAATCCAAAAAACAAGCATCCATGAGAGAGAAGAGAGTTGGTGTCAGGGGTTTATGGGTTTGAGATAAAATTAGAACAAAAGAAAGCTTTATAGGAGAATGAAAAGATGGAAAAGCAAGGTTGGGAGATCAGAGTTGAAAGTGATAATAAGAATGGCACTCATGCCAGGGATTTGCTTTGAACAAGGCACTCTGCTTCTTTGTCCTAAATAGTTTCCTGTGGTGAAGGAAGGCTGATGGCCGCACATATTTGTGTATATATCTTGATCTTGTTAACAGTATTTCTCAACACTCCCTTTGTTATGATCTGGCTGCTGCTTTGAGGAGCCAGACAAAGCAGAAGATATTACACTTAATAAACACATATGAAGGCCAGAAATATAGCTACAGACAAAAGAAATTTAAAATAACCCAAGGTAGTCGTGTAGTCTCCTTGCAACAAACTGTTTAGACAAGAAAATGAGAATGTATAAAACTCAGTGTGTTTTTGCTTCTTTTTCTTTTTAAATATACTAACAAGGATGAATATAATTTGAAAGCAACTTTGTAAATCCATTCCCTTCGGAGCACCATAGAGTAAAGAAATATTCCATATGGATACCAACTGTTCTTAGTTACAAATCAGAGCTGATCAAATAAATTTAATGACAGAAGGTTGGCTAAGCTGACTTTCAGTAGCATGTTTGTGTGTGTGTGTGCGCGCAAAATCTAGTACAGATGTATTCTAAATATCTGTCCTTTAAGCAGGCCATACGCATCTCTTTTAAAATTAATTGTGAACTGTTGCAGAGCTATTGTGAACTATTTATTTTTTAATTTTAAGAAGAAGGGGCATATATTACAAATGAAAGAGACTTTGTTTTAGCTCCCGATTTTCTGCTGCTCCTGAACCTTTAGGTTTTTAACTCCATAATAGAAGGGCCTTGGCAGAGGTTGAGAGTTCCTATGACACCATCAGTCAGTAGCAAACAAGATGAGCAAGTATGCCAGGCTGCTCCTAATGTCCTCTGTGAAGGTTCACTTTTCTCTTTGATTGTACACTGTTGCTGTGAGGTTATGCTGAGACTCATTTTCATTTTCTTCGGGGAATTATGAGAGGGCTACAAAGAAGGGAGGTGAAGTGGAAGAAACAGCTCTCTTTCCCTCTCTGCCAAGAGGCTTTAGAGAATAGCAGAGGGATGATTCAGAAACCAGCCTTCTTGTGACTCTGATGCTCATTCTAGTTAGATGACTACTTGTTTGGACTTTGTAAACATCTTCCCCAAGAATGAACTGTTTTTCTGAGAATAGAGGCAGAGATATATTTGTACGATTGTTGATAACAGCTGCCAAAGACAGCAGTGATTGCAAGATTATTAACCTAAAAGGAAGACAAAATTTAGGCTACTTATTTTTACATATTTTATCATTTTATTAAGAATAATTCCAAATGGGCTATGAAGAAAACTTATTGAGTTTGATGAGTTTTCCACTCTTAATGAAGATATGTTCACCAATAAACAGTAAAACAGCAGAACTATCATATACCGGGTAAAGAGTCAGGCTGATACCAAAAGCAACATGCAACATAAAAAAAGATACAATATAAAGGAAGACAATCTGTTGAGGATTAAAAATCATCTCCATATGCACTCTTTGCATCTAGCACAGAACTAATTAGCTATCAAATCCAAACCGTACCAAGGTAAGCTTGGCTGATGGAAGCCAGGAGTCAGTAATGGGAGGAGAAATAGAAGTTCCTCAGTGCAAGATCTGAATAGTGTTTTGGAGCTTTTCCCTGGCTGGTACAAGCAGTATCAAGAAAAATCTTAATTTTTGAATTAATTTATTAACTAAGTCACCAACATTGATCTCAGGTCTGTGCACCTACTTTTCACCCTGGCTTCTAGATCTGACTCCTTGTGGTATGTGTTGCCATTCAGGGATTACCAGGCATCATTTCTCTCAAGTCCTCAGATAAAAGAATCGCCTGTGTTCCATTCCCCATGGTTTTCAGGTCGAAGTGTTTGTTACTAGAACACCAGAATGCAGGGACACTTTGCCATTTTTCGAGTATGTGTGGCTTTTCAAAATGCAGTTCGTGAAAGCTTCCAGTTTCTGAAGTGGTGATATTTTTCATCACAAGGGATCAGTAGTCCTGTGATTCTTTGGTTCAGGAAAACTTGCCACCTCATTGCAAATTATGACTTAAAAATACTGTAGGCAACCTTGCCAAGGGGATGTAGTTTTTTCTGTTACTTGACCCTCATCTTGGTGGGTCTCAACTCTAACTAAGACTAGCATGGATGATTCTAGTTTGAAAATATCACAGTTATAACAAGGCCTATATATATATTTACATTTTATGTCTCTACACGCAGCTGCTACTGAATTTTCCTGGGAGAATATACTAGAAGGGCTAAGATCAATGTACCAGTTTATTGATAGCAGTTCTTAAAATCTTAGCATTTATAGTTCTTGAGGAAAGAAAGTGGTTTAATGCATAATAGGATTCCCTAATGCATAAGCAGGATCAAAATCAGCTACTTCTACCTTGTTAAGAAATCAGAATTTCACTTGAGAGTGAAACTTACTTCAAATGTAAAATAATAATAATGCTATCATCATTCATTTCTTTTTCCTGAAATTTGTGACTGTAAATACGTGACTTTATTACGTTTTCAGAGAAAGTTCTTATGAGTGACAGTTTTGTTTGTTGATATTGTATATCTTCATTTGACAAACCAAGTTGCTAAGCCCATATTAATGGGTTAAAATTGATTTTTTAATTACATCTGGAATGCAAGAGTAAATTAAGAATTTATTAAATTAAATGGGTTATTTTATTCAAATGCTTCCAGAGTGATTATCATAATACCTAAGTAATCAGATTCAATCTAAATAAATTAATTCAATAAAATACTAGCCTAATTTGTGGCTTAATGGAAGCATTTCATTAATACTGTCAGGAACAAGGAGAAAAGTTTCAAGGCTTTTTAAAGAGGTAAATGGAGCCAGTGCATTGTGGCTGGTAGTGGCATTTACCAAGTTAAGGAAGCTATGAGGCCGATTAGAAAAGGAGTGATGATAGCACTTCCTATTTTACTGAGAATTTTAAGGGTCCCCATAAGCAGGTACTCATTTTCCATCTTTTATATTTCTAAAAGCACTCTATAACTTCTCTCTATTTTCCATTTTTCAACCTGTGAGAAAGAAATAATATTTTTTAACCAAGGCTGATCCTTCTGTTTGTGCTTTAATCGTACTCGTTGTTTGATCTTCTCTGGAGCTTTGATTTATCAAACATGGCCTTTACAATTATTTGTCTCTCTATATATATTTCTTTAATTTTTCATTTCCAACTATTTTCTTTTCCTCTGCCTGAAAATATGTTTCCAATGAGCAACAAGCAACCAAACCCCCTGATAAAAATAAACAAAAATATACATTTCCCTGAATTTTGTTGCCCACAAACCACTTATATTTTTATCACTTTCTTTCCATTTTCTTTTAGCAATCTTAGAAAGTGAATATACCCTTGGTGCCTTGTGTTCCACATAGTTGACTTATTTTGTATATTTAGAATTCTGTACCTAATGAATCTGTCACTTCAAAGATCACTAAACAATTTTAACTAAAAATTTTATTTCATTCCTCTTCTATTCTGATTTCCAACGTTGACAGTTTTTCTTGAAACATTTTATTGGCCAATGTTCATTATTTGTCTCATAATTTTTTCCTTCTCATTTTTAATTTTTTTTTAAAGACAGATTTAGGATTTTGTAAGAAATTACTAAGTTAAATTTTAAAAATCTGTCAAGTACTGAAGTAATGGAATAAATAATATTTTTAAAGTTCAACATTTAAAACATATTTATATTGAAAATGACTGAGTTAGAAGACATTAAATAATGTGGATATGCACCAGGAAGGGTTTAGGTAATGAAAGGTACATCATTTCACCATAAGAAATAAAGACCATAGTTTGAAGTTAATGACCAGCGGAAGCCTTAGTTCTTGTGAAAATTTTCCTAGCTCCAAAGGGTCAATATGGGGGAACCTTCTTTATGGTACTTAGCTGAAATAAACATATGGCAGTTGGAGAATTTTAGTCTGTGACCCCAGTGTCGTGTTAAAAAGAAAGCACTCTTTTAAAAAAAAAAAAAAAAAGCTTTTTGTTTGACACTGGAGTATAGCTGATCAACAATTTTGTGATAGTCTCAGGTGGACAGCAAAGGGAATCAGCCATAGATATTAGTTCAGTTCAATTCAGTTGCTCAGGCATGTCCGACTCTTTGCGACCCCATGAATTGCAGCACGCAAGGTCTCCGTGTCCAGCACCAACTCCCAGAGTTCACTCAGATTCACCTCCATTGAGTCAGTAATGCCATCCAGCCATCTCATCTTCTGTCATCCCCTTTTCCTCCTGCCCCCAATCCCTCCCAGCATCAGAGATTTTTCCAGTGAGTCAACTCTTCGCATGAGGTGGCCAAAGTACTGGAGTTTCAGCTTTAGCATCATTCCTTTCAAAAAACACCCAGGACTGATCTCCTTTAGGATGGACTGGTTGGATCTCCTTGCAGTCCAAGGGACTCTCAAGAGTCTTCTCCAACACCACAGTTCAAAAGCATCAATTCATCAGTGCTCAGCTTTCTTCACAGTCCAACTCTCACATCCATACATGACCACTGAGAAAACCATAGCCTTGACTAGATGGACCTTTGTTGGCAAAGTAATGTACCTGTATCCATTCTTCCCAAACTCCCCTCCCATCTAAGCTGCCATATAACATGAAGCAGAGATGGGAAAGAACAAAAGTCCCTAATAATTTGGTGACAGTGAAAATTCTATTGACCTATTAAGGATAGCTTTTTTTTTTTTTTTAATAAAATAAGATTCTTGCCTGGCTGAACTGGAATTCTTTCATTTACAAAGTCAAAATTCCATCTAAAAACTTCCTTCCTTGTAAACAAACAAAGTATAGATAAACAATTGTGATATTTCACCTCAGATACAGCTATATGCCAATATTTAGGGGAAAAGATCTTAGATAATTTCATTTTTAGATAACCTAAGTCCTTGAAAATAGTGCTAATATCTCTGACTGACTGGGTATCCACAACAGCAAAGTGAATACAAGGTTTAACAATGATAAGAGGTTTCTCAAAGAAACTAGTGTTTCCAGTTAAACAGATACAGTTACTTTACTGAAAAGTCTAACAGTCACTGGCAGAACTTGCTTTGGGTCAGCCTCCAGCTACCAATTTTCTTTCACAAATTTGTACCAAGTGTCTACCCATTTTCTTCTGTATGATCTCGGAACCTAGATTACTTTGTCCGAAATATGGAATCACTCAGATGCCATGTAAATTTTAGTGTATTAAGAAACAACAATCTGTATGAATAAATGAAATGAATTTTCAGGATAAAATGAAATATCCACAAAAGAGGTTAAATTAAAAACAATGGAGAAAATAAGAGAAAATATAACATCAAAAAACAATACAGATATAAAGCAGGCAGCTTCCTACTCATGCCACAGGATATGCCTTCATTAAAGTGTTCTCTTCCTGGTTGGTATGAGCAGCCCAGCTAGAGAAAGGAGAAACCATGAACTCTAAGGGAGCAGACGCAAGCCAGGCAGAAGGCCCATCCGAATTCTCCAGACACATTCTCAGTTGTTTCTGGTGGAGTAGGACAAGCCACAGAGCTCAGTGTCACACAGCCTATAACTCTGCCCTTTCTGGTGGGCTATGTTGTTCATTCGCTAAGTCACGTCCAGCTCTGCAACCTCATGGACTGAAGCATGCCAGGCTTCCCTGTCCTCCACTATCTCCCAGAGTTTGCTCAAGATCTAGTGGGCTATACCAGTATGTGTTGGGTAGAGTATTACACTGTCTCCACAATCCCAAATATATATATATATATGTATTCCCATTATATCAGAAAAGTGCATCTTTGCAAGTCTTTTCATCTGCATCCTCACTAGCAATCATTTCAGATGCTTTTGTTCAAATTTCTAGAATGTTCTTGAACTGGACATGGATACTTATACCAGAAATCTGTGCCAATTCAGGCTGCCATGTAGATGGTAGAAATGAGGCTAAGCCCATGGATAATTACAAATGGTGTAGCACAATGGTTATTCATCTGGCATTCAGAATGCTAGCCCATCCTCCTTCTCTGGCAGCTTCACCCTCAGGCTCAAATCACAGCACCCTACTCTCCCTGCACCTCCTCTGAGCACTTCCCTACAGAGCCTGCTTCCTCCATAACTTCCCCTCATCCATCTCCATCTCCAGTCCAGTCCCAGGCCTGGCACTGGACTGCCTCCTAAATTTCTGAATTCACTATTTCTTCCCTCTTACCTTCCTAACTTTCAAAGCCCTAGTTCTGCCTACGTGCCAGATAGGAATTAAATGAAAGTCTTTGGTTTCACTTCACTATGCTCTGCATTCGTTTTCTTGGTGATGATATGAATTCTCTTAGTCACAGTCATTTTTATTCTATTGAGTCCCAAGTTTGTTTACTAATGATCTAACTTATTCCTAGGATTCTAACCTTCATTTTTAGATAGGAATAACTTGCTTATACCACAATTTCAGAAATCTAGCATTAAAATGGATTCACAATATCTATACTTAAACTTTTTAATTTTTTAAAACTTTTTTAACCCCTCCACATTCCCAAGATACTAACTTGAAACCACAGTGATAAAGTTTGCATCTTCTTTCCTCTAACCTGACATATCTGCTTAGATATCCTGTCTATAGATCAGTTCTCCTGTGTTTCATTTATAGTTTTTTCTTTTCATTATTACAGCCAACATTTGAGTTCAAGATTTTGTTTCCTCCTAATATATTCCAATAGGGTTCCCTCTTACTAACAATGTGTCCTTCCCATTGATTTATCTGCAAATCCCATGAGATGATGGTGCCTATCCCTGTTGTTCTCTTCATACGTCTCTCTCAATAAGTGCCTTTTCATTCCTATTCTATAGTTTGATAATATCACACTTTTGCCAAGAAGACTGTACATTTTTTATTTGGAAACCAATTAAAGAAAAATTCTTACCCCTACATTTATTTGCCGTAATCATCAAAGCTACCATCATATCTGAAAACAAAACAACTTCTAAACTGTATTTTTTCCATTTTATAGATACATTCTCATTTAACTGTCAACAAATCTATGATATCAGTATATTCCCCTTGTTAAATGGTAGAGCTGTAACTCAAAATGTTAGCTACTCAGCCACAAAAAATTATCCTTCAGGATAGGGAGTGTAACTGATCATGGTTCCAGCTGTTGGGCTCTGAAACCCATCTCCACTGTGCACCAAAGTCAGAGTTTCTAAGGGCTGTTCCTTGTCAGTGACTGGGAGATACAGAACTCCTCTGACAAACAACTTTGCTCAAAAACTCCCAATTTTGTAGAAATTTTCAGAGCTACACTGCAATCTAAAACCTTCCTTCCTTTCTTCTCTTTCTCTTTCACAGGTGGCAGACCTAAATCATGGTCTGACAATCTTCTTGACCTTTTCTGGCTCTCTCCTATTTTCTCTCATAGGCATTTACTTCTGTAAGCTCTAGCAGGGCTAAATCTCTCTTGGTTTGTGCTTCTCAGAAGAGCCAGACTAACAGTTCGGTTCACTTCAGTCGCTCAGTCATGTCCAACTCTTTGCAACTCCATGAGCTGCAGCATGCCAGGCCTACCTGTCCAACACCAACTCCTGCAGCCCTCCCAAACTCATGTCCATTCAGTCAGTGATGCATTCAAACCATCTCGTCTTCTCTCGTCCCCTTCTCCTCCTGCCCTCAATCTTTCTCAGCATCAAAGTCTTTTCAAATGAATCAGCTCTTCGCATCAGGTGGCCAAAGTATTGGAGTTTCAGCTCCAACATCAGTCCTTCCAATGAATATTCAGGACTGATTTCCTTTAGAACCAACTGGTTGGATCTCCTTGCAGTCCAAGGGACTCACAAGAGTCTTCTCCAGCACGACAGTTCAAAAGCATCAATTGTTCGGCACTCAGCTTTCTTTATACTCCGACTCTCACATCCATACACGACTACTGGAAAAACCATAGCCTTAACTAGACAGAACATTGTTGGCAAAAAAAAAGAGTCTATGCTTTTTAATATGCTGTCTAGGTTGGTCATAACTTTCCTTCCAAAGAGTAAGCATCTTTTAATTTCATGGCTGCAATGACCATCTGCAGTGATTTTGGAACCCCCAAACATAAAGTCTGACACTGTTTCCACTGTTTCCCCATCTAGTTCCCATGAAGTGATGAGACCAGATGCCATAATCTTTGTTTTCTGAACATTGAGCTGTAAGCCAATTTTTCACTCTCCTGTTTCACTTTCATCAAGAGGCTTTTTAGTTCCTCTTCACTTTCTGCCATACGGGTGGTTTCATTTGCATATCTGAGGTTATTGATATTTCTCCCGGCAGTCTTGGTTCCAGCTTGTGCTTCATCTAGCCCAGCGTTTCTCATGATGTACTTTGTATATAAGTTGAATAAGCAGGGTGACAATATACCGCCTTGATGTACTCCTTTTCCTATTTGGAACCAGTCTGTTGTTCCATGTCCAGTTCCAACTGTTGCTTCTTGCAGGTTTCTCAAGCAGCAGGTCAGGTGGTCTGGTATTCCCATCTCTTTCAGAATTTTCCACAGTTTATTGTGATCCACACAGTCAAACGCTTTGGCATAGTCAATAAAGCAGACATAGATGTTTTTCTGGAACTCTCTTGCTTTATTGATGACCCAGAGAATGTTGGCAATTTGATTTCTGATTCTCTGCCTTTTCTAAAACCAGCTTGAACATCTGGAAGTTCACGGTTCACGTGTTGCTGAAGCCTGGCTTGGAGAATTTTGAGCATTACTTTACTAGCGTGTGAGATGAGTTGATTGTGCGGTAGCTTGAACACTCTTTGGCATTACCTTTCTTTGGGATTGGAATGAAAATTGCCTGTTACTCCAGGTGTTTCTTGACTTCCTACTTTTGCATCCCAGTACCTTATAATAAAAAGGACATCTTTTCTGGGGTGTTAGTTCTAAAAGGTCCTGTAGATCTTCATAGAACTTCAGCTTCTTCAGTGTTACTGGTCGGGGCATAGACTTGGATTACCGTGATATTGAATGGTTTGCCTTGGAAATGAACAGAGATCATTCTGTCTTTTTTGAGATTGCATCCAAGGACTGCATTTTGGACTCTTTTGTTGACCATGATGGCTACTCCATTTCTTCTAAGGCATTCCTGTCCACAGTAGTAGATACAATGGTCATCTGAGTTAAATTCACCTATTCCAGTCCATTTTAGTTCACTGATTCCTAGAATGTCAACGTTCACTCTTGCCATTTCCTGTTTTACCACTTCCTGTTTGCCTTGATTCATGAACCTAACATTCCAGGTTCCTATGCAATATTGCTCTTTACAGCATCAGACCTTGCTTCTATCACCAGTCACATCCACAACCAAGTGTTATTTTTTCTTTGGCACCATCCCTTCATCTTTCTGAACTTATATCTGCACTGATCTCCAGTATCATATTGGATGAACTCCCCAGATCGGTAGGTGCCCAATATGATATGTAGATCAGTGGAGAAATAACTTCAGAAAGACTAACTCAGCCACACCACTATTTAGAAGCTGCGTTTAAACTGTACTCTAGAATATCTAGTTCCATAGTCAGTATAGTGACTATATTTCTATTCATCTTCAATCCACCACTCTCTATCCAAACCAGGCTAGTATACACTTCCACTTCATTGTCTTCCATTTTGAATGCCTTCCACTCTCCCTTTCAACATACGTTACCTTTCAAGATCTATTTCAAATACTACCTATCCTTTGAAGCTTTTTAAAAGTAATCATTGGCCCTAGTTTGAATTCTCTCTTCATTGCATCTCTACCTGTGCTTCTTTTATTAGTTTAGAGATTTTAACATTTCGTGTAAGATCGTGCCAAACTATGTGTTGGGTACATTCTCATTTCTACAATTGATTTTCTATGTGATTTTATTTATGAGTCCATGTGACATGGTGCCTTCTGTGCTTCACTTTATTCAATCTGACAGTAAGCAGATATAAATAGAAACAATTTCTCAGCTACAAAAGTAATCTTCATAGTGCTGAGATCTCATGAGACTTGAAAATATCAGTTACAGCATTGTTTTAAAATAGTGGCTTTTATTCATTAGGATTTCTATAGCATTAATGAAATAATATGTCTGATGTTTGTGTGATATTATCAGCTATTAGATTCCTAAGTGTAGTGATTTTAACATTGATACATTTTTTCCTCTTTCTCCCCCACCTTCCCCCCACCCACTCTCTCTCTCTCTCTCTTTCTGGGAGAAGAAATACCATATGCATCCATTTTTCTTTTTCTACATTCAATTGATGGGAATAGAAGAACACAATATTTCCTTCAAACATAGTTACAAGGATAAATTGATTTTTCTGAAAGTAATTTAGATCTAGGTATTAAGTATTTATAGTTACTAATATCACAAAAAGAAAGATGACTAGATGCTGTATCTCTTGATAGAATGTACAGCTATGGAATAATGTTGTCAAAAAATAAAATGTAGGTGAAATCTAATTTAGAAGACACCTTTAGATCCAAATACTAATTTAATGATATAACTAATGAACATGTCAAGTGACACTACGGGAATGCAATCAGCACCTAGGTTCCTTTTTGCCACATTTAAATTGCAAGTGAGAAAAATAAAATTGAAGGTGATCCTTAGGGATTAAAGAAGATTTAAAAAACATATCGGCCAATTGCAATGTGTGGTCTTTATTTAGATACTGATTCTAACAATTGTTAATAAAAATAACATATATGAGACAGTTGGAACTTTGAACATTTAGGCATATTTTCAGTGATGTGAAGGAGCTTCTATACATGTTTAAGTAATAACTGGTTTATGTTTTTATTTTTTAAGAGATATTCTTTAGAGGTATATATTAATATGTTTATTGTCAATGGGCTATGGATACATGGTGCCTCATTGTGCCATTCTGTTTTCTATGTTTGAATGTAATAAACAGCCTAGAACAATTAATAAGATAAAGATAGTGTCTTATTGGAGAAGCAACAAAGGCTGACTACCCTTTCTGCTGATTCTCTCACAGTCCATTTCTGCTTCTTTGTATTAGTCTGTAATACAGATCGGTCTGTGTTAGTCCCTACCACAGTAATGAGGCCTCAGAAAATAGTCGTAAGCACTAAATCACAAGCCCCTGCTTGATCAGACATACTATGGTAGTATTAAGTGAAAAGAGGGGTTCGAACAGCCAAGAGATTCCGAATCTTACCTGGATTTTGTCAAAATGTCTTATTCCTAGATGGAATAGTGAAATTACTGTCAGAAAGTTTTTGTAATGAGCAAAAATTCAAGATGAAGATGCTAAATGATTTTAGGAAATAGTATCATCAAGACTTATATATGTCCACTTTACCATAGAGATAAAACTGCTAAACAGACCAGAATATCTGTGATAATAGCCAAAACAGCCCATTTCTATTAAATAAGGCCAGGATTATATTGAGTAAATTTTTTTGCTTGTCTCACATTCCAGACTCAAGGAAGACTATTTCTGTTATTTTATTTTCATGTGTTTAGGTGCACAGGGCATAGCTTGTTTATCATTGCATCTCTCCACCAGCACAATTTTGTAACATATAGTTGGTATTTAATAAACATCAGTTCGGTTCAGTCGCTCAGTTGTGTCCGACTCTTTGCAATCCCATGAATCGCAGCATGCCAGGCCTCCCTGTCCATCACCATCTCCCGGAGTCCACTCAGACTCACGTCCATCGAGTCTGTGATGCCATCTAGCCATCTCATCCTCGGTCGTCCCCTTCTCCTCTTGCTCCCAATCCCTCCCAGCATCAGAATCTTTTCCAATGAGTCAACTCTTCGCATGAGGTGGCCAAAGTACTGGATCTTCAGCTTTAGCATCATTCCTTCCAAAGAAATCCCAGGGTTGATCTCCTTCAGAATGGACTGGTTGGATCTCCTTGCAGTCCAAGGGACTCTCAAGAGTCTTCTCCAACACCACAGTTCAAAAGCATCAATTCTTCGGGGCTCAGCCTTCTTCACAGTCCAACTTTCACATCCATACATGACCACAGGAAAAACCATAGCCTAGACTAGACAGACCTTAGTCAGCAAAGCAATGTCTCTGCTTTTGAATATACTATCTAGGTTGGTCATAACTTCCCTTTCAAGGAGTAAGCGTCTTTTAATTTCATGGCTGCAGTCACCATCTGCAGTGATTTTGGAGCCCAAAAAAATAAAGTCTGACACTGTTTCCACTGTTTCCCCATCTATTTCCCATGAAGTGATAGGACCAGATGCCATGATCTTCGTTTTCTGAATGTTGAGCTTTCAGCCAACTTTTTCACTCTCCTCTTTCACTTTCATCAAAAGGCTTTTTAATTCCTCTTCACTTTCTGCCATAAGGGTGGTGTCATCTGCATATCTGAGGTTATTGATGTTTCTCCCAGTAATCTTGATTCCAGCTTGTGCTTCTTCCAGCCCAATGTTTCTCATGATGTACTCTGCATAGAAGTTAAATAACTAGGGTGACAATATATAGCCTTAACGTGCTCATTTTCCTGTTTGGAACCAGTCTGTTGTGCCATGTCCAGTTCTAACTCTTGCTTCCTGACCTGCATACCGATTTCTCAAGAGGCAGGTTAAATAAATAGATAAATCCATATGGCTTTTACCTTATATTGCATTCACTGCATTTTATTTTTTTGCCACTTTATTTTTTTTAATTGAAGGATATTTGCTTTACAGAATTTTGTGGTTTTCTGTTATACATCAACAAGAATCAGCTATCTGTAGATACATACATGCCCCCTCTTTCCTGAACCTCCCTTCCATCTCCCTCCCCACCCACACTTCTAGATTGTCACAGAGCCCCTGTTTGAGTTCCCTGAGACATACAGCAAATTCCCATTGACTATTTATTTTGCATATGGTAATGTAAGTTTCCATGTTACTCTCTCCATGCACCTGACCCTCTCCTCCCCTCTCGCCATGTCCATAAGTCTACTCTCTATGCCTGTTTCTCCATTGCTGCCCTGAAAATAAATTCATCAGTACCATCTTTCTAGATTCCATACATACATGAGTCACTATACAATATTTATCTCTCTCTGTCCGACTTACTTCACTCTGTATAATAGACTTTAGGTATGTTCACCTCATTGGGATTGACTCAAATCCATTCCTTTTTATGGCTGAGTAGTATTCCATTGTGTACATGTACCACAGTTTCTTTATCCATTAATCTGTTGATGGACATCTCAGTTGCTTCCATGTTCTCACTATTATAAATAGTGCTGCAATGAATATTGGAATATCTTTGTTTTGTTTTTTTGTTTTTTTGTTTTTGGAGTATCTTTGTCTTTTCTGGTTTTGGTTTCCTCAGAGTATGTGACCAGTAGTGGGACTGCTGGGTCATATGGTGATTTATTCCTAGTTTTTTAAGGAATCTCCATACTTCTTCCATAGTGGCTGTATGAATTTACATTCCCACCAGGAATGCAACAAGGTTCCCTTTTCTCCAGACCTTCTCCAGAATTTATTTTTTGTAGACTTTTTGATGATGTCCATTCTGACTGGTATGAGGTGCTATCTCATTGTAGTTTTGAATTGTATTTCTCTAATAATGAGCGGTGTTGAACATCTTTTCATGTGTTTCTTAGCCATCTGTATGTTCTTTGGAAAAATGTCTGTTTTAGATCTTTTTCCCACTTTTTGATTGGGTTGTTTTTCTGATATTGAATTGTATGTGCTGGTTAAATATTTTGGAAATTAATTCTTTGTCCATTGTTTCTTTTGCTATTATTTTCTCCCATTCTGAGGGGTTTCTTTTCACTTTGCTTGTAGTTTCCTTTGCTGTGCAAAAGCTTTGAAGTTTAGTTAGGTCCCAAATTGTGTATTTTTATTTTTATTTCCATTACTCTAGGAGGTGGGTCCTAGAAGATCTTGCTTCGATTTATGTCATCAAGTCATTGCATTTTAAATTAGGATACTTCTGAAGGATTCAGGATTCTAAACAGTGAGCTGTTAGTTAAATGCAATAGTTGGCTTCATCAGTTTTATACTAATAATCATGAGCCTCCGTGTCACTGTGCATCTTCTAAGTCGATTGCATACTCCAAGGCTATAGCCTATCAGGAGTATATAGCATCACACAGTGTAAAAAGGAAAAAAAAAAAAAAGTGTAGGTTTAAATCCCAGCTCAAGATAACCTTTACCACATGAACCTATTTGCTCTTTCCCAAAGGTGACAGCTTTTTGTCTTCCATGTATTTGCATATTCTATTCCCTCTTCCTTGAATGAGCTTTTCCCTTGTTTGCTTGGCTAACTCTTACTTTTTCTTGAAGATTCAACTCAAACGCTGCCTCCTTCAGGAAGCCTTCTCTAAGCATCCCTGGCCTGGATGAGATAATGCCTTTTTCTGCACTAAGAGACACATCAGGCTTGCCAGCACAGGGCTTACAGCCCTACAACGTAATCATCTATATATTTCTCCTCTAGTCCTGATTACTCCTCATACTCCTACTCCATCTCATCTCAGAACACACACACACACACATCACTCATTCAATTATGTATGTATATATGCACTCTGATAGCTCAGATGGTAAGGAATCCACCTGCAATGTAGGAGACCCTGGCTTGATTCCTGGGTCAGAAAGACCCACTGGAGAAGGGATAGGCTACCCACTCCAGTATTCTCGGGCTTCTCTAGTCACTCAGCTGGTAAAGAATCTTCCTGCAATGCGGGAGACCTGGGTTCTATCCCTGGGTTGGGAAGATCCCCTGGATAAGGGAAAGGCTACCCACTCCAGTATTCTGGCCTGGAGAATTCCATGGAGTGTATAGTCCATGGGGTAGCAAAGAGTTGGACATTACTAAGCTACTTTCAGTTCACTTCAAGAGTAAGGACTGTGCTTACTTTTTTGTATCCTCAGTGCCTAAAATAATGGATGGTACACAACTGATGCTCAATATGTCTTCATAGCAGTTGACATGACTTAAAATTAAATAATTGTTTGAAGTTGTTGTTAAACTTTTGCTTCCCATTTAAGTGGAAAAATGTTATTTGTCCTGAGATAAAACAAACATATACCTCAAAGTGATATGATTTCTATTGGTAATGAAAGGAGAGTCACGTTTATAACCAGTTTGACATCACAATTACTTGGCATGATTTAGGAAGCATCAGAAGGACATAGCCTTCCTACTCATAAATAACGTTCTAGCTGTGACACAATGCCTGAAATAACCACAATTATTCACTCTTATGGTTTTGGTAATAAATACTGCTGTTACAGTAAAAAGTTAACTTATAGAAGAAACTTGTTTGATAGTTTCCCAGGAAGCATGACATTTAAATAATGAACATGAGTCAGATATATTTGAAAAGAGGAAATGAATTCCAAATACATAGAGAATGGTTCTATGGTAACCCAAGAGCATCATGAGAACACAACTCTAATAAGCTGTTTCTGGATTATAATACATATTAACTATAAACTCACCAATTTCCCCTAGTACCAGTTCTGAATAGAATCCTCTTAGTAACACTAGTGACTGGAGGTGAACAACAGGTCATTCTAGAATTTCCTAAAGTTCCATCAATCAAATACCACTTTCCTAATTTTGCCATATCTGGATGCCATCTTTGAAGTTGAAACTCCAATACTTTGGCCACCTGATGCAAAAAGCTGACTCATTTGAAAAGACCCTGATGCTGGGAAAGATTGAGGGCAGGAGGAGAAGGGGACAACAGAGGATGAGATGGTTGGATGGCATCACCACCTCAATGGACATGAGTTTGGGTAGACTCTGGGAGTCGGTGATGGACAGGGAGGCCTGGCGTGCTGCGATTCATGGGGTCGCAAAGAGTCAGTCACGACTGAGCCACTGAACTGAACTGGGTGTCATCTTTACTATTATCTAATATTTATATTTATATTGAAGGACTTCACCGATGGCTCAGATGGTAAAGTGTCTTCCTACAATGCGGGAGACTTGGGTTTGATCCCTGGGTCAGGAAGATCCTCTGGAGAAGGAAATGGCACCCCACTCAAGTACTCTTACCTGAAAAATCCCATGGACGAAGGAGCCTGGTAGGCTACAGCTCATGGGGTCGCAAAGAGTTGGACATGACTGAGCAACATCACTAATACTTATATTGAAATTAATTCACCTTTTAAAATTAAATGCCTATGATAATCTCAGTCTTAAAAATCACATCTGTGATATCTTGAGTTAAATGTGCTACTTTTTTTCCTAATACACATGAAGATAATAATATAACTACTGAAATAACTGAATTCACCTAGGCATCTTAAGTTGGGAAACAATTAATAAGTTATCTTTTGAAATTAGGTTGACCAGCTTTCAATTACTGTATCTAAAATTTACTTGCTATATCTTCAGACAATTTATTTCAAACTCAGATTCAATTTATTTTTTAGTAAAACAGGGTCAATAATAATGCCTACATTTCAGAGTTCTGAGGATAAAATGTAAAAATGACTGTAATGTATTTAGCACACTGTATGTCTTGAGAATATAGCTGATGTTCAGTAAAGGCTAAAGCTTATTTGTAACTTAATCATCAATAGCAATGTCTCAAATATTATGCAGCCTTATTCTCACAGAATTCTAAATACTGTACTTTTACATTGCCTGATTTGTACTTGAGACCTGGAAGCAGTATATGGTATCATCTCCATTTTATTAAGTCATATTTCACTGAAGCAGAAATAAGCTAACATATGGATTCCCAATAGTTCATGATTAGTCTATTTCTCTGTTTAGTTTGTGTGTGTGTGTGTGTGTGTGTGTGTGTGTGTGTAATCAAGGTTGATTTGAATCATTGTATAACAAAAGATTTAAGTAATAATTGGTTATAGATGGGTTAAACTATCCAAAGTAGCAAAATAAATCATTGGAAATATTTCTATTTGGAATAGTATTAAATTAATCAAAAGAGAAACAGGCTCACAGACATAGAGAATAAAACTTGTGATTACCAAAGGGGAGAGGGAAGGTGGGAGGGACAAATTAGGGGTATGGGATTAACACACAAACTGCTATATATTAAATAGATAAGCAACAAGGATTTACATGTTATCAGAGAGAATTATACCCATTACCTTCTAACAACCTGTAATGGAATATAATCTGTAAAAATACTGAATCACTATGCTATATACCTGAAATGGAATACTTTGGCCACCTGATGTGAAGAACTGACTCACTGGAAAAGACCCTGATGCTGGGAAAGATTGAGGCAGAAGGAGAAGGGGACGACAGAGGATGAGAAGGCATCACCGACTCAATGGACAAGTTTGAGTAAACTCCGGGAGCTGGTGATGGACAGGAAGGCCTGAGGTGCTGCAGTCCATGGGGGTCACAGGGACACGACTGAGCAATTGAACTGAACTGACAGAATATTGTATATCAACTATATTTTTTCAATAAAAAATTATGCAAAACTTGAACTTCATAAACACTACCAGATACATAAAAATATGAGATTTGAAAAAGAAAGAGATGGGGAGAAGGAGAGAGTAGAAAGAGTCTCTGTGTATGATTCTACTAACACAGAGGTTAAAAAGGTTTACTTAAGCAATACAGACACTTTTTTGGCACCAGGAAAGTGATACACTGACATACAGACTAACTTTAAGAAGCCTGAGATAGGAGAAGGAAATGAACCAATATTTTCTAGCAACTTAGAAAGTCAGTTTTTAAAATTTTAAATAATCAATTTTATTTGTGTGAATTTGTGTCTAATATCATCACTATTATAGAAAAAAAAAGCATATTCAGAGCATAATCTCAAATTAGAATTGAACAAATGGGAGCTACTATTTTAAAGTTTAAAGCTCTAAGTCATAATATTTTAATAGTATCAGAACCTCTACATTTTAAACATTCATGGTTTGTTGAGTCTAGTCTATTGAGCCCAGTCTCAACAAGTAACATGCTAACATCTGTGGCCCAGTTCCCACACATCACCGCTTCATTTAGCATTTCAGTTTTTCAACATGTGGTTCATGCGTCTTTACACTTCTGCATAAAATGAGCTAGCCTGCCCTTTTAACTATTTATGCCTCTTGGTATTTTTGTCACTCAGTATATATTATTTAAAGCTGAAGATGGTAGTTTTCAAATATCTATCTGCAGAACATAGCATACATTGGCTATTTGGATAAATTGAAACATGATTATTTATATTAATAATTATTAATTATTGTTATCAATATTATTATATATTGTATATTATAATATATATATTTTGGGGGGATACCAAATTACTTTATTTGAAGGAATGATACTAAAGAAAGAACTTAAGTAGATGTTTTGTTACAAATTATAGAAAAGATGAAGGTAACCCAAATACGCATGCACTGCCTTGGTGACCAGGGAAGTCACCCCTGCGGCTGTGGGAAGCCAGCCTGAGGCTTAGCTCTCACTGTGTCCCAGGCTGCGCTTGTCAAGGAGGCACTCTGCCGTGCCGGATCCAGGGGCCCCCATCTTGTGCGGGTTGGTTATGTGGTCACCCAATTCTTGGATGGCTTCCACCTGTTCATTCAGGTAATAAGTCTCAATGAAATCACAGATGGGGATCACTTTTTTCAGTGGCCAGTCTGTGCAGCTCCAGTAGTGATTGATTCACACTTCTTTCCAAGCACAGTGCATATTCCATTGCATTCTGCCCATTCTCCCAGTCATCACGGTCTGGTTTCTTGACGTCCTGAAGGAAGATCCGGCCGCCTCGCCGGTTCTGCAGCTTCATCAGTTTCTCAGCATGTTCCCTCTCCTCATGAGACTGGTGAAGAAAGTATTTGGCAAAGTTCTTCAAAGCCACATCATCGCGGTCAAAATAGTACGACATGAACAGGTAGACACAGGAGGCATAGAGCTCCAGGTTGATCTGGCGGTTGATGGCGGCCTCCAAGTCCTGGTGGTAGTTCTGGAGCACCTGCGAGGCGGATGCGGTCGTCATTGGTGGGCAGCTGAGAAGGGGCGGTGGTGGCGGTGGCGATGGCTGCTCAGCGCTGGAGCGGCGGTGGGGACCTTGGGCCAGTCGGACGGAGGGAGCTGTCAGGTGGTGACGAGGGTTGGCTCGTATTCTATATATGTGTGTGTGTATGTGTGTGTGTGTGTGTGTATGACATGACATGACACGACATGACATTGAAGTTGCTCAGTCGTGTCCGACTTTTTGCGACCCCATGGACTGTAGCCTACCAGGCTCCTCCATCCATGGAATTTTCCAGGCAAAAATACTGGAGTGGTTTGCCATTTCCTTCTCCAAGAGATCTTCCCGACCCAGGGATCGACCTGGGTCTCCCACATTGTAGGCAGACGCTTTACCGTCTGAGCCACCAGGGCAGTCCATATATTGCAGCCATGAAATTAAAAGATGCTTACTCCTTGGAAGGAAAGTTATGGCCAACCTAGATAGCATATTTAAAAGCAGAGACATTGCTTTGCCAACAAAGGTCCGTCTAGTCAAGGTTATTATGGTTTTTCCAGTTGTCATGTATGGATGTGAGCTGGACTGTGAAGAAAGCTGAGCACCAAAGAATTGATGCTTTTGAACTGTGGTGTTGGAGAAGACTCTTGGAGTCCCTTGGACTGCAAGGATATCCAACCAGTCCATTCTGAAGGAGATCGGCCCTGGGTATTCTTTGGAAGGACTGATGCTGAAGCTGAAACTCCAATACTTTGGCCACCTCATGCAAAGAGTTGACTCATTAGAAAAGACCCTGATGCTGGGGGGGATTGGGTGCAGGAGGAGAAGGGGACGACAGAGGATGAGATGGTTGGAGAGCATCACAGACTCAATGGATATGAGTTGGCGTGAACTCCGGGAGTTGGTGATGGACAGGGAGGCCTGGAGTGCTGTGATTCATGGGGTCACAAAGAGTTGGACATGAATGAGCGACTGAACTGAACTGAACTGATATATATATATATGTAATCTTTGTGTTTTTCTTAAGGTGAAAAGAAAAACAGTTCAGCCATGTTTCTACATTCAACTGTTGTTCTTTCTCGTCTTTATCAGGTCTCTTGTAATAATTTATCCTGTTTTGTCTTTAGTTTATTTTTTTTTCCTTTTTCTTTTTCCTCACCTTGTACTTTCCTGGGTGTCTTGTGTTTGCATATCTTCTAAACTGAATCTATCACTACTGCAGAAAGTAAATCCTTTGTAAAATATTAGAGTTTTGCAAGGAATTCCTTTTTGCAACTTTTCTGTATAAACATCATGATATTTGTCAGAAAAAATTAATACAGGAAACTGAGTGAAACAAGTCTACTGAATAAGAACAAAGTAAACATTAGGCTTCTTCATCTTGGAAGCATAATTTAAACAGTGACAGTATTTATATCATAAATACTTATTGAGAACCTTTTATACTTCAGATCCTATATGGGTTTTGATATAGAACAGTGAACAAAGGAAAACAATTCCTCTTCTTATGGAGCTTACATTCAAGTATCAGTAGAAAGTATGTTATTAAGGGTCAAGGTTTAGAAGGCTTAAAGTGTATATAATTGGGAACAGGGGTATTTGAGAAGAAAAGAACACAAATTTAGGAATACAAAATTGGACATATAACTATTTAGAACAGAAATAAATTCACAAAATTAAAAAAAAATTAAATCTGGTACATGCCACAGGCATAAAATCAGGAAAGTAATAACAAATTACTTCTACTAATAAACTGACATACCAATATAAAACTTTTTTCCTAAAATGTTAGTTGTACATTTTTATAGCTTCTTCATACATCTTTGACTTTATGCCATCTTCTGTAGAGAGTAGAGGGGAAAAAAAAAACACCTTAGGCTTTTTGTCTACATGATTGAAATACTTATTAGTTATAGTTTAGAAAAGTTCCAGTTTTGCAACTCACCAAGAAATGTAATGTTGAAGTGCAATTTATTATAAAAGGATGAAACATAAATGATTCTTTATACACTGACATACTCTATGGTATACCTACAGGTTTGTTCTCTAAAAAATTAAGAATTCTAATCATTTCTATATCATGCAAATGCATTTATAGTAATATAATTTCTTCACTGAATAAGCAGAAGGGAGAGCTGAGTCTTCTCCTTAAATATTTATCTGTTTCTCCTCCATAGCCCACGTATTTCTAGTGTCTAGTACTGTAGGACTCATTCTTCTCACAATATGATTCTTATCCATGCACTATTGGAGACCAGCACTAACTTAACCCTTCATGGAAGGGAATGTGAACCACATACATAAATCTCATTAAGCCTAAACTAAATGTATCTCCAATGCAATTTCCTCTTAATTGAATTCACCCTTAATTGAATTGGATTCTGGGCCAGGAGGGGACATGTGCTCAAAGGAAAGCCAGAGTGGAAATAGGCAGTTGTCTTATGCAATTGTGGCTAAAATTGTCTTTTGCAAATTTTACAAAAGCATTGCTAGAGCTCTTCTTGGAGCTTTGGAAGAGGCTTGAGCAAGAGAGAGTCTCCGGGATTTCAGCTACATTAGATTTACAGTAATTCTGTTTCTGTGGTCACAAATGAATTGAACAAAACTGTTTTACTTCTCTAGAGATGACATTTTCAGAGACACAGTGTTAATCTTACCGGTTCAAGGTAAACACAGTCATAGCAAGGTTAACAGCATCTTTCGGTTAACTTAGCATTTTGCTGGGGGGAGCTCTCTGGAAGTGATTGTATATGACTCTCTTGCATGAGAGGAATATGGATACAGAGTTATCCTCCATCCATAGCCTCCACTGGGGTAATGCCCCACTTGGTTCCTATTGTCATATATTTGCACCCACTGTTGCTAGATGTGGTGTCCAAGTTTATTCTACATTCCCTATCTGAAACTGCTCCGAACCTAGTGGCTCTCTTTCAGTCACTTTCAAGGTTCCCTCAAATGTTGTAGAAATAATTCAGGTATTTTCCTTTTCCGCAGAGGGAGGTGCTGACCCTAATATGCTGCCTGAGAGTCTACTCACCATTCCCATCTCTCAGCACTTGCAATTCCATTTCTGTATCATCTCAATTGAAGAAGTTGTCTAAGACTTTCTAGTCTGCTCTGAGATATTTTCTATGCTTTTGGATTCCCATTCACCTCTTAGAGTTTCTAATACCTTTGCTCCTCTAATTCTTGGCCCAGAAGTTGGGGCACTGAGTCTTCATCTCCACTTAGTTTTACTATTCAGATCAACCTTCTTTCAGAGGCAAGTCACACTTTTATCTCCTTTTAAAATAGATCTAATTTTTAGGAAGCATTCTACATTCTTTCCAAGTCTGCCTGTGTCTAACAGTTAAGATTTAAGAAATTAAAATCAATTTTTCTGTGAATCATCTACTTTTGTAATTGAAAGTTCTTATTCATGATATGTTTCTCTGCCATTAATTAAAAAGTATATGTGGGCAACTCAGTGGATTTCTCTTTCTGGATATTAAATACTTTTCCAGTTAGGTGATGAATGACACTGGAGCAATTAGTGGGGTGTCTTGGGACCATAAAACAGTGTGGCCATAAAAATGTCTCTATTTAAAATTTCCAAGCCTTATCCTGTTAAGACTAATAGTGATGAAAATGAGCAATTTTACCAAATGCCATATGGCTGGATTGCATCACCAACTCGATGGATGTGAGTCTGAGTGAAGTCCAGGAGATGGTGATGGACAAGGAGGCCTGGCTTGCTGCAATTCATGGGGTCTCAAAGAGTCGGACATGACTGAGCAACTGAACTGAACTGAACTGAACTGAATATATTACATTTTTTACAAGGAGATATCTTTTAAAATGTTTCAACAAGTAAAAACCATGGAGATATATTTTAAATGTATAACATAAAATACTACTTCAACTGGAGAGTAATATGGAAAAGTTTTGTTTTATCAAAATTAAAATAACTTTGTTTATTGTAAAGTCATTTCACATTTATTTTTAAAACCTCATGTAATAAATTGCATTTAAAATTGCCCATACTGAAAGATAATGCTAGTATTTAATATTCTTATTCAAAACTTGAAGAATTGCTTATTCCAAGAGCTAGTATAGGCGGAAAATGAAAATAAATGTAAAAGTTCTTAACAGCAGTGTACAGATGAAAGTAATGGGTCTATAAATGGAAAATGGAATTATTTTACCATACGTAATAGCTATTATGACTTTCAGCTTCTATTGACTGTGTAGTCTTGTGCTGACCCACAGTCAGCATAAAATGGTTAATCAGCAAAACTCTGAGGATAACTTGAACTGGCAATTGCCCCAAACTTCAGGGTAGTTATTATAACTCTTCCACTGTCTCAGGCAAAGACAAAATGAAGAGACAAAGTATGAGGGCAGTGCATTGAGATACAAAAGAAAAATCCTGGGAAACATGGCAGTGATCTTGGGCCACTTTGGGAAATATATTTTGGAGGACAAGCATTTTCATATTTCAGTGTTTCACAAATCTCCTGAGAAGTAGCAAATTAGGAAAGGCAGTAAACTGAGCTTTAGCAAGAGAGTTGATGTCAACTCAGAGTTTGAATTTTGAACAGTTGCAAAAAACAGCATTGAGAAAATATCTCTCACACATTCATATTTGTTGTTGCTCAATCACTAAGTCATGTCTGATTCTTTGCAACCCCATGGACTAGAGCACACCAGGCTTCCCTGTCCTTCACTATCTCCCAAAGTTTGTTCAAAATCATGTCCATTAAGTTGGTGATGCCATGCAACCATTGCATCCTCTGTCTCCCCCTTCTCCTCTTGTCCTCAATCTTTCTCAGCTTCCAGGATCTTTTACAAAATTAAATTGTAGAGATGAATGTACTGTGTTGTGAAATAAAAGATAGTGAGAAAGATAGGTAAGATAAGCCAAGAAACTTTTGTATCAGTTCATTTCAGTTCATTCGCTCGGTCGGGTCCGACCCTGCGACCCCATGAATCGCAGCACGCCAGGCCTCCCTGTCCATCACCAACTCCTGGAGTTCACTCAGACTCACGTCCGTCGAGTCAGTGATGCCATCCAGCCATCTCATCCTCTGTCGTCCCCTTCTCCTCCTGCCCCCTATCCCTCCCAGCATCAGAGTCTTTTCCAATGAGTCAACTCTTCTCATGAGGTGGCCAAAGTACTGGAGTTTCAGCTTTAGCATCATTCCTTCCAAAGAAATCCCAGGGCTGATTTCCTTCAGAATGGACTGGTTGGATTTCCTTGCAGTCCAAGAGACTCTCAAGAGTCTTCTCCAACACCACAGTTCAAAAGCATTAATTCTTCGGCGCTCAGCCTTCTTCACAGTCCAACTCTCACATCCATACATGACTACTGGGAAACCATAGCCTTGACTAGATGGACCTTAGGTGGCAAAGTAATGTCTCTGCTTTTGAATAGTAAAAGAAAATAGTGTTGGGTTGGGATTTTACTCTTAGACCTGATCCTAACTTTCTGGTTGTTGTTAGGCAAATCTCTCATCTGTACCTCATTTTCTTTCTTTGTAAAATTATGTTAAACATGGCATTTCTAAAATTTGATGTACATGATAATGAAAACTAAAATGTTTTAAGTATTCTATGAACATAGCATGCTTTTAGCATCCATTTCACACCTGCAGTTTTATGAGGCAAACTGTTATTATTCTCTTTTTGGACATAGCAAAATTGATCATTGAAAAACTTATTCAAGCTTATTTTGTAACTAGTTGACTAGGAAAAAATATGGGGAAAGTAGAAAATTTTAAGGAAAATGAGTCAGGGTACTGTGTATAGGAAACAGTATGTAATGCTGGAAATTTTGTAGGGAAGCAATCCATTAAGGAGATCAAAAGGAGGTCAAACCAGAAAACCCTAAAGGAAATTAGTCCTGAATATTCATTAGAAGGACTGATGCTGAAGCTCCAATACTTTGGCTACCTGATGTGAAGAACCAGAAAGGTCTTTTCTTTTCATTGGAAAAGACCCTGATGCTGGGAAAGATGGAGGGCAGGAGGAGATGAGGATGACAGAGGATGAGATGATGGGATGGCATCACTGACTCAATGGACATGAGTTTGAGCAACCTCTGGGAGTTGATGATGGACAGGGAAGACTGGCTTGTTGCAGTCCTTGGAGTCACAAAAAGTTGGACACACTGAGCGACTGAACTGAATCCATTAAGAGCATATTCTAGAAATCAATTTATGAATTGATATGAGATCAGAATTAAAAGTTAAAGGAGGGAACACAGAAGAAAGGATTAGCTTAGGAGTCATTTCAATGAGTATTACTGAAAAATAGTTATGGATGTAAAAAGGAAGACTGGTAGAATATGGCTTTGGAGTCAGGAATGCCTAAACTCTGACATTTTCTCTCTGGATCTTCAAACTTAGTTTCCTCACCTGTAAAATAAGAGTCCAAATACCTACCATGTCAGTTATTTGAAGACTGAAATTAAATATGACACAGTGTGCCAGTGTTGAATTTCTTAATTGCTAACTTATTAACATCATGTGATGACAGGTTTGGAGTTTTCATCGAAGCACATTATTGAGTTACTAATGATACCACTTATTATGTATAGTATCGACAATAAACATTTACTGAACATCTCTTGTAAGTAGTCTACTGCTAACTTTGGGAAAATGCAAATAAGCATGTGATGCTGATCCTCTATATTAACGTTTCACAGTCCTTTAGCAAAGGTAAGAAAAGTAGGACTTCCCTGGTGGCTCAGCGGTAAAGACACCACCTGCCAATGCAGGAGACGTGGATTTGATCCCTGATCAGGGAACATGCCACGGAGCAGCTAAGCTCATGTGCCACAACTATTGAGCCTGTGCTCTAGCGCCCAGGAGCCACAACTACTGCAGCCCATATGCCCAGGCTCTGCAACAAGAGAAGCCGCTGCAATGAAAAGACCACATGCCGCAACTGGAGAGTAGCCCGTACTCACCACAAGTGAGGTAAAGCCCAGGCAGCAACAAAGATCCAGCACAACTGAAAGTAAATAAAATTAAAAGAAACAACAAAAAGAAAAGTACATAAAGAGAAAACCAAAAGTCAAACCACTATGTGATTATGCAGGAAGAGAATTACAGGGTACAGTAAGGATTGAGAAATTAAGAAGCTTATTTCTGGCTAAGGGATGAGAAGCATAAAACTATGATCTAACTCTTAGAAAACAAGTAGAATTTCAACATACAGAGTTGGGATCATACCACGTTTTTGGACTAGAGTGAAAAAGGATACATTATTAGGAAAAGGGCAAGAATACTCTGGTTAAGGTGGTAAGTGTATACTGGGAGTATAATTGAGGAAAAGTTATGCATGGTTTACAGATGATTTTGAGTGATAGGTGGCTCAGAGGTTAAAGCATCTGCTTGCAATGCGGGAGACCTGGGTTTGATCCCGGGGTTGGGAAGATCCCCTGGAGAAGGAAATGGCAACCAACCCACTCCCGTATTCTTGCCTGGAGAATCCCATGGACGGAGGAGCTTGGTGGGCTACAGTCCATGGGGTCGCAAAGAGTCAGACACAACTGAGCAACTTCACTTTCACTTTCACTTGAGTGATAAGCCAGCATTGAATTTTATTCTTTAAGAAGCAAGGAGGGAGGTGACGTTTTTGAAAACAAAATGACACAATGAAGTTGGTGATGTAAAGAAATTAACAAACTAAAAAATTGTAGTACTGGGGCATGTTAATATAATAACCGATGGATTCAAGAGTAAAAGAAATGTGTCTATTTTTACCCATACACTTTAAAACAGGGATCTTTTATTTGAGGAATGAGTCACCCCTCATACTTGTGTTCTCTCTAAAGATTGATCTGGTTTCTCCTTTATGACCAATTGTTTCTAAGGGTAAACCCAGAGTCCCAGAGGACTTCTAAGGAAGAGTGAAGTTTACAAGAAAACCAGGGGTCTGGTGAGATAGGTGCAAATGAATTTTTGTGGATAGTATTTTGTTAAGTGGGGATTTTTCTTTCTTTTTTTTCCTGGGAACTCTTAAGCCACCAATGTCCTCTACTGTTCTAAAAACATGTTGTTCTGATGAGCACAGACATAGAAGGAACGTAGATGAATTTCTCAGAAATTCTATGTTCAAGTCTTATCTTTCAGTAGTTCTGGAGAAGGAAATGGCAACCCACTCCAGTATTCTTGCCTGGAGAATCCCAGAGACAGAGGAGCCTGGTGGGCTGCTGTCTAAGGGGTCGCACAGAGTCGGACACGACTGAAGTGACTTAGCAGCAGCTTAGCAGAAGTTCTGTAATAATCGACAGGCTGCATAATTTCTCTATACTCTGATATTGTCATCTTTACAACAGGGATAATAGGGACTTCCCTGGTGGTCCAGTGATTAAGACTCCATGCTTCCAATGCAGGGGGGCTGGGTTGGATTCCTGGTTGAGGAACTGAACTGAAATGAAGAACATGCTGAAATGAAGAACAAAGATCCTGTAACTAAGACCCAATGCAGCCAAATAAATAAATATTTTTAAAAAAATAAAATGGGGATAATAATAGTTCGTAGGGATATTGTGAAGCCTCAATGACAAAATGCACTGCATCACAATAAATGTTACATGATATTTAGCTTCTGTTGTCATTAGTATCAATTATTTTTAGGTCAAATTCATTGTAATAGCTCAAGAGTTTAGCAGAAAAAGTTGAGAAAAAAAAAATGACGGGGTGAGACAGTTAAGATAATATGGAAAAACTATAAAAGAGTAATAGCCCTTGAACTCAGAGAACTGGAGAAACAAAAACCTGTGGGGTCAGGGCTACAAATCTACTAGTCCTAAAATCAGTGAAAGTAAAAGCATATTATTGGAATAAGTGCTTTGAAATTGAGGCATAGATATGGAGTTACTGTAGGATGTTGCACCGTCAGTTTGCTGAAAAATGAAATAGAAATAACAGAGAGTTGAAGAGTCTTGAATAATACCTAGATATATAGACTGCATTAAGAAAAAACAGAAAAGAAAAAATGAGACCAGAGGATTAAATGAAAATCAAAAATATACTATTTTAAGAGCCCAAATTAAAAAAAAAAAAAACAACTTCTGTGGTGATTTATGTGGAATTAATGTTCATAGGTGCAGGGAAATGGTGATTGAAAGTAAAAAATAACTCAGAATGGAAGTTACAAGGCTAGTGTTGTCCCTTAAATAAGTACCATTAGAATCGTGTGAAACAAAGTCAGATATGGAAGAATGTGTGGCTAATGGATAATAAGAAATAGAGGTCCAATCATCTTTGCAAAATAAAGTAGGCAGAATCTGGATTTAATGAGTAGCATTTAAAAGTTTTGTATGTGTGTGGAATAAGCTGGAAAAAATGAAAAGAAAAATCCCAGTAGGTTAGAGCTTGTTTGTTACTGAGTACCATGAATTTTCAGTGGGCTAGATCCATATGATTGTCTGTTTTACAGTCCTGGCCAATAAAGGAGAAAGTAGATCCAGGGGTAATTCAAGGTTCAGAATGGGTTCCCTCTGAGTTAAACCGTGAGGCAGTCTTGCTGCTGCTAAGTCACTTCAGTCATGTCAACAAATATAGCATGAAAATAAATGTTCACAGAGGCAACTTGGTAGCCAAATAGTCTCTAGAATGGGTCTTACTTCTTTCAAAATAGAAGCAAACAATATCTTGGCAGCATATACTATAGTGGTGGCTTCATGTTTATAAGCAACTTGGTTGTTTCTTAAAGTTGGCTTTAAGCCTGAAGAGAATATGCATTTCGAGTCTAAGAGGGAACCAATAGCAGAAGGACAATAACAATTAAATCCAGGTTTACCCCTCTGCTAACCCATTTAGCTATCTCAGCCTCACAGTCTGAATTTGGCAAGGGAGCTGTCTCAGTCTGCTCCTCCTTCTTGGCAAGGCAACCATCTGGCCAATTGCACCTGTTTCCAGCAGCCCTACTATTCCCAGGAGCCCTATGTTGGTTTAAATGAAGTGGGAGCTAATGGGACTTGAATTACACATGGAATGGAATAGAAATGTGTGAAAAGGAGGGCTAAGCAAAGCCAATTAGCTAACCTGGAATGGATAAACTAAACTGAGTAATTGGAAAGAATGGCAGAACAAGGTTAGACAAAATAGCAACCAAGATGATGAATGTACTTGGAAAAAAGAAGCAGACAAGTTCCTGGTCTAGGGGGAAAAAACAAAACTCCATCTGCTTATTCAAGTGGCTCCAGCTTCTCATTCATATTAAAGATAATTCTGAACTATGCTCCAGCAGCACTGCTGAAAGAAATTGCTTCAGGGAACAGGCTTCGTCTCTCCTAACCTCGGCTTGATGACTTGCGGTACCTAATGAGTGCTGTGGTGCTGTCAGAGGAGCGGAATCTGCACCTAGAAAAGCTTAAATTGAAAGTAGAGTGAGCCCTCAAAATAACATATCTTTTCTCCTTGCAGAAACAATTGATGATATTTTAATGTAAAAATTGCTGAAATGGTCTAGATGTGAATTCTGCTTCATTTTATATAGAATTTTGGACTTTTTCAATCTCCTCCCATTACTTACTGTTTCACCTATACCTACTGCTCCACCCACTAGTTGTGCAAGTTCATACTAGCAAAATATATGTCACAGGATTAAAATTCCTTTGTTTTCTATACTGAAAATGCTGAAGATTGTATGACATGGTTATGTACCATATATGATATATAAACTACTATGATAATTTGTGAAATTTCATAACCTTATAATAGCTTCAACTAAATAATTAACCTTGAAGTGAAAGTGTTAGTTGCTCAGTCATGTCCTACTTTTTGCAACCCTATGAACTGTAGCCTGACAGGCTCATCTGTCCATGGGATTCTCCAGGCAAGAATACTGAAATGGGTATTCATTCCCTTCTCCAGGGGATCTTCCCAACCCAGGGATTGAACCTGGGTCTCCCACATTGCAGGCAGATTCTTTATCATTTGAGCCACCAGGAAAGCCCATTATAATTAACTTTAGATGCCCAGAATATTAAGACAGAAACCGTTTGAAATTACTTGCCCCAGAAGTAAATCAGCAAAAAAATAGTATATTGAAATTCTCTGCACATGAGTACATGTATATGTGTTCAACTATCTAACTCATTGCTAATTTTTCCTCAGAAGTAACAAGTTACCAAAACATAGCTACATGTCTTAAATTTAAATTATTTTCATTAATCAACATGTCTCACAGCTAAACATTTCAGAAAACAATATGGGAAACTATTTTCTATGATTTCAAACATATAATAAATCCACATGTGCCCCTATATCTACTGAGCTTTGCTTCTTCATGAAAGGCCAAGGAAAAAGTGAATACATATGTTTTAAGAAAAGCTCAGTTGTGGTAAAATATAGACATTTTTCCTATTTTCAAACATTTTCTGTCCCCACTTATTTACTCTATAATTCAATAAATACTTGGGCACTTATCAAAATTAATCCTTTTGGTATAAAAATTTGAAAAGGACAAGTTTCAGTGTATGTGTATGTGTGTGTGTGTTTAATGCCAGACACTGCAGTTTATGAAGTAGATGATATTATGTCTATCTTCACATTATATTTCTATAATTCAAGTCTTTTTCTAAAGATTTTCATGTGGGTACAGTGGTGCCATATGATAAAACTCATATTATCAAAAAATCATTTCTTGTGGGTAGTTTGAGATATTGCTTTTACAGGTTTTGCTTTGTTTTTGATCTTCATATGGACTCCTGAAATATATTTTATATGTAATGAAAAAAGAGAGCTATTAAAGTTTATGAAAAACCACTGTAACCAAGAAAAATTTTTTTGACTTTAGAATCTTCCACCTAGAGATTATCTTTCCTTTATCTTATCTGGCCTATCATTCTTAGACACACACACACACACACACACACACACACACACACACACAAATTGCTAAAAAGTCATTGCTTTTCCAATGGCTCAGAGGTTAAAGAATCTGCCTGCAATACAGGAGATCAGAACCTGTATTGGGTCAGGGAGGTCCCCTAGAGAAGGAAATGGCAACTCATTCCAGTATTCTTGCCTGGACAATTCCATGGACAAAGGAGCCTGGCAGGCTGTAGTCCATGGGGTCACAAAGAGTCAGACATGACTGAGTGACTAACACACACTTCCTCTTTTAAATTGATCAAATGTGTTTCTCTTATCAATGACTTATAAAAAGAAGGTGTTGATTTAGAAATGAGAGCAGCCACCTAAGAAGAATTTCATTTATTCACTGTAAAGATCTCAAAACAAGCCTACTCTATCTAGGATGTTCTGTATAAGGAAATAAAATGAGATTAACTGGGCTAAATGCCAAGAGAAAGTGGTAATTAGACAAGCCCAGAAGTGCCAAACCTTCTACACTACCAGAAAAAATGAAGAGACACTGAAATGGCAACGTGAGCACTACATTCAAATATCACACTTTTTTCCAGATTCAAAGATTTCATTAACTTTAGGGAGAATTTAGGTTAAAGCCATGTAATAAAATAGTTGTTTGAAGGTTTAAATTCAGGCTTGAAACTTAATGCAGATGTGTAGGTTAATCAGGATACATACTTAAATTCAGAACCATATGAATTTTCTTTGTACATTCTCGCTTATTTTCTGCAACTCACCTCTCCTTTGTATTTGTAGATTTGAAATGCCCTCCCTTTAACTATTAAGAGAGATGAATTCTGTGACATTAATGAAAGAATTTGTAGAATTTGAACTTCACAAAAGCATATTATGATTATCATCATCTTCATATTTCAAAAACTTCTTCCAGAGACAAATGGGGCCTCAAAATAGAAGCAAAATGTGACAAAGGATTGGTTGACTTGCAAATGAATTGAGGAATTGTTTTAGAGAAACAGCTGTATATCTATCAGCATATCATGCTATTTCAAGCATAGGATTGGCTTGAAGACAGTGTACAGAATTTAAAAATTAACTGCAGTAGTGCCAATCCTCCTTTTGTCAGTGAGGAAGGAGGGCAAGGTGGATATATTTAGTAGTGTTGCATAGAAAACTTCATTGCTTCCATGTCTCCTGGTAATTGTGCACCCCTTTCATTCTCATTCTTCAAGAAAACAGAGACATTACAAACATATCTTCCTCTATTGTTCCACCAAAACTGATAGTAATAATACTGAAGATGATGACCTTGATACCACAAACAGAAAAAAGCCACTAGTAGAGATGGATGGAGACACAAGTTAATAGAGAGCGGCTACATCACAGACCCAGAGCCAACATTTTGTAAAGCATATGTGAGGGTACCAAAGCTGATGACCTGAAAAACTATAGTCATGTGGAAACCTTAATTAGTAACAGGGGCCTAAAAATATAAGAAGCTGACATCTCAGCATAAATGATGTAGAACAAGGCAGTGTTCTGACAAGAACTACTTCATTAAGTGCAGTGGTTAAGTGTTGTTGTCGGTTATTTACAACAGAGGAATTTAAGACAAATCCAGATCCAGTGTACTAACTCTTTACTTCACTCTGTATAAATATTTCATAATCTCCCTCAACAAACTGTTGTCATCTCCATAAGGTCTTTTTTTTTTAATTTATTTTTTTATTTTTTAAATTTTAAAATCTTTAATTCTTACATGCATTCCCAAACATGAACCCCCCTCCCACCTCCCTCCCCATAACATCTCTCTGGGTCATCCCCATGCACCAGCTCCAAGCATGCTGTATCCTGCATCAGACATAGACTGGCGATTCAATTCTTACATGATAGTATACATGTTAGAATGTCATTCTCCCAAATCATCCCACCCTCTCCCTCCCTCTGAGTCCAAAAGTCCATTATACACATCTGTGTCTCTTTCCCTGTCTTGCATACAGGGTTGTCATTGCCATCTTCCTAAATTCCATATATATGTGTTAGTATACTGTATTGGTGTTTTTCTTTCTGGCTTACTTCACTCTGTATAATTGGCTCCAGTTTCATCCATCTCATCAGAACTGATTCAAATGAATTATTTTTACGGCTGAGTAATACTCCATTGTGTATATGTACCACAGCTTTCTTATCCATTCATCTGCTGATGGACATCTAGGTTGTTTCCATGTCCTAGCTATTATAAACAGTGCTGCGATGAACATTGGGGTACATGTGTCTCTTTCAATTCTGGTTTCCTCGGTGTGTATGCCCAGCAGTGGGATTGCTGGGTCATATGATAAAAACTCTCCAGAAAGCAGGAATAGAAGGAACATACCTCAACATAATAAAAGCTATCTATGACAAACCCACAGCAAACATTATCCTCAATGGTGAAAAATTGAAAGCATTTCCGCTAAAGTCAGGAACAAGACAAGGGTGTCCACTTTCACCGCTACTATTCAACATAGTTCTGGAAGTTTTGGCCACAGCAATCAGAGCAGAAAAAGAAATAAAAGGAATCCAAATTGGAAAAGAAGAAGTAAAACTCTCACTGTTTGCAGATGACATGATCCTCTACATGGAAAACCCTAAAGACTCCACCAGAAAATTACTAGAGCTAATCAATGAATATAGTAAAGTTGCAGGATATAAAATCAACACACAGAAATCCCTTGCATTCCTATACACGAATAATGAGAAAGTAGAAAAAGAAATTAAGGAAACAATTCCATTCACCATTGCAACGAAAAGAATAAAATACTTAGGAATATATCTACCTAAAGAAACTAAAGACCTATATATAGAAAACTATAAAACACTGATGAAAGAAATCAAAGAGGACACTAATAGATGGAGAAATATACCATGTTCATGGATCGGAAGAATCAATATAGTGAAAATGAGTATACTACCCAAAGCAATTTACAGATTCAATGCAATCCCTATCAAGCTACCAGCCATATTTTTCACAGAACTAGAACAAATAATTTCACGATTTGTATGGAAATACAAAAAACCTCGAATAGCCAAAGCAATCTTGAGAAAGAAGAATGGAACTGGAGGAATCAACTTGCCTGACTTCAGGCTCTACTACAAAGCCACAGTCATCAAGACAGTATGGTACTGGCACAAAGACAGACATATAGATCAATGGAACAAAATAGAAAGCCCAGAGATAAATCCACACACATATGGACACCTTATCTTTGACAAAGGAGGCAAGAATATACAATGGAGTAAAGACAATCTCTTTAACAAGTGGTGCTGGGAAAACTGGTCAACCACTTGTAAAAGAATGAAACTAGATCACTTTCTAACACCCCACACAAAAATAAACTCAAAATGGATTAAAGATCTAAACATAAGACCAGAAACTATAAAACTCCTAGAGGAGAACATAGGCAAAACACTCTCAGACATAAATCACAGCAGGATCCTCTATGATCCACCTCCCAGAATTCTGGAAATAAAAGCAAAAATAAACAAATGGGATCTAATTAAAATTAAAAGCTTCTGCACAACAAAGGAAAATATAAGCAAGGTGAAAAGACAGCCTTCTGAATGGGAGAAAATAATAGCAAATGAAGCAACTGACAAACAACTAATCTCAAAAATATACAAACAACTTCTGCAGCTCAATTCCAGAAAAATAAATGACCCAATCAAAAAATGGGCCAAAGAACTAAATAGACATTTCTCCAAAGAAGACATACGGATGGCTAACAAACACATGAAAAGATGCTCAACATCACTCATTATTAGAGAAATGCAAATCAAAACCACAATGAGGTACCACTTCACACCAGTCAGAATGGGTGTGATCCAAAAATCTGCAAGCAATAAATGCTGGAGAGGGTGTGGAGAAAAGGGAACCCTCCTACACTGTTGGTGGGAATGCAAACTAGTACAGCCACTATGGAGAACAGTGTGGAGATTCCTTAAAAAATTGCAAATAGAACTACCTTATGATCCATAAGGTCTTAACTTAGATACCTTTAATCTCTGTTACTAAACATACCTCATCTAGTAAAACCAATGCAACCATTATAATTAAGTTTCTAGTTTCCAGTGTAGGAAAAACACAAGGAAAGAGTATCCCTTTTCAAGTTGTCTTTCAGAGCTAATATTCATTTCCTATGGAGCATAACAAAAAAATCCAGGACTCTTTTAAGCTGAAGATATAAAAACATTAAGATATCAAGAGTGTGGTGATAGAGCATATTTTAGAAGCCAAAGCTATTACATGGTATCAGCCCCCACTGTTGGCATATCTAGATATATTTCACAGCCACAAAGATGTTAAGTCCAGAGGTATCATTTTTTTTGCACTCCAGTTTACCTACCATTAGGCAATTTCTTAGTCATGCTCTCTAGCCAGAGATTTCTCTGATGTCACAGGATGAAAAGCATAGTTACCAATAAACTCTTCATTGATAATATCATCAACTCGTATTGCTTCTAACCACTGAAGACAGTTTCATTAAATCCCTACCCTCCTTTTGAACTAGGTCTTTTTCATAACCAATCCACTGATAAATGAAGCCTCACATTGTTTAGGAAACTGCGCTTGTCATGAAGCCTACATTTGTCAGACCATCCCCCCAGAGAATCGCATTCATCAGGCCTTGTCGAGTTGCATTGCTCAGCCTCATTAATGCCACCTCACAGGCTGCAACACTGCACCCCGCCCGGAACTGCCTGATAGACGGCTCCTCCCTGCACAGACTCCTAAGGGGCCCTTTGAGTAATGCTTTATTGAGAGCTCCAGTGAAGGAAACAGCACCTTAATGAAAGACACGCACCAGAGCGTAATTAACTATTACTGCAGCCCATTGCTGTTGGCATCAATACTTCCGTCAAAAAATTTGTCACCTGTGAGAATAATGACTAACGTTTCTTAAGGGAAAGCACAAATGATGAGAGAAACTAAAATTAGAGGAGGGGTGATTTCAAAAACTGTTTTATAGAAATGGTTTAGATAATGTTGACTAAAAGAGGAACCAGTCCTCGCTCTCTCAGCTGATGCAGTTAGATTAAGAAAAACAGCCTCAGGAGAACAGAAAAAGTCTGAACAAAGGCCAGAGATTATCAAGAAAACCATTTAGCGCAGGAGGTAAATGTTTATTTGAATTGTGACAAACACTGTCAGTAGAAGATCAAGATTTGGTAGATTTAAGCTCTTTGTCATTGCAAATACTCTAAACACAGAGTTTGAATGGAGGATCACTTAAGAGACACAGTGTATCTTTGAATTAAAAGTGACAGGAATGAAAAGCAGAGATTGATGACAACTGTGCTCTTTACAGCGCTCGCCCTTGTTCTTATTTTCCTAATGTCAGCCTCTTCGAAAGAATTAAAACAAATGAAAAGATTATTTATTTACACCTGCTTTAGAATGCTACGCATACACACAAACACACACAGACTCTGCATTCATCATTATTCCACAATTATATGCAGCTTCTGCTCTGGTCTAATTGCCTTTGCAGAACAACAAAAGAAGTAAATGACTTATTTTTACTAAGCTGTAAATCAAATTCCTTTTAGCGACAGTGACATCTGTGGGTGTAGAGGCCCCTTTAGCAAGACAGTGTCCAATTATGAACAAACACTGCTGTTGTCCCCAAGGGAAACAGAATTCAGAGGATCTGTGAGACAGCACATGGGCAGATAATCTGATGTTTTGGTTACTTTTGACATTACAATATTTATTAATACTAATAGTGGTAAGGTGTATTCCTGCCCAAGTGGAGTTTACAAGGGCAGCTTTAAAAAACCGAGTGCTAAGCCTGAATAAAGCAGTGTGTCTAATCAAGTTCTCTCAAAAAATCTATAATTCTCTGGAAAAACCATGTTGTCAGATTTTCTTCATAATATATGTATAGATATTACTTTTATCCCAATTTTTAGGATCTGATTTTTTTATTCCTAAAAATGCTTTCCACTGAATGTTTATACTCACCCACAATCTCTCGTTGAAAGTCCAAAACCTAAGAGCTCCCAAATCTTAAAATTGATGTTACCTTATGTGATGGTAACCTCTGCTCTAACTTGAACCAAACAGCAGTGACACATCACATGAACTTATATGAAGACATTCCTGTTCTTTGTTTTTCCGTGTAGAGTGGATATTGATACACTGCCTTCCAATGCCTTTGAGCATAGCACACTGACCCAGGCTTAGAAGAGGTATTATTTCCAATATATAATAAATGCCCTACAGTTCCTTTGTCACATTGGAAATGTACTCGGTTCTGAAATATTTGTGCCCAAGGAATTCAGTGATTGTATGATGTATTCTAGCCTTATTTTATCATCTGATCCTGATTTTTCCTATAATTATATGGGGGGTTTTGTTGTTTCTGTTTTGTATTTTAGTTTTTCTTTTTCTTAACAAAGATGTCTTCTGCCTTTTCTATTCTTTCCAGATCCATCCTACCTAAAGAAGCCTCAATCTAGCCTTTGGAAATATTCTATGAAGATTTTTTGAAAGATTAACTATAGAAATTCTGAAAAAACTAAGTGGACCTGGACCTGAGATCCTTCATAAAGCCAAGAGCTGCTTGTTTCATAAAAACAAGATTAGTCATGTTTTATCCACCACTGACTAAAGAAACTGCAAGGAACAATGCTACCTGCCAGAGGCTAAAGGTAGAAGTAGTCACACACCAGAAATTTAAATTCAAGCCTGTCATGCATAAGTTCACATTACACTAGCCATGGTTTGGAATTCCAATCTAAGAAATTATTACAAATATGAATGCTGGTCCTGCTGCTGCTACTGCTAAGTCACTTCAGTCGTGTCCGACTCTGTGTGACCCCATAGACGGCAGCCCACCAGGCTCCTCCGTCCCTGGGATTCTCCAGGCAAGAACACTGGAGTGGGTTGCCATTTCCTTCTCCAGTGCATGAAAGTGAAAAGTGAAAGTGAAGTCGCTCAGTCCTGCCCAACTCTTCACGACCCCATGGACTGCAGCCTACCAGGCTCCTCTGTCCATGGGATTTTCCAGGCAAGAGTACTGGAGTGAGTTGCCATCGCCTTCTCCGGTTATTGTCTTACTCCAGCGCTTTTACAAAAATGCTTATCGATGACTTGCTTTTATGCTACAAAACTAAATTAAACTTGGTAGCAAAGGGACTTTCACTTTGTGTAGTGGTTATTTCAGAAATGACTCTCTTATGGAAGGCTACTGAAGAAGTAGTAATGGGGTCTCCTTTAACTATGTCTCACAGTCAATCGAGTCTCATCTATACTTTCAAAATACGCCACACAATTCTACAAGCCAACAGACTTCTTGTGAAGTATTGTTCCTTTAATACCCTGGTGTTTGTGGGTTTGTTTTGTCTTTTTGGCCATGTGGTATAGTTTACAGGATCTTAGGTCTCTGACCAGGGGTCAGACCTGGATGCCCCACAGTGAAAGCACCAAGTCCTGGGTGGCCAGGGAATTCCCAAATGCTGGTCCAAACCACTTCTATTCGCTTTTATTGTTGTGTAACAAATTACCACCAACCGGAAAGAAATAGCAAACCCCTCCAGTATTGTTACCTGGAAAATCCCATGGAAAAGGAGCCTGGTGGGCTACAGTCCATGGGGTGGCAAAGAGTCAGATACAATTTAGCAACTTTAGCAGCAACAGTGGCTTACAACAATTCTTATTTATTAACTCACAGTGCCCTAGGCTAAAAGACCTGGCAGACCAAGCTCTGTTCTCAGCTTTGGGTCATACAAGGTCAAAATCAAAGTGTCAGCTGGACTGAGCTCTTATCTGGACATCCTGAGGGAAAATCTGCTTTGAGGTTCATTCAGGTTGTTGGCACAATTAAGTTCCTTGTCAGTGTAGAGTTGAGGTACTTGTTCCTTTTCTATCTTTAATTACATTTGAAATTTTCTTTGCCAATAAGTCAGTCAGAGTTCAAACAGAGAAACAAGAAGAGATGTATGTTAAGGGATTTATTGCAAGGAATTGGCATATATGGATGTGGGGATCGGCTAGGAAAAGTCTGAAATTCATTGGACACGCTGGCAGGAAGGGCAGACTGGAATGGTAGTCCACAGGCAGAATTTCCTTTGGGAAGTCTCAGTTCTGCTCATAAGGCCTTTAGACTGATTAAAGGGAAAACAAAACAAAAAAAAAAAGTAAGGTACCAAAATAAATAAATAAGTAATTAGACTAAAAGTAAAAAATTTTCCAGAGACTAATGTAATAATATCATGTGCCAAGGTAAAATGATTGCTATGAACTCAATTAAGAGAGTGAATAGTACTTTCAGTCAAAGACTCTGAGAGTTTATTACTTTCAGAATAGACTTTACTAACAAGGAAGTTGACGCCAAAACAAAGAGTGGGATGGGAGGAGAAAAGAGCAAAAATACTGATGAAGATGTTTGTAAATTTACATAATCATTGACGGGTACTACTATGGTTTTTCCAGTGGTCAGGTATGGATGTGAGAGTTGGACTATAAAGAAAGCTGAGCACTGAAGAATTGATGTTTTTGAACTGTGGTGTTGGAGAAGACTCTTGACAGTCCCTTGGACTGCAAAGAGATCCAAACTGTGCATCCTAAAGGAGATCAGTCCTGGGTGTTCATTGGAAGGACTGATGTTGAAGCTGAAACTCCAATACCTTGGCCACCTGATGCGAAGAGCTGACTCATTTGAAAAGACCCTGATGCTGGGAAAGATTGAGGGCAGAAGGGGAAGGGGATGACAGAGGTTGAGATGGTTGGATGGCATCACTGACTCAATGGACATGAGATTGGGTGGATTCCGGGAGCTGGTAATGGACAGGGAGGCCTGGAGTGCTGTGATTCACAGTGTCGCAAAGAGTCGGACACGACTGAACGACTAAACTGAACTGAACTACTTCTACTAATAACACTAACAATAGCCAACTAGGAAGAGGCAATGGTTAACGGCAAGCTGAAAGCAAAATACTAAAAATAAATAATCAGAAAGATGGGAAGATGGAATAAATACTACATGGTATTTCAAACAAACTATATCAACAGAAATACATCTTACAATCTTCAATGAAAAAAAATTTACTCAATTTTAATTTGATATGAAGCAACATTGAATGAAAAAAAGCAAGAGGCAGGAGAATATGCACTGTGATATACCACATAGTTTTATTTTAAAAATACCCAAAATGATACAGAACATTGATTTGGATGTATGCATACAGGATACAATATTTTTAAACTGTTTTTTACTTGAAGTATTCCCTAGTCACTCACACAATGTGGGATACCTGGGTTCAATCCCTGGGTCAGAAAGATCTTCTAGAGAAGAGAATGGCACACTCCAGTATTCTTACCAGGGTAATCCCATGGACAGAGGAGCCTGGTGGGCTACAGTCTGTGGGGTTGTGAAGAGTCAGACAAGACTGAGCAATTAACACTTTCACATACATAGTTAATTTACAATGCTGTGGTTAGCTTCAGATATACAGCAAATTGATTAAGTTATATATGCATAGATCCTTTTTAAGATTCTTTTCCATCATGAATTTTCACAAAAAATTGAATATAGTTTCCTGTCCTATGCAGTAGATCCTTGTTTATCTATTTTATATATAGTAGCCTTAATCCCAGTCTCCTAATTTCTTTCTCCAGTCTCCCTCCTGCTATCCCTTTTGGTAAGCACAAGTTTGTTTTCCATATCTGTGGGTCTATTTCTGTTCTGTAAATAAGTTCATTTGTACCCCTTTTTTTTTCCTAGATTCAACAAATAAGCAATATCATATAGTACTGGTCTTTGTCTGTCTGACTTACTTCACTTAATATGATAGTGTCTAGGTCTATCCATGTTGCCGAAAATGGTATTATTTCATTCTTTTTTATGGCTGAGTAATATTTTGTTGAAGGTGGGAAGAAGGAAGCATACCAACTTCAGGGTACTATGTTTGGGAAGGGTGGGAAGGAAATTAAAACATAGGGGTAAAAAGTCTTTGGATTATCAATAGCACTTTATTTCCTAAAAAATAAAAGCTTCTCAAATATATACCAAAAATATTAAAAATTTTAAATATACTTCTCTGTTATTCTAATATCTTGTGTATTTGGAAGATTTATTTCTTTAAAAGAAAGAAAAATACATTGCATATCAATAAATGAGATTAATTGGAAGGGCTCTGTAAAGTAAAATCAGGGAACTGTTGCAATTCTATTTCAGTAATCCATGCAAGAGATGTTCTATGACAGTGGTTCCAAAAGAAAAGATTAATGAGACCTCTGAAATGTAAAGTCAAAATGACTTGATGATCAATTTTGTATGAGTGGCAAAGGAAAATATTGAATTAAGAATGATTCTAAGTTTGTTACTTGAGAAATTATTTGTTTTGTTTTGTTTTATTAATTGGAGGATAATTACTTTACAATATTGTGATATTTGAGAAATTAAATGAATGCTGATGCTTTCAATTTTATAAGACAGAAAGTTGAAAGGTCTTGATAGTGTTGTCCAAATGGTATCTAGAAATATTAATCTGAAAATATAAATCTGGATTGTAGACAAAGTTTGGAATTCAGTGGATGGCTAGATAAATGGATGGATAAGTGGATGAATGGGTAGGTAAATAGAAACCTCTATGTGTATATATTCACTATTCCTTTAATCCTCAAGCTGTTCGTCTTTAATTTCTATTGACCCTAATTGCCCATATTGTTGCATTCTAAATTGTTTTGTTTTATATAAAATTATTTCTTGGTATTTTATGTTTCTTTTGAATTTAGTTTTTCTTACAATCTGCTTGTGTGACTCTTTTGAAGATTTTGAAAGATAAAGGAGCTATGTAAAGAGCTAGCATGATTTTAAAGAGCATAAACATGGATTGTATAATATAATCATAAAAGAAATCTCATAACACAAATAGCTGAATTTTCACAATTTGACTCAATGAAGTTTCCTCACAGTTAAAATTTCGACTTGAAGCTATTATTTTCCTTTTCTACTATCGTCAATTATAGAAAACTTCCACCAGCTTATAATTTAGAGAAATTCATTCTAACGAGGAAAGTTTATTTACCATATGGATATTCTTCAGATTATAGTCTATATAGATGGAAATTGATAGAAACAATTGGAGAATAGAGTCCCTCGGAAAGTTATTATTGAAGCTCATTATAAACCATGTTAAATTGCTCACATTCTCTAGAGTTGTAGGAATCCTTAAAAATCAAACTACTTTCCTCTGCATGTAATTTTATTGATTTCCCTTCTTCTCTTTAGAGTATTTCCTACATTTTTGCTGATTTGACGTCTTTACATCCTTCAAGTCTTTGTGAGTGCTTACATTGCTCAGAGATGTCTTTCTCAACTTTTCAGACAGAACTTCATCAAAGTCTTCCACAATGCTGAATAATGAATAGTAAATAAACACACACTTTTGGATATGAAGCTGATACTTGTCATCACTGTTTCTGTTAGCTCTTTGGGTAAGAATTAGGATAATGCAATTCCTCTATAGCAATGGTAACATGACTAGAAGATGATAATGACCCAACAAAAAAGCTTCCTAAATAACTAGAAATGTAATTAAGATATTTATTTTATTGATACAGTTTTTCAGGTAAAGAAAGAAGTCAAGAGAATCTATTTTTTTTCTAATAGGGATTGACGAAGGGATAGTAAGAGAGAAGTGACTGAAAAGGAAAATGATATTCTGCCTGGAAATTTAGGCAAAGTTGCTATGATAAGCATGTAATTGTCTCTCACTGTAATCTTTCATCCATTCAACACATTGAGTGAGTGAGTACTTACTGTAAGTTAGGCCCTATGACAGTTTTTCATGGAAGAAAACTCAGACCAGCAACCTTGCCACAGAGGGTAGTATATGTTTAGTAAACTCATCTTCTCTGTTCCGTCAAAGTATTTGTCCAGTGTCTCTCAGGCTTATAGTCTAGAAATTATACACTTTAAGAAGAAATGGATTCCTCCCTGCTTCCCTTTGAGGTGGTACAGCTTTATATGCTGATTGTATCACCAACGCAGCAGAGTGGGTCCCCAACAAGGGGCTTTCTGGCCCCCATCACTCACAGCAATAGAGGCCATATTTGGTTCTGAAGCAAAAAAAAAGCTGTATTCTTTTTTTCAGAGGATGAAGAGGTGCCACTCTCATTCTAAAGCATGTGCTTCTTCTGATTGCAGCTGTTGGTGGGCCTGCTTTATAGGGACCTTGTGGGATAGGGCAAAGTTCTCATGGGTTGGGCACAGCTGTGCTGCTCAGGACTTCCCTGTTGGCCAATGCAGGAGACTCGAGTTCAATTCCTGAGTCGGGAAGATCCCCTGGTGAAAGAGATGGCAACCCATTTTAGTACTCCTGCGTGGGAGGTCTCATGGACAGAGGAGCTTACTGGGCTACAGTCCATCAGGTCGCAAAGAGTTCCACACAGCTTTGACTGAGGAAGCATGCAGGTGCTGCTTACTCTCCAGATCAGAGTGCAGGCACAGCATCTCTGCATGTTGCCACCATCTTGAATCTGCACTTGGCCACAGAGCTGAGATGTCAGGAGCAGCTATTTTTCATGAGACACTTTAGTCTGAAGGACTGGCCAGGTGCAAGGTCTCTTTGCACAGCATCCTCTCAGCAAGTGAAACTAGATAAAGCACAAAGGAAAAGAGGAAAAGGAAAAAAAAAAAGGTTACAACCTAGATAACATATTCAAAAGCAGAGACATTACTTTGCTGACTAAGGTCTGTTTAGTCAAGGCTATGGTTTTTCCTGTGGTCATGTATGAATGTGAGAGTTGGACTGTGAAGAAGGCTGAGTGCCGAAGAATTGATGCTTTTGAACTGTGGTGCTGGAGAAGACTCTTGAGGCCCTTGGACTGCAAGGAGATCCACCCAGTCCATTCTGAAGGAGATCAACCCTGGGATTTCTTTGGAAGGAATGATGCTAAAGCTGAAACTCCAGTACTTTGGCCACCTCATGCGAAGAGTTGACTCATTGGAAAAGACTGATGCTGGGAGGGATTGGGAGCAGGAGAAGAAGGGGACGACAGAGGATGAGATGGCTGGATGGCATCACTGACTCGATGGACGTGAGTCTGAGTGAACTCCAGGAGTGGGTGATGGACAGGGAGGCCTGGAGTGCTGCAATTCATGGGGTCGCAAAGAGTTGGACATGACTGAGCAACTGAACTGAACTGAACTGACACTTTATTTTATTACAGATTTTATTTTTCTTTCCTGGGAATTGATAATGTATTTTGCTTTTGACAAATATGTATAACAGCCACTCCAATTTTTACCTACACTGGTGAAAAGTAATCTCATTTTTCTCCATTGAACACTATAATATTATTAGACATTCCTCACCATCCATCGGTCTGAGGCAATTGGCTGAGATATGACTCTCCTAACCATCCCCCCTCCTCCTTGGTCCCAGGGGTACTGAGACCTTGCTGCTTCAGACCACAGTCCACTGACTTCCAGAGTGTGTCCCAGCAGTACCTCTGCCTCAGGTTCCTTTGCGCCTTTGCTGTGGGCTCCCAAAGGGCTCCAGCATAAAGGATGGAGAATGGTAGTGGAGACCTTGAACATTTAGTCAAAGGCAGGATACATTCTCTAGAGCTGTGACTGCCATATGTGTCTTTAGGACTGAGCAGCAGCCTTAAGCATTTAGGCCTTGTTTACTTCTATCTGTAGCCTTCAAGTCCACTGAATTACCATCTTACCACTACCCCAACCCACACCCTACCACCAAATATCTAGTAAGATGCCTCTTTTACATAAATATTCAAATACGCTGAATTTACCTCAAAATATTGATCATAGTTTAAAACCAAATATTTCTGTGGATGTTTGGTTAATGTATTTTTCCCCATAAACTATAAATTCAATGAAATCAAAACGTTTATCAATTTGATCACCACTATATAAAATAGCTGGAAAAATGTTCCCATTTAGGTTCTTTTGAATAAACTGATGATTAAAACATTACAGACTATTAACTAGGCTGAAATTTTAATGAAGAGGTAATATCATATTTATTTTTCTGTCTCTTATTACCTCTAGCCTAGTCTTTTATATGAAATAGACAATGAAAGTGAGACTGAAGTTGCTCAATCGTGTCTGACTCTTTGCGATCCCATGGACTGTAGTCTACCAGGCTTCTCTGTCCATGGGATTCTCTAGGCAAGAGTACTGGAGCGGGTTGCCATTTCCTTCTCCAGGGGATCTTCCTGACCCAGGGATCGAACCCAGGTCTCCTGCATTGCATGCAGACGCTTTACCCTCTGAGCCACAGGGAAGCCGTGCCGAAATAGACAATACATGCATAATTGAAACAAAAGGACAACAGCATTGTTTAAGTCTCCTGCTTGAGGATTTTTTTAAGGTCTTCTCTGTATGACAGATCCATGGTCGCCAGCAGCTGTGGGACCATATTTTTTTTTACAGGTCATAATTTAAAGGGAAAGATAAAGGTTTTCCTTTAATATCAATATTAAGTTCTGTATAAAGATTCTGATTTGCACAACTTGTGTCATATGATTTTCCCTGAGCCAGCTTCTGTGGTCAGAAGGGTGAAATGTTGTGACTGATGGTTAAATGTACACCCAACAGAAAGAGGGCAGATGTGCTCTGATCAGGAGCTCAAAGAGTCATATGGAATGAGGAACAGGTCCTTCCCAAGGATATAGAGCTTTTGTTCTAACAGAAACAAAAAAGATGCAGAACTTCTGTCATATACACCACCACCATTGTCGTCATCAACAACAGCCAATATTTACTACAATTCATATCAATATACAGTAATTGGGAAAGTTGAGAGTGTGATAGACAGAGGTGAAATAGTTCATTAATGATTTATCACCAGGCTATACTTTATCCATAAGTTAGTTAATATTCTTAATTAACTAGGGATAAATTTTTTAGGCAAAATTAGATTCCATCAGCTGCTGCAGACTTAATAGTTAATGTTTAAAATAAAGACTGAGAAAGCTGTGTCTGAAGTTGAGAGTCTTCCATTATGAGTGGTGATAAGAAGCTTGTCTCTGCTTTGATTTCAAAAAGTCATTTCACTTTGGAGTCTCAAGAAATATTGATCTTCCCTAAAAACATTCCCCTTAAGTGAAACTACTGAGGATTTTTTAAAGGCAGTTAAATAAAAACTAGTGGTTTTTTTTTCTTTTTTTCCTTTGCTAAACAGAATCCTTACATTATGCATGATAATAAGTCTAGGTCTAAAGTGATTGATTTTAGTAGGACTACCCAGGGAATCAGATAAAATAAAAACCAAAAGGTTAGTGTTTTACAAAAACTAAATGAAAGGCCAAACATCAAAGTTTGGAATTATGTTAGAAATGATTTTTGAGTGGGTTCAATATTTGCTTAATTGAGGTTCTCCCTCAGTGAACATGAGGCTTCACATTTTTTCCCTGTTTTGTTTCACGTCTGTTTTTAAAGACAATTTAGTTTTCTCTAACCCTCAGAAATCAAGATTTGCTAATCCTTCCAACAACCATTCCATTCCTCACTGCACATGAAAGCTTTTGCTCAAAAGTGAAATACACTCTTGTCTTGGTTTTAATTCATTCAACTCCACTCTCAAAACTTTGTTTTATTTATTTTTTGGCAATCTAATCTATCCATAGGTCCTTTGAATAGCTGTTATGTCCTGGTACTTTTTCAATTATTCGTTTTAGAATTGCTATACTAACATTTATCCCCAACATACCTATAACTCTAGCCTCTCTGGACATTCCATTATGCCATTATATCTCAGATTCCAAGGAGATATGTCCCCAGGTAACAAGAGTTTATTCTTTTTTGCTTATTACGGACAACCTCTTTCAGAGGAAATTCAGTGTCTCTCTGTCCACTCCCATTTTCTTTCAGATTCTACCTGGCATCATATTCACATCTAATTACCTCTAGCTCAATGCTTGCATTTCTACACACTAATTAATTCTCTTCTTCTCCCAAAATTAACATTGTTCAAAGGATATCATCGAATGGTTGCTTTATGGTGTCAAATTCTGAAATAAAAAAGGATATATTTGTAGAATGTCTTTATTTTAAAAGCCTTTGCCATTTCTACTGGCTTTTTCAATCAAGAATTATAGAGTGAATTTTGAACTATAGTCTGCATACATGCTAAGTGGCTTCAGTTGTGTCTGACTCTTTGCGACCCTATGGACTATAGCCTGCCAAGTTCCTCTGTCCATGGGATTCTCCAGACAAGAACACTGGAGTGGGTTGCCATGGCCTCTTCCAGGGGATCTTCCTGACCCAGGGATCGAATCTGTGTCTCTTAGGTCTGCTGCACTGGCAGACAGGTTCTTTACCGCTAGCGCCACCTGAGAAGTTATGCTAATTAGCGGTGTGTTTTGCAGCAAGTTGTCACTCTCATTTCTTTCTTTTTCATGATAAAATAAGAGTAGTAGGTAACTCAAGTAATCTATGAGTTTTCTTGAAGCCCCCAAAGTTAAGATGTTTATTGAGAGCAATTAACAGTGTGTCATAACAAATAACCCCCAAGCTTTAATAGCTTAACACAATAAAATTTTATTTCTTATTCATATCACACCTCAGTGCCACTCAGGTAGTTCTTCTGGGTGACTCTCTACCAAGTAACAACTCAGGGGTCCAGGAATCTTCTATCTAGTGTCTTTGCTATCTTTCAGGCTCAGCTTGGAGGTCTCTGCTGTCATTCAGTTAGCCAATGAGCAGAGAGATTGTAAAATCTCATGCAGCATTTTAAAAACAGATCCCAAAATAGCATACATTAATTTGGCCACATTCCACATTCCATTGGCCAGGACTCAGTTATCTGGTCTTAAACTTACTGTAGAGGTCTTAAACTTACTTTCGAAGAAACTAGGAGACAAGGTCTTTCTGTGTGTCCAAGAAGGAAAATCAAGATTTTAGCAAATTTCTACCACAACCCTTCAATATGAGTCTAGTAATTTCCTTCTGTTTCTCTGCCATCCAGTTTCCCATCCTTCCCATCTCAAGTTGTTGGATTGATGTTCTTTATTATTGTGCAAGGATCCCAGTATTACCATTCACTACCAACTTGCATGACTTCTGACCTTCAGTTTTTTTCATCTGTATCAGGTTTACCTGAGAAAAAAACTAAGCTGTCAGAGATGAAGTATGGGCTCAAAACATTTTATTTTTGCTTCCATTTTGTTCTTGTATATTAGAAATATTATCTCATCTATTAAACCTCTACCTTATTATCTCTATAAGCAAAAAAAAAAAAAGCTTTTATCTTAAATTCTAAAGCCTATCTATAGACATAAATCAACTTGCTCTTCATTTCTGACCTTTCCTTATTTAAAACCTTACTGCTATATGATCTCTGTGTCTGCAATGGTCTGACTTCTCTACTCTGCTAGCAATATTTCACAAATATTTTATCATGAACTTTCTAGATATATAGCCAACACTGTAGATAGGGTTGTTTATCTGATTTGTTGATAAAGATAGTTAATATTCTTTTTGCTTCAATGTTTGATATTTTATTATCTCTACCATTATCCATCACCACCTCTATCAGTCAGAGGAAGTTTCTTCTATGGCTTTGACTAAAGCATTACTTGAGTAATAGCAACTACTACCTAAAATGAGATTTGGGGTTTGTATCTGAACAGATAAAAGTTTCCACGCATGAACTATTAAAGCTTGTAAAGAAAACAAAACAAAACAAAACACTTTATACTGAACCTAATTGTGACCCACTTTAAGTTTATATTCCAAAAAATGCAATTATATTTAAAATTCAGGGCTGTCTCTGTTGAGCTGTATGAGGTAGGACAATGACCTCTCTGTGCTCAGTTTTCTCAACTATCAGTTTATAACCTGTGTTTCTTCTTTACCTAAAAATGATGATTTATTTTATTTGTGAGAGGCTCCTTGTGTTTGTAAATATCTTTCTAGTTACAGCAAAATATTTGTTCTTTCTGCAAATCATACACGCGCCTGTGGTAAGTTGAATAATTTCTTCCCAAAACTGACGTCTACTCAGAAACTTAGAAATTAGGAAGAGGTAAGGAAGGATTTTTCTCTGGAATCTTCAAAAGGAGTGTGGCCTTGCTGACAACTTGATCCCTAACCTCTAGCCCTCAAAACTGTGGGAGAATTAATTTCTGTTGTGTTAAGCCACCAGTACTTTTTTATGGTAGTTCTAGGAAAATAATATAATGGCTTACAATTGTTTTTAACCATTGTAATTACTCTTTTAACTTGTTTATCTTCACCATAGTTCTAAGTTCTCCCAGTGATGTTCTTTTTCAGTAGTGTATCCCCTGTATTACTCATAACCTGGTAAGCAGAAGTCTATTAATAGTTATTAAAATGAATGAATGAATAACTCAGTTCATATTGTCTTGGCACTGTTATGCTGTGAATAACTAAACTTTTCTCAGATAACAAGGAAAAAGTGTATCAATATCCTCAGTCAACGATTCTCAAAATTCACCCCAATGAATCATTTTTGCCAAAATCTTATTTATGCATAAGACAGGAATGAGAATTTGGTGACCTTCAGATTTTCTTGAATATGAATGCTTGTGTTACTGTTTTGGTGTCTCCCTCTCTTGTATGTTTTCACTGGACTGAGTAGCTATGTAAATTCTAGAAGAGGCAAATGAAAGAGCAGCTCGAGAGTCCGATTTTATAAACATGGACAGCAGCAGCAAGGAGCATCCATGCCTACATTTCTTCTGTTTTCAAAATCTTGCTTTACTTCTGATGACAAAACTTACCCTATTCAATGATTGTTCCATCCCAATACAAATCCTCATATATTGCTGAAGGAGATACTATGCAATATGAAGATTTTATAACTGTATCATTTCAAGGACAGTTACATAAAACATTCTGAAATAAATTCTAGATTCTATATTGTGTGAGATTCGGAAGTAGTTATGTCTATTTTATTTCCTACAGCTATGTGGTTTCATTGGTGATTGTTATTATCATTTAGTTGCTAAGTCATGTCTGACTTTGCAACCCCATGGACTGTGTAGCCTACCAGGCTCCTCAGTCCCTGGAATTTCCCATGAAGTGGGTTGCCATTTCCTGCTGCAGGGGGTCTTCACAACCCAGGGATCAAACCTGTGTCTCCTGCAATGGCAGGTGGACTCTTTACCACTGAGCCACCAAAGAGTCCCTCATTGATGATTACTAAGAATTTATGTTCTTTGTAGACTGACATTGTGTTCTGTTCACTGCTGTATCCCCAGAAAATTGGAAGCTTGCCTGAAATGTTCTATATAACCAGTGAATATTTTAATGAAATGTCCCTTTCCTAATTTACCATGCTGCTGATGACTCAGTGATCAGATTCTGTTTTATGTGCATTCCATGAGATAACTAGAGCAGGGTTTTCAACTTGTACAGTTTCACTGCCAGGGAGCTTTACCATATTCTCTACCCCCCTAGCAAATTCAGCAATGAACACTCCAGCTGGAGCACTTCTTTATCTCACTGACTCCAGTGTTCACCTGAGCACTACTCCTTCATGCTCAGCCTGGGTCCTGTTATTGAGGTTTGATCATCACAACATCTTTCAAGAACAGCTGATTCAAGGACTAGGGTCATCTATACCATGAATTACAAAAATTAATTAGTATAGGTAAGTACAGTTTTAACAAATTATGCATTTTTCTGTATGATTGTGAAGTATTACTTTTCTTTTGAAAAGAAAAATAAAGGTTTAGAATAGATTAAGTGTAATGTCAATCTCTTGTCTTCCTCTATCTTTCTCAACTGCTTTTAAAACTATTATCATGGCCCACAGCTTAAAGATTTGGCACAAAACTAAATCTCCCAAGGTCTTCACGAAATAAGCTTTTCTTTCCTCAACTTGAGATTAAAAGGTTTAAGAATAAAAAAAAATTCGGAAGGGTAACACTGTGCTCATTTAGTCCATATCAAAATGGAATGTTTACTTCAACTTTTTTCCTGTTTGGCCTTCATTTATCTTTATTGGGGCTGAAATCATAAAGAGAAGTTTCCACTGCCACCCAGTAAGTCAATAACTGCACACCCAGACACCTGAATGGAAACCCTGGCTGGGAATTCTTCCAAATCTGGGAGATAGTTAAGCTAGCTAAGAGAAAAAGCAGAGGAGCAAGAAGATTCTAAGCCAAGAGTAATTAGTAGGCTCAGAACAGCAACTTATCTTTCAGGCTTAAACCAGGAAGCTGCATTCCTAGCATAGGTGCTGAACAAGCAAGCTCTGGTCTCCACTGTTTCATTCCTATCCATGCCTGCCACTTGCTTGTCATGTGAGTTTGCACAAGTTTTGTACAGTCTGTGTGCCTCAGTTTCTGCATGCATAAGACAGAGAAAATAGGTTGTTGAAAGGAGTAAGTGTGTGAATATGTATAGAGTGTTCATACAGTGCCTGACAGTAAGAACTAACTAAGTGGTAGCTATTATTGCAGAGGTGGATGTATTAGGCCATCTTAGCATGAACTGTAAGACACTTATGTAAATAATTTCCCTTTTCTGAATTTGTGTTCACTATGCCACCCTCTGATAATCTGCCTTTCCTAGAGAAGGAAATGGCAACCCACTCCAGTCTTCTTGCCTGGAAAATCCTAGGGACGGCAGAGCCTGGTGGGCCACTGTCTATGGGGTTGCATAGAGTTGGGCACGACTGAAGTGACTTAGCAGCAGCAGAGAGTCTGTAGAGATCTCTCAGTATCTAGAAGGAATCACTCACCTGTACAAACAGAAAATGATTTAGCTGGCCATAACATCTATTCCTCTTGAGAGTTTCATTTCTCTTTTTAGAAAATGAATGTAACAGACACTTACCTAATGTTATACATTATTAAAATCCTATAAATTTACCTCTTTTAATAGATCAGAACTTTGAGGAAAATATATGGATAATATAATTCGCTCAATGTCACGTAACAGTAAGTGATAGAGACTTTGTTCAAGCCTAGAATTCTTCCCTTTTTTCATACACCAGGTGATGCTCCCTGCGCTATAGCAAGAGTACATCTTGTGTGGTGTCACCAAGCTCTCTTCTATTATCAGTTGGACTAAAATTCTAGTGGAGGGTAAAAATCTAGTTAAGTGAATCCCTTGTATTTGAGTTAAAGACTCCTCAGCAGAGTGGACCTGGGTTGCATCCTCCTTGAGGAATGGAAAATAAATTCATATAAAATTGTTTGCTTTGAGGAGTCCATGGAAAGCAGCTTCCCCTTTTGTTTGTTTTGCTTGTTTCTTCTATAGTAGTTCACAAACTTCAGTATGCGTCCCAGTCGCCTGGAGGACTATGATCACACCTCGTGGCTGGACTCATCCTTGGAGTTCCTGATTCAGGAGATCTGGGCTGAAGCCTGAGGCTTTGCATTTCTAACGCTTTCTCTTGTGATGATGATGTTACTAGCACTGGGACCATGCTTTGACTCTGTCTTAAAATCAGTGAAATCAGTGCTCTTAAATTGTTCATGTGTGAACTCAGTAAAGCTTAGCTGATCTGATATTAATCTTTAACTAAAATCCTTTTTTCCACCTTTGTTAAGTACTTCAGTTTTTCTTCATTAACCAAAAAGTCCTGATACAAACCAAATAGACCTTGAGTTACCCAAAGCATCACTGAAGTCATTCATTTAATGGCTTACTAATCTTCAGCAATATAGCACAACATTTATATCTTTTTGCTCTTTCAGATTGCATTATTAATTCAGTGACTGTGTAAATATTTTTTTTTAATTTTTATTACCTTTAAAATGACATTTTATATAAGATGCCATCTCCTGGACAACGAAATGGTAACCCACTCCAGTATTCTTGCCTGAAGAATCCCGTGGTCGGAAAAGCCTGGTGGGCTACAGTCCATGGGGGTCACAAAGAGTCAGACACAACTTAGTGACTAAACAAACAAAAAAAATATCATTATAACATGTCTGAATAAATAAAGAATGCAAGAAAGAAATTGCATACAGGGATTTGGGGATTTTGTTTACCTTACGTATCTGATGGAGTTCACTTTAAGGTCTTGCCCTTAATTGCTAATTCTGAAGGAAGTTCTCAGAACAGGTGAAACAGTCATGAAAATAGTATTTGGAGTTAAAGGGTTGGAGATACTTTAAAGAGCTAATCAGCAGATTTTCCTTAATAAGGTACTATTCCTGTGGCATTTTACTTACATGCAGAATTTACTGTTCATCATTATCATACTTTAACACTTCCTTCCTCCCCACAAGCAACCACAGTATAGTACCAGAAAATGATGAATGGAAAAAAAGGAGTGACTTCACATTATTAACAATAGTTATAATGAGAGCAGCAACAGTGTACATGCTGACCAAAGGCCAACCCTGTCCCAATAAGCAGAGTTTCTCAACATTAGCCTACAGGCTGGATGATTCTTTGTTGTGGCGACTGGCCTATGCATTGCACGATGTCTCAAAGAATCCCTGACTCTACTGACTTAGATGCCAGTAGCACTCTCCCGGTTGTAACAACCAAAATTGGCCCAGCTGACAACCACTAATATAAAGTATATAAGATTATAATCTCTAATTCATAAAGGTGGCATTAGAAATTGAATTTGTCCAGCTTTCCACAATTCATTAGTACCAGAACAGGGATTCAGGTCCAGACCCCCCTCAGATTTGTCCAGTCTTAAAAAGTTGAAGAAGGCTGAGTGCTGAAGAATTGATGCTTTTGAACTGTGGTGCTGGAGAAGACTCTTGAGAGTCCCTTGGACTGCAAGGAGAGCCAACCAGTCCATTCTGAAGGAGATCAGCCCTGGGATTTCTTTGGAAGGAATGATGCTAAAGCTGAAGCTCCAGTACTTTGGCCACCTCATGCAAAGAGTTGACTCATTGGAAAAGACTCTGATGCTGGGAGGGATTGGGGGCCGGATGAGAAGGGGATGACCCAGGATGAGATGGCTGGATGGCATCACTGACTCGATGGATGTGAGTCTGAGTGAACTCCAGGAGTTGGTGGTGGACAGGGAGGCCTGGCGTGCTGTGATTCATGGGGTTGCAAAGAGTCGGGCATGACTGTGCAACTGAACTGGACTGAACTGAAAAAGTTGAATAAAATGGGAGCTGCAAATTTCTTTAGGCCAGGATAGAACAATCAGTTGTGATTAATTTCCTCTAAATCCAACTTTTATAAATGAATGTTGCCATATTTAGGCTCTAAATTGTATAGTCTAGTTTTTGCCTTAATTTTTGTTAGATAAATTATGTTCTTGAATACAGTCCAATGTCCACTTATAACACAAGGATTATATTATAAGTCTTTGAATACAGTCCAGGACAAATTATGTCCTCGAATACAGTCCATACATCTGTTGTTATGGCAACAACAGATGCTGTTTGCTTGTGACTAGTAACAATAGTTAAAATAGCTACTGTACAAAGTAGGGCAAGGCTGTGTTGTTCATCAGTCTCTGGTTACTGCCTAGCTTAGGCAGGATTTATGTCTTTTTTAACTTATTAATTTATTTAATTGGCTGTTCTGGGTCTTAGGTGTGGCACTCAGGATCTTTAATCTTCATTGTGGCATATGGGTTCTTTAGTTGTAGCATGTGAATTCTTAGTTTCGGCTTGTGGGACCTAGTTCCTTGACCAGAGATCAAACCTGGGCCCCCTGCATTGGGAGCACAAAGTCTTAGCCACTGGACCATCAGGGAAGTCCCAGGATTGATGTCTTGATATGCATTTATTTTGCTGTGTATTTCCTTAGTTGGATCTTAGGATATTGTTCATAGCCTCCTCTCTCCCCCCTCCTCTTTCTATAGTAATGTCCAAACTTGTGTTTTCTTAATTGATTCATCACATAAGTACTATATGTATAAACTTCAACTGAAATTGGGATATGGTGTGTATTTTAGATCAACCACATGTGAATAGATAGATAATAGATACGCAGACAAGCAGACAGATAAGAGTCAGTTGTGGAAAGTACGGAATCTCTACCACTCGTAAGAGTTAGTCAGGGGCTCATGTTCTATCCTGAATTGAAAGAACTGGTGATTGTAGTAATTCCTTTGGGAAAGAGGACTATTTACCTATAAGGCAGTTGGGAAGTATTTAGAGGTCGATAATGCAGGGTCATGTATGGATGTGAGAGTTGGACTCTAAAGAAAGCTGAATGCCGAAGAATTGATGCTTTTGAACTGTGGTGTTGGAGAAGACTCTTGAGAGTCCCTTGGACTGCAAGGAGATCCAACAAGTCCATCCTAAAGGAGATCAGTCCTGGGTGTACATTGGAAGGACTGATGCTGAAGCTGAAACTCCAGTACTTTGGCCACCTCATGCGAAGAGTTGACTCATTAGAAAAGACCCTGATGCTGGGAGGGAATGATGGCAGGAAGAGAAGGGGACAACAGAGGATGAGATGGCTGGATGGCATCCCCGACTCAATGCACATGAGTTTGAGTGAACTCCGGGAGTTGGTGATGGACAGGGAGGCCTGGCGTGCTGTGATTCATGGGGTCGCAAAGAGTCAGACAGGACTGAGCAACTGAACTGAACTGAACTGAATGTAGGGTCGTTTACTCCAGAAAAGAACAGGCTGAACAGATATGGCAGTATAAACTATCTAATTAAGGTAATTATAGATAGGAGAGAAGGGCTCACAATTTATATTTAGACTATAATATAGAAAGAAAGAAAATGGATATGTGTTATCAGCACAACACACACATACACAATCAAGTGCTTAACTTTTGTTGCACTAGATCCTGTAAGATTTGCTAGGATTAAGTAACTGTCAGAAAGCATACTCATATGCTTTTATGTACCTAGTAAAATATTGTTAAAGGTTTAGTTCCTACATGAGGAAAAATAAAAATCTCATTAAAGGATATAAAACAAATATCTCAGCAAATGGAAAGACAAATCAGCTCTTAGATGAGATATACTAGAATAGAAAACTTTATGCTTCTAAAACAAATGTGGACTTAATATCAATCAGAATCCCAGCTGGAAATTTTTGAATATGTAAAAAAATGCCTTACAATTTATATACAGAATAGGTTTTATTGATCTCTTTCACCCCTCTCCACATACAAAAGAATAGTAAGAGATAGCATAACCATAGAAAATCCTGTAAAATACTGATATTCAATTATTATTTTATCAGCATGATGTAAATCTGTAGAAGAAAAAAAGTATCTAGAAGTGAATTATAGTATATAATATAAGATTTTATACCTGACAAAGGTAGTATTTCATCTCACACAGAAAAGATGTATCATTAATAATTAGCCCTGGCAAAATGAACTATCTATTTGCATCTTATACCTTGTGCAAAAAAAAAAAAATTTCAGATGAATTGAAGATTTCTTTGTAAACAGTTAAAAAAATAAATTTTGCAAACATCTAGGAGACTACTACGTGTACAATAGCTAACAGCAAGGATGACCTCTTAACTAGTACTGAAAACTCAGAAGCCATAAGAGATAAGATATATAAATTTGTAGCAAAATATAACACAGACAAAATCCAAAGATGTGTAATAGGTTTTGAAAGAAAAGTATGTGTGCTGAAGAATACTGATAATGTTGTCTCTATAATACACACAGGACACTGAAAAATTTGTCAAGATGAGAATAATAGCTCACTAACAGTCAATTCACAGAGATCATCTTCAAGTGATCAGGTATATGAAAATAATGCTCTGTTAACTTTTTATGTAAAAATAAAATAACTAAGAGACACCACATTACAGCTGTGAGCCCAACAATAATTTGAAAGGGTGACAACTTGATGGGCAAGTATAAAACCTAAAGTATTAAAAACATTTTGAAATGCAATGTCTCTTAAAATTAAAAATACATATACCCTCTGACACAGAAACCCCTCTTCTTGTTAGTCCAGCCGTAAAACAAACCACCAATAGGAAGGATATTTATTGCAGTGCATTCACAGTAGCCAAATACTACATAGGAAGTAATGGCTCTTCAATAGGAGAATGACTGATAATATGATAAATACATATGACTCCTCTGCAGCCACGAAAAGTAAAACAAACACATAAGAGGCTTCCCATGGGGCTCTAGCAGCAAAGATCTTGCCTGCAAATGCAAAAGATGCAAGAGATAAGGGTTCAATCCCTGAGTCAGGAAGATACCTTGGAGGAGGAAATGGCAACACACTCTAGTATTTTTGCCTGGAAAATTCCATGGCCAGAGGAGTCTGGCGGGCTACAGGCAATGGGGCCAAAAAGAGTCGGATATGACTGAGCAACTGAGCACACACACACAACCATAAGAAACATAGTTCCTTCCAGAAGAAGCTTAAAAATTCAGGGAGGATCTAAACTTTACATTTATTAAAATTAAGTAGATGTGTTTCAGCCTTGACTCGATATGGTTGTTTAAATCAATTGTAGGTTGGAGAGTTAAGGAGAGGTTTATTTAAAAGAGCCCATTACACCAGGTAGAGGGGAAATCAAACATCTGAAAATGAAGTGCACAAGTATTTAACACTTCCAGCCTTTGCCTCATTTCTGGTGCTCAGACCTATCTCAGTCCTGTATAACTCAACAGGAAAGAAGGACCACAGCTCAACTAGTAAAGTATGTTTCTAAGCATGATGCACAACTGTATCTAAAATGATAGAAATCTTGAGGATAGCATCTAAGGTTTCTGTTTGAAGTAAACTCATTTAATTTACCAAAATGCTCTGCCAATCCTTAGCTTTATCCTGATTCTCATTTATGTACACAGACATAATAACTTTTAAGAGCTTCTGAAATATTGCTTGATTATGCTGGACTTTATAGCTTGCATTTCTATAGCATGAAACAATAAGGGCCTTGAGAAAGTGGCCATCTGTTCAATAATAACAACCACCAACCATCCACCCCTTCCCTCCTGGCTTCCAGAACTGGGCTGTGCAGTTTCCTTAACTTGGAGATATTTTGACAGAGCATTAGTTCCTTCCTCAGAATCCAACATAGTGCTTGTTGTATACTAGGCACGTAATAAATATTTGTTGAAGAAAGAATGAAAACATGAATAAATATGGAGCTTATTCTACTATATTCATTGGTCAGTTCTGGCTGTTTGCCTGTTCTGCCGGGCAGCACAGTAGCTTCCTCCAGAGGAGCACCTCAGAAGAGCCCTGGGTTCCCTGCCCTCATTCCTGCCTCCTTTCTATAGCTTCACCTTCTTCTGACTGGCCCTCCCTGTTCTCTTCTACCACCTCTCTCCTGCTCCAATGATCCCAGTTCCTCATTCTGATTGCTCAACTTCCTGATTTCAGTTCTGCCTTCTTGACTTGATATACTGTAGCATGCTCAGTTGCTCAGTCATGTCCCACCCTTTGTGATCCCATGGACTCTAGCCCATGAGGCTCCTCTGTCCATGGGATTTTCCAGACAAGAATGCTGGAGTGAGTTGCTACTTGCAATGACTTTTTTCTGATTGAAGATTTTTGGTGCACCCTCTTCTGCTCTCTTCCCTTTGAGTAACCTTCAATTCACCAGAACAGTAGAACCCAGCCAGCTGTAACTTAAGAATGAGCTCACGGTTTAAACAGATGATTTCTCCTATGTTTCTTACCTTCATCAACATGCTGCTTCTAGAGGCTTTCTCCAAGTTATAATATTTGACTCTGTTACCGGCTCTTCATTTTAAATAGCAATTCTTATGCAATCAAAGCTTTGAAATTTCATATTAACCCTCTATGATCTTACCATTTTACATTAAGGAAATAATTTCTGTTACTCCCAAACTAGAAAGATCTTAGAAAGTTATCCACAGTGATGATATGAAATGTGCAACTTCAGAGAGAGAGAAAGAATGCTTTTGACTCTCTACAAGACTTTTTTGGATATTTTGTGATAGTAAGGAGAGGAGAATCAGAATTAAGCAAAAAATTTTTAAATACCTTATAGAGGAACACTGCATAACCATGTTAGCAATGTTATAGTATAAGTAGTGTTAAAGCAGATAAATGTGCTCTTGGCACACTTATGGTCTAAATCTTGGTAACTTTTTAGGTGTTTTGTTTACATATTTTTGTTTTCTATGTCATTGTCAAATCCACAGGTCTTTCAAACATGCACACACACACAAATAATCAAGTAAATACATCTGAAGAATAGCAGGTTTAATGAAACTTTTCACTTACCTGTACAAATTCCAGTTGCATTTATTTCTCTCTAGTCTCAGAAACTAAATGTCAAAGTGAAATAGACGTTCAGTTCAGTTCAGTTGCTCAGTTGTGTCCAACTCTTTGCAACCCCATGAACCGTAGCACACCAGGCCTCCCTGTCCATCACCAACTCCCGGAGTCCACCCAAACCCATGTCCATCAAGTCGGTGATGCCATTCAACCATCTCAACCTCTGTCATCCCCTTCTCCTGCCCTCAATCTTTCCCAGCATCAAAGTCTTTTCAAATGACTAAGCTCTTCCCATTAGGTGGCCAAAGCACTGGAGTTTCAGCTTCGACATCAGTCCTTCCAATGAACACCCAGGACTGATCTCCTTTAGGTTGGACTGGTTGGAATCCTTGCAGTCCAAGGGACTCTCAAGAGTCTTCTCCAACACCACAGTTCAAAAGCATCAATTCTTTGGCACTCAGTTTTCTTTATAGTCCAACTCTCACATCCATACATGACCACTGGAAAAACCATAGCCTTGACTAGACAGACCTTTGTTGGCAAAGTAATGTCTTTGTTTTTTAATATGCTGTTATAGATGGGGTTGGTTCTTTTTAGGGTTTGGTAGGATTCTTGTTTATTTCAGACAATCACAAAGAAAAAGATTCAGAACTTTTGCTGGGTCTTTGGAACACGACTTCACATTTGAAAAACCTAAATGAATTTAGAAACAATACTGATTCTCAACTCCACCTGGAATAGCAACAACCAAATCTCTGGCTTGTAGAGGAAGCAGTATATTTGAAAACACCTCCACGGTGATTCCAGCAGACAAAGTTAAGAACTGACGATTTAGAATGTGCTGTTGTGCAATTATTTTCTTTGTTTTAGTTGAATAAAGACAATGTAGGCAATATAGATTGTTTTTATGTAGTCCTAGAAAAAAAGAAACAAAAGTCTGCAAAACAAGAAAATACTTCAGTAGGGCCAAGTAAGTGAGGCAAAGGGTTATTATTTTATAACTTGATAGACTACTGTCAAAGTATAAACCTGTCTAGGTTGGAATTCACTTTGAGATTCATAGAACTTGCTGGAAAATAAACACATAGGCTTTCTCCTGGCAACATACTTTCCTCAAACTCTCAATTACATTCTGTACTTGTTGTTTCCTGAAGATAATGCTTTTCTTTTTTATTATTTGCTGTTTAATGTTAATTACTTTCGTCTATTAGAATTACAGTACATTTTAGAATCCAGTGAGTATATTAGTATCTTAGAATATCAACATTTCTTCCAACTTGTCATTCATTATTACAAAGCTAGCTAAAAAACAGGTATAAAATAAACATGGCAAAATGATGTATTTCTCATCCACTGAAATATACTTTTCTGACAAACAGGAGGAAATTAATCACGAATTTAACTCAGTCAAGCAGGAGAGTCCAAAATCTTTACATAGAATTTCAAGTCCTTGTATATAGGTCAATGACATGTGCAGAGTATGCATAGATGCTTAGCACTGTAATAGGAACCTAAAGTATTAAGTTGAGATTAGACATGACTTACGCCCTGAGAATTTCATAATCTTTCAAAAGAGACGAGATAGGTTCGTATTCAGTGAATATGAATACATACAAAGAAATATTCTGACAGAAAGAGATAAGGAATGGATTGTGCAGATCAAAGAATGAGCCACAGTTAATTGAGGGAAATTTCCCTTGAGATGCTTTCCTGAAATGGGCTCTGAACTTCAATTTAAAGTGAGGGATATGGTTTGTAGGACAGGAATGCTGAGACTGTTCCTTGTATACGTGATAAATTAAATGAAAGGGCTAAGAAGTGAATAATGTGAAGTGGCAGAAAAAAAAAAGCTCCTGGATGTCTGTAATGTCTGTGAAAAGGGACATATCGCATCTTGCTCAGCATTTTAAAATTAGCAATTTACTGACAGTTTTCCAAATTAAATGATTTATACAAACATTTATGGATGGAGAAATATGTTTCTCTGATGATAAAAATGCTATAATTTCTCCTATTTTAAAATTCAAGTAGCCTTTATACGTGAAATATTCTTATTATACCTCTTATGTTATAAATATTGTTACTTCTTGTTGAATTATTCTAAAGTTGGCTCCCTTGTGACAGACACATTTATCCTCATGAAATATCCATGATCTTTTCCATATTTTTCAGCCCCCTTGAAGATAAGTGGGCCCATTTAACTAGTTTTTGGCATGTAGGCTGTGTGTAGAATTGATGTATGTAACTTTCCTACCAAGGCATTTGAGTTGGTATATTCCCTCAAGTTCGCTCTTCCCCAACTCATCATCTGGAAGCTGATGCAGACAAAAGATTCAAGCGGTATGGATCTCTGGGTCACTATTTGGATAAGAGCTGCCAAGAAATGTCATCACATTGTAGTAAACTTTATTAGATTATGCCACCGAGATTTTGGTTTCTTTCCCTAATAAAGCCTACACTAACCTCCTTATGTACCCTCCAAGTTTTTGGCATGCATAATCTTTTATTTTAGAAATGATTAATTTCAGGAAAGTGGTGGCAACAGGGGAGATGGGAAAAGCAAAGTATCATTGCAATTATAGACTCATGTTCCAGCTATAAATCCTTTCTCCCTTGAAATAAACTTTTACATACTATGTCAGATTAAATTGCCTTTGTCTTTACACAGTTTAGCCAGAATAAGGCAACATCTTTCTTTGGGGTTTCTAAAGAGGATGTTATTTATTCATAGAGTTGTACTTGGGCAACAGAGTCAAACTACTTCAATTCTTTGTTGGTTGAATTGCTCTCAATTCTCCTATTTATTTGTATTTATCTTCTATAAATAAAGACTAAGATCATATTTGTTCACTGAACTTCAGCTAAGAGTTAGCTTTAGCCAGAGAACTCGAATATGCTTTAGAACTTGTCTTACTCACCCTTGCAATTGTTAAGACATCTGTGAGGAAAATAAGACTTTTACCAGGAATTAGGGAAGGATATGTTTTTATAGGGGCTAATTAGAGCTTAATGAAATTGAAACACATGTAATTCTTAAGTGAAATCAGTTTCATGAAGCCTCTGCCATTTCAACCCTTCACCTTGTATGTCTATTCTTAATCCTCAGTAGAAAAGTGAATCTGGTGCTGTCATAGTGCCAGAAATGAGTTGGCTGCAAGCTCTAAGAACTCTTGTTCAGTAGATAGCAATCAAAAGTCTTATTCACATTAATAGCATTTTATTGTTTTTCTTTTTTAATTTGAAAGAAAGCAAGGCCCTTCTTAACTTTCACTTCATTCTTTAATGATAATAATGGTATATGCAAAACAGAGTCAGGCAAAATTCCAGTGATATTACTTATTTAAAATGACAAATTGCAGACTGTATTAAAAGAGCTTTTGAAATTTTTTGAGAACTGCAGCACACTTGGCTGCCATTTTCCCTTTCTTTTGCCCTTGATCCCTATTCATGCTAAACGGCATATGGGATCTTAGTTGCCTGACCAGGAATCAAACCTGAGCCCCTGCCTTGGAAATGTGGCTGGAAGTGTAGAGTCTGAACCACTGGACCATCAGGAAATTCCCTCTATTTTTTAAATATATCAATCTTATCATCAAAAATCTTTCCAAAATAAAAATATAATATTTGCATATTTATAATAAAGGACATGGTTTTTAAAGACCATTCCTCTATGAACAACATAGTTGATACTTGTGTGTAGAAACATGTACCTGAAAATACTGAGTAAAACCAAACTTTACAAACCAAAAAAGATGTGAAGGGAAATGGTAAACAATAATGAAAATATTTTCATTTTAACAGAGATTTGGAGTTTCCCTAAAGTGACCATATTTATAATTTTTGCATATTCTTCAAATACTATTCCTGTGTTAGACATAGAATGAATTTTATCAGTATAAATATGGTTTGGGCCATATCCGAAGACTGGTAAAATATATATATTTACAAATTACTAGCTGGAATATAGTTGAGAACTAGAAGACAAACAAAATATAAAATGATGTTACGTGTTGATGTTTTCATAGGTCATCTTTTTTCTCAGGCATAGCAGAGAAGGCAGTGGCAATCCACTCCAGTACTCTTGCCTGGAAAATCCCATGGACGGAGGAGCCTGGTAGGCTGCAGTCCATGGGGTCGTTAAGGGTCAGTCACGACTGAGCGACTTCACTTTCACTTTTCACTTTCATGCATTGGAGAAGGAAATGGCAACCCATTCCAGTGTTCTTGCTTGGAGAATTCCAGGGACCGGCGAGCCTGGTGGGCTGCCATCTATGGGGTCACACAGACTCGGACCCTACTGAAGCGACTGCAGTTGAGGTGAATTTAAATGGAAGGGAAGACAAGGTTGTAGGACTATGGAACCAGAAAATACAGAACATTGACTTTGGATCTAGACAGACCCAAGTTCAAATCTCAAATTTACCCCTTGCTAACTGAGAATGTAGTGAATTGAATTGAATTACATTCAACTTCCTACTTTGGAAAGTGGAAGTAATTACACGTATCTTGCAGGATATTGTGGAAATAATGTGCATATATTTTGTGCATAACCTCAGACTCACACTGTACTCTAAAATGGTAGTCATCTTTTATATATTTACTCTACAATGTTTAGTAAGAACTTACTATATGCCAAAGACCATGCTCATTCACAGATAAATGAGAGAGAGAATTCTAGTTTAAAGTCTAGTAGAGGATCATTGTGACTGACCCCACTCAAGCAACATATAGTCAATCATGACTTCTATAGGCATACAATTTAATAACAAGAAGGTACAATAGAGAGAAAAGAATTAAGCAACTTCAAATACAAAGAAATCCAAAAAGCTGATGTAATTTAGTGAAGGGGAAAATATCCTAGTATATCTCAGCATTTGTGAGATTATGGCTATATTCAACAGCCAATATAATAATCTTGAGTCATTAAGAATGGTTAGTAGCATAGATGGAGAAGGCAATGGCAACCCACTCCAGTGTTCTTGCCTGGAGAATCCCAGGGATGGAGGAGCCTGGTGGGCTGTCGTCTATGGGGTCACACAGAGTCGGACATGACTGAAGCAATTTAGCAGCAGCAGCAGCAGTAGCATAGAGATATTAATAAATTATTTAATTGTTTTAAAAACTATATCATACAATTTTATAATATAAAAAGAAAGTGAAGTCGCTCAATCATGTCGACTCTTTGCGACCCCATGGACTGTAGCCTACCAGGCTCCTCCCTCTATGGGATTCTCCAAGCAAGAGTACTGGAGTGGGTTGCCATTTCCTTCTCCAGGGGATCTTCCTGACCCTGGGATTGAACTGGGGTTTCCCACATTCCAGGCAGACACTTTAACCTCTGAGCCACCAAGGAAGCCCCTCTTTATAATATAAAGTGACTAATAAAAGGTAAAAGCTTACTTTCGTGTAATACTATGTGGAATACTGCATCCATTTTTGATAACATAGTATATATTTATATATTAAGCAACAATCAAAATATAAGTTCAGCTAAAGAAAGCTGAGCACCGAAGAACTGCTGCTTTTGAACTGTGGTGTTGGAGAAGACTCTTGAGAGTCCCTTGGACTGCAAGGAGGTCCAACCAGTCCGTCCTAAGGGAGAACAGTCCTGGGTGTTCTTTGGAAGGACTGATGCTAAAGCTGAAACTCCAATACTTTGGCCACCTCATGTGAAAAGCTGACTCATTAGAAAAGACCCTGATGCTAGGAGGGACTGGGGGCAGGAGGAGAAGGGGACGACAGAGGATGAGATGGCTGAATGGCATCATCTACTCGATGCACATGAGTTTGAGTGAACTCCGGAAGTTGGTGATGGACAAGGAAGCCTGGCATGTGTGATTCATGGGGTCACAAAGAGTCGGACACGACTGAGCAACTGAACTGAACTGAACTGAAAGCACTGTAGGTGCTAAAGCAGAGAGAGAGGTAATGGAGACACTATTCTATATTTAAATGCTTTTAACAAGTTTTCTCTCTGACCATGCCATGTATCATCATAGGAGTCTTTGCATCTCCGTACAAGATGGCCCACAGCTGCCCATTGCTCTCTAACAAGTTAACAAAAATATCCTGATAAGGAAAAGCTTTTCTTTCCCTTATCAGTACTTTAAGTTCCTTTTAGTCAATAAAAATAATACCAAAGAGTCTTGACAAGGTGTAAATTCAAACTTGCCTGTCACAGAAGAACAACATCTTGAGACAGTCACAAACTCAGCTTTGTTCTTTTTCTTTTGGGAAAATACATTAGGTCTAAGTTCATACTGTCATTTTCCCTTAGAAGATAGTGATATCTTGAATCAGAAAATCACCAGAGTAGCATATTGTTAACCAAAAATGATCCTAAATTAACTGCTTCTGGTATGTTAATATTCTTGTTGTACCTGATAGGATGGGGCTCAAAAAGTATGTTTTTTAAACTGTTATAGTATTTCTGTTCCTGTTGAAGTTTGCCACATGTTGATAGAAAGAAAAAAAAAAACCCAGTAGATGAAAAATAAAAAACAAATATGTAGCTTTAACTTATTTTGTTATCTCAGTAATTCCAGGTTGTGGTATCTTAGTAATTCCAAACAGACTAATAATTAAAGGAAAGAGGTTTCTCTTCAAGTATTTTTCATTTTGTAAATCATGGCTGAGATGAGTTCAGAGGCTTAAAGGATGTATTTCTTTAAATATTTACTGAAAAAAAATTTTTTTTTGTCAGATTTCCTTCTCACCACCCAAGATCCCTGAGGACTTCCTGTATGGCAAACTTTTCTACAGAAAGAATTTCACGCCATCATTAGCTTTTGTGAATGCAAACACTTCATGGAAATTTCTGAGTGAAAAGGAACACTGCATCACAGAAAGACTGCTTAGACATGAGGGCTAATTCTTAATTCCAAGCATATCATGACATGCTATATGACAACAGTTTCACTTGAATTTATAGCAGGTGGTTTATTATATATTTCATTTCTTTTAAAGCAATAAGCAATGTCCATGTTCAAAGTAAGAAAATAAACCAGCATTTCAAAACTATCAGTGTTCCCAAATGAACTTTAAAGTTTCTCTTACTGAAAAGAATTTGCATGATCATTTGACATTGGTCTTTTAAAATAGCATGAAAATGCTAGGTCGCTTCAGTCATGTCTGACTCTTTGGCACCCTATGGAATATAGCCCTCCAGCCACCTCTGTCAATAGGATTCTCCAGGCAAGAATACTGGAAAGGGAAGCCATACCCTCCTCCAGGGAGTCTCTCCAACCCAGGGATCAAACCCGCCTCTCTTCCATCTCCTGCGTTAGCAGGCAGGTTCCTTACCACTAGCGCCACCTATTGCTCAGTCACTCAGTCCTGTCCAACTCTGCAACCCCATGGACTGCCTCACGAAGGCTTCCCTGCCCTTCACCATTTCCCAGAGCTTGCTCAAACTCATGGCTATTGAGTCAATGATGCCATCCAACCATATCGTCCTCTGTTGTTCCTTTCTCCTCCTACCTTCAATCTTTCCCAGCATCAGAATCTTTTCCAATGAGTCAGCTCTTCACATTAGGTGGCCCAAGTACTGGGGTTTCAGCTTCAACATCAGTGCTTAAAACGAGTATTCAGGGTTGATTTCCTTTAGTATTGACTGGCATGATCTCTCTGTAGTCCAGTTCAGTTCACTTCAGTTGCTCAGTACTGTCTGACTCTTTATGACCCCATGAATCGCAGCACGCCAGGTCTCTCTGTGCAATACCAACTCCCGGAGTTCATCCAAACTCATGTACATTGAGTCAGTGGTTCCATCCAGCCATCTCATCCTCTGTCGTCCCCTTCTCCTCCTGCCCCCAATCCCTCCCAGCATCAGAGTCTTTTCCAATGAGTCAACTCTTTGCATGAGGTGGCCAAAGTATTGGAGTTTGTGCATTGAGTCAGTGATTCCATCCAGCCATCTGATCCTGGGTCGTCCCCTTCTCCTACTGCCCCCAATCCCTCCCAGCATCAGGGTCTTTTCCAATGAGTCAGCTCTTTGCATGAGGTGGCCAAAGTATTGGAGTTTCAGCTTTAGCATCAGTCCTTCCAATAAACACCCAGAACTGGTCTCCTTTAGGATGGACTGGTTGGATCTCCTTGCAGTCCAAGGGACTCTCAAGAGTCTTCTCCAACACCACAGTTCAAAAGCAGCAATTCTTCGGCACTCAGCTTTCTTCACAGTCCAACTCTCACATCCATACATGACCACTGGGAAAACCATAGCCTTGTCTAGACAGACTTTTGTTGGCAAAGAAATGTCTCTGCTTTTTAATATGCTGTCTAGGTGGGTCATAACTTTCCTTCCAAGGAGTAGGCGTCTTTTAATTTCATGGCTGCAATCACCATCTGCAGTAATTTTGGAGCCCAAAAAAATAAAGTCTGACACTGTTTCCCCATCTATTTCCCGTGAAGTGATGGGACCGGATGCCATGATCTTCGTTTTCTGAATATTGAGCCACCTTTTTCACTCTCCTCTTTCACTTTCATCAAGAGGTTTTTTTAGTTTTTCTTCACTTTCTGCCATAAGGGTGGTGTCATCTGCATATCTGAGGTTACTGATATTTCTCCTGGCAATTTTGGTTCCAGCTTGTGCTTCTTCCAGACCAGTGTTTCGCATAATGTACTCTGCATATAAGTTAAATAAGCAGGGTGACAATATACAGCCTTGATGTACTCCTTTTCCTATTTGGAACCAGTCTGTTGTTCCATGTCCAGTTCTAACTGTTGTTTCCTGACCTGCATACAGGTTTCTCAGGAGGCAGGTCAGGTGGTCTGGGATCCCCATCTCTTTCAGAATTTTCCGCCGTTTATTGTGATCCACACAGTCAAAGGCTTTGACATAGTCAATAAAGCAGACATAGATATTTTTCTAGAATTCTCTTGCTTTTTTGATGACCCATCGGATGTTCACAATTTGATCTCTGGTTCCTCTGCCTTTTCTAAAACCAGCTTGAACATCCGAAAGTTCACGGTTCACGTATTGCTGAAGCCTGGCTTGGAGAATTTTGAGCATCCAAGGGAATCTCAAAAGTCTTCTCCAATACCACAGTTCAAAAACATCAATTCTTTGGCACTCAGCCTTCTTTATGGTCCAATTCTCACATCCCTACATGACTACTGGGAAAAACATAGCTTTGACTAGAAGGATCTTTGTTGGCAAAGTAATGTCACTGTCTAAGTTTGTCATAGCTTTTCTTCCAAGGAGCAAGCATCTTTTGATTTCTTGGCTTCAGTCCATCTGTGGTTATTTTGGAGCCCAAGAAAATAGTCTGTCATTGTCTCCATTATTTCCCTATCTATTTGCCATGAAGTGATGGGACTGGATGCCATGATCTTTGTTTTTTGAATGTTGAGTTTTAAGCCACCTCTTTCACTCTCCTCTTTCACCTTCATCAAGAGATTCTTTAGTTCTTCATTTTCTGCCATAAGGTGGTTGAATATTATGCTAAAAGTGAAAGTGAAATATGAAAGTGAAAGTATGTGAAAGTGAAAGTCACCCAGTCATGTCTGACTCTGTGACCCCACGAACTATACAGTTCATGGAATTCTTCAGTCTAGAATACTGGAGTGGGTAGCCTTTCCCTTCTCCAGGGTATCTTCCCAACCCAAGGACTGAACACAGGTCCCCCACATTGCAGGCAGATTCTTTAGCAGTGGAGCCACAGTGCATATCTGAGGTTACTGATGTTTCTCCCAGCAATCTTGATCCCAGCTTGTGCTTCATACAGCATGGCATTTCACATGACATACTTTGCATATAAGTTGAATAAGAAGGGTGACAATATACAGCCTTAATGTGCTCATTTTTCCATTTGGAACCAGTCCATTGTTTCATGTCCAGTTCTGTTTCTTTTTGACCTGCATACAGCTTTCTCAGATGGCAGGTGAGATGCTCTCGTATTCCCATCTCTTTAAGGATTTTCCATAGTTTGTTGTGATCCACATAGTCAAAGGCTTTAGGGTAGTCAATGAAGCAGAAGTAGATTTTTTTTTCTGGAATTCTCTTGCTTTCTCTGTGATCCAAAGGATGTTAACAATTTGATCACTGGTTCCTCTGCCTTTTCTAAATCCAGCTTGAATATCTGAAGTTCTGGGTTCACATACTGTTGAAGCTAACTTGCAATTGTGCGGTAGTTTGAGCATTCTTTGGCATCACCTTTCTTTGGGGTTGGAATGAAAACTGACTTTTTCCAGCCCTGTGGCCACTGCTAAGTTTTCCAAATTTGCTGGCATATTGAGTGTAGCACTTTCACAGCATCATCTTTTAAGATTTGAAATATCTCAGCTAGAAAACCATCACCTCCTCTAGCTTTAATAATGTTCCTAAGGCCCACTTGACTTCACATTCCAGGATGTCTGGCTCTAGGTAAGTGATCACACCATTGTGGTTATCTGGGCCATGAAGATCTTTTTTGTATAGTTCTGTAGTGTATTCTTGCCACCTTCTTTTAATATCTTCTGCTTCTGTTAGGTCCATACCATTTCTGTCCTTTATTTTACCCATCTTTGCATGAAATCTCCCCTTGGATATCACTAATTTTCTTGAAGAGATGTCTAGTCTTTCCCATTCTATTGTTTTCCTCTGTTTCTTTGCATTGATCACTTAGGAACCTGGAAAGCTCTAAAAGAAGGTTGTCTGTATATACTGGAGTGGGTAGCCATTTCCTTCTCCAGGGGATCTTCCTGACCCAGGGATCAAACCTGGGTCTCCCACATTGTGGACAGATTTTTTTACTGTCTGAGCCATCAAGAAGGCTAGTATTTAAATAGTCCCACCGTACCTATGGCATAACTTATGGCTGCTCAAGCAGTGTTATTATTATTATCTTTCAACACTGTGTCAAATTCCTATTCAAATAAATGAATGTTTCTAATTAAGTTACTGTAACTTGATGGCTACTGCTGAGCAGCTAAAAAACAATTCACAAATATTGAATTGAGAAAATTTTGAGTAGAGGAGTACTGAAAGAACTACTAGGCAACTTACCTTTTTAATCCAAGGCTCCATTATCAAGTGTATGGGAAAATTCAATAGGAAGCTAAAGTACACACTTGTTTAGTTGCTAAGTTGTGTCTGACTCTGTGACTCTGTAAACTGCAGCCCACCAGGCTCCTCTGTCCATGGAATTTCCCAGGCAAAAACACCGGAGTGGGTTGCCATTTCCTTCTCCAGGGGATTTTCCCAACCCAGGGATTGAATCCACATTCCCTGTTTACCACTGGGCCACCTGTGAACCCCTATAAAGTACACACATACACACCTATTTGGAATATCCATAAGATATATGTTCTCTCTTTTGTTTTCTCTTACCCACAATTAAATTTATATTAAAAGAGTTATCATACTTTGGCTTTTATCCTTTTCTGCTTTTCTAACTTAGGGAAAATCAGAAGTTGCTATATTGATTGCTATGTTAGTAATGCTTATGGTGGACATCTATCTGCTCTGGGGAGCCATGTCTCTAGTGATTAAAGCCACTCACTGGCTGACATTTTCTACTCATATCTCCAGATTTTCTTATTTTCATTCTTGTATTAAAAATTGCTTACAGATTTTCAAATCAGTGAATTAGGTGACAGTGATGCATTTGTTGATTTATAAAAGTTTTTCTTTTTCTCAGCAGTTTAGCATAGTTTCTAGTGTAAATAGATGCTCAAAATGCTATAGAATATAAATAAAAGGATAAAGGAGTATTTAGCTACCTTGTAAAGTATACAGTTCGATGTAGCATTGAAACAGCTATCTAACTGCTCCTTCATGGATGTTGTATAGAGCACAGCATCTGCTCATCTTAGGACTGGTTGCTGGACTAGAAGCAGGTACTACTAGACACTAAGTAAGCAGTGCCTGCCATCACTACCTTCCGTATTCCTCTTAGACTTTATGCGAATTTGCCTATAGCATTCTCAATGTCCTTATGATTCAGACCCCTTCCTGGGAAGACTGAGAATACACCAGAATTGCTAAAGCCAGGGTGTCTCCAACTAAGAAGTGAGTGCTTTTAATTTTAAAGTAAAATTTTAAGTGTTTTAGGTATGCTAGATCACATAACAACAACAACAAAACAATCTTTGTATTCTTTTTCATGAAACTTCAGTGACGTTAATACCAAAGTTTGGCAAAGACAGCCAAAAAGATGAGAACAGAAAATAAGTAAAGAACAAAAGAAAATGTCAAAACTCACAAACACAAATACCAAGCCAAAATTTACAGTTGAAAATCAGCAAACAGAATCTAGAAGCAAAGTGAAAAATAGCACTATGATGGTAAAGTGTGTTGAGCTACTGATTCAATATTAAAATCTGTTAACATAAATCAAACTATTAATAAAATCAGGAAAGCTGAATCTCTGCAGATGATGAAAAATTTTTTGATAAAATTTAGCATCCATTCTTTATTTAAAACATTAGAAACCTTCCAAATATGATCAGTAGCAAGTTGCATGAATTTTATTACTATTACCATGTTACTTTGTTTCCTAGTTGCTAATGAGTGAAAGGAAGCAAAAAGGGGAAAAAGTAGCTATGGAAACAGGAAAAGTAGAGATAAAACCAGTACTTTTTTAGATGATCGTTTGTTTGGAAGAAAAAAGAACAGTTATTAATAGTAAAATAAGTAAAATGAGAAGAAGACTGATACACAGGATCATATAGCTGCCATTATACAGCAACTGCCACTTAAATTCTTTGTTGAAAAAAGCATTCATGTATATGAGCAACAAAAAAGATAAAATATCTGAAATCATAGACTTTATGAAGACAATGTTAAAATAAAAGTTAAGGACATGCAATAGTTTAACACATAGCAATTCATACAATATTCTAGAGTAGGAAGCTTAAATATCATAAAAATATCAATATCCCCTGAGTTAACTTACATATGTCATGCTAATCTTCTAGTCAAGACCTTCTGTTTAAAAATGTCTGGAAGGGGCATTTCCCGTAATGTAAATGAAAACAACATTTTTTTAAGGTACATAAGTTGATTCTACAGTTTTCTCAATACATAAGTGCTGCTGTGTGTTCAGTTGCTCAATCATGTCTGACTCTTTGCAACCCCATGGACTATACCCTGCCAGGCTCCGGGATTTTCCAGGTAAGAATACTGGAGTGGATAGCCATTTCCTTCTCCAGGGGATCTTCCTAACCCAGAGATTGAACCCACATCTCCTATATCTCCTGCACTGGCAAGAGGATACTTTTATTAATACCTCTGAGCCACCTAGGAAGGCCCGATACGTAATTTTGAAAAGAAGAAAAGTAAATTGTGCTATAAAGTTGTTAGAATTAAAGCAGAATGGTATTTGACATGTAAATAAACAGACCAGTAGAAAAAATAGGAACTACAGAAATAGATTTCAATATATATGAGATATTAGTGGATGATAAATGTGGCTCTTAATATACATGCGTTGTTGGGACAACTAAGTAACCATCTTAAAAAAATACATAAAATAAATTCCAAGTGTATCACAATGTAAACATTCAAAAGTTGACATATAAAAGTAATAGAGTAAATATTAAAGTGTAAAAGTAATAGAATAAATATTAAAAGATTTTAGATTAAGCCCTGTTTTAATATAAAACAAAATCTAGAAATAATTTTTCAAGTAATAAATTTAATTAAACTAACTTAATTTTCTGAAAAAGGAAAATGACAAATAAAATTGGAGACAATTAAAAACCAGGAAAACTATTTATAACTTTGTCATAGAAAAAGTAAATTATTTAATATATAGCAAGCCCTTACAAATAAGTAAAACTATGTAAACAACTCAATAAAGGAGAAAAAGGTGACTATAGGCCACAGAAAAGAAGGCATAGCTTCTCCATGCAGGAAAATATCCTCAAGCCCACTCATAAGAGAAATGCAAATTAAAAGCCACATAAAGATAACATTTTTCACCTCAGAGAAAGGTAAAGACAAAAAGGTTTAATAACCCTTTGTTTTATTAAGAACTTGGGGAAAGAAATTCTGTTACATTACTGTGGGAGTGTAATTTTTATATCTCTAAGGAAATATACTTTAGCACAATCTATAAAAATGTAATATTGTATATCCTCTTCGCCCCCAGAATTGCATATTTAGAAATTCACTCTATTGATAAACTCATGGAAATGACAAATATAGAGATAAAAATTTGTGGCATAATTTGTAATAGGAAAGGATTGGCAGTAATTTAAATGTCTATTAATAGGGAATTGGTTAAATAAATAACAGTAATCCATACATGGACGTCTACATGGCCATTTAGAAAAAGCTGAGACAGAACTGTATGTGCTCATGAGGACTATCTCCAAGATATATGATTTAATATATTTTTTAAAAAGTGAAGTTCAAATCAAAGCATGTGTCAAGGGGCCCAAGTTTAAGACTGGCCACTTATTTATATCTCAGAAATTGGAAAGAACTTTGGTAAACAATATATGATGTAATGAGGGGAAACTTTAAAGAAATCTAACGTGATATTGGCATACTGATCGTATTTCAAACTGACTGAAGGAGAACGTTGAGTCAGAAACTCTGTTTAGCACTGCCTATGCTTGGTCTTCAGTCCACCACTACCCACCCCTTAAAAAGAGTACCTGTATTGCTTAGTATAAGTCATAACTCCAGTCCATGTGGCCAAGCGAGGATACTGTTTACACTGTTGAGACCTTTCTAGTTTTTGAGCTAATATAAAAGAGAAGAGTGAAGAAAGCATAAAAGAAATATGCAGGTTCATCTACAATTTCAGTCCACAACTGCTAATGCATGCAAAGTTGCTTCAGTTGTATCCAGCTCTTCGTGACCCTCTGGACTGTAGCCCACCAGACTCCCCTGTCCATGGGATTCTCCAGACAAGAATACTGGAGTCGGTTGCCATGCCCTCCTCCAGGAGATCTGCCTCACCCAGGGGCAGAAGCAATGTCTTTTACATCGTCTGCATCGGCAGGCGGGCTCTTTACCACTAGCACCACCGGTCAGGACTTAACTGTAGACAACAGCCCCAGGATGTACACTTGAATGTGAACCAGCTGTGTTTGGAGAAGCAGGACATGTAAGCAAATTATCAGTGGTTGGTGGGGAAGGCAAAAAAGTGGTCAGTGATTCTTACTGAGTAAACAGGAGGAAGTGTTTTAATAAGTATGGGTCAGTCTTGTGCCTGAGAAACAGACAGAATATGCAGTTTAGCATTATTATTTAGTCCACACAGGAAGAAACCTAACACTTCTTGACTTATAAGCAACAAAGTGAATTCAGAATCTGTCTAGTGAAATATAAAAAGAAAGCATAATCTCTAAATAAATTTAAGTAAAATAGTAACTACTGTTCAGCAAGGAACATAGTGTTTATTAATTTTCTGTCTGTCTGACACAAATACCGTAGCTGCTGTGGACTCTGACATAGCTCAGAGAGTTTGATATTTAATGCCCTATGCTTTTTTAAAGTTGAAATCAGTGTTTCTCTCTATATTTCCCCCCACTGTAACATCTGGTCCTTAAATCCTTATGCTGAGCTTACACTCCATAGTTGTGTTTAGACAGTGAACTGGCCTTTCCAGACCTTTTAAGTAGAAGGGCTTGACTGAAGAAGACTGGCAGCAGTTCAGTTTAACCACCTTTTATTTTCTGAGTTAGTGCAGATAAGGGAGCTATCAGCTTGGGCACCAGGCTCCAGCAGCAGATCCGATTGGAACAGAGATTACAGTAAATTAAGAACTTATCACTTGCAACAGGCTCTCCTTGCAGGACTTGTGGGCAAAGTCACAAACTGGTTGAAGGGGTTTCTTTCCCTAATAATACTGAATATTTATATTTTTGAGGCTAAAAGGACAACTTAAAGATAAAATACGTGTTGGTTTGCAAATTTAGGAGCTTCCCCAGGTGAAATCTGAAGCTGGCCCCCATGTATGGAGGGCAAGGAGAAACCATAGATAGAAGCAGCCCACTCTGGATAAACAGAATTTATATTCAAGGCTAGTCTGGTCTTGGGCAACCACAAGATAAGTAGATCTCTGTACCCACCAGTTGAATCACATATTCAGTCCAGATAGTCTCAACTACACCTTGCTTTCTCAAGGCTGTGTCCTTGAAAATGGCTCCAGCTATGGGAAGGGTGAACAGAAGGTACACTCCAAGTTCAGGGGTAGGGGTTGAGGAGCCTCAAATTCTCCAGAGCCAACTTGCAGGTCAACTGTCAGTCACATTCTCTCCATGACCTCCTCCAACCCTCCCGCTTCCTTCTGGCTACTATCTCACACATCCCTCCCCAACCCCACGCCCACCTTCTACAATGTGCCCTGACTCATCAGCCGGGGCTCCCGTTAGCTTGGAAGTGGTTCATTAGGCAGTTATCTGGCTTCTCTGGAGGTACGTAACACAACAGTAATAGACGCACATGCAAGACAAAACACAGGTCAAAATAATGATTCACAAAATGAGTAATGATTTTTTCCACCAAAACCCCCATGATCCTACCCATGAACCACTGGTTTATTTAAGTCCCCTGTGCTGGGAGTTGGATCACTCAGGATGTTGTTCACTTGTGTCTTCATGTGAGTTAATAGAAATGATACATTAGCAGACTCATCAGATTTGAACGCATAATACTCAGTTTAGATAATGGCACTGGTGCCTTTTGTGAGACAGCAATAATGTCCAAGGCCATCGAATCTTGGAGGACAGCTTTTCTCATTAGAGACATCTGGTGTTCAGTACAAACAGAATTTGCCAGCTATTATTTAAGGTTTGCTGGGTGAATTTAGAAAGGGCTTCTACGTGCCGTATAATGTTCCAGGCCACAGTGGAAGGGACGCAGATGGTGGCCAAATGATTGAGCCACTAGAACATGCTCATCTAGCCTTTAGGGGAAGTAAGTTGGCTTTTTTTTTTTTTTTTTTCACCATGAGATCGATTCTCCCAGGTAGCTAGGGAAAACCCATGTTGGGTGCAGTGACCCAACCATACAGGTGGAAGCCATGCCAAAGATTCATGCCATACAACCACTGGGTCCTGTTCAGGGCTATCCATTAAATTTCTGGGCAGTCTAAATAGTCCGTGCCAAATCAGTCACCATCCTTTGATATGACAGAACGACTGCACAGTTTTGGTGATATCCACCCCACTATCCCTGATGCAATTGGATTGTCCATTTAGCGTGATTTTTCTGTTCCCAGGATACAGCTACCTGGGTTCAAATATCCCTAACTCCAGGTGAGCTACATGAACTCATCTCAGATCCAGATCCGACTATAGACACCCGTGGCTCTGATTGGTGATGTTTTTAGTACCTTTCCCATCAGCAGTTTGATGGGCTATCTGTGTAGTTTGTCAGAAAGAACCCCTACGCCCAGTGTTATTGGTAGTGTATGCCACAGGCCAGGCTTCTGGACCAGTATCAGTAGTGTCAGGTGAATTAAGCCCTAGCTTTTTCTTGCTACTGGTTTCGGGCCTTCCTATCCCCTCCCTGGAGTGGTGATGCCAACCATGGTAGTCCTGATGAGCTAGAGAAAGGCAGCTGCCCACATATCCATCAGCTGGATTGATACCTTTGTGGGGCATACAAGTAGGCCCATGGTAGAAATGTATTTCCATCAGGTGCGCATCTAATGACCAGATACCACAGGAACAGCAGGAGTCTAAGTTCAAAAAAACCCATTATTTAGTAGGAACTTGTATGGGATAGTCTTCTTTTCCAAAAACAATTACACTTGTGGCCTGATCCTTCAATTGGAATCTGACCTGGTTGTGTATACCACACACGTTGACCAGGGAAGGCAGCATTGTCAAGAGTGAGGAGATGGACTGGGGGTGGGATATACCAGATCAGGATCCCTACCTTCTCCCTCTTTCGACATTGCATTCCAAGTACAATGCATTTCAATAGATCTGCCTTGTAGCACAAACAGTGGGATCCCAGTGGCATTTGAGTAGTTTTGTCTCACCCAGGAATTCAAAGTAACGCACACATCTCAGTGGGATATCCCATTGCAAATCTCAGTAGATAATACCTCTCCCAGGTGCATTGAGGCTTAGTGTTCTCAGCAGCCATAGGACATCGATTCACATTTAGAGTTGGGGCAATGGCTGTCTCCTGAGACTACCATGTCTTTAAGATGTTGGGTTCTAGGCATGGTTTGCCAGTTTGGCACATGGGGCAATAGCCCTAATGACTGATTATTCAATGTGTTAAAACCTGAGACGGTACTTCAGTTCTCCCAGCCAAAGTGGTTTTACCTGTTAGTGATTTAATCTGCTGCTTTAATATTTCATTGTTTCTTTCTACCAATCCTGTCATAGGGGAGATGGAATCTCCATTCAATATCAAGTCCTTTTGCCCAGTCTTCACTTTTGAAATATGACCCTCAATCACAGCCTATTTGATGAAGGTATCTGCTCATGGTACTCATCTTCTCTAATCCATGAAGAATGGAAGCCTGGTTTGCATAGCAGCAGGGGAAAGCTTGCCTTAAGCCAGATGCAGTAACAATGCAAGCAAAGGCATATTTAGAACTTATACAGAGGGAGGGGGTCAGTATAATCAATTTCCAAACCCCTTACTTGCTGGGAGATGGCCCTATACTCTTTTGGCATTTGTCTTGGGCATTGTTAAGAGCAAACAGGAAATGCTGTTATTGTGTTAACCAAGCCAGTCTGTTTCAGGGGCAGTCCATATTCCCTGGCAATAGGGTTGGTAGGGCTTGTACCCAAGCTAGAGAATCAGCTTCCCAATGGCCAGAGGGCGTCAGCATCTTATGAACTGAGACACGGAAGACAGTGAGGACTGCCTCAAGTTTCTGCAGGGGAACCCAAAAGTCTTCCGACATATCCTGACCCCACAATGGCTTATTCATGATCAGTCTCTACTTGGTTTTCATTGTCTAAGCCAGCCATAGGGTTAATTCTTTTGGAACAGCCCAATTGTTAATATAAAGAGTTACACATGTACACCCATGGCTGATCATGTCAATGTATGGCAAAAACCACTACAATATTATACAGTAATTAGCCTCCAATTAAAATAAGTAAATTATTTTAAAAAAAAAATGAAGAGTTAACAGCCAGGATCAAAGAGTGATTTTAGCCAAACCTCGATGAACCCACTACTGCTATGATTATTCCTGTTTCCAACCAGATGGTGTCAGTGCTGGGCTAAATGGTGACTGCAGTCCATATGAAACAGTTGCCCCAAACAGACGCACCTGTATAGCAGGCATCAGTGGGCATTTCCCCCACTCCCTCTTTACAGGCTGCAAGGGCCTCTGCAGGAACAAAGGCAGGAGGATCTGCATGTTCCATGGGGCCTAGAGGAACCTGCATTTCTAGAGACAGTGGTTGGTGGGCAGGATGCTGCGGCAGGTAGGCCAGTCTGTCAACATGGGAGCATGAGCCATGGCAGAGGTGAGTGGGTGGAAGGCATTCTCAACCCAGCCCTTCATAGAAAGGGTTCTTATCATGATACACATGATACACTGTTCCTTCATGAGGGGCTCTCCCTGGAGGAGTACACTGCTAGGAGCTGTTGCTCTACGCAGAATCTGCGCCCTTTCCAGAGCTGGGACCAAAATCCTAGGGGTGCTCTTTCCTTCTGTTTCTCTGCCACAGTGTTCAGCCCACCCCTTCCAGGGTCTCAGCTACATCTTCTCAGATGCTTACTTTGCACTGGAGGTACCCAGAGCTTTCGTCTGCTTCACTAGTACTTTTGCCATCTGAAATGTGGCTTGCTGCTCTGATCTTCAATCTCACACATACCCATTTCTAGCCAAGTGGTCTAAGTGATGGAGGCACTGTGGCAGGTAAAGAAGTCAAGTTTTCCCAAACTCCCAAATCCCCACAGAAGCTGGCACCTCTCTCAGGTTCTTGGGGATTGGATAGGCTTATATCTAATCAATCACACCATGTAAGTCATGAGCATCTTACCCAACAAAATGATGCCACCAAACTTCATGGTGGTACATGAACCTTGCATTTTTCATGGTTTATCATCCATCTTTTCCCTCATAGGTATTCAAGCAGAGTCTGCAGAGTGTCCTGCAGTTTTGGCAAGTCTTTACATGTTAACATGATTCAGTGCAATGAGACCGTTTTACCAATTAGGGAAAGAGAACAGGGACAGTTTTCAGGCTACCATCCCATGACAGAGGGGGCAGGTAGCTTTGAGGAAACACTGGAAAGGCCCATTGTTGTCCTTTCCATGTGAGGGCAAATTGATTTTGTGACTCAGTGATATAAGATTTACTGAGAAAAGCATTTGCTAAATTCAGCACAGCATGGTACACTCCTATGACTCGGACCAAGCCATCTATGGTGGTGGCATTGTTGGCACAGCCACATGGATGGGTGCACTGTCTTGTTCAGTTCTCCATAGCCCATGATCATCAGCCATGAGTTATCCGGCTTTTTCCCAGTCATACTGGGCTCTTGAAAGCACTATGGGCAGCATTTACAATGCACACTCAGTGCAGTTCTTGCAGAATTTCTCCTATTTCCTTATGACCCCAGGCAATTTATTTTCTTTGACAGTCACTCTTCATGGGAGTGGTAGGTAGATATACTGGTTTACAATTGGTGTTTCTGCTCAGCTCTGGTTTGATTACTCTAACGCAGAGGCAGAATTCATGATAGAGGTTTTCAGAGATTGACCTTGTAGGATTTCAATGCCTGGAATGTTCTCTGGTATCTCGAAAAGGGAAAAAAAAAAAAAAAAAAAAAAAAAAACACCTAGTATTCTCGTGGGAGAAAATTTGTACTGACAAAGGGACCTTCCTGACTACAACCACTTACTGCATGTAAGCACTGGTGGTACTGAGAGAGCCAGAAAACTTTGAGGTGGTGACCGTGTATTAGCCTATGTTCAGCTCCAGTGTCAACAGAACTGTCACCTTTTGCTTATTTCTGAGAGGCCAGTGAATAGCGAAGGGCTTCTTGGGTAACACAGTGGTAACGAATCTGCCTGCCAATGGAGGAGACACAGGAGACATGGGTTCCATCCCTGGGTAGGGAAGATCCCCTGGAGAAGTAGATGGCAACCCACTCCAATATTCTTGCCTGGGAAATCCCATGGACAAAGGAGCCTGGTGGCTATAGCCTATGCGATTGCAGAAGAGTCGGACATGACTTAGTGACTAAACAACATAAAAACTGAATAGTGAGCTCAACATGAGGCATCCAATCACCTCTCATACCCTTCACCTGGAGGCAGTCTTGGCCTGCATCCTATACCTGGGCTGTGGAGACACCCACCCTAGGTAGGACTGTAGAGGGAGGTTGACCAGGTCTGTACTATTCAGATTTTAAGGCTTTCCTCATCTGACCAACACAACATTGGGTTGTTAGTGTATCTTTTTGGATATGGTACCAGCAGCAATAAAGTCAAACCACATTTGTTTCTGGGTTAGTTTTACCAGATCCGGTACGGACTGTTGGGATAGCATTTTGGTTTTTTCACTCCATCTCTCTCTTGGGCCTTTTCCACAGCTCAAACCTGTTCCCAGGATTTGTCAGTTTGTGGTTTCTCCTGGATCAGCAGTGAATTGTCTGACATTATAAATGTCTTGTCCCACAGAACCTCAGCATGGATGTCGATGTTCCACGCCAGGTGCTGAGGGTGGGATGGAGGATCTGGCTTTCACTCCCATGGTGAATGTGATGGGAGCAGAGCCTTCAAAAGCAGAAGCTTAGAAGGCCTGTCTTATTCCCAGCTCCCTAAGAATTTGTCATTCTTCCTTTATGGATATCCAGAGTCCCACAAGCCCAGGGAGATCCCCCTTATTGGGCCAAGCCTCCCTGTAGCTAGAATAACCCAGTCTGCGAAATAATAGGCACCTTAAACTCTCTGATCACCACATAGGCACTGACAGAAGGCAGGATGTGTAGTGATGTTGCTCATTTTCCCTGCCCAGTCAGGGAAATTCCACTCCACCCTATACCTCAGAGTTGCACTAACCAGGCCTGGATACTTTCCCTGGCCCTTTCCTGGAATTCGGCAGCTAGTTCAACAAGCTCAGTAAGAGTAAATCCTTTCATCATGAACATTTCCTGAATGCGGGGCTGCCCCACCCGCTGGGGGTTGTGGCTTCTGTGTTTTTGCCTTTCCTGTACATTAGGAGTCAGATGGCAGCAGGTGTTTCGTCCATTTCTGTCAATCACCATAATGCCCGCCTTCTCTTGCTCTCCTACATTCCCAAGGATTCCTCCTACTAGTGCTCCAGTCAGACTTTGTCACAAACACTGGGACTTTCCTCCATGGCCATTTGCACCCTCCTAGCTTTGTAGAATGGCCCCCGAAGTGCTCCGACTTCTTATCCTGCTCTCCCACCTTGTCTGCCAGCCCTGAGCTGGCAGAGCAGTGGACACTGCCTTCCTTTTCTAATCTCAGCCCTTCTTCCAACTTTCTAACTTGAGCTTCAGCTTCTAGCTGGGCATCCAACAAGGCTAGCCTACCATGGTAACTGTTCATTTCTCTTCTTTGCCTCAGTGTGCTCTGTACAGTTCCTTACACAAGCATATTAAACCATTCATGTTTTTAGGGCATCACTCATAGTCACACGGTGATCTATAAGCATCTAACATACGGGTATCCCCTCCCTACATAGAAGTTGATGGCTAACTCGGACTTCCCCTTGGATGCCTCTTCTTTCAAGACCCATTTATTCAGTCTCCTGGGCTGGTTTGCCAATTGCTGGAGCTTTGCTGGTTGAAATCTGGAACTAGCCCCAGATGGTCTCAACACCACCTTGTTCTCTCAAGGCTGCATCCTTGAAAACGACTCCAGTTGTGTGAACATCATTCTAAACTCATGAGAGAAGTAAGGAGTCTTTGATTGCTCAAGTTCAGCTCTTAGGTCAACTTGAGATCATGTCCTCTTGATGACCTCCTCCAACCACATGGAGAGTCTTGATAGATCCTGCCACATGCCAAGTAAGCCGTGTAAGTGATCATCTAGATTTATGGTGACGTCAAGAGCCTGGAAATGCCTGGTCCACCTATAAGCTAGCTAATGCCTAAAATCAGTGAATATTCTCTTCCTTCTGTTGGAACAATCTTTAAATTATTAGTAGACATTTTCTCATTAAAATGAATGTGTTTCAGATTTTCCAAGGAATAGGTTTTTAAAAGTTTGAGGCTCTTTCTTAAGTATGTTTGTCATCCCTCTTTACCTACTAGAGTCTTATCACACTTCATTTTAAAATGTATGTTCAATTATCTATTTCTTTTATTAGAGCTACTAGCTGAAGCTTTTTTTAATCTTCAAAAGGAGTTTATCTTAGTGCCTACTGTCACTTAACAAAATCTCAGTATTTGTTATATCAAACTGAATTTCATTAGACAGAATTGAAGAAAGGTTATCCCTTGAAGAGAATAAATTCCTTTGTTTCTTTAATGAAAGAAAATGGCATAGAATCAACAGCTAACATTACTAAAGACAGACTTCACTTACTGCAAATCATTAAAAGCTTGAGTAACCTTGAACCTTATTTAGTGACTCATCTATTTTAGTTGACAGCTTATTTGGTGGACTTTTCCAAAGGCACAAAGATATTAATTGGCAGAAGCAGAACAAGGGCTTATATCTCTAGGCCAATAGGGAGACATTTGTTGCACCACAATTTGTCTTTCTTCTATCTCAGTGTATTGCTGTTTGGGCGAATATGGAGGAATGGACGTGGGGGGCATATAGCAGTACGCTCTGGAATGCATATCTGCCCAGTCTGGTAAAGGCCAGCTTCCTCATCATTTATCTTTAGGTAAGTCTTACTAAAAAGTACCTCTGAATTGTAGATGCTCTCTATTTGCTTGAACAGTTGATTCTGCTGACTAGAAAGAAAGATGCTGTATTCTCTTATCTAGAGAAGTTGATATAATGAGAAACTTGCTTGGGGAATATCTTTAAAGGTAGTGGAATTCTTACTTGTTGACTTTCTTCTCCACCTTTCTGCCTCTTTTTTTGTTGCTGACATCTGCCTGGCATGTTGGGTAGACATCCATAGATGACCTTACTACCTGGTTAATTTGCTTAATAAACTACTTTTAACTTGGTTAAAATGTATCTATCAGTGTCATATCTCCTTTCTGACAAACAACAATGATATGGTTATAAAGAAGTAAATTCTGCCAAAAGAATACACTAGTCATGGAAAATACCCTTTTTCAACAACACAAGAGACAATTTTACACATGGATATCACCAAATTGTCAATACCAAAATCAAAATAATCATAATAATTCTTTGTATCCAAAGAGGGAGAAGCTATATACAGTCAGAAAAAAACAAGACCTGGAGCTGACTGTGGCTCAGATCATCAGTTTCTCACAGCAAAATTCAGGCTTAAACTAAAAAACGCAGGAAAAACCACTAGGCCAGCCAGGTATGACCTCAATCAAATCCCCTATGAATACACAATAGAGGTGACAAATAGATTGAAGGGATTCGATCTAGTAAACAGTGTACCTGAAGAACTATGGATGGAGGTCCATAATATTGTACAGGGGGCAGCAAACAAAACCATCCCAAAGAAAAGTAAGAAGGCAAAGAGGCTTTACAAATAGCAGATGAGAGAAGAGAAATGAAAAGCAAGGGAGAAAGGGAAAGTTACGCCCAACTAAATGCAGAGTTCCAAAGAATAGCAAGGAGAGACAGATTTCTTCAATGAATAATACATTAAAAATAAAGGAAAATAACAGAAGGAGAAAGCCTAGAGATTGCCGGAAGCCAGCGTGAGGAACTCCGCCCATGGCAAAGGTCATGAGGAAGGAGGCTTGGCATACGCAAAGGCGTGATCAAACCTCAGGAAACCCCCTGTTCCCGAGCATTTAACCCCAAAACCAGAGTCTGTTTTATGCTCTCACCTACACCTCTGACTTTACGAGGGGCTCTCCCCCATAACCATTTTTCTTGGAGAAGGAGTAAACGTGCAGCTCCAAGGCAATAAAAATTCTTGGGCGTGACAAGAGTGTTTCAGCTTACGGACTCCTCTGAAGGTTATCTAGCCTGCCTGTATAGGTTCGTCCGGCCACATGTGATTGTTTACAGCCTCCCAATCTGAGAGGCATGAGATGTTTTAGACTTACTAAAGGCAAATTATTTTGGGGAGTTAGAAATTATTAGTATAGTGGTTTGGTTAGGAATTACATTGGTGAAGGGTTCTTCATTTGTTGTGTCAATAATTGCTGCTAATTCCCTGCTCTGGGTGGGACAAGGATGTCTCAGGTCAAACCTCTCTGCTGACAGACTAGCTTGTGTGACAGGATTATCCATACTCCTGCCACTACACACATGATTGTTTACTACCTCTCAACCATAAACAGCACAGAGAGTTTTGGAGTATTTTGAGAGTCTTAATTAGCATAGGGCTTTCTCTTCTTGTTGAGTCAATGATTGCCACCAGGCCTCCATATCCTTAGGCACCTGGGAATATATAAATCAATGTATTTGGAATATAGAAAAGGAAATACAGTAGTTTTTGATGTTAGCAATACTAGACTTTTTGAGTTTTCTCTTTTGTAATAGATCACTGTACTTTGTTATAAATCACTGTGTCCTTGTTATGTAAAAATGTAACTTTATCATATCTTAAGACTAAATAGATCTTAAGGGGAGCATTGGTGAAAGGATTTTCATTTGTTGGGTTGATGTTTGCTGCTAAATCTCCATATTCCCTGCCCTTATAATGAATATAACTAACATATACGAGAAATAAGTATTAACCTTTAAGATTAGTCATGTTAACCTTGGGTTAGATAAATTCCTTTCTTGTTGTAACTCACTACACCCTTACCCTATAGGAATGTAACTTTATTTGGAGGATGGTGCCTGGTTTAAGAAAAAACACCCTTGGAAAAAATAAGTTTTTTGGTTATCAGAAAGAAAGGATCATAAAATCCCTAAGACCTTTTTATGTGAAGTACCTGATTTTGATAAAGGTCAGGACTGCTGACTCCCGCGTGACTCTGTATTCATCCCTATGTGTAACAAAAGGTATATAAGCAAACCCAAAAATAAAGAAATCGGATCAGTTTCCGGAAAGACTGATTCCCCCATGTCGCTTCTTTCTTGCTCCCGTTTTTCTGGCTGAATTCCCATCTGGAGCATGGATGCTATTCCATGTAATCCAAGTTATTCAGCCTCTTTTTCTCCACTAATCTTCCTACTACACTATCCATTTCTAATCTCTCTATATCTGTAATTAAATATGTATTTTTCCAAAGACGCCAACTCCGTCCCCACCTTCGAATCACCCTGGATCCACTGGGGCTGGACCCCGGCAAGAGATCTCTTCAGGAAACTTGGAAATGTCAAAGGAACATTTTGACCAAAGGTGGACACAATAAAAGAGAGAAATGGTAGAGACCTGGTAGAAGCAGAAGATCAAGAAGAGATGGAAAGAATACATGGAAGAATTGCACAAAAAAGATCTTAATGAACCAAATAATCATGACTGTGCGGTCAGTCTCCCAGAGCCAGGCATTCTGGACTGTGAAGTCAAGTGGGCCTTAGGAAGTACTGCTGTCTGTTGTCACCCTGTTTATTTAAGCAATATGCTGAGCACATCACAAGAGATGCCAAGCTGGATGAATTATAAGCTGGAATCAAGATAGGTGGGAGAAACATCAACAACCTCAGATAATGCAGACGATACTACTCAAATGTCAGAAAGCAAACAGGAACTAGAGAACTTCTTGATGACAGTGAAGGAAGAGAGTGAAAAAGCTGGCTTAAAACTAAATATTATAAAAACTGAGATTTTTTTTTAAACATTATAAAAACTGATTTTTTTTTTTTCAGTCGTGTCCGACTCTGGGAGACCCCATAGATGACAGTCCACCAGGCTCCTCCATCCATGGAATTTTCAGGCAAGAGTACTGGAGTGGGTTGCCATTGCTTTCTCTGGTCTGGCCCAATCACTTTATGGCAAATATAAGGGGAAAAGGTGGAAACAGTGACCGATTTCTTCTTGGGCTCTAAAATAGACGCAGATAGTGACTGTAGCCATGAAATAAGAAGATGATTGCTTGTTGGCAGGAAAGTTAGGACAAACCTAGACAGTGTGTTGAAAAGCAGAGACATCACTCTGCCAGCAAAGGTCCCTATAGTCAAGGCTATGGTCTTCCCAGTGAGAGCTGGACTGTAATGAAAGCAGAGCACCAAAGAATTGATTCCTTTGTACTGTGGTGTTAGAGAACACTCCTGAGAGTCCCTTGGAAAGGAAGGAGATCAAACCAGTTTCTCTTAAGGGAAATCAACCCTGAATACTCATTGGAGTGACTGATGCTGAAGCTGAAGCTCCAGTATTTTGGTCACCTGATGCAAACAGCCAACTCATTAGAAAAGTCCCTGATGCTGGGAAAGATTGAAGCCAGAAGGAGTAGAGGGCATCAGAGGATGAGATGGCTGGATGGTATCACCAATGCAATGGACATGAACTTGGGCAAATTCCAGGAGATGGTGAAGGACAGGGAGGCCTGGTATGCTGCAGTCCATGGGGTCACAACAAGTTGGACATGACTGGGCCACTGAACAACAACAACAAATTGGTAGAACTTCTGCAAAAAATTCTAGCAAGGAAGCAATGTACCATAACCATGGATAACAATCTGTCACAACTTAATGTCAGATAAGAGTAGTTGACTACACTAAAACATTTAATTGTGTGGATTACAACAAACTGGAAAATTCTTAAAGAGATGGGAATACCAAACCACCTTACCTGCCTCCTGAGAAACCTGTATGCAGGTCAAGAAGCAACATCTAGAACCAGACATAAAACAGCAGACTGGTACAAAATTGGGAAAGGTGTACATCAAGGCTGTACATTGGTCACTCTGCTTATTTAACTTATATGCAGAGTACATCATGCAGAATCCCAGGCTGGCTGAATCACAAGCTAGAATCAAGATTGCAGAGAGAAATATCAATAACCTCAGATATGCAGATGACACCCACCTTGGCAGAAAGCGAAGAGGAACTAAAGGGCCTCTTGATGAAGGTGAAAGAGGAAAGTGAAAAAGCTGCTTAAAATTTAACACTTAAAAAACAAATATCACATCATCCAGTCCCATCACTTCATAGCAAATAGATGGAGAAACAATGGAAACAGTGACAGGCTTTATTTTCTTGGGCTCCAAAATCACTGTGGATGGTGACTGCAGCCAGGAAATTAAAAGACACTTTCTCCTTGGAAGAAAGGCTATGACAAACTTAGACACATATTAAAAAGCAGAGACATTACTTTGCCAACAGAGGTCCATCTAGTCAGAGCTATGGTTTTTCCAGTAGTCATGTATGGATGTAAGAGTTGGACCATAAAGAAGGTTGAGCACTGAAGAACTGATGCTTTCAAACTGTGGTGCTGGAGAGGGCTCTCAAGAGTCTCGTGGATTGCAAGACCCAACCAGTCAATCCTAAAGGAAATCAACCCTGAATATTCATTGGAAGGACTGATGCTGAAACTGAAGCTCTGATACTTTGGGTACCTTTTCATCAGAAAAGACCCTGACACAAGGGAAAAACGAAGGCAGGAGAATGAGACAACAGAGGATGAGATGGTTGGATGGCATCACTGACTCAATGGACATGAGTTTGAGCAAGCCCTGGGAGGTGGTAAAGGACAGAGAAGCCTGGTGTGCTGCAGTCCATGGGGTCGCAAAGAGTTGTACATGACTTAGCAACTGAACGACAACAAAATCAAAACCAAGGGCAAGGCCAATACCAGCTCCCTAATATGAAATATTTTTCTAATTCCAATAATGGAAAATGCTAACTCAAGGAATGGTAAACTTTCTGTTTGCCCAAGCAGAGACTGACTGACACCAATCAAGTATACTTTAGTGCAAATTTTTTCATTGGGTAGAGGGTTGAGTTAGAAAACCTCAAAAATTCTTCCAACTCTTTTCTAAATATCTGTAGACAGTTGTCCAACTCTCTGTGTAGTTAAAGTTTAGACAGTTTATTCCAATGTGAATTTGGACTCACAGCAAAGACTTTAAGCATAGTATGTCTGTTGACCACAATTCTAATTTTAACCGATTGTTCAAAACCTACCAGCTGCATTAGTCATCCAGTAAAGGGAAAGTGAATTAGCCTAGTAAGCTATGTTCTTTCTGAGCCATGACATTTGGTATGTTACCTCCTTGAAGTTTTAAAGTGTCATATGATCTAATTCAGTGTGTTAGCAGTGTTATGATTACCTTATGACACCAATCCTTGAGTGCTGCAAGTCTAAATGCCACATCCCACAGCTTGGCAGAAATACTCTGCAGTTAGGATTTCAGTGATTGCTGGTGAGGTGAGAGACTTTGCAAATGAAATTGAGGTTAGATGGGTGGGAGGGTGTGTAGAGAAAAACGTTTTATATTTCAGTCTCATTTTATGAACTCGGCTCTCCCTTTTACTTATAGGAACTGAAAAATTCTTTTGAGAACTGGATAAACCAATCTTTTTGGTATCACAGATTCCTAGAGAAAGGGAATTTCTAAACTTGAGCCCCTTTCCAGAAATAATGCTAAAAAGTCTGTTTTTTTCCAAACCACTCCCAACCCCCTGCAAGGAAAAAAAAAAACTGTGAAAATGTCTTCTTGATCTACCAGTGTTTACCAAACTATTTTAATTGACAATATCCTTACTAAATGATCATTTTCTATATCCATACTAAATAGAGAAAGAGCTGAAGAACAAAAGCACAGACCTGGCTTCTAGTTGTTGCAACCAAAACAAGTGTTGGGAGATTAGTGTCTCGGCCTGTGTGTTGAGAAGATTGTTTCTTTAACAGCATAATTTTTATTAGGAAAAAAATCTTATTATTTATATAAGTTCAACCTTACCAAATGGCCATTTGCAGATAAGACCCAGTTAAATAAAGGCAACTTCTTATGGCCCATCCTAACAGAAAATATGGACTCTCAAGAAAAGCACAGCAAAGGAAAAAAAATTATGCTCTAATCCCTATACTTAAAGGATCAAATATTACACATTGACGTGTATATATAGATATTCATATGTTGTTTTTGCCATGTAGATTTATATACTTTGCATAATTTAAATTACATCACAGCACATAATTTTTTGCAACCTGTTTCTTTTTTCCCCTTACTGGTTAATAATGAGTATTTTTTCATGTCATTAAGTATTCTAGAGCATGATTTTCAAGGACTCCTTGTGTTCATTCCCTCATTAGAATGAGCAAATTAATTTAAGCAATCTTCTATGGCCAAATATTTAATTGCCCAAATATCCCTTTTTTATAAATTATGCTGCTATAAATATGTTTATAAGGCAAACTTTTGTGTATATTCCCAATTATATGCCAGATATTGCTGGGTCAAATCATGTGCACATTTTCAAACTTCTAATATTTTTGCCAAATCGCCTCCCAGAAGACAGTATCCACCAGGATCATGTATAAGCATGTATCTTCTAATTTGTATTGTTTTAAATCTCAACTACTCATTTGTTTTTTTAATCTGAATTTCTCAGGACAGTTTCAGGGTCATTAAAGTCCTGTTGTGTTTTACATTGATGGTGAACTTTCCACTAGAATTTTAAGAATAATTCAGGAGCCTGCTTGGTACTATGCTTTTCTGTCCATAACCTCAGACCACTTCAGAGGTAGACTGCTACAGGCTACAAGGAGAAAGTCAAATGCCACAGGCAACAACCTGGGTCTTTATCCTTTAAGGAACTCGGTGCTTGAAATTATGCATCTTCAGCTCCTAATCTAATATTCTACCTCATGTCTAATAATGCAGTGGGGCAGAGGTCCTACCAAGAGAATGGCAGTCCATTAATTATTAGAGGCAAATCCATTGCCTCCTACCAGCTGCTACAAACTTAGATAGATACTTGGTATAGTAGAACAGATGCTGGGTAATCTGTCACTTCTAATAGGACAGGCACTAGTTAAAAACAGACAAGGAGGAGATGTGTTTAAATCTCTAAACAATATGCAATCCTTTAAAAAAAAAATTCTCTACTTACCTAAAATATCTGAAGAATTGTGACTTTTTTCTACTCCAGAAGTCAGTACTTGGCAAATATGTAAAACACATGGAAGCAGTCTTCAGCTCAACAAGAGGATAAATATTTAAAATAATTAATGCTACCCAACAATGAAAAAGACTGATTCTGATTCAATGAAAAATGGTTTTTCCAGAGTACCAGAATAACTGATCACTCCCTTTTAAATAGTCATATCTCACATTATTAGTCGTAATTATGGAAATTTATAATTGGTTTTACATATTTGCTCCTACTGCTAGACCATGAACTCTTCGTAGCTAACTAATATTCTTTTATGTTATAGGTCTGAAAATAGGATTTTAGAGATGGCCTCTTATCTACAAAATACTCTTACCCAATTAGAAGTGGATCCTTTTGATCTAAAATTATAATAGCTCTGAAAGTAATAATAATAGATAAGGTCTTCTTTATAATTCCAAGTGAATGAGTTATGAAATCGTTTCCTGGGAGAGGAGGGTGAAATGAAAAAAATGGACACCTTTGTGCAAAAAATATAAAGAAGTATAAAAAAAAGAAAAGACGTTGAAGCATGGAGTGTTAAAGACAAAATTTGCTGACTAAATATTTGTTGCTCTTGTTCTTGTTGTTGGTTTTTTAAGGGTCCCTTTTGGATGTAACTGACTTCCTGCATGATTTAAAGCTGTTGTTTATTTCAAAAAAGAATCCTGCCTTAAGGCAGTGATATTGTGGGAAAAAATTAAGTTTTCTTGCCCTTAAGCAAATATGGTATGAAAGGTCATTCATTAGCTCTGCCAAACTCTCCCTCTTGTAAAAAGTTCAAATAAAACCTTTTTATTAAAATAGTGGAAGTAAGAGGAAGGAGGAGGAAGGAATGGAACACAGGGTGTGGTTGAGATCCAAATATTCCTGGCATCGGTGGGTGAGCCTCTTTGAAACCAAGTATTTAGGCTTGCCAGCTAATCTCAGTACAGTGGCGTCCTCTCCTGCACTTGAGACTATGTCTCATGCATTCATTCAACCGTTCACTTAATAAATACATAGTGGGTGCCTACTTGTGTGCCAGACCCTGCTGTGGGCTCTGGTGATACAGCAGTGAACCAAATAGACAAAACTTCCTGATTTCATGGAGTTTACATTAGGATGGGTTTTCCTTCAGTAACAGAATGTTAAACCCCAAATGAGTATAATTATGTCAACAAAAGGAGAGGTTTTGTGTTTAATCCTAAAGTAACCTAAATTTAATAAATCTAATAAAATCTGAATTAACAATGCAAGTGCCAGTCTACTCCAGAATTAAACTGTATTTTCAAGGTACGTGAAAGACACTCCCTACTACAGCTCCCTCCCCAACAAAAGAAGGCTTCCAGCATCCAAGTGGAAAAACGTGAACTGTGGCTAAATTTAGCCAAAATTAGCATCCGTATAGTCTGAGAAATTTTTCAGCCAAGTGAATTGCGTAATCTAAATGCAACCATTTTTTCTCGCACTCTTTCCTGAGAACCATTCCAGCATTCATGCTGCCAGGGCTTACGCTGCCAGCATTGTCAATGCACTTTGCTATAAGAGATTAAAGATTGGCTACAAACAATTTCCAATGAATAACCCTAATTAGCCACTAAAGTTGGCATATTTCCTGTTATCTGAAATTAGATCACAAGAGTTGGGTTGAGATGAAAAAGCTCTATTAACTCTCTAGAATTTCAATCCTTATTTACTGGGGGAAATTACTGTTTTAAACTTTATCTGCTACTATCTGGAGAAGTCTGGAGTCAATGGTAATAAAAAGATATGTGGAAGTCTGGACTTTCGGTTTCAGACTTCCAGTCTGGACTTCCCACTCTACTACTGGGACTTTGCAAAATAAACTCAAAAGAACAGTGGCTCTGAGAGATATGTCAGTGGAGTTGTGAAAATAAAAGGAAAGTATCTTCAAAAGATGTCAAAACACAACATTTTGTAGCTGTCCATATGTACCTGTACCTAATCCTCTTTAACAAATCAATGTTTTTGTGTTTGTTTTATTTTAAAATATGATATTGTTAATCAATAGGTGTCACTTGGACCCAGGTCTGAATCCTTTCTCTTAGAGGTTTATCTCCTAACGTGCCTCTGCCCCTCAGTCAGGAAGCAGTGTACATGCCACAGTTAGGTGTTTGGGAAGAGCTACTCATATCAGCCCCACTGAACCTTATCAGGGCAGCAACTGAGCTGGGTGCGCCTGTTTTGGAGTCCTGTCTGCTATGATCAGCTGCTCTGTGGTTGATTTGCTGATAGTTAACACACCAGATGTTGGGTGCAGTCACAAACACTCTGGAGCTTCTTCTGGATATGATTAATCATTCAGTTTTACTGACTCCAATGTGATAATCAAAAATGAATTTAAAAGGGGGATGGGCCCTGGAAAATTAGTGCAAGAATTTTGAAATGGCGAATATTCTGGGTTAAAATAATAGAGTGGCTTCTTTTGAACTATTGGAATGAATCTGTATTTCACTAAAAGTTAAATATTCCCTTGACAAAAGCACTTTCAATAATCCATAAGTAGCTTTTGATCCCTTCTTTGGAAAATGTCTGATAGTCTTTTCAGAGGGAACATGATAACTTTAAAAGTGCACCTACCAAGACTGGTGCTTGACCTGTGGGTGGCTTTTTAAAATTAAATAAACTGTTGTGCTTTTTATAACTGACCTCTCATGAAATTTTCTTGAAAATATAAACTTAAAGTGTAATAACATTTATTTTGTAGATAATGGAGGCTTGTAGTTTTAATTTCTTATCAAATTATTAATTATAAAAATGCTAAGCTTGACTATATTTGCCTTTTATGTGTGTACCTGTACCAGAAATTTAAAAAGAATTAGTAAATATTTGAACCAAAACAGTGCTGTTTCTATGTAGGTATGGTGTTACTCTAAATACATTGAAATTTTTTAAAAATTATTTATTTATTTTGGCTTTGCTGGGTCTTAGTTTTGGCAAATGGGATCTTTGATCTTCATCATAGCATGTGAACTCTTCAGCTGCAGCTTGTGGGATCTAATTCCCTGACTAGGGATCAAATTTGGACCCCTCATTGGCAGTGTGGAGTCTTAGCCACTGGACCACCAGGGAAGTCCCTACACTGCATATGTTAAAATATTTATTCATCTAAGGCAGAAAGTTGGCAAGTTTCATTCCTATTACACAGAGGAAAAAAATTGAGGTACCGAACTGAAAGAAGGTAATCCTCAATGGCTCAATGGTATAGAATCTGCCTGCCAATGCAGAAGACACAAGATGTTCTATTCCTGGATCAGGAAGAACCCCTGGAGAAGGAAATGGAAACCCAGTCTAGTACTCTTGCCTAGAAAATCCCATGGACAGAGGAGTTTGGTGAGCTACAGTCCACAAAGAGTCAGACCTGACTTAGCAACTAAGCACCACCACCACCATCAATGAAATGAAATGAAAATATTAATGAACAGATTGAATATTTCAAAACTGTCAGCACAGAGTACAATGAAGAAGAGTGTCAGACATGATATGCTCTCTTTTTCGTTCAGGACTTTGATGAAGGTTTGGTCATTCAAATTTTTTAAAGTAAAAAATAAAATTAAAAATTTTAAAATATATAAAAAGTTAGCAATTTTCAAACTGAATTTTCTAACAAATATACATAGAGGGTGTTCTAATATATACCTTAGGATTATTTTAAATAATTAAATAATTTGGATTATAACCATAAGGGAGTGTGTATCAGCCAGGTTTCTCCAGAAAAACAAAAGTACTACTTATGGGAATGGTAACCCCCTCCAGTATTCTTGCCTGGAGAATTCCATGGACAGAGGAGCCTGGCAGGCTACAGTCTATGGGGTCACAAAGAGTTGGACGCAACTGAGCAACTAATACACTTATATAAACATTTGGGCTTCTCAGATGACACTAGTGGTAAAGAATCTGCTTGCCAGTGCAAGAGACACAGGTTTGATCCCAGGGTCAAGAAGATCTCCTGGAGAAGGGAATGGCAACCCACTCGAGTATTCTTGCTGCAAAATTCCATGGACAAGAAGAGCCTGGTGTGTTACAGTCCCTGTGGTCACAAAGAGTCCGACATAACTGAGCACACACATATATATATATATAAACATTTATTTTGAGGAATTAGCTTATTCAGTTGTGATGGCTACCAAGTCCAAAATCTGTAGGACTGGCTGGTAGATTGGAAACTCTTGGGAAGGAGCTAATGCTGCAGTCTTGAAGAATAATTTCTTCTTCAGGGAAGCTTGTTTTGCTCTCAAGGCCTTTCAACCGATTAGATGAGTCCCACCCTTGTTAGAGAAAGTAATCTCTTTCACTTAAAGTCAATTGATTGTAGATGTTAACTTCATCTACAAAATACCTCCACACCAAAATCTGTTTGATTAAATAACTGGGTACTATGTCCTAACTGTATGGACAAAGGCCCATATAGTCAAAGCTATAGTTTTTCCAGTAGTCATGTATGGATGTGAGAGTTGGACCATAAAGAAAGCTGAGTGCCAAAGAATTAATGCTTTTGAACTGTTGTTTTGGAGAAGATTCTTGAGAGTCCTTTGGACTGCAAGGAGATCAAACCAGTCAATCTCAAAGGAAATCAATCCTGAATATTTATTGGAAGGACTGATGCTGAACCTGAAATTCTAATACTTTGGCCACCTGATGCAAATAACTGACTCCTTAGAAGAGACCCTGATACTGGAAAAGATTGAAGGCACAAGAATAAGGGGATGACAGAGGATGGGATGGTTGGATGGCATCACCGACTCAACAGACATGTGTTTGAGCAAGCTCTAGGAGATGGTGATGGACAGGGAAGCCTGGTGTGCTGCAGTCCATGGAGTGGCAAAGAGTCAGACATGACTGAGTGACTGAATGACAATAAATAGCCTAACTGAACTGACACATAGAAGTGTCACAGAGGGCAGGGAATGTGCCTCTTCTCCAATGTCCAGAAAGGTGTTACACTCCCACAGTACATGAACATACATAAAGCCGAAAACCTACTACATCTCATTTTAGTGATTTTAATTCATCAACAGAATTTGAGTAAGTTCTTTGTTTTAAAAAACTACTCACTATTGTAATTTCATTCTTTTTATTAACAAGCACACTGCTCACATTTTTATTGGAATGAGTATATTCTGTAGAAGTCAGGGAATATTAGACTTCTCATTGGAAGAAAAGAAAACTGCCTCAAAATAGCCAGGGCCATGTCCTCACCTTCTGGTGTTTGCTTATAATCAGGACTGGCCCCTCTGTGTTTATATCCCATTTCTGACCCTTTTGGCTGTGTGATTTTAGTATCTTTGTGAAATGGAGCCAGGAGTATTCCTATCTCAAAGCTTGTGTAAAGTACCTGTGTCAAAGCAGCAGCTATGGAATTCTTAAATAATATTGTTTCTGGGGGTACAGGTTACAGCTCTTGGAATTCTTCAGTTTGTTTGATAGATGCATCTGCTACTAAAAAAAAGGCCAAATATTGTGTTTTATTAATACATTCCTGAGTCTGGTAAACCAAGTCAATGATACTCAAATCTGGATCTGTAAGCTAGTGATGGTCAAAAAACCGTTGGTTACAGATTCTGGTGAGATAAGCACATACATTAATATAGTGATTTGATATTTCTGTGATATTTTTATTGTATTTGACATAAGTGGCAACACATAGTGAATCTGGATAAACAAAACAGAGAAACAGAAAGATCCTTTTGTTTAGGTCCTTTACCTCATGGTAAATAATTGGGGAAAAAAACTGGTCTTAGAAATCCCTATGTCTAAGAATTCACTGCCAGATAAAAATTTAAGCATTAATTTAAACAAAATTCAGTATGTTACCTCCCATGGAAAAACTAGAGTTGTGTTGGCTGGTTTTGGTCTGTACCTCTACGTTGATTTGCAATTGTCTATTTAAGTGTTTGTCTTCCTAACTTGAGTTGTGAGATCCTGGCATGCAGGACTTCAATCTTGTTTGGGCTCCCAGGGATTAGAACAGTGATTGGCACATATCTGATGCCTATTAGATGTATTTTAAATGAATGAAAATATAAATAAGTGACAAAAATAAAACTAGTTAAGGATAGAAAATGAAATAAACTTGTTATTTTTTCTGCCTTGTGATAGGTTGAATGAGAAAGTGATAGAGATATCAATAGATCTAAATAGATATTGAATATTAATAGATGTTAATTAGTTATGAAAAAAATTTGCACTATTCCCTTTCAAATGTATGTCTACTATAAAGAACATACTGCTTTTGAATCTGAATATAGCCACTTATTGACAGTTTTAATAAGTGACCCATACTGTTGATATAGCCTGGAAAAAATAGTTTTCTTTAGCAAAAGCATACTCTTTGAAAACTAAGTGATTGAAAAGGTGCTCTTTGTTTATGAAGAAGTGATGATTTCTTCCAGAACACAGGGGTCATTTTTTGTTGACATTCTCTCTAAAACTTTAGAACAGGAGAATTTATGGGAATACATAATTGTCTCAGTCTATAATTTACAGCTTTTTTCCTGAAACTTAACGGACAAGGAACATTGTATTAGTTTTTTGTATGGAGCTTCGAACTGATATCTCTGGCTCAATAATGTTTTGTTAGGGTGACTTCCTTTCAAGAAAACATGTTGTTTTCTTCTGGCATATAAGGTGACATCTCTTTTCCTAATATCTGGGGAAAAAAAGTTTTCTTTTTCCATAATTGGGCAGTTACCTGGCTATCAGTCATGAGTCCCTGATGCCATTTCACATCATTTTCATTGTGCTGTGCTAACACATCAGATAAGCTCATCACAAAACACAGACTGGGGAACAAAAAGAAAGCCAATATTTATTGATCTTTCAGGATGAGTAATTTGTATTAATCCTGGAAAGATCAAAATAAGTGTGTTCAACTAAAACTTACTCAGACTCCAAGGAGCATAAGAATTCTTTGAGGTTTTTGGAGTAGAAAGAATATTATTTCCAGTAGACATGGAAAAAATAAAAAAAAATCCCTATCGATTATCTTGCTAAAATGACTATGTTTCCATGTATGGTTTTGTAGCATTAAAGAAAATAATTTATATTTATAGAGGTCTACCTGTATACTCCTTTGGCTTGATGCCATGATGCACTAAAAGGCCATCAGCTTTGCAGTTATACAGACCTGGATTTGAATTCAAGCTCCACAGTTTACTATGTGACTTTGTGAAAATAATATGCAACCTTTAATTTTCCTTTCCTCTAACAGAAATTATAAAAAATCTGTCAACTTATTGTGGCTATTAAATGTCATTTGAATATAAACTGAGTGAAAGTTTTAATGGCTCAGTTTTTGTGACACCATGGATTATATTCTGTCAGACTTCTCTGTCCATGGAGTTCAGTTTTAATGAGGTGGATGAAACTGGAGCCTGTTATACAGAGTGGAGTAAGTCAGAAAGAGAAAGACAAATACTGTACATAAATGCATATATATCCAATTTTAAAGACGATACCCAGGATCCTACATGCAGGGTAGCAAAGGTGACACAGAAGTAAAGAACAGACTTTTGGACTCAGCAGAAGATGACGGTGGGATGATTTGAGAGAATAGCACTGAAACGTGTACATTACCATATGTAAAACAGATGACCAGTGAAAGTTCAATGCTTGAAGTAGGTACCCAAAGTCAGTGCTCTGGAGGGATGCAGGGACACCTGTACACCTGGGGTTGATTCATGTCGATGTATGGCAAAAACCATCACAATATTGTAAAGCAATTATCCTCCAATTAAAATTAATTAATAATAATAATAAAGGAATACTGGAGTGGGTTGCCTTTCCCTTCTCCAGGGAATCTTCCCCATCCAGGGACTGAACTCAAGTCTCCTGCCTTGCAGGCGGATTCTTTACCTTCTGAGCTACCAGGGAATCCACCTACAAATTCAGGAGACTCAAGAAACTCGGGTTCGATCCCTGGTTCAAGAAGATCCCCTGGAATAGGAAATGGCAACCCACTCGAATATTCTTACCTGGAGAATCCTACGGACAGAGGAGCATGGTGGGCTAGAGTCTATGGGGTTGCAAAGAATCAAACGCAGGTGAGTGGCCAAGCACATAGCACCATTTCTAGCATATGGTAGGTCCTCAGCAAAGGTTGAGTTCCCTTCTTTGTGCTTTCCTGCTGAGTACTCCTTTGAAGTAACCTCAGTAGCTTTCACATTTCGAGCTCAATTGTCTGTTTGCAGCTCAACAGATAAAATGAATCCAAACAAACTTAGTGGTATGCATTTTAAGTTTTATATAGTCCTTTTTCCTCCTCAAGAGATCTGGTTCTTCTTTGTGAAGTTGCTGAAAGATGATATCAGCCACTCCATAAATCCATAGCTCAAGGCCATGACAATATCCATAATCCTACTTCTTGTCCACTCCAGTGTGGAATACCAAATTTAATCCCACTTTTTTTTTTTTGAGCACTGTGATATAATTTATAAGTATGGTTTCTTCTTTGATCCATATAGAGAAACAAGTATTTCTTAATAGAAATAGTTTTATCTTATATACAAGTGTCTTGGTTTTCCTGCACAGTTAATCCTACCCATTTTTTTTAATATCTAGAAATTTATCCATCTTTGAGTAGCAACACAACAATGCATGTATTAAAAGGAATGTTCTTGCTTTGTTTTTCCAAATTCATTCTTAAAAACAGTAAAGAAGAAGTTTGTTCTTTCAATTTTGCTTAATTTTTCTTCACCTACCTACATAAAAAGAAAAGGTGAAGTCTATAGGAAATGCCAGGTATGATAATGCTATATCAGGAAATTTGCTTCTAGCTCTCTTGCTAAGTGTCCATCTATGTCATTTCACAACATGGTTGTTGGTTTGCTTTTCACCCAGTCTCTCTCTTCCTAAAGCAGTCTCCTGTGGGGCATCTGGCAGTCTCCTGTGGGTATCAATTCAGTCGCTCAGTCATGTCTGACTGTTTGCGACCCATGGACTGCAGCACACCAGGCTTCCCTGTCCATCACCAACTCCTGAAGCTTGCTCAAACTCATGTCATGTCCTGTGGGTATAGAGGGTTGAAAAATTTGCCCTAAATTCATATGACTTCTTTTTATTTCTAAATGAACAGAAACATCCAGGAGTTTCTTTTATATAAACTAGAAGAAGCTTTTCATAATGGGTACAATTAGAGTTTTGCTATAAGACCTTTGCACTTGAAGATGCTGGTGTGAGGTGAATCTCTGAACTGTCTATACTTCTTGCTTTGCAAACAAGCCTTTTCCATATAGACTGGTAGGAGGCTAAAGTATAATCTTCAGGGTCACAGAATTTTTACCCACACAAAGCTCCCTTTCATATATATATTTAAAAGTGAAATTGATCTTTCTTTCTCCTCTCTTTCTCTGGCCCAGTTTCCTAGGTATTATGCACCAAACAGCTATGAAAAAAAAAAAAAACTCTTCTAAAAAATCTGTAAAATTATGCAAAAACAGTAATAATTTAGACAATAAGAATTATTCCCTACCAAGCACCTTGGATGTAGCTGAATATTCACAATTAACATTTGCTTAAAAATGTGCCTTTCGCATGACCGTGCTTACCTCCTTGGCGCTTCTTCCTTCAGATATTTGGGACATAACAGGCAACAGATGACTCTGAAGCCCATCTGACAGGGAAGTTTAATTTTAAAAACTCATCATGTATCATCCTTAGGGATATGCCATTTTCCAGGCTTTTTCATTCAGACCTACCTTTCACCTGAGACTTTTTCTCATCCAGTTCCAAAATTCCCAAACAAAATAAGCACATACCAAAAATACATAGTATTTACCCTGCGCATGAGTGACCTTATAGCTCATGAATACAGAATGACTTGAGAAGTAAAATTCAGTCTATAGCATGAGTTATTTGTTTAAAATAAAGGTGAGAACCAGAAAATAAAACAGGAGCAGTGGCGGACAAAAATTCTTAGCTCTCTCCTCAGATATCAATGAGAAAACACATCTGTAGTGTATCTACCTAAGGCCTACATGCAACATGCAATATACCTGAGTCATAGGCCTTGTACGATTCAAAGAGCAGATAAGGAAGGTAAGAGATCAATGTCAGATTTACTGAAACAAATACTTTGAAATTTCTAGAAAAGGGGAAATTGTTTTTTCCTATAAAACTCATGAAACATTTAATACCCTGTAGTTAAAATTAAGTAAGACCTATTTTAGAATTCTATTTTCTTCAAAAAAAATTTTTTTTATTAACTGGGACCTCTCCTGTAACTTTAAAAATAAATTTTTGTCATTGTTGACTAATAGAAAAGTTATTTTTTTTAAAAATTACCACTTCAAAGCTTTTTAAAAATATCTTAGATAAGTAGTAATACTATGTGGTTAGCTCTTATTTTGAAATATATGTAGCTTTTAAAGTTATAAGTCTAGCATTGGGCTAAATAGGGAAAGATAGAAGATTTTGATTCTAAAGAGTATGGATTGGTGAAAGCAAACAACTACTCGTTTAGTAATTATTGAACATGGTAGACAATTATCCCTTTTTGTTGCTCCAAAGAATTTACAATCTTTTTGGAAAGAGAAGTCATAAATTAAAATAATAACTTGTAGCAAGAATCAGTGAACTTTTTACCTTTTTCTCTAAAAGGTTGAATAATAAGTATATAAGGCTTTATGGGTCTAGAAGCTAGTATATAGTAAATATTTTTAAAAGAGAAAGTGCTCTACCCCTCCCACGCCCTTGCCTGCACTGTTGCTTTCCTTGGAGTGAACTGGCTTTGGTAGGGGGGCTTTGTGTCAGCTGCATCACCTTGTATTATTCTCTCAGCCAAGAGAATCCAGCCTGAGGGGAGGCACATATTTAGGGGTGCGAGAAAGCAGCTGCTTCAGTCAGAATCACCCTCTGCCTGAGATCTCAGTACGCTCTTCTCCCTTCCCAGTAAGCTTAGACATCTTAAGGTAGACAGGTGACCGCAAACAAGGTAGGTCATTGAATTGCCAGTTCCCTAACAGACAGATTCTATCATTTGGCAGACTCTGACATTGGCAGTTGCTACTCAAAATGTAAGTGGTGACCCTAGACAGCATGAGGCCCAGCCACAGGTTAGGGAGTCAGGCATAAGACAGAGAGGAGCAGAGAAAGATTCCTGGACTGGCTATCTGAAGACCACAGTGCTACTTTGCTCAGTATGGGTGCCCATAGGTCACAGTGATTTATAAGTAAGGACCATGTACCAAGCACCCTGTTAGATCAAGAAACATTTCTTTAAGAGAATATGCATTGAGCCCAGTGCTAAAGCGTAGAGACTGAAGAAATAGAAAAAAAAAAAAAAAACCTTCAGAAAGGTGAAGTGAAATTGTCACAGAATGACTTTTTGAAAAGTAAAATCATAGCTTATAAAATACAAAATAGATACATTCAAAGATTTGATTTAGCCAATTTTTATCTCATTCATTATTTAGGAAATCCATGTAATTACATTAGTTCCGAAAGCTAACGGAGAACAGATACATACATGGACATTAAGCAATGCTGAAGTATATTTGCTAATATATACAACACTTGTTTCTTCAACAAGCTAGAAATCAATTTCATCTCCATCATCCAAAATTCATTTGCTTTTCTATGAACAGAAATCATTTGCATTTACCATCTCTTCACAAATTATCTAGAATATTGCAGAATAGTCAAAGACAATGAAAGTTATAAAACCAGATAACCCCAGAAGGGTCCTTTAGATATGATCCACATTCCATTGTAAAGTACCCAGTGATCACTTTTTCCACTTCAGATTCTTTTACCTGACAACAGGAACAAAAAGTAAGATGAAGGTGCAATATGTTTATTTCAGAGACACCTATCTTAATGCCCATCTGAATCCCCAGCTTTCATCATTGACTGTTTTAGAATTGCATGGGATGATAAGCCATTTTTGCTATGTTAAACCTAAAATTGTTCATACAATATTCCAATGCTATAATTTCTGGTCCTTTTTTAGGTAAGGAAACAATTGAGGAGTCAAATTCGGTGGAAAGTAATAGGCTTTTCAGTGTGGTTTTTTTTGTTTTTCAGTTTTAGATTTTGATAAAGTTCAATTTATTGATTGTTTTCTTCTTTCATAATTTCATTTATTTCTGGCTGTGTTGCGTCTTGGTTGCTGTGCAGGTTTTTCTGTAGTTTCAGTGAGCAGGGGCTCGTCTCCAGTTGTGGTATGCATGCAGCTTCTCACTGCAGTAGCTTCTGTTGTGGAGCACAGGCTGTAGGCACAGTCTTCAGTAGCTGTGGCACACAGGCTCAGTGGTTGCAGCTCCCAGGCTCTAGAGCACAGGGTCAATAGTTGTGGCGCATGGGCTTAGCTACTCCAAGGCATGTGAGATCTTCCCAGACAAGGAATTGAACCTATGTCTCCTGCACTGGAAGACAAATTCTTTACCACTCAGCCATCAGAGAAGCCTCGTGCTTTTCAAATTATATAATGTACATAGAAACCGTCTCGATTCTACATATAAAGAAAGTCCTACTCACTTCTTTTGGCCAAAGAAGTACAGAAGAAGGAGAGGAAAAGCAAAATAAAGAAAGCAAACAAAAAACAAAACGAATAACACCTGGGAGACCCAGGCACTTTAAGGAGACAAGTGGGGTCTATCATATAACAAATTAAGAAATATTCTCTTGGCAAATATTAGACCTTTCCTCTTTTAAGATGGACATAAGGCTAAAAACAGTAAATACACTGACAGCATGAGGGCAAAGAAGTAGATGGAAAAAAAAAAAGCAAGTTGAACTCAAATTTGATATAATGACTATAGTGCTGGTGGGATCTTATAAGGCTCTACAGTAATAAAGTAGCACCTTGTTAGGACAAAGCACAATAAACGATGCTCATGGCAATGACTTGACATCATGATTAAAGGCACAAACCACATTCAGAGCGTTTTCATTGTGAAGACAATTAAAAACACTAAAAATTTTTAGAAGACTTCTGACATGTTTTAAAAGTATAAGTGGTCAGAGAGAATATAAGACTCTTTAAACATTTAAAAATTGAGAGTTTTTTTTTATATAATTGGAAAAATCTACATATGGTTAGATACAGTAATTATAGGGCAGAGTGGAATGAGAATAATCAGGAGAAATACTAGTAGACTAAGAAATCTTTGCAAGTTCTAAATATCCCACTAAGGTGTAAGATAAAAGGTAAATCCTCCTGCTCAAATGGTCAAGAACATTTTCAAGGAAGAGATATCTAACTGATCTGACTGCCAATTTTGTGATGTTCAACTTTCACAGTAGATAATAGTAGCTAATCTTTATTATTTCATAGCAAATAAGCCACTGTATTAAATGATACTATTTATGTCTTTGTATATATATAATATATATTTTTCTAATTTCCATAATAAGCATTGAGAAAGATATTATTTTCTCTCTTTTACAGAAGAGGAAATATAAGCTAACAAACTGAGAGAGGTTAAATTATGATCATGAACTACACTATTACATGGCAGAGATAATTTTGAACCCAGGGTTGTATGGGTTTATTACTTGGACTCAGAAGCATTCTGATATTTTACTCTTTCTGTTTAATGCCAAAAATAGTTATTTAGGTAAATAGTACTGTCCTTACTTTATATAAAAGCAAATAGCCACAGGACAGCAAAGTAGCCAACCTCAGCAGGCATGAAGTGCCAGTGGGCATCCACTAGATTTTTCCATTGGGAGAGGGTACAGTGGACCTGTCTGTTGTGTCTCTCTGCTTGAATTCTCCTAAAGAAGACTCCCCACCTCTCAGCTGTAGGGGCAGCTGTGAGCAGCTTGCTGCAAACTAGAAAATGCAAATACTGCCTTGAAGACATTCAAATTCAGTTTTAAAAACAAAACAAAAATCACATGCTATCTTAACAAAGAATTATCTCCTGGGCTTCTTTTGCACTAGGGTGCCAGTCTGTGACCCAGGGAGTAGAAGGTAAAAGACCAGTTGGAAGAGAATTGAAGAGACAGACAGAAACTGACTCACAGAGCATTGCCGGGTTGCTCTAATGGAAGGCAGTCAGAATAAACACCCATTAATTCCCATGGCTCAGGCCTTGGAGCTATCTTGAATTCTAAAGAACCTTCTGGTTCCAATCACCATTAAAAAGATATGGCTTAGATGTTCAAGTTTTTCATGATTATATGTGTGTATATATATATACACAAATACATACATATCCCATATAATGTATATAATATACATATATGTCCTATGTGTATTTATATGGGATATATATGTATGTGTGTGTGTATACACCTAATAAACTCTCATTACACTAGGTAGCAGGCAGTCCCATTCCGAGCAACCCTATGAATCTAACAAAAACCATCACACTATCATTATTTGCCTTGAATTTTCCAAAATGTATTTTTCTAACTTTTCACTCCAAACTGTGCTTTGATACACCATGCTATACTCTAGTCATGAATGAAACATGAACACTTCTAATTTTAGAAGTAGGAAAAAAGTCATGTGTGTTCTTCTACAAATTAATATGAATACGATATTCAGTATGAAAATAAATTTTAAAGTGTCAAATTGATTTAAAGTATTCAACTACTGGTTTAGCAGAGAACTCTACTGACCAATGTTCCAGAGTGCTGTATATTCTTTCAGCACTGATAATGATGATGGTACAAACCAGTGATACTGACTTTTTAAGAAGTAAGATTCCATGATGAGATCCATGTTAGAGATACTTTTATGAATAATACGTTAGTGTCACTCTAGAAGTAAAGATAATTACCTTTAGAGTCTTATAGCTAAAGGTGGTAATAAGGCAGAAGATCTTTTTAGCCTGGCTATGCTTGGGAAAGTAAAAGATATATGGTAATGATTCTGCTCTAAATTTATGAGTAACAAGTTGGGAACCTAAAAAGTCAGGCCTGGGCCCAAGAGGCCTGCACATCAGGGACTAGCTCTAGTCAAAAACCCAACATCATGAATAAACTATGAGAAGGCCCGAATAGATATGACTCTTGACGTCAATCTTTATCTGCAGATCAACATCACAGTATTCCCAGGAGATGTCTAGGATCCATGATATTGCCAACATAAACGGGGAAATAAGTCTTCTTAATTTTTCAGATTAATTTCTCAAGTTCCTTTGCAGGGACATCATCTGAGGCTTCTTATCACTGCCATCACCACCACTCCCAGATTTTCCAAAGACTGACAATTGAGATGGTACAAGCATTAGTCCTTTTCCAGTTTTCTGTGACATTGGAAATGGCTTGTCTTCCACTGCAGGACCAGACTAGCAAAAGAAGTGTCTAAGGTCCAGAATGTCAGGCAACGCTGCCATCAGTGTGCTGCAAGTGCAGGCTGAATACTTGTACAAAACAGAGTGAGCATCTAATAAATTATGTGAGCTGAACTCTTCACTCTTAGGGAAACTTTCACTCTCAAGCAGGACCTATTACACAATTTGTAGGACCAAGTGCAAAATGAAAATTATGGGACACTTGTTTAAAAATTGTTACGAATTCTAGGGCAGTGATAGCAGACCACTGAACCATGTATGGGTCCCTTTGGAGGTTCCCACAGGATCCCAGGATCCCACAGGTCTAGGTCCAGCTGTTGAGCTAATCTGAGAGTATGTGCCTCCTTAAACTTTGCATCCTAAGTGCTCACTCCCCTCATCCTAGATCCAGTCCTGCTCCATAATCTTATTTACTTATGGAAATGGTTAATTTTATCTGTCAGCTTGACTGGATTGAGGGATGTCTATATAGCTGGTTAAAAATTTTGTTTCTGGACTAGATTAATGCTTGAATTGGAAAAACAAGTGAAGATCACTCTTACCAGCAAGAGTAGCATCATCTAATCCTTTGAAAGCCTGGATAGGACAAAAAGGCAGAGAAAGGGTATATATGTTCTGAGTTGGCCCCTTCCTCTTCTCCTGCTCTTACACATAGGGGCTTCTCATTCTCCAGCCTTTGGACTTGGACCAGGACTTACAGTGTTGGCTCACTTGGCTTTCAAGCCTTTGGACTTACACTGGACCTATTCCATCAGCTTTCCTGGGCCTCCAGTTTGCAGATGGCAAATTGTAGGACTTCTTGCCCTCCATAATTGTAATATCATAGTAGTCTCTTTCTCTATATCTTATTGGTTCTGATCACTGAAGAGCCCTGAACAACACATTCATCAAATTCTATTTAAGTTAACAGTGTTGTGGATCCTGCTCTATATGCTGAAGATAGAGCCAGGACGGCTTCAAGTGCAGTCAGGCAAGGCCTCATGCTCAGAAGGATTTGAGGTTAGTTTAGTGCTCTGCTGTCATCATCTTGAAAACCTTAATAACATTTTAACAGGAGATTTTGTATTTCCTTTTTGCACTGGACTCCACACATTAGATAACTGGTCCTGAATATAGTAGTGATAATCGGTCAGTTGTGTCAGACTCTTTGCGACCCCATGGACTATACAGTCCATGGAATTCTCCAAGCCAGAATACTGGAGAGGGCAGCCTTTCCATTCTCCAGGGGATCTTCCCAACCCAGGGATTAAACCCAGATCTCCTGCATTATAGATGGATTTTTTACCAGCTGAGCCACCAGGGAAGCCCAAGAATACCAGAGTGGGTAGCCTATCCCTTCTCCAGTGGATCTTCCTGACCCAGGAATCAAACTAGGGTCTCCTGAATATAGTAGAGAGGGAAACAAAACAATCCCATCTTATGGAACTCATGGTTTATCTGTGCTTATCCACTGCTCTTATGAGATGTCCTAGACAGATTTCAGTCTGGTTCCAACACCCATATGCTTGTGTCTCAAAACTCTGCACTCACCTTGTGGAGCATTATTTTCTATGGCACAGACTTTGTGACAGTTTGGCCATGTCCATAGGACTTCTGAGCCTCAGTCAAAGACTGATGAGCTTTTGGGCCCCTTCCAGAGCCAGAGTCACCATTTAGTTAGTTTCTGTGCAAAGTGATTTTACTTAAGGAGTCTCATTGCTCTTTGAGTCTTTGCTGAGACTAACCTATTTCACTGCGAGAGAATTACAGGAGGAAACTTCAGGATGAATGGCTTAGGACTTCATTCATTCTCCAAGTGGGGGAGGTATTGACCTTGAGGGGACAAAAGTTGGTTCTTGAGGGATGAAAATAATCTCAACCTCTTTTTGTGTAAATCACAGATATACACAAAGTACAGAAACAAATATACAGTGTATCTCAGGTATTAAAATTTCATGAAATGGGGGAGTAAATAAGAAGGATTATCTAAAAGAGATCCCTAAGGGAACAATTTTGAAAAAAAGGTTGAGAAACACTGGAATAGGTTATTTATATCTTCCCTCATGGAAAGATATAGGATTCACAGGCACGTTTTTGTATCTCTTCCCCACTGACCAGTTTTGCACAACAAGCAGTAAATCAGCTTTTATTAAACCAATGGGAAAAAAAGAAAACAGGAAAAAGGTGTTAACTTTAACCGCCAGACAAAGCTTAAATATCTGGGTTACTCAAATTACCCTTCATAGAACTATAAATATCAGTTTCTCTTGGTTATTTAAATAAATGTTCAGAGACAGATAAATTATCAAGGTTTGAAACAGTTCCTGATGAGAAAGGTATGAGGAAAAGAAATGAGAAATATAATCCAACAGCAGAATAAATAGAGATAAAACTTTGGGAGAAAGTAAATGAAGTAAGAAAATAAAAGTGCAAATAGAAAAAAAAAATGTTTTTTCCCTGATCCCAGGGAGAAAAATAAAACAGAAAAGTCTGTGAAGATTATAAATATGAAAATATAGTTATACTTTATTTTTTAAAATATAAATATTTTCATAAATTGGCCACGCATAGTTGTACATAGGACCTAAATGTCAACTCAGTTGAATATTTTATAATATTCATTCATTCACTTATTTTTTCAAAATATATTTCTGAACAGCTATTATGTGTCAGATATTATTATAGGTATTGATGATAAGTAAAATTTCTGCTATCAAGTTATATATGTATTCAAGTGAAATGGATTCAATAAATAAATGAAATTAAAAAAAAGAAAAATAAGAAAAAATATTGTGATGGGTGGCATTCCAGAAATTAAAATGAATTAATGTGCTGATATATGATCAATGGGGGCTTCCCTGGTGGCTCAGGTGGTAAAGAATCTGCCTGTAATACAGAAGAACTGGATTTGATCCCTGGGTTGGGAAGATCCCCTGGAGGAAGGCGTAGCTACCCACTCCAATATTCTTGTCTGGAGAATCCCCATAGACAGAGGAGCCTGGCAGGCTACAGTCCATAGGGTCCCAAAGAGTTAGACATGACTGAGCAACTAAGCACAGCTCATGATCAAAGATAATATCTTTTTTTTAAATATAAATTTATTTATTTTAATTGGAGGTTAATTACTTTACAATATTGTATTGGTTTTGCCATACATCAACATGAATCTGCCACAGGTATACACATGTTCCCCATCCTGAATCGCCCTCCCTCCTCCTTCTCCATACCATCCCTCTGGGTCATCTCAGTGAACCAGCCCCAAGCATCCAGTATCATGCATCGAACCTGGACTGGTGATTCATTTCATATATGATATTATACATGTTTCAATGCCATTCTCCCAAATTATCCCACCCTCTACCTCTCCCACAAAGTCCAAAAGACTGTTCTATACATCTGTGTCTGTTTTGCTGTCTCACATACAGGGTTATTGTTACCATCTTTCTAAATTCCATGTATATGCATTAGTATACTGTATTGGTGTTTTTCTTTCTGGCTTACTTCACTCTGTATAACAGGCTCCAGTTTCATCCACCTCATTAGAACTGATTCAAATGTATTCCTTTTAATGGCTGAGTAATACTCCATTGTGTATATGTACCACAGCTTTCTTATCCATTCATCTGCTGATGGACATCTAGGTTGCTTCCAAGTCCTGGCTATTATAAACAGTGCTGTGATGAACATCTTTGAGTAGATGTCTAAGATACCTAAAGTTGGGGTGTAGTTATCCAAAAGCACAACTCTAGGTGTTGTGTCTTATCATATTGTAGGATGCTTTAGAGTTCCCAAATGATGATTAAGGAAAGAGCATTCCACACAGAGGGGCTTCCCCAGTGGCTCAGTGGTAAAGAACTCACCTGCAATGGGTCGAGAAGATTCCCTGGAAAAGGAAATGGCAACCCACTCCAGTATTCTTACCTGGAAAATCCCATGGACAGAAGAGCCTGGCGGGCTATAGTTCATGGGGCCACAAAAGAGTTGGATACGACTCACCTACTAAACAACAAAAATATTCCAGACAGAGGCTTCACAAGTTGCAAAGGCTAGTTAGATAACTAAGAGACTGAATATGCAAACAGACAATGGCTAGTTAATATAAGACAGTATAACTCTAATTCAAGTCTGCAGCAACAGCACCAAAAGCCAAACCAGCTTTTTTTCCCTATTTTTACCTCTGTTTCCAACTCAAGACCAAGAGATAACCAAAAGTGTTCATCAGTTTTATAAGATAATCCACTTCTATTTAGCCCTCTTCCAGGTTTCCCGTGCCAGCAACTTCTAGTGAGGGCACGCCTGAAGCTTTGCTGTTGTTCACTATAAAGTTTTCTCACTGCTCTGACTGCCTTTGTGTTTCTGCCAAATGTAAATGATGGTGGCTGACTCCCTTGCAAAGTCTTCTCATTCTGATGGTCTTCATTTTTTTCCCACATGTTTGACTTGGGCCAGAAAGAGAATGAAGGCAATGACTGGAGTCTCTGAAAGAAGGGGAGAAGTAAGCATGGGTTAGATCACATAGTGTTCTGCAAACCAGGAAGGGTTTAGATTATATTCTTAGTGAAGTGGGAATGCTTTCTGAGGCCTGGGGAGTAAGCAGTAAGGATGAGTTTAAGGAAGGACATAACATGATTTATTTTTTCCTTATTTGTTTAGCTTTACTATTTTGGTTTTCAAGTTATTTATTTTTGCTTATATCACTGTTTTTAAAGAATTCACTTCATTTTTTAGGGTAATTTTACATTCACAGCAAAACTGAGTATAAAGTACAGAGTTTCCGTATACCTCCTCTGCTCACACATGTGCAGCTTTCCTGACTACCAACATCCCTCATCAGAGTGGTTTATTGTTGCAGTTCAATCGCTGTCATGTCCGACTCTGCAGCCCCATGGTAATGAATCTGCCTGCAATGCAGAAGTCCCAGGTTTGATCCCTGGGTCGGGAAGATCCCCTGGAGGAGGGCAAGGCAACCCATTCCAGTGTTTTTTCCTGGAGAATCCCAGGACAGAGGAGCCCGGCGGGATTTGGTTCATAGAGTCACAAAGAGTTCAACTGAAACAACTTAGCATGCATGTGTGCATTGCCATTGTGAGACGGATGGTTTACCAAATCCCCTGTTCTTTAATGACTCTTCCAAAAGAATCCTACTTGTGATTTTTGCTTTAAAAAAGAAAAAATAACAATACCTATAATTTTGGTGTTAACAATTTTCAAGCGGCTGGGTGATGATACTACTTAATAAATTGGGAAGGTGGAAATAAAAATTACTGTGATTTGATAAATCACGAGTTCCTTTTTGGCTGTATTAATTTTGAGGTATGAATTAGATCAAAGCTGGCTCATGAATTATTTATCAGTTAGTGACAGGATAAGTACAGAAGATAGGAATAAGAATTTAGAAATGTTTATAGTAACTTGATAGAGCTATGATATCCAAGCTTGTGGTAAATAAACTTGTCACATTTAACTGTGTGTTGACCAATTTTTCTGCTGTCAAATTCGCATAGTGAGTTGCATGAGTTAACAGCTACACTGAAAGAACACACTACAGCATGTGATCATTTAAAATTAGTTTGCTAATTATAACTTAGAAATGTATAAATTTGAAATCTATTTTTGTCAAAAGAATTTAAATATCATTACAACTCTATAGGATAAATTATTGCAATTGTCTACTCATGAAAGATTGAAGATATAGTTTGAAATTATTTCATCACTACCATTATTTCTAATAAAGATTAACTAAATATCCTAAGTTTTCTAAATTGCTTTAAATTATCTTTTCCACTTCTGTCAGTTTATATCTGTGAGACTAGCTTTCTATTGAACTTTATTTTATTTATTTGGCTGCACTGGGTCTTAGTTTTGGCATGCCAAGATTTCATTGCATCATGCAAAATCTTTCACTGCATTGCACTGACTCTCTAATTGTGGCTCATTGGCTCAGAACTTGTGGCACATGGCCTTAGCTGTTCCATGGCATGAGGGATATTAATTCCCCAACTAGCATCAACCACGGTTTCTCTGCATTGCAAGGTGGATTCTTAACCACTGGGCCACCAGGGAAATCCATCTCTTGAATATTATTAAAGCAGAAAAAATAAGTGTATGTATATGAATATATATATATATATATATCATTCCCTGAAATAAAATTGTCACCCATCTAAAATAGACTAGATAAGAAGCAAGTTTATTTGTCAAGATAAATATTCATATACTTCTTTGTTCAAAGACTACTTACAGAAAATATAACATGGGGAATCACTATTTCACTCTTATTTTTTTATTATAATGATTTCAGAATTAAAAAACTATATGTTGAAGCAATTATCTATTAATAATACCTATACACATGTGGTAAATAACACATACAGTTTTTGCAATTCATTTTTTCCTATGCTTTTCTTGTTCTAATTATATTTATTGAAATGGAGTTTTAGGTCTTTTGAATAAAATGAAAAAAGAGGAGATTGTATTTTAATACATTTTTTCTTTATTTTTCAAATAATTTGTTTTGAGTGACTTTCATAAAGCTACTAGTCTATGAGGAATTGGAAATTATTATAATCTACATAGTTTTTGCCACAAAAAATTGGAGATGCACTGAATTGGATGACAAAATGAAGATTTTAAAGAAGACAGCTGAATATTTTAATCTGGCATTCTCAGGAAAGATTAGTATTAGAAATTCAATGTTGACATTATCAAGAATACAAATGTATTTAAGGTCATAGGACTAGATAGGATCTAGAAATAGATGTGGCCAAAGAAGAGAAGGGTGTTCGTCACAGAACCCTTGGGCACTTCACAAACAGAAGTCAGCCAGAGGAGGTAGAAGTTCTAGCAAAGGAGTCTAGGAACAAGTGGTTAGAGAGATTGGAGAAGGAAAAGCAGGAATAGAATGTCATTAAAGCCAAATATTGAAAGATTTTAAAATAGAAGGAAGAGGATCAACTCTAAAATTTTGACCTGAGACTGATTAAGACAAAGACGCATATGTGACCGTTAGATTTGCCAGCATGCAAGTCCTTGGAGATTTTCTCAAATGTTCGAAGTAGAAAGTTTAATGTAGTCAGCTGAGGATGTGGTGAAATAAAACTGGGAAGTGAAATAAATTTCACTGAAACCATGTATAGAAAAATGGAACAATGAATGAAGCCAAAGGCATATGTGTTTGTGCTTTAATAGAAGAGTAACCAGAAATGTATATATTCATGGAAAATATCCCCACAGTGAGAGAGAAGTTGACAACTAAAAAAAAAAAAATAGTTCTTAGAGAAGGGAAAAGGGAATAAAGTGTAGCACACAGCTTGCCCTTTTATAGGAAAGGTGGTAGTGTAATCATAGCAATAGAAACAAAGGAAGAAAGTATGGAATAAGTACAAATAGCTAACAATTACAGATAAATGTAAATGGTGTAACATGGAATTTGTCCAGGTGAAAAAAATAAGAGAACAAAATAGTTTGAGTAGTATTGAGTGGTAGAAGAGGTGGTATATTCAGGTGAAAGATACAGAATTTAACTGAGAGACAATTAGAAAATGGAGTGTTAGAACTCAGAAAATGAAAGGATAAAACTTTGATTGGTTGAGGGCCAGGGTATTTTGAATCCTGAAAAAGACCATTATGTACTTTTCTAGGACCAAAAACTGGGTCAGAATTTTGATGGGCCTCTTTTCAGTTACTGCCTTCTAATTTTTCTATAAGAAGGAGAGGTGAAGGGTTAGTTCTGAGAGTAAGGGAGTCCATTGGTAGAACGGGGGTCTTGAGAAGGTTGAAAGAGCTGTACCGTAGTGCAGTTGATTGAACTAACTAGAACCATGATGGAAGGCTGAATTTCAAATATGGTCCCTTGAGGAAAAATAAGTGTGCCCCAGTCATTCAATCCAACACTGATTTGAGTATTGCTGTCAAGGGATTTTGCAGATGTAATTAAAAGTCTAAGTCAGTTGATCTTAAAATACAGAGATTATCTGGATGGACCCTAGAAGTTGAGCCTTTTTAAACTGAAGTATTTACTAGGCAGGTGCAGAAGAATCACAAGGATTTGAAGTATGAGAGTTCAATAAGCCACAACTGACTTTGCAGATAGAAGGAGTGATATAATGAGAAATGCAGGTAGTTCTTGCCTGGAGAATTCCATGGACAGAGGAGCCTAGTGGGCTACAGTCCACGGGGTCGCAAAGAGTCGGACACGACTGAGCTACTTTACTCTTACTCTTTACTCTAATAGCAACAAGCAGCCTTGAGCTAATAGCTTGCAAGCAAATGGGGACCTCAGTCCTGCAACAGCAAAGAGTGAGCTTTTACCAATGATCTGAATGAATTTGGAAGAAAATTTTTCCTCCGGAGCCTCCAGATCAGAGTCCATCCAGGTCACCATCTTAATTTCAGCTTTAGGAGACTTTACTCAGAGACCTGAACCAAGACTGCCTGAACTTTTCTGACCCTCAGGACCTTGAGATAATGAACAGATATTGTTTGCACCTGTATTTTATAATACTTTGTTACACAGCAATAGAAAACTGATATAGCCATGTTAAAGTGTTCCTAGACTGAAGTTGAGGTCCCTGGATCTATGCTCTTCTCAAACAAATGGATTTTCTCCAGAAATCACTAAGCCACAAACCAGAAACCGTGGACAACTGGATTGATTCAGTTTGGGAAATATGGAGTTTGGGGTGGTTAGAGAAGGAATAGGAACTAAAAGTGGGATTATAGAGAAGCAAGAAAATGACATTTTGAAGTACTGAGGAGTTCTTGAAGTCAGTGCACGGGCAAAGTGGGATAGGGAAGCGAAGACACTGGGGGAAAGGAAGAATATGGAATTAGTTGCTCTTTAAGATTTCAGAGATGAAACAATTTCAAATATTAAAACCTGGTGCCCTGGATTTATGAAGGTAAAAGCATCCAGGTTCATAAACTGATGACAGGGATCCTGAAGTCTCCTAACAATCTGAGAGGAAGAAAGTGGTAAATATAGTGAAGTGGCTAAGATGTTGTTAACCTCAGGAAAGAAGGTGGAATAGCCTGATGATGTGTTTTTAAAAGAGAAGTTTTTATTGGAAATGGGAGGAACAGTGGTTTAGATGCGTGGCATAGGAATTTTAAAAGGTAGTGCTCCTAACTTTGGGCTCGTGGATGGGTGGGACAGAGAACTAGTAACTAGCAGCTCTTCATCCTCTTTCTTTTGTTGCAGCAATCTTGGTGGTCACTTAAAGGTGATGACATCAACAACTGAATCCCTAAGTCACCACTGAAAGGAAGCCCACCCTGCAATGCGAACCCAACAACATCTGCATTGGATTTTTGTAAGAATCAAACTCATTTTTTTAAACCTCTGAAATTGTGCTGTTGTTTGTTACAGCTGTTAGCATCATTTATTTTGTACAGAGATGTAACACGAACATTTAAAAAGGCCTTATCTACACTTGAGCATCCCACAGTCTTGATATGTGTGTGTGTGTGTGTGTGTGTGTATTTTAAGATAATGCTTCCAAATTCTAATTTACCATTCTAGTAGCCAGAATAATTCTCAAAATTGAAAATGGCATAATTAATCGTTTATTTTTCTATGGCAAAACCTCATGTTTTACATATGAATCAAAACTATACATGTATCCTCAATAACATGATGAAGGTAGTAATTAAGACTTATTAAATTCATCAATGAAAATGCTTGTTTTTATTTGGCAAAACTCAATTTCGCCTTACAAAAACTGAATAGTCTTTCCTATGCCTGCATTCACAGTATGTTGTGAATGTTGATACTGCAGAGCACGCATCTTAATGTGATTTCCCTATTCTGTTAACTGTCTATTTATGTTAGGTGAAAAGCAGAAAATGATTTGACTTTTAAAAATATTAAATACTCTTTGTTTGAAATAATATTCCGAAGTCAAACATTTTGCAGTATATCTTATATACTTTCGTTTTTGAAAGCTGAAAATCCATTTGAAATTGGCACTTTTATCCCTGTCAGCTTAGTGTGAAGAGGGCAGGGTCTACAAATTAAATTTGTCCTTGACACTAGGAAGAAAGCAAATTGGTGGTGTTTGGGATGCAGCACATACCTGCTCTGGGCTAGCACACAGCTGTCGTGAGTCTTTTCCATGGTAAAAAGACCAAGATTATGATCATAACCTTGAGTTATCATCACCTTTGGTGCGGGTGGCTTATCTACCTGTAAAAATACTTACAAACTTTAGGTAGATATAATTCTTACACTTATCTAGAGTCAGGAGAAAGCATAATTTTACTTCTATCAAAGAAGGCTAACATATATTTTTTTTTACATAATCTTCAAGCACAGAGTACATTTAATCTTTATATAATGATATTACTATTTCACAGGTTTAGTTGCCACAGTGCAACTTAATAATCTTTGTTTTTTATTTTATTTTTTTTAAATTGTAGGCTATATGATTGATGTAAACAAATTTGTACAATGACTGGTTTTATTGCTGTTTTTTTCTTTCTATTCAATTCTTCAGTGTTTTTTTTTTAACCTGTCCTTTCTGAAAGACCTATTGACCTTTTATAGTCTTATACCTCACTTTTGTGCTCTAATATTCTTCACAGTGTTCTACAATTTCTATAGTTATAGAACTATACATATATGTGTTTATATACACAGACAAATGTGTCTCTGTGTGTATGGCACTTCCATTGCTATGATTTTATTTCTCCTGATATATCTTTTCATCTTTACATCGTTTCATAATGTGTCCTCTTTGCTTACCAGTGTACTGAGTGATTGGTTATCCAAAGGTGAGCTCACCTGATTTCATAGTGCTTACAGTCTAAAGAGGAAGACAGGCATTAAAAACTAATTATGCAAATGTATGTAATCGAGCAATGTTCTGATTGCATCTCTAGGAAACATTTGATTTGATTTAACCAGGGAGATCAGAGAATAGCTTTCTTAAGGACAAATGTGAGCTAGGCTATCTGAGGAAAGGGGAAGAGCCCTGTTGCAGGACCCAGCAGGGTCCTCTAGAGCTGCTGAAAGAAGACCACAGTGACTGGAGTAAAGAGAACAGAAATGGGAATCTCAATCAAGTTAACAATGGAGATGTCAGCTGGGGCCAGACCAGGCAGGAGACTCAACCAGATTAAGAAACTCAGTGTTTGTCTTAAGAGAAATAGTGAGTCATTGAATAGTCTTATCAAAGACAGTGGTATGATCAGGATTCCATTAGAAATAAAATATTTCTAAGGAGGTCTAGAGAAGGGAGCCAATAGAGAGGTGCCATCTCCCAAATCACTATTCATCTTCTGAAGTAGGCTGTAATCACCTCACAGATACAAATAAAAATCTTTCCTGGGCTCTGTCCACTGTTATCTTCCAAGCGTCTCGTAAATGAAAACTAACTGGTTTCCAGGCACCCAGCTGTTATCTGAGTAACAGGGAACTGTCTAAAGTCCACAGGGAGCAGCAAGCCCAATGAACTGGAGAATGGTGAGTTTCCCCATGAGAACTGCGGATCATTGACTGAAAGTTAATGTTAAGCTGCCCTCTTGCTTACCAGCAGCTGCATTAGCCAGGCCTCTTTCCTGAGCTTTCTTTGGATGTTTCAGACTCTGCTGAGCTGATGGAAATGAAGTCCATAATTTCAGCTATGGTCATTAACCCCCTGCTTTGTGTTTTTACTAATCATTAACATGTCATTTGTGTCACAGAAAGACTTTGAGCTCAGGGAACTGGGACTTCAGTGCAGTGGGGACCAAGTACTGAAAGTAGAAAAGGCATGACAAATTGTATTAACAAAGCTATCCTGGTCACCTTGTACAAAGAAAATCTCATTCCACCTAGTGCAGATGGTGCTGGGATTTGAAACCCTTGGTATTGTGGAGGAGAAAGACAAGAACATGCACTGTTACTAGGAGGAAACTTGGTTATGATAGCTGAGAACTGCTATATACTTTAGTCATTAAATAATTTAACCTCACTGAGAAAGAAAAACACGAAAAAAGTTTAGAATCTCTAGATCCATTTTCTACTTATGTATAAAATTCAAGTGTAGGTTGAAATAATCAATTTCATCAAATCCTTAGTGATTAGGCATTGAATTTATCAATCTCATTCTTGCCCCAAAGATCTTTTAAACCATGTCTCATTCATTGTTCTTTAGTTACTGTCCCCAGATGGTTAGAATCAAAGCTGCTTCAAGTTCAACTGTTTGCCCAGTGTGTTTCCTTTGAGCTCTCCTACCCTTTCTTTCTACTCCAGAATTTTCAACCTTGAAGTCCCTGGCTAAGTCTACCATGCCCCCAGACTCTCATACAAGGGGCTACCCAAGAGAGTAGCCTGTACTATGAACTTAGTAACCTGTATTTAGTACTTGTTGCAACACTTTTATTAGTAGTATTTAATTCCAGTATATATTTCATAATAAATCCACTCATTTGTAATCTCCTTGGTGTCAGAGAGCTAATGGAATACTTTATTCAGTGTGGCTTAATGAACAAAATTTAACCTCTCTGGTTCAAATAGGAATCAAAATAACCTTTGCTCTGATTGGTTTCAGAAGTGAGAAAAGTCTTGGAATGTTCATTTTTACCTCTTTTTTTTTCAGTTGTATATTTGGGTGCTCAACTTAATTCTCTCTAATTAAGGTCACTAGTAGTCTAAGTCCATTATGCCTATATTCTGGCCTTTGTGCAGTTTAAGTATGCTTCTGGTTATATGTACCTTCATGTATGTTTACAATTTTATAAGATTTGTTTTATTTTATTACATAGGAAGAATGTGGAAAAATAATCTTTGGTTGATAAAAACTATCTCAAATATTTTTCCTATTAATTAGGCTTTACTGGGCACAAAATGTGATTTTTGAAAATAATATGAGTATTAGTTGTGCATTATATAAAACATCTGAAATGAACAGACATAAGAACCTATCAAGAGTATGAGGGATTAAGTAAAAGAATTTAAAAAAATATGTGATGTTACCTCAATATTATAAACACTAAGAACTATTTTTATTTTATTTTATGTATGTCTTTTTTCTCATAACAATAAAATAAGCTCTACTATCTCAAAGCCTTTCATATAAATATTTTATTAATATGAGCATTTATCTAAGTCTACTTTAAAAACATGATTGGAGAAGGAAATGGCAACCCACTTCACTATTCTTACCTGGAGAATCCCATGGACAGAGGAGCCTGGCAGGCTACAGTCCATGACGTCACAAGAATGGGACACGACTTAGTGACTAAACCACCACTACCACCAAAAAATGTAACATTGCAACAAATCAAGCATCAGTCACTGCTGATTTAGCACGATGAGTTTCTTTAGACATAAAGTAAAATCCGGACCTTAATCTTATCCTCCACTATGAAAATGTTCTTATGTAAATTTCATGTCAGAAAATACACATGACGGTTGATCCCTTTTAGTTTTGAAATATCTTCCTTTATGACAGAGTGCTAAAAATATCTTTAAATCTGAAAAGCATGAATAATCACAACTATTTCTTATTTGGAAAAAGGTTCTTGTATTGTTGCATTTTTGCAGAATTGTCATCATACAGAATTACTTTTCCTCCTAGTGAACACTTGTCTTTATTGACGTGTGGGCTGCTGGCGAAGCTGACATTTTATTTGTTGGCTGGTTTCCCATACACAGTACTTTTGTGTACTGTTCCTTCTTTAAGTGATTAATAACCAACTGTATATTTTGTTTATGAACTTACTAAGAGCAGATCTTAGTGGTGTGCATCATGATACAGAAAATTCCACTGCAAGTAATATAAAATAATACTCTGGAAAACCTATTTTTATCCATGTAATTTAAGTGACTTGATATAATAATCTTGTTATATTGAAATAGTCAAGATGGTAAAATATGAGCTTTCTTTTATTTTTTGATATTAAGAAATAGGTAGTATACACAACCTAAATAAGCATAATCCTGAGAATGTGGGTTTAAAAGCAATTTGACCAACTTTCTGAGAGAAAAGTTAAGATTGAGGAAGAAGTATAATTAAAGTGAAAGTCTCTGCCTCAGAACACTCACATGTCAGATTGTGCTCCATGCCTTCAGGTATTTTATCAACCTGATAATGCACACTACTATCTACTACTGCGGCCAAGAAGCCCTTAGAAGAAATGAAGTAGCCCGCGTAATCAACAAAAGAGTCTGAAATGCAGTACTTGGATACAATCTCAAAAATGACACAATGGTCTCTGTTCATTTCCATGGCAAAATATTCAATATCACAATAATCCAAGTCTATGCCCCAACCAGTAATGATGAAGAAGCTGACGTTGAATGGTTCTATAAAGACCTACAAGACCTTCTAGAACTAACACTGAAAAAAAGATGTCCTTTTCATTATAGAGGACTGGAACACAAAAGTAGGAAGTCAAGACATACACAGAATAACAGGCAAATTTGGCCTTGGAGTGCAAAATGAAACAGGGCAAAGGCTAACAGCGTTTTGCCAAGAGAACGGATTGGTCATAGCAAAATCCTCTTCCAACAACATAAGAGAAGAATCTACATGTGGACATCACCAGATGGTTAATACTGAAATCAGATTGATTATATTCTTTGCAACCAAAGATTGAGAAGCTCTACAGAGTCAGCAAAAACAAGACTGCGTGCTGACTGTGGCTCAGGTCGTGAACTCCTGATAGCCAAATTCAGACTTAAATTGAAGAAAGTAGGGAAAACCATGAGACCATTCAATTCTGTTCAGTTCTGTTCACTCTCTCAGTTGTGTCCAACTCTGCAACACCACGGACTGCAGCATGCCAAGCCTCCCTGTCCATCGCCGAGTCCCAGAGTTTACTCAGTATCATGGCCACTGAGTCAGTGAAGCCACCTAATTATTTCATCCTCTGTCATCCCCTTCATCTCCCACCTTCAATGTTTCCTAACATCAGGGTCTTTTCAAATTAGTCAGTTCTTCTCATCAGGTGGCCAAAGTATTGGAGTTTCAACTTCAGCATCAGTCCTTCCAATGCATATTCAGGACTAATTTCCTTCAGGATGGACCGGTTGGATCTCCTTGCAGTCCAAGGGACTCTCAGGAGTCTTCTCCAACACCATAGTAAAAAAGCATCAATTCTTCGGTGCTCAGCTTTCTTTATAGCCTAACTCTCACATCCATTCAGGTATGACCTATTCAGACCATTTAGGTATGATGTAAATCAAATCCCTTAGAACTATACAATGGAAGTGACAGATAGATTCAAGGGATTAGATCTGATAGAGTGCCTGAAGAACTACAGACAGAGGTTTGTGACATTGTACAGGAGGCAATGATCAAGACCATCCACAAGAAAAAGAAATGCAAAAAGGCAAAGTGGTTGTCTGAGGAGGGCTTACAAATAGCTGAGGAAAGAAGAGAGCTAAAGGCAAAGGAGAAAAGGAAAGATATACCCATTTGAATGCAGAGTTCTAAAGAACAGCAAGGAGAGATAAGAAAGCCTTCCTCAGTGATCAGTGCAAAGAATAGAGGAAAACAATAGAATGGGAAAGAGTAGAGATCTCTTCAAGAAAATTAGAAATACCAAGGGAATATTTCATGCAAAGATGGGCTCAATATAGGACAGAAATGGTATGGACCTAACAGAAACAGAAGATATTTAGATGAGATCACAAGAATACACAGAAGAACTATACAAAAAAGATTGTCATGGCCCAGATAACCACTATGGTGTGATCACTCACCTAGAGCCAGACATCCTAGAATGTGAAGTCAAGTGGGCCTTAGGAAGCATCACTATGAACAAACCTAGTGGAGATGATGGAATTCTGGTTGATGATGCCATGAAAGTGCTGCACTCAATATGCCAGCACATTTGGAAACCTCAGCAGCACCCACAGGACTGGAAAAGGTCAGTTTTTACTTCAATCTCAAAGAAAGACAATGCCAAAGAATGTTCACACTACCACACAATTGCACTCATCTCATACTCTAGCAAAGTAATGTTCAAAATCCACCAAGCTAGGCTTCAACAGTACATGGACCATGAACTTCCATATGCTCATGTTGGATTTAGAAAAGGCAGAGGAACCAGATATCAAATTGCCAACATATGTTGGATCATCAAAAAAGGAAGAGAGTTCCTAAAAAAAATCTATTTCAGCTTTTTTTGACTCTGCCAAAGCCTTTGACTGTGTGGATCACAATAAACTGTGGAAAATTCTGAAAGAGATGGGACTACCAGACCACCTCACCTGCCTCCTGAGAAATCTGTATGCAGGTCAAGAAGCAACAGTTAGCACTGTACATGGAACAACAGACTGGTTCCAAATCAGAAAAGGAGTGCATCAAGGCTATATATTGTCACCCTGCTTGTTTAACTGATATGCAGAGTACATTATGAGAAATGCCGGGCTGGATGAAGCACAAGCTGGAATCAAGATTACCGGGAGAAATATCAATAACCTCAAATATGTAGATGACAGCACCCTTATGGCAAAAAGCAAAGAAGAACTAAAGAGCCTCTTGATGAAAGTGAAAAAGGAAAGTGAAAAAGTTTGCTTAAAACTCAACATTCAGAAAACTAAGATCATGGCATCCAGTCCCATCACTTCATGGGAAATAGATGGGGAAACAGTGGAAACAGTAACAGACTTTATTTTCTTGGGCTTCAAAATCACTGCAGAATTTGACTGCAGCCCTAAGATTAAAAGATACTTGCTCCTTGGAAGAAAAGCTATGACCAACCTAGACAGCATATTAAAAAGCAGGGACATTACCTTGTCAACAAAGGTTTGGCTAGTCAAAGCTATGGTTTTTCCAGTAGTCACGTATGAATGTGAGAGTTGGACTATAAAGAAAGCTGAGCACAGAAGAATTGATGCTTTTGTACTGTGGATTTGGAGAAGACTCTTGAAAGTCCCTTGGACTCTAAGGAGATCCAACCAGTCAATCCTAAAGGAAATCAGTCCTGAATATTCATTGGAATGAATTATGCTAAAGCTGAAACTCTAATACTTTGGCCACCTGATGTGAAGAGCTTGACTCATTTGAAAAGATCCTGATGCTGGGAAGGATTGAAGGCAGGAGGAGACAGGGATGACAGAGGATAAGATGGTTGGATGGCATCACCGACTCGATGGATATGAGTTTAAGCAAGCTCTGGGAGCTGGTGATGGACAGGGAAGACAGGCATGGTGCAGTCCATGGGATCACAAAGAGTCAGACGCAACTGAGTGACTGAACTGAATACAAGCTAGAGGAGGGAATATTAGCTGCCTGTTAAGTATTTCTGCATGTCATTGAATATGAGATTGTACATTCCATGGAAACTTGTGTTTGTTTTTAATACTGATTTGCGTTATAGGTAAGTAGATCAGGATAGTGTTCTACCATACTCTCAAAGTTCTACACAATAGTATTTCTTTGCCTCAGTTGTATTTCTGTATAATGGAAAACATAGTATATGTTATTCTAAGGTCTTCTTGAGTCTTAAGTCTTTCCTTTATTCTGTGATTGATTGTATTTAGAAACAGTCTATGTTTACCATCTATGATCGTAGATTGTCAATCAAAATATTTTATCAGTGTTGTACAGATTTCTTGACTTGTGTATGCCTATCTTTTATTGAAGCCTAAGGTATTTGCAGGGAGTACAAAGATCAGGGATATCCCAAACAAACGTAAATGAGGGTTTTAGGATTAAGCTCTAAAAATCCACCCAGAGAGCAGATACTCTTCTTGTGATAGGAACAATTACACCAATGTGGAACTTTGACTCAGGCCATCAGGTAACCTGGTATTACTATTATTTTTTTTTTTTTTTGAAATTTGTTCACAAGTGGAAAAGAAAGAGCAGAGTTTACAACCCACAAACTCATGAATGAATATCTATATGTGATAAACTTAAAAAAAAAATAAAACCTCTCCTCCTTATGTTCTAACATGAAAAGGACTTGACAAAGTAACTTTAAATCTCAATGCTTCAGTATTTTCACATATAAAACTTTGAATTAGACACATCAAAAAATACATTAAAACCCCTCCAGCTTTGATACTTTCCTTGACTGGATCACAGACTCTTCTCTTATAAATTTTAGTGGCTTCTGGGCCTGGGTTCCCAGAGGGTGTGCAGTACAGAGAATAGAAGGAATACAGAGCTTGAGAAAGGAATTAAGTATGATGGTAATGAGACTCACAAGAGCTGTGTGTATTTTTTCAGACTTCCAAGTTTGACAGAGATTTCATACCTGATCTTTCATTTAAACTCTTTGGTGTAGTTACTGCAGATAATATTTTCCTTTATTTTGTACAAGAGGAAGTTGAAAATTTTAAAAAAATGACTTGGAAAATAATGACATGTTAGAATCAGTCCTCTCGCTTGATTTCTATAGTGGTTCTCACATTTAGCATTCATGAAAACCACCTAACTAACTAGCATGTGATATTTACAGATCTCTGGTCTCCTCCTCCAAATAATCTCATTTAATAAGACTGAATACAGCCCAATATTCTCTACCTTTACCCAACCTCTCATGTGATTCTAGTGCATGCTATGAGAAATATCTCCTTATACCTAATGTGTATTCCAAATACTATTTTCTTTTTCTTTGCTCCCAACCTTGAAAGATATGCCACATTTCATGTGCTGGCAGATTCTTTTTAGGAATGAAAAACACATTTCTTGGATCTCCAATAAGCACCACTAGCACAGACTGATGGGGAATCGAGTGTAAAGCATGGAGACATACATAGCATACAATGTATTCCATATTTTACTTGGGTTAATTTCTGACAATGCATATGCTAGAAATAAAATATGGTTAAAATTATCCTTGAAAGATCCATTTAATTTACAATAAAGTACAGTATTCATTATTGTGTATATTCAACTCTACACTAAAAAGAATCTGCCTTGTTATCATCACAAAAGAAGATTTATAAAGGAAAACCAAAAGCATTTAAAAGCAAAATGTCTTACGGTTTTTCTTCTCTGTGGCGTTGAGAGCCTGACAAAGTTGAGACATCAGCTGAGAGGGAAAGGCAAGACTACAACCCAGTGGCTCACTTTGGAGAAGGGTTTCTTGATGTGATGGGGGGAAGGGGAGGGAGGTATTTTTATTATGCACCTATGCAGCCTGGGGCGAAGGCAATGGCACCCCACTCCAGCACTCTTGCCTGGAAAATCCCATGGACGGAGGAGCCTGGTGGGCTGCAGTCCACGGAGTCGCTAAGAGTCGACTGAGCGAATTCACTTTCACTTTTCACTTTTCACTTTCATGCATTGGAGAAGGAAATGGCAACCCACTCCAGTGTTCTTGCTTGGAGAATCCCAGGGATGGGGGAGCCTCATGGGCTGCCGTCTATGGGGTCGCACAGAGTCGAACACGACTGAAGCAACTTAGCAGCAGCAGCAACATGCAGCCTGGAGTACAGGCCCCCAGGTTTCAAAACACTTCAGAGTGTCTGTACCCTCAACCTGACAGCAGAAGCAAAGGTAGTAGATATTAACAGATTAACCAGAAGGCTCAGAACATAAACTCCTCAGAAAAAACAGAGAAAAGAGAAAACTAGAGAGATCCCATTGTGCTTTGTGTAAAACGTGGAAGCTCTGACTGCAAGTGGTAGGGATGAGCAAGGGAAACCCAGTCATCACCAAGGTAAAGTCTTCCCTGACCAGGCAGGATTGAGTCATCAAATCCATTACCCACACAAACAAAAATGGAGATTATGATGTTTCTTGCATATGAATTCACTTGTCACTTAAGATTTACTTGTTTTTCAACATAGCGTTCCTTATGCTTTCTCTTTAAAGCACTCATGATCCATTATAATTTTATGTCATACATTGATGACTAAAGCAATTTTAGGTTTTGTAACAATCAAAATCATCAGAGTGGCTGGCGTGTTCAGCTGAAGGATAAGCCATTAAGTGAATGAGCTCTAATCATGCTTAGTTGATTAATAATCACTGTACATGCTTATTCAGTAGGAACTAGATGACTTGCTAACTGATTAATTTATAAATGAAACTGTTAATAGTTATTTTATTTACTTTTAATAGTAGAAATTAAAATTGCTGCCATTTCTGAGAACTCCTGAACTTTCCATAGTCAGTGCTGATTTGTTAATTTTAAAACTCATATCATTTAATGTAGCATTGGACCTCGTGCTTTCTTGTTTTACACTGCTCCATCATAGGTGTCTCTTTTCTCTACCACAAATGTGCTAGTGCCTTAAGGACAAATATGTTATCTTCTACCACTGAATCCTTCACAACACCCCATCCAATAACATTTACTGTAGATTTTATAGCTTAATTTTTGAACTAATCTTAATGTTTGCAATTAAAACCTCCAAAATTTAATTAACAGAGATAATTAGCATATCACTTTATCATAATGGAGAGGCCATTTTAGATCTGCTGAACAATTTCTCAAATTAAGGTAAGGTGGTATAAAGGAGAATTTTTCTCTCTAAACCAAAATGTCTTATTTATGCTCCACCTTTCTCAGATATAAGAGGTGTTGAAGTTCCAAGCTACTAGTGAAAGTGAAAGTTGCTCAGTTGTGTCCCACTCTTTGCCACCCCATGGACTTTACAGTCCATGGAATTCTCCAGGCCAGAATACTGCAGTGGGTAATCTTTCCCTTCTCCAGGGGATCTTCCCAACCCAGGGATCGAACCCAGGCCTCCCTCATTGCAGGCAGATTCTTTATCAGCTGAGCCACAAGGGAAGCCCTCCAAGCTACTAAATATGTGTTATATTTGTTCATTTCCTGAAAATTTGCCATCCCTTAGAGCAAAAGTGACCCTCATCTTGAAAAACTGTGTTGTGTAAATGTCCTAACAAGTATATATTCTCGTTTATTGTCCCTCTATATTTACCTAAATGTCCATTCTCTTTCTCTTTTTTTCTTACACTCTAGGAAATTTGTTTCCAAATGATAATTCACAGAATAAAAAGTATTCCTTCCCACAGTATTAAGTAGTAAAAAATAGCCAGTGGTGTAGAGGATTAGCTAGATCCTTTGATGTTTTGACTTCCTTGTGAGGCTATCCACACTAGTACAACTTTAAGTGGCAGCAAGTTTTATTTTGTGTTCCTTTCTTATTACCACTAATGGACACTTTGGATGTTTGACCTGACTTCAATACTTACAGAGAGCTCTGATAGAAAGCTTATTATATGGTACTACTCTCTTGGCTTTGATGTTCTGTAAATCATGTGTATGATTGCTTCTAGGGGAGAAATTCAAACTCTCTGTACGTTAGACACAAGTGAATTCTCTCTGAGACTCAGACTTGTGTCCTTAATCATGAAGTACATAAGGGATATATAACAAATAAAGATTATTTCTAGATGCTGAAAATGGAGGTGATGTTTATAACATATTTAGGAGTACATTTTGAGAATTGATGCTGTTAGGATATCCTTCAAAGTGTGTCTTTCCTCTACCCTAGGATATTTTTCCCTTGTTCTTTGCATTACTTTCATTTCTCCCATTTCAGTGGGAGAGAAAAAGTTTCATTGGTAAATAAAACAGTGATGTCATCAATTTCAGTATCTGCTGTCCTCAGATTATGGTAGAATTTCATTGGGTTACTGAAAGTATAAGTGAACTCTCTTAAAAAGGAATTTTAAAAAATTAAATCATGTCCTTAATAATGCATTTATTTGGTAGTTTGGAATGAAGACTCCTTTTTTTTATAGATACAACGCTGTATGCGGTAGTGAGGTTTTTATAGTTTATAAAAGCTTCAGTGATGTATAGTGTATCAAAAAGAAACTTATGCAACACATTTATCATAAGAAATAGATTTTCCTTCCTGGGGATAGTGAAGAAGAGAAATAATAATATGTATACGTTTCTATTGGGTACCAGGACAACTTTAGGACACATTTTTTTTTAAAGAGGCAAAGACTGATTTTTCTACAACTTTTTCTCCCACCTAGCATACATGTTACTACTACCCTCTCATACAAGTGGTGGATGCTGTTAATTGATCCCAGAGCTTTTTCATGCTGAGCTCATATTTGCCTTCAGAATCCTCAATATAGTGATCCAAGCTTTGATAATGAATTCATTTGGCAGGCTATTAAACTGAATCTCAATTTCTTTTTAAGGTAGATAAATCCATCAGTAACAACATCACTTAGCTATTCTTAAATATTTCTAGGGTTGTGGGCTATAACTATTTGAATTTCTATGGCTAAAAATATAATGGAACAATAGAATGCCATTGCCTAAATAATAGGATTTTTCTTGCTACAGAGCATATCAATGCCTAGCATAGTGTCCAGCACAGAATAGGTGGATAATCCATATATGTTTGTTGCTTTTTATTTGCTTTTCATTCAAAGAATCTAATTCAAGTTCACTGTGACTTTTTTCTCAAAATATTAATTAAGGATATTACGTAGGATGTTTCTGTTAATAAAATAGAAATTCATGCCAGATAAAATAATAGTAAAATTATGTGTATTTTTTTAAGTATGCACTTATAAAGGAGATGGGCTTCCTGCCCATCTGGAAACCAGAACAACAGCCAAACCAATACTGTCATTACTTAAGAAGGTCATAGAAAGTTCAGGTATTCAGAGAGCCAATGTCCAAGTCATGCACAGAGCGGGTTATTCTCAGCAAAGATTTTCATAGAAGATCTTAACTTATAGCCACAGATAAGAAGGAACTTTATTTTAAGAGGATTAAGTCTAAAATTATTTGTTCATGATGATTGCCAGGATAGCAAAAGCTTTCTTCCAAAGTCTGGTAGATGAATCAGGAAACTCAGATCAAAAGAGCTGACTGCCAGGCTAGCGACCTCAGAGAGATGCTATCACAGACTCAAAGAAAAAAAAAAAAAAAAGTTCAAAAGATTGGGAGGAGTCATTTTAAAAGGTGGTCAGTGCAGCAGTGGTTACTGATAAGGAAATTGTTATATGTGAATCTATTCTGTAAGTAGTTGAACATTTCATTACAATGGTGTGATATGCCCAAAGTTAATAGGCATTCACCTGGGAATCCTTTTAGGACCTAGGTAACAAAAAACAGTGAAAATATTAGCTGCTCAGTCATGTCTCACCCCCTCCCCCTGCCACCGACCCCTTGACCTGTAGCCTACCAGGCTTCTCTTTCCATGAAATTCTACAGGTAAGAACACTGGAGGGGGTAGCCATTCCCATCTCCAGGGAATCTTCCCGACCCAGGGATCAAACCCAGGTATCCCGCATTGCAGGCAGATTCTTTACCTTGTGAGCCACCAGGGAAGCTCCTGGACCCAGGAGTGATTCCCAAACCAACTAACCAGGGCTTCATTTTATTAATTTATTTTTAACTTTTATTTTATATTGCAGTAGACTTGATTGACAATATTGTATTAGTTTCAGTTATATAGCAATGTGATTTAGTTATACATGCATGCATGCTAAAAGACTTCAGTCATCTCTGACCATTTGTGACCCTGTGGACTGTAGCCCACCAGGCTCCTCTGTCCATGGGATTTTCCAGGCAAGAATACTGAAATGAGTTTCCATTTCCTTCTCCAGAAGATCTTCCCGACCCAGGGATCAAACCTCTGTCTCTTACATCTCTTGCATTGGCAGGCAGGTTCTTTACCACTAGTGCCACCTGAGAAACCCCTCAGTTATACATATACATGTATCAATTATTTTTCAAATTCTCTTCCCATTGAGGTTATTACAAAGTATTGAATAGAATTCCCTGTGCTATGCAGTAGGACCTTATTGGTTATCTGTTTTAAATAAAGCAGTGTGTACATGACAATCCCAAACTCCAAATCTGTCCCTCCCCCTGCTCTTCCCTCCTGGTAACCCTAAATTCGTTCCTTAAATCTGTGAGTCTGTTTCTGTTTTGTATTAACAAATGCATTTGTTTGGATCATTTTTTGGATTTCACATGTAAGCAATATCATGATATTTATCTTGATATTTTGCCATGATAATCTCCAATCCATCCGTGTTGCTGAAAATGGCATTACTTCATTCTTTTTAATGATTGAGTAATATTCCATTGCATATATGTACCAACTCTTCTTTATCTATTCCTTTGTTTATGGACAATTAGTTTGCTTCTACTTCTTGGCTATTGTAAGCAGTGCTTCATTGAACATTGAGGTGCATGTATCCTTTTGAACCATGTTTTTCTCTGGATGTATGTCCAAGAGTGGGATTACTGGATCATATAGTAGCTCTCTTAATTTCTTAGAGAACCTCCAAACTGTTCTCCACAGTGGCTACACCAATTTACATTCCCACCAACAGTGTAGGAGGGAGGGTTCTCTTTTCTCCACAAACTTTCCAGGACTTTGTTTGTAGACATTTTAATGACAGCCATTCTTACTGGTCTAATCAGGTATCTTCTTATATAATAGTTTTAATTTGCATTTCTCTAATAATTAGCTATGTTGGGCATCTTGCCATGTGCCTCCTGGCCATCTGCATGTCCTCTTTAAAGAAATATCTGTTCAGATTGTTTGCCCATATTTTGATTGAATTTTGTCTTCTATTGGATATTGACTGCATGAGCTGCTTTTAAATTTAGGAGATTAATGCCTCATCAGTTGCATCATTTGCAAAAATTTTCTTTCCATTACATGGGTTGTTTTTTCAATTTCTTTATGGTTTCTATAGCTGCGCAAATGCTTTTTGAGTTGATTAGGTCCCATTTGCTTATTTTTGTTTTTATTTCCCTTACTCTAGGAAATGAATCAAAAAAAGATATTGCTGCAGCTTATGTCAAAGTGTCTTCTGCCTATCTTTTCCTCAAAGAGTCTTATAGTATCTGGTATGACATTTAGGTCTTTAACTGATTTTGAGTTTATTTTTGAATATGGTGTTAAGGAATGTCCTAATTTCATTTTTTTTAATATGTAGCCATACAGTTTTTGCAGCACAATTGTTAAAGAGATTGTCTTTTCTCCATTATATTGTCTTCCTTCCTTTGTCATGGATTAATAGACCATAGGTACATGGTTTTATTTTGGGGCTTTACATCCTGTTCCATTGATCTTTATTTCTGTTTTTGTGCCAATACCAAAGTGCTTTGATGGCTGTAACTTTGAAAGACAGTCTGAAATTAGGAAACTGGATTCCTCCTGTTTCACTTTTCTATCTCAAGATTGACATGGTTATTTGGTGTCTTTTGTGTCTCCATAAAAATTTCAACATTTCTTGTTCTACTTCTATGAAAAATGCTATTGGTAATTTGATAGGATTGTAATGAATCTGTAGTTGCTTTGGGTAGTGTAGCCATTTTGACAATATTGATTTTTCCAATCCAAGAACATGGTATGTCTTTCCATCTGTTTGTGTCATCTTTGATTTCTTTCATCAGAGTTTTATTGTTTTGGGAGGAAAGGTCTTTTTACTCCTTAGGTAGATTCATTCCTAGGTATTTTATTCTTTTTGATGTGATGGTAAATGGCATTGTGTCCTTAATTTCTCTTTCAGATTTTTTATTGTTAATATATAAAAATAAAGAAATTTCTGAGTATTAATTTTGTATCCTGCAACTTAATCAAATTCATTAATGAGCTATAGTAGTTTTCTAGTGGCAACGTTAGGATTTTCCATGTATAGTATCGTGTCACTGGCAAAGAGTGATAGTCTTGCTTCTTATTTTCTAATTTGGATTCCCTTTAATTCTTTTTCTTCTCTGATTTCCATGGCTAGAACTACAAAAACTATGTTGAATAAAAGTGGGAAGAGTGGACATCCTTGTCTTGTTCCTGATCTTAGAGAAAATTATTTCAGATTTTCACCATTGAGTATTATGTTAGCTGTAGGTTTGTCATATATGACCTTTATTATGTTGAGGTATGTTCCCTCTAGGCCCACTTTCTGGAGAGTGTTATCATGAATGAATACTTAATTTTGTCAAAAACTTTTCTGCATCTCGAGATGATCACATGGTTTCTATCCCTCAATTTGTTGATATGGTACATCACACTGATTGATGATTTGCAGATATTGAAAGATCCTTGCATTCCTTGGATAAATCCTACTTTATCATGTTGTATGATCCTTTTAGTGTATTTTTGGATTTAGTTTGATGATATTTTGTTGAGAATTTTTTGTATGTTCATCACCGATAATGATCTGTAACTTTCTTTTCTGTGGTGTCAGTTTTTGCTTTGGTATCAGGGCGATATTGGCTAAATAGAATGAATTTGAGAATTTTCATTCTTCTGTGACTTTTTGGTATAGTTTCAGAAGGCTGGATGTTAACTCTTCTCTAAATATTTGATAGAATTCACCTGTGAAGCCATCTTATCCTGGACTTTTGGTTTTGGAATTTTTTTAATCACATGAAAAAAAAATGTATTCTATGAAAATGGAAATCAAAGGAAAGCTGGAATAGCAATATTCATAACATACAAAAGAGACTTTAGCTTGATAGGGATTGCACTGAATCTATAGATTGCTTTGGGTAGTATACTCATTTTCACTATATTGATTCTTCTGATTCATGAACATGGTATTTCTCCATCTATTAGTGTCCTCTTTGATTTCTTTCACCAGTGTTTTATAGTTTTCTATATAGAGATCTTTAGTTTCTTTCAGTTCAGTTCAGCTCAGTCGCTCAGTCGTGTCTGACTCTTTGCAACCTGATTAATCACAGCACGCCAGGCCTCCCTGTCCATCACCATCTCCCGGAGTTCACTCAGACTCACGTCCATCGAGTCAGTGATGCCATCCAGCCATCTCATCCTCGGTCGTCCCCTTCTCCTCCTGCCCCCAATCCCTCCCAGCATCAGAGTCTTTTCCAATGAGTCAACTCTTCGCATGAGGTGGCCAAAGTACTGGAACTTCAGCTTTAGCATCATTCCTTCCAAAGAAGTCCCAGGGTTGATCTCCTTCAGAATGGACTGGTTGGATCTCCTTGCAGTCCAAGGGACCCTCAAGAGTCTTCTCCAACACCACAGTTCAAAAGCATCAATTCTTCGGCACTCAGCCTTCTTCACAGTCCAACTCTCACATCCATACATGACCACAGGAAAAACCATAGTCTTGACTAGGTGGTACTTAGTCGGCAAAGTAATGTCTATGCTTTTGAATATACTATCTAGGTTAGTCATAACTTTTCTTCCAAAGAGTAAGTGTCTTTTAATTTCATGGCTGCAGTCACCATCTGCAGTGATTTTGGAGCCCCCAAAAATAAAGTCTGACACGTTTCTACTGTTTCCCCATCTATTTCCCATGAAGTGATGGGACTGGATGCCATGATCTTCGTTTTCTGAATGTTGAGATTTAAGCCAACTTTTTCACCCTCCTCTTTCACTTTCATCAAGAGGCTTTTTAGCTTCTCTTCACTTTCTGCCACAAGGGTGGTGTCATCTGCATATCTGAGGTTATTGATATTTCTCCTGGCATAGGTAGATATATTCCTAAGTATTTTATTCTTTTCGTTGCAATGGTGAATGGAATTGCTTTATTAATTTCTTTTTCTACTTTCTCATTATTACTGTATAGGAATGCAAGGGATTTCTGTGTGTTGATTTTATATCCTGCAACTTTACTATATTCATTGATTAGCTCTAGTAATTTTCTGGTGGAGTCTTTAGGGTTTTCTATGTAGAGGATCATGTCATCTGCAAACAGTGAGAGTTTTACTTCTTCTTTTCCAATTTGGATTCCTTTCATTTCTTTTTCTGTTCTGATTGCTGTGGCCAAAACTTCAAGAACCATGTTGAATAGTAGCAGTGAAAGTGGGCACTCTTGTCTTGTTCCTGACTGTAGGGGAAATGCTTTCCATTTTTCACCATTGAGGATAATGTTTGCTGTCGGTTTGTCATATATAGCTTTTATTATGTTGAGGTATGTTCCTTCTATTCCTGCTTTCTGGAGAGTTTTTTTAATCATAAATGGATGTTGAATTTTGTCATAGGCTTTTTCTGCATCTATTGAGATAATCACATGGCTTTTATTTTTCAATTTGTTAATGTGGTGAATTACATTGATTGATTTGCTGATATTGAAGAATCCCTGGGATAAAGCCCACTTGGTTATGGTGTATAATCTTTTTAATGTGTTGTTGGATTCTGATTGCTAGAATTTTATTAAGGATTTTTGCATCTATGTTCATCAATGATATTGGCCTGTAGTTTTCTTTTTTGTGATATCTTTGTCAGGTTTTGATATTAAGGTTATGGTGGCTTCATAGAATGAGTTTGGAAGTTTACCTTCCTCTGCAGTTTTCTGGAAAGTTTGAGTAGGATAGGTGTTAGCTCTTCTCTAAATTTTTGGTAGAATTCAGCTGTGAAGCCGTCTGGACCTGGGCTTTGTTTGCTGGAAGATTTCTGATTACAGTTTCAATTTCTGTGTTTGTGATGTGTCTGTTAAGATTTTCTATTTCTTCCTGGTTCAGCTTTGGAAAGTTGTACTTTTCTAAGAATCTGCCCATTTCTTCAACACTGTCCGTTTTATTGGCATATAATTGCTGACAGTAGTCTTCTTATGATCCTTTATATTTCTGTGTTGTCTGTTGTGATCTCTCCATTTTCATTTCTAATTTTATTGATTTGATTTTTGACAGAGCTAAAACAAATAATTTTACAATTTGTATGGAAATACAAAAAACCTCAAATAGCCAAAGAATCTTGAGAAAGAAGAATGGAACTGGAGGAATCAACCTGCCTGACTTTAGGCTCTACTACAAAGCCACAGTCATCAAGACAGTACAGTAATGACACAAAGACAGAAATATAGATCAATGGAACAAAGTAGAAAACACCTATGGACACCTTATCTTCGACAAAGGAGGCAAGAATATACAATGGAGTAAAGACAATCTCTTTAACAAGTGGTGCTGGGAAAACTGGTCAACCACTTGTAAATAAATGAAACTAGATCACTTTCTAACACCACACACAAAAATAAACTCAAAATGGATTAAAGATCTAAACATAAGACCAGAAACTATAAAACTCCTAGAAGAGAACATAGGCAAAACACTCTCTGACATAAATCACAGCAGGATCCTCTATGACCCACCTCCCAGAATACTGGAAATAAAAGCAAAAATAAACAAATGGGACCTAATTAATATTAAAAGCTTCTGCACAACAAAGGAAACTATAAGCAAGGTGAAAAGACAGCCTTCTGAATGGGAGAAAATAATAGCAAATGAAGCAACTGACACGCAACTAATCTCAAAAATATACAAACAACACCTGCAGCTCAATTCCAGAAAAATAAATGACCCAATCAAAAAATGGGCCAAAGAACTAAATAGACATTTCTCCAAAGAAGACATACAGATGGCTAACAAACACATGAAAAGATGCTCAACATCACTCATTATCAGAGAAATGCAAATCAAAACCACAATGAGGTACCATTTCACGCCTGTCAGAATGGCTGTGATCCAAAAGTCTACAAGAAATAAATGCTGGAGAGGGTGTGGAGAAAAGGGACCACTCTTACACTGTTGGTGAGAATGCAAACTAGTACAGCCACTATGGAGAACAGTGTGGAGATTCCTTAAAAAACTGCAAATAGAACTGCCTTATGACCCAGCAGTCCCACTGCTGGGCAGACACACTGAGGAAACCAGAATTGAAAGAGACACATGTACCCCAATGTTCATCGCAGCACTGTTTATAATACCCAGGTCATGGAAGCAACCTAGATGTCCATCAGCAGATGAATAGCTAAGAAAGCTGTGGTACATATATACAATGGAGTATCACCCAGCCATTAAAAAGAATACATTTGAATCAGTTCTAATGAGGCGGATGAAACTGGAGCCGATTATACAGAGTGAAGTAAGCCAGAAAGAAAAACATCAATACAGTATACTAATGTATATTATGGAATTTAGGAAGATGGTAATGATAACCCTGTATGTGAGACAGCAAAAGAGACACAGATGTATAGAACAGTCTTTTGGACTCTGTGGGAGAGGGAGAGGGTGGGATGATTTGGGAGAATGGCATTGAAACATGTATAATATTATATAAGAAATGAATCGCCAGTCCAGGTTCGATGCAGGATACAGGATGCTTGGGGCTGGTGCACTGAGATGACCCAGAGGGATTTTATGGGGCGGAAGGTGGGAGAGGGGTTCAGGATTGGGAACACGTGTACACCCATGGCAAATTCATGTTGATATATGGCAAAACCAATACAATATTCTAAAGTAAAAAATAAATAATTTTAAAAAAACTTTAAAAATAAAAAAGAGAGAGACTTTAAAATAAAGACTGTCACAAGAGACAAAGAAGGACACTACCTAAATATCAAGGGATCAATCTAAGAAGAAGTTATAAAAATTGTAAATAAATCGCCCAATATAGGAGCACCTCAATTTATAAGGCCAATGCTAAGAAACTTAATAGGAGAAATCAACAGTAACACAGTAATAATGGGAGACTTTAACACTGTATTTTCACCAAGGGAAAGATCATCCAGACAAAAAATCAATGAGAAATACAGGCCTTAAATGGCACATTAGACAAGATGAATTTAATTGATATTTATAGAGCATTTCATCCAAAAGGGGCAGAATACACATTTCTTCTGAAATGCACATGGAACATTCTCTAGGATTAATCACATGCTGCACTTCAAAATAACTCTCAATAAATTTAAGAAAATGGAAATAATATCAACCGTCTTTTCTGACAGTAGTACTATGAGATTACGAATCAACTATAAAATATAAAGAAGACAAAGTGAAGATTAACTGATATGTTACTAAACAATCAATGGCTCACTGAAAAAATCAAAGAAGAAATAAAGAAATACCTAGAGACAAATGAAAATGAAGCACAATGATGCAAAGCCTATGAGATGCAGCAAAAACATTTCTAAGAGGGAAGTTTGTAGCAATATAGTTTTACCTCAGAAAACATGAAAAATTTCTTTATAACTTTATAACTAAAACAACTAGAGAAAGCAGAACAAACAAAACTCAAAGTTAGTAGAAGGAATGAAATTATAAAGATCCAAGCTGAAATAAATGAAATAGAGATGACGAAAACAATAAATGAGCAATGAAAGTAAAAGCTGGTTCTTTGAAAATATAAACAAAATTGATAAACCTTTAGCCAGATTCATCAAGAAAAAGAGGTAGAGGGCTCAAAACAATAAAATCAGAAACAAAAGAGAAGTTACAACAGACACCACAGGAATATAAAGAATTATCAGAAACTGTGTGTGTATGCTAAGTCACTTCAGTTGTGTTCAATTCTTTGTGACCCTATGGACTATATTACGCCAGGCTCCTCTATCCCTGAGGTTCTCCAGACAAGAATACTGAAGTGGGTTGCCATGCCCTTCTCCAGGGGATCTTCCAGACCCAGAGATTGAACCCACGTCTCTTGTGGCTCCTGCATTGCAGGCGGATTCTTTACACTTACCCACTGGGGACGCTCCTGTAAGAGATTACTACCAGCAGCTATATACCAATAAAATGGACGACTTGGAAAAATGGACAAGTTCTTAGAAAGGTACAGGCTCTCAAAAGTGAACCAGAAAGAAATAGGAAACACGAACAGACTAATTACAAGAAGTGAAATTGAAACTGTGATTTAAAGAATTGTAACAAACAAAAGTCTGGATTTCATTTTAAATTTTAGTTGGTACTTTTATTTAAGTGATGGAACAAGCTTGGCGATTATAATATATAGCTCTAGGAAGCAAATATTTTCAAATGTTGGTGATCAGCTTCTGTATATATTTTTTAAACCACATACCATAGATTTATGTAAGTATATGAATAGTTTGTATATGATATCCAAGTATGTTACCAAGTAGAAAATTTCATCTCAAATCTCTGCAATGCATTGAATATATAAATTAAAACTGAACTAATATTATTATATGATTATATATGATTTTTGTGTTTATGGAAACTTTTTGAAAACTGCCAAAATATTGTAAATATCCTGTTGATTTTATATGAAATGCCTTGCTAGGATAGGTCCTGAATAGAGATATGTTAGAGTTAAATTTGTTCAAAAAAGGTGGGAAAAAGAGAGAGAGAAATCAAACTATGTGAATACCTTGAGAACATTTTGTCATGTAGTTTATTAATGCTTCTCTTAGCATTAGTATTAAACTATTATTGGCCAATATTATTTTCAAATTAAATGAAACCAGTAATGTGTATAGAAGATTCTTTTTGAATAGCATACTTTGTCACTAATCTGATAATGCTTTAATCTTTGCTTAATGATTCAAATTCTTCAGATTTAAAGAATATGGATTTGGTCCAGATATTCAGAACTAGTCTGTCTGAGTGAGAGGGTATAAACATTTGCAAATGCTTCTGGGTACTATACACTGGTTGGTAAAAACAAGACAACCTAACGATCCCAGCATTAGGGAACAGGTCAACTCTTGCCCCAACCTGCTTAGTTTTCATTTGCTTACTTTCCAAGCAGGGGATATATTATGTAAATACTAGATGCTTTAGGAAAAACAACAACAACTCCATACAAAGAACTCCAAAAGAGCAAAAAAACTTGGTATTTCTCTTCCTTTAAGGTTTTAGTGGCCTTAGAGTCCATGTTTTGTTTGTTTTCTTTTGTTTTTGTATATTTGTTCATTTTAGAAGCAATTGCAAGGAAGATATTAACCCACTATTGGTCATATTATTTGCAAATATTTCCCCCTTCAGTAGAATGCCTTTTTGTTTTGTATATGGTCTCCTATGCTATGCAAAAGCTTTTAAATTTAATTAGGCCCCATTTGCTTATTTTTCCTTTTCTTTCCTTTGCCTTAAGAAAGTGAAAGTGTTAATTGCTCAGTCTTGTCCAACTCTTTGCAATCCCATGGACTGTAGCCCACCAGGCTCCTCTGTCCATGGAATTCTCCAGGCAAGAATACTGGAATGAGTTGTCATTTCCTCCTCCAGAGGATTTTCCTGACTCAGGGATCAAACCCAGGTCTCCTGCATTGCTAGCAAATTCCTTACCACCTGAGCCACCGGGGTAGCCCTTGCTTAGGAGACAAATCAAAAACAATATTGCTATAATTTATGTCAAAGGGTGTTCTGTTTATGTTTTCTGCTAGGAGTTTTACAGTTTTAAATTTGGGTCTTAAAAATATCTTTTGAGTTTATTTTTATGTATGGTGTGAAGTTTGAAGTGAAATGTTGTAATTTCATTCTTTTACTTGTTCAGTTCAGTTCAGTTCAGTCACTCAATCGTGTCCGACTCTTTGTGACCCCATGAATCGCAGCACTCCAGGCCTCCCTGTCCATCACCAACTCCCGGAGTTCACTCAGACTCACGTCCATCGAGTCCATGATGCCATCCACATCTCATCCTCAGTCATCCTCTTCTCCTCCTGCCTCCAATCCCTCCCAGCATCAGAGTCTTTTCCAGTGAGTCAACGCTTCGCATGAGGTGGCCAAAGTACTGGAGCTTCAGCTTTAGCATCATTACTTCCAAAGAAATCCCAGGGCTGATCTCCTTCAGAATGGACTGGTTGGATCTCCTTGCAGTCCAAGGGACTCTCAAGAGTATTCTCCAACACCACAGTTCAAAAGCATCAATTCGTCAGTGCTCAGCTTTCTTCACAGTCCAACTCTCACATCCATACATGACCACAGGAAAAACCATAGCCTTGACTAGACGGACCTTAGTCAGCAAAGTAATGTCTATGCTTTTGAATATATTATCTAGGTTGGTCATAACTTTTCTTCCAAGGAGTAACCGTCTTTTAATTTCATGGCTGCAGTCACCATTTGCAGTGATTTTGGAGCCCCCAAAAATAAAGTCTGACACTGTTTCCACTGTTTCCCCATCTAGTTCCCATGAAGTGATGGGACCAGATGCCATGATCTTAGTTTTCTGAATGTTGAGCTTTCAGCCAACTTTGTCACTCTCCTCTTTCACTTTCATCAAGAGGCTTTTTAGTTCCTCTTCACTTTCTGCCATAAGGGTGATGTTATCTGCATATCTGAGGTTATTGATATTTCTCCCAGCAATCTTGATTCCAGCTTGTGCTTCTTCCAGCCCAGTGTTTCTCATGATGTACTCTGCATATAAGTTAAATAAGCTGGGGGACAATATACAGCCTTGACATACTCCTTTTCCTATTTGGAACCAGTCTGTTGTTCCATGTCCAGTTCTAACTGCTGCTTCCTGACCTGCGTACAGATTTCTCAAGAGGCAGGTCAGATGGTCTGGTATTCCCATCTATCTCAGAATTTTCCACAGCTTATTGTGATCCACACAGTCAAAGGCTTTGGCACAGTCAACAGAGCAGAAATGGATGTTTTTCTGGAACTCTCTTGCTTTTTCCATGATCCAGATGTTGGCAATTTGATCTCTGGTTCCTCTGCCTTTTCTAAAACCAGCTTGAACATCAGGGAGTTCATGGTTCATGTATTGCTGAAGCCTGCTTGGAGAATTTTGAGCATTACTTTACTAGCATGTGAGATGAGTGCAATTGTAGTTATCCAGTTTTCCCAACGTCACTAATTAAAGAGATTGTCTTTTTTCCATTGTATATTCTTGCCTCCTTTGCAAAGATTAATAGAACATAAATGCGTGGGTTTTTCCTATACTCTTTTTTTGTTCCACTGATCTATTATCTATTTTTGTGCCAATATCATATGAAGGGAACATTTTATGCAAAGATGGGCTCGATAAAGGACAGAAATGGTATGGACCTAACAGAAGCAGAAGATATTAAGAAGAGGTGGCAAGAATACACGGAAGAACTTACAAAAAAGATCTTCACGACCCAGATGATCATGATGGTGTATGTGATCGCTCACCTAGAGCCAGACATCCTGGAATGTGAAGTCAAGTGGGCCTTAAAAAGCATCACTACAAACAAAGCTAGTGGAAGTGATGGAATTCCAGTTAAGCTATTTCAAATCCTGAAAGATGATACTGTGAAAGTGCTGCACTCAATATGCCAGCAAATTTGGAAAACTCAGCAGTGGCCACAGACGAAAAGGTGAGTTTTCATTCCAATCCCAAAGAAAGGCAATGCCAAAGAATGCTCAAACTACTGCACAATTGCAATCATCTCACATGCTAGTAAAGTAATGCTCAAAATTCTCCAAGCAGGCTTCAGCAATACATGAACCGTGAACTTCCTGACATTCAAGCTGGTTTTAGAAAAGGCAGAGGAACCAGAGATCAAATTGCCAACATCTGCTGGATCATGGAAAAAGCAAGAGAGTTCCAGAAAAACATCTATTTCTGCTTTATTGACTGTGCCAAAGCCTTTGACTGTGGATCACAATAAACTGTGGAAAATTCTGAAAGAGATGGGAATACCAGACCATCTGACCTGCCTCTTGAGAAATCTGTATGCAGGTCAGGAAGCAGCAGTTAGAACTAGACATGGAACAACAGACTGGTTCCAAATAGGAAAAGGAGTATGTCAAGGCTGTATATTGTCCCCCAGCTTATTTAACTTATATGCAGAGTACATCATGAGAAACACTGAGCTGGAAGAAGCACAAGCTGGAATCAAGATTGCTGGGAGAAATATCTATAACCTCAGATATGCAGATGACACCACCCTTATGGCAGAATGTGAAGAGGAGCTAAAAAGCCTCTTGATGAAAGTGAAAGAGGAGAGTGACAAAGTTGGCTTAAAGCTCAACATTCAGAAAACAAAGATCATGGCATCCAGTCCTATGACTTCATGGGAAATAGATAAGGAAACACTGGAAACAGTGTCAGACTTTATTTTTGGGGGGCTCCAAAATCACTGCAAATGGTGACTGCAGCCATGAAATTAAAAGACGCTTACTCCTTGGAAGGAAAGTTATGACCAACCTAGAGAGCATATTCAAAAGCAGAGACATTACTTTGCCAACAAAGTTCCATCTAGTCAAGGCTATGGTTTTTCCAGTGGTCATGTATGGATGTGAGAGTTGGACTGTGAAGAATGCTGAGCACAGAAGAATTGATGCTTTTGAACTGTGGTGTTGGAGAAGACTCTTGAGAGTCCCTTGGACTGCAAGGAGATCCAACCAGTCCATTCTGAAGGAGATCAGCCCTGGGACTTCTTTGGAAGGAATGATGCTAAAGCTTAAACTCCAGTACTTTGGCCACCTCATGCAAAAAGTTGACTCATTGTAGAAGACTCTGATGCTGGGAGGGATTGGGGGCAGGAGGAGAAGGGGACGACCGAGGATGAGATGGCTGGATGGCATCACTGACTCAATGGACGTGAGTCTGAGTGAACTCCGGGTGTTGGTGATGGACAGGGAGGCCTGGCGTGCTGCGAATCATGGGATCGCAAAGAGTCGGACACAACTGAGTGACTGAACTGAACTAAACTGAACTGAACGAAACTGTTTCAATTATTGTAGATTAATAGTATAGACTGAAGTCATAGCACATGATTCTCCTGCTTGGTTCTTTGTCAAGATTGTTTTGACTTTTGGTCTCTTTTGTTTATCCATACAAATTAAAAAAAATTTTTTTTGCTCTAGTTCTGTGAATAATGTTCTGAATATTTTGATAAAGGTTGCATTGAACCTGTCAATATCCTGGGTATTCTGGTCAATTTGACATTATTTCTTCAAATCCAGGAATGTAGAATATCTTTCCATCTGTTTGAGTCATTTTGTTTCTTTAATCATTGTAATAGATTTTTTAGTACAAGTCTTCTACTTCCTTAGTTGGATTTATTCCTAAGTATTTTATTCTTTTTAATGCAATAGTAAATGCTTTGCTTTGTCTTTCTGCTATTTTGTTGTTAGTGTATGTAAATGCAAAAGATTTCTGTATATTAATTTTGTAACTTGCAACTTTACCAAATTCATTGGTGAGAATTAATATTTTTTGGTGACATTTTTAGGATATGTAGAGAATCATGCCATCTGCAAACAGTGACAGTCTTACTCCTTCTTTTCAATTTGGATTCCCTTTATTTTTCTTCTTTGATTGCTGTATCTAGGCCCTCCAATGCTATGTTGAATAAACTGATGAGAGTGACCATTCTTATCTTGTTCCCAATCTTAGAGGAAATGCTTTTAACTTTTCACTGTTGATGTTAACTGTGGGCTTATCATATATGGCCCTTATTATGTTGGGGTATGTTCCCTGTATACATATACAGGGAGAGATTTTAATCATAAACAGATATAGAGTTTTGTCAAAAGATTTTTATGCAACTGTTGATATGCACTATGGCTTTTATTCCTCATATGTTTGGTAGAATTCACCTCTGAAATTATCTGGTTTTGGGATTTTGTTTGTTGGGATTTTTTTAAAATTATTAATTGAATTTCATTACTGTAATTGTTATAGTCAGGCTTTCCCAGTGTCTCAGACAGTAAAGAATCTGCCTGCAATTCAGGACACCAGATTCAATTCCTGGGCCAGGAAGATCTCCTGGAGGAGGAAATGACAACCCACTACAATATTATTGGCTGGAGAATTCCATGGACAGAGGAGTCTGTTGGCTGCATTCCATGGGGTAGCAAAGAGTCAGACGCAACTGAGCAAACAACACACAATTGTTCTAGTCATATCTTCTATTTCTTCCTGCTTTAGTCTCTTTGTTTGTTTGTTTTATTTATTATTATTATTTTCTTTTTTTACTTTACAATATTGTATTGGTTTTGCCACACATCAACATGAATCTGCTATGGTTGTACACGTGTTCCCAATCTCGAACCCCCCTCCCACATCCCCTCCCACACCATCCCTCCAGATCAGCCCAGTGCACTAGCCCCAAATATCCTGCACCTTGCATCAAACCTAGACTGGCAATTCATTTCTTATATGATATTATACATATTTCAATGCCATTCTCCCAAATCATCCCACCCTCTCCCTCTCCTGCAGAGTCCAAAAGACTGTTCTGTACATCTGTGTCTCTTTTGCTGTCTCACATACTGGTTACCATCTTTCTAAATTCCATATATATGTGTTAGTATACTGTATTGGTGTTTTTCTTTCTGGCTTACTTCACTCTGTATAATCGGCTCCAGTTTCATCCATCTCATTAGAACTGATTCAAATGTATTCTTTTTAACGGCTGGGTGATACTCCATTGTATACATGTACCACGGCTTTCTTATCCATTCGCAGGGGAGCCTGGTGGGCTGCCGTCTATGGGGTCGCACAGTCGGACACGACTGAAGTGACTTAGCAGCAGCAGCAGCAGCATCTGCTGATGGACATCTATGTTGCTTCCATGTCCTGGGTATTATAAACAGTGCTGTGATGAACACTGGGGTACACGTGTCTCTTTCAATTCTGGTTATCTCAGTGGGTATGCCAAGCAGTGGGATTGCTGGGTTATAAGGCAGTTCTATTTTCAGTTTTTTTAAGGAATCTCCACACTGGTCTCCATAGTGGCTGTACTAGTTTGCATTCTCACCAACAGTGTAAGAGTGGTCCCTTTTCTCCACACCCTCTCCAGCATTTATTGCTTGTAGACTTTTGGATCGCAGCCATTCTGACAGGCGTGAAATGGTACCTCATTGTGGTTTTGATTTGCATTTCTCTGATAATGAGTGATGTTGAGCATCTTTTCATGTGTTTGTTAGCCATCTGTATGTCTTCTTTGGAGAAATGTCTATTTAGTTCTTTGGCCCATTTTTTGATTGGGTGATTTATTTTTCTGGAATTGAGCTGCAGGAGTTGTTTATATATTTTTGAGATTAGTTGTGTGTCAGTTGCTTCATTTGCTATTATTTTCTCCCATTCAGAAGGCTGTCTTTTCACCTTGCTTATAGTTTCCTTTGTTGTGCAGAAGCTTTTAATATTAATTAGGTCCCATTTGTTTATTTTTGCTTTTATTTCCAGTATTCTGGGAGGTGGGTCATAGAGGATCCTGCTGTAATTTATGTCAGAGAGTGTTTTGCCTATGTTCTCTTCTAGGAGTTTTATAGTTTCTGGTCTTATGTTTAGATCTTTAATCCATTTTGAGTTTATTTTTGTGTGTGGTGTTAGAAAGTGATCTAGTTTCATTCATTTACAAGTGGTTGACCAGTTTTCCCAGCACCACTTGTTAAAGAGATTGTCTTTTCTCCATTGTATATTCTTGCCTCCTTTGTCAAAGATAAGGTGTCCATAGGTGTTTTCTACTTTGTTCCATTGATCTATATTTCTGTCTTTATGCCATTACCATACTGTCTTGATGACTGTGGCTTTGTAGTAGAGCCTAAAGTCAGGCAGGTTGATTCCTCCAGTTCCAATCTTCTTTCTCAAGATTCTTTGGCTATTTGAGTTTTTTTGTATTTCCATACAAATTGTGAAATTATTTGTTCTAGCTCTGTGAAAAATATCATTGGTAGCTTGATAGGAATTGCATTGAATCTATAGATTGCTTTGTGTAGTATACTCATTTTCACTATATTGATTCTTCTGATCCATGAACATGCTGTATTTCTCAATCTATTAGTGTCCTCTTTGATTTCTTTCACCAGTGTTTTATAGTTTTCTATATAGAGGCCTTTAGTTTCTTTAGGTAGATATATTCCTGAGTATTTTATTCTTTTCATTGCAATGGTGAATGGAATTGTTTCCCTAATTTCTCTTTCTATTTTCTCATTATTAGTGTAAAGGAATGCAAGGGATTTCTGTGTGTTGATTTTATATCCTGCAACTTTACTATATTCATTGATTAGCTCTAGTAAATTTCTGGTGGAGTCTTTAGGGTTTTCTATGTAGAGGATCATGTCATCTGCAAACAGTGAGAGTTTTACTTCTTCTTTTCCAATTTGGATTTCTTTCATTTCTTTTTCTGTTCTGATTGCTGTGGCCAAAACTTCCAGAACTATGTTGAATAGTAGTGGTGAAAGCGGGAGCCCTAGTCTTGTTCCTGACTTTAGGGGAAATGCTTTCCATTTTTCACCATTGAGGATAATGTTTGCTGTCGGTTTGTCATATATAGCTTTTATTATGATGAGGTATGTTCCTTCTATTCCTGCTTTCTGGAGAGTTTTTATCATAAATGGATGTTGAATTTTGTCAAAGACTTTCTCTGCATCTATTGAGATAATCACATGGCTTTTATTTTTCAAGTTGTTAATGTGGTGAATTACATTGATTGATTTGCAGATATTGAAGAATACTTGCATCCCTGGGATAAAGCCCACTTGGTCATGGTGTATGATCTTTTTAATGTGTTGTTGGATTCTGATTGTTAAAATTTTATTAAGGATTTTTGCATCTGTGTTCATCAATGATATTGGCCTGTAGTTTTCTTTTTTGTGGCATCTTTGTCAGGTTTTGGTATTAGGGTGATGGTGGCCTCATAGAATGAGTTTGGAAGTTTACCTTCCTCTGCAGTTTCCTGGAAGAGTTTGAGTAGGATAGGTGTTAGCTCTTCTCGAAATTTTTGGTAGAATTCATCTGTGAAGCCGTCTGGACCTGGGCTTTTGTTTGCTGGAAGATTTCTGATTACAGTTTCAATTTCCGTGCTTGTGATGGGTCTGTTAAGATTTTCTATTTCTTCCTGGTTCAGTTTTGGAAAGTTGTACTTTTCTAAGAATTTGTCCATTTCTTCCACATTGTCCATGCCATTTTATTGGCATATAATTGCTGATAGTAGTCTCTTATGATCCTTTGTATTACCTAATGGTTTGTCAGTTTTGTTTATCCTTTCAAAGAAGCAGATTTTGGCTTTGTTGATTTTTTATGGTCTCTTTTGTTTCTTTTGCATTTATTTCTGCCCTAATTTTTAAGATTTCTTTCCTTCTACTAACCCTGGGGTTCTTCATTTCTTCCTTTTCTAGTTGCTTTATGTGTAGAGTTAGGTTATTTATTTGACTTTTTTCTTATTTCTTGAGCTATGCCTGTACTGCTATGAACTTTCCCCTTAGCACTGTTTTTACAGTGTCCCACAGGTTTGGGGTTGTTGTGTTTTCATTTTCATTCGTTTCTATGCATATTTTGATTTCTTTTTTGATTTCTTCTGTGATTTGTTGGTTATTCAGAAGCGTGTTGTTCAGCCTCCATATGTTGGAATTTTTAATAGTTTTTCTCCTGTAATTGAGATCTAATCTTACTGCATTGCGGTCAGAAAAGATGTTTGGAATGATTTCAATTTTTTTGAATTTACCAAGGCTAGATTTATGGTCCAGGATATGATCTATCCTAGAGAAGGTTCCGTGTGCACTTGAAAAAAAGGTGAAATTCATTGTTTTGGGGTGAAATGTCCTATAGATATCAATTAGGTCTATCTGGTCTATTGTATCATTTAAAGTTTATGTTTCTTTGTTAATTTTCTGTTTAGTTGATCTATCCACAGGTGTGAGTGGAGTATTAAAGTCTCCCACTATTATTGTGTTATTGTTAATTTCCCCTTTCATACTTATTAGCGTTTGTCTTACATATTGCGGTGCTCCTATGTTGGGTGCATATATATTCATAATTGTTATATCTTCTTCTTGGATTGATCCTTTGATCATTATGTAGTGGCCTTCTTTGTCTCTTTTCACAGCCTTTGTTTTAAAGTCTATTTTATCTGATATGAGTATTGCTACTCCTACTTTCTTTTGGTCTCTATTTGCATGGAATATCTTTTTCCATCCCTTCACTTTCAGTTTGTATGTGTCCCTTGTTTTGAGGTGGGTCTCTTGTAGACAACATATATAGGGGTCTTGTTTTTGTATTCACTCAGCCAGTCTCTGCCTTTTGGTTGGGGCATTCAACCCATTTATGTTTAAGGTAATTATTGATAAGTATGATCCTGTTGCCATTTACTTTATTGTTTTGGGTTTGGGTTTATACACTTTTTCTGTTTCTTGTCTAGAAAGTATCCTTTAGCATTTGTTGGAGAGCTGGTTTGGTGGTGCTGAATTCTCTCAGCTTTTGCTTGTCTGTAAGGCTTTTAATTTCTCTTTCATATTTGAATGGGATCCTTGCTGGGTACAGTAATCTGGATTGTAGGTTATTTTCTTTCATCACTTTAAGTATATCTTGCCATTCCCTCCTAGCCTGAAGAGTTTCTATTGAAAGATCAGCTGTTATCTTTATAGGAATCCCCTTGTGTGTTATTTGTTGTTTATCCCTTGCTGCTTTTAATATTTGTTCTTTATGTTTTATCTTTGTTAATTTGATTAATATGTGTCTTGGGGTGTTTTGCCTTGGGTTTATCCTGTTTGGGACTCTCTGGGTTTCTTGGACTTGGGTGATTATTTCCTTCTCCGTTTTAGGGAAGTTTTCAACTATTATCTCCTCAAGTAGTTTCTCATAGTCTTTCTTTTTGTCTTCTTCTTCTGGGACTCCTATGATTAGAATGTTAGAGTGTTTCATATTGTCCTGGAGGTCTCTGAGATTGTTTCTTTTAATTCGTTTTTCTTTTTTCCTCTCTGATTCATTTATTTCTACCATTCTATCTTCTACTTCACTAATCCTATCTTCTGCCTCCGTTATTCTACTATTTGTTGCCTCCAGAGTGTTTTTGATCTCATTTATTGCATTACTCATTATATATTGACTCTTTTTTATTTCTTCTAGGTCTTTGTTAAACCCTTCTTGCATCTTCTCAATCCTTGTCTCCAGGCTATTTATCTATAATTCCATTTTGATTTCAAGATTTTGGATCATTTTCACTATCATTATTCAGAATTCTTTATCAGGTAGATTCCCTATCTCTTCTTCTTTTGTTGGTTTGGTGGGCATTTATCGTGTTCCTTCACCTGCTGGGTATTCCTCTGTCTCTTCATCTTGGTTATATTGCTGCGTTGGGGTGGCCTTTCTGTATTTTGGCAGTTTGTGGAGTTCTCTTTATTGTGGAGTTTCCTCCCTGTGGTGGGGTTGTATCAGTGGCTTGTCAAGGTTTCTTGGAGAGGGAAGCTTGTGTCCGTGTTCTGGTGGGTGGAGCTGGATTTCTTCTCTCTGGAGTCCAGTGAAGTGTCCAGTAATGAGTTATGAGATGTCAATGGTTTGGGGGGTAACTTTGGGCAGCCTGTATATTGAAGCCCAGGGCTGTGTTCCTGTGTTGCTGGAGAATTTGCCTGGTATGTCTTGCTCTGGAACTTGTTGGCCCTTGGGTGGTACTTGGTTTCAGTGTAGGTATGGAGGCACTTGATGAGCTCCTATTGATTAATGTTCCCTGGATTCAGGAGTTCTCTGATGTTCTTAGGATTTGGACTTAAGCTTCCTGCTTCTGGTTTTCAGTCTTATTTTTACAGTAGTCTCAAGACTTCTCCTTCTATACAGCACTGATGATAAAACATCTAGGTTAAAGATGAAAAGTTTCTCCACAGTGAGGGACACCCAGAGAGGTTCACAGAGTTACATGGAGAAGAAAAGAGGGAGGAGGGAGAATGAGGTGACCTGAATGAGATGAGATGGAATCAAAAGAGGAGAGAGCAAGCTAGCCAGTAATCATTTCCTTATGTGTGCTCCACAGTCTGGACCACTCAGAGAGGTTCACAGAGTTATACAGAGAAGAGGAGAGGGAGGAAGGAGACAGAGGTGGCCAGGAGGATAAAAGAGGGAAATGAAAAGAGAGACAGATCCAGCCAGTAATCTGTTCCCTAAGCATTCTCCACTGTCTGGAACACACAGAGATTCAGAGCTGGATAGAGAAGAGAAGGGGGAGGGATGAGACAGAGGCGACCTGGTGGAGAAAAAGAAGAGTCCAAAGGAGGAGAGAGCAATCAAGCCAGTAATCTTGCTCTCAAGTATAAATGGGTACTGAAGATTGGGTTTTTAAAGGTACAAAATTGATAATAACTACCAAAAAGCAAAGATTAAAAATCTAGAGTAGAGGCTGGATTTTTAAAAATACAATATTAAAGAAAAGAAGAAGAAGGAAAAAAAGTCACAAAAATTATTTTTTTTTAAATATGAAGTTTGCTTTAAAAATAGGGTCTTTTTTTGAAAAGTAATAGTAGGTTATAAAAATGAAAATTAAAGGAGTAATAGAGGACTTAAAAATTTTAAAAAGTTAAAAAAGAAGAAGAAGAAGAAAAAAAGAATGATTGTAAAAATAGTAAAGATGTATCTAAGACTTTGTCTGGTGGTGTTGTGTACAGTGTGGGGTCAGTTCATTTTTGGATAGTTCCTTGGTCCAGCTTTTATTTCTCAAGATCTATAGGCCCCTTCCTATGTAGTTGGTACTAATGACAAGGTTTTAATCTATTGTACCTGTCACTTCCAAGGCAATTCCTTCTGTTTTAGCTTCTGTTTGCTGGTCTCTTCAGTGTCTGACTTCCACCCTGACACAACGGAGGTGGTGGTGGACACTTTTTTTAGGCTCACTTGTTCAGTTGCACTGTGGGGAGGGAGGGACGCTGCAAACAAATAACACTGGCATGTGCTCGCAGTGTCTCAGCCACACTGGGCCTGCCCCCGCTCTCGGCGCACACAGCTTAGGCTTTAGGTTGCTCTGCCCGGAACAGTCCAAGGCCTGCCCTGGGCTGCATGCACCTCCCAGGTCTAAGTCGCTCAGGCTCAGGCACTCAGGTAGTCCTCAGAGGCGCAGACTCGGTTGGGCCTGCGTTCTGTGCCCTTCCCAGGTCCGAGTAGCTCAGGTGTTTGGTAAACATGGTTGCTGCGACTTATCACCTCTCCCGTCCCTTCTGCTTGGTTTTCTGGTGTACAACTGGCGCACCTTCTCAGGTGGATGATTACTGTCCAGAACCCCAAGAAGTCTTAGCAAAAGAGCCTGCTTGACGTTTGATTGATAATGTCTCTCTGGGGCTGTGATTCCCCTCTTCCAGCCCTTCTGGCTCTGGCTGTCTGTCACTGGAGGGATATGGTCTGCAGCCAGCTAATTCTGTTCTGTCCTTTGTTCTGTGCACAGTCTTAGTGGTGTCTTATGTTAGAGCTTTTCACGTGGTAGCTATCCCGCAGTCTGGTTTGCTAGCCCAAGTTAGTTTGCTCTGATTACACTCAGGGCATTCGGGCCCAATCCTTACTCTAAGCAATGCAGCCCGCGCCTCCCTGCCCAGCCCCCGCTTGCTAGTGGTGGACGCAGGTGTCTGCGCTGCTTCTCCGCTGGGAGAGTTACCATTGGGCTCGTAATCTGTGGGTTTTATTTATTTATTTATTTTTCCTCCCTGTTATGTTGCCCTCTGCGTTTCCAAGGCTCACCACAGACTCGGCAGTGAGAGTGTTTCCTGGTGTTTGGAAACTTCTCTCTTTTTAAGACTCCCTTCCCAGGATGGAGCTCTGTCCCTACCTCTTTTGTCTCTTTTTTTGTCTTTTATATTTTTTCCTACCTCTTTTTGAAGACAATGATCTGTTTTTCTGGGTGCCTGATGTCCTCTGCCAGCACTCAGAAGTTGTTTTGTGGCATTTACTCAGCGTTTAAATGTCCTTTTGATGAATTTGTAGGGGAGAAAATGGTCTCCCCATCCTATTCCTCTGCCATCTTAGGACTGCCTCCCTGCTCTAGTCTTGAGAGATCCAGGAATTTGTCTATTTATTCTAGTTGTCCCATCAACCATTTGTTTCTTTGGCTTTTTTATATTGATCTTTAATCTCTATTTCATTTATTTCTGCTCTGAACTTTATTATTTCTTTTCTTATACTAAGGGATCTTGTTTGACCTTTGATGTGTAAGGTTAGATTGTTTGAGAATTTTGTTTGTTTCCTATAAACTTCCCTCTTAGCACTGCTTTGCTACATCTCATAGATTTTGGATAGTTGGTTTTTGTGGCTTTCAATGGATACTTTATGAAAATTTTTTTTATTGACTTCAGTTCAGTTCAGTAGCTCAGTCGTGTCCGACTCGTTGCAACCCCAAGGACCAGAGCATACCAGGCCTCTCTGTCTTACAAAGTTATAATAGTTTCTGGTATACAGTATAGTAATTCAGTTGTGTTTTCCATATTCTTTTCCATTAGGGATTATTATAGAATACTGAATATATCGTAGTTTCCTGTGCTACACATAGGACTTTGTTGTTCACCTGTTTTATATATAGTACTTTGTTATCTGCTAATTCTAAATTTCTGATTGGTTCCTCTCACAATCCCTTTTCCCTTTGGCAATCATAAATTTATTTTCTATTTCTGTGAGTCTAAAGTGATATTTATCTTTGTCTTTCTGACTTACTTTAGTTAGTATGACAATATCTAGGTCCATCCATGTCACTGCAAATGGCATTATTTCATTATTTTTTATGGCTGAGTATTAATAATATTCCATTGTGTATATGTACACATTTTCTTTATCCATTCACCTTAAGAGACATTTAGGCTGCTTCCAGGTCTTGGCTATTATTAATAATGTTGTTATGAATGATCAGATGCATGTTTTTTCAAATTATAGTTTTTCACCAGATGTATGTCTGGGAGTGGATTTGCTCATATGACAAGTCTACTTTGGCTTTTCAAAGAGCCTTCATACTGTTTTCCATAGTGGCTGCACAAATTTACATCCCACCAGCAATGTAGGAGGGTCCTCTTTTCTCCAAAACTTCTCCAGCATTTGTTATTTATAGACTTTTTAATGATGATGGCCTCTCCAGCTACCTTTTTGAGTTCTTTGATTTCTTCAGAGATCTATTGGTTGTTCAGTAATATATTGTTCTGCATCAATATGCTTGTATTTTGTTTTGGTTTTTCTGTAATTTTTACTTGTAGTTGATTTCTAGCCTCACAATATTGTGTTTAGAAAGACACTTGATATGATTTCAGTTTTTTAAATTTACCAAGGCTTATGTAATCTATCCTGGAGAATTGTTCATGAGCATTTGAAAAGCAAGTAAATGTTCTATATATTTATATATATATATATATATATATATATATATATATAGTCCATCTGGTATAATATGTCATTTATGGCCAGGGTTTTGTTATTGATTTTCTGTCCATATAATCTGCATTGACGTAAGTGGGCTGTTAAAGTCTACCGCTTGTGTTGTGTTACCATCAGTTTCTCCATTTGTGCCTGCTAATAATTTGCTTTATGTATTTAGGTGTTCATATATTGGATTCATATATATTTACAATGGTTATATATTATTTTTGGAATGATTACTTGATAATTATGTAATGCTTTTCCTTGTCTCTTGTTGCAGTCTCTGTTTTCAGTTCTATTTGGTCTGATATAAGTATTGCCATTCCAGCTTTCTTTTGATTTCTATTTGCATGAAATCCTTTACCTGTCCCCTCAATTTCAGTCTGTGTGTATCTTTAGATTTGAAGTAAGTCTTTTTTAGGAAACATATATATAGCCCTTTTTTTCTGGGCCCATTTGGCCACTCTAGGGCTTCCCAGATGGTGTTAGTGGTAAAGAACCCACCTGACAACACAGGAGACATAAGAAAAGCTGGTTCGATCCTGGGTCAGGAAGATCCCCTGGAGGAGGGCATGGCAAACCACTGCAGTATTCTTGCCTGAAGCATACCATGGACAGAGAGGCCTGGAGGGCTACAGTCCACAGGATCAAAAAGAAATGGACGAAACTGAAGTGACCTAGCAGCAACAGTAGCAGCAAACCACTCTGTGTCTTTTGATTGGAGCATTTATTCTATTTACATTACAAGTAATTATTGATAGGTATATACAACATTTTGTTAATTGTTTGGGATTGTTTTATAGTTCTTTTTTCTTCCTTTCTGTTTCTCTCATACTCTTCCTTTATGATTTGATGACTGTCTTTAATGTTAGGTTTAAGTTCCTTTATCTTTTTGTGTGCATATTTATCCAAAATGTATCAGTTCATACAATTCAAATTCAAAAAACAACCCCATTAAAAATGGCAGAAGACTTGAATAGAGAGCTTTCCAAAGACTAGAAACAGGCATATGGGGCACTCAAAACTGCTAATCATCAGAAAAATGCAAATTAAAACCACAATGAGATATCATCTCACATCTGTCAGAATGCCTATTATCAAAAAGACCACAAATAACAAATGTTGGCAAGGATGTGGAGAAGAGGAAAACATTGTACACTGATGTGGGAATGTAAATTGGTATAGCTACTGTGGTAAACAGTATGAAAGTTCCTCAAAAAAGTAAAAATAGAAGCCATCACATGATTCATCAATTCCACTCTTGAGTATATATCCAAAGAAAATAAAAATACTAATTCAAAAAGATATATGCACCCCAATGTTCATAGTAGCACTATTTACAATTGTCAAGATATGAAAGCAACCTAAGTGTCCATCAACAGATGAATGAATAAAGAATATTTTGGAGATATATATATCTCCAAAATAATATTATATTTTGGAATATATTCAACCATAAAAAGGAATAAAATTTTGTCATTTTCAACAATATTTATGTACCTGAATGATATTATGTTTAGTGAAATAAGTCAGAAAAATACAAATACTGTAAGTTATCACATATGTATAATGTCAAAACTGAAATAAATGAATATTAAAAAAAACAGAAAGAGACTCAGATATTGAGAACAAATTAGTAGATATCATTAGGAGGAGGAATGAGGAGATGCATGAAAGAGGTAGGAGATTAAAAGTTACAGACTACTGTGTATAAAATAAATAAGCTACAATGATATATTGTGCAACCCAGGGAACATAGCCAATATTTTATAATAATTATAAATGGAGTATAACCTTTAAAACTGCTAATCTCTATGTAGTACACCCATAATTTATATAATTATTGTACATCAATTCAGTTCAGTTCAGTCGCTCAGTCGTGTCCAACTCTTTGCGACCCCATGAATCGCAGCATGTCAAGCCTCCCTGTCCATCACCAACTCCCGGAGTTCTCTCAGACTCACGTCCATTGAGTCCGTGATGCCATCCAGCCGTCTCATCCTCGGTAATCCCCTTCTCCTCCTGCCCCCAATCCCTCCCAGCATCAGCCTTCTCCAATGAGTCAACTCTTTGCATGAGGTGGCCAAAGTACTGGAGCTTCAGCTTTAGTATCATTCCTTCCAAATAAATCTCCTTCAGAATGGACTGGTTGGATCTCCTCGCAGTCCAAGGGACTCTCAAGAATCTTCTCCAACATCACAGTTCAAAAGCATCAATTCTTCGGTGCTCAGCCTTCTTCACAGTCCAACTCTCACATCCATACATGACCACTGGAAAAACCATAGCCTTGACTAGACGAACCTTAGTCGGCAAAGTAATGTCTCTGCTTTTGAATATACTATCTAGGTTGGTCATTAACTTTTCTTCCAAGGAGCAAGCGTCTTTTAATTTCATGGCTGCAGTCACCATCTGCAGTGATTTTGGAACCCCCCAAAATGAAGTCTGATACTGTTTCCACTGTTTCCCCATCTATTTCCCATGAAGTGATTGTACATCAACTATGCCTAAATTAAAAGACATGAGGGATTATATAAACAACATTAAAACTATTCAAGAGTTTGCCACATTAGATGGTGAATGTTCCAGTATAAGAAATTTTTAAACAATATGAATATCCAGTGGACAAGGAGGACATAGAAGAAATTCCTTCCTTAGATGGTGAACTAGATTACATGCCCTTCAATACCCTTGTCTGCAATGTCTTTATGGCTTTATATCCACTTTCTGGGCATCCCAATGCCAAGCAATAAGAGCCTGATTAGAGCCACATTGCTAATTTGTTTGTTTGTAAAGAAGAAAGGAAGGAAAAGTTATGGAGAAGAGAGGAACTTGGGTTGGGAAAACTGAAAAACACAAATTGAATTTAAAGTTAACTATACTTTCTTTTTATTAATATTAGAATAGTGCATACACACATTAATATATTATAAATAAATAAAAAATTGCACTGGTTCTGCTCTAAACTCCTATACAGACCTCCCCAAACCAGTTGTATTGGGTTATCTTGTTGATGATCCTGTCCTCTGAAATGATTCCCCTACTTCTACCCTCTTCTCAGATATCATGAGCAGTTAGCCTGACAAAGCAGTTAGGGTGACTTGCAGAGGTAAGGGCTGCTGATGTACATTGAGAGATCACTTTTAGTCAGTGTAAGGATTCATCCAGTGATGCCCCAGTGTAGGTTCAAGAAAGCTCTTATTGATCTCCTGACCACTCTGTTAGCAGCATTAATGGGAAGGTTGTTTTTGTGTGTGTGTTCCACCACATACACTCTGGAACACACACTCCACATACCACATATCACATAGATTGTGACATGCATATTCCCAATTTCTGACTAATTCCTAAACTGTGAGACTCGCATATCCTTTGCAGTTACTCCAGTTTTGTCTAAATTCTTGTGCCATTGCCTTTATTGTTGTTTATATGTTGTTTCTGTGATTATATCCTCACTTTACTCCTTAAGTCTACATTTATTCTCTTTTCCTCAGGAACTAATTTGGCTAGTGTCTTGAATGAAGACTTGTGTCTTTCTTTTGGCAACAAGGCCAGAGATGGCTTTGAATAGTGACAGGATTAGCTTCCACTATTCCCTACCATTGTATTTCTGTTCTTCTACCCTCTCCCTACTTCCATCCATTTCTAACCCTCTCTGCTTTACTGCAAGCTCCCTTGACCTCTGGATTCTGATTAGAGTTGAGCAAGAGTATGCACTAGTAGGTACTGGCGAGTTCAGAAGGTGAGACATAGAGGAATCAGCTCTGTGGTTCAGACAGAGGCTGCCTCTTTTTTATTTCTAATTTATTTTTTTGATTGAAGGATAATTGTGTAAGATAATTCTGTTGTTTTCCGTCAACTCTCAACATGAACCAGTCATAGGTATACATATACCCTCTCCCTCCTTAGGATGCTGTCCTCCCATATCTCTGACTCCCACTAGGTCCTGGAAATTTCTTTTCCTCTGCTTCCTCTGCAGGTGGTTAGTTTCTTTTTGTTTTGCTAGTTCCTGAGAGTCTCTTGGACTGCAAGGAGATGCAACCAGTCCATCCTAAAGGAAATCAGTCTTGAATATTCAGTGGAAGGACTGATGCTGAAGCTGAAACTCCAATACTTTAGCCACCTGATAATTCATTTGAAAAGGCCTAGGCTGGGAAAGATTGAAGACAGGAGAAGGGGATGACAGAGGATGAGATGGTTGGATGGCATCATCAACTCAATGGACATGAGTCTGAGTAAACTCCAGGAGTTGGTGATGGACAGGGAGGCCTGGCGTGCTGTGGACCATGGGGTCGCAAAGAGTTGGACATGACTGAGTGACTGAACTGAACTGAAGCGGGTACCTTATATCCCTTTTTGATTACCTTATTTGTGCTCATGTCTCTATAAATAGTTTCTTCATTAAATTATCTTCAATAGTACCTTCTGCTTCCTGTTGGCATACTAACTAAAACTTATCTTCAGAACCCCTATTGCCACCCAAATATCCATCAACTGATGAAGGGATAAACAAATTGTGGCACTGTATGTACATAACAAAAAATGATATTCAGCCATAAAAAAGAAATGAAGTACTGCTACAACATGGTTGAATCTGGAAAACATGCTAAGTGAAAGAAACCAGGCACAAAAAGTTATATATTACATAAAACCATTCATAACAAATATCCAGAATAGGAAAATCTATAGTGATACACCCAAATCAGTTGTTTCCAGGTGCTGGGAAATGGGGAAAATGGGAGAACTGCCTAATGACATAGGGGTTTTTTTTTTTAAGAGTGATAAAATGTTTTAGAACTAGATAAAGTTGTGGAACATTGTGAATGTACTAAATGCTACTGAATTGTCCACTGTAAAATGGTTAATTTTATGTTATGTGAATTTTATTTAGTTAAAAGAAAAATGGAACCTCAGAGAGACAGAATTCTCATTGCAGGAATGTGGAAACTCTTCCTGCCCATCATAAACAAGTGGAAGGAAATGCTTGCTTCAATCCTAACTCCCTGCGTTACACATGGACCTCCCGCCATGATTACATCCTGCCCTTTAATGCTAACGCTGCTGTTATGCATTTGTCTTCACCTTCCTTTATCCTATTTACTGTCCCATTTACACTCACCTTTACATTATTCACTTTTGACTTTCACATTCTGAAACACATCTGCTGAAGTTTATTTTCTCATATATCTTGGTTCTAACTTTGATTCAATGCCTATTCCAAGGCAAAATTAATACTCTCATTTTTCCCTTTGAAAACCCATTATAATCTCATTCTTCCTGGCTACTTATTATTGGGTTGCTGAGAGTAGATCCACAACTACTTGTGAGAAATTTATTACATAGGTTAGCCTGCCAAAACTAGACCTTTCATCAAAAGCATGCAAATGTATTTTTAAAAAGCCACATCCTTTAGCTTCCTTATTAATTCAGAATAAACAAGAATGTTTTGACTTTACAGAAAATGACGTTGAAAGCCTTATAGGCATTATTCCTTGGAAGCATTTTATAATTTGATTCAAACATTAGTAAAAAAAAAAAAGTTGATGCCTACAGTTTCCTATTTTTCAGAACTTTTTATTCTTTTTTGTTAGATATTTTCCTTTTCTTTCCTTTTCATTAAGATTCATCAGTAAGCCTTGTGCTCTTTTTCTCATGTTGGACTCTCAGATTTCTTGAATTAAAGCCATTGTCTTCTTTTGGCATAATCATATGATAGAAAGGATAGCTTTTCAACATACTTTTGAAACATATTATAAGGGTCAGGTACAGCCCTTCACATTTTTGGTACCAAAATGAATGTGTTGATCTTGGCTTCAAAAAACTCATAGCCTAGTAAAAGAAGCAAATGAATAAAGAAATGTCCATTATAGGGTGCTTTATATATAGAGGTTCTAACAGAGGCAAAAACAGTGTGCAATAGAATTGCCTAACTCTATGAAGGTAGCATGGAGAAGAAAAGGGCAACCCACTCCACTATTCTTGCCTGGAGAATCCCATGGACTGAGGAGCCTGGTGGGCTACGGTCCATGGGGTCACAAAGAGTCGGGCATCACTGAGTGACTATCACTTCACTTCACATGAAGTGAGCAAAGAGAGAGAAAAAAGGTTATAAGACGGATGGATTAAAGAGAGAGCACAAAAGTGCTTCTAAAAGGTGATAATGTTTAATTGAGCCTTGTTGGCTTAAAGCTCACTGTTGGGGAAACAGTGGAAACAGTATCAGACTTTATATTGGGGGGCTCCAAAATCACTGCAGATGGTGACTGCAGCCATGAAATTAAAAGACACTTACTCCCTGGAAGAAAAGTTATGACCAACCTAGATGGCATATTCAAAAGCAGAGACATTACTTTGCCGACTAAGGTCCTTCTAGTCAAGGCTATGGTTTTTCTTGTGGTTATGTATGGATGTGAGAGTTGGACTGTGAAGAAGGCTGAGCACCGAAGAATTGATGCTTTTGAACTGTGGTGTTGGAGAAGACTCTGGAGAGTCCCTTGGACTGCAAGGAGATCCAACCAGTCCATTCTGAAGGAGATCAGCCCTGGGATTTCTTTGGAAGGAATGATGCTAATGCTGAAACTCCAGTACTTTGGCCACCTCATGCGAAGCGTTGACTCATTGGAAAAGACTCTGATGCTGGGAGGGATTAGGAGCAGGAGGAGAAGGGGACGACAGAGGATGAGATGGCTGGATGTCATCACTGACTCGAAGGATGTGTGTCTGAGTGAACTCCGGGTGTTGGTGATGGACAGGGAGGCCTGGCGTGCTGCAATTCATGGGGTCACAAAGAGTCAGACACGACTGAGTGACTGAACTGAACTGAACTGAATTCTAAATAGTTTTCCAGGAGTATAAGAAGGAGAAAGGCAAACTTAAGGAACATCATGCATAGAAATTCCATGGCATAACATAGCATGTCATATTTAAGAGCTGGACATAGTTCAGCAAGACCACTCAAACATTAAGTGAAAAAAAGGGTAAATAATGAAGCAGAAAAATTCATAATGGTTTGGTTACAAGGAATTTGGGTGCTGTAATAAAGGGTTGGGCCATGTCATTAGGTAAAGGAAAGCCATAAAATGATTTTTAACCCAAGAGTAAACAGTTTAAATTTGTAAAATATGGACAATAGGTAGAAGGAAACAAATACAGATCATTAAACAAAGAGGTTCTTAGGATGGTGCAGGTGAGTAATGATGAAGGCTGGACCTAAGGCGCTGGTTGCAGGGACAAATAAAGTAAAACCAAATAATGAATGCAAAGGTCATTGACAGGAATGGTGAGTGATGGGAAATGAGAGACACTTATAGAAGGAGTCATAGAAATTCCCAGATTTCTTATTTGGTTAATGGCATCACATTCATAAGGTTGCTCAATATAATGATGTCAAAGGTGAAGCAAATTTGTGTCAAGAGCAATGACAAGTTCATTTTTAGAGCTAGAGAGTTTGGTTCAGTGGAATATTTAGGTAGAACAACCCAATAGGTTATTATATATACAGGGCTTCAGTTCAGGATAGAGTTTAGAGATTCTTTTAGTCATTTAGTCATTTTCTCCACTCTGTTAGAGACATGAACATGTCTGAGCTCTCAATTCTAGCTTGGGTCTTAGGGATTCAGGATATGTATGTAGTGAGAGAAACTGGACCACTGATTTGGGAATATGAAGCTCAGGACTTTGAATTGTGTCTAGGGATTGTGTCTAGGAATTAAAAAAAAAAGGATAAAATTATCAAAATATAATACAGTTCAACCAAAACATTAATTTAAAGGTGTCTAACAGAGAAGCTGAATCTAAGTACAAGGACACCATACCAAAGCAGCAGAATTCAGATGGGAGGCACAAGCCACAGAGCTTCCCTGAGCCACCAAAGTATTTCCCCAGGTATTGTAAAACCAAGTTAGCAGATGGAAAAGGCAATGGCACCCCACTCCAGTACTCTTGCCTGGAAAATCCCATGGATGGAGGAGCCTGGTAAGCTGCAGTCCATGGGGTTGCTAGGAGTTGGACACGATTGAGCGACTTCACTTTCAGTTTTCACTTTCAGGCATTGGAGAAGGAAATGGCAACCCACTCCAGTGTTCTTGCCTGGAGAATCCCAGGGACGGCAGAGCCTGGTGGACTGCTGTCTCTGGGGTCGCACAGAGTCGGACACGACTGAAGCGATGTAGCAGCAGCAGCAGCAGCAGCAGCAGCAGCAGCAGATGGAAACAGAGGCAAAGGAAGGATTAGCTCCCTAGAATCTTAAACAGTAGGTTTGGTATTCTTTCTTGACTTCCCTGGTGGCTCAAAAGTTAAAGAATCTGTCTGCAGTGCAGGAGACCCATGTTCAGTCCTTGGGTTGGGAAGATACCCTGGAAAAGGGAATGGCTACCCACTCCAGTATTCTTGCCTGAAGTTTTCCATGGACAGAGGACCCTGGTAGGCTACAGTCCATGGGATCCCAAAGAGTTGGACACAACTGAGAGACTAACACTTTCACTTTCACTTTGGGGGGGGGATTCTTTAATATAAATTAATAGTAAAATAATGAAAGAATAGTTAAGTAGGAAATGACAATCCACTCCAGTAGTCTTGGCTGGAAAATTCCAGAGCTACTATCCATGGGGTTCTAAAGAGTCTGACATGACTGAGCACACACACACACACACACACACACACACACACACACACACACACAATGAAAGAATAGAGTGAGAAATGTAAAGAATCCATAACAAAATGCCAGAGAATATGAATATATGTGACTTTTATTTTGGATCCTCTGAAAAGCAGACACCGATATGCAATAAGACATGCAAGAAATGTATTGAGGCAAATGCCTTTGAAAGATAAAAGGTGAAAGCAGGACAGGATAGGTAGTTTCAGACTAGAAATTTTGTTTGTCCAGAGAAAGTTTGTCCAGATGATAGAAAGTTCCTGAGACAAAACATCCATCTAGAATAATGGGTCATTTTTAGCAAGGCAGTGGGAGGAGGGACTCAGTCCATCAGAGAAGGGGGTGGGAGTGGGCAAAGAGTGTGCAGAGGCTGCACCTGGGGCTTTTCAGCCAAAAATCCACCTCACAGCAGGGAATCTGATAAATGCATTTTTATGGTTACCACAATAATAAACCAGGGGATTAAAGACTCTTAGAAGAAAAAAGTCACAGTTAAGATTAGAGTCAGGAAAAAAGTGATACATTTGAATACCTGGAGAGAAAAAAGGATTTAGGGAGGAAGATGTAGTCATGTAATGCAGGATTTGAAATTCTGAAAGGTGTTTGATAAATCTTTTCTCTCTTTCACCATATATTATATCAGAAGGTATTCCTAATCCATATTTTGGTGAGAAAATATATTTTTATATATTTCTATTGTCAGTGAAAATCTAACCAGTGAATTTTAATATTCTAAATAGAAATAACAATTTACTCTTCTCTATACCAGATGCTCAAGTCACAGAATACTGATTTTAAAAGGGTCTGTTTTCAGACAAAAATTTGAAAAGAACTTTCTATATGTCTCTCTTAAAATCATAACATATTCACATATTATTAGCATACGTGGTGGTCATGGAAGTGTGGCCACTCAGATCTCCTTTGAAAAGAACCAGCAATAGCAGAGATAATGGACTGACAGCCCCCAGCTACCAACATTCAGATCCATTGCAGCATTCACTTTGAGGAAAACCTGCCACAGGGCTGGGGCCCAAGCAGTGACTAAGCATGGCAAGAGTTCTAGAGATGGGCCGTTGTGACCCAGTGTAGGATTCTGTTTGATCAAGACCTTCTCTCAACTGTGCTACTGTCTGAAGCCTTCTCTCTCATCTTTCATAGGTGATTTGAAGGATCCTCCCACTTTCATTCTACTCTATCACTTTTTAGCCTTTATATCTTTTTATTTCTATTTTTTAACCAAAATTATCTGTTTTGTACATTTGATTCCTTTTTGGTATCTACTTCCCAAAAACCTCAAACTAATACAATGCATTAAAATCTTTAAGTCTGAGAAATCTTTACAGGCCAAAAAAAATTACTTTAATTTTATTTAAATCAGTTTATTTAAAATTTTCCTGTCCTTTTCTTACAGGACAATTGCCATATCACAGAAATAGTAGAACATATTAAGTTCATCATTCTAATTTATTTAACCTTCTCAATTTTCTGGAATGTAATCAACTTTATCTTCCTACCTTTTGTCTCCTTAATTTCTTGATGGAACTCTTCAATTATATTTCAGGTCCATACTCCACACCTTGCTGTTTGTGGAACTTAGTTCTAATAGAATTATTAAGCAGTTTCTAGGTATCATTTAAAAACTCAAATTCAATTTTAGCTGATTGCTGCCTTGAAATTGACACTAATTCTACGGTTCAATTTATAGTTAGTATGTAATCTCCCTACGCCTCTGGAATATTTTTCAGATTTTCTTGGTAAAATTGAACACTGATCATGTTCCTATACTTAGACACTGTTCTCAAGCTATGCATTAATTGCAAACTATCATTTATATAGAGGATATCCTAATCTATCTGGGATCAGCATGCTGACTGGGTATAGCCAAAAATTGAATTCCTAAAGCATACATATCAGTTGTACACATATTCAACAAAAAGTCATTGAGAAAATTCAATATACCAGCCATACCCTGCAGTATTATTTGGACTGTTTCTACTAATTCTCAGAGAAACTCAAACAGAAGGTATTACAGATCCCTGTTCAAGATCAAAGGATTCGTTCTTCCACTTGCTTAAAGTGAAGTGAGCAAAGAGCTCCCAAACATCAACATCTCAGTTGCTTTAGTTAGAGTCTCCCAAGATCATGTTCTCTTCAGGGGAAGTCCAATGATTGACTACCATGTGGGAATAAAGCCTGGCTTCCTCATCCTAGCTTGTGATACTCACAGTGCTGTTCTAGATTCAAAACTCCCCATGGTCCTCTGAGACTGCATGCAGACTAACTTCTCCCTTAGTTCAAGCCTGCTTCTTTCTCTTCTCTTTTATAGATGGTGATTCCAAAAGCACTCCATAATAATGCTTTACATGCTCATTTGCAACTCAATCTGCTTCCAAAGGACCCCATCCCATAATCCCCACCCAGTAACAGTTGGTATTGAACACGGTTCAAGAAAACAGAGATGATGGTGGGATTTTGTAACCAAATCATTTACCATCTTACCAGTAATGAGGATTCCATCACTGGGAAGTGGAGCTCAGACAGCCCTTAACACTGGTAACAATATCATTATTAAAATTTTTTATTAGGGGTAAAATGGAATGATAAATCAGTGGATAATAATTCACTAGCTAGTATAATATTAAAATATTTGAAATATGGAGAAAATAGAAACTATAAGGGCTATCAAATCGAGTGACTGTCACTCAGATCAATTAACCTTTGGGAAAGATAGAAAAAAGGCTGAGAGTTAAGTGTGAAAAAACTACAATGTCTCCTATGTGACATACTAAAAGGTTCTCATATGCTCTAACTGGAGGGTAGAGATAGCTGGGATGAGCCCAAGAGCCTAAACATAAAAATACCAGAACTCCAAAGCAAGTCATACTTGTGGCCAAAGCAACTCTGCAATAGTGGTTAAAAGTGTGGAAATTTGACACATGGAGCAGGTATACCTGGTTTGGTGTATCTGCAAATCTGGAAACCTCAGTTTTCCTTGCAAGACAACAAACAGCTAGCCCACTTTAAAATGTGCCCTCCACCCTTGCCATATAGGCCAGCATAACACAACTAGAGAAGTGTTGGTCTATGTAATGGTTAATTTTATATGTCAACTTGCCTGGATCACAGGTCAAGCATTTGCCCAGACATTTGGCTAAGCATTATTTCAAGATGATATTAGCATCTGAATCAGTAGACTGAGCAAAGCAGATTGCTCTTTCAAACATGGATGGACACCAGACAGTCTGCTGAGTGTCTGGACAAACAAAAAGGCAAAGAAAAGGAGAATTCACTCTCTCTTTCTGCCTGATTGTTTGAGCTGGGATATCAGTCTTCTGTCCTCAGACTGGGACTTACATTATCAGTTATCCTGGTTCTCAGGCCTTCAGACTTAGATGGAAAGACAACACAGGCTTTCCTGGTTACAGATTGTAGGGCTTTTCAACTTCCATAATCACATGATTCAATGCCTTAAAATTTATAACATGTATATATCTATATGTTTATTGACCTATACTTGCCTAAAGGTATAATTGTATTAGTCACTCAAGTCATGTCTGATTCTTTGCAACTCTATGTAGTGCAGCATGCCAGGCTGCTCTATCCATGGGATTCTCTAGGCAGGAATACTAGAATGGGTAGTCATTCCCTTCTCCAGGGAATCTTCCTGACCAGAGGATTGAACCTGGGTCTCCTGCATTACAAGTGAATTCTTTACCATATGAGCCACCAGGGAAGCCCCTATAGGTATAATATATATTTATTAAACATGTTTTATATATATATATATATATAATGTGTGTGTATACATATATATATAACTGTATATAATGCACATATAAACCAATGTATATTTGTTCTCTTTCTCTGGAAAACCCTGATTAATGCAGTGCAATATGGTAGAGAAGGAAGTATAAATCCAAATGAGCTCTCTTTAAGAAAATTAGAGATACCAAGGGAACATTTCATGCAAAGATGGGCTCGATAAAGGACAGAAATGGTATGGACCTAACAGAAGCTGAAGATATCAAAAGATGTGGCAAGAATACACAGAAGAACTGTACAAAAAAAGATCTTTATGACCCTGATAACCACGATGGTATGATCACTCACCTAGAGCCAGACATCCTAGAATGTGAAGTCAAGTTGGCCTTAGAAAGCATCACTATGAACAAAACTAGTGAAGGTGATGGAATTCCAGTTGAGCTATTTCAAATCCTGAAAGATGACACTGTGAAAGTGATGCACTCAATATGTCAGCAAATTTGGAAAACTCAGCAGGGGCCACAGGACTGGAAACAGTCAGTTTTCATTCCAATCCCAAAGAAAGGGTAAGCCAAAGAATGTTCAAACTACTGCACAATTGCACTCATCTCACAAACTAGAAATGCTCAAAATTCTCCAAGCCAGGCTTCAGCAGTATGTGAACCATGAACTTCCAGGTGTTCTAGCTGGATTTAGAAAAGGCAGAGGAACCAGAGATCAAATTGCCTGCATCCATTGGATCATCAAAAAAGCAAGAGAATTCCAGGAAAATATCTACTTCTGCTTTATTGATTATGCCAAAGCCTTTGACTGTGTGGACCACAACTACTGTGGAAAATTATTCAAGAGATGGGAAAACCAGACCACCTGATTTGCCTCCTGAGAAATCTGAATGCAGGTCAGGAAGCAACAGCAAGTACTGCACATGGAACAGACTAGTTCCAAATCAGGAAAGGAGTATGTCAAAGCTATATATTGTCATTCTGCTTATTTAACTTATATGCAGAGTACATCATACAGAGTACTTTGGGCTGGATGAAGCACAAGCTGGATGCAAGACTGCAGGGAGAAATATCAATAGCCTTAGATATGCAGATGATACCACCCTTATGGCAGAAAGTGAAGAAGAACTAAAGAGCCTCTTGATGAACGTGAAAGAGGAGAATGAAAAAGTTGGCTTAAAACTCAACATTCAAAAAATGAAGATCATGGCATCTGGTTCCATCACTTCATGGCAAATAGATGTGGAAACAGTGACAGGCTTTATTTTCTTAGGCTCCAAAATCACTGCAGATAGTGACTGCAGCCATGAAATTAAAAGAAGCTTGCTCCTTGGAAGAAAAGCTCTTACCAATCTAAACAGCATATTTAAAGGCAGAGACATTAATTCAACCTACAAAGGTCCACTTAGTCAAAGCTATGGTTTTTCCAGTAGTCATGTATGGATGTGAGAGTTGGACTACAAAGAAAGCTGAGCACTGAAGAATTGATGCTTTTGAGCTGTGGTGTTGGGGAAGCCTGTTGAGAGTCCCTTGGACTGCAAGAAGATCAAATCAGTCAATCCTAAAGGAACTCAGTCCTGAATGCTCACTGGAAGGATTCATACTGAAACTCCAATACTTACGCCACCTGATGAGAAGAACTGACTCATTTGTAAAGACCCTGATGCTGGGAAATATTGAAGGTGAGAGGAGATGGGGATGACATAGGGTGAGATGCTTGGATGGCATCATCGACACGATGGACATAAGCTCCTTGAGCAAACTCCAGGAGTTGGTGATGGACAGGGAAGCCTGGTATGTCTCAATCCATGGGGTCACAAAGAGTCGGACACTACTGAGTGACTGAACTGAACCATCAGGACCAGAAGAGTGCAAGTCATTGGATTTTGCCCTCATAGATTTTACAATCTAATGAAGGAAGGCAGACATGAGAAAATAAAAATGCCAATCAGGTAAACTTTATAGTTCAGTTCAATTCAGTTCAGTCGCTTAGTCGTGTCCGACTCTTTGCGACCACATGAATCGCAGCACGCCAGGCCTCCCTGTCCATCACCATCTCCCGGAATTCACTCAGACTCACGTCCATCGAGTCCGTGATGCCATCCAGCCATCTCATCCTCTGTCATCCCCTTCTCTTCCTGCCCCCAATCCCTCCCAGCATCAAAGTCTTTTCCAATGAGTCAACTCTTCACATGAGGTGGCCAAAGTACTGGAGTTTCAGCTTTAGCATCATTCCTTCCAAAGAAATCCTAGGGCTGATCTCCTTCAGAATGAACTGGTTGGATCCCCTTGCAGTCCAAGGGACTCTCAAGAGTCTTCTCCAACACCACAGTTCAAAAGCATCAATTCTTCAGCGCTCAGCCTTCTTCACAGACCAACTCCCACATCCATACATGACTACAGGAAAAACCATAGCCTTGACTAGACGGACCTTAGTTGGCAAAGTAATGTCTCTGCTTTTGAATATTCTATCTAGGTTGATCATAACTTTTCTCCCAAGGAGTAAGCGTCATTTAATTTCATGGCTGCAGTCACCATCTGCAGTGATTTTGGAGCCCCCCAAAATAAAGTCTGACACTGTTTCCACTGTTTCCCCATCTATTTCCCATGAAGTGATGGGACCAGATGCCATGATCTTCATTTTCTGAATGTTGAGCTTTAAGCCAACTTTTTCACGCTCCACTTTTACTTTCATTAAGAGGCTTTTTAGTTCCTCTTCACTTTCTGCCATAAGGGTGGTGTCATCTGCATATCACAGGGTATTGTTATTTCTCCCGGCAATCTTGATTCCAGCTTGTGCTTCATCCAGGCCAGCATTTCTCATGATGTACACTGCATACAAGTTAAATAAGAAGGGTGACAATATACAGTCTTGACTTACTCCTTTCCCTATTTGGAACCAGTCTGTTGTTCCATGTCCAGTTCTAACTGTTGCTTCCTGACCTGCATACAGATTTCTCAGGAGGCAGGTCAGGTGGTCTGGTATTCCCATCTCTTTCAGAATTTTCCACAGTTTCTTGTGATCCACACAAGTCAAAGGCTTTGGCATAGTCAATAAAGCAGAAATAGATGTTTTTCTGGAACTCTTTTGTTTTTTCCATGATCCAGCGGATGTTGACAATTTGATCTCTGGTTCCTCTGCCTTTTCTAAAACCAGCTTGAACATCAGGAAGTTCACAGTTCATGTATTGCTGAAGCCTGGCTTGGAGAATTTTGAGCGTTACTTTACTAGCGTGTGAGATGAGTGTAATTGTGCGGTAGTTTGAGCATTAGTTAGATGGTAAGTTTCACGAACGGAAAATAAAGGAGGTTAGATAGACTGAGAATTCAGTATAAGGAAACACAATTTTTTAAAAAAATGTATTTTATCTTCACTGACATAAGAATTAAACTACTAGTCCAAGAAGTTGAGGGCATTAGTGTGAATATCTGAGGAAAGCAATCTGGTTAGGTGGAAAGACACTGAAAAAGTCCGAGAGTGAGACAATGCTTGGCATGCTAAAGAAAAGCAAAGAAGAGTGAGAAAGAATATCCTAGGAAAAACAGACTGAGAGGGTGGTGTACTGGAAGCCAAGAGAAAAAAGCATCAGATAGAAAGAGAATTGATCAGCTGTGTCAAATTCTACTGCCTGCCAAGTTAAATAAGGACTGAGTAGACTAATAAATTTAGCATTACATAAGTTCTTGGTGTTCTTACAAGAGCAAAGAGTTATGGAGGCAAAAAGCAAATAGGAATGGATTTAAGAGAGAATGGGAGAAAAGTAATTAAAAGCAGGAGAGGCAATAAATTCAAGGATTTTTTTTTCAAGTATAAAGTGAGAATTAATACAGCACTTGGGGGTGGATGGGGGAGTGTAAGCACAAGAGAATTTTTTATTTCATTTTGTTTTGTTTGGCCATTTGATTTTTTAAGCTTGTTTCTTAACTCAAGGAATAATCCCTTGGAGGAGGGAGAAAATTAATGATGTAAGAGAGAAAGGAAGAATTGTTGGAGCAATGTTTTTTGGGTAAAGAATTGGATTTAACCCCTAAATGAAGAGATTGGCTTTAGATAAGAACATAGAATATTATTCAGCTGAATAAAAAGAACTTTGCTTATGACAGAAGAAAACTCTTGAGAGTCCTTTGGACTGACAGGAGATCAAACCAACCAATCTTAAAGGAAATCAACCTTGAATATTCATTGGAATTGACTGATGCTGAAGCTGAAGCTCCAATACTTTGGCCACCTGATGTGAAGAACTGACTCATTGGAAAAGATCCTGATGCTGGGAAAGATTGAAGGCAGGAGGAGAAGGGAGTGACAGAGGATGGGATGCTTGGATGGCATCATTGACTCAATGAACATGAGTTTGAGCAAACTCTGGTTGATAATGAAGAATAGGGAAGTGTGGCATGCTGCGATCCATAGGATTGCAAGTGTCAGACACAATTGACAGGCTGAATAACAACAACAGTAATTAGAATCACTAAAATTTCATACCACAATGTAGAAACATAATGGTATTTATATTATATTAATTTAAATATAATAAAGTGTGAAAGTTTTCTCAAGTAGACCTCACTAAGAAATCAATGAAGAAATCCTTAAAGAGACACGGTAAGAGAAATTCTTTATATAATATGATATGATCTGTAATGTCTTTATTCTTGAAATCTCAGATTCAGTTGATTCTATGTATTTCATTTTAACAATAACAGACATTTTTTTTTTTCTGAAAGAATTCTTAGTTTGGTCACAGGTTCCTCACTCTGTGCTTATGAGTCCTCATCTGATTAGGAAATTTCACTTTATGAATAGGATCTGTAGAAATGATATTTTAAAAGTTGGTTTTTACCCAGTAGATTTTGGAATCTCTTCATGCATGGCTATATTCACTATCTTCTGCAGGATGTGATCTGCTCATTGTAGCTAGTTTAATAAATTAATATTAAAATTAATGTTAGTCTCAAATTCAGTCATGCAAGAAATGTAAAAAAAATACATTTTTAAAGTCCATTAAATCTGCTTAAATTTAATTCCAAGCTTCCATCTTAGTGAACTAGGAGGGCATTCAATTTCAGTCCTAACAGGGACCTTTTCCTTACTAGAGACTTCTTTCCTCCTACCTTATCCCTTTCCCTTTTACTCTCCTACCTTATCTCTTCTCCCTCAAAAAAGAAAAGAGAACAAAGAGAAAAATATGGATTCCAGTTTTTCATCTACTAATAGTGACAATGTTATGCTCATTGTCTGATTTCACAGAGACCTCTTCTAGTTCAATTTCTCTTTGCACAAGTATCCTTGCTGGGATGGGAATGCCTCATGAATGAGGTGCACATGTGCATACCACACGGCAGTTTTCTCTGAGGTCTGGTTACCTCCTCAGGACATTGTCACAAAATATCACCAATTGATGGTTGATGATTTCAGCTGTTTTCTGGGGCCCTGGATTCTATCCTCCAGTGCTCATTTCTCCAGGCCTCCAATTTATTCTTCCTTTTGTTCAGGCTTTCACTTCTACAAAATATGGCAACAAGGTTGACTTTTTCTTTTAGTAGCTTTTGCTTATGTCTATAAGCAATCCCTGAGTAAAGAGGCAAAGTAGGTTCTAGTCAATTTCTTCAAATGAGATGTGGAAGAAAAAGAGAGCATAAAATAAAATAATATTTCAAAAAACTATCCTGCCACAAATTATAGCTTTCTCCAGGAAGGTATTAACTTTTATAATGAATTTGAGCTGAAAATAAATTCACTGTCCTTGGAAAGAAATATGGACTGTATTATAATTCCTAACTAACATTTTGACATTTCCACATTCCTAGAATTTTTCCTGTGCAAGACTTTTCATATCTACTTCCCTCCCTGGTGAAAGAGATAGGGTTTACTGTAATTATATTTTATTCAGTGATTTCACTACTTTATTATAATTCACATTCCAAAATAGACCCATGTGGATGGTCTATAAACATGTTTTCCCTCAACTAATAAAATACAAACAATACTGTCATTTATTTATATCTATCTATCTGTCTATTTGTGTGTGTGTGTGTGTGTGTTTTACTCACCCACTCTTGTCCAACTCTTTGCTACCCCATGGACTGTAACCCACCAGGCTCCTCTGTCCATGGGGTTCTCCAGGCAAGAATATTGGAGTGGGTTGCCATTTACTTCTCCAGGGGATGTTCTCAAACCAGGGATCAAACATGGGTCTCCTGCATTGCAGACAGATTCTTTACCATCTGAGCCAACAGGGAAGCATCACTAAATAATTTGTGACCACATTTCCATAGACAAAAGGTTCTAAACTCTTCTTAACATGATTTTATCATGAATTCAAGAAGAATATTCTTTTGATCTCCTTATCCATATTGATGATTTTATTACTGGGTGCAAAATTGTAACACCTTGAGCTACTGATAATTATTATATTATCATAGCCTCCATCTAATCAAAAATTTATGAATGTAGCCTTAATCATATCTAGGTATCCAAAATTTGACTGTTTACACATAAAGTTATACCTTTTGCCTCTTATTTTCTAGTCAGTTCTTTAGCTTCAATTTGAAAAGGAAATATAGTTGTCTAAAGAGATTTGGGTCAAGGAAATCATTCATGTTCAGAATAATTTGGAATTTAAGAAATAAAAATGTTAAAATATTTAAATTTAAAAAGCATTAAAATAATTTTCCATTCCTGGTGAAATCGAGGCTAATCACCAGTTAGACTTATTAAATTATAGCTTTCTTAATTATAATAATCTGTAAACTGCCTTCATTACTCAAGCTCCCTTTAATTGCTTTGTTTTTTGGTTTGTTTGGTTTTTACAAAAGTTTGCTTGTCCTCTAAGTGTCACGTAGCCTAAATGATAAAATGTTTTGCTCAGGAAGTTGAAGTCAGTTGCATCCTTTTAAGCTCAAGCAAGTAATGACTGGTTGGGACAACTGACCCTCGAACTGTGCACATACAAGTGTCTAACTGGTGACCTTTAAACATCAAAGGAGAAAAAACTCCACCCTCAGTACATTAATGATGCCATTTCCAAACATTCCCTCCAGGAAGAAGTTTAGTCACCCCTGACCTGTGACCATGGGACTGGAAAAGGTCAGTTTTCATTTCAATCCCAAAGAAATGCAAAGCCAAAGAATGTTCAAACTACTGCACAATTGCACTCATGTCACACGCTAGCAAAATAAAGCTCAAAATTCTCCAAGTCAGCTGTCAACAGTATGTGAATCGTGAACTTCCAGATGTTCAAGCTGGATTTAAAAAGGCACAGGGACCAGAGATCTAATTGCCAACATCTGTTGGATCATTGGAAAAGCAAGAGAGTTCCAGAAAAACACCTACTTCTGCTTTATTGACTATGCCAAAGCCTTTGACTGTGTAGACAACAACAAACTCTGGGAAATTCTTCAAGAGCTGGGAAAACCAGACCACCTTACCTGCCTCCTGAGAAATCTGTATGCAGGTCAAGAAGCAACAGTTAGATCTGCACATGGAACAACAGACTGGTTCTAACCAGGAAAGGAATGTGTAAAGGCTGTCTATTGTCACCCTGCTTATTTAACTTACACACAAAGTACATCATGCAAAATGCTGGACTGGATGAGGCACAAGCTGAAATCAAAATTGCTGGGAGAAATATCAATAACTTCAGATATGCAGATGACACCACCCTTATGGTAGAAAAAGAAAAACCAAAGAGCCTCATGGTGAAAGTGAAAGAGGAGAGTGAAAAATTTGGCTTAAAACTCAACATTCAGAAAACTAAGATCATGGCATCTGGTCCCATCACTTCACAGCAAATAGATGAGGAAACAGTGGAAACAGTGACAGACTTATTTGCTTGGGTTCCAAAATCCCTGCAAATGGTGACTGTAGCCATGAAATTAAAAGACACTTGCTCTTTGGAAGAAAAGTTATGACCAGTCTAGACAGCATACTAAAAATTGGAGACATTACTTTGCCAACAAATGTCCATCTAGTCAAAGCTATGGTTTTTCCTGTAGTCATGTATGGATGTAAGAGTTGGACTATAAAGAAAGCTGAGTACCAAAGAACTGATACTTTTGAACTGTGGCATTGAAGAAGACTCTTGAGAGTCCCATGGACTGAAAGGAGATCCAACCTAGTCCATCCTAAAGGAAATCACTCCTGAATATTCGTTGGAAGGACTGATGTTGAAGCTGAAACTCCAATACTTTGGCAACCTGATGTGAAGAACGGACTCATTGGAAAAGACCCTGATGCTGGGAGAGATTGAAGGCAGGAGGAGAAGGGGCTGACAGATGAGATGGTTGGATGGCATCACTGACTCAATGCACATGGGTTTGAGTAAACCCCAGGAGTTGATGATGGACAGGGAGGCCTGGCATGCAGTCCATGGAGTCGCAAAAAGTTGAACATGACTGAGCAACTGAACTGAACTGACCATGGCCCTGCCCATCAAAATAAGGCCCTGTTTACCCCTCGGTCAGCCTCTCCCATCAGGAAGCTTCCATAAGTTTCTTGTCCTTCTCCATCAGAGGGCAGACAGGTTGAAAGCCACAATCACAGAAAACTAACCAAGCTGTTCACATGGACCACAGCCTTGTCTAACAGTGGAACTATGAGCCATGCTGTGTAGGGCCACCCAAGACAGATGGGTCATGGTGGAGAGTTCTGACAAAACGTGGTCCACTGGAGAAGGGAATGACAAACCACTTCAGTATTCTTGCCTTGAGAACCCCATGAACAGTATGAAAAGGCAAAAAGATAAGACACTGAAAGATGAACTCCCCAGGTCGGTAGGTGCCCAATATGCTACTGGAGATCAGTGGAGAACTAACTCCAGAAAGAATGAAGAGACAGAGTCAAGGCAAAAACAACACCCATTTGCGGATATGACTGGTAATGGAAGTAAAACCCAATGCTGTAAAGAACAGTGTTGCATAGGAATCTGGAATGTTAGGTCCATGAATCAAGGCAAATTGAAAGTGGTCAAACAGGAGATGGCAAGAGTGAAAATCCACGTTTTAGGAGTCAGCGAACTAAAATGGACTGGAATGGATGAATTCAACTCAGATGACCATTATATCTACACTGTGGGCAAGAATCCCTCAGAAGAAATGAAGTAGCCATGATAGTAAGCAAAAGAATCCAAAATGCGGTCCTTGGATGCAATCTCAAAAGAGGCAGAATGATCTCTGTTCGTTTCCAAGGCAAACCATTCAGTATAACAGTAATCCAAGTATATGCCCTGACCAATAACACTGGTTCTATGAAGACCTACAAGACCTTCTAGACCTAACGCCTGAAAAAGTTCTCCTTTTCATGATAGGGGACTGGAATGCAAAAGTAGGAAGTCAAGAGACACCTGGAGTAAAAGGCAAACTTGGCCTTTGAGTAAAGAATGAAGCAGGGCAAAGGCTAATAGAGTTTTGCCAAGAGAATGCACTGGTCATAGCAAGCACCTTCTTCCAACAACACAAGAGAAGACTCTATGCATGGAAATCACTAGATGGTCAACAGTGAAATCATGTTGATTATATTCTTTGCAGCCAAAGATGGAGAAGCTCTATACAGTCAGAAAAAAAACAAGACAGGGAGCTGACTGTGGCTCAGATACTGAACTCCTTATTGTCAAATTCAGACTTAAATTGAAGTTCCCCATTCCTCAGCCTTATCTCACAAATATCTGGAGCCTCTTAGGGAAGTACATTTGAAATTTGTTCTCCCATCTTCTCGATTGGCTGCCTCATGAGTAACCAAACCTTTTCTCTGGGGGGAAACTTGGTGTCTCAGCCTTTGGTTTGCTGCCTGTCCTACAAATGAAACTGGTGCAGGTGACGCTAGTGGTAAAGATCCCGCCTACCACTGCAGGAGACCAAGTTCAATCCTTAGGTCAGGAAGATCCCCTGGAGGAGGGCATGACAACCCACTCCAGTATTCTCACCTGGAGAATCCTCATGGACAGAGGAGCCTGGTGGGCTGTAGTCAATATGGTCGCAAAGAGTCGGATGTGACCGAAGCGACTTAGCACACACAGCAACACTGGGAAAGGGCAGAATTTCCCAGTTTCTCCAGCTTAGTTGTAGTAGTACTAGTAGTTGTAGTAGGAGTAGCATCAGCAGTATATTTCAGGTCTGGGAAGGGAAGAAAGAGGGAGAAGACAGACCAACTGCGGAAAATTAGACTCCTAATGAAAGTTTTTGTTTAGAATGACAGGTATATTGACTATAAATAATGACCCAGAGAGATGTTATGGGGAGGGAGGCGAGAGGGGGGTTCATGTTTGGGAACGCATGTACACCCGTGGTGGATTCATGTCAATGTATGGCAAAACCAATACAGTATTGTAAAGTAAAACAAAGTAAAAATAAGAATTTAATAAAAAAAAAAAAGTTTTGCATGTGTATATGAGCCCTTGCAAATTTGAGAGATTCCAAAATATGTAAAATCTAGCCTGGTGTTTATCAATTATAGTTGGTGATTTGTAGTGAAATAGAATCCCCCCACCTAACAAATGTACACTTGCATTCCTTTGAGGAGTCCTTATTGTGCTTGTTTTCTTATGTATTGTAATAAAGAAGAAAGATGATGGGGGCGGGGAGTGGAGTATGGGTGAGTGTAGATAAGGCGATATAAGCAATTGGATAGACTAGAGCAAAGGAAATACTTTCCAAAGCAAGGAATGGAAAATCATGGTGATTTTATAAGTATGTAAACATATTGAAGTCAAATCTCATACAAATATTTTAAAGTGTACTGGACTGTTAATCATAGTGTGCCAATAAAATATGACACAACAGATGTGCTTCTGGCAGATGCTAAAAAAAAGTCTGTTACTTTGTAGAACCACATCCTCCATAGTTATTGGTTAATTATATCCATGCCTATTGATGGAAATCACAGACTCCAGCTTCCCTAGAGCTTCAATTATGGTAATTAGTTCAATCTATAGACAAGCTGAGATCACTGCACGTGTGTGTACCCTCAACACACATGGGTATACACATATCATTATATAATTTGAAAGCTTTCCTTTATGTGTTGGATTACAAACTTATCAAGTTTGTAGAAAATTATGAAAATATATAATTACTTTCTAACTAGTTAAAAAAGTATTTTCTTCTGTTATTTGCCTTTCTGTTTCTTTATATCCTTCTAGTATACTTTTAAATTATTCTTAGAATCTCTATGTCATAAACCTTAGAGAGAAAGATAAGAATCAGGCATAGAGGTCTGAAAAATATTACCTCTCAGGTTTATAAGTATTCCAACCAGATTTTACAATAATTCTTTTGTACTGTTCTATGTATAGTTTTAAAATTTGAAAGAACTCTTATCTTGATTCTTTCTTTTTTATTTGATGTGCCAATACAGATGTGTATACTTTTTTATATCCTTTTATGCTTCAGTTTTACATATTGCTTTTTTTAGGTGTGAAGTTAAAAAAAAATGATATTTTATAGCATAGGCAAACAAAATATCCTTGATCTGGAATTGAAGTTAGTTGAGATGAAAATGATTAGACAAGCACCTGTATCTGGGAAATGTGCTTGCAGCTTAAAATGCTCCATAACTGTTTCTGGCATCTGCACCATAAACGATGTCAGTTAAAACAGATTTATGGAAATGCTACTTCTCTCCACATTCAGTTTTATGTCATTCTATATTCATAACAGACTTATTAGAAATGGTCTAAGGCCATATGAGTACCAGTTATGGTTAGGATGGCTTACTAATTCATTTCATTTTCAATTCTAACTTTGACTGAAACCTAGTTTTAAACTTAAAATGACTGAAGTTATAGAGATATATATGCAGATATTTAGAATATCTGCAATAGAAGACATGTTTGACTCCTTTAAGAAGCAGATTTTATATTCGTCAGGATGTTTGGTATCATTCAGTTATGTCAAGTCTATGAATGACTTCACAGCCTTTATGTATATCTATATTATACATTTAGATACTTACGAAAAGTCTGGAGAAAAAGTAGGTTAAAAACATGATTCCAGTCTATTGATACCCTTTGGGCTGCCCCAAAGTCAAAATATGAATAATTGAATATATTGGCTAAATTTTTGCTGAGAAGTACTTAAATACTAGAGAATCTCACAGAATAGACAAAATTGAAAAATTGAGAAGATGAAGTAATCTCAATGACCTAGAATAAATATTATAAACACTGATGACTATAATAAATGATCCTTAAGTCTAGCAGAATATATGATATCCAATGTATTTTGTTTCAAGAGACCTCAACAACCTCAGCCTCCAGAAAAACAAATCCTAACTTGCTATCACTTTAAATGCCAGTATTTAGTTTATTGCTTTTAGGTAGGGTCATGATATGGTGTGAACTATAATACATGAAACATATTAAATTGAGGAGTATAAGCTCAGACCCATTATTTCTTATGCTTATTTGCAGATCATCCATACTTCTACTACACCCCAACTGCCCAGTGGAAACTTTTGTATACCAGAGGATTCTAAAGAATTGCATTAGGGCATTGATTCCAAAAGACCACGCCATTGTATCTGTGTTTTTGATGGCAAAAGAAATAACCCAATCCAAGCCTACTCTTTATTATAATACTACAAATGAAAAGCTATGGACAGAGGTTCATAATGCGGTACAGTAGGCAGTGACCAAAACAATCCCAAAGAAAAAGAAATTCGAGAAAGCAAAGTGGTTGCCTGAGGAGGCTTTACACATAGCTGAGAAAGAAGGGGAGCAAAAAGCAAGGGAGAAAGGAAAAGATACACCCAATTGAATGCAGAGAACTAGAGAATACCAACAGGAGATAAGAAGGCCTTCTTAAATGAACAGTGCAAAGAGTAGAGGAAAACAATAGAATGAGGAAGACTAGAAATCTCTTCAGGAAAATTGGACATATCAAGGGAATATTTCATGCAAAGATGGGTACAATAAAGGACAGGAACAGTTTGGACCTAACAGAAGCAGAAGAGATTAAAAGGCGGTGAGAATACAAAGAATATGCAGAAGAGGTCTTAATGACTGGGATAACCACGATGGTGTTGTCACCCACCTAGAGCCAGACATCCTGGAGTATGAAGTCAAGTCAGCCTTAGGAAACATTACTGCAAACAAAGCTAGTGAAGGTGATGGGATTCCAGGTGAGCTATTTCAAATTCTAAAAGATGATGCTATTAAAGTGCTGCACTCAATATGCCAGCAAATTTGGAAGTCTCAGCAGTGGCCACAGGACTGGAAAATATCAGATTCCATTCCTATCCCAAAGAAGGGAAGAGCCAAAGAATCTTTAAACTACAGTACAATGGCACTCATTTCGCATGCTAGTAAGGTTATGCTCAGAATCCTTCAAGCTATGCTTCAGCAGTACATGAACTGAAAAACTCCAAATGTACAAACCGGATTCAGAAAAGGCAGAAGAACTAGAGATCAAATTGTCAACAGTCATTGGATCATAGAAAAAGCATGAGAATTCCAGAAAAACATCTGCTTCATTTACTATGCAAAAGCATTTGACAGTGTGAGTCACAGCAAACTGTGGAAAACTCTGAAAAGGTGGAAATACCAGACTGATCACCTTAACAGTCTCCTGAGAAACCTGCCTAAAGGTCAAAAAGCAACTGTTAGAACTGGATGTGGGACAACTGACTGGTTAAAATTGGAAAGCGAGTACATCTGCATTAAGTTTTATGCAGAGAACATCAAATGAAATGCCAGGCTGAATGAACCACAAGCTGGACCAAGACTGCTGGGATAAATATCAACAACTTTAGCTATGTAGATGATACCAATGGCAGAAAGTGAAGAGGAACTAAAGAGCCTCTTGATGAGGGTGAAAGAGAAGAGTGAAAAAGTTGGCTTAAAACTCAACATTCAGAAAACTAAGATCATGGCATCTGGTCCCAGCACTTCATAACAAATAGATGCAGAAATAGTGGAAACAGTGATGGATTTTACTTTCTTGGGCTGAATTCATTGTGGATGGTGACTGCAGCCATGAAATTAAAAGACTTGCCCCTTGGAAGGAAAGCTATGACAAATCTAGACAGCATGTTAAAAAGTAGAGACATCACTTTGCCAACAAAGGTCCATATAGTCAAAGCTATGATTTTTCCAGTAGCCATGTTTCGATGTGAGAGTTAGACTATAAAGAAGGCTGAGCTCAGAAGAATTGATTCTTTCCAGTTGTGCTGCTGGAGAAGACTCTTGAGAGTCCCTTGGACTGTAAGGAGATCCAACCAGTCCATCCTAAAGGAAATCAACCCTGAATATCCATTGGAAGGACTGATACTGAAGTTGAAGCTCCAATACTTTGGCCACCTGATGCAAAGAGTTGACTCACTGGAAAAGACCCTGGTTCTGGGAAAGATTGAAAGCTAAAGGAGAAGGGAGTGCAGAGGATGAGGTGTTAGATAGCATCACCAACTCAATGGACTTGAATCTGAGAAAACTCTAGGAGACAGTAAAGGACAGGGAAGCCAGGATGCTGCGATTAATAGGGCCACGAAGATTTGGACAGGACTTAGTGACTGAAACAATAACAACAACAAACATGATAGTCATGTTTAGAGACTCTAAGAAATAAAATTCAAGGGAATAGAAAACCTTGAAGAATACTAAGAAAAATATGAACAGTGAAAAAAGAAAATTTAAATTCTAAAAACAATGAGAACATCTGACTAACATGAGGCTTTGGTTGAAGACCGCAATGTCTAGGGAGTAGCTTGTTATGGACATTTGCTTGGTAAAACACTAATCTCACTACTTCTCCAACCCTTTGATATGCTTTTTTTTTAAATAAAAGGCTAATTAAATTATTCATTTTAATAATGTAAATAAGGTAAAATTAAAATGTAAACAACAATAGGCTATGGTTCTTCCAGTAGTCATGTATGAATGTGAGAATTGGACTGTGAAGAAGGCTGAGTGCCGAAGAATTGATGCTTTTGACCTGTGGTGTTGGAGAAGACTCTTGAGAGTCCCTTGGACTGCAAGGAGATCCAACCAGTCCATTCTGAAGGAGATCAGCCCTGGGTGTTCTTTGGAAGGAATGATGCTAAAGCTGAAAGTCCAGTACTTTGGCCACCTCATGCGAAGAGTTGACTCATTGGAAAAGACTCTGAAGCTGGGAGGGATTGGGGGCAGGAGGAGAAGGGGACGACCGAGGATGAGATGGCTGGATGGCATCATGGACTCGATGGACATGAGTCTGAGTGAACTCCGGGAGTTGGTGATGGACAGGAAGGCCTGGCATGCTGTGATTCATGGGGTCTCAAAGAGTCGGACACGACTGAGCGACTGAACTGAACTGAACTGAAGTGTTTACTATGTCTCTGAAATTTTACCAACTGCTTTACTTGAATTATTTCATTTCAGTTCAGTTCAGTTCAGTCGCTCAGAACCGCAGTACGCCAGGCCTCCCTGTCCATCACCAACTCCTGGAGTCCACCCAAACCCATGTTCATTGTGTCAGTGAAGCCATCCAGCTATCTCATCCTCTGTTGTCTCCTTCTCCTCCTGCCCTCAATCTTTCCCAGCATCAGGGTCTTTTCAAATGAGTCAGCTCTTCACATTAAGTGGCCAAAGTATTAGCATTTCAGCTTCAACATCAGTCCCTCCAATCAACACCCAGGACTGATCTCCTTTAGAATGGACTGGTTGGATCTCCTTGCAGTCCAAGTGACTTGCAAGAGTCTTCTCCGACACTGCAGTTCAAAAGCATCAACTCTTTGTCACTCAGCTTTCTTCACAGTCCAACTCTCACATCCATATATGACCACTGGAAAAACCATAGCCTTGATTGGATGGATCTTTGTTGGCAAAGTAATATCTCTGCTTTTTAATATGCTATCTAGGTTGGTCATAACTTTCTTTCCAAGGAGTAAGTGTCTTTTAATTTCATAGCTGCAATCACCATTATTTCATTTAGGCCTTGTAATAGTCTATATGGTAAAGGTACTATTATTTTCTTTTTGGTGAAGAGAAAATTGAGAAAGAAATAATAGAGCATTGTATTTAGACTTTCTTTAAAATTTTTTCTTAAAAAAATTTAGACCTATTCTTCATGACTCAGAGGTCCAAGACAATTATTTTGCTTCTAGTATTTCTTCTACTTAATACTTTCAACTAATGTAGAGACATATTTGTTAATATATTTTGATTAATTTTCATTTATCTATGAAAACATTTTAAGGTACTTATCAATTACATTCTCTTAGAGATGTTAATTATCAATCTCACCATTAAAGGGAATTTTTACAATTGTTTACTTTTTTTTTTCTGTTACTCTATTTTAAGAGAAAACAGGATTTGAATACCAGTAGACTGATCTTACGTTTAATTCTAATACTTCATGGATTTGAATTATATTCAAAAGCAAAACCCTTTCACAAAACCTAAAATGTTAACCAAAAATAGCTTAAAAGCTGTCTAAATGTAAGAGTTAGAGGAGTTACCAATATATTATTTAGAGACAAAAATAAATTAATAGAGATATAAATATATTAAAGTGTACAAAGTTAAATAAATATTAAGAAAAGTAATGCAATGACTAAAACCAAAAGGTAGAGGAAAGAGTAGGAAAAGAGAAAAAAAGGAATTATGCTAATTTTCATTTTGCCTGTATAGGAGAATTAATAAATAGATCCTCAAAAAGGAGGACCTCAAAGTGTTTTTAAAAAGATAACCACTATAATAGAAAATGTTAATCTTCTTTATTAAAAATGTCCATGAATGTTTGACATTCATGCAAATGTGTTCTTGCACGTGTACATGAAGAAAAACAAATAGACCGTAGGTGAGTTTTGTGGACTTAAAAAGGAAAGGCACAAAAAATAATATGATAGAACTGAGAGCAAACATTTCTATCATACCAATAACAGAAGATGAGCTAAAATGCTATATTCAAATAAATAACCTTAGATTTGATCTCAAAGCAAAATCCAGCTCTAAATACTACATAAGAAACTTCCAAATAACCTGACTGAAAATAAAAGAGAATCATAATTTTATCAGACAAAAAGAGAAAGCAGAAGTTATTGTCTGCATTTCTGACAGGTTTGAAATTAAGCAAAAAATAATAATAAATTTAAAAAACAATAATGGTTCTGTAAAGAATGTTAAAGGATGCAGATCACACTAGAGTCATGTACCAAACTACGCAAACTGTTTTAGTAAATAAAAATATAAAAGAAATCTGAATGAAGATATCAAATGCATTAGTTATAATTAAAATACCATATTTTAACATTCCTGGATAAATTAAGAGCTACATATATTATATTCATCAGCAATGGTTTGGTTGCAAGTGACAAAAATTCCACTTAAATTACTATAGGCTGGAAGCAACATTTGTTAGAAGACATATAACCATGGCTAGGCTTCAGTGAAGATAAGAGCAAAACTGATATGCTGCCAGAACTAGCTTGGTCTCATGCCTTTCTCTAAATTTCTGTCTCTACAGATCTGATCCTCCATGGAGGATACTCCAAGGACAAAACGTCACTGATGACAACCTGAAAGCCTCCCAGGTCCTCTACCAGAGGGTAACAGAATTGCTCTCTTTTAAAATTCCTAAAACATCCTCAAGAACAGTTCTCAATAGCCCAGGTTTACTCGGGTGCCCATCTCTGGGCCAATCTATCCATGGCCCACCCACGCATAGATTCCCCATCTGAAACAATCCCGATGAGCAGAGAAGAGAGAAGTGTCAAAAGATGTCTGTTTATATTTGCCCAGCCGAGTCTGGGGATAGGAACAGGAAGATGACTTCCTAAAGGTGAGCACTGTTTGGGACAAACAGCAGGTGTCTTGTGACTCTAAAATGTTTATCTCTGGCAGTACTTATCAGAGCAAAAGGTTGAAAACAATTTGTTTAATTAAAAAATACATAATATATCTATTCTACATCAGTGACTCAAATAATACTTATGGAGAGCTTATCATAACAGAAGAAGCACTATTATATAAAGTTAATGAAAAAAATTGTCATTATATCTAAAAATTAGTGAATTTAAAAAATGGGAAAAAGACAAAAAAAAGCATTAAAAATGAGTACTATACTCTATGTGACTTTTTTTCCTTTTTGATAATGTTTTCCATACTAAGTATGTAATACTTTTATGACAGAGTAAATAATAAGCTTTTTTTCTATTAAAAAAAAAAAGAATCCTTACCTTTGCCAGTTCTTCCTTCCCTCACATATTTGGGAGGAGTCTTGGTAGGGTCATAATTAAAACTTAGACAAAGATTTTCTCAGACGAATAATCTAAGAGTCATGATATCATGGCAACTATGGAAGATATGGAGATTAAAGGACATCCTCATTACCAATTCATATTTCTGTGATGTCTTTTATTATGTATTATGATTTAACTGCAGACTGCTTTGTTGAAGAATCTAAAAGCTCAGAGAAATAGAGAAGGGCACAAAACCTGTAAGATGTGAGACGGGTAGAGATTCCTTAAGTCCCAAAAGGGAAGGGTCCTGGTTAATCTGAATAGTTTAAATAAGGATATAAGATAGAAATCATGATAAATTTAGAAAATGGCAATTTAAGTGCAGCATAAATAGTGTGCAAGTGCTGTGAATTTAAACACTTTTCCTGGTGTGAAATTTTCTTTTTAAGTGATCCCCTACTGTGACTTGTTTCTTTTACCTTTCTTGCTGCTTCTTTAATGAGGAGTTTTGGAAAAGTGTGTGACAACGTCTAAATGCAAAAGCATTTGTCTGGGTACTTAGTGCACTTGTTGTAGATTTATTGCTAATTCTTGTATCTTGCTGGCATCATCAGGCATATAACTCTGCAGCTGGAAATCTGCAGTTTACTTCTACACTTTTTTTTTAAACCTTCTGAGGCAGTCTTGAGTTGACACCAGATAGGGCAACAGAGTTAGTTGCACAAGAGATCTCAGTTCCCAGGACAATGATAACCTGGAGAAAGGAAACTCACAAGACTCCTGGCTTTTTGGATAAAGATGTGAAGCAGGCATTTCTTAAACTATTCTGACTTATTCTGGTTAGAATCCCAACAACTTTCCCTGGTGGCTCAGAAGGTAAAGAATCACCTGCAATGCAGGAAACCTTGTTTCAATCCCTGGGTTGGGAAGATCCCCTGGAGAAGGACATGGCAACCCGCTCCAGTAGTCTTGCCTGGAGAATTTCATGGACAGAGGAGGCTGGCAGGCTAATATCCATCAGGTACCAAAGAGTCAGACACAACTGAGTGACTAACTTTTACTGCTTTCACTTTCAGAATCCCAACCCCAAATAGTTAAAGAAAAAAAAAAGAAATAACAGAACAATATCTGACCCAGAAAGAGAGCTGAAAAATATTTAAGTAATCCTTTCCTGTATTTTTCTATTAGTAAAATATATAGTATTAACATAATAAACATAGTATATATATACATACTCACATATTTGCCCACATGTAATCATGTCTATATGCACATTGTGTGTATATTCCTCAATAATGAAAAAAATGGGTTGTTAAGAGTAAGAATATATCATTTTATATACAAAGAAAAGTGGAAATATTTTTCTATTTTCTTAATCTCAACATGTAAGTGAACACTAACATGGAAATAAGCCTTCCACCCCTAATTCTCTGTGTTTATTTAACAATAAGAATTAGTCTTCTGTGTGTCTCTTTGATGAACATCTTGTGCTCTGTTCAGTAAGCAAGGATCAATACCTGTTTCTGGAGGTATTTGCTTAAAGATTTGAGTAAAAGCAATTTTAAAAGCCATAGAGAGAAACTTTTTGTCCACTTTGTCTACTGCCCATATCCTCATTGTAAAAATCTGTCCTCATCTTTCTCAAAAATTAACCTGCATGTTAACTCTCTTGTGAATCCAAGCCCCTGCAGTTCCATTTTTGTCATCCCACTAAGATTTATGCAACCACTGTACTTAAACTAACTGTTCCGCAGACTTACGAACTAGCCACATTTAATTACAGAATGGAGGAAATTAGAGTCCAAAGAATTGTACTGTGCCTCAAGGTCATCTAAGTCCCTCTTGGTATTTTATGTTGTGGTCCTCAGTACTGTATGGGGCACATACACACACGTGCATACCATATAATTATTCAAAAAAACAAAATGCATTTGTTTTCTTTCAGAACAGCCTGCAAAAGAGGAACCACTGCCCTTTTTAGATTCCTGCCACCATGAAATAGACAGAATTATAGGAAATTCAAATGTGTTTCTAAATAATAGGTACTACAGCTCTACTTGTGTAAGTCAGTCTGAAGGAAATATTCTTATAGACTCAAGATCTGCAGGTCAGAATGAGTCCATGTTAGGAACTCTGGGGACTCCAAATGTGTAGATGGGATACAAAGCTAAGTTTCTTTCTTATTTTCAAGCTTTTAATAGATTTTTGTTATTACCTTTATTGGGTTTCTCAGATGGCGCTAATGGTAAAGTACCTGCCTGCTAATGCAAGAGATTTAAGAGACATGAGTTCGATCCCTGGGTGGGAAAGATCTCCTGGAGGAGGGCATGGCTACCAACTCCAGTAATTTTGTCTGGAAAACCCCATGGACAATGGAGCTTGGCAGGCAATGGTCCACATGATCACAGAATCAGACACAACTGAAGTGACTTAGCATGCATTACTACTATTACCATTATTATCACTGTTTAATATTTCATTTAATATTTACAATAGCTATAAAAATAGACATTACTATTCTAATTTTTTCATTTACAGCAAAAGATATAAAGAAACAGATCCAAAGTCACAGAGTCACCTATCATTGTAGCCAGTAAGTTCTATGACAGAACTTTTTTTTTTTGTGGTTCTAAATGTAGAAAAAAATGCAAACACATTAGTATCCTCATGTATTTTCATGTGATCTCTTGCCTTCCATTGGAATATTCTCTTTATACATGTTAGGAATATATTAAAATTATCAGTCAGTCAATTTATTAATTATAATCAATGATGCTGAAAGAAAACACACATCATTTTTCATCTCAAAATATTTAGAATTAAGACATAGAAACAAAAATATTACTTTAAAAATTAAATAATTTTATAGAAACTATTCAAAACATTTTAAAATGCCAAAAGACATCAGGTTTATCATTAATTACTGAATTAATTATACAAACAACCAATCTGACAAGAATTCAAAAGCAAAACCAAAAGACAGAGTTAACATTTAATTTTCCCCTATTTTTATACAAAATTAAGTCGTTCATTCAGCAAATATTTTCGAGCACCACTATGTGCCAGGCACATACTAGGTAATTTAGAGACAACTATTAATACAAGATTGGCTGCCTGCAAGGAATTTGCAATCTATTAATTTCTCTATGTGATTTTTACAACATAACATGAGAACTACTATAACTGTAGCAAGTAACCAATCTAGTCACAGAGTATTAACCAAAAAATAGCTATCAATTTTTCACATAAATCCAGATTCATGTGGAAAGGCCAATTAAAAGGCCTTTCCATGGGTCAGATAGCTAGCCTTTCACTGAATATTCTAACATTGTCATTTTCCAGCATCTTTGTTCATACTACTCATTAAGCATACAGTATTTTTTCTTTCATTTATAATGGTCTAAATCCTTCCTGTCTTAAGAAAAATTGTCAAACATTTCATATAAATGTAAATTGTTGTAATCTTTCTAGAAATCTATTGGCCAACATATATATTTCAGATCTTAAAGAATATTGCAAAATTTTGACCTACTTTCAGGAATGGTAAATATATAAAGAAAAATGTGTAAAAAATTATAAGTCACAATATTATTTACAACAGTGAAAAACTGACAATAATTTAAATACATGAAAATAGATAATCTTAGTTTCAAATACCATTCTATGCACACCTATTTAGACTTAAGTCAATTTTTATTTTAAGACAGAAAGAGAAATTATTTAAGCAGTGATGTCCATACAGCTCAGTGCATAGCCAACACAGAAGTATATGTCCTAGAGAAGTATTTGAGGGAAAAGTCTGCCCCCCATCCCTATACTTGACCACTTGGTGGGGTCATCTTTTATAGTGAATGTGGTTTATGAAACTTCTGAATTTAGCTCAACTAAATCATTTATTATTCATTCAAAGAAATATGGATCAAGAGTAAATTTAACCCTTGGTAATTTTTTACTTACTTTCTAAATTGTTGATTTTATGAATTAAACTCTCCAATCCCAAAGAAAGGTAATGCCAAAGATGCTCAAACGACCGCACAATTGCACTCATCTCACATGAGAGTAAAGTAATGCTCAAAATTCCCAAGCCAGGCTGCAACACTATGTGAACTGTGAACTTTCAGATGTTCAAGCTGGTTTTAGAAAAGGCAGAGGAACCAGAGATCAAATTGCCAACATTCACTGGATCATCGAAAAAGCAAGAGTTCCAGAAAAATATCTATTTCTGCTTTATTGACTATGCCAAAGTCTTTGACTGTGTGAACCACAACAAACTGGAAAATTCTGAAAGAGATGGGAATACCAGACCACCTGACCTGCCTTCCGACAAATCTGTATGCAGGTCAGGAAGCAACAGTTAGAACTGGACATGGAACAACAGACTGGGTCCAAATAGGAAAAGGAGTACGTCAAGGCTGTATATTGTCACCCTTCTTATTTAACCTATATGCTGAGTACATCATGAGAAACACTGGGCTGGATGAAGCACAAGCTGGAATCAAGATTGCTGGGAGAAATATCAATAACCTCAGATAATGCAAATGACACCACCCTTACGGCAAAATGCAAAGAACTAAAAAGCCTCTTGATGAAAGTGAAAAAGTTGGCTTAAAACACAACATTCAGAAAACTAAGGTCATGGCATCTGGTCCTGTCACTTTGTGGCAAACAGATGGGGAAACAGTGGAAACAGTGACAGACTTTATTTTGGGGGACTCCAAAATCACTGCAGATGGTGACTGCAGCCATGAAATTAAAAGACGCTTGCTCCTTGGAAGAAAAGTTATGACCAACCTAGACAGCATATTAAAAAGAAGAGACATTACTTAGCCTAAAAAGATCCATCTAGTCAAAGCTATGGTCTTTCCAGTAGTCACGTTTGGATGTGAGAGCTGGACTATGAAGAAAGCTGAGCACCAAAGAATTTATGCTTTTGAACTGTGATGTTGGAGAAGACTCTTGAGAGTCTGTTTGACAGCAAGTAAATCCAACCAGTCAATCCTAAAGGAAATCAGTCCTCAATATTCATTGGAAGGACTGATGCTGAAGCTGAAACTCCATTACTTTGGCCAACTGATGTGAAGAACTGACTCATTTGTAAAGGCCCTGAAACTGGAAAAGATTGAAGGTGGGAAGAGAAGGGGATGACAGAGGATGAGATGGTTGGATGGCATCACTGACTCAGTGGACATGAGTTTGAGTAAACTTCAGGAGCTGATGAAGGACAGGGAGGCCCAGGTAGTCCATGGGGTCTCAAAGAGTCGGACTGAGTGAATGAACTGACTGTGATGCAACTCCATGGCCCAAAAATATGACAGAATACAATATGGCATTTAAAGTATCATTGTAGAAAAATGAATAAAAATACCTCGGTTTATATGTTATTGTGGAAGAAAAATATTTTCTATACATGACATTAAAACAAAAGGAAATATTAATTTGACTACATAAATATAACAATAAAATTTTAACTTCAAATAATAATATTTAAATGCATGCAACTAACTGTAGAAAAAGATAAATATGTAAATGTAATTGTTATTGTTCTTAAAATGTACATTGTTGGAAAGTTAATAAGAAAAATCATACATCCTGCTTAAAAACATGGGAAGAGCAGAAACAGGTCATTCACAAAATTACACTCATATACAACAATAATCAGGAAACACAGGAAAACAGCACTAATATTAATAAGACAAATATTTTAAAAATAAAAAGGTTTTTTTTTAAAGTGATATTACAATACTTGTGAGGATGTGGCACAAGGATCATTATCAACCCTGCTTATAGAAATGTAATTTTTTAGATCAATTTCTCAAGTATTCAGTTCAGTTCAGTTCAGTTGCTCAGGCGTGTCCAACTCTTTGTTACCCCATGGAGTGCAGCATGCCAGGCCTCCCTGTCCATCACCAACTCCTGGAGTTTACTCAAACTCATGTCCATTGAGTCAGTGATGCCATCTAACCATCTCACCTTCTGTCAGCCCCTTCTCCTGCCTGCAATCTTTCCCAGCATCAGGATCTTTTCCAATGAGTCAGTTCTTCACATCAGGTGGCCAAAGTATTGGAGTTTCAACTTCAACATCAGTCCTTCTAATGAATATTCAGGACTGATTTCCTTTAGAATGTACAGGTTGGATCTCCTTGAAGTCCAATGGACTCTCAAGCGTCTTCTCCAATATTACAATTCAAAAGCATCAATTCTTCGGTGCTCAGCTTTCTTTATAGTCCAACTCTCTCATCCATACATACTACTGAAAAAACCAAGTATCTCAACTATTAGGAAAGTTTTTAAAGCTTTCTAAATTTTAAATACACAAAAATATTGGCCTAATAATTGTATTATTATGAGGATTTGTCCTAAGGAATTAACACAGATATGCACAAAGAATTGACTATTTACATTTATGCCATTGTTTTAATACTTGAAATTTGAGGAGGAAGAGGAAACTAATGTCCAAGACTAGCAACTTGCTTGAGTAACAGATTTGTCCTAGAAATGAAGGACAATACGAACTTTAAAATTAAGTTGGAAAAGAATAGTTAATGTTTTATTGTGGCTAATATTCTATTCTCTCTCTCTCTCTCTCTCTATATATATATATATATATATATATATATATATTTGTTTATATATGTAGATAGATAGATAGATCTCTCTCTTTATCCATTCATCTGCCCATGGATATTTACATTGTTTCCATGTCTTGACTATTGAGAATATGAATGTATTATATTTTAATATGCTTTTCTTTAGATATAAGCCCAGGAGTGGGATTGCAGCATCATATGGTAGCTCTAGTTTTATTTAAGAAACCTCCATACTGCTCTCCATAGTGGCTGTCCCAATTTGCATTCCCACAAACAGTGTGAGAGGGTTCTGTTTTCTTTACAGCTTCTCCCATTTATTATTTGTAGATTTTTTGATGATGGTCCCTCTGAATAGTGTGAGGTGATACTTCATTGAAGTTTTGCTTTGCATTTCTCTAATAATTAGTGATGTTAAGCATCTTTTCATGCGCTGTTTTACCCATCTGTATGTCTTTTTTGGAGAAATGTTTATTTAAATCTTCTGCTTGTTTTTTATTGGGTTGTTTGGGTTTTGTTTTTGTTGTTTTTTCTGTTGGGGGAGTATTGAGCTGTCTCCTGTTGGTCATATTTGCAAATATTTTGTCTGATGCTGTAGGTTTTATTTTTGTTTGTTTTGTTGTTGTTGTTGTTGTTTTGTTTTTTGGTTTCCATTACTGTGCAGAAGCTTTTAAGTTTAATTAGATCCCATTTTTTTGTTTGTTTTTATTTACATTAGCCTAGAAGACAGATCCAAAAAGATATTACTATGATTTATATCAAAGAGTGTTTTGCCTATGTTTCCCCCTGGAGTTTTATAGTATCTACTCTTGCATTTAGGTGTTTAGTCCACTTTTAGTTTATTTTTGTATATGGTGTTAGAGTATATTCTATTTTTTTTTAACATGGAGCTGTCCAATTTTCCCAGCACCGTTTCTTGAAGTGATTGCCTTCTCCATTGTTTATTTTTCTTCTTTTCCCGTGGGTTAATTGACCATAGGATTGTGGATTTACTTCTGGACTTTCTGTCATGTTCCATTGATTTATATTTCTGTTTTTGTGCCAGTGCCATACTGTTTTGATTACTGTAGCTTTATAGTGTAATCTGAAGTCAAGGAGCCTGACTCCACCAGACCCATTTTTTCTTTCTCAAGATTGCTTTGGCTAATCATAGTCTTTTGAGTTTCTATACAAATTTAAAAAAAAAATTGTTCTAGTTCTTTGAAAAAATGCCATTTGTACTTTGATAGGAATTTCATTAAATCTGTGACTTCCCTGGTGGCTCAGATGGTAAAGTATCTGCCTACAATGTGGGAAACGCTGGTCTGGTCCCTGCATCTGGAAGATCCCCTGGAGAAGGAAATGGCAACCCACTCCAGTACTCTTGCCTGGAAAATCCCATGGATGGACGAGCATGGTAGGCTACAGTCCATGGGGTTGTAAAGAGTTGGACACAACTGTGTGACTTCACTTTCTTTTCTTTCTTTCATTAAATCTGTAGGTTACCTTGGTAGCATAGTCATTTTCACCATATCAATTCTTCCAATCCAAGATCACAGTATAGCTTTCCATCTGTTTGTGTCACTTACAGGTTATTTGTCAGCATGGTATAGTTTTGGGAGTACCAGTCTTTTGCATCATTATAAAGGTATATTCCTAGGTATTTTATTTTATTTTTAATGTGATGGTAAATGGAGTTGCTTCCTTAATTTCTCTTTCTGTTCTCTTGTTAGTGTGTACAAATGCAGCAAATTTAATTTTTTTAATCTTATTTATTTATTGGCTGTGCTGGGTCTTTGTGGCTGCTTGCAGGCTTTCTCTAGTTGTGAGTAGGGGCCACCTTCTAGCTGTGGTGTGCAGGCTTCTCATTGCAGTGGCCTCTCACGCTGCAGACCACAGTTCTAGGCATGTTGTGGCACTCAAGCTTTGTTGCCCCAAGGAATGTGGGATCTTCCCAGACCAGAAGTCAAACCCCTGTCCCCCACATTGGCAGACAAACTCTTAACCACTGGACAATGAAGGAAGTTCCTGCAGCAAATTTAAATAGACTTATTGACATAGAAAGGAAGATCTCCTGGAGGAGGGAAAGGCAACCTAATCCACTATTCCTGCCTGGAGAATCTCATGGACAGAAGAGCCTGGCGGGCTATGGTCTGTAGGGTCATAAAGAGTAGGAAATAACTGAAGTGACTTAACATACTTGTACATAGACACTTAGAGTTATCAAAAGGGAAATGAATGGAGCAGGGATGAATTAGGGGTTTGGGATTAATATAAATGCACTAATATATGTGGACATCACCAGATGGTCAACACCAAAATCAGACTGAGTATATTTTTTGCAGCCAAAGATGGAGAAACTCTATACAGTCAGCAAAAGCAAGACCAGGAGCTGACTGTGGCTCAGATCATGAACTCCTTATTGCCAAATTCAGACTTAAATTGAAGAAAGTAGGGAAAATCACTAGACCATTCAGGTATGACCTAAATCAAATACCTTATGATTATACAGTGGAAGTGAAAAATAGATTTGAGGGACTAGATCTGATAGACAGAGTGCATGAAAACTATGGACAGAGGTTCATGACATTGTACAGGAGACAGTGATCAAGACCATCTCCAGGGAAAAGAAATGCAAAAAAAGCAAAATGGCTGTCTGAAGAGGCCTTACAAATAGCTGTGAAAAGAAGAGAAGCAAAAAGCAAAGGAGAAAAGGGAAGCTATTCCTATTTGAATGCAGACTTCCAAAGAATAGGAAGGAGAGATAAGAAAGCCTTCCTCAGAGATCAACGCAAAGAAACAGAGGAAAACAACAGAATGGGAAAGACTAAATTTCTCTTCAAGAAAATTAGAGATAAAAGGGAACATTTCATGCAAGGATGGGCTCAATAAAACAAAAATGATATGGACCTAAAAGAAGCACAAGATATTAAGAAGAGGTGGCAAGAATACACAGGAGAACTGTACAAAAAAGATCTCCACGACACAGATGCTCACGATGGTGTGATCACTCACCTAGAGCCAGACATCTTAGAATGTGAAGTCAAGTGGGCCTTAGAAAGCATCACTACAAACAAAGCTAGTGGAGGTGATGGAATTCCAGTGGAGCTCTTTCAAATCCTGAAAGATGATGCTGTGAACGTGCTGCACTCAATATGCCAGCAAGTTTGGAAAACTCAGCAGTGGTCACAGGACTGCTAAAGGTCAGTTTTCATTCCAATTCCAAAGAAAGGCATTGCCAAAGAATGCTCAAATTACCACACAATTGCACTCATCTCACATGCTAGTAAAGTAATGCTCAAAATTCTCCAAGCCAGGCTTCAGCAATACGTGAACCGTGAACTTCCAGATGTTCAAGCTGATTCTAGAAAAAGCAGAGAACCACAGAAAAATTGCCAACATCCGTTGGATCATGAAAAAAGCAAGGGAGTTCTAGAAAAACATCTATTTCTGCTTTATTGACTATGCCAAAGCCTTTGACTGTGTGGGTCACAATAACCTATGGAAAATTCTGAAAGAGATGGGAATACCAGATCACCTGACATGCCTCTTGAGACACCTAACAACAGTTAGGACTGGATATGGAACAACAGACTAGTTCCAAATAGAAAAAGGAGTACATCAAGGCTGTATATTCTCACCCTGCTTGTTTAACTTCTATGCAGAGTACATCATGAGAAACGCTGGACTGGAAGAAACACAAGCTGGAGTCAAGATTGCCGGGAGAAATATCAATAACCTCAGATATGCAGATGACACCACCTGTATGGCAGAAAGTGGAGAAGAACTAAAAAGCCTCTTAATAAAAGAGGAGAGTGAAAAGTTGACTTAAAGCTCAACATTCAGAAAACTAAGATCATGGCATCTGGTCCCATCTCTTCATGGGAAATAGATGGGGAAACAGTGGAAATAGTGTCAGACTTTATTTTGGGGGGCTCCAAAATCACTGCAGATGGTGATTGCAGCCATGAAATTAAAAGACACTTACTCCTTGGAAGGAAAGTTATGACCAACCTACATAGCATATTAAAAAGCAGAGATATTACTTTGCCAACAAAGGTCTGTCTAGTCGAGGCTATGGTTTTTCCAGTAGTCATGTATGGATGTGAGAGTTGGACTGTGAAGAAGGCTGAGCGCCGAAGAATTGATGCTTTTGAACTGTGGTGTTGGAGAGGACTCTTGAGAGTCCCTTGGACTGCAAGGAGATCTAACTAGTCCATCCTAGAGGACACCAGTCCTGGATGTTCTTTTTTTTTTTTTTTTTTTTTTTTTACTTTACTTGCAATACTGTATTGGTTTTGCCATACATTGACATGAATCCACCGTGGGTGTACATGAGTTCCCTTTCTGAACCCCCCTCCCACCTCTCACCCCATATCATCTCTCTGGATCATCCCCGTGCACCAGCCCCAAGCATCCTGTATCCTGTATTGAACATAGACTGGCGATTCATTTCTTACATGATAGTATACATATTTCAATGCCATTCTCTCAAAGCAACCCACCCTCTCCCTCTCCCTCAGAGTCCAAAAGTCTGTTTTATACATCTGTGTCTCTTTTGCTGTCCCACATACTGGGTTATCATTACCATCTTTATAAACCCATATATTTGCATTAGTATACTATATTGGTGTTTTTCTTTCTGACTTACTTCACTCTGTATAATCAGCTCCAGTTTCATCCACATCATTAGAACTGATTCAAATGTATTCTTTTTAATGGCTGAGTAATACTCCATTGTGTATATGTACCACAGCTTTCTTAGCTATTCATCTGCTGATGGACATGTAGGTTGTTTCCATGTACTGGGTATTATAAACAGTGCTACAATGAACATTGGGGTTCACATGCCTCTTTCAATTTTGGTTTCCTCAGTGTGTATGCCAAGCAGTAGGATTGCTGGGTCATAAGGCAGTTCTATCCCAGTTTTTTAAGGACTCTCCACACTGTTCTCCATAGTGGCTGTACTAGTTTACATTCCCACCAACAGTGTAAGGGGGTTCCCTTTTCTCCACACCCTCTCCAGCATTTATTACTTGTAGACTTTTGGATCGCAGCCATTCTGACGTGTGAAATGGTACCTCATTGTGGTCTTGATTTGCATTTCTCTGATAATGAGTGATGTTGAGCATCTTTTCATGTGTTTGTTAGCCATCCGTATGTCTTCTTTGGAGAAATGTCTATTTAGTTCTTTGGCTCATTTTTTGATTGGGTCGTTTATTTTTCTGGAATTGAGTTATAGGAGTTGCTTGTACATTTTTGAGATTAGTTGTTTGTCAGTTGCTTCATTTGCTATTATTTTCTCCCATTCAGAAGGCTGTCTTTTCACCTTGCTTATAGTTTCCTTTGTTGTGCAGAAGCTTTTAATTTTAATTAGATCCCATTTGTTTATTTTTGCTTTTATTTCCAGTATTCTGGGAGGTGGATCACAGAGCATCCTGCTGTGATTTATGTCGGAGTGTTTTGCCTATATTCTCCTCTAGGAGTTTTATACTTTCTGGTCTTACATTTAGATCTTTAATCCATTTTGAGTTTATTTTTATGTACAGTGTTAGAAAGTGATCTATTTTCATTCTTTTGCAAGTGTTTGACCAGTTTTCCCGGCACCACTTGTTAAAGAGATTGTCTTTATTCCACTGTATATTCTTACCTCCTTTGTCGAAGATGAGGTGTCCATAGGTGTGTGGGTTTATCTCTGGACTTTCTATTTTGTTCCATTTATCTATATTTCTGTCTCTGTGCCAGTACCATACTGTCTTGATAACTGTGGCTTTGTAGTAGAGCCTGAAGTCAGGCAGGTTGATTCCTCCAGTTCCATTCTTCTTTCTCAAGATTGCTTTGGCTATTCGAGGTTTTATGTATTTCCATACAAATTGTGAAATTATTTGTTCTAGCTCTGTGAAAAATACCACTAGTACCTTGATAGGCATTGCATTGAATCTATTGATTGCTTTGGGTAGTATACTCATTTTCACTCTATTGATTCTTCCGATCCATGAACATGGTATATTTCTCCATCTATTAGTGTCCTCCTTGATTTCTTTCATCAGTGTTTTATAGTTTTCTATATGTCTTTAGTTTCTTTAGGTAGATATATTCCTAAGTATTTTATTCTTTTCATTGCAATGGTGAATGGAATTGTCTCCTTAATTTCCTTTTCTACTTTCTCATTATTAGTGTATAAGAATGCAAGGGATTTCTGTGTGTTGATTTTATATCCTGCAACTTTACTATATTCATTGATTAGCTCTAGTAAATTTCTGGTGGAGTCTTTAGTGTTTTCTATGTAGAGGATCATGTCATCTGCAAACAGCGAGAGTTTTACTTCTTCTTTACCAATTAGGATTCCTTTTATTTCTTTTTCTTCTCTGATTGCTGTGGCCAAAACTTCCAGTACTATGTTGAATAGTAGCGGTGAAAGTGAGCACCCTTGTCTTGTTCCTGACTTTAGGTGAAATGCTTTCAATTTTTCACCATTGAGGATAATGTTTGCTGTGGGTTTGTCATAGATAGCTTTTATTATGTTGAGGTATGTTCCTCCTATTCCTGCTTTCTGGAGAGTTTTTATCACAAATGGATGTTGAATTTTGTCAAAGGCCTTCTCTGCATCTATTGAGATAATCACGTGGCTTTTATTTTTCAATTTGTTAATGTGGTGAATTACATTGATTGATTTGCAGATATTGAAGAATCCTTGCATCCCTTGGATAAAGCCCACTTGGTCATGGTGTATGATCTTTTTAATGTGTTGTTGGATTCTGATTGCCAGAATTTTGTTGAGGATTTTTGCATCTATGTTCATCAGTGATATTGGCCTGTAGTTTTCTTTTTTTGTGACATCTTTGTCAGGTTTTGGTATTAGGGTGATGGTAGCCTCATAGAATGAGTTTGGAAGTTGACCTTCCTCTGCAATTTTCTGAAAGAGTTTGAGGAGGATAGGTGTTAGCTCTTCTCTAAATTTTTGGTAGAATTCAGCTGTGAAGCCGTCTGGACCTGGGCTCTTGTTTGCTGGAAGATTTCTGATTACAGTTTCAATTTCCATGCTTGTGATGGGTGTGTTAAGATTTTCTATTTCTTCCTGGTTCAGTTTTGGAAAGTTGTACTTTTCTAAGAATTTGTCCATATCTTCCACGTTGTCCATTTTATTGGCATATAATTGCTGATAGTAGTCTCTTATGATCCTTTGTATTTCTGTGTTGTCTGTTGTGATCTCTCCATTTTCATTTCTAATTTTATTGATTTGATTTTTCTCCCTTTGTTTCTTGTTGAGTCTAGCTAATGGTTTGTCAATTTTATTTATCCTTTCAAAGAACCAGCTTTTGGCTTTGTTGATTTTTGCTATGGTCTCTTTTGTTTCTTTTGCATTTATTTCTGCACTAAGGTTTAAGATTTCTTTACTTCTAAACCTCTGGGGTTCTCAATTTCTTCCTTTTCTAGTTGCTTTAGGTGTAGAGTTAAGTTATTTATTTGACTTTTTCTTGTTTCTTGAGGTATGCCTGTATTGCTATGAACTTTCTTCTTAGCACCGCTTTTACAGTGTCCCACAGGTTTTGGGTTGTTGTGTTTCCATTTTCATTCATTTCTATGCATATTTTGATTTCTTTTTTGATTTCTTCTGTGATTTGTTGGTTATTCAGAGGTGTGTTGTTCAGCTTCCATATGTTGGAATTTTTAATAGTTTTTCTCCTGTAATTGAGATCTAATCTTAATGCATTACGGTCAGAAAAGATACTTGGAATGATTTCGATTTTTTTGAATTTATCAAGGCTAGATTTATGGCCCAGGATGTGATCTATCCTGGAGAAGGTTCCATGAGCACTTGAGAAAAAGGTGAAATTCATTGTTTTGGGGTGAAATGTCCTATAGAAATCAATTAGGTCTAACTGGTCTAGTGTATCATTTAAAGTTTGTGTTTCTTTGTCAATTTTCTGTTTAGTGGATCTGTCCATAGTTGTGAGTGGGGTATTGAAGTCTCCCACTATTATTGTGTTATTGTTAATTTCCCCTTTCATACTTGTTAGCATTTGTCTTACATATTGCAGTGCTCCTATGTTGGGTGCATATATATTTATAATTGTTATATCTTCTTCTTAGATTGATCCTTTGATCATTATGTAAAGGCCTTTGTCTCTTTTCACAGCCTTTGTTTTAAAGTCTATTTTATCAGATATGAGTATTGCTACTCTTGCTTTCTTTTGGTCTCTATTTGCATGGAATATATTTTTCCACCTCTTCACTTTCAGTCTGTATGTGTCCCTTGTTTTGAGGTGGGTCTCTTGTAGGCAGCATATATAGGGATCTTGTTTTTGTATCCATTCAGCCAGTCTTTGCCTTTTGGTTGGGGCATTCAACCCATTTATATTTAAGATAATTATTGATAAGTATGATCCTGTTGCCATTTACTTTATTGTTTTGGGTTCAGGTTTATACGCCCTTTTTGTGTTTCCTGTCTAGGCAATATCCTTTAGCATTTGTTGGAGAGCTGGTTTGGTGGTGCTGAATTCTCTCAGCTTTTGCTTGTCTGTAAAGCTTTAGATTTCTCCTGCATATTTGAATGAGATCCTTGCTGAGTACAGCAATCTGAACTGTAGGTTATTTTCTTTCATCACTTTAAGTATGTCTTGCCATTCCCTCCTGACCTGAAGAGTTTCTATTGAAAGATCTGCAGTTATCCTTATGGGAATCCCCTTGTGTGTTAGTTGTTGTTTTTCCCTTGCTGCTTTTAATATTTGTTCTTTGTGTTTGATCTTTGTTAATTCGATTAATATGTGTCTTGGGGTGTTTTGCCTTGGGTTTATCCTGTTTGCAACTCTCTGGGTTTCTTGGACTTGGGTGATTATTTCCTTCTCCGTTTTAGGGAAGTTTTCAACTATTATCTCCTCGAGTATTTTCTCATGGTCTTTCTTTTTGTCTTCTTCTTCTGGGACTCCTATAATTTGAATGCTGGAGCGTTTCATATTGTCCTGGGGGTCTCTGAGATTGTCCTCATTCCTTTTAATTCGTTTTTCTTTTTTCCTCTCTGATCCATTTATTTCTACCATCCTATCTTCTATTTCACTAATCCTATCTTCTGCCTCTGTTATTCTACTATTTGTTGCCTCCAGAGTGTTTTTGATCTCATTTATTGCATTATTCATTATATATTGCCTCTTTTTAATTTCTTCTATGTCCTTGTTAAACCCTTCTTGCATCTTCTCAGTCCTTGTCTCCAGGCTATTTATCTGTGATTCCATTTTGATTTCAAGATTTTGGATCATTTTCACTATCAATATTCAGAATTCTTTATCAGGTAGATTCCCTATCTCTCCCTGTTTTGTTTGGTTTGGTGGGCATTTCTCCTGTTCCTTTACCTGTTGGGTATTCCTCTGTCTCTTCATCTTGGTTATATTGCTGCGTTTGGGGTGGCCTTTCTGTATTCTGGGAATTTGCAGAGTTCTCTTTATTGTGGAGTTTCCTTCCTGTGGGTGGGATTGTATCAGTGGCTTGTCAAGGTTTCTTGGAGAGGGAAGCTTGTGTCCGTGTTCTGGTGGGTGGAGCTGGATTTCTTCTCTCTGGAGTGCAATGAAGTGTCCAGTAATGAGTTATGAGAAGTCAATGGTTTTGGAGTAACTTTGAGCTGCCTGTATACTGAAGCTCAGGGGTGTATTCCTGTGTTGCTGGAGAATTTGCGTGGTATGTCTTACTCTGGAACTTGTTGGCCCTTGGGTGGTGCTTGGTTTCAGTGTAGGTATGGGGGCGTTTGATGAGCTCCTATAGATTAATGTTCCCTGGATTCAGGAGTTCTCTGATGTTCTTAGGATTTGGACTTAAGCTTCCTGCTTCTGGTTTTCAGTTTTATTTTTACAGTAGCCTCAAGACTTCTCCATCTATACAGCACTGATGATAAAACATGTAGGTTAAAGGTGAAAAGTTTCTTCACATTGAGGGACACCCAGAGAGGTTCACTGAGTTACATGGAGAAGAGAAGAGGGAGGGGGTAGTTAGAGGTGACTGGAATGAGATGAGGTGGGATCAGAAGAGGAGAGAACAAGCTAGTCAGTAGTCACTTCACTTCCTTATGTGCACTCCACAGTCTGGACCACTCAGAGATGTTCACGGAGTTATACAGGGAAGAGGAGAGGGAGGAAGTAGACAGAGTGGCCAGGAGGATAAAAGAGGGAAATGAAAAGGAGAGAGACAGATCCAGCCAGTAACCAGTTCTCTATGTGTTCTCAACTGTCTGGAATACACAGAGATTCACGGAGTTGGGTAGAGAAGAGAAGGGGGAGGGAAGAGAGAGAGGCCACCTGGTGGAGAAAAAGGAGAGTCCAAAGGAGGAGAGAGAGTGGTCAAGCCAGTAATCTCATTCTCAGGTAAATTTGTGTACTGAAGATTGGGTTTTTAAATGTATAAAATTGACAACAACTACCAAAAAGCAAAGATTAAAAATCTAGAATAGAGGTTGGATTTTCAAAAATACAATATTAAAGAAAAGAAGAGGAAGAAGGAAAGAAAAACAAAGCCTCAAGAATTATTAAAAAACAACAACAACAACCACAAAAAATATATATACGGCATTTGCTTTAAAAATAGGGTCTTTTTTTTTAAGTAATAGTAGGTTATAAAAATAAAAATTAAAGGAGTAATAGAGGTCTTAAAAATTTTTTTAAGTTAAAAAAAAGAAGAAAAAGAAAAGAAAAAAAAAACAATCACATAAAAACTTCAAAAAAATGATCGTAAAGTAGTAAAGATATATCTGGGACTTTCTCTGGTGTTGTGGGCAGTGTAGGATCACTTCCAAGGTGGTTCCCTCTGTTTAGCTTCTTCTGTTTGCTGATCTCTTCAGTGTCTGATTTCCGTCCTGACACGGGGGGCAGCGGTGGACACTTTTATTTTTTAGACTCACTTGTTCAATCGGGCTGTGGGGAGGGAGGATGCTGCAAATAAATAACACTGGAGTGTGCTCTCAGTGTTTCAGCTATGCTGGGCCTGCCCCTGCTCACGGCGCACCCTACTCAGACTCTACATTATTCCACTGGGAACCATCTGAGGCTGGCTCTAGGCTGCCTGCACCTCCCCGGTCTAAGCCACTCAGGCTCGGCACTCAGGTATCCCTCAGAGGTGCAGATTCGGTTGGGCCTGCGTTTTGTGCCCTTCCCAAGTCCGAGTAGTGCAGGTGTTTGGCAAGCGCAGTCACTGCGGCTTATCGCCTTTCCCGTAGCTACTGCTCAGTTTTCTGGGTGTACCACTGGCGTCCCTTCTCAGGTGGATGATGATTGTCCAGAACCTCAAGAAGTTTTAGTTAGCAAAGAAGCCTGCTTTCAGTTTGGTAGGTAATGTCTCTCTTGGGCTGTGATTGCCCCCTTCCAGCCCTTACTGCTCTGGCTGCCTGTCACTGGAGGGGGATGGTCTGCAGTTGCTATTTCTGTTCCATTCTTTGTTCTGTGCATGGTCTTGGTGGTGTCTTATGTTAGAGCTTTTCGTGTAGTAGCTATCCCACAGTATGGTTTGCTAGCCCAAGTTAGTTCGCTCTGGTTACGCTCGGGGCATTCTGGCCTGATTCTTAAAAAGCACTGCCTCCCATGCCTCCCTGCCCAGCCCCTGCTTGCTAGTGGTGGATGCAGGCATCTGCACTGCTTCTCCACTGGGGGAGTTACCGTTGGTCTCGTAATCTGTTAGTTTTAATTATTTATTTATTTTTCCTCCCTGTTATGTTGCCCTCTGTGCTTCCAAGGCTTGCCGCAGACTCAGCAGCAAGAGTATTTCCTGGTGTTTGGAAACTTCTCTCTTCTTAAGACTCCCTTCCTGGGACAGGACTCCCTTTCTGGGACGGAGCTCCCTCCCTACCTCCTTTGTCTCTTTTTTTGTCTTTTATATTTTTTCCTACCTGTTTTTGAAGACAATGATCTGCTTTTCTGGGGGCCTGATGTCCTCTGCCAGCATTCAGAAGTTGTTTTGTGAAATTTACTCAGCGTTGAAATGTTCTTTTGATGAATTGTGAGGGAGAAAGTGGTCTCCCCATCCTATTCCTCTGCCATCTTAGGACTGCCTCCCTGCTTTAGTCTTGAGAGATTATACATTTCTAGGAATTTGTCTAGAACTCTTCCTAGAATGTTTTTAACCTCACAAAAGTTCACAGTTTTTGCAGAAAACAGGCAGTAAATGATAGTTAGACAAATAAATGAAGATTATAAAGGTGACGAATAGAGAGATAGATGAAAGAAGGAAATTGATGCTGTAGTGCTGGAAAAGGCTCCTGAGAGTCCTTTGGAATGCAAGGAGATCAATGCAGTCAATCCTAAAGGAAGTCAACCCTGAATAATCACTGGAAGGATTGATGCTGAAGCTGAAGCTCCAGTATTTTGGTCACCAGCTGACTCATTGGAAAGATTTAGGGCAGGGGAAGGGGGCAACAGAGGATAAGATGGCTGGACGGCATCACCAATGCAATGGACATGAACTAGCACAAACTCCAGGATATGGTGAGGGACAGGGAGGCCTAGCATCCTGCAGCCCGTGGGGTTACAAATAATCAGACATGACTGGACAACTAAACAACAATAAAAAAGAGATAGAGCTAAGTGATGATAAGTGAAAATAGAACCAAAATAAGACAGAGTAACAGTGGGGAGGTGCAAGCATTGAAAAGTCTCTTCTTTCCTTTCTCCTTCCCTCCCTTCTTCCTTTTTTCTCTCCTTTCTTCACTTACTTTTTCTTCTCTCCTTTTATTTGCTTAGAAGGCGATGGCACCCCACTCCAGTATTCTTGCCTGGCAAATCCCATGGACAGAGAAACCTGGTAGGCTGCAGTCCATGGGGTCCCTAAGAGTTGGATACAACTGAGTGACTTCACTTTCACTTTTCACTGTCATGCATTGGAGAAGGAAATGGCAACCCACTCCAGTGTTCTTGTCTGGAGAATCCCAAGGATGGGGGAGCCTGGTGGGCTTCCATCTATGGTGTCACGCAGAGTCGGACATGACTGAAGTGACTTAGCAGCATAGCAGCAGTGTTCACCAGGAATAGCAAGAGTGTGCCAGGAGGAGTAGGATGAAAGAGCAGATTCTGCTGAGCCTTATATATCTTGATAACTTAGAAATTTGCTAAGAAGCCAAAGGAAAAATTTTGGAGAGAAAACTGAAATTGATCTGATTTGCTTTTTAATGATCTGATCTTCAGTTTAAACGAACTTTAAGTCACTATGCTGGCTGCAAAATGAAGGTAAAACTAAGTTCCACTGGTGAGGGAAGAATCCAGGAGACCAGAAGAAACAGAGATATTTTATCTATCCTTTCTTTCCTCAAATATTTATAGACTACCTAATTTTCATCAGATCCAGGATTACAGCAGTAAATAAAAGATTAAAAATTGGAGCCTACATCCTAATGGAAATCCTAGTGGAAAGAAACCAACAGTAAAAGACAAAAGTATAACATATAGTACGTTAGGTAGCAATAAATCCAGTAGAATAAAATGAAGAGGAGGTACAGATATCTAATGTGCAGTTTTAAATTGAATGGGCAGCTTTATTGCTAATTTTGATGCCTCGCTGCTGCTGCTACTGCTAAGTTGCTTCAGTCATGTCCGACTCTGTGCGACGCCATAGACGGCAGCCCACCAGGCTCCCCTGTCCCTGGGATTCTCCAGGCAAGAACACTGGAGTGAATTGCCATTTCCTATTGGTATTTAAATAAAGGCCTGAAGGAGATGAAATGGTACACTGTGTAGATATCTGCTGAGGAACCTACCAGGTAGATGGACACAGCAGTTGCTAAGACTGTTCATAATAGAGTGACTGGTATGCTAAGGAGCAACAAAGAAAGAAGCCAGTGTCCACAGGGCAGAAGGACAAAAAGAGTAGAAGGCGAGGACAGACAAAAAAGTGAGGGGAAGGAAGTAAACTGAGTCTTAATAGAGCACTCATGACTTCTTTGGCTTTTACTCTAAAGGAGAAGAGGAAATTTTGGAGGGATTTGATTAGAAATAACATGATCTGCTTTACCCTTTAAAGGGAGCACTCTTGTTGCCTTATTGAGTCTAAATCTTGTTGCCTTGTTGAAAATAGAATAGGGGGCAGTGGTAGAAACACAGAGAAAGGTTCAGAAATTGCTACAGTTATCCAGACTGTTGTTATTATTGTTCATTCTCTAAGTCATTCAACTTCTTTAGACTCCATGGACTTCAGCACAAGTGGCTTCTCTGTCTTCACTATCTCTTGGAGTTTGCTCAAAATCATGTCCATTGAGTCAGTGATGCTATCTAATCATCTCATCCTCTGTTGCCCCCTTCTCCTTTTGTCTTGAGGCTTTCCCAGTATCAGGATCTTCTCCAATAAGAGAACGTTATACTTGGAACTGAGGTAACAACCTCAGGTGAGGTCCTGCATATATTTTAATGGTCAAGCAGGTAAGATATTTGACAGTTTTTGGGTACAGTATGAGAGTAAGAAAGTATGACTCAGGTTTTTTGATTTGATTAATTAGAAAAGTGACTCAAGTGTCTAGTCTGTTTACTGGAAAAATTAAGGGCTATTTATAGAGACTGGGAAGACTGAAGAAAGCAGGTTTACAAGGGAGGGTGGGCAACATCACACAGTTGATTTAAATATTTTAAGTCTAAAATGACAATTGGCCACAGATGGGAACATTCAGTTCTGGGATTCAGATGACAGGTCCAAGTGGAAGATAAAAATTTGGTTGTTGCAAATTATACAGGCTGTTTAAAACCAAGAGAATAGGTAGAGTTAGAGAAAAGAGTAGGTCTGAGGAGCATCCAAGGTCAGGGATGTGGGAAGAAGCAGAAAATGAAGCTAAGAAGAAATGACCTGTGATGGAGAAGGAAATCCAGGTGAATGTGATGTCATTGAAGTCAGGAGAAGAAAATTTCAAGGAAACTCCCATGGGAGGAGCCTGGTAGGCTGCAGTCCATGGGGTCGCTGAGTTGGACACACCACTTTCACTTTTCACTTTTCACTTTCATGCATTGGAGAAGGAAATGGCAACCCACTCCAGTGTTCTTGCCTGGAGAATCCCAAGGACAGGAGAGCCTAGTGGCCTGCCATCTATGGGGTCAGACGGAGTCAGACACAACTGAAGCAACTTAGCAGCAGTAGCAGCAGCAGCAGCAGCAGCAGCAGCAGCAGTGAGTGATCTACTAAGTCCAATGTTGAATTAGGTTACACAAGATGAGAGCAAAGAACAGACCATAAGATATAGCATGGGGGTCATTTGTGCACTTGAGAAGAGCAGGTGGAGTGGTGGAGGCAAAAGCAAATAGGATGGGTTTAAGAGGGGATGAGGATATTCTGGAAAATAACAGGCTTATATTCTTCAAATGTTAAAATCATGGAATACAGGCTGGGATTAAAGTAGATTAAAGGGATAATATAAGTAAATGAAAAAGATGACAACAAACCAGAAAAATTTTTCTTCTTTTGCTCTATAGAACATTAATAGAACAATTCATGATGTCTGAATAAGGTAACTAAATCATAATAATTTTTATCAGTATCATCTTCATGATTCTAATAGTCGTGCTTTTTTTGTGGAAAAGATATTGGTTTTGAAGAAATATATGCTAAAGTATCTATGGCTAAAAGGGCATTATATCAGGAAATTTATTAGTTTTTTTTCTTTTATTTTTTGGCAACTTAAGTCATTGAGAGACAAAGAATGAAAATTGATGTAGTAAAATAACATTTGAGGAATCTGAGTAATGAATATGTGAGAATTGTTTGTTCTATTTCTGAAACTTTTCTGTAATTCTGAAGTATTTCAAAATAAAATGAAAATGAACAGTTAAAATATAAAAAAGTAAAAGAAAAGAGAAGAGAGGGGGAAATAAAGGGAGAATCAACGGACTAATTTGAATACATCTCTTTTTCCCTTCATAACTTTCTAATTTGCCTATTCTTTAAATAAATTATACCTTATTTTACAAGTATTTCTTAATTTTTATGCACCTAAATCAGTGGATCTTTCTTTCTCTCTCCTTTTTTTAAATCCATTCCTTCTGCTTGAAACTAATGATAAAGGGTATATTTTAAAAAGTGCAATATCTCCTTGATTTTCTGAGCAAGACTGGATCCTAAATAAAGTGACTTAATTCTTGACCTTAAAAATTGCTTTTTTTAATCTTAGCATTTACAATAAATTTATTGAACTTTTCTGTTCTTCAGTCTAATAAGATTGCATGTTCTCTATATAATTAATTCCTTCATTGCTCTGTATTTGTTCATTAATATTAATGAAAATCTCCCCATCATTCTGTGTAGTGAAGCCATTCTCAGTATTTCGGAAATCTAAAGTTATCGTCATAACCCAGGAAATACACAAATCCAGAGCTAAGCTGATAACACCCTCTGCTGCTACTGCTGCTGCTGCTGCTGCTGCTGCTAGGGAGACAATTTTTAACTCTGTAGACAAGGACTTGAATCTAAGTTCTTATAATTACCACAGTTGCCCCTCTGAGCCCTGGAAATACAGATATAATGTTGAGTGAAGGCAAAGATTTGTAATGAGAAAAAAAAGATGAGAAGTTTCTAAAGGAGGTTGGGTGTGTTTCTAAAAGACTAGGAAAATAATTCAGATGAAAGGGTGAAGAATGAGGAAGAATTTTAGTAGAGGGATACCCACTGAAATTTTAACACTGATAATAACCAGGTGTCGTTCATCTGAGAGGAAATGGGATCTCGTGAGGAGACAGAATTGAGTGACCTTGATCACGAGACTAGGTAACATATGATTGTTCTTCCCAATAGAATGAGAGCTAAGCTCCATTTCATTAATTTGCTAATGTCTTTCCTTCTGCTATATATATGTCTTCTTACCATATTTTTCATGACAGTGTATGCATATGGGCAGGCATATGCCCATGTCTGCCTCATTTAAAGGTGATTCTCATCTAGTCTCCCCTATCACTGATAAGTATGCCCCAGGACTTAGTCCTATAATATAAAACTCCTGTACACATCTGCTCTCAATCTTCTCAATTTTGTCGAAGATCTTACTTCTCTATATCACTCTGCCAGCTGGCCAGATAGCATGAATTGGGGATGAAAGTTAGAAAGATTTCCTGTTTCCTGGTATAAAGGCTGGAAGAGCATAATCAAAACTGAATCAAAATTTCAGCTCTGTCATTTGATCATTGATGTTAAGCCACCTCCATTAGCTTCTTTCTTCTTTCTGTGAAATGTGTGGGTAAGGATATCAGAGAGGTTTGTTGAGAATAAAAAAGGAGATGATTTATAAAATGATAATAGTAAATAGCACATAAAAACTCAATATATGTTAGCCAGAAATAGTGATAGTAAGAGCAGTTGTTGTATTTATATGAATGCCGTACCTATTAGTACATTTTAGGATTCTTAATTAGCATATATATATATTTATGAAATAAAGTTCTAGCTGAGATCTCATGTTTAGGCAATAGAAACTTTGCTTTAAAACTAATAGTTAAATAATTTTGTAGAGATTAGATTTCTCTTCAGGGAGACTATGGATAGTTTAAGCTATTAATAAAGAGCACACTCTCAGTTAATCAAAAGAAAAAGTGTGAGATGATAAAGTTGGGTTGGATTTTCAACTGTTTGCTACCAGTGCAGGTAACCATGTACTGATACTAACTTTACATTGTATCTGTGGACTCTGTGATAATCAGCTAGCTTGTTAGCATAAAAACCCATTGATTAGCAATGATTCAGTCCAAGCCTGACTCAGAAAAAGGCTTTCACAAAGATATTTTAAGATTCTGGAATGCAAAATATACCCCAAATCCCTCCTACCAGTTCTAGTCTTCTCGCACTATAATTACCATAACTTTCAACTGCAATACAATCTATCTTATATACATGAACTCTGCACCCATTTAATTTTTTATCTACTTCAACATCTGACCTTCAGCATGGGTGAATATATGATTTTCTATCCTGGCACTTCATCTTGGCTCTCTATTCCAAATCTCAATCCTCCTAAGTTTATTTTTAGGATAATTTCATGCCTTGCATACAAAAGGGATCCAGAGACTGTGTGCATGTGTGTAAGTAGGCATACTAACTTAACTAGCCAGAAGGAAAAGAAACAAAGGAATCACAAATGCGTGGCTCCTCAGAGGTGGTCTGCCTTAAGAAGCCTTTTCCAAATGAATGAGTGAGAGAATACAATTTGACAATTATCTGCCCCTTTTTCAGTTCACTGTGATTTTAATTTTAGACCTCTCAAAATTATCAAGATTTCAAGTGAACACACTGACACAGCCATATCCAAAAAAGTCTGAAGCAATGAAAATTCTCTTTTTAAAGAAAAGTCATTGAATGTTCTACAGAAATCCAGTTTTGACACTAGTCTTTACAAAACCAGACTTAGACGCAAGACATGCTGGCACTGCCAGGAACATTGTCCATTGAAGAGGATTAAACCTAGAAATAAACAAAGACTCACTAACTGGGGGGAGGGGTGTACTCTCAGGAAAACTTAGTTGGAATAGTAGAATAGATTTTCCTATTTTGAAAATAATTTGTACTAGGTCATCTATCCTGTAAGCAAGTCATGAAAGTAAAGAATTAAGCTTTGGTTCCCCTCAGTGCCGGCAGGTTTGCTGATTATCCTCATTGTATTAGAATACCAATGATGTTCTCATCCTAAATACAGGGAATGGATAGAGTAAGATAATTAATCTTTCAGGGATACATGGTTGGGTTTTTTAAACTTCAGCAAAATCAGCCTATGAACACATTTTTTTTTTAAAAGCAATATTCAAAGTTTTGAAGACCACAAAAGAACAACAACAACAAAAAATGTGGCAACAGTTAAAAGATACATAGTATGTTTCACGGCTCAGTTGTGCATAGTATAATCTATATTATATAAACACTATATAATGACCTTTTCCAAAATGTTTTATGCATTTATATTCGGAGGATACAAAGATTAGATATGTGCATGTAAGTGGTGGTGGGAGCAAAGACTGGTGGTTGGGAAAATGAATGCTGAAAGATAGCCATTTCCTAACAGGAAGTAGATATATTCATTTCTGTTACTGTGTATGAAATTTCCAAACTTACCAATTCTGCATAACTTACTTAATTTCTGCACCCCAAATTGCCACAGTCCTTGTTTATTATTATATAGCTTCTGAGGGTCACAAGCCAAGGTACCCCTTGGCTGGGTCCTCTGCTCAGGGTCTCCCGAAGCTGAAGTCAAGTTGTTGGCTATGCTGTATTCTCACCTAGAGGCTCAACTATCAAAAGAGTCACATCTTAATTCCCTCAATATCTTACCAGAATTCATTCTTGTACTGCTGAATTCATGGCAGCTTCATTCTTCAAATCTACCAACACACATGCACACACACATACAACTGGGAGTGATGGGAGGAAAAACACTTCCAATCACATACATTTAGACCATCTTTTAAAAGGCTTTCCTGATTAGATCAGGCTTACACAGAATAATTTCCTTTTTTAATAACTCAGCTGATTAAGGGTCTTAGTTACATACAGCCACACAAAAATTCCTATATTCTTGCCATATAATGTAACATAATTGCAAGAGTGATATTCTTTAAGCTTTGCCATATTCTATTGGTTAGAGCAAGTTGTACAGCCCTCTTAAACTCAAGAGGAACTGATGTGGATCTCACAAAGGTGTGAATGTCAAGAGACAGAAATCATGGTTACCATATTAGAATCTTACCTTTCATTGTAGATAAGCCCTAAAACTAAAAAATCAAGAAATAGCAGTATAAGTGTGTGAATGTGTGAGTGTGTGTTTTAATATGGAGACAGAATCTAAAGAATCAGCTAAAACATATATAAATGATTAAATTGTAGGAGATGCAAGAGATATGGGTTCAATCCCTGGGTCTGGAAAATCCCCTGGAGTAAGAAATGGCAACACACACCAGTATTCTTGACTGAAAAACTCAGGAGACAGAGAAGCCTGGTGGACTGCAGTCCATGGAGTTGCAAAGGGTCAGACACAACTGAGCGACTGAGCTTAGCAGCACAGCATGGCATACCACTATAGAGTAGCACATGGGGTGTGGGTAATTTATTTTGTAGTTAACTCTTTAACTATGTGGAGGCATAACATTATTTATTTTTATTGGATTTTATTTTTAACAGATAATTTGTTTTCCAGTCTCTCGGTCATGTATGACTCTTTGTGACCCCATGGACTGCAGCACGCCAGGCCTCCCTGTCCTTCACTATCTCCCAGACCTTGTTTAAACTTATGTCCATTGAGTTGGTGATGCCATCCAACCATCTTGTCCTCTGTTGTCCCCTTCTCGTCCTGTCTTCAATCTTTCCCAGCTTCAGGGTCTCTTCTATTGAGTCAGGTCTTCACATCATGTGGCCAAAGTATTGGAGCTTCAGCTTCAGCATCCTTCCTTCCAGTAAATATTCAGAATTGATTTCCTTTAGGATTCACTGGTTTGATCTTCTTGCACTCTCAAGAGTCTTCTCCAGATAATCATGGGGTCACAAAAAGTTGGACACAACTGAAGTGACTTAGCACACATGCCTGCACATACAGAAGGTGTTTAAATTTTTCTCCAAAAATAAAAAGAAAATTTGGCTTGAAAGCAATTCCTTAGAAAAGATCTGGGAGTTTTTGTTGACTACAAACTCAAAGTAAGTCAATAATGAGATATTGTTATGAAAAAACAAATGTGATCTCAGGCTTGCATTCATAGAAATATGATGAATAAACAGGGGAGGGGAGCTACAGTATTCCTCACTGAAAATTTCACATTTGAAGTTGTATTCATTTTTAGGCCCCTAATTTAGTACTGTTTTACTATTGTTAGAGCATCGATGGTAGATTTTTATTATAGAATCAGTATATCGTCTCTGTGGAAGAGTTTAGAAAAGAAAAAAATTCGACAATATAAATGCTTGAAAATACATATCATAAATATTTTGGTGCTCGTCTTTTAAGCTTTTTTCTCTACATGTACACATTGGTGCTGGAGAAGACTCTTAAAAGTCCCTTGGACAGCAAGATCAAACCAGCCAATCGTAAGGGAAATCAGCCCTGAATATTCACTGGACGATCTGATGCTGAAGCTGAAACTCCAGTATTTTGGTCATCTGATGTGAACAGATAACTCATTGGAAAAGTCCCATATGCTGGGGAAGATTAAGGGCAGAAGGAGAAGAGATCATCAGAGGGTGAGATGGCTGGACAGCATCACTGATGCAATGAATGTGAACTTGGGCAAACTCGGGGAAATGATGAGAGACAGAGAGGCCTGGCGTGCTGCAGTCCATGGGGCTGGAAAGAGTCAGACTCAGCCGAACGACTGAACAACACACATTGTATGTCATACTGTACTATACATGTCATACTATATATGTACTTTGGATTTTGCTTAATTTATACTATATTATAGAAAACTTTGTTTTCAGACAAAATGAAAGGCAGTGTAGTTATTGCATTGAGATACACAAATATGTTAGTGGAATAAAAGACAGTTCAGAAATAACCCTACTTATATGTTGCCACCAATTTTTCAGCAGAGATAAAAAGGCAATTTACTGTACAATAGACATTTCTTCAATAACAGTTTATAAATGCCCAATAAATACATGAAGTGGCAGTCAACATTAATAGGCCTCAGGGCAATGCAAGTTACAAAGGGATATTATTTCACATCCAATAGGATAACTATAATCAAAATACAGATAATAGCAAGTGTTGGTGAGGATGTGAAAAAATGGGACCCTCATACACTGTGAGACTTTATGTTCTTGGGCTCCAAAATAACTGCAGATGGTGACTGCAGCCATTAAATAAAAGAATGCTTGCTCCTCAGAAGAAAAGCTTTGATCAACATAGAAAGTATATTAAAAAGCAGAGACATTACTTTGCCAACAAAGGTCCATCTAGTCAAAGCTACGGTTTTTTTCAGTAGTCATGTACGGATGTGAGAGTTGGACTATAGAGAAAGCTGAGTGCCAAAGAATTGATGACTTTTAACTGTGGTGTTGGAGAAGACTCTTGAGAGTCCCTTGGACTGCAAGATCAAACCACTCAATTCTAAGGGAAATCAGTCTTGAATATTCATCGGAAGGACTGATACTGAAGCTGAAACTCCATTACTTTGGCCAACTGATGTGAAGAGCTGACTCATTTGAAAAGACCCTGATGCTGGGAAAGATTGAAGGTGGGAGAAGGGGATGACAAAGGATGAGATGGTTGGATGGCATCACCGACTCAATGGACATGAGTTTGAGAAAGCTCTGGGAGTTGGTGATGGGTAGGGAAGCCTGGTGTCTGTGGTCCATTGGGTCACAAAGAGTCTGATATGACTGAGTGACTAAACTGAACTGAAACGTCATTAATCATTAAGGAAATTTAAGTTAAAGTCATTATGTGATACTACAGTACACCAACTAAATTTTTTAATGTAAAAGACTGGCTATACTAAGTAATAGCAAAAAATAAAGAGCAATGAGAAGTTTCATGTACTGCTTATCAGAAGAAAAATTTTAGAGCCACTTTGGAAAAATATTTATCGGTTTCATATAAAGTAGAAAATACAGTTCTTTTATTTATCATCTAATGATGCATAATAAAGAAATTTTTAGCATAATAAAGAAATTATTATTATGTCCTTTATTTCAGGGACAGATTCTCTAAATATTGGATTTCCCTGGTTAGTAGTGTCTTTGTTATCCGTGATGGGCTCTGATCATAACTTCTGAGGTTATGTTAATAAAGTGACTCACTGTGGGCTCCTGGACGATTTCAGGATGGAGGCTAATTTTGCCAACCTTGTGATTTGAGGATTGAGGTTTCTAGAGCCACGTGATATCAGCCTAAACCCTCAGCCTCCAGGGAGTGGAGAGAAGATGAAGATTAAGCTTAATCATGTAAACAGTGATTCAACAATCATTCTTACATAATGAAACTCCAGCACCAACTTTGAGTACCTGAAACTCAGGTAAGTTTCTCTCATTAGTGAAATATATCCATATACTGGAAAGCTGACACATCTCAAGGACATGAAAGCATTGAGATTCTCCCACCCCTCTCCCTGCATGCCTCTTCTTTTGGCTAATGTTGACTTGTATCCTTTTGCTGCCATAAAACTGTAATTGCATTTATAGCATTTTCCTGATTTCTATGAGGTGTTCTAGAAAATTACTCTCTAGAACAGTGGGAACCCTAAGTTTGTGGGCAATTGTTCAAAAGTGTTTGTGGCATGGGAACCCTCAATTTACTGCTGGCTGAGGGCAGTCTTGTGAAGACTGTACCTTTAACCTTATGAAGCTTACTACCTGACTCTGTACAGTAAGCATCAAAATTGTACTATGCTCAAGATAATTGAAAACATATCCACATAAAACTTTGCATAAATGTTCATAAGCAGTTGTACATAAAATAGCCCCAAATTGGAAAAAAAAAAAAAACAAATATCCATCTGCAATGAAAAACAAATACAAAGAATAAAGAATACATCCATTCAATGTAATATGACCAGTTAGCAAAAAAAATATTAATAATTGATACATGGAACAAATTAGCAAATCTCAAAGGCATTATACTAAATAAAACAAGACAGACACAAAAGAGTAACATTGTATGATTCCATTTGCATGAATTCTATTCACAGAAAAATAGATCATTCATTGCTGGGAGCTAGAAATGGATTTATATTTGTTTATAAAAAGGACTGGGGGGATTTTCTGGACTGATGGAAAGATTTTTTATCATGACTGCTAATTTAAAATGTATATTTGTCTTGTTAAAGGATGCTCTTTTCCTCTGTTTTACTAAGATTATAAAACTAGAAAAATGCATATTGAATTTTATCCAGTGCTTTATGGCAGTTATTGTAAAATCCTTTGATTTTCTTCTTTTGGTGAAAATTACTTTGTTATATTATTTTAGTTGATTGTTTGCTTATCCTTGTCTACATTTCCAAATAAATCCTATTTACTATTATTCTATCAATATTCTGTAAGATTAAGTTTGGAAATTTGTTTTTTAGTTCCTACTCACCTTTATTCTATAATTTATTTTTCTATAATTTCTCAAGGATTCAGGATGCAGGACAATTCCATAGTCATGAAAATAAGTCAGATCTTTATTTTGTTCTCAGTGTTCTAGAAACACAGCTAATATTGGATCTTTGAGGATTTGAAAGAATTTGCCTATGAAAGTTTTGCGACTCAGACTCAGTAAGATGAGAGGTTTAGAAATTGTGCTTTTCTTGGGAACCAACTTATCAATGCTGATTCTGAGAGATCAGAATCCAACTTATTGAATTCATTGGGTATTCCCCTTCTCTGGACAAGTTGAAAGAGGCTGAATGATAGAGCTTTTATATAATCTCCTTTTTTGATTTATCCAGCTTGTTGTTATTCAGATACCTTCCTCATTAACAATCGTTTTAGTCATATGGCTTCAAAGAACCTTTTCTCTGAGACATGGGCACAACAGGACCTGGGTCATCACCACAGGGGTGGTCCACAAACATGATCCCTGAAGAGAAACCAAAGATTTCAGGGTAGCAAATGCTCTACCAGCAAGGAAGATACAAACTCTGAACCATGGGATTGAGCCTAGATGGCCAAGAAAAGAGCTTACCTGTGTACCAGGTAAAGATGTGTTGGAGCAGATGGGACATCGGAGAATCAGAACATAAGAGAATATAGCACAAGTCCAATAGAAAAAAAAGAAAACACAGAGATCAACAAAGTTCTGCTCAGGCCATAGCTTACAAATACAAAGTGCTAGTCATTGAGTTTATTGTATATTTGCCTCATGATAGGTCAAATTCTGGGCCTTAGTACAGAAGGCTGCACATAATATCAATGAAAAATAGTACTTACAAAATGAAAATTCTGCAGAACATTCAAGGGTAGTGATTGGTGATCACGAATGCACTTAGAATCCAAAGACTGGATTCAGAGAATCCAGAGAATGAGTTGGGTTTTCTGTTTTTTTGTTTGTTTGTTTTTTACTTTTTCTTTGCATTGATTTTCTGTCTATTCAGTATTCTCTTGAATGGAAAACCAGAAGCTCTTTCTTATTTGGGTTCCCTCCCTCCTTCCCACTCTACCTACTTTCTGGGCAGCTTCCACACTTTGTCTTGGTTCAGCCTCTAATATTCCATGCTGTGGAATCCCTTAAACATATTTGCATGAGTCTTGAGACCATCAGACTCTCAGTCTATTTTAGAAGGGCACCATTCTTCAGTGTTGAGCACATATAAGATAAAGCTCAATGTTTCTGAAATTGATTGCCTTCATTAAAAGATAAATTGACATATAAAATTCTTGAAGACTTTATTTGAGCATTTATCCATTGAAATTGTTGTTATTTTTGAGTACTAAGTCAGTATGACTCTTTTGTGACCCCGTGGGCTATATGTAGCCCACCAGGTTTCTTTGCCCATGGGATTTTTCCAGGCAAGAACACTGCAGTGGGTTGCCATTTCGTTCTCCAGGGGATCTTCCTGGACAGGGGTCAAACCCGTGTCTCCTGAATCTCCTGCATCGGCAGACAGATTCTTTACCACTGATCTACCAGGAGATTGGTTATTGACCCACTGTTTAGGCCACCAGTCAGTCATGTCCAACTCTTTTGCAACCCCATGGACTGTAGCCCATCAAGGCTTCTCTGTCCATAGGATTTCCCAAGCAAGAATACTAGAGTGAGTTGTCATATCCTTCTCCAGAGGATCTCAACCCAGGGATCAAACTCACATCTCCTGCATTGGTAGATGGATTCTTTACCACTGGGCCATCTGGAAAGCCTTCCATTGAAAATGAGAAAAACAAAATGTAAAGTCGTGAGAAGCCAGGGAAAAGATGGAAAAAGTCCAAAGCAAAAAAGGGAAATTATTTGGTTATAGTTTAAAGCCTAGTTGGCTGTTTGTGATTGGTTTTCCTTAGTGGTTTTGATTTTGTAAACTTAAAATGCCTACAGTCTTGAATTTCAGTTTGCTTACATAGACCGTCTCGGTATTAGAGTCCCCTTAGTCTAATGGCCTCCTTGTTCCATCAGTTTAACACCTCTTATAGTATAATCTTATTATCTTTTTATCAAGAAGACCTCTGCTTCACTAATGATGAAGACGAACAAATATGAAGGCTGCATTTTTCTGCAGTAATAAACATTTTAATTCCTCACCCTACTTGAAACTCTTCCAACCTTCTTTTTGTGAAGGCTTGCTACATTCCATTCTTTCAGACATAGTGACTATAATTAAAATTTCATTAAATTGAAGGACAAGGCAGAGGAGATTTTTTTTTAAAAAAAAGAAGACACTGGCACATGCACACATATCTGGTTAGAATTCACCTTAAAGTTACTATGCCACCAACAACTGTAAGTGCAATTTAAAAAGTGCAATCACTATCTTCACGCATCCCCAGGACAATTGCTAAAAATAAGCATAAAACAAGAGAGCAGGCATATTAGCCATAGCAATGGCATGTGTTCTCAGCTTTTATTATATAATTGGGAAATCTACAAATAAATCCCTTGCAGATTTTAGATTAGCATTAATGAATAGCATTGCTGTTCTGAGTATATATTAAATGTAAAACCATCTTTATCTTCTTCTTAACCCTCCCCAGCACCTTCCCCAACTAAATTGCTGACTTTGTTTAGAGTTTAATAAATATTATTTTGTTATTTGCTCTGTGAAAGCCTTCCCTTAAACAGGCAAGAAATAAATCAGAAACTAAATATTTTGTTCATAGAAGTAGTTTGAGAGCAATAGTACATACTACTAAGAAACTCTCTTTATTAGGATCATTACTTTGGTAGTGAGAAAAACATAAAACAAACTATTGCTGTTATTTCCCTTTGAGTCCCAAATATTATATACTTCTTATGCAGAAACACTTCCTCATCCAGCCAATCATCCATTAAAAATATAAAATCCACTAGAAATAAGTAAACTTTAAAGTTGAAAATTGGTCAAGCAGTTTCATGATCTCACTTATAAATTCTTTTTATGAGTGCCTCAGGCTTAATACTGTGTATTAACATGAAGGTAGAGAAGAATCAAATTCAAATTCATTTTATGTCAGGACTACTAGTACAATAAAATTTAATGGATACCTTTTAAAGGTTTTGGTATGAGTCATTCTTGAAAAAATATTTCAATTTATTTTTCAGACTTCTTTCTAAAAGACAGAGGGAAAACCCACTCTGTCCTCAAAAATCAAAGAAAATAGTTTAATAGGCAGAGTACTTGTTATTTGACCAAAAACCCCTCAGATTTCTACCAGAGTCAAGATAGAAAAGATCAATTCAACCTTTTAAAGAAGCAATGACTCAGAAAACCATCACATCAGTACAGGGCCTGCTGTTTAAACTGCTTAGATTTTACAAGGGGCTATTAGGTATACTTAAAGTCGATTGGCTCATAAATTGCAAAAAAAATCCCTTTGGTTTCTCAACAAAGGGAGATATTTCTGTGAGTTCTAGAAGGCTTTCTCCTAGACAGGGGAATGAGGAAATTGTACTTCAGTTCTATTTCTTCATCTCTTATTTTACTACTATGTTTGGTTCTTTCTTTTCTTCTTCATCTAGGAAAAAATAATTGGATTTATTACTACTAGTCCTAATTCTTAAGAGACATATAAAGCAGTGGTTAATAGATCTTTTATATATATATAGGCAGTTCCATTTTGCTGAAGAGGATATGAAATATTTCTTCTACTTAAGTTTAATATTCTTATTGTTGTTCAGTCACTAAGTCCTTTCTACTCTTTGCAACCCCATGTACTAGAGCACACCAGGCTTCCCTGCCCTTCACTATCTCCTGGAATTTGCTCAGATTAATGTCCATTGAATCAATGATGCTATACCCTCTAGAATAGACACAGGAATGAAAGACAGATATCAGGCATTAACTCTGAGTGAGGTATTTGTTGTTATTCAGTCACTCAGTCATGTCTGACTCTTTGCAACCACATGGACAGGAGTGTGCCAGGCTTCCCTGTCCTTCACTGTCCCCCAGAGTTTGCTCAAACTCATGTCCATTGAGTTACTGATGCCATTCAACCCTCTCTTCCTCTGCCATCCCCTTCTCCTCCTGCCTTTAATCTTTCCCAAGCATCAGGTGTTTTCCAATGAGATGGCTGTTCACATCAGATGGCCAAAGTATTAGATCTTCAGTTTCAACAACAGTCCTTTCAGTGACTATTTAGGATTGATGGGATTGATCTCCTTGCAGTCCAAGAGTTTTTTCAAACACCACAGTTCAAAAGAATCAATTTTTCACTGCTCAGCCTTCTTTATGGTGCAACTCTCACATCCATACATGACTACTGGAAAAACCATAGTTTGAATAAATGGACCTTTGTCAGCAAAGTAATGTGTCTGCTTTTTAAAATGCTGTCTGCATTTCTCATGGCTTTCTTCCAAGGAGCAGGCGTCTTTTAACTTCATGGCTGCAATTACCACCCACAGTGATTTTGGAGCCGAAGAAAGTAAAGTCTGTCACTATTTCCATTGTTTCCCCATCTGTTTGCCAAGATGTGATGGGACCAGATGCCATGATCTTAGTTTTTTTTTAATATTGAGTTTTAAGTTAGCTTTTCACTCTCCTCTTTCACTTTCATCAAGAGGCTCTTTAGTTCTTCGCTTTCTGCCATAATGGTGGTGTCATCAGCATATCTGAGGTTATTGATATTTCTCCCGAGAATCTTGATTCCAGCTTGTGCTTCATCCAGCCTGGCATTTTGCATGATGTATTCTACATATAAGTTAAATAAGCAGGGTTACAATATAAAGCCTTGGCTTATTCCTTTCCCAATTTTGAACCAGTCCATTGTTTCATGTCCAGTTCTAACTGTTGCTTCTTGACATGCATACAGGATTTGCAGGAGACAGGTAAGATGGAAGTGAAAATGTATATGTATCCCAAATACCTATTGTCACTCTGCTTATTTAACTTATATGGAAAGTACACTATGCAAAATGTCACAAACTGGAATCAAGATTGCTGGGAGAAATATCAATAACCTCAGATGTGCTAATGATGCAACTCTAATGGCAGAAAGCAAAGAGGAACTAAGAGTCTCTTGATGAAAGTGAATGAGTGCAAAAGCTGGCTTAACACTCAACATTCAAGAAGAGAAGATCATGGCATCTAATCCCATCACTTCATGGCAAATAGATGAGGGAAAATGGAAATAGTTTCAGATTTTATTTTCTTGGGCTCCAAAATCACTGTGGACAGTGACTGTAGGCATGAAATCAAAAGACCTTGCTCCTTAGAAGAAAAGCCATAATAAATCTAGACAGCATATTAAAAAGCAGAGACATTACTTTGCCCACAAAGGCCTATGTAGTTAGAACCATGTTTTTTTCAGTAGTCATGTATGGATGTGAGAGTTAGACCATTAAGAAGGCTAAATGTTGAAAAACTGGTGCTTTCTAACTGTGGTGTTGGAGAGGACTCTTTAGAGTCCCTTGGACAGCAAGGAGATCAAACCAGTCAATCCTAAAGGAAATCAACCCTGAGTATTCATTGGAAGGAGAGATCCTGAAGCTGAAGCTCTGATACTTTGGCCACCTGATGCCAAGAACTGACTCACTGGAGAAGACTCTGATGCAAGGAAAGATTGAGGGCAAGAGGAGAAGTGGCAACAGAGGATGAGATGGTTGGATGGCCTCACCAACTCAATGGACACAATTTTGAGCAAACTCCAGGAGATGATGAAGGAAAGGAAAGCCTGGCATGCTGCAGCCCATGGGGTCACAAAGAGTCATACAAAACTTAACGACTGAATAACAACAACAAATCCCAAATACTAGCTCAAAAAACGAGAGCATTTTAGTTAGAGAAACAATACAATTGACCTTTGAACCATGAGGGGGCTAGGGGTAACAACCTCACGCAGTTAAAAACCCACGTGTGACTTTATCATCTATATTCACCTACCCTCTAGTATCAATTTTGATAGATAAAAATATATATATTATTTTTTTCTTTTCCTCCCCACAACTTTATATTTATATGATACTAGTTAGAATGTCATATATCATGTAGGAAATAGTAAATTTATCATTATAAATAGCACATTTCACTCAAAGCAAAACAATTGTTAACCATTTACCTATATAAAGCAGACGTCTACATTGTTTTTCCTTTGTAAAAAAGTTTCTCTATTTTTTAGAATATTTGATTATGCAAATACCTTCAGCAACTAGATACTGTAATGAGTCATTTTTGGAGATCAAATAAAGCATTTGGATTGTGATTTGTATTTATATTTGTTTGAGTGTTTGTTTTAAAAAAGCTAATTTATAGCCATTATGTTTAGAATCAAAGTTAGAAAAATCCTGAAAAGTTCTACTGAAACAACTGTTGTGTTCCAAAGTGCTGATAAGATGGTCTTCAGAACTGAAGATCTGTAACCAGTAACAACAATAGCCTATTTTCCAAAAAAATATCTTTCAGTAGAAGACTACAAAAAATATTAGTAGAAAGGAAAATACCTAATTTCCACCCTCTGATGTATTCTTAATCTTAATATAAAGAGCACAAAGATGACTCTTTTTATCACAAGAAAATTCTCATCATATCGCTCATGAGAAGGTAAATGTCAGTTGTACTTACCCCTGAATTGTATATTTTGGCTCCCTTTGTTAATCAACACTGAAATTCCTATTGATGTGGTACTATAGAAAAAAATGGTTAAACTAGAGAAAATATTAGCAAATTGGAAATCCCCAATATATTTGCAATATGTTTAATTTTCTCACCAGAGACTTATGTGAAATTCATGTTGTTTGCTATAATTTACTTTTGTGTTCTTGTTTCTATTCATCCCCTATTGACCAACTGATATTTATCAGTCATTGAAAGGCTTTGTTCCTCCTCACATTCAAAACATGAAAAGAAAATAAATAGCAATTCTTCTTGCCTTTCTACCCAACAGAACATATTCACTTCTTTCTAGAGATCTTGTTCCTGCTTGCTAACTTTCTAACTAAATGGCATGTGGTTTTGATCACTGTATAACAGGAATTATGTAAGGGTTAATACTCAGTAGGATAAAGAGTTGAATGTTCACATTTAATTCTAAGGACATGAACTCAGGAATATTATTAATGTTGTTAGATTTGCCATATCCCCAGTTTCTCTGTTTCATATATAAATCTTTTCAATGATCTCTGAAATCTGTCTTAATACAATTCATTCATTATGTGCTTATTTCAATAATTTGCTTAATGGCTACTGAAATATTGAATGTTTTCAAATACAATAAAATTCAAAAGTATGACTTTTCTTATTATCTAAAACTAGTGAAACAACTACCTTTACAATTCTAATTGCTTATTGTTCCAAATTATACATTCTACATTCTACTTAGGCAGCTAACACTGGACAGGAAATATTAAAGTCAAAATCATAAATTCTTAACTTTTAATATATATGAGTAGTAATAAACTAGTACAAGCATGTACAAGGACAAATCTTGGCTATTTTTTCCACTGTTCGCATCCTCCTATAGCACCTAAGAAACTAAGGTAACCTATCTGAACTTCGTCCCTGTTAAATAATGCATGAAGACAAATTCTGTATCAGTCTCAAAGAATGAAGCCAAGGTGGAGTGACTATATATAAATGTCTTCAATACCTAAAAATAATTGAATAAATTTTTCTTATTTTTCTTCTCCTTTAGTTCAGATTTATTTGAAAGAGAAATGAGTTGACTGAACTAGGAATTATATAGTGAAAAACAATTATGTAAAACATATTCTTCTTTATTACCTCTAGCATGTACGTATCACTCATTGCATTGACATTCCCACCAGATGGAAATGTTAGGATTTAAGTTGTTAGAACAGGGACTTCCCTGGAGGTTCAGGGTTAAAGCTCTGTTCTTCCACTCCAGGGGGTGCAGGTTTGATCTCTAGTCAGCGTGTTAAGATCTTACATACTGTGTGATGTGCCCCCCCCCCAGTTTGTTAAAAATATTTAAGTTGTAACTTGACCAATTATAGATATGTATTTATAGGGAAAATGATTTCTGAATAAACTTGAATATTTCTTAATAAAATTAATTCCAATCCACCGTCTGTTGAATTCACACATTTACATCATTTTAAAAATAAGTTTGACATTAACTTCAAAGAAAGTGATTGCTGTCATACTAAGGAAATCACTTAATTTCATTGTTACTGATAGTCAGAAAAGCGTCTTTTAAACTAACTCTTGAAAGCATTATGAAATGCTGAATATAAAATAGGATTTACCTACAGTTTTATAATATTTATCAAAATCAAACCATAGGTGCTATTTAGAGATTGCTTAAGAATATCATAAATAGGGAAACAAGGAAAATTCCCTGTGATATTTATATTAATGTCTAGAATATCATTGAAAAAGTGGAATATAAGGAAAAGAGGATTATTTATATTACACAAAATAAAAGTCAAGAAAAAACAAAAAGGAAGAGCAGAGAGTAACAGCTGCTCAAGTCTTTGCACTGGCCTGCTACTCAAAGTCTATTTCTCTGGCCAGTAGGAAAGTTTCCCAACTAAAAACTAATGTAGTTCTTGTTGCTTTGTTGTTTTGAGATTTTTTTAATTCTTTGCATTTATTAAGCAACTTGATCTTTAGATAGGATTACAATTTACACCAATCCTTCTCCAAGCATGGATCTGCAGACTGTGGTTGGTTCATAAACTATGTATGACTGATCAGTGACAAAATCATTTAGAAATTTACAGTAAATATTCATGGCAATTTGGCATGGTAATTTCTGTCTTCTGAATCTGAGAGTTAAAACCGGAGCATTATTTTGTATTTCTTTTTTTCAGTAATTCGTTTTAGTAATTTAATTTTGTATTTTACATAATTATTAATCCAGAACAGATAAGTAGGGGAAGAGGTTGAAACTAGTCTTTTACTCCAGATGGTCTGAGAGACACCGGCTTATACCTTACATAGATATCTTTAGAGTGATTCCAGATCTTTCATCTTTACAACTATGACTATGATGCAGAATTTCTTTCTTTTGGATACCACAACCTTTCCCTTCTGTTGGTCTAATATTGAACAGGTCAGTAGATCATATTTTACACTGAAGTCATACAGCTAACAATGAGGTTTTATATTAGCCTGTGCTTTTTTCATTTCCTGGTCACTTAAAATCAAACTTCTTGGATATTAAGAGTAGACAGAAGTCATATTAAATTAGGTAATAAACCTATAATGCAACCATCAAGAAGCATTTATTAAGCATCTACCTAATATTCTACAATTCTCAGTCTTCACAAGATGTGAAAACCCTGTTTGGGGTTAAAATAAATCCATTGGAAACAATAAGAGGCCACGGGTAAGTGACAACATTTTTACTGCCGACTCTAAGTGGTGGAGGAATTCAGGCGGAAACATTCTTTATCTGCATAACCAGGTAATGCCTCTACTTCACATGAATGTGAGTTCGCATATATGACCTCCTGTCCAATGTTAGCATACAGTAGGTGCTCACTACTATTTTTATTTTATTGTTTTAAAAAAGAAACCTGATCAGGGAATTTTTTAAAGGAGGAAATAAATTCATATAAGCAAAAAAGGAAAATTCTATATGAAAGATTTTGCATTTGCAAAGATATTCTTCTCTGATACTGTGAAAATTCATGTAGGAAAACAGAGGTGAATAAACCCCAGCATGAAGACAGAGCTCCACAGGTGACATTTTGTTTACTGTGATCTGTAATCTCTGGTCTCTAATACTAAATTTTCAGCTACCTTTGTGATCAAGCCACTGTATACACCAATGCAGATTTCACTATTTCCTTATCTTTGCAATAAAAACATTTAGATTGATACATTAGAATAAGATTGGGCAATTATTTTCATTCTCCTTGAATAAGAAAGGGTAATGATGTTTTCTTTCAAAAATAAAACTACTGATGTAAGTGATGACACAAGTAACCTAATCATTTGTTTCCTTCCAGTTAGTTTAACCAAAGTGGAAACTATGAAGTGGAGCATAAATAGTAATCATTATTTCCTGCCTTTCAGCCTTTCCCCGTCCTTCTGCTTGTAAGTCAGCAAAGTTCTAAGGCTTTCTAAACTTTCATCTTTTTCCTAGCTCTGTAACCGGAGCTTGATTGCTCCCTCTCTACTGTGGCAGAAAACCATATCTGAAATCTTAAAAAAAAAAAAAAAAAAAAAGTTTAAAATCAAATCTTATTTTAAGTGACTTGAATCATGAAAAAAAAGTAAGGTCTAATTTGTTTCTATTCATATTTTCATATCTTCCTTTTCATATTTTTCTCTGATAGAGTCCATCTTTGCACCTGAGTTTATTTCCCATAGGTAAACCAGCCAGGCATTGGCTCCGTATAAGATTTTCCTTTAAAAGCTAAAAGGAGCTTCCACTACAAATAGATGCTTGTAATTGGATCTCTCTGTTTTACTAATAGTGATTCCAGATGGCTGTTTCTAGAGGAAGCAAGAATTTCTGACTCCAAAATGATGTGGTAACAGAAACCTCCCCCCAGCTGCTCTTAAGTGGGAGAACCATATGCTTTAAACTTCTTGATTGATCAAGAAAACTTCTGGTGTTAGGTAGATTCCTTTGTGGGAGCACTGTAGTTGGGCTCTTGCTGATGCAAAAACCTCCATGAGAAAAATACTATGTATTTTTTCTCTCAGCACCACAAATGATTGTTAACTGTCAGGCTTTGTGTATTCATAGATGAATGAATAACATGAAGTTCAAGTCGTGAAGCCAGCACATGGAGCTCTAAAGAAAGTTAGGCAAAGTTACCAAAGACATAAACATATAACACAAAGGAAGTGAGAGGTGGAGATCAAAGCCCTGGTATAAATTTGATACCAGTTCCTGTTATCTCCTAAACTATTGCATAGAAAATACTGCCACCAAGTTTCTCATCTAAGGCTTATAAAAAAACCTGTAAGGTTGGACATGCAGGTATTTTACCGCTATTTTATAGATGAAGAAACGGAGTCTCTGAGAGGTTAGATGACTGACTAATGGTGACCCAGGCACGAGTATTTATCTGTATATTTCTCTTCTGAGGCTCTTTCCAGAATACCAGGCTGCCTCACTACATTAGAACCAAAGGAGAGATGAACAGCAAAAAAGAAAAAAAAAGTAAAAACAGTTGTGACCAAATAATAATAAAGTTACATAGTTTTTTGGGGGTTTTTTGCATTAAATTTGGTAGTCTAAAACTTCCTATTCTCTATGAAGACCTAATCTAAAAACCCACGGTCTACCTTTTGCTATGACCATAATAATTTGGTTTTTGTAAAAACAGACTCCTACAGTGAGAAGGTACAGCAATGAGCAGAGAAAAGAAGAGGACCAATAAAGAGAGCATTAAGGAATGGGATTATTCGTGGTCTACATGTGGATCCCCATAGGGGAATCTTCTGAGAGAATACATAAAGCAAAAAAAGAATTGTCTCACTAAGGGAAACTGAAACTACACACAAGCTCTTGTCTCTTGTTGGCTGAGGGTTGCTCATGAGCCACTAATGGATCTGGGGCCACACTGCTTCATACTGACTAAGCAGGCTCAGGAGAGGGAGAAAGCCCTCACAAAGAGAGAGACATAAAAAGCCACAGTGGATAGCGGCTCCAGAGAAATATGGAAATATGGAAAAGGCACCAACAGCATCTGCTAAAATGACCTGGAAGGAAATTGACACTAAAGGTTTTGATGACTGCAGAACAGACTGAGGCCAGCAGTGAGGCCAAGAAGTCGATTTTTCCCCTTGCCTAAGCATTGGTCATTGGAATACACATGCATATTGCGTGTGTGTGTGGTGTGTATGAAAGTAGATTGTTTTCACTTTTCTTTCTTTTCTATTCATTTCCTGCATTTCTTGCAATGTAATGTACTATTTTTATAGTTAGGAAAAAATCCTTCAATCAAAATTAGTAATGTATTTCATATATATAAACATCATCTAGCACTTAGATCATCTAACATCATCTCTGAACATTTTGTTTACATATCTGTATCTCTTAAAGCAGCATCATTTGAACAAGTTCTACTGCTGTAATTTGTCAAATAAGTCCATATTCATTATGTTTGCCCTGCTTTATTCTTATGAACTTAACCTTTTCTTTTCCAGGACAAACAAATGCATTCAGTATTTCTCCTGTAGAAGTTTGTTTTCTTTGCTACTGGACTTTTTTAAAACCTTTAAATCATTTTTGTAGATTTGTAGTCACAAGTAAATATAGAGTTACAAGTATGGGCTCACTAAAGCTTCATAATTGTGTTTTGTTTAAATGATAGCTTGTTTAACTTTTCCCCCTCAATATATAAATGAACTAACCACAATGTAATTTATTATCATTTCTTCCATAAACCACAAGTGGTCTCAGCTTATTAATTCCATACTTAAATAAAACAATCAAAAGCAGTGTAGTATGATGTCAAGTGCAATGAACTCAATCAGGAACTCAGCTTCCAGTGAAAGCAGCATGAACTCATATAAATGGGATCAGTAGATATGTAATAGCTTACCTCTTAGGGTAATGCTATACAATGCACTCACTACAGTTTTTTCCTAAGTGCTTTTAACTTCAAGGACATTTAGGAGATAAAGCAGAATTTTTCATAAAATATATCATTCACATAGCATGGTCACATCAGCTTACAAAATGTTTAGAACTCATGAAATACATAAATACTACCATATTAAACAGGCCATAGCATGAGCACTAACCATACTTTTAGTTTCATTCTGCTAAAACAGTTGCAGGCCATTGTTTCCACATAGGTCTCCATGCCTTATACCATGTAATACAGTCACCATGGTCTCAATTAAATGGAATTGAAAACAGTGCCTGACTACAGGCAGCTATTTTTAGGTGCTGGTGGAAGTCCTATAAAGATAATGATTAATTGATTTTAAAAAATTTATTTTTTACCTTATAATTTTGTAAATTATGCACACACACATGTGCACACACACACACAGAGCCCCATGGATATCATAGAAACTGAAAAATACTTAAGACAGGGACAGTAAGCAGATGCAACAAAGGAGTAAAAGCCATGATGAAACAGGCACCACAGTATGGAAGCAAAATAGATACAAACAGAGAGAAGCAAAGACAGAGAAGCAAAGTGTCCAGAATGGCAAAATTCTACAGAGACTATTGGATCAGTAGGGTTATTATTGTGTCCAGAATAAGATTACATTTTTCTCTGGAACTGGATGACTTAAGTGCTGAGATAAGAAATGTCCCTGAGTAACTGATAAACCAATTCATATCATCACCTTAGGAAGAAGCTATTTCTTGAAATCCAAGAGCATTCAGTTAATTTAACTGTAGAGATATACAACTAATAAGGGATACTAATGGTCAGAAAATAAGCCATGTAACTTCCCTAATATGATGAAGAAACACATGAGTATATATTATTTCATTTTATTTTTAAAAAATGCATTCCTATGCTAAAATTCAACAAAAGTCCATTTTTAATATTGATATTTAGATATAAGACTGCACTTACTTGTAGACTTGAGTTGGAAATGTTGGGACTTACAAGGTAGATTTGACCCTCGATTAAATTCTTTTGACATTAAAACAAAAAAGTACTAAAGAAGGTATGCCTCTATTTGTAGAATTGCAATTTTAAGATATGAGTTGTGTTCTAAAAGTTCATAACATCATATTATCCCTGAAAGTTAAAAGTGTTGGTCACTCAGTCATATCCAACTCTGTGAGCCCACGGACTGTAGCCCGCCAGGAATTCTCCAGGCAAGAAGCCTGGAATGGGTTGCCATTTCCTTCTCCAGGGGATCTTCCTAACCCAGGGACTGAGCCTGGTCTCCTGCATGGCAGGCAGATTCTTTACACTCTGAGCTACCAGGGAAGAGCCACATACTGTCTCTAGCTAGGTACAAATGTATGCTCCTAAACTTTTGTTTTTTGATAAATGTTCTTTCCTCAGTATTTTGTTGTTGTTGTTTAGTTGCTAAGTAATGTCCGACTCTCTTGCAACCCATGCATTATACCCCTCCAGGCTCTTCTGTCCATGGGATTTCCCAGGAAAGAATATTGGAGTGGGTTGCCATTTGCTTCTCTAAAGGATCTTCCCAACCCAGGGATCAAACACACAACTGCTGCATTGGCAGGCTGGTTCTTTACCACTGAGCCACCAAGTAAGCCATTTTCTCAGTATACAGGTGTAGTTAATGTGCTAATTTTGGTGCAGGGGTTTTGATTTCTGTCTTCATGTCTCTTGAGATTTTCTCTTTCTGTATTTAAGGTTCTTTCACTCTCATTATTGATAATCAGATTCTAATAAATATCTCAACCTCTGGTTTAATGTATTTTTAAATTTTTTTCTCCTTCCCCCCCATCTTTATCTCTTTGTTGTCCTTTTTTTTTTTTTTAAAAAAAAAGCAGGTAAAATTCAGAATTAGAGAGAAATACTAAACAGAACGTTATGTTTACTTCTTGACTTTGACATCCACATAGTAGAAAGTAATAGCATTGACACTAACTTATACTGAGAGAGAAGTTTGGAACTTATTCTCACATGTACATGTATATTCAACTTGAGGACTTAAAGCAAAGGGTCACAGAAAACCAGATGACAATGATTGCTTTGCTTTGAAATATAATAAGCAGAAAGGAGAATGTAGTGATGGTCTTTTCATTTTCAAACATCTTTAATACTGTAGAAATAATTTTATGTTTCCTTTTTTACCTCACACATGTTGTGAAATACAGGATGTCACTGTCAAAATTCAGAAATGAGTGCTGTGAGGTCACTAAGAAAAGGAGTGGATGAGCCAGGAATAAAATCGCTTAACACTTCATTTCTCTTTCCTTCCTTTCTTCCTTCCTTCCTTTATGCCTACTAATATAATATTTTTTTTTCTTAATCTCTGGGAGAACCATTGGTTTTGCTGTAAGAAAAATGAATCCAGATAGAGATGATTGTTCTAATTTAACTCTTTATTATGCTTTAACAATTAACAGCATTTTCCTTTGTGTAACAGGAATTGATTACACTGATAACAATTGTTTGTATATATTTATTTGGAAAATGTCTTTTGGTTGACTCCTATGAAGTGTTGCTTTTAATTCTGACTCATAATCATACACGAAAGAAGCTATTATCCAACCCTTGTTCGAATACAATCATCTGAGACTAAGACTAATAAAAAAAGAAAGAAATTTTCATTGAATTGCTAATACATGCCAAATATTTTCTCAAAGTAATTTACTACTTAACTGCTTATTCACGCTATAATAAATGTACTCTTTTCCTCACTTTTCCAGTTCACAAGTTGGAGATTCAGTTGTTCCAGGGATCTGCCTAGCCACAGTCTAAAGGAGTGTGCACAACAATACGATGTCTTCTCAAAAAAAGAGGTTTGTTTTTGTTTTTAGTGAATTAAGGCAATTTTGTTTTAGTAAATTAAGGCAAATTAAACTGCTCTGATTTTTTTTCCACTTTAACTATATTAAACAGGCCAGTCCATTTGACATGGCCTCCCTTACCATTCACTCAAGTCAGAGCTCATGAATTGACAATATTTGCAGCATTTGAGAGCAAATATAAGAAAAGACAGACTGGTCATGAACTTCATTTTAAATCAGAGTAGATAGTTTTATGTCCTTGGACAAAAAAATAAATAAATAACTCTCACATGCTCTTGTAAGAACTATGTAGAGGTTGAGTCAAATTCTTGTTATTTTTTTTTAAGGGTTATTTTATTTTATTTTTTATTAAATTAATTTATTTATTTTAATTGGAGGCTAATTACTTTACAATATTGTAGTGGCAATTTTTTTTTCTTTAACCAACTTAGTTTGGATAATCAAGCATTGTTTCTAAAGGTTTATTTTTTATTTTTATTCATTTAATGTTTGCTTGTTATGATTTTACACAACTATTTATAGAACAGTTTGGAATAATTAAATCAAAACCAGAGATGAAGTTTCAGATGACTTTAATTTCCTTCTGATTCCCAACTGAAACATGATGTTTTGAGGAAGCAGCCAAATAAGGCACATGTTCTTCTGGGTAGCTGACTTAGAAAATGATCTTAAGAATAGACTAAGAATTTGGTAAAAGAGGAACAAAAGTGGGACATGTATAATCCTAAAAGATGAGATTCTCATTATCTTGCCTTCTTTTTGGCTAATTTTTTTCAGTATCTCTTTGACATGAATAATCCTTGTGAATAATTCATCCATATCACCTGAAATTATAGTCAGGTGTACACATTCATTTAATCTATATTTGTTCCATGAGTATTTCAAGAATAAAGTTAAAATAAGCAGTGTAACATTGTCAAAGTTTGATTCTTTCAACATTTAAATCATTATTGAGCACCTTGTTTGTGCTATGGACTGTCAAAAAGACACTGGGAATATGACGGTGTCTTACTAGTGTATTTAAGCTGCTTATAATAAAACCCTACAGACTTGGTGGCTTATAAACAACACAAATTTATTTCTCATAGTCTTGAAAACTGGAAACTCCAAGATTATGTTACTGGAGGATTCAGTGTCTGGTGAAGACAATTTTCAAGTTATAGACTGCTGACTTCTCTCTGTGCCTTCTCTGTGAAAGGATGAGCTAGATCTCTGGAGCTTTTGTAAAATGTCATTTATTAAATTCATGAAGACTCTACCCTAATCACCTCTCAAAGGCTCTAGTTCCCAATACTTTCACACAGTACATTAAAATTTCAACATATAAATATTCAAGTATTCTAACATATATAAATATTCATCCCATAGCAAATGGTGACCAAAACCAGAATATTCCTCTTTTATAGATTTTACAACATAGAGGGAATGATGAACTAATACAATAACAACCTAAGTGAATGTAAACATGTAAATAGAGCAAGTGAAAAAAGAAGTGTTATGTGGAAATTTCTATAAAAGAGTAATTTGGCCTTTTTAGAAAGATCAGGGAAGGCTTCCATGAAGAAAAGATTATTGTGCTGAAGAAATTGAAAATGGAGAAGGGTTAAATAGATAAAGAGGGAAGACAGATCCTTGCTACAGTGAAGAAAAAAAAAATCCTGTGGTGACAGAGAACAAGATAAAGAGAAGGGGCAGAAAGTCCCACATGCCTGGAGAACAAAGATAGAGGCAGACTGTGGTGTGAGATAAAGACTAGAGAGGGTAGGCAGGCCAATACCATGCAGGGCCTGGTGGGCTGTGAGAAGTTTTGACTTTATCCTAAGAGCAATGGAACTTGGAGAAGGCAATGGCAACGCACTCCAGTACTCTTGCCTGGAAAATCCCATGGATGGAGGAGCCTGGTAAGCTACACTCCATGGGGTCACAAAGAGTCGGACACGGCTGAGCGACTTCACTTTCACTTTCATGCATTGGAGAAGGCGATGGCAACCTACTCCAGTGTTCTTGCCTGGAGAATCCCAGGGACCGGGGAGCCTGGTGGGCTGCTGTGTATGGCGTCGCACAGAGTCGGACATGACTGAAGAGACTTAGCAGCAGCAGTAAGAGCAATGGAAAGGTTTGTTTTTTCAGAGATGTGATATTAAACGTGCTTTTTAAAAAAATCTGGTAAAATCGTTGAGTTAATTATAGAGTATCTAGAATAGTAAAAGGTATACTAGTTAAATGGTGATTTTAATTGAGCAAGGAATTCATTACAGTACATTAAATGACTGGTGGTGGTAGAAACGGAGAGAATATGTTGATGTAACTTGGTGATGGGTTGAATGAGAAACTTGAGGGACAGGCACCTGTCAGGACTGTCAGACTGACTCTGAGTCTTCTGGCTTCTTGAAAAGGGTGGATGGTGAAGCCAATCACTGAGGAAAGGAATACTAGAAGAGGATCAGGGATAAGTAGGTAATTTTGGTTTGGGATACATTGATTTTGAGATGCATTAAAGGAACACTCAAGAGATCTCAATAAGCATTAGGTATATGACTCTAGAGTTTAGAGGAATAGATTTTTATAGAAATATAAATGTGTTTTTATAGAAATATAAATATAGTTATCTGCATAAAATGTTCACTGAACCCAGAGTTGCAAGAGAAATTTACTTAGAGAATGAGAAGAGGAGCAAAGACAGGCATAGAAGTAAATATACCTTCAAAACTTACCATAGATACTTGGGCAAATCACTTCTTTCTTTCTTTTTTCTTTCTATTCTTTTTTGAACTTTATTTTCCTTACCTGAAAATGAGTATCTTTCTAAGATTGTTTTTAGATTAATTAAGTCAGCATATGAAGTAGCATGAAGTGATGGGACCAGATGCCATGATCTTAGTTTTCCAAAATCACTGCAGATGGTGATTGCAGCCATGAAATTAAAAGATGCTTACTCCTTGGAAGAAAAGTTATAACCAACTGAGACAGCATATTAAAAAGCAGAGACATTACTTTGTCAACAAAGGTCCGTCTAGTCAAGGCTATGGTTTTTCCTGTGGTCATGTATGGATGTGAGAGTTGGACTATAAAGAGAGCTGAGCACTGAAGAATTGATGCTTTTAAACTGTGGTGTCGGAGAAGACTCTCGAGAGTCCCTTGGACTGCAAGGAGATCCAACCAATCCATCCTAAAGCAGATCAGTCCTTCATTGGAAGGACTAATGTTGAAGCTGAAAGTCCAATACTTTGGCCACCTGATGCAAAGAGCTGACTCATTCGAAAAGACCCTGATGCCAGGAAAGCTTGAGGGCAGGAGGAGAAGGGGATGACAGAGGATGAGATGGTTGGATGACATCACTGACTCAATGGACATGGGTTTGGGAGGACTCCAGGAGTTGGTGATGGACAGGGAGGCCTGGTGTGCTGCAGTTCATGGGGTCGCAAAGAGTCAGACACGACTGAGCAACTGAACTCAACTGATGAAGTAGCATCCATGTGGCTTGTAAATAAAAGTTTAATCAATGGTAGAATGAGTATGTTGTTGATGGCAATTGATGGTGGCAGTGCTGACTTTATTTCTACTGACCAGATAGTTATGCATAAAAGCAACAGGAACTTTTTGGTTAAAGTGCTAATCCTTTGAGTTAAAATCTTTCTGAAAACTTTTTAGACAGTTCATGAAATGTTTTTACACAAAGAAAACTGAAAATTATTTAACTTCTCATTGATGACTCAAGATCACCACTTGATTGCTATTTCTTTTTAATGGGCTATCGTATTTTCAAAGGTAAAATATTTAAGCCCTAATACTAATTAGGTGATAATAGTGATAAAGAACCCATCTGCCAATGCAGAGATGTAAGAAATGTGGGTTCAATCCCTGGGTTGGGAAGATCCCCTGGAATAGGAAATGGCAACCCACTCCAGTATTCTTGCCTGGAAAATTTCATGGACAGAGAAACCGGCAGACCTACTCATGGGGCCACAGAGTTGGACAGGACTGAGTGACTGAGCACTATACTATTTAGAACCAAATTTCTATACTAATTTACATATCTTAGCAGCCTTAGTGTTCTGTCTTGACCACTCCTAATATTTTTCTTTTAATCTGCTTAAAATCAGATAACCAAGTTTATTAGAATTATTGACTAAAAAAATGTAGATAAAGTACAACTTAATGGACTCTAGAAAAAGTGCATGGATTTTATGACATTTATTTGGATAGATGAGGAATCACAATTGCTTCCTTCCTGATTGTTTTCTATCTTTCAGATTGCTGAGATTGCTGGATGGTATATTTACGTGGGTGAGCCTGTATGTTAATTCACATACATATATTGAATCATTTTTCTTAATTACAAATTCTCTTTACTTGAAATTATATGTGGATATATATGTTATATATTTAATTTAATTCACTGCTTTAATATGCTTTTTTCACATCTATTAGACTAAACTATCTTCATATATTATCTCAGTTCAAATTCAAGAACACATGAAACGTTTAACAGAAAAACACACATACATTATATCTATGCCTAGTTTTCTCAACAAAACAAAATAAAAATGCAATAAGAGATGAAAAAATGTGGAGCAGGGAAGAATATCCTATCCAATAGTAAAAGCAAGTTTATGGTATAATTCCATTTATGAAATGTTAAGGTTATGGGTTGGGGGAGGTAGGTAGGTAGGTATGTGTGTTTTGATAGTGCACAAAGAGGTAAGAAACAATTCATCAAAATACCAATGGTAGTTATCTCAGGGTGGTAGAATTTCAGATTCTCCATTTGTTATAATGTTAATACTTTTATACTTATTCAGTTTATTTAAGATGGGTAATTTATTTAAGATCAGCAAAACTGGATGAGAAAGCAAAACAAAATTTTAGAAAGAACTATGGACTTCCCTGGTGGCTCAGATGGTAAAGTGTCTGTCTACAATGCAGGAGACCTGGGTTCAATCCCTGGGTTGGGAAGATCCCCTGGAGAAGGAAATGGCAAGCCATTCCAGGACTATTGCCTGGAAAATCCCATGGACAGAGGAGCCTGGTAGGCTACAGTCCATGGGGTCACAAAGAGTCGGACACGACTGAGCAACTTCACTTTCACTTTCACTATAGATTTATAAAGTGTTTAGTGAGCAAGAGCTGATATTTAGAAATTAATAATCAAATACTCATTTTTGTTTTTTAAAGAAAGTCACTCATTATATGTATTTTCTTTTATCATATATTTTTTCAAAGTAAAACATAAAATGAAATAGTTTGGAAGGAAAATAAAAATTAACATTATATTGCTTCACTCTCATGACAAGAGGCAACTACTTTATACTCTTTTACATGTTTCTACTGTTTGTTACCTTCAGATCTCTAAATAGTATGTTTTTATTATTCAGAGACGTTACTTTGCCGACTAAGGTCCGTCTAGTCAAGGCTATGGTTTTTCCTGTGGTCATGTATGGATGTAAGAGTTGGACTGTGAAGAAGGCTGAGTGCTGAAGAATTGATGCTTTTGAACTGTGGTGTTGGAGAAGACTCTTGAGAGTCCCTTGGACTGCAAGGAGATCCAACCAATTCATTCTGAAGGAGATCAGCCCTGGGATTTCTTTGGAAGGAATGATGCTAAAGCTGAAACTCCAGTACTTTGGCCACCTCATGCAAAGAGTTGACTTATTGGAAAAGACTCTGATGCTGGGAGGGATTGGGGGCAGGAGGAGAAGGGGACGACAGAGGATGAGATGGCTGGATGGCATCACCGACTCGATGGACGTGAGTCTGAGTGAACTCCAGGAGTTGGTGATGCAGAGGGAGGCCTGGTGTGCTGCGATTCATGGTTTCACAAAGAGTCGGACACTACTGAGCGACTGAACTGAACTGAACTGATGTATCATGTGGACATCATCCCATGATAAGCTGGAATTTGATTCTGTCAAAGCATCCCACATTCTCTTTCTCATCTGGCCAGTATTATTATACTATTTTTCATTTACCTTATGTGTTTTTTTTTTTAGATTCAAGTAACTTGTTTAAACCTTTTTTCCTTGTTACATAAACAGGGTGTCTCACATTATAGGATGAAATTATTAATACTGTTACCTATCCTTTGTTCTATTTCCCACATCTACTCCATCTCCCAATCTCTTAATTTTACAATGTCAAGTTTCAAAAGATTTAAATTCATTGTAAATCACATCGATTCTTTCTTATGCTTTGTCTATGAAAGAAAATGAAAATGAAGTCACTCAGTCATGTCTGACTCTTTGTAACCCCATAAACTGTAGCCCACCAGGATCCTCCATCCATGGGATTCTTCAGGCAAGAATACTAGAGTGGGTCGCCATTTCCTTCTCCAGGAAATCTTCCCAACCTAGGGACTGAACCCGAGTCTCACACATTGTAGGCAGATGCTTTAACATCTGAGCCACCAGGAAAGTCTAATGCTTTGTCTATAGGCTGACTCAAATACAGAAACAAATGAAAAATGTCAAAGTTCTTAAAGCTATGTATTAGTTATCTATTGTTGTATAACAAATTATCACAAACCTAATGACTAAAATAACACAGTATTGTCTCACAGTTTCTGTGGGTCAGGAGTTTGGGCACAGGTTATCTGGGTTCTAGAATGCAGTCTCTCACGTGGCTAGTCATTAGCCAAGATTCTGGCGATCCAGCTTCCAAGTTTACACAGTTGTTGGTAGAATTCTCTTCCTTGCAGGTTTTAGGGCTGAGAGTCTCAGTTTCTTGCTAGGGTTTGACCAAAGACTACCCTTAGTTGCTCATGGTAGGGGCCTCTCTGTAGAGCAGCTTACATCATCAAAGCCAGGATGAGAGAGAGGAGGTTAGCGAGACATACCTTACAATGTTCTATAATGCAACCATGGGAATGACATCCTGTTACCTTTGCCCCTTTGTTATTAGTTAGAAGCAAGTCACAGTACTTGATTCAAGGGGATAGTTTTACACAAGACTGTGAGTACCAGAAGGCAAGGATAATTTTGGAGTCTCTTCAAGTTTTTCCACCACAAGCTATAATATATAATTTTGTTCTCTGCAGCATCTACTAACTTGATTATGTCCTTTTGTTTTATAATATTTTCCAAAGTTTATCATTCTTTTCTCCTTTTGTGTGTATTATATTTATTCTTCTCCCCAAAATGTGATGTCCAATCAAATTTTATTGGGGGTTTTGATTTCAGGGATCTTCTTCGGGACCTCTACTTCCTGCTCCTATTTGGACTAGGCAATCACTAGGCTTGCTGCAGCAAACTAGGCTTGTGTTCACTATTTTTCTATGTCAATTCCATCTTTAACTTTTGCTACAATCCCTCTTCAATCTAGATATCTTCAATCTATAAGTATTTTTTGGTTGCTACCATGTGACCAGGTACTGTCCTAAGCTCTTGGTATCCAGTAGTGGAAAATGAAAGTAAAGATTCCTGTACTTGTAGAACTTACATTCTTTTAGAGGGAGATGAAAAATATAAAAGTAAATGAGAAGACTAAATAGCTTGTCTGATGTTGATAGATATTTTTAAGGAAAATAAAGAAGTAGAAGGATAAGAAGGATAAGGATTACCTGTGCATCAGGAAGTGTTAGAAAGGTAGCCAGATAAATTTTAAATTCAGTGAGTAGAGAAGATCTCTCTGAGAAAAGGATATTTGAACATAGATGTAAAGGAGGTGAGGGAATGAGCCATATGTGTATCTTGGAAAGCTCTCTAAGCAAAGTGACTCATGATGCAAGGAGGCCCTACATTGAGGTAATGGTGCTTTGTACCGTGCCACACTGCCATCTCCGTCAAAATGATGGGCTCAGGAATTGCTGTCTGAGCCAAAGAAACCACCGTGTCTTTGTGGGATAATTCTGATGAATGGAGGTGTTCCATACTAGGATGGGACTTACCCAATCAGATCTTCTAAGGGAGAGTCTGGCCATGGCACACAAAAAGACTGATTAAAGAATTGGGTGGTTGAGATGGAGCCCGCAGAGGCCAGGAGGAAGCAGCACTAGTGTTAAAGTAGAAGCCAAGCTGTGGAAGAGCGAAAAGTTGAAAAATGAGCAGAGTGGGGAGAAGCAGAGACAATAGAAATCTGAAACTAGAAGATGCTGAACTCCCAAGTTGCTTATAGTAGAGTAGCTAAGAGAGCATGAAAGCGAAAGTGTTAGTCGCTCAGTCATGTCCCAACTCTTTGCAACCCCATGGACTGTATAGCCCACTAGGCTCCTCTATCCATGAAACTCTCCAGTCAAGAATACTGGAGTGAATAGCCGTTCCCTTCTCCAGGGGATCTTCCTGACCCAGGGATCAAACCTGGGTCTTCCATATTACAGGCAGATTCTTTTACTATCTGAGCCACCAGGCATGAACAGTGTCCAAATCTCCCCAACTTCTGACAGATTTGTTTCCTCTATTTCTTCTGGTTTTTGCCATAAAACTGTTTTCTAAAGTAGCTGAAGCTGTCTACACCTTGCAAATGAAGAGAATCACTAACAACAAAGCAGTTCTTTTGCTTTCCTTAATTGCCTGGGTTCTTTATTCAATTATCACTTTTTCTTTAATTATTACTTTTTCTTTAACTTAAAAAGCTCAAAACAGATTTGGAGTATATACATTTTCAGCAGCATGAAAGTCAGTCTAACTTGTAACCATCCATTTGCTTTTTCTATGCTGGGGGTATCTAAGAGGTGTTTCCCCCCAGTCCCACCAAAGGATTTCTGTAGTCCTTCTATCAAAGCGAATTTTAGTTTTTCAAATTAATTTCTCAGGTTCTTGTCTACTCCCTTGTCTGTGCTTGTGGTTGAGGTTGTGGATGTATGATGTCTGTAAATTTCTCCTAAACTCTTAGCAAACATGTTTCCGACCCTCTTTCATTTTATAACTGCCTTGAACCTCAATCCATGAAAGCAACTGTGGGAGATGAGTGTGCACCTCCAATGTGGGCAATTGTCACTATAACTTCTCTTCTCTCTTTCTCCATTAGAACTTCAGAGCATGCTGTTTGTGAATTTTATACTCCAGGAAACTAATGTACTTATAATATCTTGCAGCACAAATTAGACCGGTGAGTGTATGACTGCTGCACTTTAAATAGTCCATTGCTTAAAGACAGGAGCAATTACTGATAGCTAGCTGTGAAGCAATGCTTTACATTTGTACATTTAAATTGTTCCTTGTTCCAGTGGGATAAGTAAAATATCATTTCTTTTCCTGTTTTCTTTCTGGTAAATTTTTAGCTTTCCTGTTACAATAGTTGGGGAATAAGTGCACCCAATAAAATGTGCTTAAGTGTGGTAATTCAGCAGAAACATGCATGTTAGTTACTGAAGCTGGCTTTTAGCAGTTCACATTTTTCCTCATGAAAAGAACTGAATGAAATTATGATAACAGATTATAATGCATATCACAATTATTCTGTTAAGCTTAGCCTCTGAAGTGCAAAAATGTCTATGAAATTTTAAAATATTTGAGCAATTTTTTACTCATTTTGGAGGATTCTCTCACCCATGGTTTCTTTTTTAAAAAAAGAATTTGGGTGATTACAAAGCAGTTTTTCCACTCATAAATTCCTTGATCTGTTAGTATTATATTGCTAAAACTCTTGTTGCTTCTACTTTATGCCCTGGATTTTTGGTAGTGATGGAATGACTTCCCTATTTGTTAATCCAAAATCTTGAATTCTCCAGAGCATTAACTTAAATCATTATTTCCATAGTTGAAGAATTTCTATTGTTATACACAGTGTCCTTGAAATTATATCAGCTCACTATGTGAGAATTATTGGCTCACAGGGGAGAAATTCTGTCAGGACCAAAGCCACATCCCAAGGACTATAAACCCTTTTTCACGTAGGCATATTTGAAGAAGCGGATAGGCAGAGGAGTAAGAGAATAGATGATAGATGGTCTAAATGAAGCTGAGTGCTTTAGAGTGATAGATTAATAATATAAAACTATCTGTGCTTGTTGAATCAATTGATTAGATCCTCCTGGTAATGCATTGAAGGTTTCTGATTAACTGTTTGCATGGATCACTAAGTTTTGCACAATGGATAAAAGACGTTTCACAGAACTTCCTCTAACTCCAACATGTCATCTTACAAGCATGAAATGGTGGGGCAAAAGTATCTGATGGTCCCACACAAATCTCAATCACACCCATGATGACAACCCCAAGTGCGGGTGCCATAGAGAGTGGCCAATAGCCTTTTGTTCCTAAGGAAACACATATTTAATATTGTTGGAATACCCAGGTTCTGCTGACTATTTGTTCTAGAGAGCATTTAACAACTATTTTTTAATGAAGAAATGTCTGATTCTATGAGCTTATATGAAGCAGTCAATTACACAGACACCTGCAGAAATAGAGAAGGTATTCATAAAGGCAAGACAGAAATAGAGATAAAGGTTAGATGTACTGATAGAAGCAGCAGCCTGAGAAAGCTTTCCAGAATTTTTCCTGATTAGCCTTTTACTTGTTCTATATAAGCAATGTTGCGAGAAAGGTGAGGTGAAATGTTCTGATCAGAAAAGACCATGTGAGCAAAGGTCTAGAGTAAAAGGAACTCTAATATTTTAAAACTACATAGTCTATTCACTAAGGATAAGAACTTCCCTCACTACTATATTATACCTTTCATATTATCTTAACTTCAAGTTAGTTTCAGGGACTCAGGCAACACACAGAGAAAAATACATTGATTTGAACCTAAAATGTACAGATAATTCTGCCTTAAAAAATCCTTTAACATATACACACTACTGTATATAAAATAGGTAACTAATAAGGACCTGCTGTATAACACAGGGAACTCAACTCAATATTCTCTAATAGCATATATGGGAAAAGAATCTAAAAAGAGTGGGCATATGTATATGTATAACTGATCCACTTTACTGTACACCTGAAACTAACACATTTAAATCAATTATATTACAATAAAAATTATTCTTAAAAATACCTGCCCATATAGGAGACTATAGTCAATATTCTGTGGTAAACCATAATGGAAAAGAATATGAATGCATATATATGTATAACTGAATCACTTTTCTGTACAGTAAAAGTTGACATTGTAAATCAACTATATTTCAGTAAAATTAATTTTTTAACGTGAAAAAATTTCTTTGATTTATATCTGAAAAATTTTTAATCTTAAAAAAGTTTATTTCTTGATCACTGCCCCCAAATCCACCACAGCCAGGACCCCTTCAGTGCACACTTCTCTTGATCTTGTGTACCTACTTTCATGGTAACTGAAAACACCACAGTCAATTTTCTCCTTTAGTTTTACCAATCCCTGCTAACACTGCTAGATATTTAGGGTAAGGTTTTTTGCTGTGTGTGTGTGTGTGTGTGTGTGTGTGTGTGTGTGTGTTTTGTTTTTTGTTTTTTTTTTCACTAAAGCTCATAAAAAGATCACCCCACCTAAATGAATTCAAAGGTTTGCAGAAAAAAAAATCTGAGAAACTGGGCAAAATTTTAATAGTGCCTGGAGGAGATAAAACTTTGTTATGTTGAAATAAGAGAAAAGACCAAGTAAAGAAATAGTGCATAATATAAACTGCTAAATAACTTGAAATGAACTTGGTAGTTAGCAAGGTAAGAAAGGCTTTTAGTATTTTTAAATGGATGGTTGAATGGAAGAGAAGAGAATTCTATCTTTTATAATGTTGATGCATGGAATCTATATATTAATAATATCTCTGATCTAGCCCACAAAACTTCTAGAGATGTTAGAATATGGTCAATATTTTCTCAATTTAATTGTGACATGAAAATGGAAAACAGAATTGGATATTCAAATTTACCACAAATTTCCTTATATTTATTTTGTTCCCACTCCCTCATTTTAAATCAGTACCAATATACCGAATTAGATTAATAGTTTAAGAATAATCACCTGAAAGATGTTTTTCCTTCTTCACTAATTATATTACATCTTTCCAGTTTTGTTAAGATGCAATTAATGTATAACATTGTGTTAGTTTGAGGTGCTGCTGCTGCTAAGTCGCTTCAGTTGTGTCCGACTCTGTGTGACACCATACATGGCAGCCCACCAGGCTCCCCCGTCCCTGGGATTCTTCAGGCAAGAACATTGGAGTGGGTTGCCATTTCCTTCTCCAACGCATGAAAGTGAAAAGTGAAAGTGAAGTCGTTCAGTCATGTCCTACTCTTAGCGATCCCATGGACTGCACCCTACCAGGCTCCTTCGTCCATGGGATTTTCCAGGCAAGAGTACTGGAGTGCACAGTATATTTATTTGATATATGTATATATTGGGAAATGACTACCACATAAGTTTGGATACTATCCTTCACTGCACATTATTACAATTTTTTATGTGATGAAAATTTTAAAAATATATTCTCTCAGCAACTTTCAAAGGTACAGCGGTTAGAAACTGTGGAGTGCAAAGAATTGGACGTGAATGAGCAACTGAGCACACAGCACACGTTGTTAACTAGAGTGACCATGCTCTTCATTCCCAGAAATTATTCATCTTATAACTGGAGGATTCTACCATTTGACCACCTTACACTCATTTCCCCCACTCCCCCATCCCCCACCTGGCAACCTACAATTCACTCTCCATTTCTATGACTTTAAGATTCTGTATTTAATTTAGTGACACAGTAATTGTCTTTTCTTTTAGACTTATTTAACTTAGCATAATACCCTCAAAATTCATTCATTTTGACACAAATGGCAGGATTTCCATCTTTTTGTATGGCTGGCTAATATTCCATTATACATATATTCTGCATTTTCCTTCTTCATTCATCAATTATTGGACAGATAACATTGTATATTTCTATACCTTGCCTATTGTACATAACGCTGTGATAAACATGGGAGTGCAGATATTTAAGATAGTGATTTTGTTTCCTTAATACACACACACACACACACACACACACACACAAACTGAGAAGTGAAATTGCAGAATCTTATGGTAGTTCTATTTTTAATATTTTAAGGAACTTCCATACTGGCTGCATCAATTTAGGTTCCCACCAACGGTGCACAAGGGTTTCCGTTTTCCTACATATTTGCCAACACATGTTATCTGTTATCTTTTTGATGGCGATCACTTAACAGATATGAAGTAGTATCTCATTGTAATTTTGATTTGCATTTCTCTGATGATTAGTGATGTTGAGCATCTTTTCTAGTATCTGTTGGCCATTTGTATGTCTTCTTGGAGAAATGTCTGTTTAGTTCTTCTGCCCATCTTTAGGTCAGATTGTTCTTGGGTACTTTTTGTTGGATTGTATGAGTTCTGTATATATTTTGGATGCTACCCCTTATCAAATATATAATTTGTAGATATGTTCCCATTTCTGTAGGTCACCTTTTCCTTTTATTAGTAGTTTCTTCTGCTGTGCAGAAGCTTTTCAGATCAATGTAGTACCACTTGTTTATTTTACTTTTATTGTCTTACCTTTGGAATCAAATGCCAAAAATAAATCATTGCCAAGGAGTTTACCCTCTGTTTTATTCTAGGAGTTTTATTGTTTAGGCCTTATTATTCAAGTCTTCAGTTCTTTTTGAGTTGATTTTTGTGTACGGTGTAAAATAGAGGTCCAGTATCATTCTTTGCATGCAGCTTTCCAGTTTTTCCACCACCATTTACTGAAGAGACTATCCTTTTCTCAATGTATATTCTTGGCTCCCTTGTCATAAATTAGTTGACTGTGTATGCATAGGTTTATTTCTGGGACCTGTGTTCTGTTTCCTTGATCTTGTTGTATGTTTTTATGTCAAATACTGTTTTGATTACTATAGCTTTGTAATATAATTTGAAGTTAGTGAGGGTGATACCTCCAGCTTTGTTTTCTATCTCATAATTATATCATTGCATTGTGCAATTAATTAAATAGTAGAATTAGTGAGAATATATTTCACTTTATGGCTTTTCCCTTTAACATAAGCAATATACAGGCCATCTAATATAAGCAATTTTTTCTTTAGGAAATAATAGATTGGTTTAAAGAGAGTCTTTTGGACTTGTCAGCATTTCCTATGTAGCAGACTGAATGGAAAAATAAATTAACACCTAGGATAATCTTGAGCAAATGACTCCTGTAATCCTCTATCATAAGGACTCTAGTTTTTAATATTTGATTTTTGTATGTGTTTTTTAAAAATATTATAATTTATGTAAAATAATGCATTTTAGAAGATGAAAGGTTACATTTTCATCTTAATTGCCTTACAAATTTGATTTTATCATATGTTGCACACATTAATCTTTTTGAATTATAATAACCCTAAGAGTTAAGACCTGACATTAGTTTGTTTGTTTGTTTGTTTTTTTAATCAGAAAGAAATGGATAAACTTGTTGAAGGAAACTCAAAAGTTTAGTGATGGATCCAAAATTCACAACCAGCTTTACTTGGAAAAAGATCTAAATCCTTTTCATTACATTACAATAAGTTTTGTTTTTTTTTTTTTTTTACTTTACAATATTGTATTGGTTTTCCCATACATCAACATGAATCTGCCACGGCTGTACACGTGTTCCCATCCTGAACCCCCATCCCATCTCCCTCGCCATACCATCCCTCTGGGTTATCCCAGTGTATGAGCCCCAAGCATCCTGTATCTTGCATCGAACCTAGACTGGCAATTTGTTTCATATATGATATTATACATGTTTCAATGCCATTCTCCCAAATCATCCCACCCTCTCCTTCTCCCTCTCCCTTCTCCCACAGAGTCCAAAAGACTGTTCTATACATCTGTGCCTCTTTTGCTGTCTCTCATACAGGGTTATCATTACCATCTTTCTAAATTCCATATATATTCATTAGTATTCAGATTGATTATATTCTTTGCAGCCAAAGATGGAGAAGCTCTATACAGTCAACAAAAACAAGACCAAAAGCTGACTGTGGCTCAGATCATGAACTCCTTATTGCCAAATTCAGACTTAAATTGAAGAAAGTAGGGAAAACCACTAAACCATTCAGGTATGACCTAAATCAAATCCCTTATGATTATGCAGTGGAAGTGAGAAATAGATTTAAGGGCCTAGATCTGATAGATAGAGTGCCTGATGAACTATGGAATGAGGTTCGTGACATTGTACAGGAGACAGGGATCAAGACCATCCCCATGGAAAAGAAATGCAAAAAAGCAAAATGGCTGTCTGGGGAAGCCTTACAAATAGCTGTGAAAAGAAGAGCAGCAAAAGGCAAACGAGAAAAGGAAAGATATAAGCATCTGAATGCAGAGTTCCAAAGAATACAAGAAGAGATAAGAAAGCCTTCTTCAGTGATCAATGCAAAGAAATAGAGGAAAACAACAGAATGGGAAAGACTAGAGATCTCTTCAAGAATGTTAGAGATACCAAGGGAATATTTCATGCAAAGATGGGCTCGATAAAGGACAGAAATGGTATGGACCTAAAAGGGGCAGAAGATATTAAGAAGAGGTGGCAAGAATACATGGAAGAACTGTACAAAAAAGATCTTCACAACCCGGATAATCACGATGGTGTGATCACTCATCTAGAGCCAGACATCCTGGAATGTGAAGTCAAGTGGGCCTTAGAAAGCATCACTACAAACAAAGCTAGTGGAGGTGATGGAATTCCAGTGAAGCTATTTCAAATCCTGAAAGATGATGCTGTGAAAGTGCTGCACTCAATATGCCATCAAATTTGGAAAACTCAGCAGTGGCTGCAGGACTGGAAAAGGTCAGTTTTTACTTCAATCTCAAAGAAAGACAATGCTAAAGAATGCTCAAACTACCAAACAATCGCACTCATCTCACACGCTAGTAAAGTAACGCTCAAAATTCTCCAAGTCAGGCTTCAACAATATGTGAACCATGAAATTCCTGATGTTCAAGCTGGTTTTAGAAAAGGCAGAGGAACCAGAGATCAAATTGCCAACATCCGCTGGATCATGGAAAAAGCAAGAGAATTCCAGAAAAATATTTATTTCTGCTTTATTGACTATGCCAAAGCCTTTGACTGTGTGGATCACAATAAACTGTGGAAAATTCTAAAAGAGATGGGAATACCAGAGCACCTGACCTGCCTCTTGAGAAATCTGTATGCAGGTCAGGAAGCAACAGTTAGAACTGGACATGGAACAACAGACTGGTTCCAAACAGGAAAAGGAGTGCATCAAGGCTATATATTGTCACCCTGCTTATTTAACTTCTATACAGAGTACATCATGAGACACACTGGACTGGAAGAAACACAAGCTGGAATCAAGATTGCTGGGAGAAATATCAATCACCTCAGATATGCAGATGACACCATCCTTATGGCAGAAAGTGAAGAGGAACTAAAAAGCCTCTTGATGAAAGTGAAAGGGGAGAGTGAAAAAGTTGGCTTAAAGCTCAACATTCAGAAAACGAAGATCATGGCATCCAGTCCCATCACTTCATGGGAAATAGATGGGAAAACAGTGGAAACAGTGTCAGACTTCATTTTTTTGGGCTCCAAAATCACTGCAGATGGTGACTGCAGCCAGGAAATTAAAAGATGCTTACTCCTTGGAAGAAAAGTTATGACCAATCTAGATAGTATATTCAAAAGCAGGGACATTACTTTGCCGACTAAGGTCCGTCTAGTCGAGGCTATGGTTTTTCCTGTGGTCATGTATGGATGTGAGAGTTGGTCTGTGGAGAAGGCTGAGTGCCGAAGAATTGATGCTTTTGAACTGTGGTGTTGGAGAAGACTCTTGAGAGTCCCTTGGAGTGCAAGGAGAGCCAACCAGTCCATTCTGAAGGAGATCAGCCCTGGGATTTCTTTGGTGGGAATGATACTAAAGCTGAAACTCCAGTACTTTGGCCACCTCATGTGAAGAGTTGACTCATTGGAAAAGACTCTGAAGCTGGGAGGGATTGAGGGCAGGAGGAGAAGGGGACGACAGAGAATGAGATGGCTGGATGGCATCGCGGACTTGATGGATGTGAGTCTGAGTGAACTCCGGGAGTTGGTGATGTACAGGGAGGCCTGGCGTGCTGCAATTCATGGGGTTGCAAAGAGTCAGACATGACTGAGTGACTGAATGGAACTGAACTGATACTGTATTGGTGTTTTTCTTTGTGGCTGACTTCACGCTGTATAAGAGGCTCATTTCATCCACCTCATTAGAACTGATTCAAATATATTCTTTTTAATGGCTGAGTGATACTCCATTGTGTATATGTACCACAGCTTTCTTAGCCATTCGTCTCTTGATGGACATATAGGTTACTTCCAAGTCCTAGCTATTATAAACAGTGCTGCAATGAACATTGGGATACACGTGTCTCTTTCAATTCTGGTTTCCTCGGTGTGTATGCCCAGCAGTGGGATTGCTGGGTCATAAGGCAGTTCTATTTCCAGTTTTTTAAGGAATCTCCACACTGTTCTCCATAGTGGCTGTACTAGTTTATATTCCCTCCAACAGTGTAAGAGGATTCCCTTTTCTCCACACACTCTCCAGAATTTATTGCTTGTAGACTTTTGGATCACAGCCAATATGACTGGCGTGAAATGGTACCTCATTGTGGTCTTGATTTTCATTTCTCTGATAATGAGTGATGTTGAGCATCTTTCATGTGTTTGTTAGCCATCCGTATGTCTTCTTTGGAGAAATGTCTATTTAGTTCTTTGGCCCATTTTTTGATTGGGTCGTTTATTTTTCTGGAATTGAGCTGCATAAGTTGCTTGTATATTTTTGAGATTAGTTGTTTGTCAGTTTCTTCATTTGCTATTATTTTCTCCCATTCTGAACGCTGTCTTTTCACCTTGCTTATAGTCTCTGTTGTTGTGCAGAAGATTTTAATTTTAATTAGGTCCCATTTGTTTATTTTTACTTTTATTTCCAGTATTCTGGGTGATGGTTCATAGAGGAACCTGCTGTGATTTATGTCAGAGAGTGTTTTGCCTATGTTCTCCTCTAGGAATTTTATATTTTCTGGTCTTACATTTAGATCTTTAATCCATTTTGAGTTTATGTTTGTGTGCGGTGTTAGAAAGTGATCTAGTTTCATTCTTTTACAAGTGGTTGACCAGTTTTCCCAGCACCACTTGTTAAAGAGATTGTCTTTAATCCATCGTATATTCTTGCCTCCTTTGTCAAAGATAAGGTGTCCATAGGTGTGTGGATTTATCTCTGGGCTTTCTATTTTGTTTCATTGATCTATATTTCTGTCTTTGTGCCAGTACCATACTGTCTTGATGACTGTGGCTTTGTAGTAGAGCCTGAAGTCAGGCAGGCTGATTCCTCCAGTTCCATTCTTCTTTCTCAAGATTGCTTTGGCTATTCGAGATTTTTGTATTTCTATACAAATTGTGAAATTATTTGTTCTAGCTCTGTGAAAAATACCGCTGGTAGCTTGATAGGGATTGCATTGAATCTGTAGATTGCTTTGGGTAGTATACTCATGTTCACTATATTGATTCTTCTGATCCATGAACATGGTATATTTCTCCATCTATTAGTGTCCTCTTTGATTTCTTTCACCAGTGTTTTATAGTTTTCTATATAGAGGTCTTTAGTTTCTTTAGGTAGATATATTCCTAAGTATTTTATTCTTTTTGTTGCAATGGTGAATGGAATTGTTTCCTTAATTTCTCTTTCTATTTTCTCATTATTAGTGTATAGGAATGCAAGGGATTTCTGTGTGTTGATTTTATATCCTGCAACTTTACTATATTCATTGATTAGCTCTAGTAATTTTCTGGTGGAATCTTTAGGGTTTTCTATGTAGAGAATTAGAAGGAAAGAAATCTTATAAATTAAGGCAAAAATAAATGCAAAAGAACAAAAGAGACCATAGCAAAAATCAACAAAGCCAAAAGCTGGTTCTTTGAAATGATTAATAAAATTGACAAACCATTAGCCAGTCTTATCAAGAAACAAAGGGAGAAAAATCAAATCTATAAAATCAGAAATGAAAATGGAATGATCACAACAGACAACACAGAAATACAAACGATCATAAGAGACTACTATCAGCAATTATATGCCAATAAAATGGACAACGTGGAAGATATGGACAAATTCTTAGAAAAGTATAACTTTCCAAAACTGAACCAGGAAGAAATAGAAAATCTTAACAGACCCATCACAAGCACGGAAATTGAAACTGTAATCAGAAATCTTCCAGCAAACAAAATCCCAGGTCCAGATGGTTTCACAGATGAATTCTACCAAAAATTTAGAGAAGAGCTAACACCTATCCTACTCAAACTCTTCCAGAAAATTGCAGAGGAAGGTAAACTTCCAAACTCATTCTATGAGGCCACCATCACCTTAATACCAAACCTGACAAAGATGCCACAAAAAAAGAAAACTCCAGGCCAATATCACTGATGAACATAGATGCAAAAATCCTTAACAAAATCCTAGCAATCAGAATCCAACAACACATTAAAAAGATCATACACCATGACCAAGTGTGCTTTATCCCAGGGATGCAAGGATTCTTCAATATCAGCAAATCAATCAATGTAATTCACCACATTAACAACTTGAAAAATAAAAGCCATGTGATTATCTCAACAGATGCAGAGAAATTCTTTGACAAAATTCAACATCCATTTATGATAAAAACTCTCCAGAAAGCAGGAATAGAAGGAACATACCTCAACATAATAAAAGCTATATTTGACAAAGCAACAGCAAACATTATCCTCAATGGTGAAAAATGGAAAGCATTTCTCCTAAAGTCAGGAACAAGACAAGGGTGCCCACTTTTACCACTACTATTCAACATAGTTCTGAAAGTTTTGGCCTTAGCAATCAGAGAAGAAAAAGAAATAAAAGGAATCCAGATTGGAAAAGAAGAAGTAAAACTCACTGTTTACAATAAGTTTTAAAAGTGAAAAATATGATGTATATATGTTTGAGAAACATTTATCTTAATGAGACTATGGTTGCAAAGAATTTGCTTAAAATTTTAGTGTATGTGTGCTACATACTCAGTTGTGTCCAACTCTTGACCACCTCACGGACTTTTACCCACCAGGGTCCTCTGTCCATGGGATTTCCCAAGCAAGAATACTGGAGTGGATTGCCATTTCCTTCTCCAAGGGCTGTTCCCAGCCCAGGGTTCAAAATTGCGTCTTCTGCAAATTCTGCATTGCACATGGATTCTTTACCACTGAGGCACTGGGGAAGCCCAAATTTTTAGGATAGGGAGTCACAAAAAATATTTTAGTTACTTAAATGAGCAAAAAACAGTAGATAGAAAATAAAGCTAGGAAAAAGGCTAGAAGTTTCATTATTTGGAAAAATCAAGGTGTTTCATACTTTCCTAGAGATAATGACTTTATCCCCCCTTGCCCTCAGCTCTCACATTCCAATAGTGAAAGAGGTTTTTCATATGCATTATCTTTGATTCTGCTATATTTGCGTATTACTTACTAGTATATTTACTGAAAGAAAATCTTTACCTCTTCTCTCTCTTAAGTTCTGAACCAAAGTAAGCTGACAAATGATAGTTTAACAGAATGAAAGAAACATACTTTATTTTAAATGTTATATGTACAGGAACTGCACAGGAAAAAAAAAAATGAAAGTCCCAAAATGCGGTTAGATTTGGGAACTTACATACTATTTTATTTAACAAAGGACAATAAATTGTGGAAAGTGATCAAAGGGAAAAAGGTTTTGGGCGTCTAAAACTGGTAAATGGTAAGAAAGTAAATATATGGGGAAAGCTAATGGTAGATTACGGTTACTTAGTAAAGTTTTTTATTCATACTCATCTTGGTTTCATCTCCACTTCTGATGATGTGTTCTTTTCCTATTTTTGTGCAGTTTCTTTTCACACCTTCACAAGTGGAATTTAGTATCTGCTTTTAGGCAGATGGGGAGGACAGAGATCTCTTCCCGTGTCTGTTCTCAATTGCCTTTAGCTCAGAATAATCCTTATGATAAAATTGCATCTTTTAGGATAGCATATTCAAATCCCCTTCATACCTAAATTTCCACATAAAGTTCAAATACAGTAATATTTTCTTACAAATCTACTCCATCCCTAAATATTAAACTCAGATGATGTTCTTTTTCCAGCTTGACTTTGCAGCATTCACTTCAAGAAACTTTATTATGTTTTTTAGTTGAGAAATCCTTTTTATTCCTGGATTGAAGGCAAAAGTTTGGGTAATAATGACTGTATATTCTAAAAGAAAAGGGATGAAATTGAAGGCTTGGTTATATATGTTCCTTTATAGAAAAAGTTTGCCAGCCTTTTGAGATTGGATTCACTCAAATGAGGTTTTCTCTTTGGAATTCAGAATGCACTTCAGAATGTTTAAAAACAGTAATAAACACAAAAACTTATATTAATCTCTCTTTTCCTGAACTTCAGTAAAACTTGGCATGCTTTTTGGCATTGGGATATTTGTGTGTTATAGTATGAGTATATATACATGCATGTGTCTATAAAATATAATCTCATTTTCATTCTTCACCAGATTTCAGGCTTAAAGAAGGCAGAGAATCCTTTCATAAACTCATTTTATTTACCATGGATGTTAATATTTTGTTATTAGCCAAGATATTGTTAATGAATATTATATAAATAAATGCTGAAAGGAAATGGAAATTTTAAATCAATTTTCAATCTTAGACAAAAATAACATATTTAATGATCACACATATTTTACTTCAAAATGAAAATTTTTATCTTCAGCTCCCTGGAGCTTAAGAATTCTCAGTGAGATTAAAACTACTGTAAGGGGGACAGAACTAGAACTGCAGTAAAAAGCCCCTGAGGAGACCTGATCCGGTCTCTTACCTCGTACATAACCAAGGCAAAGTGAGACATCCTTCTGAACTTCTTTCCTCACGTGGCTTGACGTGGACAATATCTGAGTTTCCATCAAGTTCTGAAAATCTGTGACTAGTAATGGCAACCTGTCCCACGAGTAAGTCGTGTTTCTAAGTCATAAGTATTATTATTCAAAGGGATACTAGTTAGATTCCTTTTCTGCAAAATATCAAACTTGTTGACTGTTAACTTCTTGTTATGAGCTAGACATTATGCCTCAGTGCTTCCTGGTATTCTCACTTAATTTCCAACTTCAGGTAACCACTATTGCTATCGGGGTGGGGTGGGGGGCAGTGAGGAAATTAAACACAAAAGAGGTTAAAGTCATCTACCCATGTTCATAAAACTATGAAGTATCAAAACTGGGATTTAAACATGATTTTACATTAAAACCTAAACTACAGACCCCTGAGTTTATGTATTTTCATATCTTAATGGTTCCCCCTGAAAATCTTTTTATTTTATAAATGTGAAGAAGTCTCTTTTGAAAGACAAAGGCCTTAAATTTGTCCTGCTTAACATTTTATCTCTTAATTATCCTTTGACAAGAATGTAGGATGGTAGGAAGGCGGAGGAAATATCAAAGGGGAACAGCTGTCCTGACAAAAGTATATGGGTACCTGGCAAAAAGGAACTTTGCCTCACTTATTATGTTGCCTTAGACTGTTCAAACTGCTATAACAAAATACCATAGACTGGGTGGCTTAAAATAGACTAGGGGGCTTAAACAACAAATGTTTGTTTCTCACAGTTCTGAAAGGTAAGTCCAGGATCAAGGAACTGCCAGATTTGTTTGCAGATGGCCATCTTTTCACTATGTCCTCATGTTCACTTGAGAGACAGAGAGATTTCCTGACTCTTATTCTTTTCTTAATGACACTAATCTCATAATGAGGACTCCGCCCACAAGACTTAATCTAATCCTAATTATATTTCAAATGCCCCACGTCCAATACTATCACCTTAGGGTTTATGGCATCAAAATATGTATTTTGGAGGGACACAAACTTTCAGTCCAAAACATATCCATTTATAATTTTAATAGAATGTTTTTACTAAGAGTTTATCTACTACATGTCCTTTGGAAAGAACACTCTACCTCAAAGATTAACAAACCTTATAGTTGAACTAGTGTCTCTGAAACCCCAGTGATACACGTAGTGTATCTATGCCCAGGACCTAACCTCAATGAATCTCTTGAATTACTGCAATTGGCTTTCAGTCTTTTTTCCTTTTTTTCAGTGAAATCAAACTACCAAGTTTATATATTTATGACCTCCTACTTTCTAATTTCCTCCAAAATATATGAAAGAATATATACTTTCATGTGTGTACATATATACATATATATATATTTGAATTATATAAAAAGAATTTCACTTTATCTCAATTACCTTTTGAAATGGAAATCATTCTGTTTTAATTCCCAGTGAAGTGATACGAACAAGTATTTTTAGAGTGTGAGGGAAAGGGTAGAAACAGGAGGTGGGTGGAGGCCACACCCCAATTTGATGCACTTTTAGTAACCAAAGAAAGCATCTTGAAGTGAGGCCTCTGCTCCAAAGAAATGCATACATGGGTTTATTTTTACGTAAATATAGCTACCAGAACATACTATAATACTTGGTAAAAAAAAAAAAAAAAAAAGTCAGTGAAAAAAGAGTCCCTTCTAAAATTTGTTAGATCTCCACACAAGCCAATAAAAACTAATTTTCTATATAGAGTTTCAGGGTTGATAATATACAATTAGCTACAGTGATCTTGCTGTTTTCCTTTTTCATGGGCACAGTTTATCTTATCCAAGGCAGAGTTTGCCAAGACAACTGAGCAAATCCAGTGTAGAGCACTTTAATGTGGTTAGGAAGTACCGAACACTGAACAAGTGTCTGTGTCAGGCTCTATGACTAGCCATGTTTCCTTTCTCAGAGGTCTTTTCTTTGCTTCCTTGAGTCATCACGTTGTCAGGAACTCTCAGAGTAGTACCTCTGGTAGAATGAGGTGATATGCCTCAGTGCTAATTTTCAACCTTTCTTGAATTTAGTGTGTACTACAGCAAGACTTCTCACTTCTCTGCCTATTTCCTCCTGTGAAAACTGTAGTTTTTCTATTGCTGTGCAAGATTACAAGTTGATTAATAATTAGTAAGATCAGTTTTCCTTGTGGGTAAAGAATTCTGCAAATGCCAAATTGCACTAAATTGTTGAATAATATAAAGCTTCCAAGACAAGAGTTAAAGAAAGCAGTCAAAATGCCCAAGGCATTTGTTGTATATTTTCAGAGCTTGAATCAACTCATGGAACCAGAAGTCAGATAAGTTAAAAAATAATAATTCCTTACTATTTTCCAGTCACTGTGGTAAGTGAGTTATATGTATTAGTTTATCTAAACCTCATAACTTCATCACTTCATGGCAAATAGATGGGGAAACAATGGAAACAGTGACTGATTTCATTTTTCTGGGCTTTAAAATCACTGCAGATGGTGATTGCAGCCATGAAATTAAAAGACGCTTACTCCTTGGAAGAAAAGTTATGACCAACCTAGACAGCATATTAAAAAGCAGAGACATTACTTTGTCAACAAAGGTTCATCTAGTCAAGGGTATGGTTTTTCCAGTGGTCATATATGGATATGAAAGTTGGACTGTGAAGAAAGCTAAGCACCAAAGAATTGATGCTTTTGAACTGTGGTGTTGGAGAAGACTCTTGAGAGTCCCTTGGACTGCAAGGAGATCCAACCAGTCCATCCTAGAGGAGACCAGTGCTGGGTGTTCATTGGAAGGACTGATGTTGAAGCCGAAACTCCAACACTTTGGCCACCTGATGCAAAGAGCTGACTCATTTGAAAAGACCCTGATGCTGGGAAAGATTGAAGGCAGGAAGAGCAGGGGATGACAGAGGATGAGATGGTTGGATGGTATCACCAACTCAATGGACATGGGTTTGGGTGGGCTCCAGAAGTTGGTGATGGGCAGGGAGGCCTGGTGTGCTGCGGTTCATGGGGTCGCAAAGAGTCGGACATGACTGAGCAACTGAACTGAACCTTACTGAACTGAAACCTCATAACAATCTGTGAGGTAAGATAATAGCAATCTATTATCTTTAGTTAACAAATGAGGTAATTAACTGGCCTAAAGACACCAATAGATAAATGGTGGCAAGAGAGTAGAACTCAGGACTTCCTAGTTTTAAATTAGTTAAATCATATTGCTTGTAAGGTAATCACTCTATTTGACTTCTAATAATAAAAAAAATTCATACCAAGATCATTTAGAAGTTCAGAATGAGCTCTGAAATAAGAATGCCTGTTAGCTGTGCACTGCTGGGCAAGTTATATTATTTCACCTGTAAAGAAAGGTCAGTACCTGCCCCTTCCCAAAGGGTTGCTGTGAGAAAATCCACACGGAACACCTAAACTGGTGCTCAGTACTTAGGGAGTATTCAAAACATTTTAGGTTCTTTTATCACTTAATGACAGTATCACTTCTAATAATCACATTGCCACTTTCAGCTAGAAAGCATGTGTACAAGTATACATTAATTCACAGGTCTTCCTTGACCTATTGGTTCCAACTGGCTGATACAATCAAAATAAGATAGCAATAAGGCAGTAAAGCCTCTAATACAGATAATTTTCAGGCTTGGTTGTAAGATTTATACTTCAGTTGCTATTTCTATCCAAAGCTAATAGTTGAATAAGCTAATAGTTTATTTGTGTGCATTTTAGGAGAAAAGATAAAGCTGAGAAAAATAAAAGCTCCATTATGCACAGTAAGGATTTGGATTCTGCATGGTCAATGAGTAGGAAAAACCTGGAGTTATTTTAAACCCTCCCTGTAATTCTATCTCTCCATCTTCTGCGTAAGCAGTTAAGAGCTACCAAAACCTCTAATTAACCAAAGAATAGACATAAGAAACCATGTGTATTTACATGTGTTTTCAAATAGCCTATAGAAGCTACAGGCAGTGTATGACCTAGCAAAAATACTGCAAATTTCCTAGGTTGGTTCAATGCTAACTCCCCTAACTTTAGGCCTCCAGAAATTCAGATTTAGATAGTCTTATATTTGAATTCTAATCCTGCCATTTAACTAGAGGTGTGACCCTGACTCTGAACATGTCTCTCTAAGCTTCCATTTCCTCAATGGATATGTGTCAGTGATAGTTGTACCTACCTCATGAGTAATCATGACCTTTAAGAAAACCCACATAATTAGATGAACTATATCCTATGGCATTTTATGTTATGAATAAGTTTCAGCAATTGTGATGCTCTGAGTATTGTTTCTTATTCCACTTGGAATTGAATATGACTATAATTTTAGCCTGTTTTTAGATTCTGCATAATTTGAAAAGGTTAAAAAGGAAACAAACCATGTTCTATGAAAGTTAAAACACTTTAGAAGAGTAAGAAGATGTGCCTTTTATTTGCAGAATCTTATTTTCCCCATAATTTCCAGGCAATAAAAACCAATTTTTGCATAAAGTCACAAACTTTCTACTAACATTTATGATTACCTATGTGGACATGTCACTGTGCTGGGTACTATAATACAACAATTAATGATGATATAATCCATAAGCAGCATTTTTCAAGGTTTTAAATGTAGTTGTGAACTAATTCATCTAAGTCTTTGAATCTTATTATAGGAGGGACTTGAGGCTTAGTTTTAATGGATAGGATTACAAGCCAGAAGGCAGCTGAATTCTCCTAATACCGAAATCCAAGTCCAGATTCTAGTCCTTAAGTGAGAATATCAGATATTTTATGTGCTTTCTATTTATGTTGAAAAGTTTACATGTTGAATAAAAGAAACCACATGGAAGAGGCCTTCAAATCTATATCTTCTTACAGTTTCACATAATGTTCTTATCCGAAGACTATCCTTGAACTTTATAGAAGTAAATAGTAGTTGCCCTCTCTCTTCAGTTCAGTTGCTCAGTTGTGTCCAACTCTGTGCAACCCCATGGATTGCAGAAGCCAGGCTTCCAGGTCCATCAACAAATCCTGGAGCTTGCTCAAACTCATGTTCATAGAGTTGGTGATGCCATTCAGCCATCTCATCCTCTGTCGTCCCCTTATCCTGCTGCCTTCAATCTTTCCCAGCATCAGAGTCTTTTCCAATGAGTCAGTTCTTCTCATCAGGTGACCAAAGTATTAGAGCTTTACATTAGCTTCAGCATCAGTCCTTCCAGTGAATATTCAAGACTAATTTCCTTTAGGATTGACTGGTTTGATTTTCTTGCAGTCTAAGGGACTCTCAAGAGGCTTTTCCACCACAGATCAAAAGCATCAATTCTTTGGCCATCAGCTTTCTTTATGGTCCAAATCTCACATTCATACTGACTACTGGAAAAAGAATAGTTTTGACTAGATTTACCTTTGTTGGCAAATTAATGTCTCTGCTTTTTAATATGCTGTCTAGGTTGGTCATAGTGTTTCTTCCAAAGAGCAAGCACCTTTTAATTTCATGGCTGCAGTCACATTTGCAGAGATTTTAGAGACCAAGAAAATAAAGTCTCTCACTGTTTCCCTTGTTTCTCCATCTATTTTCCAAGAAATGGGGGGACCGGATGCCATGATCTTCGTTTTTTGAATGTTGAGCTTTAAGCCACCTTTTTCACTCTCCTCTTTCACCTTCATCAAGAGGGTCTTTAGTTTTTCTTCACTTTCTGCCATATGGGTGGTGTCATCTGCAGGTCTGAGGTTATTGATATTTCTCCCAACAATCTTGATTCCAGCTTGTACTTCATCCAGCCTGGCACTTTGCATGATGTATTCTGCATTTAAGTTAAATAAGCAGGGTGACAATGTACAGCCTTTACTTACTCCTTTACCAATTTGGAACCAGTCCATTGTTCCATGTCTGGTTCTGTTGCCTCTTAACTTGCATACAGATTTCTCAGGAGGCAGGTAAGGTGGTCTAGTATTCCCATCTTTTTAGGAATTTTCTGCAGTTTGTTGGAATACATATAGTCAAAGGCTTTGACGTAGTCAATAAAGCAGAAGTAGATGTTTTTCTGGAATTTTCCTACTTTTTTGATGATCCAGCAGATGTTGGCAATTTGATCTCTGATTCCACTGCCTTTTCCAAATCCTGCTTGAACATCTGGAAGTTCACAATTCCCATACTGTCGAAGCCCAGCTTGGAGGATTTTGAGCATTGCTTAGCTAACATGTGAAATGAGTGCAATTTTGTAGTGGTTTGAACATTGTTTGGCATTGCCTTTCTTTGGGATTGGAATGAAGACTGACTTTTCCAGTCCTGTGGCCTCTGCTGAGTTTTCCAAATTTGGTGGCATATTGAGTCCAGCACTTTTACAGCATCATCTTTCAGGATTTGAAATAGCTCAACTGGAATTCCATCATCACCTCCACTAGCTTTGTTTGTAGTGATGCTTCCTAAGGGCCACTTGACTTCTCATTCCAAGATGTCTGGCTCTAGGTGAGTTATCACACCATTGTGGTCATCTGGGTCATGAAGATGATTTTTGTACAGTTCTTTTGTGTATTCTTGCCACCTCTTCTTAACATTTTCTGCTTCTGTTAGGTCCATACCACTTCTGTCCTTTATTGTGCCCATCTTTGTATGAAATGTTCCCTTGGTATCTCTAATTTTCTTGAAGAGATCTCTAGTCTTTCTCATTCTATTATTTTCATCTATTTCTTTGCACAGATCACTTAGAAAGGCTTTCTTATCTCCCCCTGCTATTCTTTGGAACACTGCATTCAGATGCATATATCTTTCCTTTTCTCCTTTGCCTTTTGCTTCTCTTCCTCTCTCAACTATTTGTAAGGCCTCCTCGGACAACCATTTTGCCTTTTTGCACATCTTTTTTTGGGGGGATTGTTTTGATCACTGCCTCCTGTACAATGTTATGAACCTCCATCCATAGTTCCTCAGGCACTCTATCAGATCTAATCCTTTGAATCTATTTTTCACTTCCACTGTATAATCATAAGGGATTTGATTTAAATCATACCTGAATGGAGAAGGAAGCCTGGCATGCTGCAGTCCACGGGGTCACAAACAGTAGACACTGGGTGAACTGAGTGGTCTAGTGGTTTTCCCTATGTTCTTCAATTTGTCTGAATTTTGCAATCTCAATTTCCCTTCTCTCATAGCAATTACAAAAGAAATGTGAAACCCTAGAAAAATATATCAGTATCTGAACCTTCCCAATCTTTGCTTTTTTCTTGATTTGGATTTCTTTTGTCTCTAGAAGAGCACTGTTATTTTGAGAAGAGAGCAGACAATGTAACCTTATCAGAAAGCATGCACGTCTGGTCTTCAGCCACAGAGAATTGGATTTAGTTCCAAACCCACTAAGAGGTATGTGACTCTGGTAATCAGATAGGCTCTTTTGCCCTATCTCTATTTTTTATCCTTTGCCTGTTATCTCTAGAGTAGGGATAATACTATCAGTGTCACAGGTTTATTTTTAATGTTATTATAATAGTTGAAATTTAAAACAAAAAAAACTTTTTTGTCAAATCCATTTTCAAATATGCTATCCATTTTCATCAAAAAAGAATCTGTATAGCTGTACCATATCCAGGAAGCTTTAGCAACAGATTTATGGCCATACTGGAATATTTGATTCATTTTACAGTTTATAACTACTATAACTATCACATTGGTGATTCTCAAGCTAGACTACATATCACAATCACCTGAGAGCATTAAAAATACTGATTACCAGGCCCCATCCCTAAATAACCAAACCAAATCACTGGGAATGGGGCCCTTGGCAGTCATTGGCATTTCTTTAAATGTGAAAAAAATCCATCTTTCATGTTATCATCTTAACTTTATAGATTTTTAACCTTATTGACAATACCATTTTGAGGCTGAAAGTGTTATTCATTGCATTATTAATGAGGCACTGTTTAAAAGTTGAGTATATTTGAACATATTATAAAGAAATACAGATTTGACTACATTTGTATTAATAGATTTCAAGGAAATTCAAACATGATATCTAACAAGATGTGTTCACAAATCTCAAATTTGATCTATACCGTGCTTCAAACTTTCCTCCTGATCATGAAAGTCTATTTTTGTTATTTTCTTTTAATCTTCTGGTAAATAAAAATTTTACTACTTCCTTCCATTTGCAGCCTAAATATTCCTCATTCCTGAATTTTTGCTTTCTTCCTGCAAAGTAGAATAGTAGTATCTGTAGAATTGCCTAAATGCAGTTAGATACTCCTGGATTCATCTAAACAAATATACATTTTTGGGGGGCGGGGTATGGCAGTTGTGATTACTTGAGATTTCCCACAATAGTTGCTCCAGCTAAATTATTAATTTTTCTTATTTTTGTATTTTTCTACCATGGTTCATAAGTAGAAGGACCAAGTTAGTTCAGTGATATACTTCTAGATACATAGGGAAGAAACACCAACTCTGAACCTTAAAATCAGGGGAGGAAGATGCATCCAGGCACTAAGGCTTGGAAAAGATGAAGCTTCTTTTAACTATCCAAGGCAAAAGGAGAGATTGTTAAGTCTCTCTGCCTCCACTATACCCAATGGCAAGTGACTGCTCATTGAATAGAGTTCACAGCGACAAAACTCATCTGGCTTTGTGAAGCAAAGCCTACAAAAGTGAAAGTGCTACAGAATTGTGTTATCGTGCCCCCCCCCATAAAATAACATAGAGGAGAAATACACAAGGGAAACAGATACATGAATCTGTGGTGACTTCCCCTCATCACAATACAGACACATCCTAATTAAAGAGAATCTGTGATTTGCTCTCTAATTAACATTCCGAAGTTTCATAGCTTTGAGAACTCTGAACAGTTTTCTCTCTGTCACCTGTGATCTGTATTTCTTAATAATTCAATTTACTCATTTTCTTAAGTTAAATTGTTTTGGGGTAAGCATTTAAGAAGTAATGCCTTCATTGAAGAAGTATAAGGTTTAAGCCACCCAAACTAAAGGTATAGCTATTTTGCTAAGTTAATTAGGAATATAATTATATAGTATATATATAGCATATAAAGTATTTGATAACATACAAATTCAATTACAAAGAAACAGCTTGCACAAACCTGTAAAATATCCTAATGTCAATCTTAAAAACTGTGTTCAGCACCTTTTCTTATTCTCATCCCAGTTTGATCCATTTTGAATGAATGGGGAGCATACAGAACCCAAGTCATTTAAAACAAGTCTTCTTTTTCACCACCTATGATTCTATACCTAATTCATCACCAGAGTCTGTTCATAGATAATCTAGACACATCTGTTCTCTATCTATATCTCCATTCTCACTGCCACACCTCCAGACATGATTGCTGCAAACATCTGATAGTCTACTGACATCCATTCTTACCCCTTTCATGCATTTCCCCATTGCATCTAAAGAGACCTGTGCAATCATTTCAACACAAATCTGAGTTGTTCACTCCTTCCTGAATCCCCTCTCTTCTCAGCCTTTAATCCTTTCATCTCCCACTCAGTCTTCAGGATAGCCCTCACTCTCCCTCCCTATTTTTCTGCATTGCCTTCCCTTACTTACTGAGCCCCAGTCCTGCGTGCCCTTTAGGTTTCTCACTCAATACCACCCCACCTCCAATCAGGATACATAGGATTCTTCTTTCCTCTTCTCAGTCCTAATTTGCTTCTATTTGCCCTTCAGGTTTCAGGTTAACTGTCACTCCCCTAGGGAAATGTTTCAAACTCTTTCTGCATAGGTTAACTTCCTGACTACTCTATCTCAGAGCAGCATAGATCCTAGCATATATCACAATTGCACTTTTACAGCTGCTACTGACTACTTGATTAATAACCCCTCCACTAGACCGTGTTTGTTTGCCATTGTATCCTTGGTGCCTTGTACAAGACTGGGTCTCTATAAAGCACTCAGTATAGTAAATATTAATTGAATGAATCAATGAATCAAAAGGCTCAATCTGTACATATATGAAGCATTAAAAAGAAATCCCACAATTAGGGCACACCTAAGTTTCTATAAATGTTAATGAAAAAGTATCATACAGACAGGCAGCTACTACATGGATTGCAGTAATCTCTCATTTCCTGCTTAATAGGAAACTGTGGTTCTTGTGAAGGAAAAAAACACAATCATGAAAGATGGCAAAATGCCAAATGGGTTACAATCCAAAAGACTCTGAAGTAATATAATTTAAATACCAAGGCCAAAAGACTCTGAGATAATATAATCTAAATTCCAAGGCTGGCCAAACTAATTTCTAAACATACATCTTATATTTGAAAAAAAAAAAAAGTACTTAACACTTAACCCTAAATACATGTGAAATTGCTCAGGAATCTCATGTATCAAAGGTCAACTATGTACTTTCCCAATTAATTTGTCTTTTCAAAAAGCTTTTTATTGAAGTATGGTTGATTTACAATGTTATGTTAATTTTCACAGCAAAGTGGATCAGTTATACGTATACATATAGCCACACATTTAAGAGTTATTTTCCCAGATAGGCCATTCTAGAGTGTTGAGTAGGGTTCCCTCTGCTATACACTAAGTCTTTGCATGCGTGCGTGCTGTCACTTCAGCCATGTCCAGCTCTTTGCAATGCTATGGACTGTACTGCTCCAGCCCTCCTCCGCCTGTGGGATTCTCCAGGTAAGAATACTGGAATGGGTTGCCACTTCCTCCTCGAGGAGATATTCCTGACCCAGGGATAGCACCTGTGTCCTCTGCATCTCCTGCATTGGCAGGTGGGCTCTGTACCACTGTGCCACCTGGGAAACCCACAGTAGGTCCTTATGATTAGTTATCAGTTTTATATATAATAGTATGTATATGTCACTCCCAATCTCCCTCCCAACTTACCCCCTGAAAACCATAAATTTGTTTTCTACATCTGTGACTGTTTCTCTTTTGTAAATAAGTTCATTTCTACCCTTTTTTTTAGATTCCATATATAAACAATATCATATAATATTCATCTTTCTCTGTCTGACTATACTCAGTATGAAAATCTTTGGGTACAGCCATGTTGCTACAAATGGAATTGTTTTGTTCTTTTTGTGGTTGAATAATATTTCACTGCATATATGCAGCACTTCTCTATCCAGTCCTCTGTGGATGGACATTAGGTTGCTTCCATGTCCTGGCTGTTGTAAGTAGTGCTGAGATGAACATTGAGATGCACGTGTCGTTTTGAATTATGATTTTCCCCAGATATATGCCCAGGAGTAGAATTACTGGGTCATATTATAGTTCTCTTTTTAGTTTTTTAAGGAACCTCCATATTGTTTTCTATAGCAGCTGTATCGATTTACATTTCCACTAATAGTGCAAGAAGGTTCCTTTTTCTCCATACCCTCTCCAGCATTTATTTTTGGTAGATTTTTTGATGATGGGCATTCTCACTGTCATATAATGATACCTCATTGTAGTTTTGATTTGCATTTGTCTAATAGTGATGTTGAACATCTTTTCATGTGTTTTTTGGCTATCTGTATGTCTTTTTGAAAGAACTCTCTATTAGATCTTCCACTCATTTTTGATTGGATTGTTTGTTTTTTTAATATTAAGCTGCATGAGCTATTTTTATATTTTGGAGATTAATCCCTTGTCAGGTGCTTCATTTTCAAATATTTTCTACAGTTCTGAAGGTTGTCTTTGTATTTTGTTTATGGTTTCCTTTACTGTGCATAAGTTTTTGTTTAATTAGGTCCTATTTGTTTATTTTTGTTTTTATTTCCATTGCTCTAGGAAAGAGATCCAGAAAGATATTACTATGATTTCGTCAAAGAGTTTTCTGCCTATGTTTTTCTCCAGGAGTGTTAAAGTATCCAGGCTTACACGTAGTATCTTTAAACCATTTTGAGTTTGTTTTGGTGTATGGTGTTAGGGAGTATTCTAATTTCACTCTTTTATATGTAGCTGTCCATTTTTTCCAGCACTACTTATTGAATAAATTTGTCTTTTATGAATCCCAAACTACTATTGGAACATTAACTTGGAAAATATTTTTAGAAATTAAGATTTTTTTAATTTAAATTTTTTAGCTTTTGGAGTGGGGAATCTCTACTTTGTTAGCCATCTTCAGAGTATTTAGAATTCAACACTAAGTCTAAATCCCTAAGAGTGAAATCATGGAAACATCACAGATCCTGAGTTCTTAGTTTTAATTTTGAACTCTGGTTACTGTACTTATATCATACACATAATTTAGTTATCTTTTTATCTCCACACTTCACATGCCTCATCAATAAAGTGGAGTAAGGCTAAATTGAATACTGTGTGAAAAATATCTACCATAGTATGAAGGGTATACTGAGTTCTTAAACAATGATAACTCTTGCCCTCATTTTTCTCATCATTTCAACCATTTAAGACCTTTGAAAAGTGTGGAAATCTATATGCCAATTTGTGTATGTTCAGTTTCATATCACATTTTATGTCATCTTTCCAGGAGATGGATAGAAAAGATCTCTCAACTGAGGATTGGGATGACGTTTTCATTCTAAGAACATTTATTTATAGAAAGATACCAATCAAAAGCACACATGAAAACTGAAAGACATTAAAACCTTCTAAAAATTAGAGGAAGAAGCACATGTAACTTGTGTCATTTTTAGATTGAGGTTCTCTGTTGTGTGGCTTACCTAAGGGAAATAATAAGTGATACCAAAGAATTTTACATAACCTTTTCTACATCTAAAGTTTTCTCTCAAAGACCACCTTGGTGTGGAAATCTGAGTCACATACCCTGCTTCTCTGGAAAGAGTAATTTTGAAACCAACAGCTAACTTCCTCCAGTCAGTTAAGGGAGTTGGCCCTTTGGCCATGTAACATATAATAGAAAGAACAATTCTTTTTCTTTTCAGTAGCATAGTATTTTTTAAAACATAGTTAAAAATCACTTAAACCTTCTTAGTCAACAATTTCTCTTTTAGAAATTAAAGTGAGAATTTGAGGGTTTAAACCTATAAATAATGAAAGCTTTCTGATGACATTTTATCTCAGCCTTCCAAATAAAGTTTCTGTGTTTAGTCTTAAATAAGATTTTAACATTGAAGTATCCACTGTATTGCTCCCTTTGTAACAGCAACAAATAAGTATCTGCAAGTAGAAGTATAGCGTTGAATACAAGTCCAAAATAATCACTGAATAAAATCTAAGTTGGAATATAATTGAATTGCTGGCATTTGGAAAAGACAGCCAGCTAACTCTTAGTCTGAGGTGAAGAATAGTATTTATAAAAATGAAATTATCTGACTTAGATCCCCTTACAAATAAAGATACCACTCTGTATATAATGACTTCATTCCAGAAGTGATACTTGCACCAGGAAATGGTTACATTACTACTAAGTATTACTATAAAATTCGTAGCATTGCTTAGGAGTTAAGAATATGGATTCTAAATTCAGTTTGCCTGAGTTGAAATACTGGGTCCATCCATTACTAACTGTGCAATTCTGATTGGGTTATATAACATCTCTATTTTTGTTTTCTTATCTGTAAAATGGAGATAGTAGTGAAATCTTGTGGGATTGTTAAAGCTTAAATAACAAAGCATGTACTATATATATTAGTAACAGATGTCAGCTACAACTTGATCATAAAGTTTGGAAACATAAATAAATGTTTACTATACAAAATCAACACATTAAGTGATCAATCAGTGAATTTATGCTAGGCTTGGCAAGCCAAGGGAAGGACACTTAGAAGAGTTTCCATAGGATGCTGCGTCACCTCATTATGTCAAAGTGGTGAGGGACTAAGTGGGTGAGGATTTCCAAACCTGCATTGCTCATGTGGCCATGTGGAACCCATTACACACTCACAAGATTTGTAACCTCCTTGGGTATTTTTTCTGGGGTATACTAAAGGTAAGTATTTATTTAGAATAAATCTGAGCTATAATGTATCACAGAGTGCCATAGACTATTATCTTGAAGTTGGAAATGCTGTGTAAAAGATGTAGCTTTGCTGAAGTTTCACACAGCGTGTAGATCTATGCATTGTTAATATGGACTGCCTAAGGAACATGCTGTGCAAAATCATTGACCAAATCATAAATAAGTGTTATTATGTAAATCTCCTTCATGTTCAGATTTCTGCTACCCAGCCCAGTATAATATACATAGTAGGCATGTTTGTTCTAATAGTAGTTTATCAGGATTTTGCCATCACCATTAGTAATATTCCAGGGGATTTTCCCTTGCCCACATGTTAAAAAAATGCAGCTGTTGTGGAGATGAGCCTTCTCCCAGGTGTATTTATCAGGGGCAATATGTGAAGTAGATAATTTGTCATTATTGTTCACAAGCTATCAAAAAAAGATGAGAGTTAAAAGCCTTTCCTTTCAAAGAGTTTAAATACAGGAATCTTAGCATCTCTTGTTATAAGGTTCAATTCAGTTCTGTCCAGCCACTCAGTCATGTCTGACTCTTTGTGACCCCATGAACTGCAGCACACCAGGCCTCCCTGTCCATCACCAACTCCCGGAGTGCACCCAAACCCACGTCCATTGAGTCGGTGATGCCATCCAACCATCTCATCCTCTGTCGTCCCCTTCTCTTCCTGCCCCCAATCTTTCTCAGCATCGGGGTCTTTTCAAATGAGTCAGCTCTTCGCATCAGGTGGCCAAAGTATTGGAGTTTCAGCCTCAACATCAGTTCTTCCAATGAACACCCAGGACTGATCTCCTTTAGGATGGAGTGGTTGGATCTCCTTGCAGCCCAAGAGACTCTCAAGAGTCTTCTCCAACACCACAGTTCAAAAGCATCAATTCTTCGGCACTCAGCTTTCTTTATAGTCCAACTCTCACATCCATACATGACCACTGGAAAAACCATAACCTTGACTAGATGAACATTCATTTTCAAAGCAAGACCATTTAAGACCAGAGTAATAATGATGGTGAAGAGAATGTAGAGATTCAGAGCACATGACACTGCCTTGGGAAGGTCAGACTAAGATCTTATGAAAGTCTTTCCAAAATAAAATCCTGGTAGAAGCAGAAGTTGAACCCAGATTTATCTGAAAAAGTCTTTTCTTCTTCTGCCACAAATTTCTGTCTCTGGAGATAATTTACAGCTCCTCTGAGATGGTATGAATCATGCTAGGTGAGGTGCTGTCAGTTTTAGCAAACGAAAATACACGATGCCTAGTTAAATTTGCCTAGTTAAATGATGAATAATTGTTTAGAATATGTATGTCCCATGCAACAATTAAGACATACTTGTACAAAATATTAATATATGGGTGTACTGTATTTCATCTGGCAACTCTATATCTATATATACCTGGTAATATTACTTGTCTATCAATATAGAAGATTATATATAATTTATACATACTATATTAATATATTACACATATATCTATAAAATCTGGAAAAACTACACTCAGAGATTTCATGCATAATAAATATGCATATATGTTATGTGTATGTATATACCTATATTCCTTTTCAATGAAAACTTACAAAATTTAGAAAAATTGATGGTGGAGTTTAGACTTCCCTATAAATTGAACATGCATGCTGTGTGGTAAGTCCCTTCAATCATGTCCCACTCTTTGTGACCCTATGGGCTGTAGCCCACCAGGCTCCTCTGTCCATGGGATTTCCCAGACAAGAACACTGGAGAGGATTGCCATGCCCTCCTCTAAGGGATCTTCCCAACCCAGGGATCAAACCCACATCTCTTATATCTCCTACATTGGCTTTTGATGGGTCCTTTTACCACTATCACCACCTGGAAAACCCATAAGTATAGAATGGGGTACAGAAAATTCCCCTAGCTCATCATTTTGATTAGGGCTCTAAAACTGCACTACAAGCTTTCTCTTTTCTTAAATCTAGTAGCGCTTTTTGCCCTAACTACTCTACAAGCTTAATTAAATGGAAAAGAATAGGCAGATGTTCCTTCCCCTGTAAACCCACAAGTTCAGTCACTCAGTCGAGTCCAACTCTTTGTGGACCCATGGACTGCAGCACACCAGGCCTCCCTATCCATCACCAATTCCTGGAGTTTACTCAAACTCATGTCCATTGAGTAGATGATGTCATCCAACCATCTCATCCTCTGTCGTCCCCTTCTCCTCTTACCTTCAATCTTTCCCAGCATCACGGTCTTTTCAAATGAGTCAGTTCTTCACATCAAGTGGCCAAAGTATTGGAGTTTCAGCTTTAGCATCAGTCCTTCCAATGAATATTCAGGACTGATTTCCTTTAGGAAACATTATGCCAATCTTCTTGAATCAAAATTCAGGATACACAGTTTGAAAATAATCTGATAAATGGATAAAATATTGATAATAGTGGTCATTCAGCCCATAATTCCAATTACTTTCAGTTCAGTTCAGTCGCTCAGTTGTGTCCAACTCTTTGCGATCCCATGTGAGCACACAATACAATGCATTCTCTCATTTGGTTGTATGGTGCTGCAGTCAGCCTGCCATATCCATGGGTCTCACATCCATGGCTGACTATTTGTTGTATCCTGCCATTTTTTATAAGGAACTGAACCCCAGTGGGTACCAAAATCCATGAATACTGAAGGATGACTGTACTTTCCTTATATTAATATTACTCACTGTTATTATTTATTTATGTTTAGTGGTTTGCATCTTCCATCCATCAGTATCAAGATCCATTGATTAGATCAAAAGCTTTCAAACGAGAGTTTTACAAAATGTCTATGAATCCCTGATTATAGTAAAGCACCTCCAACTTTAATTCATTTCAATATTTCCATTGGTTATTACAAACTAAATCAAAAAATTTTCATAGAGCACTAGAGTTCAAGGGAACTCTGAACTAGAGCTTCATATGATGATTCCTCTTTTTGTGTAAATAAACCAAACCTGAATACATACATTTTGAGGTTTTGGAGTTTGCTTATTTGTTTTTCCTGAGCAGAGGTAATGTTTTATGTATACCCATCACTCTCTCATCTGATACTTTTCATAACAAATGATCTATCTTGGTGGGAAGCTGAATCTGGGTTTCTGCAGGAAAGATGATCATACTAATTGGAACAATTGAGTTTCAATAAGAAATGTTTACCTAGTTATATGACTTGAATAAAATAGATAACAAAGGACTATCTAAAATGGATCCTGATTTATAAACGTCCATTTATTAATGGGAAGATACCCTGGAGAAAGAAATGGCAACCCACTCCAGTATTCTTGCCTGGAGAATTCCATGGACAAAGGAATCTGGCAGTCCCTGGGGTTGCAAAGAGTCAGGCAGCTGAATGACTATCACTCATTTATTAACAGATTTTTTTTTTTTAAGCTAAGGTTCATTTCTGACACTAATGTATTTAGTGTTGATTTATAAAAGTAACTACTAAAGGGAATGAGTTTTTGTTGTTGTTTTTTTTTAATAGTACAGATCATGATTCATTAGCAGGTTTAGAAAGCCATTTAGAATAGAAAATATCAGCAAGTACTGTACATAAAATGGCTAAATATTATTTTATGCTCTTTAAATACATGCTGCTGCTGCTGCTGCTGCTGCTGCTAAGTCGCTTCAGTCGTGTCCGACTCTGTGCGACCCCATAGACGGCAGCCCATGAGGCTCCCCCCTCCCTGAGATTCTCCAGGCAAGAACACTGGAGTGAGTTGCCATTTCCTTCTCCAATGCATGAAAGTGAAAAGTGAAAGTGAAGTCGCTCAGTTGTGTCTGACTCTTAGCGACCCCATGAGAGTCCCTTGGACTGCAAGGAGATCCAACCAGTCCATTCTAAAGGAGATCAGTCCTGGGTGTTCTTTGGAAGGAATGATGCTAAAGCTGAAGCTCCAGTACTTTGGCCACCTCATGCGAAGAGTTGACTCATTGGAAAAGACTCTGATGCTAGGAGGGATTGGGGGCAGGAGGAGAAGGGGACGACAGAGGATGAGATGGCTGGATGGCATCACGGACTCGATGGACCTGAGTCTGAGTGAACTCCAGGAGATGGTGATGGACTGGGAAGCCTGGCGTGCTGAGATTCATGGGATCGCAAAGAGTCAGACACGACTAAGCGAATGAACTGAACTGAACTGAACTGGACTGCAGCCCACCAGGCTCCTCCGTCCATGGGATTTTCCAGGCAAGAGTGCTGGAGTGGGGTGCCATTGCCTTCGCCGTTAAAAACATGAGTCAGAGTCAAAAATATTTGAATGCCATTGCACTAGAGTGCTTGGCCAAAAAGTATTATCTGATGGATATGTCCCCTTGTAATCTTATCTGAAGGGAAAATTTAGCCACACTTTTTAGAAAATCAGAGTTATGGATATGTTAAAGAGTTAAATTTCACTTTTATTCCTGTTTTTGATAGTTCTGTCCAAAGTTTTTGGTATTTTGTTATTCTCATTTTTGGTAGTTGTGTCCAAAGATAGTTTTGCACAAGACATGTATATCCCAGCTGTGGCTATCTCAGTCTCAAATATTGTGAGATCCTTTCACATGTGAAATTCCTCCCCATAATGCTGTTTCTGGAGGTGAAGAATTGGCATTTTTTTTTCTCTATTCAGTATCTGCTATTAAGCTCTCTTCTAGCCCAGACTTCTCTGTAGTCTTTCAATATAACCTATTAATAAGAGGCATCTCTTTCTCAATCTCAGTGTCTACCCACCCTCAGCTCTCTCCCTCCCATTTATTGCATCCAAAAGCGTAAAATGCTACATGACAGCTTATGCCATTTGACTGTTCCAAAAGATCCCTAAGGTGGAAGAGAATGATGGGAAGAACTCCAACTGATTCCTTTGACTGCCTACCATATGCTAAGCACATGTACAGATGCCGTGGGGTATAATCCTCAAAATAGGTTTGTGAAGAAAGATATAATTGCCTGACTATCATAAGTCATCACACTGACACCCAGGGTAGCAAACTGGGTTGGGCAGATACTGTCCTCACCTCTTACACACAAACCAACCGAGATGCATAGAACAAAGCTCACTTGCACAAGTCCCAAGAGAGAAGCAGTAAAAGCAAACATGAATTCTAGTTTAGTGCTTGCTCTCTTCCTCTGGACTGCTGCTGCTGCTGCTAAGTTGCTTCAGTTGTGTCTGACTCTGTGCGACCCCACAGATGGCAGCCCACAAGGCTCCCACGTCCCTGGGATTCTCGAGGCAAGAACACTGGAATGGGTTGCCATTTCCTTCTCCAATGCATGAAAGTGAAAAGTGAAAGTGAAGACCTTCAGTCATATCTGACTCTTAGCGACCCCATGGACTGCAGCCTACCAGGCTCCTCCATCCATGGGATTTTCCAGGCAAGAGTACTGGCTGGAGTGGGTCGCCATTGCCTTAGAGGGGTGTCTATATACTGTTTGTACAGTTTTGAAGAAATGTCATGAGTCTGGCAGAGTGACTGTATTACAAGAATTTCCTTCTAATAATGCAGTGGCTTTCAGTTCAGTTCAGTTCAGTCGCTCAGTTGTGTCCGACTCTCCGCAACCCCATGAATCGCAGCACGCCAAGCCTCCTTGTCCATCACCAACTCCCGGAGTTCACTCAGACTCATGTCCATCGAGTCAGTGATGTCACCCAGCCGTCTCATCCTCGGTCGTACCCTTCTCCTCCTGCCCTCAATCCCTCTCAGCTACAGAGTCTTTTCCAATGAGGCGACTCTTCCCATGAAGTGCCAAAGTACTGGATTTTCAGCTTTAGTATTGTTCCCACCAAAGAAATTCCAGGGCTGATCTCCTTCAGAATGGACTGGTTGGATCTCCTTGCAGTCCAAGGGACTCTCAAGAGTCTTCTCCAACACCACAGTTCAAAAGCATCAATTCTTCAACGCTCAGCCTTTTTCACAGTCAAACTCTCACATCCATACATGACCACTGGAAAAATCATAGCCTTGACTAGACGGACCTTAGTCGGCAAAGTGATGTCCCTGCTTTTGAATATACTATCTAGGTTGGTCATAACTTTTCTACCAAGGAGTAAGTGTCTTTTAATTTCATGGCTGCAATCACCATCTGCAGTGATCTTGGAGCACAAAAAGATAAAGTCTGACACTGTTTCCACTGTTTCTCCATCTATTTCCCATGAAGTGATGGGACTGGATGCCATGATCTTTGTTTTCTGAATGTTGAGCTTTCAGCCAACTTTGTCACTCTCCTCTTTCACTTTCATCAAGAGGCTTTTTAGTTCCTCTTCACTTTCTGCCATAAGGGTGGTGTCATCAGCATATCTGAGGTTATTGATATTTCTCCCGGCAATCCTGATTCCAGCTTGTGTTTCTTCCAGTCCAGCGTTTCTCATGATGTACTCTGCATATAAGTTAAATAAGCAGGGTGACAATATACAGCCTTCACGTACTCCGTTTCCTATTTGGAACCAGTCTGTTGTTCCATGTACAGTTCTGACTGCTGCTTCCTGACCTGCATACAGATTTCTCAGGGGGCAGGTCAGGTGCTCTGGTATTCCCATCTCTTTCAGAATTTTCCCGTTTATTTTGATCCACACAGTCAAAGGCTTTGGCATAGTCAATAAAGCAGACATAGATGTTTTTCTGGAACTCTCTTGCTTTTTCCATGATCCAGCAGATGTTGGCAATTTGATCTCTGGTTTCTCTGCCTTTTCTAAACCCAGCTTGAACATCAGGAAGTTCACGGTTCATGTAGTGCTGAAGCCTGGCTTGGAGAATTTTGAGCATTACTTTATGAGCATGTGAGATGAGTGCAATTGTTCGGTAGTTTTAGCATTCTTTGGCATTGTCTTTCTTTGGGATTGGAATGAAAACTGACCTTTCCAGTCCTGTGGCCACTGCTGAGTTTTCCAAATTTGCTGGCATATTGAGTGCAGCACTTTCACAGCATCATCTTTCAGGATTTGAAACAGCTCAACTGGAATTCCATCATTTCTACTAGCTTTGTTCGTTGCGATGCTTTCCAAGGCCCACTTGACTTCACATTCCAGGATGTCTGGCTCTAGATTAGTGATCACACCATCATGATTATCTGGGTCGTGAAGATCTTTTTTGTACAGTTCTTCCATGTAATCTTGCCACCTCTTCTTAATATCTTCTGCTCCTGTTAGGTCCATACCATTTCTGTCCTTTATCGAGCCCATCTTTGCATGAAATGTTCCCTTGGTATCTCTAATATTCTTGAAGAGATCTCTAGTCTTTCCCATTCTGTTCTTTTCCCCTATTTCTTTGCACTTATCACTGAAGAAGGCTTTCTTCTTGTATTATTTGGAACTCTGCATTCAGATGCTTATATCTTTCCTTTTCTCTGTTGCTTTTTGCTTCTCTTCTTTTCACAGCTATTTGTAAGGCTTCCCCAGACAGCCATTTTGCTGTTTTGCATTTCTTTTCCATGGGGATGGTCTTGATCCCTGCCTTCTGTCACGAACCTCATTCCATAGTTCATCAGGCACTCTATCTATCAGATCTAGGCCCTTAAATCTATTTCTCACTTCCACTGTATAATCATAAGGAATTTGGTTGAGGTCATACCTGAATGGTCTAGCGGTTTTCCCTACTTTCTTCGATTTGAATCTGAATTTGGTAATGAGGAGTTCATGATCTGAGCCACAGTCAGCTCCTGGTCTTTTTTTTGTTGACTATAGAGCCTCTCCATCTTTGGCTGCAAAGAATATAATCAATCTGATTTCGGTGTTGACACCAAAAAAAAGCAGTGGCTTTACCATGTACATATTCTAAAGCATAAAGAAATTTTGCAGCTTAAAAAAAATTAGAGTGATATGTATTGTCTTCTCAGTCCAGCCGTGATAGCAATAATAATAATAATAGATTTTTCTGGAGTATTTTTGGTTTTGTTTTGTTGTGGTTTCATTTTGACTAACATTAAAAGCTAGATGATAGAGCTCTGGGCATTTAAGCTATTTCTGTAATAACAAAAATTGATTTGTCTTACTAGTCCTGAAGTGCAAAGTTTTGAGATTATATACAGTTCCATTCTCAGCAGTGTTCAACCCCTAATCAAGTCTGAACTGGGTGAGGCTGTCATATTCTGAGATTTGAATCACAGGCTGTTCTGATGAGGAGAGTGCAAAGCACATAAAATAAATGATATGCCTAAGGAATTCACATTTATGATTGATTATGGATCTCTTGAAGAGCTTTCTAAAGTAGAAAAGATTCTGTAACCTTATTCTAGAACAGTCTAAGCATCTTTATATACAACCCTAACATTGTAACATTATTTTAAAGACTTGTTTAGGAAGAGGGCTGTAATACCGGGTGACTCTTCCTCATTTTAGATGACTTCTCTGCTGCACTTGACACTGTTGACAACCTGTTCTTCAAAGTCTCTCTTTTCCAGGTTCCTAACACTATTTTTCTGGTACATCCACTTGCCTTTTTGACAAGTTCTTCTTAATTGGGCTTTTTCCTTCTACTTTCTAACTCTGGATATCAAAACTTAGTCTTTGCCCCCTCGGTTCATTTTATTTTCATACTCTCAGAAAATTAACTTCCTCTATCTAGCAGTTTTCTCACTTTTTTCTCTAAATTACTCCTGGAAGGAACAGTGAATTAATGCAGCTTATTTCTATCCCATGTTTTACCTTTAAATGTTATCTTTTTTTTGTTTCATAACATTTTATTTTACAATTTTTCTTTGGAATTACAAATATTTTAAAACATTTAGATCATGGCATCCGTTCCCATCACTTCATGGGAAATAGATGGAGAAACAGTGGAAACAGTGTCAGACTTTATTTTGGGGGGCTCCAAAATCACTGCAGATGGTGATTGCAGCCATGAAATTTAAAGACACTTACTCCTCGGAAGAAAAGTTATGACCAACCTAGACAGTATATTCAAAAGCAGTGACATCACTTTGCCGACTAAGGTCCACCTAGTCAAGGCTATGGATTTTCCAGTGGTCATGTATGGATGTGATATTTGGACTGTGAAGAAGGCTGAGCATTGAAGAATTGATGCATTTGAACTGTGGTGTTGGAGAAGACTCTTGAGAGTCCCTTGGACTGCAAGGAGATCCAACCAGTCCATTCTGAAGGAGATCAGCCCTGGGATTTCTTTGGAGGGAATGATGCTAAACCTGAAACTCCAGTACTTTGGCCACCTCATGTGAAGAGTTGCCTCATTGGAAAAGACTCTGATGCTGGGAGGGATTGGGGGCAGGAGGAGAAGGGGACGACCAAGGATGAGATGGCTGGATGGAATCACTGACTCAATGGACGTGAGTCTGAGTGAACTCTGGGAGTTGGTGATGGACAGGGAGGCCTGGTGTGCTGCGATTCATGGGATTGCAAAGAGTCAGACACGACTGAGCGACTGAACTGAACTGAACTAAAACATTTTCACCAATTTTGGAATATGCTCCCCAGAACAGTCTCATTATATCTTGTGGCTTTATGTACTCCCTGGCCTTTTGCCATGGGCTCATAGAACAGACATACAACCTAAAAAGCTTTGTCTGAAATGATCTTTATCTCCAGCCCTGACCTACATCACAAATCCAGCCAAAACTCTGTCCAGTCAGGATTTTACTTAGCAATTTTGGCAAATACCTGACATGCAACATGGTTAAATCCAAACATATCACCTTTTCTTCTAAACTCACTCCTGACTCTCTGGAAAAGCTGTGATGATGCTTTTAGTGACACAAGACTAAGATTCCAGTGTTATTTTCAATTCCTCCTTTAAATTTTCATCTGCAATAACTAAATCTTATTTATTGCAGTCCAGTTCCCTTCTGTATTCCGTCATAGTCTAACATCTTCTATAATACATACAAAGATCTTTTAACCTTTGGGGGAATCATGGACTGTATCAGAAGCCCCTGTACGCTTCCCCAAGAGGATCCATGTGATATATACAATTTTTAGTGGTTTCAAGCTTCCACCCCAATTAAATGGCTTACCAGCTAGTTTCCTTTCCTACAAGACTTCTGGCAAATTGCTGTCCGATTTGAATCTTCCCTGGTGGCTCAGAGGTTAAAGCGGCTGCCTCCAATGCGGGAGACCTGGGTTCGATCCCTGGGTCGGGAAGATCCCCTGGAGAAGGAAATGGCAACCCACTCCAGCATTCTGGCCTGGAGAATCCCATGGACAGAGGAGCCTAGTAGGTTACAGTCCGCGGGGTCGCAGAGTCGGACACGACCGAGCGGCTTCACCTCACCTCACCTCACCTTTCTTGTGCTGTGTGTCGTGCTGCGCTTGCTCTTGCTCAGTCACTTCAGTCCTGTCTGACTCTGTGTGACCCCATGGACCACGATCCGCCAGGCTCCCCTGTCCATGGCATTCTCCAGGCAGGAATCCTGGAGTGGGTTGCCATTTCCTTCTCTAGTGATAAAGTATGAAGTGAGTAAAATGAATGAAGTGAAATCACTTCGTCTGTGCCCTACTCTTTGCGATCCTGTGGACTGTAGCCCACCAGGCTCCTCTGTCCATGGGATTGCCCCAGGCAAGGATACTGGAGTGGGTTGCCATACCCTCCTTCAGGGGATCTTCTCAACCCAGGGATCAAACCCTAATCTCTTATATCTCCTGCATTCACAGGCAGGTTCTTTACCACTAGTGCCACAAACACTGGCTTTATCAAGTCATTAGCCAACTCAGAAATGTTTAGCACTCAACTACACAGGATATAAAATAGAGCTGAATTATGTTTTAATGTGTATTAAGGGTTTATATGACTCATCACTTTATACATATTATTATTGTTGGCTCATAATAAACATATGCAGTAATATTTTCTTTCTATAAAGAGGAAAAAGAGACTCAAACATATTTAGGAGAGCAAGAGATAAATACAAGCCTCTCTTACTCCATAGCTTATGATTCTTCTTTTGCTCCAAGTTGCCTTCATCATGCTGTTCAATCTAAAATCCAAACTGCTTGCTTTGCATAAATGGTTTTTCCTCAAAAATTTATCTTCCAGCTTTGTCTTCCTTGACTCTCTTGTTATAGTCACCACTCCAGATGGCATTATCTTTTGATTCTCCCCCAAAGCTTATCTTCTTACCTAAGGAAAGGAAAGAATAATGAAAGGCCTTTGCTCTTTCTAACTCCTTGTGGTCTTCCAAGGCTGACTTTAATTGGTGATTTCCTTCTCCATAAACTTACCCACTCAATTCCAGTTGTCAGTTTTAAATATACACTTCATCATTTCCTCTTAGTATTTTACACACTCATCTCTACTGTTGCTAGCTTAGTGCTGTGTGGTATCCTCCCGTCCCATTTACCTATAGCAGTTGAGGGAGCCATATAAACAGCAGGGCTCCCTGTATCTGTGAAAGGAATTCTTGTACATGTAGGCATCAGTGAGCCATTTTCCTGGCATGCAACCCAGCCACAATTATTTAATCTTTATTTTCTCTAAGCTGATCCCTTTGTGAATTCTTTATGAAGTGGAATAGCAGAGTGCTGATTTTTCATTTTTAAATTTTATTTAAGTATTTACTTTAATTACACTGGAAATATGTATTGAACCCTAAAGGGAATCTATTTAAAATGGTGAGAAGGGAAATTTCACCAACTGTATGGTTCTCAAAGAAACCATTAGGCTTTCCTTCTGTAAATACTTACATTACTCCATCAAAATAAGAAACTGCTCTGGCTTGCCTTAAGAAATAATAGAAATAGAGCCTGTTTACTTTTAAAATCTGCTAAATCACAGTGTTGACTAGTTTGGCCACTGACATGGAATGTTGACAACAATGCCCAGCATTCTCATAGATTCACCATCTTCATGATCCTAAATAGAGTATTCCCATTAACTGAGCTCTGTGTAGCTATAAGCCAGGAAATATGTATAATGCTCTTTTCAGAGAAGCAGGAAAAAATTTTTCTCTAAAAATACTTAGTAAATCAAAGGTAGGGCCTAATATTATTTCTTTTCCTCTAGTTTAAATACAGCATAGTTTTTCATCTCTATATGTAAAACAATCGGCACCCTAAAGAGATCTGAAAAATAAATGTTTATGTTTCTTTATTCAGTCCTGTATTTGAAACTTTATTTATCAGTAGGAGGAATAAAGAGCCAGTTCATTTGTTCTTTTAATAAATATTTATTGAATTACTACTCTAATCTCAGCTTTTCTACCAATTATGCATTTAACCATAAGCAAAACATTAAGCCTCTCTCCTTAAATCATTCATCATTCACATCTAGAGATCACTGACAGCTGTAGGTTTAACTCTTTCAGTCAACATTAGGATATGCTTTTATTTCAGACCCTCACAAGTCTGTATATGTTTTTGAAATCCTAATTGAAGTATAACATATATACCATTCTATTAATTTTCATAGAGGAATGAAATCATCAACCAACTCAGGAAATTGAACAATACCGCTATTTCTGAAGCTCCCCTGATAATCCTACCTAAACTCCATCCTCCTTCTGAAAAGGTATAATCACTTCCTTGATTTGCCCATCTAAAAAAAAAAAAATTCTTAAAATCTGGCTCTTGTATTTACCCCAAACTCTTGTCATCTGTATCTTTAAACCTATTAAGCACAGTTATTTTTGGATCTCTACTTGATAACTACAATATCTAGTTTTTCCATGGGTCTGTTTCTATTGTCTGCTTGCTTTTTTTTACTTTGGTCATTTGATGTTAAGTCCTAGTATGGTTGATAATATTTTGTGTGTCAAATATTATATATGGAAAATTGAAATGATCTGAAGCTTTGGAAGGTATAACATTCTTCCAGATTCAATTTTCTTTCACTTTGGGAATTTAATTTGAGATTGAATTTTTTCTTATCCACATTGATTTACTGAAATATACCCTTATTCTAGTGGGTAAGAAAAAAAGATTGTTTCTTTATAAACTGCCAGTTATGCTCTCTTCATTGAGTAACAAAAACTGTGTGGATTCAGTTTTGTGTTTCATGAAAAATACCAGGAATTATAGCTTTAAACGCTATGTTCTACTGTAACCATTCCACCTCTCCTACCCTCCACTACTTTTTAGCTCTTGCCTTTTTATGCAAATGTGTGGTTTTATTATGTTATTATTTGTTATGTAAGTTTCCTCAAATTATTTGTAGAAGTCCATGAGGAAAAAGCAAAAAATAAACGTATTATATGGGGTTTGAAAAGTGCTTTGGTGGTATTTCAAGGTTGTACCACTAGGTACTTCTAATTTTATTGTTATTGTTGTTCATTTGTTTGTTTCCATTGGTTTATTCAATATTTCTTCTCAGTAATTTTGTAAAACATTTGCATTATTTGAAGAACTGCACTTCTCCGACTTACGTGATTTTGGTAAGTGTCTTAGTTTCCTAGGGCTATCTTAACAAAGTACCATAAATGAGGTGGCCTCAAAATTTTAAAAAAAAAATTCTGTTCAGGCAGCCATAAGTCGTAATTAAGGTGTCAGGGGTTTTGGTTTATTCCCCGGGGCTCAGAGAAACAGCCTTTCTTATAAAGTCCAGTAGTTGCTGGCAATCCTTGACGTGGATGCATCACAGTCTCTGCCTCCGTTGTCACACGGCGCCCTCCTTATGTGTCTTCACACTGCCTTTGCGCATGTCTGTCTCTGTGTCTCTTCTGCTAAGAATATTAGTCATATTGTATTAAGGGCATGTTCTACTTCAATACAGGGCTTCCCAGTTGGCACCGTGGTAAAGAATCCTCCTGTCAGTGCAGGAGACACAGAAGTGGGTTCGATCCCTGAGTTGGGAAGATTCCCCAGAGTAGGAAAAGGCAACTTGCTCCTCTATTCTTGCCTGAAAAATTCCATGGACAGAGAAGCATGGTAGGCTACAGTTTACAAAGGATCACAAAGAGTCGGACATGACTGAGCACCTGAGCACACAGCTTCTTCAATACAGTCTCATCTTACTTAATTAAATCTAGAATGATACCATTTTTAAATAAGGTCACATTCTGAAATTTTAGGAAGACATGAATTCTTGGGAGCCACCACCTAACCCAGTGGGATGGTGTTTATTAGCCACCATCTAATACAGTGGGATGACCAACAACAATATTCAACCTTTTGGTTATTAGCCAATCAGACTCCTTAGGGATTTTGCATATGAAAACTAGTAGAGAAGTTTTCTCCTTTTTTTTTTTTTTTTTTTTGGTGTGGATTATCACAGGGAAACAATGTAAGCCTAAAAACCTTTAGTCAGCAATCTTTTTAAGAGAATGAGGCTAATATAAACAGAAAAACATAACTGAAAGATGTGAGGAAGAGAGATTACAGGGATGGGGAGGGGAAAGCAAGAGCTGGGCGTCTTGACAGTCAGAGCAGGAAAAAAATAAGCCTCTTTACTTGCTTATTGATGAAGGCGTTTTCGGCTACTGAAAATTGTTGTTTGTTCATTTTAATTGAGAGCATTTTCAGTGGAACCAAGTATTCTCTTTTATAATGGCAATTTTAAGTCTTAGGGAGAGGGCAAGTGAGAGAGGGAGAAGTGTGGGTGAATTGAAAAATATTTTCAGTATACCAATTGTTTTTATAATACACACTTCATAAAGTTAAGATTGTCTGTGTTAATCATTGGCATTGTTTCTAGTTTTTTATTCCTCAAACAGCCTAAATGTGCACCAATGATGGAAAGATTGAATAAATGAATGTAATTTGTATTCTAAATATTATGAAGGAATGTAAGTTATGGGGCAGATCTATGTATCAATATTTATGTGAAGAGAGCTGTATTTTTATGTCAAAAAATTAATCATAGAACAAGATATGTATTTTGGTGCCATTTATGGGAATTTTGTATTCATGCACATGTTCTTACACACACACTTAGAAATGTGTACGGGAAAGATATCTATAGAACGAATACAGCTGGGAAATGTAGGGATGGAGAATTTAAGGCAAAGATACAAGATTTCTAATTTTATTCTTCTCTATATTTATTCTCTCTTTGTAATTCTACATATATTCATTTACTACCCTTATTAAAATCAAACAGATCAATGACACAAAATAATCTTGGTAGAGTTTCTTGCCTTCTTAAGCAGCATTCGTCTTCATTTTCATGTGCTCCTATAGTTGAAGAAACATTGCCCTTTGAAAAACATTTGTGTGTGTTACACACATAAGTACACGCAAGGAACAAGAAAGTATCAGCAGTGAATAAAGAGTGAGGAACTGAGACGAAAGTGAACAAGAAAACGTGTTCTCTATCTGAAGTGGCTAAGTGTTCCTTAGCTTCAGGCTAGTGCTGACATGGAGCCATTGTGACCGAGTGCTGTGAATCTTTATACGTATTTCTTGGTGCACATTTGTCAGTCTGTAGGATAAATTCCTAGAAGTTATACTGCTGGGTCAAAATAAATGCACAGTTTGGATTCTGATTGATAACATCTAAGCAGAAGTCAATCATTATTACTATTTTAACGATACCGAATGCTAAAGGCTTTCCTCTAACTCTGGGTGACATGTAGATCTGGTTAGATCTTGGTGCGATCTCCCTAAATACAATGTGGCATATTTATGTAATAAAGAATTTGGTTTGGTTATATTCTCCCTAAGTGCAAATTTAAACTGTTTAGTGTCAAAGAGCAAAGAATAGCATCCACTGCTTGCTTTGCGTCCCCCACTCACATCAAAGATGGTAAAGCTGTCTGTGAAAAGTAGATTAGACATCTTTCATTTTTGATGAAGACAATAAAGACAGAGCTGATCTTCATAGCAACGAATCAGATGCTTTGAGGAGAGCCAAGTGGAACACAAGTGGGGCCCTGTGCCAAAAATCCTAAGAGTCAGGAAGTGCCTTGGGATGTGCTCCAGCTGCAGCGGAAATGTAAGAAGCCTCAAATGGTTAAAAGGAAACAGTTTGCCAAGAAGAAACTCCTGTACTTCGGGATGTATCGCTACAAAGAATTTCTCTAGCTCTTTGTTGTGACGTTATTTACTATTGTGCATATCAATTTTCTTTTTCCTGAATTTTCCTGGGTGAGATGGGGGCGAGGCCATGGTAGACAGATATTGATTTCACCTCTTCTGCTGATGCGGCACCATCTCATCTTGCCTATAACATCCCCATGAAAACACTATTGAGGGGTCAATGAGCTGTAAAATGGTTACTTTCATCCTCAAAAATAATATTTCACTAATGTCTATACTTGGAAATTCATACAATATTTCAAGGACAGAGATTTATTATGAAATGTAATCTTTGCACTTAGGCAAGGCATATACTTTTATTAAAGAAAAAATTTCATCCAACAGGCAAATATAAACAGAGATGAATGGATTCATTAGTTTAAAATCTATATACTGAGGGAAGGGGCAAATAGCATTATTCTTATTGAAGGTTCTATATTTGATAAAATGAGCATCAGCATGTTGTGACCTTAATTGAATATAATCAGGGATGAAATCTAGAATAGTCATAACAACAGCTTTTATTTGCAAGGTATCTGCAGTTCAAAAAACACTTTCACAAACCCTCACTTGCAATTTATGCCTATTAGCAACCTTGTGAGTTTTTCAAAGTAGGCGTTAAATTTGATTCACCAATGTTACCTCAAGTCCCTCTGTAAAAAGGTCAGAGTATAAAATTCAATAAGCAATCTTGAGATTAGAAAACAGAGAAGTTAAGTATATTACCCAAGGTCATACTAGTTCATCATAGAGCAAGGCTTACACTTCTGCAGAACTCAAGGGAAAACTTCTGAAGTCCTACCTGCTTTCATCTGTCTTCAGAGTGTGTTCTTTCTTGGAGATTTTTCTCCTGTTCATTCTGTCAATAATGGGTATTATGAGTTCAGAGTCCCTTTTCACAATAAGAACTGTTTCTTCATACAGAACTACTTACTATACTTAGTGTCATTTGGCATTAGCTGTGCTGTTTGACTCCATTGGAGGAAAATTATTTTCAAGTTGAAAAGATAAAAGATACTTGAAAAGGTACAGTAGAGCCCAGACACAGGTGAAGAGAGAAAAAAAAACAATAGCTATCAGCTGTTTAAAACTTTTTTATTTATTTTAATTGGAGGATAATTACTTTATGAGATTGTGATCATTTTTGCCATACATCAGTATGAATTGGCCAGAGCATACGTGTGTCCACTACATCCTGAACTGCCTTCCCATTTCCCTCCCCACCCCATCTCTCCAGATTGTCACAGAGCACCAGCTTTAGCTACCCTGCATCATGATACCGATGGTATCTGTTTTACATATGGTAATGTGTACATTTCAATTCTATTCTCTCAACTTATCCCACCCTCTCCTCCCACTGAGTCCAAAAGCCTGCTCTTTACATCTGTGTCTCCTCTGCTGCCCCACTCATAATATCATCTGTACCATCTTTCTAGATTCCATATACATGCATTGATACCTGTAAGGCCAAGAAAATTTGGTGTGATAAAAGCATAGGTTATTTATCCAGCTTGGGTTTGAAATCTGACTTTTCCATTTCTTGCTTTGTGAAATATGATCAAAATAGTTCTTAGCTACTTTGAGTCTTAATATCTTCAATGATAAAGTGACAGTGGTAATAGCTATGACATGGAGTATTTCTAAGAGTGAAAATAATGTATGTGAAGTGATTGTAGTTCATGGTTACTTTGTAAATTGTAGCTATATGACTAATACAATATGAAATCAACTTGCTAAATTGACTTAGATACAATGTGATTTCCAGAATACACTCTAATCAATAAATGATTTATCAGAACTTTGGGGAAAATAAGTGAGAATTAAGACTTAGAAACTATTCACTAAAGACAAGTCATGATGTATTAATCTCACTTCCTTTATAAAGGGTGATACTAGATCAGGGATCAGCCATCTTAAATCTTATGGGCCAAATCTGGCATGCCTGCGGCCTGCTGTTGTATACCCTGAGAACCAAGAAGGTTTTTACACTTTTAAATAGTTGAAAAAAATCAAAAAAGGATATTTCATACCCTGTGAAAATTATATGAAATTCAAATTTCAATGTCCATGTGAAGCAAGTCAGAAGGAGAAAAAAATATATATATAGTATATTCTTGCATGTATATGGAATCTAGAGAAAAGTATTGATGAGCTTATTTGCAGGGAAGGAATGGAGATGCAGATGTAGAAAATGGACTTGTGGACACAGTGTGGGAAAGAAGGAGCGGCCCAAATGGAAAAAGTAGCATTAACAGATATACACTATTATGTGTGAAAACATAGTTGGTGAGAAGTTGCTGTATAACACAGGGAGCCCAGATTGGTGTTCTGAGATGACCTAGAGAGGCGGGATGTGGAGAATGGAGGGAGGCTCAAGAAAGAGGGGATATATGTATAATTATGGCTGATTCTGTGTAAGGCAGAAACCAACACAACGTTGTAAAACTTAAAAAACAAAAATAATGAAAATAATACACAGTCACATTTATTTATTTGCATTATGTCTAAGAGGTAACTTTCCCATCAGATGACAAAGTTGACTAATTGCAGTAGAGATCACATGACCTGCAAAGCCTAAAATACTTACTTTAGGCTCTTTACAGAAAATGTCAAGACCCCTGTGCTAGAATATTAGGTCAGAGAAACACCTCAGTCACAGTATATCTGTACTTCAGAAAATATTTAACAAAGCAACCTGTGAAAGGCAGCTAACACTTGAACAAACACAAGCATTTTCTCCCTATATTCTTGACATATCCCTGAGAGGTGCCTGTCTGTTACGAGTATACTTTTCATGCTTCTTTCTTCTGGTGTGGCCATGTGACAAGCTTTTGCCAGTGAAATGTGACTAAATATATGTAGCATTGCCAGGAGAGGGTTTCTAGGAAGCAGGTCTACTTCCAATGCATTTTACACAGCAGACCCTAGCAGAAGGCCGAGCCACAAAATGTAAAGATCTTGTGTCCCTGGATTGGATACGAAGTAGAGTCACCTGCCTATCATAAGTACTGATTTTAGATTTTTTTTTTACTAAGAAAATGAAGTTCTCTTATAGTATCACTGAAACTGGGGAGTTTGTTTTGTTGGTGTTTCTCTAACTCACTCTTAAGATGTCCTTCTAGATGGGAATACCAGACCACCGGACCTGCCTCTTGAGAAATCTGTATGCAGGCCAGAAAGCAACAGTTAAATCTGGACATGGAATAACAGACTGGTTCCAACAGGAAAGGGACCATGTCAAGGCTGTATATTGTCACCGTGCTCATTTAACTTATGCAGAGTACATCATGAGATGTACTGGGCTGGATGAAGCACAAGCTGGAATCAAGATTGCTAGGAGACATATCAAATAACCTCAGATATGCAGCGGAGAAGGCAATGGCACCCCACACCAGTACTCTTGCCTGGGAAATCCCATGGACAGAGGAGCCTGGTAGGCTGCAGTCCATGAGGTCGCTAAGAGTCGGACATGACTGAGCGACTTCACTTTCACTTTTCACTTTCATGCATTGGAGAAGGAAATGGCAACCCACTCCAGTATTCTTGCCTGGAGAATCCAGGGACGGGGGAGCCTGATGGGCTGCCATCTATGGGGTCTCACAGAGTCGGACACTATTGAAGCGACTTAGCAGCAGCAGCAGATATGCAGATGATACCACCCTTATAGCAGAAAGTGAAGAAGAACTAAAGAGCCTATTGAGGAAAGTGAAAGAGGAGAGTGAAAAAGTTGGCTTAAAGCTCAACATTCAGAAAACTAAGATCATGGCATCTGGTCCCATCATTTCATGGCAAATAGATGGGGAAACAGTGGAAACAGTGGGCTATTTTTTGAGGGCTCCAAAATCACTGCAGATGGTGATTGCAGCCATGAAATTAAAAGACACTTGCTCCTTGGAAGGAAAGTTATGACCAACAGCATATTAAAAAGCTATGGTTTTTCCAGTGGTCATGTATGGATGTGAGAGTTGGACTATAAAGAAAGCTGAGCGCCAAAGAATTGATGCTTTTTAACTATGGTGTTGGAAAAGACTCTTGAGAGTCCCTTGGACTGCAAGGAGATCCAACCAGTCCATCCTAAAGGAAATCAGTCCTGGGTGTTCATTGGAAGGACTGATGTTGAAGCTGAAACTCCAATACTTTGGCCACCTGACGAGAAGAGCTGATTCACTGGAAAAGACCCTGATGTTGGGAAAGATTCAGGGCAGGAGGAGAAGGGGACGACAGAGGATGAGATGGTTGGATGGCATCACCAACTCAATGGACATGGGTTTGGGTGGACTCTGGGAGCTGGTGATGGACAGGGAGGCCTGGTGTACTGTGGTTCATGGGGTCACAAAGAGTCGGACATGACTGAGCAACTGAACTGAACTGAGTGTGTATAAATATCTTACATGGATTTAAAGATGAACAACTGTGCTCAATTAGAATTTGTTAATCAACTGATGCCAATGTAGGTGGAAGAGGCAAAGTACCCCAGGGTTCTTCTGTCCTTGATCTGAACTAGTTTTAAGAGACAAAACTAGCAATTTTAAATGCCTTATGGTGGCCTTGGAAAAAAGTTATGACCAACATAGACAGCATATTAAAAAGCAGAGACATTACTTTGCCAACAAAGGTCCAGCTAGTCAAAGCTATGGTTTTCCCAGTAGTCATGTATGGATGTGAGAGTTGGATTATAAAGAAAGCTGAGTGCAGAAGAATTGATGCTTTTGAACTGTGGTGTTAGAGAAGACTCGAGAATCCCTTGGACTGCAAGGTGATCCAACCAGTCCATCCTAAAGGAAATCAGTCCTGAATATTCATTGGAAGGACTAATGCTGAAGCTGAACTCCAATATTTTGGGCACCTGAGGTGAAAAACTGACTCATTAGAATAGAACCTAATGTTGGGTAACATTGAAGTCGGGAGGAGAAGGGGACGATAGAGGATGAGATGGTTGGATGGCATCACCGATTTGATGGACACGAGTCTGAGTAAGCTCTGAGAGTTGGTGATGGACAGGGAAATGAGGCATGCTGCAGTCCATGGGGTCACAAAGAGTTGGACACGACTGAGCAACTGAATTGACCTGAGATTAATACATGCTCTAATTTCTCTTTTTTTTTAAAGAAGATTCATCATTAAATGTAATCTTGCTTTAATCATACACTTACAATTTAGTTTCACAAAATTCAAAGAAAGGCATTTTTACCACTTTGACTTTCTATAAACTGACTCTGTACAGGTTTCAGCTATACAGTTTAAGGATGCTTAATTGTTATTCATTTTGTCATTCAGTAGATAAAATTACCCTTTGGAATAGGAAGATAAGTAGGAGGATTTGTGTATTTTTTAGGATGTTTCCAATTACAAATAAAATAATATCAATTAGCAGGGGCTTAAACAATGTAAATATTTAATCATTTCACATAAAGAAAGTTTGTACATTTCTGGGACCACATGAGCTAAGAGATCAAAGTCACTATAATATGCATTAAGATATATTAGTAATTAGGTAGTGAAAACATAGTAAGATTATGTACCCTCTGATATTATGTACCCTCTGATATGATGCACTGCAAAGGGCTCATCATTTCTTTGTTTTTCTGGCCAAAAATGTACACACAGAGTGTGATCGCCACAATAGCCAAAGATATCTTTTCAAGTAATTCAGATCATGAACTCTGCCACTAAGAACTCTCTGAATTCAGTCAGAGGAAAAGCCCCTACCACAGTGGCTTTTAATGTCATATGAGATCAGCTTCCTTCCACTTCTCTCCTCTGCTAACTTCTCTCTTCCTGAGGCACTCTCAGCCACACTGGGTTCCTGGTTGTTGCTGAAACATACCAAGTATGCTTTTCTCTCAGGGTCTTTGTTTTGCTTTCCTCCACCTGCAACTTTCTTCCATCCGATACCTTCCTGACATGTTCCTACACTTCCTTCAGCACAAATGCTAGCCTTCCTTGACCACCCTAAATAAAGCAAGAGAAAATTCCTTCCTCATCATACCATCAGCACTCCTTATTTCACTTTTTTTCTTTTTTTTCCAATAGAACTTACTATTTAGGAATATATGTATTTTTCTATACATGTACTTGTGTATACATATGTGTTACACACATATGCCCAGTTTCTCTCATTAGAATATGTCCTCCTTAATGCCATAGATTTTGTTCAACATATATCGCCAGTGCCTGGAAGGGTACCTGGTACATAGGAGGTATTCCACAAGTGTTTCTTTCACTTTTTTTTTTTTTTTCCATACTAGGTGGTATGAGGAACTTCCCCAACCAGGGACTGAACCTATGCCCCCTGCATTGGAAGCATGAAGTCTCAACCAATGGACCACCAGGGAAGTCCTCCATAATTGTTTCTGGAACCAATGAATCTATGAATGTGAATTGAATGTAAACCTGGACAAATACTTTATAAAGGTTATGTTCCCTCTGGGATTTGGGAAGATGTCTTCACGTGAAGGAAGCAGAGAGAATTTGAACACATGATTTCATTGTCCACTGAAGGAGTTCCCCAGAAAAGGAAAAAGCACTGCTTACCAAGTATTTTTTTCAACATTCCTCTCCCAGAGCCAACCTGAGCAGAGAGTTCCAGCAAGAGGCAAGAAGTCGGCAGCCAGAGACAAGCTTTATGGTTACTCTAAGTCTGTGGTTATTTAAATGTATTTTTTTTAATTTTTAAATTTAAATTTAATTTAAATAAATTTTTACTGCTAAGTAAGCCAAAATGTAAGCAGGAATGCTTTATGATACCCTAGATACACCAGGAGTGAACCTTCCCCTTACTTCATGCATTGCTGATACGTCAAGGACGGCATTTCACCCTTGACTGAGGACTATCAAAACAATTACCAGGTCATTAACAAGGGCCTTAAAGACTAGTTTTGAAACCATATTAGTGAGAAAAATTAGCTTTGATGGGCCTGTTAGTACAGACGGTGGCATGGATTGGGACAGTTTCCAACTTTAAGCCTCTCTTCTCTGGTTTCTTATCTCTTTATTCCTTGGATTCCTGAGGACACTCCTACAGTAGGTATCCAAAGAAAGACTTTCAGTTTTCATTAAAACTCCATACAGTTTTGCCTGAACAAGCAGAAGATTGTGCTAGAATGCCTTGGTTTCTGAGTATCCAAATTCTGACCATACAGAGAAGTCACAGGAGAATGAGGAACTGAAAGAAATAGAGTTCCTTTCTTGTACTCTAGAACAGGTGTCTCCAACTGCTGGGAACTAATGCTTGATAATCTGAGGTGAACTGATGCAATAATAACATAAATAAAGTACACGGTAAATACAATGCACTTGAATCATCCCCAAACCACCCCCACAAACACCAGTCCATAGAAAAATTGTCTTCCATGAAAACTGTCCCTGGTGCCAAAAAGGTTGGAGACTGCTACTAGAGGACCCAAAGACAGGAGTCAATTAGAATGCCTGCCGCATCCTTTAAAACCTTTTTATAGCAACCACCACGTGACTCTTGGGCACAGTTTTCAAGTTTGTGCAATTTACCTTTCCTTAACTAACTTCTTTTCTTACTTCTTCTACAGCCTTGGTCCTTCTCGTCTCTTACCTCCAGCACCCCAATATTCACTATCTTCACATGGTCTGTGGCTGTCCTAAAGCTCCACAGAGACAATGTGCGCTGCCTTTTCCTCCCACGGTGCCACACTTGCTTCTAAATCTCCCCTGGAGGCAAAGCTTCTATCCCTCCTGTACTAAATTGGTAAAGAGAACATATATTAATATTCTATTCATAATCATTTATATGAAAGAATGTTATTAATAGATGTAACTATAGTAAACTAAATAAATAAGTATTTGTTCTGTAAAGATAAGCCTAGGGACTTCTCTGGCAGTCCAGCAGTTAAGACTGGCCTTCCATAGCAGAGGGTGCTGGTTGGAACCCTGACTGGTTACTAAGAACACACAAGCTACCTGAAAAAAAAAAAAAAAAAATGAGAGGGAGCAAGAGAAACCATTGTGTATCTTGTCAGCTCTGAGTAAAAGAGTACTATTTTTTATTTCACTCACGAAGAAATTAAAGAACACAATAATACAGAGGCCAGTTTGGAAGGTCTTGATTCTCTCTGAATTTATGACTAAATGAAAACCAGCAATAGCCATTCTTACCAGATGTGCTTCTCCCTGCCTCCCCTCCCTACAAGGTGGAATTTTTTTTATAAATGGGCCTGACATGTAGAGATATAGAGATGAATGTGTGTGCTAAGGGGGCTGACTATGATATAGCTGAGATCTGACAGCTAGACAGGTGGCCATTGTAAGTGGGTGTTCTGACCCTTTGCCACTTTCCGCAGGACGTTCTGTGACAACTTTATTACTCATGTGAGACACTGAGGAGGAGTCTCTTCTTACTCATTTATGAAAACACTAAACAATTAACCAATATGATTTTTAAATGAGATTTTTTTAAAGGAAAGAATATATAGATATTATGTACTTTCTTCTATTGCAGATATCAAGCCTGTCTCCAGAAGGAGACAGAAATTTTGTTGAACTTCAGTTAATAAGCAATCCTCAAAGTCTGACTCTTTGAGTCAGACTGATATGAAGACTCAGACCCCATTTGGGGATTTTTATAGTCTTACAGAACAAGTAACAAGGATAGATTTGGTTAGGGAAGTCTCTTTCTTTTTTTCACATCAGTTTTTCTGCTAATACATCCCCTCCCACTGAAAATAACTGAGTAGAAATCAGATCTTAATATTCTACTCATAGAGTCTGGCTGCAATCAATTGCAGCTCTTACAGAAAGTAATATTGCTGCAAGTTTTGTTTCATTCCTTTGTTAGACTACCTAAGAGATCTGTTTCAATGTTTTGAAAAAATACAGGGTGTTTAAAGTCTGTATAATATTGTTCAAAGCAAATTATAATAATAGCGAAACAAAAGTTGAACTCAATTTCGATCATTGTTTACAGTAACTAAACAAAACTCTATGATTTTCCAATGAAAATGCTGTAAAGTTTGAAAATCTAGCTTTTTCCAGACATAAATGCATAAACACATATGCTAAGTTCCTTCTACTATATATTTTTCTTTGTTGTCATTCAAAACATATAAAACATGTTGTCATTCAAACATATTTAATATGTTTGGTTTTTCTCATGTGATAAAGTAAGCTGTGTTAATTATCTGGTGTTGTATAAAAATTCACCTCATAATTTAATGACTTAAAACATTTCTTCTCTAACAGTTTTTGTGGGTCAGGAATTTGGAAGCAGCTTAGATAGATGATTCTGTTTGCAGGGGATGGGGGGTCTTTCTCACAAGGCTTCAGTTAAGGTAATGCCTTGGACTGTGTTAATCTGATTACTTAACTGGGCAAGGAAGAGTTCAGTCTAAGATATCTGCCTCTTAAAGGTTAGTTAGTGCTAGCTGTTTGTAGGAAGACTTCATGGACCTGTCCACTGGATGCCTTGAATAACCTCCTTATATAGTTGTTGCCTGTGAGAATTAATTCTCAGGTAGGTTAATAAGAAGTCTGGGGTCATCAAGAAGGAGAAAGGAGTCAGAGGCTCTCAATCAGGAGAAAACAATGAAGTTTTTTTTTCTACATTATTTTGTCTTAGTTACAGAAGAAATTTTTTTCTTAAACTCTGAGTTGCTATGACAACAGTCTTTAAGGCTAACTTTCTTTATGCTCGGAGTTAATGACTCATTCAGTTCAGTCACTCACTTGTGCGTGACTCTCTGCGACCTCATGGACTGCAGCACGCCAGGCTTCCATAATCATCCAAAATCATCTGGAGTTTGCTCAAACTCATGTCCACTGAGTTGGTGATGCCATCCAACCATCTCATCCTCTGTCATCCCCTTCTCCTCCTGCCTTCAATCTTTCCCAGCATCAGAGTCTTTTTTCCAATGAGTAAGTTCTTGGCATCAGGTGGCCAAAGTAATGGAGCTTCAGTTATAGCATCAGTCCTTCCAATGAATATTCAGGACTGATCTCTCTTAGGATTGACTGCTTGGATCTCCTTGCAGTCCAAGGGACTCTCAAGAATCCACTCAGCCACTGTTTCCATTGTTTCCCCATCTATTTGCCATGAAGTGATGGGACCAGCTGCCATGATCTTAGTTTTCTGAATGTTGAGCTTTAAGCCAACTTTTTCACTCTCCTCTTTCACTTTCATTAAGAGGCTCTTTAAGCCTTCTTCACTTTTTGCCATTAACAGATCATCTACATAACTGAGGTTGTTGATATTTCTCCTGGCAAGCTTGATTCCAGCTTGTGATTCATCCAGACTGGTATTTCACATGATGACCCTGCATATGAGTGAAATAAGTAGAGTGATAATATACAGCCTAGTCACATACCTTTCCCAGTTTCCTGAGACACATCTACAACCGACCATCATTTTCACTTTGGCCCAGCCACTTCATTCTGTCTGGAGCTATTAGTAATTGCCATCCACTCTTCTCCAGCAGCTTATTGGACACCTTCTGACCTGGAGGACCCAACTTCCAGTGTCATATCTTTCTGCATTTTCATACTGTTTAGGGCTTCTCACAGAAAGAATGCTGGAGTGGGTTGCCATTTACTACTCCTTTGTATCATGATTTGTCAGAACTCTTCACTATGGCCTGTCTTGAGTAGCCATGCATTGCATGGCTCATAGCTTCATTGAGTTACACGAGCCCCTTTGCTACAAGAAATGTGCCACAACACATCCATGAAGGTAATATATATGTACATATATCCCCTCACTATTGTGATCACAAAATTTCCTAGAACTTTCAGAAATGTAACAAATTTATCCTTCTTGAAATTAAAACATTTCAATTCCCTCTGTAAGTTTTCAGTCTCCACTGAAATAATATTTGCTTATTATTAACGAGTCCAGAATGCGCTGTTCAAAATGCAATTTTCTCCCTGGGGCCATTCTGTTCCATGTTTATTGTTACATTTTATCATGTCCTCCAAAAAATAAAAATAGAAGCTGCTTACCTGCAGTCATGCAAATGAAATTCACCATTTCTTGCCAGTAATCATGAACTTCTTTACATGTTCTATTTCTCCAAAGTAATATCTTTTTTGGCTATAGTCTTCAAATCTCTTTAAAATGTCTATTTTTGTTATCACAGGGTTACTTAAGCTAGCAGAGAGCAAGTTTTAGCATATTGATTTTATGTATAAATAAACTGACATAAGTTAATTGATTTGCCTAGGGCCTCACTACAGGTACAGGTTGGGACAGAGATTAGAAACCTAATTTTGTAACTTCCAGTTTAAAGCATTTTAAATTAGAAGGAGGACCTCACACATGCATCGTTTACAAGTGGTATGTAGGTTGCACACCTATCTCAAGCACCAGACAAGATTATAGGAAATCCACCAACATGACTGCCTTTTGTTTTCTGCTTTAGCACCTCAGAACTGAAATTTTCACAGGTACTTTCTTTATGTGTCAGATTTTGTTCTTCCCCAGGAAGTAATGTCATATTGAGAAAATTTAAAAGGGAAATGTACCTGATATATATATATTATATATACACATTTATATATATATAAATATATATAAAATATATATACACACATATATATATAAAGCCTATATATGTGTGTATATATGTATTTAAGGTACATTTCCCTTTTAGATTTATACATATATATAGGCTTCCCAGGTGGCACTAGTGTCTGCCAGTGCAAGAGACATAAGAGACACAGATTCCATCCCTGGGTCAGGAAGATCCCCGCCTTGGAGGAGGGCATGGCAGCCCACTCCAGTATTCATGCCTGGAGAATCCTGTGGACAGAGGAGCCTGGCGGGCTATAGTCCATAAAGTTGCAAAGAGTCAGATATGACTGAAGCAACTTCACACACACACACACACACACACACACATATATAATTTTGGAATAAAATAACCACTGCCCTTAACTCAAAATAATGATTTCAATAATGGCCTTTGTTAAGGAATCAAATATGTATAGAGTGTAATTTGGATAATAAAGTCTCAAGATTAGTCTTCATTCCAGCTCAATCTAGGGAGCTAACCCCTAACCCCTAAACAGAGTCAGAACCTCGGAAGAAACATTCAGGTTGGGATACCCCTGATCTAATCAGATTTCTCAGACTTACCCTCTGTTTTGAAGACCTCAACATAATCTAAACATGGTCCTAGGGAAACAAATTTAGGCAGTTTCTGTAGATAAACAGGCATAGTCACCGTCAAAGTCCAGTTATACCAGGGAGCCATTCCTGATTCAATCAACTGGTGTTCTGAAGAAACCCAGTTTAGCAATACACCTTCTGGGAACTTGGCAAGGATGTCTCTTAATTATAACATCTTCAAAATGAACATGTTGTTGTTGTTCTTTAGTCACTATGTCATGTCTGACTCTTGCGACCTCATGGACTGTAGCCCACCGGATTCCTCTGTCCATGGGATCTCCCAGGCAAGAATACTGGAGTGGGTTGCCATTTCCTTCTAAAAGGGATCTTCCCAACCCAGAGACCAAACCCGAGTCTTCTGCATTGACAGGTGGATTCTTTTCTGCTGAGCTACCAGGGAAGCCCTCAAAATGAAGGTATTGAACTAAATAAATTCCCAAATTTACTTGAGTTCAAAATTCTAATTTCTTAAATTTTTCCAGAACAGCCTTACAATGACAAAATAGAGGTACAAATTGTCTTGGATGCTATTTGGCCCAGTGTTTTCCAAATTATAATTTAAGGATCTCTCCGCAATCACAGTAATTACGGAAGTGAAAGATTTTTTAAAACCTGTATTTCATACCTCCCAACTGATGGAAACTTCCCAATGATGAAACTCTTGATTTTGTCAGTTGTATGCTATGTACTCTGCTTCCTTCTGTGAAGTCATAAAGTTTTGAAATAAGTTATTCAGTCCAACAACCTATTCATAGATGAAAAAACTAAGTCCCAGAAAATCTACGTAGCTTGCCTAAGACCACACAGCTACTTGATGGCAGCATATGAACAGTACATCAAAACTGACGACTTTTGTTTTTCCCAGAATTGTGTTTAAAGTAATTTTAACTTCATTGGGTTTAGCTTGTTAAACACACAAGCTTTCTTTCATTCCAGTATGTCATTGTCTAGTGCAAAAATCTTAACAAAAGGATAAGAAAGAGATCTGTACATTTAAGAGTATGTAGCAGCAGCAACAGCCGGAGAAGGAAATGGCAACCCACTCCAGTGTTCTTGCCTGGAGAATCCCAGGGATGGGGGAGCTTGGTGGGCTGCCGTCTATGGGGTCGCACAGAGTCGGACATGACGGAAGTGACTTAGCAGCAGCAGCAGCAGCAGTAGCTATTAAGAGATGAAGTAAAGGATTTATTATCTAAATTCTAAGAATTAATTTTAAACCTATTTCTGAATTGTTCCTTACAGTTTATTGATACTGCATAATTAACACATGGCTAACTATGAATCAAGGCTCATAGCGTTGTACAGGAGACAGGGATCAAGACCCATCCCCTAGAAAAATAAATGCAAAAAGAGCGAAATGGCTGTCTGAGGAGGCCTTACAAATAGCCGTGAAAAGAAGAAAGCAAAAAGCAAAGGAGAAAAGGAAAGATATTCCTATTTGAATGCAGAGTTCCAAAGAATACCAAGGAGAGATAAGAAAGCCTTCCTAAGCAATCAATGCAAAGAAATAGAGGAAAACAATAGAATAGGAAAGACTAGAGGTCTCTTCAAGAAAATTAGAGATAACAAGGGAACATTTCATGCAAAGATGGGCTAAATAAAGGACATATATATTATGGACCTAACAGAAGCATATTAAGATATTCAGAAGAGGTGCAAGAATACACAGAGGAACTATACGAAAAATATCTTCACAACCCAGGTAATCATGATGGTGTGATCACTCACCTTGAACCAAACAGCTAGGAATGTGAAGTCAAGTGGGCCTTAGAAAGCATCATTATGAACAAAGCTAGTGGAGGTGATGGCATCCCAGTTGAGCTATTTCAAATCCTAAGAGATGATGCTGTGAAAGTGCTGCACTCAATATGCTAGCACATTTGGAAAACTCAGCAGTGGCCACAGGACTGGAAAAGGTCAGTTTTCATCCCAATCCAAAAGAAAGGCACTGCCAAAGAATGCTCAAACTACCACACAATTGCACTCATCTCACACACTAGTAAAGTAATGCTCAAAATTCTCCAAGCCAGGCTTCAGCAATATGTGAACCATGAACTTCCAGAAGTTCAAGCTGGATTTAGAAAAGCCAGAGGAACCAGAGATCAAATTGCCAACATCTGTTGGATCTTTGAAAAAAGCAAGAGAGTTCCAGAAAAAACATCTATTTCTGCTTCATGACTATGCCAAAACTTTTGACTGTGTAGATCACAATAAACTCTGGAAAATTCTTAAAGAGATGGGAATACCAGACCACTTGACCTGTCTCTTGAGAAACCTGTATGCAGGTCAAGAAGCAACAGTTAGAACTGGACATGGAACAACAGACTGGTTCCAAATAGGAAAAGGAGTACGTCAGGGCTGTATATTGTCACCCTGCTTATTTAACTTCTATGCAGAGTACATCATGAGTAACGCTGGACTGGAAGAAACACAAGCTGGAATCAGGATTGCCAGGAGAAATATCAATAACCTCAGATATGCAGATGACACCACTCTTATGGCAGAAAGTGAAGAAGAAATAAAGAGCCTCTTGAGGAAAGTGAAAGAGGAGAGTGAAAAGTTGGCTTAAAGCTCAACATTCAGAAAACTAAGATCATGGCATCTGGTCCCATCACTTCACGGCAAATAGATGGGAAAACAGTGGAAACAGTGGCTGACTTTATTTTTGAGGGCTCCAAAATCACTGCAGATGGTGACTGTAGCCATAAAATTAAAAGATGCTTACTCCTTGGAAGGGAAGTTATGACCAACCTAGGCAGCATATTAAAAAGCAGAGACATTATTTTACCAACCAAGTTCCGTCTAGTCAAAGCTACGGTTTTTCCAGTGGTCATGTATGGATGTGAGAGTTGGACTATAGAGAAAGCTGAGTGCCGAAGAATTGATGCTTTTGAACTGCAGTGTTGGAGAAGACTCTTGAGAGTGCCTTGGACTCCAAGGAGATCCAACCAGTCCATCCTAAAGGAGATCAGTCCTGACTGTTCTTTGGAAGGAATGATGTTGAAGCTGAAACTCCAGTACTTTGGCCACCTGATGTGAAGGACTGACTCATAAGAAAAGACTCTCATGCTGGGAAAGATTGAAGTCGGGAGGAGAAGGGGGTGACAGAGGATGAGATGGTTGGATGGCATCACCGACTCAATGGACATGAGTTTGGGTAAACTCAGGATGTTGGTGATAGACAGGGAGGCCTGGCGTGTGCAGTTCATGAGGTTGCAAAGAGTCAGACACAACTGAGCAACTGAACTCAACTGAATATACTAAATATACTAGCAGAGTGGTTCAGAGTTCAAATCTACTGCAGATCTGTACTCTAAAGAAAAAACTAGATAAACAAAACAGAATTAACAAAACACTAATAGTTATAAAATACACACTACAGTGGTTATTCTATACTTTTTTCAAGTTTAGAAGGCCTGGTGAAGATTGTGCCTAACTTTGAAAATGAGAAATATTACACCTCAAAAAATGTAATCACACGTTTAAGAGTCAAGGGGAAAAACTTAACTTGGATATTTTATTTGAAAAAATATATACTAGTTTTCCTCACAGAGAACTGTAATTTCACATTAAAAAAAGACAAATATTATGTTTTACTTAGAAAGATTCTTAAGTTTTGTTTCAAAATGTTCACATACAAATACACAGAACAGGCTTTGAAATCCTCTGAGGCCTTGGGCAGATGAAACTAATATTTTGTACAAATACCAATTGCTTTCATTGTTCTTTTCTTCTTTAAAATTTTTTCCCATTTATAATTTTTAAGCAAATATTGGGACATCTGGAACAGTTGTGTTTTTGTTAGAGTTCTGACAGGATACCAGAAAAAGCCTGAAAATTCACAAAGTGTCTCTAGAAAATAAATAAAATATATCATTGGTTTCAGGACAGATTCTTTGCCAGGCTAAAAACTTATTATTTTTGTCCAAAAAAAGTAAATAAAATAATTTAATTCACAAATTTTCTCACAGAAAAATATTTTTAAGTTATTATTATTTTTTTTTTTGGTAAGGAATTTATGCCTATGATTCCTGATGCTGCCAAATAAGCTTTTCTTGGGCTGAGCTTTGGCAAATTCCTTTGGTAGTACTCATGTTCCCTAGACAACTAGATAATGAAAAAATATCTATTGGGGTTCATACAACACCAAAGAGACCAGCCTGGGAAATGAACTTTGTCTCACTTGTTCAGCAGTTATTCCTCTGAGACAGAAGCATCTGGCCTCACTGATTAAAACTGCTTCACCTTCCTGGAGGCAGTTTATAATCCAATTTTTAATCTAAATCCAGGAATTTCACTGCTGTGATTCTTCACACTGAAGAATCAGTGTGCCTCTGCTTGAGAAAAGAGTTAGCCTTAAGTTTAACAAAATCCCATGGTGCTCCAGGCACTGTGACCTAGGATTCAATCGGTGCTTTGCACTGTGGCCTGGCACTCTACAGAGTGTGTTTAACCAGCCGTGGAAGAAAGTAGATTGCTATAAATCAAATGAATGTGTTCCTTAAAAGTCTCACATATACCAGGCAGCTGCTCCTCTTACACTAAGTACATACAAAGTTACTCTCCTCAGCTTGGTATCAGGTGCCGGGTGAGTGTGGATAAACTTGTCTTAAACAGACTATTCGGAATGTAAAAAGACAGGCCCACCACAGGAGAAAATGTGGCTCTGTTACGGTCAGTCTGGCTGCAGCTGGCACTTCGCAAGAATTCCTGGCAGTATCTGATGAGAATGAAGCCGGGAAAAAGAAAAAAATTAAAACTTTCCAAGAAGTTATGAGTAACTTTTTTTAACATTTCAGCTGATGAATATTTAAAGAACAAAAATATCTACCCTGGGGTAGACTAACAAATGAGAAGGACAGAGGCCTGACATTTCCTGGAAATCTTGTCAATTAAAAAGAAAACCAAGAAAAACAAAATCAAAACTGTTACCAATCTCTCACTTATGTGAAAATCGCCATCAGAACTTAACAGAAAATTTTAAGCAAGAAGTTTTAGTTCAAATGTTTGTTGAAATGTGTCCTTAGAGAAATTGTTATACCTGAATGCTAAATGTACATGACGTTTAGTTTTTTTTTTTTTTTTTAATGCAAAATTCTGCCTGAGTCATCAAAGTCTAGGAACCAAATAAAAGACATTCCTCTTTCTTGAATTGTTAAATGCTTTTTTCCGACACCTGAATATGTGTTTGGATTAAAATCTCAGAATTGGGTTCAATTCTCTGTTAAAAGAGAATGGGAGGATTTTGTTGTTGTTCAGTCCCTCAGTCATGTCCAACTCTTTGCGACTCCATGGACTGTAGCCCACCAGGCTCTTTTGTCCATGGGATTCTCCCGGCAACAGTACTGGAGTGGGTTGCCATTTCCTTCTCCAGGGGATCTTCCTAACCCATGGATGGAACCCTCATCTCTGCATCTCCCTCATTGTATGGGGATTCTTTACCATTTATGCCACCTGGGAAGAAATTGTTTATATATGCAATGTATATTATTGATATATGTTAACTCTTCTATCCATTTTTTCTAGATGAGTAAACGAAACTATAGTAAAGTCTGACCTAGCCAGGTCCACTATTCAAGGGCTCAATTTTCATATGCTTATCTTCCTGGCATTTCCATGCTGACATTACTAATGATAGTATTTCCAGTGTGAATACTAGTCATTTAACTGTAAAAATCTCAGGTTCAAAGTATATTTAAGTATTCATTTATTTAACATGAATCAGTTATTTAGATTATTTCCAATTTAACATTTAAGGCACAACTTTGGTCCAGATAGAATACTCTATTTCATTTCCTGGGCCCACCGAGGAGGCCAGATATTGCTGTTTTCCTCTGGGTGTTCTTTCTTAGAATGGAGTGTAAAGAGCAAGCCTATTTTCTCACCTATAGAAACCTTCTTTAACCCAGCTCTCCCTTTCCTGGGCTCCTTTTTGCCTGAACAAATCCTTTTCAGTAGTTTTCAAGGATTTTCTGGCTCAACTGCTTCTGAGAAACCAATGTTTGTCTTTCAAGATACCCCAGCAGGCCTTCCATATTTATCAACTCCATCTGTTTTCTATTCCAGTTCCTCTAAGCTCCTTTTTACTTGTCAACCCTAATCACTCCCCTGACGTTGTCCCCTCCCTAATCTTAGTTTATCTGGGCTTCCCAAGAGACAACTGCCATGTTAAGTCATTTGGCAGGATCGTTCCCTTCTCTATGAAATGGTCACAGCAATATTTGTAACCCTGTTTTACAATGGATAATTATGTGAAATGAAAAAATTTTATTTTTTATACAAAGTGAAAAATCCAAAATATGTATCTAAATATAGCACTTTTCACCAGAGTGGGCAACTGAATTTCCTAAGATCACAGTTGACACAAATTACAGATATCTTACTGGTACTTTGGCTTTTTGCTTTCTAATTACAGATTATGAAAGTAAAGAAATCATTTTTACATTTCATCAATCTCTTCTTAGAGAAAATGACAAATGCAGAGTATATTGAGACTTGAAATGTAAATGTTAAGACATTATGTCATGGTTAAAACTATTTACCAGATGAGTAAAAATAACACTTTTTTATGTGGTGAGCCACTTAACTAAAACTGTATAATTCTACATTATTTGCTCTTTATTTTCTTTTTTAAAAGAAGCCAAACATCTCTAGAACAAACATTTTCTCTGCGTCGATTAGATTTAGAATGCCAACAAAGTTGTGTTTCTTTTCTTTAAAGCATATTTATTTTTAAACCTTTCAATCCACTATTGCAAACAGATGTGCTCTTTTTTTTCTTCACAAGGAAGAAAATAAATAACCAAGGTTCCAATTCCCTTTAAATACTAAAAAAAAAAAAAGAAGAAGAAGAAGGAAGGAAAAACAATAGGAGTTTTATTTCAGAATTCTGCCCTGTGCCAAACATCTAGTCTGTAAAACATTTTTCCCTGTTGGTTTGGAGATAGACATCTGTGCATGAGGCATCAATCTGTTCTTATGAAACCCAATTCCATTTCACAGAGCTTTGATCTACTGAGTGATCAGTACAATTTTCTGAGGCTTCTTTTTTAAGAGGCAGAAATATTGACAGTCTAAATGCAAACACCTTAAGAAAAACCTTTATTCAAATAAAAACAATAGTAATAATAGCTACTATTTATGAAACCTCACAATGTTCCAGACTCTATGCAAACTAATACATGTATAATATCTCAGTTAATATTTACTTTTGAAGATTGGAGCCAATATTATCTGCATCTTACAGATGAGAAGGTAGAGAAGAAAATGGCTCTATATTTTGTACAAATCATTTGGCCAAATAGAGTCATAACCAGGTATAAGATCCACTCTGTCTTCTAGTCTAGGCATCTTTTTTCTAAAATGATCTACCTCTCAATTAAAATACATATTGGAATAAAAAGGTGAACCTAATGTGAATCAGATTGAATTAAAGCAATAAATTTCTTTTAGGGTCAGCTGGAGAATCAGAGAAAGAGAAAGTGAGATTCTGTCTACTGCATCTTCAGGGGTCCAGGCACTACCTTATATATTTACCTAGAAGAACTTTTTTATTGAATGGAAATAATGGTAATACAGACATCTCCTCAGCATCCATTCAATACTCACTTATTATATATAAAGCAAAGTCTTCTTATCATCTGAGTTCAGAAGCATAAAATGGTCGATAGTCCAACAGTCCCCTTCTTTAGGCTTGGCTTAAAGCTATGAAAGGTGGTTCTTTAATATTCAAGCAATTTAAATCGGTCCTCTCTCTTTAAGAGCTCTAAGCACTTTTAAGGTATTATCTCATTTATCGTCTCAAAAACTTTATGTAGGAGAAAACTTCACCTTTCCTGGCCTCACTCAGTGCGAGTAAGAAAGTTTGCATAACTTAATTTTCCATGCATCTTCCTATGCATGGAATTAAGAATTCCAGAATCCCAGTCTGGCTTTCCCATTTACTTTGGTCACTGTGGGCAGCCCCTTAGCTGCCCTTGGCTGGAGTTCCCCCTGGTATGCAATGAAGCTGTCAGGCTAGGTAATCATAAAGTTTCCTTTCAGTTCTACTGCTCTAGGATTCTAAGTTAGTGGAATATTAGTGGTATTTGAAGAAATAATTATCTTCAAATCTAAAGAATTCTGGACTCAGTTTGCTTCTTCAGCTATTAAAATTGCCTCTGTATTTCCCTAGTAGCCAGACTGTCACATAGCAAGATTCTCCAAAGGCATTGGCAGGACTGCTGCTTAGGTAGAAAAGCTGGACAAGAGGAGAGGAAAAATTGGAATTAAGAAAAGAAAAGGAGAGTTGTTACAGAGAGAAAGAGAGAGCAGAGAGTGGGAGGAAGGGGAAGACAGAAGGGAAAGAGAGAAAGGGAAGAAAAGATAAGGAAAGATGGAGGGAGCAGGAAAGACAGGAAGTTAGTAAGGACAAGGCCCCTAAAACTGGGAGTTTTCTCTATTATCATCATAATAATGCCATTGTTACACTGGAGAGGAGGTGACATTGGTTTAATTAAAGAGATGAATTTTAGAGTTAGACTACACTTGGGTTCAAGTTCTGACTCCTCCAATGACTATCATTATGATGTCCCTAGGCAACTCTCTCACACTTAGTTTATTTTTAATTATAAAACAAAGATAACATCTCCTCTCCAAAGTTTTTGTAATTTATATTAATAATACAAATTACCTAGCACAGAGTAAGTGCACAACATTGTTAATTATAAGTGATATATAGTAATCATCCTCATTTACCAGTATTGATATTAGCTGCATCTAATAAAGAACACGCAAAGAAAGTTGCATATGTTTTAGAATACCACTGGTTCCTGTATCCCTGTCAGCCTCATATACCAGCCATTAATTTCTGCTGCAACGTGTATGAGTGCTAATGGCCATGGACCCTATATTTTGGGGACATCTCTCCCTGTTCACTTTATTGCTTCCTACCAGTAGATGAAGCAATAAATGGAAACAGCGCAAGGACATCACCTGAGACTTTCTGGCTTGTCCTCTGTCAGGACTTTCTTTGTCTCTGCACACTAAAAATATTGAAAGCTTTTTGAAGGCCACAATCTTCAGAAAAATTGAAAACTCCATGACCTATGTATCTACTAACTTACTCATCTGTGCCCAAGTGATTCCCACTGTAATTAACCCCCGTGACTGCTCTGTGTATTCTAAAAGAAGAAGATAGGTGTCAGAAAATAAGCATTTCCAGCCTAGATCTCCAGAGAGGCAGTGGGGCCTATTGGAAGACAAATTGCACTGTAAGCCTGAATTCTTAAATGAAGAATATAAATGAATGAAAAAAAAGACTCACAGGCATCCTTTTCAGAATTAATATGTACAATCTCTTCATGTACAGAACCACTCCACTTACGTCATTTCTTTTTTTTAAATTTTCTTATGGCTCATTCAACTAGCAAAATTTTATTGAGCTAACTGGGGAAAATGATCGTGTCACTAGGGAAAGGAAAGGGTTATGACAATACACATGACCTTTGCTGTCAAGAAATTTGTGGTCTATTTACAAGCCTTCAGGTGATTTAGTTTTTTCGTATAGTGTATAATAATTGACATCATTTAATTTATACCTACCGAGTCAGCCCTGAGATTCCTTACAAGCCCACTCTGTTCATATAACTAAGATAAATGACAAGGAATAGTTTGGCACAGCATTGTCTGGTGGAAATAAAATAGTATAGACAAAAATTACATGGATAATCTTTAAATTTTCTAGTAGTCATAAAAAGTTTAAAAAACAAGTCAAATTAATTTTAAAACTAATTTACTTAATTGTATCTAAACTATTATCTTTTCAACATGAAACTAGTATAAAATGTATTGATAAGTATTTACATTTTGCTTTGCATTAAGTTTTCAAAATCCAGTGTGTATTTTTCATATGTATAGCATATCACAATTTGGAGCAACCACACTTCAAACAACCATATGTGACTAGCGGCTCTGTATTAACAACATAGATCAAGCATTTCCTTTGAGTTGCCAAGTAGGTTATTTATTTCCATTATCTATCTATACTCAAGCCTTCTACCTCAGCATTTATCCTTATATTTAAATCTCCATTATTTTAAGGAACAGAGAGGTGTGTCTATATTTGATAATGCCAGGGACAACAAGGTAGGACTCAATTTTCTTGAATATATATTCAGTGTTTTTACTGGTAACCCACGATGCTTTGATATTGTCTTACTAACGGTATTTAGATATGTTTAACATTCATGGTAGAAGAACTATAATGGCAACATAAAATTACAGTCTTTGAAAGGAAATGTCAACGGGTGCTATAAGCCACTGAAAGAACACCCAGAGTTTAGGAAAGCAAAGGATATAATTGTTGTACTCAGGGTAGCATTTAACTGGGTAATGCCCTTCTGGTTACCTTTCAAGACCACCAACAGTGGCATTCTCATATTTATATATTGCTTTGATGAGAACATGGAGCTGTATCTTCAGTTAAAATATATTACCATAATTGACTAGGAAATAGACCATCCACACAACCTTTAATTCCATTTCTCTGGCTTGTTCTGATCTTCCTTAGGGCTCCTCATAGTGCCACTCAGAATCCCTAACATAGATGTCATAGCTAAGGATAGTAGGAATGTACTATGTGAACCTTGGCAATTGTTAAGAACTGTTGTAAGTCTGGAATTTTACTTTGCTTCCAATCTATTAACTTAGCTTGCCATTGTTTCATAGTTGCTAGCAGATGACCAGAGACTCCTGGGTTGGAAACAAAGGACTTTAGTACACTGATTACATGTTCTCTTCAGTTCCCCTTGCCTCTCAAGTTCCATAGGGTGATACCTAAATGGATGTTGTGTTCACTGTGAGGACACATTACATCTTAAGAATCTCAGGTTATGGAACTCTCAGTCTTCCAAAAAGTCTGTTGGTAAACCTACCCAATCTTAATTTTGGAGGGAAACAGTGTCTTTATCATCCTGGCTGCTGCTGCTGCTAAGTCACTTCAGTCATGTCCGACTCTGTGCGATCCCATAGACGGCAGCCCACCAGGCTCCCCATCCCTGGGATTCTCTAGGCAAGAACACTGGAGTGGGTTGCCATTTCCTTCTCCAATGCATGAAAGTGAAAAGTGAAAGTGAAGTATTTCAGTTGTGTTGGACTCTTAGCAACCCTATGGACTGCAGCCTACCAGGCTCCTCCGTCCATGGGATTTTCCAGACAAGAGTACTGGAGTGGGTTGCCATTGCCTTCTCCATATCATCCTGCAGAGCAGGATAATAACAAATCTTTCCTCTGCCCTAAAAGAAGATACTTTCTCCATCTTTCAAGACTATTTACCTTACAAATACCCTTGAAAAGATACTTATGGACAAAAGCTTTGCTCAGAAAATTTACAGAAATGAGAAGAATCCATGGAGAAATATCTCATTTCACCCTTGTATTAAAACCCCTCATTGCCTCTTTATTATCTATTGGATAAACTCCTCATCTTGTCACATTAATCAGTATTTATTTACTGCTTGTTATTAGACTTGAACAATTATCAGATATCTGCAAAAACTAAGATCTAACAAATATAAAAGATTTAAAAGGTAATCAAGGTAAAAATTAAAAGGACAATTCTAGTCATTCCCATAAATAAGTATTTAAAGAATTAATGGATCTTGTTATGACAACTTAGTTTTTTCAAACTCGAACAATCCTAAAATCTATGAGAATTCAGGTTTTGCTTATTATTACATTTCCTTACTTTGTGCCCTGATTTGAGTTTCAGAAAATATAACTAATAGAATAATATTTAATCTCATGTGTTCATATGACATTATATCACATTCTTCATTTTTTTCCTAACAGAATGATAAGTATATTTCATAAAATATATCTAGGTTGTACAAACTCATATTGAAAGCTTCCTATGTGTGTAGATTATATTTATATACCCAAGCAACTATTGTGTGAACTACTAGTACTCATTACCCTATACAGAATCTACAACTAAAAAAAAAAAAAAAAAAAAAGAATCTACAACTTTTTAAACAGCTGTTCAGAGAGCTATGTTGTTTAGGATAGTTAAGGAAGTTGGAAACCACATCCAATTTAAGCTTTCGGGAGAATAGAGGTCATAGAGGTCATTCTTTAAAATGCTATTGGAAAGCAATCCTAGAGCTGTTGCCCAACTAGGACCTCCTTTGGAAGACCAGTCAACTTGTGCTGTGCTCTGTGATTTGTGGAGACCTCAGAGAGGCCCAGGTTTGGCTCACTTTTCAGCTGACCATAAGAAGCCTTGAGAGTAGACTGTCGCAGGCAATAGTCCTACCCACTGAATGAATCACTGACTATTTTTTGCAGCTTCTTGGTGTTTTCGAGTGACTTAGTCATCAAAATCTTGACCCTTAACGGAATCAGTTCTCAAAGTTCACATAGATTGTACTTCTATGGTAGACTGATAATTTTCTACTCTAATGCAAAATACTCAACCAGCATTTTAAAAGTCATCGTTGATGACCATATGGTCTGTATAAAAGAATATTGGATGAAAGTTAGCTTTCGAAGCACGTCTTAGTTTCACCACTAATTAACTCGAGCCACTAGTCACTGAAGCTGTCTGGTTTCCTACTTACAAAATGGCCAGAGCTGAAAGGGAGCTGTGATTCAGCGACCTCTCTTGTCTTTTTAGTCTTACCTTTGTACAGTTCTATCTCATTTAAGATCTAGCCTTAGAGAGCGTGTACTGAAAGGAGCACATCTAGACGCTTTTCAATTTCGGCTGCTGTTGCTAGTTTCTGAAGTAAGATACTTGTAGTCCTGTTCAGAAAGCATCATGTATAGTGCTTAAGAAATGTGTGCGGCCATTTGTCAGCGCTGGTATCTCTTCTGTGACACTTGGATTGCACAACTAGTTTTTCCTCTTTTGGGGTGACTCAAGTTTTCAGGGTGTTCCTCCTGGGTGACATGTCATATGGGAATATGAAGTGTAAGGCAGATATTGTCAGTTTAACCAGAAGGTAAAGGAAAAATACAATCACCCTCCAGTCCACTCATTCTGAATCTTCTCACAGGATCAAAGAGAAACTCAGAGATAGATTTCTTGCAATTTTCCCCTTTGATAGAGTGGGATACCTCAGTCAGATGAATAATACATGTGCTTGCAAGCAACACAAATTTAAAAGAATCTGGCATTTACAAAGCAGCTTTACTGGTGGGAAGAGTAAAGGCTTTGAATATTCTGTCACTTTGAAAAGAGGTTCTGTGTCACCCTATCAGGTCACACAAACCATCTGATCGACTGCCACTTGATGAAAGTATTTATTAAAGTCAGAATAGGGAAATATCAGTTTGAGGAATGGAAAAAGGCTGAAAGATTTATTTTTAAACCTCTAGGAATAGAAAGGGGTGAGATTTCTGTTTCTAGAGTGAAATAAAATATCAAATTTGGTTTTGATTCAATAGGGGAAAAACATAAGTCCTAACAGTGAATTGTTTTTAAGTCTTAAGAATTTTGCTTCCACAAAAATGGAGTGGAGGTAGTTTATCCTATTCCTCCAAATAAATACAGCTAATAACTCTAGATATTATGTAGGAAACAAATATGGAAGAAGACTGAAAAGTAGAAAGAAGAAAGTTTGCTAACTGACTTCAAGACACAAGGAATGACATGGTAGTGACTTCCTTGAGGTTTTTGTTTTTTGTTTTTTGTGGGGTTTTTTTGCCTTTATATTCACAAAGAGATGGTCCCAACTGAGTGACTAACACTTTAACTTCACTTTTTAAGACTTGGAGCTGAAGAATTTGGTAACCCAGGAATACCAGCAGGTGTAGCCCCCAAAAGACCCCTCAGAATCCTACTCTCTCAGGTCAAACTACCATGAATAAGGCAAACTGGAAAAATGTAAAACTGTTTCGTAATAACTGCTCTACTCTAGACAAATAACACAGAAAAAACTGAGGTTCCCACCTCTACCTATGCCAGCAAAGGCTGAGTGGGGAAACCAGAGTCCATTCTGTCCTAGCTATAATGAGGTATTCCCTACACTCCCCCAAAGGTCATGTCAGAGAAGGTCAAGTATGGACCTGGGGCTTCCACAACCCTCACCAGTGTTGGTGAGAATGGCCACCATCCCTGTCATGGAAACCACATGGCAAGCCTGGACTTCTAAGCCAACAATACTGAGGTGCTCCTCAGTCTTCACTGGGGTGAATCAGAAGAAGCCTAGTGTAGATCCAGGACTTTCACTATCAACCAACAACATTGAAGCCACTCACACTGTGGTGTTAGTGAGAAGAAATGGGGAACTGGAACTACCATACCCATCAAGCAGTTGCAAAGTTCCCCTTATATCTGGCGGCAAGGGCTTCCCAGACCCAGGTTCAATCCTGGGTCGGGACAGTTCCCTGGAGAAGGGAATAATAACCCACTCCAGTATTCTTGCCTGGAGAATCCATGGACAGAGGCTCCTGGTGGGCTACAGTCCATGAGTAGAGTACAGTAGAGTAGAGCAGAGTCCGCAGAGTCGAACATGACTGAGCGACTAAGCACACACACTGGAGACTGTCTAGGGAACCTGAACTTCTGCCTTCGCCTGGCAGGAAAGAGGCAGATACTGAATCAGTGTCAGAGAAATCCACCTCAAACAGAAGGTTAAAGTAAGATCCAAAGTCTTCTAACAGAAAATTAATATGATCCACAGTCATAACTTAAATTATTGATATAACAACATAGCCTGATAATTTAAGTTTCAATGAAATTTCTGCATTTCAATTTAAAAAATCAAGCATATGCCAAACCAGGAAGTTATCACACTGACTAAAAAAAAAGATAATTGATGCATTACCAGCACCAAGATAACAGAGATGTTAGAATTATCTGACAAAGATGTCAATATTGGCCACAAAAGACATGCTTTAATAAGCAATTATGAACATGCTTGAAACAAATTTTAAAAATGGCAAATAGCAATGAAATAGGAAGTTGTAATAAAGACATATAGGAAATCAGTAACAGAAAGATAGCAGAAAAATTTCCAAACACTTGGAAACTAAATAACACACTTCTAAATAATCCATAGGTCAAAGAGGAAATCTTAAGGAATAAAACAAAATAATACATTGAACTGAATAAAAATGAAGACGCAACATGAAAATAAAAGATATAACTAAGAGCTGAGAAGGAAATTTACAGCATGAACTGCATATATTAGAAAGAAAAAGAAATTTTAGTAAGCTCCCTTGTCAAGATCCTAGAAGAGAAAAATAAACCCAAAACTAGCAGAAGATGGGAAATAATAAAAATAAGAGCAGAAATGAAATTGCAAACAGAAAAAATTGTAGAAAAATCAATAAGCAAAGAGCTAGTTCATTGCAAAGATCACAAAAGAAAATGACAAACTTCTAGCAAGACTAGTAAAGCAAAAAAGAGAGAAGACATAAATTACCCATATCAGGAGTGTAACGGAATATTACTATTGACCTTCTAGACATCAAAAGAAAAATAAAAGAATACTACAAAAATCCTTACACACATAAATTTGACATCTTAGATGAAATAAATCAATTCCTTAGAAAAGATAAATTACTAAAGCTTATTCAGTATGAAATAGATGATTTGAATAAGCCCTCAAAATGGCTGGGCATTACCTTGTATTTATATTTAGTAATGATTATTCAAATAAATGGCATAGATCATTTATGGAAGGACTATATACTCACCACTATATTTTTTCCCTGAGGCTGTAATGTGCTTCCTCTTGGGAAACAGATCCCTTGTTTAATCAACGGATTTTGAGTCTAAGCCCTTACTCAGGGAAATATGTAGGAGTATAAGAGCTCATCTGGTCTTCACATTTTTTGATTATATACCAAACAATACCCTTGTGGTCTATGCATCTGCCTTCGTCCTATAATAGTATGTTATAGTGAGTATTTTTAATTGATTTTGTTAAATGAAGTGCTCCCAGCTGTCATGAGGACCAAACAGCCCTTTATAGTAATTACACTTTCTTGACTTTTGATTATTAAATACTGTTACCTGTTCTTTGCTACTTCAGGACTCTGTCATTCCCAGCACTGCTTAAAAACTTCAATCTGTTAATAGCATGATTTCCTATAAGGCTCAATGTACCAAAGATAGCCATCTCTGACCTTGATACTGCTGTCTCTACACACACACATCTTCCTTATTATGTTCTTAAGTATAGTGCCCTATGGGCCCTCCCAAGAAAGTTATTAGGACAAACCTATGAGGAAGTAATCAGGATATTGCAGGAGAAGAAGCTCAATTAATATGTGATTTTAGCACCTGATTCTATGGAGAACTCTGGAGCACAAATTACTTCACAAAATTGTTGCATCTCAATGCATAAAAGCTGAGCTTTTTTTCTTTTCTTTTTTTTTTTTTACCCTTATCAGTCAGTTCTGGCTATCATCCTCCACTGGGAAGAGTGGCATGACCTTCCAGGAGTCCTGGGGTAGGATGCCTCCTGTTGGCCAAAGATAGATCTTCAGAGAAATGCATAGATGTGAGTTATTACCAGCCAACACTCATAGTAGCTGCCATATGGGTTCCCTAACCAAGTAGTTTTAGGCAGGGCACCATGTTACTGCAGTTTGGGGGCTACACTGGTAAGACCAAGGTGCAGAGTGTCATGGCTTCGAGCTTGGATGTACAAAATGACTAGAGCTATTTAGCAGCTTCAATGCAAGGGTTAAACAAAGGGAAAGAGGCAGAAATAATTATAGTATAGAATTACTGGGAAATAGGACTCTAGAATCCAGATATGACCTAGTCAACTATTAATATTCTTTTTTTTACTACTTACTATTTCATTTTTCTTTTGAATATATACATATTCACAAGCATTCAAAATTTTAAAATATGGAAAAGATTTAACTTTGCATATCTATTCTTTATTTCTTTCCTTTCCTCTCAAAATATTTGTTAGTTTTGTTTTCATTGCTTTATTCCCCACTTAGCACGTTGCTTTAGTTTTGTTTTCCAGTTTGCGCTTAAGTTTTGTTCTTAACTAGTAAATATAATTTTTTATTTCCTTTGTTCACCAGGTCAATCTACTATACTTAATAGTTGGACTATTTTGACTTTTCTTATGGGTGTATATGTATATGTGTATACTCCATTATTTTATCTGTCTGACTTTGTAACTGCCATTTGTCTGGAGTTCATCTTTGGCTTCTTGCTTTTGGGTATTTGTTTTATGCTCACTTAATGCCATAACAAACCACTTGTGGATCTTTGTTCCTGATCAGAGATTAAGCCTTGAGCCTTCAGAATGGGAGCACTGACTCCAAGACCCTAGACTACCAGAGAACTAACCCTAGGAAATATCAAATAGTGAGAACTCACGCAAAGGAAACCACTTGAGTACAAGACCTGGCATCACCCAACCACCAAAAACACCCTGTGCAAGATGTCTCATCTAAACAACAAACAAAGCAAAAATATAAACCCAATCAGCAGCAGACAAGATTACCACCTCACTCAGCCTTGCCCAACAGAGGAAAAGCAAAAAACAAACAAAACAAAACAAAACAGCAAAAATCTCACCCTATATGAAGCTTACACAACCCACTGGACCAACCTTAGAGGGTAGAAACCAAAAGGAAGAAAGAATTTAACCTTGAAGCCTGGGAAATGGAGACTTCAAACACAATAAGTTAAGAAAATAACAATAATGAAAAGGGAGAGAAATACTAAACTAATGAAGGAACAAATTAGAAATACAGAAGTTCAAATAAATGAAGAGGAAATAGCAAACTCCCTGAAAAAGAATTCAGAATAATGAAAGTAAAAATGATAAAAACCTTAAAAACAAAATGGAGAAAATGCAAGAATCAATTAACAAAGACCTAGAATAATTAAAAGAATAAACATACAGAGACAAACTACAAAATTTACTAAAATTAAAAATACTCTGGAAGGAATCAACAGCAGAATACATAAGAAGAAGAATTAATCAGTGAGATGGAAGAGAAAATGGTGGAAATAACTTATTAAGAACAGAATAAAGAAAAAAGAACAAAAAGAACTGAGGAGAGTCTCAGAGACCTCCAGCACAATATCAAATGCACCAATATTTGAATTATAAGGGTACAGAAGAAGAACTATGAACCATGAAATTCCAGATGGTCAAGCTGGTTTTAGAAAAGGCAGAGGAACCAGAGATCAAATTGCCAACATATGCTGGGTCACTGAAAAAGCAAAAGAGTCCCAGAAAAACATCTATTTCTGCTTTATGACTATGCCAAAGCCTTTGACTGTGTGGATCACAATAAAATTGTGAAAAATTCTGAAAGAGATGGGAATACCAGACCACCTGACCTGCCTCCTGAAAAACCTGTATGCAGGTCAGGAAGCAACAGTTAGAACGGGACATGGAACAACAGACTGGTTCCAAATAGGAAAAGGAGTATGTCAAGGCTGTATATTGTCACCCTGCTTATTTAACTTATATGTAGAGTACATCATGAGAAACACTGGCTGGAAGAAGTACAAGCTAGAATCAAGATTGCCAGGAGAAATATCAATAACCTCAGATATGCAGATGGCAGATACCACCCTTATGGCAGAAAGTGAAGAAGAACCAAAGAGCCTGTTGATGAAAGTGAAATAGGAGAATGAAAAAGTGGCTTAAAGCTCAACATTCAGAAAACTAAGATCAAGGCATCTGGTCCCATCACTTCATGGCAAATAGATGGGGAAACAGTGGAAACTGTGGCTGACTTTATTTTGGGAGTCTCCAAAATTACTGCAGATGGTGACTGCAGCCAGGAAATTAAAAGACGCTTACTCCTTGGAAGGAAAGTTACGACCATCCTAGACAGCATTTTAAAAAGCAGAGACATTACTTTGCCAACAAAGGTCCATCTAGTCAAGGCTATGGTTTTTCCAGTGGTCATATATGGATGTGAGAGTTGATCTATAAAGAAAGCTGAGAGCTGAAAAATTGATTTTTTTGAACTGTAGTGTTGGAGAAGACTCTTGAGAGTCCCTTGGACTGCAAGAAGATCCAACCAGTCCATCCTAAAGGAGATCAGTCCTGGGTGTTCATTGGAAAGCCTGATGTAGAAGCTGAAACTCCAGTACTTTGGCCACCTGATGTGAAGAGCTGGCTCATTGGAAAATACCCTGATTCTGGGAAAGATTGAAGGCAAGAGGAGAAGGGGACAACAGAGGATGAGATGGTTGGATCGCATCACCAACTCGATGGACATGAGTTTGAGTAAACTCCGGGAGTTGATGATGGACAAGGAGGCCTGGCATGCTGCAGTTCATGGGGTTGCAAAGAGTCAGACACGACTGAGTGACTGAATTGAAATCAAAATTGAACCTAGGCTAAAGGAGCAGTCCCTTTCCAGGCAAGCTAGGTTTTTGATAGAAGGTGAAGAGGACATGATTAAGCTATATGATAGTTCTTAGAGCTTCTGCTTAAAAACGGTACATGTCACTTCTACTTATATTTCATTGGACAGGGAAGGTCACGTGGTCAAGCCTGACATCATTAGAATATGGATATGAGCTTCTTTACCCATAGGAATGGAAAACAAAAAACTAGAATACTAGCACAGTTCACCACAGTGAGTGGATATATTTTATAAATTTGAAAGATGGCAAACTGTTATCCTAAACATACTAGAAATTTAAACTGATAAAATATATATGAGTGTCTCCACCATTCCTTCACTGATACATTTTGATATCAGACTGTTGGTCATCTGAAAGGTGAAATGTATTTTGAAACAAGCTTGATAAGAATTTCTCTTATTCTGAATGAAGTTCAGACTGTGTTCATATTCATATTCAAATATGTTTTATCATAGAAATATTTGAGTGTCTTCTTTCATTAACAGTCTTATCTTTTTATTTGGACACTATATTTCTATTAATTCAGCCTATGATCAATAATTTTCTTTTGTTATCAAGTCAATTTGTGCCTTTTGATATCCAGATTTTTTCCCACATACTGACAGCTGATAAATCTGTTCCTTACAGCTGATAAGCTGTGTCTCCACTGTTTTGTGTTTTTATAACAGATTTTTTGAAATAAAGCATGAACATACTTTTTATATCATTCTTTTGAATATCATTTTATTGTGTTTAGTTAAATACTTAAACCTCTTCTGATCCTTTTTTCATATTTAAAATAATTTTTTCTTATTAAAAATAATACATGTAGAAAATATTGAAAATACAGGAAAAAATAAAACTAACTCCTATGCTTATTATTCTTAGATAGCCATTTATTTTGAATATCTGTTACATTTCATTTTAGTCAGATCACCTGGAATAGAGTCATCTGGGAATTTGATAAATAAGCTTCCCAAGGCTTTATTTATATCATCAAAATAATTAATAGTACCAGACAGATTTCCAGCTTTCCCTCTTGGCATCTTCTCATTTGGCAATTATCAAACAAATGAATAGTGATTAAAATCCACTATGTGCTTCCTACAAAGTTTTCATACCATGGTAGGGTGCCTCTTTCCTTGGATTTTTGGGGAGTGATTAAAATTGTAAATATGGGCTTAAAGTGGCAAAAACAAAAAGTGGGGAATACTAAATTATTTGGACTAACTCTGGGGCAGAAATTTTTTTTTCTAGAAACAAAAGAGAAAGTCAGACAGCAATCCACTGTGTAAAGTCAAGGACCCCAGATAGAATAGATCATTCACCAACAGAATCAAAAAAAGTCCAGAAATGAGAATCAAGGCTGGCAGTGGAGAATTTTTGGATTTAGAGCTTTGTCAAGGAAAGATCAAACCAACATTGCTTGGGAACAGAGAAAATTCAAAATGTGGTCAATTTCCTTGAATATTTAACTTGCTCTTACAGGTCTGGAAGGCAATATCTGGGCACACAGGAAGTCAGGACTGTTTTAAAAGTTCATTTATCAGAATCACTTATCTGCCTCCTGTGTGTTCTAGTCCTTAGATCTAACAGGTACTTCATAAGGAGGTTTACATTTATTGTTCCAAACAAACAAAAAAATTTTTTGAAAAGTAATAATGTGGTGTTCTAGAATGGGACCTGGAAAAGTTCCTAGTTGCCCATCAATTTCTAATAATATTTAATGATTTTAGTGAAGCTCATGAAATCTCAGTAGCAGAAACTTCAAAAGTTATATACTGGTGCCTAAATACCAAACATCTGATATTCAGAATCCAATAAAAAAACTTTTACATAAAGAAATTCATGCAGTTAAATCCAAAAAAAGAGAGAAATGATTAAAAGAGTCCTTCTGATCCCTAAAGTTAGTCATTTTTGCCTGCCATCTTGATCTTCTCTTTCTCAATTGCTCAGTTGCAAATTCAATGAATAAGTGGCTCAGGTTAAATGCAGCCTATCCATGCAATTTGTTTTCTGTCATGACCTGTGACATTGAAAACTATTTCCTTTGTATTTATCTCTAGACTAGTTGTCTTATAATTTTGACAAATGCCCTATGCCTGTCCTTATAAGTAAAAAACATGTGGCAGTTTTTCTAATGAGACTCTCTATTTGTATCATCTTCACAGTTCAGAGGATTATGGTGACAAGTGATTGACAGAATAGAAATAGAGTATACAAAATGTTTATTTCACAAAATATAACCATTGATGAGGTCTTGAACTAGGCTGTGAATGGGGATAGAAAAGAAGACATCATGGACTTGAAAAAAAGAAAAGTTGACAAGATTTGGGGATTGATTGGCTTTGAGGGATGGGGGAAGATGTAAGGAAGGGGAGGATTTAATTATGATTAAGGTTTTAAGTAAGGTGAAAGAATTGAAATAATAATTACTTGTTTGCTTGTTTTCTGGAGGTAGTCAGAACTTTGAAAGATGATTAAAATGCCTTCATAAACATTATTGTCATGACATGAAAACCTCATACCTAAGGAAACTGGATTTCAAAATTACCATGCTAGTCTTATGAAAATAATGTGAAAAGAAATCCAACTGTTAACTTCTAATAAAAATATATTGTACTTGCTGTATAGCTATGCTGACAACTAGAGGAAATTATTCATCCAGTTTTCTCTCTACATTTTTAAGCAAAGGACCATCCCTTAATAAAGAAGTGGCAAACTAGCTTGTTTAGCAAATCTGGCCCACTTCCTGCTTTTGAAAAGTTTGCAAGCTAAAAATGATTTTTAATCTATTGAAAACATCAAAGGAAAAATAATATTTTATGACATGTGAGAATTATATAAACTTTGCATTTTAGTGTTTATAATTAAAGTTTTATTGGTACACAGCCATATCCTTTCCATGGTTGCTTTCATTTACAATGGTCGAGTTTAGTAGCTTTAACAGAGACCAGATGGCCTACAAAACCTAAAATATTTATTACTTGACTCTTTAAAGAAAACATTTGCCCACCCTTGCCTTAATATAAGCTATATATCTAAAGATGAGTTAGGAAAGAATAACATAATTTGAAAGCATAACTAGAAAAAAACAGTAGTTTAATTTTAGCAATATTTTCGGCTGATCTATTCACTCAATAAATATTTGTGAAGAACATACTATATGTCAATTGCTATCTGAAATGCTAAGGACACACATTAATTTAAACATTAAACAGATTTAAACATTAGTCCATTTCTTACTATATGGAAGCACTCTGAAAATGAGTCTTCCTTTCAACTATTCCTGGCAAGAAGATGGAAAGGATAGACTGCAGTTAGAATAGACAGCTTCTCCTTAAGACTTAGTATACTTTGCCAGAATTACTCTTGGTGAAACAAGAAGGAAGATGAATAGTGAATAAAGTGAATATATACATGGTTTTGAATTTGCACATGTTAACAACAGGTAGAAGTTTTCCTATTCTTAGTGCTATTCTAGTATCTACTTAATTTTTATTTCTACTCCTTTAAATAACACCTGCCCCCAATCCCTCCCAGCATCAGGGTCTTTTCCAATGAGTCAGCTGTTCACATGAGGTGGCCAAAGTATTGGAGTTTCCGTTTTAGCATCAGTCCTTCCAATGAACAGTCAGGACTGATTTCCTTTAGAATGGACTGGTTGGATCTCAATTGCAGTCTAAGGGACTCTCAAGAGTCTTCTACAACACCACAGTTCAAAAGCATCAATTCTTTGGCACTCAGCTTTCTTTATAGTCCAACTCTCACATCCATACATGACCACAGGAAAAACCATAGTCTTGACTAGATGGACCTTTGTTGGCAAAGTAATGTCTCTGCTTTTGAATATGCTATCTAGGTTGGTCATAACTTTCCTTCCAAGGATTAAACATCTTTTAATTTCATGGCTACAGTCACCATCTGCAGTGATTTTGGGGCCCTAAAAAATAAAGTCTGACACTGTTTCCCCATCTATTTGTCATGAAGTGATGGGACCAGATGCCATGATCTTCGTTTTCTGAATGTTGAGCTTTAAGCCAACTTTTTCACTCTCCTCTTTCACTTTCAAGAGGTTCTTTAGTTCCTCTTCACTTTCTTCCATAAGGGTGGTGTCATCTGCATGTCTGAGGTTATTGATATTTGCTTAAGTAAAGCAAAAATGTAACCCATAAATATGTTTGGATAATGTACATTTATTGGAAATGGGAAAGCATATTACATCACAGACTTCATAAATATTTCTTTTAAACACCTCTTTTCCCCTAAAGATCCTCACAAGTTCTCACTTTTAAAAAAATTGTCAATACGTAAGAAGGCACTGATTGGCTTGTTTATCAATTTCTTACTATAGACTATTTTATGGATCAAGTATAGATATATGTGTGTTTCTTCACAAAATATTGTAATTATTATACAGTTTTAAAAAACTTGAAGTTTCAATGGTGGTAGTTTAAGTTTTACTATTATATATAATTATATATAATATGTACTATATTTTTTATATATTACAAAGTTTTATTGAAATAGAAATATAATGCTCAAACTTTCAGTTAAGCAGGGATGGACTGTCCGTATATAATTACTTCTTTTCTTTCCAAAACTAGAAAATAACAGTAAAGAAATTCTAAAATGTAAATTCAAAAAGATAGAAAGGATAAAACAAAGCAGATTAGGAATAGCCTTTTGCAATGTGGAATGTATCAATACCAGTATAAATGACAATTGGGGATTCAGAAGGCCCAAATATGCTGAAAGCTAATCAAGCAGTGGGGAAATCCAAGAAACAATCTAATAGTACATCAGAATTCATAAAAGGCTGAGAAATGACAATGGCATAAATATCAGATGAGGTAAAGGCATGAGCAAAGCGAATGGAAACTTGATAAGTTTTCTGTCTGAGAAGCATTTGGAAGCCCAAATCCCACCCAACACCTCAGTGGAAGGCTGGAGGAGGCTTATTCTCTGGTGACAATAAAATGGAAAGTTCTTGCTTGCCTCAGGAAGCCAAGAACTAGAGTGGGAAGAGTACTATTCTCAAAGCAGAAGTATATATGCAAATTGAAAATGACCAGATATCTTTCCCCATTCAATTTCCAGGAGACTGGCAGCCAGATTTAGAACCTTAGGCAAAACTATTCTCTAAGTAATGACCAGAGCTAAAGAAAAGAGCCTGCTGTTTCCAATAAAAGATTATAACCAGGTCACTACAGTAAGGCTAAATTCAACAAACTTATAGCTTCTAAACAATTTTTTGTAACCATTTAATACATTAATAAACATTAAAGAATCAATAGACTCTTCATTCAAGCATGTAACGAATGATAGACTCAAAAGACAGAAATGTACAAACAGCAGAAAAAGCATTAAAAGGAAACATTATGTAAGAAGGGGTAAGTTCAAATATATATGCACTAATAATCATAGAAGAATAAAAAGAGGCACCGCATTTGTGAAACAAATATAGAAATATGTATGTATATAAATGTGTTGAATATATATATTCATATGCTTCCTGTTTGTATCTTGCATATATTTATATAGTAATACATTTTATATAATAATTTATATATAACATGTTTGTTCAGAGAATAAGAAATCCATTTAAAGATTTAAAAATATAATAACAGAAAAAGAAGAACTCAGTGCAACATTTAGAAAATCAAAGAAATCTCTGAGAGAGTAGAGCAAAGCAGCAAAAAGATGAGAGTTAAATGAAAAAAATTAGAAAATTAATGATCCAGTCCAAAAGGAATAACAGCTCAATAATAAAAATTCCATGAAGAAAGAACAGAGGAATCAGAGCTTAGGAAATCATTACCTAAACAATCAAGAAAATTTCTCTGAACTAAAAGACATGAATTCAAAGGCTGAAAGTGTCTATCAAGTGCCCATTGAGTAGATACACTGGATTTATTCCACAGTACATCAGTGTGGAAATTCAGACTCACAATTTAAATAGAAGATTCTAAAGCTTCCAGAAAGATGCAAATAAGTCACAAATAAGGGATTAGAAAACTGGATAGTTTGGGACTTCTCAAGAGCAGTGCTGGAAACTGAAAGAAAATGAAAATATAATTTCAGAACTCTGAAGTAAAAGGATATTGATTTTCTATTTATAGACAAACTAGCAAATCAAAGACAAAGATAGACATTTTCAGATGTTGTAGGTCTCCCTAAAATGAAGAAGTAACCAAGAAAAGGAAAGATAGGGAATCCAGAAAATGGGATTTTCCTTCCTTTAAGAAAGAGGCAAAGATCATCTCCAGGATGAAGATGATGAAATATCACAGGAATGTAGCAAATCATTGGTCAGAAAGAGCAAGAATAGAACAGCCCAGAAGTTTCCAAGAAGATTATCTTTAAGAAAATAAAAATGATAGAATATCTGATATAACTGGGAGAGTTTGGGCATTTTTCAGTGGTTAGTACATACAAAGTAAAGCCAAAAAAATAAAACAAAAAGTCACTTAAAGAAATAAAAAATAGTCATGGTTTATACACAGCTTCTCTGTGACTAGTTCTTGCATAAACATAACAATGTTCTCTGAAAATTTTAATCAAAATTATACAGTAATTTTAGTGGGAGAATAGAGGACATGGGAAGTATGTGTTTTTACTGCTGGGGCCTAGTGAGTTAAAGAAAGTTCAATCCTTCTTTTCCATTGTAGGAAATCAATAAATACTATCTGAAAGATCAACAAATAACAATATTTTTACTTTACTTACACAAGTGGGGGAACATTATCAAAAATAACAGCTAGTTAGAAAGCTTGAACAGTTAAGAAAACGTTGCCTGTGAGAAAATGGAAATGGTAGGAAGTTTGGAGTATAGCTGTTTTTCTTATTAAGAATTACAGAGTCCAAAAGTCCGCTATACACATCTAAGAACCAAATCACCAGTCTATGTCCGATGCAGGATACAGCATGCTTGGGGCTGGTGCACAGAGATGACCCGGAGGGATGTTGTGGGGAGGGAGGTGGGAGGGGGGTTCATGTTTGGGATCGCATGTACACCCGTGGTGGATTCATGTCAATGTATGGCAAAACCAATACAGTATTATAAAGTAAAATAAAGTAAAAATAAAGTTTTAAAAATAAATAAATAAAAGCAAACTATCAAAAAAAAAAAAGAATTACAGAGTCATTTGACTCTTAAATGTGTGAAAAATAACTTTGACAATCATAAAAATCAAATGTAGGAAAATGTTTACACTGAAATGTGCTGATATTTAACAATTAGAAACAGAGTCATCGACTTATGCAGCCAAGGTAATCGATTTTTGATAGAAATCTCATATTGCAGCTTCTCTTAAAATATCTGTTCACATGCAACTTATTGTTGTTGGGCCATTAATTTAAAAAATGTAGCTTGGTGCTGTTATTACTATTATTATTACTAAGTCATAGCCATTAAATTCAGGATGGCATATGTCCATTCACCTAAAATTGTGTGATTGCCTATTAACTACTTAGGTATGGGACATAGGCTATCCCTCCCATAACAAATGTTAAACTGATATAAAATTGAACAACAATCTGAACACAGAGTGATATATAGATGCCACTCTCATCTATAATCTGTAATTACAGATGTTTATTGAAATGACCTTGTTGAAATTACTGAATGCTAGAGCTCATTTGAAAACATGGACATTGAGGCCCAAGAGGAAAAGTGGCTTGCCTGTGGTCTCATACCTGGAGGAAATGGCAAATAGGAGAAACAGGACACGTGTGCTGCTGTCCATGGCGTGGCAAAGAGTCGGACACAATTGAGGGAATGAACAACAATGATAAGTTTTTTTTCAGAATATCTGATAACAAAGGGTAGTGTTTACTATATGAAATGGTGTATTGTAACTTTATTTTCTTAGATTCCTTGCAAAATGGCTTTGTATCACTTAGGAATTTTTGACTAAACAGAAATGGATGCCGGCTAGCCTAAGCAAGGCAGGTGTGAGATTCTAAGGATGCATTGTGGAGATGAGGAGACCATTGACTGGACTGGAATTAGCCTGGAAGAGCCAGGAAAACTTCAGAGGACTAAGAAACCAAATGTAGGCCTGGACTGGACAAGAGAACAGTCTGATGAGGCCACCACCACTGTGAAGAAGAAACTCCAACTCATTCTTCGCTTTTTGCATCGCGTGCTGAAGACTCGAGTTTCTCTCAGTTCAGTTCAATTGGCTGAGCTTCGGCCATTTGCTCTCCTCTTGGTTGACTAAATGGTGAGAGGAAGGATTGGCATTTCTTTGGTAAATTACCAGTGAATGCAACTTCTCTGCCACCAAACTGCATGGCGGGAAAAGCAAGTAGGAAATGAGGGCTATTAAAAATGCCAAAAAGTAGCAAATACCTATTTTATCCTTTGTGTTAAACATGTCTGAGCTATTGAGTTTGCTCAGTGGTCTGCTGATAAGAGTGTGCTTCCTTGTCAGAGAATAACTGGTTTAGAATGCTACATTTTGGGCAAACTGATACTGAAAACCTTTCAAGGTGACATAAGTTCTGGCAAGCCAAACTTGCTTTCTTTTTGTCGGTAAAACTTCTGGCTCAAATTAAAGGTAGTATATCTATGCAGACATAGAAAAATGGGGTATTTACCCAGTGGTCTATGTGGTGATGCTTAAAGATACGCCTTTGGGTATGGTTCAGCATGTACATGTGTTAGAGGAATAGAAAAGGCCAGAGCAGCTTGAAAATTCTTTAAGTATATTGACACCAAGATAATAAGCTTGACCTGCTTTAAAAGGCTGTCATTTCCTGTTGGTCTCTTAAATTCATTGATTTTTTTTTACAGTGTTTGCTTTATTGTTTCTCATTTCATGGTAAAATAACAGAGCAGTAAGTCATTTCCTTAGTCAGAAAAAAGAAATGATGATTTTGAGAATTTTATGAGTTGCAATGCTTGGGGGAAGAGCAGGAAGATATATGCTAGAGGGAGGGGAGGAAGGGGAAGAAATGACGAGAGCAGACAAGGCTTTTGCTTCAACTTTTCTACACCAGTAGCTTGTACAACACTCTGTTTTAATAGTTCTGTGATTTTTTTTTCCCCTGTACTTTTAATTCCAGCAAGGAATTTACTGAAACAGCAAATTATCTTTTCTACAGACTTGAGTGTCAGAAAGCTCAGTGAAGTGTGTAGAAATAATAAAGCAAGTGAAGGGGAAAACAAAAGAAACCGATAATGAGGTGAGAAGAAAATATTTTCGAATGAGATTTAAAATCAAGAAAGAAACATGTGAACTAGATCTTCAAATAGACCAGGGACAATGGAAGTCATTTAGGAAAACTGCAGATAAAGATAAAGATTTTAAATGTTTTATAGAAGTGAGCAAAGTGTCAATGAGTCTCCTCAAGTTGGGTAAACATTGTTTGAAGCCAAAGCCTCTTGAGGTGAGGAAATATAATTCCGTAGTCACTTATTGCTCATTTATCTGTACTGGTTGAGGGTGGCTGTCTTTTTTCCTATTGCATACAACATCAGCACATTCTGAGGTCACCTACAAAGTTATGTGTGCCTCAGATTTATCTTAGTCTTTGCTCTAATGAGAGTTTAGTGATGTAAAGGGCTTTAAAACACAGTGCATTCTTATATTGGCTAGACCATAAATATCTTTTGAAAATAATTACAGTGAGCATATATTTTGCAAAGGCTAAAGCACGTAATTATAAATAAAACACAACGTTACTCAAATGTAGGTTGCAAATACCAAGATTAGCTTAAGTTTAGGATTTGCAACAGTAGGACAGAATGTAACTCAGGAGAACTCAGGTAAAAATACTATCATTAAATGTAGCTGTTCCTAAATTTGTTATTAAGTTTTATATGGTCAACAAATATATATATACAGATGGTTTAATGGGCCAAACATTTCCATAACAATAATGGAAAAGTTCTATCCTCCCTGACTCCTGCATTTCTCACAACTCTAAGGTCCCTTTTAGTACTCATTTACAAATGGCAACCCACTCCAGGACCTTTGCCCAGAAAATCCCATGGACGGAGGAGACGGTAGGCTACAGTCCATGAGGTCGCAAAGAGTCGGACACGACTGACGACTTCACTCACCCACACTCACTTACGTATATTTACCTCCATATTGTCACATAATATTGTTACATTGTTAGCATTAAGAAAAATTTTAAAGCATCAGTTTATTAATTTCCCATTATGGGAAATGTGGAATTGGTGTTTTTCCACGTTCTAACTCTCATTGCTGTAAAAATTTACCCATACTCAAGACTTAAACAGTATTACTTAGATCAGTATTCAGGGTTCACATAATTATGTTTTTGTAAAAGTTGACAGTACTGTATTTTATGCTAGGATTATGTTTGCTTTCTTGAACAACTCTCTTGCTGTTCAGTATCTGTCTGCATAGTCACTCAGTCATGTCCAACTTTTTGTGACTCTGTCCTTGGAATTTTTCAGATAAGAATATTAGAATGGGTTGCTATTTCCTCCTCCAAGGTATCTTCCCAACCAGGGATCAAATCCACATCTGTGTCTCCTACATTCCAGGCAGATTCTTTACCTGCTGAGCCATCAGGATGTTAAATGTGCATGTTAAGTTGCTTCAGTTGTATCTGACTCTTTGCAACCCCATGGACTGTAGCCTACCAGGTTCCTCTGTCCAAGGGATTCTCCAGGCAAGAATACTGGAGTGCATTGCCATTCCCTTCCTCAGGAGATCTTCCCTACCCACGGATGGAACCTGTGTCTCTTATGTCTTCTTCGTTGACAGGCGGGTTCTTTTACCACTAATGCCACCTGGACTACTTTTTATTGACTTGGTTTTCTATGCCCTCACTTTCCCTGAATTGTTCCAGATTTGTTAAGATTGTATCAGGCTCTAGGATACAACTCTTCAGAGGCTGCTGATCTTTCAAATTGGATCAGTTATGCTGTATGCCTTAGAAATGCCATCATCCCAAGATCTACTTTCAATTTAAACCTAGAGAAATTCCATTATCTTTCCTGAATTGAAGCTCCCATTCTCTACATCTCATGCTTTCCTTTTTCTTGATTTACTCTCTCATCAGGGTGAAATTACTTTACCAGGGGCTTTGTGGGAAAGACAATATGAGAAATAAATAATTATGGAGGTTGTACATCTGTAAAATATCTGTAGTCTACCCTCATATTTGACTGGTAGTTTCACTGGCATGGTGTTAATCAATTCAAAATAATTTTCTTTCCTCTATATTTCAAAGGCTTTTCTCCATTGTCCTCTAGCTTTAATGTAACTTTGAGACATTAAAGTCCTTTCTAATTTCTGATCATAGAAGCTTTTAAAATCTTTTTCTTATCCCTTTAGTCCTGAAATTTTACAGTTAAATGTCTGCATCTACTGATTTTCATCTGTTGTGCTGGGTCTAATCTAAGACTTCATACCTTCTTTTGTGGGAAATTTTTTTTGTTTTATTAGTGATTTTCCTTTGGGGGGGGGGTGTTAGTTCTAAAAGATCTTGTAGGTCTTCATAAAAACATTCAACTTCAGTTTCTTCAGCGTTACTGGTTGGGGCATAGACTTGGATAACTATGATATTGAATGGTTTGCCTTGGAGACGAACAGAGATCATTCTGTCGTTTTTGAGATTGCATCCAAGTACTGCATTTCGGACTCTTTTGTTGACCATGATGGCTACTCCATTTCTTCTGAAGGATTCCTGCCCACAGTAGTAGATGTAATGGTCATCTGAGTTAAATTCTCCCATTCCAGTCCGATTTAGTTCACTGATTCCTAGAATGTTGACACTAACCCTTGCCATCTCTTATTTGACCACTTCCAATTTGCCTTGATTCATGGACCTGATATTCCACGTTCCTATGCAATATTGCTCGTTACAGCATCGGATCTTGCTTCTATCACCAGTCACATCCACAACTGGGTGTTGTTTTTGCTTTGGCTCCATCCCTTCATTCTTTCTGGAGTTATTTCTCCACTGATCTCCAGTAGCATATTGGGCACCTACTGACCTGGGGAGTTCCTCTTTCAGTATCCCATCATTTTGCCTTTTCATACTGTTCATGGAGTTCTCAAGGCAAGAATACTGAAGTGGCTTGCCATTCCCTTCTCCAGTGGACCACATTCTGTCAGACCTCTCCACCATGAACCACCCATCTTGGGTTGCCCCGTAGGCATGGCTTGGTTTCACTGAGTTAGACAAGGCTGTGGTCCTAGTGTGATTAGACTGACTAGTTTTCTGTGAGTATGGTTTCAGTGTGTCTGCCCTCTGATGCCCTCTTGCAACACTTACCATCTTACTTGTGTTTCTCTTACCTTGGCATGGGGTATCTCTTCACGGCTGCTCCAGCAATGCACAGCCGCTGCTCCTTACCTTGGACGAGGGGTATCTCCTTACTGCCACCGTTCCTGACCTTCAATGTGGGATAGCTCCTCTAGGCCCTCCTGTGCTGCATAGCCACCACTCCTCGGGTTGCTCCTCCCGGCCGCCGGCCCTCGCCTCAGGCATGGGTGGCTCCTCCCAGCTGCTGCCCCTGGCCTCCGGCTCGGGGTGGCTCCTCAAGGTCAGCGGCCCTGGCCTCGGGTGCGAGGTGGCTTCTCCTGGTCGCCCCTGATCTCGGATGCGGGGTGTCTCCTCCCAGCCGCCACTGACCGCTGACGCAGTATAGCTTCTCTCGGCCGCTGATCGTCTCCAAGGCAAACCATTCAGTATTACAGTTATTCAAGTCTATGCCCCAACCAGTAACGCTAAAGAAACTGAAGTTGAACGGTTTTATGAAGACCTACAAAATCTTTTAGGACTAACACCCAAAAAAGATGTCCTTTTCATTATAGGGGACTGGAATGCAAAAGTAGGAAGTCAAGAAACACCTGGAGTAACAGGCAAATTTGGCCTTGGAATGCGGAATGAAACAGGGCAAAGACTAATAAGAGTTTTGCCAAGAAAATGCACTGGTCATAGCAAACACCCTCTTTCAACAACACAAGAGAAGACTCTACACATGGACATCACCAGATGGTCAACACCAAAATCAGATTGATTATATTCTTTGCAACCAAAGATGGGGAAGCTCTATACAGTCAACAAAAACAAGACCAGGAGCTGATTGTGGCTCAGATCATGAACTCCTTATAGCAAAATTCAGACTTAAATTGAAGAAAGTAGGGAAAACTGCTAGACCATTTAGGTATGACCTAAATCAAATCCCTTATGATTATACCATGGAAGTGAGAAATAGATTTAAGGGCCTAGATCTGATAGATAGACTGCCTGATGAACTATGGAATGAGGTTCGTGACATTGTACAGGAGACAGGGATCAAGACCATCCCCATGGAAAAGAAATGCAAAAAAAGCAAAATGGCTATCTGGGGAGGCCTTACAAATAGCTGTGAAAAGAAGACAGGCGAAAAGCAAAGGAGAAAAGAAAAGATATAAGCATCTGAATGCAGAGTTCCAAAGAATAGCAAGAAGAGATAAGAAAGCCTTCTTCAGCGATCAATGCAAAGAAATCGAGGGAAACAACAGAATGGGAAAGACTAGAGATCTCTTCAAGAAAATTAGAGATACATTTCATGCAAGGGAACATTTCATGCAAAGATGGGCTCGATAAAGGACAGATGGTCTGGACCTAACAGAAGCAGAAGATATTAAGAAGAGGTGGCAAGAATATACAGAAGAACTGTACAAAAAAGATCTTCACGGTCCAGATAATCATGATGATGTGATCTCTCATCTAGAGCCAGACATCTTGGAATGTGAAGTCAAATGGGCCTTAGAAAGCATCACTACGAACAAAGCTAGTGGAGGTGATGGAATTCCAGTTGAGCTATTTCAAATCCTGAAAGATGATGCTGTGAAAGTGCTGCACTCAAGATGCCAGCACATTTGGAAACCTCAGCAGTGGCCACAGGACTGGAAAAGGTCAGTTTTCATTCCAATTCCAAAGAAAGGCAATGCCAAAGAATGCTCAAACTACCGCACAATTGCACTCATCTCACAAGCTAGTAAAGTAATGCTCAAAATTCTCCAAGCCAGACTTCAGCAATATGTGAACCATGAACTCCCTGATGTTCAAGCTGGTTTTAGAAAAGGCAGAGGAACCAGAGATCAAATTGCCAACATCTGCTGGATCATGGAAAAAGCAAGAGAGTTCCAGAAAAACATCTATGTCTGCTTTATTGACTATGCCAAAGCCTTTGACTCTGTGGATCACAATCAACTGTAGAAAATTCTGAAAGAGATGGGAATACCAGACCACCTAACCTGCCTCTTGAGAAATCTGTATGCAGGTCAGGAAGCAACAGTTAGAACTGGGCATGGAACAACAGACTGGTTCCAAATAGGAAAAGGAGTGTGTCAAGGCTGTATGTTGTCACCCTGCTTATTTAACTTATATGCAGAGTACATCATGAGAAACGCTGGACTGGAAGAAACACAAGCTGGAATCAAGATTGCCAGGAGAAATATCAATAACCTCAGAAACGCAGATGACACCACCCTTATGGCAGAAAGTGAAGAGGAGCTAAAAAGCCTTTTGATGAAAGTGCAAGAGGAGAGTGAAAAAGTTGGCTTAAATCTCAACATTCAGAAAACGAAGATCATGGCATCCAGTCTCATCGCTTCATGGGAAATAGATGGGGTAACAGTGGAAACAGTGTCAGACTTATTTTTTTGGCCTCCAAAATCACTGCAGATGGTGATTGCAGCCATGACATTAAAAAACGCTTACTCCTTGGAAGAAAAGTTATGACCAACCTAGATATATTCAAATATCTATATTCAAAAGCAGAGACATTACTTTGCCAACTAAGGTCCGTCTAGTCAAGGCTATGGTTTTTCCTGTGGTCATGTATGGATGTGAGATTGGACTGTGAAGAAGGCTGAGCACTGAAGAATTGATGCTTTTGAACTGTGGTGTTGGAGAAGACTCTTGAGAGTCCCTTGGACTGCAAGGAGATCCAACCAGTCCATTCTGAAGGAGATCAATCCTGGGATTTCTTTGGAGGGAATGATGCTAAAGCTGAAACTCCAGTACTTTGGCCACCTCATGCGAAGAGTTGACTCATTGGAAAAGACTCTGATGCTGGGAGGGATTGGGGGCAGGAGGAGAAGGGGACGACAGAGGATGAGATGGTTGGATGGCATCACGGATTCAATGGACGTGAGTTTGAGTGAACTCCGGGAGATGGTGATGGACAAAGGAGGCGCTCTGCGATTCATGGGGTCGCAAAGAGTCAGACACGACTGAGCGACTGAACTGAACTGATTAGTGATTTTCTGCTTTCTAGTTTTTCCATTCTTTCTATCTGAATTTCCTGTTAGTCACATATTGAATCTTCTAAAATGTTCCTCTGATTCTCTATTTATTTAAAAATTTTTCAGTGTTGTAGGGTCTTGGAGGAAAAATGTGGGTTTTTTTGCTCTACTTTCTGGAAGAATTTCTTTTATCTTTCAAAACTTTTTCTCAAGGTTCTATTTCTGCTGTTTTTAATTTTTAAGAGCAACTATTCTGTTTATTTTATAGAGAACTTTATTGTTCTTTATGGATGAAATATTTTTCTTAACTGTGAGCATAGTAGTAAAATGTAAGTTTCCTTCAATCTGTATAATGTCTTCTTCCTCCACATTGCTTGTTCATTTTTTTCCTCTATTCATATCATAAAAGATTGAGTTAAAGATCTTTGGAAAATACACAATGATAGTGATTTTCTGTTGTAGAGTGTGCTGTATGAAGATCTGTCTGTACTTCTTTATTGAGAGACTCTAAATTTTAGTATTTTGGATCTTTCTCTTGGTGTGTTAAAAATTTACAGAAAATAATATTTCAGATATATGTTTCCCTGCCAATATTCTGAAAACTGTATGAGAGAAGAGGGTTAAGAGGTTCTCTACATTCCTTATATAAACACTGACTCCTCCTAACCCATAACTTGCTCTCAACTATAGCTGATCATCTCTTATAGAAAGACCTTTCGTTTCACACTTTTCAGAGAAAAACCCTACAATCTTCTGTCTTGGTCAGTGTAGTTACTTCACCCACAGACTGGGTGGCTTAAAAAACAGAAAGTTATTTTCTTCCAACTTAGGAAGCTGGAAGTTCAAGCTCAAGGTGCCAGTAAGGTTGGTTTCTGCTGAGCCCTATCTCCCTACCTGCAGATAGCTGGCTGTGCAGTATGTTGTTAAGTGGCCTTTCCTCTGAGAATACACTCTGGATCTCTCCTCCTCTTTTTGTGAGGCTGCTAGTCCTACCCTATGACCTCATTATTAGGGCTTCCCAGGTGGCGCTAGTGGTAAAGAACCTTCCTGCCAACACAAGAGATGTAAGAGACTCGGGTTCAAACCTTGAGTCAGGAAGACCCCCTGAAGGAGGGCATGGCAACCCACTCCAGTAATCTTGTCTGGAGAATCCCATGGACAGAGGAGCCTGGTAGTCTACAGTCCATAGGGTCACAAAGAATCAGACACAAATGAAGCCACTGAGCATGGATGTATGCACCATATGTTGTAAAATATTTTATTTCATTTTTCAGTGTACCATTAAAATGTAGAGCCCAGAACAAAATATAATCCCACCGTATGATAAGACAAGCACAGAGAAAGACTTCTTAAATCTGCAACTTTCTTGGAAACTAAATTTGGATTAACTCACTCCAAGATTATATTTACTCCTTAACTATTGCATCTCGATATTGACTTTTGGGGGAATTAAAACTTTTAGGTCTTTTTGACAGCCCCGTTAATCATTTAAATTGACATATAGGTCTTTTCATTTATTCCTATCAAAACATATCTCACTGATTTTCACCCATTTTTTAAATCTAGTTAACTGATTTCAAATATTGACTCTGCCATTCATTATTTTTAGCTATTCCTCTAAATTTTGAAACTTTTTAAAAATTTAATACAAATGGATAACAATTTGTTGAAATAAGATATTGCCATAGGGCAGAGTAGTGTCATCACGATCAAATTCATTTCATTGTATATTTAACATATATATGTGTATATATATAAAGTAAGTTTTGCTGAGTTTTTATTATGTATCAGATCCATATAACATCTTTTTATACATTACCCTGTTACAGTTTCATGGTAATGCAGATGCTCCTAATATCCTCATTTTATGCATACAGAGTCTGAGGACCAAAGAAGCTAAATTAAAACTTGGGTAGTCTTACTCCATAATTGGTACTTTTCTACTAAGATGAATTGCTTCTTCCTAAGGGAATGTTAAAAAAATATTTATTTCTAAAGGAAAATCTTTTTTCATTTAATTTCAAAAGAAGGGATTAGAACACAGTGAAAAGAAGTACAGTCATAAATTGTGAGAATTTGATTTGACTTGAACTTTTAAAGCAGTTCAACTCTGAAAATTATATGTATACACTGATAGTGAGCCTGACCTTAAGGGTAAGGTATTATGACTATGAAAAATCTAAAGGAAAACAGGAGACAGCCATAGATTAAGTAAGTGAGGAAGGAAAACTGCCTAACCACTGAAGTCATTTTGTCTAATTTACTGGCATTTAGTGTCAGAGTACTGTAAAAAGGAAAAATTTTTTCCCTCTACCCATCTTAAATTCGCTGGCTGGGGCCTCGGAAATTAGACTAACAAAAGACAGATTAGCAAGAGAAAAACAAGTTTACTAACACATCCTGCATACACATGGGAACATTCAGAGAAGAGTAACTGGAAGCATGGTTAGAACTTGGACTTCTATAGCAGCTTCAAAAAAGAAGTAACAAGGCAAAGGAAAAATACTTTGAGCTTCTAGTGGACTAGCAAACTGTGGGAAGGCAAACATATGGGGAAATTAATGACGGATTAGGGCTAGTTTTAACAATGTTTGTTAGGTAGATTTCTTTGATTCCCTTTCTGAGCTGATAGGGGTCTAGGGTTGTCTTGTGATTAACTTCTGTCTTGGCTGGCTTGGGGGTAAGACACGATTATTCTGCTTAGCTGTGGCATGCAGGATCCAGTTCCCTGACCAGGAATTGAACCCGGGCCCCCTGCATTGAGAGCATGAATTCTTAACCACTGGACCACAAAGGAAGTCCCTGTATACTCTGCTATCCTTTAATATAAATGGATGTCAGGCTCAGGAAGGCATAATTAACTTTATTTCCCATATAGAGTTCTAAAAATGTGTGTGTAAAGGAGCTGTGTAAAAATGTGTGAAATGTGTGAAAAATGTGTGTAAATGTGTGAAAAATGTGTGTAGATAAAACACTGAAAATGTACAAAAGCTTATGGGAAGTGGGGAACTTAATGCCAAGAGCTCTTAAAGAAGAATACTTACCAAAAATCAGTGGCCTTGGGTTCTTTCACCTCCCATCAGGGCATCTAAAAGTGCCTCTAGAGAACAGAGAATAATGAAATGGGAAACCATATTGTCTTTGGCTGTCACCAATGGCTGAGAAAGTTACTGGCAATTAATATGAGCACCAAATGTTGGCCAATGAACAAGAATAGTCCTGTCTACAACTGTCAACGACTCCTGTCTACCATTGTTTACTTTAACCTAAGACTTCTGGGAAACCATCTCTTACAGAGTGAGTTTAATTTTAAGGCTATAGTCCACATGTTGTGAAAGAGTATAACACCAACAATAATTTGTTTTAAAGAGATTCTTTTCCTTTTCTACTATCATGATGGAAGCAGTGGGGAAAATTGCTTAAACTCTAAAATGAGAGCTAAATACTCTAGCTCTTATTCGTAATTATCTACTAACATAGAGTATGACCTTGGGCTAGTTATTTACTCTTGTTTTTTCATGTGTAAATATGAAGATAAAGCTAATGTCATTGCTAATATATTAACAATGGTGAAGCATATTTGAAAATGTAATGTCATATTTCAGTGTATAACTTCAAATAATCCATGTGCCACCCAGTTGCAACAATGCTCCACAGTCACTAAGGATCCATAACAATTATTAAATGTTATGTATCAAACATCATGAGTCCTCCCACCTTATGAAAATGTTTCTGACTTATAAACCTGAGAGTTATGCCTATGGAGCAAGTCAGTATATTGAGAATAAATGATGTAATTGCCTAATATGTGTTCCACAGTCCTCATTTTTAGCCTGAAGGACGAATGAGCTTTTAAACTTTTCCATAACAATGTTCCTTTTCAGAGTTAATGATCTACAGATATATTTGGTCATAAAAATAAGACCAATTGATTTCAAAACAACTCAAGCCTCAATTAACAGGATTCAAGCTCCCCCAAGGCTTTGTCAAGGTTTCCATTTTATTAAAGCATGCCAGGACTGTCAGAATTCAGGGAGCAAATGCTCAAATTGAGACAAATGTGTATATTTAGTAGTGATTCACACTTGTGCAAACTACCAGTTCCTAAATCAAGATTTTATTTCCTTTGTATTAAAATTTAAATTAAAATATATGATTTTCAAGTATAAACATTTGCTTATAAAAGTTCATATACCAAGAGCTTTCTGACCCTCCAGATTTTGTAAAGTGGACCTATGCCTGAAGAGCCAGACTTCCCATGTACATTACAGGGTTTCAGAGCCTGTTTCTCTAGGCTTTTCTTTTATGACTGAACAACCCTTATATATGATCAGATATAAAAGGATCAGTGATCGTTCTTCTTTGAAATCCCAGTGGGCCTTCAAGTGTCATCTCTCACCAAACTTAAACCTATATCCTTGCTAGGCATTGTCAGACAAAGGCCAAGTTCCAACTCAGCTGGAACTCTGTATACGGTACCACAGTCCTAGACCTCATGCTCACCTCACAGAGCAGCAATTTTTAATTGTGTCATGGACAATTTTGAAAATTTACTAAATTTACTGGGTATTCTAGAACATACTTCCAGAAAGATATACATATGTGTGTATGCATATATATATATATATCTTTCATTTCATGGTGTTTGGGACTCACCAAAGTTAACCCATGGATCTAAGTGAGGAAAGTATATCTCAGGAATTTTCGGGTCTCCTCTATTGTAATGCTCTGCTTGGGACCTAGAGTCCATTATGGACATAAATAATATTCCCAGAAAGATAGTAATTAAATGTCTTATCATCCCTCACTCCTCCAACATATACTGTTGGTTCTCATTATTCATAGTTGTTTTGCCCTAGAAGTCACCAGAAACATCGAATTAGCAAACAGTGAACCATTGCTCCTAGGGAAAATCCAAATTATGTTCCTATGAATTTCTGGACATAATAGTTTTATCAACCAGTCAATACATAATTTTGTTTCATCTGTGTTTCTATTTAAAGACATCTTATTTACTATATACTGTTTGATCACATATATTGAAATTGAACTTACAGTCAACTGTCTAATTCATAATCTATACAAAACTTCTCTATCACAGGTATTTTCTCCACAGCCCTCTCACTTATAGGAACACTAAACAGCACTTCTGCACTACTCACAGGAGCTATTTTAAACAGTGAAGTTACAAAAAAAAAAAAAAAAGGGCAGAAAAATGACCATTAAATAGACTAAGGAAAGAATACTTGTTAACAGTCTGAGAGCTGAAATAAGAATGCAAAGCATTGCCTGAGTGACCTGAGCTGGGGATGTGAGCCGTGGTCTACTCAAATTTTTCATAGTTCTGTGCATGAATACAAATTACTATGAAATCACCATGAATGCTGATTTTGAAGTTGCAAGAAGTTTGTAGCAAGTCAGCAGATTGGCAAATACAAAATCCATGGTTAATGAGAATTGACTATATACCTCCTTGCTAGCTTCTTACTCCCCATTTCCTGAAGGTATCTAAAGAACCCACTTCCTAATGTCAATATCTTTAATTTCCAAGTTTTGAATCCTACAGTGTACAGATTCAAAGCTTATATTTTACAAACGGTCTTGTAATATGCCACCAAATTTAACTCAATTTGACCCCTACTTTAGTGAGCACTGGCTTCCCTCATGGCTCAGCTGGTAAAGAATCCACCTACAATGTGGGAGACCTGGGTTCTATCCCTGTGTTGGGAAGATCACCTGGAGAAGGGAACAGCTACCCACTCCAGTATTCTGGCCTGGAGAATTCCATGGACTGTATAATCTATGGGACTGCAAACAGTCGGACATGACTGAGCAACTTTCACTTCCTTCACTTCCTTCTTTCCTTAGTGAGCACTATAACCTAGAAGACTCTGGTCCTGTTCCCTTTAAATCCTAATGCTTGGCACCATTCATACAATCTATTTATTAGTGTATAAATCAGAGTTCATTTCTCCAGTACCAAAGTTTTTGTATACTTTTATAGAAAAATGATAATATCAATTATACAGAAATTCTTTAAAAGAATTTGAAAAGTAATGAAAGTCAGGTGCTCCCTGGTGTTCTAGTGGTTAGCAGTCTGCACTTTCACTGCTGAGGGCGTGGGTTCAATCCCTGGGGATCTGTGGTATGGCCAAAAAACAACAAAAAACAAAAACTAACGAAAGTCAAGCTGAGGGGAAGGCTAATATATAAGATGTATCAATGCAGATTTTATTATTCAGTTTTAACCATGTCACTTCATTTATTGGTGGCACATTTTAATGGTTGGTATTGTGATTACAAGAAAAGGATTTAGGTTTTTCAAGGAAGAAGTAAGTTTTGTTTTTTAACAGTTTTCACAGTGGTGTGATGGTGAGGATCCTGGTGCCCAATGTGCATTTCCCAGTGAATACAATAGATGTTGCTTGTTATTCTTTTTCAAAATAGCACCTTAGATTTCCATTCAAATTTAAGCCAAATCTGTGATCGTAATAGAAGTCAATGTTCCTTTGTTTCTTTTGAGCCACCTAAAAAAGTATCTCATCTTGCAATAGACCCTTTGTACTAAAATGCTATTAGAAATTAATTTATAACAAAGGGTCTGAGGCTTAGGAGACATGGAAAAAGTCACCACTGTGACATCTATAGTGAGAGTGTTGCAAAATGGAACTTAGAATTTCAAGCAAAGCTCTAATAGAAAATCCATAGAAGTTGATTCTGGCTCTGTTTTGACCCCATGCCCTGAAAAGTTGATGGTAAACCATAGCCTACAGCTCTCAAGGAGAAAGACATATGGTCTTCTTGATCAACTTTACAGGGATATGTTGATCATATCCCTGATGCTATATCAATGGATATGACTGGATATATTCTATTTTCCTAAGCAAATTGAAAGAAGAACTGTTTATATTTACAGTGACTTTTTGTTGGTGGCTGTCAAGTGGGCCTTAGAAAGCGTCACTACGAACAAAGCTAGTGGAGGTGATGGAATTCCAGTTGAGCTATTTCAAATCCTGAAAGATGATGCTGTGAAAGTGCTGCACTCAAGATGCCAGCAAGTTTGGAAAACTCAGCAGTGGCCACAGGACTGAAAAAGGTCAGTTTTCATTCCAATCCCAAAGAAAGGCAATGCCAAAGAATGCTCAAACTACCACACAATTGCACTCATCTCACATGCTAGTAAAGTAATGCTCAAAATTCTCCAAGCCAGACTTCAGCAATATGTGAACCGTGAACTTCCTGATGTTCAAGCTGGTTTTAGAAAAGGCAGAGGAACCAGAGATCAAATTGCCAACATCTGCTGGATCATGGAAAAAGCAAGAGAGTTCCAGAAAAACATCTATGTCTGCTTTATTGACTATGCCAAAGCCTTTGACTGTGTGGATCACAATAAACTGTGGAAAGTTCTGAAAGAGATGGGAATACCAGACCACCTAACCTGCCTCTTGAGAAATCTGTATGCAGGTCAGGAAGCACCAGTTAGAACTGGACATGGAACAACAGACTGGATCCAAACAGGAAAAGGAGTATGTCAAGGCTGTATATTGTCACCCTGCTTATTTAACTTATATGCAGAGTACATCATGAGAAACACTGGACTGGAAGAAACACAAGCTGGAATCAAGATTGCCAGGAGAAATATCAATAACCTCAGAAATGCAGATGACACCACCCTTATGGCAGAAAGTGAAGAGGAACTAAAAAGCCTCTTGATGAAAGTGCAAGAGGAGAGTGGAAAAGCTGGCTTAAAGCTCAACATTCAGAAAACGAAGATCATGGCATCCGGTCCCATCACTCCATGGGAAACAGATGGGGAAACAGTGGAAACAGTGTCAGACTTTATTTTGGGGGGCTCCAAAATCACTGCAGATGGTGATTGCAGCCATGACACTAAAAGATGCTTACTCCCTTGGAAGAAAAGTTATGACCAACCTAGATAACATATTCAAAAGCAGAGACATTACTTTGCCGACTAAGGTCTGTTAGTCAAGGCTATGGCTTTTCCAGTAGTCATGTATGGATGTGAGAGTTGGACTGTGAAGAAAGCTGAGTGCCGAAGAATTGATGTTTTTGAACTGTGGTGTTGGAGAAGACTATTGAGAGTCCCTTGGACTGCAAGGAGATCCAACCAGTCCATTCTGAAGGTGATCAACCCTGGGATTTCTTTGGAAGGAATGATGCTAAAGCTGAAACTCCAGTACTTTGGCCACCTCATGAGAAGAGTTGACTCGGCAGAAATGACTTTGACGCTGGGAGGGATTGGGGGCAGGAGGAGAAGGGGACGACAGAGGATGAGATGGCTGGATGGCATCACTGACTCGACGGACATGAGTCTGAGTGAACTCCGGGAGTTGGTGATGGACAAGGAGGCTTGGTGTGCTGCGATTCATGGGGTCGCAAAGAGTCAGACACCACTGAGCGACTGAACTGAACTGAACTGAACTGATACACTTATTTCTGTTTTTGTGATTACTGAATCTTTCCAGGGTTCAGTTCAGTTCAATTCAGTCACTCAGTTGTGTCTGGCTCTTTGTGACCCCATGAATTGCAGCACGCCAGGCCTCCCTGTCCATCACCAACTCCCGGAGTTCACTCAGACTCATGTCCGTCGAGTCAGTGATGCCATCCAGCCATCTCATCCTCTGTCGTTCCCAGGGTTAACTAGCAGTTAATGAGTATTTATCATGAATCCACCTTGTGTGGGGCTCAGTGAGAAGTGAAGTCATTTACAAAGCCCCTGCCTTCAATGTAGTGTAAAGCTGTGCTGTCCAATACAATAGCCACTACTCATAGCTGAATTTTTAATCTCTGTAAACTTAAATATGTGTGGGGAAGGGAGGGAGCTTTCCAGCTGGCTTTAGTGGTAAAGAATTCACCTGCCAGTGCGGGAGACTCAAAAGAGGGAAGATGCCCTGGAGGAGAGCATGGCAAGCTCTACAGTATTCTTGCCTGGGAAATTTCATGGACAGGGGAGCCTGGCAAGCTACAGTCAACGGAGTTGCAAAGAGTCTGATAAGACTGAGCATGCATACACACACGTGGGGAAGGGAGGCAGGAGTCTGAGGTCTCTCTGTTGGAGGAAATGAATCAATGAGTGTGATTTCTCTGATTCTAAGCACTTTCTGTTACTCATATAAGGTGTTCTTGGATTCACCTCATTTTGCATACTTCCTGAATGACCCTTCCTTATTTACCTAACCTAATGTAGTTGTCCTTTTTGGTTTTTGAAATCACTTTTCACAGAGCTCATAATATCCTTTTCAATTTTTAATTATTTCATTTCTCTCTTTACAGTTTCTTTTCTCTAAACTATCTTTAGTTTATATCTCTGCCATTTCAGACCTACACACACACACACACACACACACACACACACACAGCTACTAATTATGCACCTAATATATGTTCACTAAAATATTTCACCCCAGCACCTAGCACAGTACTCAACAAATGGTAGGTTAACCATCAGGAAATCCTGCTAATGGTTTAGAAGCAGACCCTTACAAAGTGAAATGATAACTGACCTACCTCAAAGTATGAGAAAAATGTTCAACATTTAAAAAAAATCTGTTGAAAATACAAAATATAACCCAATTTCCTATTATTTAAAAGTATTCTTTCCAAATCACTTTTAAAATGTCATGTGAATTTTATGCTGTAATTTCTGACCTTACAAAATTGCCTTTAAAAATGACATACAGAAAGCACACATTTTCTATTTGATAATTATCTCATCTTTCTGCATTGGATTTCCCCAGTGGCTCAGCAGGTAAAGAATCCTCCTGCAATGCAGGAGACATAGAAGACACAGGTTCAATCCTTGGATTGGGAAGATCCTATGGAGAAGGAAATGGCAATCTACTCCAGTATTCTTGCCTGGAGAATTCCATGGACAGAAGAGCCTGGCAGGCTACAGTCTTTGGGGTCACAAAGTGTTGGGCATGTCGGAGCACATGGCATATAAGACACATTCTTCACAACTACATACACATTCCCAATGTGTACGACTGTCAGGGATATACTATCCTTGTGTGATGATGGTCATTCCAGTATATTAAAACTCAACTGTAGTTTAACAAAGTTGTGCCAGTTCATACACATTCTTATTAAATATTTATATTTGCTACTGTTGTTACTAATCTTTATACATTTTTAATAGTGTTAAATTTTCTTTGAACTCTAAGTCATTAATGAATTATTGAATAATAATCTCAGTTAACAATTCTTTGTAAAATTTTCTCTACAATTCAGATAAAAGTATGAATTCACTGAGTGTAACTGCTGACACATTTAGTACAGTCATCCTCCGGATTCAGAAATTCAGTTATCCGCAGTTCTAGACATTTGCTTTGCTGTGAACTAATATACAAGTTTGTTTCATTGTTTGCCGTTACTCTGGCAGCTCCTTCCTCTGGCAGCTTATTCGATCTTCCTTGTTAAAAGCAATTTTATAAAGCATTAAAGCAAGGCATTAAAGACAGATAAGCATCCAACAGAGCCTTCTCGGAAATAAGAGAAAAATTTTCAAAATAGAGGTACTTTTTTACACTGTTGGTGAGAATATAACTTACTACATTTTTTACAAATACAGTTTGACAGTGGACCTCAAGAAGCCCTTTTTTAAAAGCTTTTGGAGTTTTGCTTTTAATTTTTTTTTTCCCTAACAAAAGAGTAGGTACTTGAATAGCCATCCAACTGCATAGACCACATAAATCAAGGATTTTCCTACTTGATGGGGCTTGCAGATAACAACTCCAGGTCTAAGAAGCAGAATCAGTTGGATTATTCAGTCTTTACCTTTCTTATGTCCCCCAAGTGGTTAATTCTGATGCAATAGAAGTTTAGTTTACATTTGATAACCATTCCCAAAGAATTTGTCCCTCTTGAAAAGTTCATTTTTCACTGTTGAGGAGAATGAATGAAGAAACACAAGTTTATTTGGAAAAGTCTGCACAGATATCTGGGCTTCCCTGGTGGGGAAGAGAATAAAGAATCTGGCTGCAATGCCAGAGAGCGGGGTTCGATCCCTGGGTCAAAAAGACGCCCTGGATAAAGAAATGGCAATCCAATCCAGTGTTCTTGCCTGCAGAATTCCATGGATAGAGAGCCTGGTGGGGTACAGTCCATGGGGTCACAAAGAGTTCGACACGACTGTATAATACTTTCACTCACTTTTCAATGCATAAATATCTGTTGACTGTAATTTAGTTATCTTTTTTTTTGCACATGTGAATCAGTTACCCACAGTTTGAAAGTGGCTACTGAAATTGTGGCTACAGATCCCCTGGAGAAGGAAATGGTAACCCACTCCGGTACTCTTGCCTGGAAAATCCCATGGACGGAGAAGCCTGGTGGCCTACAGTTCATGGGGTCGCAAAGAGTCGGACACGACTGAGCGACTGAGCGACTTCACTTTCACTGTATCTGTCCTACCTGAAGAGCTTAGTAAAACTATAGGTCAAATTAACCACCTAATTTTGGGGATCCCAGACTGAACTTATTGAATACTGGAAACAGTTTTCATAATGATGAAAACTTGAATAAAGCATTCAGGAAGGTATCCGATTCATGGATCTACTTATAATGGACCACTTATAATGACAGACTTTCATCATTGCGCATTTGTTTATCTATGTCATCCTACAAGCACAGTGCTTTGTGATTTTGGTACCATATTTGTACCTTACTTTCAGTTGTATCTTTTTTTTTTAAAGAACCCCCTTTTAAAAATCTTCCAAATGACAGTTGATTCATGTATTAAAATATTAGCAAAATAACTGTTTCTTGCTTCATCAAGTGCCCAATAGGATTGACCAGACCAGTCTTTCATCAGTAAATTAGATAGGTTTTAGGCTTAGCTATTGCACTATATGGGCTTCCTACACGGTTCAGTGGTAAAGAAACCGCCTGCTAATGCAGGAGATGTGGGTTCAGTCCCTGGGTGGGGAAGATCCCCTGGAAGAGTAAATGGCAACCTACTCCAATATTTGTGTCTGGTAAATCCCATGAGCAGAGGAACCTGGCAGGCTACAGTCCATAGCATTGCAAAGAATTGAACACGACTTAGCGACCAAACAACAAAAACAAATTACAGTATATATTACACACCTGCAGCAAAACTTGACCATAATGAAATGCTTATTTGAAGGCTGTATTAACCTCTCAGTCTTTGGAGGTTAATTGGCTAGGAAAATTGCATGAACTCAATATAGACTACCAATCATTCCTGCTACTTACTTAACCACCCTCCCTTATCAGTGGTATTGTGTGTGTGTTTCCCTACCTTTTAATTTTTTCCTTAAGTGCTTGATAAATGAGAGGAATACCTTTAAAATGAGAAGAATACCTCTGTTTGTGTTACACAGAAAGACCGATGTTCTCTTATACCCATATGTTATATTTTCATCATTCAACTTACTATGAATATTACTTGGGGTGCTTAAAAAGAGAAAATGGGCCTGGTTATAACATTTAATGGTCTGTGTTCCTAATTATGGCTTCAAATTAACAATATAAAATTAAATTTATTGTTTTGATAAGTAGCCCTCAATTAGAACTGTTTTATAAATAATGATCCCCTTCTGTCTTATTCAGAAACAGTAGTGTATGCTTTGCCAAAAGTTTACTTAATATATTTGAGTACCTTTTTGTTTGTTTATTGACCATTGGAAACATCTAGCTATATTATTTTAAATTATTGCATCTTACCATATTGTCTGACTCACTGTAAGCTGTCTTAAGTTATTTGAACAAAACAAAATAAGAAAAAGCACAATCTCAGTTTTACTTCCATATACCTCTAAGTCATCTTTTCTAGCTAGAGGGTGGGGAGAGAGGTTGAGGATAAAAAAACTGGATTTCGAGAAGACCATAAGCATCAATATTATACTCAACTGTTTTTATTAAAACTCAATTTCTTTAACCTCAGTGTTCCAGTACAATAGCAAGCATGATCATTTATACACCTACAGAGTAAAAAACTAAAATTGCTAAAAATTACAAACCAAGAATAGCACAAGGGCTATTTGCCACAAGTTAGATAGGAAATTGTAAATAACAAAATTTTAGAGACAACTATGACATTTTATTTTATCTACATGTGACAATATTTTCATCTGTATTTAAGGTGAATAAGGCGCAAACCTTATTTTCATCTGTATTTAATAATGTACTTCAAACAGCTTTGGATTCATCTTACTGCTGCAATAAAAGCTATATGTTGTGAATATAGCAAGTCTAGGGAAGATGCACTGCTTTGGACATGTTTGTTTGTGCCTGTCTCCAACACTTGTGACCCTATGGACTGTAGCCTGCCAGGTTCCTCTGTCCATTGGACATGTTACGGCTCTCAAATAATTGTCCCCATGTTGAGGTTTTAGGCTATACATTAGCATAAAACCAATAATTGAAATATTTCCATCTTTCCACAAGGTAAAGAGTAATTGATCCAGAAAGCTGTGTGCTTATGGATGTCAATATCAATACAAGCTCACTGTGATTATAAAGAAAGTGAGAGTGTGTGAGAGTGTGAGAGTGTGTGTTCACATGCATGTATGGGCTTGTATGTGAGTGCAATGTCTAGTTTTTGGAGAAGCAGACTGCTAACACAGAAAAAACACTGGACAATGAGCTTGTACTTTTGCATGTGCTGTTTTTAGCTTTCATTTACTGGATATGTAACCTTGGGTAAATGATTAAGTAGTCTTTTCTAAACCCTAATTTCCTTCCATATCGACTTGTCCATGTTAAGGGATGTTTTATTAAGTATAAAACCATGTGTGGAAAGATTTATACAAAGGGGAATTGTTTAAAATTTTCTTTTCATTTCAGGATTAAAAATGGAAATAAGAATATTAAAGGTACAGAAAATCTTGGAACTTACTCATCCAACCTGATTTTACATTTGAGAGGAGAGACACAGAGAAGATAAAACAACTTGACCAAGCTAACAATATTCAAATGTCTCATTATTTTTGGATCCAAAGCTGTTTCATTTTTTCTTTTTCTGTTTTAAATAGAAGTATAGCAAACATGCAATATAGTTTCTGATGGATAATATAGTTATTTGACATTTAAATACATTATGAGTTGATCACCATGATAAGTTTAGTAACCATCTGGCATCACACAAAGTTATTACTGTATTATTGACTATATATTACATTTCCAAGACTCATTTACTTTATAAGTGGTTTGTACCTCTTTATCTATTTTACCCAACCTTCCACCCCCCACCCCCCAACCCTCACTTCTCACCCCTGGTGACGAGTTTGTTCTCTGCATCTATGAGTCTGTTTCTGGTTTGTTTAGTTTGCTCATTTCATTTTTTGTTGTGTTTTTTTAATAGAAGGATAATTGCTCTACAATGTTATGATGGTCTCTTGCTGCATATCAATGCAAATCCATTATAATTATATATATATATATATCCCGCTTCTCTTAAGCCTCCCCCTCATTCCACCCCTTTAGGCTGTCATGGAGTACAAGACGGGACTCCCTGTGTGATACAGCAGTTTTCCACTAGTTATTTATCTTGTAAACCATGGTGTATATTCAATGCTACTTCCTCAAGTTGTCCTATCCTCTCCTTCCCTCGCTGTGTCCACCAGACCGTTCTCTATGTCTGCATCTCCATTTCTTCTCTGTAAGTATGCTTTTTTAAATATACATATAAATTAAATCATGCAATATTTGTCTTTTTAAACTTATTTCACTTAATATCCTCTAGATTCATCTTTGTTGTCACAAGTGGCAAGATTTCATGCTATTTTTGTATCTGAATAGTATTCCAATGTATATGTGTGCATATATATAGATATTTACATATGTATATATCACATCTTCTTTATCAAAGGATATGTAAGTCACTTCCAAATCTTAGCTACTGTAGGTAATGCTGCAGTGAACATAGGGGCACATATATCTTTTCAAACTAGTATTTTTGTTTCTTCTAAGAACCCAGAAGTAGAGTTGCTGGATCATATGGTAATTCTATTTTTAGTTCCTTAAGGAAACTCCATACTGTGTTCTCTAGTGGATACACCAATTTACATTCCTCTGAACAGTGTTCCCTTTTCTCCACGTCTTCCCCAATACTAGTTATTTGTTGTCTTTTTGATAATCGCCATTGTGGTAGCTGTGAGGTGATCTCATTGCAATTTTGATTTGCATTTCCCCAGTGATCAGTGATGTTGCATATCTTTTCATGTGTCTGTTAGCCATCTGTTTATCTTTGGAGAGATGTCTATTCAGGTTCTCTGCACATGTTTTAATCATAGTGTTTATTTTTGCAGAGCTATTTTAGAATTATAATTTTACACTCATTTCAGACAAAAAGCTTAATTATTTCCATGTATGACTTAGAGATCTGTAATAGAAGGGATGGAAATCAATTAAATCTGTTTATTATATTATTTGACATTTGTATTCTTTTGTTTATTAAATATTTTATGAAGGCTACTGACAAGAAAAATAAATAGCTGATTTGTTCCAGCTAATCATTAAGTGGTAAATAATAGAGTACCTAAAAGGAGTAAAGAATAAAAGAAGCTTAGATAATCTGTACATTAGACATTGAAATCTTGGTTAGTCAAAATTTAATTCATCATGTTCTCTCTTCAATATCTTTAGAAGATTGCCGAAGGTGCATAGAATTTGAGTTTGTTCTGTCCTTTGGAAAAATCTTTATTATCTATGTCAATCTTTCAAATCAATAATAGGTGTATATATATGTATATGTATATATATATATATATATATATATAGCTTGTTTTAGGATATAATGAAATTTTTAAGGTAATTATCTTATAAATCAGAAGAATCTAAACTTCAGCCTAGAACACAGCCATCTATTCATTAATGTAGCCAAATTCACTTGAGCATCTTCCATATTACATTCAGTTACATTTTTTGTTATATGCCTCTATGAATGCAAAGTTGAACCAAAAATATAGCTTGTCCTCAAAGAGCTCATAGCTTATTGTGAGAAAAAGGAAAAAAGGATCACAAGAATACATAACATTATGTAAAAGGTATTAAATACTTAAGAAAATATTAAACTAGTTCTTGAAGCCTAGATTGGGTCTGTGCATGTAACTGGTCCTATAACAAAGACACAGTGGCAAAAAAGTAATAATAATGGCGTGGAGGCTGCCATATTTAGGTGCCTCTGAAGCACAAGCTGGAATCAAGATTGCTGGGAGAAATATCAATAACCTCAGATATGCAGATGACACCACCCTTATGGAAGAAAGCGAAGAAGAACCAAAGATACTCTTGATGAAAGTGAAAGAGGAGAGTGAAAAAGTTGGCTTAAAGCTCAACATTCAGAAAACTAAGATCACGGCATCTGGTCCCATCACTTCATGGGAAATAGATGGGTAAAGAGTGAAAACAGTGGCTGACTGTTTTGTTGCGGGGGGGGGCTCCAAAATCACTGCAGATGGTGATTGCAGTCATGAAATTGAAAGATGCTTACTCCTTGGAAGAAAAGTTATGACCCACCTAGACAGCATATTAAAAAGCAGAGGCATTACTTTCCAACAAAGGTGCATCTAGTCAAGACTATGGTTTTTCCAGTGGTCATGTATGGATGTAAGAGTTGGACTATAAAGAAAGTTGAGCACAGAAGAACTGATGCTTTTGAACTGTGGTGTTGGATAAGACTCTTGAGAGTCCCTTGGACTGCAAGGAGATCCAATCAGTCCATGCTAAAGGAGATCAGTCCTGGGTATTCATTGGAAGGACTGATGCTAAAGCTCAAACTCCAATACTTTGGCCACCTCATGTGAAGAGCTGACTCATTTGAAAAGACCCTGATGCTGGGAAAGCTTGAGGGCAGGAGGAGAAGGGGACAACAGAGGATGAGATGGTTGGATGGCATCACCGACTTAATGCACATGGGTTTGGGTGGACTCTTGCAGTTGGTGATGGACAGGGAGGCCTGGCGTACTGTGGTTCATGGGATTGCAAAGGGTTGGACACGACTGAGCGATTGAACTAAACTGAGTTAGCTATCAATTAAGTGGTTTTTTTCTTATGACTTCATGTTTTATGAAGATGATACAAAGATTGAGAATAATCTTTAACAAGCTATTGTTTGTTATATAAAGGGGGTGTAGTGTGTTCCAATATCAGTTGTGATTCCTCTTCACAAAGCTTCCTGAGGGGATAGACCCTACCTTGTTCACTGTTATGGTACTAACGCCTATCATTGCACCACAAGACATAGTTACCCACTCAAATATTTGTTGAGTGAATATGTACATGAGTGAGCACATAGATAAGTGGATGAAATTAAGGTGTAATAATCTATAAAAATAATGAAGCCATGTAATGGTGTTCTGTAATGCCCAGTGCTTTTCCATGAATCCCAAATTTGGGGTCTGTTATCTAAATGTCCATTCCTCTCTTTTGGTCTAATTATCAATCAGAAAATATTTTAACCTGTCTTTTAAACCTAAGAATAACAATATAATGATACAGCCTTGTCTCTTGTTCCTGAAGGGCTAAGAAATTATTATGGACAATCTCTCTTTAACTTTTCTGTGGTACCCTCGTTTGTAGGAAGGGGTCAGTATCCTTTAGTCTAACAGGAGCGTTTTTCCCTGTAGTCCAAGACAATTTAGAGGACAGGGTGATGAGGAGAAATGCAGAAGGCAGAATACTTGTAGAAGTCTCTGTTCATAGTCTATTAAAAATTAATCCACTATTTTGACTAAAATATATTCTACTAATATAATCTACTACTATATCAAAAAAGTTTATGTATGATCAAGAACCAAGGAGCTTCACTAAAAAAATTGATAAGATTTCAATAAAAGATGATTGACAAACAGAAGGTTTAAGGAAAGTAACAAGGGATAGAGTAGTATTGGGGGATGAATAGCAATACAGAGATGTTACCACCTAGGACTGAAGGGGCATCTCAGCCTGGGTAGCTGTAAGGGAGTGCAGCTAGGCAGGAACTAGGACCTGTGATAGAGGTAATATCCAGACAGAACACAGCAACCTGAAAGGAAGGACTTGACAAAATAAACAGTCACTCTCTCCTCCTACTTGCTGATCTGCTAACAGCATCAACAAGAAGCCAACGGGTAAGGAAGCCTTTGACATGTTCTTGGGACCAATTCCCTATAAAGACCAAAGTATGGAAATACAGGTCATGGATCTGGAAGGCCAAAGGTTAGGGCATCATTAAACACTACTTTCCAGCAGTATAGTTCTGTTCCTAAACTAGACCCCCAGTACTAGCTAAAAGGGATCTTCAGAGAGACATTGCTGTCTTACAATGTGCATCTGCTGCTGCTGCTGCTAAGTCGCTTCAGTCGTGTCCGACTCTGTGTGACCCCATAGACGGCAGCCCACCAGGCTCCCCCGTCCCTGGGATTCTCCAGGCAAGAATACTGGAGTGGGTTGCCATTGCCTTCTCCAGTGCATGAAAGTGAAAAGTGAAAGTAAAGTCACTCAGTCGTGTCCGACTTCGAGACCCCATGGACTGCAGCCTACCAGGCTCCTCCATCCATGGGATCTTCCAGGCAAGAGTACTGGAGTGGGTTGCCATTGCCTTCTCCAGTGCATGAAAGTGAAAAGTGAAAGTGAAGTCGCTCAGTCGTGTCCCACTCTGTGCAACCCCAGAGACGGCAGCCCACCAGGCTCCCCCATCCCTGGGATTCTCCAGGCAAGAACACTGCATAATTCCCTGATTTAAGAATATATGACCTATCATGGAGAAGGAAATGGCAGCCCACTCCAGTGTTCTTGCCTGAAAAATTCCATGGATGGAGGAGCCTATAGTAGTAGGCTATAGTCTATGGGCTCGCAAAGAGTTGACATATAGCACACGTGTAAATACATATATGCATCAATATATGTTCAGAATATATATACATATATTCATATGTATATACATATATACATATATATACATACATACACACACACTGAACACTATTCAGCCATAAAAAAGAATGGAATCTTGCCATTTGCAGCAACATGAAAAAAAAAAAAAAAAAAAAGAATATATGACCTATCAGATTCTGACTTCCAGAACTGACCAAAGAAGAGGTGGTTACTTGTACTGTAAACAAATTTACACAGGATTCCTTTAACAAAGAGCTCTCCTAATGAAGTTATGAAGCTGATTTATATAAATGATGGGCAAACTCTACCGTTCATGCATGACTATATCATTATTACCTATTTTAGAGTCCCTGCTCCCCCAAAGTATAAAAAAGTGTAAAAAAGTTTCCTGATTATTCCGCATTTCTGAGTAAAGAGTCTTATTTATGGAACTAAGTGTTTAACAATTTTTTAAAAATTCTTGTGTTGAATTATATTGAGATAACTGGGAGTGATCATAACTTCAGAAATAAGAGATTTAAACACTTGTCTTCTTTAATTTCTAGATGGTTAAACTCCCCATGGTCTTCTCTATAATGTTAATAAAAAAAGAGTAACTAGTTTGAAAAATGAAGGGAATATGACTAATATAAGCCTCCTCCAGTGTCTCAGTGATATCCTTTTACTAAGAAGAGAGAAATGAAATAAAGGCCTAAAAGGAGAAAGAGACAGTTAAGCAATACTCCTTATGAATTGCAACACTATTTTGATGGTTAAAAAAAAAACCAAACTATTTATTCCTGGCCCTTTATCATACCTCCTTACAGTAATTTCATTTTGCTCTTAATAATGCACATTATTTTTTACTATTATGCAATTTCTCTTTTGTTTTCTCCAGCAGATAAGAGATCTCTTCTTAAAAGAGAGGCAGACATATGCTAAAAGATGAGAATGAGGAATAGATGCCCAAATTAGGATTAGTACTCAGAAATTCCTAATGATGCTGCAATTCCCAGAGGAAAATATTTATTTATGTAAAGACATTCAGTTAATTATTTATAGAAGTAAAACTCAGGAAAATTCCACTCCCACTGTTTTGATCTACATGTACTATCCCTAGAGGCCTTGTCTCCTGCCATATGGGTTTCCATTCTCAGAAGCAGAAAGTCCCTCTTTGCTCCTGAGCTTAATACTGCCTTTTTAAAAAATTAAATTTTTAATAGTCACAATGACAGTGATTTTCTGTTTTTAAGGTCCACTATTTTATTGCTTATTGCTCTTTTTAAGAAAAAAAAAAAAAACCTTTTTTGTCCATAAATACTGCAATGACATACATTTGGATGTCTTAACAAGTTCAAAAGCCAGAATTAATTTATATGCTTGCATCACCAGCATCATCAGCTAGGGTAACACCACTCAGTGTCTAAGACTAAATGGCCCTCCGCGTATGTCTGATAATGCCAGGCACAACTTCATGTTCCAGAAGAGGCCAAAGAAAGGCCCAGATAATATCAATCTTGGCAAATGGAGGGTAGAAGAAGGGGAGCGTGAAGGGAATCATTTATTTAAAACACATGAAGCTTGGATTTTTCCTTTTCAAATAAAAGGAGAGAGGAAGTATTGAAATATAGCAGGTTTTTCATAGTGAAAGCATCCTAAAAATATGAAATGTTTTATGACAGCATTTCCCAGGAAATTATAGAGCTCTCCAGGAAAGAACAACACTTCCTGCATGAGTAGTTTCCACCTTTGTACACCCCATTTGTTTTTTCTGTGATTTTTAAACATCCATTTGAAAAATTATAATTTTGTAATAGCCACTCGAGTGAAAAGTATTAAGAGGAATCATCTAATGCTAATGACAATAGCAATCAAAGGTACAAATCACTCCTACTCATTCTCACATTTTAATGCAAGGGCTTTTAGGAATCATACTGAAAGTTTATCATAGAAGAGCATGACTGATAGTCATTATCTATTCAAAAGCAAATGTGAAAATATAATGGCCCAAACACTCTATTAAAAAAAGATTTAGGTTTGTAATGGAGACACACAAGTTTATCATGCCCTTCATATAACCAATAATCCCCAGTTCAATCAGCTGAAATAATATTTTATTAAAAAGGTATAGGCTTATAGCAGACGCATACTTTATAGTGTCCCTCATAATACCCATTGTCCCTAGTTCAGTCACCAGTGGAGGTTGCATGCAAAACTCGAACACTACCTGAAGTGTGATTAAAAATCCTTAAGCATATTGGACAGGATCCTATACAGATGATGATCATTTTCATTATTTTCTGGAACAACCCAAAGATTACATAATTCTGAGGAAAAATAATAGGGAAAGCAAGCCAAAATTGCGGGCTGAATATGCCTTTTTGTCCTTCAAAACACTGCCTTCTATGTGTTGCAACTGAGTGCCTGGAGATGTCAGAAGGGAAGTGAAAAATGCTCTCCAATGGTGTGAAATTGGTGTCTTTGGGGAGAATAACATGACATCTATTACGTTATCCTCATAATAGATGACATTCTTGAAAAATTACGTATAGCTGTCTTATCCAGAGCTTTACCAATCTTACCATCAGCTATGCTTTTTTCTTCTGAAACTCCACCAAAACATACTTCTAAACTCTAAAATGGTGGGGAGTTAGTTGCATTTATAACTAAATTCTAAAATGTTCTGTTGAAAGGCTGATTTCTTCCTCCCGGAGAAAAGGATATGAGATTATCAGAAAGATAATGACAATTGTCATTAAAAGAAGTTAGGCCCACTCTCTGCGGTGATTCAGAAAGGACTTTTGTAGACAAAATACTGCAGATGTAAAACTGGCATAGCCAGTAGCAATGGGTGACCTTTGGCAAAGGAAAGGATGACAATCCCAAAACACAATGATCCAGGGCCAGGGCCAAAAGAGGAAAGGACTGGAAAACAAAGGTGAATTCAAATGAATATTCCTGGATGTACTGTTCTCATGCAGTAAAATTCTAGGAAATGCTAAGAGACTGAATAAAGAGACAAAGGTATATCAAGCCTCACTAAACTGAATGAGAAAAAGCATGAACCACTGGCTTCAGTAAACTTAGTGACACACAGAGTTTTTCCAGGAATTTTGAGTTTATGAGTATTAATGATGTGTTAATTTTTGATAATTTAGATAGTGTTTTCTTTTAATTAAATACTTTACTTGTGCAGCTAATGGTAGATATTCTCAAGGGTATAGGGAATGGGGGTAGAGGAAATATGCTAATCAGTAATATCCATAAAAATAAGTAGCTGGGAGAATTTAAGAAAAAAGTGTGAGTATCAGTATAGTATGGGCTTCCCTGGTGGCTCAAATAGTAAAGAATCCGCCTGCAGTGCAAGAGATGCTCAGACACTACTGAGCGACTAAATACTTCACTTTACATGGGTACAGTATATGTCATCAATAGATGTTTGAATCCCAGGTTGATGGTTATCACCACTAATGTTTTCATATTCATCATCCTCACAGATCCGGGTCCCAAGAACATAAGTCATTTAACTAAGATCACAGACATTCTAGATGACCCCCATCAAATTTAAACTCCTGTTATAAGATTCACGCCTCATGCAATCTATTTCAGGATATGGAAATGAATGTGCATATATCACCGTGGAAAAGTCCTTTAATGATAGTTTGATGAAGGTTATATTTTTATTTATGTTGTGAACCTCAAAAAGCCAAAGTTATTATTCTTTTATTACTAATGATAAAGTAATAAAAGGGCTTCTCTGGTGGCTCAGACAGTAAAGAATCTGCCTGCAATGCAGGAGACCTGGGTTCGATCCCTAGGTTGGGAAGATCCCCTGGAAGAGGACATGGCAACCCACTCCAGTATTCTTGCCTGGAGAATCCCCATGGACAGAGGAGCCTGGCCAGGTATAGTCCATGGAGCCACAATGAGTCAGACATGACTGAGCAACTAAGCACGATGATAAATTTGAATTGTACCTACAGATTCCAATTTGCTAATATTAAAGGAAGCTGGTGCTTATCAAGAAGCAGAATGGATTCACTGAAGACATGGCCAGTTTCCCACAGGCATATGTCATATTCTGCTCTAAAGATAAGCTAGAATGTATGCAGTTACATAAGTTTGTAGTCCTTAAATAATCTTATACAAAAATATTTAATAACCTATGGTTTATTTTTCAGTGCGATAGAAAAAAATCATTTCTTCATCCTGTTATTTTCCTATATAAATATACAGCTGATATACAATCATCTAGAATCTAAGAATCAAGATAAAGGTAAAAATTCAAAATTCTGCATTACTTTTCAAGTGAGTTAATTAAACAGCTCACTTGGGAAAAGAAGTAAGCACTTTAGTTAACTGAAACTTAATATAAGCTACCATGTGTAATGAGTTGCCAAAAACACTCATGAAGATCTAACCTATGCTAGGAAAAAAGGACATACTCACACCACTGTACTGTCCTGGTCAGATCCCATGTAATGTATTTGTATCTTATCACCATGTTTTAAAATACACGGTGGTAAAGCTGTAGAAAGTTTTAAGAATGGTGACTAGACTACAAAATGGACCTTGCCATATTATGTAGAAAGCATCTAAAGTATATAGGATGTTTGTTCTGTAGCTGAAAATTCTAAGTGGGGATGTGAGAGCCGTCATAAAATTTAAAAAAACTTTTGTAAAAATTATAACAGAATTGCTTTATAGTTGGTAATCTTAAAGGATAGACCAATGAAGAGAAGTTTAGAAGGAAATTTCATTTCAATATCAGGGGAGACATTCCTATATTTAGTAAATATTCAAGATTGAGATTTGTTTAATTTCAAGCCCATGAGCTCTCCATCACTGGATGATCAAGCAGCAGATATCCTATTAAAGAAAAACTGAAAACATGATCTGTAAGGTCCCTTCTAAAACTGAAAATGTGCAATAAATGCCTACATTAAGAAAAAGGAAAGCTCTTAAATAAACAACATAACTTTGTACCTCGAGGAACTAGAAAAAGAAAAACAAACATAAGCCCCCAAGTTAGCAGTAGGAATAAAATATTTAAGATCAGATAGGAGATAAATGAAATAAAGACTAAAAGGTCAATAGGAAAGATCAACAAAACTAAGAGCTATTTTTATTTTTTGAAAAGATAACCAAAATAGGCAAAGATTTAGCTGAACTAACCAGGAAAAAAGAGAAAGGATTCAAAGAGATAAAAATCATAAGTGAGGGATATCACACAAAGAATCATAAGAGATAATTATAAATAATTATATGTTGACGTTTGACAACTTAGGAGAAATGGATAAATTTTTAGATACACACAGCAAATTAACACAGAATCATGAAGAGAGAATCAGAACATACCAATTGCTAAGTAAAGAGATTGAATCAGTAATCAAAAACCTTCCAAGAAAGGAAAATTTAGGACCATATGGCTTCACTAGTGAATTCTTTCATTTTGAGGAGGATTTGGATTCATTATGGACCTGTATTAATTCTCCCCCAAATTAAAAGATGTAAGAATACTTCCAAATTTATTTTGTGAGACCAGATTTACCCTGATACAAAAATCAGACAAGGAAACAAGAAAAGAAAATTACAGGCCAATATTTCTGAATGCACCTAGACACAAAACCCCTCAACAAGGTATCAGCAAACCAAATTCAACTGTACATTAAAGGATCATACACATAATCAAGTGGGAATTATTCCAGGGATGCAAGGATAAACCAACATCTGCAAATTAATCAATGTGACACACCACATTAACAAAGGATAAACTCATATAATCATCTTAACAGATGCAGAAAAAAACATTTGACAAAATTCAACACCCATTCATGATTTAAAAAAAAAAAAACACTAACAAACTGCATATAGAGGGAATGAACATATCTCAACACACAAAAATATCATATGACAAGCCCACAGCTAACATATTCAACAGTATAGTTAAAAGTTTTTCCTCTAAGGTCAGGAACAAGAAAGATGTCTATTCTTGCAATGCTTATTCAGCATAGTACTGGAAGTCCTAGACAGAGTAATTAGGGGGAAAAAAGAGAGAAAAAGAAATAAAAGACAACCAAATTGAAAATGAAGTAAAACTGTCTGCATTTGTAGATGCCATAATATTAATTTTCAGTTCAGTTCAGTCACTCACGCATGTCCAAATCTTTGCAAACCCATGGACTGTGTAGCACGTCAGGCTTCCCTGCCCATCACCAACTCCCAGAGTTTGTTCAAACTCATGTCCGTCAGGTTGGTGATGCCATCCAACCATCTCATCCTCTATCATCCCCATCTCCTCCTGCCTTCAATCTGTCCCAACATGAGGGTCTTTTCCAATGAGTTAGCTCTTTGCATCAGATAACCAACATGTGTTGAAGCTTCAGCTTCAGCATCAGTCCTTCCAGTGATTATTCAGGACTGATTTCCTTTAGGATTGATTGGTCTGATCTCCTAGCAGTCCAAGGGACTCTCAAGAGTCTTCTCCAACATCAGTTCAAAAGCATTATTTCTTCAGTGCTCAGCTTTCTTTATGGTCCAACTCTCACATTCACACATGACTACTGGAAAAACTATAGCTCTGATTAGATGGACCTTTTTTTGGCAAAGTAATGTCTCTGCTTTGTAATATGCTGTCTAGGTTTGTTATAGCTTTTCTTCCAAGGAGCAAGCATCTTTTAATTTCATGGCTCCAGTCACCATCTGCAGTGATTTTGGAGCCCAAGAAAATAAAATCTGTCACTGTTTCCATTGTTTCCCCATTTATTTGCCATGAAGTGATGGGACTGGATGCCACCATCTTAGTTTTTTGAATGTTGAGTTTTAAGCCAGCTTTTCCACTCTCTTCTTTCACTTTCATCAAGAGGCTCTTTAGTTTCTCTTCGCTTTCTGCCATAAGGGTGGTATCATCTACATATCTGATGCATAATATTATTAATAAATAATGTGAAGTGATGAATATTAATATAAATAATATCTAAGAAGGACCATAAGACTCCATCCAAACTGTTGGAACTAACAAATTCAGTAAAGTTGCAAGGTGAAAATCTATATAAAAAATCAGTTACTCTATACACTAGCAACAAACTATCAGAAAGAGAAATTGACAAAACAATCCCTTATAAAATAGCAGCAACAATTTTAAAAAATGCTTTAAAATAAATTTAATCAAGAAGTTTGTAGAACTTCTTGTGCACTGAAACTATCACACACTAATGAAAGATATTAAAGAAGACACAAATAAGTCGAAAGGTATCCCCTGCTCATGGATTAGAAGAATGAATATTTTAAAAATAGGTATACTATCCAAGGCCACTTACAGATTCAGTGCAACCGGTATCAATATTCAAATGACATTTTTGACTGAAATAGAAACAACAACCCAAAAATTTGAATGGAATCACAAAAGACCCCAAATAACCAAAGCAATCTTGAGAAAAAAGAACAAAGTTGGAGGCATCATGTTTCCTGGTTCCAAACTTACATTGCAAAGCTATGGTAATCATAATAAATATGCTATCCATGTGAAAACAGACACATGGAACAGAATAAAGAACAAAGAAATAAATCTATGCAGTCAATTAATTTATCATAAATGAGCCAAGAACAATGGGGAAAGGATGGTCTCTTCAATAAATGGTGTTATGAAAACTGAACAGTCACATACAAAAAGAAAAGAAACTGAACTCTATCTTACACTGCACACTAAAGTCAACTCAAAATGAGTATAAAATGTGAACTAAGCCCTATAACCATAAAACTCCCAGAAGAAAATCCAGGGAGTAAGTTCCTTAACAATGCTCTTCACAATGATTTGTATTATAATTTTTTAGAAAAGCAAAAATAAACAAGTGGGACTACATCAATCTAAAAATCTTCTGCACAGCAAACGAAACCATTAAAATGAAAGGACAGTCTTTCATGGGAGAAAACATTTGCAAATCAAAAGCCTGGTAAGGGGTTAATATTGAAAACATTAAAAAAACTTTAAAAAGTCAATAGCAACAAAAAAAGTCTGATTAAAAAGTGAACAAAGGGGAAAAAAAAAGTTGACAAAGGAACTGGTTCCTTTCAAGAAGATATACTAATGGCCAACAGATATATGAAAAGGTGTTCAACATTGCTAATCATCAGTACAGTTCAGTTCAGTCACTCAGTCGTGTCCAACTTTGTGATCCCATGAATCGCAGCACACCAGGCCTCCCTGTCCATCACCAACTTCTGGAGTTCACCCAAACCCACGTCCATCTAGTCGGTGACGCCATCCAGCCATCTCATCCTCTGTCATCCCCTTTTCCTCCTGCCCCCAGTCCCTCCCAGCATCAGGGTCTTTTCCAATGAGTCAACTCTTCCCATGAGGTGGCCAGAGTACTGGAGTTTCAGCTTTAGCATCATTCCTTCCAAAGAACACCCAGGGTTGATCTCCTTTAGAATGGACTGGTTGGATCTCCTTGCAGTCCATGGGACTCTCAAGAGTCTTCTCCAACACCACAGTTCAAAAGCATCAATTCTCTGGCGCTCAGCTTTCTTCACAGTCCAACTCACATCCATACATGACCACAGGAAAAACCATAGTCTTGACTAGACGGACCTTTGTTGGCAAAGTAATGTCCCTGCTTTTCAATATGCTATCTAGGTTGGTCATAACTTTCCTTCCAAGGAGTAAGCGTCTTTTAATTTCATGGCAGCAGTCACCATCTGCAGTGATTTGGGAGCCCCAAAAAACAAAGTCTGACACTGTTTCCCCTGTTTCCCCATCTATTTCCCATGAAGTGATGGGACCAAATGCCATGATCTTCATTTTCTGAATGTTGAGCTTTAAGCCAACTTTTTCACTCTCCTCTTTCACTTTCATCAAGAGGCTTTCTGGTTCCTCTTCACTTTCTGCCATAAGGGTGGTGTCATCTGCATATCTGAGGTTATTGATATTTCTCCCTGCAATCTTGATTCCAGCTTGTGCTTCTTCCAGCTCAGCATTTCTCATGATGTATTCTGCATATAAGTTAAATAAGCAGGAGGACAATATACAGCCTTGACGTACTCCTTTTCCTATTTGGAACCAGTCTGTTGTTCCATGTCCAGTTCTAACTGGTGCTTCCTGACCTGCATATAGGTTTCTCAAGAAGCAGGTCAGGTGCTCTGGTATTCCCATCTCTTTCAGAATTTTCCACTAATCATCAGGAAAATGCAAATCAAAACCACAGTGAGATACCACCTCAAACCTGTTACAAGGGCTAACATCACAAAGACACAAGTTTGCAAAGGTTGGCAAGGATATGGATAAAGGGAAACTCTTGTGCATTGTTGGTGGGAATACACATTGGGGTAGCCACTATGGAAAATAGTATTAAAGACCACAAAGCATTTTGAAAAAGAACTAACATGATAGTAGCTATCCCATTTCTGGGTATATATCCAAAGGAAATGAAAACAAGATATCAAAAAGATATCTAATCTTCTGTGTTTATTATATTTTTTACTCAGCATAGTACTGGAAGTCCTAGACAGAGTATTTAGAGGGGAAAAGGAAAAATAAATAAAAGACATCCAAATTGAAAAGGAAGAAGTAAAACCATAAAAGATTATTCACAGTAGCCAAGATATGGAAACAACCTAAATGATCATCGATGAATGAGTGAATAAAGATGATATGGTATAGATATGCAGTGGAATGTTTTTCAGCCATGAGAGAGAAGGACATCCTGCTATTTGCAGCAGTGTGGATGAATCTTAAGACATTGTGCTAAGTGAAAGAGGTCGGACAGAGAACGACAAATACGATGTGATATTACTTCTATGTGGAATCTAAAAAGCCATACTCACAGAAATGGAGACAAGAATAGCAGTTACTAAGAACTGGTTGGTAGGGGTAATGGAGAGATCTTGATCAGAGCGCAAACCTCCAAGTATAAGATGAATAGGTTCTGGGGATTTAATGTACAGCATGGTGATTATAGTTAACATTTACGCTCTACCGTCTGAGCCATCAGGGAAGTCCATAGTTAACATTACTGTTTTATATTCTCAAAAGTTGCTAAGGAGTTAATCTTAAATGTTTTCACCTCAAAAAGAGACACAAGATGGCTATGTGATGTGATAGTAGTGTTAACTAATGTTGCGTCAGTCATCATTTTATAATACATACGTGGCTCAAGTCAGCATATTGTATAGCTTAAATTTACGAGGTGTTGCATATCAATTATAGCTCAGTAAAGCTGGGGAGAAAAGGTAGATGTGTTTTTATATGCATTTTGATTCTGCCTTTTTAAGTGAGGAGATTGTTCTTCTAGACAGTTTTTCCATTGTTTCTAGACCACCGCAGGGTTGTGTGTGGCATCCAGCAGGAACAGAAGACATAATATCGATGCCAGGGAGCTCACTTGAGGAGCAAATGATCTGAGGAGTCCCAGAGGTTTAAAGCCAAGTCTTTGAAGAAACCCTCTTTAGGGCAAGCCTCAGATCTGACTTGCCTGGTTTGCTGTACCACTGATTAGAAGAGATTCCTTGAAGTGAGAGGTCTGCAACCTAACTCTTCTTGGTAACTTTTCCCTTTGACAAAAGCCTATTTTATCTCTGTGTGGAATAAAGATAAAACCCAGCTTAGTTTTTTTTTTTTTTTAAGTACATCGCATTACAACTCTCCCCACCTCCTCATTCACACAAATCAACACAAACTTTCTAAATGATACATACCTGGACCACATGATAAAAATTTCCTCTTTGCAATCCATGCTCTGTTTTTATGTAATAAGTAGAGTAGGAAAAAAACTGAAAGCTTCAAATGTTGATGAGTCAGTGACATTCCTCTCTTATGACTCCTTTGAATTTCAGTGATCAGGCAGACTACCTTGGCCAAGAACACTTTGTATTTTCATATTTAGAGAGCATCAAAATATATATTGATTTATTTTTAAAAAACCCAGGCATATGGCATCTGATACTAATAATACTTATATTGAAGGTTAACTTGATAAGAAGTATTAGTAGAGATAATGGGGTATTTTTGGCCAACAGTTCTTGGAGTAAAATTTTTACCAAAATTTCTGTGTAGATACATTAAAATTCAAAACTATATAGCTTCCTTTGAAGTTAGAGAGAAATCATTTAAGAATAATATTCAAACATTTAGCCTTTAAAAGAACTTTTCAAAACAAGGCTCAGAAAATGACTATAGCATTGTACCTTTGGGTGATTATTATGTAGGAAAATTATTGCTGCTTTAACACTGTTGCAGTAACTTCTCCACAGTGAAGAATACCCTCCACATGTGCAATCTCTTCATCCTTCAGCTGAAAGGGAAAGGCTTCCAAAGAGGAGATAGGGATGAAAAGCTTTATCAATATAGTAGGTAGAATGGATAACTCTCTCCTCTTGTCCTATGAGACACTGGGTTCCTCTTATATGATCTGGGCAATATCAACTAAGTGGAAGGAACCAGGGGCCCACCAAGTGAGCCTCTGCTAATGTCTAAGAAGCTGAGCTGTTTATCTGTTGACATCTTTTTATAGTAGCACTATTTCCAAATTGAAAGCATCAGTTTTCCAAAATTAAGAAAACTACATTAAAATTCCATTTGTTTTTTATCTAGAGCAACTATATAACTATCACTAGTACAGAATCAAGTCATTTTTTTAAGCATGTGTTAAATGAAATACAGTTGCATTAACATGTTTATGCCATGAATTTTTTTTGTTTCTGTTACCCGAGTGTTTACTAATTCATCAAAGATTGCAATTACCTTCAATATAGCAACATATTGATGAAACTCTTGATGAGACTGAAAGAAGAGAGTGAAAAAGTTGGCTTAAAACTCAACATTCAGAAAACTAAAATCATGGCATCTTGTCCCATTACTTCATGGCAAATAGATGGGGAAACAGTGGAAACAGTGTCTGACTTTATTTTTGAGGGCTCCAAAATCACTGCAGATGGTGACTGCAGCCATGAAATTAAAAGACGCTTACTCCTTGGAAGGAAGGTTATGACCAACCTAGACAGCATATTAAAAAGCAGGGACATTACTTTGCCAACAAAGGTCCGTGTCTAGTCAAGGCTATGGTTTTTCCAATAGTCATGTATGGATGTAAGAGTTGCACTATGAAGACAGCGGAGCATGCAAGAATTGATGCTTTTGAACTGTGGTGTTGGAGAAGACCCTTGAGAGTCTCTTGGACTACAAGGAGATCCAACCAGTCCATCCTAAAGGAGATCAGTCCTGGGTGTTCATTGGAAGGACTGATGTTGAAGCTGAAACTCCAATACTTTGGCCACCTGATGTGAAGAGCTGACTCATTTGAAAAGACCCTGATGCTGGGAAAGCTTGAGGGCAGGAGGAGAAGGGGACGACAGAGGATGAGATGGTTGGATGGCATCACTGACTCAATGGACATGGGTTTGGGTGGACTCCAGGAGTTGGTGATGGATAGGGAGGCCTGGCGTGCTGCAGTTCATGGGGTCTCAAAGAGTCGGACACGACTGAGTGACTGAACTGAACTGATAGCAACATAATATTTTATTATTTGTATTGACCTTATCTTTTTAATATACATAATCACTTATGTGGCCAAATAAGCATCAGTGCTCCCAATCTCTTTATAAATTAATAAACTTCATTTCTTAAGCAATTTTAGCTTCATAACAAAATGGAACAGAAAGAACAGAGCAGAGAATTCCCATTTACTCCAGTTCTCACATATGCATGGCCTCCCCCATTATCAAAATTCCCCACCAGGATGATACATTTGTTGCAGTAATGACCCTACTTTGACCCTTCATTATGCCCCAAAGTCCACAGTTTTCACCAGGACTCATTCCCTCTTTGTGTTGTATACCCCACGGGTTTTGACAAATGTACTATGGCATGTGTCATTACAGCATCAAATAGAGTATTTTCATGCTCTAAAAATCCTCTAAGCACAAAGGGTTTTTAGGACAGTGAAACTCCTGTACAATACTACATACAATCATGGATGCCTGTCATTATCCCTTTGTCCAAACTCACACACTAGCATAACACCAAGTGAACCCTAGTCTAGTCTCTGAGTTATTGTAATGTGTCACTGGAGGTTCATCAGTGGTAGCAAATGTACCAGTCTGCTGGGGATGTTCATAATTCAGAAGGCTGTGCATATGTGGTACAGGGAGTATTTGGGAATGCCTGTAGTCTCTTAACTTTCTGTTAGCCTATATATGCTTTGAAAAATAATTTTTTTTAAAAAAATTCCTCTCTGCTTTGCCTATTTATTCCTCCCTCCTCTCTATAACCCCTGGAAAATATTGAAATTATTATTGTCTCCATGACTATGCCTTTTTTTAGAATGTCATATATTTGGAAACATGGTATATAGTTTTGGGGATGATGTCTTTCACTTAGTAATATGCATTTAAGTTTCCTCTGTGTCTTTTCATAGTTTGATGTTTCACTCATTTTGGGCACTAAATACTATTCCATTGCCTAGATATACCACTGTTTATCCATTCAGCTACTAAAAAACACTATGTTTGCTTCCAAGTCTTGGCATTCATGTGCAGGTCTTTGTGCGAACATAGCTTTTCAATTCGTTTGGGTTGTTTGACTGCTAGATCATAGGGTAAGAGTATGTTTAGTTTTCAAGAAACAGCTAAATTGTCTTCTAAAGTGGCTGTACTATTATGTATTCCCACCACCAATGAATGAAAGTGGCTGTGTTTATATTGAAAGTGGATTTCTTGTAGACAGCATCTAGTTGACTTTTTTTTTATCCTCTCTGTCAATCTCGATCTTTTAATTGGCAAATTTAGACCCCTGATGTTCAAAGTGATTCTTGACATAGCTGGATGAATATCTAGTAATAACATGTTTGTGTCTGTTTTCTATTTGTTGCCCTTGTTCTTTGATCCTTTTTTGTCTTCTCTTTTTCTGTCTTTTGTGATGTTAACTGAGCTTTTTAAATGACTCCATATTCTCCTTTCTTAGCATATGGCTTGCATTTCTTTTCTTACTTTTCTTAGTGATTGCCATAGATTTGCAATATATACCTGTAATGAATTCAAGCCCACTTTCAAATAACATTACTTCACAAGTATTGCAAGTACCTGATAATAAAATATTTGTAATTCTTTCCTCCTATCCCTTTCATCATTACTATCATTTATTTCACTTATAGATAAATGGACATAATCTAAGATTTGTTCTTATTACAATTTTGAAAAAAACTGAATTATGTTAAATCAATTAAGAATAAGAAAAAAAATTTATTTCGTCTTTGCTTATTAATTCTATAATGCTTTTCCCTTTTTACGTAGATCCAAGTTTTTGGCCTATGTCATTTCCTTCTCTCTGAAGAATTTTGTTTAAATGTTTCTTGCAAGCAAGTTTATTGGGAACAAATACCCTTAATTTTTATTTGTCTAAGCAAGTCTTTATTTCTCCTTCAATTTTAAAGGGCAGTTTTTCAGGGTACCAAATTCTAGATTGGTATGAATGTTTCTCTCAATACGTGGAATAATTCATTCCATTCTCTTCTTACTTGTATTTTTTTTTTTAACAAGTGAGATGTAATTCTTGTCTTTGCGCTTCTATAGGTAAGGTGAGATTTTCCCTCTGGCTTCTTTCATGACTTTATCTTTGATTTTTTGAAATGTGAATATGATATGCCTATGTGTAGGGTTTTGTTTTGGAGTTTATCTGCTTAGTGTTCTCTGAGATTCCTGGATGTAATTTTGGTGGCTGGCATTAATTTGGGGAAATTCTCAGCTATTATGACTTCAAAGACTACTTCCTTTCCTTTTTCTCTTTAGCTTCTCCTTTTAGTATTTCCATTACCCATGTTACACACTTTGTGGTTATCCCACAGTTCTTGGGTATGCTATTCTGTTGGGGGTTTTGTATATGTATGTCTTGTTTTCTCCTTTTTTCTCACTTTTGGAATTTTCTATTGTCATATTCTTGAGTGCAGAGGTTCTTTCCTAGGTGGTTTCCTACCTACTAATGAGTTTATCAAAGTCATTCTTCATTTCTATTACAGTGTTTTTCATCTCTAGAATTTCTGTTTGATTCTTTCTTAGAATTTCCATCTCTTCACTTACATTATTCATCTGTTCTTGCATTCTGTGTACTTTTACATTAGAACTCTTAACACATTCGTTATATTTGTCAAAAACTCCTGGTCTGATAACTACAACATTCTTGCAGACTCTCATTCTAATGCTTGTTCAGCCTCCCAAAACTGTTTTTTGCCTTTTAGTATGTTTTATGTGTTGAAAGGAAGACATGATGTACTGGGTAACAAGAACTATACTAAACTGGCCTTTAGTAATTTAGTAGTAAGATGTGGTGGAGGGGGAAGCATTCTATAATCCTCTGATTAAGTCTCAGTCTTCTGGTGAACCTTTACTCTTGGATTTTAAACTTCACCGGTAACTCCCAGGTTTTCTCCCTGTTAGCACAAAATGGATAGAGCAGCTTGGAGTCGTGTGTTTCCCTTCCCCTATGTATGCGCTTCCCTCATAGTTCAGTTGATAAAGAATCCACCTGAAATACAGAAGACCCCAGTTTGATTCCTGGGTGGGAAGGATCTGCTGAAGGGATAAGCTACTCACTCCAGTATTCATGGGCTTCCCTTGTGGCTCAGCTGTAAAGAATCTGCCTGCAATGTGGGAGACTTGGGTTCAATCCCTGGGTTGGAGAAGGGAAAGGCTACCTACTCCAGTATTCTGGCCTGGAGAATTCCATGGACTGTATAGTCCATGGGGTTGCAAAGACTTGGACACAACTGAGCGACTTTCACTTCCCCTGTGTGGAAGCCTAGAGGGGAAATTGAGTTGAGTATTTCCTTTCTCCCCAGCTATTATAAAGTTACAGAATCTTGTGTGCTAAGTTGCTTCAGTGGTGTCTGACTCTTTGTGACCCCATGGACTGAAGCACAACAACTCCCGGAGTTCACCCAAACTCATGTCCATTGAGTCAGTGATGCCATCTAACCATCTTATCCTCTGTCATCCCCTTCTCCTCCTGTCCTCAATCTTTCCCAGCATCAGGGTCTTTTCAAATGAGTTAGCTCTTTACATCAGGTGACCAAAGTATTGGAGTTTCAGCTTCAACATCAGTCCTTCCAGTCAACATCTAAGACTGATTTCCTTTCGGATGGACTGGCTGGATCTCCTTGCAGTCCAAGGGACTCTCAAGAGTCTTCTCCAACACCACAGTTCAAACACGACTGAGCGACTGAACTGTACTGAACTGAATAAGTGAAGAAAACTGACTATAAAACTGCCTGTGTAAAATATAAAGTGAAGGAAAATAGAAAAAAGTACCATTTGTGAGTACTGAACCCTTGAAAAAATTGTATTACATTGTGATAAATATGTAAAAAGAAATTTTTAAAAAATACATCAATGATACTTTTATACAAGTCAGAAACACTGTACTAGTCTTTGGGAAAAAAGGACAACTTGTGTCTCAAAAGTTTAGTTTAAAATTTAGAGTCATAAATATCAGCTTTTGACAGAAATATGTTATTTTTTACACGGAAGTGTATGCTAGCATAATGGGTATTCTCCTTCCTGTTACATGTATCAATATTTAAATAAATGGTTATCCAGAGGCTTACTAAAATGGCATTTCATGTCACTTTAAACTAGGTACTTATGGTACAACAATGTAAAGAATAAAAGGCATGAAACATTGGACAATTTTTATAGAAAAGGATTCTAGTCATACGGTTGAGTGCAACGCACCATCAACACAGGCTTGTATCCACCCTCATTCATTCAGCTCACAGCCGAAAATGCATGTGCCTAAATCCAAGAGAGTAGATAAGTCTGACTTAAAAAGTGTTTCTCCCTTTGGTATAATACTTTTTTTTTTTACTTCTTTTTCAATAATTCCTTGCAGCTCCAGCTTATACACAATGAATTGTCTGTTCCTTTATTGAAGTATTGAAGGGGAGGGGTTGGAAGGAACACAACTTTTTAAAGCCAGTACCAAAGAAAATAACTCCTTTTGTGTAAGGAGGGATCAATAGTAGTCTCTGTGTTCTTTCTATTTCTTGTTTGTAATTTCTATTGATGCGTACAAAACCTAGACATTTGGCTTTAAGTGTTGATTTAAAAAATTTTTAACAGAAAGAATAGAGAGAAAGAGCAATTTTAGCCATCGTTGACCTACTTTCAAAAATTCCATTCTGTTCTTAATTCACAAACCCCAACAAAAGGAAAAAAAATCTTGAAGTATGTCTACATGCCAAAACACTGCTTAACTTAAGTTTCAATATTTTTTTCTAGGTCAATGAATGTAATTATGAAAGAGGTCCAACTGGAATTACTTTAAAACAAGAAATTTCCAATCATGATAATTATTATCCTATGCCATCTGTACCTTTAATTATTATTGGGAAATGATTATCTTCTGTTGAAAAAGTGGCTGACTACAATGGAAGGAGGAGCATTTCACTTGCACGTGATAGTCCTTTTCCATTCTTGGGCCCTGATTGCCTTTATACCAAAGAATGAAAATGACCAAATCCACTAGAATGTCCAGTTTCTTCAGGAATAGTTTATTTGTAAAAGTCATTATATTTTAGAAATTTATAAGCTGAATAGAAATTTATAAACTGAAATTTAAAAAATAATAAATTGCTATGTCTGTATACTAAAGGATTTAATTACTTAAGAATCACAGTCAGGAATGTCTACCTAGGCTTAACTTACTTATGGGTTAATTAAAGTTAAAATACATAAATAAATAAATGATGAAAGCAGTCTAGATATTTTTCTGATTGAAACTTGATCTATTCTTTCGTTTATTCAACAGCTATTGTTCAGTGTATACTAGGTGTCAATCACCATGCTAAGAACTGGGAATAAAGGATGTGGAGGAAAAGGCATTATTTCTGCTTTCTTAGAACTTAAAAAATGGAGACAATAATAATATGGAGTGATGTGCTCTATAGAGAGATGGAACAGGAGCTAAGGGCATAAACTGATATGTGAAGTTACCCTAGAAATATTTCAGTTCAGTCGTTCAGTTGTGTCTGACTCTTTGTTACCCCATGTACTGCAGCATTGCAGGCCTCCCTGTCCATCACCAACTCACAGAGTTTACTCAAACTTATGGCAACCCACTCCAGTGTTCTTGCCTGGAGAATCCCAGGGGAGCCTGGTGGGCTGCCATCTATGGGGTCGCACAGAGTCGGACACAACTGAAGCGACTTAGCAGCAGCAGCAGCAGCAGAAGCATGTCCATTGAGTCAGCGATGCCTTCCAACCATCTCATCCTCTGTCGTCCCCTTCTCCTCCTGCATTCAATCTTTCCCAGCATCAGGGTCTTTTCAAATGAGTAAGTTCTTCCCATCAGGTGGCCAAAGTATTAGAGTTTCTGCTTCAGCATCGGTGCTTCCAATGAATATTCAGGACTGATTTCCTTTAGGATGGACTGGTTGGATCTTCTTGCAGTCCAAGGGAATCCCAAGAGTCTTCTCCAACACCACAGTTCAAAAGCATCAATTCCTCAGCACTCAGCTTTCTTTATAGTCCAACTGTCACATCCATACATGACTGCTGAGAAAACCATAGCTTTGACTATATGGACCTTTGTTGGCAAAGTAATGTTTCTGCTTTTTAATATGCTTTCTAGGTTGGTCATAACTTTTCTTTGAAGGAACAAGCGTCTTTTAATTTTATGGCTGCAGTCACCATCTGCAATGATTTTGGAGCCCAAATAAATGAAGTCTGTTACTATTTCCATTGCTTCCCCATCTATTTGCCATGAAGTGATGGGACCAGATGCTATGTTCTTAGTTTTCTGAATGTTGAGTTTTAAGCCAACTTTTTCACTCTCCTCTTTCACTTTCATCAAGAGGCTCTTTAGTTCTTCTTCGCTTTCTGCAATGGAGGGGTGGGGGTGGGTGTCATCTGCATATCTGAGGTTATTGATATTTCTCCCAGCAATCTTGATTCCAGCTTGTGTTTTTTCCAGTCCAGCGTTTCTCATGATGTACTCTGCATAGAGGTTAAATAAGCAGGGTGACAATATACAGCCTTGACGTACTCCTTTTCCTATTTGGAACCAGTCTGTTGTTCCATGTCCAGTTCTAACTGTTGCTTTCTGACCTGCATATAGATTTCTCACAAGACATGTCAGGTGGGCTGGTATTCCCATCACTTTAAGAATTTTCCACAGTTTGTTGTGATTCAAAGGCTTTGGCATAGTCAATAAAGCAGACACAGATGTTTTTCTGGAACTCTCTTGCTTTTCTGACAATCCAACAGATGTTGGCAATTTGATCTCTGGTTCCTAGAAATAGTAGGTTTATTATCAGGGTTCTCTAGAGAGACAGAACTAGTAAGAATAGATAGATAGTAATTAAGATGTAGGTAAATAGATATAGGTATATGGAAAGAGAGGTTGAGATTACAATTATGAGGAATTGATACCCATGATTATGGAATGGTAGTGATTTAGTTGCTAAGTTGTGTCAGACTATTGCAAACCCATGGACTGTAGCCTGCCAGGCTCCTCTGTCCATGAGATTCTTGAGGCAAGAATACTGAAGTGGGTCGCCATTTCCTTCTCCAGGGGATCTTCCCAACCCAGGAACTGAACCCTGGGTTTGGGTCTCCTGTTTGCAGGTGGCTTCTTTACCAACTGAGCCACAAGGGAAGCTCAGAATAATTATGAGCTTGGAAGCTAATGATTAGGATTATGGATGCTAAGTCTCAATTCAGCAGTTGGCAAGCTGGAACCCAGAAGAGCCAATGGAGTAGTTCCCATCCAATGGGAGAAGACCACTGTTTCAGCTCAATCAGTCAGGCCAAAGTTCTCTCTTATTTAGCTTTTCGATCTTCAGCTGACTGGATAAGGCCCACCCTCATTCTGGATGGCAATCCTCTTTACTCTGCCCTACCGATTTAAATGTCAATCTCATGCAGAAATACCCCGTACCCTATGGCCCAGCCAAATTGACACATAAAATTAAGTGGTCACAGTGGGTTAGGTCAAGAAAGTTTTCTTGACAGAGAAACCTGAGTGCTGAAGTGTATTTCATAAATAGTTTATTAATTACTACTTTCTCATAAGTAAATTATACTGCTAAATTTGTAATGTATGTGTGTCTTCAGAAATGAAATGTTTTCTCCAATTTTTAGGGGAAATAATTAGGTCTTCATTATATTAGGTTAAATCCCTAGAGAAGCCAGTATTAGAATTGAATTTATAAAATGAAGATATCACATGGAATATTTCTATTATATCAATAGAATATACAGTGGTTTTATTTTTAGGACTCTAAAGTTTACAAAATGTTCTCACCTATATTATCTTTTTTTAGGCTACCTATTTTTGATGTTTATTTACCGAAAGACATTTATATGTTTAAAATATTTTATTAGAAACAAAATTTTCAACTGGACACAAAAATAATGAAAATACAGATTTGGTATGTGTGGATGGTGTTTGGGTGCTCTTTCTAATAATTTGGTATGTGTTGGATATATTGTTGTTGTTTAGACACCAAGTTGTATCCAACTCTTTTGTGATCCCTTCAAACTGTAGCCTGCCAGGCTCCTTTGTCCATGGGACTTCCCAGGAAAGAATACTGGCGTGTGTTACTGCTTCCTTCTCCAGGGAATCTTCCCAACCCAGGGATCAAACCTACGTATTCTGCATTGGCAGGCAGATTCTTTATCACAGAGCCACCTGGGAAGCCCATCTATGGATATAGATAGATCCTAACTGGGGTAACCTTTAGAAAGTCAAAATTTTATTTGAGAGATTACCAAAAGACAAAAATTCTCAGGAAATTTTTTTAAAGCATTTAGAAAAAATTAAAATGTTTATTGGTTTAAATATTTTGTTATAGAGAAGTAAATCCAGTGTTCATAATTACTCAGTTTTGGGAATTCCCTGGCAGTCCAGTGGTTAGGACTCTGGGCTTTCACTGCTAAGGGCCCAGGTTCAATCCCTGGTTGGGAAACCAAGATCCCACAAGCCACATAGGACAGGCAAAAGTAAATAGGTAATTACCCAGTTTCTTGCTACCCTATCCCCTGATGTCTTGCACCTTGAGGTTTCTTCACCAGAGTTTTTGGTGCTAAAAAGTACATTGCTGGACTTCCTTGGTGGTCTAGTGGCTAAGAATCTGCCTGCTAATACAGGAGACACAGGTTTGATCCCTGGTCTGGGAACACATTCTCTGGACAACTAAGCCCATGCACCAGAGCTACTGAAGCCCACGCGCCTAGAGCCTGTGCTCTGCAGCAAAAGAAGCCACCACAATGAGAAGCCTGCGCAACACGCTACAGAGTGGCCCCCAACCAGCACACCTGGAAAAAGCGCGCATGCAGCAGTGAAGACCCAGCGCAGTCAAAATTAAACAATTTTTTTTAAGTTCATTGCTTCTTTCAGTTCAGTTCAGTTCGGGTCAGTCACTCAGTCGTGTCCGACTCTGCGACCCCATGAATCGCAGCACGCCAGGCCTCCCTGTCCATCACCATCTCCCGGAGTTCACTCAGACTCGCGTCCATCGAGTCAGTGATGCCATCCAGCCATCTCATCCTCTGTCGTCACCTTCTCCTCCTGCCCCCAATCCCTCCCAGCATCAGAGTCTTTGCCAATGAGTCCACTATTCGCATGAGGTGGCCGAAGTACTGGACTTTCAGCCTCAGCATCATTCCCTCCTTTAGGAACCACAAAAGTCTCTACTGCAATTGCAAAGAAAACAGTGATAGCTATTCTCCTTACTGACCATGAGTTACTACTTTCCTCATTCCCCCTTTATTAATTTATATTAGAAATAATCTATACAGATGTTTTAAAAAATATTGAGTCGATTTTATGAGAGCATATGATCTATCCTACTAAAATTATCATTGCATTTGAAAAGAATGTGTATTTTGCAGTCACTTGGAATAGTGATTTATTAAATATTAGTAAGTCAAGGTAGTCGATAGCACTGTTCAAAACTTCTTCATCTTTACTGACTTTTTTGGTCTAGTTCTATCAAATGCTGAGAGAGGGATATTAAAACTCCCTATGGTGATTGTGTAATTGGTTATCTATTAATTATCTAAATTTTGCTTCATATAATTTGGAGCTCTATTTATAATTACTTTATCTTTGTAATAAATTGACCATTTCATCTTCATGAAGGGTTTCTTTTTATCTCTGATAATATTTTTGTTTTGGAATCTATTTTATCTGACATTAATATAGCTACTGTGGCCATCTTATTAATATTTCCAAGGTATATTTTTCTCATTCCTTTACTTTGAAAATGTCTGTGATCTCATATTTAATGTGTGTCTTATGTAGTCAGTATATAGTTGGATTTTTTTCATGCTCATTCAAAAGTCTTTCTCTTTTAATTGGAAACTTTTAGTCTTTTATAATTATGATAATGTAATTATTGAAATAGTTAAAGTAGCAGGGAGAAAAGTAGTCCTCAAGGTTATTTACTCCCCAACTCCAAGACTTTGAAAATGTGATTATGATAAAGACATAGAAATTAAGAAGTTATCCTTGATTATTTGGAAGGACCCATTCTAATCTTATAAATCCTTTAAAGCAGAGAATCTTTCTCAAATGTGGCCAGGGAGAGAGAAAACCACAGTGGAAGAAGGTTCAGAGAGATGTGACATGAGGAAGGCTCAACCTGCTATTGTTGGATTTGAAAATAAAAGAAAGGAACCAAGAGATGGTAGCATCTAGTTCTGGGAACAGCCCTCAGTTTACAGCCAGGAGGGAAACAAGGACTTGAATCTTACAGAGACCTGAAGGAACTCATCTCTATCATAAATACAGATGATCAGAAAACAGATTCCTTTCTAGAGACTTCAGAAAGGGATGCAGCCTGTTAATGCCTTGATTTTAGTTCACTGAATTCCATGCCATATTTCTCTGTTTTCAATTGAAGTGTATTTTATTAACAACATTTTTTAGTTTTAGGTGTACAGCAAGTGATTCATTTATATATAAATGAATACATATATATTCCTTTCAGATTCTTTTTCATTATAGGTTATAGCAAGATATTGACTATAGTTCCCTTGATCTACAGTAGGTCCTTGTTGATTATCTATTTTATATATATAATAGTCAGATCAGTTCAGTTGCTCAGTCATGTCCGACTCTTTGCGACCCCATGAATCGCAGCACACCAGGCCTCCCTGTCCATCACCATCTCCCGGAGTTCACTCAGACTCACGTCCATAGAGTCAGTGATGCCATCCAGCCATCTCATCCTCTGTCGTCCCCTTCTCCTCCTGCCCCCAATCCCTCCCAGCATCAGAGTCTTTTCCAATGAGTCAACTCTTCACATGAGGTGGCCAAAGTACTTGGGTTTTAGCTTCAGCATCATTCCTTCCAAAGAAATCCCAGGGCTGATCTCCTTCAGAATGGACTGGTGGGATCTCCTTGCAGTCCAAGGGACTCTCAAGAGTCTTCTGCAACACCACAGTTCAAAAGCATCAATTCTCCAGCACTCAGCCTTCTTCACAGTCCAACTCTCACATCCATACATGACCACTGGAAAAACCATAACCTTGACTAGACAGACCTTAGTAGGCAAAGTAATGTCTCTGCTTTTGAATATGCTATCTAGGTTGGTCATAACTTTTCTTCCAAGGAGTAAGCGTCTTTTAATTTCATGGTTGCAATCACCATGTGCAGTAATTTTGGAGCCAAAAAATAAATAAATAAATAAATAAATAAAGTCTGACACTGTTTCCACTGTTTCCCCATCTATTTCCCATGAAGTGATGGGATCAGATGCTATGATCTTCGTTTTCTGAATGTTGAGCTTTAAGCCAACTTTTTCACTCTCCTCTTTCACTTTCATCAAGAGGCTTTTTAGTTCATCTTCACTTTCTGCCATAAGGGTGGTGTCATCTGCATATCTGAGGTTATTTATATTTCTCCCTGCAATCTTGATTCCAGCTTGTGTTTCTTCCAGTCCAGTATTTCTCATGATGTACTCTGCATAGAAGTTAAATAAGCAGGGTGACAATATAATAGTACGTATATGGTAATCCCAGACTCCTAATATATTCCCCCTTTTCCTCTTTGGTAACAATTAAGTTTGTTTTGTATGTCTATGATTCTGCTTTATAAATATGTTCATTTGTATCATTTTTTTCAGATTCCACATATAAGTTATATCATATAATATTTGTCTTTCTATGTCTAACTTACCTCATTTAGTATAATAACCTCTAGGTCCATTTATGTTGCTTCAAAGGCCATTATTTCATTCTTTTTATTTTTGAGCAGTATTCCATTGTGTATATATGTCACAATGGACTCATTTGAAAAGACCCTGATGCTGGGAAAGATTGGGGGCAGGAGGAGAAGGGGACAACAGAGGATGAGATGGTTGGACGGCATCACCAACTCAATGGACATGGGTTTGAGTGAACTCCACGAGTTGGTGATGGACAGGGAGGCCTGGCATGCTGTGGTTCATGGGGTCGCAGAGTCAGACACGACTGAGCAACTGAACTGAACCTGAATATACGTCACACCTTCACTGTGTATATATGTCACAATGTCCACTCATCTGCCAATGTACATTTAGGTTGGTTCCATATCTTGGCTATTGTAAACAGTGCTGCTATGAACAAACGGGTCCTTATATCTTTTTGAATTAGGGTTTTTGTCTTTTCCAGATATATGCCCAAGAGAGGGATTGCTGGATCATATGATAGCTCAATTTTTATTTTTTTAAGGAATCTCCATAGTATTTTTCATAGTTGCTGCAAAAACCTACATTCTCATCAACCATGTAGGAGGGTCCTGTGTACTCCACACTATCTCCAGCATTTATTATTTTTGGACTTTTTGATGATGGCCATTCTGACTGGTTTAAGGTGATACCTCACTGTAGAAAGATTTGTATTTATTTAATAATTATTAATGCAGATCATCTTTTCATGTGCCTACTAGTCATATATATGTCTTCTTTGAAAAAAGTGTTTATTTAGGTCTTTTGCCCATTTTTGATTGGATTGTTTGCTCTTTTGGTATTGAGCTGTATGAGCTGTTTGCATATAATGAAAATTAATCCCTTGTCAATCATATCATTTGCAAATATTTCCTCTCATCCATAGGCTCTCTTTTCATTTTTTGATGGTTTCCTTTGTTCTGCAAAAGCTTTTCATTTCAATTAAGTCCTGTTTGTTTGTTTTTGCTTTTATTTCCATCACCCTAGGAAACAGATTCAAAAAATATTGCTGTTATTTATGTCAAAGAATGTTCTGCATCTAAGAGTTTTATAATAGTACCTAGTCACATATTTAGGTCTTTAAGCCATTCAGGGTTTATTTTTGTATATGATTTTGTATGTGGGCTTTCATGATGGCTCCACAGTAAACAATCTGCCTGCAACTCAGGAGACTGAGGTTAGATTCCTGAGTCAGGAAGATCCCCTGGAGGAGGAGATGGCAAACCAGCATAGTATTTTTGCCTGGAAAATTCCTTGGGAAGAGGAACCTGGAGGGTTACAGTACATAGGGTCACAAAGAGTCAGACATAACTGAGTGACTGAACTCACATGGTGTTAGAAAATGTTCTAATGTCATTCTTTCACTGTGGGTGCATACACGCTAAGTTGCTTCTGTTGTGTCCAGTTCTTTGCAACCCTATGGACTGTAGGCTGACAGGCTCCTCTGTCCATGGGATTTCCCAGGCAAGAATACTTTAGTGGGTTGCCATTTCCTCTTCCAGTGGATCTTCCCAACCCCAGGGATGGAACCCATGTCTCTTAGTCTCCTGCATTGGCAGGTGGATTCTTTACCACTCTCTACACCTAGGAAGCCCAGTTGTCCCAGGACCACTTATTAACACTGAAGAGACTGTCTTTTATCCATTGTATATTCTTGCCTTCTTTGTTGATGATTAGTTGACCATAGGGTTTATTACTGAGTTCTTTATTCCATTGATCTATATATGTTGGATATATATATATATATATATTTGTGCCAATACTACAATGTTTCAATTACTGTAGCTCTATACTAGATTCTCAAGGCAAGAATACTGAAGTGGTTTGCCATTCCCTTCTCCAGTGGACCACATCCTGTCAGACCTCTCCACCATGACCCTCCCGTCTTGGGTGGCCCCACATGACACAGCTTAGTTTAATTGAGTTAGACAAGGCTATGGTCTGTGTGATCAGATTGGCTAGTTTTCTGTGATTATGGTTTCAGTGTGTATGCCCTCTGATGCCCTCTCGCAACACCTAACCATCTTACTTGGGTTTCTCTTACCTTGGACAAGGGGTATCTCCTCACCCGCCCCTCCTGACCTTGGATGTGGAGTAGCTTCTCTCGGCCCTCCTGTGCCCGCACAGCCACTGCTCCTTGGATGTTGGAAGGACTGATGCTGAAGCTGAAACTCCAACACTTTGGCCATCTCATGTGAAGAGTTGACTCACTGGAAAAGACCCTGATGCTGGGAGGGATTGGGGGCAGGAGAAGAAGGGGACGACAGAGGATGAGATGGCTGGATGGCATCACCGACTCGATGGGCATGAGTTTGAGTTTGAGTGAACTCCAGGAGTTGGTGATGGACAGGGAGGCCTGGCGTGCTATGATTCATGGGGTCACAAAGAGTCAGACATGACTGAGCAACTGAACTGAACTGAAGATTCATAACACATAAAAAACCATGCTATGAAAAAATGAGCCTAGACTATATTGAAAATACTGTAAAAAGGAATATGGATTTTAAAGGTGCTGCAATTGAAGGCTAAGCAAGAAATGAAGAACATAGTATTTGATGAATATGAGTTTGAGCAAGCTCTGGGAATTGGTGATGGACAGGGAAGCCTGGCATGCTGCGGTCCCTGGGGTCGCAAAGAGTCCCATGGAGTGACTGAACTGAACTGAATTCTTAGCTTGCAGGTTGATTTGGCCCATGGACCATAATTTCCTGACTTCTGAAACAGGTGTTTGAGACTCTTTTCACTTTTTTAAAATATTTGTTCTATTTTTTTTACCTTGGATAATTTCTATTTCTATTTTTTCTAGATCATTTACTTTTCCATACAGCATGTTCATTTGACTATCTTGTCCATTTAGAGATTTTTTTCAGAAAATATAGTTTTATTTCTAAAATTTCCATTTCATTTATTTTCATTCATTTTTTAACATATTTAGTTTTGAATTTATTGACCATAATTACAGTAACCATAGACTCTTCATTTTTATTAAGAAAACAACAAATAATAAAATGTAATCTCAGGTGAAAAATCAAAGAATGCCCATTAGTAAAGGAAGCTGAAAAAAGATGTTATAGCTCATTAAACTCTGATTGAACATCATTTTTCCTAACCACGTGATCAAAACTAGAGGGTCCCCTGAAATGAATATGCTATCTTCTTTATTTCACCTTGAAAGTTTCTCATTAATTTCCTTCTGACCTCCACAAAATATATACTTTGTGGTTAATATCATGGATATTAACCGTATCTATCTTTGTCCTAGGCTACCAGAAAATAAAGCCTGAGAGAGGGATTAAAATGCTTATAGTTTATTAGTAAGTGAGAGTCAGGGCAGTGAAGATGAAGAAATTGAGAGAGATGGGACAAGGAATGGTGCTCCTGATGCAATGAGAGCTAGGACGTATACTTTATAGAGAGATGAGGTAGGTCATCCAGCAGGTGTTTTATTCAGTATGTGAGCCTTCTCTGGAAAGTCTGCAAGGAGAAAACATCCATTGGAGCAGTCCATGAAAGGGAAAATTAAAGGAATCTTTATGTGCCCTGTTCCCTTTCACCTCCCTTTCCCCATTGGTCAGGATTCATATCAAGAGCTATTGACTCCCACAACTCTGAGCTGTGTTATCAGAGTAACAATCTATCCCAGTCTGAAAGTAAAGGTGGTAGGGTATAGAGAGAGCTAAGTGTACAGTCTGCAAAGTATGTGGGCCTTAGACTTGGACTCCAGCCAGCTTGGAGAGCTGAGCAAAGTCACCAGTAAAGGAGACGGTGCATGTCAGCTGCTCAGTCATGTCCGACTCTGTTTCCCCACCCCCTCACAAGCAGAGCTTTCCTCAGCTGTGTTCATAGCCTGGCCTGTGTGGGCAAGGAGGGGGGTGCTGGTTCTGAAAGCACAGGAGTCTCCAGGCTCTCTCTGTCCCAAACACAATGGCTTTCAGATAGCATTACTCAGGCATTGGAGGGGCAGTGTTACCAGGACACTCTGGGGGCATGATGGGGTAGATGACGAAACACCAAATGTTTGTGTTCATCAACATTATCATTTGTGTATGTCACAGTTGAAAAATATTTACCACTGGCTTATGTGTCGCTATCTTGCAGAAAATGGCTGTAGTTTAGGAAAACGAAGAACTATCTAAAAATACTACTGTAAACTTCTTCACGCTGATCATTTAAATTGTGTGGCAAAGGACTCTGGTAGCTTAAACTAATTGCCCCTGTGTGAATGAGAGGGGGCAGTTATAGGCTTTATATAGAAATCCCCAAATCGGGGAAGGAGAGGGTCAGGCAAATTGAGAGAGTAGCACTGAAACGTATACATTACAGTCGTAAAATAGATAGCTAGTAGAAGTTGCTGTATAACACAGGGAGCTCACCTGTCACCTCAAGCTCTGTGACAACCAAGAGCAGGATGAAGGGTGGGAGGGGGGAGGTTCAAGAGGGAAGGCGTATGTATATATATATATATACATATATATATATATATATATGGCTTATTCATGTTGATGTATGGCAGAAACCAACACAATATTGTAAAGCAATTATCCTCCGATTAAAAATAAAATTTTTAAAATGTGAATACTCAGAAAGAAAAAGAAAAGGAAAAAAGTCCCCAAATAGTATTATCCTAAAATCAGAATTTTTAAACAAACAAAAAAGAAATATGTTTGATCTTCTGGAATACAGTTCTTAAAATAACTCCATTGCTTTAGATATTTCTAGCATTACCATAAACAGACAAAAAATGACAAAAATCTTGTACATTCATTAGAATGTTTCCCAATATCATATCAAAATTTGGCATACCAGAATATCTAGATCAAATCTAATTACTTGAAACTATTCTAACATTTGCTGCTTTTTTACTTTTTAATAGAATGTTTACACAGTAAAAATGTATTATGTAGAGAAAGTCATTATCTAATGTACAGGGTCTTATTACATAAATATTGAGTGTTCCCATTTGTGCTAATCAAAATGCATAGGAATATAAGTTACTACAATCCTCAAAAAAATTATAAAGAACTTGCAACATGTATGGATATTAATACTCTTTATAGACCTGGAAGAAAATTATTTTTAGCCCAAAAAACCTTATATTCCTTCTTAGCAGCACTGAGACTCTTTTTAGAACTGAATACAAATTACTTTCTGCATTTGTTGTCATTCACTCAGTAGTGTCCAACTCTTTGCAACTCCATGGACTGCAGCCTGCCAAGGTTCCTTGTCCTTCACCATCTCCCAGAGCTTGCTCAAACTCATGTTCATTGAGTCAGCAATGCCATCCAACCATCTCATCCTCTGTCATCCCCTTCTCTTGCCTCCAGTCTTTCCCAACATCAGGATCTTTTCCAATGAGTTGACTCCACATCAGGTGGCCAAAGTTGGAGCTTTGGAGCTTCAGCTTCAGGGGCAGTCCTTCCAATGAATATTCAGGACTGATTTCCTTTAGGATTGACTGGTTTGATCTCTTTACAGTCCAAGGGACTCTCAAGAGTCTTCTCCAGCACCACAGTTCAAAAGCATCAATTCTTCAGTGTTCAGCCTCTTTTTATGGTCCAGTTCTCACATGCATACATGACTTCTGGAAAAACCATAGCTTTGACTACATACACCTTTGTTGGCAAAGTAATGTCTCTGCTTTTTAATATACTGTCTAGTTTTGTCATTGCTTTCCTTCCGAGGAGCAAGCGTCTTTTAATTTCATTGCTGCAGTCACCATTCACAGTGATTTTGGAGTCCAAGAAAATAAAGCCTGTCACTGTTTCAATTGTTTCCCCATCTATTTGCCTTGAAGTGATGGGACCAAATACCATGATCTTAGTTTTTTGAATGTTGAGTTTCAAGCCAGCTCTTTCACTCTCCTCTTTCACTTTCATCAAGAGGATCTTTAGCTCTTTAGTTCTTCTTCACTTTCTGTCATAAGGGTGATGTCATCTGCATTTCTGAGGTTATTGATATTTCTCCTGGCAATCTTGATTCCAGCTTGTACTTCATCCAGCCTGGCATTTCATATGATGCACTCTACATATGTTAAGTAAGCAGGGTGACAACATACAGCCTTGATGTACTCTATTCCCAATTTTGATCCAGTCTGTTAGCATAAGTATCTTTATACTGCTTCCTGAATATGTGGCTATTTTCTTCACTCCATGTGCTGTCCTCAGGTTCTGTTTAGGCCATCAAAATATCTAATACCTGAGAATTAAAGAAAAAACAACCTGAGGTCAGACTGTCACTGTGCCACCATTTTCCCTTGTTAATATAAAATTTCTGATCCTAAGCCTCAAAGGAAATATTCCTGTGCATCTTCCAAATTTAAAAAAAAATTACAATTCAGTTACAGACACACACACATATATATAGATATATATTCATTTTTAGATTCTTTTCCCACATAGGCCCTTAGAGTATACTGAGTAGTGCTCCCTGCACTATACTGTAGGTCCTTAATAGTTATGTTTTATTTATAGTAGTGTGTATATATCAATCCCAAACTCCCAATTTATCCCTCCTTTCTTATCCCTTGTTAACCATAAGTTAGTTTACAATCTAATGCTATTTCTGTTTTGTATATACATTCACTTTTGCCCTTTTTTAAGATTTTACATACAAGTGATATCATATGATATTTGTCTTTGTCTTTGTTACTTTACTCAGTATGACAATCTCTAGGTCCATCCATGTTGCTACAAATGGTATTATTTTGTTCTTTTTATGGCTGAGTGATATTCCATTTTATATCCACATCTTCTTTATCCATTTTCTCTGTTGATGGACATTTAGGTTGCTTCCATGTCCTGGCTCAAGTAAATAGTGTTGCAGTGAATATTGGGGTGCATATAGCTTTTCCCATTATAGTTTTCTCTGGGTATTTGCCCAGGGGTAGGATTGCTAGATCATATTTTAGCTCTTTTTTTTAGTTTTTTAAAGAACATCCACAGTGTTCTAAATACTGACTGCACTAATTTACATTCCCACCAATAGTATAAATCAGTTCAGCCAGTTAAGTCACTCATTCGTGTCGGACTCTCCGCGATCCCATGAACCACAGCACTCCAGGCCTCCCTGTCCATCACCAACTCCCGGAGTCCACCCAAACTGATGTCCATTGAGTCGGTGATGCCATCCAGCCATCTCATCTCTGTCGTCCCCTTCCCCTCCTGCCCTCAATCTTTCCCAGCATCAGGGTCTTTTCAAATGAGTCAGCTCTTCACATCAGGTGGCCAAAGTATTGGACTTTCAGCTTCAACATCAGTCCTTCCAATGAACACCCAGGACTGATTTGTAGGATGGACTGGTTGGATCTCCTTGCAGTCCAAGGGACTCTCAAGAGTCTTCTCCAACACCACAGTTCAAAAGCATCAATTCTTCAGCACTCAGCTTCCTTCACAGTCCAACTCTCACATCCATACATGACCACTGGAAAAACCATAGCCTTGACTAGACGGACCTTTGTTGACAAAGTAATATCTCTGCTTTTTAATACGCTGTCTAGGTTGGTCATAACTTTGCTTATTCCCTCTTCTCCATACCCTCTACAGCATTTATTGTTTGCAGATTTCTTGATAATGGCCATTTTGACCAATATGAGACCAGTTAGTGATTTGGAAGCTCTTTTCATGTGCTTTTTAGAAGGAAATGGCAATCTACTCTGGTATTCTGGCCTGGGAAACCCCACAGACAGAGGAGCATGGAAGGCTACAGTCTATGAGGTCCTAATACAGTCAGACACAGCTGGCAACTGAACACTGAGCACTTCTTCTTTGAAGAAATGTCTATTTAAATCTTCTGTTCATTTTGGAGATTTTTTTTTTAATTGAGCTGCATGAACTGTTTGTATACTCTTTTCAGTTGCTTCATTTGCAAATATTTTCTCCCTCTCCAATGGTTGTCTTTTCATTTTGTCTATTGTTTTGCAAAAGCTTTTAAAACTCTGAGAGGGAAATATTGGCAGAACACTTTTTGTCATAATTCACAGCAAAATCTTTTTCAATCTACCTCTGAGAGTACTGAAAATAAAAACAAAAATAAATAAATGGGACCTAGTGTACCATCCAAGTCTAAAGGTTGCTTTAACAATCTAAGAAGATTATAGAGAGAACAAAGAATGCATGTATACTGCAAACCATTGACTCCAAAGAGCTAGAGGAGAAGAAGTTAAATTATAATCAAGTTAGGCACCATAAAGATTAGGCCAAAAAGCCAGAACTATTTAGGAAAAATTCCTCTTCCTTGGAACCAAAGGAATTATTATTATATATAGCATGAGATACAATTAAAAGAGTGCCCTGGATTACAGATTTTATTTTCTTGGGCTCCAAGATCACTGAAGACAGTGACTGCAGACATGAAATTAAAAGACGCTTTCTCCTTGGAAGGAAAACTATGACAAACCTAGACAACATATTGAAGGCAAAAACATCACTTTGCCTATCAAGGTCCGTAAGATCAAAGCTATGGCTTTTCCAGTAGTCATGTATGGATGTAAGAACTGGACCATAAAAAAGGCTGAAAATCACTCAGTCATGTCTGACTCTTTGTGACCCCATGGATTATACATTCCATGGAATTCTCCAGGCCAGAATACTGGAGTAGATAGCCTTTCCTTTCTCCAGGGAATCTTCCCAACCCAGGGATCAAACGCAGCTATCCCACATTGCAGGCGTATTCTTTACCAGCTGAGCCACAAGGGAAGCCCTAGATACTGAAGTGGGTAGCCTATCCATTCTCCTGCAGGTCTTCCTGATCCAGGAATCAAACTGGGGACTCCCGCATTGCAGGTGGATTCTTTAGCAAACTGAGCTATCAGGGAAGCCCCTTAAAAAAGGCTGAGTGCTGAAGAATTGATGCTTTCAAACTGTGGTGCTGGAGAAGACTCTTGAGAGTCCATTGGACTGCAAAGAGATCAAACCAGTCAATCCGAAAGGAAATCAACCCAACTGATCCTAAAGGAAATCAACCCAAGATATTAATTGGATTCTTTAACCACCTGATGCAAAGAGCCAACTCATTGGAAAAGACCCTGATGCTGGAAAGATTGAAGGCAAATGGAGAAGGGAGCAACGGAGGATGAGATGGTTAGATAGCATCATCCATTCAATGGACATGAATCTGAGCAAACTTTGGTAGACTGTGAAGGACAAGGAAGACTGGCATGCTGCAATCCGTGGGGTCACAGAGTCTGACACAATCTAGCAACTGAACACACACACGTACAAACACACACACACACACACACACACACACACACACACTAACTGACTGCAAGCTCACCATCTTGGAAAAGTTTAGTTCATTGTTTCAGGTCTTGAAAAAAATTTAAGACTCAAAACGGTTAATAAAATAACACACATGCGTTATTTCAACACAGGATGAAAAGTGTTTATTCTGTTATATTAGCTTCAACATATTTTCACAAAAGAAATGAAATTATTAAGAATGTATTTGATCTTCATCACTCTCCTTATCCCTGAACTATCCAGAGGCCACCACCATCAAAACCTTGTGTATCCAATCTGTTGATGCTTTTTCATTTTTATATCACACATATATTGTCACTATCAAAACATTGCATATTTCAAATTTCCAAAAGTGCTAACATTGTGTGGTATCATTTGCAATTTGGTTTTCTTTTTCATTCCATATTACATTTTTGAAACCCATTCATGTTGATATATGTCACCTGTAAGAATATACATTTGATCACCCATTCTCCTTTTGATATTGATTTACAAGTTTCTGATATTTCACTATTACAAATTGCTTTTTAATAAACTTTCTTCATTTTCATTTTTGGCTGTGCTGGATCTCAGCTGTTTTTGCATGGGCTTTCTCTGGTTGTGGTGAGCAGTGGCTGCTCTTCATTGCAGTGTGCAGGCTTCTCATTGTGGTGGCTTCTCTTGTTTCAGGGGACGGACTCCAGATGCATCGTCTTCAGTAATCGCAGCACACAGGCTCAGCGGTTGCGGCCCACAGGCTCTAGAGCGCAGGCTCAGCGGTTGCGGCCCACAGGCTCTAGACTGCAGGCTCAGCGGTTGCTCCTGGGCACGTGGAATCTTCCGAATCTGCATTGGTAGGCAGATTTCTATGCACCGTGCCAGCAGGGAAGTCCTATAATAAACATCTGATTCGAATCCTTATGAGATGTGTGGAAGGGCCTCTAGTATGTAGCTGTATGAGGAGAATTGCTAAGGCACAGAGAGAAGCATCTTCATCTTTATATCATCAAACTGTAAAGTGGTCTTTAGACTGTATATTTTCCCCAGGATATTAGAATTTTTATTTACTCACATTCTACTTAGGTCAAAATTTTTTAAATTTCCACATTATTATTGGTATTAAAGAATCCTTCATTTCTGTCTAAATTTTATTCTCTGGATTAGTAATAAAATTGAGCATTATTTCAAAATTTTGTCTTTAATATTCATTTGCTCTTCTCTGAATTGCTTTCCACATATCTTTCTACTTATTTACTAGAATGGTTAATATTTCTTTCTTATTCACTTTTATGGATACCTTTTAACATTATAGTTACCCTATCTTAGTTGCAGAAGTGAGAAATTCTCTTCTTATACCTTTGAGTGCTATGTGTTGAATTTATATTTACTTCATGATTACGTTAAGAAATTCTTAAGAAAGGAATTATTTAAGAAATTATTGCCTTCCACATAAGAAAGATAATTTTGCTTTCCATCTTTAGGTCTTAGATCAGACAAGATTACTTTGATGTGTACAATTTGTGACAGGGAACCTTATTGTGCTCTTACCTTATGCAAAGCCAGTTGGTGGTGCTTTAGTCACTAAGTTGTGTCAGACTCTTGCGACCCCCTGGACTGTAGCCTGCCAGGCTCCTTTATCCATGGGATTTTCCAGGTAAAAATACTGGAGTGGGTTGTCGTTTCCTTCTCCAGGGTATCTTCCCGACCCAGGGTATCTTCCCGACCCAGGGTTTGAACCTCAGTCTCCTGCCTTGCAGGTTGATTCTTCAATCTGAGTTACCAGGGAAGCCAGTTGACCAGCAACAATTACTGAGGAGCTCATCTTTTTGTGATTTTTGTATTGTCACCTTTCATATATTGTATCGAATGGATTTGCTTATTTTGGACTCTTTTTGCTGACTCTTGTCTAAATTAAATGTTACTTAAAATTGCAGCTTTAAAATGGGGCTTCCCAGGTGGCGCTAGTGGTAAAGAATCTGCCTGCCAAAACAGGAGCCATAAGAGACACGGGTTTGATCTCTGGGTCAGGAAGCTCCCCTGGAGGACATGGCTACCTACTCCAGTATTCTTGCCTGGAGAATCCTACAGAAAGAGGAGCCTGGTGGGCTACATTCGGTAGGGTGGCAAAGAGTCAAACACGACTGAAGCGACTTAGCGTGCACAGATAGGGGATGGATCATGTCCTTTTTCTCTGTTTCTTGTCTCTCAATTTTGACTTAGATTATTTTTCTCAAGATCCAAGACTTTGCCAATTATTGTGATTATTAATTTGTTGGAGAAATTATTTAAGACATTGTTTCCCTATTAATTACCCTATGTATTCCCATTTATTCACTTAACAGATTTTAAAAATCTTGAAACAGTGTTCAATTTTATCAACTTTTTTTGCATGTGTTGAAATAATCATATGATATTGATTTGCTAATAGATTACTGTATTAATACATTGTTCTGAAATGATCCTGATATTATCAGGACACACTAATATTTTAATTCATTGCTGGGGTTCATTTACTAGTATTTTTCCATATTCATAAGAAAGATTGGTGAGTAATTTTGTTTTCTCCTACTTACATATCTGATTTTTCTATTTAAATTACATGGGCCTCACAGAATGACTAGGTTTTTTTTTTTTCATTTTTTGGAGGTTGTTTTTTTTTAATTCACTTTTGGCTGTGCTGGGTCTTCACTGCTACATGGGCTCTTCCCTCATTGTGGCCAGCAAAGGCTACTCTCTAGCTGTTGTGCTCAGGCTTCTTCTTGCAGTGGCCTCTCTTGTTGCAGACAGGCTCTAGGCACTGGGGCTTCAGTAGTTGAGGCGCATGGACTCAGTAGTTGTGACTCCTGGACTCTAGAGCACAAGGTCAATAATTGTGGCACATAGGCTAAGTTGCTTAGTGGTATGTGGGATCTTCAAGGATCAGGGATTTAACCAGTGTCTCCTGTCCTTTTTTTTTTTTAAACCACTGATTCACCTGGGAAAACTCTAGAACAGTTTTTATCAGGTAAAGATTATGTATTTATTATTTATTTGAAAGAACTTACAATTTAAGTTTGTGGGTGAGGTAACTTTTCTTTTTCTGTGGGTGAGAAGGGAAAAGAGGAGAAGATGAGACACTTTTTTAGTGATATTCTCCTTAAGTTTTCTATTTCTTCTTGATTCAAGTTTGCAATATAAATATTTCAAAAGTTCTGTCATTAGAGTCTTCTGTTTTTTGTTTTGATTCTTAGATTGCCACTATAAGCGGAGTCTCCTTTTTCCATTTGCTAATCCTGATTGCTTGAGCTTCTTTAACCTCTCTTAATAGCCTTGATTAAAATTTTCTATTTTATGTTTCATTTCAAAAAACAAGCTTTTATTTTCAGCCTTTTTTTGCTTCCCTGTTTACTCTCTTATTAATTTTTTGTTCTTATATTTATAACTGCTGTCTTTCATCTATTAAATATATTACCTTTATTTTTACCTTTACCTAACTATCTTAAGCTTTAGCAATACAGGAACCGTGAAATTCCAGATGTTCAAACTGGTTTTAAAAAGGCAGAGGAACCAGAGATCAAATTGCCAACATCCATTGTATCATCGAAAAAGCAAGAGAATTCCAGGAAAACATCTACTTCTGCTTTATTGACTATGCCAAAGCCTTTGACTGTGTGGATCACAATAAACTGTGGAAAATTCTGAAAGAGAGGGGAATACCAGACCAGCTGACCTGCCTCTTGAGAAATCTGCATGCAGGTCAGGAAGCAACAGTTAGAACTAGACATGGAACAACAGACTGGTTCCAAATTGGGAAAGGAGTACGTCAAAGCTGTATATTGTCACCCTGCTTATTTAACTTCTATGCAGAGTACATCATGAGAAATGCATGGCTGGATGAAGCACAAGCTGGAATCAAGATTGCTGGGAGAAATATCAATAACCTCAGATATGCAGATGACACCACATTTATGGCAAAAAGTAAAGAAGAACTAAAGAGCCACTTGATGAAAGTGAAAGAGGAGAGTGAAAAAGGTGGCTTAAAGCTCAACATTCAGAAAACTAAGATCATGGCATCTCGCCCCATCACTTCATGGCAAATAGATGGGAAAACAGTGGAAACAATGTCAGACTTTATTTTTGGAGGCTCCCAAATCACTGCAGATGGTGACTGCAGCCATGAAATTGAAAGATGGTTAATCCTTGGAAGGAAAGTTATGACCATCCTAGACAGCACATTAAAAAGTAGAGACATTACTTTGCCAACAAAGATCCATCTAGTCAAGTCTATGGTTTTTCCAATAGTCATGTATGGATGTGAGAGTTGGACTATAAAGAAAGCTGAGCGCTGAAGAATTGATACTTTTGAACTGTGGTGCTGGAGAAGACTCGTGAGAGTCCCTTGGACTGCAAGGAGATCCAATCAGTCCATCCTAAAGGAGATCAGTCCTGGGTGTTCATTGGAAGGACTGATGCTAAAGCTGAAACTCCAGTACTTTGGCCATCTGCTGCAAAGAGCTGACTCATTTGAAAAGACCCTGATGCTAGCGGGGATTGAGGGAAGGAAGAGAAGGGGATGACAGAAGATGAGATGGTTGGATGGCATCACTGACTCAATGGACATGAGTTTGGGTATACTCCAGGAGTTGGTGATGGATAGGGAGGCCTGGCAAGCTGTGGTCCACGGGGTTGCAAAGAGTGGGACCTGACTGACTGACTGAACTGAACTGAACTGAACCTTCTTAAGATTAGCTGTAGCTCATATACTGAATATTTTTCTATCTCAAGAATATATTCCAGTAAGTGTTCTGATAATTACCCCTCTAACCATGCCTCACACATTTTGATATGTAATTTTTTGCTGCCATTAATTTTTAAATACTTTGGGATTTCCATTGTGTTTTCTTATTTAACCTAAGTATTTACCGTGTGTATGTGTGTGTATTTCCATGTATATGATTGTTCTTGTTTTTCTTTACCCCTTTGTTATTGATATCTTCTTATTGTCGTCAGGTTTCCCTGGTGGCTCAGATGTTAAAGCATCTGCCTACAATGTGGGAGACCCAGGATCAATCCCTGGGTTGGGAAGATCTCCTGGAGACGGAAATGGCAACCCACTCCAGTATTCTTGCCTGGAAAATCCCGTGGATGGAGGAATCTTGTATGCTATAGTCCATTGGGTGGCAAAGAGTTGGACAAGACTGAGAGACTTAAATTTTTTAATACAAAGTGAAATTTTTTATAATTGAGACTTCCCCTATGACTAATGCTGATTGATTTTTTTTTTTTAATCCATTTAATTGGAGAAGGCAATGGCAACCCACTGCAGTACTCTTGCCTGGAAAATCCCATAGACAGAAGAGCCTGGTAGGCTGCAGTCCATGGGGTCGCTGAGTCAGACACAGCTGAGCGACTTCACTTTCACTTCACTTTTATGCACTGGAGAAGGAAATGGCAACCTACTCCAGTTTTCTTGCCTGGAGAATCCCAGGGATTCTGATGCTGGGAGGGATTGGGGAAAGGAGGAGAAGGGGACAACAGAGGATGAGATGGCTGGATGGCATCACCGATTCGATGGACATGAGTTTGAGTGAACTCCAGTAGCTGGTGATGGACAGGGAGGCCTGGTGTACTGGGATTCATGGGGTCACAAAGAGTTGAACACGACTGAGTGACTGAACTGAACTGACAGGTTATGCATTTTAATACATGAGTAGATTACTGATTTTGACTTATATTTGGCATGTTGTTTTTTCTCTTTGATTTTCCTGAGTTAGTTTCCTTCTTTTTTTAAAATACTTTCTGCTATAATGATAAAGTTCTTCTTAATCCTTTTTGTATGCTTTGCTTGTATGAATTCATCAATTGTACTTCTATTATTTTAGTAGTTACATGTTTTAGATATACATTTAGGTATATAATTACCATGTAACAAATTCTATGTCTCTGCCTTTATTTTTTGTTTATTTTTATCAATATCTTTTTTTTATCATCTAGTGTTTGCAGGAAATAGGGGAAATCAGAGGAGTGGAACTGGCCTGTGTCACTTAGCAACACATCAACCCACTTTCAACAGATGCGCTTCCTGAGGTGGAGCCTATACCTTTTAAACTTCAGATTTTTCTAACAAATTTAAAGTAATTTAGTGTCTTTCCTCCTCTCAAACATGACCTCATAGATATTGTTTCTATCTAGAGGTTTAGTTTCAGTTTTTTTTAAAAAAAGAAACAAAAATCCAACAAAAATTACTCATTTTAAATCAAATGTACCACGCATTCTTCTCACAATTACCTCTTGCATCCTGTTCCTTCCATCCAGATACACTTTTCTGTTTGCTAAAGTAAATGCTCCAGGCTTCCTTCAGCCAAAGTGTATGGGTGAAAAATTCCACTAGCTGTTTATGTGTTAATAATGTTCCCTAGCATCCTTACTCTTGAGTAATAGTTTAGGATACATGTTATAGTAAGTTTGGTGTCTTTTTCTTCGGCATTTTGAAGCTATTGCCTCATTGTCTTCTGTGCCCTATTGCTTCTCAAGAAATGACTTCTCTCATTCTAATTATCAGATGATTTGCTTTTCTCCCAGGGAAGTTTTAAGATTTTCTTTTTAGGCATGGTTTTATTTTTTTTTGGGGGGGGCGGATTTTTTATTTTTTATTTTTTTATTTTTTAAATTTTAAAATCTTTAATTCTTACATGCATTCCCAAACATGAACCCCCCTCCCACCTCCCTCCCCACAACATCTCTCTGGGTCATCCCCATGCACCAGCCCCAAGCATGCTGCACCCTACGTCAGACATGGACTGGCGATTCAATTCTTACATGACAGTATACATGTTAGAATTCCCATTCTCCCAAATCATCCCACCCTCTCCCTCTCCCTCTGAGTCCAAAAGTCCGTTATACACATCTGTGTCTTTTTTCCTGTCTTGCATACAGGGTCATTATTAGAGAAATGCAAATCAAAACCACAATGAGGTACCACTTCACACCAGTCAGAATGTCTGCGATCCAAAAATCTGCAAGCAATAAATGCTGGAGAGGGTGTGGAGAAAAGGGAACCCTCCTACACTGTTGGTGGGAATGCAAACTAGTACAGCCACTATGGAGAACAGTGTGGAGATTCCTTAAAAAATTGCAAATAGAACTACCTTATGACCCAGCAATCCCACTGCTGGGCATACACACCGAGGAAACCAGAATTGAAAGAGACACATGTACCCCAATGTTCATCGCAGCACTGTTTATAATAGCCAGGACATGGAAACAACCTAGATGTCCATCAGCAGATGAATGGATAAGAAAGCTGTGGTACATATACACAATGGAGTATTACTCAGCCGTTAAAAAGAATTCATTTGAATCAGTTCTGATGAGATGGATGAAACTGGAGCCGATTATACAGAGTGAAGTAAGCCAGAAAGAAAAACACCAATACAGTATACTAACACATATATATGGAATTTAGGAAGATGGTAATGACGACCCTGTATGCAAGACAGGAAAAAAAGACACAGATGTGTATAGGCATGGTTTTATAAGTAAAATACGTTTGTCAAGATATGGAATTGGTTCATTTTTATCCTTCTTAACTATCTGCATTTTGTAAGTGAGGATTGATACTTCAGTCTGGAGATTTCTAAGTAATTATCTCTTTAAATATTGTTATTTTCTCTTCTGAAAATTTTATGGAAAAAATGTTTTAGGTCAGACCATTCTCCAAGTCTGTTATAATGCTGACATCAGAGTTTCCCTTCTTTATCTTTCTTTTACATGCTCCAGGTCGCATCCTCAGTGCTCCTTATTAATGCTTTCTTTAGCTGTTCCAACATGATGCCCATCCAGTTTACTCATGTTTGTTTGTTTTTTTTATTGTTATATAATTTTTTTTTAATTTTATTTATTTTTTTATTTTTTAAATTTTAAAATCTTTAATTCTTATTATATAATTTTAAAGGCTACATTTTTTTTTAAGATTTCTCTTCAGTACTTTTTAATAGCCACATGAATTTTATTTTTAACCTTTGTTTCAGTATTATAATTATTTGCTTTTTTTTTTCTTTCATTCATGCATTCCAAGATCTTAAATGTACATACTTAAGTCTTTTTCAGATTACTCAAACATAATTAGGTTACTAGATTGTTTGATGACCGTCTTTCATATTGCTTTTTGTTCTTTGTATGTTTTGAAATTGTATTGTGTTTTCTTCAGTGTTCCTTTCCTGGTTTCTTTTTTTTTGGTTTTGTTTAAGTTGTTCTTCCTCACCATTCCATGTGTGATTGTTTTACAGTTGTCTTTACCTGCCATGCTTTTTCATTGGCAACCAAAGCTCTCATAATGCAAGGATACTATGGATAACTCACTAAGCTAGTGGGGCTTGGCCCAGCTTTGGTGAAGCAATTATTTGTGCTTCCTTCTAACCCTCCAGGCAAAAACTTAATGTTTGCTTCTGACTGTGGATGCCCTGACCTAACTTTCTTTTTCACTCACTGAACCCAGCTGTGTTCTCCATCCATTCGACCCTCAGGAAATGAATTCATGACCACTTCTGCTTGTTTGTCACCCTGAAACTCAGTAGGCCTGTGGATTAAACTGCACTTACTAGTTTGTATTTTTATTCTGTTTCTGAGATTCAGAGATGTGTATCTTACTTTTGGTTGTAGCTATGTTTTTAGAAAATATATGTGATGTATCATCCATCTTTGCTGTGGTGTTTGGAGGAAGAGTAGGGGGACTATTTTACATAAACTGCCATTGCCAACTAAACAACATAAACTGCCAGCATTGAATAGCACTCTCACTGACCAGCAATCTCATTGCAGGCAACTTTATGTGAACAAATTCCATCAGAAGCAGTCTAATCTGAATATGAGCTTTACATGAAAGTAGTAAAGCATCAGTCCTTCTCTCACAGTTTCAGTTCTGGGTACCACTTGTTAAATTGGGGAGGATCACATGCAACATGATTGCAGAGTACTGAAATTAGTTTCTTTAATCCACTTGCATCTTCATGTCTAAAATTTTGGGAAGTGTTTTAAGCATGTGCCATAATATTACAATTAGTCTTTTCTCCTGGTAAAATATATATCTCCTTGTGTTAGATGTGAAATTAAGCCTTGTGTGTGTTAGTCAACTCAGTCGTGTCTGACTCTTTGTGGCCCCACGGACTGTAGCTCTTTTGTCCATGGGATCTCTGATGCAAGAATGCTGGAGTGGGTTGCTATTTTCTCTTCCATGGTGTCTTCCCAACCCAGGAATTGAACCTGTGTCTCCTGCTTGCCAGGTGAACTCTTTACCATTGAGCTACCTGTGAGGTCCCTTGCATGCATGCTAAGTTGCTTCAGTCATGTCCAACTCTGTGACCTCATGGACCGTAGCCCATCAGGCTCCTCTGTCCATGGGATTCTCCAGGCAAGAATACTGGAGTGGGTTGCTGTTCCCTTCTGCAGAGGATCTTTCCAACATAGGAATTGAAACTGGATCTCCCACAGTGCAGGTAGATTCTTTACTGTCTGACTCATTTATATCCTACTGCCTTATTGTGAATCAGTTTGTCAAATTCTTTCCTGAGATCACGTTTTAATTAGAAGGACAGAGAATATGAGGACATGTTCTGTCTAGAGTGTAGATCTGGATGATAAGCTCTGTTGTTTGGAAGAATGCGGTCTTGAAGTCAGTAAGTAGGAGGTGCTGCTGCTGGTAGCTGTGTGAACTTGGAGAGATTTTCAACTTCTGTGAATTTCAGTTTTCTTCGTCTCTAAAATGAAATCTTTGTGACAATTACATGAGCTGATACATGTAGTAGCAGTGGGGACAGAGTTGGTACTCAACAAAAGTTAACTGAAAGACAGTTAAAAAAAAAAAAAAACAGGAAAGTAAAACCTGAATCTCCAAAAAGGTTTCCAAAGTCATTTATGTAGTTTTATCCTTATTGGTCACAATTTCTATAAAGTTCATCTGCATAAATAATTTAGCTCCTATCTCTGCAAAATTAAGTATCTGGTTATTAATTTGGGGGTATACTTTAGGTGTGAAGGTCTTATAAACATGGCTTCAGAGAAAAGCGTTCAAATCAGATAAGCTTCAATTAACAACTGAAGTCAAAGAGTCTGAACCAATTTGTCATCGCACATTTATTATTTTCATTGACAATTTTCAGTGGAGACTGTGAACTAACACATATGCAAATAGAAAAACAAATCACTTTGCAGAATGGCTTACCAGGCAACAAAGGGCAACTGAGTTTGTTGCTTGCTAGAGATGTTTGTTTTTATTACTCCCGAGAGAAATATGCCCAGGACACTGTCATTGAACTAAATCTTAAATTACACATACAGATGATTTAAGTCCACAAATTAGCCCCAAGACCCAGAATACTGTTATGAAAATCTCACAATTATTTCCATGGCACCAAAACTGAGCCCAAAGGACAATAATAACCATAATTTATATTTTCTAAGTTCTTGCAGCTTTCCAAAGCACTTTTATAGGCATTGTCTGACTTGAGCCTCACAATAAATGAATAAAGTAGAAATTACAACCTCTAGTACACAGATAAGGAAACTGAGGTTAAGAGAGGTGAAATGATTTTCCCAAGTAATTTGAAGCTCATTCAACTGTGTCATAGTTGGCAGAGTTCCAGTGCCAAGTACAGTGTCATCCACACTGTGGGTGTCTCCATTTTTATTGCAGGCTATGAGTAAGATTTGCTGAACTGAGAGTTATACAGTATATTCAAAATCATATGCTCAGGATTTTTTAGAACATGTTATAGACTACAAGTAAAATGCATGTTTTTGGCATATAATGAAAACCAGAGATTTCTAAATCCCTATTTGCTGTCAAACTGTTTTATCTTTTTTATTTTAGAGCTTCCTAGCACTTTGCAACATGCTGAATAGCTAACTCCAAACCAGTAATGAAAGCAATTTGTAAATGTAATCTCATATGATACCACAAAACCAAGCAACAAGAAAGAAAAGACTCCTCCTTACTGTTAGTAAGTGTAACATGTCCTGATATGTCCAGAATTAACTTATGAGACATCAGATTCTGAGCTCAAATAACTACACCAAAGGCTTAAGCACATGGCTTGCCTTAGCAACAAGTTCAGATTCTTTTGGTTAAGACATTGCACTTGTATGTCAGCATGTTTGAGATATAACTTAGTTCCTCTTGAGCAAGGGACTTTTGTAATATTTGTAGCAGCATGTCTGTCTATGAATTTATTCTAGCTCTTCAGTGGGTTTCAAAAATTATTTGTATGATTTTAAATGAGGTGCTCTGATCTGAAGAGTCATAAAAATCACTTCTGTCTCTATTACCCTTTCCCTATTATCTGAATTACCCACCTTGGCCTTATTCACCTACATTTCTTTCTACTGCGTCCTTCCATATGCTGATGTTCCTGTGATGATATGTGTCAATGTTAACCTGAGAAAAATATGCCTGGTACACCCTAAAAAGATAAGTCCACCACTCCACCTGGCCACCAACCTCTGCACACCCATCCACCATCCACCTACAATCAAGCAGAACAATTACAAAGCAAATTGCTATTTCCTTTGTCAGCTAACTCACTTATGTCACCTAGGGAAAATACTATTACCTGCATCACATTTTAAGTAAGACTGCATTATGATTTTCATAAACCTTGGGCTCTTTTATTCATAAAAATATGTTTTAAATGTTATTTTATGGCTATTGGTATAAAGATGACTATATTGATATGACATATCAAAACACTGTGTACCTACAAGTTTATGCTTTTCTTCTGATTTTAAAATAAATTATTTTTGTGATCATCTGTGAGTCCTAGGCACTAATGAATAAGTCAACCCTGACTTCAAGGTCATGTAATCCTAGGAAAGCCTCATATTTAGGGGAAAAAAAATGAACATAAGAAAGTTTTCCCTGAAAACCTCTATTAATATTGACACTCTTCTTAATGTTCATGTTATATGAAAAGTGTCTGGAGCTTCTTCAGCTTCCAAGAAGTTGGCATCTCATGCCAGTGAAATAAAGATCAAAAATAATTAATTTGACTAATTTCACCACAAGAATTAGCCTAACATATATTGAGAGCTTATAACATTCTGAGACTACACTAATACCTCTATTCATCATTGCCTTTAATCTTATTACTACTCCAAGAAATAGATGTTATTATTACTTCTATAACCAAAGATCAGAAGAAGAAAGTAATAGATCTGGTGTCCTACAGGAAGTAGATGGTAGAGGCAAGATCTAAACTAATATTTGAGCCTTGACCACAATATTAATCATAGTTGGTCTTCAATATATTGTTTTATGATTATAATGTATTAGCATTACTATTACAGTGTAATGTACAAATTCTTCCCTTAATATTCATTGCTAAAATGGGAAGAGATAATCCGTTTCCACTGTTTCATACCATAAAGAAAAACCAGGCTATCTAATTTAATCCATCCTCTTCCCTATACACATACACATAGATTTGTGTGTGAACCTTGCATATCACACCCCCTAGACATGTATTTTGTAGGAATTCTCATAAAATATGTAGTCTCTCCTTCTTTTACTTTTAGTTCAACAAATGTCTTCAATTCAGTTTCTAGACCCTATAGTGCTATGCTTACTTACTTGGTCCAAAACTTTGCAACCCCATGGATTGTAGCCTACCAGCCTGCTCTGTCCATGGGGATTCTTCAGGGGAGAATACTGGAGTGGGTTGCCCTGCCCTCCTACAAGGGATCTTCCCAACCCTATGCTGCTGCTGCTGCTAAGTCGCTTCAGTCGTGTCCGACTGTGTGCAACCCCATAGACGGCAGCCCACCAGGCTCCTCCGTCCCTGGGGTTATCCAGGCAAGAACACTGGAGTGGGTTGCCATTTCCTTCTCCAATGCATGAAAGTGAAGAGTGAAAGTGAAGTCGCTCAGTCGTGTCCGACTCTTAGCGACCCCCATGGACTGCAGCCTATCAGGCTCCTCCACCCACGGGATTTTCCAGGCAAGAGTGCTGGAGCGGGGTGCCATTGTGTAAATGTGAGAACAGCATACCAGGAAAAACGGATCTTCTTAATAAACAGTAACATTTTCTTCTTAATGAAGTAGACTTTTTTCATTATTTCAACTAAGGAGTCACATCTGGTCTCAACTCTGTTGATATCCACACTCTTTAGCTCAAGGCAACCTCTATTCAGCTAAAAATGATGTGTATTTATGAGGATTGAGTATTACTTGGAGATGATAATGCAAGTGGGCAGATTGGTAAGCATGGTGGGTGAAGAACTATCACAAGCTAGTGGCCTGAGTTTTTACCCTAACTCTAGACTAGATGATATCCTTCTGACCTGCATCAAAAAGAAGCACTGTGGGCAGCCTTGAAACCTAACATGCAGTCAGCTATGCCTAAACTTCTGTTCTTATTCACAATCATTTTTTTGCTCCAATTCATATGCAATTTTTCTTAGAGGATATTACTATGCTTAAGAGGTTTTTAGCAATATCACTTAACTTTGGAAGGTGGAAAATGGTCAAATACTTGTCATTTTGCTAAGGTTCAACATGTAAATTTTAGACATATTTAAACGGAACAGGGGTAAATTCAGATTGTATTCATTAAATGCCTCGAATATGTATTAAAGGATAGAGTTGTGCATTAAGCATCTGAATTGATCTGTGAAGCTGTTTTACTTTATAGAATTCGTCCCTGAACAAACACTGCCAGTACACAGACGTCACTATCCTAGGGTGTGTTAAGGTAACCAAAAAGCAACACTATGCCAGTTGTACGCATTTCCTCTTTCTATTCGCGCTCATGCAGGTGGGGGCATCCTGCCTTTGGAGCAGGGAAGTCCTAAGTTAAAACAAAAACTGTGCAGGCAACTATGGTATTCTACAAAAGGAGTAACTTAAGCATTGTCTAGGTTCTACAGACTCATTTCCTCTCTGAGCCATTTGTAGAGTTTCTTCCATAATCAGATTTATTTTAAGACTTTCCAACTATAAATTGGAGTAAAACTTAATAGGGAATGGACTGGAAAAGTTAGAATACGAGGAGACTGCAGTGGTTTTCCAAACTGTAAATCCTTTCGTGTTGAATAATTTGATTGTAACTTGAGGCCTGGGCTGAAAAACCTGTGGTTTATACTTTTAGAAGGTCTAATCTGAAAGGCAGGGCTACTGCCCCATATTCTCTAAAGAAACAGACAGCCACAGGGGCCACTTTGAAGAGTACCCTCAGCACAGGTTGTGCTTTATGATCAGTCTTGCCATCTTCTTTAGTAATTCATAATTGAGATCCAATCATCTTGATAATTCTGGATTCTTATCCTACCTGGCTGGCTATAAAAGCTCCTATTTTGTAATACATAAGAATATTGAAATTACCTGGATTTTGGATAAAATCATACTATAAATGCTACTAGATACCTAGATTTTACCAAGGTAACTAGGCATTTGAATGGGCTTCCCTGATGGCTCAGCAGTAAAGAACCCACCTGCAGGGCAGGAAATGCAGGTTCGACTCCTGGGTCTGGAAGATCACCTGAAGGATGAAATGGCTACCCATTCCAGTAGTCTTGCCTGGAAAATCCCACGGATAGAGGAGCCCAGCAATCTACAGTCCAAAGGGTCACACAGAGTCAGACACGACTGAGTACACACTCATAGGCATTTGAAAGTGTATGTGTGAGTAGAGTGTTGAATTTTTAGCCATCATGTGCAGTGTGGCCTGTGTGTGATGCACTGTGCTATTAGTTTAGCTGCAATCTTCAGACGTTGCTTAAGTTCATACAGCAAGAAAGCTGCTGAGCTAGACCCCTTGTTACTGCAAAAAAGAAGATTAAGAAGAAAACTGGATTTGATAAAGCATGAAGCACAAATCAGGGCAAAATGACAAAAAGAACAAGAAGAAAACCAGAAAAATAAAGTGAGAAAAAATTATGTAAATTAGTATCAAGAAGAGATCACATTTCAAAAGAATTCTTTATCCAAGAAAGTCATCAGACTCCCTTCCTTCTTGTTCCTCCTTTTGATTCATGTCCCCAACTTCCTCTGTCCTACACAATGTTTTAGAATCTGTCCAGGAATCCTGTGACTGCCCAGAGCTTTTTTGGTCGGAATTCAGCTTTCCCTCCTCTGCTCTCCTGATGTATTTGTGAATTGCTTGTGACACAGTGATTTATATATGCTTTTCTTTCTCCACTAAATGGAAATGAAAGAGTTATGCCACTGTGGCCAAAAAAAAAAAAAAAAAATTAGAGCACAAAAATTATTTTGAGTTCCTGAAATTTCCCATCAACCTAAAAGTAGAACCTCCCAAAAAACTTAATGGGAAGAAATCGCCTGCTTGGGAGCTATCAAAAAATTCGACTCTTACCACTAGAGATGAGCAATTCCCATATCACACCTAAAAAGATATTGTCACAAAACTGTATCGCCCATCTATTTTCCTAAGGGCCCATTTATCTTCCCTTAAAGTCATTTATTTTCCCATAAATGTCCTTCTTCATCTCCTCTTCTCCTATTAAGATTCATGCCCCAAATTCTAAATACCTCCTTGAGTCACATTTTTCTGTGAATTCTCATTTGTCTTTTCTCTTGCTAATCTGTCTTTTGTCAGTTTAATTTGCAAGCACTCAAGACATAAACCTAAGAGGATAGAAGAAAAGATTTTCCTCCCTGACAAAAGGCATAGAAAAAAAGATTTTCCTCCCTGACAAAAGCCATCTCTATTGTCCCTAAGGGCCAGGGTTGTGGTAGATGCCCAATACAGTTTTGCTGAAGTGAAATCAACTTAAATGTACTAAATTGAAATATGTACTAAATTAATGACCAAGTATTCACAAGCTTGTGAAAAGAAAAAGTACAACCTGCACTTAAGAAGGAATTGAATCAAATGATTTTTTTAAAAAAGACTTTATACCATAATGAGAGTTTCTTTAAGGGCTGGGCCTGAAGTAAATATGAATGAACAAGGGTCGTGCGTGCATGCTAAGTCACTTCAGCCTAACACTTTGCAACCCTATGGAATGTAGCCCGCCAGGCTCCTCTGTTCATGGGACTCGCCAGGCAAGAACACTGAAGTGGGTTTCTGTGCCCTCCTCAAGAGGACCTTTCTGACCAAGGGGTTGAACTCATGCCTCTTATGTCTTTCACATTATCAAGCAGGTTCTTTACCACTAGCATCCCCTGGGAAGCATTAAAGGATGATAAATCAAGAGTCTAATTATAGATTGACCTTTGCCAAACTAGACTAAAATCTGCACTGGGCTTGTCATCGTGTATTTATATATTCTTTGTATTCTTATGTTCGTGCAGTGTGGTAGTTTTGCACGGTGACCAACTAGGTAAGGCTAGTTTGCTGACAGGATAGTAGGTAAGAATCCCAGTGTCCCTGTCTTTTGAGGAGAAATCATTCATATACTAGGAAAAATCAGAAATTTATCAGTTGGGAAATCACAGTGAACTCAGCAGCAGAGTCTTCAGGCAGGGAGTTGCTTTTTCTCACCATTCAGGCTTGGGTTCTGATGTTGATTTTGTTAACTTTGCGAGAACAGTTTCAGATCCTGACCACAAACTCTTGATTCATTGTCATATGAGCTTAACCCTTTGCTGTACTTCCTGAATCTGGTGCCTGAAGATTAGAAGGTCTAAAGACCATCAACGCTGAGGTTACTGAGATGTGGAACCATCCACAAGGCTCAGAGAAGACACCTGGAGAGGTTTCCAGGATGAGAGGGAACTACAAGCCAGGATAAAACATCTCTCAGATTTGTGTGCCTCACAGGAGGTCTAAGCCAAAAGATATTAAAAGTGCAAAAGCTGTTTGATCTGGTACTTATGTACCTTTCACCGCCATAGATGTTAATCTTGCTAATTTCATCACAGCATCTAGCGCTTTTTATGGTGAGATAATAAACAGCAGGCATAATGGGAGAATAAATGCTTTCCCCCAGTGGAGTAAGCTAATGGCAGTAAGCAGCATATTGATCCTAATGGGAATGGGACATAGTGTTTGGGACACATCCATTTTGAAAAAGCAGACAAGCAAATGATCTTAATAATTTCAACAAAATATACTCCTGCTTTCTCTCCCTTGCATTTCTCCTCCTTGCATCTCTGGGTTTGCTCCAGGAGAACCCCATGGCTAGACAGGCCTCCCCTCCACCCTCCTCTGTCTTCCTCCACAAAGCCATTCTTGGCCCTTTTTACCTAGTTAACTGTCATCAGTTGTTTTAGGATGTGAATATTCTGCTTTATCCCATTTTCTAATTATTCCCTTTGTGTGTCTTTTTTTCCAAAATATTAGTGCCTTAAGAGCAGGGAGTATATAGGCAAAACATCCAGGTAGTCCTATATATCTTGATATGAGTAGAAATAAAAACTTATCTGTCAGTATAAAATCCAATCTAGTCTAATTCTCCTAACTTTTAAAGAATTATGGGTGAATTCTTACATAATATGTATACATTGGGCTTCCCTGGTGGCTCAGATGGTAAAGAATTCCCCTGCAATGTGGATCAAACTTGGGTTTGCTCCCTGGGTTGGGAAGATCCCAGGAAGAGGGCATGGCAACCCACTCCAGTATTCTTGTATGGAGAATCCCCAGGAACACAGGAGTCTGGCGGGCTTCAGTTCATGCAACCACAAAGAGTCAGACACGACTGAGGGATTAAGCACAGCACAGCACATGTACTATCCAATTTTTATTATAATAATGGTTAATCACCTTAGGAGAGCCCCACATACACACCATTTACTATTTTCTGTACCTGAAATACTTCCCACGCCCAATTCTTCTCTATTACTACTGCCATTACTACTACTGCCATTACTAGTATGTAACTATTACCACCATCACTACCACCAAGGCCATCACTACTATTACTGCTAAGACTTTTCTTTCAGGTGTCAGCCTTATCCAGTGTCCCAGATAGGGTGAGTCCTCAAAACCAGTGCTTTCCTACCAGCCTAACATGAACTATTAATAAAGTCAGGTATCAACCTCCTCCACCCTCTGTTAATCTCATCTGCTAATCATGTGCCATCATATACTATCACATGGAATTGTGTGCCTTGACAGGAGAAATGCTCTGAACCTTGCTCTAACCACCACCGTCACTCTCTCTTTCTGGTACAGATCATAATTATCTCTGTGGTCCTTTAATGCCAGGCAATAACATGAAGACAGGGCTTCACCTCCTTGCACAGTGCAGATCACCAGGCTTAGCAGTGTTTGGCATACAGCAAATATCAGTCCATATCTGTTGAATGACTACATAAATTGGCCATGTCTGCTATCCTTCTCATAGCCACTGTAAACATGATGGGAATTGTTTGGGTTCTATTCCCTTGTCTGGAGAGTTTTGAATGATAGAATCTGAAAAGTAGATCTGATGGTTCTCAGATGGCAGGGGGTTTCAGAAACAGCTGGGCTGTCGAGAAAGACAAAGAGTTATAAGAGATAAGTGGAGACTGAAAAGATGTCAGAAAGCATTAAATTAAGCTTTGGTCAATAACAATGTTGTGCTTAGCTTGTCATAATAGATGACAGAGTAAGTGTGCTGGTTTGGGGGTGGGTGAGAGAGAGGAGGTGAATTTTAAACAAAGGAAACAAAGAAAAACACAGAAAATGTACATTAAGTTTCTCAATACTGCAGTGGAGATCTAATTTTATATATAGAGAGAGAGAGAAAGAGAGAGGAAAAAATATATAATTCACATACTATAAAAATTCACCCTTTCTAGCATACAGTTCTATGACTCTGACAAGCACAAAGAAAAATAAATACCACACAATCATAATTGACATTTTCATCACCTCCAAAATTTCCCTCAGTCCTCTTTCTCAATATCCTTCTTCCATCCCCATTGATCTGCTTTCTGTCACCATTGCCTAACTTCCCCAGAATGTTATATAAATGGAATCAAACAATATGTAGGCTTTCAAGCCTGGCTCCCTTCACTTAGCACAATGTATTTGAGATTCATCTATGCTGTTGTATGTGTTGGTAGTTCATTTTCTACTTTATTTAGTTTTATTTTGCTGAGTACTATTCCATTGTGTGGATATATGACAGTTTATTCACCAGTTGATAGAACTTTGGATTATTTTCAGTTTGACTATCATGAGTAAAGCTACTAGAAAAATTTGTGACCAGGATTTTTTAGTGAATGTGTTTTCATGTGCATTGAGTAAATATCTAGGAATGGGATTGCTGGATCATAGGGTGAGTGTTATGTTTACCTTTACAAGAAATTGCCACTCTAGTTTCTGAAATTCTACCTAAATTTTAGTTTCTTAAATTGCTAATATCCTATCTTTGTGGATGACCGTTTGTAAGGCTAAGGTCTTGCAGATGGCACGTGACTGTTGGAAGAAAAAATAAGATGCACAGATTTAATGGGAAAGGAGAACGTAGACTACACACGAAAGCACGTGTTTGCGGTATCTATCGTCTGTTCTGGCCTTACAGTCTGTATTTTGAAGACATGTCAGGGTGAAATCAAGGTGGGACGATGCTGCCTGTCAGCTCCATTTGGAAGCACCCATTGCCCCACTCCTGGATCCACTTCTCATATCATATACATACCTCCTAGCTCCATACACACGTCTGACTCTGGGTTCTATCAAAGGGACTGAGAATGTAATTCTAACAACTTGATAGATGCCAAGAAAAAGCAATCATGGCTCTCTGTTGACAGTATTAACAGTGTCCTGGGGGCTCTTTAAGGGGTGGGGTGCGGGGGGACTAGGAAAGAAAGTCTTACTCAAAATACATTTTCTTTTTCCTCCTGGCACATTTCCTGAATCCAGCTGGAACTGGAGAAGGATGCGCCAGAATGCAATTTAGAAAAGTGTTCATGTTTGTGAGTGTTTCAGCTCTGACTGGAACCAGAAAATAGCCAAAGTCTGGACTGTGAATGAGTTTCCCCCCACCCCGAGCCTTCCAAACCAGCTTCACAGTATTATTTGCTCAGTGTTATTGTCATCCAACACTCTAGCTCCAGCTCTCCTAATACAGGCTTTCAGAAAGGTGGGGTCTACTTACATTAATTCTAAGATCAGTGAAAACTGCAGTAGAGAACGAAAAATACTTCTCTGCTTCTGGTTGCTGACACTATCAGAACTTCATATGAAATTTATAAGGCAAATGCCTTCAGGAAGAAGAGAAAAGGATTTAAGGAGCCGATAAATCCTGTCCCTGGGGATCTGAGAGCCCTAAATTGGTTTACAGTACTTCCTATGACTTGAGAGAGTAAATGAGCCTCTGACCATGTGTCAGATTTTTAAAATGGCAGGGGCTATACAGGGCTCGAATTATTCAGTGATGATAGAGTCCTTTAAAATAACTTTTCACATAGTGAAAATAGCACTCTTGACGAGGAGCTCTTCACCAACACTGATTGAGAGTCATACTTTAGTCACCACACATGACCTATCGTTTATGACTTGCAGAGCACAGCTGTTTGTGAGTGATCTCTGATGAATTGTCTTAATAGGAGAAGTTGAGCAAGAAACTTACAGGCTTATTGCTCATTAATTCCTTCTTCAAACTCTGTAAGAGATGCAAGAAACTGCCCAGAATTTAGTACCCAAAGACCAGCAGTCATAGACCTTAGGAAAAGCGGATAAGCACAGAGAAATGAAGCCATTTAGAGTCTGTCAGAGAACAGTGAATTTCAAAAACAACCCTTCTGTTTCATTAAAAATTTATTTATTCAAGTTTAATGTACTTTGAAATGATTTGCATTTTATAAAGAACAGAATATATTTTCATAATATTTTATCAAGGAAACACCAACCCAGAAAGGTTGCTTATACACTGTGACAATGTCAATTGGGTTATGCCCTAAATTTGACAGGCTAGAGTATTAAATTCATGTTCCATAAATTACTCATGATAACATCTTACCTTTATAATATAACGTGGCTTTTGATCAAAGTCCTCTTGATATACACCTTGCACTTCAAGCTCATTTAATCTGAATATACACAGTCTTAATTCCTATCAAAGAAATACATGTAATAGTTTACTGAAAGTGCACATAGTGAGAGAGATAAATTGAATTTTTCCTTCTATAATCATCTTAAATGCTAAAGGATCTGTCATGCAAAATCTTGGCTTACAGAATTATAGTTCCAGCTTTCTGACAAGGAACTTTTGTTAGCAAGTCACATTGTATTTTTCTAAAATATTTTATAGTCCATTAAAGTAGTTATAACATGTTAGACTATTGTGGGAATTTAAATAGCTTAATTCAGTTGTCTGTAAACTCTGGCTCATGGTCCCATCACCTGCTTTTGTAAATAAAGTTTCACTGGACCCTGGGTGCTTCCATTCATTGAAGCAGTGTATATGGCTGCTTCCCTGCTGTTGTGACAGAGTTGAGTATTTGCAACAGAGATCATATGGCCCACAAGCTTAGACCACTTACTATTTGACCTTTAAGAAAAATTTTGCCAAGCCATAATTGCCTATACCCTACATTTTATTTAAAAATATATATATATATAATTAGCATTTTCATTACTCTTTGAGACAAGGGAATTATCATATCAATTAATTCCAAAATATGGAATAAATAACTATCAAATTTCCAAAATTATGTTCTGGCTTGCTTTACACTGATATATATGTGAGAAAATCTCCTTCATCCCTTTGTGCTAAAATAAGACAGAACTAACATGTCTGATAAGAAAGGAACATTGACTCTATGGTCTTTCTCAGAGACTCAAATATAAAAAGCTTAGGGAACCTACAGCTACCTAGTATTTAATGAATTTAAACATTACTTAGAGAATTAAGTTATTGATCAAAAAAGAGTAAAGGACTTCAAAAGAAGCTAAGCATGTGTAATGAAACATCCTTCCTTCCTTACCATAAAAATTTCCGCTAAGGAGGGCTATAAAATAAATCAACCACAGAACTCTCCTTCTAATCTCTCTCTTTTTTTCAGTTTAGTGATGACAAAAAAGAAGCATCAGACATTGAAAGAGCATTTAGACTGTTCCTCAGTCAAGTTGTCAGCTGACAGCTTTCTTGAAAGGAAACTTAGGACCGTCCTGTAAGAAAGCCCATAGAAGCATTTTACTCCAAGGTAACCTCAGACATGCAGATGACACCACCCTTACGACAGAAAGTGAAGAGGAACTAAAAAGCCTCTTGATGAAAGTGAAAGAGGATAGGGAAAAAGTTGGCGTAAAGCTCAGCATTCAGAAAACGAAGATCATGACATCCGGTTCCATCACTTCATGGGAAATAGATGGGGAAACAGTGGAAACAGTGTCAGACTTTATTTTTTGGGCTCCAAAATCACTGCAGGTGGTGACTGCAGCCATGAAATTAAAAGATGCTTACTCCTTGGAAGAAAAGTTATGACCAACCTAGATAGCATATTCAAAAGCAGAGACATTACTTTGCCGACTAAGGTCCATCTAGTCAAGGCTATGGTTTTTCCTGTGGTCATGTATGGATGTGAGAGTTGGACTGTGAAGAAGGCTGAGCACCGAAGAACTGATGCTTTTGAACTGTGGTGTTGGAGAAGACTCTTGAGAGTTCCTTAGACTGCAAGGAGATCCAACCAGTCCATTCTGAAGGAGATCAGCCCTGGGATTTCTTTGGAAGGAATGATGCTAAAGCTGAAACTCCAGTATTTTGGCCACCTCATGCGAAGAGTTGACTCATTGGAAAAGACTCTGATGCTGGGAGGGATTGGGGGCAGGAGAAGAAGGGGATGACAGAGGATGAGATGGCTGGATGGCATCACTGACTCGATGGACGTGAGTCTGAGTGAACTCCGGGAGTTGGTTATGGACAGGGAGGCCTGGCGTGCTGCGATTCATGGGGTCACAAAGACACGACTGAGCAACTAAACTGAACTGAACCTAAAGTCCTAAAATAGCAGGGAGTCTTTATCTTAAGGATGTTTGGAAAGGACTTTTAATGCCAGGTAAAACTGTGATAAAATCATATTACAGTATCATGGAGGTTATCCTGGAGTTATACAACATACAACCTAAGCAATCATATGTGGCAGTGCTGTTTATGAAGTATCAGCACTTAACATTTTTAATGTAAATTTTTGGTAGAAAAACTATAAATATACAAAGTGGGAGTAATTACCTATATAAAAGTGCTATAAGCATCACTAAACATTCTGAGTTCTTAAGCATATATTTCAATCCATTGACATTCAGGTTCTAGACATCTGCTGCTGCTGCTAAGTCACTTCAGTCGTGTCCAACTCTACCTCCATATTTTCATCATAGGTGACACAATTCTGTGCAACACTTACCTTAGAATCTTCTCTTGCACAATACAAGCTATATTTCTAACTCCACATATGTAACATTTTAAATTAAATCATTAATTTTTTATAATCATAATTTTTTCTTTTAGAATAATTTTACTGAGGTATAATTTATGCACAATGAAATGCATCTATTTTAAGTATCTAGTTTGATGAGTTTTGACAAACATGTATACCCTTGTGACCACCATCACAATCACGTTGTAAAACATTTGTGTTCCCTTAAAAAGTTCCCTCTGGTCCCTTTGCAACTACCACCCGACAACCACAGATAATTCTTGGTCTGCCTTCAGTCATCATAGATTAGTTCTGCCTATTGTAGAAATTCACATGGATGGAATAGTACCATTTGTGTGCATGTGCCTGCATAAAATCTAATTCTTCCAGTCAGTTTTTTATATTTATCCATGTTGTTTCATGTATCAGTATTTTGCTTTGTTGCTGATGTCACTCTGTGATATAGACATACCACTATTTGTTGACCTGTTCACCTGCCGACAGGTATATGTTTGTTTCTGATTTGGAGCTAATAGGATAATGCATCTAAGAACATTCATGTAAAATCTGTATGAGGACATATGTTTTATTTCTCTTTGCTAAATAACAAAGAATGTGATTTCAGTTTTAAATTTTCAGCTTAACTTTTTAATGCTTATTCTACTTTTTTCTGCCAGAGAACTCTATTCTCAGTATTTCTTTGCATCTGTGTTTCATTTCCTATCAATACTTATTCAAATAATATAGGATTGGTTAGCAGATAGTTGGTGCTGTTCAAAACATCCATAATACTTTTGGTCCATGAGACATTTGGTAAACAGCAAAAAGGTCCTTGAAATTTGGTCCTGTCCAAATTGTCCCTGAGTATATTTGGTTCATGCCAAATGATTTTGGATAGGACCAAATATCAAGGATCTTTTGGTGTAGACCAAATGTCTTATGGATGTTTTGAACAAATGTTCTGCAAAGGCTTTATTGAAATCCTCAGAACAAAATTTAAACCTAGGAGACACTGATTGCATGAATGCTTGATTTGCATGAATTCTTTTTTATTTGCCAGGAATCACAAAACAAAAATGAAACTCAGGGGCTTGTGCAAGACCTGAAAGGGAAAGGTCTGCCCAGCGTAAGAGAACTGAAACTCTCTGTGCATTTTAGAGTCTTGGTGACACATTTTCATGACCTATGTGGTGTGAAATCTTACTTGCAACAATTTTTGGCAGGGAGACGAAGGAATGCAACCAAGAGATAAAAATTTATAGTATCAAGATGACATGAGCTTAAAACTCTCAAAGGCTCAAAGACGGCCTAGTTGAACATGAGTGCTTCTTAAAAACCACAGAGATCCCTAAAACTTAGAACGTACCTTATGGGTCAGCAACAAAATAAAATACTTAAGAATAAACAACAAATGACACTTAAATGTCAAGGCTGTCTTACAGTGAAGGAAATGGGATTTTATTCTATACGTAAGCTAAAAGGTCATCCTGCCACAGTTTCATGGGTTCTGACAGAATACATGAGATTCCTGGGGAGAGATAATGATGTCATTGCTCACAGCACTATCAGTAGCCAGAGCATCACCATTTGTCCTGGCTGCCAAAGCCCCAGTTCCCATGGGGAAATGTGAAGAAGCCCAGGTCACACCACCTGATTAAAGGTGAGGGATTCTGAGCTTAAAGAATCTAAATATTTTATCATTGCTGGTGAGCCTGCCTGATAATTACCTGGAAAGTATGTGTTCATTTTATTTTACTAGACAATAAACAAACCTACCTTTTGCGTGAGAGAAAGAAGTGGGGGCAGGCTATCTGTATTGTCTATTGGTCAAGACTCTTAGCTACAAAAATATCCTTGAAAACATAGCCCATAGAGGAGGAGTAGACATCACAAATTCTGAAGATGGATTTGCGTGCATCCTCCTAATGAGAAATTGAGGTAATCCATTTGTTGAGAGGGTGAAAGTGCTTGGTTTGTGTGACCAATCGTGTTTTTGTTACAAAGGAATAATCTATAAAATTGGAAGTATGAAGAAAAGGATGATCTTAATATTGTGTTAGGATGGACTAAAGCGGATATTTATTGGCTTTTTATGGGCTTCCCTGGTAGCTCAGTTGGTAAAGAATCCGCCTGCAATGCAGGAGACCCTGGTTTGTATTTCTGGTTCAGGAAGATCCCCTGGAGAAGGTATGGGCCACCCACTGCAGTATTTTTAGGCTTCCCTGGTTGCTCAGCTGGTAAAGAATCTGCCTGCAGTGCGGGATACCTAGGTTCGATCCCTGGGTTGGGAAGATCCCCTGGAGAAGGAATCAGCTACCCACTCCAGTATTCTGGCCTGGAGAATTCCATGGACTGCAAAGAGTCGGATGTGACTGAGTCATTTTCACTTTCACTTTTACTTCCATTTGCTTTTTATGGGGAGAGACGAGTTAACGGTCTCCTACTCTAGAATCTAAAATTGCTGCACACTCATTTTCCTAGGCCCCGGTGCAGAGATAATGGCAAATTCCTTTGGACACACTGATGTTGGAAGTAGTATTTAGTTTTTCACGGATTAAGTAATAGGAGTGTCCAGAGTTACACGGGTGACATCCAGGGCATGGCATCAGCTATACCAGCGAGCAGGCTGGACATCTGGTGCTTAGTGGAGCAGCTCTGTTCCCCAACTGGCGGGTGGTGTGGTGTGATTTGCTTGGTGGCTCAGATGTTAAAGCGTCTGCCTCCAGTGTGGGAGACCAGGTTCGATCCCTGGGTGGGGAAGAACCCCTGGAGAAAGAAATGGTAACCCACTCTAGTATTTTTGCCTGGTGAATCCCATGGATGGAGAAGCCTGGTAAGCTACAGCCCACGGGGTCACAAAGAGTCAGAAACGACTGAGCGACTTCACTTCACTTCTAGCTCTCTTTTATTTTAGGACACAATATTCTCTAGGCTTCCATATGATTATCAGTACCTCTCAAAATTGTTTAAATATCTGTTTAAATTGTTTTACCACTTTAACAGGCTGAATCAATTTCTGATAGTTGCCTTAGGAGCCTGGTGAGCATAACAACTTTTTATTCAAAAGATTTTTTCCCAAATGTTATGTTATAAACATGAAAACACAGAAGAATGTATTGGGGTTGTTTTCTAGTATAGACTTTTATTTTCTGTCCAGCGGTACTGATCTGTAGTATAATAACATTTCTATTCAAACTCTGTTTTGCTTCAGAGCAAAGTTCTTCAAAGAGAAAGGGATTAATATGTTCAATTTAGCTTCTCTGTGTCACAGACAAGAATTGTAAATTATAAAGTTAAATAATTTACCTAGTGTATCTGATAAAACATAAATCCCCTGAAGTTAATCATTAAGTTATATTTTGCTAAAAAGAAAAAAAGAGATAGCCCAGAACAAAAGTAGCACCCCTGCTCTAATATAAAAAATCTGAGAGATCCTTGGAGACTCACTTCTCTACAATATGTCACTTGATTTTCCTTGGTCAAATCATCTGTCTCTACAAGGGTCCTATGAGTGTAAACATGTGCAGAGAGTGGATAGCCCCTCCCACTGGAGTTTACCTTAATTTCTATGCTGAATCTTTTCTACCATTAGCACTTCCAACACCATAAGGTCTGCAGGATTGGACAGCCCAAACAATAGGATGTCTGCACTGCAGTCTGGACCTACTCAAAGCCCCAAAGTTAACAGCTTTCCATACCTCCCAGTGTATGGGTTGATAATATTGCTAGGCATGGAATATGCTGCCTCAAGAACCCATAAAAGTCTTTCAGGCTATCTTGTAGTAGGGGGTGCAATATACTTAGAAGCAATATTTTATAACCGCTAGACCTTTTAAACCTTCCCTGAAGTGGCTCTTCTTGCATCTATGTAGGATTTATCTCCCACTCTCTGATATGTCTTACCAAGATCATCTGCATATCATCCACTTTTACTGATTTCCCATCAGTCATCATGATATCAACGTAGTGCCAGCGGTTCTCAAAAACAACATAGTATCCCAGGGTGAGAGAGGGATTGTGGCAGAGGTTTGTATTACCATTGAAAGTAAAATGAAGTAGGAGTGCTAGTCCCTTTGATGTTTCCTTTATTTTGCCAGTCTGGCCCCTACAGAAAACAGATGGATCCTGGGAAGTGAGTGTAGACTGTAGACTCCCTCTTGCTTAAAACATGAAATAAGCATAATCACAGCTATGCCTCCCACTCTATGTGCAAAGTCTACCCTAGGGACAAGGGACTTAATGCTGATGCTGTTACAATGGCAAAAGATAGAAATTTCAGTTATACTCTTAGGAACTAGAGAAGTAACTGTGGGAGGCCCACTGTGAGCCAGACTTTAGATAGTACTCTACTTATTACCTGAATCCCATTGGCCCCTACTCTGAAAGGGTACAGTGGTGACGCTTTAAATCTCTGGGTGTCAATGTCAGCTCAGACCCTGTGTCGAGCTGTTGTTCAGTCGCTAATTTGTGTCTGAGTCCTTGCAACCCAATGAACCGCAGCACACCAGCCTTCCCTGTGTTCAGCTATCTTCCCCAGAGCAGACATGCACCCAGGTAAATGGCCATTGGCTCTGTTGGGGAAGGATTGAAGGAACTGCACTCATATGTATTTGCCGTGTCTTTCAGGGTCCTTCCTCCCAGAAACCCAATCAATGGCTTCTAGATCTGAACACTGGTTCAGGTATGCACACGAAGTAAAGGGTCGTGACTTTGGATTAAGGAGATCACCTCGACCTCATGCTCCTCTGTGCTTGACTTTGATTTATTTGATTTTGGTTTTGGTTATAGGTGGTAAGCAATACCCTACACATGTACAGGTTAGAATTCAGGCAAAGATTCAAAATGATTCCTATGCAGACTTGAGGAATTCTAACTCCCGCCTGTATTGTAATGTGGACTGAAAATTCACGTCACCTCTTCCCCTGGGTACAGTCTCTGTCTCTTGATTCCCCAGGACCACTGAGCTTTGCTTGAGATCTGGAAAGAGCCTGCTGACAAAATGTTCACCTCTTGTGCAGTTTCCTTTTCACAACAACTGCAAATCTCTTCTCCCTGATGCTCAATGTCTGACAGCAGATGTTTCATGAATTTTGGACAGCTTTCTCATTGTTTATGATGAGAAGTTAAGTTCAAACATGGCTGTTCTATGATGGGAAGAAGAATGTTCTGTCTTTAAACATTGACGTGTATTTTAACCATAGAAATGAATTGCTTTTATAATTGAAATGATTTAAAAAGCTAATATTTATTCAATGAGTTTATGGAAAAAATCCATATTTCTAAAATTGTTTGTGGTAAACATCTGCCCTAACTCAGCTACCTTCTCTGGCTCCTCGGCCAATTCATAGGTCAACAAGTAGCCCACATTCACAAATTTCATAGGTCTTCCAAATACATGGAATAGACTATAGTGTCTCTCCCCAAGTATTTTTCTTTCAACTGTGTTTATTTGATAAAGTCTTATTCAATCATCCTTATTCCAGGCACAGTACTTACTTGACCCTCTTCACTACAGGACAGAGTGATTTTCTGAAGCCATCTGATACTCAAATGCTTCCTTAGCCTACTAAGGTTCCCACATCTCGGTTAGCAACCTACAGTTCTTTTCCTTAGTTCCAATTGATTATCTTGAGCACAAGTCAAGCTCTTTACCACCTTCCCTACAAAAGAAGTAGTCTCCACCTTCAATAGCAGTGCGCTTTGCTGAAATTCTGATATTCTGTAATTCTCCCATTCATTCTTGCTTTCAGCCTCTCTTTTCTGGATCTGAGGTCAATTTCCCACCTTGTTCTTAGACGACAGTACAGAGTAGGGTGCATATAATTTCTGGCTCTGTCACTGTCTCTTTGTTTGAACTTGGGTGGGATATGCAACATTTCCAGGTCTCTGTTCATCTCTGAAAAACTTGTTATTAGTATCTGCCTCAAATGATTGTTGTGGCAATTGAATGTATATATGTAAAGACTTTAGAACAGTATTCAGAATACAGCAAGCACTCTGCCTGCAATGCAGGAGATCATCTGAAATGCAAGAGATGTAGGTTTGATCCCTGGGTTGGGAAAATGCCCTGGAGAAGGAAATAGTAACCCATTCCAGTATTCTTGCCCGGAAAGTCCCATGAACAGAGAAGCCTGGTGGGCTACAGTCCATGGGGTTGCAAAGAGTTGGACACAGTTTAGTGACTGAAACACCACCAATAAATATTAGCCACTATTATTATTTCTCAGAATCATCAACACCTGGCTTCCAAGTATTTGTCACATAAGTGCCAAGTCACTATATCTGCTATACCTTTGATGAGTTTAGATGTGTTCAGATCCAAGAATTTTAGAAACAAAATTCAGACCCACATGCTTTTAAACTCTTAACTTAGACCCGTGTTGCTCTCTTAAAGGTGAGTGTTTGCAACAAGGTCACTTGCCTCTGTCCCAGACTCTTCCATTCTTAGCTTGCTCCTCACTAGTTGCCTGTCAGGTGTCTCCCTGGGACTGGTAACACTTCCCTCATAAGACAAGCTATCCTGAATCAGTAACATTCACAAGGCCACCAGGAAGCCAGCCTTTGGCTCCTAAAGTGGCAGCTAATGTTCCTAAGTGCCAGTTGTGATTGTCTGCATTTTTTTTTTAATAATGAGAATAGAGAATAAGAGGTGACAGGCAAAACAAGTATAGACTTGTGTATTTGGCTCTAGAAGAAAAAAGAAATAGGCAAATAATACATCTTGGTCAGAGAATGTTCTGAAAGAATAGAGTACAGCATACAATAGATGTTTCCATAAACTGAACTGTAATTACACAAGCTGCACCTTAGAGAAGAGTCCCATTATAGAATCAATGGGATTGAGAGCGACACTATAGCTAAAATTTAAAGTCTGTGTATACAAATAAGTAAAATAAATCAATCTTATTAATAAAACAGGTATTTATATCCCAGGTATATAGCACTGACTTCTGCTTCAGCAGGAGGAATTATAAGTCAGTAATGCATCTTATAAATCAAGTACATGAACCATTCACCATTTCCTGAGAATATAAATCAGTCATGGTCTCAAAGCAGTTGCATGACTTGGAAACAACTCCTTGGATGAATAAATCAGTCACTTCCAGATATATGAATAAGTGACATGCCCCATAAATCACATGACTGCATACTCGTGCTTCATCAATCAGTAACTTTTATTTATAATTGAAAATTTAAAAACACTTATTGTGAACAATTTACTAAACACCAGTCTCAAATTCCCATAGTACTATAAGATGATGTGTACAACAGATTCAAAGGCTTGCCTGTGCCCAATAGTGTTTTTCACCAAACAGCAAATTGCTAACATTGGTTAGAGTTTGCTGGTACTTGTGCTTGTAGTAACATCTCATTGTCCTGTATGGAAAACATAGGTTAATACAGCTAACTCATCCTCAAGCATATATTTCAAACCATGTCTTTTGAATTATGTGGCTATAAGTGCATCAACTACTGGAAAAATGTTGTTTCTTTTGGAGAATGCTTTTGAAAGTAGATAAAGCAATGTAATTATAATTAAAAATAAATAAAAAGCATTAATGTATATAATCATTGACTACATGCTAATGTCCCATTAGCATACACAAATTTTACTAATATGATCACATTTTGTGTTTGCTTAGCATTTTATACATTTATAACTTTCACTTACAACTGTTAAGCTCATTATCATAATTTTATAATAAAGAAAATATGAATGATAATTAAAATCCAAGATCATGTCCAGCCCAACTAGAATTCAGGCTTGCTGTGTTCTACCTTGTATTCTTCCCCATGTCACCTTCCATACATTTTTCTGCCACTAGAAAGGCATGGGAATTTTTTAATCTTTTTAAGAATATGTAAAATCACTACTTTCAAGCTTAAAATTTACTAAGTTAGCCTTACTTTTATAGGCTTAGTTAGGTGACCTACATTCTGAAACACCAACTGCTAATATTTAATGGTGTAATCATCATAAAATACTTATTTGTATACCACTATACAGCTGACATGAGCTGAAGCTTGTATTTTACGTTTGTAATAATGAATGCCTTTTATGCTGTGAAAGTGAAAGTCACTCAGTCGTGTCGAACTCTGCGACTGAACCCATGGACTGTACAGTTCATGGAATTCTCCAGGCCAGAAAATTGGAGTGGTCAGCTTTTCCCTTCTCCGGGGGATCTTCTCAACTCAGGGATTGAACCCAGGTCTCCAGCATTACAGGCAGATTCTTTACCAGCTGAGCCACAAGGGAAGCTGTATAGATTCCTTATATGCAGGCTTATGCATATATGCTTATGCTTATCCTTATCCCTATGTGTAATCTTATGCTGTATAGATTCCTCATAGCCATTATAAGCTTAATGGTTGTAAAAAGACCATCATTGAATGGTATATGCCTTCTAACTATAATTCACCTGACTGCATAATTATGAACTACTGATAGCATAAAATCTATTCAAATGTGTCCACACATATTATCTGATGATTAGACACTCTCCAGGAAATATCAGACCACTCATTAAGTTTATTCCTATGACTTAATATGGATGAAGGTGCAAATACTTCTATTTCTCATTGTCAAACAGGTAGCTTATATAAAACCAATTGAGTCTAGCAAGGGAATCTGCCATTCTACCTTCATAAAGAGAATCATATTCAGTGTACACTATAAAAAATACTAATTAGAAGTCAGTTTTACTTATGGTTTAAGTATTAGTTCGACTTTAAAAGTCAATTTTAGTTTCAGATTTTTTCTTTCATTTGAATTGTTGTAATGATGGCATCACTGACTCAATGGACATGAATCTGAGTGAACTCCGGGAGTTGGTGATGGACAGGGAGGCCTGGCATGCTGCGATTCATGGGGTCGCAAAGAGTTGGGCATGACTGAGCGACTGAACTGAACTGAACTGAATCATCTTACAAACTGTTTTGGCAGCTGGTTTCCTCCTCATATCAGTTATCTTTTGAAAAATTTTTGAAAGTGAAAATTGTACTACAGAATTCCCAGTATCAACTCCAAAGTATGGCATTTAGAGTTATACTGCGTTTGAATTGCTGCTTAGTAATTTGCTAAAGAATAATAACATGTCTGTCCAATCTCTAGATAGACAGATATCACACAGTCACTAAATCTTACTTGGTTAGCATAATTATATGGGATTCAGCATTATTCCTGTTTATCAACAAAGTGATTCACTTGAGAACTGAATAGACAATGTGATGTAGGGAAAGATTGCTGGTTGGGAAGACAAGTAAATTCTATTTCAATTTCAGGTGGTATTTACATGGTCTTGGGCTTGTCACTAATTCTCATCTGGCTTTAGTTTCTCTGTCACTGAATTGAAGATTATATTTGCCCTTTTGTGGTTCTTTAGAAGATTGTGAACAAACATTAATAAAATGGAGCGCTCTGAGTTTATCAGATAAGAATACTGCATAAGTCAAAAAGCGTATGGTTGAGTCACGACAGGGTTTGGGGATTTAAGATCCCATTGGTGTACTCACTCAGGGGGAAATAATCCAGTTTAACAGTTTAGAATTCATTGTTTTTAGGGTCTTTTGGAAAATCATGTTATTGACTTCAAACCTGTCACGTGTATAGTTTTGCCTCCCTCTTTTAATTCCCATCATTTTTTCTCAGTAGTGAAAGCATACATCTAGTCTTTATCATTGTTAAGTTAAATTTATTCAGTAAATGCAATTCCCCAATATTGTGACCACTTTTGTGGCACTTCTGTGTAGTTTTTAGATTTGATGAAGTTTGTATAAAACTTCTACCCCAAGCTGAAATGTGTTTGATTGTTGCATTGTGCAATGCATGTAAGATACTCAATAATTTTTAAAATTCATCAATTAAATGTAGCATTAAGTTGAAGGCTTCTTAAACAGTAATATTTGAGGGAACTTTAATATTAGTGAGTTTACATTTAGGTGAAATTTCATCAATCTGTCTTACTTTAGTGTATCTAGATATTCTAGCGTCTATGGTGAGATTGTATTCCTTACGTCTCTGTCCCCTCCTTCACTGCCACAAGAAACAGACTATAAAATAGTCCTCATTCAGCACCCTGTCTGCACAGCCTTTCCTGTCCATCTGGATGTCAGATGGAAGAAAAGAGACCCCTGGCACTTTGAAATAACTGAGGTGGCCTGGGTAACATTTCATAATCCAGTTACAAAACCATGTCCTAATATCCACATCTCTGTTTGATCTATGGCTAAGTGGATAATGGAGGCCACATTTTCCACCACAGTCACACCATTTACACATCTTCTAATTCATTAATCTGGAAGCATTTTGAAATAGCTAGACTAAAATTCAATTTTAGGAAATGCTCTTTATTGTACAGCAAAGTACATCGCAGAATCATCTTTCTTTTGACCTTTTCCCAACAGGAACATTTCCCTTGCCTATACGGAATCAGCCTATGTTTTCACACTGAATTTGTCATTCTTGGAATACATGCCCAAGACAAAAGGGAAAAGAGAAAATGGAGGAAAAAATAAAATAAAAAAGGAAAATCAAGCAAGGCAACATAGCTCCAAGAAAATCCTTAGGAAAATATACGAGAAATGAATTAGTCAGTCTTCTTCAAAATTTGAAAGTTATCTGTTAGATCAGTTCAGTTCAATCACTCAGTTGTGTCCGACCCTTTGTGACCCCATGGACTGCAGCACTCCATGCTTCACTGTTCATCAACTCCTGGAGCTTACTCAAACTCATGTCCATTTAGTCAGTGATACTATCCAACCACCTTATCCTCTGTCATTCCCTTTTCCTCCCGCCTTCAATCTTTCCCAGCATCAGGGTCTTTTCAGATGAGTCAGCTCTTTGCATCAGGTGGCCAAAGTATTGGAGTTTCAGCTTCAGCATCAATGTTTCCAATGAATATTCAGGACTTATTTCCTTTAGGATGGACTGGTTGGACCTCCTTGCAGTCCAAGTGACTCTCAAGAGTCTTCTCTAACACCACATTTCAAAAGCATCTATTCTTCCCCGGAGTGAGCAGCACTGTTCCAGTCCTCCTTGCCCCAGGTTTATTACAGGATTGTACCTCTAACAGTTTATCCCTAGTTTGGCAAATGAAGAGTGAGCAAAACTGAAGGATTACATCTGGAGAAGACTTTCTAGGGTGGGCTTCTCTCTCTGGCACAATAGGCAATATTCAAAATGTCTACCTTAGTACCATGATGACTACCTGGCAGTGTGTAACAGTTGAGGAGCATGGACAAGAAACTAAAAGATGCTTGTACCTTGGAAGAAAAGCTATGACAAACGTAGATAGTGTATTAAAAAGCAGAGAAATCACTTTGCCAACAAAGGCCCATCTAGTCAAAACTATGTTTTTTCCAGCAGTCATGTATGGATGTGAGAGTTGGACCATAAAGAAGATTGAGCACCAAAGACTTGATGCTTTTAAACTCTGGTACTGGAGAAGACGCTTGAGAGTCCCTTGGACAGCCAGGAGAGTAAACCAGTCAATCCTAAAGGAAATCAACCCCGAATATTCATTTGAAGGACTGATGCTGAAGCTGAAGCTTCAATACTTTAGCTACCTGGTTCATTGGACAAGACTCTGATGCCAGGAAAGATAGAAGGCAGGAGGAGAAGGGGATAGCTGGGGATGAGATGGTTGGGTGGCATCGCTGATTCAATGGACATAAGTTTGAGCAAACTCTGGGAGATTGTGAAGGACAGGGAATCCTGGTGTACTGCAGTCCATGGGGTCACAAAGAGTCAAACACGACTGAATGACTGAACAACAAAAAATTTTAAGACACTGAGATATGGGTTGTATTTTATGGCAGCAGAACCAATACAATTCTATTACAGATATCAACGTTGTTAAGCATTTAAAGATAATGGCAACCCACTCTAGTACTCTCATCAGGAAGGTCCCATGGATGGAGGAGCCTGGTAGGCTGCAGTCCATGGGATCACTAGGAGTCGGACACGACTTCAGTTTCACTTTTCACTTTCATGCATAGGAGAAGGAAACGGCAACCCACTCCAGTATTCTTGCTTGGAGAATCCCAGGGATGGGAGAGCCGGGTGGGCTGCCATCTATGGGGTCGCACAGCGTCAGACACGACTGAATCGACTTAGCAGCAGCAGCAGCAATCCTTAGCAAGGATTTCCAATGCTACAGGCAATTTTTAACATGTATTTACACTAGCTCTTAGACCCTGATTTGATGATAAAGAGATGACATAGACCCATACAATAGTGCTCATTAGATTTATAGAAATGATTTGAATTATTCACACAGAGTAATTTATTGAATGCTTTGTAATTTTCAGTAGATCTATTCAGTGGTTCCTGCCATATGCAAAATATGAGTCAATTACAGGATGAAAAATGTCTACCCCTTATATAATGAAACAGGTTAACTTGTCTCTAGGTGGCTGGTAGGATTCCTTCAATATACTGCTATATCATGGTCTCATCACTGTTCTTTGTTAATGCAATATTTAGCACACCACAATGGATGTGAGAGTTGGACTATAAGGAAAGCTGAGTGCCAAAAAATTGATGCTTTTGAACTGTGGTGTTTGAGAAAACTCTTCAACCCTTGGACAGCAAGGAGATCCAACCAGTCCATCCTAAAGGAGATCAGTCCTGGGTGTTCATTGGAAGGACTGATGTTGAAGCTGAAACTCCAATACTTTGGCCACCTGATGCGAAGAGCTGACTCATTTGAAAGGACCTGATGCTGGGAAAGATTGAGGACAGGAGGAGAAGGGGATGACAGAGGATGAGATGGTTAAATGGCATCACTGATAATGGACATGGGTTTGGGTGGACTCCAGGAGTTGGTGATGGACAGGGAGGCCTGGCGTGCTGTGGTTCATGGGGTGGCAAAGAGTCAGACATGACCGAGCAACTGAACTGAACTGAATTGAATGTAAGTGGTCAGATAGAAACTTCAGTGGGAGGAAATGTTGAGTCCCTGACATTATATCCACTTTGTTCATGAGTCCAATGGGCATGAATTGGAATGGATGAAGAAACAGTAACACCCACAGTGTGGATCAATCTGTATGACATATAGATCAATCTGTATGACAATGCATAAAAGAGGGTGTCATTGATGATCATTTATATGGAAAACAAATCATCTTCCATTTTGATCCCATCTCAAGAGATCCATTCACATATCTACTCCTCAAAGGTCATTGTCACCATCTTTATAATGTTCTCTTCATGTCCCTGCTAATTGGGCAAAAGAAATTCTTCACCACTCATGCATTACCATAGACCTATATTTCTGACCATCTCTCCAATTGCAAAGCTTTCCACTTTGACCTTCCTAACATACATAAATTTTGTTCCTCTCTAATAAAACAGATCAAGTAGAGAATTAATGGACTGCTCATCCATTTCAGTTCTAGAAATGCCAGGTACAATTAGTTACCACCAAAAATAACTGCAGATCAAAGCACTTTTATCACCACCTTGGCTTTGCTGCCTATTAGTATAACTGTTACAATCTTGTCCCTTTTCATTAACTGCTGCTGCTTTGCCACTGTCACCCAGGGATTTCATAACCCCGTTGATATCAGAGAGTCTGTTTCAGTATCACCACTTCCCATTACCGTTCATGGCCTACAGAGAGCAGACGCTACAGAACTTTGCCTAATGTGTTTATCTATAATGACATAATTCTCAATTCGGTGGTGAAAACAGAATTAGGGTGTGATTGAGACTGTTACCTATAAAAAAATAATCCACAGTCTTATTTCCCTAAGACCTTGGATTATTTCTCTACATTATATTCAGGAAATCCTGATACCTTAATTTCATTAATGATGGGTCAATATTGAGTCTAGGTTTTAATCAGCTCATGGGAAACCATTTAAAAGCAATCTCAGCTCCTCAGACTAGAACTGTAAATCAAAAAATGGTTAAGTAAGCTCTAGTCATATAAACCTATACTAACAATATCAAGCCTATCTTAAAATATTTTTGCCATCCTTGTCTAGAATATGAGAGTCTACTCCTCAAATTTTTCTTTTACACAGTAACACAGTTTTGGAATTATTTTGATACGAAAGCCTTATTTCTCCTGGTTTACTTTACATTGGCTTCCTGGGGCATATTGAAACCTGACTCCATTTACAGTCCTTGAGGCAAAGAACGGAAGTAGACATATTGAAATGAGAAGAACTGGCATCCCCTTGCATGTAAAGCTTTACTGGGTCATCATGTGATTACGAACCAGACACCTGAGCCTCAGAGGGAGAGGGTGCTTCTCCTGGCACAGGATACAACTTAGAGTTGGGGTGTTCAAGAAACTCCTATTTATCCAGTTCACCAAATGTCACTGCTCAGCAGTCCAGTCCTCAGTTCCAAACATTGCTTCGTATTTCACTCAAGAGATCTGGTGTGGCTGTGAATTCTACCTATAGTGCTTTTCAGTTCAGCTTTCATGATATAGTGAATATGAGGGATTTCGGCTGATCAAAAAAAAAAAGAAAGAAATATATATATATATGATGTCAGCACACACAGTGAGCTCTCTATTCGGGCAACACACTTGCATGTAGGAGTCCCTCATGGCATGAGACCATCCAGAGACTATACCCAGGGACTACTACTCAGAAATAGGAAGGTAAGAGAACTCCAAGGGGAGAGAGAGATCAGAGAGGTGGGCCTGTGTGTCTAGGTAACGTCATTCAACAGTCCAACAGGGAGTCTGGGTCAGAGAGCTTTGAAAGGCAGCAGTAGCTTGGCATCTTTTATACCTACGGGTCTTATCTATGGCTAGCAGATGTTGGGTGTAGTTTCATGGGTGTGGGAAACAGGCAGGCTCTCAATAGCTTAACATATGCTTATCTGGGCTATGATTAAAACAAGTAGATATCTAAAATTTTGATATTGCTGCTCATGGGCTTTTGAGCTAATAGGAGACTACAAACAAATAAACAACATGCAGCCAATATACAAAGGCCATCTTTGGCAAAATTGCAAAACACTGAGAAGATTAGAAGATTCTTGATGTTTTCATTATCATAACTCTGCTGATACAAGAGATAAGATATCGATTTAAGGCAGTTATAGAAATTCCTTTGTTCCCTGATGATATTTTGAGACATTCAAAACTCTGCAATGTAGTTAAAATTAGCCATTCCATCCACATAGTCTTTCTATGTTTGACCCAGCATTAAAATAGACTGTACCAACAATAACTCATTCTGAATAGCTTGTGTTCAATAGGACTGCATTCTAGTAACAACACAAAAGCTAGTTTAAATAACTGTTTACCACTGGTTGACACAATATGTCTGATTTTCTAATGATAACTGGACCCTGGAACAGAGCCAAGCAATGATTTACATTTCTTATTTCTTATATTAAATTTCTTTATTTTTAATTGAAGGATAATTGCCTTATAATACTATGCTGGTTTTTGCCAAACATCAGCATGAATCAGCCATAGGCATACCTATGTTCTTTCCCTTTTGAACCTTCCCCCCACCTCACACTACATCCCCCCTAGGTTGTTGCAGAGCCCCAGTTTGAGTTCCCTAAGTCACACAGCAAATTCCCATTGGCTATCTATTTTACATATGGTAATGTATATGTTTCCATTGTTACTCTCTCCATACGTCCCACCATCTCCTTCCTCCCTGTCCCCTATGTCCATAAGTTTGTTCTCAATGTCTGTGTCTCCATTGCTGCCCTGCAAATAGGTTCATCAGTACCATGTGTCTAGATTCCATATATATATGTTAATATACAGTATTTGTTTTTCTCTTTCTGACATACTTCACTCTGTATGATAGGCTCTAGATCCATCCATCTCATTAGAACTGACTCAAATGCATTCCTTTGTATGGCTGAGTAATATCCCATTGTATGTATGTACCACAGCTTCTTTAATCCATTCATCTGTAGATGGACATCTAGGTTGCTTCCATGTCCTAGTTATTGTAAATAATGCTACAGTGAGCATTGGGGTACACGTCTTTTTCAATTTTAGTTTCATCAGGGTACATGCCTAGTGGTGGGATGGCTGGGTCATATGGTGGTCTTATTTCTAGTTTTCTAAAGACTCTCCATACCTTCTTCTACAGTGGCTGTATCAATTTACATTCCCACCACTGTGCAAGAGGGTTCCCTTTTCTCCACACCCTCTCCAGCATTTATTGTTTGTAGAATTTTTAATAATGGCCATTCTAACCAGCGTGAGGTGATATTTCATTGTGGTTTTGATTTGCATTTATCTAATAATGAGTGATGTTGTGCATTTTTTCATGTGTTTGTTAGCCATCTGTATATCTTCTTTGGAGAAATGTCTGTTTAGGTCTTTTTCCCATTTTTTGACGGGGTTGATTGTTTTTCTGGCATTGAGTTGTATGAGCTGCTTGAATATTTTGGAAATTAATCCTTTGTCACATGTTTCATTTGCTATTATATTCACCATTTTGAGGGTTGTCTTTTCACCTTACTTACAGTTTCCTTTGTTGTGCAAAAGCTTTTAAGTTTAATCAGGTCCCACTTGTTTACTTTTGTTTTTATTTACATTACTCTAGGAGGTGGGTCATAGAGGATCTTGCTTTGATTTATGTCATTGAGTGTTCTGCCTATGTTTCCTCTAAGAGTTTTATAGTTTCTGATCTTACATTTAAATCTTTAACCCATTTTGAGTTTATCTTTGTGTATGGTGTTAGGAAATGTTCTAGTTTCATTCTTATACATGTGGCTGTCCAGTTTTCCCAGCACCAATTATTGAAGAACCTGTTTTTTCCCCATTGTATATTCTTGCCTCCTTTGACAAAAATAAGGTTCCCATAGGAGCATGGGTTTATTTCTGGGCTTTCTATCTTGTTCCATTGGTCTATATTTCTGTTTTTGTGCCAGTACCATAGGGTCTGGATGACTGTACCTTTGTAGTATAATCTGAAGTCAGAAAGGTTGATTCTTCCAGCTCCATTGTTCTTTCTCAAGACTGTTATGGCTATTTGGGGTCTTTTGTGTTTCCATATGAATTGTGAAATATTTTGTTCTAATTCTGTGAAAAATGCCATTGGTAATTTGATAGGTATCACACTGAATCTGTAGATTGCATTTGGTAGTATAATCATTTTCACAATATTGATTCTTCCTACCTGGAACATGGAATATCTCTCCATTTTTCACCAGAATAATGTTTGCTGTAGGCTTATCATACATAGCCTTTACTATGTTGAGGTAGGTTCCATCCGTGCCCATTCTTTGAAGAGTTTTAATCATAAATGGGTGCTGAATTTTGTCAAAGGCTTTTTCTGCATCTATTGAGATGACCATATGGTTTTTATCTTTCAATTTGTTAATACGGTGTATCACATTGACTGATTTGCATATATTGAAGAATTCTTGCATTCCTGGAGTAAATCAAACTTGATCATGATGTATGAGCTTTTTGATGTGTTTTCTGAATTCTGTTTACTAAAATTTTGTTGAGGATTTTTGCATCTATGTTCATCAGTGATATTGGCCTGTAGTTTTCCTTTTTGGTGTTGTCTTTGTTTGGTTTTGGTATCAGGGTGATGGTGGCCTCATAGAATGAATTTGGAAGTGTTTCTCTGCAATTTTTTGAAAGAGTTTTAGAAGGATAGGCATTAGCTCCTCTCTAAATGTTTGATAGAATTCTTCTGTGAAGTCATCTGGTCCTGAACTTTCATTTTGGGGGAGATTTTTGACCACAGCTTCAATTTCAGTGCTTGTAATTGAGTTGTTCATAAATTCTATTTCTTCCTGGTTCAGTCTTGGAAGATTGAACTTTTCTAAGAATCTGTCCATTTCTTCCAGGTTAACCGTTTTATTTCCATATAGTTGTTCATAATAGTGTCTTATCATCCTTTGTATTTCTGCATTGTCTGTTGTAATCTCTCCTTTTCATTTCTAATTTTGTTGATTTGATTCTTCTCTCTTCTTTTCTTGATGAGTCTGGCTAAAATTTGTCAATTTTGTTTATCTTCTCAAAGAACCAGCTTTTAGTTTTATTTATCTTTACTATTGTTCCTTTCATTTCTTTTTCATTTATTTCTGCTCAGATATTTATGATTTCTTTCCTTATACTAATTTTGGGGTGTCTTTTTGTTGTTGTTGTTCTTCTTTTCCCAGTTGTTTTAGGTGTAAAGTGAGGTTGTCTATTTGATGTTTTTCTTGTTTCTTGAGGTAGGATTGTGTTGCTATAAATTTCCCTCTTAGAACTGCTTTTCCTACATCCCATAGATTTTGAGTTTTTGTGTTTTCATTATTTTTTTTTCTAGAAATTTTTTTATTTATCTTTTGATTTCTTCAATAACGTGTTGGTTATTTAGAAACATGTTGCTTAATCTCCATATGTTTGTGTTTTTTTGCAGTTTTTTTCTTGTAATTGGTATTTAGTCTCATAGCATTGTGGTTGGAGAAGATGCTGAATACGATTTCAATTTTCTTAAATGTACTGACGTTTAATTTGTGACCCAAGATGTGGTCTATCCTAGAGAATGTTCCATGTGCACTTGAGAAGAAGGTGTAGTCTTCTGCATTTGGATGGAATGTCCTGAAGATATCAATGAGATCCATCTCATCTAATGTATCATTTAAGACTTGTGTTTCCTTATTAATCTTCTGTTTTGATGATCTGTCCATTGGTGTGAGTAGGGTGTTAAAGTCTCCTACTATTATTGTGTTACTGCCAATTGCTCCTTTTATGTCTGTTAGTGTTTGTCTTATGTATTGAGGTGCTCCTATGTTGGGTGCATAGGTATTTACAATTATTATGTCTTCCTCTTGGATTGATCCCTTGATCATTATGTAGTGTCCTTCCTTATCTCCTGTAATCTTCTTTACTTTAAGGTCTATTTTGTCTAATATGAGGATGGCTACTCCAGCTTTCTTTTGCTTCCCTTTTGCATGGAATATATTTTTCCATCCTCTGATTTTCACTCTATATGTGTCTTTAGGTCTGAGGTGTGTTTCTTGTAGACAACCTATATATGAATTTTGTTTTTGTATCCATTCAGCCAGTCTGTGTCTTTTGGTTGGAGCATTTAACCCATTTACATTTAAAGTAATTTCATTTAAAGTAATTACATTTAAAGTAATTTCTTGACTATATAAGTCCCTTTGACATTTGTTGTAAAGCTGGTTTGGTGGTACTGAATTCTCTTAAATTTTGCTTGCCTGAAAAGTTTATTTCTCCATCAATTTTGAATGAGATCCTTGCCAAGTACAGTAATCTTGGTTGTAGTTTTCCCCTTTCAGTACTTTAAATATATCCTGCCATTCCCTTTTGGCCTGTAGAGTTTCTGCTGAAAGATCAGCTATTAAGTGTATGTGGTTTCCCCTGTATGTTGCTTTTCCCTTGCTACTTTTAACATTCTTTCTTTGTTTTTAGTCTTTGTTAGTTTGATTAGTATGTATCTTGGCATGTTTCTTCTTGGGTTTATCCTGTATGGGACTCTTTGTGCCTCTTGGACTTGATTGACTATTTCCTTTTCTATGTTGGAGAAATTTTCCAACTATAATCTTTCAAAAATTTTCTCATGCCCTTTCTTTTCTTCTTCTTCTTCTGGGACCCCTATAATTCAAATGTTGGTACATTTGATATTGTGCCAGAGGTCTCTGAGACTGTCCTCAGTTCTTTTCATTCTTTTTACTTATTCTGCTCTTCATAAGTTATTTCCACCATTTTATATTCCAGCTCACTGATTCATTCTTCTGCTTCAGATATTCTGCTATTGATTCCTTCTAGAGCGTTCTTGCTTGGAAAATCTCATGGGCAGAGGAGCCTGGTGGGCTGCAGTCCATGGGGTCGCTAAGATTCGGAAACGACTGAGCAACTTCACTTTCACTTTTCACTTTCATGCATTGGAGAAGGAAATGGCAACCCACTCCAGTGTTCTTGCCTGGAGAATCCCAGGGACAGGGGAGCCTTGTGGGCTGCCGTCTAAGGGGTCGCACAGAGTCATACACGACTGAAGTGACTTAGCAGCAGGGTATTCTTAATTTCAGTAATTGTGTTGTGTATCTCTGTATGTTTATTCTTTAATTCTTCTAAGTCCTTGTTAATTGTTTCATTCATTTTCTCCATTTTGTTTTCAAGGTGTTTGATCATCTTTACATCATTATTCTGAATTCTTTTTCAGAGAGTTTGCCTGTTTCCTCCTCATATATTTGGACTTCTGTGTTTCTAGTTTGTTCCTTCATTTGTATAGTATTTCTCTGCCTTTTCATTATTTTTTTTTAAACTTGTTGTGTTTGAGGCCTCCTTTCCTCAGGCTTCAAGGGAAGTTGAATTCTTTCCTTGAAGAAGGTTGAATTCCTTCTTCCTTTTGGTTTCTGCCCTCCTAAATTTGATCCAGTGGTTTGTGAAAGCTTCATATAGGGTGAGATTTGTGCTGAGTTTTTGTTTGTCTGTTTTTCCTCTGATGGGCAAGGCTGAGTGAGGTGGTAATCCTGTCTGCTGCTGATTGGGTTTGTATTTTTGTTTTGTTTGTTGTTTAGATGCACTGGGTGCTACTGGTGGTCAGGTGATGCTGGGCCTTGTATTCAAGTGGTTTCCTTTGTGTGAGTTCTTACTATTTGATACTCCCTAGGGTTAGTTCTCTGGTATTCTATGGTCTTGGAGGCAGTGCTCCCACTCCAAAGGTTCAGGGCTTGATCTCTAAATGAACTGGAACACAAGTGTAACCAGGTTTATCCGTGATAAACAATAAGTTTTTCAATGGACAGCTTCATGAATGAAATGATTCTTGAGTAGAGTTTTGAAGATATACAGCATAGTAGAAAGGATATTCCCAGGCTTGACATGGCCTCAGAATCTTCTAAGAGAGTACATCAATCAGTTGGAATTGGCCCAAGAGATTTTTTACTGAGCCAGGTTCCTTTTTCATGCACAGGAAGCCAAATTGCTAAGATGCTGAGATTTGCTGAAGAAGGGTTTATTTACAAGGCAGCCAAGCCAAGGGACAAGAGAATGAACTCAAACCCCTCTCCCAGAAGATGAGGCTCATTGTAGTTTTGATTTGCATTTCCTTAATAATGAGCATCTTTGCATGTGTTTGTTAGCCATCTGTATGTCTTCTTTGGGGAAATGCCTATTTAGGTCTTTTTCCCACTTTGATTTGGTTGTTTGTTTTTCTGGCATTGAGCTGGATGAGCTGCTATTATATTTTGGAAATTAATCCTTTGCCAGTTGTTTCCTTTGTTATTATTTTCTCCTATTCTGGGGGTTGTGACTTGCATTTCTTTAAATATTTATTACCTGTGAGCACTTCATGAGGCAGTTACTGTGACACTCAAATTTCACCTACAAATAGACAATAGAATTCATTCTACTGAGTTCAGGCAGAAGGGACTTAATGGAAGAAGTTATGTGAATGCAAAATTGTAGGTTAATAGGCTCTAAACTAAGTTCTGAGTAACAACTCTAGCTCTGTAGAATCTTCTATCAAAAGGATACCGATGCAAATGATCAAAGACTCTGAGTGTTGTTGCTTCTCCTGAGTATAAAATCACATCAACTCTGTCATGATCCAGGTCAGGAAAAAAAAAGATGCTTCACTACCTCCCTCTCTTAATATGACACAGTTCCTAATGAAACATTTAGAGATTAAATTTCTTTCTTTCTGCAATTTATTCATTCATTTATTCCTAAAACACCTACCATATACTTAGTTACTGCTCAAGGTACCAAGGATACAGCAGTGAACAACACAAGCAAATCTCCTTTTTATAGAGGCAGGAGATAAACAAATAGAAATTTCTTTATATGCTATGCTATATGGTAATAAAAGATGTTTAGAAAATTAAATAGGCTAAAAGGAAAGAGTAAGTTTTTTTTTTTTTTTTTTAAAAAAGAAGGGTTACTATTCTATGCTTTTCAGTCAGGAAAAGCTCTAATGATGGATGGCAATTATAGTAATATTTGAGCAGACACTTGAAAGAATTGAGGGAATAAGCCATACAGATATGTGGGGGAAGAGAATTCTAGGAAAAGATTAATGTGTTCAAAGTCTCTGAGGCAAGAATCTAGTATGTTCAAGAAATGGCAAAGAAGTTCAGTTGAGGATGGTCAGAGTGAAAAAAAGAGTGAGTGGAAGAGCATGAGTTAGAATTGGTGTGAGTCCTCTGGATTAAGTAGTGCCTTCTAGATTGTGCTAAGAGGTTTGGCTATTCTGCGTGAAATAGTAAGATGCTGGAAGGCTCCATGTAAAAGAGTGACATAATTTGATAGAGTTTTGAATAATTTCATTCTGTCTGCTCTATAGAAAATAGGGTAGTTGTCTAACTGCACTATAGAGTTTGGGTTCCTCTATTTCTTGAGTGAAAAGTATAGGGTAATCCACTTAAAAAGTTACAGTGTATTGGATCAAGATAGTACTGATGAAAGCAGTAAGGTGTCAGTTTCTGAGATATTTTGAAGGTAGAGTCTAGAGGAATAGCTGTCAAATGTAAGACAAGGAGATGAGTCAAGGATGGCACCAACATTTTTAATTTGATTAACTAAAATTACCATTAACAGAGATGATACTGAGTTGCTGGTTAGAAGTCCATTTGATGTTCAAGAGAGAAGCAAGATATAAAATGGAATTTTTCAACATACAGAAAGTATTTAAAGCCATGAACTAAATAATCTTACCTAAGAGTTCAGGTACATAAAGAAGAGACCTAAGACTTAAACTCCAAGATACCATGAGGTTTAGTAATACAGGAATGGAGGAGAATTTGGCAAATGAGACTAAGAATGACACCAAGAGTGAGTAATTTCCTGAACACTAAGAACACATTTCAAGAAGAAACTGTATGCTGTAGCAAATACTCTTCACAAGTCAACAAGAACAGGGAGCTGATCGTTAGATACAGCTGTGCTGAAATCATTGGTGATCTTGACAACTCTTCAGGAGAATTACAAGAATGAAAACTTGATTACAGTATGTTCAATGGAGAATGGAAGGAGAGGAAATAAAAACAACAAATATATACAATTCTTCCAGGGACTGCAGCTGAAAGGCATATGAGTAAAATTAGCTTTTTAAAACAGGAGATATTATAGCAGGTTTGTATTCTGATGCAATGGCTTAGTAGAGAGTGAAATTTGATGATGTCAGAGATAAAGAAGGACAAAAACAAAAGGGTATCATTGAGAAGTCAAAGGTCATGCAATGCATGTGAAATTCATTCAAATAAATAGGAGACAAGAGAATATGGTGCCATTGCTTGGAAAATCTTATCTGATTGCTTTTATGTTCTCAATGAGTTGAGAGTGAGGATAGGAGGGGACAGAGGTAGTGTTGCTTTGATTTTTGAGCAAAAGAGGTATATAATATCCCACCCAGGTTAACAGGAGAGTGAATAGAATGGTGTAATATAGAATTGTAAGGCAGCACAATGACTGCACTTGAGGTTAATGGCCATAAGTTAAAATAAGACTAATCAGCATGGTTGTATGATTTTCTGAACTGATTTTTATTGCTCAGGTGCTGGCAGAGTATGAAGAGAGTTGAATTTAACCAGCATTAGTATTTTTCCAACTCAGTGTAAAAGAGACATAGAGAAGCAAGACAGCTGAAGTCATAAACAAGGGTGTACTCAGAAAGATGAACCATGTAATAGTAATAGTAAATTAACAGGATCATTGGATTTTATGTCCTAGTCATATAACATTCTTGCAATTGGGATAATAGAAGTGGTGTACTAGAAATTTAGGAGGTAGTGGACAGAGTGAAGTGTTTGAAACTAAGAACACAGAGTTAGTGCAGTTTTGGGTAGTAAAATAATCTGGCATGTGACCTTCATAATAGGATACTGAGGTAAAGCCACAGAGATTAGGGGAGGACAGAAAGGTATGAAATAGTGAGACCAAAAACCTGAAAAGAGTATCTTACACTCTTCCACAAATATTGAAATCACTGTGAGTTATGAACTGTATAGTATTGGAAGGAATGACAAGAAAGCCAGAAACTAAAATCTTTAAGCAATGCCAGGAGTATATGAGGACAGCTAATAAGAAAGTACATGATGTGAAATGCTGGACTTGATGAATCACAAGCTGGAATCAAGACTGTCAGGATGAATATCAACAACCTCAAATATACAGATGATACCACTCTAATGGCAAAAAGCAAAGAGGAACTGAAGAGCCTCTTGATGAGGATGAAAGAGAAGAATGAGAAAGCTGGCTTAAAACTCAACATTCAGAAAACTAAGATCATGGCATCCAGTCCCATTATTTCATGGCAAATAGATGGGACGAAAGTGGAAACACTGGAAGATTTTATTTTCTTGGGCTCCAAAATCACTGCAGTGACTGTGGCCATGAAATACAGATGCTTGCTCCTTGGAAGAGAAGCTATGACAAGCTTCAGTTCAGTTCAGTTCAGTTCAGTCGCGTCAGACTCTTTGCGACCCCATGAATCGCAGCATGCCAGGCCTCCCTGTCCATCACCAACTCCCAGAGTTCACTCAGACTCACGTCCATCGAGTCCGTGATGCCATCCAGCCAACTCATCCTCTGTCGTCCCCTTCTCCTCCTACCCCAATCCCTCCCAGCGTCAGTCTTTTCCAATGAGTCAACTCTTCGCATGAGGTGGCCAAAGTACTGGAGTTTCAGCTTTGGCATCATTCCTTCCAAAGAAATCCCAGGGCTGATCTCCTTCAGAATGGACTGGTTGGATCGCTTTGCAGTCCAAGGGACTCTCAAAAGTCTTCTCCAACACCACAGTTCAAAAGCATCAGTTCTTCGGTGCTCAGCCTTCTTCACAGTCCAACTCTCACATCCATACATGACCACAGGAAAAACCATAGCCTTGACTAGACGGACCTTAGTCGGCAAAGTAATGTCTCTGCTTTTGAATATGCTATCTAGGTTAGACAGCGTATTAAAAAGCAGAGAAATCACTTTGCAAACAAAGGTCTGTCTAGTCAAAGCTATGGTTTTTCCAGTGGTCATGTACAGATATAGAATTGGACCATAAAGAAGGCTAAGCACTGAAAAATTGATGCTTTCTAACTGTGGTGCTGGAGAGGACTCTTGAGCAAGGTGATCCAACCAGTCAATTCTAAAGGAAATTAACCCTGAATATTCATAGGAAGGACTGATGCTAAAGCTGAAACTCCAGTACTTTGGCCACCTGATGTGAACAGCCAACTCATTAGAAAAGGCCCTGATGATGGGAAAGATTGAGGGCAAGAGGGGAAGGGGGCAACAGAGGATGAAATGGTTGGATAATATCACTAACTCAATGAACATGAATTTGAGCAAACTCTGACAGTTAGTAAAGCAGAGGGAAGCCTGGCCTACTGCAGTCCATGGGGTCACAAAAAGTCAGACACGACTTAGCAACTCAGCAACAACAATAAAAAACAAGAGTGGGTATTATATTTTGAAAAAAATTGAATTCTGCAGCTGGAGATGAAAAGCTTCAAAGAAACCTACAAAAAATAATTTTAAGTTTTCCATTCTCTGTAGACTGGAATGAGGTTGGAACAAATTTTGAGTGTGCCAGACCAGATGTTCACCACACATCTCATTAAATTATATGCAAAATTCTGTGTATACGTCTGTATATTTCAGTTAGAGAATATATCTTTATAACCTTACCCATAATCTCAGTGGGTCCATGATCCAGGAAAGTTTTACAGATGTTTATATATGTTAAATTTAATTAAGTATTTATTGGACATCTATTTGCCAAGTATTATTCTTGGAATTGAGACCTAAAGATGAATAAGACAGGATCTTTATCATAAAATTTCTTAGAACCTAGTTCTCGTGAGGAATTAGTGAGGATATATATGAGTGGGAAAATATGTATTGCAGGGTTAATTTGTCAAGACTATTTTTCCAATAGTCATGTATGGATGCGAGAGTTGGACTGTGAAGAAGGCTGAGCACTGAAGAATTGATGCTTTTGAACTGTGGTGTTGGAGAAGACTCTCAAGAGTCCCTTGGACTGCAAGGAGATCCAACCAGTCCATTCTAGAGGAGATCAGCCCTGAGTGTTCTTTGGAAGGAATGATACTGAAGCTGAAACTCCAGTACTTTGGCCACCTCATGCGAAGGGTTGACTCATTGGAAAAGACTCTGATGCTGGGAGGGATTGGGGGCAGGAGGAGAAGGGGAAGACAGAGGATGAGATGGCTGGATGGTATTACCAACTCGATGGATGTGAGTTTGAGTGAACTCCGGGAGCTGGTGATGGACAGGGAGGCCTGGCGCGCTGCGATTCATGGGGTTGCAAAGAGTCGGACACGACTGAGCAGCTAAACTGAACTGAACTGAAGGGGAGCAAAAGGGACACTGCATAGGATTTTAAGTGAAGAAATCATTCTTTGTGACTGTATGCTTCACAGAAGCAATAAAGGAAACAGTAAACTTGAATTAGACCTTGAAGAGTAAAAGAGTTTCTATAAATAAAGAGAAGAAGAACCAGGCTCAAGAAATGATATTTAAAAAGTCATAGTCTTAGAATTTCATTATCTCCTCCAGGATGACAATGAACTTGATATTATTGAATTCTAGAGTTCAGGAAAGGATAAAGTAGATGTTTTCTTTTGGGCCATTTCAGGAAACGTTTATAATGCTACATAAGAGCATGCAGACTTCTATATTCAGCAGAAGATCACTGAATATTACTTGAGACTACAAGCGACATGTGAGATGATCCAGTCTGTGATTTAGGAAAAAAATATTTCAACAGCAATGCAAAGAAGACTAGAAGAAGGGAGAGATTTTTAGATGACTAATACCGTAATCTAGACAAAAGAATGTGAAGCTTAAATTAAGACAATTGCTGTGAGGAGTAGATGGAAGGACGTACTCACTAAAGAAATAAAATAGAGTAGAATCTCTGGTACTTGGCTACTTGGGTGAGAAGGGGTATAGAAAGTTGAAAAAGAGGGAAAAATGAAATATGATTAGTATTTTAAAACTGGGTCCCTGGTAGTGCCATTACCAGAGAAGAGACTTAGCATGGGAAAGATTTTCAGTGGGTAAGAGTCACTATGTTCAACCTCTGTCTTTGTGTTAGTAAGGAATTCAGGTTTCCAGTTCTGGAGGTATTGAATTTAAAAATACAGATTTAGAAGTCTTTATCTCTGAAGTGATATTAAAAATCATTTATTTCACTGGATAATTTAGATAAGGAAGAGAATATAAATCACAGAGGGCTAATAGAGCAACTTGATACTCAGAGTAATAGTAAAGATAGCTCCCACTCAATCTGATAGCCAGCCAGCAAGTGCCAGTAACGCCATTCTCGTTGTTTATAGACCAGCAGCTGTTCTTGCTGGTTGATGAATCTGCTGTGATTCATAGTTGGTTACATACTTATCTTCAACTACTATGGACTAAAAATCAGGATATTTAATAAGGATCCAAGGATAAAATCTGAGGATGAACAGCCAGTGGAATAATAGGAGGAGAGCATATTAAGGTGTCAAATATTTGTGCCACTTGGGGATTCTTGATAACAAACAAAAGCAGTTTTAGTAGAGAGGTAGGAGGATCAGTGCCAGCTGGCTCATATACTCATGTGCAAGAGTGTATTTGTGGTAAAATGGGGTTAGGAAACACTATTTTTTTTTCCAAGTTGGTTGAGGGAAGCAAAGTAAGAGACGATATATCAGTCAGGATTCTCTTGGTTACAAGTGAAAGAAAACATGAATTCAAACATCTTAACTGACCACAATAAAAGAAAAAATTGGAGGTGGGGTAAGAAGTAGTAATTGATTATATCCAGTTTATGGACACAGTTCAGGCTAGGCTGGATCCAGAGAATTTTAATCATGTAGTCAGGTTCTAGTTTTCCTTTTTCCATACAGTTCCCAGGGCTCTATCTTACCCAGATTCAATGTAGAACAAAAAGTAGAATCACTTTCTCAGAATTTCCAGCAACTTTCCTTCTTAAATCAGGTGCCCAGAATTGAATGGATTGCTTTTTTTCAGTTTATAACACATCTTCTTGCAACAGGTCCTTACAAAACATCATGCTTTCAGTATATGTTTATGTATTTTACTATGTATTTCTATCACTATGTGCCAATCCAATTCTGCCTTCCCTATGAAAACCATTTAATTTGTTTATTGTCTTTTTGTCTTACGGTGTTTTTGAAAAATGTATGTTATTTTGTGTAATTGTGTTTTAACATAATGAGATGGATGTTATGTATCCTACTGTTTCACTAAGCACTGTTTTTAGGTTCCAATTATGTTACTATTATACATGGAATTCTATTGATTCTATTTGCTATAAAACAGCATACAACTATTATCTTTCCCTTAGCTCTCTTGGTAATAGACATTCAGGCTGCCCCCCACTCCCTATGTTTCAAGCAATGTATTTATTCGCAAATGTGATGGGTCTCAACAATGCACCAGGGACTGTTTCAGGCGCATGAGACACAACAGTGAACAAGACACTACTGTGATCAACATCCTTCTCCATGGCCCCTCGTGGGTCTGTGAGAAAATTTCCCTAGTATATATTTAGGAGAACAATCCACCAAAATTCTTTATGTACTGGATTTTATTTGGCCATATATACCCCACCCATGAACCAAGCACTGTGTTAGGAGAATATGAGGGACTAATTAGCTTAGGCTAGGTAGGCTTACCCCTGAACCAGTGGGCTGGGACAGTTATGAAATGAAGCTCACTCAAAGCAAATGAGAAGAGGAATATCCCACAGAAATAAATGGAGGAAAGTGGATGGTGAATGAATACCGAGGAGAAAATACAACAGATGTCTCCTCCATATGAGAAGGCAACTTTGTGTGGAACCTCCCAGCCCTGTGCCCCAGAGATCTGAATGTCCTGTGATAAGGAAAAGTATTTTAAAATCAAGACACACAAACAAAGACAGTTTCTCACTCAGCCCATCTGGATGGCACCAACGTTTTGCATTTCTGTCAAGCTCTCAGATGATGTTAATGCTGCTGATGCTGGCTCCACATTCTAAGAATTGCTGCTCTAGTCTAAAGGTTGAAAGTGATAAAATGTGATCATCTACCAGTGCTGAAAGGACTAGAGGAAATGCTATATATTAAAGTGCTTAATATCTTTAAACACGAAACTTTTAAAATGTTGGTTGTTACAATTTTGTTTGTTATGTGAATCTCAGGGTGAACAATCACATTAGTCTTTGATGAGGTTTCAAGAAAAAAATATAAAGAAAGGATAGACTATAAGTCTGATTAGTCTAAATATTAACTTCACTGACCAAAATTTTTTTCCAATCATCATCTAGGTTCTTGCTAATGACTGTTGTTGATTCTTACTAGAGTTTCCAGAAGAACTGTGTAATCATATATTTAACTCAGTGACAAGGTCGGGTCAGAAAGCTCACTCTTTGAAATATAATCTAATAAAATAAATATAAAATGGGTAGGTTCTGCCATCTACATGATGGTATCTGAAAGGGATATTAATGAGATACTCAGCAAGCCTTTTGCAAAACCATCAAGCCATCTCTTGTGTCTAATAAAAACTAGAGTGCCTCAGTCTAATTAAGGTGACCAGAATGTATTTTCAAAGCTACAATTTAACCATGGAAGAAGAAAGCTGTGTTGTTATCTGTTTAATATGATAATGGGTTAAAGTAGGGAGGAGACCTGCATAAAGAACACAAAAATAAATAATTGAACAGTAATAATGGTGGCTCAGAGGTTAAAGCATCTGCCAGCAATGCGGGAGACCCAGGTTCAATCCCTGGGTTGGGAAGATCCCCTGGAGAAGGAAATGGCAACCCACTCCAGTACTCTTGCCTGGAGAATCCCATGGAGGGAGCAGGCTGGTAGGCTACAGTCCAAGGGGTCACAAAGAGTCAGACACGACTGAGCGACAAACTGCTACTACTAACTACTAATGTTTTGACATATATCTAGCACTGACCAGAGAAAGGAGTTAATTTATCTGGCAGACATAAGACACTAGACGGGAACAGTTTAATAAATAACAAGGGGAATTCACTGGGATTAACTTTTGCTTTCACCAAATAACTAGTAAAACCATGGATAAATAATTTTTTGAATTAAGCTATATTCTGGTTATTTTTTGGCCTCAGGGTGCCCTATGAGAGAAAAAGGTGATACTCTGGACCCTGGCCTTTGAGGTTTTCTAACATTGCAAAAATCTCTATATATTTTCCTCTTTCCCTTTCTGCCATTCAGCTAGAGGCTGGATCTTTATTACATTGACTCAGAGGAGGTACTTAGTAACATTTAGGTTCTTAAAAAATACTTCAAGTGTTGAGAATGAAGTGAAGAAGAAAGAGGAGAATATATGTATGTGTGTGTGTGTGTGTATGTGTGTGTGTATATATATATATATATATATATATATTTTCCCCTTGGGAATAAAAACATAATCTTGGAGAAGCAAGGGGTGAGAAGGGGCTTAACCACTCCCACTATTCCTAGAAATCAGTTCTCCTGGGCTATAGTCTCTGAACTATGTACCAATATATTGAGAGTTTGATGAATGAAAGTCCCCTTTCATAGAGCTATTCAGTTTTGGATTAACTCACAATCTTGTGTTTCTAGAAGAGCAAAGTTAAAGGTCACAACCCTCGCTCCGTGCCCGGATGAACACACCAGGTTTATCATGACCTTAAGACCCTGACAATGACTTAACAGCTTAGGGACCCCTTCTTTTAACATCCTTTAAAAAAAAAATACAGCAGTTAATGCATTTTCTCCTTTTAAAATTTTTTATATATTTGAGTCTCTGTACCCCTCAATTTGGTGCCCAAAGTATGTTTGGATTTTAAAAAGCAAAACTACTATAAATATGACGGTGAATATCTGGCTACCAAAAAAAAAATTCCATTGAATGTGAACATGTTAATGATATTAATTCAGAATATCCTTCATAATGCATTTTATATTGATGTGCTGTGCTGAGTTTAGTAGCTCAGCAGTGTCCAACTCTGCAATCCAATGGACTATAGCCTGCCAGGCTCCTCTGTGCATGGAGATTTTCCAGGCAAGAATACTGGAATGGGTTGGCATGCCCTCCTCCAGGGGATCTTCAGACCCAGAGATTGAACCCTGTCTCCTGCATTGCAGGCAGATTCTGTTACCAACTGAGCCACCAGGGAAGCCTAAGAATAATGGGATGGGTAGCCTTTCCCTTCTCCAGGGAATCTTCCCAACTCAGGAATCAAACCAGGGTCTCTTGCATTGCAGGTGGATTCTTTACCAGCTGAACTACCAGGGAAGCCCTCATATTGATGTAGTAATATGCAAAAAAGAAAAATAAACCACATTCAAATCCTAAGCATTAATTATGAGGCATTACTAGGTAATTCATCATGAAAAATCTGTGCATTTGGGGTTTCTAGTTAAGCACCCAATTTTTGAGAAATATGTTAGTGTCAAACACAGCTCCATAATTAATTATAAGACTTCTACAGTGTCAGAGTGATTAGACTTACTTTGTTTGGCTCCAAAGGGCAGAGTAAGGGCCAGTGAGTAGAATTATAAGGAGTACAATTTTTTTTTATTAGAATGACATTTCTAAGAAATAGATCTATTGAAAAAACAGAATGGACTTACCCAAAACTGAAAATCTTCACACAAAGATTATGATCACTTATGGGTGATATTAAGGGCATTTGGATATTGCATTAAAAATAGACCAAGTGACCTCTGAGATCCAATCTCATTTGAAATTCATGAGTCTATGAAAATATGGTCTGAGGGGTTTCTAATAGTGTGACTTCATTCAGTCCTAAAATCAAATGAGACTCCAAATACTATACTCTGAATTCATTCCCTGGCAATGGTCCTTTTTCCTCTTTATGTTTTCCCACAAGATTATGAGAAACCCTAAGGCATGGCAAATGTCTTGCTTATCTCTGAATTCACAGTACAGTACCTAGTACATCGTTAGAATTCAGTTGTTGCTGCTAAATACGGACTGGACAATATTTGGAGGTATTGACCTGTTCCTTTTTAATCAGTGTATTTCTTCTTTTCCCTTCCTTCCATTCGCCTGGAATGGATCTCCATTATATTGACTCTGAGAAAGTATAGAGTACATCTGAACCCCTATAAAAATATGTTAATGATTGTGAAGGCAGTAAAGAGTAAATGGGGGATTCTTGGGAATTGAAAATATGTCCTGGAGAAGCAAGGTATAGCTAGGGCTTAGCATCTCCCAACATTCCTCAAAATAAATTGTTTTGTGCTGTGATTCTCTGAAACTCGGGACCATGCCCTGTCCCCTAGTCAGGTAACTTGTAGGCACAATCAAGGTGAGTAAGTAGACAGGCCCAGGAGCAGATCTGTCAGTGATTCCAGCCCTTCGCCCTTCATCTCTGAGCTCTAGCCACCTGGGCCTTCTTTCAGTTTCTCAGCATGGCCGTAATTTTCCTCAGACACTTCAAACTTGGACTCGGATTCTCACTCTCTCTCCCTGCTTCCCCTCTCCTCCGCAGGTGGCAGTAGCCAAGAATCTCTTGACCCAAAAGAGTCAGGCAGACAGAAACAACACATGAAGCCAGAACAGCTGACATGGGGTATGAACTGATGACAGAACCAGAAGCGGGGAACGCGGCCTCAAAGACTGGGTTGTGGCCCAGGTCTGGGGAAGAGAAAGACCCCCCACGGGAAACGAGGGCAACATTTTCCAGTAGCCCACTGAAATCTAAAGTCAGAAATTAAGCACTTCTAGAAAATAAAGGAATCTCTCTTTTATACCCAAGTAGTATTCTAAGATTCATGCAAACCACTAAGGTATGAAAAGGACCTATCAAATTAGATGAACAGTTATTGAAAATTGTAAGACTTCATTCAGCATTTAATGTTTCCACTGAGCATTTGTTCTGGTTTTTTTTCTTACTCACTAAAACTTCGCAACATCGCAGTCTTTTCTTCTGAATTCTGTTCAATTAGTGAGAGCACAATCTAAATCATATGAGAAAGCTCCTAAGACTGTGGGTTATATGGTGTGTGATCCCCACCATCCCATTGATAATAAAATATAATCCCAGAAGTGGTAGAGGGGAGTTTTTTGGTTTTTTGTTTGTTTTTCTTTAAAGACACTCAAAATCAATTTTAGCATGGAGCGGACTCTTTGAACTTTCTTAAAAAGGAATGTCAGTTTCTGTCTCAAAAATGCAGTTTAACAATGGCCTCACAATCCTCAAGTGAAATCTTGTTTAAATGTTCTTTAAGTTAAATTTTTTTTCTGTTTGACCTAAACATTCCCTACTTCAGTTCATGACCATTATATCCTATTCCTTCCCCTTGTCAGTAAGAAATAATGGCTCCCTGGCCTCTATTTAATATCCCTTTATGTCATTATACATCGTGGCTTTATCTTTCCTTTCTCATTGTGAGTAGATCGACAGTGCCCACATCTCTTAACCTTGACTTCTTGCTCTCACTTCCAAGCTTTTCTACTGAGTAATGTGTGAGCTGTCTCACCATCATTCATTTCACCTCAAGTGTACCTCTATTTGAGCCTCTGCTGCTGGGATCTTACTAGAGATTAAAACTGAAAGGGCGCTATTAATCCCAAAGCACTTCTGAATTTTAAAATCAGTTTGAAATGATGAGCCTTATCAAGGGCTTTCTTGACGTTTCCAGAGCCTTTGAATTCAAATCATCTTGCTTCACAGCATGATAGAAAGTCACTGTTGAATTCCAAGATTGCTGCGGGCTGTGAAACACTTGAATGCTTTGATCATATTAGTCCTTTGTCCAAAGTTCTCTCCCTTCCCTAAAGATTAAAGAAAAAGTCCATATCCTGAGGCTGAAGGCCTGGCTCCCATACTGCTCTTCAGGTTTGCAACATACTGCTTCTCTTAAAGAAGCCTTCGCTTCCGGTCTTGCTGGGCTACTCAGTGTCTGTGCATGCTAGATCACTTCAGGGGTGTCCGACTCTTTGTGACTCTATGGACTCTAGCCCTCCAGTCTCCTCTGTCCGTGGAATTCTCCAGGCAATACCGTGCCCTCCTCCAGGGGATCTTCCCAACCCAGGGATTGGAACCACACCCCTTACATCCCCTGCACTGGAAGGCGGGTTCTTAGTCAGATTTATACATTCATATCAAGCACAGAACCTATTCAACACATTGACCTTATTTAATGTCATATGATTTCATGTACTAAATTGGTACAGTTGTCACCCCTTAGTAAAATCTCAGTGCTTGGGGTAAAGGCACCTCCCTCCCTTGCTGAACTCCTTTAAAGTGGTCATTCTGAAGGTATTTTAGGTAACCTTAAAATGGGTACCAAGAAAGGATAAAATACTTAATGCAAATATGTATCTTCTATATCTCAAATGACTAGCTCTATTCCATGGAAGTACATCTTACTCTTCTGATTAAAGCCTTAATGGTCAGTATATTGCAGGTGGATTTCCAGAAGGCACTCCATCTCTGGGCCAACTGGGTACATCCACATAAGGGAAATAAATGGTGCAAGTGAAGTAACCCATAGGAAAGAAAGGAGTATGCTTTTTTCATCCTACCAATTCATTTACATTTCAAGTCTTGTGAGGGTCTCCTTTAAGGGTCACCTGAGACCTGTAAGTGCGGTTGACTCTGTATTAAAATGCCATTACTAAAATAAAATAGCTAGGCCCACTTATTACCAGCTCCCCTAGCAAAGAAAATACCTCAGAGGGAATATATTTCAATGAACCAATATATTTCATAATAATTTGGGCCAATTGTGCTCACTCGGAAGATATTCCAAATATTCAAGGGCCAGAAAATTCATCTTTATATGAAATAACAGCATGGACCATCTGGGACACACAGTCAATTTGGATTTTTGTATGAGGTAGGAAACAAGAGAGGAGTGACCTCTGCACTTGGGGGATTTCATTTTTTGGTTTTATAAAGGTCAGAGCCCTCGGTAGAAAATCCCTGATAGTGCCTATACATGTTCCAACCAATTTATATTGGTACCAAATGGAATCAAATTTGTTTTTTAGTCATGGAGAGAGTTGACAGGTGTTTGGTGTTTTTGATTTTTCAGTTTTTAATGCTTAAATTATTATTTTAAAGTACTTTTCCTTACAAAATCAGTAGATTTAAAAGTTGGTATTTAAGCAATAAATAGACTGTACCTCATATCTTTTGAAAATTATTTATTATTTATTTTTGGTTGCACTGGGTCTTTATAGTTGCACACGGGCTTTCTCTAGTTGCAGCAAGCAGGGGCTACTCTCTAGTTGTGGTGTGAAGCCTTCTCTTGTTGCAGAGCTTGGCTCTAGGGCACTCCGGATTCAGTAGTTGTGGCGCATGGGCTTAGCTGCCCCACAGTATGTGGGATCCTAGCTCCCCATACCAGGGATTTAAGCCCATGCCCTCTGCATTGGCAGGTAGAATCTCAACTACTGTACTACCTGGGAAGTCCCTATATCATATCTTAAATAAATAGTCTTTGTTTAAAGATTAATAAGATATTATGTGTGATTACAGCTGAATAACTAAAAATAAAATTACAAGACAGCATTTTTAGATTATGGCCCTACTGGAATCTACCAATCTCAATGATTTATAATTTTAAAAGCAATTAATTTTCCTGTTTTGCTATAGAGTTATTATACATGTCTGATCAAACATCTAAGGACTTGGAGTTATATAATCAAAAAACAAATGTCAGATCTCCTAAGCTATCATGAATGATCATTAATGTTACACAAACTATGAGAGGCAAGGACAGAAGAGAGTATTGGGCCATTTTTCAGAAGATTTTGGGAACTTTTAAAAAACTTTATTGCCAAAATCAAAGAAGATAGTATATATCTGGTGGTGGTGGTGGTTTTGTCACTACCGACTCTTGTGTCCAACTCTTGTGAACCCATGAACACTGCCCACCAGGCTCCTCTGTCCGTGGGATTTCCCAGGTAAGAATACTGGAGTGGGTTGCCATTTCCTCCTCCAAGGGATCTTCCTGACCCAGAGATCTAAAGATGTATTCAAAAACTAATCTACACAATATATAGTAATACTATGTCACAGAAAAAGAAATACTGGTTTACAAATATATGTTTTTTTAAAATCTATTCTCTATAGTTCTCAAATATTCCACCAAAGAGATCTACAATACACAGTACCTGGAGTTTCAAGTGATTTTTAAAATTTAAAAATGCGTATAAGTCACATATTATTTCTTTGACATAATTTAAATGCAAGCAGTAAGCTTATGTATGCATCTTCACAACCCAAGTATATCATTATTATTTTTTAAATGGAAAAGGAGATAAAATGGAGACTAATATAGAGAACTAAGATTTTCCATGAAAATATAAATGGACATGAATAGACACTTTTAGCAATTCGTACTTAAATTACTGACTTTTATGAGACGTTTATCAGATAAAAATGGTACATTTTCAGGTAGAATGAGGTGTATAAATGAACCTCGATTGTCTGATTTGCTTTAATATTTCATTGAGCCTTTTTAGAAGGAAAAATCGTTAAGAACTTATATCTCTATATTACAAGTAGTTCCATTTTTTATCTTTGGCACTCCCTTTCCTGCAAAATCTTTTTCTTGTAAAAAGAGCTATATAATATATAGGGGTAATACAAATAAGAAAGGTACAGAGGGTAAGGAGTAGAATAAGAGTCTGTTCACAGGTATTAAATTACATAAATGGGTAATTAGTCACTTAGTATTAACTGAATAGATCTTAATTAGAACTGCACCAAGAACTTTACAAAAAAGATCTTAATAACCTGGATAACCACTGAGGTATTGTCACTCACCTAGAACCAGACATCCTGGAATGTGAAGTCAAGTGGGCCTTAGGAAGCATTACAACCAACAAAGCTAGGGGAGGAGATGGAATTCCAGGTGAGCTATTTCAAATCCTAAAAGACGATGCTCTGAAAGTGCTGCACTCAATATGCCAGCAAATTTAGAAAACTCAGCAGTGGCCACAAGACTAAAAAATGTCATGTTTTATTATAATCTCAAAGAAAAGCAATGCCAAAAAATATTCAGATTACTGTACAACTGTGCTTATTTCACAGGTTAACAAAGTAATGCTAAAAATCCTTCAAGTTAGACTTCAGCAGAAGGTGAACCGAGAACTTCCAGCTATACAAGCTGGATTTAGAAAAGGCAGAGGAATCAGAATTCAAACTGCCAGTATTCATTGGATCATGGAGAAAGCAAGTGAGTTCCTGAAAAATGCCTGCTTCATTGACCATGCTAAACCCTTTGACTGTGTAGACCACAACAAACTGTGGGAAAACCTAAGAGAATGGGAATACCAGACCACCTTACCTGCTTCCTGAGAAATCTTTATGCAGATCAAGAAGCAACAATTAGAACTGGACATGGAAAAACAAACTGGTTCAAAATTGGGAAAGGAGTATGTCAAGGCTGTGTATTTCCACTCTGTTTATTTAACTTCTATGCAGAACACATCATACAAAATGCCAGGCTGGATAAATCACAAGCTGGAATCAAGATTGCTGGGAGAAATATCAACAAACTCGAATATGCAGATGATACCACTCTAATGACAGAAAATGAAGAGGAACTAAATGCAAATTAAAACCACAATGAGGTACCACTTCACACCAGTCAGAATGGCTGTGATACAAAAATCTGCAAGCAATAAATGCTGGAGAGGGTGTGGAGAAAAGGGAACCCTCCTACACTGTTGGTGGGAATGCAAACTAGTACAGCCACTATGGAGAACAGTGTGGAGATTCCTTAAAAAATTGCAAATAGAACTACCTTATGACCCAGCAATCCCACTGCTGGGCATACACACCGAGGAAACCAGAATTGAAAGAGACACATGTACCCCAATGTTCATCGCAGCACTGTTTATAATAGCCAGGACATGGAAACAACCTAGATGTCCATCAGCAGATGAATGGATAAGCAAGCTGTGGTACATATACACAATGGAGTATTACTCAGCCGTTAAAAAGAATTCATTTGAATCAGTTCTGATGAGATGGATGAAACTGGAGCCAATTATACAGAGTGAAGTAAGCCAGAAAGAAAAACACCAATACAGTATACTAACACATATATATGGAATTTAGGAAGATGGCAATGACGACCCTGTATGCAAGACAGGAAAAAAGACACAGATGTGTATAACGGACTTTTGGACTCAGAGGGAGAGGGAGAGGGTGGGATGATTTGGGAGAATGGCATTCTAACATGTATACTATCATGTAAGAATTGAATCGCCAGTCTATGTCTGACGCAGGATACAGCATGCTTGGGGCTGGTGCATGGGGATGACCCAGAGAGATGTTATGGGGAGGGAGGTGGGAGGGGGGTTCATGTTTGGGAACGCATGTAAGAATTAAAGATTTTAAAATTTAAAAAATAAAAAACTAATAAAAAAAAAAAAGAAAATAAAGAGCCTCTTGATGAGGGTGAAAGAGGAGAATGAAAAGCTGGCTTAAAACTCAGCATTCAAACATTAAGATCATGGCATCCAATCCTATCCCTTCATGGCAAATACATGGGGAAACAGTGGAAACAGTGACAAATTTTATTTTCTTGGGCTCCAAAATCACTGCAGACGGTGACTGCAGCCATGAAATTAAAAGATGTTTGCTCCTTGGAATAAAAGCTATTACAAAGCTAGTTAGCTTATTAAAAAACAAAGACATCACTTTGCCAAAGAGATCCATATAGTCAAAGCTATTGTTTTCCAGTAGTCTTGTATGGATTTGAGAGTTGAATTATAAAGAGGGCTGAGGGCCAAAGAACTGATGCTTTCTAATTGTAGGACTGGAGTAAATTGTTGAGAGTCCCTTGGACTGCAAGGAGATCAAACCAGTGAATCCTAAAGGAAATCAACTCTAAATATTCATTGTAAGGAATGATACTGAAGCTGAAGCTGCAATACTTTGGCCACCTGATGCAAAGAACTGACTCATTGGAAAAGACCCTGATGCTGGGGAAGGTTGAGGGCAAGGGAAGAAGGGGATGACAGAGGATAAGATGGTTGGATGACATCACCAGATATGAGTTTGAGCAAACTCTGAGTGCTAGTGAAGAACTGGGAAGCCTGGCCTGCTGCAGTTCATGGGGTCACAAAGAGCATGACATGACTTAGCAAGTAAACAGTGACAACAACAACATAACTGTACCAAACCCTGTGGGAGATGTTAAAGATGTCAAGTACATTGTCCCAGCCATCAAGGAGTTATTTATTCAAAAATATCAATTATTATAATTATGGATTGATCATTGTCTAAATACCAGGCACAGTATTAGCCTTTGAAGATTCATGTCTAAATGGCACTGATTCACTCTCTAGTAATCTAAATCTCAGGAGAGAAACAAAGCATAGATATTCAGAAACAAAAGAGTGAACGCATCTAGAGCAGCAATTAGCATTGTGGTGCTCTGACAGCAGTCCCACCAGAATGTGAGTACTATCACGGGAGGGGAGCACAGGACCCAGTAGGTGGACAGTCAGTGAAAGCCTCCTGATGGGGTGGAAACTTGGGGTGAATGTTGAAAGGTGCCATCAATCAGCCAATGGAGGTAGCATGAGCAGCCAGGCACAGAGCATAGTGTAAGCAGAGATGCTAAATTACAGGAAACATGATATCGGTTAGAACTGGCAAATTTATGTATATGACTAGGCTTGAGAGCAAGAGATGAGATTTAAGCATCAATGTATTTAAACGTTCATTCAAGAAATGTATATTGAGAAGTGACTACCAGCCAGCACCCTCACTAATACTGAGGATACAGTGGCGACCTAGAGAATCTCTGCCTTTGTGAAATTTAAGATACATCAGTTCAAGTAAGGTTAAGTTATTACAGAAATCAGTAATTGTTTATAATAATAACAAATGCAACAAAGGAAAAGCACAAGATATTTTAAAGGTATCTAATTAGGGGAGCTGGCTAAACCAGTCTGGAATTTCAGAGGGTGATTACCTTAGAATGCGCAAGGATTAGGTAAGAGGAGAGGCAGCAAGAGGGAGGGACTCAGTACTCCATGCAAAGTCTTATAGACTATATTAAGGCTTCAGTGCCTTCCCTGGTGGCTCAGCCAGTAAAGACTCTGCCTGCAGTGCAAGAGACCCGGGTTTGATTCCTGGGTCAGGAAGATCCCCTGATGGAAGAAATGGCTTCCCACTCCAGTGTTCTAGCTTGGAGAATTCTATGGACAATGGAGCCTGGCGGGCTACAATTCATCGGGTTGCAAACAGTTGGACGCTACTGAGCAACTAACACACACACACACATAATTCTAAGGGCAACTAGGAAGTCACAGAAGGATTTTTAAAGAAGTATCATGATACAATTTGCAGTTTCTGAGATGCCTTGGCCAGAGTGTAGTGAATAGATTGTAATTGAGCAAAGGTGCATATGGGATGCCCAGAAGGCTATGTCAGTAAGTCAGACAATACTTTATACTAGGATGATGGTCACTGAGTTGGAAATAAGTGAGTAGATTTTTTAAAATATTTGGGAGGATGCATCAACAATTCTCAATGGTTTATTAGATCCAAAGAATGAGACAGATGGAAGTGTTTAGTATTTTTCTTATGTTTGCCTTCTTTAAGCAGGTTCATCATTTACTGAAATGGGGCACACAGAGATAGGACTGGGAGGAAAAGCAGGGATTTAATGTTGAATGTATGAAGTTGGGCTGCCTGTAAGATGTTCAAGTAATATGTTGAGTAGGCTGTTTGGATATGTGGATCAGGAACTCAAGATTGTGTCTGGAAGAAATAAATCTGGGTCAGTCATTAAAGGATAAATGATAGTAAGGTTATAAAAGAGAATGATTATATCACCTAGGAGAAAAAAAAAAATGTTAGCTGAAAAGAGAAGAGAGCCTTGAAAAGAGCCTTGAGAATCTTCACCGCTTCAAGTAAGAGAAGATGTGTTGGAGGAGATACCGATAAGGAACAACTAGCAAGCCATAAGGAAATCCAAGATAAAGTATTCTTATGAAGCCCAGTCAGATAATGTTTCAGAAACGGTGCAGTGATTTATTGAATGTAATAGGAAAGCAAATAAAATTAGAAAAACGATCTGCTAGACTTACCAAGATGGTGATTATATTTTGTCAAGGGGTATTTCAGTTGTATCTTAGATATGGAAATCACTTTGGAATATAAAGTTGTTTGAGAGATGAGAAAGTGAAGATAAGAAGAAAGAAACATATTTTGAGCAGTTTGATCCTCAAGAGCAGAACAGTGGAACATCAGTAAAATAGGCAGAGAAAATATGAAATCAAGAAAAATTTATGGCAAGAAGCAGAGGTCATATCATGAAGTTTTGCATGCCATGCTAAAAAAAAATATCAAGCTTTAGCCTGTAAAATCCATAGTGAAATTAAGCATTTCTCTGAGGTTTCTTGGCTTGCAAAACTATCTCGATATGTATACTAGTCATTGAGGGAATAGAGAAGAAAAATCGATTTAGAGACTTTATGTGTTCTTACTGAGTTTAAAGTGTCTATAGGACATCCAAGTAGTGTTGTCCAGTGCTAATACACTTACATTTCTCAGGAGAATTGAGTAATCTAGCTGGGAAGGGGGAAAAAAAAAAAGTTAATAAATACAATGTGCAAAACTGAGTTTGCATGGAGGCTAAGCCTATAAGGAATTCAAAGAAGGGAGAGCTCGTCATTAACCAGAAAGGTAAAAACCATCTTCACTAAAGAGGTGGGATTTCAATGAGCTTTGTAGAAGTGAAAATTAGTATGAAGGGAGGAGAAAAGTGGGAAGAGCAGAGAGTGTTACAAACAGTAAAAATAACATGTATAAAGGCATAGGGGAAGAAATATTCGGGATTAATGGAAAAGAAAGGAGGTCAGGTTGAAATGGTTTTTCCAAAATCAGTTTGAGTTGAAGTCTACCATCAATCCATCAATACATAGAGAAACACACACACAAACACTAAATTAGGGTTAAAGAATGGAAAATTTGTGGAGGGGAGTTGAATGGGACATCTGATAGTGAGTCATATTTTTAACGTATAATTACTGTAACTAAAGTGTGAAAAAGGTGATTTCTAATAAAGACCTTTTATTTCTGACACAGTTAATGGTTTTCAAAGCATCATCATCTCTGTTTCTTTTACCCTGTTATCAACCTTGAGTGTCAAAGACACTTAGTGATTGCCTAAGATTATAAGTTTGTAAGTGACTGACAGCTGAGTTCTTCTGCCTCTCAGTACAAACCCTATGTCTCAGCCATGTGGGGTCCTTTACATAAAATAAGAGTGTAGCTTGTTCAAGATGAACATTTGTTCATTTTGTTGTGTTTTTGTTCTTTATTTTCCCTATAACTAAATGCTTCAATTACCCTAATGGAGAGAAAGATACATGTTTTCCAAAGATAAGTCCTTAGTAACTTCCACAAAGGTATCACTGATGGTCGTAATATTCAGCTTATCTGTAGTCTCCTCATTGCCTTAAATAAGGGTGATGTCCTTGGAGAGAAAATGATATTTTTCAATGCTTTCCACTATGAACATGTACAAATCTATATGTGACTACAGATGGTAGCCTGTGCTCAGCTGTACCTATTGTTGGGGTTTCTATGGAAATAGAGAAACTTACCATTTTTCTTTAATGCACTTAGAGAGGTATGTAGAAATTTTTTTTTTAATGTGAAAATTCTTAATGTGTGTCTCTTTTTCCCCTTGGAAAAAAAGAAGCTGTGCTTATGTTTCAGTGGGCACAAATTCATGTCCCTTGAATTAGTGATGCAATCCAACCATTTCATCCTTGGTCCTCCTGCCTTCAATCTTTCCAGCTTCAGGGTCTTTTCCAATGAGTTGACTCTTCACATCAAGTGGCCAAAGTATTGGAGCTTCAGCTTCAGCATCAGTCCTTCCAATGCATATTCAGGATTGATTTCCTTTAGGATGGACTGGTTGGTTCTCCTTGTAGTCCAAGGGACTCTCAAGTCTTTTCTGACGCCACAGTTCAAAAGCATCAATTCTTCAGCACTCAGCCTTCTGAACTCTGATTTATTACAGATATTTTCACAGTGTATGTTTGCTAACATAAATTTTAACCAATTTCTCACATAATATTCTTCTTTAGGAAATTTTTAGTATGATTTGTTTCATGTTATAAGAACTTTAAAAAAAGCTTTCTAGTATTTGTTTGTATTAATTGGACCCTTAAGAAAGTCATAATATGACATGAATTCCTAACAAATATCTATCAATTATTAATCACATTCAGCATTTAATCAAGACTGGCCTTAAAAACAGAAGATAGAAAGAATATCATATGTTGACATATATGTTTATATAAAGGACAATAAGAAACCCCAAGAGCCAATTTTTGGAAGTGATCAAAATCACAGAAAGGTGACCTGAGAAACACGAGTGAAACTCTAGACCCCTTTGCTCTGGTGGTGGTTGTCAATATGATGTCACAGATAAGAGCGATTTGACCTCCCAGTTTCAGTCCACTACATAAAATGTATACAAGAGATAGTCATAAGAAGCTTCTGGCCAAGACAGAGTCACAAGGGCTGGATTTACTGTTCCACCTGAAACAACCATTAAGTCTGACAAAGCATTTGAAATAAATGGTCTTCATGACACTGGACATCAGTTGACCCTGGTATTGGTATTAAGACAACAAAGGATATAAAATAAAATCATAAAATATACTAAACTATTTCAAAAGACATCAGAAAAAGAAGGAAAAGCAACAAAGTTAGTTGAGACAAATAGATACTAAACAAGATCATAAATTTAAACCTAACCATGTCAATAATCATAGTAAAGGTAAATGGTCTAAACATTCCAATTAAACATAGAACCTGTCAGATCGGTTAAAAAAGCAAGACTCAACTAGATAATGCTTACCTTGTGACCCAGTCATTTCACTTCTAGGTGTTTTCTCAACAGAATCGAAACCATATGTCTACACAAAGGCTGGCATTAAAAAAATGTTTATACAAGCTTTATTTGTAACAAACAAAAACTAGAAACAACACAAATGTCCATCAAGTAAGTGGATAAACAAATTATGGTGTACCCATAAAATGGACTTGCTGCAGTCTAATAAAAAGGAATAAGTTATTAATATACAGTATAATGTGTGTGTGTGTGTGTGTGTGTGTGTGTGTGTGTGTGTGTTAGTCGCTTAGTCGTTTCCAACTCTTTGCGACCCCAGGGACTGTAGCCTGCCAGGCTCTTTTGTCCATGGGATTCTCCGGGCGAGAATACTGGAGTGGATTGCCATTTCCTTCTCCGAGTATAATTTGTGCTGATTTCAAAATACTACTTTGACTGAAAAAAGCCAAACTATATACAAAATAGTATATATGATATGATTGCACTTGAAATTCTAGAAAATGTATACTAAAATATGGGAACAGCACACATCAGTGGTTGGCTGGGGATGTGCTGAGGGGTTGCTGGTCTCAAGGAAGTAAATGAGGGAGGGATTAGAAAGGAGCATGAGGGAACTTTCAGCATAATCAATATATTCAGCACCTTGATTACACTAGTGGTTTCTCAGATGTATATACATGTCAAAGTATATTAAATTATACACTTTGGATACACACAGTTTATTGTATGTCATTATACCTTAATGAAGCTGTTTAAAAAAAAATCTCTGCGACCTTGAACAAGTTACTAAACCTTGAGTTTACTCATGCATGGTGGTAAAAATTCTGTCAACTTTTATAAGGTTATTGCATCAATTAATTGGCATACTTCTCTGTCAGAGGCTTAATGCACTACCTAGCACAAGAGAAAGCTTCAGAGAATCTTCAAGCTTCTTTGCAGAGGACCTGGTGGCATATAGACTCTTTGCTTCAACCCCCTACTGACAGTAGACAGGCCAGTTCAAACCATGAACTTTGATCATGCCCCATACAAGTCATCATGACAGCACCTCTCTGAGTCTGTTGGCAAGAAATTAATCTTCTAGTATTACTGGGTTGTTTGATGCTTGGCTGTCATAAATTAACTCTTGTATGTTATCCCTGCCCTGAAATCTGTCTGTGAGAGCCAAAATGATTTTATACCAAGATTTCTGAAGGACACAGTAGGACATAAGAGTAGGATGCAGTGGGAGAAAGCTGCAACTGGAGTAATTTTGATAGGTATTTCAGTATTTCCAAACTGAAGTGTCAGAATTCATCAAAGACCCTAGTCTTTTCATGACTATTTTTACATACACAGAGCACATACCTTTGTGACAGACTGTTGTGGTCTGAATTATGTCTCTTTCAAAATTCATAGGTTGAGATTCTAATACCTGTACCTCAGAATTCAAGCATATTCAGAGACTAAGTAATTATATTAAAATGAGGTCATCAGGGTATCCTTATAAGAAGAGATTGGACAGAGACACCCACCCAGAGATACACAGGAGAAGATGGTCATCTATAAACCAGGAAGAGGACTAAGTCAAAACTAACCTTGATAACAACTTGATCACAGATTTCTAGCTCCAGAACTAGAGAAGATAAACATCTGTTGTTTAAGCTATGTGGTTTATGATATGTTATTACAGCAGCCCTAGCAAACAAATACATGGGCCATTTTTACTGCTCCAACAATTTCTCTCTCCTATTAGTACCCACCATATTCTCTCAGGCCCAGTAAAGTAATAATTTTGCTTGGGAGTACTCATCATGTCTATACATGTAGACATGCAAGCTGTCCTCAAAATTTCTCAGTCTGCTCTATGCCTCTGTATTTGTGATTTTTCCTTTTCTAATGCCTTTCTGACTTTGCCTGCTGCTAATTGTTTTTCTTGCAAATGTTATTCATTCTTTGGCCTTGTACCACACTCATATTAGAAGCACAGAGTTTTCAGGAATCTTCCTCCTCTTTTCTGACAAGTGATCATTCTGGCTTACACACTGGAATATTTTCCTCCCACTCATTAAGCGTAAGAATGTTAAATTCATGTCATAAAGATGTACAAAGCTTCCTTGCAAACAGTCAAGCAAGTTGAAATGAAACATATGAGATGCTGTTAATCCTTTTTTTTGAAAAGTGGGAACTTTACCTGCTTCTTTACTTAATTAACAATTCAACAATATGTTTTGGTGTTGACCTTTGTTTAATATTCATTGGCAGCAAAACTGAATAATTGAACTGAAAATTGAAAATAATTGATGTGGCGGCTTCTTCTTTGACCACTGAACTAAAGCTTCCCAAACAGCTGTAAGTTTGGAAGTTTCTAAAAGAAAGAAAAAAAAAGAGGAAGAAGGAAGAAATAGAGTGAATTTAGTGATTAAAATCAATTGTTTTCCCCTTCGCAGTCATTTTCTGTATCTTTGTTTATAACAAAGCCTTTAAAGTTTTTTGTCTGCTGCATTTGATTAATATATTAAGAACTGGGACTGTTGGTTACATTAATGACTCACCATGATTCACCATCCTCTTACATTAGAATTAGTGTGATTGGTGAAAATGCAAAAGCCCTGGGCCAATTCCAAACCCACTGAATCAGAATCTTGAAGGAGATAAGCCTTGGGAATCTGTATTTTTATCATGCTTCCATAGCCTTTTTTCTTTTTCAGTCTGGCAACCACTTTCTTAAGTTCTGTGATGGTAGAGGAAAAGTGATGGTGATAACACTCCCTAACGATTTAAAGAGGAAGGTCACAAAAAAAAACAGTAGAGCTCAAGGAAAATGGCAGCAAATAGAACAGGTGAGCGCACTGGTATTCTCTGGATATTACTGTGAACACAGAAAACAGGGTGAGGCTGGAAATAACTTCTTGTTACAAATAAAAGGACTACTTCAGAATATGTTGTTAATCCTTCATAGTTATCAAGAGATCAACATCTTTATGAACCAAGTTCAATATACCTATTTATAATTGAGTTTTATGATATTTAAGTGATTCTTGAGAATATTTTAGGCCACCATATGAGGTTGATTTTTTCCTTTTAAATCAACGATTAGAATACAATGATTGCATGAAATACTTTGAGCAAATAAAAACTTGGGTTTTTTGATGTTTTTTTTTAAAAAAGGAGAGCTTTATCAGCAGGGATTTTAGAAATTACAAAGACATTTTCAGTGGAGAACAACAGGAAGTTAGGAGCTAATTATTGTCTTCTCTGAAAAACGTTAGGCCTCCCACCGATAAATCATCATATACTAACTAGGTCAGCATGTGCTAGTTCAGTTCTATGGTTCTCTGACTCCTCTGTCCACTCTGTAAGTCATTATTACGATTATTGCTTAGCAATTCTTAGAACAATTTTCACATACCCAGTATTACATGATTTTAAAAATTTTGGGCTTCCTTGGTGGCTCAGCAGTGAAGAATCCACCGGCAATGCAGAAGCTGCAGGTTCAATGCCTGGGTAATGAAGATCCCCTGGAGAAGGAAATGGCAATCCATTCCAGTATTCTTGCCCAGGAAATCCCATGGACAGAGGAGCCTGGCAGGCTGCAGTCCATTGGGTCACAAAAAAGTCAGACATGACTTAGCAATTAAACAACAACAACCTACCTTGTTCTTCATGGACCCAAACATCAATTTAGCATACATTTCCTGATCTAAGTTACTACCTTACCAATCTTTAGGTCCATACCTTACTTGCCAGTTTCTTTACCCATGAAAGAGGCTTGGGGATATTCCGAACTGCTGAAAGACTTCTCTGATATCAGTTGACTGCCTGGATTTCTAACAGCCTCATGTTTCTGAAATCCTTAAGGATCTATCCCACCATCCTCTGAATAGAACTTCATCCTTCAATCACTATTGAGCCCTTTGATACCTTCTACAGCTGTTATTCAAATGTCTGTATTAGTCAGGGTTCTCCAGATAAATAGAATCAATTGGATATATATACACACACACACACATATATATATATACACATATACATATATATACAAAGACAGAGACAAAGAGATTTCTTATAGTCACTCTTGTGATTATGAAGTCTAATGAGTCCAAAATCTGCAATAGGGGCTGCTAGGCTGAAGACTCCTGAGAGCAAACAGTACGTATGAAATTCCAAGGTCAGTAGCCTGGAGATCCAGGAGGGCTGATAGTGCAGTTCCATTCTGAAGGCAGTTTGCTGGACAATTCCCTCTTACTTGAGGCCAGTCTTCTTGTTTTGTTTGAACCTACAGCTTATTGAATAAGGCTCACCCACTTTATGGAGGGCAATCCGCTTACCAGAAGTTTACCAATTTAAAGGTTAATCTCATCCCAAAATACATTAGTTTACAGGATCAAGTTAACACAGAAAATTAACCATGACAATGCCCCACACCCCAGCCACTATAGTCTGCCCATTTGACGGGACTTCATCTTCCAAATATATGATAGGTTCAGTCCCACTCCCAGCGTCTGTCTCATACTAAAAGAAGGTTGAGTGACCGTTCCTAAATACTCCCAATCTAGCCATTCTGCTCTAGGGAGCCTAATTATGTCAAATTATGTGGCAACTGGAACATGGTTTAAGTGTGCAGTTTTAGGTGCATTTCTGATTGTCACAACTGGAGGGTACTACTGGTATTTGGTGGGTAGAGGTTGGGGGCACTACAAACAAGCTAAAATGTGCAGGACAGTTCCCACAACAGTACACTATCTTCAGCCCCAAATGTCAATAGTGTAGAAGCTGAAAAATCATGGAGAGAAACTATAATATTCAAGCTGGAACTTAAAGGATTGGTAAGTTTCAAATTGCACAGATGGAAAATTTTTATTCCAGTCAAAGAAACTGCCATAAAACAGACAAGGGATAACAAAATATGGAGGTTTTTTTAGAGAACTGTGAATATCAAATCTGTAAGTAGAGAAATAATGAAATATGATCATTTCAGAAAGGTAGGTGGTTAGGGTTTAGAGCAGTCCCTCTGAAATTTTAGCACACTAGAATCACCTGGAATTTGACAGCACACACTGGAACCCATCCCCAGAAATTTCTGATTCTGTGTGATTGAAATGAGGTCTGGGAATCTGAATTTCTAACAAATATTGAGGTGATGCTGGTGCTCCTGGTCTGTGAGCCACATTTTTAAGAACCGGTTTTCAGAAAGTCAGAGATGCCTGAAAAGATGTCAGGAATTCAAATTCTAGGCAAAAAAGAGGGCCATTAGTAGGAACAGTTCTTTAGGAAGATTAAGTGACAGATAGGACACACTGGATTAGAGAGGGAAACTACAGACAAACAAACCAACTGCAGGTCCTGCCAGGAGTCACTGAAAGTCTTGAATCCTCTGCATCAGTGATTTGGGAAGCCTGGGAAACCTGGAGCAATGTGCCTCTATGCATAATTCTCTCTTGACCCCAGCTGTGTAATTATGGTTTGCCTGGAGTTTAGTCTTAGCCAGTTTTGCATGAGGCTTGGTTCTTTGTAATGAATCTCCTGGGATAAAGCATAAGCTGACAGCGTTCAGACAGGCTGCCTGGGCTGCACTTTATAAGTGGGATTGAGGTCACAAAAGCTAGGTGACAGGGCAAGGAGAAGCTCCCTTAGATAACCAAATCACTTAAAATTACATTTCTTTCTGGGTCAAAAAGAAAAAAAAAAAAAAAAAAGGAGCAGAGATATTGCCTCTGCTCTTGCCTCATCCAGTTTTTCAAATTATACTTAAGGGGCTTGGATAAAATCCATATATCAAAAAGCCTTTATGCAATAATGCAAAATTTAAAGGGCCTGTCAAACAGATGATCTGTTTTGAAATCACACATATGATATCTCGGAATTCTAGCAATCAGAGGGGCTCAGTCTGAACTGATTAGAATGCTTTTCCAAACCAGTTTTCTCTTCTTGCCTGAAAAGTGTTACTTGCTTTATCTATAATGCTTGGTACCATCAGCCCTAGGGGAAATGAAAAAAAAAAAAAAAAATCCTTCTAAGCCACTGATTCGAACCTCCTGAGGCTAAGGAGCTCTTATCAAGATGCAGAAATCCTGCACACAGGCCAGCTGGAGGATGTTCCCCCTCCTGAGGGTCCCTGCTGCCTGAGGGCTTCTAAACACAAATAGAAACTGGAAAAAAATCAGAGGAGTGGAACACACATCTAACATGTGTATTCCATCATTCATTTCCAGGCTTTTTATCCTCGTTCCAATAAAACAACTATTTTATAACTAGTGATGACTAGCATCTTCTAACCAGAATAACCCTACTCTTGATCACCTTTTTTTCCATCTTCAGAGATTTTATGAACTGTAACCCTTCCTTTAAAGTATTTTTTTCCTTCCTTTTGCCAGCTGCTCAGCATCACTCCACACTGCTGGGAGATATTCACTTTATACTTTGACAGTTACTGTGGATACGTTGATAAACAAAATACTAACTTTTTAATATATATATAATTTTAAAGTCTTGGCCTGGAATTTCAAGAGTAGGGGGAAATGAAGGAACAAAGGAAGCAATGAGGCAGGAAGAAAGAAAGGGAGTCAAGGAGAAAGACAATTAAAACTGCAATGTAGCAAAATCGCCATTTGTCCAAAACCCTTCAGTGACATTTACCAGGGATAATTGTTACCATTGCTGATTGTAGGGCCCCAGCCCTAGAAACTCGGATGAGTTTCTGAACCGGTCTGAACCGGTCTCTAGGATGTGCATTTTTTTTTTTAATTTTTATTTTTTTTATTTTTTTAGTTTTAAAATCTTTAATTCTTACATGCGTTCCCAAACATGAACCCCCCTCCCACCTCCCTCCCCACAACATCTCTCTAGGATGTGCATTTTTAATGTTCTCCCCAGGCAGCTCTGGTGTTGGTAGCCTAGGAAAACATCACCTTAAGAAGCTTTGCAGGTTTAGATTGTCCCTAACAAACACTGTAAACAGCCAGTGCTTATTGTCAAGATTTGCCAGCTTAGGGGAGGGAGGGATGACAAACAGCAGCTGCTTAGATTTAAAATGTCCCGGGGAATCAGCACAGGTGGTGGAAGATTTACCAAACTTCTCCTGAGGCTCCAAGCAGAAGATGCCCATCTGCCACGGGCCCCCAGGCAGACCATTTCTCTGTCCCCAGCTTTCTCAGATGCCTCCCCACTTTCTCATGCAAAGCCTTTTGTTACAGACTAAATTGTATCCCCCCAACCAAAATTCATCTTAAAGCTCTAATCCCTGTATTTGATGTGCAGGATGTGCAAAGGAGTAATAAAGGTTGTGTGTTAAGGCACTTCAGTCGTGTTCAACTCTTTGCGACTCCATGGACTATAGCCCATGAAATACCTCTGTTCATAGGATTTTCCAGGCAAGAATACTGGAGTGGGTTGCCATTTCCATCTCCAGGGATCTTCCTGACCCAGGGATTGAACCCATGTCTCTTGTATCTCCTGCATTGCCAGGAAGGTTTTTATTACTGGCACCACCTCGGAAGTGAGGCCATAAGAGTGGAGACTTGTTTCTATAGGTTTGGCATCCTTTTAAGAAAAGGAAGACACTCCAGAGATCTTTCTCTCCCTATGAGAGTGCAGAGGAAAAGCTGTGTGAGGACACTGAGTCTGCGGCCATCTGTAACTCAAGGAGAAGAGGCATCGCCAGACATCAACCCTCGCCCACACCTTCATCTTGACTTTCAGCCTCTCAAATAATTCAGTTCAGTTCAGTTCAGTTCAGTTCAGCCTCTCAGTGGTGTCCAACTCTTTGCAACCCCATGGATTTCATCATGCCAGGCTTCCCTGTCTATCACCAATTGCCAGAGCCTGCTCAAACTCACGTCCATTAAAGTCAGTGATGCCATCGAATCATCTCATCCTCTGTCAGCCCCTTCTCCTCCTGTCTTCAGTCTTTCCCAGCATCAGGGTCTTCTCTGATGAGTCAGTTCTTCACATCAGGTGGCCAAAGAACTGGAGTTTCAGCTTCAGTATCAGTGCTTCCAATGAACATTCAGGACTGATTTCCTTTAGGATTGACTGGTTGGCTCTCCCTGCAGTCCAAGGGACTCTCAAGAGTCTTCTCCAACACCACAGTTCAAAAGCATCAATTCTTCAGTGCTCAGCTTTCTTTTTGGTCCAACTTTCACATCCATAAATGACTACTGGAAAATACATAGCTTTGACTAGATGGACTTTTGTCAGCAAAGTAATTGAAGTGAAGTCGCTCAGTCCTGTCCAACTCTTTGTGACCCCATAGACTGTAGCCTATCAGGCTCCTCCATCCATGCGATTTTCCAGGCAAGAGTGCTGGAGTGGATTGCCATTTCCTTCTCCAGGGGATCTTCCCGACCCAGGAATCGAACCCGGGTCTCCCGCATTGCAGGCAGACGCTTTACCATCTGAGCCACCAGGGAAGCCCACGTCAGCAAAGTAAAGTCTCTGCTTTTTAATATGCTGTCTAGAATAGTAAGAAAATTAATTCCTGTTTTTAAGTCCCTCAATCTATGGTATTTTGTTATAGCAGCCCAACTGAAACTGTTTACTACAGATTGGGTCTTGAACCCATGTGCTGGGACTCAACCCCAGCCAAAACCTTGCTTGGAACTCAAACTCACATGGCTGAGACTCAAACCCATGGTACCTGGTTTCAAGACCTAATGAAGCTCTGGTTCTTGATGTCTCATCACAGAAAGAATTCAGTGAGAGACAAAGTGATAGGTAAGAAGCAGATTTATTTAGATTCAGAGAGAAGCACACTCCATAGACAGCATGTGGGCCATTGCAAAGGGTGAGTGCAGCTTTAAAATGTGGTGTGTTTAGTTTTTATAAGCTGGGCAACTTAATATGCTATTGAGTGGGAGGATTATTCCAACTACTTTTGGGAAGGGGTGGAGATTTCCAGGATTTGGGCCACCTCCCACTCCTTGGTCTTTTAATAGCGCTTTGGAACTGTGATGGTACTGGGTGTGTCGTTTCACTTGCTGACTGAGGATCAAGGTCTAGTCTTGTCTGCCATCTTGGTCCCATTTGATTCTAATTGGTTTATGCTGTGTCCTTGGGCTATGTCATTCTTTCACAAGTTGTGCCCTGCCCCTTTCCCTCCTGTTACACAACTAGAGTAACCTTTCTTCACAGCTCATTTAGGTATTCCTCAGGCAAGAGACCCTTCTCCCAAGCCCTAATGTTACTTCACTGCTCAGGTTTCAAGGGAATTCAGGTTCCAGAAAAGCTGTAGGATAGATTCAAGAACCCAATGTCACTTGGACCTGGGGATAGGGAAGTGCTGAGAACTACCACACTCAGTTATACATGAGTTATAAACAGGAATATACTGTCTCTGCTTCTAACCTGATTGGCTTTATCACTTGTTTGTACAAGAAAATACATTCCATAATCCAGGTGACTGAGTTTTAGCTAACTTTTCCAAGTCTTAGATTGGATCTTTTCCTGGTGATGGCACTCTCAGGAGTTCTGGAATAGTGCTGATTAGAACATTACATTGCTTTTTCCTTACAAATATCTTCACACTTATCAAAGCCAGGATATATAGTTGTTATATCTGTGAGAGTTCTGTTCACTCAGATAATTACTGTGTGCCCAGTATATGCCAGACAAGGTTCCAGATACAGAGAAGCAAACATGAATATGACAAAGAGACAAACAAAACGAAGGAAACACGTATCAATCAGGTGTTAATAAAAATGTTAATAAATGCTACAAAGAGAAAGTATGGGAAAGAGTATGAGGAAGGGTCCTAGTTTATAAGGGGGTGATACAAGAAAGCCTCTGTGATACTCAACACTACAACAGAGACATGAAGGAAGTCAGATGTCTAGCCATTTGTGTCTCTGAGCAAATATCACTTCACAAAGAGGGAGAAGCCCATGAAAAACCGCCTCAGCAGGACTATGAATGGTATTTTTTTAATAACAAGGAAGACTATGCAATTGGAATAGGGTAAAAAGATGGATCTCCCTAAAGTCCTGGAAATGGCTAAGAATTAATCATGCAAGCTCTTCTAGGACATTGTGATGTCTTTACTCTGAGTTAGATGAAAAGTCATTGGAGGGAGGAAAGCAAAAAAGCCATGTGACTTATGTTCTTAAATAATCTCTATCTTTTATGGGGAGAACGGTCTGCTAGGGTCAAGAATGAGAGAGATCAAATAGAAGGCTACTGTATTATTGATAGATGACAGTTATTGATTTAGAGTAGAATGATAGGAATTGGTTAGGAACCAGATAAATTTAAAAGGTAGAAACCACAATCTTTGCTAATGATTGTATTGTCAGATAAAGGGGAAAAATAAACCAGTGGGAATATTGTAACTTTAGTAGGCTTATCTAGATTTAACCACTTAAATAAGTGGATATATCAATCTGTCTATTACAATTTGCAAAAATAACAAAACATTAACAATCAGTTCAGTTCAGTTCAGTCGCTCAGAGTCTGACTCTTTGCCACCCCATGAATCACAGCAGGCCATGCCTCCCTGTCCATCACCAACTCCCGGAGTTCACCCAGACTCACTTCCATCGAGTTGGTGATGCCATCCAGCCATCTCATCCTCTGTCATCCCCTTCTCCTTCTGCCCATAATCCCTCCCAGCATCAGGGTCTTCCAGTGAGTCAGCTCTTCACATCAGGTGGCCAAAGAATTGGAGTTTCAGCTTTAGCATCATTCCTTCCAGAGAAATCCCAGGGCTAATCTCCTTCAGAATGGACTGGTTGGCTCTCCTTGCAGTCCAAGGGACTCTCAAGAGTCTTCTCCAACACCACAGTTCAAAAGCATCAATTCTTCGGCACTCAGCCTTCTTCACAGTCCAACTCTCACATCCATACATGACCACAGGAAAAACCATAGCCTTCACTAAACGGACCTTTGTTGGCAAAGTAATGGCTCTGCTTTTTAATATGCTATCTATGTTGGTCATAACTTTCCTTCTAAGACACTTTAAATGTGTTTTAGCCCCCTAGCCAACATCAGTTACCCTTTAGGAAACTAATACTAGATACTAATGGGAACACTGTACCTCTCACAATAATCTATGATAAACACTGGAAAAGTCATCTGGTATCTAGAGTCAGAAAAATAATTTCTGAAGCTTTTAGAATAATGAGAAATTTGAATTTGTGTTAAAAATATACTATTTGTAGTATGTCCATCTTAGCAAAAAATTTAGCTGATTTATCAAGAATGGTTGAGAAAGTAATTATTTGGTCAGTAAAGATCAGCCTGTATTTATTAAAATGAATCATGGCAGATGAAAATATTTGTTTAAATTTTTTTAATGTACTAAAATAAATTCTAATGCTTATAAATTTTTCTATCAAGGGAAAGCGATAGATAGCATTTATGCAATGTAGGAAAGACCATGGACTGTGTAGTATGCTCAAGACTTGTACGTGGCTGTGCAAGTTTATGAAAAGAGTTTACTGCTAGAGTACTGTCAATTAGAAGAAAGTTGTTTAATGACTTGCTTATAAATTTACTCTCAGCCCTGTCTGGATTAAAGTTTTTATCAACAAGGATACAAAGGTCCTCTTTCACATATTTAAGAATAATTAAAAGGGGAAGAGATAGCAAAAGCATAGTTTTCCAGGAAGGATTTCCATAGTATCTCAATAGAATAGGATAATGGATATAATCTAACCAGGTATAATTTAATAATGATGATTTGTAAATGTTTGCACAAATAGGCAATTACGCTGTTATAAGATGCAGGAGATGTAATGTCCTAAAAGCAGGCACAAAAATGTCTTGGGACTTTGACATAAGTTCCACATGAGTCAGCAGAATGCTCTGAACTGAACATCTCAAAAGAAACTATTGCATTCAATCTTGGGTTCCAACAAGCTAAAAAGCATTTGTAAGAGAGTGACCAGGATAATCTAAGCTCAGTGGGAAAAAAACATATGAGGAAAACCTTAAAGAAAAAGCACTGAGGCTGCTTCATCTGCAGAGAAATGTGTGCTCATCAGTTATAATGCCTTCGGGTGCAAGGAACAGCTCCAAATCAAGTTGGTGTGAAAAATAAGAAATTGTATTCTATGTAATAAGAGGTCCAGAATTAAAGTAGCTTTCACATAGTAATGACAGATCAAGGCATCAAACTCAGAGAATACATCCAAGAGCAATACTCACTAAAAAGAGGACAGAGAGAAAGAAAACTTTTTTCTAGAAGACTTCTCTTTTGATTGCATAGGTCAAAATTATGTCTCATTACCATTCCCTGGTGGCTCAGATGGTAAAGAACCCCCTGCAATGCAGTAGACCTGGGTTCAGTCCCTGAGCTGGGAAGATCCCCTGAAGGAGGGCATGCCAATTCTTGCCTGGAGAATCACCATGGACAGAGGAGCTCAGTGGGCGACAGTCCGTGGGATTGCAAAGAGTCAGGCACAACTGAGCAACTAAGCAGAGCACAGCCATTCCTTGACACATCACCCTCAAAGGAATGGGACTAGTCCTACACTAACCAGGACTCCTGAGAACTAGGAAAGTTCATGTTCCTCTGAGACATGATGATGTATGAGGCAGGGAGTAGGGACTTGAGCAAAATCGAGAGTTCTATTAGAAAGGATACCAACCAGTTCTACCATACAATGTCCTAGGGAAAACTTAATAGTAGCTTTCAATTATTTAAGGGTTGCCATATGGAAATACACCCTGTGGCTCAAAAGAAGGGAATCCAAGATAAATGCTTGGAAGTTAAAGATGGCTATACAGCAAGCCAGTAATAAATGGAATTTGCGGCATAATAAATGATTCCCTCACTCTCTGTGTATCCTCTAGAGGGAAAGAATTAGACTAGCTGTCCTCTGTAAAGTCTTCCAACCAAAGCCCAGCTTACAATTCAGCAGGGTTTGTCCTGCATGAAAGCAAAGCCAACGAGTCACTTTTGGGCATTGTCTATCTGCAAAATAATGCCAAGTTCTCTGGAACCGAGGCAACTCATTAAATAAAGATACCCTATATTTGCAAGCTGAATGGAGAACTGCACAAGGATGTCATGTATACTAGTTAGCAAGACAGTGATTCCAACGTTATTAAAGATTTCTCTGGTTGAACTTAGTAATTAAAGTTGGAAAGAATAGAAGAGCGTTTCAAAGTAATTATTTTAATGCTATTTATAGTTTGCAAAGCACTTTTCCATCTTTAAAACAGGCATTATGATTATTCTCATTTTATAGTAAAGATACTGAGGACCAGAATCTTTAACACCATCAGGCAGGTCTGCCTGATTCCAAATAAGTGCAGTGAAAATAGAAATTCTTCTTCCTCCTATTTCTCCTTTATCCCCTACTCCTTTTTTCTTCTACTGAGTTGGCAAATCCTTCTCTGGTAGATATAATGAAATATTTTTATAATAATAATACTTATTTCTTAAATACATTTACTCTTTAAAAGCAAAATTCTGTCCTTCTCATATTGTTCATTGAGGACTTTTATGCTTTTCCATATACCCAGAGAGGCTTCACAGGTGACACTAGTGGTAAAGAACACACCTGCCAAAGCAGGAAGCATGAGAGACGCAGGTTAGATCCCTGGGTCTGAAAGATCCGCTGAAGGAGGGCATGGCAACCCACTCCAGTATTCTTGCCTGGAGAATCCCATGGACAGAGGAGCCTGGTGGGCTATAGTCCATAAAGTCACAAAGAGTTGGACACACTGAAGTAACCTAGCAGGCACATGAACCCAGAAGCTATTTAAATATTGCAACAATGACCTCTTTCCATCATTTGATCCACATATATGTTCTAATTATGGCTCTGCTTCTAAAAGAATGGATTAGATGTCAGCTTCAGTTTGAGTTGGATTGAATGTATTTTGGTACCAGCTTTGCATTTACTCTTAGACAGACCCTTCCATGATAGTTCAGTTCAGTTCAGTTCAGTTCAGTTCAGTTGCTCAGTCGTGTCCGACTGTTTGTGACCCCATGAATTGCAGCACGCCAGGCCTCCCTGTCCATCACCAACTCCCAGAGTTCACTCAGACAACCCAGTGTTGAATTAACATATAAATAGTAACTTTTTATATTAACCTTCATCAAGTATTCAGTACAACTTAAATTTATTAGTAATGTATTTGCTGTCATATACACGATGAATCTTTTCAATTTCCTTTTCTTCATGTAAGTATTACATAGTGATAGATGGTGAAGTCACTCAGTCATGTCCGACTCTTTGCAACCCCATGGACAGTAACCAACCAGGCTCCTCCATCCATGGCATTCTCCAGGCAAGAGTACTGGAATGGACTGCCATTTCCTTCTCCAGGGGATCTTCCCCACCCAGGGATCGAACCCGGGTCTCCCAAATTGTAAGCAGATGCTTTACCATCTGAGCCATCAGGGAAGTCTAATACATCCAAATAAATCTTAGTGCCACTTTACTAAAACAATGCTGAAAGACAGAGAAGTAAAATCTTTTTGTATGCCAAATTTAATAGTCAGGTTTATATTAAGAAATAAAAAGGTAAATAATAAAAAGTACAGAATGAAAGCAGGGGTTGAGGACTATTGGATGAGAAACAGATGAGTAAGGGAGACTTCTCACTGCGCTCTTTTTTATCTTGTAGCATCTATTTAAACCATTAAAATGTATCTATTTAAAAGGATAAGTTAATGAATAAATAAATTTGGTTAAAATTAAAGCCAAATAATAGCCAAATAAATTAATAAGAAAAAAGAAAAGGAAGGAATGGAAGGGACAGAGGAAAGATGTTTATTAATACATATTTTGTTTTAGTACTAAAATGATCTTCACAGTTACCCAGAAATCTTGAAAAGCTGTCATCACCATCTTGAGAATTCTTAGGACATATTTGCAGATGATCCAGGTCTTTATGGATTTAAGAGGAAAGCAGAGATAGGAAGTCAGTTTTGGAGAGAGGAGGGGAAGTAAAGTTGGGATTTGTGAGGAATGCTAATCCCTTTTTAATGCCTTAAGCAGAAAACTCCACATTTTTGTACTTTTGAGGGACAAAAAAGATGGTCAACACCGAAATCAGATTGATTATATTCTTTGCAGCCAAAGATGGAGAAGCTCTATACAGTCAAACAAAAACAAGACCAGGAGCTAACTGTGGCTCAGATCATGAACTCCTTTTTGCCAAATTCAGACTTATATTGAAGAAAGTAGGGAAAACCACTAGACCATTCAGGTATGACCTAAATCAAATCCCTTATGATTATACAGTGGAAGTGAGAAATAGATTTAAGGGCCTAGATCTGATAGATAGAGTCCCTGATGAACTATGGAATGAGGTTCATGACATTGTACAGGAGACAGGGATCAAGACCATTCCCATGGAAAAGAAATGCAAAAAAGCAAAATGGCTGTCTGGAGAGGCCTTACAAATAGCTGTGAAAAGAAGAGAGGCAAAAAGCAAAGGAGAAAAGGAAAGATATAAACATCTGAATGCAGAGTTCCAAAGAATAGTAAGAAGAGATAAGAAAGCCTTCTTCAGCGATCAATGCAAAGAAATAGAGGGAAAAAACAGAATGGGAAAGACTAGAGATCTCTTCAAGAAAATTAGAGATACCAAGGGAATATTTCATGCAAAGATGGGCTCGATAAAGGACAGAAACGGTCTGTACCTAACAGAAGCAGAAGATATTAAGAAGAGGTGGCAAGAATACACAGAAAAACTGTACAAAAAAGATCTTCATGACCCAGATAATCATGATGATGTGATCACTAATCTAGAGCCAGACATCCTGGAATGTGAAGTCAAGTGGCCCTTAGAAAACATCACTATGAACAAAGCTAGTGGAAGTGAGAGAATTCCAGTTGAGCTGTTTCAAATCCTGAAAGATGATGCTGTGAAAGTGCTGCACTCAAGATGCCAGAAAGTTTGGAAAACTCAGCAGTGGCCACAGGACTGAAAAAGGTCAGTTTTCATTCCAATCCCAAAGAAAGGCAATGCCAAAGAATGCTCAAACTACCACACGATTTCAGTCATCTCACATGCTAGTAAAGGAATGCTCAAAATTCTCCAAGCTAGACTTCAGCAATACGTGAACCATGAACTCCCTGATGTTCAAGCTGGTTTTAGAAAAGGCAGAGGAACCAGAGATCAAATTGCCAACATCCGCTGGATCATGGAAAAAGCAAGAGAGTTCCAGAAAAACATATATTTCTGCTTTATTGACTATGCCAAAGCCTTTGACTGTGTGGATCACAATAAACTGTGGAAAATTCTTCAAGAGATGGGAATACCAGACCACCTAACCTGCCTCTTGAGACATCTGTATGCAGGTCAGGAAGCAAGAATTAGAACTGGACATGGAACAACAGACTGGTTCCAAATAGGAAAAGAGGTACGTCAAGGCTGTATGTTGTCACCCTGCTTATTTAACTTATATGCAGAGTACATCATGAGAAATGCTGGACTGGAAGAAACAAGCTGGAATCAAGATTTCCGGGAGAAATATCAATAACCTCAGATATGCAGATGACACCACCCTTATGGCAGAAAGTGAAGAGGAGCTAAAAAGCCTCTTGATGAAATTGAAAGAAGAGAGTGAAAAAGTTGGCTTAAAGCTCAACATTCAGAAAACGAAGATCATGGCATCCGGTCCCATCACTTCATGGGAAATAGATGGGGAAACAGTGGAAACAGTGTCAGACTTTGTTTTTTGGGCTCCAAAATCACTGCAGATGGTGACTGCAGCCATGAAATTAAAAGACACTTACTCCTTGGAAGGAAAGTTATGACCAACCTAGATAGCATATTCAAAAGCAGGGACTTTACTTTGCCAACTAAGGTCCATCTAGTCAAGGCTATGGTTTTTCCTGTGGTCATGTATGGATGTGAGAGTTGGACTGTGAAGAAGGCTGAGCACCGAACTGTGCTCAGTTCTGAACTGTGGTGTTGGTGAAGACTCTTGAAAGTCCCTTGGACTGCAAGGAGATCCAACCAGTCCATTCTGAAGGAGATCAACCCTGGGATTTCTTTGGAGGGAATGATGCTGAAGCTGAAACTCCAGTACTTTGGCCACCTCATGCGAAGAGTTGACTCATTGGAAAAGACTCTGAAGCTGGGAGAGATTGGGGACAGGAGGAGAAGGGGACGACCCAGGATGAGATGGCTGGATGGCATCATGGACTCGATGGATGTGAGTCTGAGTGAACTCCGGGAGATGGTGATGGACAAGGGAGGCCTGGCGTGCTGCGATTCATGGGGTCGCGAAGAGCCGGACATGACTGAGTGACTGAACTGAACTGAGGGGAAAAAAGCAAGATGGAAAAATAATTCACCGGATGCAAATTGAATGATATTTAGGAGAAAGTGAAACCTTCAATTTGCAAATTCAAACATGTAAAATAGATTTATTGAGGCCCAATGGAAAGTTCCCCAAACTGAAAAGAAGCATGACTCTGGACTGAATATAGATTGCACTACCACCAAGTGACTCCATCTGAAAATGGGACATAGATGCATAGCTTATGTGCTTGTTACAAGAACATACAGTAAAATGCTTTGTCAGCATCCACTGTCAATTCACGTACAATGTTAGGACACCTCAACAAGACTTCATATAGGATTTTCAGTCCCTTTCAGGGTAAAGTTTGCAGTAAAATTGGTTATAAAGAGAATTTCTGTAAAATTTTGTCTGTAATAAAGTTAGACTCAGAGGCGGCTAAGTAAACATTTAGAATAATAAGGTTACTTCAAGTATACTTCTAGGTCACTTTTATATTTTGCATTTCCCCACCATAATTCTAGACTTTGAGATATCCTGTTAGTATTTTTCAGTCTAGAAATTCTGTTTACTTCCCTTTCCCCATATTAAGGATTTATTTGTATATTTGTTATGTTTGTGTGTGCTATGCTCAGTTGTGTCCAACTCTTTGTGACACCATGAACTGCAGCCCTCCAGGCTTCTCGGTCTATGGAATTTTCAAGGCAAGAATTCTGGAGTAGGTTGCCATTTCCTACTCCAGGGGATCTGTTCAACCCAGGGATCAAAACCATGTCTCTTGAGTATCCTGCATTGGCAGATTCTTTACCACTGTGCCACCTAGGAAGCCCCATTTATTATGTTTACTTAGGATATTTAAGGTGCTTAACAGAGCAGGAGAGAACTAATATATTATACTATATTCCACATTAGGTGTGTCAACGTAATATAATAAACCCTGAAAATTCTTTAATATTGAGTGTCCAGATTCTATAAACCTCAAGCTAAAAATTCTGTACTACTTCGTTAAAAATGAGGAAATCTTATGAACAAGAACCCATCATGCCCATCAAAGGCTACATGACATGTTTAACATATACCTACAGAACCAGTTCAATTTAGTTTACAAAAGGCTACTTGAGATGCCAGACTCCAGGAATGCACAGATTAACAAATATAACACTCTTGACTTATGTGGAGTTTTTGGTCCAGCGAAGGAGACAAATCTACACCTAATGTCAGTACAGAGAGTAGTAGCAGTGTCTACACACATCAGCTCAGTTCAGTTCAGTCACTCAGTCGTGTCCAATTGTGTGACCACATGGACCGCAGCACTCCAGGCCTCCCTGTCCATCACCAACTCTTGGAGTCTACTCAAACTCATGTCCATTGAGTCAGTGATGCCATCCAACCACCTCATCCTCTGTCATCCCCTTCTCCTCCTGCCTTCAATCTTTCCCAGCATCAGGGTCTTTTCCAATGAGTCAACTCTTTGTATCAGATGGCCAGAGTATTGGAGTTTCAGCTTCAGCATCAGTCCTTCGAATGAATATTCAGGGCTGATTTCCTTTAGGATGGACTGGTTGGATCCCTTGCAGTCCCAGGGACTCTCAAGAGTCTTCAACACCGCAGTTCAAAAGCATCAATTCTTTGGCGCTCAGCTTTCCTTATAGTCCAACTCTCACATCCATACATGACCACTGGAAAAACCATAGCCTTGACTAGATGGACCTTTGTTGGTAAAGTAATGTCTCTGCCTTTTAATATGCTGTCTGGGTTGGTCATAACTTTTCTTCCAAGGAATAAGTGTCTTTTAATTTCATGCCTGCAGTCTGCACACATACCCTCTCCCACAAAACCAGTCAAGGCAAGAAGGCATCTAAATTCAAATGGGCCTTATTTGGTGACCATTCCAGACTCCTGAAACATCTATTCCCAGGACCCTGCCTAACTTATTTGAACCCCAGATAAGAAATACTGTAGCAGACCGCAGGCATTTTATTAGGCAAATCCTGAGCCCGCGCTCTGGATCATCTCACTGCAAACTTGTCTATTCTTATTTTAGCCTTCTGTTGACCCTCCCCTCTGGGCTGATACACTGACTTAGCACTGCCTCAGTTTCCAAACCAGCTCTAATCACTGATATATTCTCTCCACCTCGGACTGAGGGTTCTTCAGGCTTTGAGAATGTGTGATGATTCTACCTCCTGCAGAGACTAACTCTTTCTCTTCCTCAGGTGTGTGCTGCTACACTAGTTTTGCCACCTCTGTTTTTCAGTTATAAATGGTCATCTAATTGAGTTCTAGTCAATGAATGTGACTGGAAATGATGTGCACTATTGCTAGGCCTGATGCATTAAGAAAGTCTCATGCATAATCCTCTGTGTTCCTTCCTCTTCTGCGGAGTGATGTAAAATAAAGGGGGACGGTAGGCAGACTGGAGGAAAATGTAGAGTAAATTGGTTTTGAATCTAATAAACTTTACCATATTATACAAAAGAACAATTTTATTTAAGTTATTGCAACAAATGTTAACAGGTAGAGAAAGTGTTTGTTCTTTATTCAAAGGGTTAGGAAAATTTACATTTGGGTCATGGAGTTGGCATCACGTTTTAAAGCCAAATTATAAACTCTTATTTAAAATGACTAGTAAATGGTCAGAAAAGTAAGGGATATAAGTGCAGAATTTCTACTTTCTTTTCTTAGTTCCTTGAGGAATGGACAAATACAAATTTAACTGCCTTCAGAATTTTTATCACCTTATAATTTAATTTAAATTTTTGTGGCCACAAGGCATTCTTTGAAATAAAACTAAAATGAGGTGAAGGGGAGCCGCTGCTGGTAACTGATTATTTTTGTCAGGAATTTTAGGTTGTATTTCTAATTCTGCAACAGACTCATTAGGTTACATTATGTTCAGCAAGTTACCATTTCTTTGTCACACAGTTCTGTGGGTGGTGTATTAATATTCTTTTACAGTCCTTTTTTCACCATGACAGGGGAACTCCTGTGGGTATTAATAAGATCCAGAATATATTCGTGTATCCTTTATTATATCTTTATAGTTGTTCTCTTTCTCTCTGTCTGATTCTTGTAGCTGATTCTTTGTCCCAGATTTTTTTTTCCTATAAAAGAATGATAATGCTATTCATCTGGCAGTTGTTTGCAATGAACTGAAGAGGTTTGGGAAAATTCCCTGGCAGAGCGGCACTTACATTTGTACCATCTATGACAGAAATGTAATTACTATGTTAACATAAATACGTCCCTTCTGAAATGTCAAAATATTTTCAGCCTTTACCAATTATTTTAGCTTTTATAAATGGTGGTGATTCTTTTCTCAAGGGAGCGATCATTTTCCAGCTTCCACAAGAGATACATACAGTCCATATTAGCATTTAAGTATTTCAACTAGTATATGTAGAGGAAATAGCTTTATAAGCTTTTAATATAAATGTAACGTAGTTAAAAAAAATAAGTTTGCACTGGAACAATGTCAGATCCTGCCTTTGTCAAAGACAGCAAAACTCAGCTCCCTCTTTTCAACTCTTCTTTTTCTCAACCACAACTTCCACTGACTTGTTAATTAGTTGAGGTTTAAATATTTAATTTTAATGATTTACTACATTTTTCACAATTGTATTTTACTTTATCATTTCTTGCATATTACAGCACAATTTCCTTTGGAAAGATCTTTAAAAGTAATTAAAGACAAAATACTCAAAGTACCTATTTTTCATAACTGTACTTAGTGATGGGCGAGATGATAAGTAGAAGAAATTGATGAATTGAAGAAGCAAAACAGATGGTAAAATTGCATACATGTGCCAACACACTCCAGCCTGCAGTCTGTTCCAGATTCTGCTAAGGCCAGAAACATAGTAAAAGAAATACCAAGAGCTTGATTCCAGCAGGAAAGGCCCAAATCCCCCTGGATCCATAAAAGCAAGCTTCCTGGCTCTAACACAGGTAGCCCTATGCAAAGCAGTATTCCATGGAAATGCTGTGTTTTCTGACCTTCTGGAAGTTTGTGTGTTAAAGCATATGGTTTTTCTCAAGGGAAGAAGAATCCTCTCTAAATAGCTGTCAAGGCAATAGATGATGTAGATAAATGGATATACAGAGACAAAATGATCCTCTCTTTTCTTATGTATGGCCATCATTTTCTTTTTCTTATTTGTAATTAATCTTTCCTTTGTTTTGTGCTCATATGTAGTGGATACTGTACACATCTCTAGGAGTTACACAGATAGTTAAAATGATAGTTATGCTTACAGGTTTATCACTGCTTCAATCTGCAAAGAAAAGCTTTGAAAGAACCCTATTAAGACAATAAGAATGCTGGTAAAAAGAACTGAAAATACTCAGTAAATCAAGGCAATTTTCTTTTGTCTTAAGAATGTCTTCTCAGTTGCCAAAATGGTGACAAATTCATAATTGCACAGGGGTACCCCCAGCTACTAACTAAGGTCATTTTCAACTAGTGTTCTAACTAGTGCCTTACAATTAAACTACATTTAAATCATTAATAAAAATGTGTGAAAAAAGGTGATAGAGAGTTTTAATATTTAAATTTTTGCTGAACATTTGTTATAAGAGGGAACATTTAGAAAGAAACTAAATATCCAGCACTATGAGACTGGTAAAATAAAGCATACTATTTTGTACTATGGCATATTAGGCAGCCAAGGGAGTCATTCTGCAGGAATATTAACTAAGGTAGTAAAATGCACGTGGTATATGAGGTGAAAGAAACCCAAATCAATTCAGTATAAATTATTCTGATATTTGTCTATCTTCCTAAGAACAAATAGTAGATTCCAATAATAATTTTGGACAACCATTTCTTAAAAATGTATCTTATGAGGGAATGAAGCAAAAAAAAAAAAAAAACCAACTGGGGCAATGGATTAAGGGAAGAAAATCTACTTTGGGAGGACTGAAGTTTTTAAGGATGGCTGAAGCACAGGGGGCATTGGAGCACTTACTGAAGAGGAGGGGTTGCCACTATAGGGTTATGAATCACAAATGATTTGGTCAAATAGTACTACAGTCAACTCAGGCTTCATGACTTCCTAGAACAATAACCAACTGTTTGAAGATCCAGTAGCTGTAAATTACAACAGTTGCAGTTTGGGAGGATTGACCTCAATGCCTGTTACTGACTTTTACAGTGCACAGGATAACCAGTTCCTGGGTATTTCCCTATACTGGAACCTAAGACCAAAATTCAAATATGGGTGATATATGACTTTTCTATCTTTTTACTTGTCTACATACAAAATCTTAATAAAACCTTTCCCCCCTACATTCCTAGGGGAAAGTATACTTCATGAATTGGCCAAAATAAGTATACTAGGGAGATAAATTGGTCCTTAAATTTCTTAGTTTAATCCAGAAGTTGCTTTGTAATCTGTGTCAGCTACTCTAAAAAAATGTACAAATTATCTACCAAATAAGATTATTAAAAAGATAAACAGAGGTTATTAGGGTACATTAAAGTGTCAAGAATGTATTTTCTTCCCTCTTCAGAAAATTTAATGTAAAAGAGATAACAGCCTCATCTGAGGGTTTTATTACCCTATCCTAGAAATAAAAATACAAGATTTAAATTGATAGGCTTTTGTTTAGTAATTCACTGTTAGAGTGAATGATATCTCCCTATAAGCCTATACATTCTTTTAATTCAAAGGTCTTCCTATTGATAGCGATGGCACCCCACTCCAGTACTCTTGCCTGGAAAATCCCATGGACAGAGGAGCCTGGTAGGCTGCAATCCATGGGGTCGCAAAGAGTCGGACACGACTGAGCAACCTCCCTTTCACTTTTCACTTTCATGCATTGGAGAAGGAAATGGCAACCCACTCCAGTGTTCTTGCCTGGAGAATCCCAGGGATGGGGGACCCTGGTGGGCTACCGTCTATGGGGTCACACAGAGTCGGACACGACTGAAGTGACTTAGCAGTGGCAGCAAGGCATCAATAATTTATACCTTACTGTGTAACATATATTACTCTGTTCAGATAACCAGAACAATGCTCAGAATAAATATTTACAGTAAGAAGTCTTCCTATATTTGGACTTAGAAGAAGATGAGTAAGAAAATGGAGGGACATGAAGCCTTTCTGGGCAGGGAAGACCTTCTGTGGGTACCTCATGTAAAGATTTTGAATACCAAAAGGCAAAGTAAAGACTAGGAATCTGAGGAATGGAAGGAAGATGTGAAATGGGAAGCAAAAGGCAAACAAAATATATCTCACTGTTAATTTTTTTCCTTAGAGTCCAAAGCCAGTTTTCTACTGAAAATAATCTTTCATCTTTGGCAAAGTATTAATACCAGGTGTCAAGAAGTACATTTATTAGGGATCTGATCACACTGGAAATGCCTGCAAGCAGGGTAAATACTTGATTCATCTTTAGCCCTGCCTTATAATAGTGAGACAGTTGAAACAAAAAGGAATAGGGTGGCAACTTCTTTCATGAGATTTACTGCCCAAACAGAATCAGTTAAACCTGGTAGTCAAAGTTTATAACAGCCCTGTGTGCTGAGTACAGAGGGAAGAGACAGAGAAGTAGATGAAAGCAGTCAATTTCCTTGGGGGAGGCAAAGTTAAGAGATGATTTATAGAGCAGGTGATGTTCAGGTTGATGTTTGATGCTCCTGTTGGGAAGAAAAAGAGCAAAGGGTAACCCAGTCAAAAGGAGAAACTATATAAACCAAAGTCATCGTCCAGTTGTACCTCCAGTACTGATTGATTCAATGTCAACCCATAACTAATGTAGTAATTAATAAACCTGCCTCACTCCAAATCTAACCGTTAGAAATCCATTAACATATCCATAATGCTTTTTCTTAGTTCTCTATTCATAAAGGATCTATCCATCAGATCAGGTCATATCCCACCAGTTCATAAATATGACTATAGCTGAGTCCAAGACGTGTATCTAATATAGTTTATCTTTCTTAAGAAAGAAAACACTAGAAATAAAACTTCCTTCTCCTAGATTATAAAATGAGCTGTAACATCTTTTGGTTCTCAGTGTAAGCAGTGTTTCAACTTAGAAAGTTTCTTCGCAGGAAATTATAGGTGAGCTCACTAACAGATTTTTCTATCAGACTTGCATTTGTGAGCCTTAGTTGAAGGCTGTTATTTCCTGGCTGTGAATTGAACTTTATCAACTGTAGTTATATAACATGCCAAACCACCTGGCAGGTACTCTATAACACTGATACTGTGAGAAATGGTGACACCATCCTCTGGCAGAATGGCACTTTTAGAGTCGAAAGAGTTAACTGCAGCAGTAACAAACACATTGAGCGAGGACAGATTCATATACTTTGTACTTTATCCGCTTACACTATGTGACTACAGGCTAAAAAAAGAAAAGAGTCTAAAATAGCCTATAAAATGACTTCCTTAGGTAGTGACATATGAAGTTAGAGCCGCCGAATACTTGACTTTCTGAAATTGCCTCTTGTGAAGCAGAAATCTCTTATTCAGCATGCACACGTGATAGTGAAGGCAGCTGTTGTGTATAGTTCTGTGATTCTGTGCCAAGCCTAGATGCTGAAGTGATAAGGGTGCTTAGAAAGTTAAATGCTTGCTTTTTTTTTTTTTTTTTTTGAGTATTTGCCCATACATGTTTCTAGTCTCTGCTTGCAGAAATCAGATATGCTGTTTAGGTGAAAGGAATGGATGAAATGTGAGTACGCAGACCTAGGTCTTTAACTTTCAGATACCATGCCAGCAACTTGATACAGCAAGAGGCTGTTAGGCATTAACATCCTGATTGCCATATTGGACTATTTTCTAAAATTCCTACATGAATAGGTGATTTTGTTTCATATAGAAATCACAAAAGCCATCCAATTCAACCACTCATTTAACACTTTGGGAAACTGAGGCTTAAAGAAGTAAAGGGACAGGACCACAAAGCCAGGATTGGACCTAGCTTTTCTGGACTCTTGAAATGCCAAATGTGCCAAGGACATTTGGAGGTCATCTAACGCAAGCATTTACCACCATCGGCTGTACTTACTATTTCTCTCTGGAGACCTTCAGTTTAAAATAATATTTTGACTCTAGAATCTTGCCTATATTACATAACTGATTACCTATACTCTTCAAGGTCATTCATAATTGGTCTTTACTCACTCTTTTTAACAAATATTTATCTAGCTTTTTCTTCTAAGTCATACGTTATACTATAAATGAAAAACAACGTGGTCCCTATCTTTATGGAGCTAGGTACTTTACAATATAATTGCATTATATACTATCATGCAATCTCAATTTGTAACAAGTGCTATAAAGAAGAATAGTGTTCAATGATAGAAAATAATGAGGGACTGACTAGTAATTTATTTTAGACTTAACGGTTAAAAGAGGCTTTCTTAAGGAAGGGACATTTGAAATCAAATTGCAAAGATGAATGAGGCTAGTCAGCTGGAAAATAATGGGTGTGGGAGTGCGAAATCCTGGCCAAGGGAACAGCATAGGCAGAGCCTTGGCGTGTTTGAGCCACTAAAGAAAAGTGAGTGCAGATGGTGAATGGAGAGTCAGGGTTGAGTGAAAGAGAGTAAAATTGGGGAAGGCTTCAGGGACTAGATCACATAAGGCCTAAAATGTGATTCTAAGGAGGATGAATATGGTTCCAAAGTCAATAGGAAGCTTTTAAACCTTTTTCACTGGGGATGTTAATATGATCCAATTTACATTGTTAAAATGACAACATTTCTGCTCAACATTTCATAATTACTAAGGTTAACATACAAAGTAGATACATGACAGCTAGAATCACAGAAACTTTCACTTAAACTCTCTTGGTGCAGGATATTGTACAACTTCCACAGTATGGAAGCCCAGCAACCACAGCAGGCAAGACCTCAAAAATGCCAACAGACAGGTGATTATTTCTTTATGGAGAAAAGTCCAATATTCACCCTTCCTCCTATTTGTTCTTTGGGTTCCAACCTAACACCACTGACACTCAGTTTCTTCCCTTCTCTTGACCTGTACACTGCCTCCTTCCCCAGGTATTAAAGTTTCCATTTCTCTTCTGGCTTTTCATCTCATCTGTGCCATCTTCTGGTATTTTTTAACCCTATTGATTTTGATAGTCCTCAGGAGATCAGTCCTGGGTGTTCTTTGGAAGGATTGATGCTAAAGCTGGACCTCCAATACTTTGGCCACCTCATGAGAAGAGTTGACTCATTGGAAAAGACTCTATTGCTGGGAGGGATTGGGGGCAGGAGGAGAAGGGGACAACAGAGGATGAGATGGCTCGATGGCATCACTGACTCGATGGACGTGAGTTTGAGTGAACTCTGGGAGTTTGTGATGGACAGGGAGGTCTGGCGTGCTGCAATTCATGGGGTCGCAAAGAGTCGGCCACGACTGAGTGACTGAACTGAACTGAACTAGCATATAGTAGAATTAATTTTTTTATGCTCATGAACTGATAAACGGATGAATGTATGTAATAAACAGAAATGCAGATTTTGCTATCAACAGAGAATACCAATCACTATATTGCTAGTGGTAAGAAAATAAAAATAAAAACTGTAATTTAACTATTCTTCCTTGTTTTGCTGCCCCCATTTAACTAATTGTTTTGTATAATTTTTCTAGTTTTGTCTTTGTTTTTGAAAAATTTTCATGGTTCTCATCAAGTTGAAATTACTGGTGCTCAGCAACCAATCTTATAATCAAATGTGAGTCATCATAATATGTCCACACATTGGATACACTGCATCTTTTTAAAGGGTACTTCTTGGGTTTGATCTTTTTCCTTTGAGCTTTTGAATTGGCTATGACCTCCCTGACTCTTTACCAACTTTTTTTACCCCCAGAATGAAAGAGCTGTCAAGTTATCATGCCATTAGAAGTGTCATCGAACCTGGCCAAAATGGTCTCCTGCTGTCTTGGAGTGTTTACAAATGATTAATATTCACACTTCTGTTCTCCTGAGGTCATTTATAATGCTGCATGTTTGTGATCTCTTTGCAGGGATTCATTTGACCTGATACATCACATATCTGACACATCCAAAGCAGGTATGCTTCATTAAAAAAAAAAAAACAAAAAGCAAGCTTATGACAGTGTAGGATAGTATGTTTACTTTCTTAAATGATATTTATACCTAGTTAATAATATCAAAATGTAATATTTTTCTAAAGGTCAGTATTGATACCTTTCCATGTGCTGAGCAGAGAAAACTATAAATAAGTGCAGCTTATTATTTGCTACCTCACATCTGTCTTATGGCCTTCTCGCCATTGCCTGTTGCCCTTCCCAGGGGAAAACCTATATGTCATCCTTTGTCTTAATTCTTGGTGACTATGTTCTCTGTTAATCTGTCACCACTGGAAATGGTTTGGATCAACAAATTCCCTGAAGTTTTATTGATATTGACTCAAAGCGTAATACTCAAGGAATATTGACAATTTACTAAGAGGTCTGAAAAGACCTAGAAGCCATCAAGAAAGACCCTAAGGAATAGATCTTAAATTGAAGATGGAGATTTGTTCTAGGGCTAGTCTGGGTCCGGCTTTCCTTCTCAGTGCCCCTCAAATCAGACTGGCTAAGCCTCCCAGCCTTGCCAGCACTGGGGAAGAGAATCAAGGCAGCTTGTCTCTTTCTTATAACACTATCATTATTAAAATGAGGGACTTATGAGATCTGAAATCAGATAGGTTCAAGTTGTGAATACTTCGCTTAGTCTTCAAAGTGTGTGTGTATATGTGTTGTGGGGAGGGGCTTCAATATCATTATTTAATTACAATTCTGCCACATACTATCTGTAATCTCTACTAGGTTACTCTGTGATATAACTTCTACAATAGTCATTGTCCTCAGATCTAAAATAGAAGTACTAACCCTATCCTTAATGTAACTGGAATTAACCGAAATAGAATATGTACAGCAACATGTACAGTGCTTGACATATAGGAGGTAGTCAATAAATAATAGATTATGTCATTGAACAGAAAGCAATTTCATTACTGTACCCTGTCTCTCTGAAAGTAGCATGAACAAAATTTTATTTGTATAAATAAAATGCATGAATATGATTCAGTTACCAACTGAGAGCAAACATATTTGGTAGGTTTGTGTGATATTGTTAAATTGATTTATTGACATTCTTACTTTAAACAATGTTCACAAAAAAGAAAGAAATTAACTTCAAAATATCAGAAATACCTTGTGTATATTACAAAAACATGTTAATTAAAGCTGTAGTAAAAACAAAATAAATCTAAAATTGGTATATAAAAATTTCTGTAGGTATATACAATTTTTCTTATAGGTATATATAGATGTTTATCTTGAACTTGTCTTGCCTTGGACTTTTACAAACCTGGTCTCTACCCAGATTAAGAAAAGAGAAAAAGCTTTATAATAAATGGATAACACCTTGTTTGTTGAGATTCAGGACTGAAGCCAGGGACTGCATTTTAGATGCACAAAGCACATTGTCGGGGAAGTCTCTCTTATATGTTCTTTCTGCCTCCTTTAGAGAAGAGAGCTACCATTTAGCACAGGTTCTACAACCTCTTTATCAAGTGACATTCTCTTCTCACCTCAAACACAGCCAGATCTCATCTAGAGAGAGCACAAAACTCTGATAATTAGAAATTTCTTGCCTACTGTAGTCAGCATGTCCTGGCTTCGTGTGGGTCTAGTGGCACATTGGAAAGAGAACAGAAAAGTGGGTGATTGGGGCACAGAAAGGAAACGCCTCCCCCCAGGCCTGATGTTTTAAAGCGGTGGTTCCCAACCTTTTGGCACCAGAGACGGGCTTCATAGAAGACCGTTTTGGGGGATGGGGGGATGGTTTGGGAATGATTCAAGAGCATTACATTTATTGTGTGCTTTATTTCTATTATAATTGCATTGTGATATATAATTAAATAATTACACAGCTCACCATAATGCACAATCAATAGTGAGAGCCCTGAGCTCAGGTGGTAATGCAAGTGATGGGGAGTGGCTGTAAATTCAGGTGAAGCTTCACTCATGCACCCACACCTCACCTCCTGCTGTGTGGCCTAGTTCCTAAAAGGTCATGAGCTGTTATTTGCCCATGGCTCTGGGGTTGGAGACCTTTTTTAAAGTATAGCAGACGCAAGGCCTGGATCCTCTGAGCCTGGTGAACTCCTCACTCTATATTGTCTGCAATGATCACCAAATGTAGTATTCCATTTTATACATCTACCACATCTTCTTTATCCGCTCATCTGTCAGTGGACAATTAGATTGTGTCCATTTTTGGCTATTGAAAATGGTGCTGTTATGAATATAGTGGTACCTGTATCTTTTTGAATTATAGTTTTGTCTGGGTATATGCCCAGAAATGGAAATGTCTGACTCTTTGCAACCCCATGGAGTATACAGTCCATAGAAATCTCCAGGCCAGAATACTGGAGTGGGTAGTCATTCCCTTCTCCAGGGGGTCTTCCCAACTCAGGGATCAAACCCCAAGTCTCCCACATTGCATGCAGATTCTTTACCAGTTGAGTCACAAGGGAAGCCCAAGAATACTGGAGTGGATAGCCTCTCCCTTCTCCAGTGGATCTTCATGACCCAGGAATTGAACCAGGGTCTCCTGCATTGCAGGCGGATTCTTTACCAACTGAGCTATTAGGGAATACCAGAGTGGGTAGCATATGTCCCTTCTTAAAATAGCAGTCAATACAGCTCCTATGACTGTTTGCCATGAAGAAATACAGACTTAAAGAGAAACCAACAACATACATTTGTATGTAAAGATCTAAGTTGTAAATGTTGAGAACTAATTCCACTCTCATAAAAATAGTTTATGGCCCATAGCAACATGATTTATAAAACATTGCACTGAGGAAAAAAGAACTTGAGTGATATTTCTAGCTTAAAGTCATTTATATAAATTTAAAATGTTTACATTAAAAACAACACAAAATATCCTATAAGACTTCCTGTACATTGAATGATATAAATCAAACACATTAGGGTCCTGCCTTGGTTATGGAAAAGAAGACTGATTATGGGAAATGAAAAAGGAATATCAAAATGTTTTTTAGAAAACCCAAAAGTACTATATGGACATATGATAAAAATAGGCTATGGACTGAGAAGTGTGATTATCTGATTTTCTCTACCTAAGATCCAAAAGTAAATGAATAAATATAATTAAAACACACAGCAAAGATCCAAACAAACATGCAAACCAAAACATTGCTAGTAGTTGATCTGTGAGCCACTGGTTTGAAAATGCTTATTTACATCTTGTCCTCCAAGAGCTCCCATGAATGTGGTCAGAAAATTGGAGAATTTTGAAGAAAATTGGCTGGAGAAGAGTCCGAGGCCATGGCGTGCAAACATAACATTGCTATATTGCCACTGCCGCTGTGTCAGTCACTAATGTTCCTTCTGAGGATTTTGTATAAGAGGGTAACCAAGAAACTGAGGAGTAAAAGGCAAGAAAGTATAACAGAAGTCAATGAAATCTGCTTCTAATGACTCTCATCCAGTTGTAAATGCTGTTTTCATGGAAAGCATTTTTTAATTAATTTATTTGCTTGACTGTGCCTGGTCTTAGCTGCGGTATGTGAAATCTTCAGTTGCTGCCTGCATTTGAATTCTTAGTTGCAGCATGTGGGATCTTTAGTTGAGGCATACTTACTCTGACATGTGCACTCTCAGTTGCAGCATGTGGGATCTAGCTGCCTGACAAGAGATCAAACCCAGGCCCCCTGCATTGGGAGCATGGAGTCTTAGGCAATGGGCTACCAGGGGAGTTCCCATGCGAAACATCTTTATCAATTCTCTGATCTATCTCTTGACAGTTACTGTAAACTCTTTCACAAGCACATACCTGGAGGTTATTGGTGATAGTATTCCGGCCAACACTTGTTTCCAACTACTGATATCCCTTTTTTCACGTGAAGATACATCAGCTAACGTGACAAACTTGGCTTCACAACACAAGCACAGAAGAGAGGTCCTATATGTAAGGGAAACTCAAAACCAACAGTAAATGTAAATATTCCTAAAAGTGCTTTGTTTGAGTTCATCATAACATTTAATATTATGCCTTATCAACTCATATCAATAGAAATTTACATAAGAATGAGATTATACAACAGAATTTATCTTATTTCATAACATAAGACTTTAAAGAGACATACAAATTCAGTAAATTTTCAAGAAATTTCATATAGAATCATTATGCTAAATATTTAAAGCTTTGCATTTAATGTGTCTAAACTTTAAAATTCTGAAACTGTATAAATGCTTATTATATACATACACACAGACTATTATAGGGGTAAAGAATGCAAAAAGAAAGGAAGTAATCTGTTTAAGCAGAGTCTCTTTATTTCTTGAGCCAGTTTTGAAAACAGTCTATGTCAGTTTATAAACAGTTTATGAAACTGGTTCAAGAAATAAAGAGACCCACTCTGCCTAAACAATTTAAGGTAAGTTTTGAGAGAAGGAGCCTCTCAAACCAAATCTTGAACCAAGATTTTATGAGGCGTTTGTGAAAGGTACAGACTTTGCATGGAACACATTATAGGTTCCAGGTTCAAGGAATACTTACTGGAGTTTATTATTTCTGGAAAGGGGAAGTAGCTGTGGAGCAAAAGGGTAAGGTTTGTAGAAAAGGTCCCCAGCTTTATGTCCACTAGGAAGTTAAGAGTTTATCCTGTAGACACTGAGGAACCAGTTTATTCATTAAAATATTGAACTTATAAGATGACTTGCTTTTTATTAGTATTCTTTACCTCTATAATAGTATACAATAGGTTGTTTAATTTTTTAGTTTTTATTGGTGCATGTTGTGTTAGTTTCTGAAGTAGAGCAAAGTGAGTAAGTGATACATGCATGTGAACCCACTATGATTTTAGATTCTATTCCCATATAGGTCATTGCAGAGTACTGAATAGAGTTTTCTGTGTTATACAGTAGGTTCTTATTGATTATCAATTTTATTTATAGTAGCATGTGTATATCAATCCCAGTCGCCCAATTTATCTCACCTCACTTACCCCTTGGAAACCATAAGTTCATTTTCTACTTCTGTGACTCGACTTCTGCTTTGTAAATAGGTTCATTTGTCCATTTTTTACATTCCACATATAAATCATATCATATGAAGTTTGTCTTTCTCTGTCTGACGTATTTGACTCAGTATGACAGTCTCTAGGTCCATCCATGTTGCTGTAAATGGCACTTTCCCATTCTTTGTTATGGCTGAGTAATATTACATTTATACGTGTACCACATCTTTATCCATTCCTCCACTGATGGACATTCATAATAGGCTGCTACTGTGTCCTGGCTATTGTAAACAGTGCTTCAGTGAACATTGGGGTGCATGTATCTGTTTGAATTATGATTTTTCACTGGATATATGCCCAGGCATGGAATTGCAAGATCATATAATAGTTCTATTTTTACTTTTTTAAGGAATCTCCATGCTGTTCCCCATAGTGGCTATACTAACTTCAGTTCAGTTCAGTTCAGTTCATTCACTCAGTCATGTCCGACTCTTTGCGACTCCATGAACCACAGCACACCAGGCCTCCCTGTCCATCATCAGCTCCCAGAGTCCACCCAAACCCATGTCCAGAGTCGGTGATGCCATCCAACTATTTCATCCTCTGTCATCCCCTTCATCTCCTGCCTTCAATCTTTCCTAGCATCAGGGTCTTTTCAAATGAGTCAGCTCTTCACATCAGGTGGCCAAAGTACTGGAGTTTCAGCCTTAGCATCATTCCTTCCAAAGAAATCCCAGTGCTGATCTCCTTCAGAATGGACTGGTTGGATCTCCTTGCAGTCCAAGGGACTCTCAAGAGTCTTCTCCAACACCACAGTTCAAAAGCATCAATTCTTCGGCACTCAGCCTTCTTCACAGTCCAACTCTCACATCCACACATGACCACAGGAAAAACTATAGCCTTGACTAGACAGACATTTGTTGACAAAGTAATGTCTCTGCTTTTTAATATGTTGTCTAGGTTGATCATGACTTTCCTTCCAAGGAGTAAGCATCTTTTAATTTCATGGCTGCTATCACCATCTGCAGTGATTTTGGAGCCCAGAAAAATAAAATCAGCCACTGTTTTTTGTTTCCCCATCTATTTCGAATGAAGTGACAGAACCGGATGCCATGATCTTAGTTTTCTGAATGTTGAGCTTTAAGCCAATTTTTTCACTCTTCTCTTTCACTTTCATCAAGAGGCTCTTTAGTTCTTCACTTTCTGCCATAAGGGTGGTGTCGTCTGTGTATCTGAGTTTATTGATATTTCTGCCAGCAATCTTGATTCCAGCTCGTGCTTCCTCCAGCCCAGCATTTCTCATGATGTACTCTGCATATAAGTTAAATAAGCAGGGTGACAATATACAGCCTTGACGTACTCCTTTTCTGATTTGGAACCAGTCTGTTGTTTCATGTCCAGTTCTAACTGTTGCTTCCTGACCTACATATAGGTTTCTCAAGAGGCAGGTCAGGTGATCTGGTATTCCCATCTCTTACAGAATTTTCTACAGTTTATTGTGATCCACACATTAAACACTTAAAAGTGTTTAATTAAACACATTAAAGGCTTACATTCCCATCAACATCATTTAGCAACTGATATAAGCATGCTTCTGTGTTTATTCATGAAAATAAAATCAAAGATAATATACACAAATTTCACTTCACATGAAATAATTTGTGTATGTAGTATTATTTTCCAAGCCCAGATTTATATATTCAACACATGCTACTCATCAGAGTTCCTCTGTAAATTTAAGCCTTCTAAAAGATTTTGGTTTAGAAAAGAAAGGAAAAAGAAACCCTACATGTATAGTTTTATTCTATTGTGTCTTAAATGTAAATCAATTTGTTTTCTGGCTCATAACGAAACCAGTTTCTCAAAACATTTAACCAAATTAATAATCATAAACAACAGTCATTTTCCCTTAAATTATAGATTAACCTTTAAGTTAAGAGTGTGTTCTGATTAGTGCTCAAGGCTAGTACTGTTTGAAAGAGTAAATTTCTGTAAATTATGTCTTACTTTTTTCAAAATTGGGTTTTTAAATGACAATCCTCTCTAAGAGTGCTTCTGGAAATTAACTTCTATAGAATGGTAAATTCAAATGATAAAATCTTGGATTACAAATATAAATTACATTAAGTATATAGAAATATTAATTATGAAAATTTTAATACTTTTTTGAACTGAATTATTGAAAGTTTATTCTAGTCCTTGGTAAAGTAAGACTTAATTCATGTATTATTTAAAAATCCATATTAAAATTAACTATGTCTAGTGTTCTTGAGAGATAATATAGAGTTAGCTGGGTTTCAGGACACTCTTTGCTGTATATATGACTTTTACTCAACACTCCTTCAGTTTCTTCATCCATAAAGTGATATGAAAAATAAAGCCTACCTCTCTGGTTGTTTGGGCACAAATTAATTACTATATGAAAAGATTTTAGACTATTTCCATGAAATAAATGTCAGCCTCTACTATTGATCACATCTAAAAATCAGCTTGTTGTTTGATAGACTACACTACATTTCTAACAACTATTCCAAAGATATGTTACATGTATTTGCAATTATGTTCATAATCATATGCTAACAAGTACTAATCATTCATGGATGCATGTTAAGTCACTTCAGTTGAATCTGACTCTGTCACCCTATTGACTGTAGCCCGCCAGGCTCCTCTGTCCATTGGATTCTCCAGGCAAGAATCCTGGAGTGGGTTGCATTGCCCTCTTCCAGACTCAGGGATCCAATCTGCATCTTCTGCACTGGCAGGCAGGTTCATCACCACTAGAGGCACCTGGGAAGCCTATTAATCACTCATATCATCATTTGTATGTATAACTGCAACTTCACAGTATAAAAGTGTTGTCTTCACAGTTATCATTAAACCTGCTGTATTATAAACCCTATAGTCTATGTCACCAAAGTGGAAGGTCTCTCTGTGATAAGCCAATGTCCCTTCCTCCAGAAATATGTACATATTCATACATTCTTTTTTAAAAATTTCATTTTGTATTGGACTATAGTTAATTTACAATGTTGTGTTAGTTTCAGGTGTATACCAGAATGATTCAGCTGTACATATACACACATTCTTTTTTTAAATTCTTTCCCCATTTCATTATTATAGAATATTAGCAGAGGTCCCTGTGCTATATAGTAGGTACTTGTTGACTGTCTATTTTACATACAGTAGTGTGTATATGTTAATCCCCAAGCTCCTAATTTATGCCCCCCCTTCCCCAAGCTTTCCCCTTTGGTAGCCATAAGTTTATTATCTAAATCTGTGAGTCTGTTTCTGTTTTGTGAATAAGTTCATTTGCATCATTCTTTAGATGCCACATATAAGCAATATCATATGATATTTGTCTTTCTAATTGACTCTAAGTTCAATTGTGTAATTAACTCTTACTTAGGACCACTAAACAGCCTTCTCATGTTCAGAGAACCTACCATCAAACACCCTTGAAGGTTTGCTGGCTTCCTAGTTCTGAGGACTTCAGTGTAAGGAAAAATTCTAATAACTTCATATTTCACAGACTATTTCTAGAGTAAACAGACACACATTTAGGTTGTCTTCTCTCTTTCCTCTTTTTTATTCTTGTCTTTGTATTAGTAGTCAAAGTAATAATGATTAACATTTATTGAGGACTTACTGTATATTACCAACATTATCTCCTTTAATCCTCATAATAATACTGTGAGTTCAATGCTATTATCATTATCCTTGTCTTATAGATGAGGAGATGCAGGTATATTTAATTTCTCTAAATAACTTGCCTAGAAGCACAAAGCTCATATATGAAAGAGCTGGGATTTAAACTCAAGCAAGCCAGCTCCAGAGTCCAAGCTTCACTGCTATATACCAGAAGCTTGAAAAGAGAATGATAGGCAGACTTTCTTTAACAACAACAAAAAAAAGAATCTACCAGTATTTCTCTTCATCTGCTTCTTTATTCCCTACATGAATCTACAAACATAGAATAATGACATGTGGAATTTGAAGACTGTTCCTTGTAATATCTTAGCAACACTTTAGCCAACAGAAAAATACATATTAGTGTATTATTATATTTTTCAGCTCCCCTATTTTCTCCCTCACTTTTCCACAGTCCAATAAAATGGATTTCATGCAAGGGAAGGCTGAGATTTGCCTGTAGAAAAGAGCTCAGAAGATGAGTGGGGAAGGAAGAGAAAGATATTACCTTTCATAGTCTGAGTTTCAGGGAAAGTTGAGGGGTTTTATTTGAGTAGAAAAGAGGATTTGTAAAATATTAAGTTTTATTGAAAAAGCAATATGTTAAAAAGAATACATTTAATAGTATAATTAAATAATATTTTCTTTATTTCTCTTTAAAATATATCAGTTCATTTCAGTCGCTCAGTCGTGTCCGACTCTGTGCGACCCCATGAATCTCAGCACACCAGGCCTCCCTGTCCATCACCAACTCCTGGAGTTCACTCAGACTCACGTCCATCGAGTCAGTGATGCCAAACAGCCATCTCATCCTCTGTCGTCCCCTTCTCCTCCTGCCCCCAATCCCTCCCAGCATCAGAGTCTTTTCCAATGAGTCAACTCTTCGCATGAGGTGGCCAAAGTACTGGAGCTTCAGCTTTAGCATCATTCCTTCCAAAGAAATCCCAGGGCTGATCTCCTTCAGAATGGACTGGTTGGATCTTCTTGCAGTCCAAGGGACTCTCAAGAGTCTTCTCCAACACCACAGTTCAAAAGCATCAATTCTTCGGTGCTCAGCCTTCACTGTCCAACTCTCACATCCATACATGACCACTGGAAAAACCACAGCCTTGACTAGATGGACCTTAGTCAGCAAAGTAATGTCTCTGCTTTTGAATATCCTATCTAGGTTAACCATAACTTTTCTTCCAAGGAGTAAGCGTCTTTTAATTTCATGGGTGCCATCACCATCTGCAGTGATTTTGGAGCCCCAGAAAATAAAGTCTGACACTGTTTCCACTGTTTCCTCATCTATTTCCCATGAAGTGATGGGACCGGATGCCATGATGTTCATTTTCTGAATGTTGAGCTTTAGGCCAACTTTTTCACTCTCCTCTTTCACTTTCATCAAGAGGCTTTTTAGTTCCTCTTCACTTTCTGCCATAAGGGTGGTGTCATCTGCATATCTGAGGTTATTGATATTTCTCCCAGCAACCTTGATTCCAGCTTGTGTTTCTTCCAGCCCAGCGTTTCTCATGATGTACTCTGCATAGAAGTTAAATAAGCAGGGTGACAATATACAGGCTTGACATACTCCTTTTCCCATTTAGAACCAGTCTGTTGTTCCATATCCAGTTCTAACTGTTGCTTCCTGACCTGCATACAGATTTCTCAAGAGGCAGGTCAGGTGGTCTGATATTCCCATCTCCCATTGTACAGGAGACAGGGATCAAGACCATCCCCATGGAAAATAAATGCAAAAAAGCAAAATGGCTGTCTGGGGAGGCCTTACAAATAACTGTGAAAAGAAGAGAGGCGAAAAGCAAAGGAGAAAAGGAAAGATATAAGCATCTGAATGCAGAGTTCTAGAGAATAGCAAGAAGAGATAAGAAAGCCTTCTTCAGCAATCAATACAAAGAAATAGAGGAAAACAACAGAATGGGAAAGACTAGAGATCTCTTCAAGAAAATTAGAGATACCAAGGGAACATTTCATGCAAAGATGGGCTCGACAAAGGACAGAAATGGTATGGACCTAACAGAAGCAGAAGATATTAAGAAGAAGTGGCAAGAATACACAGAAGAACTGTGCAAAAAAGATCTTCAAGACCCAGATAATCATGATGGTGTGATCACTCATCCAGAGCCAGACATCCTGGAATGTGAAGTCAAGTGGGCCTTGGAAAGCATCGCTACGAACAAAGCTAGTGGAGGTGATGGAATTGCAGTTGAGCTATTTCAAATCCTGAAAGATGATGCTGTGAAAGTGCTGCGCTCAATATGCCAGCAAATTTGGAAAACTCAGCAGTGGCCACAGGACTGGAAAAGGTCAGTTTTCATTCCAACCCCAAAGAAAGGCAATGTCAAACAATGCTCAAACTTCCGCACAATTTCACTCATCTCACATGCTAGTGAAGTAATGCTCAAAATTCTCCAAGCCAGGCTTCAGCAATACGTGAACCATGAACTTCCTGATGTTCAAGCTGGTTTTAGAAAAGGCAGAGGAACCAGAGATCAAATTGCCAACATCTGCTGGATCATGGAAAAAGCAAGAGAGTTCCAGAAAAACATCTATTTCTGCTTTATTGACTATGCCAAATTAAAATATATAGTAGGTTATAAATCTAATTCAAATGCCATTTTCTAATTTTCTCTTTTTTTGGATGCATAGTATGTAATGTATATGGTCCCACTGATGGGATGGTGCTAGAATTACAACATCGTCTGACATTAGAGCTTCTCTCTTACTCATTTTTGTTCTAGTTCCTTTTTTATGTATCTATCATTTCTCACTACTTTCTGAAGTTTTTGGTTTTTTGTCTTTCCATCATATGGACATCAAGTTCTGGGAAACATATTTTCTTTTCCCTTTTGGTTTTATGACTCTACCTTTTGGTTTTCCAGACAACTTCAGATTTGCACTTTTATCACTCTTTTCACAGAATGTTGACATTGGTTTTGGTTTTCAATGGCTCTCTCTCCTCCATTCCTCAAGGATTATGTATCACATTCAGGTCATTGTTCAGTACTCCATGTTCCCAAATAAATCTACCTTGTTAGTCGGGTCCTAGTGGACTTAAATGTAGTGGAGAGTGACAATAACAAATGAATCACGGTCAAAGCTTTCCTAGTGAAGGTCCCCAAATCTATCAGAAAAAGAGAAATATTAACAAAGCCACTAGTTCTGTTTGCTGAACACCCAAAGCAAAACATTAAAAAAAAAAAGACTATAGACAATACTCCAGTACTCTTTTCTAAGAGAATTCTGCTGTAACTGAATCACGACTATAACCCTGAATAAGTGCAAATGTTATAAAGTCATAATTATATCCTGGATCTTAAAAAAAAAAAAAAAAAAAGATAGGCAGAGAATTCTAGGATGTTTTGATCAGTTGTATAAAAAGAAATCTTCCACCAGAACTCAATTTCCTATTTTGTTATATTTTGATAGACTTCATTAGACATTTAAATTGCCTTTCTTTCTTATTCCTCTTTCTCCCTCCCTTCTCACTCTCTCCCTCCTTGCTTCTCTCCCTCTCTCTAATTCCTTCTTTCTTCCTAACATTAGGCAAGTGTTGATAATTCTTCTGAATGCCCCACCAAACAGAATGTGGGCATCTTCATCTGTTCTACTCTTGCAAACACCCTTAGCTAAGTGTAGAGTTCTACAGCTATGTTTGTGATAAAACTTATATCTCTTAAACACATAAGAAGAAAAACTTTTAAGACTTTATTCAAGTGTTTTAGTGATACTTTTAACGTAATTTCCAACAAACACCCTGACATGTTTTTGCCTCTTCACTAACTCCCTACTTACTTTGCTGAGTTTCTTAACAGCAGACACTACCTCAGTCTCCATATTTGTAAAGTAATTTTTTTTAATAGAACAGAAATTAAGTGAGAAGTAACTAATGAGAACACACTAGAGACATAATGGGTCTTCCCATGTGGCTCAGTCAGTAAAGAATCTGCCTGCAGTGCAGGAGACCTGGGTTCGATCCCTGGGTTGGGAAGATTCCCTGCAGAAGGAAATGGCAACCCACTCCAGTATCCTGGTCTGGAAAATCTCATGGACAGAGGAGCCTGGTGAGCTGTAGTCCATGGGATCACAAAGAGTTGGGTACAACTGAGCGACTAACACTTAAACTTAGAGACATAAAGATTAAGATCAATGCTAAACAGTATTGTGGTCTTGGCCAAATCACATCTTAGTCCCAGGCTGCTCAATAGTTTCCCATTAGTACTAATCCCTGTCCACAGTCTCCTGTCTTTTTAGGCCCTTCTATTCTGTCCTTAATGATTTTGATTCCTATAGTTATCTATTTCCCTCTGTTTTCTTTCCCTCACTTAGGCCTCTCCTACAATCTCTGACTTCTTTACTCTTGAATATTTTATATGGTTATCTGAATGACTCTTAGATCACCCTCAGTTCAGTTCAGTTCAGTTGCTCAGTCATGTCTGACTCTTTGCGACCCCATGAATCGCAGCACACCAGGCCTCCCTGTCCATCACCAACTCCTGGAGCTCACTCAAACTCACATCCATCGAGTCGGTGATGCCATCCAGCCATCTCATCCTCTGTTGTCCCCTTCTCCTCCTGGCCCCAATCTCTCCCAGCATCAGAGTCTTTTCCAGTGAGTCAACTTTTCACATGAGGTGGCCAAAGTACTGGAGTTTCAGCTTTAGCATCATTCCCTCCAAAGGACACCCAGGGCTGATCTTCAGAACGGACTGGTTGGATCTCCTTGCAGTCCAAGGGACTCTCAAGAGTCCAACACCACAGTTCAAAAGTATCAATTTTTCGGTGCTCAGCCTTCTTCACAGTCCAACTCTCACATCCATACATGACCACAGGAAAAACCATAGCCTTGACTAGACGGACCTTAGTCGGCAAAGTAATGTCTCTGCTTTTAAATATGCTGTCTAGGTTGGTCATAACTTTTCTTCCAAGGAGAAAGCGTCTTTTAATTTCATGGCTGCAATCACCATCTGCAGTGATTTTGGAGCACCCTCAGTTTCTTTACATTCTTCTCCTGTTTTCTTCACTCAAAAAATTCAAACTTACACTAGTGCTAAACTATGCCTTCTGTGCTCCTATTCTTAGGCACTGAGCCCCTGTGCAGAAAACTACCAAACGAAGCAGATTGTGACTATCTGTAGTACACAGTTTTAAAATCTCACAAACAGCTCCTCTGCACCAGTAGCTAATGTGCTTATTTGTCCTGGGTCATCTCCTCCTTCACTTTCTGCCAATGAGTCATCCAGATTCCCCTCTCTCAAATTCCCTGATCAACTTCCACCATCTTCTTTCTTAGCACAAGAGCTTGTCTCCAATTGCACTGATATTATTGAAGCCTTCAGATATGATCTAGCTCTGCATCCAAGCTCCAAACCCACAAATCTGTCTCTATACAAACCCAGGCTCATTTTCTTTTCCCTCTCATACCTGAGAATTCATGGACTTCCCACCTACCACCTCTTGTCCACCAATAAGCCTGTGCCATCCTGATTCCTCTTGAGTCTTGCTCTGTTAGGTAAGGACCATCTTGCCCCTTACCTCAGTATTTTCAATCTCTGCCTCTCAACCTGCTCTTACCTTCCAGCCTTGAAATATGCTCAGGTCTTCCCCATTATAAATAACCAAATTTCCCTTTAATGGCAATATTTCCTTCTGAGAACTATTTAATCTTACTCAGTACTTTCTCATTCAAACTTCTCCAAAGATCAGTTTATATTTCTCCCTCTGCTTTGCCATTCATGTGGCCATCCCCAAGGTGTAGTAATAAGCATTCTTTCCTATCACAACCCGGGACTGTCTCTCACCAAGACACTAATGACTTCCTCATCATAGTTATCTGTAGGTAAATATTATTCCTTATTGTCTTAGATTTTCCTATAGCAAACAAAATTAATAATTTTTCTGTCCATCATTCCAGAAGCATGTAGGAACACATAAAGCTTCTACTTACCAAGTTTTGTTGGCACTTATCCTCCAGCCTAGATTTTCTAATACCTTGTAGCCAATCCTATTCTGTCTCCTTATTGGATTTTTCCTTCTCTGATCACTTAAAACTTTCTAAATACTGTGTTGTTGGTCTGCTAGCTTTATTACATACTCTTTCACTGGGAAATCTCAGCCCATGCTTATTATGGTAACTACCAGCTACATAAATATGATTTCAGAATTGATTGTTATTATAGTGTTACAACAATAACACTCAGTCATGTCCAGCTCTTTGTGAACATTTGGACTGTAGCCCACCAGGCTCCTCAGTCCACGGGATTTCCCAGGCAAGAATACTAGAGTGGGCTGCAATTTGATATTCCCAGTTAAAAATATTTTGTTAGTTTTGACTTTGTACATTCCAATGTCTGCAAGATACTGACATTTGAATGGCCTAAAGCCCTCTTCAAAATTAAAATCCCTCACCCAGCCTCACCCCTTCCTCTCTAAACCTACTTCACTAGGAACTTTTACATACATTAGAGGCTTTGCCATCTGTCTAATCACTTACACTATAAATATTTCTAATTGTTCCTTCACCCATCTCTTTTTCCTATTCAGTAAATATCCTGCTGATTTTACCCCCAAGTATTTTTCCAATATATCTAGTTCTCCACTTTCCACTATTACTATATTATCTTTAATATAGATTTTTTTGGAGCATCTCAGTTAGTTCCAGGTTAACTGTTTCAAATTCATTCTCCAAATATCTATTTCTGTTTATAATCCTTCTACATCTCTCCATGGCTCATGGAAAAAGGGACCAAGATTCCAAGCATGACATAAAAGGTCCTGCGCATTCTGTCTTCTACCCCTCCCTTGATCCATCCACTGCCATTTCTAATCTTTATTTTATGCTTTAGCAATGTTAGTGGATTTCCCTAGAGAACTATCTGTTTTAAGTCTCTTTACCTTTGTTGTTGACTATATTACTGGTCTCAAATGCCCACTCATTTTTATCTGACCAACTTATCTTCATCAACTAAGAAACCCCAGGATGAGTCCCCTCCTCTATTCTCTATCATCCTGAATCCGAGTCTACTCACAAGTACTCATTCACTATACTGTTCTGTGGACTTATCTCCTCAGTGGATGGTGCCCTCTTTGACAGCAGGAGCCATAGTTTTCGATTATCCAGCATGATGCATCAGAGATCCTCAATAAATCATTTTTAAATGAATGAATGAGTAAACATATTCTGCCAAGAATAATGTTGATGTATAAATCTAACCTAAGAACTCCTCTGTATTTAAACTATAAACACAACAACCATTGCATTTTTGAGAGAACTATTATTATTTTTGACACTTCAGTCACTCAGTCATGTCCAACTCTTTGCGACCCCATGGACTGCAGCATGCCTAGCTTCCCTATCCATCACCAACTCCCAGAGCTTGCTCAAACTCATGTCCATTGAGTCAAGGATGTTATTCAACCATGTCATCCTCTGTCCTCCCCTTCTCCTCCTGTCTTCAATCTTACCCAGAATCAGGGTCTTTTCCAGTGAGTCAGTTCTTTCCATCAGGTGGCCAAAGTATTGGTGCTTCAGCTTCAGCATCACTCCTTCCAATGTATACTGAGGCCTGATTTCCTTTAGGATTGACTGGTTGGATCTCCTTACAGACCAAGGGACTCTCAAGAGTCTTCAACACCACAGATCAAAAACATCAATTCTTCGGTGCTCAGCTTTCTTTATAGTCCAACTCTCACATCCGCACATGACTACTAGCTTTAACTAGGTGGACCTTTGTAAGCAAAGTAATATCTCTGCCCTTTAATATGCTAAGTTGGTCATAGCTTTTCTTCCAAGGAGCAAGCATCTTTCAATAGCATGGCTGCATTTACCATCTGCAGTGATTTTGGAGCCAAAGAAAATAAAGTCTGTGACCCTTTCCATTGTTTCCCCATCTATTTGCCATGAAGTGAAGGGACTGGATGCCCATCACTGATTTTTGTTTTTTGAATGTTTACTTTTAAGCCAGCTTTTTCACTCTTCTCTTTCGCTTTCATCAAGAAGCTCTTTAGTTCTTCTTCATTTTCTGCCATAAGCGTGGTGTCATCTGCATATCTGAGGTTATTCATATTTCTCCCAGCAATCTTGATTCCAGCTGTGCTTCATCCAACCTGGCATTTCACATGATGTACTCTGCATATAAGTTAAATTAAAAAGGTGACAATATACAGCCTTGATGTACTCCTTTCCCAATTTGGAACCAGTCCATTGTTCCATGTCTGATTCTAACTGTTGCTTCATGACCTGCATACAGATTTCTCAGGAGACAGGTCAGGTGGTTTGGTATTCCCATCCCTTTAAGAATTTTCCACAGTTTGTTGTGATCCACACAGTCAAAGGCTTTGGCATAGTCAATGAAGCAGAAGTAGACATTTTTCTGTAACTCTCTTGCCTTTTCTATATCCAACGGTTGTTGGCAGCCTGATATCTGGTTCCTTTATCTTTTTGAAAGCCAGTTTGTACATTTGGAAGTTCTCGGTTCATGTACTGTTGATGCTTTGCTTGGAGAATTTTGAGCAGTACTTTGCTAGTGTGTGAGATGAGTGCAATTGTGCAATAGTTTGAACATTCTTTGGCATTGCCTTTCTTTGGGATCAGAATGAAAACTGACATTTTTCAGTCCTGCAGCCACTGCTGAGTTTTCCAAATATGCTGGCAAATTGAGTGCAGCACTTTAATAGCATCATCTTTTAGGATTTGAAATAACTCAGCTGGAATCCCATCACCTCCATTAGCTTTGTTCTTAGTGATGCTTCCTAAAACCCACAGACTCCAGAATGTCTGGCTCTAGGTGAGTGATCACACTGTCATGGTTATCCGGGTCATTAAGATCTTTTTCGTATAGTTCTTCTGTTTATTCTTGCCACCTCTTCTTAATATCTTCTGCTTCTGTTAGGTCATACCATTTCTGTCCTTTATTGAGCCCATCTTTGCATGAAATGTTCCCTTGGTATCTCTAATTTTCTTGAAGAGATCTCTGGTCTTTCCCATTGCATTGTTTTCCTCTATTTATTTGCATTGATCACTTAGGAAGGCTTTCTTATTTCTCCTTGCTGTTCTTTGGAACTCTGCATTCAAATGGGTATATCTTTCCTTGTCTCTTTTGCCTTTAGCTTCTCTTCTTTTCTCAGCTATTTGTACATGGCTGCTGCTGCTGCTGCTGCTGCTGCTGCTTCTAAGTTGCTTCAGTCATGTCCGACTCTGTTGAGACCCCAAAGACGGTAGCCCACCAGGCTCCTCCATCCCTGGGATTCTCCGGGCAAGAATACTGGAGTGGGTTGCCATTTCCTTCTCCAGTGCATGAAAGTGAAAAATGAAAGTGAAGTCTCTCAGCCGTGTCCTACTCTTAGCAACCCCATGGACTGCAGCCCACCAGGCTCCTCCATCCATGGGATTTCCCAAGCAAGAGTACTGGAGTGGGGTGTTGTTGCCTTCTCCGTTGTACACAGCTATTATTTTTAAAAATTAATTCTTTTTGGAGTATAGTTGCTTTACAATATTGTGTTAGTCTCTACTGTACAGGAAAGTGAGTCAGCTGTATGTGTGTTCATGGTGTGTGTGTGTGTATTCCCTTTTTTAGGATTTTCTTTCTATTTAGGTCACCACAGGTCACTGAGTAGTGTTCCCTGAACTATACAGTGGGTTCTCATTTGTTATCTATTGTATATATAGTATCAAGAGTGTATATATGTCATCCTAATCTCCCAATTCATCCCACCCCATCCTTCCCCACTTAATGTCCATATGATTTTTCCCTACATTGGTGTCTTTATTTCTGTTTTGTGCTGTTGTTCAGTGACTAAGTCATATCTAACTCTTTGTGACCCCATGGACTGCAACACACCGGGTTTCCTTCCCTGTCCTTCCATGTCCTAGCTGTTGCAAACAGTACTGCAATGAACGTTGAGGTGCATGTGTCTGTATCTTCTTGAATTATGATTTTCTCTGGGTTTATGCCCAGTAGTAGGGATGCTGGGTCATATGATACTTCTGTTTTTAGTTTTTTAAGATGAATCTCCATATTGTTCTCCATAGTGGCTGTATAAATTTACATTCCCACCAAGGGTGCAAGCATGTTTCCTCTTCTCTACATCCTCTCCAGCATTTATTGTTTGTAGATTTTTTTTTACTGACGGCCATTCTGATGGGTGTGAGGTGATACCTCACTGTAGTTTTGATTTACATTTCTCTAATAGAGTTATTATAATTTGACTTTCTCTTACTAGTGATCATGAAGCTAATTTTAATAAATTGATGTTGAACCTTTATGCTTTTCCTCCAAGAAAGCTCCTTGCTTTAATGTCTGGATATACAAAATGACATTATAAAATAGTTATAAACTACAAAATACTTATTATGAACAAAATTAGTATTGATAAAAGTATGTGTCAAGTGAAATAATACATGAAAAAATAGACAATCAAAATTTTTCTTAACAGCCTATTGTAGAGTCTTTCTACACCTAGCTTCTTATCCAAGATTAAATTTCTGATTTTTATTTCACATTTCCTTAAGTTTTCCTTCCTTACGGCTTGATGGCATATAGGCATACCTCATTTTATTGCACTTTGATTTATTGTAATTTGAAGTTGATGTGTTTTTTACAATAAGGAGATTTGTGGCAACCCTGTATTGAGTAAGTCTATTGGCACTATTTTTCTAGCAGCAGTTGCTCATTTCATCTCTCTGTCACATTTTGGTAATTCTCACAATATTTCAAACTTTTTCATCATTATATCTTTTGATCAATGATCTTCAAAGTTACTACTGTAATTGTTTAGGACTTTCCTGATAGCTCAGTTGGTAAAGAATCTACCTGCAATGCAGGAGACCTGGGTTTTATCCCTGGGTTGGGAAGATCTCCTGGAGAAGCGAAAGGCTACCCACTCTACTATTCTGGCTGTAGAATTCCACGGACAGTCCATAGGGTTGCAAAAAGTCAGACATGACTGAGAAACCTTCACTTTCACTGTAATTGTTTGGGGAGATCACAAACTGTGCCCACATAAGGTGAACAAATTTAATTGATAAATATTATATGTTTCCTGGTTTTCTCTGGTGGCTCATATGAAAAAGAATCTGCCTGCAATGCGAGAGACCCGGGTTCGATTCCTGGGTTGGGAAAATTCCTTGGAGAAGAGACTGGCTATCTACTCCAGTATTCTTGCCTAGAGAATCCCATGGACAGATTGTGGGGCTATAGTCCATGGAGTCACAAAGTCGGGCAAGACTGAGCCACTGGCATTGCTACTATATGTGCTCTGACTGCTCCAGTGACCAGCTGTTCCCCATCTCTCAGCCTCTCCCTGGTCTCCCTATTTTCTAAGACAAAACACTAATATTAGGCCAGTTATAATACCCTGCAATGACTTCTAAGTGTTCAAGTGAAAGGAAGAGTTGTACATCTCTCACTGTCAATCAAAAGCCAGAAGTGATAAGGTTAGCAAGGAAGCCATGTTTAAATTTATTTATCTCTTATTTGAGATAAGCCCAAATCCAGCCTCTTGCACCAAACAGTTAGCCAAGTTGTGAATGCACAAGAAAATTAAAGTGAAGGAAATTAAAGGTGCTACTCCACTGAACACATGAATGATAACAGAGTGAAACAACCTTACTGCTTACGGGGAGAAAATTGTAGTTGTCTGGATAGGAAATCAAACCAGCCATTACATTCCCTTAATCCAGAGCAAGGCCCCACTCTTTTCAATTCTAGGAAGGCTCAGAGAGGTGAGGAAGCTGCAGAAGAGAAGTTTGAAGCCAGCAGAGGTTTAAAGAAATAAGCCATCTCCATAACATCAAAACCTGGGTTCAGTCCCTGGGTTGGGAAGATCCCCTGGAGTAGGGCATGGCAACCCCACTCCAGTATTCTTGCCTGAAGAATCCCCATGAACAGAGGAGCCTGGCAGGCTACAGTCCATGAGGTCCCAAAGAGTCAGACATGACTGAGTGACTAAGCACAGCACAGCACATAACATCAAAGTGTAAGATAAAGCAGTAAATGCTGATGTAGAAGCTGCAGCAGGTTATCAGGAGATTTAGCTAAAATAATTCATGAAGGTGACTACACATAAACAGGTTATCAATGCAGATGAAACAGTCCATTGGAAGAAGATACCATCTAGAACTTTAATAGCTAGAGAGGAGAAGTCAAAGCCTGGCTTCAAATCTTTAAAGGACAGGCTGGCTGTTTTATTAGGGACTAATGCAACTGGCGAATTTAAGTTGAAGCCAAAGCTCATTTACCACTCCGAAAATCCTAGGGCCCTTAAAAAGCAGAGCACTCAAAACCTGTATGACAATACAGGTTTACAACATGGTTTACTGAATATTTTAAGCCCAAAATTGAGTCTTACTGCTCAGAAAAAAAAAAAAAAAAAAAAGATTTCTTTCAACATATACTTGTTGGCAATGCACCTGGTCACCCAAGAGCTCTGATGGAGATGTGCAACTATATGAATGTTGTTTTCATACCTGCTAACACAACATCAATTCTGAACCTCATGGATCACAGAGACATTTTGACTTTAAAGTTTTATTTTTTAAGGCATTCATGTCACAGAACTATAGCTTCCATAGACAGTGATTCCTCTGATATATCTGAGCAAAGTAAATTGAAATCTTTTTTGGAAGAATTCATCATTTTAAATGTCATTAAGAATATTTGTGATTCATGGGAAGAGGTGAAAATATCAATATTATCAGTAGTTTGGAAGAAGTTGATTCCAATCATCATGAATGTGCTTTGATGGGTTTAAGAGTTCCTTAGACTGCAAGAAGATCAAACTAGTCAATCCTCTTTTAAAGGAAATTAACCCTGGGAGAAATACGAATAACCTCAGAAATCCAGTTGACATCACTCTTATGGCAGAAAGAAAAGAAGAACCAAAGAGCCTCTTGGCGAAAGTGAAAGAGGAGAGTGAAAAAGCCGGCTTAAACTCAACATTCAGAAAACTAAGGTCATGGCATCTGTTCCCATCACTTCATGGCAAATAGATGAGTAAACAATGGAAAGAGTGGCAGACTTTATTTTCTTGGGCTCCAAATCACTGCAGATGGTGACTACAACCATGAAATTAAAAGACACTTGCTCCTTGGAAGAAAAGTTATGACCAACCTAAACAGCATATTAAAAAGCAGAGACATTACTTTGCCAACAAAGGTCCATCTGGTCAAGGCTATGGTTTCTCCAGTAATCATGTATGGATGCGAGAGTTGGACTATAAAGACAGCTGAGCAGCAAAGAATTGATGCTTTTGAACTGTGATGTTAGAGAAGACTCTTGAGAGTCCCTTAGACTGCAAGGAGATCCCACCAGTCCATCCTAAAGGAAATCAGTGCTGAATATTCATTGGAAGGACTGATGTTGAAGCTGAAACTCCAATACTTTGGGCACCTGATGTGAAGAACTAACTCATTTGAAAAGACCCTGATGCTGGGAAAGATTGAAGGCAGGAGGAGAAGGGGACGAAGGAGGATGAGATGGCTGGATGGCATCACTGACTCAATGGACATGAGTTTGAGTAAACTCAGGGAGTTGGTGATGGACAGGGAAGCCTGGCGTGCTGCAGTCCATGGGGTCACAAAGAGTCAGACATTACTGAGCAACTAAACTGAACCCTGAACATTCATTGGAAGGACTGATGCTGAAGCTCCAGTACTTTGGCCACCTGATATGAAGAGCTGACTCACTGGAAAAAGGCCCTGATACTGGGAAAGACTGAAGGCAAAAGGAGAAGGGACAACAAAGGATGAGATGGTTAGATAGCATCACAGACTCAATGGACATGAATCTGAGCAAACTCTGGGAGATAGTGGAGGACAGAGGAGCCTGGCATGCTGCAGTCCATGGGGTTACAAAGGGTCAGACATGACTTAGTGACTGAACAACAAGCAGACTTCAGTGGAAGTGGTAACTACTGATGTGGTTTAAAAAAAAAAAAAAAAGAATAAGAAATAGAATTAGAAATAGAACCTGACTAAATTGCTGAAATCATGATAAAACGTCAATGAACAAGGAGTTGCTTCTTCTCAATGAGCAGAGAAAATGATTTCTTGAGATAGAATCTACTTTTGGTGAAGAAACTGTGAGGAATGTTGAAATGACAAAAAAGGATTAGAATATGACCTTAACTTAGTTGCTAAAGCAGCTGCAGGGTTTGAGAGGATTGACTCCAGTTTTGGAAGAAGATCTAACGTAGCTAAAATGCTATCGAACAGCATTGGCTGCTACAGAGAAATCATTTGTGAAAAGAAGAGTCATTTGATACAGCAAACTTCATTATTTCTTTTAAGAGCTGGCCACAGACATCCTAAACTTCAGCAACTACCACCCTGATCCATCAGCTGCCATCAACATGGAGGCAAGACCCTCCTTCGGCAAAAAGATCACAACTCTTTGAAGGCTCAGATGATAGCATTTTTAGCAATAAAGTATTTTTAACTAAGATAGGTACATTTTTTAAAGCATAATTCTATTGCACATTTGACAGACTATAGAATAGTAAAAATATAACTTTTGTATGTGCTGAGAAAGGAAAAAATTCATAACTCATTTTATTGTAATATTCACTTTATTGCTGCAAACCCATATCTTCAAGGTTTATCAGTATACTGCTATAGAAAGATTAAGGAATAGCAAACAATCAGAGACATTGGGGACAATTTATGGATATTCACTCCAAGATTATATATGTACAATATATATTAGATGTACAAAAGGGGAATATCCTGCTGCTGACATAATATGGATAAAAACTTATATCAAAAGCTTATATCAACAGCAAAAGATTGGGTATCTCTTATCCTATCAAACAAAGGCTTTACTAGCCAAGAAACGGCCTTTATGAAGCAAATAATGATTGGTAGGAGCAGGTTCTGAATTGAAAGACAAATTTTGAGTACTGTAAAGAAACGCCAAATCATTGAAACTCTGCTAGTTGAACTTAGCAGCTAAAGTCACCCAAACTTTCAGTTCCAGTTCCACACATCATAAGACTGTCTCTAGCAGCACCAGCAATACACCACCATTCAGTAACCGCAGATTCATATTATTTTAAACTGTTAAGATACTGTGTTATCTAAAGAAATAGACATTGCCTTTAGCATTAACATATCTCAAAAAAATCTTAGATTCCTTTTAAACTTTTTTTTGCTTTGAAATGGGAAATCAGCCATAATTTCATTAGTATATGCCAAATATAATCAAATAACAAGAAAGTAAACGTGAATTAAAGTTTATCAAAGCTATAGTCATTAAGCTTAACTGTCATTATTTGTCGGAATGCAATCAGTTTCTGTGCCATTTTATAATAGCACTTTCTATAACTGACAGAGTTTAAGAAATAAGTTTAAGATCAAGAGCATTCTAAGACTTAAGCGTTATTTTTGTCATTCTAACCAAGTAACATTTAAAACATCCTAGATCCTTATTTCAGGAGTGGAGATCTTTAAGAGATCAGGGCATTTTACTACCTTGAACTTTCAGTGGCATTTAGAATCTCTTTCAGAAGGAACTATGGTGATGACTTTTACGTTCTAATGTTTCCAGAGACTTCCATGACGTCATATGGTAAGGACTCAACAAATCCTTCCAGGAACTGGCCTTTAGGCAGCTTGCATCTGCTTTGTAACATTTTAAAATGTGAGACTTTAGTTATTAAAGATATCTCATATATATCACCCCCTAATTTGCTTTCTATATTTGTCTTTCCAAGTAAATTCCAATACTTTCAGGGTGCATATTTTGCTTTTCTGCTGAAAGTGACTTTTTTCTGCTAGTTAGTGAGGGTTTGGCTTTTATTATGAAAGAACTAGGCAGGCAGAGTTACTATGAGGGGTCCTAAAGGTACAAATAACTCATATTAATGGACATAGTTTTCTGTTTATTTCTAAAATAATGTAAGCAACTACATTCTTTACTGATTAGATTAATTTAACATTGTATTCTAAAAGTATGCTTTCAATATTGACTGTCTTAAAATTTGCAATTTTCTTCTCCATTTTTGCCAGTTAAGCTAAAAAACAACCTTGCCTTTGATTAATTTTAATGCATATATTTAGAATGAAATATAAAAGGAATTAAAAGGATGATGATTTTTTAAAAGCAAACAGAAATATAAGAGCCATATTCTCATGTTAATTACTCTACATTGGAGCAAATTACAATAAACTGATTTTATAAACACATATGCACACAAAGAGCCATACTAATAATATTTTAAATTGAAGCAAATTACAATGAATTGAATTTAGTCGGTTTTAATATGACAAATTTTAGATCCAAAGTCTCTTTATTAGAAATATTTTGTAGGAACAAAACCTCTCTGGGGGGAAAAAAAATGTGATGGCTTTAAATTGAACAGAGGAAAATAAATGTTTCTCAGCAAACATTCCTGACCTTATAAGGCTTTGGGAAGTATGTGGAGGTAAGCTCTTTCCTGAAGTGTCATCGTCTCTAAGGATAGAAAGGGACCCAGTTGCCAAGTGACATTCTAATTGTCATCCTGGGGCCGGCTGCCTGGAAAAAAAGTCACACTCCATTTAGTAATTCCAATGTTTCTTCCTCTTCCTGTAAATGAAGGGTGCAGGAGTGGGCAACACATTCATTCACAAAAAAGAAACAGAAATACATATCCCCGTCGGAAGGAGCCATTTTTAGAGCTGTCTAAAAATAAGTATTTGGGCAGGTCAGTTGGTATTTTGCAATATTATTGCAATGACATTAGATTTGCATACTGGCTTTGGACCTGTTTCATTTCTGAAGCAGGAGTGATCTTGAAGAACTAAGAAAATGGCTTTGCCAAAGAGATTTATGATTACATGGCTAATTTATTTGTATCCAGTTCAAACCAGCTCCCCAAGTAGAACTTATAGATGAAATTTAAAAAGTAATAGTCTACTTAAGATTCCTTACCAATGACATTATTCTCATAATATAGTCTTACAACTTATAATCTTTTTAATTTACAGTATAATTCTATGACTTATTAAACAGGTCATAAAAATGACCGGACAAGGGAAAATTGAGACATTGCGGGAGAAATCCAGGTCAAAGCACTCATCAGGCACAGTCGATTAGAGAACTCATCATTCTTGGACTCTGTTAAGTGGAGGCATGGACCGGTTTTCATCAGAGCTAATAGGGACTGTTTGGGAATAGGCACAGGGTTGTGTGTTAAGAGACACAGATTACAGACAGGAGTCTTGGTTTCCAGGCTTCACCACATCCCTACCCCACATCACACACTATGTGATCTTAGAACAAGATTGTTAACCTCTTTTAAAGCTCAGATTCAAAATCCAGAGTGAGGACTAAATAATTTCTAAAGCTTTCTCTAGCTCTGAGTTCTGTGATTCCATGTTGTATTATATTTAGGTCTTTCTCAGTTGCGTTTTCCAGTTCCTTCAAGTTAGTATTTCACCTGAAAATTAACCACAGTTTTGTTCTCTAAAATTCATCATTAGACTTTGTGACTTGCATATCATTTTATCCATGAGAACAACAGGATGCATCCTGCCCTGTCCTTCATAGAAAAACTGCATCCTAGCTTGAGAATTAAAATGGAAAAGAGTGAGGTCACACACTTCGTAGGATGATGGCCACTGTCCGCAAAGAAGGTGGCTTTCTGTCAAGAGGATGAATCAGGTTATCCTAACTCTTTACCACTTCTTCCCTTTAGCCTCTCCAAGACGATCAAGCTATATATATATAGCTATATATGACTCTTTACTGAAGTGTTACTTCTGTTAAAGATGATAATGAAACAAAAGAGAAAAACTGAAGCTTTGTGGTAGGGTTTCCCAGGTGTCTCAAATGGTAAAGAATCCATTTGCTATGGAGGAGCCTCAGGAGATGCGGATTTGATCCCTGGATTGGGAAGATCCCTTAGAGGAGGAAATGGCAACCCACTCCAGTATTCTTGCCTGGGAAATTCCATTGACAGAATGGCTGGTGGCTACAGTCCACGGGGTCGGGAAAGAGTTGGACACAACTTAGCAAGTAAACAACAGCAACAAAGCTTTGTGGTAAATAGTATATTCTCCACTTCCAGGGTAAAAGCACAAGAGCTGAGTTCTTCATAAGGGAGTCCATTCATGGAAAACTCCCCATACCTTCTAGCTTACCTCCACCAACCCTCATATTAAAATTAACAGCAATCTAAGTGCTTTTTTTTTTTTTTTACAAAACTTCTCTTGGCTAATCTTTACCCATTTTTTTTTTCCCCATAAAACTTTAGTATAACACATTTCTGGGTACATTCTTCCACATATTCCTGGGTATATTATTCCACAGGTATATTAATTCACAGTGTATTTTCCCATATTTATGCTATATTTTGAATTCTTGCAGGGAAAGGATTTTTACCATGTAATAAAGAGACAGGGACCAACTGACTACCCAAACCTTTCCTTAGGATGGAGGGGAAAAACAAATGATCCCCATTTTCAAGTCCTTATCTTAGACCTAAGTCATAAAGGTAAAGTGAAGACCATGTTCATATCAAAAGACATTACTCTGCCTTCCCCAATATCCTGTTCACTTGGAGTTGTCTAGTCTACGTGACAGAGAAGGCAACGGCACCCCACTCCAGTATTCTTTCCTGAAAAATCCCATGGACGGAGGAGCCTGGTGGGCTCCAGTCCATGAGGTCGCTGAGTGTCGGACACGACTGAGCGACTTCACTTTCACTTTTCACTTTCATGCATTGGAGAAGGAAATGGCAACCCACTCCAGTGTTCTTGCCTGGAGAATCCCAGGGATGGGAGAACCTGGTAGACTGCCCTCTATGGGGTCACACAGAATTGGACACGACTGAAGTGACTTAGCAGCAACAGCAGTCTACATGAAGGAAGAAAAGTACAACAAATCAGATATAAGTAAAATCCAGCTTTAATAGTAAAATGCAAGGGCCAAAAGTCAAGTCTTGATTTTAGTATAAACCACTAAGGGTTACTTTGCTGGAATGTCTAAGGGATTTCCTTTTGCTTCTGTTACATCCATACTGTTTCTGTCCTTTATTATGCCCATCTTTGCATGAAACGTTCCCTTGGTTTCTCTAATTTTCTTGAAGAGATCTCTAATCTCTCCCATTCTATTATTTTCCTGTATTTCTTGCATTGATCACTGAGGAAGGCTTTCTTATCTCTCCTTGCTATTCTTTGGAACTCTGCATTCATATGATATAGTTTTCCTTTTCTCCTTTGCCTTTTGCTTCTCTTCTTTTCTCAGCTATTTGTAAGGTCTCCTCAGACGACCATTCTGCCTCTTTGCAATGCTTTTTGGGGATGGTTTTGATCACTGCCTCTTGTACAATGTCACAAACCTCTGTCCATAGTTCTTCAGGCACTCTGTCTATCAAGGAAATCAGTCCTTAATATTCATTGAAAGGACTAAAGCTGAAGCTGAAGCTCCAATACTTTGGCCGCTTGATGCATAGAACTGACTGCTTAGAAAATATACTGATCCTGGGAAAGACTGAAGGCAGGAGGAGAAGGGGACGTCAGAGGATGAGATGGTTGGATGGTATCACTGACTCGATGGACACGAGTTTGAGCAAGCTTGGGAATTGGTGATGGACAGGGAAGCCTGGCGTGCTGCAGTCCGTGGGGTCACAAAGAGTCAGACATTACTGAGCAACTTAACTGACTGACTGACTGAGGGATTTCCAGGCGTCTGGTAGTGAGGGAGAAGAGTTGAGCACTGATTTCTGTTTTATGAATAGGTTTCTTGGGAATAGAATCTGTCCTATTTTCATGGACTATCTCCTGTCAGTTCATTAAAGTATCCCCTAGTTACACTCTGGTCCCAGTACTTGGTAGAATCACCAACTTGGTAACTCTGACATCCAGGAAGCCAAAAGATTGCTTTATTGCTTTACCACATACAGATATGTATATTTATAAGGTCTGCTAAATGTTGTTTGATTGTGAGAGTGGTATTCTTATCCCACACAGATTGATTTTATGGTAATTGAGAAATAAACAGGAGGTTCAGATATAGATGAAAATATCTTACTAATTTATATCTGATAGAGCTGGATTAGAAAATCCCTCTTGCTTCCGAAACCAAAATGGGTGGCTTCACATATCTAGGCTTGGAGACTTACATTTGGAAAGAGTTGGGTCTGCAAAGCACCATATGCTCTATTAGCTGCTTCACATTTTGCCGCACACAGTAAGCTCCAGAGGAAAGGTCACACATGGCTTAGTAACCTTGAGAGGATTGACACTGAGCATTAGACAAAAGAAATGTAGATCAAAGCAAGTCAGACTCCCACCATCATGTCCATCGTATAAATCACTTCCCCCTCCAAGGAAAGGAACAAGGTAAAGGTCAGAGAAAGGTAAGTGGTCTCATTGTAAGATTTTTGAGAGAGTGGAAATTCCTTATTTGTGAAAGGAATAAGACATGGGAAAAGGGGCCAGACGGTTTGCCTTGGTATGGGAACGAGGATGATAACTTTTAACAGATTAATCTGAATTTACCCTAAGAACTGAATGTTAACTTTTTCAAATTAATGATTATAAAGCTGGACCCTATCTTATAATTTTAATAGTACTGCTCATTGTTTCTTTCTTCAGAGTATGCAGTAGATTCCTTCCTTTAGGAGTACAGCAGTGCCCTTAAAGAAAGCGTGAAATATTTGAGGAAATAGACAAGTGAGTAAACGGCTTCAATATATATTGGAGAGTGTTAGAAGAGAGGAATGGGAAGAGAGTCACAGAGGTGTTGCTGCTGAAATAGAAACTTGAAAGATGAATAGGAGTTAAATTGTCAGGATAAGAGAGTAGAAGACATTTGGGCAGAATGCCCAAAGGTGTCAGAAAGCTACCCTACTTCAGGGGCTCTGGGTAATGAGTGTGGTTTGCCTGTAATTTAAGGGACACAGGAAAAAGTGTATTTCTTCATCTGCTTGAGTTACCATATTGCCACTTCCTTGCTAAGACATCATTTCATACTTTCGTGTAAATAACTGATACCCTCTTTCCCCTTCAAGATGAAAACAATAACAAAAATAAAGCAATATTATTCTTTAATGCCTTTTTCCACTTTCACAAAAAGAAAAGTACAATCTGTCAAGGTCATGCTTCATTTCTCGGTAGTCTTTTCCTTCATATCTGTCTTTGGGGAAAAAAAGTTTTCTTATATGTGTACTTTGTTTAGAGAGTAAGCCCAACTTTTCCCGTGTGTGTGTGTGTGTGTTTTAATTATTCACTGCTCTGTGATATATGCAGAAGTTCTTTCTTAGGATTCTTGTTTGCCCAACTACACTTTAAATTCCACAAATTCATAAGAAAAATTGTCTTATTAAGAAAAGCAGAGGTCATGAGTGTACTATGCCTGAGAGTTTATAGTATAGAGAGAAAACAGGGTACAATTTGAGCATGGAGATTTAGGCAAGTGTCAGCTGTTTAAAAGCCTTGAGCTTTTCATAAAGAAGTCATTTGAAGGAAGCAGCATGATCATATTTGTATCTTAGAAAAAGTTTGTGGGGAATGGACTTTAGGTGAAAAGACTGATAATGTTAAGAGAGACTAATTACAAAACTGCTGCCTTGTGGCTCAGCTGGTAAAGAATCCGCATGCAATGTGGGAGACCTGGGTCAGATCCCTGGGTTGGGAAGATCCCCTGGAGAAGGGAAAGGCTTCCCACTCCAGTATTTTTGCCTGGAGATCCCATGGACAGAGGAGCCTGGTGGGCTGAGTCCAAGGGGTCGCAAAGAGTTGGACAAGACAGAGCGACTGAGCATTCATGCATGAGTAGAGAAAAATACTGAATTTAATTCTGGATATTTTTAGCTTGAGTCCCTTATGGGACAATCAGATCACTATTCTTTTGGAATATTTCAAAGCCAGTAAAAGGTGCTATAGGAGCAGATTCAATTTTTCAAACACTGACAGTTACTTTAGAAGTGGAACTGTTATGTAAGTGTATTTGGTGTGAAATTTTCTTTTGTTTTTGTTTTCTTTTCTTTTATAAAAATCAGTTACATATGTGGTTTTTATAACCTTACTATAATGCAACTTACTTTTGAGCCCAAGTTGTAGCATAAACTAAAGACTCATGAAAGATGGGTATGCTTAGACAATCAAAAATGAGATTAAATGCCTAGAGTCAAAAATAAAGGAAAAAAATTAGCCGAATAAAGTCTATTTCAGTCAAACCTCCTCCACTTCCCTCTCATCTGCTTACTCAGTGCCATGCCATATTTTTATCTGTCAAGTCTCAGGTAATATTTCCAATGAAACATTGTTTCTTAACACTTCATCATGTCTTCCACAATGAGATAAAATTCCTTTAGTAACGTTCCATCTCCTTTTTGCAGATTCTAAAATAAGAAGATTTTAAATAATAGAAGAGAAATGCATTCTTAAATATATAAATTCAGAAAGTGGTCAGTCTCTTAGGAGTTATGAATAGCCTACTTTCATGGACTATCATCAAAAATTATCTGAAAATTACTCTGAATATTAAATTGTAATTATCTATATGAATAATGATGAGATCTTAAAATACTATATTTTTCTTCAGGGGATTAAAAATAAGCAAATGGATGTACATTAAAAATCTCTTCATTCACATAGTCAAGGTCATCAACCACTGTAGAGAAGCTATTCACACCCAGTAAATATTGCATTTCCAAAAGGAATAAAATTGTTGTCTTACAGCTTTTTCAGACTGGGTTATGGGTGATATTCTCAGGAGACTTCTGCTTGGCAGAACAAGTGATGGTTGTATTGAAGTTTATTGAAATGCCCAATAGTCTAAAACATGGAAAATAAATAGAGGATGGCTATATAGTGTAGAATTATAAGAAAGTTTTAAATTCCTAAATAATAACTTTTAAGACTATAGAAACTTTTTACCCTGAAAAAAATGGATAAATTTACTATGGTATTCCCCAAGTCTACATTGCAGTCTTCTATAGATCTAATTTCTATAAATATGTAGTATATTGGAAATGGCCAAATAACAGTCTTAATTTATAAATTCAATGTTAAATAAATATTTGGATTTCATATAACAATCATATGTAAAGGAGTAAGTTTTAGATTAAAGTCTATACCATTTCATAAGGCATATGAAGTGATACGTTCATTTAACGAGTTTTTAATAAAAATAGAAATACATTTATGTAATAAAAAAGGCAGTGAAATAAGAATTAAGTCTTCCTCCCTCCCCATCCACCCGTACCCATGTTCTGCAGCCTCCCCAACCTTCCTCTCTACCAGTCTACCCTGGAGGACCTACTTGTCATCAGTTATGAGTTTTTTCATATACTTTACTGGAAAAATCATCCAGATATACAAGTATATACCTTATCTATCTATAGATCATTCAGAGATAGATCTACCTTTTTAACACAAATATAGGCACACCATCACTCATTATGAAGTTTAATTTTATTTTTAATTAATATATCTTTAATATTGTTTCATATTAATGAATAAAGAACTACCTTTTTTTTTCATAATGAAAGCATGATGTTCCATTGTATAAATGAGCAATGATAGTAGAAATAGCCTTTTCCTAATGATTGGGCTTCCCTTGTGACTCAGCTGGTAAAGAATCCGCCTGCTATGCGGGAAACCTGGATTCGATCCCTGGGTTGAGAAGTTCCCCTGGAGAAGGGAAAGGCTACCCACTCCAGTATTCTGGGCTGGAGAATTCCATGGAATGTATAGTCCATGGGGTCACACAGAGTTGGATACAACTGAGCAACTATCACTTTCCTAATGATTATATAGGTTTGGCTAGAAACTAAACTAGCCTTTGAAAGTCAAGAGGAGAATATCCACTTGCTGTTCAGGTCAGTAGCAATTCCACTTCACTTCTCTGAATAATTTTATAAGTAAAGGAATAGTCCCCTCAAAATATAGGAGTCCAAAATATTTTCCCCCAAAATATAGGAGTCTCAGATACTCTGCTCTGCTTGGGGAGTTTTAATCTTACAAATACTGACTTTCAGAAAACTTAGATCCCTGGCATGTTAAATTTTAAAAGTCTTTGTAATTACAGTTAGATATTTCCTCTCTCTTTGTACTTAATCTGAACCTTCGAAATGTTTTATATTGAACATAATATTCATTGGGAAACTTGTTTTTATAAACAATAATAAAATAAAGAACTTCAAGAAGATTGCAAGGTCAGGGGAAATTCTTGATCAGAGGAAGTTCATGCATCTGACTGCTCACAAGAGTCACAGATGCCGTTGGGCAGCTTCTGCCTGTTGCTTAATAGACTGGGATTCTTGAGTCAGGAACTGAATTCCTGAGATAAATAATCTGTGGGAATTTCTGTGTCTTTCTCAGATTCTTTTTTGAAGACCATCAGCAGAAATGATTTACCATAACAGAACTTAAGGAGAGAAGTGGTCTCAAAAGTTGACTCAGTTTCTAAGCTTCTATGTCATGAATCCACAAAATCAACGCCTACCATCAGAACTCACAGACCAGTAAAAATATCACAGACCTGCTCTTCCCCAGACACTTCTCAGAAGCCCAACAATCTTCTTTGTAAAGATCCTGGCTCCTCTAATTTAATAAAACTGGGAATCTTGTGGGACAGTGTGTTTCTCTGACAATATTTTTCTGCATAAATTTTCCTTTTTATTCTCAGAGAATTGATCGTTCAATAGCATTTTATTGAAAATAATACTGAAACTTGATAGTATAGGCTTCTACTTTGAAGGATTACAGATGGAGAAAAAGAACTTGGTGTGTGTGCAAGCATTCCTTTATTTGGGGAGGAAAGAATATTCCTAACCACATAACCAATTCAGGACAGCTAATACTTGAAATATGTCCCCTTCCCCAAAAATATGGCTTTCCATATGTTTCATGTTGAGCCAGACTATTAGAATTTAGCCTGGGCTTCCTCACCTAGGATTCAGCTGTTCATTAATTCTTCTAGATACCAGTGGTTTTCTATCTGGCAGTGAAGTCTACTGAATTCAAAGCTGAAGGATGTGCACCTTTCCCGGCTCTGTATCCTGTCTCCACACTTCCTGTCCTCTGTTCTCCTATGTAGAGAAAGTTCTGCTAATGTCCAGTATTTGTCGAGAATTCTGCTACATTGCTGAATCCACTGGGCTAAACCACCTGATATTAACGAACACATATATTCATGGGAACTTGCTATGCCCATCAGGCACTATGAATTGGGCAGCCTATGTATGGAACAGTTTGCTGAGGCAGTTATCTGTGGCTAAATGAATTTACCCAGTTCCTTCCATGCCTTAATCTTTGATGAGATATTGATTACCCTTTCCTTAACACCTTGCGTTATCCCAGTTGTAGAATGTAAAGTTCTGAATTTACCTGAGTTACCAAATTCACATTTGAGGAAATTCTATATAATAACTAGATCTTCCTTTTCTGACCATCAATCATATCCAGAGCTGGCAGTATTTCAGTTGATAAAACCATGTTCTCAAGAAAGCTATTCTTGATCCCGTAAGACAGGACTGACTGCCTTCACTGTTTCTGCCGAAATACCTTCTATTTATGCCAGTTGGCCCTTATCACATTGTATTGTACTGACTGTCAAAACTGTACTCTGCTCACCATTAGAATCTAGTGTCCACCGCAACACCTCGCTTGTAAAATGCTCCATGAATATTCACGAAATGAGTAAGTGAATGAAAGTTGGAGTCAAAGAACAATCAAAGAGAGGGATATAGGAACAGAGAAGAACAGAGGTGGGACATAGCCACCGCAGATGATTTCTCTAAAAGTATGTTTACGTTAGAAGTTGGTCTGACGCATAACCGTGAGTAAACCTTGTAAAAGCCTGTCCATATATGGCAATATGGTAAGTGAGGAAGTGAAATGGATTCTGAAATAGAGAATGGGGCGAATTTTGAGAGAAAATGTGTTATAAAGAACAGTTGGAGAAGAAATATAAATGCACTTTATCACAGATTGCTTTAAAGGCATTAACATGCAAGATGGCAAAATGATATTTAAAGAACAAGTAATCTTATGTGATTTGTGTGTGTGTTTCTTTTGGAAGTAAAACTTTAGTGAAAAAAGTATGATATAATGTTAACTGGAAAACAGTGATGCAAAAATGTGCAAATGATCCAAATACCTCTACCACAGCAAAAACATATGTGCCGTGAAATAAAAGGGAAACATCTCAAAATATTAATAATATGTTTGGTAAAATAATTATGGGTGGCATTTTTAATACTATTCAATATTTTCCAAATTTTATTACTAAGTATATACTGCCTAAGCCATTTCTTTTCTTGCATAGGTTAATCTAGTGAACAAAAGAATGTAGTTCCCATAGCAACTAGACAAGTTGAAAGTCTCTTATTTTAAGTAAACATAATTTAACAGTTGACTCTTATCAACACAAAAAGCAGTAAAACTTCATTTAAATAATTGTTAATGCTAAAACCAAACATATCATTATATCTTTAAGATAAGTACTATATTTATTATTACCAAAATAATTTTGTTAGTGTTGTAAGTTACTTGCAGGCAGAGACCTGCATTTTTTAATTTTTAAATAACAAGGGTCTCCAAGAAGATGGGGCACCAAAACATAGTGAATAAGAGTTCTCACTTATCTTTTCCCATATATAAATGCACAGTTATGCAGACATAGACATAAACACATAACACAGACATACTGCTAGTGTCATATATGAATACAGTGCTCATTTCAAGAAAAGAGACAGTGTATACATGGGATTTAGTTGAGCAAACAAACTACCATACCCATACTCTGAGTGAACATATTTTATATGTATATGTAGATACTCTGTGAGCAAATTTATCTGTATACGTGAATAGACAGATGTATATAAGATCTAAATATATCATAAGATATATCAGAATAAACATTTCTCAACTTTTATCAAAAAATAGTCAAGATTTTTGTTGTTTTTTACTACCAAATTTGGTTTGATTTTTTTTTACTACCACAATTTTATATTACGCCCACTTATTTTTAAAATCAAGTTACAGAAGCTTTAAAAGAAAATTCTAATTATTTATATAAAATAGAACTATTGATTCTGGTCATAATATCATAATGTAACCACAGATAATATCATTTCAGGCAAATGTCACTTGAAATATGGTCTTACTTGTACAGCATTTTGCTCACCAGCAAAATTACTAGAACATCAATTAGTAGAACATCCTTCTTTTTAATAGTTTTAAAAACTGTAAATTTCCGTTCTGACCATTCATTTACAGAAAAAAAAAATTCTTGAATTTTAATGGCTTCTGTAATACATACGCTGGCTTCAATAATTAAATTTCAAACCAACAAAAATTAATAGGTTTTATAAGGGAAAATCATAGAAGTTAAAGTTTTTAAAACACATGGAAGAAATAATGTATGATATTAAACTTTATCTTTGAGATTTAATTAGAAAGCGCATGAATATCAGGATATCATAGCTAATCCATAGAAAAATCAGAATTTTCCTTTTAGCTTGTGTGGTTAATATGAATTTTATTAAATAACTTTTATGAAACATTTTGACAATTGACTAACAAACTTCTGAATTTTATTCTCTTCACATCATAGAAGTTTCTTATTCATGTAATCATGTGATTCTAGTGTTTTATCATTTCCACATCAGTAACTTCCCTCCATCTGATGTTTCAAGGGCCCTGTATTCTTCTACTTTATGTCTCTTCACCTCTAATATTTTTACAAGAAATAGCAAATTTCATTTACACACAATATCAAAATGGAACTCATATATAAATATAAATCCGGTAGTAAAGATTTTGTTTAAAAAAGTAAAGTAATATTGCCTGCATCATGAAGTAATACTTTGTGCTTCTTTGAAAGTCTCATTTTTGAAGTTTTCATATGTGAAATTATTTCTTCATTAGTGTTTTCAAATGCTTACAATATTAGAAATTGTAATGCTTACAAATATTAGAAATTCGATTGCTATATCACACATTTCTATCATGTAAAGAAATAATTACCAAATGAAAAGTCAATTTTGTCTATTGGCTAATAGTTCTGTTTTGATCATTTTAACCTAAGGACTTCGATAATCTCCATCACTGTGCTTTAGATTTGAGCTAATTTAAGAAAGGGTTGCTACCTATTTGACGATTCAGTTGCCTGCATTAGGCCATTAAAAACATTATTTAGGAATGACTAAAAATTTGCAAAAATGCTGAAGTTCTATTTTTTAACAGACTGGTTAGAGAACAATTAACACACACACATTAAAAATAGGGAAATCATTATTTCTCTTTTCTGTGTCTCCACATTATCATTTTTTATTCTATAATTGATCTTGACCAACTAATTAATGTCACCTTTTAAAGGGTTTGTCATTTTCTAGTGTTTGAAATCCATTAAGTTTGCATTTGGCTGCTTTCTGCAAAAAACCAAGCTATAGGGGTTTAATCAGTTAGATTGTTCATTTTTCTCATATAACCATTTGTCTGAGGGTAGCAGTCCAGACTGATGAGGGAGGTCTGTGATGTCATCAATTCCCCCTTTATTTTCTGCCTCCACCATATGAAACATATATGTTTCCATCCTCATGGGCGTAAGCTGATCTTATACCTCCGGTCATCATGTCTGTGTTCTGGGCAGGAAGCAAAGAAAAACACAAATAACAAAAGTGCTTTATCATAGCAAGCTTTGCCTTTTTATTGAGAAATGGAATCCTTTCCGTAGGGTCCTCACCTCTCTGTAGGGTCCTCTCCCAGTACATATAATCTAGTAGTGGGTCTCAAAGCCACTTCTAGCTGCTAGGGAGTTTGTTTTTAGCTGGACATATTATTACCTTAAAAACAAGAATCAGAGTTCTCTGAAAGAGAAGGATTCAAGTAGTTAGGGTATTTTGTTTCTTAAGAACCATATTTAACATTTTGACAATTTCTTATTAAATTTTATATGGAAAGTTAAGATAAAAGCATGCAGCCACATCTTCCTGAATGAGAATAATTTATTATCCTCACTTTTCCTAGATATTTGCAAGTGTATTGCAGAGTTGTCTTTGAATATATTGTATGTTTTTCAGATGTAATTTTTTGCCATTTTTAAACTTTTCTGAAAAAGCTAATTTAATGAGAATCAAACTTAGATTCTATGAAAACTTAATTTTGATTTCTGAATAGGTTATTATGTCAGTCCTGAAATGGATTTTACAATTTTTATCAAAATCCTTTGTATTTGTATGTCTTAGGCTGTGTGTATTGAAGAACCTGCCATATTCTGACTGCTTATGTTCAACATGTGCCCAAATGTTCACAGTGCAGTAAGTTAGTATGTAAATAGAAAGAATACACATTATTATCTTATAATTCCAATTTATTGCCTTTTAACCTGCCTTTTTCTGGTTTTATTCTATAAATAAGAATGAAAAAGTTAGGTTTACATTTCATAGGATCATCCATGATTATATTTTCACAAAGATAAAAATATAGATAGTCCTGCAAAATTCTGGAAAACAGTAGTAGATGAAGATGTTGTAGGGCTATATGCTGAAATTTATAAAGAAGATGCAATTTTGAGATAATCTCTGCATTTAGTGTATGTCAAAATAGGCCTTACCATCATTGCTGAATGTGACCTAACTACACACACAAGCCCGATCTATTTACTTTTTATATGTGGTCAAGGATTAGTGTTTCACCTTATCTTGATGCTGAAGGCTTGATTCAGACTTTAAGAAGACTTCTTTGAGTAAATATACAAAATAAAACCAGAAAGGAGAAAATTTTTGATCAATAAGACATGGTGCTTCATTTCTGGTTTGTTCACTGAAGATTATTTCTTGAGAATATACAAATTGGCATGATTTAGCTCCAAGTATGGAGAAGGAAATGGCACCCCACTCCAATATTCTTGCCTGGAAAATCCCATGGACAGAGGAGCCTGGTAGGCTGCAGACCATGGGGTCGCTAAGAGTCGGACACGACTGAGCGACTTCACCTTCACTTTTCACTTTCATGCATTGGAGAAGGAAATGGCAACCCACTCCAGTGTTCTTGCCTGGAGAATCCCAGGGACGGGGGAGCCTGGTGGGCTGCCGTCTATGGGGTCGCACAGAGTCGGACATGACTGAAGTGACTTAGCAGCAGCTCCAAGTTAAGTCTCAAAAAATTATAATTACTTTTGGTTCATGTTTAATTATTTTTAGGTAAGAAAGAGTGTATTTTTAGTGATTAACCACCTATTTTTAGGTTCAATTCTTTATATAGATGCTCTCAAAGATTTTTCCTTATAACTAATACTTAAATATTCTTTGTTAGCTTGGGTAAGAGTTCAACTTTGGAATTATGAGAAAATTTCAAACTTGGTCATTTTAGTTAACTTAAATTCTCCTTGGTTTCTACTGAAAAGTATACCATGTATTGCTCTACATTTAAATAGGCTTAAATATGTTATTAGTGGTCATTAGTTTTCCTACATGTTTTTACATGTACAACAATAGAAAGATAATAGTACCATTTATTAAGTATTTTCAGTATGTCAAGTCTTGTGTTAGGTACTTCACATAAGTTATTCCATGTAGTTTTCACAGTAGCTCCGTGCATAAGAACCATTTTTAAACCCATTTTCCAGAAAAAGAAAACCAGTGCTGAGAGGACTAGGACAACATGGCCAAGGTCACAGCTTATAAGAAACAAGGTCTATAAGAAACTATAAATTTACAAGTTACAAGGAAACTGTAAATTTTATCCCTAATCAATCTAATTCGATAATAAAAACTTCAAGAGGTCTGGAGAGATGAGTGATGAAAAACATGGCTAATAATTTTGAAATTATCTCCATCTGTTGATATATGAACTATATTATGAAAGTTTTGCTTAATCCTAATCTGATGCTGGGAGGGATTGGGGGCAGGAGGAGATGGGGACGACAGAGGATGAGATGGCTGGATGGCATCACTGACTCAATGGACATGAGTTTGAGTAAAGTCCAGGAGTTGGTAATGGACAGGGATGCCTGGTGCGCTGTGATTCATGAGGTTGCAAAGAGTCGGACACGACTGAGTGACTGAACTGAACTGAACTGAATCTTAAGAAAAGGACATAAAGGAAATGATTATGATACGGAGAAGGGTATTTGGTTTTTGAATCATGAAGACAAGCCAGATAATGTTCTCTCCAATTATATCATATTTTAATGAACGTTTACCCTAAGGTTGTTGTTGTTGTTCAGTAGCTAATTCATGTCCAACTATTTGCAACCCCATTAACTGTAGCATGCCAGGCTTCCCTGTCCATCACCAACTCCCAGAGTTTGCTAAAACTCATGTCCATCGAGTCAGTGATTTCATCCAACTATCTCATCCTCTATCGTCCCCTTCTCCTGCCCTGTATTTACCAGCATCAGAGTCTTTTCCAATGAGTCAGCTCTTTGCATCAGGTGGCCAAAGTATTGGAGTTCAGCTTCAGTAACAGTCCTTCCAGAGAATATTCAGGGTTGATTTCCTGTATGATTGACTGATTTGATCTCCTTGCAGTCTAAGGGACTCTCAAAAGTCTTCTCCAGTACCACATTCAAAAGCATCAGTTCTTTGGTGCTCAGCCTTCTTTACGGTCCAAATACTAAAGGATTTTAAGAAAAATCAAGGAAATATGCATAATAGAAACTGTTCCGCAGGTATGAATGTGTATTCCTACAGACTAAGACCTTTTTCTGATCAGGTGACTTTGGGAGCACTCTGAATTCTGGAAACAGAGGGAAAGGAAGTAACATAGAGATGATCTATAGGAATTCTACAAGCTAAAGAGAAGCTATTTTATTTGCTCATTCTTAGAAGCCCAAATCGGAGAAGGCGACGGCACCCCACTCCAGTACTCTTGCCTGGAAAATCCCATGGACGGAGGAGCCTGGTAGGCTGCAGTCCATGGGGTCACGAAGAGTTGGACACAACTGAGTGACTTCACTTTCACTTTTCACTTTCATGCATTGGAGAAGGAAATGGCAACCCACTCCAGTGTTCTTGCCTGGAGAATCCCAGGGACGGGGGAGCCTGGTGGGCTGCCATCTATGGGGTCACACAGAGTCGGACACGACTGAAGTGACGTAGCAGCAGCAGCAACAGCAGAAGTCCAAATATCTTCCCACCAGATTCTAAGACTAGTTCTAAACTGTCACATCTTTGTGTAGCCTTGGGTTTGCAAGAGCAGTAAGGGGACAGGGGCTGCTTCAGCATCCTTCACCTTAGGTACGCAGCTTAAACTGGTACTGAGGCAGCTTGACAACCAATAACTTTTGGGGCAGACCTTAGCCTGGGGAAATATTTAATTTTGTAGATGTCTGGATTGTTTTCCCATGTTACTGAAAGAGTGGAAATCTGGAAGCTTTGTTCCTTGGGTCATTTGCCCAGACTAGGAATCAGGATATTAAATTCAGATATTCAATACCCTTTTGACTGAACTGCCTTATCTTTGACTTCTATTCCTCTAAATTGGAATTTGCCAATATGTGAATGTCACAGCACGAAATACAAAATAGATTTACAGCAAAAAGATTGGAGACTGAGTTCACATTTTTTAGGTGGTGAAAAATAAAGGGGTAGACTAGCAAGGTTTGTTGTTGTTCCGTTGCTCAGTCATGTTCAACTCTTTGCCACCCTTGCACCATGCCAGGCTTCCCTGTCTTTCATTGTCTCCTAGAGTTTACTCAAACTCATGTCCATGTGCTCTTGCTTAAGAAATCTGATGGACAGGGGAGCCTGGCGGGCTGCAGTCCATGGGATTGCAAAGAGTCGTACATGACTGAGTGACTAACATTTTTTTCTTAGTCACTCAGTTGTATCAGACTCTTTGTCACCCTTTGAACTATAGCCCAGTCTGCCAGGTTCCTCTGTCCATGGGTTTTCCCAGGCAAGAATACTGGAGTGGGTTGTCGTTTCCTCCTCCAGGGGATCTTCCCAACCCAGGGATCGAACTCTATTCTCCTGTGTCTCCTGCATTGCAGGCAGATTCTTTACCCACTAAACTATCAGGGCTTCCCATTAATCATCAGGGGAAATGCAAACCAGTAGCACAATGAGCTGTTACCTCACACCTGTCAGAATAAGTAAGTAAGTAAGTGAAGTCGCTCAGTCGCGTCCAACTCTTTGCGACCCCATGGACTGTAGCCTACCAGGCTCCTCTGTCCATGGAATTTTCCAGGCAATAGTACTGGAGTAGATTGTCGTTTCCTTCTCCAGCGGATCTTCCCAACCCAGGGATCGAACCCAGGTCTCCCGCATTGTAGACAGATGCTTTACCATCTGAGCCACCAGGGAAGTCCAATAGATATCATCAAAAAGACAAGAAAGACTAAGTGTTGGTGAGAACTTGGCGAAAAGGGAAACCTCATGCACTATTGGTGGGAATGTAAATTGATGCAGCCACTACAGAAAACAACGTGGAGGCTCCTTGAAAAGTTGCAAATAGAAACATCATATGATCTAGCAATTTCACTTTGAGTATTTTTTTAAAATACATGCAAATACTAATTTGAATAGACATCTCAATTTCCATGTTACTGTTTACAGCACTAAGACATTGGAGCAATCTAGATGTCCATTGATGGATGAATGAATACAGAGAATGTGGTATATATACACAGTGGAATACTATATAGTCTTAAAAAGAATGACACCTTGCTGTTAGGGCTTCCCTGGTGGCTCAGCTGGTTAAGAATCCGCCTGAAATGTGGGAGACCTGGGTTTGACTCCTGGGTTGGGAAGATCCCCTGGAGATGGAATGGCTACCCACTCCAGTATTCTGGCCTGGAGAATTCCTGGGCTGGATAGTCCACATGGTTGCAAAGAGTCAGACGCGACTGAGTGACTTTCACTTCACTTGCCTTTTGCAACAACATGGATGGACCTTGAGAGCATTGTGCTAATAAAATAAGTCATGGGAGTTCTCTGGTTGTCTAGTGGTTAGGATTCTGGTCTTTCACTGCCATGACCCCAGGTTCAATCCCTGGTTGTAGAACTGAGATCCTGCAAGCCAAGCAGTGCAGCCAAATAAATAAATAAATAAGTAAATAAATCGATGAATGTTGGCATGCCCAACCTTTAAAAAAGATGTCAAACAAGGGAAGACAAATACTATATGATTTCTTTCTTTTTTCAATTGAAGCATAGTTGATTTACAATGTTGTGTTAATTTCAGGTGTACAGCAGTGATTCAGTTTTATATTCTTTTTCAGCTTCTTTTCATCATAGATTATTACAAGATATTGAATACAGTTCCCTGTGCTGTTTTTTTTAACATAGTAGTGATCTTTTATATGTGAAATCGTTAAAAAAAGAAAAAAAAAAAACAAGCTCAAATCATAGATACAGAACAGACTGTTGGTTGCCAGAGGCAAAGGGTGGGGGGGTTGAAGAAATGGGTGATGGGAGTCAAAAATAGAGTAAAACTTAAATATGGATTCTCCAGTGGCTCAGTGGGTAAAGAATCCACCTGCAAGGCAAGAGACACGGGTTCTATCCTGTGGGTTGGGAAGATCCCTTGGAGAAGGGCCATAGCAACCCACACCAGTATTATTGCCTGGGAAATCCCATGGACAGAGGAGCCTGGTGAGCTACAGTCCAAAGGGTCACAAAGAGTCAGACATGACTAAGTGACTAGGCACGGACACACATAGCACAAAAAACGTAGATTTTTCACTGCCATTAGCCAATTTTGAAGTGTTCACCAGCCATGTGTGCCAGTGACCACCTTATTGGACAGCTGAGGGAGACCATTTCCATCCTTGCTGAAAGTCCAATTGGACTAGTATAGTGAAAACAATACAGGTTCTGAATTTAGACAAAATTCAATATCAAAATCAAGTTCTGCATCTATAACACTTATTTGGGAGCGGATTCATTTGAGGCACAATTTCAATTTTTAATACAGAAATATTGTTTTCTGCTTTTTGTCATTGTTATTAGGATTAAATGTTGTGTCATAGATCAGGAAAGCCCAGTTTAGGGAGGCAGTACTGTCAGAGAGTTTGAAGCATGGACCCTGGAATCCAAAGAACCTGAGTGTGAATCCAAGTTCAGCTACTTACTAGTTCTGTGGTTTGGGCAAAACACTTAATTTTCTAAACATTAATTCTACTTTATAAGGGCTTTATATGAATTAGGGGATTATCTGAGAAAATACAAGTATAATACTTTACATCAGTTCAGTTCAGTTCAGTTCAGTTGCTCAGTCGTGTCCGACTCTTTGCGACCCCATGAATCACAGCATGCCAGGCCTCCCTGTCCATCACCAACTCCTGGAGTCCACCCAAACTCATGTGCATCGAGTTGGTGATGCCATCCAGCCATCTCATCTTCTGTCGTCCCCTTCTCCTCCTGCCCCCAATCCCTCCCCGCATCAGAGTCTTTTCCAATGAGTCAGCTCTTCACATGAGGTGGCCAAAGTATTGGAGTTTCAGCTTTAGCATCACTCCTTCCAATGAACACCCAGGACTGGTCTCCTTTAGGATGGACTAGTTGAATCTCCTTGCAGTCCAAGGGACTCTCAAGAGTCTTCTCCAACACCACAGTTCAAAAGCATCAATTCTTTGGTGCTCAGCTTTCTTCACAGTCCAACTCTCACATCCATACATGACCACTGGAAAAACCATAGCCTTGACTAGACAGACCTTTGTTGGCAAAGTAATGTTTCTGCTTTTCAATATGCTATCTAGGTTGGTCATAACTTTTCTTCCAAGGAGTAAGCGTCTTTTAATTTTATGGCTGCAGTCACCATCTGCAGTGATTTTGGAGCCCCAAAAAATAAATTCTGACACTGTTTCCACTGTTTGCACATGGTAAATATTAAAAAATACAAGGTAATAGGTGTTATAATGTTAGTCACCAATCATACCCAAGGCAAATCTGTATGCTATAAAGAACTTCCATAAATCCCATAAACAAAAATATAAAAACTATAAAATGCTACCAAGTACAAAAGTAGCAATAATAGTTGTCACTGCTATTATTGAGTGAGATGTTCTATTAATTCAATTAGGTTACTACTAAAACATTTTCCTCATATCAATGTTTTAAATAATGCTTTTTATTTCATAATTAGTTTACCCAAAAGAAAGTGAAAGTATTAGTCACTCAATCATGTCCATCTCTTGTTGACACTGTGGACAGTAGCTGGTCAAGCTCCTCTGTCCATGGACTTCTCCAGGCAAGAATACTAGAGTGGGTAGCCATTTCCTTCTCCTGGGGATCTCCCTGACTCAGGGATCGAACCTGGGTCTCCTGCATTTCAGGCAGATTTTTTACCATCCAAGCCACCAGGGAAGCTTTACCTTAGTGAGAATAAATTAATAAATAACCATTAAACTGATGTTAAAATAAACTCAATAAAGTAGGATTTCTCTGCTGTAGTGGTACTTTTAAGTAAACTTTATTTTGGAGTATGCTAAGGTGTCTACACAGATAATGGGCAGTTTCTATACCACATCTCAGTTTTGAAGGATGACTTGCACTGTAGATCTCATGACCACAAGAGTTACATTTTGAAATGATGCAAGCATGGGATTATTTTATTTTTAGGTACTTCCATGCATGTACATTAAGTTTACTCCACAGAAAGTTCTTCAGTGGCCTTAAATTTTCTTTGGAAAATGCTTGAAACTTAAAAAGAAAGATTTCCATGTGTTGGTTGGTTTGTGGTTTTACCACCATGATTTTTATATGTGATGATTCTTTAGAGATGGTATTTAAACTTTACACTAAGTACTTTCATGTTCTCCTTTTAATCTGTAAATCTTTTACACTGTATATACTTTATTAACCAAATTTGTGTGTGTGCATATGTGCATAATAGCTTAGAGCAATAAACTATATAAGAGAAATTTAAGGTAAAAAAGAAGTGATTATCTGCTTATTAAAAATTGTAATATTTATATAGTTTATATAAAAAGAATATTTAAAGTGGAAGATAAAAGCAGCTTTAAATTGTAAAGTCTTACTAGAAAATATAGGCAAAGCATTTGGTAGAGTATAATTATTTACAAACACTATTTTGAAAAGAAAGAAAAGAAAAAAAAATCTGTGGTGTTAGCAATTCAATATCACGGTTTCTAGGCTGACTAACATGGAAATGAATATAATCAATACTATGGTAAACTTTCTTAGCTTAATTTGGAACACTCATGTTTAATGTCCTCCAGAAACAGTTATTTCCTGAAATGAAAGATTACTACTGCAGTAAAAGCCAACTCAAAGTTTCCCAGGACTACTATTTTAGTACTGACAGTATATATTATTAAATAAGATAAACTCCATCTTTATCCAGTCTTTGGCCAGTTTATGAATTACACGTCATCTTTGAGTAGAGAAAAGCACAAATTTTAAACAAGTGTCTGTTCTCATTATTCCTAGATCATAATTTCAAAATCCTGCTCTTATTATTTGTCAGTTTTTTAAGTGAAGCATTCTTAAAAGGCAAAGGAGGAAGACTTCATAAAATCTTATTTTTTGGTTATTTTTCAAAAACTATCTCTGAAAGATCATTATATAATACAGAAGAAAGTATTTTCCTCTATAGACTGAAGTTACCAAAAAAGAAAGAGAGAGAGAGAGAGAGAGAGAAAGGAATGAAACAATTCATTAAATATATCAATTAAACATCATTTGTGTCCAAAACCCTGATGTTAATCACTATAGTCTATACAGTGATAAATAAGGAAGAGTCCCTGGACATAAAAGGGTAGTCCAGAAAAGGAAAGTAAAATTTGAACTTGAAGGGCAAGAAGTAATAGGAGGAGAGTGTTATAAAGTCCTGGAAATGGCAAACATGAGAGATGTGCTGGGTATACAAAATATTTCAGTTTGATTGGAACATAAAATCTTAGAGAATGTTTGAAGTTAATTGAGAAAATGTTCAAAACTCAAGATCATAGAGAACCTCCATACTGGGTGCTATATTGAGTAGAAAGTTAAGAATCCTAAAATTATTTGGTCGCAGGAGCAACAAGAACAGTGTTCTCTGGAAGCCTGAAAGAAACATTAAGGCAAGAAGAGATTAGATCTGAAACTTAATTGGGTGATTTTGCAACAGCCCAGAGACAAGGTGGGGTAGACCGCAACCAGGAGGATAGTGATAATGGCATTGAGAAGGCATGTGGAAATGTGCTCTGGAGGTAGAATCAGTAATACCTGGCAACCAGTTAGATATGGGTAGCAAGAGATTTCCCTAGAATGCCCTGGCAGTTCAGTGGTTAGGATTGTGTGCTTTCACTACGAAGGGTACAGTTTCAATCCTTGGTTGGGGAACTAAGATCATGTAAACTTTCTATGTAGCCAAGTTTGGGGGGCTTCCTGGGTAGCTCAGACAGTAAAGAATCCGCCTGCAGTGCAGGATACCTGGGTTTGATCCCTCTGTTGGGAAGATCCCCTGGAGAAGGGAACAGTTATCCTCTCCAGTATTCTGGCTTGGAGAATTCCATGGACAGAGGAGCCTGGCAGGCTACAGTCTATGGGATCACAAAGAGTCAGACGCAACTGAGCAACTTTCACTTTCAGTTGAAAAAGAGAAAGAGAAGCCAAGGAAGTCGGACGTTTTGGGCCTGGCATTTAGGAGATAATGGGAACACCAACAGAATGAGAGAATTCAGAAATGTTAAGTGTTCAGGGGTGAATTGATGTGTTGAAATGATGAGCTTAATTTTTATTTGTACTTTTAACAAATATTTATTGACTTCCTATTATGTGCCAGAAACCAAGCTAAGTACTAGGGATAAAATACTGAACAGGAACAGATAGATTATATTGTATTAGGGGTGACTGCTGGGCTATTTGATAATACAAACAAATATAAACTTAAAAGTATAACAAATGTGACAAGCACTACCAAAGGGAGATACCTAGTTACCTTTGAGGCAACAGTAAAAGGAGTGCTTTTGGTGCCTCTAGGGGTGTGTTTCTCCCACTAGAATGACTGTTTATCTGATATCTGAAGACTAGGTGATGGGAGCCAAATAGAAAAAGAGAGCAGCAAAGGGTCTTTGAAGTTGAGTGTCTGTGTGTGTGTGTGTACTGTAAAAATAACCACTATCACTGCTACAGCACCTTGTGGAGGAAAGGAGGGTGGCATGTGTGAGAAATGGGAAGATGGCCATGTCATGTTGCTGAAGTGGAGGCCGGTGAGAGAAGGTTGGGGGTGGGAGGGTAGGTGTGATGTTGGACAAGAGGGTCAAGAAAGAACTTATCCATGCAGACCTTTGTTGTTGTTCAGTTGCTAAGTCATGTCCAACTCTTTGAAACCTCATAAACCAGCACACCAGGCCTCCCTGTGCCTCACCATCTCCCGGAGTTCACTGAAATTCAAGTCCATTGAATCAGTGATGCCATCCAACCATCTCATCCGCTGTTGCTCCTTTCTCCTCCTGCCGTCAAACTTTACCAGCATCAGGGTCTTTCCCCATGAGTCAGCTGTTTGCATCAGCTGCCAAAGTGTTGAAACAGACCCTTATGGTTTGTGTTAAAGCATCTCTGACCCTAAAAGCAATAAGATGGCTTGAAAATGTTTAAGCATGAAAATATCATAATCAGGGAATGAGGCTGTGACGCAGACTAGTGTCAGGGTAGGAGGCAGGGGAGAAGTGAGCTTGTTTAAGAAATACTTCAGAGATAAAAAGAATAGAACTTTATGATGGTTTGCAAACTGACCATTAGGGAGAAGGAAGGGTCGAGGCGAGTTTCTATATTTTTGTATCATCCAATGGGATGGATGAGATGGGCATTAGTGGACAAGGTCACAGAAGAGGAAGAAACTGTGAGCTAAATTTTAAACATATGCAATTTAAGGCACTAAGAGGATTTCCAAATAGATGTATTTGTAGCTATTAAAATTGAAGAATCGATGTCCCTGAAACAGGTGAAAAATGCAAGTGAAGACTAGAAAGTGACTGACAGGGAAGTGATAGTTGAAGCTTAATTATTAGAATAAATAAGATCCTAAAATAGATCATAGAATGAGATGAGGGAGATCAAAGACAGAACTTTAGGAAATATCTGCACGAGGAAACAGAAAGAGACAGAAGGTGGCAGAGGAGAAATAGTCACAGAGGTAGAAGTAGAGCCTGAAAAATGAAGCACCATCGAGCTTCATGAAGCTATAATTGCCCACTGTTGATGTGTAATCCCTGTTATTTACTTAATGATACGAACAGTTTCAAAATGTGCAAACATTGCCTTTTCTTATCTTCTAGCCACCCTTTCTCCACCACTCCAAAACACACACACACACACACACACACACACCCTGCTGTTAGTTAACTATGAATAAATGGTTATGAAATAGGGTTCTGTTCCTCAATAATAGGTCTATATTCAGACTAACAGGTTCTTCCCATGTTTTATTGTGATCTAAAAAATTAGAATAAACTGAAAAATTACCTCCAGCGTTAAGTATCAAGAGACTATAGCTATTATTTGTCTAAGCTTAACGTGTTGAGATATTGTGGCGTAGGGCCAGCTTAACTGAACAATGGATGGTATCAGCGTGTAACAACAAAGTCACGGGCTCAAGTGAAAACTATAAAAGGATACTCACTGTATTGTTCATGTCCTTGGAATGCTTCTTCCTTCCTTTCCTGTTTTGTTGCTGCCGTAGGATGTCAGCTCAGATTTACTGTCATTGTTGTCATTTGGCCAGTGAATATCATGAAATGTAGTAGGCACTTAACCTTGGGTGAGTCCATGAGCAGGCAGTCTGAAGTCTGAGTCCTCTAAGGAGGTTATCACGTTGACTGAATGTTCTTGGAATACAAATGTGACAGTGAGGGTTGTCTTTTTTCATTGCCAAGGGAAATGCACCCTTCAGAACTGCTTTCCATCTTGTATGAAAGTTATAGCTTTGAAGAATATAACCTGCCTTCTCACAGATTTTCAAAACTCACCTATAGACTTAGGTAGCATCCTTATATTTCATAAAAGCTCCACTAAAAACAGAGACCTATTTCCATGGGAATAAACCTAAGGCCAGGTTTCTTAACCTTCACACTGTTGCATCTTGGACCAGACCATCTTTGCTGTGGGGGTTTGTCCTGTGCATTGTTGGATATTTAGCAGCATCCCTGTTAACTGTCATCTACATGTTAGCGGCACAACTCTCCCAAGTTGTGATAATCAAAAATATCTCCAGACATTGTCATAGTGTTGCGGAATGGAGGACCCCTTCCAGGGCCCGAAACTGGGCTCTTGTCTAACACTTGGAAATGAATTGTCCAAGGAGACACATGTGCTGACAGAGCAAGAGACTTTAGTAGGAAAGGGCACCCAGGTGGAGAGCAGTGGGATAAGGGAACCCAGGAGAACAGCTCTGCCGCGTGGTTTGCAGTCTCGGGTTTTATGGTGATGGGATTAGTTTCTGGCTTGTCTTTAGTCAGTCATTCTGACTGAGTCCTTCCTGGTGGTGCACGCCTTGTTCAGCCAAGATGGATGCCAGAGAGAAGGATTCTGGGAGGTGGTCAGACATGTGGTGTCTCCTTTTGACCTTTCCTGAACTCTTCCAGTTGGTGGTGGCTTATTAGTTCCGTGTTCCTCACCAGGACCTCCTGTCATAAAACAACTCACGCAAGTGGTTATTATGGTGCCTGGCCAGGGTGGGCAGTTTCAGTCGGTGTGCTTCCCCTAACAATAGGTCCCTGAGGTGAGGCAGGGGTACAAAATCACCTCAGGTTGAGAACCACTGGCCTAAGAGAAGTGCCTTAATATAAAGTAAGAGTAAATAGATTTTGTAACATATACATTGTGGAAACATAATTGCCCTTTGTCTTTCTGTCATTACAAAGTATGATTGTACAAAGGATAAATCTATGGATAGTAATAGCTTCTTAATCTTTTCTGTCCTAATGAACAATTAGGTAAGCAGTCTGAGGTAGTATTTTTCCTGTAGTGTTTTTTATGTTTTATATACCAGTTTCATTCATTTATTCATTCAGTAAGGATTTGCCAGGCTCCCTCTCTGCTCTAGTTGTTAGATGTTAGGGAAGAAACAATGAGTGAGATAAACTACGGTGCTACTGTTCTCAGAGCTTAAATTCGAGTGACAGAAAATACAGGGCACAAATAAAATGCAGAGAATCAAAACAGTTTGGTGTCATTGAGCAGGCATTGGCAAACTGCGTTGACCTGCTTTTGCAGATGAAGTTTTATGGGAACAGAGCCACACTCATTTATTTACATATTGTCTATGGCTGCGTTCCTGTTGCAACACCAGTCAGTTAGTTGCAGCTGTGAACATGTGGCCAGTAAAGCCTAAAATATTTGCTATCTGGTCCTTTATAGAAAAAATCTGCAGACTTCTATAAGAGTGTGAGCTTGAGGGGGGCCATTTTTGATTAAATAATTGGAGGACAGTTTTTATATTGAGATCATTGATAAATATGTATTTGGTCTTTGCCTGTCTTGGCAAACAACTCCCCAAACTCTTGGAATTTCTTAAGTGGTTAGAGCTATAAAGGTGTCTTTTGCTATTTAGAACAAGCCCCTTTCAACCACACCTGATTATTTATGTTAATGAGGAGACTTTGGAAAGTCCCAAAGGAAGAGGCTGACTGTTGGGGGAACAAACCAAGTAACTAGACATAATTAGATCTGCTTCAACCATATAACCCCACTTCTCACCTGTTAAATGAATAGAGAGTGACTTAATCCCCAATGGCCAATGATTTAATCAACCATATCTTCATGATGAATTCTTCATTAAAGACTTAGAAAAGGATGAAGTTTCAAGGAGCTCTGGATTGGTGAACAAGTTTGACACCCCCAAAACTCCACAGGGACAGAAGCTCCTGTGCTCTGGACACTTCTATACATCACCCTGTGTATTTCTTCATCTGAATGTTCATTCATATCCTTTAATGTTCTTTGTAATAATAAACAGGAAATCTAATCAGTAACAGTTTTCTTGAGCTGTGTGAGCTGCTCAAGGAAATAAGTAAAACCTGAGGGTAGGGATGGAGGGGGGGAATCACGGGAAGCTCTGATATCTAGCCAGTCAGTCAGGAGCACAGGTATCAATCTAGATTTGTGATCTGTGTCTCAGGTGGGGGTGAGGTGGGGTAGTCTAATGGGACTGAGCCTCTAACCTATGGAATCTGATGCTAACTCCAGGTATATGGTGTCAGAAGAAATTGAACTATAGGACAGCCAGCTGGTGTCCATCACAGCTGCAGAATTGCTTGATATGGGGGGGAGGGAAACTCCCATACACTTAAGAGTACACAAGTATTGAGTGAGTAGTAGAGAAATAACAGGTGAGTTTTTCCTAGACAACAGCATACTGCACAGATGACATTTAAACTGATAGCTGACTAGAAGGCATCCATTCTGAGAAGATGAAGGCAAAGAAGAGGCAAAAGGAGAAATTGGAATGAAATCCCTAGCTAGCATGGGAGAGGGATAGGAATGGTCTAAGATGAAATCTGAAATAATTGGGGCCTGATTAAGTAGGCCTTGTAGGTAATACTAGAGATGAGGGCTTTTACTCCATGTAAGAAGGGAAGTTGAATGAGATAGGAGAGTTGTGTGTGATGTGAACTGTCACATTTTAACAAGATATTCTGGCTGTTTTCTGCAGAAACAGGATATAAGAAAGGAAGGAAGATCAATTAGGATGCTCATAGTCAAGCCAAGAGACAATGGTGTCTTGGGCTGGGCTGTTAACAACAAAGACAGAGAGTGAGCATGAATTTGGAGTAAGTTTTGAAAGTAGAGTTTACATGACTTTGCCAATAATGAGGATTTGAAGGATGAAGAAAGAAGCAGTGTCAAGAGTAATTTCTAGATTTTTGTCTCAAGTATTTGCATGAGTTGCAATGCTGTTTATTAATGGTGGGGGTGAGGGACTCAAGGGAGGAAGTGTAACCAAGCAGGACCCTATGGGGCCTTCTTGGGGAAGACCCTTCCCCCATATCCTCTGCTTTAGCTCTGCTCTGAAGGACCTAGGTAATAGCTTCTGATACCTATTTCCTGAGTTTTTCAAATGCTAAAATACCACCAAATGAAAGAAATTCACTATTCAATACTTGAGGATCATAAGCACATAGCCCCCAGACCTTCTAGGACCTAAGGATTGATGACCATCAACCAAAAATCAGAAAATTGTGCATGAGCTGATCACACACTGGGACACTCCTGCCTCACCTTGCCTTTGAAAATGTTTTGCTGAAACCCTTGGGGATTTCAGGGTTTTTTGAGCATGAGCCACCTGTTTCTCTTGCTTGACAGAGAAGTAAACCTTTATCTGCTCCAACTCAGATGTTTCAATTTGTTTGGCCTCTCTGTGCATCAGACACACGAACTTATGTTCATGAACAGAAGTAGCTTTGAGAGTCTATGATTATCAGAGGTTCTGTTTCAGGTTTATTATTCATTAAAGTGGAAATATTAAATACATACTTGGTTATATGTGTCTGGTATTGCAGGGAGAGGTCAGAGTTGGATGTAGGTATTCAGAATGGATATATGGATGGTATCTAAGTCAATGAGAGTAGATGAGGTTGTTTAAAAAGATATTGTAAATGGAAAAGGGCAGGAGGTGGATACAGGAGAGAACACTAGTTAGTTCCACATTAGAAATTACCTATAAAAGAAGGATAAAGTGGAAGACAAGGAGTAGCTGGGCAAGCAAAAGAAACACTAGGAAAATTGTCATCTTGAAATTTTCATTCAACAAGCAAAACACTCCATCATCTTGTAAGACCAACATTTATGTTTTCACTTTACAAAAAACCTGAAGGTTAATGCGATTGGGTAGCTGAGTAGAACATAGTGGTCAGTAGTGTGAGAGCTAGTTTCACGTCTTACTCACCTTATTTCTTATAACCACAAGATACCTGAAGGAACACTTAGTTGTTGTCCAGTTATCATCTAGAACTTTCTACTCCACTCTCACTCCACTGAGACTCGAGTGAGGCCTTCTGTTCAGCTCTTCTACTTTCTGGCTCTACGAACTGTTTGGGGGATGGATTCTTTATATAAACCAACCTAATCAGAGTCTTCTCTGGGAGCTCCCTCAAACTCATCGGACAATGGAGAGACTTTTCACAGGGATAATAAGCTGTGAGAATGAGAAAAATTTAGAATTGCCAGTGGCTAACTTATTCCCATATGGGGAGAGCTTGCTTACGAGTAGGACCAACACAGTGGGTGTTTGAGCACCTGGAAACCATGCAAGGCTGAGCCAAAAGCACCATTCCCTATACCCTCTTTCCTTATAATTTTACTTAAATGGATTTGAGTTGGGGTTTTACTACTTGATACCAAAAAATTTTGAATACATACTTTTTCTTGTTGACTCTTTTTACCAGCATACCTCCATTTGTACATAAAAGGTGCCCAATAAGTGTACATTAAATAAAATCGAAATGTCAATGTTTAATGATAGTAACATTTTGATTTAAAATTAAGCAATCAATTTAGCTATTTAACATAGATAAATTAAAGAATTTTGAAAGCGTTTCTTCCCATTAAAACTCAAAAATATTCAGTGATGGGAGAAAAAATAGCTTCAACCAAAATTGTTGGTCTATTAAAAACATCAACATTTTGAGAATGGAATAGGTTAATTTCATTTTGATTTAACACCACTCTCTTCTTTTCCTCCCCTTTGATATTATAGTTTGATGGACAGACAAATAAATATTTTGAGGCAACATTCTCCTGATGGTTTCATTTGCGTTTCTATCCAATCTTTAAAAGTTTACTATCAAATTAACTCTCTTTCTTACCATTGCTGCCCTTAAGGTCCTCATCATGCTTTTTGATCCTTAAATTGGAAATAAATTTATAAAAAGCAATTAATGTTATTATGACTGTTGACATAATGTTACCATTATTATTATACCCAGCTGTTGGCCTGAAAATTCTGCTTCTATAAGCCTGTATCAATATACTTTCAGAGTGAAGATAATTAGAGGTATAGGTAATTCATTGTTTACAGAATGGAATAGGATTTTCAATTAGTTATCATTTCATTGAGATCATAAAGAAAAATCTGATTTCTGTATCTAATCTAAGTTTCTGTCAATCTCAGGGTAAATATTTGTACAATTGCCTTAGTAGCATTATTTCCCTTCTGAAATTATAGACACTGTTTCCTTTTTGTTAACAGGGGAGAGTAATCCACTAATTTCTGGGACTATTTTTAGGGCAAAGATAATAAAATTTTAACACCCTATAGAATCTTTACTTATAAGTGCCCATCTCCAGGGCCTGTTAATATTCTGATTCTACCTAACATAGCCTTTATATTTCTAATGTCTTTACATCAGAAACTAAAAATTAATCTGGTTTCTGGCTATGAACAGTGTGGGTTCCATTGAAGAGCAAGAACCACAAACCTCTACAATCAACTTTAGTCCCTATATAGCTCAATCCCTCTGCAGCTGTGTCTTTTTTAATCTCATAAAAAGTTATTAATTCAAGCTCTATTCACACTTCTTCTGGCCTAATCTGATTCAGTTTTTTTTTTTTTTAACTTTTTATTTTCTATTGGGTTATAGCCTGTTAACAATGTTGTGATGTTAACAATGTTGTGATAGTTTCAAGTAACAGCAAAGGTACTCATCCATACATATATACACATCCATTCTCCCCAAAACCAAACTCATTCCATCAAGTCTGCCACATAACATTGAGCAGAGTGCTATTTGGTAAGTCCTTGGTTATCCATTTTTAATACAGCAGTGTGTAAATGTCCATCGCAAAGTCCCTAACTATCCCTTCCTCCCATACTTCTCCCTGGCAACCGTAAGCTTGTTCTCAAGTCTGTGAGTCTGTTTCCCTTTTGTAAGTAAATTCATTTGTATCATTTGTTTTTAGATTCCAAATATAAGGGATGTGATGCAATATTCTCCTTCTCTGTCTGACTTTTATTTTTAGCATGTTGGGTTACTGATTAAAATTACACTGAAATAAAGAAGTTTCTGTCAATCTCAGGAACCCTCTCTAATTTTTTCATTATTTGGAAAAGCTAGCATGTATTAATGGAGAAGGCAATGGCACCCCACTCCAATACTCTTGCCTGGAAAATCCCATGGGCGGAGCAGCCTAGCAGGCTGCAGTCCATGGGGTTGCAGAGAGTCGGACACAACTGAGCAACTTCACTTTCACCTTTCACTTTCATACATTGGAGAAGGAAATGGCAACCCACTCCAGTGTTCTTGCCTGGAGAATCCCAGGGAAGGGGGAGCCCGGTGGGCTGCTGTCTATGGGGTCATACAGAGTCAGACACGACTGAAGCAACTTAGCAGCCGCAGCAGCAGCAAGTATTAAACACTTATTTTCACATATATTGTGCTTTAATGGCTGTGCTTAACCTCTGTTCTATTTTAGCATGTATTTTATGATACAAACATCATTAAGACCTCTTTGGAATGAATCCCACTCTTTCCATTTCAGACCTCAAGTAAACATTTTGTTTCTACAATGATATGCTTCCCTAACTAGTTAACTGTTACATATTAAAAGCAATCCTAAAAGACGATGCTGTGAAATTGCCACACTCAATATGCCAGCAAATCAGGAAAACTCAGCAGTGGCCACAGGACTGGAAAAGGTCAGTTTTCATTCCAGTCCCAAAGAATTCTTTTCAGTGCCAAAGAATGTTCAAACTACTGCACAATTGCACTCATCTTACACACTAGCAAAGTAATGCTCCAAATTCTCCAAGCCAGGCTTCAACAGTATGTGAACCGTGAACTTCCAGATGCTCAAGCTGGATTTAGAAAAGGCAGAGGAACCAGAGATCAAATTGCCAACATCTGCTGGATCATTGAAAAAGCAAAATAATTCCAGAAAAATACCTACTTTTGCTTTATTGATTATGCCAAAGCCTTTGTGTGTGGATCACAACAAACTGTGAAAAATTCTTAAAGAGATGAGAGAACCAGATCAACTGACCTGCCTCCTGAGAAATCTGTATGCAGGTCAAGAAGCAACAGTTAGAGCTGGACATGGAAATATAGACTGGTTCCAAATTGGGAAAGGAGTATGTCAAGGCTGTATACTGTCACCTTACTTATTTAAATTATATGCAGAGTACATCATGTGAAATGCTGGGCTGGATGAAGCACAAGCTGGAATCAAGAGTGCTGGGAGAAATATCAATAACCTCAGATACACAGATGACACCACCCTTATGACAGAAAGTGAGGAAGAACTAAAGAGCCTCTTGATGAAAGTGAAAAAGGAGAGTGAAAAAGTTGGCTTAAAACTCAACATTCAGAAAACTAAGATCATGGTATCCTGTCCCATCACTTCATGGTAAATAGATGGGGAAATACTGGAAACAGTAAGACTTTATTTTGGGGGGCTCCAGAATCACTGCAGATGGTGACTGCAGCCATGAAATTAAAAGATGTTTGCTCCTTGGAAGAAAAGCTATGATCAGCCTAGACAGCATATTAAAAAGCAGAGACATTGCTTTACCAACAAAGGTCCATCTAGTCAAAGCTATGGTTTTTCCAGTAATCATGTATGGAAGTGAGAATTGGACTCTAAAGAAAGCTTAGTGCTGAAGAATTGATGCTTTTGAACTGTGGTGTTGGAGAAGACTCTTGAGAGTCCGTTGGACTGCAAGGAGATCCAACCAGTCCATCCTAAGGAGATCAGTCCTGAATATTCATTGGAAGGACTGATGCTGAAGCTGAAACTTCAAAACTTTGGCCACCTGATGGGAAGAGCTGACTCATTGATAAAGACCCTGATGCTGGGAAAGACTGAAGGCTGGAGGAGAAGGGGGTGACAGAGGATGAGATGGTTGGATGGCATCACCAACTCAATGGACATGAGTTTGAGTAGGCTCTGGGAGTTGGTGACAGGGAAGCCTGGCGTGCTGAGATTCATGGGGTTGCAAAGAGTCAGATACAACTGAGAGACTGAACTAAACTGATGAAAAAGCACAAACCTAAAATATCTATACAGAATTAAGTATATTCTTCTCAAATCCTAAGTCAGCACACCTCTTTATGTGCTATGTATATAGTTATACGTGATAGACCACAATAGTGGCATAGAGGCTACCTTAGTATTAATAAGTCATAGTCTATAAAATGGCTAAGTCCAACTACCCTCCATAATGGTACCATATTTGCAAGAGCCTTCATATCTGAACATATTTTTTTTCAGATTTAAGAAACTTAGAGCAGTTTTAAGTTTATAGCAAGATTGAGAAGGTACAGATATTTTCCATATGATCCCCTTGCCCCCATATATCGATAGCTTCCCCCATTATCACCATGCTTTACCAGAGTGTGCATTTTTCACAACTGATGAAACTACATTGACACCGTAATCACCCAAAGCCCATATTTTATCAAGATATCTTACCTATTTACATGTATTTATTATTTTAAGGGATAACAGATAAATTGGAGTGTGGTCAGAGAAGAAACACCAAAAGGTGAAAGGATAAAAACCAGATACTTGAGGACTGACTTAAAGTCATTGATCCTAAAGACTAGAAGGTTCAGGGGACTCTATGCTGTTAAATTAATATACTGAAGAACTTTCAACCAAAAGGAAACTTGCATTTTTCTCTATGTTCCCAACGACAGGATTGAGGTCACTGAGGTATCTCAGGGTACACAGGATGTGGCCCTGTGTAAGGAAAAGCTTTATTCTCACATTCAGTAGCTTTATTCCCACATCCACGTGGGAATGGGATCTCCCCTTAATTTGTTTAACCAAAGGCTATTATATCACTAAGTGGGGTTGTGTATATTGAGTTGAAGCTTGGTCTTCTTCATATAGAGATTTCTTCTATCATATTTCCCCATCTATTAGACTGGTAATTATTTAGCCAGATATTGGTAGATATTATGAATAGAAGAAGACAGCGAATCTCTGTGAAAAAGACCTCATTTTAAAAAGTTTTTTTAATCATTTTTTATTGAAGTTTAGCTGTTTTACAATGTTGTACCAATATCTGCTGTTTAGCAAAGTGGCCCAGTTATACATGTATAGATATTCTTTTATAAATATTCCTTTCCATTATGGTTTATAACAGGATATTGAATATAGTTCCCGATGCTATACAGTAGGACCTTGTTGTTTATCCATCCTATATATAATAGTTTACATCTCCAATCCCACACTCCCAGTCTTTCCCCGCATCCCCCCCTCCACCCCACCCTTGGCAACCACAAATCTGTTCTCTGTGTCTGTGAGGCTGTTTCTTTTTTACGGATAGGTTCATTTATGCTATATTTTAGATTCCGCATATAAGTGATATTATTTGGTATTTGTCTTTCTCTTTCTGACATACGGCAGTATGATAATCTCTAGCTGCATCCCTTTGCAGCAAATGGCATTACTTTGTTCTTTTTGATGACTGAGTAATACTCCATTGTATACATGTACCACATCTTGATCCATTCATCTGCTTCTGTACTTGATCTTAGCCAAAAGTCCAAGAAGTGATCCATTCATTTGTTAATGGACATTTAGGCTGTTTCCATGACTTGGAGCTTGTGACTAGTGCTGCTATGAACATAAGGGTGAGGGAAGTGAGTGAAGTCACTCAGTCGTGTCTGACTCTTTGCAACCCCATGGACTGTAGCATACCAGGATCCTCTGTCCATGGGATTTTCCAAGCAAAGGTACTGGAGTGGGTTGCCATTTCCTTCTCCAGAGGATCTTCTCGACCTGGGGATCGAACCCGGGTCTCCCACTTTGGAGGCAGACGCTTTACTGTCTGCAAAATACCTCTTTTATCACCTAAGATAGTCTCAAGCCTCAGTCCAGTTCAGTCGCTCAGTTGTATTTGACTCTATGCAACCCCATGGGCTGCAGCATGTCCAGCTTCCCTGTCTATCACCAACTCCTAGAGCTTGCTCAAACTCATGTCCCTCAAGTCGGTGATGCCATCCAACCATCTCATCCTCTGTCATCCCCTTCTCCTCCTACCTTCAATCTTTCCCAGCATCAGGGTCTTTCCAATGAACCAGTTCTTTCCATCAGGTAACCAAAGTTTTGGAGCTTCAGCTTCAGCAACAGTCCCTCCAATGAACACCCAGGACTGATCTCCTTTAGGATGGACTGGTTGGATCCTTTTGCAGTCCAAGGGACTCTCAAGAGTCTTCTCCAACACCACAGTTCAAAATCATCAATTCTTTGGTGCTCAGCTTTCTTTGTGTCCTGTTCATTTTCTACCAATAAAAAGACTTAATTGTGCATTGTAATCTGCATTCCACAATAACATTGATTTCCTACTATATTAGACTAAAAACGTATGTGGTAATTCTCTGTCAGTATCCACAGGTAGGAGGAAGTGCTTCCATTGGGTGCATTATAGCTGAGAGGCACAGGATAAGTTATCTACATCAGAATTTAGACAAGAAGTTTGCTTGAAAGCTGAATGAGCCATATCAATTTGTTATTTTTAGTTCTACCAAGAAAAGTTCATTTTGTGCAAAAATTACCTTTACCCTGACCCAGAGCAAAGAGTCTCTGTCTCTTTTCTATATACACTGATGCAACAGTCAAATTATTTAATGCTTTAAAAACCAAGAAAAGAAGAACATAAGAAAAAGAAAAGAGACTTACAGGCTATGAAGAATTTTGCTTTGCTTCACTCTCAGCCCTCCCACCCACCCCTGCTTTCTCATTCTTTCTTTCTTCCTTTCTTTCTCTTTTTCCCTTTCTCTCTTGTTTCTTTATGACTTATTTGTAGCTGGAAAAAAAAGACTTTAAAGATTTAACCACCAAGAAGAGATGAAGTGTTTATTTTCCCCTATAATTTTTATAAACTTTTTTTTTTTTTCAAATTCTCCTTTAGGAAATTGACTAAATTTTGCAGCTAGTAGTTAGTCTCTCTCTCTCTCTACTGTTGACATTCAATTCAAACAATCCTATCATTTATCCTTTTATGTACATTAAAAAAATCAATGTTCACAATTTTGATTGCCTTCTTAGCAATCTTCTGGTGACCTGTGAGAGTAAGATGGAAATTAAAAAGAGGTCATTTAGAGAGCAGGCGCAGGGGAAAGAAGAGTAAGAAATCAATTATGTTCATCACCTTACTCCCTTCCCAGAGGATGCCTTCCAAAATGCTACCTTTTATTTTTGAATTCATTTTTCTTCATACTTAGATGCAACTGCAGCTATTAAGAGAGCTTTTGATCTATATTTCATAGGTAAATATTACTCATGTGTTTTCCTTTTCATTACTATAGAAAATATAAGCTGCACATATCTCCTGGCTGAAGTCTCTGCCTCTTGTCCTTGCCTGCTAGCCATGAAACTGTATTTTTAAAATACGCCTGGTTTCACATTAATAACAAAAATTAGATAGCAACATGAAGCCCTTGTGATCTTCCTTTGTAATAACAGAAATAGATATTTTCTTCTGGTTGGCAGGCAGAACAAAAACAAGATGTGACAGGGAGAATAAGAATGTAAGTGGGCTAAGTGACTTCCTTTTGAGGAGGTGTCTGATGTGATGGTGATGGTGCTGGAGAGGTGCATGTAACCAAAATTATCAATCCTACTACCCAAGCCTGACACTGAATAAAACACTACCCAATGAGGACATCTTTATTATCCTGGAATAAATGTAATTACTTGGAAAAAGTAATACTCTGATCTAGGATGTAGGAGAATGGGGAATATAGACAGAGAAGGAGAGAGAAGTGGAGCTACCCTCAAAAAAATAGAATACAATCTGAATACAGGGTGTACAGCGGAGGTAAACTGACATTAAAGAGCACAGATAGATGAGTCCTAGAAACTTGAGATTGGTTAAGTAAAGTGGATTTGTTCAGATGGGCCACACAAAGGCGTGAGAGTGTGTGTGTGTGTGCGTGTGTGTGTGTGTGTGTGTGTGTGTGTGTGTGTGCTGCGATGCTGGTAAATGTGAATGGGGTAACACTGTGAAGTGAGGATGGAGTGCTCAATAGGAAACCACTGATAATGACCAGATGATTTCCATCATATTGAGGTTCGGTTCTTATTGAAAACATTGGAAATCTAGTTCATAAGTGGTGTAGTCTGATAACAAGTCTCTTGAAAACTGCAGACAGTTGATGGAAAGAAGAGTTTTGATGATGAACTTAACACTGTTGATGTTTTTAGATGATCGGATGAGAGAGACTGGGCTTGATTAGTATTCCTTCTGATTCTTCAGCATGCAGCATCCAGTTAATAGAAATGAATGTGTGTTAGTTGCTCAGTCATGTCCTACTCTTTGTGACCCCATGGACTGTAGCCCACCAGGCTCCTCTGTCCATGGGATTCCCCAGGCAAGAATACAGGAGTGGGGTGCCATGTCCCCCTTCAAATGGAAAGGAATACTGCTGGTGAATATATGCCCTTTACTCATGGGTCAAGGAATTTAAATGTCACATAGCTGGGCATGCAGATGGCAACCCACTCTAGAATTCTTGCCTGGAAAATTCCCACGGCAGAGGAGCCTGGCAGGCTACAGTCCGTGGGGTTGCAAAGAATCGGACACAACAGAACCAGTCAGAAAGAATTGGCACAACGAAGCACAGCACAGGGCATGCAGTAGTCCAGAAGGTGGTCCGTGGTGTGTCCTGTTGCTGTATGCCTTCTTCTAAAGCCACTTTCTTTTTATGTGATTATTGTTTGATATAGCATCATGAAAGGGCATGTACAAAGTTCAGTTCAGTTCAGTCACTCAGTTTTGTCTGACTCTTTGCAACCTCATGAATCGCAGCACGCCAGGCCTCCCTGTCCATCACCAACTCCTGGAGTCCACCCAAACCCATGTCCATTGAGTCGGTGATACCATCCAACCATCTCATCCTCTGTCGTCCCCTTCTCCTCTGGCCCTCAATCTTTCCCAGCATCAGGGTCTTTTCCAATGAGTCAGCTCTTCACATCAGGTGGCCAAAGTATTGGAGTTTCAGCTTCAACATCAGTCCTTCCAGTGAACATGCAGGACTGATCTCCTTTAGGATGGACTGGTTGGATCTCCTTACAGTCCAACGGACTCTCAAGAGTCTTCTCCAACACCACAGCTCAAAAGCATCACTTCTTCTGTGCTCAGCTTTCTTTATAGTCCAACTCTCACATCCATACATGACCACTGGAAAAACCATAGCCTTGACTAGACAGAACTTTGTTGACAAAGCAATGTCCCTGCTTTTTAATATGTTGTCTAGGTTGGTCATAACTTTCCTTCCAAGGAGTAAGCATCTTTTTAATTTCATGGCTGCTATCACCATCTGCAGTGATTTTGGATCCCAAGTGGTTAGAATATAGAAATGGATAAAAAGTGAAGCATTTTGGGCTTTAAAATGTCTTTTACAATCTGGGGCAACTCATACATTTACAAGTAGTAAAATGAATTTAATAGCTTTGTTTTTTAATGTTTTATTATTTTGTGAAAAACATATAGCCACAAATATTTTAAAGCAATATTTTATCAATGTGAGAAAGTATCTTATTTCCTATTTTACTTGAATCGCTGGAATATAAAATTTTCTACAACAGAAATGTAGTATTTAAAAACATTTAACCATACATAAAAGTATCTTGAGTGAAATGAAATGCCATGTGTAATAATGTGAAACTTTTACACAAGTGCATGCACACACGCATGACCAAGTGGAATAATTTCTTTTGGGGCTGGGTTATTATGAGATGACTTTCCTGGGAGGTTGAGGCATGCACCCTGTTAAAAAGATAACTTTCTTCTTTTCTATGTGCTGTTGCTTCCTTCCTGGCTCATCTCGATCCCAATAGTTCATCATCTGTACTATTCTTTCACCAAAAGCCTTGATCTCTTTCATTCTTGTATTGGGTTGGCCAAAAAGTTAGTTCAGCTTTAGGTAAAACTAAGATACATTTTTCATTTTCACCAAGAACTTTAGTGAACAGTGTATTCACTAAACGAATGAACTTTTCGGCCATCCCAATATTTCTGCAGCACCTGCTCAATCAAAGTACAAAACTGTTTTGAAGCTACAACCTTCCTTTTTCCCAGAGCCTGGCTGGAGAAACTTATAAATCCTGCTAGATTGGCACCACTACCCAATGCCTCATCTTCAAACTCCACTGTATCTTTAGAATAGAGTCTCAGTCTTTTATTTAATACTTGTCCTTTTCTTAACTCAAGGTCTTCATCATTCTCAAGTTTCTTTCAATCTGAGAAGACAATTTTGTCTGTTACTTCATCCAGTAGAATTGGAAACCACTGAGCATGGTTGGCATCAACTTCTTACCATCTCTAGAAATGTATTTATAATAAATCTACGCCTACATAGTTTTATAGATATCATTATTTATATATTTCCCTGTCTCCACTTTTTTTTTTTTTGATTCTCAGAGGTCTTTTTGGTTCATTCTTACGTGTCCTTTAATCTTTCTAATTTATCTCTAAGCATAAACATTCATGCTGAAATTTCTCTCATTTTCCCATCCTTATACATATTCCTTAATAGACTGCTGCTGCTGCTGCTAAGTCGCTTCAGTCATGTCCAACTCTGTGTGACCTCATAGATGGCAGCCCACCAGACTCCCCCGTCCCTGGGATTCTCCAGGCAACAACACTGGAGTGGGTTGCCATTTCCTTCTCCAATGCACTCAGCTCTGCCTTTTGTTCATCTCCCATTCCTCTCACGGAGAAGGCAATGGCACTCCACTCCAATACTCTTGCCTGGAAAATCCCATGGATGGAGGAGCCTGGTGGGCTGCCGTCTATGGGGTCGCACAGAGTTGGACACGACTGAGCAACTTCACTTTCACTTTTCACTTTCATGCATCGGAGAAGGCAGTGGCACCCTACTCCAGTACTGTTGCCTGGAAAATGCCATGGATGGAGGAGCCTGGTAGGCTGCAGTCCATGGGGTCGCTAAGAGTCGGGCATGATTGAGCGACTTCACTTTCACTTTTCACTTTCATGCATTGGAGAAGGAAATGGCAACCCACTCCAGTGTTCTTGCCTGGAGAATCCCAGGGACAGGGGAGCCTGGTGGGCTGCTGTCTGTGGGGTCGCACAGAGTCGGACACGACTGAAGCGACTCAGCAGCAGCAGCAGCAGCAGCAGCATTCCTGTCAATCCATTCTTTAATTAACATTGTTCCCACCAAGGTCCCAAGTGATCTCTCAGTTGCTAATGCCTTGGATATTCCGTAATCTTTTTTTTTTTTTTTTAAATTGGACCTCTACTGGGTTGTTGTTAACCTCATGGAAACATTGTACTTCCCTGGTTTTTAGTATAACCACACTCAACTGGTTTCTTGTGTGATCTTTTTTGTGTGTGTAATTTCTTTTTTCTCTGCTTTTCTCTGAATGTTGATCCTCAAGGTTCAGCTCTCAAGTCTGTTCTCTGCTTATCCCACACAATCTCTCTTTATGACTTAAGTCTCAGGTATTAGTCACTTGTCAGTGTTGCCAAACTGATTATATATATGCTATCATTTAATTAATCATCCTTCGGTTTATTCAATAGATGTCTTACATTTTTTATTTTTAGAAATCAAATTAGTTCTCCCTTTTCCCTAACTAGACTGTCTTTTCATATTTTTATGCTAGTTGTTGAGGCTGTCTTTTGCCAAGTCATTAAACCTGGAATATTAACCATCATTCCCAACTCTTCCTTTTTCTGCACTTTTCCTGTTTCTGTAATTATCTGTGACTACAGAAATCACTATAGCCATCATGGTCATGTAGCCATCATGGTCAACAAAAGAGTCCAAAATGCAGTACTTGGATGCAATCTCAGAAATGACAGAATGATCTCTGTTTCCAAGGCAAACCATTCAATATCACAGTAATCAAAGTCTATGCCCCAAGCAGTAACACTGAAGAAGCTGAAGTTGAACGGTTCTATGAAGACCTACAAGACTTTCTAGAACTAACACCCAAAAAAGATGTCCTTTCCATTATAGGGGACTGGAATGCAAAAGTAGGAAGTCAAGAAACACCTGGAGTAACAGGCAAACTTGGCCTTGGAATGCGGAATGAAGCAGGTCAAAGACTAATAGAGTTTTGCCAAGAAAATGCACTGGTCATAGCAAACAACCTCTTCCAACAACACAAGAGAAGACTCTACACACGGACATCACCAGATGGTCAACACCGAAATCAGATTGATTATATTCTTTGCAGCCAAAGATGGAGACGCTCTATACAGTCAACAAAAACAAGACCAGGAGCTGACTGTGGCTCAGATCATGAACTCCTTATTGCCAAATTCAGACTTAAATTGAAGAAAGTAGGGAAAACCACTAGACCATTCAGATATGACCTAAATCAAATCCCTTATGATTATACAGTGGAAGTGAGAAACAGATTTAAGGGACTAGATCTGATAGACAGAGTGCCTGATGAACTATGGAATGAGGTTCGTGACATTGTATAGGAGATCGGCAGCAAGAACATCCCCAAGGAAAAGAAATGCAAAAAAGCAAAATGGCTGTCTGAGGAGGCCTTACAAATAGCTGTGAAAAGAAGAGAGGCGAAAGTAAAGGAGAAGAGGAAAGATATTAGCATCTGAATGCAGAGTTCCAAAGAATTGCAAGAAGAGATAAGAAAGCCTTCTTCAGCGATCAATGCAAAGAAATAGAGGAAAACAACAGAATGGGAAAGACTAGAGATCTCTTCAGGAAAATTAGAGATACCAAGGAACATTTTCATGCAATGATGGGCTCGATATAGGACAGAAATGGTCTGGACCTAACAGAAGCAGAAGATATTAAGAAGAGGTGGCAAGAATACACAGAAGAACTGTGCAAAAAAGATCTTCAAGACCCAGATAATCATGATGGTGTGATTACTCACCTAGAGCGAGACATCCTGGAATGTGAAGTCAAGTGGGCCTTAGAAAGCATCACTACGAACAAAGCTAGTGGAGGTGATGGAATTCCAGTGGAGCTGTTTCAAATCCTGAAAGATGATGCTGTGAAAGTGCTGCACTCAATATGCCAGCAAATTTGGAGAACTCAGTAGTGGCCACAGGACTGGAAAAGGTCAGTTTTCATTCCAATCCCATAGAAAGGCAATGCCAAAGAATGCTCAAACTACTGCACAATTGCACTCATCTCACACACTAGTAAAGTAATTCTCAAAATTCTCCAAGCCAGGCTTCAGCAATAAGTGAACCATGAACTTCCTGATGTTCAAGCTGGTTTTAGAAAAGGCAGAGGAACCAGAGATCAAATTGCCAACATCTGCTGGATCATGGAAAAAGCAAGAGAGTTCCAGAAAAACATCTATTTCTGCTTTATTGACTATGCCAAAGCCTTTGACTGTGTGGATCACAATCAACTGTGGAAAATTCTTCAAGAGATGGGAATACCAGACCATCTGACCTGCCTCTTGAGAAACCTATATGCAGGTCAGGAAGCAACAGTTAGAACTGGACATGGAACAACAGACTAGTTCCAAATAGGAAAAGGAGTCCGTCAAGGCTGGATATTGTCACCCTGCTTATTTAACTTCTATGCAGAGTACATCATGAGAAACGCTGGGCTGGAAGAAGCACAAGTTGGAATCAAGATTGCTGGGAGAAATATCAATAACCTCAGACATGGAGATGACACCACTCTTATGGCAGAAAGTGAAGAGAAACTCAAAAGCCTCATGATGAAAGTGAAAGAGGAGAGTGAAAAAGTTGGCTTAAAGCTCAACATTCAGAAAACGAAGATCATGGCATCTGGTCCCATCACTTCATGGGAAATAGATGGGGAATCAGTGGAAACAGTGTCAGACTTTGTTTTTTTGGGCTCCCAAATCACTGCAGATGGTGACTGCAGCCATGAAATCAAAAGACGCTTACTCCTTGGAAGAAAAGTTATGACCAACCTAGATAGCATATTGAAAAGCAGAGACATTACTTTGCCAACAAAGGTCTGTCTAGTCAAGGCTATGGTTTTTCCTGTGGTCATGTATGGATGTGAGAGTTGGACTGTGAAGAAGGCTGAGTGCCGAAGAATTGATGCTTCTGAACTGTGGTGTTGGAGAAGACTCTTGAGAGTCCCTTGGACTGCAAGGAGATCCAACCAGTCCATTCTGAAGGAAATCAGCCCTGGGATTTCTTTAGAGGGAATGACGCTGAAGCTGAAACTCCAGTACTTTGGCCACCTCATGCGAAGTGTTGACTCATTGGAAAAGACTCTGATGCTGGGAGGGATTTGGGGCAGGAGGAGAAGGGGATGACAGGATGAGATGGCTAGATGGCATCACTGACTCGATGGATGTGAGTCTGAGTGAACTCTGGGAGTTGGTGATGGACAAGGAGGCCTGGCGTGCTGCGATTCATGGGGTCGCAAAGAGTCAGACACGACTGAGTGACTGAACTAAACTGAACAGAAATCACTAATCTGGTTAATTAACTGATCTGCCTCAGTTTCTATGTAGGGTCACCTGGGAAACTTTAACATCATCCTAGCTCAATTAAAGAAGAAACTCTGATATTGGGGGCTGGAAATTTGTTTTTCTAATGGGCTGCTGCTGTTGCTGCTAAGTCAATTCAGTCGTGTCCGACTCTGTGTGACCCCATAGACGGAAGCCCACCAGGTTCTCCCATCCCTGGGATTTTCCAGGCAAGAACACTGGAGTGGGTTGCCATTTCCTTCTCCAATGCATGAAAGTGAAAAGTGAAAACTGAAAGTGAAGTCGTTCAGTCGTGTCCGACTCTTCGTGACCCCATGGACTGCAGCCTACCAGACTCCTCCATCCATAGGATTTTCCAGGCCAGAGTATTTCTAATGGGCAGACAGGAATAAAAACCACTTTTCTCAATATTTCTCACAAATGTCACTCACTCATCTTTCATCTCCAGTTCCACTGTCTCATTTTCAGTCATCATCATTACTTACTGCCTGTGTCCTGACCAGCTCCCTGCCTCAGTCTCATCCTTCTGCAATCCATTATCAATCTGACCATCCTGTGAACATTTAGAAATATAAATATTAAAGTGCCATTTCCTTTGCTTTTCTAATGCAATACACTCTCCCCTGGTCTAAAACACATAATGACTTCCCATCAAAAAAAGGATCAAACCCAAGTACTTCGGCTGGGTACCTGAGGCCTTATTTTAATTTGCTCATCACTTGACACATTTTGCCTTTTATTTACCTTTCTCTGCTTCCCATGAAATAGACCCACTTATTCCTGTACATAATGTGCTTATTTTCTTTCTTTTTCGCCCTTGCTCATGAGGTCTCTGACTAGAATACCCTTCTGTGTTTAACTTTAATCCTATTTATTTTGCAAGTCTTGACTTTGTGATCACTTTTTTCCAAGCTGGGTAAAGTGGCTTTACTCAGTTTCTTGTGATGATCTCTGCCTGAAGAAATTACTGTTTTTGCTGCTTGATTTTATAATAATCTTTTATATGCCTGCTTTTTTTTTTCTGAAACAATGATTGGTACTTGATCATCTTTATATTTCATGGGGTCTAGCATATATTAGATGCTCAAAAAATATTTATTGAATAAATGAGTCAGTGAGCAGTTAGAAGTTATAGCTGATAAGATAAAGATGGATGCCTAATAGATCTTGTGTCCTGAAACAAGAGATTTAAAATAGGAAAGGATAATTATTGTACATTGAGAATAGGAAACTTTGAAACCAGTAGAGAAGACTTTCTGTAGGGTTAGAATATATTAGATCTTTATTGATATTATTAGAGTTACTCCTGTAGATAATTTATTCTGATTTATACATTCATTTTGAGAATCAGTAGTCTTTATTTGTCTTTTTGAGAAGAAAAATGAATGTATAACTGGTCTGTATTAATAGTGGTCTGATTAGCAGTTATAGTTCCCACACAATTGTTTTTTATACTACACATTAATCTCCTGTGAATTTGAATTTATTGTCTATGTTTTTTTAGGGTCCAATCACCTTGAATAAGTTTGTCAGTTTCCAGATTTGCCAAACTTAGTAATGTGATCAGCACTGTGATCCCCTTCAGCCTTGAAATTCTGAATTTACATCTTGTTTAATTGAAAACTAAAAATTCAATGTTGTATCTGTGTGTTAGAAATCAAAAGGTGTAAGGACTATAGATAAATTATTGTGACACATTCTATCACATTTCACATTTTTCACACAAACTCTTGAGGGAAAAGAAAATTATCCACATTTCCCTGAATCAAGGCATTATTGGAAAATGTACTGTGAAATAAAAAGAATGCAATCGGGATACAAAAGAATACAGACTGAGACAAAGCAGTAGCTTTATTCGTCATGCATATACTTATATGTACCCTGTATATTTAAATATCTCATATACATCTCATATATGAACAAATATCAGTTCAGTTCAGTCACCCAGTCATGTCCGACTCTTTGCGACCCCGTTATTCACAGCATACCAGGCCTCCCTGTACATCACCAACTCCCGGAGTTCACGCAAACTCATGTACATCAAGTCGGTGATGCCATCCACCCATCTCATCCTCTGTTGTCCCCTTCTACTCCTGCCCCCAATTCCTCCCAGCATCAGGGTCTTTTCCAATGAGTCAACTGTTCACATGAGGTGGCCAGAGTATTGGAATTTCATCTTCAGCATCAGTCCTTCCAATGAGCACCCTGTATGTTTATATATATATAAACATACTATATAAAACATACATATGTTATTCTTGTATTTACATATATATATATAAACATACTATATGAAACATATATATATTATTCTGGTATTTCAAATTTTTGTTTGCCACCTGCAATCTCAAGTTGTTTTCAGAACTGATCTAATAATCATAAATTTATTTCTTGAACAAGACCTTTGTAACAGTATTTGCTGGTGTTTTGCTAAACATTTATTCACTTCTTTCTCTTTAGAAACAAAACTCAAAGTTTTAGCTGGCTATATTGCTTTCTATAATAAAAAATACATTGCTTTCCAGACATTTTAGCAACTGAGTTTGGCCATCAGACTGAATTCTGGACTTAAGCTATTAAAGACAAATATCTGTGGGAGTTCTCTTAAAATTACTTAAGGGAAATTGATTCAGGGAGGAGTTTGATATACCCTTCTACCTTTCTTCTTAGCTTTTAACCTGAAAATAAGTGGTGATAGCTAGAGCACCAGTGGCCATTTTGGAACATAAGGTGATCTGAGGGTGAGAAAGAAGGTGCTGGGATACAGAGGAAAGACAGGAACTTGGGTCCTTGGAAAAATTGTGGATCCATTATCCTTACCTGTACTTCCCAGCTTCAGACATTTTCTAGGTGTGAAAGAAATAAGATTCCTCTTGCTATAGCATTGTTATTTATTGTTGCTAAACAAGAATTCCAGTTGATCCCAAACTAGTATTCACACTCAGGTAATATCTGATAAGGTCATAAATGAGCGTCCCTCACTGCTAGCTACTGTACGTGCTGTTAAGGAACGATGGAAATCAATTCTCCTTAACAAGGTGGCGGTGGTAGTTTAGTTGCTAAGTCGTGTCTGACTCTTGTGATTCCATGGACAGAGGAGCCTGGCAGGCTACAGTCAATGAGATTCTCCAGGCAAGAATAATGGAGTGGGTTGCCATTTCCTTCTCTGTAACAAGGTAGACATGTAAACCAAAATATAACTAGGTCATAAGCCACTTATCTGTCTCTAACCTGTGAATCTGTATACCCGGGGGATTAATGTTTTGTGTTGCGTCATTATGATTTTGAGTTGGAGGGGCACTGTAAATCTACCTGGTGGGAAAAGTAACATCTTGTTTGAAATTGTGAATAAAGTGGACTCTCCATTACACAGAAACAGGAAACCTTATACTTTCTACAGAATAACCTTAAACAGTCAATTCATTCAACAAATATTTTTTGAGAGGCTATTTATAGATCAAATAAGTTACAGGGAGACTTTATTATTTAGTTAACTGGTCTAATATCACATGGGTCACATGTGAATTTGGAGAAAGTAGAAAGAAGAAAAATTGAATCAAATGGAAAAAACTGTAAATGGTTTCCCTAATAGGTATCTTATTTTTAATTTTTTTTCTCCAGGTTTAAAGACAGGATTCTAAGCTGAACTTTCTCAAATGGCACCAGCCTGTACAAGCATTACTGTCAGGTACTAACTAATGCTCAAATAACAAGGGTTCATGTCTGCCATTATAGTTTCTCAGCACCACTGCCATAGTATCTCCCAGTTTTTCTCTGAGAATCCTGAGGGAAGGGTCTCACATAAACTTATAATCAGCTTGTTTATATTATTCACTTCTTGGCTGTCAGGGTGCATGGAAGGAAGGCTCTCTGTTAGGAGTTATGCCATTCTCCCTCATGCCAGGATCCTCCAGGAGAACACTCCTCTCCCATAAAGGTGTCACACCCAAGTTCTCTCTAGGTCACAAATATCTGTGTTTCTGAAGAATAGCACATTCACCTTAAAGTGCATCATGTTTGAGATCGACTTATACATGTAGAAATGAGCAATGTATTTCTCTAGCCAATTCTGTCCCCTTGAAGTACTACTGCTTATGCTCTGAGTATCACGTCTCCTATGAAAACATTTCTTTGTGCTTTTATTTATAGCCCTCAGCATGCAGTACTTTATTATATTCTATCTCTTCTGTCTTCATTGGAAGCATCTGGGATGTAAAGTTTCAACCCAGCAGGTCTTTATTCTCCCACAGATATCAACTACTCATGCTAATAGTTTGCAGGGAGGGCTACCACTCTCTCAGTTCATCAGACACAAGCAAATCCTGAATCCTAGTTCTGGTTCAAATGGGAGCCCTGCTGCTGCTGCTGCTGCTAAGTCGCTTCAGTCCGACTCTGTGCGACCCCATAGACGGCAGCCCACCAGGTTCCTCAGTCTCTGGGATTCTCCAGGCAAGAACGCTGGAGTGGGTTGCCATTTCCTTCTCCAATGCAGGAGAGTGAAAAGTCAAACTGAAGTCGCTCCGTCAGGTCTGACTCTTTGGGATCCCATGGACTGCAGCCTACCAGGCTCCTCTGTCCATGGGATTTTCCAGGCAGGAGTACTACACCAGAACTTAACTTAGACTCAATATGATTTAATAAAATACCTGGTGGAGAATGAAGCTGTAATTTCTTGGTATTATTTATAATATATAAAATAAATTATGTGTGCATTGTGTATATGTGTGTTATATATATATATTATATATATATAAAACCATATCCCACAAAATTTGTAATTTATATCAATGTGATATGCTTGATACCATAGTCAGTGCTATTTTCTTACTAAGTCATTCATCTCTTTTAGTTGCAAAGCTAACACCAAAAGAATGCCACATGCTATAACATGTATTTTACTTATTCTGCATTTATCTAGATATGAATATGAGTATAATATTAGAGTATATGAGTATAGAATATGAGTAAGAATGTATATACTTAGTTGTAATGTTTCCTTAAGCTACTCTTTTCCTACATGCTGAAAAACCTTCTATACATATATTCTTTTGGGATTTATTTAAAAGGTGACCCAATAAGTTTTTTTTTTTTTTTTTGAAGTCTCTCTTTAGTAAATTTAGCTACTGTCACTATGTGTAAAGGAGATCTGCATGGGTGGAAGAGATATGGAGAAGCCAGTTCTTTTGTAGATAAACACAATGTGAAAACAAGGAACTAATCTTTAATAATTGGCATAGAAATAATGGCAAAGAAACAAAATTACTTCCTGAACCACATTTTATCACCTGACCAGCTGCAAAGACCACGTTTTGCCTGTTTTAATCAAATGAAAACTTTAACCATCTGTATTGCGGGCTGTAAAGAATGTTAACAAGAAGTCAGGATCCTTGACAGTCATTATCACTGGACTAAAACGGTTATTTAACTAGAAAGTGGTTAGGACCATTAAGAAACATCTTATCAGGTTAACTGGTTAGAGAAACATTTTGAAAATTAACAAAATGTTACAACATCTGAGAAACCCAAGGTGTAAAGTTTATTCCACACTGCCAACTGAGGTGGAAAAAAATTCTGAAGCATAACAATCCAGAGCAATTGTTAGTAGCACCTGTGGTGGGGCTGGAACTAATAGAAGACATTTATTTAATCTATGATCTTGTTGAAAGAAGGACCCCAGAACAGTAGCTTTTTCAAGACTGGTCAGATATGGGCTTTTCTAAAGACATTGGGGTGGAGCCACAGCAAGATTACAAATGCTGGGAGAGAATGGCAGGCACAGAGTAAAGGTGACTCAGACAAGATACCAAAGCCGTTTCCTCTTCAGTCATTTACACAGCAACTTGCAGTAAATAAAAAGGTGCAGCGTATACATTAGCTGTTCCTATAGTCTGGTTCTTTTACTCCCCAGGCGTGATTAGTGCAGACAATTTGGCCTGCGTTGTCAATTGTTTACTTTTTTCAACAACCTGATGTCTGATCAGCAATTCCTCCAGAACTAAGAGCAAAAGGGAAACAAGCTCAGAAATTAAGGAAGTTTTGGTTGGCAATCAGGTGTTAACCATAGTCTATTCTCTGAAAGGCTTATACTTCCTTTTAGAAGCTGAATGACTGTGTGCTGTTTTTTGCTAGTCCGCAAGAAGCCATGCTTTAGACTCGTTTGGCTGCTGTCCTGGGTAGAAGTTTGGCAGCCCTAAGGAGATGAATTCTTCAGCCTCGTATCCGCCCAGAGTAAAGAAGCAACACCCTCTCAGCCACTACTCTGTTGCTATGAAACAAAAGACTAGGAAGGTGAGCGAAGCAGGAAGTCCCGCCTTTTAGCCAGAGTCCGCTTTGGCTCCGTTTCCCAACGCTCACGCCCACCCACCCACTCCTTATTGGTTAATTCCCTAGTGCCTTGCATCTCTGCTTCCATTTCCTTTACGACTTTCGTTCTCGGGTGAATCCAGTCCCCTCATTTGTCTCCGAATCCTTTTCCATTTCGGACGTGTGGCGAGAGGGCCTTCCTCTGGGGCCATTGTGTACTGTGGGAGACGTGGACCGGGTGGTAGTGCGAGGAGGACGGGCGCCTCCCGTCCATTGGCGCCGCCCGCTGTCGGGTAGGGCATGGGTGCGCTGGATTGGCCTAGCCCCGAGCGGCCCCGCCCCCAGCCCCGCCCCACGCCTGGCTCTCTGTGTGTATCCTACAGGGGTGGGGTGGCCAGCGAGTGGTCTCCTCCTCCGGCTAGTGCTGCTGCGGCGTCCCGTGGCCTCCCTGAGAGTCGGGCGGGAGGGGAAAGCGGGCGTGGATTGGTTTTGACGGTAATTGTTGCGTTTCTCCACCTCGGTGGCCGGCGTCTCTGGGTCGCTCCTTCCTCGGGAGCGGGGCTTTTACGGTGATTACACACACCCTGCCGGGGCTACCCACGCACCCTGGGCTCGTGCGCGTAGAGTCGGACCCGCGCACCCGCGTGTCTCTACGGCGCCGGGACGCCGGGAGGGAAGGGGGTGCCGGGGAGGCTCGGCGCTGCTTTCCGCCCAAGGGGCTTGGGGCAACCCTACGTGGGCCTCGGAGGAAGAGGGGACAGCCCCGGTTTCCAGCTGCTGTCGCCGCCGCCGTCACACTTTGAAGAGGGGTATTTAAAGCCGGGACCCGGGCTGGGCCGGGGAAGGAGGAATAGGGAATCAGGGGATCCGGGGGGCTGGGATTGCAGACAACCCGGCGAGGAGCGTCCTCCAGGGAGCTGAACGCGGAGCGCCCCAGACGCACGGAGCTGCCGGAGCGGGAGGGGTTCTTCGTCCTTTCTCTGTCCACCTCCCCCGCCCCGCCAAGCTGTGGTCCGAGAGTGGCAGGGGAGGAGCCTGAGCCGGGAGGCACAGATGTCCCGAGACAAAGCTTTGGACCCCCTACCCCCACCCGACTTGGATGAGATGAAATGCAGGAAGCCTAAGAAATGAACTCTCTCTCCTTTCTGTGCCCGCTCTTGTCAGTTTCTCACTCTCTTTTAAAATGGGCTGTCTGTTGGTTCGTTTGGCTCTTAACTTGGGAACAACTCCTCAACCGCGTTATTTGAAGAACTGTGTGCTCGTGTGTTCATGAGTCCGAACTTGGTGGTTTTAGCCGGGAAAATCCAAGTCCTCAGCCTTTGTTGACAAAAGTCGTGCCTTTTCTGCTCCTGTAGAATAATCTTTACGTTTATATAACTTGGCGAAGTCAGACAGTTAAAGTGCGGTTTTTGAGTGAGGCTTCCAAAGTGTTTTCTAGGGGCTTCAGTTCTGGTCTTTTGAATTGGGGTTAAGTCAGGGAGAAGGGAAAACCGATGTGTTCTTACGTAGTTAGAGGAAATCTAAGTTTTTGTTACTGTTTTTTCTTAGCTATGTATTAATCAAACCTTCACTCCTTGCCATGTGAGAATGATGCATCTTTAACTCTTAGTGTTCCCAAAACAGATCTAAGGCCATTGCTCCTAAACCTGTGTGTTGTGTGTAAAGATTGAGAGTGAAAAATTCACACGCTATTGAAAAGTGGAATCTGGGACCCTGGATTTTGTTCTCACTGATGGAGGAGGATGTAATGGGTACAGGTTAACCTGTTTACTGTTGCATAAGTATTTTCATGACCAACTAACTTTTTTTTTTCCTTTCAAAGAGCTAGGATTCCAGATGGCAAATTCTATGAATGGCAGAAACCCTGGTGGTCGAGGAGGAAACCCCCGAAAAGGACGGATTTTGGGTTTTATTGATGCTATTCAAGATGCAGTTGGACCCCCTAAGCAAGCTGCAGCGGATCGCAGGACCGTGGAAAAAACTTGGAAACTCATGGACAAAGTAGTAAGTTTTGTCTGACTGTATCTGTACAACAGCAGGGTTGACCCTGGATGTGGTTTCTCCAGTTTTGTTTGTACTGTCATTTAGTAATAATTATTGGTATGGCAACAGTCTTTTGATTCAGATTGACCGTGTTTCTTATATCAGCTCTAGGTGTTTTGAAAAGTTGGATTCAGAGCCAAGACTTGTTTTTTTTTTTTAAACTCTTGTCCTACTCTTCAAGGTTCAAAGTTCCTCTATATGACTCAGATATGCAAAGCTTTTACTGTTGGCTGCTCTTTGTTGGTGCATGGCTTAGAATCGTTTGGAAGTGTTTGTTCTGTCTTATGTAAGGTTGTGTTGCACTTAGATAACAAAAGAGTGCTTACAAGTAATTTAAGAAAAGTCTCTGATGGACTACTCATGACATCCACAGTGTGTGATGCTGAGAATGATTACTGGGGAAAGAACCATGTTAGTCTTTAAGTGAGGAAGCAGTATTTGAGAGTTTCCATTTTCACCTTTGAGAATTCATCTTCATTAAGGAACTTTTTGGTTGTTGTTAATGGTAGAGTCACAGTTTGTTTCATCTATTCCATTTTGAAACAGGAAACCTTTTTGATTGCACATTGTTTATTGTGAAAGGAAAATTTATGATGGAGGTGGTGGGACCGAGAGTATCAGAAACCTCTGTGGTTTTTGCATGTTGCTTTCAGATGAAATGCAAGTTACAAGAAGAAATGGTGCTGGATGTCAGTACCCAGACAAGTCTAGGAAACCTGAATACTTTACAGAGGTCTGCTGAGAAAACTGTAGCTGTCACTGTCCTGTCTTACTAAGTAGGATTATGAAATAAATATGATTAAGATGTAGCTTTAGTCACTAAGTCATGACCATATGGACTGTAGCCCACCAGACTCCTCTGTCCCTGGAATTTCCCAGGCAAGAATACTGGAGTGGGTTGCCATTTCCTTCTCCAGGGGATCTTCCCGACCCAGGGATTGAACCCCAGTCTCTTGCATTGGCAGGTGTGTTCTTTACCACTAAGCCACCAGGGAAGCCTAAGATGTAGCTTGCTGCTGTGCAAAATTAGTAGTTTTGCTTTTGCATCAGTTGTACTATAAGCTATATATTGGTAAATGTTTGTAGCCCTTTATAGTTTCATTTGATAGATATTTGGGACTAATTATAAAATTAATTGATGCAGGGCTGTTGATATCTTTATACCTGCAGAAATGGAAGTTTTTAAAAAATATTTCTTTGTAGCTGTGTGCTAAAGCCTTCATGAAGTCATATTATGAAGAGTAAAAAGTAAAGCAGTTACCTTTACTTTTTTCATAACTGTTCAAATATTTTCCACGAAAAGCCACTGTTGGTGGTGGTAGCAATACTGGAAGGGAATAAGATTTAATTTATTTTTGTTTATCCTTATGAAAAGCGCAGATGGGTAGATGAACGATAGGCCTGGCATTCTATGGCTGGTGGCACTAAAGGCAGAGCCAGAATACTTTTGTCAGATAAATATCCTTAGTTTTGGGCTTCAGTGTGACCTATTTAAGCTTCTGCCAATTATTCAAATTGTGATTTTAAAGTACTTCACATAGAATGATGTCATAGTGTCAGAACATTGCAACTTGCTGCTTGAGGTCAGGTTTTCATTTTAACATTGGATACTTAAGAATGAGGAGCATGCAGTTGGAAAAATTGTGTATATTTGGCAGGCACAATACTAGCTGTCTTTGCTTTTCTGAGGAGTAAGCAATTTAAGGTCACGCATGCTTGTATCACTAGTTGAGCTTAAGAGAAGGAGAGTCAAGGTTTTTCTTTAATTTATCTGTTATATGAGTGGGCAAAAATGGGTTAGGTTATACCGGGCAGGTCTCCTCTCTCTCCACCCCCTTCTTTGAGTGGTCAGAGTTTGTACAATTGTAAGTAAATATTAGAACATCAAATGAAAAAGATCTGTATGAGGAAGTGGTAAAGTATGGTTAATAGAGTCATTATTTTTGAAACGTAATTTTGGCCTGTAACTGATTGTTGACCTAAGTTTTATCCTCTTTTAATTATTTCATCATGGGTTATGGTAAAATAGATGGCTTATGGGTTATGGTAAAAAAAAAAAAGGCTTCTGCCATTGTTTATTTTATTAACCCTTTTGTGGGTTTGCGTTTAGCCTCTCCAACTGAGAATCTTGACTCAAGAGGAAATCTATTACCTGAAGTCTCTATTTAGTGGAATGTGGGTACAGGTATTGGCAAAGGTGCATTGTGTGGCTTTCTCTATTTGTCTTCATTATCTGTCAAGGCTGAAAATTGTTGTGTTCGTTTATGTATGCGTTTGTGGGCTTTGTGGAGGGAAACCATGTAAATCATTATGAAAGTCTAGTACGTTTATTGCTACTCTATCTCACAGTAATAAAAAAGCACTGATAGGTACTAATTGGAAGAATATTTTATTTAATTGTATAGTGTAGAAGAACCCCCCACATGTGTTTATCTTTCTGCTTGTCAGTGGTGAAGGAAGTGATTCATATTATGAACACTGTCCTGGTGATTACATCAGGAACTTTATTATTAGTCCAAAAGGTAATCCCTTGACACATTGCCTAACTGTTTTGTAAAATAACTGCCATAGCTGGAGTTTAGCTTGTGAATAACAATAGTAACTTTCAAATCTAACTGGTAGTTATGTAGAAGAGAGGATGAGGTATTCAGCATTTTTCTTTATAAAACCTCTTCAACAAGGTCAAATCTTCAAAGTGTAAATTTGTAGACAAGCTCCAAGTACAGTATATCTCAGCTACCTACAAAGTAAAATAACTTATCTCACAGGGCTTATGAAGCAGTCTTAGACTGTAGGGGAAAAACCCGGTAAGTGTGTAGTTACACCATTCCCTGGCCTCTAGAATTTAAAACAGTCAACTGAGATTCCAGTTCTAGCTAACTGTTATGTTTTCAGAGGGCAAGCTTTCTATGCAAGGTCACTGAGAGTAGGAGGGAGTAATTGCTCAGTTGTGTTCCTTGTAAGATGTGAAGTGTTTTGAAAGAAAACATCAGTGGTACAAACTTAACATGGTACATTTATTGAGGAAAAGAATAGTAACGTATCTCAAAGCGTCTCATTTATTTTAGATATCTTTTCTGGTCTTAGCTCCATGTGTCAGTGGAAGTCAGTAGCTGACCCCAAACTGTTCAGATCAGTGGATGCCTCTCTGATACAGAGACAGAACTATTAGTGATGAATACACAGTGAGGTTCATATACACCTGAAATGTGGAGTCTGTTCCAAAACCCTTACAGAGATGGAGGTTCTTAAACACTTAAACATTTATTGAGGACCTACTGTGTTTCTATGAAGTTCTTGTTACCTGGAGATACAAAGCTAGACAAGATATAAATCTGCCCTAGACCTGTCTAGGAAGCTCCAAGACCATTATCAGAGCCAGGCATGTAAGTGGGTGATTGCCATGTCATATGGAGAGGTCTGTAATACAGACCTATACAAAGTACATTGGAAGCAGAGTCAAGAACATCTGCCTTGTTTTTCTTCTGGCTACTGCTTAGCCTGTTGTCTGTCTGGGTTCTGCTGGCCACTGCCTTTAGGAAAGGCATTATTGTATTCTTGTTGAAAATGCTGTGGTGAGGGTAAGGAAATGATTGCTAATCGGTGTGTAGGAGTGATAATTTATTAATGTGAGGTTCCTGAGTATGGTTTTCACAAGCATTTTAGCCAGGTGATGGAAAGTGGAAGAAATAATTTTCCATCTAATAAATACTAAATGTACTGAGCATACATGGATGTTCAGGAAATTAAAAAAAATTAATTGATGCCAAAGAGCAAAACAAGTTGAGTACCTGCCTATGTTTTTGTCTTGCTGTCCTTGTCACTTGTTTGAAATTATATTACTGACAGAGTTTTAAAAGCATTTAAAAAGTGATGATGCCAGACAGCCTTTTCCTGCCTTTTATCCTCAGTGCATTTAATACATTTGCAAGCTTGGAATTTTATTCTCTGTCTTTGTAATCTCATTTCAACTATAATATATTTTAAAGCTTTTCAGTCAAAATGTCTTAAAATACAGCTATTAAAAAATAGTATTCTTTTCTAAGTTAATTTACTCATACCTCTGAAAAATATTGCACGTAGACTAAAACTTTATTTTCGGATGCCAGCTGTTTGCGTTTGATGGGTTTGAGAATATCACCGTCCTTGGGCTCTTGGAATAGGGAATATCATTTATTTGAATTGTTCTTCACATATTTCATTTTCCTCAGTGAGGTTGTTCTCTATTAGCAGGATCATGGGCCCAAATAGACTTGGATAGAGGATAACGCAATACGTATCTAGGTTATTTTGTTTAGTTCTGAGTTAGGGTTTTGAATTTGTGCTTAGATAAATGAAGTGATCCCAAAGTTTGCTTCCTGTCCTTTCTAGGTAAAACTTTTGGATAAAGTAAAAGATGTAAAGGAATCTTCCCAAGAGTTTCCTGGGTTTATCCTTGTGATATAGAGCAAACCTTTAATAGAGGGGTTCATTAGTTAGTAATCATTTAACTCCTATAAAATTACAACCATTCAGATTTTTGAATCAACTTCTTTCAAATTTGCTTTCTATGCTATTAATGATTTCATCATTCATTAATTATATGCCAAGTATGGAAAGATAGGCAATCATAAATAACCATGTTATCCTGGAAGATATAGTAAGTGCTGTAATACAGTGTAAATAAGGATGGCATCATCTACTCAATGGACATGAGTTTGAGCAAGGTCCAGGAGATGGTGAAGGACAGGGAAGCCTGGTGTGCTGCAGTCCATGGGGTTGCAAACAGTCTGACGAGACTGAGGGAACCACAAAGTGCTGTAATGTAGTATGTGAGTATCGTTTGCTAGGGTGGAAAGTTGGTGTAGGCAGTATGGTGTAGTATAGCCGGTAGTATTATCTAGCTGTTTTTTAGAGGATGTTTTGGATTCCAGTGAGGTGGAGGACACATCAGGCTGAAGGAGAGATGGGTAAAGGGAGATGATGGAGTGATCGAAGGAAAGTTAGAGAAGGTTAAAGAGACTTTGAGTGTTTTGTTAAGGAATTTGGACTTTTATTTAGTAGGCAGAGGACCACTGAAATGTTTGAGCATAATGAGAGAATGTCAAGGCTGTGTTGTCAGTTACTCTCTTGACTCTAGAAAGGATGAGTTAAGAGGGGGGAAACCCCTTTAAAGGTAGAAATAATGACCAAGAGAAATTAAAACAGACTGGGTAAGAAATAATACAGGGCTGTGCTAGAAAATTGACAGTAGATATAGCAAATGGAGACATTTTGGAGTAAAACCTAAGGTCCTGGTGACCCTTCAGAGATAGAGGATGAAGGAGAAGTTGAAGTGAAAGTGGCTCTTGAGGTTTTCAGCTTAGTTGACTCTAAAAGCAGTGATGCCCTTAATGAGATAAGGAACATACGAAGAAAAAGAGGAAGCTTGGGGCCTGGTGCATGATGTTTGTTTCTTGGCCATGTTGAGTTTGACATGCCAGAGTGAAATATCCATTTTGAAGTCACAAAGTTGAATATGCAGTTAAAGAGAGAAATTAAAACTAGAGGTGTGTGTTTGGTAGATATGCCCATAGCGGTCGCATTTCAAGCTGTAGAACAGCAAGAGATTTGGAAGGCAGACTAGAAGGTGAGAGTTGGGGAGAAAAAGTCAGAGATTGGAATTTTTGGCTGTATCGGTTTTGTATCTATAATTAGATGGTGGTGAAGGAGAAAGAATCCTACAAAGAACAGTGATGGAACAGATAGGAAAGGAATGAGAGCATATTGATTTCCTGGGTAGAGAGAGCTTTGTAAGGAAGTAATTTCAACATCTAAGAAAACTAATAAGCTTAAATGGAAAAATCCAAGCTGAATGAAAATTTAAGAAATCATTACATTTCTTGAGTCAAGGCCATTGTTTATCTTTCCATGTCACATCAACGACAGCTAGATTAAATTCAGTATGTGAATTCAACAAAATTGTTCTAGACTGGGACAACTAGCATAAAGAAAGAAAGTTACAATAGCTTGAGGATTTGAGCAGAGCACAGCCTTGTGTGTGTGGGGATGCTATTGTAGAGGTTCATAGAATTGAGGGGAAGGAATATAGGTAGGGAGTGATTTAAGATGGAAGAAGAAGTAATTGATAAAGTAGTATTGTGGATTACAGTGTGGGAGCGAAAGGCTTAGAACAAGTAGAAAGGTAATCCTTGGTAGATAACTATTTATATGTAGATAAGAGGGAAATGAGGAAATATTCAGCAAAGTTATGGAGGAATTTGTAAATTTTACTTAGGGTTGTCAGGAAGTGTTTTAACTCATATTTGTAATATTTAAACCATATTTTCAAATTGCATATTACAGATTAAACAATATATATTTAAGCTAGTTTTCCAGCAGTTAACTGTGTATGTAAGTTAAAAAAACTGAAATGGAAATCAGTCCTGAACCTTTATATTAAGATCACCTTAAAACATGCTGCACCTTAAATGACACCACAGTATTGTTTGTGTCTACTCTGCTTGGGCACATATTTAAGATTGTTTTACAGATTTATTTGTAAGATTCTGATTTTCTCCTAGTCATTAAAGAAACGCTTGGAAAATATCTGACTAAATTTTTAGCTGTTTAATACATTAATATTTAAATAATTGTTAAGCTTACACTGTTTTTCATTAGGAATTACAAAAATACTACTTCAGTATTCTACCTTTCAAAAGATTCCAGATCAGCTGAGTACCGATGTACTGATTCCACGTGAGGAGTAGTGACCTGGTCTTATTTGCTGCTATTCTGCCCAAAGCAGGAGACCTTGTAAGGATTTCAGGTAGTATAACAAACTTTAGGAACTAATTATGGGCTTCGGCAATGGCTCAGTGGTAATGAATCTCACCCATGGGAGACGTGGCTTCAATCCCTGGACCAGGAAGATTCCCCCTGGAGGAGAAAATGACACGCCACTCCTGTCTTCTTGCCTGGAAAATCCCATGGACAGAGTAGCCTGGCGGTCTGTAGTCCGTAGGATGCCACAGAGTTGGGCATGACTAAGTGTGCACATGTCTACACACACATGTGCTAAATGAAAGAATTCTTAATGATTCCCAACAAGGTGGCCAGTGCCTCTGGTCTAATTCTTCTTCCTTTGCAAAACCTGCAGTGGTTCTGCTGTATTGTGGTATGATATGGAAGGGGAAGAAATCCTAAAAAGTTGCCAGTGCCCACTGTGTGCCAAGTGTTGTGTTGAGCACTTACTTTTCTTCTTCTGAGACTTTGTAACATCTTTAGAAGTTTCCATGGTTTCCTGAAGAAGAAACTGGCCCAAGGTTGTAAAGCTAGTGAATGCCAGGGCTAGATCCCAGGTCTGATTGATTCTCAGGCCCGTGTTCATGGTACGAATATTTAAGCACGTGTGACTTATGCTCATGATATGAAGATTCAAGTATGTATGACTCTTCCTGTTTATGCAAGAAATAAAAGGACCTTTACCTCTGTATTTGTAATGATCAAGTTCTCCAAGCTTTGTACTCATGTCGACAGATTTATTCAGTATAGATGGGGATATTCTTTTTGTAATATTACTTCTGAGAGGTTCCTCCTTATTTCGTTTCTTTCCTCCCATATCTTCCTACTTCCCTCCATTGAAATTTTTTACATCTACTATATGCAGGATCTTATATTACGTGATGGAGAAAGACCAGTGAGACAGATATGCCCTTCACCCTTAAGAAGTTCCATTCTCATATGGAGGGATAGTGAACAAATGAATAAATAATTGACCTCAATACAACTAGACAGTTATTTAATGGTGCTTTTTAATATATTAGTCTTCTAAAGAAAACTTTGAAAACCATAAAAAAAGTTGGTGGTTTTCCCAGATCCTACTAGGAGTAACTTCCAGATTCATAACCAATTATATGTTAACCTTCTGGTTTTGCCCAGTTAATAGTCTTATGTAGAAAGAGTTCTATTTTATTTTTCTATTTTTTACATTTTATGCTGTACAAGTTCTTATACTTTTATATACTTAGTGGTGATTTGCTGAGATAAAATGTAAAGAATCTGAAGAACTCATAGATACTTATTATCATAACAACATGCTTTTAAGTAACTGCAGTAAGGAATCTCTTAGAACAGTTAGTTACCTGGGAAGCACAAATAAGGATTTCTTTCAGACTTCCCATACTGTCTTTAAAAAATGGGATATTTCACTTTGAAGGTATAATACTTGATTTAATACAACTGAGTGCTTCATGAAGTGAGGTGTATGTTATAATGAATGTCTGCTGTGGTATGCACCCAGTTCCTTGCTGTTGAAGTTTCCATTTACTTAAATAAATTTTTTTTCATAGATTTCAGGGGCTGGTTTGAATCTTGTTTGCAGGAAATATGTTAGCTGACCTAATACTTCTTTGTTACCTTTTGGTTAGAAATTTTAATTAAAGCAGAGTCAGGAAACTGTTTAAATGCGAGAATGTTCCAAAAATAAACGGCTTTGAGAATTCTTATAGCACTAGTAAATCCTGTGTTTACATTTGTGCCTTTGCATTGATATGTCTGAATATATATTTTATATATCTGAATACATATTCATGTATTTATTGAAATACACAGTGTGTATATAATATATATAAAATGTATATTTGATGTGTGTGGGATGATGTATATATAGACATATACAGAGAGGTCTACTTAAAAATCTTTAAACACATTTCAAGAATTACATCAGGCAGCTGTCTACCTTTAAGGAGAAAGTGCCTCACTTGTAAGTTCAGAAGGCGGGATTCTGAGCAGTAAACTCCACTAAGTTCCATTTCTGTGTTTAAGTGTTGTCATGTCACAAGGAAGGAGTTGGTCTTGGTGATCTCCAAAGTCTTCTTTAAAACCCTTTGAGTCACTGACTATAATGGAATTTTTAACCCAATTCCAACACTAAATGTTTTACCTTTCAGTTCAAAAGCGAAGAGTAATGAATCAATCCTTTTGTGTACCAGTTGGTGCCTTAAAAAGTCCATCATTGTGTAATGTGACTGTAGATTTGTTCTCTGTGAAAGTTCTTCTGTGTTGGGACCCGCTTGTCATTCTAGGGAGTGACTTAGACAGTTCTAGAAGACATCTAAGTCATTTGAATTTGAACTTGAACCTTGTGGTGAGCTTGATTTTTCTCCTTAAAATACTGTTTTTATAAAAGCATTTTTTATCTCCCTGGCTTTCGCAGTTCCTTGCACATAGCAGGCACTCAATAAATATTTATTGAATTGAATTGAATTTGACCTGCTTAGAAGTAGTAGTCCTGGTATAAGGTTATTCATTTTCTGCAGGAGCTGTCATAAATCACAGAGTTTAATACTAATCCAGCTGATGAACTGCACACTTAGTGGCCTACGGTAGTAGTTCAGCATTTTATGTTGCGCTTGCCCAAGTGCAGATTTAGAAAACTGTGTGGCCTACAAGGGCTGAACTGACTCTCGCCTATTTCAGAGCTCCTCATTCCTCTCACCACGGGCTTCCTCTGCGTCCACCTTTGAGAGTGATTGCATTGACTCATTTTCACACACCCTGCTCTCGGGGGCCTCTCAGCCTTTGCACATCCCTTTGCCTGGAATGTTCCTTTTGCAAATTTAGGTATGCCTTTCATGGTCCTGCCACATGGACCTGTCTGCTTCATTCCTCCTCCAGCACTTTGTACTCGCCTCCATTACAGCACTCCCATTTTCCTGTCATTCTTTTTCAAGCCACTGATTTTTTTTTCACTAGAAAACTCCTTGAGGACAGGTCTTTGATTTATTCCTTGCTGTATTCCCTAGGGCTGGAAACAATGCCTGATGCACCAACATTTGTAGAATTAACAAATGGGTCCTGAAGTTCATGTAAATTCACAAATGGAATAAAATAAAAATGTAAATGAGTTTAGCCAGGGATCATTAATTATATGCCCAATTCTAATTAAGTTGTGATATAGTTAAAAAGAAGACCAGCCTGAGATTCATAAGATGCAGACGCTTGTGTTGGATTAATGATTTTTTAATAGTCCCTTAATCTTTGTAGTTCTTAGTTTCTTTATCTGAAAATGAATGGATTGGACAGGATCTTTACTAAGATCCCTTAGAGCAAGAATTACATTGCTCCTAAGTTAATTATAGAGAACTAGGTCTCTTCTGCCAGACTCCTTAAGGCAGGAAGTGTGCTCTAGTCATCTATAATTTCCTGGCACTGAGCTCAGTACCTGGTATATAGTAGTTATCAAACAATTTTACTGAATAAAGCAATAAATTCTCAGATGGAATTACAGTTTAAATAAAGCAAATGAGAAATAAGTTCAGGTAGCGAATAGGAAATGGAAAATCTGTAATGTTTAGAAGAATCTATTAAACTACAGTACTTTGCAATGTCTGAAAAAAATACCTGAGAGAATTTTTTTTATTTATCAGTTAAAAAATTCACCAGTTAGAGGAAATGAATTTAAAACTGCCTGGTCCCCTAACTGCAGGTTAATAATTTATCAGTCTGGTGACATATTGTACAAAGTTTTATGTTGCTAAAATTAAATTACCTGTTATAGGATATTGTTGGTGATACTTCTGAAATTTGTGTATATTTGTGATACTGTTTTTTAGTTTTAAGAATTGAGAAACGTTCTTGATTTAACCAGGATTTGTTAAGTCATTGATATATTTGAGACATCATCAGTCTTTAGGGGAAAAAAAAAACCCAATTATGTATAATTCAGTCATGAAAATGAGAAAGTAACATAATATTTGTGTGTAAAAATATATATAAAGAATTTCAGAATCAAATCAACCAACCATTTATACATCCATTTATTAGTTCTGTACTACATGCTGGATAATCTTTAGGAGAAGGGGACGACAGAGGATGAGATAGTTGGATGGCATCACTGACTTGATGGACATGAGTTTGAGCAAGCTACAGGAGTTGGTGATAGACAGGGAACCCTGGCGTGCTGCAGTCCATGGGGTTGCACAGAGTCGGACATGACTGTGCGACTGAACTGACTGATATGCTGGATAATTATTTTAGGCACTGTATACAAAAAGGAGGGAGATAAAATGCACATTGTTAATGTGAGAAATGTTTGTCTTAGGAGCTGATGCTTGATAGTTTGAGTCAGATTTTTCTCCTCACAAAAGATGATATGGTTATTTCTCAAGAAAGCAATTGAGAAAGTAAGTTTAAGAGAGCTTTCTTCATTTGTTGTTTCCTTGATTCATTGTGTTTGTAGTTCTTAAACAACTCTTTTTCATTTAGTCCCAGCACTTTTATGGGTACCCAAAAGTGCATCCATGTTTTGTGGAACCTGAAATTTAGAGTGGTCCTTTTAAAGAGAAAAAAAATACAAAATTGGGTGTGAAAGTGTATTTTTTTAGAACAATAAAAAAATCACAAGTTATAAATTTAAAAAAAGTTAAGTCCACAAACATCAGAGAAATAATCTAGGCTCTGTACACTCTATGCTTTGACTCTCTTACATTGCTCACATATGCCACCAGTCCCGGGTACCAGGAAATTCAAACGTGACCTTTCTACTCCTGTGCTGGGCTGGTCTGCATCAGAGACACTTGAAATGTTCCTGAAGCCATTCTTTTATCACAGCTGCTGGCAATGATTTAACTAGTTTCAGAAGTGACTGTGTTCTTTACATTCACTTTCCATTAAAGTCAAACTAAGTGTATGTTCAACCCAAATTTGCATTAGCCAGACTCCAGACATGACCCTCACCACTTCAGTGCCAACCAGTAGAAGGCTCGGTTTGACAGAAGGGATGTCACACTGGGAAAAAGACAGAAGTCTTAGCCAGCTGTGTTTAAAATACCTTGCTCTTGAAAACTTTGCAGAAAGATTTATGATGAAAGCTTTAGAAGGGGGCCAAGTAATCACAAGCTTCTCAGTAAATCTGCCTTTAGGTGTACGTTTTGCCTTTTGTTAAAGTGGGCATCTTTATGTACACACTCATGCAGTTCCCAATGATTACATTTAAATGTTTAATTGGATGGCTCTTTATACTGTGGTTGGAGGGGTAAGAATGAGATGGGTTAACTTACTCTTGACTAAATCACATGAACGTGTACCAGCGAAGGTAGTAGTAGAATTCAGCCTTTTTTTTCTAACAGAAGGTATTTTCAGTTCTGCACTCAGCCCTGAATGCCCCAGTGGTTGGGTGACACCTGATGGAATGACTGAACCGTTATGTAGCAGGTGTTTCTAAGCCTTGGATGTAATGTAAAGAGGTGGAAAAGACTTGTTCTGACACCCATTTGCTACTTAATAATTTGGTTATTAAAATCGTACCTGTTTTAGTCTCCTCAGTGTTTGGGAACAGCATACCAAAACATAAAATCAATCAAATAGCTTTAGTTGGGAAAATAATATCTGAATGTGAGACATTAAGATAGGCCAGCAGGTGAGGCCTGTTCCCTCATTTTTGTTTTAAAAAAAGACTGTTAGTGATATACAATAACTAACATGTTGGTGTTCTGTTAAGCTGTGAACAATGGGATATTGAAGAGAGGATGAAAACTTTGGGGTTGAAAGTAAAGGTCTGACAGAGAAACTGAATGAGAGCAAAAGAAAATAGGATTTAATTGAGAACAGATGGGAATTTAATTCTTTGTAGGTTGGTGATTATAGTTTTAAAGTCAAAATTTGTTTTATGGAAAGCAAAGAAATAGTACATAGTTTGATAATTTTTCAGTTTTTCTGTGGAAGAAAGTGTTGCAGTTCACATGAAAATGTTTTATTTCTGTCCTTGTTTCTTTTAGGTCAGACTGTGCCAAAACCCCAAACTTCAGTTGAAAAATAGCCCACCATATATACTTGATATTTTACCTGATACATATCAGCATTTGAGACTTATATTGAGTAAATATGATGACAACCAGAAACTTGCCCAACTCAGTGAGAATGAATATTTTAAAATCTACATTGATAGCCTAATGAAAAAGTCAAAAAGGGCAATAAGGCTCTTTAAAGAAGGCAAGGAGAGGATGTATGAAGAGCAGTCGCAGGACAGGTAAGATTATTTCAGATTTTATTTTTCTTAGTGTTAGTCGATGTTGCTTTTTGTTTCATGGTTAGGATAAATGTCACCATGTGTGTGTTTGAAGGGAAATATTGCATTTGTATATTTGCTTTTATTTAAACCTTGTAATTTTATACAAGGTTTGCACAAAATTATCTGTGTCAGTAGCTAGTTCATGAGACGGTATTCTTATTTTTCTGAATAGGCATTATTTTTCAGAGAAGTTTTAGTTTGCAGAAAAGTTGTTCAGAAAGTAGAGTTCCATTTACCTCCTTCCTCCAAGTGCCAGTTTCTTCTTAATAGCTTGCCAAGTATGGTACTTCTGTTATACTGATGAACTGATACTGATACAGTATTATTAACTAACGTTCATAGTGTCTGTTAGGGTTCACTGCTTGTGTTGCATGGCTCTGTGAATTTCCACACATGTATAATAAGGTCATGTATCCATCTCTGTAGGATCATGGAGAATAGTTTCACTGCTCTAAAAATGCCCTGTGCCTGACCTGTTCATTGTTTCCTTACCCGCCTGCCTCCACCACACCTCTTGAAGCCCTGGCAGTTGTCATCTTTTTAGTCCCTATCATTTTGCTTTCTTCAGAATGGCATATAGTTGAAATCATGTAATACGTAACCTTTTTAGACTGGCTTCTTTTACTTAACAGTGTGTATTTAAGGTTCCCCAGTATCTTTTCATAGCTTAATAGTTGATTTCTATTACTGAGTGATATTCCATTATGTGGATGTAGTACAATTTGTTTAACCCACTCATCTATTGAAGGCGATCTTGGTTGCTTCCAAGTTTTGGCAGTTATGTATAAAGTGGCTATAAATACTGATGTGTAGGATTTTGTGTGGACATAAATTTCAGTTTCAGCTCATTTGAGCAAATACTTAGGAGCATAATTACTTGATATTATGATAAGCCTATGTGAAGTTTTGTAAGAAGTTTCCAGATTGTTTTGCAAAGTGGCTGTTCAGTTTACATCCCCACTGGCAGTGAAAAGTTTCTGTTGCTCAACTCAGCCAGCATTTGGTATTGGACAGTGTCTTTAGGACAGAGTCTTGATTGGATGTGTGGTGTGCTAGATATGAGTGGCAGATGTAACTTCAATTCCTATTCTTTGTTAAGCGAGAACCTGGAGTGTTGATGCCTGAAGTAACATCAACTGAATCCTCATTTCATAGTCAGAATTTTTGACTTGTAGATTCTTCATTAAAGTTTGTTGTTTGGCTTTTTCAACATTAAATTTCATGATCTGTCTTTAGCTGAATAGAAAAAACAATAGCGTTTTCCGTTTCTGGGACATTTATATCTAGAATATATCTAGATAGTGATCGTCTGTTTATATTTCCGGACTGTAAAACAAATATTAATTAAAGTATATAATGTCTTAATGTAGTTGAGGTGAATTTTAGTTTAAGACTCTTAATGTCTTTGGATTTTAGTTTCCTTAGATATTGGAAAAACTTCTAAGAAATTTCTATTACAGGTCAGAAACAGTTGCTTCCTTTAGTCTAATGAAATATAAGATTGTATAACAGAAAATTCAGTTATCTATGTATGTAGACACTGAAGTTGTAAATACCAGCCAAACAAATACCCAGAGTAAGTAAAACCATCAAATTTAAATGTAGGAAAACCCTCTGCCAAAGGTAAAATGGCATGAATGTTTACTTATTTATAATTTGCTCTCTAAATTAGTGATGAATCCTAACATAATCATAGGAGTCTAACCAATTATGTAACTGTGGGCTCATCACTTAATATTATTGGACCACAGTTTACACATCTTGAGGGTGGTGAATCTTCCAGTTAGTTAGTTGCCTTTTAGCTTCAAGCTCTGAGACTCTGTCCAGGCCTATTAATGGGAATTTGAATTGCCACAGGGTTCTGGAAATAAGGAAGAGAACTATCATAGTGTTGGTTTCTTACAGACTTTCCAAGAATGGTCCAAGGTTATGGAAAGGCACATGTTTGTGTTTAAAACTGTATTTTTACGTTGTAATTTTGCCACTGAGCTAATAAAATTAAGTCGTTTTAGAAATATCTTTCTACATCTTAATCAGATTTGGTAGCCCTGACATTCTTAACCTAGTAGTGCAGTCCATGAAATTTTACTTTTTAGGTTATCAGGTCAGTGAGAAAGTGTATAACTTCTAGGATCTAGGAATTCAAGTGAATACAGTGTTTTAACTGGATGTAGTAGTATTTAATGGGGTTAGCTTTATTTCACTTTATATCATTTTTAGAAACCTGAAATATTTTTTAGCTCAGGATGTCTTATAATTACCATTTCATACATAAGTTTTGATTTTTTTGGCTATGTGTGAGCATATCATGGTGAAATTTTATAAATTTTGATTGATCGTGTATAGATTTCCATAGATGACAGATTGCATAATGTTAAGTGATCATATTGAGGCAACTCTGTAAATTCTGTGTTTTAAGTATTCAAGTGAATTTTGTCACTGTTTGAAATTCAACCCTACACTTACTAGCTTCTGTGCTGGTGTGGCATATTTCTAATTGGATTTTTCTTTCATCCATGTTCCATTTTCTGATAATGTTCAATGGCCGCTGTTTATGCAAAGCTTGCATTTGATAGATGTTTGATCATAATTCATAATGATGTACTGTCCTTGGTACAGTGTAACAAGATGCAGACTTTCTATTTGTGTTTCTTTTAGTGGTAATATATTTTTAAACAATTCATTCTGTATTTCCTTAGTTTTTCAAATGTTAACTGAGGCTTAAGCATGCTATTGTACTTGGAGCTCTGGGATGTCTTACTCTATAGAATTTGAAAGAAACTTAGAATCTTCTCATTGTTGTTAGGCATTTGAGTATTCTGTTTAGTATTATGACTCTTACCTAACATGTATGATACACTGATTATTGGGAATATTATAAATTCTCTGAACAATATATTTTTTTAAGTTATGTAAATAATGTTGCTAGGGACATCAGTATTTTTAAGCTAAAAATGAAGGACAGTTAAAGTAGAAATAGTAATTTGGAGTTCATTGACTAAACCAGCATTTCCCTGAAAGATTCTGTACTTTATTGAAGAAAATTGTCCTGAATGAATACATGAATCAAAATTTTATTTTAATGTTCATATTGTATCAAAAATAAACATCTTTGTGGATTTCTTTTAAATGTAGGGATTAGTGGGGAAAAAAATCAGACATCAGTTTTGAACCAGCTGTGCTTTAACTGATTGCTTAAATACGAGCAGCCGGAATTTTTAAGACAGTTTCACATAAATGTGATAAATATAATAACAAATAGAAAAATAAATAGATACAGCAAATGGCATGCAGTGTATTCCCTGTGTAGAGGGTGAGAGGTAGAAATTAAATACATTTATTTGCCATGGAAATAGATATTAAGAGCACATAGTCCAAGCCTCTTGCTTTGAGAATGGGTGGAATAATGCTTTCTGGTAGAAGCAGCCTGTATGCCTCACTTGAGTTTTATAGTAAACTTATTTCTGCTCCAGAATCACTTTTTCTCCATATCCCCCGTCCCCAAACGTTTGAACCTCACACTGAGTTGGTGCTTCCTGAGCAATGTCTACACCATTCTTAACTGGTATTTCTGGTAAGAATAATTCACTGGTCTCTGGCACACATAGCTTTTGCAGATGTGGAGTAGGAGTCATGTAGAGAAGGGACAATTTATAGTTTCAAGCACAGGGAAGAGGAGAAACTTTATAACACATTTCTTAAGTGTTAGTGGCAAAAGTCAAAGTGGGTGTGAGGGTAGCTACAGGGTGGCCACAGGTGACAGTTGTGAACTTGACAGGAGATGCCTCTCTTCAGTGATGTGCCTGGCAGTTCCATCAATTGATCATTTTAAAAGAAGAAAGAGTTTTCTTTCTCATATAAAAAGTTATGTATTAATCACCTGTCCTTCACACCCTGGTTTGTTGGGCACTGTTTTTGTAGAACACCCAGAGGTGATGGCATAATGATAATCAGATTTTCCATGTTTTAGAGCTGCTTTAGTGAACCCGAGTGCTACAACCCATTTTTCCCTCCTACACTCTGGTTTGCAACCACTGAAACAAAACCAGAAGTCAACTGAGATGGAAAAATAGCTCTGCGTTTGATAGCCTATCTGAGAAGAAAACAAAGGCTCTAAAAAAATTCATGCCAAAGAGTAATACATAGAAGTTGTCTTATTATTAATATCATGTGAAAGCCCCTGGGCCATTCTTTATGTCCATGTATTGTAGAAAACAAGTCATAGTGTGCATAGCTAGTATAATAGTACTCATTCCAAAAAAAGATTTTTAAAATGTATTTTGACATTAAAAAATTAATTCTAGAAAATGCTAGCCTTTGTTTAAAAGTCGTGCAGGAGCATCAGGCAAAAATCTTTTTCTCTCTTGACCGTTTGGCTGAGCAAAGAAAAATGCATAGCCTGCTCCATTAATAAAGTGCCTTTCTCCTTAAAGAACCACAAATCACTATGCTTGATGTTTATGCCTGTGTTGTAAGTCATGAAATAGTGTACCAAGAACATTTTGAAACTGATACACTAAAGTTAAGTTGAATCAAAACAACATCAGCTACAACAACAGCAGCAACAAAAAGGGCAACAACAAAATACAAAGCCGCAAACCAACCTGCTTGCGTTCCTCATGCAGCTGTGTGACAGCATTGCTCTGGCCAGAGACTAGTGTTGTGTTAACTGAAATGTTTAAATTAGCATAAACATGAGTACATGTTAGCAGTTTTGAAATTCCTCATGGGTTTTCCATCTCACCATATAAAGATACTGACCTTTGTGTTGTGTGTGGTAGTTTTAATTATTGCTGAACCTCATAGGTTAGTGGCCTTGTTTATAATCCCTCATCAAGTTCCACATTTTCTCCTGGGCAGCTCTGGGCATTGTGAGAAGGACGCGAGGGAAGAGTGCAGGAATCTCATGGTCTGATGCCATTTCTCCTCCAATATTCTTTGTAACCTTGGTTGCTTTCCTGATTGCAGGATGTGTTTTTTAGTCTTTTATTGTTTTCTGGATATTCACAGTATTTGTTGGTTCAGACATTTCAGCATCAAAAAATGAGGCTGTGGTGTGTTTCAAACTGAATGTCCCTGTTGCTCCTTTAGTCTCTTAAATATTTTTTCAAATCCAATAGTAGTTTCTAGTAAAAAATGCTGTTTTTTGTTATTACAATAATCATTTGCAGGAGAGTTAATCTTTATGTCTTCTGTAAATAATTTGTGCGGTATTAAATGCATTCCATTTGTTTTCATGAAATACCTATTGTTTAGTGATGCATGAGAAGGAATGGTTTATCCTCCTTTAAGAAAACAATTTTATATTTTAAATATTAACCTAATCTTTCTATTTTCTTTTTTTTTAAACTAATGGTGAAAACTTCAATTCTTTTGCATTTCATGAGAACAAGGGACAAGCTGCATGTAGAAAAATATGATTTCTAAATAAGTCAAAATAGGTTGTGGATAGATTTTTGAACATGAATATTTTAATATACTCCATTGCTATTTAATTTTTTATATGTGTCTACATTCTAGGCATGTTTTCCTTTCCAGTGTAAGAGTAGAGGAAGGAAAAGATTAATTTGTGATATTTTAAAATGATGATATGTAATTTGGATACAGAGGAAAATAGTAATCAGTCCAAATGTGTCTGCCAAGTAGGAAATGGAATTTTCTCTAGAAAAAGTGAGCATCTCCCTGAGATTAATTTATCATCAATGAATAGTTTATTTAGTCTTGATAAGAATGCTTTCACTCATATTTCAAGGATCTGAGAGACATGAATATACTTTTCTAAAGTTTGGACATGAAGGGGCTTTTTTCTTTTATATTCTATGAACATAGAGGCCACAAGAAAGTTGTTTAGATACATCTTTCAAAGTTAGACAAAAGAAATCTGTTAGAGTGGGCAGGTCAGAGCTTGCAGAATCTTTGACTGTTAAGGACTTTATGAGCAACTAGATCCATGCTGCTTTTGCTAACTGGATACAAAGTAGTTTATTTGTTGATTTTCATACAAGTCAAAAGAGAAAGGGGTTTCTTGAGCAGTTTCCTCTTTGGGATATATTTTCAGAATGCAAAGTAATACAAATTATTCTGCTATCCAGATACTCAAATTTAAAGCTGGATCCAGTGCCCACTCCTTTTAAATTTTAACCAAAATGTTTACATTTAACCCATTTATTTGGTATTTATTTACTTTCTTTCCCCAGCCCTTTATTAACACCATTCAGTCTATAACACCTGGTTTATTAGGTATTAAACATTTCATTGCAATTTATTTATATTCCTCCCAGGCCATAATATATATATATATATTATATACACATATTTTGATTTTAAAATTGGAGAATTTTTACTTGGAGTTGATTAAAATTTTTGAGTAATAACCATTGTATCATAAGACAGTAAAGCCAACTCACACGGCTCAAGAGAACTTGGCTTTATGGTTGAACACCTTTTATGTTTTTCAGTCTTAAGGCAGCTTATTAAAATTGATGTTTTCCTTTCAGTAAATATCCGGTGACATTCAAATTTGATAATTAAAATCCAGAAGTACTCAAGAAAGAATGCCTGTTTTCAGTTTCATAATAACAATACTCCCACAAAGAAGGTTGATGAATGATGTGTTTCAAGTGGCAGATTTGTTATTTATTGATAGTTAAAGAGAGCCCCTTTGGCAGTTTTTTGCAAAACTAAATTGAAGTCTGTTTATAAAACAGAAAAGCTACAGTGATAATTCTATAGCCTGAAGAATGCTTGGAAATCTTGCCCAAGAAGCATTTCTTTCTTTCTTTCTTTTGCTGATTTAATATAGAAGTGGAGTTTCTGGGAATCCAAACAGATTAGCATCCAGCACTAATTGGTTAGGTCATAAAATAGTCCTCATGTTTCACTGTTTTGAAATAAAGTGCTTCAGGAGTATTCAGTTTTCTAAACCCATTTTTAGTATTAATCTTTTGTCTCTTAAAGATCATTATTGTTAGAGCGTGAGTTCTTGTTGGAGTTTTCATTTATGCATGAGTTGTTTATAGATAGTTGTATTAATTGTAGCAGTTTACACCTGAGGTCATTGCAGAAGGTGCCCATTTATAGATTTAAATCATAAAGACTGAGACTGCTTGTCTCCTTTGGTAGAACCACTGAGGAAGAGATTAAACTCAAAGATAATTTAGATTTATTATTGACATGTGTTACTCTGAACATCTGGTCATATGATGTGATCACATGTAATCACAGATGTGTGACTGTATTGATTTCCTAGGGCTGCTGTAATAAACGACCACAAACGGAATGGCTTAAATTGTGGTATATGTTGCCTTAAGTTGATTCTCTCACACTTCTGGAGCCTAGAGCCTGAAATCAAGATGTCCAGAGGGCCATGCTTCCTCCAACCCTCTAGGGCAGCATGCTTTTGACTCCTGGCAGATTCTGGTGGCCCCAGGCACTCCTTGACTTCTGGCCGTGTAACTTCAGTCTCTGCCTCTGAAGACTGTCATTGTGTGTGTGTGTGTGTGTGTGTGTGTGTGTGTGTGTGTGTCTATAGATTTACCTCTTAGGAAGGTACCAATCACCTTGGCTCAGGACCTAGCCTAATGACCCTATCTTAATTTTATTACATATACAGAGAAATAATATACAAATAAGGTCACATTCTTAGGTAGGGTTGAGGCTGGGATTTCAGCATATATTTTTAGAGGGCACAGTTTACCCATAACACGGATCAAATATAACTGTAAAATTTTTACTATGGAGGTGGAAGAATATTGAAACTTATTACAATATATGTTATGCAAGAGTGAAAAACTGCCCAATAGAAGATAATGCCAAACAAATTACTGAAAATTATTTTTTGAAGGATCTGTAGCTCCAATAATTTTGTAGGTTTTTTTCAGGTTTATAATGAAAAGTTCTGTGAATTAATTTATTAATTTTTACACATATTGAAAACTATGATGAAATTTGACTTTAATCAGTAATAAATTATATAAGTTGAAATAAATGAATTCATAATTACTTTTATTTCAATGTATAAAATGCCATCTCAAGAAATTATTAGTACTATGAGTATGTATATTTAAGTTATAATATTAATAGCCCTGATTATCCCTTGATTAAGAATCCCTGTTTTATTCTATTATTTTGTGATAAGCTCTGGAGTATTAATTAAAGTGGTTAATTATGACTTGCTTCATTATCATTAATTTTGTTTAGGACGTTTTCTGTATTGCAAATTAAAAAAAAAAAAAGATGTGGGAGGTGTTTTCCTTGTTGGTGGCATAGAGGTGGTTATACTTCCATGTTCATTTTGTATCTTTAATATCAGTGGTAAAGAATCTGCCTGCCAATACAGGAGACACGGGTTCAATCCCTGGGTCGGGAAGGTCCCCTGGAGTAAGAAATGGCAAACTAGTCTAATATTCTTGCCTGGGAAATGCCATGAACAGAATAAGCTGACTGGCTACAGTCCATGGGGTTGCAAAGAGTCAGACATGCCTGAGCGTGACTGATTCTGAATTCTGAAAAGTGTGTCACAAGTATGATTTCAAATTAAGATTAAAAAAAAATAAACTCAAGAATATTAGTAAAACAAGGGTAAATTATTTCTAAAAATGACAGGTTGAGTGACTTAAACCAGGGGTCAGTGAACTACAGAACTAGACAGTAAATATTTTAAACTTGCCAGATGGTCTTTGGCAAATAGTTAGCTCTTCTTTATTATAGGAAAGCAGATACAGACAGTATGTAAATGAATTGGAATGGCTGTGTTCTAGTAAAACTTTATTTAGAAAAATATTGTGGTAGACTAAATTAGTCCTGGGGGTTTTGGTTTGCCAACTCTCGGCTTAAAGTAGGGTTTAAATTTTGTCCAGATTTTGGACAGTACAATTTTAAAAGCATTCTGTCAACATACGCTGAGTATATAAGTTGCATAAATTAGGAATGTGTTTGGATGAAACTAGTAATATGTGAGCAACAGTTGTTTACATATATAGGGACGTATAACTCTCAGCATGCTGTTGGAGACCCAAGCTCTTTCTGGCTTTGTCGTTTACTTCCTTAGTGTGTTGGGTTCATCTTCATTCTCATGGTTGAAGTCACCTCTCATGGTTGTAGAATTCCTGCTGCAGTGTCATTTTTTTTGCCTACAACACTGAGGAAAGAAGAGTACCACTACGTACGCCTGTCCTCTTTCTGCTGTCCATCAAAAAGCTGTTCCGGAACCTTTTTACCAGCTTGCTCCCTCCAAGCAGGTTTTCTTAGGTCTTTTTAGGCCTGAGAAATTGTTGTATCCAGAACAGTAGACATAAGTTTTTTCTCTTCTTGTTGGCTTTCTAGAGGAAGATATTTAAAATTAAAGAAAGGAAGCCTAAGACAGTTTCATCTTGAACTCATTATCCTTTAAAAGAGAAAACAACTGTTTTCTGTTTTCATTGAGTAATACCTCATTCTCTTCTAAACTTTGACAACTGGAAACTTATGTTCAGACCCGCTTAATTGAAAGCGAGTAATTAGTTTCAATAGGTAAGGAAGAATGAAATTCTGTTTTATAGGCCTTGTATTACTATATGTTATCAAACATGCCTCAGAGATGAGTGCTAAGTATTCCAATTCCATTTTCTGTATGGAGAAACTAAACTGATTGGAGGTTACATGACTTGACAGGAATTGTATATATTCAGATGTGATGTGTTTCTAAATAATATCTTATTACCAGTCAACATGTGTGAGCCTGCAGCTGTCGGCAGCTGAAGGGTATCAGCATTGTAAGCCCTTTTCAACTTTCTTTTAGAAAGACTCATTTGAACAATTAGCACATTTTGTACTTGTGAAAAGGAGGTATTTCCTTATCTTTATTAAGCCATTGTTGATATATGTCAAATGGTCAGTAACAGAAACTTTTTTTTTGCGAGACAGCATATATTAGTTAAATTCAGGATTGTTTGTTGAAAGCTTCGTTTCTGGAACATGCTTCTTTGTTGCATTTTTCTGTGAGAGAGTGTGTGAGAGACAAAAGTTGCCTGTGACTTTTAAAACTTTCAATTCCTTTGAGGAAATAGGAGAGGTTACTTAAATATTTTTGGCTGAAATATATTAATGGAGGTAAAATGTTAACTCATCTTCAACATACTGAAAACATTTCAGTTTTTGTTCTGAAGGTTTTTTATGGAGTATATTGATTTTCAGCGATAGTAACAGCATGTGGAGCTGTCAGTTTTATTCTTTTCCAGAAAAATTTAGAAAATTTTAATTTGACTAAAGATCTCTGTTCTTGTCAGCCAGGTCTCACTTATCCAGTTAAAGTAGGTTTGCCCGGATTCAGTTAAATTTAGTTAAATTCTTCAATATTTAGTTAAATTCTTTAAATTTAGTAAAATTCTTAATTCTTATTAATTTCTTAAATATGAAACAGCAAATTCCCTTTAACCATATTTTTGGTGTTTTTTTTTTTTTTCCTCTGTATAATTCTAATTTTAGTTTATTCTCCAGAGTTGGATATGTAAGATTTTTGTTTTTTTATAAAGCAACTGAAGTAAAGTTGGTAATTTGTCACAGTCTTTTCCCCACTTTATCAGTATATGGTAAACTACAGCCCGTAAGCCAGGTCCAGCCTGTGCTTCTTTCTGTAAATAAAATTTCAGTGGTACGTGGACATGCCCTTCTGTGGCTACACTGACAGATGTCAGTAGTTGCCACAGAGACTGTATGGCCCACAAAGCTGAAAATATCTACTGTGTGAGCCTTTACTGAAAAAGTTTACTGACCTTTGCACTGTTGATATAATCTTCAGTGGTAGTCTTAGAAACTTGGCATTTTTAACTTAAAACGTTTTTTTCTTCCTCTTGATTTTTGTTCTGTTCTGCTAGTGATGCTTTATGCATTGCTGATCCTTGTGATATTCTGAGGACAATAAAATGTTAATGGAAGGGAGTCAATGATTGAGAGCTAAATCTTTATTAGACCCCCATTTTCTGTCTTGTGTCAGTATGATGTATATAAATTGTATAAAGTTTTAATGGGTGATAAATTTAAACTTTTTTCATCGGGTATTTTTTGAAACATGAGATACGCAACATCTATTATTAATGTTTTTGGCAATCATCTAATCTAGTGGCTTCTGTACATAGCCCAGACCAAATGATGCGTTCTCACCCCCTAGAATGGCTAAGTATAGATCCCTGACTTTCTGCAGTACCTCCGCCTTTACCAGTTGAATTCTAAATGTATCCACATTTTTAAAAAGTGCCCTAGTTATTTCTGATATTCTGCCTGCTCTTAAGATTCCCTCAGTCAAATCATCTCAGTTTATGTGTACAGTCCCCTGGGATCATTGAGATGGCACAGGTGAGGCTAGAAGAAGCCCAGATCTGTTCAGCACTCCTTTCGCTTTACTGAACTTCCTTTATCATCACTGTAGGTAGATGACCACTCCCAGTTGTCACTCAGGGTCCCAAGACAGGTAAGTTTCTGAAAGGCTTTTGAAAGCGTTTTGTTGGACGAAAGGGATTGGAATTCTTTTCCATATTCTTCACAGATTGGCCTAATCACTGTCCTTAAAATTTACCTTCACATGCAGCCTTTTAGCCTGCTAATTCCTCTTCATCTTCCTATGCACCCCCCATTTCTGCAGACCTTTTCTATTATTATATAGCTGAAGCTCCCACTCTGTCCCATCCCTATCTTATTTCCACATTTGCTGATCACTCCAGTATCTTTTTTCCTCTGATATTTATCAAGACCTTTCATGTGACCCTTAACCACATATTGTCATCTTTTGAGAATGGTGATAAGACAGATCATTTAAAATGCCTCAATGTAAGTTGTTTAAAAGCAAAAAGCACTCCTGTGTTTCTCCCACAGATCAGGAACAGTGCTCCAGAGTTGGCCAACACTCATAAAAGTATAGGATTGTTTCTCTGGAATTAGTGTAAACTTATTTGAAGGTTCTGATTTATTCCTTGTTTATGAGCTACTAGGGCCTAGAAACATGAGAAAATGAAAGTGTTACATGGTGGAGGGGGAGGCCAGTGAAGTGTCCAAAGGCTTAGTTTTTAGAATTTGTAGATAAACTCCGAATGTCAGCTTGTTCAGATTTGGCAATAAGTGCCATTGATTTTAGAAGGAAAACTGTCCATAAGCACAATAATACCACTATTTATTATAGAATGGTTATATTTTACAGCAATTCTTAATTCCTCTCTCTCTTTTTTTTTTGATTGTCTGGCTTGTGGGATCTTAGTTCAATCCCTGGATCGAACCCATGCTCCCTGCGATGAAAGTGCAGAGTCTTAACCACTGGACCACCAGGGAATCCTCAATACTTAATTCTATGTATATGCAAAAATGTCCTTAATGTAGTGATATTTTTGGATAAAGTTGATAAAATTACTTCAGTTTGTAAGCACTCTAATGGAGTGTCTTTATGGTTACCCTTAGTACCTATGATACAAACCCCTGAAAAACCCACTGTGTCACCATTCTGCTTGTTGCTGCAAATTGCACATGGCAATGAGCATATTTTACAGCTTTTCTATTGACACACTAGTTCTCCATCTGAACTCCTATGAATGTTTTCACTTCCTCTTCCTTTACCATTTCTTCAAAGACTGTTTTTGTTTTTATGCTGTGTTGTATTTATGACCCTGAATACCCAGAACTTCTCAGCAACTGGGGAATCCTCCAGAAATCTATGCTTTTGACATGAATAGTCCAGTTTCGTTTGATATATATTATTGACAGAAGTGCTTTATCCTCTTTACAGCTTGCTGTGCAGCAGATGGTCATTAAATTATTTCATGACTCTTCAGGGAGTGCATAAATACATGTGCACAAATGAAAAAAGTCTTTATTATGGTGGTCCTCTTGTGTTTTTACTGATGGAATTCCCTGTTACAGATAAGGATTTTCAAACTTGAAAATTAGTTTTCAATTTTTAGCTAGGAGGTTTTTTCTTTTGGCATTTATATATATTTCCTTAACTGCATTTTTTTTTTTTTCTTCCCCTTTAAAGGGCAGGGTTGGGCAGTTAGATCTGGAATTCCTGCTGTATAAGCGGAAAGCTTTTTTCCTTTTTTTTTTTTCCCTTTGGCATGAGCATACCAGCTCAGAGGGACATCTGAGACATTTTGAATATGTAGACAGGGCTTTTAAAGAAAGGAATTTCTGTTCTCTTACATCAACCATGCAGACTTAGAAACAGACTTTAAAGGAAAACAGAGACATGTGTGTTCTCACTGTGTATTATTATTGCGCCCCCTCACATAGCTGTGAGGTTTTGTCAGCAGTTTGTTTTGACTCACTGTACCAAGGTGGGGGTGGTTTTGTGTGTTTTTGTAAGTTAACTAGTGTGGGATGTCAGTAATCTCAACTTTACCATTTTGATTGGCCATGATCCATCCATTTCTCAGGCCATATTTTAATACTAAAACTTGCCTGAAAATCTTTGCAAATACTTTTCCTCTTCCTGTAACTGTGGAAGTCCTTAAGATTATAACCTTTTGTTTTTTTTTGTTTTCTGTTGCCTCTGTGATGCTTTCATAGCATCTCCTCAGACTAATTTAGGAACCTCTTAAGTTGTTCTTTTCAATTTATCTTAATAGTTCTTCTTACATGATAAAATTTAGTGTTATTTAGTCAAGATTGGGGATACTCCCAAATTCACTTTTCATTTCCAGGGAGGTGGTTTTAGACACAGATAACCATGATAAAGTTTGATCCTGGATGAGGAAGTCTTTAGTGGCATCTGAAGGAGAGGACATGGCTCCTGGACTTGACTGAATGGGTTTTCTGATTTCAGAAGCCATTGACAGAGGGAAGGTGGCCTGGGCAGATGTGTCTTGATGCTTTTCCTCTTTCCTAAGGGAAGTGGTGCTCCAGGAAGTTGTGCAGCGTGGTGGTTCTAGCACATGTTTGGCATGACTTTAAGGCCGGAAAGTGAAGTGTTGTAAATGAGACACAAAAGGCAAGCATTATTTTCCTCTAGTCACCCAAAATACCCATTACATTTAAAGATAGTGTGGATGTCTTCTGTCCCTGATAACTTTCCATTATGTAACTGCTCTTTATTTACTTGCCGTGCTATACATGTGGCATGATTCCCACAGCAAGTTGAGAGTCTTCTTAGTATGCCTTTATGGTAAACTGTCATTTATGTGGGAGTAAAATAACTAGAATTCTTCTCGCATTTTCAGTACTTGACATTTAAGAAGGAGACAGATGGCAAGTAAACAAGGTGAGAACGGGACTTTATTTGCTGTATTACAATCCCGGGCTACTGTGAAGAATTTTAATTAGATGTTATTGCAGTAAGTTTCCAATTTCACTGCTGGTCACTGAAGCTTTGAAAGAAGCAGAATGTACACCCAGTATTTTAATATATCAACAGTCTACTGCATGTGGTTGAGAGTTCATCTGGAACTAGTAGGTTATATCCTTTAAGGGTGTGAAAATTTTCCTGGGTCTCAGTATGCCTTAGAATGAAAGTATTTTTCTTTGTAATTTTAAATAATGTTATTTAAAATTTCTGGTTGGAGTTCAGAATTAAGTTGGTTTAAACGTTTAAAAAGTCCTAGTGTTGTCTTGCCTCTCCTTTTTAGTAAGGTCATGTTCATTTTTTTTCATGGTGATTATTTTTAATTTTCCATAGCTCTCCCGGAGATTTTCTTCACTATGAGATAGTAACTGTTACAGATAATTCACAGTTCAATTCTTTGGTTTTCACAAAGAATTTCTGTGAAATATGACCTAAGGTTTTTTTTTTTTTATTTTGAAGATAATTTTTAGAATGATTCATTATAGGAAAATAATTCATGTATGATGCCTTCTTAGGTTATTCTTTGTAGAATTACATATTGCGTCTATACAAATAATATGAAGATCTTGAATAAACATTTGCTTCTCACCATTAAAGTAAAAATAAAGAGCCTTGGAAAATGGCTGGGGCTGAGTTCATGGGGGTTAACAAGTGATAGGCAGAAGGCAGACTGTCCTTCAGTTGCAAAGTGTTACAGTTTGTACAACTGACCAGCACTGGAGATAACATGTATTCATAGTTTAATTGGTAAATAAGAAAGCTTCCAATGAAAGTTCCAGAAGATGAGTTTTCCCCTTAAGATTATAGCACTTCCGAAGAATGTAGACTCTCTCATGATAAGGTATTAGTAAAGTTAAGATTGAAAAGCGACCTTCTTAATTTGTATACTCATACAGAAGATAACATAATTTCGAAAAAAGATTGCATGCACTGTGTGTGTGTGTGTGTGTTTTTTTTTTTTAACATGATTGAGTCCTTTTTGTTTCTCATTTTGGGTTTGTAATTCACTTACACAGTGAATTTTCTGCTAAAAATTGTAAATACCACATCGTATCAATATTATATAGCCCCCTGCCCTCATTTAGTTATTTACACTTCTGGTTTCTCTTCAGTTGTTAGGAATATACTTATGTTTCCTTCGGCTCTTTTGTTGTTTTGTTTGTTTGTTTGTTTTGTCTTTTAAATTTTGTTTATTTTTGACTTCTCTGGGTCTTCCGTGGCTATGCAAGGCTTCTGTAGTTGCAGAGAGCAGGGGCTGCTCTAGTTACGATGCGTGGGCTTCTCACTGTGGTGGCTTCTCTGTAGAGCACATAGGCTTTAGTGGTTGCAGTCCTTGGGCTCTAGAGCATAAGCCCAGTAGTTTTGGTTCACGGGCTTAGTTGCTCTGTGGCATGTGGGATCTTCCCAGACCAGGCATTGAACCCGTGTCTCCTGCATTAGCAGGAGGCTCCTTTACCTCTGAGCCACCCTGGAAGCTCTTCTTTTGTTGATATAAGTAGCACTTAACATTGCTTATCTGAGTAGTACCACCTGCTGTGTATGACTTTGTAAAAAAAGTAGTTTTTTGGTGTCTGAGTGAAAGGTTTAGGAGAATTACCATTCGAAAGTTTGCTGTACCATTGAATATTATAGAATTTTAAGAACTATTTCTCCAGATGAAGTCAACATGGTAAAAGAAGTGCAGAGTCCTGACATTCTTATTAAGGCTTGATTTTGCCTATATAATCTTTTCTTTTATTATTAGAGGTTCAGTTCAGTTCAGTTGCTCAGTCGTGTCCGACTCTTTGCGACCCCATGAATCGCAGCACGCCAGGCCTCCCTGTCCATCATCAACTCCTGGAGTTCACTCAGACTCAAGTCCATCGAGTCAGTGATGCCATCCAGCCATCTCATCCTCTGTCGTCCCCTTCTCCTCCTGCCCTCAATCCCTCCCAGCATCAGAGTCTTTTCCAATGAGTCAACTCTTCGCATGAGGTGGCCAGAGTACTGGAGTTTCAGCTTTAGCATCATTCCAAAGAAATCCCAGGGCTGATCTCCTTCAGAATGGACTGGTTGGATCTCCTTGCAGTCCAAGGGATTCTCAAGAGTCTTCTCCAACACCACAGTTCAGAAGCATCAATTCTTCAGCACTTAGCTTTCTTTATAGTCCAACTTTCACATCCATACATGACCACAGGAAAAACCATAGCCTTGACTAGGTGGACCTTTGTGGCAAAGTAATGTCTCTGCATTTTAATATGCTATCTAGGTTGATCATAGCTTTCCTTCCAAGGAGCAAGCATCTTTTAATTTCATGGCTGCAGTCATCATCTGCAGTGATTTTGGAGCCCCGCAAAATAAAGTCTGTCACTGTTTCCGTTGTTTCCCCATCTATTTCCCATGAAGTGATGGGACCAGATGCCATGATCTTAGTTTTCTGAATGTTGAATTTTAAGCCAACTTTTTCACTCTCCTCTGTCAACTTTCATCAAGAGGCTCTTTAGTTCTTCTTTGCTTTCTGCCATAAGGGTGGTGTCATCTGCATATCTGAGGTTATTGATATTTCTCCCAGCAATCTTGATGCCAGCTTGTGCTTCATTCATCCCGGCATTTTGCATGATGTACTCTGCATATAAGTTAAGTAAGCAGGGTGACAATATGCAGGGTTGACGTACTCCTTTCCCTATTTGGAACCAGTTTGTTGTTCCATGTCCAGTTCTAACTGTTCCCTCAAAATCTGTTCTCATTATACAATAGTATCTGGTAGAAATGAATGAAACTGTGATGGCTATAACCTTGAGTAAGCAATTGCAAAGCATTTGAGTAAGTAATGCAAAGCATTGTTTATTCATATGAATGTGTGGAGGAGCTGGAAGGCTTTAAGCAAATACTGAAAATGTATTTGCTCCACTCATGACAAAGGTTGGAAGCTGGGACGAGCATAACAAAGGGTTATGAGTGTTCACTGAGTGCCCAAGGCTGGGAACGGATGACGAAGGGTCAGTACGCCCGGCCTTGAGGCGTTCGAAGGCTTCCTTCTGACCACCTGTTTCTGAGAGCAAGGACTGTTGTTTCATGATAAGACTCCCTTTAGAGTTTCACCAAAGCTATGTTATGGCTTGGGCAGTAGGAAGTGTATTTTATGCTTGAATGTTTTAATGTTTATCTGGAATGGCTACGTGCAAGTCAGCCTTATGCTCTATTCCCTGAAAATTATAAAATTACACAATTGGATAATAAACTTTGTCAGTCCACTAGAGGCTGTCCCTGAGTGTCCTTTTCGGAGTGCAGTTCTCCGAGCCTTACATGAGTGGTTTATCTTTTATATTTCTTCATTCTTGCTTCTCTAGCCCCATCTCAAATTAGTCTTCCTCAAGTCTTTTTGCTCCATCCACTTCCCATCTTTCAGTGTTCTAGGCCTGCAGGACAATATCCACATCCACATCTTTATGCATCTGAAATGCTTTCTACTATCTATCTAACTCTTGCTCATCCTTCAGATTGTAACTTAAAATGTCATTTCCTAAGAGAGGCCTTCTTTGACAGATCTCACTAAATTATTCTGCATATTATTTTCTGTCATGGTCCTCTATTCTCTTCTTTCCAGATACTATAATGAACTATATATAAGGTTCCTTCTTGTCTTTGCCACTTTCTTCCCAATGCCTACTCTGGTTCCTGCATATCGTGGATGCTCAATAACTATGTATTAAAGGAATGAGGGGGTGAATATACTCTGATACCAACCTAGATGCTATTTAAGCAGCATCATGAAACTTTGCAAGCATCATTAAATCTGTGCACAGACAGGAGCTGTTGTTAGTTTTTATTATTGTTCAGTTTTGTTTTCTTTCTGGGGATGGAATCAGAAATTTAGTAGTTGTTAAGCTGGAGAAATTTAATTACATTGGGTTTGTTAATCTGGTATGGTCCAGAGTTATTTCTTTTAATCAGCTGAGGATTATGTTTTCATGTGATGTTTTAGAAAGGATGAAAAGGGTCTTGCAGCCACATGCATCACTCTTTTGCCTGCTGATCATAATTAGAACCAGGGTCCAGAGTCTGTTTTAAAATAAAACCAAATAGCACAGAGACATCAGATTTACAAGTGAAACTACTTTCCACATATTTAATTATTTGTTGTACATTACTTAAATTAGCATATGCTTAAAATTAGCATATTTAAAAGTTGTACGGAGAAGCATGAAACTGGAGCTTGATATATCCATGTTATATTTCTTCTTAATGCAAATTACATAAAGTTTCAAAATCCCTGTGACAGAAGCACTGTTGGGTGGTTTCTTGGTTATTACTCTGAAGTTTATGAACTATATGAGTATACACAGGTGTCTTTGGTACACAAGTCTCTTCATGAGGCAGGTGAATAGTATTCAGGTGTTTATACCTTTTTGAAATAATTGTCATCTTTTTAAAAAATAATTTTATATCATGCCAGATTATTTTTTAAAACAATTTTTTAGTTGTTCCTTTTTTCCAGTTGTGTCAATCCGAAACACTTTAGCTTTTTGGCTCCATCCTACATTTCTGAGCCATATTTTGTACTTTCAACCATTGCGCAGTATCTCATATGACGGTATTCCCTTCTTATAACTTTGTTTGGCTGTTAGTTTGAAATTGTTAAAAAATATCTTGTTACTCACTTACTTAACTCTTGAATAACTTTTAAACTTTAGCCTCACTTACCTGATTTCAGTTTCTGGATTTTGCCAAGACTTTTTCTACCTTGTTGCCTCTTCAAATTACTTCCACTTCCTGAAAAGCTCTTCCTCTGAGTCTTCACATTTTTAGAGTAGGGGCAGAGATCCAGGTGTAAGTATCACCTCCTTAGATGGGTCTTCTTTGACTACTCTATCTAAAATAGATTGTCCCACTCAGTAAGTATTTTGAGTGTTTATTGATTGGTTTTTTCTTTTCCCAAGTGTGTTACCTATCTTTAAAGGAATAATTAAAGTTCTTATTTTTGAAACATTTTCTGAATAGTAAGTGCTAGCATGTTGAGGTGTTTTTTTTTGTTTTTTTTTTTTTTTGCTATTTGTCAAAGCATTGTAGTTGGTAGTGTAGAAGCAGAGTTCAGTCTTGGTTCTTCGATGTACGAAAACTGTTAATATTTGAGGGACACTTAGGGTCCTCAGGACTCACAGGAGAGTAGCTGAGCTCACCTGCCGGTCAGGGAAGAGTTGGGTGAGGAGTTACGTAGGAGTAGCAGCTAGATACAGGCAGCAATTGTGTTATGGAAGATGTCGTAAAGGAGTATGGGAGGTCACAGCTAGCTCGGGAGTGTGTGAAACCATACTGTGTTGGGGTTCTGAGGTGTTAGGTATCTTAGCAGGATGGGCTTCTGGGGATTTTGGTTGTCTTTTTATACTTTTCTCTTTCTCTAACCAAGCTATGAGAATGGTTATGTTTCTGATGAAAGGTAGAGGGGAGAGTATATATCAAGAAGAAAAGGTCATTAATAGTGTATCATACAGTTTCACATTTAAATAACTTAAGCTTTGCACTTTGGGTATTCATTGTTAGCTGTTCATTTTGAATTTTGGTGTTACTGATTAGTACGTTTGGTGCTTCACTCGTCGCTTTGTACTAGATCACGTGCCCTGTGCACACAGGGGATTCAGTGAGCATCTGAAAGAATAGACCCAGATTTTGAGAACAGAATTTGCCTTTTAAGTTTGGTGAGTTTTCTTCATTTTGCCCTAACTCAGTTTACACTAGACATTGCACTTTCCATTAGGCTCCGCATGAGATAAGCATTTGATTATATGCAGATGTGTATCTTACTCTGAAACAGTTCTGTCTCTGAACTGATACAGCCAGATATTTTTCTGTCTTATAACTTCAACTTTAAAATTTTATCTTAGCCTGCAGGATTGTTTGTTTTGAAATAAACTTTGAGAGACAGAAATGGTTCTTTAAAAGAAAAAAAAATGTAGTTCTTATTTGTGGCCTGTCTCTCACAACATAATCTGATTGATCTTTCTTATTAATTCTATGATGTTTTCTATGTTTGATACTGTATCAAGGTTACCAACACAGAAAAACTTTCAGATTGTTGTGTTGCTGATTCAAGGGAAGTGTAATATTACATACAGAGGAAAATCCTTGGATAGGAAATGTTGCTTCCTCTAGGAAATGAAGTACGAGGATCTAATGTCTGTCATATAAACAAGGCCCGACCTTATTAGGCAGTTTTGGATACCTATTCAGTAGTTTTATTGGAAGGCTTTTCTTATCATGATTCTTGAGGATTTATGCACTGATTATACCACAGACAGTCTAACTAGTTGTTTTGATGTTGACAGCAGTGCATTATGGGAGAGGAGGAGAAAGTACAGATTATAACTGTACATTGTTGCTCTCTTATTTGTTTCTTAACATCTAAAGCAGTAGAATTCCTCAGTAAGGGTTCCAGTGAAAGTGGAGGCAAGTCAACCACATTTGATTGTTAGGGTCCTTGAGTTTATAGGTGTGCTAACTAACTCAATATGAAATGAGGTATATCCCTTTAAGTTAAAGCTGTCAGTATGTGCAGATACTATTTAAAATACTGTTATTAGGACTGTATTGAGTTAAATTTCCAGCAGTGATAAATAAATTTGCAACTCCTTGTAATGTTTTTCAATGCAGGAATTTCTCTTCCATGGGGATAATCAATAAGTGTGAGGAAATGTTTCCAAAATAGTAATAGTGTATCTTAAAAATATTTGTGTACTATGCTAGATTGATAGGAAATTTTATTTTACATTTTTATTCTTTTTAAAACATTTTATTCAATTTTTGGCTGCCCTGGGTCTTTGTTGCTGCACATGTTTTTTTCCCTAGTTGCAGAGAGTAGGGGCTGCTCTTGGGGTTCACGGGTTTCTCACTGTGGCGGCCTCTCTCCTTGCACAGCATGGGTTCTAGGCTCACAGGGCTTCAGTAGGCGCAACCACGGGCTTAGTTGCTCTGCGGCATGTGAGATCGTCCAGGACCAGGGATCGAACCTGTGTCTGCTGCACTGGCAGGTGTATTCTTATCCGCTGTGCCATTAGGGGAGTCCAGGAAATTTTAAGTGGAAGTAAATGCTAACTTTGAAAGAATTTTCATTTTAGAATTTAGGTTCACCCTAAAGATAGAGTTGGGAGAATTGTGAAATAATACAAGATTAGGAATTACTGATTACTACTGATACTGGGTCTTCCCACAGAAACTGAGAATAAAGAGAGAATTTTGATTTTAGAAGGAGATCTTCCATATCATGAAGATAGCTGCAGTTTTTGTGTGTAGGAGTTGATCTTCCGCCTTCACTGTGAAAAAACAGCTGTATAGAAAAACAGTATTCATTACACTTATTTCACCTGAGTGTTTGATGTTGAAGTGTTCGTCATAAGCACAAAACCAGATTGAAAAGGTTACTTCTATTTCCTGAAGTAGGCATATTTCATGAGCCTTATAAAAATATTTAAAAATTTTATCATTAGAGGATATTACAATGTCTCTTTAGCAGTTACTGTATAAGAAGATGGAAGAAAAAAATTGATCCCTTAAATTGTTCTTTGTTTGCAGAAAGGCAATAACATAAAAAGGATTGGAGAAAGTTGTTCATGTTAAATTTTCTGGTCTAGAAATTTGGCATAGAAGTTCCCTAGAAGCTTCTGTTCCATTGTGGTTAAAATGTTTTCTCACCTTTGTGAACGACCTCATTACTGCTGATGTAGGTGAGATGTTGAAATGTGCCTGGAGAAAGTGGTGTAAAACTTCCTTTGACCTTTTCTGGACTCAGGGCTGAGATACCTTAGACCTGCTGCTTATTTTTAAAATCAAGTATGTTGTGTATAGATGGTAAAGTTGATTTAAGAAACTTCAATTTGTTTTATAAATAATCATCTTTTGCTTCTAAATTTAGCATTGAAAGAAAGGTAAAGAATATTTTGCCTCAGGGTCAAGAGTAATGTTACTTAAATTTATTGATGCATAGTTGTTTATTTTCTATTCTATGCTAAAAAAACCCCTTGAGACTAAAATGAGAAAATACTCCCTTTGGTGGTAATAAAAGTGTTTAGTATTTCATATAATCTTGCTTTTAATGTAGTTTGGCATCACTGTTAATTTTTCTTTTTTTTACATTTAAGGAAAGACAATCTAGTTTGGCTTATTTCACTCAGTGAAATGTCATATAATGTCTAATGAAAATCATTTTGGAATTTCCATTGCTCTCTCTATTAAAGACAGCTGCTAATTATTCAAAAAACTCATTTTGCGACTTTCTTTTGTAATGTGTTCCCCCATTTTCATCCACCCATAGTAAAGAGTATTTCCTGGGCTCGTGTGGACCTGATGTGGCCTTGTGAGTAAGTTCTGACTAACTGGATGTGAACAGAAGTGAGGCTTCTAGATCATGTCCTTAAAGGGAGTCTACATGCCCTCCTCTCCCTCTTTTTCCGCGTCGCTGCTGGCTACAATGAGTTGAGTCACCTTGGGCCACATGGAGGGGAGCTATGGCATAGGAATGACCCAGATCCAAGAAAGAAGGAGCCCCAGTCAGTGACTGCGAGCTCTCTTGCAGACGAGAGCTGCTATATACTTTTAGGTGAGAGGGGCAGAAACACCAGTGGAAGCTGCTACTATTCTGTCTCTGCCACACCCAGCCAAAACTAGATGCCAAAAGTCACTATTCTGCTGAGTGTAATCATCGTTTCTGCCACATTCTTTTGAGATTGTTTCAGATTTGTGTAATAGGAATAAGTGAAGCCATGGCCATATGAAGTAGAGCTTTATTAACTGTGCCTTCTTAGCTAAAAACTAAGCACTGGATTCATGCTAATGAGCCTCTTTAGTATTATATTGTTGTGATTTATAATGCACATTGAGTCTACGTTAAACGAATTTATGACCATCCCTAGTTGTTGGGTTTTATGGCACATTGAGGGTTTAACAGGATATTGTCTACTGATGGTCCAGATTTCCTGTGTTTTTGTCTTTGTGTCCGCTCTCCTATACCTTCCTTCCTTTATTTTTGTCCCCAGGTCTTTCTCTTCTACTTCTCTGTTTGGCCGGTGTCTGGGGAAGCTTTTGGTGCATGCTCTGCCTGCCCGGTTCACCAGAGCTCCAGGACCTTACTAGAGACCAGGTGCCTGGCCCTGATTCTGAACACATACACACTGGTGAAATTCAGCTACTTGCCTGGGGAGTTGGCGGGCTTCTATTATAATGGATGGAAAAATGCCCTTTGCTTTGCAACCTTTTAGACTAAATAATACCACTTACAAGAAATTATGAATGTTATAGGAACCACCAACTGTGTGGGAGATGAGTACCAGGAAAAAAAAAAGTTTCAAAATGATGAGTGTGAAATTTTCAGAAGGCATTGTTTGGTTTGTCATTTTCAGTCCAAAAGGCAACTTACATCTTCGCAGGGGAGATGGGCAGAGCTTCATTGAATGATCTGGTTCAGTCTCAAGTAGTTTAGTTACGTTTCATTATAATATTAAAGTACTTTGTCCTTGCAAAGTAATCATGAATTATGTGTGAAGCCCTAGGTGGGGAAAGTTTGAAGGAGGACAGTGTTATAAGAACAACCCAAATCCTCTTGTTAATGTCCTTTCTCATCTTATTTTTATGGCTCTGCCAAATTCCATCGCATTCTGTATGCATATATATAATTGCATGCAGATGCCGGGCATCTTTCATTTTAAAGAAAACTAGGGGATGGCCAGATGTAATCTTCCTTGCCTGTGATTCATTCACATTTTGAAATTTAGTGTATATAGGAACGGGAAAGAAGGAACATTTCATTCCACATCAACCTATACAAACTTTCAAGCACTATGGTCTATATCCTGATCCTTGAGCAATATTGAAAACCTCTCATTTTGCTGGAGCAGCTTATAGCCCAAAACTCTTCTGTTCATGTTCAGAAAGTTTTCCTGTCAAGGCTTCCAGAGTCTTCTGACTCCCATTGCAGTCACATCCTTGGAGATGTCAATATTAGTCTTCATTGTGTATTCTAGTGTTTAAATGGGACTTTGCCCTACAGTCTTTTTGACACTTCAGATGCAACTGTGATTCTCAGCTTGTTGACTTCACTGTCAGGAACTCTTATCGTTATTTTGCTCGGCCATGTGTATCCCTGGCCAAGTCCTGCTACCCTCAGGAATCTTTAATTCCAAAATCTCATTATGCAAACTCACCCATAGTCCTTCTGCCTCTCTTATTTCCTTGTACCCATAAAATCTTCCTTTCAATTTTATTGATATTCTCCATTATTCGTATTCCATTCTCTGGTCTATTGAATGTCTTCAGGCTTCTTTCATTTCCATACTCATTCTGGATCACACTAATCATTAGCTAGACGGATCTGAGTTCAAACTCTAGTTCTCCAAGTTATTTATGGTGTGTTGATATTAATAATATGGCTGATTCATGTTGATGTTTGGTAGAAATCAGCTTTACAATACTGTAAAGCAATTATCTGACTAAAAATAAATACAAAGGGCTCTCAAAGAGTAGTAATTTACCTAGCTTCTCTGCATCTCAAAATTCTGACTTGTAAGAAGTGTATTATAATATCCATCTTGTGGAGTGGTTGAAAGTATAGGATGTAGAAAAGTGTTGGTTAACTCTGTCTAATATAGTTCAAGGCCATTAGTTGTTATTAATGTGAGCTGCTTTTATCTTCAATATTAGTTAAGAGAATGATAAATGAAGAAAAGGTGAATGAAGTTGGGGCAGAATAATACAGAGCTAAGGAGTATAGATTTGTAAGTTCTTCAGCAGTGAAGTAGCACCATTTAAAATTCATGTGAGAGGTTTTCCCAAAAAACCAGTTTGTGTGATAGTAATAAAGACAAGAGAACAGAGTAGGAAGTTTGTTGCATGATATTTCCAGGTTAGTATATCTTGTTTCATATTTTATCTTTTAAAAATATAGATCATGTTTGATACTGTACTGTTACATTTTGTACCTGATAGTTTTATTCTTTATGGCTGACTTAATAGAGAACATTTTATGTATGTGGTAAGTGTGAGTTTATTTCTGTAGTCAAGGAGATAATGGGTTTCTTTTGACGTTATCTACTGTCTTGTTGCACTAATTGAATTGTATGATGAACTTGTGTCTCCATAACTAAAACTAGGGACCGGTCATGCTGGAGCCGCTGAAATGCCTAAAGTGCTTGACCTTAAGTTTCCAAAGCATTTGGATATGTTGTTTAGGTGCTAAGTCAAAGCAGTCTCCTCAGGAACATCAATCTTATTAAATTGATGTCTAATCTCTGTGAATTTATATGTTATCAAAATACTTTCAAAGGTGACATTCATATTTGAAATGAAATATGAATGAAAAGACTGGGGTTCACTTGATGATGTCGTACATTGTTTATTATACTGCAGAGTGAATGCTTAACATCAGCCTAGGATGGTGATGTCATAGTTTCTTATACTACTGTTTTCACACATTTTCGTCAGGATAGGTCAGTGAGAAAAGATAAGAATTTCAACTAATGGCAAACACTTTGTACCTTTTAATAAGAAGTTGTTTTTAATTTGAAAACTGAGAAAAGAGCTGCATGGCAGCTCAGTTGTTAGTTTATCTTACCCTCAAACTTTTATGAATTCATTTATTTATTAATTGGTTCCTTAATATGATTAATTGAACACCTACACTGTCCTGACCCTGTTGTAGTTACACAGACTAGTTGTGAATTGTTGAGCCTGATTCCTCTTCCATATGGATTAGAGAGTGGGTAGAAAACCAGTATCTGCATTTTGCTTTGAATGTTTTTTTTCTGTTCTCCTTTTCCTTCTCCCTTTCGCCCTTTTCCTCTCCGTCTCCTTTCCATCCCAGCGCTTCCTTTCTTCCCCATCTTAGGGCTCAAGAGATGAGGAGATGGGACCTTGGAGGGGAAGACTGGTTTAAGGGAACTATTTTCCACCTGTGAGTTTGAGTCTCATTACAGTATCTGATAAGCCATTAGCTGCAGAACTTTGAAAAGAAAAGAGCCATGATTGACTTGGTCTCTTTATTCCACTCTTATCTGGTAAAGGACACTCAGGGTGCCAGTTATGCCCCTGGCTTGAAGAGTCACTGGTAAAACTGTGCCGTCCGTCCTTGTGGAGTAGACATTCTACTGGGAGAGACAGACCACAAAATCAACCTACACAGCATGTTAGAATCTCACTTGATGATACGTTCAAGAAAAAGAGTGATCTCTAAGATAAGAGGCTGGGTGGTTACACTCTAGGATTGTTGGCATGGCTCTGTCATTTCCTAACACTTGCCCAAGGTGTGTGGACACGTCCTCTTCTTGCGAGTTTCCCTTCTTGTGAAGGGAGAAGAGTGAAACCTCCTTCTCAGGGGTGGTGTGAAGGGGAAGAAGGTTGGAGGCTGATCCTGTTCTCACTGCCTCCGCCACTCCATCGTGGTTCCTGTATCAGGCTGAGCTGTCAGCTTCTCCATTTCCACCACCTGGATGTCCCCAATTCGTATAAAAATCCTCTTTTAAGTTGTTAAGCCAGTTGTGAGGAAGAATGGGCTAGATGATGAGCACCAGGGAAGGGTACAAAGAAGAAAGGGGCCCAGAGAGCAGAGGGTGGAATTCACTCAAGACAGCCTGAGTCTGCATCACAGTTGCCCCGAGCCAGTGCTGTGTTTGTGCCATTCAGCCCTCTTAAAGTGACAGAAATACGTGGCATTTGGTTAGGTTCTGTTGACTGACTGATAAGTATAGTTGATTTACAATGTCATGCCAGTCTCTGCTGTACAGTATGGTTTAGGTTCTTGGTGCACGTTTGTTGACTATAGTGGCCTTGCGTAGACAGAAGAACACCAGCCGATTGTCCATTGTACACATATAAACAGGGGGGTGTTTGACATTTGATTTCTAGGCTGTGGTTACAGTCTCCACAAATTGTACCCTTTGCAAGGCCCCTGAAACATAAACTTGGCTTTTAAAGAAAGAAGATGCGGCTATTTCACATTCATCCCTGAAGAGTGACTAGGGCCATAGAGGGCATTCCAGGGGATTTGAGAACCCATAAATGTGGAGTATGGGGAATACAGGAAGAAAACACTACTAGGCTTAGGTTTGAAGATTCCCAGTTAACTACCTGCTTCTCTAAGACTGATGATGGGGAGAAGAGTCATGGAAGAGGGGGAGTTTTAGGGAACCTTCGAGTTCAAAGGGTAAAGTAGGAACAGAGACCATATAGGAAGAAATGGGGAGAAAGAAGCTTATTGATTTTTTTTTTTTTAAAGAAAGTGAAGCGTGGCAGGGACATGGAGAGTCAGCTATTTAGCAAGGAGATGGAGAGTCAGCTATTTAGAATTAGTAGTAGAGCCAGAGCTGGGGAGGGGCAGGCATTGAGGAAGGTGGATAATAGAGAAATGATAAGCCTGGAAGCTCACAGGCGCCCTGCAGGGTGCTTCCTACCCTGAGCTGGGGAGAATTTCCAGGCTCAGAGTTTAGGAGACCTTGGCAAGTTAGAGCTCAGCACTAGAGAAGATTAGTTGCAACTTGAAACACAGAGGGTAATTGTGAGCAAGACAGAAAAGCATCCTCCTTTCAAAGGTCAGGACTCAGCCCATGGTGGGCAGTCAAAGAGTAACCGAGTCGGAAAGGCATTGATAGCCCACTTTCAAAGTGTGCAGGTGACTGAATGGGGAGGTTTGAGATAGACTGATTTAGAAGTAGGATAGAAGCTATATAATCCCGTAACCTGAAACCTTCCGTGTGTTCCTTAAACTGGTTACTTTGAACTGAAGATTTTGGTATAACGTAAATGTGGTCTATGGAACTGAAGATGTCTGTATTGAACTGCTTTGGGCCACACAGGGGCCTGGGGTAGCAAGAGCAGTGCCCATCCTAGGGGTTCTGTCTAGAGGGGAGACTGTCCTTCTCCGACTTTACCCTTAGTGGTGTGAGCAGAAGGTCTCCAAGAGAAGCAGAGTAGAGGTCAGGCCAGGGAGCCTTCTGTGCTGTGTGGTTTTGTCAGTGACACTGATCATAGCCAGAAGCAGCTGTTTTAGTGAAGTTCAAACTTGCTGCCTATTTTCAGTAGAAGCAGGAAGAATGTCAGGCGATGTTTGAATTTTAGGGCCTTTTATAAGGGCCTAAGATAAAACTGTTTAGGCCTTCTGTCCTCTGTCATTTCACTTATCAAATTCAAGCACAGCCTTTTAATTTCAACACACTTAGTTTCTGGAGATGAATAGGGCATTGAACGGGTTCTATAAACAAGTACATATTTCTGAGGCATAAACAGGAACACGAGCAGCACAAACAGCATGTCAGTAGGACAGGGGCTGTGCTGAGAGGAACGAGGCTGCAGCCCTTTCTTTGCTCCAGTCCGGGGAAGCAACTCTGTTGTCCTTGATTTAAGGAGCATTGAAGTTGTAAATCAGAAAATGCTGATGTACCTACCCACCATTAGTCAGGTCTGCAGACAGTGCCACAGGGAGATGATATATGAGCAATATTATAGGCTGATTAAACACACGTTGCTTTTTAAAGAAATCACAAGATGAAATGGCAAAACAAAATGGATAGAATTGTTAGGGTACTAAGAATAGTGGAGGAGACTCTGAAGAAAATTTATACTTCTATCACATGGGAGGTCTGTTTTTTCATCCTCCTCTGAAAAGGTCCCTTCACTCAGTTTTAGATTTAACTTGCTTCCCTTGGCTCTGATTGTGTCTAGCAGATATAACAGAGTGAGAGCATTATTTGGGTTCACTCTCAAGAGGATGAGATCCCATTCGTGGTACCCCAAATTGAGAGCCCCAGTTCATTCCAAAATTGGCCAACCATGGAAGGACTTAGCATCTTTGCCTTAGCATCTTTGCATGCTCATCCTCAGCAAAGGACCTGAGCTATTGGAGTTGTTAAAGAATTATCATGCCTGAGAACTGTCAAGGCATTTTGTTTATTTCGTATTCATCACCTTTTCTTGAGCAGTTTTCCTGTGCCTCTTGTGTTTAGAGATACTGTTTAACATTATCCCATTCAAAAGTGTAATTTGTTGTTTAATAGGTTAAATGCATGTGACTACATGTGTGTACGTGCGTGAGCGCCCCACCCACACTGTACTCATATATAAATGCATGTGAATAAGATAATTATAAATTAAACTTGTAATTTAGCAAATCACAGCGAATTCATTAAAGAAATTATCTGTCAATACAGTGAACATTTATTGATACATTTGTAAAAATAAAGTTGTATCTGTATTTGCTGGTAGAGAACCATTTTTAAAGGTTTTACAGAAATAAAAACACAAAGCAAGGTGCAGCAGTGTGTTTAGTATGATAACATGATGTGAACAGGAATATATACAGACAGGTTCACATCTACGCTTGTTTACATTTGACCATGAGAAGAGGTAAAATGGGATGGAGTCATGACCTTGGAAGTGAGAAGCTCTGTTTCTTAGTAGAGAAGAAGAAGTTGAATAAAGATATAGAGAAATATTGAAATACTGAAAAATTAGTTGAGGAATAAAAGAAGGGAAGTTAGGGCAAATTCTGTGTGTGTGTGTATTTTAAATGCACATCTTAATTCGTGGGACTTTGGAGAAGGCTGGGTCATTGGTTGGATGATTGCAGCACCTTCTTCCATGTTCAGGTAAGAGTACAAATACATGCTGGGCACTTGCATGCTGAAGTGCGACTCACCATTGTAAATCAGTTTCTTTTTCTACCTGCCTTGCAGAAATTTTCTTTTCTTTTTTTCCTTTACAGTAACATTTATATGAATCTGTATTCTTACTGTGAAATTTCAGCATCCGGTCTGTAGACTTTTTTTGTGATAGGATACTGCCTATTGGTAGAACTAGAAATGGCTTGCTGGTTAGTCATTTTCTCTGGTATTTGACCTTTAGGAGGGTGAATGTGTAAACCTTTGAAACTGTTTGGCTCTGAAATATTGATGGATCTCTTAGGCAGATAAGTATTTGAATAGTAGGTTATATGTGATCTTTAAGGGACTAGGATTTTGAATAATGTTAACCAAGCACTGAAATTATTTTGTGTTTGTATCTCAGGGATAGCAGAATGACTACCCAGATCACTTTTCTGAATCTCATAAAATTAAGAAAATAGCTGCTGCTGCTGCTAAGTTGTTTCAGTTGTGTCCGACTCTGTGCAACCCCATAGACAGCAGCCCACCAGGCTTCTCTGTCCACGGGATTCTCTAGGCAAGAATACTGGAGTGGGTTGTCATTTCCTTCTCTATAAGAAAATAGAAATGATGGAATATTTAATTTTTATTTGGCATTTATATAAAAATTAAACGTTGGCAATCACTTCATGTCCTACCTTTAAGGACCTGGTAAAATTTAACCTGGATTTTTATGAACTTCCATTAAAATTGTTGGATTATTGGGTTTGAAATTAAAATTTCTTTTCCCCCACTAAAGAACAAAATGGAATGGGGAGTAGCTAAGTTGGAAAACAAACTTTCTAGGACTTTTAAAGCCATATGAATGCTCATCTTATCAGTTCTGTTGATTTTCTTGGTGGGACAAAGTCTGGCTCTTCTGTATGTATTTTCTTGATTTTTACAGTGATTCTTTAAAATCATCCTAATGAATTTTTTTCTGTAATTCTTGAGGTTTTACCTTTTTGTGTGTGTGTGAGATTCATATAACTTAGTTTTGATATTGGGTTTAGAACAAATGAGTTGATGTTCTCTCTATAAGCACAAACAGGTTATTTTCCTGTGTCATTGCAAGAATAAAGAAGGGGGTGAGTGGCGTAATTGGGAGAGAACTGCTAACTGATGAGGATGAACTTTGATATCTTAGCCATGCATTTATATATGACATTTTTTTCCCCTAGAATCAAATTATATGTCATTTCCCTCACTCCCTCACCAGTCTTGCTTGTACTACTTTAAACTTTTTCTGCTAGCTGCTTCTTTCTAATAGCTTGCATCTGTGGATTTCATATATAAAGATAACATTTTCATCTTAGAAATATTTTTTCTATATAATAATAGGAAAATAGTATATCAACAGAATTTTGGATATATTTGATATTCCATATGTAGGGTGGGTAAAACTGAAAGGAAACATGGTATCCATTTAAAGAATTTTGCAGTGTAGTGATTTGGTGAAAAGTTCTGATGATACTGTATTTCTAGAAATGAAAACAAACTTTTCAGGAGCAAGGAAACAAAGATACAAGAAATGCAGCAACAAAAAAACCATACTATTGATTACTTCTGGCCTGAAGCTGAGTTGTAAAACCCCTCAGGCGTGTAGAAACTAGTATTAGCTACTTCCACCTTATGTGTTTTTGGGTCTATTCATTTGATTTTCTGCGAAACTTCATGCCTCCACTTTAAATATTTCTGTTTATACTTTTCAAGTGGTTTCCACAATGGTTGACTATATATAGCTAATATATGAGTCTAGATTTAGTTAAGTTATAGCTAACATTTTACCTAGTATGTTGGAAGCATATTGGCTACATGTAAGTAGAAGGCTGACAGAGGTTGAGATGGTTGGATAGCATCACTGATTCAATGGACATGAACTTGGCCAAACTCCGGGAGATAATGAGGGATGGGGAGGGCTGGCATGCTGCAGCCCGTGGGGTCGCTGAGTCAGACATGAGTTAGCGACGGAATAGCAACAAGTAGAAGGATTTCTGTTTCACAGATTGACAGGTGCAGTTGTGAAGTTAAGTCAGAGAGAGTTAAGTTGAAACAAACTTTTTCATTTTCCTTTTGCACTTGAACATAACAGGTTTCTCTGAGGATTCTTTTTTTAACAAGTTAGTAGCACCAAGAGATCCTTATTTTCTAAATCTCACTCTCTAGTCTTTAGTTTTTCTATGTCCTACCCTATACTTCATGAACAAAGGCTTCCCAGCTGGCTCACTGGTGAAGAATCCGCCTGTCAGTGCAGGATTTGCAGGAGATGTGGGTTTGATCCCTGGGGTGGGAAGATTCCCTGGAGGAGGAAATGGCAACCCACTCCAGTATTCTTGCCTGAGAATCCTCTGGACAGAGGAGCATGGTGAGCTGTAGTTCATACGGTTGGAAAGAGTCAGACACAGCTGAGTGACTAAGCATGCACACATACATACTTAAGATCTTAAAGTGAGAGAGTGGCTTAAAATAACTGTATATTTTATTGTTTATGATTGTTTCTCACATTAACCACTTTTCTAAACTTCTCTAAGCTTTCTGTAATTATTAAATAATTCATAATTTCTGTTGTGTTTATAATTATTTAAACAGTATTTGCATTAAATTCATTGCTGATGCACTATTCAATTTATTATTGCCTTAATTAAGAAAAAGTCTACTATTTCTCAGCATTTGTATGATGTACAAAAACTGTGTAGTCATTGTGCTTTATTTTTAAATTGCTTTCTTAATTTCAATGGAGAACCCATTCCATTTCCTTTACAATGTCTTTCAAGTTTCCTTAACTACAGTGTAAATCAATACCTGGAGATTTTATGTCTTGGCCATACTTTTGTTAGTATGGGAATATAATCTTAATAAGTTGATTGTTGATGATGGTGAATCTTAAAATTAATGGCTTATTTACTGTATTGAATTATTATGGCTTTAAGTGTTTTTGTGTTTAAGTGTGTTATCTGATTTTACAAGATAATACCTGTAAATACATTTTTATTATTACCAATTTGTTAGTTTCCATTTTTTGTAGTAATTTTGTCTGAAATTTTTTCAGGATAAGTTTTCATTAAGTTGACCGAGTTAGTGGTATTGTGACATATTTAAATGAAAACACATGGATTTCTGGAATCTAGGCTATTTTAAAAAGCTATAATTTAATTCAACCTTTTGAAACAATAATTGTTTATTTTCACAAATGTATTTTTATTCCTGGAAACAAGTTTCAGCATAATGATTTAAAATGATAAATTGATAGACATAACACATAATAAGGCAAATTAGATTTTTATTGACTGTGTTCTTTGCTTTCTGTAAATATCTATATATCTTTCTATATAATACTTTAGACATCCAAAATGCTTATTAAAAAACCAGCTTCTTTCTCACATCAAGCTGAAAACTTGCATCAGTCACTTTTCTGCCTACCTTTATTGCAGAACTAGTGGTGCACACAACTCTTCAAATTTTCCTAAACAATGCCTTATGTTATTTCTTGGATTGGGGCTTGTTATATTCCAGTTTCCAGAACTTGCTGTAAGATTTCCTTTGACCTCATGGTTCACCTCAGTGGCTTGGCCTCTGCTGCACTGCTTACTGCTTTGTGAAATATTCAAGACTCTGGTTTTCAGTAATGTTTATCTGTCTCAATTCCTTTCTTACCTCTAAACTATTCCATTGGCATTCCTTTTTTGGAATTCCTAAATGCTGGTATTCCCCAAGGCTCAGTCTTCAACTCAGATCTACCTTTTTCTAGGTGATTTCATTTAATTCTCAGCTATCTTTTTGTCATGCTTATGGTTCTCTTGTCTCTAATCCTTTCTGTTCAAACTAAGTGCTTGTTCCATATTGCCTACAAATACATATGCTTGGAAGTCATCACACTGACTCAAATAATGGGCCTGAACTCCTCCTCATACTACCTGGTCCTTGCTTCTGTTAGTGTCATCAAGCTTCATGTCATCTGTGACTACTTGTCCTTTATATTTATTTATCCTATTCATGTAGTCCTGATTTCTGTTGAATCCCATTTTAAAAATAATCTTTGCTGCTGCTTCTTGTTCCCTGTTCTTACAAATGAGTAATTTCAGCCTTCCTTCACTCATGGTTAGATCACTGTCAATGGCTGGCCTTTAGTATCTGGTTCCTCCATTGTGCTAAAGCTAGGGGAGTCTTTTTTTCTTTTAACACTTCAATCCCCATTGGAGGCATTTGCCTTTGTTGCACAGGATTGAACATCTTCTTTGTAAGCTGGTTTACCTATCCAGTCTCATTTCTCACTACTTCAGACTTGTCACCATCTCTTTTTTTATTTGCTCATTTTCTTAGAAACATGTCATGCTCATTCTTGTCTCTTTGCCTTTGGTCATGATTTCCCCTCCCACCCATCTGGGATTTCTTCATCATACTGACCCATTTCTTGTTCCATTCTTCCATGAGTCCTTAGACCTTTCTGATTTCTTCTTTTCCTGAAAGAATTTTAGCTCTTAAAAGCTGGATACTGATGTATGCCAAAGTATACTTTATTTTACATCGCTTGCGGTTGTAGTAAACCTGTCACTTTAATTGGAATTTGGATTTCTTTGGAGAAGATCATTTATTTCTGGTATCCCCTTCAGTGGGGCTTCCCTCGTGGCTCAGACCATACAGAATCCACCTGCAACGAGGGAGACCTGAATTCGATCCCTGGATTGGGAAGATCTCCTGGAGGAGGGCATGACAACCCACTCCAGTATTCTTGCCTGGAGAATCCCCATGGGCAGAACAGCCAGGTGGGCTATAGTCCATGGAGTTGCAAAGAGTTGGACACGACTGAGCGACTAAGCACAGCTCAGCACAGCAACCCCAGAGATCCAGTAATGCTGGATCTCTGTTTTGGTGCTCAGTAAACCTGATGGTTGATTTAATTGATTAAGGAGGTGATAATTCAACATTCATATAGACTTTGTTTCTTAAAAGTATTTAGCTGGATATTGGGTGAACAGACCATGTACTAGACAGACACATAAAGCAGAATTAAGTTTATGCACAATTGACTCCTGTAGCTACTTCTAAAAGATACTTTATGCCTGTTTTAAAGTTTTTTCCTGGAGCGCTTTTTTTAAGAAAATGTTTTTAGCATAGGGAATGATGAATAGTCTTTGTAAGAGTTCATTAATGTACTTGGAACCCTAGGTATGCTAAAAGAACTTAACAAGGAAAAATTAAATTTTGAAGGAGAGCTTAAGTGCTAAATATGAAGATTGGGCAAACATGCTTAGTAGTTGCCTAAACGGCTTAGATGAAATTGACAAGTTTACTTGATGTGACTTGGAGGTAGTCAGCTTGCTCTTATTAATTATATAGGTTAGCACAGTGGAAGTCAAGACTGTCAGAGAAGTCAAATGACTACCATGAAATCTTTGTATGTTTCAGTGGAATGGATAAAAATTATGTATTGATATTTCATTGTAATATAAATCTACTAATAGTCTTTATTCCAGTGATTTTTCTTGGCATTGTTTGAATGAGATGGATGCTTTTATTTCTCTCCTTTCACTACTACACTCAAAGGAAGGAAAGATATTTTTATCAATCTTTTAATAAAGGCGTGGATGTCTACAAGTGTATAAGGTATATTCTCCCTAGATTTGAAGCTCCTTGATATCTGAAGGAGATATCAATCTGGAAAATAATGTAGGTATACAAGGGGCATTATGATTTTGTGTAAAAGGGTGCTGGTAATTGATTTGAAAGAAATACAAAGAATAAACTCCTGAAGAGGGAGAGGTTTCTTGTGGCAGGCTCGCTTGTTGATGTAGAGTTTTGTGGAGACCATTTGATTTCATCTCATGATGAAGTTTCATCTCATGAGGAAATCAAATCACCATTTGATTTCAGATGAGATATTGGTGGGTAGAGGGTGGGAGATGGAGGGACTGAACTGTGTCAGCCACAGGTACAGCAGACACGAGGTTTGTTGTGGTTCTGGGGCGGGGAGGGTAGAAGATTTGGCTCTGCAGGTGGCCAATACCAAATCTTGGAGGTCCTTGAATCTTTAACTAAGGAGTATGTCTCATTTTCGTTAGGACGTGAGAAACAGTTGAAGAGCAGTGATGTAACCAAAAGTGTGGTTATGAAGATTGGGCACCACTCTGCAGAGTACACTGGAATCTGATGAAGTTGATAATCAAAACATTTAGATACCGCTGTGCTGGTGCTGTATGACATGATTGATGCCTACATTTACGACAGTGGCAATGAGAATGGGAAGGAAGGGATGAGCACAAGAGTGATTCCAGATAAATCTGCCTTGGTGCCACATCCCCTTACACTTCCATGAATCTATTTAATTTTTTTTTAGCACTAAAAAATGTGTCTCTGTGTGTGCTCAATCATGTCTGACTCTTTGTGACCCATGGACTGTAGCCCACCAGGCTCCTCTGTCCATAGAGTTTTTCAGGCAAGAATACTGGAGTGGGTTGCCATTTCCTTCTCCAGGGAATCTTCCTGACTCAGGGATCAAACCCAGGTCTTCTGCATTCTCAGGTGGATTCTTTACCACTGTGCCACGAGGGCATTTATACATTTATACTATTCTCCTCAAATGTGGCCAGTGGTGGAAGATACTTCATTGATTAAACGATTTTACTAATAGCATCAAGGTCTGTTTATTCTCATGACAAATAACTTAGATTTGTCCCAACATTTAAATCAAGTTAAATATAACACTTTTATAACAGCACATAAAACTTTGAGATAATTTAATCCTGTCCAAAATCCTTTTCTGATTTTGAGTCTTGCTCCTGTTTCTCAAATTCTGGGGTGTGACTTTGAGTTTAAAGCCAAAGATGATCTTTCTTTTCATCTTCATTTTTAGAATTAAAAAAAAAAAAAATCCAGGAGTGCCTCACTGAACTTCATTTTAATCCAAACAGCATTTGCGTTTCAATATGCTGTCAATCAACTTTTTCTCTCCTAGGATCTTGCTTCACAGGGGAATCTAATAGGCTTTGCAGGCAGAATGTAAGACAGATTTTGTTTACTGAAATGCTGCCATTGATGAGAAGGAGGAAAAAAGCGTATTTCCCAGGAGAGGGGAAAACTAGCAAAACAGTCAAACAGTTTTCTAAAAGTAGTTGAGAAATACCCAACTTGGAGTTCTTGTTATTGATTTTTTTTTTTCCTTTTTTTGGTATAGGCTTACCAGTTATTGGTTCTGTATGTGTAGCTGTTTACTTGTGCCTCAGATGGAAGTCTTCCTTCGCAAAATTATTTATTTTCTAATATTTCCATGACAAACTATAAATGCAGTACTCTTTTTGGCCTTTGGGGACATAACCTTACAGACCTTGAAAGACAAATTTGCAATTGTTATTTGGACTAATTTTACTCATTTTTTTTACTCTGTATAAAAATTATGTTATAAATAAAGTGGTTAAGAAGAACCTACATGTGTCTAGTAAAAAACTCAGAATAATCAGATACTGTCTGCAAAGTGGGATTTTTTTTTGTTCCCACAATTGTCTTTACCAATATTTTAAAATACTTTTCTCCACACAACAAGCCAACAGAGATATGCTCGAAGAGACCCATGTTGTCTTGTTTGATCTAATTAATTTGACTTCTTCCTGTTTTATGTTTGTATCACTCAGAAAGAATGTGCTATTATATAGTGAAATGTTTTCCAGAGGTTTTCTTAATCATTTTATCATCCTTCTTCCTTCCATAGAAAATGACCTACCATTGTTTCCTTCTTGAATTTGATGAGCTAGCTGAGTTTTACCCGTTTAAAAATAATTGTTTTGGTAGGTTAGTTTTGATAGTAGTTGAAAGGGTTTTGAATGCATAGACCACTATATTATTTGCTTCATCCTTTAAAATGTGATTTTCCGTTTAATTCTCTCAGTACCTCTGAGATATAAATGGGCTTGGTGACTTTATTTAACATTTTATAAATAAGAAAATTGATAGGCTGTCAGCTTAAGTGAGCTGCGTAAGATGACTAAGTTGAAATTAGAAATTAGAGGACTCTGAAATTAAGATATTGATTTTATTTAAGTTAGTTGTCAAGGGGAAGCTTAGCAGTCTTCTGCATACATTTTTTATAGAAATGGGAAGAACAAAGAAGAACAATTCCAAGGCTTTGGTAGGTCTCAGATCTGAAACATAACCTGTAAGGGCCTCCCAGTTCTGTCCCTTGTTACCTACCCCTCTAGCTTCATCTTGGCAGCAACTTTTTTTGTTTCTTTGAGGCATTTATGCTGACTCTTTTTCTAGTCCCTTGGAATTGCTCTGTTCCCTTTTATCACAGAGCTTTTGAAAGTGTTCATTTCTCCCTGGAGCAGTCATTGTTTTTCTTTCAGTATCAGTGACTCCAATTTATTTCTCAGATCTGATCTTTCTCAGGAAAGATGTTTCAGACTTCACCAGTCAGATTCTTTTGAATAGTCTTTGGTCTGGTTGCAGTGGTAGTTTCATAGTAGTTGCAGTGCCTGATAGTTTGACTCCTGCCTTTCTTATACTGATCTGTTAGTTCTTTGAAGACTTCTACGTTTGTTTTTATTCCCTCTTGTACCCTGCGGTGACTGGCATAGACACTGAGACGTAATGGGTGCTCAGTAAGTATTTTTTAGATGAGTGGATAGGCTTATGAGATTAAGTTTGCTGAAGTTTCCACCGTAACCTTTTAAGATTTATAATCAACCAGTCATCCTTATCGGTTTCTGCATTCACTTATGAGTGCCACTAGCAGCAAATCAGGAGTGTAGCTAATACTAGTAGGCTTAAGTCATTGGAGAGTAAGTTCAAACGGCAAACAAACAAAAGTTTAAGAAAGGGGAATGGAAGAAAGGGAGGGAAACAAAATAGAAGGAAAAAAGCAAGTGATTTTTACAGGGTTACAGAATTTCAGAGCTAGATGGAACATTGGGATTTATCTAGGCAAATCTTTTTCCCCCCAGATCTTTATTTTTATTTCATCCAGCTCACCCCAGTGTTAACATTTTGCATTACTGCAGCACAGTGTCAATAGCAGGAAATTGGCTTCACCCATGGAGCTTGTTCAGATTTTTCTACTTAAGAGCACACTCATTTAAGAGAGTGTGTGCATGTTCACTCTTGCATATGTGTACATAGATCAGTCATTTTTAACATGAGAAAATGGGAACTTACAGACTTGTTTCAGTGACTTGCTCAAGGTCACCCAGCCAGGAGACAAAATAATTTTTAAACTCTATGTTGCTATATGTCCATCAGCCATGAGTTCTAGCGTGGAATTCTGCAAGTATCAGGATTGTTCATTAGCATTAGTGCCAGAATTGGACTAATTTTCCTATATTGAAAGATATAACTATGCCTCTTAGCCAACTGTGTTCATATGGACTCAAAACATTTAGGTTTATCAGCTTGGATCTGTGTCAAAATTGGGATTGAAGACCTACTTTTGTTTTTACCCAGCAGGAGTCCTCTGGTATTCAGGGAAAGGCCTAATTAAGGTTTCCTGAAACTACTCTTTAATCAGTTGGATTCAAATAAAAAAGAAATGTTTTTAATCACATATGTATCTGCTAATGCTTTTCTTCTGTAAGTAATTGCTTTGATAATATAAAGTAGTAGTAAAAGTGGAGGCTTAATGGATTTTAAACATCTGGTTTTCTGAACTATATGTTATAGAAAATGCATATTTAATACATTAAGCAGTGTTTTAAACTTACACCTATGAAGTGCTTAAAGTTTAAAACTGATTATTGGGCAACCTCAGCATTTCTTGGAAGTAGCAGGCCTTTAATCTTAACAAAAAGTATAAAGAAATTATGAGTTTGATTTGATGTTGGAATCTGATATAAAATCAAATTCTTCCTGTGTTGCAAGTAATTCTATTTAATCATTTCTACATTTTATGATTATAGAAAAATGGCTTATAACTATAGATTATTTTCTTAAACTGGGATAAGCTTTGATTTGAGTAGTTAAGTGTTTTACCATTTGGCATGATGGAGACAGTGTTTAGGCTTCCTTTGATTTTCAGTTTTGAGGTTTAAAAATAAAGTTTTACTAGGTTTGGTTTATTTCTCCCCTAAATTCAAAGTACACCTGTACAATAGCGTCTAATTTTTTTTAATTTCACTAGGATAGGCTTCTTGGTGAACTACAGAATACAGCTTGTCTTTTAAAATGTGTGATTCTTATGAATTTAAAATAAAAATATTAAGCTACTTTAAATAAATCTAATTCACAGAAAATAATTCTGTGTGTTTCAACTGAATGTTTTACTTTTTTGTAAGAAAAACATTTTAAAGAGTTTAGGCTAAGAAACTTTTATTTTAGTAATAAAATAGAGAATACTATATTGAATAGAATCAGAAATATAAACTATGTCATTAATTTCATTGAATAAAAATGAGGGAAAAGCATTTCCCAGTAGAAAATGTCTTTGGATTATCTCTGTTTCCAGGCAATATTGATTTCAAATGGGCATAAATCCATAGCAAAACCAGTCTCACTTTATTTGTAGCACTCCCAGCAAGACTTAAAGCATATTTCTAGACGTACTTGGTGTAGCATTAGCTCATATTTCTTTCTTTTTGAAGCTAGTGCAGGAAAAAAAATTTTTTTTTTGTTTCTTCTGATATCTACAAAAATATCTAGGAATTTTAGACTTGCTATTTTTGATATGCTATCTAATGCTTTATTAGAGACTGCTGGTTCCCTGTCTCTAAATGTCCCATCTTTATTTTTTACTGAGTCTCTTCATTTCAGGTAAATAATAGTAAGACATGAATATCACATGTCATTTACCATTGCTTTTTTTGTTACAAACCATTAAACAGTGTATGTGGCCTTTGCCCCATCTGAGCCCTATCTGTTTGACAAAGAAGGTAAGCAGCCAGAATTTGCAAAGAAAACAGTAGGAACAGTGTTTGGCAGTGTGCTGTGTCTGCCTGGGGTTTGTACACATTCCTATCTCTAAGTCCTTGATTTTATGACTCACATAACCGAAAACAACAGTGAGCTAAAGCAGACATTTTTACTAGATATGTTAAAATTAAAAAAAAATACAAGACAGTGATGAGATTATTATTTTTTAATTGACTGTACTTTTTTAGGTTCACCGTGAACTTGAGGGGAAGGTACGGAGATTTCCCATATACTCCCTGCCCTCACACATGCATAACCTCCACCATTATCAACATCTCCCCTCAGAGTGGCATGATTTTTGTAACTGATGAACCTACACTGACATGTCATAATCAGCCAGAGCTCATAGTTTACATTATATAGTTCACTCTTGGTAGCATACGTTCTGTGGGTTTGGACAAATGTATGATGACACATATCCATTATTATAATTGCATAAAGGGTATTATTTTTACTGTCCTAAAAATCTTCTGTGCTCTGCCTATTCATCCCCTTTTCCATCTCCGCTCCTGGGTTGCCAGCCCCTACACCCCTAGCAACCACTGATCTTTTTACTATTTCACTAGTTTTTGCTAATAGGTGATTTTTTTGCCTTGCTGTTCTTGACAGACTATGTGTATGCTTAAAAATAAGAAGTCTGAAGGCACTGTTCATAGACTTGTGGGTAGCCATTACAAATGGCTATGCAGTAGAAACACGGTATGAGCTGGTTGTGTGGTCTTCTGCGAACAGTCAGCTTTTAGGCTTTGACATAGAAGTCAAATGACTATTGACAGGAGTAATATTTTTCAAGTAATAGTACTGCTTTCATGTCATTCAGTTGGACTGTTAACTCAAGTTTTATATATAGTTATTTCCTGAGTTCTTTGTAGATGGAGTATGTGCTGCTTATATATGTATATTTTAAAACTACCTCTGATTTTGTTGTAGCAGAGTATAATAAAACCAAAGTTATTTTTTGTCTTTTTTCATCGGATTCTCCATTCATTCACTTATCCAAGTATTTTATGTACATTCACTGCTATATCACTGTTGACCAGAAGTGTGGTTGGTGGATGACTCAATAAATATTTGATGAATGAATGAATGAGTGAATCTACTTAAATGGTCGGTTATTTTGTTTTTTCATTTATCTGTAGGGAGATAGCATTGATTCTGATCTTACAATCTAAAAGCTACAAGGATATTAGCTAATACTTAATTTTAGAATATTTTTCTTAGTTTACTTTCAGCAGTCCTAATATTTCAGTATAGTTTAGCCTTGGATTTGTCCTAAAATGATTTTTTAAATTGTCACATGAAAGCATTTGCATCAGTAGTTACTGACTTCTTTAAAGAAAATAAAACCAGCTAAATAAATAATAATTTAATATTTGGAAATACTGGAAACAAATCATATTTACTAATGTTCTTCTTTAAACTACTTTAAACTGAATGGATGTTATTGTCGGTGGCTCAACAAGTGAGATCTAAGTCATGGACTCTGTGAGAAGTGTCTTTAAGACCAGCTAGTCAGCAGTTACTCTGTACAAGGCATGTGGGGCAAAACAAAAAAGTAGGAATTGTGATTTCCTTATGAAGCTTAGGAATATAGTTGGGCAGAGTGCAGTGACATAAAGTTGAAGATGGAGTCATACTGCATGATCTTCAAAGGCCTTTCCAGCTCGATATTGATGTATTAGAGTCTACTTTAGAAGCAGTAATTTTGAATAACCTCTGTATTAACAGCATAATCCTGAGGTGGGGGGCGGGAACCTCTGATTTTTAAAAAGCAAATAAGATTTTTTATTTTTTTGTTTTGTTGTAAATTTTATTATGCTTTGTGCTATGTGTCTATGCATCTATGCTGTTTTCCCTTAATTGTGTGTGTTTCTCTGAACACTGTTAGGTAATAGAAAATAAAACTACGTGTGTGTGTGTGTGAACATTGTTAGGTAATTTCACAAATAAACTCGTGTGTGTGTGTGTGTGTGTGTGTGTGTGTGTGTGTGTGTGTGTTTTGTCGTGTCTGGCTGTCTGTGACCCTCTGGACTGTAGCCTGTCAGGCTCCTCTGTCCATGGCATTCTCGAGGAAACAATACTGGAGTGAGTTGCCATTTCCTCCTCTAGGAAACTACATAAGAAACTATTAAATGCTTACTAGACATATACAATTCCTTGGGATTCTTTACAAGATTATGTTGCAAGTTAGTACAAGAATTGAAAGTGAAAGTTGCCCTGTCCTGTCTGACTCTTTGCGACCCCATGAACTATACAATCTGTGGAATTCTCCAGGCCAGAATACTGGGGTGGGTAGCCTTTCCCTTTTCTAGAGGATCTTCCCAACCCAGGAATCAAACCCAGGTCTCCCACATTGCTCTGAATTACTGATAATGGAAAATATTCCTACTCATCATCATTTTTAATGAAAAGTAGAATATTTAGGAAAGAAAGTGATTGATCTTTCTGTAAAATTTGATATAGTTAAATTTATTCCAGTGATATTTAGATTTATAAATAGAAATTTACTTAGAAAATGTAAAGCTTTCTAATAGTATTCTATTAGATATATGTATGAAGGGCTGTTATAAGTATTAATTGACTTATTAAAGATTTAGTTAGATATTTGTTTAAAAATATGGTTGGACAGTGAGTAAGCTTAAAATAATCTGGATTTGTTTCTCTTAGTAGCTTAACCAAAAAGCTCAGTAATTCATATGGTTCTACTTTAAGATTTGTCATGAAAATAAGTTCCTTCAAAATAGGGTTTAAAAAATTTCTTTTGGAAGTTAACAGGAATGTTTTACACAAATTCATATTTAGTTTCTTCTGGTTAAGTTAAAATTTAGTTTCTAAACATGTCTATCATAGATTTATATTTTAACAGTTTTCAATTTTATTTTTTTCTTTTTGTTCTATCTCTATTTTGAAAATTTCTACTCATTAAGTTTTAGCTTAAAAGTACCCTGGTATAACATGTGCTGTTTTCTGTGGCATATCTTTTTTTTTTTTTTTTTTGCCTTTCAGCCTGCTAATTTGGCAAAGCCTAGTGAGGGTTTTAAGGCTCAGCATATCTTTGTGACCTTTAAAAAGAATATCCGCTTGTTGATAACAGATAAGGATCTCAGACTTTCTATCTCTGCCTTTTGTGAGATGTTTTAATGAGTCAGTTCATTAGACCATATGAGTAAAGTATCAAGTTCTACTTTTACTTTGAAGTGGAGTTGGTGAATAGTTGAGAACACAGGTAGCTGCCCTTGGAGGACTGTGTTCATTATCCTAAAATTTCATTTGTGCACTAACATGGTTATGTTGTAAACAAGGTGTCTGTCTACCTGAGTGTATAGAGAAGCTAAATCATTTGTTCATTAACTCAACACGTGCTATACATAATGCCAGGTTAAAGTGAGAATTTAAGTCTCTTTGAATTTCTAATTTTTTAAAACCTGAAATTTCATTCACATAGTTCTTCATTGAGCAAACATCCTATTGAGTCCCTGCAATGTGCAGATCATGGGAATTGGCGCTATAGGAACATAGTGCTTCACATGATCTGCTTCCTATTATTAATATTCTTTGGTTTGTTTCTCCCTTTCTCCCTCCCTTCCTTTCTCCTCCCCCCTTTTCATTCTTTCATTTCTTTTTTTTTTCCTTTTAAAATACAGCAGAGGAGAGAGAAAATGTGAAGAGAGTACAAGGGAAGAAAAAGTATAGATGCTGCACTATTTATGCTGCACAAAGGGAGTATGGGACTTCAGAGTGCAGACAGTGATTAAGTGCAGCTTCAGGGACTGGAGGCAGCTTCACTGTGGGATGAGTGGGATTTTCCAGCACCCAAGTGAGGGACGGATCTTGCAGACTGAAGTATGTGTAAAGGCCTGGGGTTCTGATTGTACCTAGTCACTCCAGGGAATTCTAAGTAATGGTATAAAAAGTTCAGTCAGATATTTTAAGAGATGTAATGAAAAATGTGGCTAGGATTGTCTGTTCAGGCTAGAGAGAATGGATACCATGCTCAGAACTGTGGGCTTTATAAAAATATGGTTGACATTTATTCCTGGAGGTGAGTGAAGTGATCTGACCTGTGCTTTAGAAAGGCGATCATGGGGAAAGTACATAAATAAAACAGCAGGGCTAGATTGGAGGCAGGGGCTTACATGGTTGTCCTTTGTATATGAGATGGGGAGGGTCTGAACTCGGAAGAACCATTGTGTGGGAGATAACGGAAGTTACTGCATGGTGAAGAAGACCGTCTGACTAATATACCAATTGGGTATTGGTAGTGGAGGGTTGTAGAAATGAAATGCTTTCTCACTATGAAGTGAGGATAGAGGAACAACTGTTCTACAATACAGGAATATCTAAGTGGATTCAAAGACAAATGAAAACTGAAGAAAAATGTAGACAAAGCCATAGATACAACAAAAGGTGGGATCAGATGAGTTCAAAGGGCAGTGCGGTCCAGTAGAAGCACATGCATTTTTACATTATCTGCTGTCACTTCAGTCGTGTCCGACTCTGTGCAACCCCATAGGCGGCAGCCCACCAGGCTCCCCCGTCCCTGGGACTCTCCAGGCAAGAACACTGGAGTGGGTTGCCATTTCCTTCTCCAATGCATGAAAGTGAAAAGTGAAAGGGAAGTCACTCAGTCGTATCCGACTCTTCGGGACCCCATGGACTGCAGCCCACCAGGCTCCTCCATCCATGGGATTTTCCAGGCAAGAGTACTGGAATGGGGTGCCATGCCTTCTCCATTATCTAGTAGCTGTCAATATATTTTAAGTAAAAAGCAGCAGATGAAGTTAATTTTAAAAGTGTAGTTTGTTTAACCTAAAATGTTATCATTTCAGTGTGTAATCAAAATAACAAATTCTTAATATTTTACATTTTTCCCCATACTAATTGTTGGAAATAGAGTGTGTACTTATTTGCACTCACAGCAGATCCCAAGTTAGACTAACTATCCTTGAAGTGCTCAATAGCTTATGTGCCTAAATACTGTCCTCATAGGAAAGTGAAGGTTTAAGATTTTTCCTTAGGTCGTCAGCAGTTTATACATATTAACAGTGCTGGAGGCAGGGACTTTAATGTGTAATCAGAGTCCTGTGTGAGAACCACTAATTTCTAATTAATAATTAATATGGTGGAATAATATTTAACTTGAGAGAAGACCCGTCACAGGTTCTTGGGTGAATCGGAGAAATTTCCAGCATTAACCTAGTTAGTTTTAGTATCTAGTTCTAGTAACTATTCCTGGATTCAAATATTTTAAAACCAGCAGTACATTTTTTTTGGAGGAAATGTAACTTAAAATAGTATAATGAGAAAACAAGTAAGTGGCCATTTCGAGGGATATAACATCATAAATTTCAGTTTGTTCCATTATCTTTAAGAACATGTACCCAACTTTATTAACTTAGTTGTATGAAACAACTTCTAGATTATTTTAGTTTCCACTGAGAATGCACCCCATCTCCACATTCCCACCTGCAACTCATTGGAATAAAAAATAATAAAAAGTAGCACTTGAAAGAATTCTGGGATGCAGCTGAGGAAGGCATAGCGGAGCCACACTCTAGTCTGGGCCACTTGACCTTCCACTCCAGGAAGATGGAAAGCATGAGCAGACCTCTTTTTACCGAGCTTTGAAAATCTCGAGGAGGTACTTCACTGCATGAACATAAGCTGAATGTCTCTATGAAACCTTGTTACTTTGAAAGTAGGTGTATTTAATAACAAATAGCATTTATGGTGGGGAGTCAGAGACATGCAAACTGCCATACAGAGGTAACTTAGTGGGGGCTTACGAAGTGAATCTCAAGCCTCATAAAATTTCTCTTCTCAAATGCTGAGCCTAAAGGAATAAATAGAGGTTCCATAATTAGTCTACAAATTGTGTATTCTAAATCTCTTGGGTAATTATCACAACTAAAAATTACACATTACAGTAATCACAACTAGCAAATTACCTGGAATTGCTTGCTCAGTGAATGTCTTCAGTAACCAAAATTTGTGCATGAAATAACTATGCATGAGTGCTATTTATAATGAAGTGCTCGCTAGCATTGGCTGATGTGAAGACTTGGCTGATTTCTATACTTTTCATCAACACCACAGATTTAAATGTAACTTGCCTCAGTATCTAAACCAATGAGTTTTCCTAATTTTAGAATAAAGCGGTTTAATTGGTGACATCAAATGCTATATTAAAATATATACATTTGTTGTTCAGTCACTAATTTGTGTTCGACTCTTTGCAACCCCACGGAGTGCAGCTTGCCAGGCTTCCCTCTCCTTCACTAAAATGTATACATAGACCTGTATAAATTCCAAGAAAATATTAACTTCTTTCACATGTTAATATTTGCTAGCTTCATTAATTTTTTCCATTATTAAAAGGAAATTTTAGTGTCTTCTAAATGTTTTAGGGAACAATTAATTTAATGGTAGAATCCACTGATATACTGTAACGTGTCCGAGCTGCTTTATCTGGTTGGTTTCTTCCTGGAGTGTGACCAAAGGTATATCTAGATGGAGCCAGCTAACCATCTCCCTCTTCTTCTGTCTTTCTGACCTTCCCTCCCCACACGGAGGGACACATGATTGGTTTTAAGACTCTGTTGAGATTTGAACATTTTTATCCTCTTTCCATCGTGGTTGTGAATCGCTTGGAAATTCTGTGGTATTTGCCCTGGTGACAGATGTTAAAATCTGGGACTTTAAATGTTTGGTAATTGGCGCCTATGCATAATAAACTTTTCACTTAACTTTTTAGTTGATAGCTCTGAAGAGCACTGGTAGAGATCTATGAAAATTTTTTTTTTCCAAAAACAGATGGATGTAAGTTCATGAACAATTTTGCATAAGGCCAAGGAGGGATTAGGGAGACTAAGAAGCAAACTGGGGACTATTTCAGCTGGAGAGGATTGGATGTAAGAAGGAAACAACCATTGAGATAACTGCGAGTTGTGTGTGTGTGTGTGTGTGTGTGTGTGTGTGTGAGTGTGAGTGTCAGCTGGAGAGGATTGGATGTGAGAAGGAAACAAAACCATTGAGGTTACTGCAAGTTGTGTGTGTGTGTGTGTGTGCGCGCGCAGGATTCCAGTCTAATGTGGGTAGGTGTGGGGGATTGAATATAAGAAGGAATCAGAACCATTGAGGTAACTGCAAGTCGTGTGTGTGTGTGTGTGTGTGCGCGCGCAGGATTCCTGTGTGTGTGTGATGTGTGTGTGTGTGCATGCGCACACAGGAATCCAGTCTAATATGGGCATCTGTGGGTGTGAGAGTTTCTCCTTGAAGTGTTGTAGATTTATATCACCAGTGGCTTGCTTACAGAAATACCTTGAAAATTATTAATACGATTCAGCCAGTTATTTCTGGCAGATTGCTATTTTAATCATCTCTGATTCAGGTGTGTATATTTCCCTTTATGTGTATGAAGAAATCTGTTTCTGTTCCCTTTTACAACCCAGACAACCTCCTCATCTTACCCCATACATTCCTGGCATCGTTCAGGATTCTGTCCTGGGCTACAGCTTTCAGGTGTCCTGTGACAAAGGTGGAGTCCTGAGCTTTTCACCACTATGAAACATGTTCTTGTGTAAACGGGATTCTTCATTCTTAGCTTTAGGTATTTTAACAAATTGTTGTTGTTGTTAGCACTAGGTTAGCTTAGAGTTGTACCTTGCCATGCCCAAACAGTAACAACAACACAGTTCAAGTTCAGCAGTGGGCCAGGTCCAGCCTGTTTTAGGAAGTCCCCTGGCTGCTCACTGTACCACACAGAGGGGAGGAAGAAGACCAATGCATGTAAATGAATTCAGTGATGTGGTTAAGCACAACAAAGTTCTTTATTAAATGAAAATTAAAATTGTTCAGACCTGTCTTAGTGTTTAATATGTACTTAAAAGGCTAAATGACTAATTTGACTAGTCATTTAATTTTTTAGAGGATTTTTTAGAGGATTATTCATTTTTAACCTTTGAGTTCATTATCCTTTAAGTAGCCAAACATATTTTAAATTGTCTGTAATACATTGAAGTATTAAAAATACGATACACTTTCTTACTAAAAATACTATCTTTTTCCACTTTTATAAGCATGGTATTTAACACAGTGATTAAGTATCATTTAGTCTCCTATACCTGAGCTTTGAAAGCTATTAAAGTTATAGACCATTTATGCGTTAATAATGGCTGCTGCTTCTTGTTATGTTATTTTCCTGGGTGTTTTAAAGATTACTTTTATTAATAACCCAATATTTCAGTGCCAAAGAAAGGGTAAATCCTCTCTAAAAATTAGCTTTCAACCTGCTCAAGTCATGAGTGATTAAAAAATTTTTTTTCATGAAAATGCATTAGTTACACATTCAAGAAGTCTTCAGTGTTTTAAATCTCTTCCCAGGGTGTTTTTTTTTTTTTTTTTTTAAACGTGCTGAAGTAACATTCTCTCCCTCTCTGTCTCTCTCTAAGTACTTGAATAAGCCAAATGGATCAACGTTATTTTCTCATAAAGTATGCATTTGACTGTCTTTCACAATTTTGGGGCTTATTTACTAAATTTGACTTGTGCAGTAGTTTTCTAAAGCCCAAATTATGTCTTTACACTTGCTCTTTCTATTTCTATGCCAATATGCGCAGCAGCATGCTATAATTGTAATTCCCAGTTTCCCAGTGAGTCAGATCATATCAGAGATTTCTTTCAGAATTATCCGTGGATGTCCAAAGGATGTTACTTGGTTTATAGTTTCAGGTTGGGGTTCATGGTTTTATGTATATTTTGTTTTTCTAGAAATTTGTATGTAATTTGAAGTTTTTATCAACATACCTGTTACCACCAGATAAGAGCTTGTCATTGAAAGACTTCAAAAGTTGATTTTTCTATAAATTGGACGTGTGAGTTGTGACAGTGTTTCCCCCCACAGTGACACATTAGAATCATCTGGAGAGCTTTCAAAGTGGCACTAGCGCCTGATCTGCTCTGAGACTCTGATCGGCTCTAGAACTTCTCAGGGGACTCTTATGAGAAACCCACCTTGAACCGCTGAGTGATAGAAGGCACCTCCAGATCCTCCTACTCAGTTTTCAACCTTGGCTGCACACTGATGTCATTTGGGGAGCTCTCAGCAACTCTGCTCTGTGGGTTCCACCCCCAGAAATTCTGATTGAATTGTTCTAGCATTTTGCCCAAGGCATGTGCTTTTATAAAACAGCCAGGTGATTGTAATACAAAGGCATTTTAAGAACTGCTGGTCACCAACTCCTTTTTTTTTTTCAGATGAGGAATCTGAGGCTCAAACCAAAGAGCTTAAATGTCGTATCCAAGATCCACTTAACAGAACCAGAATTCTCATTTTTAGACTGGGAGTCAAATGTTTTTACCATTACATATGATATTTTTATAGAAGTGTAGGTTTTGGTATGTCAGAAGGACCCAGAAAATCATGTTCCTTGGCTCCTTACTCCAGAAAACAACAAATATTTTCTCTTTTTAACACTAGAATTGTGGAAGTTCATAGCCAAGATTCAGTCATGACCTCAGTTATGACATAAGAAAAATTAAGAGCTAAGAATTAGACATATTCATGCTTTCTAGCACTTGTGCACATTATCTGGAAGGAAATTAGGCAAAGAGATAATCCAACTGAAAATAAGTTAGGGCGGGTTAACCCCATGTCATCATTGCAGTAGCAGGGGTTATAGATGATTGTGTTTATAAAATAACATGAGTGGTTCTTTAGGAGAGTCTCTGCAGTTAGTTACAACTATAATATACATTACAAAGTGTACTTTATCAATAACATTAGTAGCAAAGATGGAGATTAGAGCAGCTGTTAGAAATATAATTTTCTGTATGTCACAAAAGGGGAAAGAAATATTGACAGAATATAGGCTAACTGTGCAGTCTCTTATTTGAGAAACAAATGTGTATTTGATACTCTTAGGGCAGAGGGAGAGTGTTAAGTTGGCTGTTATTCTTCAGCCCACATCTAATTACCTCCCAAACACACCAACAAGCCTTTCTCTCGGTGCACCTATAGCCCTTATAACACCTGTACCTTCCTTTACTTACTAGTTTTCCTTTAGTCTGTAGCCTGGTGCAGAGCCTATGCATGAAGTATTTCAGAAGTATTTGTTGAATGAATCTTGGAAACTATAAACTCTAAGGGCTGTGTTTGGCAAAATGTGATCTGCTGATCTGCAGAATTAGCAGCAACTCTTGGGAAGAAACCTGATGGAAAGGCAGATGTTCAGTCTCTACCACAGAGTCACTGAATCAGAGACTCTGAAGTGGGGTTCAGTCATCAGTGATTTAAGAAACCTTCAGATATCTGAAGTTCCCTGTTACGTGGTGAGGATTACCATACCTTTTTGTATTCTTGGAAGGATCTAGAATAAAGAATAAGATCATAGTTTTTATAAAGCAATCAGGTACTATGTTGGATGCTTTACAGATATTATTAGGGTGTTTAGTACTTAGAATCTCTGTCAGTTTGCCTTTGCTGCATAGAGAACCTAGTAGCTTAAGAGAACAGTGATTATTTCTCATGACTTGTAGGCTTGGCTGGATGGTTCCTATGTTGTGGGCTACTCAGCTGAGGCTGCGTGGCTTAAGGTGGCTTCATTTTGTGTGTTTGGGACCTCAGTGGGGCTGCTGGAGCTTCTCTTCACATGTCGTTTGTGATAGCCTAGGGATGATCGGGTGATTGTATAATGGTTCCCAAAAGCAGGAAAAGAGACCCACCAATTCACAGGAACTTCTAGGCCTGTTGCATTTACTAATGGCTGATTGGCCTAAGCAAGTCCCATGACAAAGCCTTGATTAAAGGGGTGGGGCAAAAGATTTACTTTTTGTGGAAGAAGTGATCAGGTCGCAAAGGTACCTGCATATAGGGATGAGGAATCTGTAGCTGCTTTACAACTTAGTCAGTAAGTATTTATTGATTTGTTTGTTCTTTGTAGAATATTAATAGTCTGAAGGTGCAAGATAAATATCCTTTGAAAACAAAAGGATGTTTTAAAAGAATTATCTTTGTGATTATTTTTTAACATCTAGGACTTCCCTCATGGCTTAGATGGTGAAGAATCTGCCTGCAGTGCAGGAGACCTAGGTCAGTCCCTGAGTTGGAAAGATCTCTTGGAGAAGGAAATGGCAACCCACTCCAGTATTCTTGCCTGGAGAATCCCCATGGACAGAGGAGCTTGGCAGACTGCAGTCCATGGGGTTGCATATCTTACTTTTTTTTGTAATGGAGAACTGATTTATTCCTGCTTTCTGCAGAAACAGTGTCTTTGCAGACACCATTTTTAAAAAATGTGGATCTGTAACAAAAATGGGTATAATAAATGACAGGTTCAAATTCTGAAATATTTCAGTATAGCATACTTCTTGTTTTCCTTTAAAAATATGATTATATGGATGTTTATCTTGGAGTCTTGGTGAAGATCTTCCTTGAAGTAGGTTTATCAGTTATGACAATAGCCAGAAGAATACACATACCAGATTCTAAGCTGGTAGTGGGGAGGGGTGTTTGGTATAGTCACCGATTAAAGGTATGCAGTAAAATCTTAGTTGCTAGGAGGACATTTTTTCATGTGGTGCCACCTCAGACCTCAAAACTGAACATTTAAAAATATATTTGATTCCTGTTTGGATTATACATACCAAGTATATGTGTCTTAGTTGCTTAGTCATGTCCAAAACTTTGCAACTGCATGGACAGGCTCCTCTGTCCATGAAATTCTCCAGGCAAGAATACTGGAATGGGTTGCCATTCCGATTTCCAGGGGATCTTTGTGACCCAGGGATCGATCGAACCCAGGTCTCCCCCATTGCAGGCAGGTTCTTTACTGCTTGAGCCACCAGGGAATACATACTCATTATGGAAAATTCAGTAATATGAGTATACAAAAACAATAAAATAACATATATGTAATCTTATCACCCAGACATAACAGCATAAAAAATTTTTTTTTGAGATCAAATGCTGAAGTACATTTTATTTTTTGATTATTCAAGTATTTTAATCATGGGTGGAACTAGTCTGAATTTATAAGATACTAATGCTGGGCTGGAAGAAGCACAAGGTGGAATCAAGATTGCCGGGAGAAATATCAATAACCTCAGATATAAGGATGATACCACCCTTATGGCGGAAAGTGAAGAGGAACTAAAAAGCCTCTTGATGAAAGTGAAAGAGGAGAGTGAAAAAGTTGGCTTAAAGCTCAACATTCAGAAAATGAAGATCATGGCATCTGGTCCCATCACTTCATGGGAAATAGATGGGGAAACAGTGGAAACAGTGTCAGACTTTGTTTTTGGACTCTAAAATCTCTGCAGATGGGGATTGCAGCCATGAAATTTAAAGACGCTTACTCCCTGGAAGAAAAGTTATGACCAACCTAGATAGCATATTGAAAAGCAGAGACATTACTTTGCCAACAAAAGTCCACCTAGTCAAGGCTATGGTTTTTCCAGTGGTCATGTGTGGATGTGAGAGTTGGACTGTGAAGAAAGCTGAGCGCTGAAGAATTGATGCTTTTGAACTGTGGTGTTGGAGAAACCTCTTGAGAGTCCCTTGGACTGCAAGGAGATCCAACAAGTCCATTCTGAAGGAGATTGGCCCTGGGATTTCTTTGGAAGGAATGATGCTAAAGCTGAAGCTCCAGTACTTTGGCCACCTCATGCGAAGAGTTGACTCATTGGAAAAGAGTCTGATGCTGGGAGGGATTGGGGGTAGTAAGAGAAAGGGACGACAGAGGATGAGATGGCTGGATGACATCACTGACTCGATGGATGTGAGTCTGAGTGAACCCCGGGAGTTGGTGATGGACAGGGAGGCCTGGCGTGCTGCGATTCATGGGGTTGCAAAGAGTCGGACATGATTGAGTGACTGAAATGAACTGAATGCTTCACAATGCAACTGTTGATTTATTTCACAAATGTGTACCAATATGCCTATTTTATGTAGTTAATAAAAATGTAAAGACTGCCATGAGGTAGCATTAACATACTTATATGTTCTTTTTAATAACTTCTACAGTAAACCCTTGTTTATTTTTCTCTACCCTCTATTTTGCTTAATTTATTTTGTTAATCCCTTTTTGGTATTTTCCCTTAAAAAAATTTTATAGGATACAGTGACTTCTTTCTTTTTTTGCTCTTCCTCACTATTTATCACGTGTTATTTTCTCCCACTGCTATTTTTCTTTCCTAGTTTTCCATCTTTATTCAGTTCAGTGCTCAGTTGCGTCCGACTCTTTGCGACCCCATGGACTGCAGCACACGAGGCCTCCCTGTCTATCCCCAACTCCTGGACTTTACTCAAACTCCTGTCCATCAAGTCGATGATGCCATCCAACCATCTCATCCTCTGTCGTTGCCTTCTCCTCCTGCCCTCAATCTTTCCCAGCATCAGGGTCTTTTCCAATGAATTAGTTTTTTGCATCGGGTTGCCAAAGTATTGGAGTTTCCACTGCAACATCAGTCCTTCCAATGAATATTCAGGATTGCCTTCCTTTAGGATGGACTGGTTGGATCTCCTTGCTGTCCAAGGGACTCTCAAGAGTCTTCTCCAACACCACAGTTCAAAAGCATCAATTCTTCAGCGCTCAGTTTTCTTTATAGTCCAACTCTCACATCCATACGTGGCTACTGGAAAAACCATAGCTTTGAATAGATGGACTTTGTTGGTAAAGTAATGTCTCTGCTTTTTAATATGCTATCTAGGTTGGTCATAACTTTTCTTCCAAGGAGCAAGTGTCTTTTAATTTCATGGCTGCAGTCACCATCTGCAGTGATTTTGGAGTCCCCCACCCCCAAATAAAGTCTGTCACTGTTTCCACTGTTTCCCCATCTATTTGCCGTGAAGTGATGGGGGCAGATGCCATGACCTTAGTTTTCTGAATGTTGAATTTTAAGCCAACTTTTTCACTCTTCTCTTTCACTTTCATCAAGAGGCTCTTTAGTTCCTCTTCACTTTCTGCCATAAGGGTGGTGTCATCTGCATATCTGAGGTTATTGACATTTCTCCCAGCAATCTTGCTTCCAGCTTGTGCTTCATCCAGTCCAGCATTTCTCATTTATACTCTGCATATAAGTTAAATAAGCAAGGTGACAATGTGTAGCCTTTCCTGATTGGAATCAGTCCGTTGTTCCATGTCCAGTTCCAGCTGTTGCTTCTTGATCTGCATATAGATTTATCAAGAGGCAGGTGAGGTGGTCTGGTATTCCCATCTCTTGAAGAATTTTCCACAGTTTGTTGTGATCCATAGAGTGAAAGGCTTTGGCATAATCAATAATAGTTCCAGATATTTTTCTGGAACTCTCTTCCTTTTTCCATGATCCAACGTATATTGGCAATTTAATCTTTGGTTCCTCTGCCTTTTCTGAATCCAACTTGAACATCTGGAAGTTCACGGTTCACCTACTATTGAAGCCCGGCTTGGAAAATTTTGAGCATCACTTTATTAACGTGTGAGATGAGTGTCACGCGGTAGTTTGAGCATTCTTTGGTATTGCCTTTCTTTGGGATTGGAATGAATACTGACCTTTTCCAGTCCTGTGCCCACTGCTGAGTTTTCCAAATGTGCTGGCATATTGAGTGTAGCATTTTCACAGCATCATCTTTCAGGATTTGAAATAGCTTCACTGGAATTCCATCACCTCCACTAGCTTTGTTCGTAGTGATGCTTCCTAAGGCCCACTTTACTTCACATTTCAGGATCTGGCTCTAGATGAGTGATCACACCATCATAGTTATCTCGGTCATGAAGATCTTTTTTGTATGGTTCTTCTGTGTATTCTTGCCACCTCTTCTTAATATCATCTGTTCTGTAGGTCCATACCATTTCTGTCCTTATTGTGCCCATCTTTCCCTGAAAAGTCTCTCTAATTTTCTTGAAGAGATCTCTAGTCTTTCCCATTCTATTGTTTTCCTCTATTAAGCACTGATCTCTGAGGAAGGCTTTCTTATCTCTCCTTGCTATTCTTTTAAACTGTCCAGCAGAATAAGACTAATCTTTATTTCTCTGGTGATTTTTATATATTTCATTTTTCCATCCAGACATCTTGTTTATTACATCTTGACAGATGATCAACAAATTATCACCCTGGAGAGCTTATTTTATCTTCCTCCATACATATATATATATGTGTGTGTGTGTGCATCTTTCTATATATATGTGTGTGTGTGTGTGCATCTTTCTATATATATTCAGAAACTGGGTGCTTCCTGGCTGCTTAGCCCTACCACTATGTGGTATTCTTCTGAGGAGTCCAACTGATCAGTTTCTGTATTTTTTGTAATTCCCTGCTGCTGCTGCTAGGTCACTTCAGTCGTGTCCGACTCTGTGCGACCCCATAGATGGCAGCCCAGCAGGCTCCACTGTCTGAGATTCTCCAGGCAAGAACACTGGAGTAGGTTGCCATTTCCTTCTCCAGTGCATGAAAGTGAAAAGTGAAAGTGAAGCCACTGTCGTGTCTGACTCTTTGGGACCCAGTGGACTGCAGCCTTCCAGGCTCCTCCGTCCATGGGATTTTCCAGGCAGGAGTACTGGAGTGGGGTGCCATTGCCTTCTCTGTGTAATGCCCTGCTGCTGCTGTTACTAAGTCGCTTCAGTCGTGTCCGACTCTGTGCGACCCCATAGACGGCAGCCCACCAGGCTCCCCTGTCCCTGGGATTCTCCAGGCAAGAACACTGGAGTGGATTGCTGTTTCCTTCTCTGTGTAATGCCCTACCATCCCCCAAATAAAATGAAGCCAAATCATAAATGCCTCCTTAAATTCCTGACCTCCCTACATGCACACATTCACTAACAGTTAAGAGGTTTTGGCATCAAGGCTGCAACTGTTTGTTTGAAACCTTGTATGTTTGCATAAACGCATGTCACTCAAAATAAGCTGTAAGGGGGACAAAAGGGTAGTTATTGGGTTTTAAAAGAGGAAGTTTCCTTCCTTGCCCCTAATCTCAATCTCTAGCATCTGGTTCTGACTACAGATGGGGGAAAAAAAACACACTTAAATCCCCATTCAGCCTGCTCTTAACCCCCAAACAGTTTGATTTGTGATAACATTTCTATTTTTATTGTCATCTGTAGGGTCAGATATTTGGTTAATGATTTGTAACAGGAGATCTGAAAGTTTTACCTAACGCCTTATTTCTCTGAGTGTTTGTAATGTAACAGGCCAACATTTCAAATCTCTGAATAGGGTTAAATTTAATCATTCCTTTAATGAAACCTAAGGAAAGAACTCCATGTGTTTTTGTCTTGTTTTACAGACGACAAAAACCAGACACATTAAATTCATCTGAAGGCATTTTATTTTTATTTTTTTAATATATTTTAACTTTTGCATAGGTATTACATTCACAGAAACAGGCTTCAAATGGTGCTATGGAATATCTGTGTATTTTTAAAACTCTACTTTAAATTTTTTTTCTTTAACTAGTCCTTATACTTCTTTGTTCAATATAACTAGTTTAAATTAGCATTTTTGAAAAGGAAATGTTTTAGGATTTCCTGAGATTACTCTGGAGGTTAGCTTGTGTCTTGCATGCTTGTGTGCTAAATCATTTCGTCATGTCTGACTCTTTACGACCTCATGGACTGTAGCCCACCAGGCTCTTCTGTCCATGGGATTCTACAGGCAAGAATACTGGATTGGGTTGCCATGCCCTCCTCCCAGGGATCTTCGTGACCCAGGGATCAAACCTGCATTTCTTAAGTCTCCTGCAATGGCAAATGGGTTCTTTACCAGTAGCACCACCTAGGAAACCCAGCCTATATCTTACAAGAACTAAGTGTGTGCCTGCTTCTTACAATGGATGTCACCTTCAACTTTGGGGTTACCAGAATGAGGCAGTCTGGATCTGTTTTACATCTGACACCTGAGTACAGCTCAGTAATTAGCCCTTGCTGTGCTTTTCCCATTGCAGTGGCTGCAACCGGGGTAACTGCTTTGCTTGAGTTTCAGTAGGTTAATGAAAAGGAAAGGCTTCCACTTACCATTATTTTTTTCTGCTTCAGTGTACAGCATTAGGGATTGCCTGAATTCGTACCAAGAAAATCCAGTTCTTCTGATATCTGAATTTATAAATTAGAAAGTTAAATTAGGCCTAAGTTTGCCTGCATTGTTTTCCATGTTTATATTAGAAATATAAAAATACTTTATGGGAAAAATGGAATTTTTATTGAAATCTAGAGTTTATTATAAAATTGACTGACTGGGTCTTTCTGTGGAAGTTAGATTTGTCATAAACAGACAGACAAAAGTATTATGACACCCATGATGGCAGGTTGAAAAAGTGATGACACAGCTTTCTTTCTGATATTAGCTTCAATTTATGGACTCTAGCAGATTCACACTTTGCCCTAGGGTTGTTAAAATCTAACCTGAGGCATACCAAAAATTGTGAGAGTTGATTTGAGCAAAATCAATCCAAATCTGGCATCATCCAATGTAGCAGAACAAAAGGAGTTCTGAGGAGTTGTTCAGAAGGAAGGACTTCTACAGGCAGGCAGGAGCAGGAACAAGCAAGTCATACTAGGCAGAAAAAGTGGGGTGATCGTTGCAAGGTTACTTTCCTTCAGGGGATGGCAGGGGTCTCTGGCAGATAACTTTGCTAGTGCTGATTGGGGATGGCAGGGGTCTCTGGCAGATAACTTTGCTAGTGCTGATTGGGGATGGCAGGGGTCTCTGGCAGATAACTTTGCTAGTGCTGATCAGATGATTCTTGATTGACTGGTTTAAGTTTCTATTTCTAGGTGAGCCACAACTGTAATTTTCATGTTGGTGACATGGGATTTAGCATAAGCAACTCCACTTTGGGCCTGTTGTCTTGTTTTTAATAGGGGTTAAGCTAGGATTGGAAAGTAGCCTATGGGGAGATTAATCTCTTGTGGTTATAAACTTAAATTTCAAGGAGTGAATGTGAAGAGAAGAGGAAAAATCTCTCTCTTTTACCCAGAAAGCGGGGGAAAATAAAAATATATATATACATTTTACATACACATTCAGCATGTCTATTCACATATTTATGGATATCTATGTCCGATAGTTGTTAATATAATCTGAATAAGTAAATACTGAGAAGTGAAATCTCATGGTAGAGACTTTTGAGCCTTGGTTCCTTTGGCTCCACATTATGCTTGAGAGTCATCCTTATTATACATCTTGCTGCCGTTTGTTCATTTTCATCACTGTTTAGTGTTCCGTTTTATGACTATTCCATACTTTATCCCTTCTGCTATTAATGGTCATTTGACTAGTTTTGGCTTGAGTAATAGTGCTGTGCAGGTTCTGGAACATGTCTTTTGGTGTACATACGCTTGTATTTCTGGCTGATATACATATCAAAGAGTGAAATTTCAGATTCATAGGTTATACATGTATTGTGTCTTAGTAGAATATATGTATATATTTTTAACATGTTTTAATACATTTGTAAACTTTTCATTTAATTAAAATTAATTTAAACTATTAATTTTCATAACAGGTAGTAGTGGAATATGCAGAAATCTATTTGGTTTCTTTAGTACGCAGCAATGATTCTTAGTGATAGTCTAATTCACCTAAAACCCATGTAAAGGAAAAAAAAATCATTAACATTGGAACAGTTATCATGAAGTTAACAGAAAATACGTGAAATTAATTTATGGCACTAAATTTTACTCTCCAAATAATTTGATAATCTGGAATTTCATGTCCATAGAATCTTTGTATTTTGTGTTAAACTTTCATTTGAATCCAATGAATTAAATAAGAATGGTTGTCTTCAGTTTTAGTTTTAGTGTTGGCTTTGTATATTGTAATAGTCCATTCTTTTTCAAGGCCTTTCCCCATGTATAATTCGTATTTGCAAGTCATTTCCAGAGTAGGAAAAAAATGAACTAATATTTCATAAGTGAATAGTAACTACTTATGAGCAGTCCATACTTAATTCATTTTTGTGAGAAGTTTCTTTTTCACTTTTTGTTTCATTTCTTTTTCAAAGCTTGTAGTGTGTGTCCCTAGCTCAGTTCTTCATCTGTGATTAGAGGCATATGAAAGTACCTTGGGCTGAAACCTGCATGGTTGGACTGCTCCTGATGGGTTCCACTTATCTGTGGCCTGGTATTGGAAGTTATAGTAAGCATTTTAGTGAGTCTTTCAGGAAGTTAAATTTATCCATTTGAAAGGAATAATTCTTTATGTTCTGAAATTATGTCCCTCTTGTTCTTATGGTGTGAAGATATTTCATGTCAAAAGATGATAATTTTGGTATTAATAATCTTTTGGTGAAATAGGAATCCTAGGTTAGTTTTCTCTATTTTTGTTTAAAGTTGAGTGTTGTTAAACATTTCAGGAAAAATTATTTTCTTAAATAAAGGTGTCTGGGAACCAGTAGTTTATAAAACACCTTCCTCCATAAACCTTTTTATATTGAAAAGGGTAGCTTCTATGCATCAGCTTTGCAGAACCCCTTTGTTACCTTTATCCTTCATTTATTACTCTAGGTCGACCTTGCAGGGTGCTGCAAGCTCTCATGTTCTGCCCAGAGTCTGTCTCTGCCTTTCACTTCCCTTCTCTCAGGTACTGGAATGGAGCAGCATCACCCAGGCTGCTCAGCTGTTCCTTTCAAACCCCAGCACTCCTGGCCTCGTTCCAGCCTCTGGTGTTGCATTCATCACTCCACCACAGGCAGTGCCAAGATCTTTCTCCCTGATTAGAGGTTCTCATGATAAAATTAGTCAGCTGGGCTTGATTGACGTTTTCCAAGGATATTTTTTCTGGTGGGTAGGCAGGCAGGCCCTGATTGCTTTTTAATAATTAAGTTACAAGGAGATATATAGCATTGGGCAAATTCAGTTCTAGGAGGAAATAGCACCTTAATGGCATTTAAAGAAGGTGTTTTTTATTTCTCAGCTGGCAGGTCTTTCTTTTTTTTTCCAGTCTTGCTATTCTTAAGGAGGTAGAACCAAACATAGCAGATGAAAGCCTTGAATTTAGGGATCTCAGAGGGTAGTAATGATAGAGGAAGATGATTGAAGGGAGAATATTTGCTCCCTTCTCACATTAGGCGTAGATGAGCCACACTTGCACTGAACTAGTGATGTGTGTGGTTGTCTTCTATTTCCTGTAGTAGGAGGAGGCAAGCCTGCTCCCTGACCTCTGGCAATGTGTTAACCAATCAGAAGAACTTAGTTCTTCTTCCAGGGTAAAGATGTGGGGGCTGAACTGGGGTGTGGTGATGAGGTTATTATCAGTCTGATGTTGATATTTACAAATGGGAATAGTACAGGCTGTCCTAGGTTGGAGCCATCAAGGATTAGGTGTGAGTTCTTTAGGGTTATTGAGCAAGAGGGATGAGAAATGAGAGTCCCATCAGCAGTTAGCCTTGTTGAGGTCTGTCCTGGAAAAGAAACTAAATCACTCAAAACAAGGATGTTCCAGCCCAGTAATGATGACTGTGACTCCCAGCATGTTGGCAACATCACGGGAAGCACTGACGGATAGTATGTGGTGAGGGACAACAGGGTGGAATCTCTTACACGAATCTTTAAAAAAATACTTGGACCTCAAGGCTGCTTTAGATGCAGTTTTACATAGAGGCCTTCCCTGATGGCTCAGCCGGTAAAGAATCTGCCTGCAATGCAGGAGACATAGGAGATGCCGGTTTGATCCTTGGGTGGGGAAGATCCCTTGGAGGAGGACAGGCAACCCACTCCAGTATTCTTGCCTGGAGAGTCCCATGGACTGAGGAACCTGGGGGGCTGTAGTCCATAGGGTCACAAAGAGTAGGACATGACTGAGCACAGCACAGTTTGGGGCCTATAGTGCTACTGCAGAAAAATACTTAAATACTTTACATAGATGCACCGCAGTGAAAAATATCCTTTGAGGTTCCTGCTAACAAAGTGCTTTTCAGATATTAAACATGCATATGAATCACCTGAGGGGCTCATCAAAGTGCAAATTCTGAGTCAGCAGTTCTGGGGTGGGGCCTGAAGGTTTGTATTTTTGACAAGTGGTGGAGTGATGTTTAAACTGTGGTCCAAGGGCTGGATTTTGAGCATAATTGTTAGATATTTATTTTTGTTCTTGCCCTGGGACTAGACTGCCAAATTGAAATCTAAGGCTCACTCTTATCATTTATTCTTCTTCATATTTAGCTTTTCTTTTCACTTGACTATGAAAAGGCTGTTGGCATGAAGAAGATAATACTTTATTTTTCCCGGTGGTATGTATATTATGGGTACTATTGGAAGACCAGTGATTAATAATAGATATTAACAGGATCCAAATTAAATCTACCAACCAACATACTGGAAATTCTTTCTGATCAGAAACCAAATGTTAGGCTGTGCATTGCTATTTTCAGACATCTTCATGTAGTACCTTATTCACATGTGTGTTGTACCAAACAGATGTCTGAGAAACAGATTTTTGTGACAGATTTTGACACAGGAAATGCAGCAGGCTCCATAAAACATAATGGAAAAATGTATTGCTTAACTACAGTCCATTTTTAAAGAACAGATTGCAGTGCTTTTTAGTGGAATCAAATGAGTCTTCTCTTAAGAGCTTTGGCTCAGTCTCCATACCCAGAGAATTAACTTTTGAGAATGTCGCCTGGTGGGATGGTACTTCAGGGATTATTGATAATGTTGTGTTCGGGGGTTGAAGTTGGTCAGCTCAGAGTTCTACTTTAGATCATGGAAAAAAAGGTTATATTTCTTTACGACACTAAATATTTATCTGGTGAATCATTTCTGGAAGTGAGGGAATTACTGTGGTATTTTGAAATGGGAACACATCTTCTCAGATGTGCATTTGCAGTGTGATCTATGAGTGGGTTTCAAATGGTAATACACCAGGGGCGGAAAGTCTGCCAGGGTAGAACATCTGCTTCTAAGACATAGGCTTCTGGAGCATTCCTCTCTGAGAGCTCTTTTCTTTTGCTTGTTTTCTCAATTTGTTAAATCTAGATTATATTTCATCAATGACACAGGAAAGAAACCCTCAAAATTCAATTACTATCTTACCAACAGAGAAATCTTCAATGAAAGCTTTTAAATTTGGCTGAAGATGTGTTCCTCCTTATTAAATTATAGCTTGTGATACATTTTATGGAAAGTGGTTTTGTTTTTCAAACTCCCCTTGGCTGGAGTGCTCCCTGGTGGAGTCATGGTTGGATATGCAGGCCGCTGCATCCTTGAACAGCCTGGGTAGGTGATGGGCTGTGCTGGTTTAATGCACAGGGCTACAGGATGAGGTGATATCTACAGTGCGGTCTTGCTGCCCTAGCCATCTCTTTCCTGAATACAGATCACTTCTGACCCTGCAGTGTGTCATATTGCGAGGCCAGTCTACAACCACATACTTTGGTGTACCAACCTTGCTGCTTTTACCTGTCATGTTCTCTTGCTTTTTTCCTGCTTCTGAACCCTTTTAAAGAGGGCCAGAGTTGAGTACATTCTCCTGTGGGCTCCTGTGTTGGCTGAAGAACCTTGAATGTATTATACTTTGTTTGTACAATTACACTGTATTGTCGCTGTGCATTTTTATATCTGAGTTTTATAAACTCCTGGAAGTCAGGGAGGTGGCTGGCTTTCATCTTATTAATCCATTGCCTAGTGTAGTGGCAGATTATTACAGAGCCTCAAAAATATAATATTTACTAAATGGAAAAAACTTTATTTTAGAGTCATTGGAATTTCATATATGTAGATCTCAGTTTCTGTACATATAATATCATTCTGAAAAACGGGGAGAACTTATTTTTGTGCCATTAAGGTAGACTTTTCAAGAAATAGCATGTTTCATCATAAATGATATGCCAGAAAATGAAAAGATTAATTGATGCTGCTTTTACAGCCTAATCTTTGTCAATTATTTGTAGTTTTTTTTTTTTTTGTCTCTTAGTATTTGGTTCCTTAAGAAATACTTGATTAAGCAGGAAATAATTATACAGGAAATAAAATTTTCTTAAGCTAATGCATGATTATTCTTTCATCATTCTAATATTTAATTGAAATATTAAAAGTGATTTCTTTAAATATTTGTAGTTTCTTTTTTCTATTAAGCTTTAAATGATAGGTATCACCAGGAGAGGCATAATGATTGATTCTCATGTTTAGTGTATAAATTAAAACTTACAAAAAAAAAAACCAAAAAACAAAAACAAAACAACAAAAAAAAAACTTACAGTTGTTGGGTGCAGTAGTACATCTGTTGAATAACCATTTCATTATTTACATGGTACAGTGATATATTTAACAGTATCCTTAAATGTCTTCTAAAGATTATTATATTGATGGTTTAGGTACAGCTGGAAGCCAAAAGAATTATTCTTTAAAAAAAAAGTCATTGTGTGTACTTCAGTGTTGATAAGTAAGGGATTATTACTAGCACTTGACTTTTGAACAGAGACCCCAGTGAATAGAACTAGACAAGCCAAAATCCAGAATGATTTCTTATCTAGACACATGTCAAATCTAGTTAATGTTAAGTCGTATTTAGAAAATGTGATTTAAATGGCAGTTCAATTAAAAAGACTGCTATCAGTCTATAAACATTTCAGATCTTTGCTTACATTTTATGTACATATAATATTAAGGGGATTCTCTACCTTTGACTGAGCATTTAAGACTTGTAGAAATTAAGTCTGTTGTCAGTATAAATCAGTGGATTAGCCTAATGGTATTTTCACACTTCAGTTCATTGTGTGGTTATCTAAATAAGTATGTTTTGGAAATTAAATTCCTTCTCATCCAGATCTGAGTAGGCTAACTTTCCAATTAGTATAGTCCAGATTTCTTCCAAAAAATCTCTTTTGGTTAGTTTGTTTTATTATCAAAGAAAACATAGAAGATGTAAATTTTGCAATTTCCAATGTAAAAAACTAAGTAGGAATACAAGTTTTATTTTAAATAGTGTTTGATTCTTTATCCATAAGTTATGTACTTACATTGACAGAAGAGTGTCCCAACCTTTCAATTGCTACTATTGATGACAATAATGATAGGAAGTTGGTAGCATGAATAATACTAGTAATAATGATAAAAGTTTATCAGATGCTTGCTGTGGCTTATATTTACTGCTGTGTATCAAACCACATAAAATTCAACAGCAAGCGTGGTTCCGTGGTGTTGGCTTCTGCTTTATGTGGTATGGGCTGGGGTGTTGGATTGCCCCCACATGCCTAGCATTTGTTGCCCCCTTGTAACTGAGGACTCACTAGGGCCTTTCCACATGACTGCTTGGGTTTCCTCACAGCATGACCACTAAATTCCAAGATTGTTTTCCAAAATGCAAAAGCAGAAACCACAGATCTCTTAGGGCCCAACCTCAGAATTTACACGGTGTAATTTCTACCACATTCTACTAATCAAAGCAAGGCAGAGCCTAGCCCAGGTACGGGGGTGAGGGGAATAGACTCCATGATGGGAACAGGAGCAAAGGAAGTTTGCCTACCTGTAATCTTCCACAAATCCTGTACGTGCTATTGTAATTCATATTTTAGAAATGAAGGGTTAACTGAGTATGCAAAGTCATTCAGTTCCTGAGTGATTTAAGCTCATGTTTAGGTTAATTTGACCCTAGAGCTGGAGCTTTTAACTCTTGTAATGTTTGATCTTCAGAGTGTGGCTAGATTAAATATGTTTGTCTTTCTACTCCAAAGCCACTGTCTAAGGGTGGTTTTATTTATGTGGTGGTTATTCCATTTGCAGTCAAGACTAAAACAGCAGAGAGAGTTGATTCATATTATTGATCAGCTATCATGTGGTAAACATAAGTCTCTCTAAGATATTTCTAAACTCTCGACTGAGATGAAAGTTAAAATTCTTAGATGTGATATTGTAATTTGCTTACTGTTAGCACATTTCCTTATCAAGAACAAATAAATAAAATCAACTTTTAAGCCGTGTTTCCCATTGAGCGTACTCTGTTCTAGTAGTCTGCATTTTTGTATGGTTTCAATATTCTCGTGTTTATTCATTAACATGAAAAACAGAGCTTTTAAGTTGCCTTTTATATATTTATTTTTTGTTATTTCTGCTGCTTTGTGGTTTAGTTTTGGAAGACAATGTTATTTAAGTATTTTACTTTGTTGAAAAGGAAAGAAAACATCAGAGATGCCTATTATTGTAATGAACAAAATAAAAATTAAGGCTTCCCAATGTAATTTCAGTTTTCTATGTTAGATTTTTCTATCCTGACTTTAGGATTTCTTCAGTCTCAGACTAAAATATATTGAGAAAAGTTTGTAAACTTAAAATGGTATATAACACCTTGTATTTCATATTAATTGTAGACTGTGAAGTATATTCATAATTTTTACCTAAAGCCTATGGGCTTTGCGAGCTATCTAGTCACCTACAAGCCAAAATAAAAGTGATGACAACTCCGTGGAATGTTATGGGGCCTCAAATTATGTACCTGTAGTCTTCTCATTTTTATAGAGGACAAAACTTTGGATTAGAGGCTTTGAAGTAAGAGACAGGCAGTACTGTGTCTAGAACTTTTTGCTCCCATACTGTGCTTTGCTCCACCATATTCCAGTATTTCCTTCATGAGACTTGACATTGGGGGTGTAGAAACCACTTGTCTGCAAGGTCCTATCACCACCACTGGGAGCAGAATAAGCTAAATGCAGTTTACCTTTGGCAAATTTAAGAAAATCTTAGACCTTTATTTTAACTTAAAAAATATACCCATTGTTGCTATACTCAGAAAGTTTAACAAGTTTTTATTCATCCATTAGAGAAGGAAATGGCAAGCCACTCCAGTATCCTTGCCTGGAGAATCCTGCAGGCAGAGGAGGGCTACAGTTAATGGGGTCGCAGAAGCATTGCACACTACTGAGCAACTAAACAACAGTGGGTCCGGGGAGACTGTACAGCTAACATCTGTTACAGCTATGTTCTGTGATTATTTCACCTGTTCTTCATTTTGAAAGGAAAAAAAAAAAAATCCCAGTACGATCAGTCTCACTGCTTAGAAAAGCACAGCATTTCTTTCTGAGGTTGTAGATCTAAATTAGCCCCCTTCTCTAGAATCATTATCATATGTCTTATCCGTGTCTGGTATGCTTCAGGGAGAAGGTGGACAGTTGAATGCTCTGGTCATATGTCACTATACGTTTCTTTTATGCTATTGCATGACAAGGATTACATGTGGTGTGCTAATTTATCTGTAATAACTATCAGGCAGTCTCTTGCTCCTGAAAATAATTCAACTTGAATGGTGTATTTTTTAGATTATCGTAAAGGTAGGAGATAATGTCACGAACTAGATTTAAAAATAATGAGACTTAACCAGAATGAGATGATTTCCACATTTAGTTTATCAGTAGCTGTACTCTGACCTTTGTATTCCCTGCTTGATATCCTAAAAATGTGAAATTATACTATTGTGCCAGTGGTGAATATTCTGTGGTAAAAGGGTTAATAGTTTCTAGAAAATTGGAAGTCAGTGCTCAAGTAAAAGGTTTGAGGTGACTGTGCACCAGAGATAGCTCTGGACCTGAAAGTCAAGCTTTGCAGCCTGGATGCCAGTGGAGCCCGGCAGAGGTTGGGTTGTTGCAGTAGGCATGGAAATCTAGTCACTCTCTCTCCTTCAGGCACCTTGCAGATTTGCCTGAGAAAGTCAGTATAATGGCTTGTAATATTTTTGAAAATAGGAATATTTAAAGAAAAAAATAGGCAAACCATTTATTAACTATCCAGAGATTACTACTGTTTATGTCTTTTACTGTATATTCTATATTCTTTTTCTATTTATCTGTATTGTGATACTTAGCTTTTAAATAGTACTTAGTACTGGGCATACTATTTATTGTTTTGCCCTTTTCACTTCACACTTTTTATAGAGCATGTTCATGTGTGTGCACACACAGGCACACACACACACACTCTGTTACCATGTGGTATCCATATCAGATTATGCCAAAAATAAATGAGAATTGCTTGGCAAACTGAAGTTTATATTTGCCTCAACCATTTCAATAAAGATAATTTTAACCCTGGGAGAAAGATGAAATAAATGTCAGGTTTGTAGTTTTCTTGTCAGTAATGCATAACATGAGCACCAGCAAAGAGATGAGCTCTCTCTCTGCTCTATGGTTCATTTGTTTTTCACTTGTTCCATTTCTGGGGAGCTGGGTTGAAGTGGGACAAAGGTATCAAGGAGGAAACTCCAGAGCCAAAGGAGGAAGTAACTGTCAGGGAACAGGTAATGTGATGGGAAAATGTGTTTATACTTCCTCAGAAAGTATGACAAATGTGATCCGTTTTCTTGAGATTCTGGAAACTTCATATTAATTTCCTATTGCTTGCTGTTGTTATATTTTGTCATTCACAAAGAAGAAAAAGATAGTGAGAGAAAAGATGGTGGAACTCACAAAGGTTTTTTTTCTTTTTCTCACTCAGTGTCAAACACTAGATTTTTAATTCTCTCTTAGAGCAGCTTTTGGTAAAGTTGATGCTTCACTCTCTAGCGTTCTATAAACTTTTTATGTACTGCTGCTCTCGATCTGTTTAGGTCAGGAAATTCTGATGTATTTATTCTTTAAATATTTTAATGGTCTTTAGCATTAAAATTTATTGGGTATCTATTATTTGTAAGAAGCTGTTACAGGTATAGTAAGACTTTTTCTTCTCCAACAAAGACCTTTGCTTTGATCCAGGTGAGGTACAATATGTATATAAAATAACTGTGGTGCTTTTCAGAGAGAACTTTCTCCTATGACAGGTGGTGTCAAGCGGTGGCATTTTATTTAATTTATTGGCTGCACTGGGTCTACGTTGCTGTGCACGGCCTTTCCCTGCTTGCGGTGCATGGGCCTCTCACTGCAGCGGCTTCTCTTGTTTGCAGAGCGTGGGCTTTAGGGCACACGGACTTCAGTAGTTACCGCACTCGGGCTCAGTTGTTACGGTGTACTGGCTTAGCTGTCCCACAGCATGTGGAATTTTCTCAAACCAGAGATTGAACCCATGTCCTCTGCATTGACAGGTGGATTCTTAACCACTGGACCACTGGAAAGTCCAAGTGGTGGCGTTTAATAGCCTGATAGATGACATTCCAGAAAGGGGGATGGAAAAGATACCATGGCCATACTACCTTAACAAAAAGCTGGTGCAGATGAAAGTTCAGCAAGCTGAGACGTAGGAACTAGCTGAGACGTAGGAACTTTCAGTCAGTGAGGAGGAAGAGATGGCTTAATCCAAAGTGTGGATCAGAAAGGGCAGGATGCCATTCAGATGCCCAAGGAGGAAGCAGAGAAGTGGTGTGAAGAATGACGGAAGGTAGCTTGGTCCCACGGCCAGGAGAAATCCTCGAAGAACGTACTATTGTAGAAAAGACTTGTATTCTAATAGAGTATTCTGTGACCCTATCCTACTGAGTAAAAGTAAAAGCTGTCTCTGAAATGTGAATGTGACAAAAAATAGAAATAGTGGTGTAGGGACTGTAGCAAGTAAAAATAATTAAGAATTTTCAGTAAGAGCACTAAGTACTGACTTAATTGATATAATTCAGGTTGCTACTTCATTGTAATTTTTTATGGTGATCTGAGAAAAGAACAAAAATGAATCTATTAATAGATTTAAAAATTAAATTGTTTTCATGGCCAAGTTTATTTGATGATGAGACTGTTCTTTTATCAGATTACCCCAGGACATAAAAATATAGTTTAAACTTCCAATGTTTCTTTTTCTTTTGAAAAAGGGCCTAGCCAAAAAACAAAAATACACCACGAAGTTCTACTGTGATTGCTTCTGGTTGCTTCTATTTGAGTCACTGTCATGACAGCTTTCCACATAGTCACGGAAATTTCATTGTATTTTATGTTAAATAGGAGTGCAAGAATAGATATGTTTTTCTTTTCTCTCTCACGTAATAGAATGGTCTACATTTTTAAGAGTTCTTAAAAAAAAAAAGGTTTCATAAAAAGATACTTGCTACCCTTTAGGTTTAATCAAAAGGAGTCCAGCGCTAAAGACAAAAGTGTTTCTTTTTTGAAGTAGATGTTGTTAAGCTTTTAAACCAGATGAAAGTATGAGTGATCATATCATACTGTCATGGTTTCTCACAATAAATTTTTCATATAAAATTATTTGTTGAAATTATCAAAGAGATAATCCTGTGTTGGCATAGCTGCAAAGTTAAAATAGCTGACATTTAAAAAAGATTATATGGGAAGCTTTATTGAATGTATTGAGATAAGGCTTATTGTAGTTATTTTTCTTCATGCAAACTGCTGTCATAGTTGTAGGAAATTCAAAATCCACATGAAAGACCCCATTCACCCTTGGAATTATCTAATTCCTTCCTAATTCACCTTTACTGTCCTATTCCTACCCACTTCAGGGCTATATTCTGCTGAAAACTGCATCCATCACCCCCAAAGTTGTAGACTCCTCTGTCTCTCTCGCTGATTACCTTTATTCTAGTTCTATCTCAGTTTTATTCCCACTACATTGTTCTGTACCTTTGGCAATCTCTTAGTCCCTTAAATTCATTAAAAGTATATGAATACTTAATGAATTCATCAAGAGTATATGACATAGTCTAGTAGACACTTAGGATATGCAGAATAAGTGAATGGATTAATCAAATACTCTTTCATTGTTTGCTGTGAAATTCTAAGAGGCCACCATGACAATTGATGATCCTAATATGAGATTGGTGATTTTTACCTTATTGAGATAGCCGTCAGTTTAAATGACAATAGTATTATATGGGGAATTTAAAGACTAGGATATTTATACTTTTAAACAGAGGTGGTAGGTAGAATTAATAATAATAATAATAATGATTATTTACTGAGAGTTACAAGATGCGTTAGGGTCTTACCTTTATACCTTATATACTCCTCACAAGACAGGCATTTTTATTTAAAATTTTTAGAGATAAGGAAACTGATTCAAAGAGAGGTTAAGCAACTTGTTCACAACTACCAACAGAGTAAGGATATGCACTCAGTATGTACGGTTCAAGGCCAGTTTCTTTAATATAGGATAGCTGAAGAATTAGACAGAATATCTTCTTGGTATCTCCCAGGAACTTGTCAAAGGATATTACATTTGAATGTGATGGGAATATTTCATGTTTTAGTTGTGTTTAGGTAAGACATTTGTAAATTGTCCATTTAAAACTGTTTATTTCATAAAGCAAATTCATTTACCCTGAAAGCATCATTCTTATTTTGTGGGATAGTGTCTTGCACTTATTAGACCTATGTAGGCAACATGTTTGAGATTATACTGCAGAGATCAGAGGATGCCCAGGGTTCATCCTTCCTAGCCACAATTTTGCACTTGGTCTCCCTAGCCTTGTTAATGGTGGATGATTTATCTTTTAATGAAAGGGATAAAACCTTCCTTGGTTACCTACTTCAATGAAGCTTTTGGACTGACATAGTTTGCTAAGTGAGCAGTTCAAGGAAGTAACCTGGAGCAGCTTGAAAAATTACCCTACTGCTTGTGTCTCAGGTTAGAAAGTTTCTGCTCATACTTCTCTTATGTCTTAGGGTAGACTCTGGGACTTGGGCTTTTAAGATTGCTTCATATTCCTTGTAAATTGATGCAGTCACTATGGAAAACACTATGGGGGTTCCTTAAACTAAAAATAGAGTTGCCGTATGATCCAGCAATTCTCCTCCTGGGCATATATCCAGAGAAAACTATAAATCAAAAAGATACATGTACCCCAGTGTTCCTTGCTGCACTATTTAAAATAGCCAAGACATGGAAGGAACCTAAATGTTCATCAACAGATGAATGGATGAAAAAAATATGGAGTATAGACATAATGGGATAGTACTCAGTCTTGAAAAAGAATGAAACAATGCCATTTGCAGTAACATGAATGGACCTAGAAATTGTCATATTAAATGAAGTAAGAAATAGACAAATATCATATGATTTCACTTATATGTGCAATCTAAAATATGGCACAAATGAGCTTATTTACCAAAAAAAAAAAAAAAACCAAACAAACACAAAAACAACAAAAAAAAGAAAACAGACTCACAGACATAGAAAACAAACTTATGGTTATCAAAGGAGAAAGGGGGTTGCAGAGGGATAAACTAAGAGTCTGGAATTAGCAGAGACAAACTGCCCTATATAAAATAGATGAACAACACAATCCTACTATATAGCACAGGGAACTAGATTCAGTATCTTGTAATAAACCATAATAGAAAAGACTATGGAAAAGAAAACGTATAAATGAATCAGTTTGCTATACACACAATATTGTAAATCAACTATACTTGAATTAAAAAAAAATTGCTTCTTATTCCTCTTAGTTGTGTTGAAAACTTTAGAACATTTAGGCAGGGGAGTGGATGAGATCCAGTTTTATTTCAGACTCTCAGGAGTCATCTTAATAATAGTCTCTGTTCCCAGGATGAGGAAATGAAAGGTGAGGCTTACATCACCCTAGTATCCTTACTTTCTTAGGAATCAAAATGTTCCTAAGGTCAAATACAGTGTGAAATAACTCCCTAAACCCATCTTGGAAGGCACTACCTCAGAAATAGAGTGAATGGAAATTGCTCCTTAACTGGGTGTGAGTCTCATCTTTAGGGCCACTGTTTATATTCTTTATGTCTTGCTTTTCTCTTTATGTTGAATTCGTTTCATCTTGTAAAGATTACAAAACACATGCCCTAGCTTTTAAATGTGAGAATTGAATTGTTAATAGTTTTTGGATAAAAATGTTGTCTCCTATTTCTTCTACCAAAGGCGGTAGATTCTCAGAAACTTTGGAACTCCCTGGTATGAAGTGTTTTCACTAATTCCACACCTAAAACTTTTTATTTCCTACTTGATTTATGACACAGCTGCTTCTTGAATTGAGAAAATGCAAGGACTACATGTGATATAATTAAATTGCACTCTGTGTATGTCTTTAGTGGAGGCTACGAATCAAATCTTGTGATGTATTTTTTATTCATTTTTCAAATTCCTCACCTCAAGATGCCTGTTGTCTTGAGGAGCTTGTGCATTGTTGCAGCTCCTCCTTGTGTAGTGTTAATATTGTCATGTCTTTTTCTCCCCTGTGCTCTCAGTTCCTCAGTCTCATCTGACTCTTTGTGACCCCATGGAATGTAGCTCACTAGGCTCCTCTGTCCATAGTATTTTCCAGGCAAGAATACTGGAGTGGGTTGCAATTTCCTTTTACCCTACTATGTAATCAATTTATTAAGGGTAGGATTGTGTCATCCTGCATCAAATCTTGTATAGCTTCACTATATGATGCTGGCTGTAGCCACGCAAGCTACTCAGACTTATTCATGAACAATGATGCTATATCACTCCAACTTTACTTTCTGTGCAGTAATGTAACTTGAGAAATTGATTCATATTATTTTAAAGAAAGTTTTACATGATTGAATCCAGGATAAAAGAAGCACTCCTTCTTAAGTGATATTCTTGACACTGCTGATGTATTTATTATACTTATTTTATTGGCGTATACTTGATTTACAATGTTGTGTTAATTTTAGGTGTACAACAAAGTGAATCAGTTATATGTATACATGAATCCACTCTTTTTTAGACTTTTTTTTCCATGTGGGCCATTACAGAATATTGAGCAGAGTTCCCTGTGCTCTACAGTAGGTCCTTACTCGTTATCTATTTTATATACAGTAATATGTATATGTCTATCACAGTCTTCCAGTTTATCCCCTTCTTACTGCTGGTGGCTGTAAATTTGTTTTCTGTTATCTGTAACTCTATTTCTGTTTTGTAGGTAAGTTCATTTGTAGCCTTTTCAAAGATTGCGAATGTGGATAGTTTTCTTTATCATCTCTGCCCTCTCCTTTGTCTTTATTCCTCTCTCCCTCCCTCTACTTCAAGGCTTCTTTAATATATTAACATCTTTACTGGTTTAACCAGTGTCGACATCTAGAAGCTACTTTTTGATTACCTGGTGTATCAAAATACTTTCATTTCAAAATTATTTCTTAAAAACAAAATCTCACACCAAACAAATTTTAAAAATGGCTTGAGGATTCCTACTATATGAATTTCTCTGGTGGCTCAGATGGTAGAGCGTCTGCCTACAATGCAGGAGACCTGGGTTCAGTCCCTGGGTCAGGAAGATCTCCTGGAGAAGGCAGTGGCAACCCACTTCAGTATTCTTGCCTGGAAATTCCCGTGGATGGACGAGCCTGGTAGGCTACAGTCCACAGGGTTGCAAAGAGTCAGACACGACTGAGTGACTTCACTGTAGGGGTGGCAGAGAAAAATGACTTAACTTGTGATTGTTAGTGGGAGATTAATGTGGTAGTAATTAGTCAAAATAAAGTATCTCTTATATTGAAAGTCAAAGTGTTCAGAATTTCTTGTAAAGTTATGTTTAAGATTATTGAGTCTTTGTTGTTGTCATTGTTCACTCACTCAGTCGTGTCCAACTCTTTGTAACCCCATAAACTACAGCTTGCCAGGCTTCCCTGTCCTTCACTATCTTCCAGAGTTTGCTCAAACTCATCTCCATTGAGTTGATGATGCCATCCAACCATCTCATCCTCTGTTGCCCCCTTCTCATCCAATCTTCAGACTTTGCCAGCATCAGGGTCTTTACCAATGAGTCAGCTCTTCACATCAGGTGACCAGAGTGTTGGAGCTTCAGCTCCAGCATCAGTCCTTCAATGAATATTCAAGGTTGATTTCCTTTAGGACTGACTGATTTGATCTCCTTGGAGACCAAGGGACGCTCAAGAGTCTTCTCCAATACCACAGTTCAAAAGCATCTGTTCTTTGATGCCCAGCCTTCTTTATGATCCAACTTTCACATTTGTACATGACTACTGGGAAAACCATAGCTTTGACTATATGGACCTTTGTTGGCAAAGTAATGTCTCTGCTTTTTAATATGCTGAATAGGTTGGTCATAACTTTCCTTCCAAGGAGTAAGCGTCTTTTAATTTCATGGCTGTAGTCACCATCCACAGTGATTTTGGAGCCCAAGAAAATAAGAGTCTGTTACTGTTTCCATTTATCCCCATCTATTTGCTGTAAAATGATGGGACCGGATGCCCAAATCCACTCAGATAAATATTACTTCCTTAGTTGTTTAGTGAAAAAGATACATATTCTCAATTAGGATGCTTCAAATCCTTTATTAAGTAGTCATCACTTTTGGTCATATGATGACAGGCAATCAAGTGGGCTTAGGGCAAATTGGCAAGGTATGGAAAAAATATCCTAATAGAAAATTCATCTACAAAGAAGGTATTTAGTTGTTGACTTTGTTCCCACTGTGTCTAGATGATTAGAGGTGACTGTATTCTTGGATATCAGTTTCAAAATTGGAAGTTATTTATATTTAAATTGGTATATAAAAGTGCATAGTGGAGTGGGGAATTAAAGCTTATAATGTAAAGCAAAATATAGTAAACAAACTCCCACACAGTCGTATAAAAGACAAACTCATTTGTTGTGACAGTAAGTTTAAATGACATCAGCCGAATTAGCTGTAAGTTATTTTCATTTCTTTGTGTGGGTTGCAACCTCAGTAAATCAATCTTTCAGATAAAGGATTTCCAGAATAATCATTTACATGTGTATGATCTGCATTTAAAAAAAAATTAGTTAGAAAATGTATATTCTGGTATATGTGAAAAATAAGGTAACAGAAAACTTGCATTAACATGTTTTTAAGAACTTGAATTTCCATTTCTTTAAAGATTAAAGGCAAAAGAGATTTTTCCATTGCTTTAGTTTGTACAAAAAGTCAAATAGAAATGTAATCTTCTTGTAGGAAGAAGAAAATTGAACTATACACACAGTTTATAATTTAACAGTGATTGGTTGTATGGGTAGTGATACTAGGGCTTCTAGACTGAAGATTATAAAGTATTACTATTTCTGTTTTAAAGCTTAGTGCCTACATAGCCAGTGGATCAAATATCCAAGATGGATAATCACTGGTATTGTGCTTCAGGCTTTAGATCTAACAAATAAAAATGAAAGACATTTGGATATGATTAAAGAACAAAGAAACAAGGGGATGGATGGAGAGAAACCAATTCAGAAAATAAGGAACAGTTGGTTTACCCTAATTACAGCCATCCTGATTTTTCTTTTTTGTTTGTATCAATTGGAAGTTTGGTCAGAAATTAACTCTTTTGCCTAATTACGGAAATAAATTCGTTGCAGCTTTTCAAAAGTGACTTTATGTTTTTCTTTAAACTCAAATTTCAAGAGGCAGTTGCAGTTTGTATTGGCTGCATTGGCCACAATTCTTTCCTTTGATAAAGTTCATCAGTTCGCCTTTCATTTCCTAAGACTGAATCTCTTATGTAAACTATCATCTAAATGAGGATGTGTTGACATAAATGAGAAGAACAAAGATTCAACTAATTAAGAGAGTTTTACCTTTGAATTAGGCTGAGTTGTACGGAAGGGTGGCTGAATCTAAGAAGATGGTGAAAGATTTTGCATAACCCAACCATAATGATTTTGCAGATTGTTTCTTGTTGCCAGTCAAGCACTAAAATAAGGCTCAAGTTCTGACCCTCATAAATTTCTTTCTCACAAATAACGAAGGATATGGAAACAGGGACTTTCTGGTTTTTCAGTAGAGAGGAACTTTTAGAGATGTCAGTTACTTTATTGCTTGCTTCTTTCCTTCTTTTCCCACTTTCTGTCACAAGTACTTTTATTTATTCTGTGTTCATCTTATATAGGATACATGCTTCTTTTCATTAACTACTGAGAGGTGCATACTATATAATCTCTTTGGTATGTAGCATGTCTTTTTGTTTGTTATTTGAGAGTCATTAAATACAGGTTCATGTGTAAAAATGAGGCAGATAGCCACAACTTTCAGTGTCAGAGTCCTTCTGAAACTTTGTATGGCATTATATGCATTGCAGATTTGATGGCTTTCTCTATTTTTCCTCTGTATTTACTTGCCTCCTACCTGCACTTGACCTCTCAACACATACACAAAAGCAGCTAAAGCTTCAAAATGGAAAGATATTATGTATGTGCCTATTGTGTTCTGGTGATTCTGAATAAGCAGGAATATAAAGAGGCAAGGTCAGCTGAAAACTGAGAAGTTCTTTTGTATTTTGTCTTTCAAGTGCTTCCTTATTATTTGCAGGAACAGTTTGGGGCTGATTAACACAATTATGTTGTAAACCTATGAAAAGCTTGGAAGGAATGTAGATGATATATTAAAGTATGAATCATGATTTGAAGCATGCTGTAAATCACATCAAAACCACCAGAACTTAACATGGAAGTTGGAAGAGACAACACCTACATTTCCCTCACTCTAAACCATTTTATCCATACCATAACTTTTTCTTTCTAAAAGCAGAGGCTTGATCATGTCCTTAATCTTTTAGCCCGCTTGGGCTCCCCATTCCTTATCACAGTAGTCTCTTAGGGGCTACCTAGAAAGCTTCTAAAACACGTACGTATCTGAGGCTTATCATCAGAAACTGATTTTTAGATAGAAGTGGCAAGTGTATTTGATAAAATCTGTTCATTGGTTTAGATGGCTCTTTCTCATGTCCCATCTAAACTTTCTCATCCCATGTCAAGCCATCTGTTCCCCTCACCTTCAGCTCTTCTTTAGCCATGGTAAGCCTAGATCGTATCCACATAGTTCGGTTTCACACCTCTGTACTTCTCTATACACTCTTCCTACTATTCAAAATTCTTTTTTCCCTCCTGTCTTTCCCCCCCTTTCCACTCCGAGTCTTTCATCTGTCGAACAACTGCTTATCTTCCTAGATTCTCCGTAAGTGACACAACTTTCCTTATTACCCCATGTAGAAATAGTTACTCATTTTTATTAACATTTATATTTGATTATGAGTCTTCTAGGTGTCCATCTCTCCCATTAAATCCATGTAATTTATCTTGTTCATGCTTATATTAAATGAATACATGGGTGATTAATAAAAACCCTGTTATGAATTTAAATGTATAGTTTCTATGAACATTGTTCTTAAGGGCTTTATTGATTTGACCTAGGTTGGATAATTTCATTTTTCATGATATATATTCCCATTGAAACTAATGTGCCTATATATTTACTCTTCTCTTTATTTTTCCCCTTTTGTGTCTACAGACGAAATCTCACAAAACTATCCCTTATCTTCAGTCACATGTTGGCAGAAATCAAAGCAATCTTTCCCAACGGACAGTTCCAGGGAGATAACTTTCGTATCACGAAAGCAGATGCTGCTGAATTCTGGAGAAAGTTTTTTGGAGACAAGTAAGTACAAATCATTTTATAATTTGGATCCATATTTGAAGAATGAGGAGACCTGTCTCCAGTTCCAAATGGTATAGATTTTGCCTGAGTATTTCTAGAATGTTCTTCAGTGTTTTTGATAAGTGCTTTTTGATTGCTTTTTTTTCCTGTTTAGCCACCAAAAATATACCTTAGTAACTGAATAATGTTGTTATCACCAAGTAGATATTATGATATATATTTATGTGATGTGCACTCGTTGAATTAAATAGTTTGCTCTAAGAAGCAGAGGTATGTGAGATATAGTATACACGAGAAGCTCATAACTTTATAATTCAGTGAACACATTAAACACATATACAAAGTAAGAGGTAGAAAAGGAAAGATACTTTAAAAAATGGCATAAATAAATTGTTCTGACAATTCAGAGAGGGCAACAGTTGCTTCAGGATTGTAGCCATCAGATACTACTTCCTAGAGGAGGTGGGACATAAACTTGATGAAGATCTGAAATTGAAGTGAGAAAAGGCCTTTATCCCTGGGATTCAGGTTTTCTTTGTGTCACTGCACAGAAAGTAAACATGTATAAGCAAGGTATAGAAAAGAGGATAATGTTATCACAAAGTTGCATTATCTCACAAAACAGCTAAAGGTGTTTTCCTCTAGGTATTTTCTATCCAGACACAAGCTCAGGTGAGCTTGGTAAATAATAGGAATTAAATAGCTGAAGTCTGCATAACTTAAATAAAACTTGCAAAACTTTTATCAAGAATCTCGTGGTAAGATGATCAGGACATGAGCCTCAGGAGGCAGATGGTTTCTTTAGTAACCTTTTCAGGGTCCCTCAGTGTGTCTTGAGTATAGGCAGAACCCCTAGCTTAGAGTTAAAAGTGATTGCTTACACTCAGACTGTTGTGTTCTTTTTGTAGTTAAATTCTGTATTTATACATTAGCTGATGAAATAAGACATAAATGTTGGAATACACAACTGTCAACAATCGGAGTCCTCTGACACTGATGAATTAACTGTAATGTTAGGTTTCCCTTATTTTTCTTCGTGAAGTGCTCTGTTTTATCTATAAGCTGCTATGTGATTAGGGCACATACAGAGCAATGCACATTTGATTAGATATACATATTTTTTTTACTTCAAAAATATTAGTGTCTTTATCCCACCTCTTAAATAAAAAGTATTCTGAATTATTTTTAAGCACTACTGGAGGTAATACTACTTTTAACCCTGACATTCTGTATTCCAGAGATCTAGCTATTTGTAATGCTCCTATATCCATTCACAAATGAGGACTTAAAAGAAGAAAACATTCATCCTCCTTTGAATTAGCCTAACATCCAAGAGTGTACTAATTAAATACATGTGAATAGTAGAAAGCAGAAAGGGATTGCAGAGTTCTGAAAGTAAGAATTGAGGACTTCTTGAAGTTACAACTCATATATTAGTACTCTGAGCTTAATGCAAACAGTTGGTAACCTTCAAAACAAACTATCTTTAAAATTTTAAGAAAATCTATCAGATGAATTGCTTGTGGTATTTCTTTTTGAAAACTGAAAATTCTGGTGAGTTATAAAGTTGTTTGCTAGTCAAAAGGCCAGTGAAAAATGGAAAGATTCCTCACGTTTTTCAGGAGAGGAGTTTGTTTTGCCATTACCTCAAACCACAGAGAATTATGCATTTGAGACATCTTTACTTCCCTTTATTTACATTCATAGACATTAAGGGGCTGAAATTTCTGTCCAACTACTGTGTGAGTGAAATCACTACTAAATCAAATGGGGGATTCTTGAAGTGCTGATGAAACATGCTCCCTATCTCCCAAAACCCTTTAACTTTGTCTTCTCCTATCTTTGCTTACTTGAAAAAGCTTCTTAATTTGTCTTTAAGATTTTTACTTTTGGGATGAGAGCTAAACTTAAAGCTTCTTCTGGAATGCAGACATATTTCTGTAGTAATCAGAATTATTGTTCTTTTATTAAATCATTGGAAAAACCATCTTTGTATTCTCTGTGGGTTTTCATCTTATAGTTCCACAGTATTTTATTGAATTCATGGACGAATGAATGATGTAGCGTTTTAAAAGGTTGAATCCTTTTATCTTTTTTATACTCTAATACTAGTCTGCATTTTTGCATAACTGGGTTCTCATTCAGAAGTATTCCTGTTATTTATCTACATATTGAGGGCATATGACAATGCTTTCATTTGACCTAACTAGTGCCTTTAAACCTGAATGTATTATTGTTTCATAAAACTGAACTATTAAATGGTTAGTTCTACAAACAGCCAAACAGGTTATGATTTTTATAAACCAACTTTAACTTAAGGAGTATTATTGTGACATTTTCCCCAAAAGGGAAATAAGAAAAAGTCAATAAGAACACAATATTCAGATGGAGTTAAAATTGGGAAAAAGTTATTGTTCAAAGGAATTTAGGAAAATCCTAAAGGCAAATATAGCACGCATACCTAAAAACCAGGCAGCAGACAAAAATCTTCAGGTATCATGTCCCTAGTGCTTCATTTCTGTGCTTGTCAATCTTTGGAAGTCATGGCAAGGCCAGCCTGTCTGCTCAAGAGCCAAGCCCAGCTGCCAGGAGATTCCGCCTATCAAAGTCTTGAGGGGATAAGTAACACATCATGTGTCAGGGTAAACTGGTTGGGAAGTTCTGTAGTTGTTAGACTTGGGGAAGTCCTGTAGTTGGTAGATTTTTATGTGAGGTTATTGAATGTTTTAATAGTTGAGTTCTGCTTTTGCTTTCTCAGCCTATTTGACAGGAGATAGTAGAAGTATGTGGAGAAGGCGATGGCACCCCACTCCAGTACTCTTGCCTGGAAAATCCAATGGACAGAGGAGCCTGGTAGGCTGCAGTCCATGGGGTCTCGAAGAGTCAGACACGACTGAGTGACTTCCCTTTCACTTTTCACTTTCATGCATTGCAGAAGGAAATGGCAACCCACTCCAGTGTTCTTGCCTGGAGAATCCCAGGGACGGGGGAGCCTGGTGGGCTGCCTTCTGTGGGGTCACACAGAGTCGGACATGACTGAAGTGACTTAGCAGCAGCAGCAGCAGCAGTAGAAGTATGTAGGAAAAGATGAGTGGCATTATTGAGTGAATGTTTCTAAGTAAATTCTGCTAAATGAGACCAATACCAGACTGAATCTTTACCCTCTGGGTTAGTAGTTTATGATCCAGAAACTTTCAGCATGAGGCTCAAAAAATTAAGGAAAAGATTCATATGTGATTAGACTCTGGGTAGCAGTCATTTTTCCAATAAGCAAGTCAGGTAGCAGTTTCCAGGCTCTTCATGCTAAGGATTTCTTGATGTTGAGATTCAGACATGTGGTTCCAACCAACTTGAAGATTTTATCTCTGGCATAAAAGTTCTCACTGACTCCTCAGTGTTCGTTCCTCTTGCTCTTGATTTTGTCCCTTATTATACTGGATCTTTTAGTTCTTAAATTCCCATAAGCTCTTGCTCATCTCCATATTTATCATTTTTCATTGGCTTTTTTGAAGTTATTTGTCTGGTTTCTTCCCATTAGATTATAAGCCCCGTGAAATCAGGCTTATTTAATCAGTGTTTGCAGTTCCCAAGGTAGTTCAACACAGTGTCTCATTTGGGGACATTCGGGAGCAGTTGTAAATTTAATTCTGAGGAGTTGTGGAGTAGAGGCATGTGTGTAAACATGTGCACGTGGACAGACAGTGCTTGCTTGTTTTGGAGGCAGTGTCTTAGTTCCAGCTTGCAGCTAGGTCATCCATGTTCAGGTTCTGACTGCAGCATTTGCAAGCGTTATCCCTTTGGACAAGCTGCTTGGTTTTTCCATGCATCAGTTTCTTCATTTATAAAAGGTAGATGGTAATATTGCAAAATGTGGATGATAATAGCAAGAATACCTACTGTGTAGAGTTATTGCAAAGATTCAAAGCGCTAAAATTGACCTATCAGGCAGGTAGGACAGTGTCTGGCACATAATAAGTACTCTGTGTTGTGGAATAATTAAACACCTTAAACCTTTAATCTTGCTCAGTGTTCCAGGAATATATTTATTGTTAATTCTACAAATAATAAAATTAATATTCAACTTTACATGACAGAGATGCCATGGTCTCTAGAACTCTAAAAGCAGAAATGCAGGAAAAGTTAATAGACGTTTTCTAAACTTGTGTATATGCTATGTAAAAGTGGGGTAGAGTATAAGAAAGTGTCCTGCTGACCATGTGGAAAAAAAAAATGCTCTGTTTAAAATTCAGTTCATTACATCTACCTTTGATTTCCTGAGGAAGTTGTAGGGACCTTTTGGTTTCCTGTGTTTTCTTTTCACTTTTAATTAGAAACAAATATGCCATAAAATACATTTTTTAGCATACTAACTAGATCAGTTTTCCCTCTAATCAAAGAAAAGGCAACTTAGTCGTATTGAATTAAATAATGCATGATAGAAATGGACTCTTACAAGGAGAAAAAATAAACTGAAATATTCTTTTTTAAAAAGAATTATTTAAAAAAAAACCTCAAAGAGCTTCTATTTCATATTTCTGTTATTTTGTCACCTCCTGTTGTTGCCTGTTTTAAAACAACCAAGTATCTTTATATCATAAGGAAAATAAAATGACAGGGCTATTTTGTTCAATTCATTGCAGGAAGATCCCAGATAGAAAAAGCAAATACCATGTGAAAGTATAATTTTCTACCTCTAAGCAGTATGTATTCAAGTTGGGGGATACAGAATATACAAAGATGATAAATAACTTAAAATCAGTTCTGTCCCATTACAAAAGTGCTTAAGAAATGTCACAAATAGTGAATTGTTTACTAGAGTGATCAGAATTGTTCACTCGGGCTCCATAGAGGAACTGGTGTTCTGTATGAGTTGCACATGTGTTAAGGAGGAGGCAGAGGAGAATGCTCTGAGGGAGATGAAATTTTCATGGTGTCTGCTGTCTTTCCAAAGAAAGATGCAGAGTAACTTGAAGTTTCCATAAAATGGCACTTTTTATTGTTGTTGTTTTCTTTTACCTTCTTTTCCTTACTATGAACTTCTCAGTAAGTGACATTTACTTTGGTGAAGTCACCATGAATTAAGTTCTGGTTCTTAACCTTGAAACATGGTTTCATTAGGTTTCATCATGAGTATGTCTATAGACTGGGTATATGTTACTGAGCTTACAAACTTGATCTATAATACAGAATGATACTTTGATTAATTTACAATGATCAGTGCTACTGTAAAGCAGATGGGAATGCTCTCATCACTTCGATGAAGTATATGTGGAGCCATATCATATCCAGAACATTCTTTGGTGAACATGGAATCTAAATATGGGGTGGTACTGTAGAAATTCCCCTGCCTCAAGGTCCAAAGTACTTAAAATTGTCAGTCTCTCTTGGACTGTATTTTGAAAGCTCTGTTTGTTTCTGCCTCTTTGGACTTCTTTTTTTTTCCCGTAGACAAACTTACACCTTTTTTAAATTGAAGTATTTTTTTTAATTGAAGTATAATTGGTTTACAGTGCTGTATTTCAAGTGTACAGCACAGTGATTCGGTTATACATATATGTTTTTACAGATTCTTTCTCTTATAGGTTATTATGAAATATTGTGTAGTTTTCTGTGCTATGCAGTAGATACTTGTTATTTATCTAATTATAGATAATAATGTATACATGTTAATCCCAGACTCCTCATTTATCTCCCCCCTTTCCCATCTGGTAACTGTAAGTTTGTTTTCTATGTGTGTGGGTCTGTTTCTGTTGTATAAGTTCATTTGCATCAGTTCTTCAGATTCCATATATCAGTGATATCATGTTATTTGTCTTTCTGGCTTACTTAGTATGATAATCTCTAGGTCCATCCATGTTGCTGCAAAGTGGCATTATTTCCTTCTTTTCTATGGCTGAGTAACATTCCACTGCATGAATATACCACATCTTCTTTATCCATTCAACCTTTGATGCACATTTAGGTTGTTTCCATGTCTTGGTTGGGCTTCCCTGGTGGCTCAGATGATAAAGAACCTGCCTGCATTGCAGGAGACCCCGGTGCAATCCCTGGGTCAGAAAGGTCCCCTGGAGAAGGCAATGGCAAACCACACCAGTATTCTTGCCTGGAGAATTCAATGGACAGACTGGCAGGAGTACATGGAGTCACAAAGAGTTGAACAGAAATGATAGTCACTCAGTCATGTCTGACTCTTTGCGACCCCATGAACTATACAGTCCGTGGAATTCTCCAAGCCAGACTACTGGAGTGGCTTGCCATTCCCTTCTCCAGGGGATCTTCCCAACCCACGGATCAAACCCAGGTCTCCCGCATTGCAGGCAGATTCTTTAGCATCTGAGCCACAATGCCCCCTCCAATTCATTGCAGTCCTTACCTGGGCCTCTTTACTTATTTACATTATCTGCCTAGTTTCCAGATACATGAGTTTGTTATGTCTAAAAACTGTGTGAAGCCATTTGACTAGTTGATGGAGACCAGGGAGAATGCAAAGGACAGATTCTTAAAGAATTCTCATGAATGATCTGTGCACCAGGGAAATTTAAGGAAGTGGAGGCATCACCAGAAAAGTAGGCTTAAAATGTGGGGAGTGTGGAATTATAGATGCTAAAGGAAGGTAGGCTTTAAAAAAAAAAAAAGAAAGAAAGAAAGAGGGAGATTAGCCAGATAATAGTATTGCAAATGAACTAGATAAAGCCTAAAAACTTTTCATCAGATGTAGGGACAACAAGGCATTTATAACTCAATTTATTTTCTCTTTTTAACATTCTGAAAGTCTCCTTTATAACGAGAGTCTTAATAGGCTCCTCTTGTTGCACTGAATAGGCACAGTGGATTTTGCTATGCACTCAGTTGGTAGATTAATGGATCTGGCCTCCTTTTAATACCATGACTGCTGGTGAATTATATCTAGCAGCCCTAAGAGGAAGAGTCTGAAAATAACTTCTTTATTTTGAAGTTCCTGAGGTCCCCTTGGGCTTCCCTGGTGGCTCAGCTGGTAAAGAATCCACCTGCAGTACGAGAGACTTGGGTTCAATCCCTGGATTGGGGAAGATCCCCTAGAGAAGAGAAAGGCTACCCACTCGTCTATTCTGGCCTGGAGAATTCCATGGATGGTCCATGGGATAGCAGAGAGTCAGACACGACTTAGATCCCCTTGGCCTCTAAAGTTAAACCTGTTTGTATCCAGATTTTGGCTACTTATTTTACTTCTCCATCTTGAGAAGTATTTTGTTTCTAGGGTGTTTTTTTTTTTCTTTGGCATTTTTGCCAAATGAGAAAAGTTTGCTGAGACCATTAATATTTCATGAATGCTTCTGAGTATTAAACCTATCATTATAAATTTAAAAAATTGTATTTCTAAGCTATCATTTAAAAAAGTTCTCCTGTGCATGGCCCTGGTTTTTGTTTTGTTTTGGTTTGTTTTTTAAAAAAAACAGACTTCACATTTCTCCATCTCTTAGTTTTAGTCACCTGCAGTTTGATTTAATCAAAATCGTTTTAAAGTCACTTATCACTTATATTCTTGTTCTCAGAAGTCTTTATATTGTATTTAGAGAAAGAATTGTTTTCTTAATGAATTATTTAATAATGTGTTCCTGAAATCGAAAAGTTCCTGGTTGTTAGCCCCTCTGCACATGTATTCCTTTCTCTGTGGGATGGTTCTGCCTTGATAGGTGAAGAGACATTTTCTCTTTCTAAAGCAAAGAACATGTTTGCTTAAAGCCTTGTAACTTAAAAATAGTTTTCTCTGCAGATCCAGGGACAAGTATACTTAGTGACCATTATGAAGTATTTGGGCTCCCTGAAACCTAGGTTCAACTTCAGTTACAAAAGTCACTTTGTGAATAGGTGTCACTGCTCTTTGCATCATCTCGTGGGAATTAGAACTCAAGGAGTAAGTTCAAGAAAATGCTGGAATGCTGACCACTGCTTCCTATGAGTAGCAAAGTCTGTTGACTCGGACACTCTGACCCACAAATCCTGTATGTTCTGCTAGCATCCATGCAGAGGTGATAGGCTAACTTGTTAGCTTACAAATAAGGTAGAACCCTTACAGAAAGCTGTTAAAAGAAGGGAAGTTAAAAGCAAAGGAGAAAAGGAAAGATATACCCATTTGAATGCAGAGTTACAAAGAATAGCAAGGAGAGATAAGAAAGCCTTCCTCAGCGATCAGTGGAAAGAAGTAGAGGAAAACAATAGAATGGGAAAGACTAGAGATCTCTTCAAGAAAATTAGAGTTACCAAGGGAACATTTCATGCAAAGATGGGCTCAATAAAGGACAGAAATGGTATGGACCTAACAGAAGCAGAAGATATTAAGAAGAAGTGGCAAGAATACACAGAAGAGCTCTACAAAAAAGATATTCACAACCCAAATAATCATGATGGTGTGATCACTCACCTAGAGCCAGAATCCTGGAATGTGAAGTCCAATGGGCCTTAGAAAGCATCACTACGAACAAAGCTAGTGGAGGTGATGGAATTCCAGTTGAGGTATTTCAAATCCTGAAAGATGATGCTGTGAAAGTGCTGCACTCAATATGCCAGCAAATTTGGAAAACTCAGCAGTGGCCACAGGACTGGAAAAGGTCAGTTTTCATTCCAATCCCTAAGAAAGGCAATGCCAAAGAATGCTTAAACTACCACACAGTTGCACTCATCTCACATGCTAGTAAAGTGATGCTCAAAATTCTCCAAGCCAGGCTTCAGCAGTACGTGAACTATGAACTTCCAGATGTTCAAGTTGGATTTAGAAAAGGCAGAGGAACCAGGGATCAGATTGCCAGCATCCACTGGATCATGGAAAAAGCAAGAGAGTTCCAGAAAAACATCTATTTCTGCTTTATTGACTATGCCAAAGCCTTTGACTGTGTGGATCACAATAAACTGTGGAAGATTCTGAAAGAGATGGGAATACCAGACCACCTAACCTGCCTCTTGAGAAACCTGTATGCAGCTTAGGAAGCAACAGTTAGAACTGAACATGGAACAACAGACTGGTTCCAAACCGGAAAAGGAGTACATCAAGGCTGTATATTGTCACCCTGCTTATTTAATTTCTATGCAGAGTACATCATGAGAAACACTGGGCAGGAAGAAGCACAAGCTGGAATCAAGATTGCTGGGAGAAATATGAATAACCTCAGATATGCAGATGACACCACCTTTATGGCAGAAAGTGAAGAAGAACTAAAAAGCCTCTTGATGAAAATGAAAGAGGAGAGTGAAAAAGTTTGCTTAAAGCTCAACATTCAGAAAATTAAGATCATGGCATCCGGTCCCGTCACTTCATGGCAAATAGATGGGGAAACAGTGGAAATAGTGGCTGACTTTATTTTTCTGGGCTCCAGAATCACTGCAGATGGTGACTGCAGCCATGAAATCAAAAGACACTCCTTGGAAGAAAAGTTATGACCAATCTAGACAGAATATTGAAAAGCAGAGATATTACTTTGTCAACAAAGGTCCATCTAGTCAAGGCTATGGTTTATCCAGTAAGTCATGTATGGATGTGAGAGTTAGACTATAAAGAAAGCTGAGCACTGAAGAAGTGATGCTTTTGAACTGTGGTGTTGGAGAAGACTCTTGAGTGTCCTTTAGACTGCAAGGAAATCCAACCAGTCCATCCTAATGGAGATCAGTCCTGGGTGTTCTTTGGAAGGACTGATGCTGAAGCTGAAACTCCAATATTTAAGCTACCTGATGCGAAGAGCTGATTCATTGGAAAAGACCCTGATGCTGGGAAAGATTGAGGGCAGAAGGAGAAGGGGACGACAGAGGATGAGATGGTTGGATGGCATCACCGACTCGATAGACATGGGTTTGGGTGAACTCCGGAAGTTGGTGATAGACAGGGAGGCCTGGCGTGTTGTGGTTGATGGGGTCGCAAAGAATCGGGCATGACTGAGCAACTGAACTGGACGTGGAACTGACTCTACAGTTCTTCAAAGCAAAGTAAAGAAAGCTTTATAAAATAATTAGTATTTATTTTTCATTAATAGATTCCGAATGCTTCATCTTCCTGTTTTCCTTATTCTGAATGTAGGTTATCCGTAGGAAATGACAATAATAGGTTTGCTGTGTAACTTTGTTCTTGCCTTGTTTATCTGCAGTCATTAGTTGTTTCCCTTAAATAAATTTTGGGAGCCTACTTATGCCCAATATTATGTATGTAGTTTCTCCTGTGAGAATTTAGAGGTGTTATGGGAAATTGTATATTTTTTGACCTCAATTTACCATATATATGTAGCAGACTTTACTGATTGCTTGTTAATGGATTGACCTATGTAGAGAGATTTGGGGGGAATTTTTTCATATTATTACCCAGAAAAAACATCATCTTCTGCTTTATTGACTACACGAAAGCCTTTGACTGTGTGGATCACAGCAAACTGTGGAAAATTCTTAAAGAAATGGGAATACCAGACCACCTTCCCTGCCTCTGAGAAATCTGTATGCAGGTCAAGAAGCAACAGTTAGAACTGGACATGGAAAAACAGGCTGGTTCCAAATAAGGAACGGAGTACATCAAGGCTGTATATTGTCACCCTGTTTGTCTAACTTATATAACAGAGTACATCCTGAGAAACGCTGGACTGGATAAAATGCAAACTGGAATCCAGGTTGCTGGGAGAAATATCAATAACCTCAGATATGCAAATGACACCACACTTATGGCAGAAAGTGAAGAAAAACTAAAGAGCCTCATGATGAAAGTGAAAAAGTTGGCTTAAAGCTCAACATTCAAAAACTAAGATCATGGCATCCAGTCCCATCACTTCATGACAAATAGATGTGGAAACAATGGAAACAGTGACAGAGTTTATTTCTTTGGGTTCCAAAATCACTGCAGATGGTGACTGCAGCCATGAAATTAAAAGAGTCTTACTCCTTGGAAGGAAAGTTATGACCAACCTACATAGCATATTAAAAAGCAGAGACATTACTCTGTCAACAAACAGCTGTCTAGTCAAGGCTATGGTTTTTCCAGTGGTCATGAATGGATGTGAGAGTTGGACTGTGAAGAAAGCTGAGCGCTGAAGAATTGATGCTTTTGAACTGTGGTGTTGGAGAAGACTCTTGAGAGTCCCTTGGACTGCAAGGAGATCCAACCAGTGCAACCTAAAGGAGACCAGTCCTGGGTGTTCATTGGAAGGACTGTTGCTGTGCTGAAACTCCAATACTTTGGCCACCTCATGCGAACAGTTGACTCATTTCAAAAGGCCCTGATGCTGGGAGGAATGGGTGCAGGAGGAGAAGGGGACGACAGAGGATGGGATGGGTGGATGGCAGCACCGACTCAATGCACATGAATTTGGGTAAACTCCGGGAGTTAGTGATGGACGGGGAGGCCTGGCGTGCTGTGATTCATGGAGTCGCAAAGAGTTGGGCACGACTGAGCGACTGAACTGAAGTCAACTGAGATTGTTAATACTAAAGAGAAGATCTTTGGCCAGACTTTCTAATTTTATGGTATATAATTTACCAACTTTTTAAAATCTGACCTCAGTAGATCAGAGGCATCTTGCTATGATCCATGAACTATGTTATTTCACATATATTATGAACCTACCAAGTATCATTGAACATGTAGAGCAAATATTTTGAAGAAGAGTCTTGCTTTACGAAGGAAAGAACCAATACCCAGTATTTCAAGCCTGCATCTTTCTGATTTTCTCTGGTCAGTGGGTACTATGTGGAAATTTTTGATGTGGAATTTTGACATATTTTATGGATTATGTTTAGTTTCTCTTCCACTAATAAATTATATTTTCAAAGTTGGGAAATAAGTCCAATTGCAAATTATAAAGGAAAACAAAATATACTTTCCTGGTTACAGTAAGTTTAACTATTTACTATGTTCAAAAGTTAGATTGTGAGACTAGAAATTATAAATCACATCTCTCATGAGTGAGTTTAGTTTAAAAAATCAAGGATAATACTTAATAACCTATTATTTCTGTAATCTTATAAAAATGTTTTATTCTATGTGTAAGTTTCAGAACATGAGCATGAGAATACTTGTCCCTTATACATGGCAGTAATGCTTATCTATGCTGTAGACAAAATGTTATAAACTTTTTTGACAATGAAGAAAAACTATCAGAAATACCGAGCATCTTGAATCTTTCTATATGTGAGTAAGGAATTTTCACTTATGAGGAAGATAAGTTAGATCTAATCACAAATATTCTCGGTAACCCAGATTACCATCCTGTCTACAATGAGTTGTAAGGCAACTATTTGACCACAGTGATTTTGATATCTTCTGTCTGTGGGTTGCTGGAAAATAATTATGTTTCTTTAGTGATGGAAGAGTAAAAGGTGTAATAGTTTGTTAGCTATCTGTTTTCATTTCCATTAACAAATAGTCGTTTCAGAATAAGATTGGATTTAAGGAAAAACTATACACAGAATATCAACAGACTTAGGATCATATTTTATGAGTACTTAAGTACTCATATTTTATGTAATGAAAATCCAGACCTATTAAATAGCTTATGAATAATTTATCTTCTGAACAAAAGCAACTTAAAGGTAGTGCCACTGAACACATCTTTGATTCAGGTGAATTTTCTGAACAGAATTTAGATGAAATTGAAAATAGTAATGGGTTAATATAGTACAATAGATTTTTGTTTTGTCTAAAGTGAACATGGAATATCCCTGACTTAGAATGGATTTTAAACAACTGCTATCACCACCATCAGTACCACAGCAACAAAACCAAAAACCAACAAATGTTAATTTCCTTGTTTATATGATGGCAAGTGCTTTGTCCATTCCTACATCTCTTACTCTGTTTTAATCTTAGAATTCTGATATAAACTTTTTTTTTAAGTTTAGTATATTGGCTTAGCCAAAAAGTCCATTTGAGTTTCTGTAACATCTTACACTATGAAAAAAATCTGGCTTTCTTCACTCTTTATTACATTTATGAAATTCATCCCCATTCTTGCATATAACAAGTCTGTTCCTTCTCCTTGCTCCATTGTATGGCTATACCACAATTTACATAGTCATTATGCTGATGTTGGACATTGGATTCTTCCTCTTTTGGATTAGTCTCAGTAGTGCTGCTGTGGATATTTTTTGTATATTTTAAAAAACGTGTACATTTCTCTGGTATGTATATCTAGGAGTGGTATTGCTGGCTTCTAGTTTATGCTTAATTTTAGCTTTATTAGCTTTTAGTAAACCACCAAAGAGTTTACCGAAACGATTTGCCACCCTCATCACCTAGAGGAGTACCTGAAGTTTCCTGTTGTTATATATCCTTCCCAACATTTTTTAATATTTGTCTTTTTAAAGGTTTTAATAAGTTGCTCTGGTGGGGATGAATGGAATCTCATTTGGCTCTTAATTTGCATTTGAATGATAACATGACGTTGAGTACATATTTGTGTATATATTGAACAATTTGATTTTTTGTGTTTGTGACTATAAAAATTATTTGCCCAGTTTCTGAGTAGTAAGTAGTAATATTTAAAAGTTTTTATGTATTATAGACGTGATTCTTTTATGTTTATTGCTCTCCCAGTATGTGGCTTTTTCACTTTGTTAATGACATTGTTTCATGAACACAGGTTTATAGTTTACCTTTTCCTTTATCCTTAGAACATTTGAGTTCCTGTTTAAAATTAAATTATTTGCTTGTGCCAGAGTAATGCAGATACCCTTTTCTGTTTCTCCCAAAACACTTTATTGCTTTATCTTTTGTACTTAGGTCTAAGGTTCATCTAAAATTGGTTTTTATATGATATTAATTCAGGATCAAGATTTATTTTCTTCCATTTGTATATTCATTTGACCCAGCAACATTTATTGAAAACATCATCCATTCTTTACTACTGTTTATAGAGAGTTGTTACATATCCAGTGTTCAGGTATGATTGCATTTGTTTCCAAAATTTGTTCTATTGTCTTTCCTGTGCCAATACCGTGCTGTCTTAACTAATGTAAGGACTATAAGCTTGCCAATGTTATTCTTATGGAAGTTTGGCTTGATTTTATTTGGCTGTTGGCATTTCCCTATGAAGGTTAGAATTAGTCTGTCAATTCCTACTATGAAAATGTTTCCTGATTGGGGTTGCAATAAATCTGTGAATCAGTTTGTGGAGGACTGACCATACGGCTTTATCATACTGAGTCTGCCAATCCATTAAGACATATCTCTTTATGTCTTTTACATCTGATCATGTATGTGTGCATGTTTATGCTGTGACTTTGCTTGTACTTTGTTAGCTTTATTCCTATTTATTTGATATTTCAGATGCTCTTGTAAATGTTTTATTTTCTTATTATGTATACTTATATATAGAAGCACAACTGATGTTTGTATATTGGTTTTATATTCAGCAACCATGTTGATTTCTGTTGTCATAGTTTAATCTGTAAACTTTTTTGTGTTTCTTAGGTAAAAAACTATTTCATTGGCAAATATGATTTTGGTTTTTGCTTTTAATTGGTTATTTCTGTGATTACAAAATACACTTCAAACAGTTTTAGTGTATCTTTTACTCCTCTAAGCCATTAGAGAATATTAGAGATATTCTTAAAAACCTGCCTATAATCCTACCATGATCTGCTGTTTGTTGTTTAAGTCATGTCCAACTCTTTGCCACCCCATGGACTGCAGCATGCCAGCTTCCCTGTCCGTCATTGTCTTCCAGAGTTTGCTCAAACTCTTCTCTATTGAGTCTGTAATGTGATCCAACCATCTCACCTCTGCCTCCCGCTTTTCCTCCTGCTCTCAGTCTTTCTCAGTATCAGGGTCTTTTCCAATGAGTCAGCTATTCACATCAGGTGGACAAAGCACTAGAGCTTCAGCATTCATCATTCCCATGAGTTCAGTTCACTTCAGTTGCTCAGTCATCTCCGACTCTTTGTATCCCCATGAACACCAGGCCTCCCTGTCTATCACCAACTCCCAGAGTCCACCCAAACCCATGTCCATTGAGTCGTGATGCCATCCAATCATCTCATTCTCTGTCGTCTGCCTCTCCTCCTGCCCTCAATCTTTCCCAGCATCAGGGTCTTTTCAAATGAATCATGTCTTTGCATCAGGTGGCCAAAGTATTGGAGTTTCAGCTTCAACATCAGTCCTTCCAATGAACACCCAGGACTGATCTCCTTTAGGATGGACTAGTTGGATCTCCTTGCAGTCCAAGGGACTCTCACGAGTCTTCTCCAACACCACAGTTCAAAAGTATCAATTCTTCAGTGCTCAGCTTTCTTTATAGTCCAACTCTCACATCCATACATGACCACTGGAAAAACCATAGCCTTGGCTGGACAGACCTTTGGGGACAAAGTAATGTCTCTGCTTTTTAATATGCTCTCTAGGTTGGTCATAACTTTCCATCCAAGGAGTAAACGTCTTTTGATTTCATGGCTGCAGTCACCATCTGCAGTGATTTTGGAGCCCAGAAAAATAAAGTCCACTGTTTCCCCGTCTATTTGCCATGAAGTGATGGGACCAAATGCCATGATCTTCATTTTCTGAGTGTTGAGCTTTAAGCCAACTTTTTCACTCTCCTCTTTCACTTTCATCAAGCGGCTCTTTAGGTTTTCTTCACTTTCTGCCATAAGGGCGGTGTCATCTGCATATCTGAGGTTATTGATATTTCTCCTGGCAATCTTGATTCCAGCTTGTGCTTCCTCCAGCCGAGGATTTCTCATGATGTACTCTGCATAGCATATAAGTTAAATAAGTAGGGTGAGAATATACAGCCTTGATGTACTCCTTTCCTATTTGGAACCAGTCTGTTGTTTCATGTCCAGTTCTAACTGTTGCTTCCTGACCCGCATCCAGATTTCTCAAGAGGCAGGTCAGGTGGTTTGGTATTCCCATCTCTTTAAGAATTTTCCACAGTTTATTGTGATCCCTTGAGTAGGCTGGGTTGATTTCCTTTAGGATTAACTGGTTTGATCTCCATTTTGTCCAAGAGACTCTCAAAAGTCTTCTCCAACATCACAATTCGAAACATCAATTCTTTGGCTCTCAGCCTTTTTTATAGTCCAACCCTCACATCCATACATGACTGCTGGGAAAACCATAGCTTTGACTATACTTTGTCAGCTATACTTTTGACTATACTTTGACTATACTTTGTCAGCAAAGTGATGTCTCTGCTTTTAAATGTGCTGTCTAGGTTTGTCATTGCTTTTCTTCCAAGAAGCAAGCTTTTAATTTCATGGCTGTAGTCATCATACTCAATGATTTTGGACCCCAAGAAAATAAAATCTGCCACTGTTTCCACTTTTTCCCATCTATTACCCATGAAGTGATGGGACCAGATGCCATGATCTTAGCCTTTTGAATGTTTTTTTTTTTTTTTTTTAAGCCAGCTTTTTCACTATCCTCTTTCACCCTCAAGAGGGTCTTTATTTCCTTTTCACTTTCTGTTGTTAGAGTGGTATCATCTGTATATCTGGGATTGTTTATATTTCTCCTGGCAATCTTGTTTCTGTGTCTAGACATCATCAATTAAAATTTGTGTTCCAGATAGTTTTTATCATTGAGTCATAAAGGACATACCTTTTTTCTTTTTGGCCTCACTGTGCAGCTTACGGGATCTCAGTTGAATACCAGGCTCTCAGCAGTGAAAACACGAAATTCTAACCACTGGACAGCCAGGGAATTCCCAAGGCCATACAGTTTTAAAAATGCTATTTCCATTTAAGGACACAGACACTTTTCTAGAATAGTAAATGTTTTTTTCCATATAATTTTTATTTGTTTTAATATATTCTACTCTATATGTAGTATTGTTATTTCTGAACATACTTGTTTTAATTTTTTGGTATTATGGACAACACTGTTGAAGAGACATGAATGAGTCTACATTGCTGTGCATTTTAAACAATTTCCTTTTTCAAATCCTTAGAAGTAGGCTTTCTGAGTTAAAATGTTATAGGTTTTTGAAACTTGCTGCCACATTGCCTTCTAGAAATGCTGCATAAATTTTCGTTCACACCAGAAGTACACGAAAGTTCCTGTTTCCACACATCCGACCTTTGTTCAGATTCACAGTTTTATGATATGGATTTTTTTTCCAAATGAGTTAAAAATAAAACCTAAATAATCTTTTATGAACTTGTGGTTTAAAGGAAATGTTTTGTCCTTTTTTCAGGTATCAATCTGCTTACTTTTTTGTCTTCTGTTCCTTATACTTTGGTGTTAAAAATCTAGGGTTTTAAAATTTATCAACTTACTGTCTCTCCTGACATTGTGCGAATAGACTTAGCTCCTGCCCTCCAACTTTAAATTATCAAACCATTTCTGAATAGTAGAATGGTGTTCAGTTCAGTTCAGTTCAGTTGCTCATCCGTGTCCGACTCTTTGCGACCCCATGAATTGCAGCACGCCAGGCCTCCCTGTCCATCACCAACTCCTGCAGTTCACTCAAGCTCATGTCCATTGAGTCGGTGATGCCATCCAGCCATCCCATTCTCTGTCGTCCCCTTTTCCTCCTGCCCCCAATCCCTCCCAGCATCAGAGTCTTTTCCAATGAGTCAACTCTTCGCATGAGGTGGCCAAAGTATTGGAGTTTCAGCTTCAGCATCAGTCCTTCCAAAGAACACCCAGGACTGATCTTTAGAATGGACTGGTTGGATCTCCTTGCAGTCCAAGGAACTCTCAAGAGTCTTCTCCGACACCACAGTTCAAAAGCATCTCTTCTTCAGCGCTCAGCTTTCTTCACAGTCCAACTATCACATCCATACATGACCACTGGAAAAACCATAGCCTTGACTAGACGGACCTTTGTTGGCAAAGTAATGTCTCTGCTTTTGAATATGCTATCTAGGTTGGTCATAACTTTCCTTCCAAGGAGTAAGCGTCTTTTAATTTCATGGCTACAATCACATCTGCAGTGATTTTGGAGCCCCCCAAAATAAAAGTCTGACACTGTTTCCACTGTTGCCCCATCTATTTGCCATGAAGTGATGGGTCCAGATGCTGTGATCTTCGTTTTCTGAATGTTGAGCTTTAAGCCAACTTTTTCACTCTCCTCTTTCAGTTTCATCAAGAGGCTTTGTAGTTCCTCTTCACTTTCTGCCACAAGGGTGGTGTCATCTGCATCTGAGGTGATTGATATTTCTCTGGGCAGTCTTTATTCTGGTAGAAGGGTGTTAATTGTAGTCAAATATCTAGCTTCCTCCTCTGTGAAGCCCTCACTTACCCACGATAGACACAGTTTAATGTCACAGTTTTCATACTCTTCTGTATTGGGTAAAGATGAATAAAAGATGATTGCTGTTTGCCAGGACCTCCATTCCTTTGGATTCCCATAGTCCATGAATGTTTTTCTATGATACCCTTTAGTCACATTGCACAACACAATTTACTTATAAGTCTTTGCACTTATTAGACTATGACTTTATTTATATTTTCATTCTGAACCTAGCCAATGCTGACACATTTAAGGTCTTTCTTGGGTGAATACCTCAACCTCTTTAAGCCCCAGTTTCCCCATCTCTGTCATGACGATTAATATATTATCTGCCTAACATTGTTACTATGAGAAATTCAGTACTTAATTTGGAGATTGGCAGATAGTAAGTCAACAGTAAGTGGCAGCTCTCATTTGTATTCCTATTGTAACTCTAAAGATCCTGAACTCATATTATTATTATAGTGGGATCTAACATTATTATATTACCCATTGGTCTTTTGTTCAGTTCTTTGTGGATTGATGGCTACTTCTACTTTTCGTTGGGTTTTAAAGTTAATTTAATTCGTAATTAAAATGACTTATAATTGTAAGTGGCAACAGAACAAATTTAAAGTACTTCTGGAATGGTGAGAGCTTGAAGCTTAGTTGGCCCTTTTATATTCTCTTCCTTTTCTCTCTCAGCCTCTTTTGTTTTCCTAGATCTCTTCCAATACACTGAAGTTTCTGTGTATCTGTGAAACAAAAATTGGCCATTAATATCTTCTCTCACTAGCTAATCTCTAGGGGAAGAGGTGGTAGAAACCACCACTCTGTGGTATTGCTACAGTTTAATTAAAGGTGTGAACAGTCATCCTCTGCCTTTCCCCCTGCCCCCACAAACCTCAGGAAAGAATGTGGTGGCAACTTGAAATCTTCTTTAAAAAGTTTAGATCCTTAGTGCAGCACTGTTAGAGCCTTTTTTTTTTTTAAAGAAACCACTGTACTCTGTTTCTCTTCTTCCCATCATGGATATTTGGCTCAGCTGATCAAAGGAAGGGTCTCTGTTGTATATACTTTTACATGTAGTGAGTTAACCAAATAAGGCCCTTTCTTTTTCATTCCTGTTACTGCCCTTAATTAAGGTTCTGATGAATGCCTGTTTGTGCTTTACACTTACCACAAGGAGCTTGGGAAAGTCTTATTTGCACAAGTGCTGTGGGAATGTAACTTGCCCCTTTGTAAATGGTTGTTCCAAAGTAGTAAGTTAGACTACAGCGTTAGATGTTTGCACATTTTTTAATAATTCACTGTGTGAAATCACTGGGTATTCAAAAGAGTTATGATCTGCATGCACCTTAAATACTGGAAGGAGGATAATTTTTTTATCGTAATTGATATTGAATGGTGTCTTATTTGGCCAATCAATTTGTTTTTTATGCTATATACATGAGACAGAATTCTCTTAACATTTCCGTACAGAAGAGAAAACACATACCCTTCTTAAATCAGTAGTTCTTTACTATTAAAAAAAATTTGAATATTATGGTTCATGTCCCTTTTGTGTATTAAATATTTGAAACTTTAATTTAGAGAAGAAAATGGCTTCTTAGGCAGTGCTTTTAAGTTAATTGTAATGAAGTTGGACATAATTGCATACTGACACTTCACCGTAAATAAAAGGCCTCCTCATATTATCAGAAGTTTTCACTGTTATTTTAAAACAGCAGCATCTTGTTAACCTTAATCAGAGCCTGACGTGTGTTTCTTCTAAATGGCTTCTGATGTGGTGTCTGTCTTCAGTTCTCTGTGGTTTCCTGTTTTTTTCATACATAGAGCAAAGCCTTTTGATGTATTCAGCCTCATTTTTTTTAATGGCATATCAAACATAAACTTTCTTATATATACAATATAGCATTGTTAGGCTGTCTCAGCACTCATTTATTCATCTTGCCACAGACCGTTCCTTCTCTGGAATTCTTCCAGCACTTCCTTAATACCCCTTCTGTAGTCTTTAGCATTACAGATTTATTTCTACCCTGAAAGTGTGTGTTCTTCAAGGGCAGAGATACTATCTCGTATTTCCATAATTGTATTTCTCCACAGTGCCCTGCCTTAGCAATTAATAGATACAATGAATCAGTGACTTTCAAAGTGTTGTCCCCAGCAACATCAGCATCACTTGGGAACTTGTTAAGATTATAAGTTCCAAGGCTCTGCCTCAGTCATACTGTATCAGAATATCTTGGTTTGATCAGTTTCTGTGCTAACAAGCCTTTCAGTGATTTTGATGCATACTCAAGTTTGACATCCGCTGCAGGAGATAATTACTGAATGAATACAAACCTTTTACCTTTATGGTGATACTTCACTGGAAGGATTAGTATCACATGGGGCCAACCAATTTAGTCCATTCTGCTTGAGTCTTAATTCTCAAGAGATACTAGTAAAGGAAAATCTTTATTTAAATATTTGCAATCTTAGAAGAGAGTATATGTAGCTTTTATCAGTTCAGTTCAGTCGCTCACTCGTGTCCGACTCTTTGCAGCCCCATGAATTGCAGCACGCCAGGCCTCCCTGTCCATCACCAACTCCCGGAGTTCACTCAGACTCATGTCCATCGAGTCAGTGATGCCATCCAGCCATCCCATCCTCTGTCGTCCCCTTCTCCTCCTGCCCCCAATCTCTCCCAGCATCAGAGTCTTTTCCAATGAGTCAACTCTTTGCATGAGGTGGCCAAAGTACTGCAGTTTCAGCTTCAGCATCATTCCCTCCAAAGAAATCCCAGGGCTAATCTCCTTCAGAATGGACTGGTTGGATCTCCTTGCAGTCCATGGGATTCTCAAGAGTCTTCTCCAACACCACAGTTCAAAAGCATCAATTCTTTGGTGCTCAGCCTTCTTCACAGTCCAACTCTCACATCCATACATGACCACTGGAAAAACCATAGCCTTGACTAGAGGGACCTTTGTTGGCAAAGTAATGTCTCTGCTTTTGAATATGCTATCTAGGTTGGTCTTAACTTTTCTTCCAAGGAGTAAGTGTCTTTTAATTTCATGGCTGGAATCACCATCTGCAGTGATTTTGGAGCCCTAGCCATCCTATTATGAAAACTGGTCTTCCCTGGTGGCTCAGATGGTAAAGAACCCGCCTGTCAGTACAGGAGATGTGGCGTCAGTCCCTGGGTCAGGAGGATCCCCTGGAGAAGGAAATGGCAACCCACTGCAGTATTCTTGCCTGGGAAACCCCATGGACAGAGGAGCCTGATAGGCTTCAGTCCATGGGGCTGCAAAAGAGTCGGACATGATTTGGTGACTAAACACAACAGTTACGAAAACTGCAGCTTAAAATTTTCAATATATGAATGATTATTTTCCTCCACTTGTTCAGAAATAGGCATTTAACATTCCAAAAGGAGGAAAAGTGAAGAACAAGTAATGAATGTTATTCATTTTCATGGTGGACAGGAGGTGGGTGTATGTTGGAAACTGGTCAGGTAGAGAATGAGTTGGGAGACTTTCCCCTGGGTACCATTCTATGCTCTTCAAAATTTTTGAACCATGTAAGTGTAAAAAATGTTGATGCAAGGGTTTTAAGATTAAGTTGATCATGAGTGTTGAATAAATAACTATCCATTTGCTAGCCAGTGGGGTTGGTTAAAAATTATTGAAATTTCCCTTTGCATTAGTATGAAAGGTTAAGTAAAGTGGTTTTCCATCGCTGTAGAACATATCAGGATGGTGGCAGAAATATCTTGATGACTTTCTGCCTGAACTTTCTTATGCAGTGAAGAAAGAATTCTTGCTATTATGTGAACACATCATCCTGTTATTACTTTAAGAAAATAAAGGAAGAGGTCAGAAATACAGGACTTTGATCTAATACCTTCTTTGGAAGCATTTTTAGAAATATCTTGATAGTCAAGGACTGTTTGAAAGAAAAATTGATCTGCATTTTGGTCACATTCTTAGCAAATGAAAAATAATCTATTTAGCAAAACCCATTACATATGTTCTGAATTATAAACAGTATTCTCAACTATTTGTCTTTTAGTACAAATACAATTATATTAATGTTATGATTGAATTGTGCTGTTTCACTGGAAGGTATGTTTTAAATGACGCTTGATTCAATTACTTTTTTTTTTTTCTTGCGCAGAACTATTGTACCATGGAAAGTATTCAGACAGTGCCTTCATGAGGTGCATCAGATTAGCTCTGGCCTGGAAGCAATGGCTCTAAAATCAACAATTGACTTGACTTGTAATGATTACATTTCAGTTTTTGAATTTGATATTTTTACCAGACTATTTCAGGTAAGCTTTGTATTTGCTTAATCCCGCCCTCTCTTCTACTCTCTCCCTTCTCTGCGTATGTGTGTCTTTTGCACATGCATGCATGATGTATGTGGAAAATAGTCTCAAATATATGGGAAATTGTCTCATTTTTGATAGTTTCCCATTTAAAAGCAGACTTCCCTTGTGGCTTAGCTGGTAAAGAATCTGCCTGCAATGCGGGAAACCTGGGTTCGATCCTTGGGTTGGGAAGATCCCCTAGAGAAGGGAAAGGCTACCCACTCCAGTATTCTGGCCTGGAGAATTCCAGGGACTATACAGTCCATGGGGTCTCAAAGAGTCGGACACGACTGAGCCACTTTCACTTCACTCATTTAAAAGCAAGGTATTGGTCATTGCTCCAAGTTTAGAGTTTAAGTTTGGGATATCTGGTGTTCTGAGCCTGGAAGTTGCTTATTATCTTTGAGAAGATTGATGTAAAGGAGCTTTGCTTTATCGAAAGTCCCTATTTAGTTTCTCACTTTACTTTGTTGATCTTTGTAGCCCAGTAACCGGCAGAACGCGAGTGGGCATTTGCTGAGGTTGTATCTCAACAGCTCCCTTTACCTCCCACATCCATGAGATGAGAAGGGAAATAGTAAGCTTTGGAGTAGATAGCAAACTTAACCTCTTCTGTATAGGAGATTACTGTGATGTATACTGATTCTACAGCTAGCTTTGCTCTTTCAACCATATGTTATAAACATTTTTCAATGTCAGTAAATATTTTCATCAGTGTAATTTTCAGCTTTCAGTTGCTACAGAATATTCCATCAAAATAGTCTGTTATTAATTTAGCATATCTCTCATTTGGGAAATTTAGGTTTTCCTGTTTTTTCCCCTAATATCTTTGACTTTGAGATTAACCTTCTTGTCCTATTTATTGTTTTTGTTTTTGAATCATTCTTTTATAATTGTCTTCACATAGCTATTCAGAAGTAGGTATCATATAATAAAAGCTGGGTATCATCATTTTGTGCTTTTGTATGTGTAGACAGAATTACCCTAAACATGAAGACTTGCAGTTTGCTTTGAATTTGCCTCTGCCATTAAATTGCATATCATCTCTGAGATTCAAGTGGTCATAAAATGAGAATCCCACCTAAAATCCCTGATTCTGATAATATAAATTATATAGCAAGTGAGGTTTAATTGATCAAAAATGAGGCTTGCTTATATTCCAACACCGTTTTTCTTTCTTTTTTCATTTTAGTCTGCAGTAAGATTTATTCTGTTTGAAACACACTTTCAGCAAATGTTAGAGTATACTGTTGGTTTTCATGTTTCTCATATAGTAAGAATTTTACTTCTCTGATCTATGACTCTGCTTGGTACTTGACTGCAAGGATCGGGTAACTGATTTATGTAAGAAAACAAGATTACATGGGATTCACTTTTAATTTATAAAAGAACCCATTAACAGAGGGCAAATTAACTCTTGTCGACAATACTTACAGAATACATTTTACTTTATTACAACTTTATAATCATAATTCTACCTAGATGTGTAGAATAGAAAATTAGATAAGTAACTGCAGAAAGTATGCTTTTGATTGTTTTCAATTTACAGTAGTTTCATGATTATTCCCTTGGTATATGTATGTTGTCAGTTAATGTTTTTCCAACGACTTTAAGATACATTTTAGGAAAAGGTTGTGTTATCTGATACTGATTATTTTATCGTGGAACTTCTCGTTTCTTTAAAAGTTTCTGATAATTTTACATATACTTACTGAACATGATACCAAGATGTTCTAATAGTAGGTACTCTGCTTCTTCCCCTTGGGAGGGAAGAAAACAAAGTTTTGTTTTGTTTGTTTTTTTCCACCATACATTAAACCTAACTGTTTATTCTAGAAAGAGTATATTTTTTGTGAGGAGCCTGGATGACTTTCAGTCAGAATGCTAAATATTAGAAAGCCTCAGAATTATATATCAAAAGTATGATGGCAACTTAATGTTGGTTAAACACTTACCCAAACAGCTGCTTAATATGTACATATATTTTCTTATAAGCTGTTTCACTTTAAAATAGCCAAGTAATCTTAAACACTGTAGGGTGCGTATATCTTATTTATGCTCCAGGGGATGGGAGCGGAAAAGAATCTTTTAAGTAGAGCTACTGTGAAAAGTATTAGGTAACAAAACAAAACAGTACCAGTGGACCAAAGTATACCTGATGTCTTTGAAAACCCACGCTTATAGAAGTAGCTAAAGAACTCTTGTTAGCCCCTGTGTTTTTCTAAGATTCTTTACCTCTCCTCATTTCATTATGCTTATACTGTAATCATGTATGTGTTTTAAAATACAGAAAAATTGGTTTTGTGTACAGAAAGTGGATGTATTAACTTTTACTGATCTTTTATTTTTGTATAACTTTAAAAATCGAGTAATATTTTCCTCTTATAGTTGTGTATTCTATATGAAAAATGTTAAGTTTTGTGGTTACTATTACTGCATGGACATATATTCTGCTCTACTTGTGATATAGATGGTAAAGTGGTTGTGAATTCTTCTAGCTTTAAACTGTTGGGGATGGAGTATTTAGCAGAGTGGGATCTGAAAGTGGGCAAAGGACACTCTCAGGATTGGGGTTTGTTCTAGAGATCTAGCATCAGGTTTGAAGAAGGTGTCAGTTGGGGCGAGGAGATGGAGTTGAGACTTGTCTGGGACATGAAAAAAGAAAGCTGGAGGATTCTGGTCTCCCCTTTCTTCCTTTCTTCCCTCATCCTGATATTTTGCCAGAACTTGAACAGTGCTGTGAGTCCCTGGGAAGATCTTGCAATGGCTATGTTCCTCCGTCTGCCTGTTAGCTTATCCGTCTCCCTTCCAGGTAGTTCAGAGATGCTGGGATTGTCAAGTGCTCAAGTCCCAGATTGGAAATATAGGGCTTTTACATTCTTCTTTGCTCTCCCTGGGGCTGCTGCCCCTTCCTCCTTCCATTTCCCATTCTCTTCTGTAAGAGAAGACTGGATTGTTGAGAAATGGGGCAATAAATGGGATGGGTAAGGTGGCAGGATAAGAGGTGAGTGATTTGGGGCTATATGCTAGTGCCTATGGAATGTGCAGCATTGTGGAATAGGGAGAAAAAGAGGTGAAGGAAGTCATCTGTTGCAGTGAGGATTAAGAGAGAATCTGGGCAGACCAGCCAAGGTTCTGCTCCCAGGGTAGGTTTTAAGTCAGTAAATGAGTGTTCCTGAACACGGTGACCTTGGAGAGAATGGGGGGACTAGTCTTCTTAACAAACTTCATTGGTTTCTGTGGTCATTTAAGCATCTCCAAATAGGGGCTTCTCTGTGGCCCAGTGGTGAAGAATCCGCTTGCCAGTGCAGGAGCCACGGGTTCGATCCCTGATCTGGGAAGGTCACACGTGCCATGCAGCAACTAAGTTCATGCACGACAACTGTTGAGCCTGTGCTTCACAGCAAGAGAAGCCGTCACAATAAGCAGCCTGTGCACAGCAGCTAGAGAGCAGCCCCCACTCGCCACAGCTAGAGGAAAGCCCACACAGCAGTGAAGACCCAGCACAGCTAAAAATAAATCATTTTAAAAAGAGAATCTCCAAATAATTTTGTGTTTGGTGTGTGAAAAAAGATTTCCTATAATCTAACAACAAATTGCAAAAATAATCACTCTTCAGAGCACTTTATTTTGCCTACTCTAAGTCATTCTTTGGCAACATGCTTTAAACATGCACACACAAAATACAAAACTACCACGTGTTTCTGACTGTGGGTTTCATTCTCAAGAAAAATAGTGCACAGACTTCCTATTAAGTATATATATTTGCAGTTAGAAGCTAGCCCTTGGAATTATTACCAAGAAATGGTTGCTACATGGCACAGCATTTGGCTCAAAACTCCACTTGTATTTGGTCTGTGCATTGGCTGTCTATGAAGTTCAGCATTTTTTTTTTTTTTAAAAACTGCTTTCATTAATTTGTGTGGATTCTAATGGAAGTGACCCAAATATTTTATATTCTTTTCATCCTTGTCCTATATAGATGAGGAAGCAAAACAAAACAAAATTCAGTGACTCCAATAGTTATTATTCAGTTTTTTTAAACACATGCTAATACTCTTCCAAGTATTGTTTATGTAATTATTAGTCATCCCTTAACAAGAAAATTAAAAACATTTTTTTTTCAAGTACATAGAACCTCTCATAAGAGTGTTCTCCAGAGCTCATTTTTCCCCAATTAGGTATTTTAGTGTGATGGGGAAATACCCTAAAGATTTTTGTTGTTATTTCAGCAAAGGTTAAACTCTTCATTACTAAATCATTCTTAAATCATTCTTTCCCTTGTTATCCTCCTCTCAAGGGATATAATCCTAAAAGAATTCCGCCTTGTAAATTTGAACCTTGCTTAACAATAACAAGGAACAAGTCTCAAAACAAACAGAAGTAGGAGCCCTCCACCAGTAACTGAGTCTAGGATAACTGTTTCGACAACTTTCACTTGGCAACACAGAATACTTTTTTTTTCTTTTAATTAGAAGATTTGAGTTAATAATTTGGCACATTAGATAGAGTATGCTGCCAATTCCTTGGAATAAATGTAGCTTCAGCCTTAAAGATACAGCAGAGGTGATTCATTCAACACCCTCAAGCAAAGTTGTTTATTACTGGCTGCCTTTTTTCCCTTGCCATGATTTGGAGGGACAACTAATCCCATTAGAGGGAGTGATAACAAACCGTGTGTGTGTGTGTGTGTGTGTGTGTGTGTGTGTGTGTGTGTATTTCTGTGAAGGATTTCTGTAGAATTCACCTCTAAACTGAACCTTTTCTGATTTTCTAATTGTACAAGGATGAACCAGATGTTAGAATTGTAGTGTGTGTGTGTGTGTGTGTGTGTGTGTGTGTGTGTGTATTTCTGTGAAGGATTTCTGTAGAATTCAGCTCTAAACTGAACCTTTTCTGATTTTCTGATTGTACAAGGATGAACCAGATGTTAGAATTGTAGTGTGTTACCATGTGTGTGTGTGTGTGTGTGTGTGTGTGTGCGTGCGTGTGTATTTCTGTGAAGGATTTCTGTAGAATTCACCTCTAAACTGAACCTTTTCTGATTTTCTGATTGTACAAGGATGAACCAGATGTTAGAACTGTAGTGTGTTATCATGGGAGTCAAGGCTTTGTAGACAAGTCAGTCATCAGATAGGCTGCTCACAGCAGCTGTCCTGGTTGCTCTGCTCTGATGCTGCTTTAGTGCTGGTCTCCCTTTGGGAAGCAAGACAGGCATGTTCCTTGTTCTTAATGTAGCTTAGGGTCAGTGTGTAGACTTTGCCAAATCACTTATATTCCATGATAGTCTTTTGTTCTACAAAATGTGATGTCCAAATGTTAGAGTAGTGAATAAAACAGACAGAGAGATGAGGCATGAGATGAGTAGTAGTGATTTCGGTCTGAGAAGGCTGTGTTGAGGAAAAGATGTTTGAAGAGGAAGGAGTCACATGCATACTTGAAGAATTTAGGTAGCGGGATCAGCACATTCAAAGGCTCTGAGGTGAGAGAGTATAATTATGTTCAAGCCAGCAGCAGTGTGATCCGCGGATCTAGAGGAAAGGCAGAATGTGAGAGAGTCACAGCAGATGGGGATACAGGGGAACTGGGTCTCAACCCCGTAAGGTCCTTCTAGGCCGTTTATAAGAACTTTGGCTTTTAGTCAAAGTTAGAGAGTTTTGAACCAAAGGGTGATGTGGTTTATGTTTCAAAATGATCGCAACTGCTGTATTGGGAATAGAATATGTGGAAAAGAGATTATGTGGTTTTCCTTTTTGCTTTCAATATTTTTTTTTTCCTAAAATCTATTTTCTGCATAATTATATTTCTCCAAAATGAAAGTAAGTAGTTTTATGTTTGCTTTTGGATAATATAAGTTGACCTAAGCCATGTAAACTCATATTCACTGTAAAAATATCCAGGAGAATTTTGGTATGTGTATTAAATAATGGCTTGGTGTGTAAATGATAGTTGATATTCTCTAGGTAATCTTTTAATTTACTTATACTTTTAGCCTTGGGGTTCTATTTTACGGAATTGGAATTTCTTAGCTGTAACACATCCGGGTTACATGGCATTTCTCACATATGATGAAGTAAAAGCACGGCTACAGAAATACAGCACCAAACCCGGAAGGTAAGACTTTTTGGCAGTAATATTATGTGATGCATGTAAAGATGGAAAGTCCTCGGTGGTTCATTCCTAAGTAAATCAGTTATCCACATGGGGTTGAGGGGAGGGAAATGCTAATAGACCAAAACAGTGCTTCCTAATTCAGTTACTCAAATTGGTATGTTATGCTTGTTCTGAAACTTAATGTTCATAAAGTGAAAGAGGATATGGTAATATGTAATTTGATGAATTTAGAGAATAAGTCTCAGAGTTTAAAATTGGAATAAGATATTAGGATATTAACCCTTTTCGTGACATGTGTTTGTGTATAAAATTGTATATTTGAGTACTTGAATACGGCGCTAATGACAAATCAGTTTCATGTTCATTATTTTAGGGTATTTTTCAAGACATTCAGTTTGGTTCTATGATAATCTTGTAATTACGTATGAATGTGTATTAATGCATATAAGTACATGTAAGTGTACAGATACATGATGAATGTGTAGCAAGTTCATAACCATATAAACCTGTTGCTAACACTCCCAAGGAGTGTCATGTCCTTGAGAACTTCTTCCATAATCCCTCATGCCTGGTGTTGAAATGGAATGAAACTCACAGAGCTTAGCTGTGTGATCAGCCTCTCTGGCTTTGTCTAAGAGAGCAGACTTTATTAATGGCATATCTGGGGTCAGAAAATCTCTCTCCCTTGGTGCAGACATTTTCTCCACAGCCAGTCTAGAAATGGGCCAGGCACATAGTAGGCGTTTGTGCTGTGGCATGCAGTCTGCTGGATGTGATGGTCATGACAATGAGACTGCCCTGCCTTACTTAAAGCATTTAGTAGGAGACACCATCCCATTTTCCATGAGAGCACTGATGTTTATATGGGGTCATTTCATTTTAGAAGTTGAGTATTTTTCAAGTCTACCTTTTTCTTCTAATACCGTTTTTATTTGATTTTTAGTGCGAATGTCATTTGTCCTTTAAGAAAGTCTTTTCAAACGGTCAGTTATGGATGATTTCTTCCCTCTTTGCCATAATGGAAAAATTTCCACCTCTTATATTTCTAAGAATTTCTATTGCATATTAGAAGGTGGTTGTGGGTACAGAAAGCAGTGTGGCTCCTGTGGAGTCACGGGTTTAGACTGAGAACTGGTTCTCATTGTGCCTACAAGAGCAGGTCAGTTATTGTGCACATTGACAGTGGCTTAGGTGCGTCATTTTGTTTCATTCAGGGATCTCTCATAACCAAATTTTTCCATGACTTTTGCTCTCTTGATTGCATTCAAAGCATCATCTTGTTCCTGGAGTATGATTTGAAAGATATAATACCATTGGAATCATTCATACAGATTTAACATAGAAGTCATTTGGGAAATTATCTCCAGTTCTAAAAAAAATAATAAAGTGGGTCTTTTTTGTGTTCTCTTGTTCAAGATCTTGGAGATAATTAATGACCATGTTGGAAGTATTAATAAAAGCCAGAACTCATCACCATTCGAATAGTGCTTTTAAGATTGTGCTCTCTGAAAGGATGTCTTCTTTTCCTTCCCTTCTTGCCTTGTATCAGTTATTTCTTCTAAGTTTTCGTCAATGATGAAATGATCAGTCTGTGGTAAACTATTGTATGTACATGTGATAGGGTATTTAAATGTGTTTAGGAAAATTCAGTGAACAGCCAAATGATTTTAATAAATATTTGCTGGAGTGGTCCTTTCTCTCAGAAAATGGTTCATCTCTTTGGCTTCACGGTAAAGAAAATAGTTGGGTATATTTCAAGGACATTTGAGTTCTTAAGGTTGTACTTTATTTGGATCCAACTGACAGTCATGTCTGTGTGGAATTATTTTGGATGATTATGATAAAGGATGCCAAGTGAGAGGTTTATTTTTCAGCTTTCTAGGAGAATGTTTTTAGACTTCTTGAAAAGTCCTTTCCAACAGTTCCAAAACCAATATGAAAATCACTTCTTCCTTTCTTTAAAGAGCCCAGTTTTCTTCAAAGATGAAACCACATTGCAGTACAATAAATCTAATGACTGTGTAGCTGTTGTATATGCTAAATTATCTGTTAAAGTTTTTATTACAGTACTTGTTTAATCAATAGCTAATGTAATTAACAGATGCTTATTTCTACCACATACATATAGCAATCAGGGTACTCAAATACAGCTTAAGTTGGCCTACTTTTGATCTGCTTAAGGTGTTATAAAATCCAGATATGATTATCATGAATAAGATTGAGTGTAATACACTTAAATTCAGGGAAATGCCGTAAAATGTAGTAAGTTGATAATTAGCTAATCATAGTAAATAATAATGAATTTAAAACCAAGTCAGTGTCTTCTGACATTGTCATTAATTTATTTTATATTTTAGAACTATTTTAATTTCCTATCACAAGACACTGAACTTGACAGGATTAGAGGGAGACCATGAACTTACCTAGTTTGTTTTCCCATTAATATAGTTCAGCCCTTTGATCTTTTGTTTAAATATGAATGGCTGTAATACTTGAAAGAAAAGTATTATTTTTAAACAAGTTTTTAACACCTAAAAGTGCATAATTTTAAGATGACAAAATAATGTATTGAATTCCATAGTAGACTGGCTCCATTTCTGTCTGAGCTAGCCAAATTAATTTTTACTTCCTTTATTTTTGCTTTCCAAAAATGTCACAGCTGTTTCACACCACCAGCACTTTCATGCAGAGCAAACCTCTAATGATGATGGTAGTAAATTATTTGAGGGTTTACAACTTCGATTATTTTTTCACAGAACTCTAGCAATATTTAAATGGAATTACTATCATTTCTTTTGCAGATCAGTAAATGGAGAAGGAGAAAAGTGTAAAAATAAGTTTGAAGATAGAAATCCTAAATGACTTTGTTTATTTTGCTTAAGAAAAAATCTAACAATTGTTTGATAGTAGTTAGTGAGCAGACATTTTGAAAGTGTTTAAACATAATTTTCTTATGTTTCACAGCTACATTTTCCGGTTAAGCTGCACCAGGCTGGGGCAGTGGGCCATTGGCTATGTGACAGGGGATGGCAATATCTTACAGACCATACCGCACAACAAGCCCTTATTTCAAGCCTTGATTGATGGCAGCAGGGAAGGATTGTGAGTATGAGACATGGGAGTTGGAGTGTTTATTGTTCACAGATGTGGAAGATAGAGGCTCCTTTTGATGGTTGGCATGGACAGTGAGCCTGATGGTGTGACTGGTTTTTATTTTAAAACTAAGAAATGGATGATCCTTAGATTTTACTGTTCATTTCTTAAAATAGTCAATTTAAAGTAACCTAATTATTTGATTTTTTTTTTTAGCATGGTCCTCACAACCTTCAGATCTCAATATTTCCTTAGAGATATTAGAAAATACATTAGTTGGAGAATGGATGAGCAGAATGATTATTTGATTGTTCCCTAGCTAGCTCTGCTCCTGTGCTCCCAATCTGTACTCTCAGTCAGTATAGGGTCTTTTAATCCTGCTGTTGGGATCATGGGCAGATTCTGATAGGCTCTGTTCTTGGACTGTTAGTAAAGTTGCAAAGAAGCTCCCATTGTGGGATTGCCACAGACAACTCACAAAAGCAGCCGCCCCAAAGAGCCATCCATCTGCTCTTCTGTCTCAGAAAAATACAACTGGTTATTCAAGGGGCCTGGAATTTCATTTCCCTGGGGAGCACTGTGCTCCTGTGTCTCTGAAACGTGCCTTCCTTCTCTCCCACCCTCCTCTTTTGCTTCCTCTCGTTCGTCTTTTTTTTTTTTTTTTTTTTTAATTAAAGGATAAGTGAGGTACAATGTTAAATGTTACAGGTGACCAGTATAATGATTCACAATTTTTAAAGGTTATGCTCCGTTTGTTGTTGTTGTTGCTCAGTCACTCGGTCAGGTCTGACTCTTTCCTTGGACTGCAGCATGCCCGGCTTCCCCGTCCTTCACCCTCTCCTGATGTTTGTGCAAACTCATGTCCGTTGAGTCAGTGATGCCATCCAAACAGTTCATCCACTGTTGTCCCCTTTTCCTCCTGCCCTCAATCTTTCCCAGCCTCAGAGTCTTTTCCAGTGAGTCAGCTCTTTGCATCAGGGGCCAAAGTATTGGAGTTTCAGCTTCAGCATCTGTCCTTCCAATGAATTTTTAAGGTTGATTTCCTTTAGGATTTATTGGTTTGATCTCCTTGCTGTCCAAGGGACTCTCAAGAGTCTTTTCTAGCACCGCAGTCTGAAAGTGCCCATTCTTCGGTGCTCATTCGGCTCCATTTATAGTTACTGTAAAATATTGACTATATTCCTGTGATAGAAACCTGAGAGGGGGAAGTCTACCAGAAAGAGAAAATAGTTTCCGTAGCAAAATTTTACTTTGCCAAAGTAAGAACAAAAAAAAAGAAAAGTGATGAGCTCCATGTGAATGGATAGAAGTTGTGAAATTTTAAGAAATAGTTATGTAAGAATGAATGGCAAACTGGTACTAAAAGTCTGTATTTCTTCTTTTTTTAATTATAAATTTTCTATTCCATTATTTATACCTAACCTCTAGTACATCAAGGATTCATATGTGTGGCTTTCTATCCACTGTAACAGGATTTTTGCTTTGAAGAAAATGTACTTCAGAGTTTCAATTTATAAAAAGAGATCACAAGTGGGCAAATCTGTGAATGGACTAATTTTGATATATCTTATTTATATTGTGGGCTTTCCTGGTAGCTCACAGGTAAAGAGTCTGTCTGCCAATACAGGAGACCTGGGTTTGATCCCTGGGTCCAAAAAATGCCCTGGAGAAGGAAATGGCAACCCACTGCAGTATGTTTGCCTGGGAAATCCCATGGTCAGAGGAGCCTGGCTGGCTACAATCCATGCGATTGCAGAGTCAGACATGAAACAACAGCGACAACAAAAGATCAGTAAAAACACAGGATATCATCTGTCCAACTATTTCCAACTGTCAGGTTCATTTGTCCTTTCCTTATAGTTAATCTGATATTGTGGGACATAAGTGATAAAGAAGTTTACTTTGATAACTAGCCAAGATTCCTTATTCCTTCAGTGCCATTGAAAGGGACTCAGCAGCAGCAGTATTGAAGACCATAATCATTGAATTGCTCCTATACAGAATTTTTAAACCTGTTCTTTGGCAAAATTATTGTCATTTTGTAATCTTTTATTTCTGAATTCTCCCTAGAATTCAACATTTTTGAAGTGTGGTGAACAAGTATAAAAAGAAAGTTACCAACTTTTGCTTATCACTTCTGTAACGTTTGTAGCATTTTATCCTACCCCTATGCTGCTGCTGCAGCTAAGCCGCTTCAGTCGTGTCCGACTGTGCGACCCCATAGACGGCAGCCCACCAGGCTCCCCCGTCCCTGGGATTCTCCAGGCGAGAACACTGGAGTGAGTTGCCATTTCCTTCTCCAATGCATGAAAGTGAAAAGTGAAAGTGAAGTCGCCCAGTCGTGTCTGACTCTTAGCGACCCCATGGACTGCAGCCCACCAGGCTCCTCCATCCACGGGATTTTCCAGGCAAGAGTACTGGAGTGGGGTGCCATTGCTTTCTCCGAACTCCTTTTCCTAAATCTTAAAAATACAACAACAACAAAAAAACCCACTCACTGATTTTCTTCTTACCATATGAGAATTGTCTGTCCTCTAGGTTTATTTTTTCCTGGTTTTCTTGTAGAATTTTAAACACTAACATATTTATAGACTATTTATGGATAAATATTTTTTGTTACTTCACACAATAGTTGTCGTATAGTTTTACCCTTTATTCACCACTGTAGTGTTATATTCTTAAGGTATCATTCAAAAATCTAAAACAAAAAGTTAATAAACAAGATCACCTGTAACTTAATGAATTGATGAAATCCAGCAGTAGTGTTACTTATTTCCTAATCTAATATAGGTGCTTACCAACATGATCAGCTTCATTTTTAAAGATGGGTTTCTGAATAATTAAGCACTGGTTTAGCACAGCAAATGGCATGATAATTTAAGTTCTTATTTTAATTCTCTCTAGAAATGGAACCTTATGTTTATAAACCATTCTGTTGGTAGCTTCATTTGAAATAAATGAAACCTAGAGTTGTAACCTTTGTGTATGTGCACGTGTGTATGTGTGCCAGGGTAAATGGAAGGTGAAACAGAAAGGGAATGGGAAACTAGAGAAAGAAAACACCACAAAAATGTTTGGATAACTTTTACGAGAAAATTGTGGGCTTTAATTCTATTTTTGTTTTGTAGTGGTACTAAGCATAGTGTAAAATGTAACATTAATTGTGCTTCATGTGAAAGACGTAATAATTGCAAATAGGTATATTTTCTGAATATTTTGGAATAGAACATGAGTAACCAGTGAAAGTGTCAGTCACTCAGTCATGTCCAACTCTTGTGACCCCCATGGACTGCAGCTTGCCAGGCTCCATAGAATTCTCCAGGCAAGAATACTGGAGTGGGTTGCCATTTCCTTCTCCAGTACATATAGTGAAGGTATTTAATTGAAAGTGATTGCTTAATGGCTGAGTCCATATTCATTATATATTTCTTTTGTTTCCTAGATTTTAAATTTCCTAAAAATAACTTGTAGTGTTATGGAAACAGTGATAGAATAAATTCTTGATGTAAGATACATAAAAAGGAGACATCTAAATGTGCATTTAAATATAGAAGAATCTGATTACATAACCTTAGAGGCAATTAAGACTTGTATCTAGTTATGTAAATAAAATTTCTGTTTATAATTCAGCTATCTTTATCCTGATGGGAGGAGTTATAATCCTGATTTAACTGGATTATGTGAACCTACACCCCATGATCATATAAAAGTTACACAGGTAAGGACAATTTCTGGAGGCATATTTAAAATTAATACGTATTTGTGATTCCTTTGAAATAACGTTCTTAATAATTGGTAAAGTCATGTACAGATATTTAATGCAAAATATATTTAAGGAATTCTAAGAGTGTTTGAAAAGAAATTATAGAACTTTCTTCATTTTTTGGATAAAAATCTCTTATTAATCTTTCTGCTTCCAATATAATACTGACATTTATGTGGGGAAATAGATAAATCTGTAGGTAGGCAGATCTATAGGAAAGGAGAGACATTTAGCTTTAGAAAACTTCAGGGAGAATTAGAATAATTGTATGCATTAGTTTTTAAAGTCAAATGAGTAATTGAAACCTGTTGGAGACAATAAATTGTATTCTTGTAAATTCACTGTTGGCACCCTCATAGGTTATAACTTGGCGGCAGGGGGTGGGGGCCGGGTAACTTGGTAAAGTCTTTCTTGAGGGTGATATTCAATAGTTACCAAAACCTAAACATGTTTGACTCTAGATTCCACATACATATCACTTGAATATACACACAAAGATCTGTACACCTGGATGTTCACTTTAGCATTTTTCTTAAAAATGAAATATTCAGTTCAGTTCAGTCACTCAGTCGTGTCCGACTCTTTGCGACCCCATGAATCGCAGCACGCCAGGCCTCCCTGTCCATCACCAACTCCCGGAGTTCACTCAAACTCATGTCCATCAAGTCGGTGATGCCATCCAGCCATCTCATCCTCTGTCCTCCCTTTCTGCTCCTGCCCCCAATCCCTCCCAGCATCAGAGTCTTTTCCATTGAGTCAACTCTTCGCATGAGGTGGCCAAAGTATTGGAATTTCAGCTTTAGCATCAGTCCAATTACAGTATACCAAATAGCTATATTCAGTCTTAGGTTAAATACCATAGTATACTCATACTTCATTATCTTGTAAAGTCTTTAACGAGAGGAAGGTAGCTCTAAACACACATGGGAACTTCTGCATCTTGTTATGTAAAAAAGTTTGTAAAGCTTAATTATGTAACATTTGATTTTGTAAAATGACATTACGTAACTTCAGTTTTATATATAAAAATTATCATTTGTGAACGTGTGAATGCACTTTAAAAAAATAAAAATGAAAAACACTAATTTGGCAACAGTTTTTGAGAGAGAACTTCCAATATTATGTAGCTGTAGTTAAATTTTTTTTAAAAATTTTATAATTTGTATATTTTGTGCTTTGTGTAATAATAAAACCGTAATAAAACCAAATGATAAGTTTTAGGGAAAACAGTAGATAATTTTTCATTTCTGCTTCTTTAGATTTCAATGGTTTTGATATTTAAAATATACTTGTTGACATGTGTACTATTTGGGGCAGTTTTAAAACTTTAATATATGAAAGCCATTTAAAAAGTTATGTACTGATTCTGTGTTTTCTAATGTATGTAAAAAGACACAGGAGACAATTCCTCATTATAAAGCCATTGTTTAAAAATTGTTTTAAAATTCATATTCAGGAGTAGTATCATTCTCTTAAACTACTCATAAATATTTGAATAGCTTACCTCTTAGGTTGCATTGGCTTCTGCAAGTGTGATTGTATTGTATTTTAATTTTTTTGATAATTGTAAATTGGCCCATTGAATTGCATAACCAGTATACGGGCTACAGTCTATAGGGTCGCAAAAAGCCAGACACGACTGAAGTGACTGAGGACGCACACACATAGATACTTATCTAGTATTTTAGGGATTTCAGTCATATATATGATACTTTGTGCTTCTTTTCCATCTTGATCTACTCTTTCCCTTAATTTTAAAATTATATAGTCACACATATACCATGGAAGACAGAATTTATATATGAATGAGTGAGTATGTGGGTGTGTGTATCTATGTGTTTCTACATATATAGTTTTTCTCCCTGAGATTGTAAGATCTTTTTAGGCTAGGGATTAAATATTGTCATTTATTCATCCTGTCCAAGGCCATTTATGTAGTACATACTTACTAGACTAGCACATTGCCTTATTTAAACAAATTTTTGTTTCAATAACTCCTTTTCTTTGTATCCCTATTAAGTAACACTCTGTTCATACTTTCTTTATACTTACCAGTATATCTGAATCTTCTTTGTGACAGAGATCTTTTCATTATTTGAACACTGAGAATTTAACTATGCCAAAAGCATCTAAACTAGTGAATAAACAGAATAGATTTTTAATAAAACAGTTTTTGGTAGCTGAAATGATTAGGTTTTTGATCATGTTAGACTGGGAAAAGAGTATGCAAATAGGGGTTTAATATAGAATTTTAGGTAAATAATTTATACTACTGAGCCTCAGGTTTTTTTTAATTCAGTGTATCTTATTATACTTTGGAGATTATATGACATAGTGAATGTGGACAACAGTACATAGCATGCAGAAAGACCTTGGCAAATTTTCCATCCTGAAGTTTCCTAGATAGATGTCTAAGAAATAAAATTGTCAGTATTTCAGTTTTGTCAAAACTGTATTGCAGTTTTGACATTAAAATTAGATGAGTATGTAGTATTTACAGAGAAAAGTATTGTTTTTTATTGAATTTAAAACCATACGTTTGTCTCTTAAATCACCCTGTTGATGCAGGTACCTTCCTAAAGGAACAGTACAAAATGTTAAATAATCCAAAGTATTAAAAAAGCTTACACAGTTGCTGATAAAATCTTTTTAATTTTATAGACCAAATTGTGACTACCAATTTAAAAAATATCTTAAATGGCAGTTTGATCTGACAGAATCAAGTATGAGGAATTTACTGTGAGTCATGGTATTTGAGAAAATTCAGTCTTATCAGTTCATGCAAAATAATACATTAACGTTACCTTTTTTGCTCCCCCAATTCCAGGAACAATATGAATTATATTGTGAGATGGGTTCCACTTTCCAGCTCTGTAAGATTTGTGCTGAGAACGACAAGGATGTCAAGATCGAGCCTTGTGGGCACCTGATGTGCACCTCTTGTCTTACAGCCTGGCAGGTATAGTCAAGATTTAATTAGTCACATTAATGTCTTCCTTACATTCCCTATGAATATGTCTTTTTTCAGTTTTCTTCATCTTAAGGATTCAAAAAGTCGTACTGATAAGTGTTTGTTTGAACGGTTGATTTTTTAAAAATCTCATATGTTTGAGTCTTTCACTTCTACAATTTGACTTTTTGTTGGGTTTTCATGTTTTCCTTGTGCCGTGCTGTGCTTAGTTGCTCAGTCATGTCCTACTCTTTGTTACCTCATGGACTGTAGCCCTCTCTGTCTGTGGGGATTCTCCAGCCAAGAATACTGGAGTTGGTTGCCATTCCCTCCTCCAGGGGATCTTTCCGACCCACGGCTCGTACCCAGGTCTCCCACGTTGCAAGTGGACTCTTTACCGTCTGAGCCACCAGGGAGGCCCAAGAATTCTGGAGTGGGTAGCCTATCCCTTCTCCAGGGTGTGTTCCCAACCCAGGAATCTAACCAGGGTCTCCTGCATTCCAAGTGGATTCTTTACCAGCTGAGCTTCCAGGGAAGCCCTTTCTTTCACTATTATTTAATATATAAAATTAAAATAACTTAATCTTATAATATTAATCATAAGTAGTTCTGCTTCTATAACACTATTGATTTCAGAATATCACCAGTGTTGCAAACTAACTATATGTATTTATTGTAGCCCAGATTATATTTATAGTAGATCAGCTTCTCAAGCAAAGTAAACCCTAGTAGATAAATCTTATGTTGATGTTGCAACACTTCTCTTGAGAAGGTATGGCTCCTGTCTCATGTATGTCTCCAATTGCTTTGTAAGGCTAAAACAGGAGAATCAGACAGAAAGTTTCCCAAATGTCCGTAGTTCCTTTAGTCACTAAATTTTCCAATTTACAAGCCAAAGCTGCCTTCCATTCTGTAGGCATTCAATAAATAGAAATTGATTTGCTGTTTTAGAATAAGACCTAGAAAATAATTGGTTTCCCCAAGGGCTTCTTTGAAATATTTCTTTATCTGTAATAAAGGTTGGAGATTTTAAAATAGATCTTTGGACAGATTTCTAGTTTTGTGTATTTGGAGGATTCACAGAATATTTTGCTCAAGCACTTTTTTAGCTACTCTGTTTTAACATAGTCAGTGTTGAAGTCAGTATGGTTGATTGGATTTAGAAAACAAATCATTAAACTTTCAAGCCTGTAAAAAAATTTGCAATTGAGAGTTATCATGGGTATCCGTATTTCTGAACCTTTCCAGCCCAGAACCTGTGTATTTCCTCAGGAAGGATGGCCTCAGGGGATCAAAGGAGCATTGATGTTTGTTGAGCTCATTACTTGATGATAGAATATTAATGATTTTCACATTTTCGCATTCTTATGAAGAGGGCCTCTTTTTACCTTTGGGGAACTTTTAAAAATGGATGAAGAAAAAGAGGAAGAACTAGGAAATGAATTACAATTGATTTACATTTACAGAGCCATTTCTGAGCTCCCAGACATCTTTCCTTCGTTAGTAAAAATTGTTCAACCTCCCTACATGGCTGTCTTTCAATATGCATTTGATTTATATTTTACCTGAGGTTTTCCTTGTTTTCTTTGCCCTCATTTCCCTTTATCCCTTCATGATGCTTGTGAATTTTGTGTAGGACAGGGAGAAGTTGGAGGAAAAGCAATGCCCAGTATGGTATCAGCAAACTCTCAACATAAAGTTACTTGATTGCTGTTTATGTTAAAAATAATAGTTCTGCAGACATAGCAGTGCCTTTTTTTTAAAATAAATGTTTCAATAAATTTAGTTACACTGGTAGAAGATAAAACTGTCAGTTTGCAAATGGATTTCAAATGTATCAGTAGAAAATATTATAGAGATGTTATTAACTCAGTGCCTGGCTGACAGGGAGGGGACCACTTTAAGATTATTTGCTTTAAGTATTTCAGGGCAAGTATTAAACTGACAGAGGCCAAATATGTTTGTCAAGCCCTTTAGACTGAGTTACGTCTTCAGTACAGTAGTATGGTTCTTACAGGTTTGAAGAAAGGAAAAGTTTGCTTTTCTCCCTAAAGAAAACCAGAATTTTAGGCTGGTCCAGGCTCCCAGCACTCTACCTCCGCAGATGGCCTGCGTACTTCAGCCCCTTCTCTGTGGTCCTGGGCTTGGAGCATACAAATACAAGCATATTGCAGGACCTAGCATCTTCATCTTGAAACAGTGTTTGGAAGTTCAGAGGAAGTTCCCACTATGTTGGTGGAAACCTTTGGTTAGTAAAGATTATCATTTACAGTGTCATTCAAAATAGCTGTTCACCTTACGGCTCAGAGTAAGTGAAAGAGTGGAGCTGAATGTAAAACAAAGAGGTTTTACTTATTTTAGTTTCTATATTCTTCTTAAATGAAACTAATCTTTAAAACTCCAGGGCCAGTGATATGTATTTAATGAGTCTGTGCACTCCTTGCAATAGGTTTGTTATGTGCAAGGACACAGGGGGGTGTCCCAGTCGTCATGGCTGTGTTATTAATCCTTTGCCCTTTACATAGCCACAGCTTTTCTATGTTTTATTCTGCAGTCTCCAAGTGGTACCATTCCTCTTTATGATTTTCCATATTGATCTAATGGCCTTATATTAAGATAGGTTCAGTCAATTTGTAATTGCTCATATTTGAAATTTTTTCTTTTCTTTTTTTTTTAAATTCTTTAGTACTTAGTCTTAGAGATTGAGGAAGTACATAAGTTGTCAAGTGCTAAAAATTGTCTCTGAGTAAAATTTTAGGAGAAGCTATGTGAAAAAATAGTAATAAAGTAGTAGTAGAGTAAGTTAAGTAGGAAAAAAAATTGACAAATTTGAAAGTGCTTAGAAAGTTGAAATAATCAAAATAAATCACACTCGTGTCGCTAGTGATGTGGCTCAGACAGTAAAGCAGCTGTCTACAATGTGGGAGACCTGGGTTCGATCCCGGGGTCGGGAAGATCCCCTGGAGAAGGGAATGGCAATCCACTCCAGTACTATTGCCTGGAGAATCCCATGGACAGAGGAGCCTGGTAGGCTACAGTCCATGGGGTCGCAAAGAGTCGGACACGACTGAGCGACTAATCTCAATCTCAATATAATCATAGAATTTTGTATATAGGTTAATGAAAAATATGCAAAGGCAGTATTTCAGCATCATTAAAATTCTTCCCACACAGGATGTTTAATGATTAATAAGTATTTTTCTGATACATTTTTGTATATGTCTCTGTAATCTGCATGTTATTTAGTCTCATAGTGAAAAGTGAAAGTGAAAGTCTCTCAGTCGTGTCCAACTCTTTGCGACCCTGTAGACTGTATAGTCCATGGAATTCTCCAGGCCAGAATACTGGAGTGGGTAACCTTTCCCTTCTCCAGGGGATTTTCTCAACCCAGGGATCGAACTGCATTGCAGGTGGATTCTTTACTAGCTGAGCCACAGGGAAGCCTACGTTGTGTCCAACTCTTCGCAACCCCATGAACTGTAGCCTGCCAGACTCCTCGTCTGTGGGATTTCCTAGGGAAGAATACTGGAGTGGGTTGCCATGTCCTCCTCCAGGGGATCTTCCCAACCTAAGACTGAACCAATGTCTGTTATGTCTCCTGCTTTGCTGGACAGATTCTTAAGATCTTCCCTGGTGGCTCAGATGGTAAAGCATCTCCCTGCAATGCGGGAGACCCGGGTTCGATTGCTGGGTTGGAAAGATCTCCTGGAGAAGGAAATGGCAACTCACTCCAGTACTCTTGCCTGGAAAATTCTGTGGACGGAGGAGCCTAGTAGGCTACAGTCCATGGGTTCGCAAAGAGTCTGACATGAGTGAGCGACTTCACTTTTGTATGCTAGATAATATAAAGAAAAGAGAACACTAGGACTAAGATTGTGCTAAATCGCTTCAGTCATGTCCAACTCTTTGTGACCCTATGGACTGTAGCCCTCCAGGCTCCTCTGTCCATGGGATTCTCCAGGCAAGAATACTGGAGTGGGTTGCCGTGCCCTCCTCCAGAGGATCTTCCCGACCTAGAATTGAACCAGTCAGTGTCTGTTATGTCTCTTGCTTTGGCAGGCAGATTCTTAACCACTAGCACCACCTGGGATGCCCAGAACTAAGATGACAAGTTAAAAGACAGTGATATTGAAGATCAATTGTCAAAAAGCCTCCGTAATGTCTCCGTTCTGTCCATTTCTCTTCTGAAATGTATCTGTAGTCTTTTCAAAGACTCTTTAGCATGCTCCAGATCTGTGAATGAATTCTAAGAATTTCAAGCCTCAGCTCCATTTGTTCCATTCAGTCGCTGCTGAGTGATTCCCTTCAACTTTTCACATTTTGGTTTTTTTTGCACTTTTTAATATTGCTGGCAATATTACTGGTACTAAACCTATAGCCAGGAAGACCAAGTTTCTATTTATTGCTTTTTGTTTAACACCAATAGACATGCACAGTGATCTCTGGTTCAAGTTTTCTCTACCCCAAAGAAAACTGTTGTTGGGTCAACATTTGGGAATTTCAAAGTGATATTCAGTAGTCTGTATCTCAGTGGAAAGTTAGTCGTTAAAGAAGCTTCAACTTGCGAACATTTCCACTTTTGGATAACCTGAATATTTCTACATGTACATAATTTCACTCAGTGCTTCTTGCTGCCAAACAAAAAAATCTGTTTTTTGACAGCTTTCATAGTTTTGTATGGACTGCAGTATTTGACAACCTTTTAAACACATTATTGCAAAATACCCCTGTTATTTAATAAAAACAAAGGTCTTATACAGTGAATCTAGTTAAACAGTTAACAAACATCAGCTATACTAAATCCTCACATGAGTGAGCTGCTTACTGAATTTAACCCAATTGACTGTCAAAGTGAGGACAAATGAACACAAGTATGGGACTTTTCTATAGTTCTATACTGTGCTGTGAAACATTGTATATAAGCTTGTAGATGTAATTGGAAATGTTATGTGACTCCCTGGATATGAGTACATGTAGTAATGTGTGTCTTTTTTCTTTTTTTTTAACTTTTTCCTTATTCAAAATGGTAAAGGGCTAGAATGTGTTTTGTGACTTTAAAGACAGTGTTTTGGTTTCTATATGCTTGTTTTTCTGAGAGAAAAAATTGGGTTTTCAAACTTAATTGTGCACAAGAATAATTTGATATCCTTTAACTTGCTTGGTACAAGCTGACATGGAATGACATCCATCATTCTTCAGTATCTCAAATCCATTGTTATTTATTTAGGAAACAATCTTTGAGCATCTTCTCTGTCCAAGGTTCTATAGTAAAGACCCAGTCCATACTCACAAGAAGTTAAAATTAAATCTAAAAATTCTATAGAGGGGCACAGTACTAATAATCACTTGAAATGAATATCCTATTATCTTTCAAATTTAATTATGGATGGGAAATATTTTTGTTACTTTTTTCTGCTACTTTGGTTGGGTGTATTGACATGAAAAGGATTTTAAAAGCTGCATGTCTGCCAAGAAGCTCTGATAAATCAGAGTCCAATAGGAAATATTAAACCCAGACCATAAAACATTTTGTGTTTAGCCATTGTGAATCTTTAGCAAGTCGCTCTTCACTAACTTTTCCTTCCATTTGATGCCCTACTTTGGTTTAATTGAAATTCATCGGAGACTTAAAGTTTATGTAATTAATGGAAACCTAAGACATGCACAGTAGAGGTGTCAGTCAGTTGTTTCAAGCTGCAAGTGGTTACTCTAATTGCTGTCATAATGGCCCATTAGTCATGCTTCCAAAGAGGTGTCAGATACTTTCTTCTTCTGAAACATCTGTGTTATTTAATAAATTGAATAAGCAAGCCTGAGTTTGCACAGAATACTAAGTAAGCTTGAGTAGTCACCTCTCTAGAGGCATTCTTTGAAGCAGTATCACTGTGGGTGAGGCATTTCTATTCTGTCCTTGGCAGTGAAACTTGGGAGAGTTTTATTTCACTTCCACACTGTTCCACGATTATTAACAAAACATTTTCTTCTTTACCCTGAACTCTTCCATGTCTTCTGTTTTGTAATAGCACATTATGTGGAAGTGATGTTGCAGGGTTACTATGTAAGGTGTCAAGTAAGGAACTGTTTTTATTCGATTTTTCCTTTCAGAATATAGAAAATATCTTCTGAGCTCATGAATAGGACATACTGTAAACTATGTTCTTCAAATTTTCCTTCCAAAATGAAAAATGGATATATATGTGTATATATATATATATATATGCCAGTTGGATATGCAGCCTTGTTTTTAATTACTGCCAAGGACTTTAATTCAGTTAAAAATAAAATTAATTTTTTCTTCTAGTTATTCCTCTTGCATATTTTTTCAAAATAATTTAGAGGAAAGATACTGGAATATTCAAAATGCTTCATAAAAAGTCAATAGATGAAAATTAATAAGCCCTGATTTTAACATGTGATTAAAGAGATTTATATATGTCCCATATTTAGAGAGCATTATTGGATAGGAAGAAATATGTAACTGAGAGGTGAGAAGTCAGCTCAAAGGACCACATTTAAGGCACTAAGAAATAATCTTTTAATATATCTTCCTTCAAAAGCAAGCAGGCTTCAAATTTCTAGCCTCAGTGAAACTTTTTAGACTTAGTACTACAAGTACTTAGTACATGATAAAATGCTGAAACTCCTCTTTCACTTTGAGAGTCATGTAATGGCCACGGTTTCCTCAGCTATCTCACCTCTTTTGTTTTGTTCCTGAGACTATTTTTGTAGTAATCATAACAACCAGAATTTGCATAGCACTTTGCAAAGCTTTGAATTAATTTTTCTTACTTTACCTTTCAGATATCCCTTAAAATGTGCATTCTTTCATTATATCCAACAAATAAGATGACATGGCTTACCCAGTGTCACACAGTTGGAGTTTGTGGGTATAGGGCTCTAGTCCAGCCCTCCAGATCAGAATGTCTGTGATCCAACAAATAAGATGATATGGCTTACCCAGTGTCACACAGTTGGAGTTTGTGGGTATAGGGCTGTAGTCCAGCCCTCCAGATCAGAGTGTCTGTGCTCCTTTCCTGAGTCACTGTTTTCATGGACCTCCCAAATTAAAACTAGAAGAGTCTAGATTCATCTCTGTCATTTCCCCTTGCCCGCCATAAAAGAACATCAGAACTAAAGATCTCTCTCTCTCTGTTACTTATTCTAATACCATCGTTAACTGTCCTCATTCATTCTTTTTGTTTGTTTTTTAATTTATTTTTTCATTGAAGGGTAATTCCTTTACAGAATTTTGTTGTTTTCTGTCAGACCTCAACATGAATCAGCCATAGGTATACATATATCTCCTCCCCATCAGACCCCTCTAGGTCGATACAGAGCCCCTGTTGGAGTTTCCTGAGCTATAGAGCAAATTCCCATAGGCTATTTATTTTACATATGGTAATGTAAACTTCCATGTTACTCTTTCCATACATCTCACCTTCTTTTCCCCTCTCCCTATGTCCATAAGTCTATTCTCTATGTTTTTTTTCTCCATTGCTGCCCTGTAAATAAATTCTTCAGTACCATTTTTCTCTATTCTGTATATGTGCGTTAGAATATGATATTTATCTTTCTCTTTCGGACTCACTTCAGTTTGTATAATAGGTTCTAGGTTCTTCCACCTCATCAGAACTGACTCAAATGCGTTCATTTTTATGGCTGAGTAATATTCCATTGTGTATATGTACCACAACTTCTTAATCTGTTCATATGTTGATGGACATCTAGGTTATTTACATGTTTTAACTATTGTAAATAGTGCTGCAATGAGCAATGGGATACATGTGTCTTTTTCAACCCTGGAATCCTCAGGGTATATACCTAGGAGTGGGATTGCTGGGTTATATGGTGGTTTTGTTCCTAGTTTTTTAAGGAATCTCCATACCATCTTCCATAGTGGCTGTATCAATTTACATTCCCATCAACAGTGGAAGAGGATTCTCTCTTTTCCACACCCTCTCTAGCATTTATTGTTTGTAGGCTTTTTGATGATGGCCAGTCTGACTGATGTGAGGTGATAACTCATTGTGGCTTTGATTTGCATTTCTCTAATAATGAATGATGTTGAGCATATTTTCATGTGTCTGTTAGCCATCTGTGTGTCTTCTTTGGAGAAATGTCTGTTTAGGTCTTTTTCCCCCTTTTTGATTGGGTTGTTTTTCTACTATTGAGTTGCATGAGCTGCTTGTATATTTTGGAAATTTATCCTTTGTCATTTGTTTCATTTGCTATTATTTTCACCCATTCTGAGTGTTGTCTTTTCACCTTGCTTATAGTTTCCTTTGCTGTGCAGAAGCTTTTGCTTTTAATCAGAACTCTCCGCCATGACCCATCCATCTTGGGTGGCCCTACATGTCATGGCTGATAGTTTTATTGAGTTAGACAAAGTTGTGGTCCATGTGATCAGATTGATTAGTTTTCTGTGATTGTGGTTTTTATTCTGTTTGACCTCTGATAGAAGAGGATAAGAGTATTTTTAATTTCCGTAATTGTGTTGTCTCTGAATGTTTATTCTTTAATTCTTCTAGGTCTTTGTAAATTGATTCTTGCATTTTCTCCATTTTGCTTTCAAAGGTTATGATCATCTTTACTATCATTTTTCTGAATTCTTTTTTGGGTAGTTTCCTCTTCATTTATTTGGACTTCTGTGTTTCTAGTTTTTTCCTTCATTTTTGTAGTTTTTCTCTGTCTTTTCATTTTTTTTTAACTTATTGTGTGTAAGGTCTCTTTTTCCCAGGCTTCAAGGTTGAATTCCTTCTTCCTTTTGGTTTCTGCGCTCCTAAGGTTGGTCCAGTGGTTTGTGTAAGCTTCTTGTAGGGTGAGATTTGTGCTGAGTTTTTGTTTGTTTTTCCTCTGAGGGGCAAGGTTGAGTGAGGTGCTAATCCTGTCTGCTGATGACTGGGTTTGTATTTTTGTTTTGTTTGTTGTTTAGATGTTGTTTAGATGAGGCATCCTGCACAGGGTGCTGTTGGTAGTTGGGGGATGCTGGGTCTTGTATTCCAGTGGTTTCCTTTGTGTGAGTTCTCACTATTTGATACTCCCTAGGGTTAGTTTCGGAGAAGGCAATGGCACCCCACTCCAGTGTTCTTGCCTGGAGAATCCCAGGGACAGAGGAGCCTGGTGGGCTTCCATCTATGGGGTCGCACAGAGTCAGACACGACTGAAACGACTTAGCAGCAGCAGCAGCAGCAGGGTTAGTTCTCTGGTAGTCTAGGGTCTTGGAATCAGTGCTCCCACTCCAAAGGCTCAGGGCTTGATCTCTTCAAATCCTTGTGCTTATGATAAGTTTTGAACATATATGATGAAAATTTTCAAGAATATATGCAGTGGATTCTCTGTTTAATTTCCAAGTGTATCAGGGCTGGCTGAGGAAACTCCTTAGGTGGACACCAGAAATGCCGATGAGAAGGGAAGACAACACTGAAGCCTCTGGGTTCCTGATTACCATGTATAGCTCAGAGAATCCTACCCAGTGCTCTGTGGAGACCTGTGATTGTCTCTTGTAGCCATCCTCGAAAACAGCCAGGATATTAGATGTAATCTGTGTGAGGTCTCTGGTTGGAGGGGCGGGTGGGAGTCCACAGCATATATGGGGAGTCCCCATGTGTATGGGGGCCAGCGGCAGGTCGCGCCGGGTCACCGGGCTGTCTCCTGCAGTCCTGGCTGCAGTTGGTCCAGTAGTTTCAGACTCCCTGGGCTTTGGCTGCAGGGAGAGCCAGTTTGCTTCCTTGTTCATTCTTTTTTAAAATAATTTTAGTTCTTTATTTTTGGCTGTGTTTGATCTTTATTGCTACATGGGCTTTTACTCTAGTTGCGGCAAGCGCGGGCCACTCTGTGTTTGTGCTACACAGGCTTCTTATTGCTGTGGCCTCTCTTGTAGCTGAGTACGGGGGTCTAGGGTGTGTGAGCTTCAGCTGTTGCAGGGCATGGGATCTAGAGCACAAGCTCAGGAGTTGTGGTGGATGGGCTTGAACCTGTGTCTCCTGCATTGGTAGGCAGATTCTTTACCACTGAGCTACCAGGGAAGCCCTCATTCTTTATAACAAGAATTTGCTGAGTTTTTGTGAAATATATTGTGCTCTGAAAATGCTTAGCCTGTACCCAAGGTACTGTCAGTATATATATGTGTATTTATCTACTTGGTTAGTTATTTTTTTTACAGTTGTTTCACGTTGTAAAAAAAAAGATTTATGGTAGCTTCTAATCCATGTGAAGCATAGCACGGTAATATACATTAGAAGTTACCAAGATGGGAAACAAACGCACATAAAGTAAAAATATAAAATGCATTCCAAAATGGGACTCATGAAGTACTATGTATTTTCTGGGACCCTCATTTTATACTGTATTTGCAGGAAGGCATGAAGTGATTGACCTTAAAGTATGCCTCCAAATAATTAATCATCCAGAGAGCAAAATAAATTATACTATATATTATATTTACCTTTAAAAAATAAAAGAAAGTATGTGAGAGATAATATAGATCTGAACAATATTTAACCAAAGAATATGGAAGGTGACTGATATATAAACTTGCAGTATTTATTGTTGCCAAATGAACCTTAGAATTTTATCATGAGCATCTTACATAGTTTCAGAGAATGTAGAACTGGCTGTTAACTTTCTGTCTCTTTTGGTTTGGTAGGATTTATTTGAGGAAGTGAAATCTACTGAGTAAATCAGAATGGATGGAGTCCAAGTACTTCCTCTTAACTTTCTCATTATGTAAATTTTTTGGAGCTGATAGAAGGAGTTATTTATTGGTTCTTCTTCATTAACATATGTTTTACCATCTTACGTTAAGTGTATGTTGACAGAAGCATTATTTTAATTATTAAGGTGCAATTCTGATAATTTTTATGTCTGTTGAAGACACTCTTTGTGTGTAATCAACCATCTGACGAAACAAGGGTGAAGTACTGAAATAGCACCAAAATTTGAGAATTTGAGTACCAAATTTGAGAATATGGTCAAGCCTAATTTTCATATGACAGTAGTCAGTTTGTAGAGAAAGTAGTGGATGAAGTCATTTTGGAAGAGGCAAGGTGTGTGATCTCTGTTTGCAAATGAAAATTGAAGTACATTGCAGCTGGATTTTGATTGTAGTAATTAATGTAAACTCTCAACAAAGATAAAACTTAACAGAAAATATATTTTGTGGCATATACCCATAAAGCAGCTACTCTCACATTTGTATAGCATTATTCTTGAAGGTAGGAAAGATGGCCAAAAACCTAAGTTCAGTTTTAGATGAACTGTTCCCAGTCTTTCTTGTACCATCAAGATACTGTTATTGCATATCACTTTCTCCTCTTTCCAAACACAATCTTTTCAGTTATCCTTTATCAGGAAATAGATCATGTAAACTGGAAGTTATCTTTAACCAGACAACATGCAGACTGACCTTGGAGGTTCTAAGGAATCCTTTGTAGGGGATGCAGTTGCTTATTCATTCTAGCCACTGTGCTCAAAAGTAATAATGACTTTAATTATTTAGATTGGCTAGATTAATTGTAGTTATGATAACTGTATGTTAGGTCTTAAAAGATTTCCTGTTTTCTAGGTGCTTATACTAAAACGTTTATAAATGATTTATGTGACGTGTAAGCCATGTCACCAGGGCTTCCCTGGCGGCTCAGATGGTAAAGCGTCTGCCTACAATGTGGGAGACTCAGGTTCGATCCCTGGGTTGGGAATATCCCTTGGAGAAGGAAATAGCAACCCACTCCAGCACCCTTGCCTGGAAAATCCCATGAACAGACGAGCCTGGTAGGCTACAGTCCATGGGGTCGCAAAGAGTTGGACACGACTGAGCGGCTTCATTTCACTTTATGTGAAGTGTAGGATTTACTTCAAGGTTATCCAAGGCTGGAGGGAGCAAGAGAACAATTTATAGCTGAAACAGGATTGAGCATTAATTGATAATTGTTGAAGTTGGGAGATAGGTACATACAGATTTATTACACTTTTCTCTGTGCTTCTGTTTATGTTTGGAAATTTCTAATACTTTTAAAAAAATGTCTAAATGAATGAAGTGTCTACGTAGGCCCCAGAGTATTGCTTTCCACCCTTCATGCATTAAAGACACAGAGAAAATCAGCTGTTTTATACTTTAATTGTTTACTTAGTGGCATTTAGCTTCCTTAAATTAAAGAAAAAAGCTGTATACGCATTTCCCCCACAGCCTACTCCCCCATCGCCCACTCTCAATCTCTGGCAACCACCAATCTGTTCTCTGTATCTGAACTTGACTTTTCTTTTGAGTTAATTGATCTTTAGATTTCATGTGCAACAGAGATCATATTGTATTTGTCTTTCTCTGGATTATTTCTTACATAATGCCTTTGAGGTCCACCCATCTTGTGGCAAATGGCAAGATTTTGTTCTATTTTATGGCGAAATTATATTCCATGTATGTGCATGCCACAGTTTGTGTCCATTGAAGGACACTTGGGTTGTTTCCATATCTTTGCCGCTATAAGTATTGCTGCAGTGAACACAGGATGTGCATCTATCTTTTCTAATTAGTGTTTTCATTTTCTTCAGGTAAATATCCAGAAGTGGGATTTGGATGGATTGTATGTTAGTTCTATTTTTAATTGTTTTGAGGAACCTCCATACTATTTTCCATAGTGCCTGCATTAATTTACATTCCTGTCAGCAGTACACAAGGGTTTTCTCTGTCCACATCCTCACCGACACTTGTTATTTCTAGTCTTTTTGATAATAGCCACCCGAGAGATGTGAGGGGATATATCACTGTGGTTTGCATTTCCCTGATGATTAGTAACACTGAATATCTTTTCATGTTCCTGTTTGCCATGTATATGTCTTTGAAAAAATGTCTATTCAGATCTGTCCATTTTTTAATCAGATTGTTAGTAGTTTGTTTTGTCTTTTGTTTCCTGTTGAGTTGTATGAGTTCTTTATATATTTTGGATGTCACTTGCAAATATTTCCTTCCATTCAGTAGGTTATCTTTTCATTCTGTTGATGGTTTCCTTTGCCATACAGAACCTTTTTAGTTTGATGTAATCTCACTTGTTTATTTTTGCTTTTGCTGCTTTCAGTTTTGGTGTCAGGTTAAAAAATTCATGCCAAGTTCTATGTAAAGGAGCTTACCACTTAAATTTTCTTCTATCTAGAAGTTTTATGGTTTCAGTTCTTACTTTCAATTCTTTAATCCATTTTAAGTTAATTTTTATATATGGTATAAGGTAATAGTCCAGTCTTTATTAATTTATTTATGCCATGTGACTCTCTTATTTTCCTAACACCATTTATTGAAGAGACTGCCCTTTTCTCGCTGTATATTCTTGGCTTCTTTGTTGTAAATTAATTGACCGTATATATCCATGGGTTCATTTCTAGGCTCTGTTCTGTTCCAGTGACCTATGTGTCTCTTCATGCAGTTCCATACTGTTTTAGTTACTGTCGATTTGTATTGCTCTACTTAGGGCCCAGAGTACCAGTTTCCATCATTCATGCATTAAAGATGTGGAGAACATTAGTTCTTTTGCATCTTGCTCTTTCATATTAGAACTATCTATTTGAAATTTTCTTATGTAGATCTGTAGGAAAATTCCCTGCAGGAACACAATATGAACCCCTTTTGACTTTTATAATGAGGGGATTATACCTGGATGATAACCTGTATTGAATATGTACTTACACTTCTTATTATCAAAAGATAGGAGAAAGGTTGAGTTTTCCTTAAATATTTGCTCCTGTGTTAGAAAATATCAGTATAAGATGGGAGAATTAAGTAACAGTTTTATTATCTGTAAAATGATGGAGCAGATAATTGAATTGCCTTGAAGCCCAGCAGACCTGAGCACATGTGGCAGTAACCATCAGAGAATTTTGTAATAACCTGTCTATATCTCTTCAGCTCTTTACCATTCCAAGTTTCTTTCCCAAATTACATAAGCAGTCGATGAATAAAGAATTGTAGTTTTGTTTTGTTTTGTTTTTTTAATTAACCAATCCAACGAACATTTGTTTTTCTTGTTTTGACAATTTGTTTGGGAAAGGAGATGTTCGGTTTGTTAATCAGAGTAAGGCTTGGGAAAGAATAGACCCACCACAGAAATCTACCACAGAATCTGACACAGAGTGTATACTAACTCGTCCTGAGAGAGGAGAGTGAGAGTGTTACTCCACCATTGATTAGAGCATCACGGGAGGGCAGGTAGATCACCACGTTCCCATCGTACCAAGCAGATAGGACAGTCTTAAGTACTGAATGGTTTCTTTAAAGATGTTAGCCCTTTTTATTCATAGTCTTATCTCTAAAATGATGCTCATTCATGTCATTTCTGCCTTTAATATGATCTTGTATTTGTACTGTTTTTACAGTAATAAAGTACTAAAGTCAGGGTATAATACAGAAACAAAAAGATGGTGGTGAATGTCATATGCCTTCCGTCTGTAAAAGTCAGCCTTATCTGCAGGGCGAGAAAACAGTCATCATATTTTCCTACCAATTGTGAATTCTTAATGTAGTTAGTTTTTAAAAAGTGAAATTGGGAGATTTTCTGAAAACTTCAGTAATTAACTCATAAATGAATTTCTGGCCACAAAGTATTTGCACAGATCTTTTTGCAGTATCTACGTTGGAAGCAAAATGAGGGGCAAAATGTGTTAACTCACATATTACTACATTCCATATGGGCTGTGTCAGGGTGACCAGCTGTTAAGACAATTGTGACTTCTAAATATAAACTTAATTTTTCCCACTGATTGCTTATAAATCAGGACTTCAAAAGACCTCAGCAATCAAAATGGAAATATTTAGCCATAGTTATGTGCACAGGAACTTTTTTCAGAATTGACTTTGAAATGTATTGTTCCAACTGGTACTACCACTTTTTTTATGATAGAAATTTTCATCAAAATGTCCTTTCTATCAAATGTTTAATTAGGACTACTGCCTTTTGGTAATGAGGGATATGAGTCAATTTTGAGTTTTCTGCAGGACTGTAAAGTTTTGATGCATTAAAATTGTAAATGAACATTCAGTAAAGCTAGGCTCTTTTTCTTTGGCAAATCAAAGGTTTTGTTAAAGAAATTTTTCTTTGAAAGTTTGAAATAATGAGCATTTATTTTATTGGCTCTGTGTTCTACTCCACCACCTTCAAGATTGACCTTCCCTCAACCTCACTGCCTATCTCAAAACGCTCTTTTTTCCCCCTAACTTCTTTTTTTATAGTTGTATAGTTTTTCTATAGTTGGCCCCTGTCTGTTTTATTTTTGAACAGAGACCAATCAGTATAATTTTTGTGTTTGTTCAGGAGTCAGACGGCCAGGGCTGCCCATTCTGTCGCTGCGAGATAAAAGGAACAGAGCCCATCATTGTGGACCCCTTTGATCCGAGGGATGAAGGATCCAGGTGCTGTAGCATCATCGACCCCTTTGGAATGCCGATGCTGGACTTGGACGATGATGATGACCGGGAAGAGTCCTTGATGATGAATCGGTTGGCAAATGTTCGAAAGGTAAACTAGGAAATACAGGGTTTTTTCATGTGTTGTGTGGACATGAAAAAGAAATGATGCTGTCACAAGTAGGGTAGGACTGAGTTTGCTTGGGTGTGAGAAAGAAAGATTCCGGAATCAAAAGAAAGGTGAAGATACAAGTAATGTTGAAAGGCTGATGGAATCATTGGGCGAGAAAGAGCTAAACGACTCTCAGTGCTCTTCCTGGTTTTAAACTCCAAAGTGAGAGATGGTGAGAGCCTTCGTATAGAATTAAACATCATCTGAGACTGGCAGTAACATATCCGAGGAGAAAATTGAAGAAAGGAAATTATTAAAATTAGAAGTGATGATATTACCTTTGTGAAGTTACCATAGTCTGGGGTTTGCTTATCAATATTGCTCTCTCAGGAAATTAACTTTGTCAGTTCACTGGGAATGGATGCTACTACCCAGTTTATGCAGACAAGCCCACAGGGACTAGTCAGTGAACCAGAATGCCAGTTGAGTAATTAACAAACGAAAAATGTAATGATCCAGAGAACTGGACTCTGAGCTATCAGGCTATTCTCTGTATAAAAAGATACATGAAATTCAGCTTACACTCAGAAGTGATTGAGTGATATTTGCTCTTAAAATTAGAGAAATGGTAACGAGCGGTATGAAAGGGTTGGCACAAACAGTATGAAGGTGGCCCCCTTCCTTCTGACTCAGGGCAGGCATGGCTAATCAGGCATGGTCCTCATCCCTGCTGGGTTCAGACTTGGCCTGAACAGCCTTGTAGAACCTCTGCTCTGATTTGTTAGGATATGGCAGGTGATATGCAGCCTGTTTGCCATCTGTGTAGGTAGAGTGATGGGAATGTGTGGTGGCGCCAGACCATGTCTGCCATATGCGTCTGGGTCTCTGAGTTAGGGAGACACCTCGTACAGGAAACGGATGAGGTGACTGGGGGGTTACTGCTTCTTTAGGGCTATGTCAATGTTTATTTCTTGGCCCTCCTGCATTTTGTGTTCCAGTGTTCCATGCTTACCAAGTCCTTGTCCTTAGGATTTATTTTTACTCTGTTTTTGATTGGAGGATAATTGCTTTGTAAAGTTGTATTGGTCACTGCTGTACAACAGTGTGAATCAAATTTAAGTAAACATATATCCTCCCCACTCTTGAGCCTCCTTCCCACCCCTCCCCCCATCTTGCCCCTCTAGGTCATCACAGAGCACTAGGCTGAGCACCCTGTTGCATAGCAGCTTTCCACTAGCTATCTGTTTTACACATGGTCACGTAGATATTTCAGTCCTTCTCTCAAATTTCTGCATATGGAGATAATATTACCACCACCAGAATGGCTACTCTCAAAGTTTGCTTTGGAATAAGATGATTTTTATTCTTCACCTCACTGTTTTTTCATTGAAATGTTATAATTTAAGAGAAACTACTCTTGATTCTGTCTTTTAATGCTGACAACTATATTGTTTTGAAGTTTGTGGTCCCTCTGGCCCAAGAGATGGAAGAAAGGAAGTAATTATTCCTCAGTTCCTCAGTAGCCCTACCTAAAGGATGAACAAGAAACAAAAAGCTCTAACTGAAACAGGGAATTGAGACTTAAATTTTAACATGAACTCTTAATCAGTATTTTCTACCAGTATTAATATGTATATGAATAAAACTTCTCACACCTTTCATTCTCTCAACTTGAAGAGGAAGATACCCTTCTCATTTTTCAGATAAGGAAATGAGGCTCAGCCTAGGCTTGTGATGTGCTGCATTAGAAATTTGTAGAGCCAGAATTCAGTTATGTCTGCTGGATAAAAATGCAGTGATAACCAACACTTCATATGTAGCTCTCTCACATGCAATATGATGAAATGGTTTCTACCAAGTCAGATTGTGGACTGTATCCTAAAATATTTGTCATATAGTATTACTTTAATGAAGTAAAATAAAGTAGTAGCATTTATGATTTCAGTGAGCTTACAGTGTTCTAGGTTCTTAAATCTTTGATCTCATTCGATCATGACACCAACCCAGTAGAGAAGCTACTGTTAATGTGCTGTTTTACAAAGGAGGCCATTGACGGAGGAGGTGCAATGACTTGCCTAAGAGCCAAGTAATACTTTAAGCAGAATTGGTGCTGTATTCCAGGTCTTGTATTCCTGATACTTAAACCTTCAGTTGTGCGCCATCATGCAATATACCTCTTTTGTCCTTTTTGGAACATGTCACACAAGTTGTACTTGATAGTGCATAGGTACCTGTCTTCTACAGGTCTTTTCAGTTTCATAATACAATGTACATCATGAATAACCAGAAATTAAAAATAATTTGAATTGTGATCTGTTGGCATTAACCTATAAAGTTACTTACGCCCTAATTGGTCACTGAAAACCTAACTAATTCATTTAGGCCCTCCTAATTAGATGTATAAGTAATTATTATGTTTGTTTCCAATATACTCATTGTATGTGGCAATGTAAATGTTTCTAATTAAGATTTAATAAATTTAAAAATTTTGTCCTTCAGTCACACTCAACATATTTGGAATGCTTAAGAGCCTCTTGTGTCTACCAGCTACAGTGTCGAACTGTACAGATGTAGAACATTTCTATATATATCAAAATATTTATTATAGATAGATATAATAGAAATACTTAATAACCAGTAGATAATTTTTTTACACAGCATTATTAGATCATTCCTCCAGGTTCTTATTAGAAGAAGCTAGGTCTTATTGCAAAAGACTTTTCCTTTTAATTTAGGAACCTAATGGTTTTAGCTTGGTCTGAATATTTGACTGATCTAGCACTAAAATCATTAATCTGTGGCCTGTGTTTGTTTTCCTGTGAGCTAATGATGATTTTACATTTTAAATGGTTATATATATAAATGATTTTTTAGTTACCTATGTAATTTCCTTGATTTTGCCTCTTGGTTTGCAAAGCCTAAAATATTTACTATCATCTGGCCCTTTAAGAAAAACATTTCCATCTCCAGATCTAGGACACTTTAAAGCATTTAAAGAATGCTTATTGAATGCATGGATAATAGGGGATGACAGAAAAGTATCTGAGACAAGTACAACAGCTGAAGTAGTTCTAGTGAACTAGATGGTAATGTTTTCTAGCTAGGAAAAAGGCATTTTCAATTTTCTTTACTAAATGGGCTTTCTACTTTCAGTGATTCATGTCAGAGGACGGGGAAAAGGGCCATAAAAGTAATTCTTTCAAGAACTTTGTACACCTTACTGGTTGGGAGGAAATGGTATTTACCCTACATGAGTTTGGGAAAGGTTGTGGTGTCAGCCTGATTTCCACTGAATTAAGTTGAAGCTGGAGCTTTGTTTCAGTGGTGGCACTGACAATTGAAGGGAATCACTGGTAAAATAAAATGAGCACAGAACAGTCAAAGGTGACTGGTGGTTTTCCCTGGTCTTTCACGCACTCTCAAACCATGCATGTTGTGTTCTCTGGCATGCTGGTGAACTTTCTGTTGAGGGAGCTGAGGAATTTTGACAATGATCTTCTCTTTCAATTGAATTCATTTCAGTCACTCAGTCGTGTCCGACTCTTTGCGACCCCATGAATAGCAGCACACCAGGCCTCCCTGTCCATCACCAACTCTCAGACTTCACTCAGATTCACGTCCGTTGAGTCAGTGATGCCATCCAGCCTCTCATCCTCGGTTGTCCCCTTCTCCTCCTGCCCCCAATCCCTCCCAGCATCAAAGTCTTTTCCAATGAGTCAACTCTTTGCATGAGGTGGCCAAAGTACTGGAGTTTCAGCTTCAGCATCAGTCCTTCCAGTGAACACTCAGGACTGATCTCCTTTAGATTGGAGTGGTTGGATCTTCTTGAAGTCCAAGGGACTCTGAAGAGTCTTCTCCAACACCACAGTTCAAAAGCATCAATTCTTCGGTGCTCAGCTTTCTTCACAGTCCAACTCTCACATCCATACATGACCACTAGAAAAACCATAGCCTTGATTAGACGGACCTTGTTGGCAAAGTTATGTCTCTGCTTTTGAATATGCCATCTAGGTTGGTCATAACTTTCCTTCCAAGGAGTTTACCCCAAAAAAGAGAAGACTGGTGCTGCTCTCAGACTTTATTGTCCCAGAACTCAGCAGTGTTGTTGAACAAATCTGTCACTCCAGTCAGCATCATTTCTTTACTTTCCAGGCACAATTAGATTGAAGAAACTTAAAGAACTTAAAATTATTTGTTTTTAAATTGAGTAATCATGTTTCAGTTATATGTATTTATGTGCACTGGCCTGTCTCTTGTCAGTTAAACAGATTGTGAATTTTATAATATTTCATAAATCACTGCCACTTTATTTTCAATAAAACCTGAATTTTACTGTAACTGCAAGCATCAGTTCTTTCTGAATAATTGGGAAAAACAGTGTTATGGTATTATGTTCCAATAGCACTTTATAGGTACTTTCATTTCAAGAGTTACACTAAATTGTTATGTTTTATTCAGAGGACTGTCTTCTGCTTTAGATTGTTCTTAAGGCCAGTGCCAATATGTTATTTATCTTTGTGTTTCTTAGTACCTAGACATATATTAAGTGAAATAATAAATGCTCGTGCATGTTCACATGGTCTGTGAGGGCAGTGGCCTGATTTTAAGCATCTTTTTCACTCCAGTCTGAAGACTTGGCTATATCTGTGCAAAATACCAAATTACAGATTTTATGCAGTTCTGTCTTCAGCTGAGGTTATAAACAAATACCACAGATCATTTTCACACAATAGCTCTCCTACTTGATTTTCTTCCACTCTGTTATCATTCTGTTGCCTCATTCTTTAAGTTACTCATTTTAAAAACATTTCATTCTCTCAACTCCATGAGTGACTGTCAGTCATTGTCCAGCATAAGGAATTAATTCTCTTTTATCTGCCATTTCAAATACTCTTCACCTTTCCCTTCTTTTACAACTATATTGTGAAATTGTTGCAGTCTGTCTGAAGCATATTACATTCTTCAAATTAGTAATGCTTCTATCAAAGCGTAGAGAGCCTAGCTGTGTGTATATTCCTGTTGTCATGGTGATATCTGCAGCTGGAATTTATAAGTAGCAGCATACTGAACATATAGAATGTATCTTTATTGTTTGTTTTATAAGTTTATTTAGTAATGCTAATCTTGCAGAAGCAAGAAGAACCTATAAATCTATGATATAGTGTGTTAGTTGCCTTTCTATTTTATGACTTTCACTAGAAGCTGTTTTAGGTTCTACTTGAAATTGTACCATTGCTTCAGTTCTCGAGCTGTCTGAATTTCTAGGATAATTGGATCTGAGTGAGCCCTTAGAGAAAGTCGTCCAGGGTGTGATTGGTAAGATCAAATCCTATCTGACTTTAGTCAGATCAAAGCTAAGAAAAGGTATCTGTTGCTAGGTCAGAATTTTGTTTCATTTTGCCAGAGGTGTAAAGAATCTCCACAGTTCCTTAGCAATTACTTTGACAAAACATACTATTCACAAAATACATAAATTACAAACAAATGAAGCTTTGGTACAAATAGATTGATAGACTGACCTAGTATATGAACTGAGATTAGTTTCCTTGGTCTTAAACATTATATTATCTTTAAACAATATTTAAAATTTTAGTGAGTGACCAGGTAAGAGGAAAATCAGGTGTGACCAGAGGTCAAAGGAATTATTATTCCTTTATCTTTTTTAATACATCCTCCTAATGCTCCCGTCTCTAATTAAAATACATATTGCTGATTGAAAACGTAATATATCATTTAATTCTTCCTTTTCCTAATGTGAAGAAAGGATCCATAGTACTCCTATTCTGAGCAAAGAGTTCATGTGTATAGATCACAGTGATTTTGCAGTGTTCTTAGGGTAGTATGACCTTTTTAATGTGACTTAGATTCCAACCACAGGGCTCAAGTCCATGCTGGACCTTAGTAAGGACAAAATTTACAATGAAAGTGAAATTCAAAAATAGCCAGACATTTGAAATGTAGACCATGGTTTTCAAGTATGAGTGAGTTCTACCTCCTGAAGGTATTCAGAAATACGTGGGGATACTTTCATTGTCACAATGACCGAGAGATCAAGGGAACCACTGACATTTAGTGGCTGGGGTCAGAGATGCAAGCATCCTCCAACCCATGGGACAGACTCATCTAAGAAAAATGACACTGATGCATGCTAGCGGTTCTTATCTCCTCCCATGCAGCACAGGCAAAGTCCTGAATGACAGTAAGCAGTCCACAGTCGCAGGTTATTGTTTGCCATGTAATTGCATTCTGTTTGCTCATTTTCTTAAAGCTCTCCATGCAAATGAGTAGCATTTTCTTTATTAATATGTGAATATCAAAGGAAAAAACTACCTTGTCCAAGTGTAATATGATATAGGGGACCTTGAAGACCCTGTCACACATTCCTCAGAAGTAGTTTGAATGTGTGAGGAGGCAAGCACTTGATCTTGGACTTAGTTTTGAGTTGGCCTCCTATGGTGTAGACTGTGAGCCCTGCAAGGCATGCTTTGCTCTTCTTTTCATTCTCAGAGACTTGCATAGTGCCTAGCACACAGTGTAGGCCTTTGGGAAAGTTTTGTTTTTCAATTTTTTCATTGAGTTATCAGCGGTGACCCTGTTAACTATACAGTCCTTAAGAGAGCTATGGTCCCTGGCATCCAGCACTCTGGGTTCATGTTCCAGTTCTGCTCCTTAGTATCTGTGTGCCATCCATTGGTTATTTAACTCCCTATGCCTCAGTGACCTTGCCTGTGAAGACGTTAGGGTTGAGATTCAATGAGTTAATTCATGTAAAGCCGTTAGAACAGTGCTGGTACATAGTAAACATTAAGTATCAGTTATTATTAACATTTTTCTTTATACAGTGTTATTCAAGACTCCTACCAGGGAAGGCAATGGCAACCCACTCCAGTACTCTTGCCTGGAAAATCCCATGGACAGAGGGGCCTGGTGGGCTGCAGTGCATGGGGTTGCTAGGCGTCAGACACGACTGAGCGACTTCATTGCACTTTTCACTTTCATGCATTGGAGAAGGATATGGCAACCCACTCCAGGGTTCTTGCCTGGAGAATCCCAGGGACAGGGGAGCCTGGTGGGCTGCCGTCTATCGGGTCACACAGAGTCGGACACAACTAAAGCGACTTAGCAAGACTCCTACAATTATTGCTGTACTTCTGAGAATTAAATATTAGTATTTTTGAGATGCCTATAGAAGTATTTTTTCTTTTAGATACTATCATGTGTCATTGTTTAGAAAGAAACAGACATTACAACGGGATTGGTTTGGCAAGAGGTCGGCTGTATTTCTTTATTAATGTATACATAATTATGATGTCATCGGCCACATTAAACTTACTGTACAACTACCTTGTTGTACTAACAGTCACTAAGTACAGTGACTTAGTGTACAGTTACTAAGTCATGTCTGACTCTGCAATACCATGGACAGCAGCACCCCCCCAGACTTCCCTGTTCTTCACTGTTTCCAAGAGTTTGCTCAAACACATGTCCATTGAATCAGTGATGCCATCCAACCACCTCATCCTCTGTCACCCCCTTTTCCTCCTCCTGTCAATCTTCCCCAGCATCAGGATCTTTCCCAATGAGTCAGTTCTTCGCACCAGGTGGCCAAAGTATTAGAGCTCCAGCATCAGTCCTTCCAATGAATATTCATGGTTGATTTCCTTCAGGATTGACTGGTTTGATTTCCTTGCAGTCGAAGGGACTCTCAAGAGTCTCTCCAGCACCACAATTTGAAAGCATCAATTCTTCGGTGCTCAAGACTTCATTATGGTCCAAGCTCTCCTATAGTACAACTACCTTGTAGGTTTAAAACTCAGAAAATGCAAAGTTGCCAGCATATCTGCTGAAATATTATCTTAAGGACTAAATAATTTAGATAAATTTACAACAGTCTTATTTTCTACAGAAGTATATTCAAATGATTAAGTACAGTGGATATATGTATAACTGATTCACTTTGCTATATAGCAGAAACTAACACAACATTGTGAATCAACTATACCTAATTAAATAAAATTAATTTTAAGAAACAATCCAGTACATATTCTCTCAAGTAGGATGAAGAACTTAAGTAACTAAATAGCAGTTGCTTATTGTTCAAAGCAACTGTAGCAACTGTAGTTTGCAAGCATTAGGGCTTTCACATAAGGGCATTTTTCAGTGGCTAGATAGAATTCCCTTAATTCCCAGGATGTTCTTGTTCCTTAGCCATTTTTATGGAAATATTTCTGAATTATATGTCACTCTTCCCTGACTTCTCAAAATTGGTTATGCAGCTGAATGAACCAAAGGGCATAAGAAGCCACTATAATCAACGTGACATACTTCTTAAAGCTTACATTTTGCTACAGGATTTAAGGGGAAGTTGCACACAGACAGTGGAACCATAGCTTTGAATTAATATCACATGTATATTGGGATCAGAATGCAAAACTCATATAAATGTTTAAAGTAAAATATCAAACTTCAAAGAAATTTTAGGTTTATGGAGGCTGGTCACAGGCTAGGAGATTATGTCCCTCTTCTAAAAGGCACTTCAGGGAGAAGCAGTATAACTCTAAGTAGTTAATAATGTTTAACATTTTAATGGAGAGGGCCCTTGGGGTTATTCCACTTGTGAGGCTGTTTGCACTTCTTTAAAGTAGACCCTATTGGCAGTTTTATTGACTATCTCCCTGTCAAACCTCAAAGAGATGTTAGCTCTTAATCGAGTCAATATTCCTCCATGTGTAACTTTCTAACCATTTTCCTCCTCTTCATTGCTCGTAATTTGTAATATCTAAAAAATTTACAGAAGCTATTAGTGGAATGTAAATAATAATAGTAATGTAAAATAGTAAACCTCAGTTTACACACAAATGTAATATCCATATTTTTAGTAAGTTAGCAAGGTGCTTATTTCTTGTTACTGTTCCTAGAGGAAGAAATGCAGAATTTTTCCTTTGAGATGACTTTTCTTTCTTTGATTGGTTTTTGTTTTTTTGGAAGACTTTTAGAGCAGTTTTAGGTTCACAGACAAATTGAGGGGGATGTACACAGATTTCTCATGTTCCCCCTGCCTCTCCACACATGGGTAGCCTCCCCCTATTATCAACACCCCGCTCCAGACTCATACATTTGTCATAACTGATGAACCTGCATTGGCACATCATTACTGTCTAAAGTCCATAGTTTACAGTAGGGTTACTTGTGGTGCTGTATATTCTATAAGTTTGCAGAAATGTATAGTGTCAAGTATAGTATCATGCAGAGTATTTTCACTGCCCTAAAAACCCTGTGTTCTGCCTATTCATCTACCCACCAACCCCTCCAGCAACCATTGCTCTTTTTACTGTCTTAATAGCTTTGCCTTTTCCAGAATGTTATTATGGTTGGACTAATACCATATGTAGCCTTCTCAGATTAGCTTCATTCACTTGAATGTGAGCTTGAACATGTAGTCGCTCAGTCGTGTTCCACTCTTTGCAACCCCATGGACTGTAGCCCGCCAGGCTCCTCCGTCCATGAGGATACTCCAGGCAAGGATACTGGAGTGGGTTGCCATTTCCTTCTCCAGGGGATCTTCCCAACCCAGGAACTGAACCTGGGTCTCCCGTTTTGCAGGCAGACTCTTTAACCTCTGTGCCACCAGGGAAGCTCTTTCACGTAGTAGTATGCATTTAAATTCCCACTATGTCCTTTCCTAGCTCAATGTGGCTCATTTCTTTTTGCACTAATAATATTCCATTATTTGGTTGTATTACAGTTTGTCTATTACCCATTCACCTACTGAAGGACATCTTGGTTGCTTACAAGTTTTGGCAATTATGAATAAAACAATTATAAACATCTATATGCACTTTTTTGTGTGAACATGGGTTTTTAACTCCTTTGGGTAAATATCAAGGAGCATGATTGCTACATTGTATGTTAAGAGTATGTTCAGTTTTGTAAGAAACCACCAAACTCTTCCAAAGAAGAATAAGATTTTTGTTTTTACCACCTCCTTATCAGCATTTGATGTTGTCAGTGGTTTGGATTTCATAGTGATATCTCATTGTTGTTCTAATTTACATTTCCCTGATAACATATGATGTGTAGCATCTTCTCATATAGTGATTTTTCCATCTGTATTATCTTTAGTGTGATATCTGATAAGGTCTTTGGCTCATTTGAAAAATCTGATTGTTAGTTTCTTATTGTTGAGTTTTAAGAGTTCTTTGTATATTTTAGATAACAGTCTTTTTTCAGACATATATTTTCCAAAGATTTTCTTCTAGTCTGTGGCATTTTTTATTTACTTGATAATTTCTTTCACAGTATAGAAAGTTTTCATTTTAATGATGTCATGGATGGCAACTTTGGTGTTGTATCTAAAAAGTGATCATCAAAGTCATCTCATCTTTTAATATGGGACTTCTACCATATTATCTTCTAGGAGTTGTATAATTTTGCATTTTACATTTAGGTTTGTGGCCTATTTTGAGTTAATTTTTGTGGAAGAATAAGGTCTATGTCTAGAATTTTTTGCATATGGCTGTCCTGTTCTTTAGCGCCAGTTGTTGAGAAGATTATCTTTACTACATTGTGTTACTTTTGCTCTAATGTCAGAGATCAGTTGACTGTATTTTGGAGGATCTATTTCTGTTCCATTAATGTATTTGTCTGTTCTTCTGCCAATATCACAGAATCTTGATTAGTGTAGCTTTTTGGTGGGTCTTGAAGTCAAGCAGTGTTGGCCTTCCAACTTTGTCCTCCTTTGCTCTATTGCCTAGGGTCTTTTGTCTCTATCTAAACTTCAGAATCAGTTTAACAATATGTAAAATATTACTTGCTGGGATTTTAATTGGGATTGCATTCAGTCTGTAGATCAACTTGGAAGCACTTTTCTTTTTCACTACAAATTCTTCCCTGAATTCCTACGTATTGAGATTTCTTGAAGTGCAACTGTGGATAAGCAGTCTAAGCATGAAATGACCATATTAGTACTCTTATACCATGTTCCTCATGTAAGCATTTGTTATCTAAAAAGGAACAATGGTGCGGTACTCCAAAATAGACAACACAATTCATTCAGATGTCTGTCCGAGCATTTTCAATATACCCTTTTAATATCTTAGCAATTCACCCAATTAACATCAAGACCATCCCATTATTTAAACATATTAGGCATTTGGTAATTACTTAAATATTAAATTAGACATTACAAATAACACATGGGTATGTGTGTGTATAAATATTTCTGTAATGGATATCTTCTGAATAATATACTGCATGGGCTGTTAAAATCTTGATTTGGTTATGTTTACAAATGACTATGAGTAAAGAATAACCAAAGGAATAGTTGGAATGAAAATAAAATGTTTTATTTTAATTCTATTTTATTAGAATATTTTACTTAGAATATTATATTTTCTTTGATAAGTTTTATCAGTGTCCTTCATTAATTTTCACATATTTAGAGAAATGTTGTCCTTTTAATCACCCTTATAATACTTGTATCTACCTTGTTCAGACATGAAAATTCATTAAGTAAAAATCTTCTTAGAAATGCTATACATTTGACTTTGATTATCGCTGAGATTGTCAGAACGCTCATCTTATTAGTGACTGGAGAGATTTTCTCTTATCCTGTTTTTAATAATAGCTTGGCAGGGTTTGAAGTTTCTTACCAGATGTTTTCCTATTTCCATAATAATGGATCTTATTAATAAGGCTTTTACAAAATCTCTCTTTAAAAGGTGTGGATAAAATGAAGAGTGACTAAAATACAATGAGTCCTCGATTATTTGTGGTAATTGCTGAGCATGCTGAGATGAGCTTTTGACTACTTTACTTCTCGGGCCTTTTCTCTCAGGATTTTCTGTTAAAATTGCAAATTTAGATTTCTCTGTTCTTTGTGATAGTTATTCGTCTCCTATTCTAAGTGCTAAAGAATTCTGTAAATTTTGTCAGAAAAATAAAGAAGAACATTTTATCATTTGATGAAGCAAAGGGTTTGGAGAAATTGGTGAGTATGTAGACACATAAAAGAATCAAATGTGGTCTTTAAATTTCTAGAGCCCTGGTTTCTAGGACTCCAGTTTGTTAAAGGCAGCTCATCAACAACCAGTATTAAAGAACTTAAGAGAAATTGTTAGTTAGACAAATAGGCTGGTGTGATGATAATATCCCAAAGAAAGAGGTAGCCTGGTGTGCTGCAGTCCATGGGGTCGCAAAGACTCAGACCCGATTGAGTGACTGAACTGAACTGATGATAATACAGGCAGGAATCAAGGCGCCCAGCTTTTGTATTTTAAAAGGATTGGAAATGGGACAGGGGGTGGAAAGAGCATATATTCTGAAGTTCTGAAAACAAGGGTTGTTTTAGTTCAGTCATTCAGCTGTGTCTGACTCTTGTAACCACATGGACTGCAGCACACCGAGCTTCCCTGTCCTTCACCATCTCTTGGAGCTTGCTCAGGCTCATGTCCGTTGAGTCGATGATGCCATCCAAACATTTTGTCCTCTGCTGTCCTCTTCTCCTCCTGCCTTCAACCTTTTACAGCATCAGGGTCTTTCTAATGAGTTGACTCTTTGTATCAGGTGGCCAAAGAATTGGAGCTTCAGCATCAGTCCTTCCAGTGAATATCCAGGACTGATTTCCTCTAGGATTGACTGGTTTGATCTCCTTGCAGTCCAAGGGACTCCAGAGTCTTCTCCCACACGACAGTTCAAAAGCATCAGTTCTTTGGTGCTCAGCCTTCTTTATGGTCCAGCTCTCACATCCATACACGACTACTGGAAAAACCATAGCTTTGACTATACAGACCTTTGTCGACAAAGTAATGTCTCTGCTTTTTAATATGCTATCTAGGTTTGTCATAGATTTTCTTCCAAGGAGCAAGCGTCTTTTAATTTCATGGCTGTAGTCACCATCTGCAATGATTTTAGAGCCCCCAAAAATAGTTTCTCACTGTTTCCTTGACTGGATGCCATGATCCTCCTTTTTGATTGTTGAGTTTGAAGCCAACTTTTTCACTCTCCTCTTTCACCTTCATCAGGAGGCCCTTTAGTTACTCTTTGCTTGCTGTCATAAGGATTTCCATCTTCATATCTGAGTTTATTGACTTTTCTCCCTGCAGTCTTGATTTAGCTTGTGTTTCATCCAGCCTGGCATTTCATGTGATATACTCTGCATGCTAAGTTAGATATAAGCAGGTGTACAGCCTTGGTGTACTCCTTTTGCAATTTGGAACCAGTCCATTGTTCCATGTCCGGTTCTGACTGTTGCTTCTTGACCTGCATACAGGTTTTTCGGGAGGCAGGGGAGATAGTCTGGGATTCCCATCTCTTGAAGAATTTTCCAGTTTGTTGTGATCCACACAGTCAAAGGCTTTGTCATAGTCAGTGAAGCTGAAGGAGATGTTTTTCTGGAATTCTCTTGTTTTTTTTTTTCTATGATCCAACAGATGTTGGCAATTTGATCTCTGGTTCCCCTGCTTTTTCTAAATCCAGCTTGAAAATCTGGAAGTTCTCAGTTCACGTACTATTGAAGCCTAGCTTGGAAATTTTTTATCTTTATTTTGCTAGTGTGTGAGATGAGTGCAATTTTGTGGTAGATTGAACATTCTTTGGCACTACCTTTCTTTGGGGTTGGAATGAAAACTGTCCTTTCTCCTGTGACCGCTGCCAAGTTTCCCAAATGTGCTAACATATTGAGTGCAGCACTTTAACACCATCATCTTTCAGGATTTGAAATAGCTCCAGAAAAATTTGAGAATAACTAAAATCAATATAAAGGGATGGAATCGTTCAAATCAGCTAACCTATAACTTGAAAGGATGATTACATCCTTCATAGTTCTTACAGTTGCCTCTATATAAATGATTTTCTTTATACTGTACAATAAATTCTATACAGTTAATTCTGTGTCCACATCCTACTTTCTACTTCCTACTTTCCTAGTTAATCTTTTCTAGCTTTCCATTTACTTGTTCTAACCTAATACTGTGAACAGAAAGAAATGGAGTAACTAAAAAGGATTTCATGTAAGGCTATGCAAAAAGGATAAGATCCTTTTAAGAAACCATTGATTAGTATGCCTTTTTATTATACTAATTAATTTTATTTATTCATTAGAAGCTTAAAACCATCAGTAGTAAAGTCTCTTCTTTAAAAATAAAATTTCTGCTATTAAAAAATTTAAAAGACAAAATAAGAAAAAAATTTTTCACTACTGTTAAAACAGATTAGAGGTTCACTATCCTAATATATACAGAGCTCTTTCAAATCACTGAGGGGTAAATAAAAGAATATGATAGATATTAGGCGAAGAATATAGTGTGAGCGGGCTTGTGAAGCATTGTATAAGACTTCTTTTCTTTTTAGACTTTCAAAGAGGAAGGGAAAAATATAATTGATTGACCTTTAATGTGACCATCTACTAAAAATGTTCACAAATATTCATAGTTAGCATTTGAATTTTCCCAGCAATAAAAGTTAATACAAAGTTTCCCTATTCTAGTTTCAGAATTGTTCACAGAGACAACAGAAAGGCTTCAGCAAAGAAAAAGGCATTATTATTTAAAGGGCACTATTAGACTCTACTCTTACATGGGAATTTTGATGTGATTTAGGAGAACTCTGGAAAATGAATAAGTTATGGTAAATTTAGACCACATAATCAATAAAGGTAAAAAAAAATTCCTCACTACTGATATACACTCCATTAAATACTTATGACTAAACCAACTTACAGATACTATAATGCTTCAAAATACAGTAGTCTTTCAGGAGGACAGTAGAAAATCACTTTGAGAGTGTAGTATGAACTATTCTTAAGATTTGCTTCAGATTACATTCACAGAATTGTGGAGAGGGTGCTTGTCTGGAGGAGTGTAGATGTTCAGGATTACTGCTGCACCATACACCTTGGTTTGGATGTCTCTCTGAGTATTTTCAGTATAGTCTTTCAGTATCTTAACAATTCACCCAGTTCAAAACAAGTGCATCCCATTACTTAAAAATACTAGGAATTTCAGTTCAGTTCAGTTGCACAGTCGTGTTCAACTCTTTACAACCCCGTGAACCGTAGCACCCCAGGCCTCCATGGCCATCACCAACTCCCGGAGTCCACCCAAACCCATGTCCGTCGAGTCCGTGATGCCATCCAGCCATCTCATCCTCTGTCGTCCCCTTCTCCTCCTGCCCTCAGTCTTTCCCAGCATCAGGGTCTTTTGAAATGAATCAGCTCTTCGCATCAGGTGGCCAAAGTATTGGAGTTTCAGCTTCAACATCAGTCCTTCCAATGAACACCCAGGACTGATCTCCTTTAGAATGGATTGGTTGGCTCTCCTTGCAGTCCAAGGAACTCTCAAGAGTCTTCTCCAACACCACAGTTCAAAAGCATCAATTCTTCGGCGCTCAGCTTTCTCTATAGTCCAACTCTCACATCCATACATGAGCCCTGGAAAAACCATATCCTTGACTAGAGGGACCTTTGTTGACAAAGTAATGTCTCTGCTTGTTAATATGCTATCTAGGTTGGTCATAACTTTCCTTCCAAGGAGTAAGCGTCTTTTAATTTCATGGCTGCAATCACCATCTGCAGTGATTTTGGAGCCCAGAAAAATAAAATCAGCCACTGTTTCCATTGTTGCCTCATCTATTTGCCATGAAGTGATGGGACCGGATGCCATGATCTTTGTTTGCTGAATGTTGAGCTTTAAGCCAACTTTTTCACTCTCTTCTTTCACTTTCATCAAGAGGCTTTTTAGTTCTTCTTCACTTTCTGCCATAAAGGTGGTGTCATCTGCATATCTGAGGTTATTGATATTTCTCCCGGCAATCTTGATTCCACCTTATGCTTCCTCCAGCCCAGCGTTTCTCATGATGTACTCTGCATAGAAGTTAAATAAGCAGGGTGACAATATGCAGGCTTGACATACGTCTTTTGCTATTTGGAACCAGTCTGTTGTTCCATGTCCAGTTCTAACTCCTGCTTCCTGACCTGCATACAGATTTCTCAAGAGGCAGGTCAGGTGGTCTGGTATTCCCATCTCTTTCAGAATTTTCAACAGTTTATTGTGATCCACACAGTCAAAGGCTTTGGCATAGTCAATAAAGCAGAAATAGATATTTTTCTGGAACTCTCTTGCTTTTTCCATGATCCAGCGGATGTTGGCAATTTGATCTCTGGTTCCTCTGCCTTTTCTAAAACCAGCTTGAACATCAGGAAGTTCATGGTTCACTTATTGCTGAAGGCTGGCTTAGAGAATTTTGAGCATTGCTTTACTAGTGTGTGAGATGAGTTTAACTGTGCAGTAGTTTGAGCATTCTTTGGCATTGCCTTTCTTTGGGATTGGAATGAAAACTGACCTTTTCCAGTCCTGTGGCCACTGCTGAGTTTTCCACATTTGCTGGCATATTGAGTGCAGCACTTTTACAGCATCATCTTTGATTTGAAACAGCTCAACTGGAATTCCATCACCTCCATTAGCTTTGTTCATAGTGATGATTCCTAAAGCCCTCTTGACTTCACATTCCAGAATGTCTGTCTCTAGGTGAGTCTGAGTGACCACACCATCATGATTATCTGGGTCATGAAGATCTTTTTTGTATAGTTCTTCTGTGTATTCTTGCCACTGCTTCTTAATATCTTCTGCTTCTGTTAAGTCCATACCATTTCTGTCCTTCATTGAGCCTGTCTTTGCATGAAATGTTCCCTTGTTATCTCTGATTTTCTTGAAGAGATCTCTAGTCTTTCCCATTCTATTGTTTTCTTCCATTTCTTTGCATTGATCACTGAAGAAGGCTTTCTTATCTCTCCTTGCTGTTCTTTGGAACTCTACATTGAATGGCTATATCTTCCCTTTTCTCCTTGGCTTTTCGCTTCTCTTCTTTTCCAGATATTTGTAAGACCTCCTCAGACAGCCATTTTGCATTTTTGCATTTCTTTTTCTTGGGGATTTGGTATGGCTTAAATGTTAAATTAGTAATTAAAGCAGAAGTCAAGTTCTGATGGTGACAGTGGGCCGTTGACTCTCAGAATTCTCCTTCCTGTTCCAGGTAATTAAGGAAGCAGGCAGATAGTTGTGGAAGAAGAATGCGTGGTGGAGCATAGATAGTCTTTGCAGTGAATGCACCTTGCTGTTGTTCAGTTGCTAAGTCATGTCCGACTCTTTGTGATCCCATGGACTGCAGCACACCAGGCTTCCCTGTCCTCTACTATCTCCTGGAGTTTGCTCGGTCTCCATGATGTCCATTGAGTTGACGATGCCATTCAGCCATCTCATATTCTGTCACCCCCTTCTCCTGTGAATGGACCTGGCACTGAAAAATTTCTCTCCAAGTAACTGATACAGTGACATGCTCTGTATTCTGTGTGTGTGTTTGTATATATGTAAAACTTACATAAGATAACTTTGTTTCTTGAATCTTGTTTTGTAAAGAATAATAACCAGATCAGTTTCGCTAGTTCTCAAATAATGTAATTTATCCTTAATGGGAATTGGGTAGAATTAGATTTCTGGCGACCTCTCCTGATCTGAGTTGCTTTATACTGTGATTCTTATAGTTTGACATCGGGATTTTTTTCTGTTGTGTGATCATTTTTGATTGGTTTTACTCTGTCAGGTTCAAATTCATGACCATCTGAGGCTCCATGGCCTTTGGGGTAAAGCTGTTGTTTTACTAGTAAGAGTGACTAGCTGCATTAAAATCAGGTTATGACTCTAGAGTTTCTACTTTTTTTCCTTCAATTAAGTAACAGTCAAATGTTTTGCCTTATCACAAGATAAGAGATATAAAGAGAACCATGAAATGAATAAAAAGAAAATGTTCTTAAAATTTGCATGTGAAAGTACATCAACATTTATTGACCTGTTTTTCAGTTATTTGGCAGAGAGTAGAGAGGCAGAGAATTGATAGTTCAGTGATTTCATGACAATATTCAGGTATACCTGAAATGTAGTGTGGAAGCTTCTGCTCAGACATGCTTATTTTAAAAGAGCAAGTCCCAACTCCTTTGATGTGGGCTTCACGTAGTAACTTTCTTGCAAAGAGTAGAGTAAGGGAAAGGGTAGAAAAAGTAATTTTATAGTGTAGCAACCCTGACAGTCAATGCCTTAACCAGGTAGTCAAGGTCAGCGTCAGTAGCGATGAAATCACATTGATAGTGTAGACCCTTGATGTGATGTGATTAAAGTGTTAGTTGATCAACATGGTCGTCCTCCTAGAAACCCATAAGGCTAGTCTAGTCATAAGAAAAAAATCAGACAGACCTCAATTTTAGTAAATTAAAAACGAAAACCTTTCATGATATAACTTAGTGTGGATGTGAACACAAATTTATTATCTCATCTCAGTTAAGGAAGTTTCTCACTGCTGCTAGAGTTGAAATTAAACTGACAGTTGACATTGACTACTCTTGTAAAGGTGAGTAATGTTAGGGGGAAAATGGCTTAAACACAAGCTTCAAATTCTTCATAAATACTCACACGAGGAAACAGATGAATATCAAAGCATGTTAGATTAATATTAAGTATCAAGCATAAGCCTAGATCTCCAAATAAAGAGGTAGTAACTTAGCCTTGAAAAGAAAACTGCATGGTATTTTCAAAATAGAATATTGTTTAATTAGGATAACTTTTATATCAAATATGGAAATCAGCGTATGTCTGACACACACACGTATACACACTCTTTCAAAATAGAAAAGGTTACATGACAGTGAATTCGCTCAGTTGTATCTGATTCTTTGTGACCCCATGGACTGTAGCCTACCGTGCTCCTTGGTCCATGGGATTCTCCAGGCAAGAATACTGGACTGGGTTGCCATTTTCTTCTCCAGGAGATCTTCCTGACCTAGGGATTGAACCGGGTCTCCTGCATTGTAGGTAGACGCTTTACTGTCTGAGCCACCAGGGAAGTATATACATACATACAAATCAGAAGGATTACATACATACATACAAATCAGTACTTATTGATGGCTTTTTGGTGCTCTTTTATCTACCAAATAACATGGAAACCCTGTAATAGTATCATGTTTTAGAAGTACAGAGTTTCCTAGGTTTAATTGTTTTTAAAGAACATTTCACTTGAGGATTTAATTTCTATGTGAAGACTTAGGGGGAAATATTTGTTCTTAAAGCTGTTTATTATAAATATACAACTTAAGAAAAACCTGTCTGATTGTATTCATTAAAGTAGATTATACATTAGATATTATACATATTATATGGAACAGAAAGATTTGTACACTAAGAAGATTCTATAACACCTAGGAAACAGCTAAGAAAATTCTATAACATAGATAACCAAGAGCAATGTGCATCACTGCATTGTGTTTTTCTGGAGACGGGTTTCTAGAAGAAGGCCTGCATTTGATTGTCTTCAAACTGCACTTCGGCTGCTTTTTTCCTCGGCCCCTTGTGCAATATGTAGGAGAAACTAATCTGTTTATTCTTTACATAATACTGCCCTTGGGGGAACAATGTGTGCTCTTTCCATCTATTAATCAGAGTAAACTAAGTGAGTTTATTTTAACAGATGTTCAATGGCAGATCCCTTCTCAAAACCAACTGTCTTAAGAGCTGAAAGGTACACACTTCACACATCACATAAGCAGCATCATTCTCTTTCTATATTCTAGTGCACTGACAGGCAGAATTCCCCAGTCACATCACCTGGGTCGTCTCCCCTGGCACAGAGAAGAAAGCCACACCCAGACCCTCTCCAGATCCCTCATCTAAGCCTCCCACCAGTGCCTCCTCGCCTGGACCTAATTCAGAAAGGCATAGTTCGATCTCCCTGTGGCAGCCCAACTGGTTCACCAAAGGTAAATCAATATTGCTAGAAACACAGATAATAGTTTTATGTGATGATTATTGATGGCTCAGGTTTTTAAATCTCCATTAATCATATTTCTTATGCTCTCGTTTATGAGCTACTTTGATGGGTTTCTCATTTTGTGTATAGCAATTCCACTATTATATTCCTTGCCTTTATTACTGTAAGAGTTGCATAATTATTCAAAGAAAGCACCTCTGTAACAGCCCCCTGATTTGCTAAAATAAATAGTAAAGTATAGTTATTCTGTAAAATGGATTTAAAAGGTCATTATATGTATTAAAATAAATTGCATGTTCTTATTAAATGATATTTTGTACTCATTTTCATAGTGTCTTGACAAGAAAAATGTTACGAAAGTGTATTTGCATAAAGGTTTAAGATGTGATAAATTATCATCCATGTTTCAAGGTGACTCAGAAGAGGGAATTGTATGTACCTTTTATATATGAAGGAATTAATTACAAAGAATTAGAGTATTTTCAAAGTAATTATGTTACTCTTTAATATTAAAGACATAATTCTATCTGTACACTTAAGCCCACAGTTTATTTTAGTTCTGTGCAGATTTTTTTTTCTAAATTTGATAAGGGAATATTTTGCTTTATTAAATATAAGATTTTAAACATTAATTCCATTTGGTGATATGCTTTACAGCATAAAACTAGTTGGAAACACAGTGTTTTAGCAGTACTGGATTTTTCTACATTACAATTAGCATAGTTTTAAGATCATATTAAGACTTTTTAGGATGTTACTTAGAATTATGTAAACAACACATTCCTTTTTTCTGCAATATTTTCTGACAATGAAAGCATAAATCATTTGTCAGATGAACTGTGTAAATGAAAATAAAGCCTGCAAAAGTCACATAGATCAGTTTAGCAGCTTATTCGTTTATATTTCCATATATGAACAAACTGTTTTTTTCCCCCAAGGATCAGTACAATTCAAGTAAGGTCTATAAGTAACGCTGCTCTATTATTTGTGATTTTTCATTCTTCTGTTGTGTGTGTCTATGCTCGGTCACGTCCGACTCTTTGCAGCCTCACGAACTATAGCCTGCCCAGGATCCTCTGTCCATGGAATTTTCTAGGCAGGAGTACTGGAGTAGGTTACCATTTCCTTCTCCAGGAGATCGTTCCCAGCCAGGGATCGAACCCGCGTGTCCTATGTCGGCAGGTGGATTCTTTACCACTAGCGCCACCTAATGACTGATAAAGAACGAGAGCACATCTTGCCCTTGTCAGTTGCTTTGTATTATAGAGGTGAAAACAAAACTAACAAAACCGACATTTTCTGTTTTTCAGAGGTGTTGCAAATCAAAGTGCTCTTTTAAAAAGCAGAACAACAACTTCTTGATGGTTTCTGCTGTCTCTCTTAAATCATAGAAATGTGCAAATAAAATACTTAATGACATTATTTTAATGTCAACTGGTCAGAATCATCTAATTTTGATATTCTGCTGCTTTTTTTCCTGTAGTCATTATAATCCTAAATTTTGAGTTTACATATTCATTTTTTACAAAGAAATCTTAATGAGATATATTTGAGTCTTTCATAATTTTTTAAACTTTCATTAATTGGTGATAAAAGAAATTCATTAAAAGAAGGCACAGGAATCTAATAAAGCTCTAGTATGGCTTAGAAAACAAAAGCAATAATATGTTCATCTGGAAGGTATTTCAGTGCATGGAACACCTTTTCTTTTTTCCTCTTGTGTTTCTCCAGTCTTCTCCTTGCATGGTGAGAAAACAAGATAAACCACTCCCAGCCCCACCACCGCCCTTAAGAGACCCTCCTCCCCCTCCACCCGAGAGACCTCCCCCAGTGCCCCCTGACAACAGACTGAGTCGTCACTTCCATCCCGTGGAGAGTGTGCCTTCCAGAGACCAGCCCATGCCTCTTGAAGCCTGGTGTCCACGGGATGTGTTGGGGACTAATCAGTCGGTGGGATGTCGCCTCTTTGGGGATGGCTCTCCGAAGCCCGGCATCACAGCGAGTTCCAATGCAAATGGACGGCATAGTCGGATGGGCTCTGACCCAGTGCTTCTCCGGAAACACAGACGCAATGACTTGCCTTTAGAAGGAGCCAAGGTAAGAAATACACAAAGAAGCAGCTAAACAACCTGCTTATAATCTTCTGATAGGAGGTAGTATAAAAGGTTGGGCCGTGTTTTTTTGTGTCTAGTGTGACATTTCCCTGCAAGTCTTTAATTATCTGCAAGTTATAAATAATCAGAAGCTTATTAAAACTTGAACCTAAAGGAAGTCAGGAAGAAGAGTATAAATAATGATTTAATTTTCATAGGAAGATACTAGACAATTTGCCAGAAGTTTAGTATACCTTCTCTTTTTTCATCGGCATAATATTTTCCCATTAATAAATTGTCATGGGAGAATCAGCACTTTCTTGACTCTTCTGAAAAAATGGAAAAAGTGTGGGAAAGTGCTAGTCACTCAGTTGTGTCCGACTCTGTGACACCATAGACTGCATTCTACCGAGCTTCTCTGTCCATGGAATTCTCCAGGCAAGGGTACTGGAGTGGGTTGCCATTCCCTTCTCTGAGGAATCTTCCCAACCCAGGGATTGAACCCAGGTCTCCTGCATTGCAGGCAGACTCTTTACGCTCTGAGCCACCAGGCAATCCCAACTCTTCTAGTTCCATCTAATTTGAAAAAGTGCTGTATTATTATAGCATATCGGCAATCAGTCCTTGGAATTATTGTTGCCTGGGAGAGTATACCTTAGACAGGTAAATTAAACTTCTCACATACATCAAAACACCAAGTTTTTTAGTTCCCTGTTACAGAGCAAGCTCTTTCTCTGTAATACTGAAAGAGACCCTCACACATAATGAGTAACACGATATATATTACCACTGTCAGTTACATGTACAGGAAAGAATCTAAGCACACAGGAAACCAAAGAGGCAACAGCAGAAATTATTGAGTGTAGACCCCTCAGTGGGCCCTTGACAGAGCTGTCCTGTCATGTTTCCTGGTATTTGCTTCCATGATGTTTTTGACTCTGGGATTAGATTGTCACCATCTTCCTTCAGCTGCAGAAGGCTTTGCCTCTTTTGAAGACTGTAATGTTAAAATGTTCCTATCTCTTTTGATCTTAAGTTGTTATTTTAGGGGAGTAGACTGTTCCTTCCAGGCGATTGTTTGTAGTGGGTGAGTTAATCAAGAAACAAGTGAAAAATGGCTTGCACTAAATTCCTCTGTGTATGTGCACATATGTGTGTGCATGCACATGTGTGAAGGAATACTTTGTATAATATTATTAGTTTTCCTAATAATTATTATTAGAGTGGCCAGGATAGCAGGGGTCAAAACTGTCTACTCTGGCACTCAAAACAAAGGGGAAGAGTGGTGACGTTTGCAGAAAGTTTTTGTTAGTGCCTCCTGTTGATATCTTCAGTCTTTCATCTATTATAAATATGAAGATCTGTAAAGATTTTCTCCAAGGTCATGTAAAGGTGATGTAAATGGAAGAGATAGCACTTGTAAAAGCATTTTTGTAATATTCTCTAAAAATGGAGACTTTATCCTCAAAAGTATATTTCTACAATCTAGAATCTTGGTAAGAATGACTTGTCTTTTTTTCCAGTGATTTTTTTTTTTCCCTCCTTTAGTTTCTATTACTTTTCATTCATACATGGTCACACTTGACTTCAAGAGAATGTTCAGACAAGCTCTGACATGAATAGTTATATCTTAGCAACATATTACAACTTATTTCCTGAATGAACTTGAGAAATACTTAAAATATAATAATTACACTATCCAGTTCATTGAAGACCTCTTGTTTCAGGGTTTTTCTTAGATAATATGTTATGTAATCTTAACACTAATATAATCTTGCCCTTCTAAGCCCTAGAACATAGGCTATTAATTTTTCTGTGAATGGTGGTAGTTTTTAAAATTAGAGTTATAATTGCTTATAGGTAGGGAATTTTATTTTATTATATTAACTATAATTAACTATAGGTATAATAACTTCACATATAATAGTGATTTCAGCTATAAAGATTACATGTTTTTTTCTGTGAACTTTCATGTTCTTGTCTTTGATACATGTTAATATCCCAGAGGACATTGAATAAATTGTAAACTTTCCCTCTTATTGAAAGCTGAATCTATTTAGTTCTATCTAAATAATCCTAATTAAAATTCTTTAGGGTCTAATCTCATATGTTGTGTGTATTAGCATTGCAGTGCTTATAGTCTCAAATTTAATTACATGTTACAACTAGACTGAATATTTTAACCCAAATTAGACATGTAAGATTTCTCATTTCAGTCTAGTTGTTTGACTCTTAAGGCAGATTATAAAGATTTATATATAATGTATTAAATGCCATAAGTGTCTGCCCTTAGTCTCCTTTTTTATTATCTTTTAAAGGAAACATAGTTCCAGTTTGGTAGACCACAGAGCATGTAACAACTGACAAAGTAGAAAAAGCCTAATTCTTCTCATTTCACTGTTGGGAGATGTAAGAGTCTGACTTCAGCAGGTGGAAGAATGAGTCCATCTAGAATCCTGTAGTTCCTTTCTGCATGACCTTGGATTGGAGTTTGTTTCTCATTTTATGTCTTTGTAGTTCCTCAATCCAGACTGATTTAATTACTTAATATATATTCGTAAATACTTTCTACATGCAAGACTTTCCAGGTGATTAGGGTAACCAGTTTCCCAGTGTTCTCGCTCCTTTCAAATTGAACAAAGTGTTTTTGTAGAAGAGTATCTGTTCAACTGCTTTAGTCAGAAGTAAAAATGATAAGGCAAATTAGATAGCTGCATTTTAACAAAAAATCTGATCAACACAGATCAGCCATGCTCTGGAATCAGGCCTGAATTTTACTTCCTGGCTCTAGAACTTACTGGCTTCGTGTGTACAAGCAACTTACTACATCCTTGCTCCCAATTCCACTTACTTCCCTTACTTTATGAAATGAACCAAGAATAATACTTCATTTCTATGGGAATAGTTGTCTATTCCCTCCAGATATCTAAATCTCCATATCCCTTGGTTCTGGAATAAAACCAATCTAGGTAGGGAGTTCATTTTCATTTACAATAATTCTCCCTATTTTTGTTTTTAATTTAAAACCGAAATCGTTATGTCTTTCTCCCCTTCCTCCTTTTATTCAGCATAGTTCCTAATGAATACTCCAGAGGCACTCTATAACTGATTGCTGAGTTATTACAGTGCTGAAACTGATGATGGAGGTGGGCAGTGGGCACGAGTCAGGCAGGAAAGGGCTTGGAGGGTGAGGACGGTAATGGTACACTAACAGTTTGAGAGGTCTTTTTTTTTTTTTTTAAATGTTTTGTTCCAGCACTGGCTTTCAGCCAAAAGTAGAATGTTAATTATTGTGTGTGTGTTTAAAATAGGATTTTTTTATTCTTTTAAACAAGCAGTCATTATACATAGGTAGTCACAGTAAGAGGGAGACAAAGGAGAAGGGATGAAGGACTGGAGAATGATTTTGATTTAAGAAGACTCATATATTAATGAAAATGCTAAGTGTTACAATGTATCCTCACCCTACATACATTGTGTACAGTTTTTAAAAACTTTTTTAAAAAACATATTATCCTGGGAATAAAGGGTATAGGGACTTGGATACTTGGAGACTGATGTATTATCTTCATATAACCCAACGTATTTTCTTAGTTGTCTCCAAAAGTAAGAAAACAATGCTTTTGTGTCAAATAGTAACAACTATCATTCAGACTTGTTTTATTAAAGGAAATTTCTCAAATATCATCTTCCCTTTTTAAAGGTAAGAAAATTTAGATGAGTACTAAAAATTTAAAGTTAAGTGTACATATGGAGCACCATAAAGGGAATTCATAAAACTGAACATTCTGTAAATGCAGTGAGGACTCGCTCCCCTTTGTCGTGTCCTCTGTCGACGCGCCAGCCCCCGTCATCCATTAGAACTATTTGCACTTTTTATTTGCATCTTCACTAGATAAATGGTGACGGCAGCAAGAATAAATTAAATGCTAATTGCTCTTTTTGCTAACTGTAGAGAGCTCTAAGGGGAAAAAAAAGCCCTCTAATTCATAGTTAAAATGGAGTGTAAGAATTTTCTGTGACTTTCATTTACTCCCCATTCTCTTCCCCCTTCCCACCTAGCATAATCAAGTTAGCTAAGGTACTACTCTCCTTTTAACATGAAACTTGCAAGCTAAGAGTTATCAGGTTGCTTTATTTTATTGGTATGAGATTTCTTTCCTATAGGACTGTTTCTGTTCCCTCAAATTCCAGCCCCATTATGAACCTGTTCCTTAATTCATATTATGAATATGAATAGATATTTGTTTATTATTGCTGGTTCGTTTGTTTTAATTATCTGAGGTAAAAATATTCGCACTAAATGTTTTAAGATATTGGGAGCTTGAAATGTATCTGCTTATGTACAGATACTGACACTGTGTCCAACTGTCTTTATTTGTTCCTCTTAAAAGATTAAGAATGCCACTGTTTCTTATGTGATTAAACACTATCTCTGACTTGTCATGTTACTTCAAGTGACATCGTTCTAAAATGACCCTGTGCACAGAATCTGTTGAAGATACTGCTAGATAAATACATGGAATGATTCCTCTTTCTGATATTGTGGCTTTTGCTATTTTGGTAGAGAGGCACATGTTTATAAGAATGACCTTAAACTTATCTGTGAATCTCAAGTGTTATCTTTCAGAGAATATGTCCTCTGTGTACAGTGTTGCAGTTTTAATCTAATGTTGTTGGAGGATAAATTATAGCGTGTTTTCGGTTTTGTGCACTTGTGGGTTTACATGTGTGGGATGGGGAAAAGGAGGTTGTGTTTCAGATTTTGTATGTTAAAAAAGCTTTTTCTTAATTGTGCTAGCATTATCACAATAGTGTTTTCCCTACATCTCCAGGGCCCCAAATGCTTTAATGTTAATTTTTAGGCGATACCTGAGCCATAAGAAAACATTTCAAACTTCAAAGTTAGGATGAAAGGCATGTAAAAAATATTAATTTTAACATTTATTAAAATGTTAATAAAATATTAATTTTGAGGCATGTAGAAAAATATTAATCTAGGGTAACCTAGAGTTGATAATAAATTTTGTGATAACTCGGATTATACTTCTTCCACAAGTGTAAATTCCCCTTAATAAGTATTCTTATTCCTACAACCTCTTTGAGTTAAATGAGTAGGATATTCAAGACACTGAGGAGAATACAAAAGAAATCAAGCAGAGTCTAGTGAGGATGAGATAGATACACAGGTACCTAACAGATGAGGCCTAAGAGAAGCATCTAGAAAATACAATGTGGGATCTCCAAGGAGGGAAAACATTCTAATTGAGATGCAGGGTAGAAGAAGGACTAAAGAAAGAGACTCTCTTCCTGCAAGAGAGTCACTGGTTACTGACCTTAAAGATCAGTAGGTACTGTTTGTGTAGACAGGACAGGAAGGAGAAGCATGTGAGAGGGAACCTAAGCACAGTGCAGGGAGTGGATGCTGGACAGACCAGTGCATGCAGAGAGTGAGCACAGTCGGTCAAACCACGGCAGCGAAAAATGAAAGCAGTTATGAAGCATCTTATATTCTATACTATGTTGTTTTTAATTTGGTAGACAAAACAGTGCTTTTAAAGCTTTTTTGGCACAGGAATGATAGGATCAGAATATTTTTGTTGTTATTCAGTTGCTCAGTTGTGTCCGACTCTTTGCTACTCCATGGACTGCAATATACCAGGCTTCCCTCTCCTTCATTATCTCTCAGTTTGTTCATTTCCATTGAGTCAACCATGTTATCTAACCATCTCATGCCCTGTCATCCCCTTCTCCTCCTGTCCTCAATCTTTGCCAGCATTAGGGTCTTTTCCAGTGAGTGGGCTCTTTGTATCAGGTGGCCAAAGTATTGGAGTTTCAGCTTCAGCATCGGTCCTTCCAAGGAACATTCAGGGTTGATTTCCTTTAGGATTGACTGGTTAGATATCCTTGCTGTCCAAGGGACTCTCAAGAGTCTTCTCAAGCACCAGAGTCCAAAAGCATCAATTCTTCAGTGCTCAGCTTTCTTTATACTCCAACTCTCACATCTATACATGACTACTGGAAAAACCATGGCTTTGACTAGATGGACCTTTGTCGTCAAAGTAATGTCCTTGCTTTTTAATACGCTGTCTAGGTTGGTCATAACTTTTCTTCCAAGGAGTAAATGTCTTTTAATTTCATGGCTGCAGCCACCATCTGCAGTGATTTTGGAGCCCAAGAAAATAAAGTCTGTCACTATTTCAATTGTTTCCCCATCTATTTGCCATGAAGTGATGAGACCATATGCCATGATCTTCATTTTTTGAATGTTGAGTTTTAAGCCAACTTTTTCATTCTCCTCTTTCACTGTCATCAAGAGGTTCCTTAGTTCCTATTCGCTTTTTGCCTTAAGGGTGGTGTCATCTGCATATCTGATGTTATTGATATTTCTCTCAGCAATCTTGATTTCAGCTGTGAGTCAACAGCATTTTGCACGATGTACTCTGCATATCAGTTAAGTAAGCAAGGTGACAATAAACAGCCTTGACGTACTCCTTTCCCAATTTTGAACCAGTGTGTTGTTCATGTTCTAAGTGTTGCTTCTTGACCTGCATACAGATTTCTCAGGTGGTCTAATATTCCCAGCTCTTCAAGAATTTTCCACAGTGTGTTATGGTCCACAGAGTCAAAGGCTTTAGTATAGTTAATGAAGCAGAAGTAGATGTTTTTCTGGAATTCTTTTGCTTTTCCATGGTCCAGTGGATGTTGGCAATTTGATCTGTTGCTCTGCCTTTTTCTAAATCTGGCTTGTACATCTGGAAGTTCTCAGTTCGTGTATTGTTGAAGCCTAACTTGAAAAGATTTTGAGCATTACCTTGCGAACATGAGAAATGAATGTAAGTGTGCGGTAGTTTGAGCATTCTTGGCATTGCCTTTCTTTGGGATTGGAATGAAAACTGACCTTTTCCAGTCCTGTAGCCACTGCCGCACTTCCCAAATTTGCTGCCATATTCAGTGCAGCACTTTCACAGCATCATCTTTTAGGATTTGAAATAGCTCAGCTGGAATTCCATCACCTCCACTACTTTGTTCGTAGTGTTACTTCCTAAGGCCCACTTGACTTCACACTCCAGAATGTCTGGCTCTAGGTGAGTGACCACACCATCATGGTTATCTGGGTCGTGAAGATCTTTTTTGTATAGTTCTTCTGTGTATTGCCACCTCTTCTTAATCTCTTCTGCTTCTGTTAGGTCCTTACTGTTTCTGTCCTTTATTGTGCCAGTCTTTGCATGAAATGTTCCCTTGGTGTCTCCAGTTTTCTTGAAGAGATGCCTAGTCTTTCCCATTCTATTGTTTTCCTCTATTTCTTTGCATTCTCTTAATAAAGCTTTCTTATCTCTCCTTGCTGTTCCTTGGAAATCTGCATTCAGATGGGTATATCTTTCCCTTTCTCCTTTGCCTTTCGCTTTTCTTCTTTTCTCGGCTATTGGTAATGCCTCCTCAGATAATCATTTTGTCTTTTTTATTTCTTTTCCTTGGGGATGGTTTTGGTCACTGCCTCCTGTACAGTGTTACTTACCTTCATCCATCGTTCTTCAGGTACTCTAGCAGATCTGACCCCTTGAGTCTGTCACCTCCTCTATTTGGAGGTGTTTAAGTTAGTCTTAATAAGCATGTCAAATGGAATTGTAGTAAATATGTGACAGTGAGCTAGGAAGGCAGAAGAGGAAGAAGTTTCCTTGTGACAGTTAAAGAAGGCTGAATCAAGGAGATTTCTGTGTGAACTGCTTCGGTTGATACTGTCAGCTTTCACGTATGAGGAGTTGTTGTTTTCTCCTGTTTGCAAAACACTTTACAGATTTCCAGAGGACTTAATATATTTATTTTTAGCTCAAAAAGTTGTGACTTACTGCACTCTTTCAGTAGTTTTAAATAAAATGATTTTGTCTAATGAAATAGGTACAGGTGGGAACATAGAGTTCAGAATGAAATAATATTAAATCTTGCCATCCAGCCACTTTAGAGAAACAGAAGTGCAAACATCACTTTATTACCTGCATTTTTAGGCCCTTTACTGTTTGCACATATGTATAATCTATTAATAAGTAGTCAGTATTCATTTGCACTCTACTATGTGTAAAGCATTGAAGGAATGTCCTATAAAATGAGGAAATCAGTCTTTGTCCCGAAAAAACTCAATGTGGAATACAATAGAAACTTTTATTCTGATAGTTCCCTTTTATTTTATAATTGTTGAAATTTTACTAGGTGTCAACAATACATTAGATACTTGCTCCTGTTAAAACAAATAATTGCATATAAACCTATATGACATTTTCCAGAATGAATTTTAAATGTATTTATGACAGAAACATCACAGAGTTTTGATTGCAGGAAGCAAATTGTATCCATTCTGGCAACAGTTAATTGCACAGTACTCCAATTAAGGGTGACTTTATATGCCTATTATACAATGAACATTTGTGGCTTGATACATGTATTTGTTGGCTAAAGGGATTTTTAATGTTTAAAGTTTTTCACTGATCTGTACAAAAGTAATATCGACTTAGAAATTTCTTGTCGTAGCAAAATCTAAAAAACTCTACCTTGTTCTGTTGTTTCATCCATAGTCATAACCTATGATAAAATTAAAGATTTATTGATATTTTTATCATAGTTCATCTCTAGTGTATTGAATGTAATGAGAAATGAAAAACTAGCACAGGGCGTTTTTTTTTAAGAGTGATAACTTGAATGATATAAAATTTATATTGTGTAGCTTTGAACTGCAAACATTGATACATTTCAAATGGATTCTTTAAACACGTTCCTTTTCTTAAGTTGACAAGGATGAATGTGGCTGTTTGACTTCTAAAGTTTCAACATCATTTTAGAACATTGAGGCAAGGGGAAAGAAAATGGTAGGTTACTCATTGGGTTATCTAGAACTATTCAAGTTACATCACATCCTTTTTGCCACAGATTAGCCCATACCATTTATATAGGAACTAATAAACAGTTGGGGAGAGAGCTTCGTGATAAAACCCTAATCATTACTTAACGATCTTAAAATATTTTTAATCTGTCTCTTCAAGGTTATTCTTTTCTTTTTTTCTTTTAAATTGCTTTAATTTCACATTGTTGGATTAGTGAAGAGCAGCTGTTCAGTTCCCATAATGTGACTGAGCAACCTGGAAATCAGAATTCCTGAATTCTGAGTAATTAAATGCTGGCTGTTGTATCTTATGAGCAAGGTAACAGTTTTGGTTTGTGTTGCTCACACACTGAAAACTATGTTTAAAGTTGCTTGCTCTTTGAAAGTCAGACCAGATCTCTAATTGCCAGTAGTGCTGAAGCTTCGACCTTGAAAGAACAAAGGCATTTCTGATTATACTCCTGTGTTATTTTGTCAAGAACTTTAGAAATGTTCTGTTAACCCCAGAGAGATATAATTTATTTGGGAGGAATTGAAACAAGAATTGCACCCAGCGCTACTTTTTTCCCTTATTGAATCCTTACAGAGAGTGCTAACTTTTCAATAAAAACTCATCATGTTTGGAAACTTTTACTACTTATTTATCTAGTTAATCTGTATCTGATTTATAGAAACTATAGCATCTCCCCTCAGTATGTTTAAGAATCATGCTGTATTTTTTTTTTCACATAACTTGGTAGTATTTTGGGTAGCGGCAGAAAATCACTATGGTTCTTCTAAGTAAATTATATGATATTTCACTTGTTCGAATAAGCTGAAACAATACATTCTTTTCAAAATTACAGAATGTCTGAGAGCTGCTATTGTTTTAAGCTCTTCCAGAAGTTAAAATTCTAAGCTAACCCTTTGATTTCCTTTCAGGTCTTTTCCAATGGTCACCTGGGAAGTGAGGAATATGATGTTCCTCCCCGGCTTTCTCCTCCCCCTCCAGCTGCCACCCTTCTCCCCAGCATCAAGTAAGGATTTCTGGATTTGGAGATCAATTTTCCATGTGTAAAGTTGCTGTCCAGAGTGGTTTTGAGGTTCTCAGTATGAAAAGTACAGGGTGAATAAAAGGGCATCAATGAAAATGAACCAGCTGGATTTTTAAAGTAAAGTAACAGGAATCAGATCCTTTCTGATTCTTTGCTGATAATGACAGCATTTTTGAGACTTATATGCACTCTGAGATTACACAGAAACCAACAGAGAAAAAGCTAAGTCTTCCCTACATCCAGATGGAGGCTCCAGTAGCACAGTGCTCTCCTTCCCACTCCTGTCTCTTCCTCAGAAGTGTCACATTTATGCCAGCTACCCAGTTTGACATTGTAAAATGATGTTTGGTTCCTCCAATATTCTCATTTCTCAAATCCATTCAGCCACCCATCCCTGTTGATTGTTCTTTTGAGTTTTTCATATTCATCTAATCTTCCCCTTTGCACTAGTTTTGGCTTATAACAGGCCAACTGAAATAGCCTTCTACCTGATCTCAGAATTAACATCGATGGATTTTAAAGCTAGAAAAATTAGTTTAACCAAATGTCTCATTTGAAAAATAGGGACACAAGAAGCACATCAGATAGTGTCTACCCAAATAAAACCTGGAGAAAACCAAATCTCCTGATTGCCATTCTCCTCCTCCTCATATGAAATCCAGCTGCTTGTCTCCCATCCAGTATATGTTATTCACATAGCTGATTTAATTTAAATTCTGTTTTCCACAAACCACTTTCCTACTCAAAACCCAACATTGTTCTTTCTTTCCTTTTTAATTAATTCTGTGCTCTCCTGCTCTCAGTAAGATCCACAGAATTCTACTCAACTAGAATATTGTTCGGGAATTCCTAGTGCTTGCCCTCTAACCTTGTCCTGATTTGTTCTGGTTCTGTGCATCCATACAGTACCCTCCTGTGCAGCAAATCTTCAGAATCTTGATTCTCAAGATCCATGCCTCAGGCTCTTCTTCTTTATGAAAACCTCTGAGACTTCTGTTACAGTGATGATAAAAAGACTGAATCTCATTCCTCTTCCTCCTCAAGTTTATTTTCTACACATTTAATTATGAACTTAAGTGTTTTCTGATATTAAAGTGCTTCTCCACATTAAAAAGATTATAACGTTTTAAGGGCAAAAACGTTTTCCTGTAATCTCTGCTTTTCCCTTAATACCTTACAACAATTGTTATTTAGTGAGTATACTAAGAATGCTTTGTTGCTCCTATTATCTGCCAAGTCCCTCATTTCTAATTGAACATCTTAGAGCATCTTCAGTCCTTCTTCTGCTGGTCACTGAATGCAAAAGAACAACCAACTAGATACCATGCCTGCATGTTAAGTCATTTTAGTTGTGTCTGACTCTTTGCAGCTCCATGGACTGTAGCCCACCAGTTTCCTCTGTCCATGGGATTCTCTAGGCAAGAATACGAGAGTGAGTTGCCATTTCCTCCTTCAGGGGATCTTCCTGAACCAGGGATCGAACCTGCATCTCCTGTATTGGCAGGCGGGTTCTCTACCACTAGCACCAACTGGAAAGTCCATACCAGCTCCCAAGAAATTTACAGTCTGCTTTAAAATAAAGTTAATATACATAAAATCACAAGAGAACATCATGCAGTAAATTGTACAGATCTGACTTGTTAGTTTTTGTATATGCCTGGGGAAGAGTCCAGTATAGGCTTAGTAAGTCAAGGATGTTTTTAGAGAAGTTGGAGATTTACTGAGTCATAGAGGATGGGCACAGGTGGGAAGGAGTGTCCATGAGGAAAAGCAGAGTGTGAAGCTGACATCATTTAGGGGAGAGTGGGGAACTAAGCTAATTGGACCATCCTCCAGTGGCCAGTTTTCCTGGAGCTGCCAGATATGTAGAAGACATGGAAGTTAGAAGCAAATATACATATTCTGTGTCGTAGGCTCTGCATCAGTAATAACATATGATATTATAGCCCCAAATGAACTCTGGATATATGTATATATAATTAAATTCAGAGAATATCAGAAAATGAAGTACATAAAATCTGGCTACAATTGGAGATTAAAATTTTGCATTCTGTTTATTAAATTCATATTGGCAAATAGGATAAAAGGCAGAGGTTACAATATGCTTCATTTATATTTAATATGAAGTGCTTGTTTCTCCTAAAAGTAAAGAACAACAAATTCATAGTAAACTGCATTTAATTGATATTTTTCTAACATTTCATTTTGTATATGTAGGTGGATATATTTTTGTCCCATTTACTCTTGATTTTTTTTCCCTCAGAAACAATGTAGCTGCTTTATTTAACAGAAAAATACTTTAACAGTGCATCCTTAATAGCAAATTAATTTCCTATTTTGCATGCTGCAAATTAACCATAGTTAACATTACAAGTGTTGGCTTTTAATAGCATGTTTATCTCTCCATTTTATTATTTACTCTGATGAATGGGTAGCAGTTATTCATTGTAGAAAATATGGAAAATATATAAAGAAAGAAAAAAATTAAGCAGATATATAAATTCAAGCATATACATACCCCAAATATCAATCAATGCCCAGCATCTTAACATCTGACTTTTTTTCGACTTTTTTACATGATTTAGATTATATTGTAGAGATACTTTCATGCGGTCCTTTGTCAATATTTTAATAAGCATTTTTCTTAATTATTTATACTATACTGTATTTATTATGAAACCAGGATGGAATTCTGAGGTGAATATTAGAATATTAATAAAATCAGACTTAGTCCCAGAGGTGACTCCAGTATCAAGTATTTGTCTATCTTTCAACAAGGTAACTTCTCTGAGCCTCACTTTTCCTGTCTGGTAAATGAAGGGATCTGTTTATCTTAACTGATCTCTCAAATCCTTTGTGCTTCCGTGGTAGCTTGGTAAAAAACCTGCCTGCAATCCAGGAGGTGCAGGTTCAATCCCTGGGTCAGGAAGATCCCCTGGAGGAGGAAATGGCAACCCACTCCAGTATTCTTGCTTGGATAATCCCATGGACAGAGAAGCCTGGCAGGCTACACAGTCCATGGGGTTACAAAAGAGTCAGATACAACTTAGCAACCAAACAAAATTAAATCCTTTAGAACTTCAACTTTTTAGGTTCCATGCAGTGGTTTTCTAAGAGAAAGTTATCTAAAGTATTAATTACAGATGCATACTTGGCAACTTGAATGTCCATTTATAGTTAATTAGTTGGTTGTATCCCATTTTTGAAGCCAGTGTAAATTGGATTACTACTCTGGGTTTTTTTATTTGCTTGCTTTGTTTTTGGTTATTTCAGCTTCATTAGAGTGTATAACCAGAGTACAATGAGTACAGATTCTCAGCCCTGGAGGACTATAGAACTGAGGTCTTAGCAAAATGTCACTCAGTGATATAAGGATATTGGATATTCAAGTCCCTGTTTCCACGTTAGTGTCTTAGTGCATGGCTCAAAATTAGGCCAAAGCAAAATAACACACTGCTACCCAACATAGGGGCTTCCCTGGTGACTCAGATGGTAAAGAACCTACCCAACACAGACTTTTGACAGTCCTCCCACATGTTGAAAGCCCCAATGGTGAATTCAGTAATGTCACACCTAATATCTACTTTTAAATCTATACTGTGTTATTAATATTTACTGAAGTGTAATTGTCAAATTATTTGATGTTACTCTGATTCCCATTATATTGATGGAAGAAGTTACTCTGTGATAGTGTAAAACAGTATGATTTTGTGACTTTTATGGTGTAATTTATCTGGTGACCTAGAAGAATATATAATTAATTTTTAAAATATATTCTTGTAAAAGTAAGCTGAAACTACTAGTGTGTGTGTGTGCTTAGTCGCTCAGTTGTGTCCAACTCTTTGCAGCTCTATGGACTGTGGCCCACCAGGTGCCTCTGTCCCAGGCAAGAATACTGGAGTGAGTTGCCATGTCCTCCTCCAGGGGATTTTCCCAACCCAGGGATCGAACCCAGGCTTTCTCCCTTGCAGGTGGATTCTCTACTGTCTGAGCCACCAGGGAAGCCCCAAAATACTGGAGTGACTAGCCTATCCCTTCTCCAGGGAATCTTCCCAAGCCAGGAATTGAACCAGAGTCTCCTGCATTGCAGGCAGATTCTATAGCAGCTGAGCTGCAAGGGAAGCCCAACTAGTGTGTATAGATTTATTTACTTTTTCCTTAAATGTTTCTATTTAAGATGATTGACACTTAGCTATAAATTCTTAAGTAAATGCTTGTAATATGGAAGGAAAGTATGACCAACCTAGATAGCATATTCAAAAGCAGAGACATTACTTTGCCAACAAAGGTCTGTCTGGTCAAAGCTATGGTTTTTCCAGTGGTCATGTATGGATGTGAGAGTTGGACTGTGAAGAAAGCTGAGCGCTAAAGAATTGATGCTTTTGAACTGTGGTGCTGGAGAAGACTCTTGCGAGTCCCTTGGACTGCAAGGAGATCCAACCAGTCCATCCTAAAGGAGATCAGTCTTGGGTGTTCATTGGAAGGACTGATGCTGAGGCCGAAACTCCAATACTTTGGCCACCTCATGCGAAGAGTTGACTCATTGGAAAAGACTCTGATGCTGGGAAGGATTGGGGGCAGGAGGAGAAGGGGACGACAGAATGAGATGGCTGGATGGCATCACTGACTTGATGGACATGAGACTGGGTGAACTCCAGGAGTTGGTGATGGACAGGGTGGCCTGGCGTGCCGCTATCCATGGGGTTGCAAAGAGTCGGACACGACTGAGTGACTGAATTGAACTGAACTGAATGTGGGTAATTGTAATTTAGGGGAAGAAGGAAAAATTTATGTAGGTTCTTTTCATTGTAGTGTCAGGTTTTATCTTGAGATAATTTGATTTTTCAAAATTAAATGAAACCTGAGAGTTGGACTGTGAAGAAGGCTGAGCACTGAAGAATTGATGCTTTTGAACTGTGGTGTTGGAGAAGACTCTTGAGGGTCCCTTGGACTGCAAGGAGATCCAACCAGTCCATTCTGAAGGAGATCAGCCCTGGGATTTCTTTGGAAGGAATGATGCTAAAGCTGAAGCTCCAGTACTTTGGCCACCTCATGTGAAGAGTTGACTCATTGAAAAAGACTCTGATGCTGGGAGGGATTGGGGGCAGGAGAAGAAGGGGATGACAGAGGATGAGATGGCTGGATGGCATCACGGACTTGATGGACGTGAGTCTGAGTGAACTCCGGGAGATGGTGATGGACAGGGAGGCCTGGCGTGCTGCGATTCATGGGGTCACAAAGAGTCGGACACAAATGAGCGACTGAACTGAACTGAACTGAAACAATTAAAAATATTTATTTAACTTTACACAAGATGTTGGTCAATAAGCAAAAGTATTATTATGGGTATTAATGGAATAATTACTTCAGGTAAGATAATGTTCTGAAATGCTGAGGAATATCATTTTTTAAAAGAATATTCTTTTTGTTTCTTGTCTTTTATAAATAGACCTTTTGTACTTTTGATGTACTAAGCTTTTAAATATACAATATTAAATTGAATCAATATTACTTCATAGTTTTGTAAAAAAGGTTTTTTGTTGTGGGAGCTGGTAGTGTTGAACATTGTTATAGATTTTTCTAAACAGATAAGGTGCTAATGTTTTCAGTTCAGTTCAGTCGCTCAGTCGTGTCCAACTCTTTGTGACCCCATGGACCACAGCATGCCAGGCCTACCTGTTATCACCAACTCCCGGAGTTCATTCAAACTCATGTCCATCGAATCAGTGATGCCATCTAGCCATCTCATCCTCTGCCGTCCCCCTTCTCCTCCTGCCCTCAATCTTTCCCAGCATCAGGGTCTTTTCAAATGAGTCAGCTCTTCGCACCAAGTGACCAAAAGTATTGGAGTTTCAGCTTCAACATCAGTCCTTCCAATGAACACCCAGGACTGATCTCCTTTAGGATGGACTGGTTGGATCTCCTTGCAGTCCAAGAGACCCTCAAGAATCTTATCCAACACCACAGTTCAAAAAGCTCAATGAATAGAGAATACAAGTTTTGCCTTACTATTCTGTTTTCCTTCAGTTGCATGTACTGACTGGAGATTCAGAGTCAATAAGATAAAGTCCCACCCTCACTGGAATTTGTATTCTAGTTAGGGAGAACAGCAAGTAAACAAACAACCATAGTATATTGTCAGGTTGTGGTAAGTGCTGGAAGGAAAAATAAACCAGGGAAAGAGATAAATCGTGATAAGGAAGGTTTATATTTTGGTTGAGGTCATCAGGAAAGGTAATACTGAACAGAAACCTGAAAGAAGGCAGCAAGCATTGAGGCTGTCAGGGTGAAGAGCATAAAGGGTTAGAACTCAAGTACAGAACAGAGAAGCAGGTATATCCCTTTGGCATATCTGGAGAAGAGCAAGAGGGACAGGAGAGCTGAAGTTGAGTACAGGAGGCAGGAGCTAAATCATATATTGCCTTTAAGGCCGTGAGAGAACTCTAGTTTGATACGTTTTAGGATCGGACGTGACTGAAGCAACTTAGAAGCATCAGTAGCCATTAAGGGTTTTGATCAATGTTGGGACTTGATGCTGGTTTGTGTGTTTAAAGAGTTTTACTCGGTGCTATGTGAACCGTCTTTAGGACAGCAGAGATGGGAGCAGAGAGACCAGTGAGAGTGTAGTCGTCTGATGCGGTGAACCAGTAAGAGATGGCCAGGGCTTTGACCAGAATGATGCTGATGGAGTTACATGGCCCACCTTGGGTTGTATTTTGATCCAACAGTACCTGTTAATAAACTGGATGTCTGTGAGGTATGATAAATCAGGGATGATTCTTGTGTAGGTTTTTTTGTTAAAGAAACCGAGTGAATGGGTTGGTGCCATTTATCAGATGGAGGGAGATTGGAGAAGGAGCAGGTGTGGCTTAGGGGGCAAAGGTGGTAAATTTAAGACTTAAGGATTTGTTGAGTTTCAGGTGCCAATTACACACACATGTTCAAATAGTGATCCTGAGGGGACAGTTGGACATACTATCAAAGCTTTAAACTTTATATTATATATAAGCAAATTCATGGAAGAAGGGATATTTTTGTTTTGTTTTGCTTGGTTTTGACTGGGGAGTGAAAAAGAGAAGAAATTACTATGCCACAGCAGCTATTAAAGCAAACATCACATTGTAATTTTTAAAAACTTAAGGGAAAGAAGCTTGATGGAAATTTTTCATCTTTTATAGGGTGCGTACCAGGCTTCATTGTTTATAGTTAACGGCAAAAAAGCAGGAAAACATGTTCTGTTATTGTTCACTTGGGGATCTGTGTAGACAGTATGCATGTCACTTTTACCTTAATCCTGTTTATATTTAATGATAAGAAATTAATTTCATTGATTTACAGATAAGAAAAGATGGTAGAAAACTTTAGATGGAAGATCAAGTTGTAACTAACAGCTACTCTTTTCTTTACCCTAGTGAATGAACAGTGATGCTCTCTTGTTAATTTTTGAACCTGCTTTTATTCAAGTAAAAATATTTTCAATATTTGTCAAGACGATGCATTAGATTGTTTCTTTTTTGTTTGCTTTACCTTGGGTAGATGGAAAGTTGCACTATTATTGAAGATGGCAGTTCTTTGTAAGTTACAACTGACCTAATGTGTAAGGAATGTTATCACTGGGTCCTTCTTTTCGGTTTGTTCACTATGATTGCTGTGGCATTCTCTCATTGATGTATTGTGTAGAAATGCGTGTGCATTTGGTTTTGGCTCACTGATACAACTCAGTATTTGAAACTCAGACTTTATTTTTTCTGCATATTCCTGTTGATTTATAAATTTTGTTCAAATCTCCTGCAAAGCAACTTGACCATCCTAACATGTTTTCTAATGTTTTGTGATGGATCCCTAAAACCTACTTGTTGACACAGTGATGAAAAGAATTGAGGGCTGCAAGTGTCTCAACAGAAAGAGAATATATGGAAAAGGTAAAAAACACTATGGGTATTATCTTTCTCCTTTTTATTTTAGTTTTATAATATCTAAATTCATACAGTATTATAATCTCTCTCTCTCATCCTTTGAGGGGAAAATGACATTTGGAGGATGGCTATAATCTGGGTGTGGGAATGCCACTAATTTCACTAATCTTTCATTTTCTCTGAGTGAAAGCTAAGATGAAAACTGGTATTAACATTAATCCCAGTAATCTGACAAATTTACTTGTAATTCGCTATACAACTGATTTATGCTCACAAATAATTAGAAGCCTTAGACAGAAATGTGAGCCACTACATTCTATTTAAATATACAATCTAAACTATATTCCTCATACTGTCTTTTTGTCCCACAGAGGCATAGTTTATCATATATTCTCCATTTACCCATGAATATATTGATCGTTCATAGAAAAGGCATGTGGTTAGAATGAGATTTTTATTTTCACATTAAGCACAGGCATCTTGATGTATTCCACCACATTCGAACATTTCTTGTTTCTGTCAACATTTCTCTGTAGGTGCAAATAGAATTAGACAAGTAATTTGAAAGCCACTAGGGATATTAAGTATATTTGTGAAAGATGCCTATCTGCAATGTCTTAAATGAGTTAAAGTGAATTTATGAACTTTAAATGAAAATTTTCCAGTTGTTAAAGCATAATTTTCTACAGTAAAATTCACTCTGCTTTATTAGTGTACAGTCTTGTGAGTTTTGGCAAATTCTGAGTCATGTATTCACCACCACAGTTCAGAACAGTTCCTCACTCCAAAAAAATCCCCCAGGCCCTGTGTCAATTTCTTCCATTACCCACCCCTCGGAAATTATCAATCTGATTTGTGTCCATCTAGTTTTGCTTCTTCCAGAAGGTCATATAAATAGAATCATACAGTTAGTTAGTTATAGTCTCTTTTTAAGTTTGGCTTCTTTCTACTTAGCACAGGGAATCTGACATTCATCCAAGCTGTCAAGCGTATCAATAGTTTGTTTCTTTTTTATTGTCCAGAGTAGGTATTCCATTGTAAAACACAGTGTGGTTTATCCCTCTACTGAGGGACATTTGAGTTGTCTCAGTTCAGTTCGGTCGCTCAGTCGTGTCCGACTCTGTGACCCCATGAATCGCAGCACACCAGGCCTCCCTGTCCATCACCAACTCCCGGAGTTTACCCAAACTCATATGCATCGATCGAGTCAGTGATGCCATCCAGCCATCTCTAGTTATTGGCAATTATAAGTAGTGATATTTTTAATGTCATTGTGAAGTTTTTAATGTTCAACATGTTATTGGAAGATTAGATTCTCAAAAAGAAAGTTTTCTGAACATTTATTGTTCTTGATTTCTAAAACAGTCCCCTTGAAGTGTTAGGAATGAATATTGAGCCTGGATAAGTTAACTTAAAAATTAATTTAAAATTTGTTTCTCCAGCTTAAAAGAAAGTTAGTGAAAGTGTTTATACTTAAGGCTTACATTTGGCCTAATAATATACCACCCTGATTCTTCTTGATGTCATGAAAAGAATCCTCAAAATAGTATGTGTGTTTATAGAGCACACTCTGAGATGCTGGGGAAATGGCTTACAGGTGGCACACATGTAATCCTCATATCAAATACAGCTGGATTATGTGTTACCACTTTGCTGGGCTGTGATTTCTCTGAGTTGGGTGTTTTCTCTGTTAGGACCAGGATAATTAGTATAAGACCTCTGGACTAACGTATATCCCAGGCTCTGAATATTCAACTTTAATAAAAGATATTTTTTAAAACCTTACCTTCAGAGATTATTTAAAGCTTGTTACATGTAGAAAATAAGCAAAATAATATATTTCAAACATTTTCTACATTATAAAAGGATGCTAAAAATAGCTTTCTTTCCTATAACAGTTTGGCCATGTATCTCTCTAACAGCCTCTCCTTTTTGTCTGAAAGCCGTGAGTGCTCTGTGGGACACAACCCACCAGATCTTGGTTGACTCAGGGTCTAGCCTTAAGCATTTTGCAATTAAGACAGAAAAATAAGGAAGACGTAGATTACTATATAGAAAACACAGTGTCAAGTGAATGAACATTTACTAAATACACATAATAGAAAATATTAAAATTCAAAGAAAGTTACTGTTTTGTGGGGCAACGTCACAGGAGGTTCATCTATAAACCATAAAGATGGATGTTCCTACTTTGCTTTGGTTCTGGAAAAACTGTTGAACTAATCAAGGTATCAGGAACTGCTCAAATAAAGGGGAAAAAGTACTTAGTAAGGGTGATGTTTGAGGTATAAGTTATATAGGTAAAGCCAAAGGGCTATGCAGACGGTCACCCCTCTGATTATATACCTGTGAAATCCGGAATGTTGAAGGCTGTAGAGGAGTATATCTGTGAGCCTTCAGTTCAAAATGCAAAAATCACTAAGAAAAGCATTAGAAAATGTATTATTGTTGTGTTTCAAGTGTGCACATGCAGAAAGTGGATGTATTTCTCACTAAAGGTTTAAATAGCACATGCTGAATTTAACGAGAAGTGTAGGCTGTGGGAAGGATGGCTGTGTATCTTCAGTACTGTGTGTCCTTGTGCATTACCAGTGTATTAACTCAGAAATGACAGCCACAGTGCAGAGCACTCTGTGAATGTATGATGATAATATAAAGGGAATGAAGTACTGGCTGTAAATGGAAGGATGGTTCACCTGGCAGCTTTAACTTGGAACCAGCCAAATAAAATTGCTCTATTTTATTCCTTCGGTATCCTAAAAATTTCCCCTAAGCTAAATCAATGAGTGAACCTTTCCCCATGTCACATAAATTATTTTCTCTACTACCAGAAGTAAACATACATGATAGTTAACAAAAGTTCTTAAACTTAATTTTACCACTTACCTGATTGCAAGTAAAGCTGAACCTATATTTTGAATGAGTTTTTGAAGGCAAAAAAACACACAAAATTCCAAAAATAATTACAAATAGTGTAATAATTTTCATAAATTGAGATTTATTTTGTGGTATTTTATATACAATAAAACTTTATAGACAAATTTACAAATTTTATATGAAAATTATCTGTTCATACCTTTCTTATTTTATTAATATTTTAATTTTATTGGCATATAATTGATTTGTAGTGATGTGTTATTTTCAGGTGAACAGACTAATTCAGTTATATATACATACATCTGTTCTTTTTTGGATTCTTTTATTAACACTTTATTTTTTAGAGCCATTTTGATTCACAGGAATATTCAGGAGAAGGTACAGGTATTTTCTGTATAGCCCCCACACATGCCTGAAAGTGTTAGTCACACAGTTGTGTCCGACTCTTTGCGATCCTATGGACTATAGCCTGCCAGGCTTATCTGTCAGTGGGATTCTCCAGGCAAGAATACTGGAGTGGGTAGCCATTCCCTTCTCCAAGGGACCTTCCCGACCCAGGGGTAGAACGTGGGTCTCCTGCGCTGCAGTGAGATTCTTTAACTGTCTGAGCCACCAGGGAAGCCGCTACACATGCCTCCCCATCTTCATTTTCAATGACCTTCGTCATAGTGGCCAGTTAGTTCAGTCGCTCAGTCGTGTCCGACACTGCGACCCCATGAATCGCAGCACGCCAGGCCTCCCTGTCCATCGCCAACTCCCGGAGTCCACCCAAACTTATGTGCATCGAGCTGGTGATGCCATCCAGCCATCTCATCCTCTGTCGTCCCCTTCTCCTCCTGCCTCCAGTCCCTCCCAGCATCAGGATCTTTTCCAATGAGTCAACTCTTTGCATGAGGGGGCCAAAGTATAGTGATAACTTCATTAAAAATGGTGAACCTGCATTTACACATAATCACCCCAAGTTCACAGTTTACATTCCTTTTTTTAAGTGATAGCAATTGCTTTTATTTTTCCCTTCAGAACTAAGATCAATTTTGTATAAAAATTTACATAATACTGAATAAAATGCACTGGAATAGTATTCTTATATATTGGCTTATTTTTAACTAGAATATTACACTGATATAAAAAGTCTGCATTAAAAATACAATAAAGAAGAGAAATAAAGTCTATTTAGAGCTTTATTAAGATGGTGATAAGTGGGATATCAGGATATCTAGGCCTTTTTTTAGATTTAGATATGAAGCAAATGCCAAAGACTTTCCTTAAAGTACATTTAAGCTAATTAAGGCGATGGCACCCCACTCCAGTACTCTTGCCTGGAAAATCCCATGAATGGAGGAGCCTGGTAGGCTGCAGTCCATGGGGTTGTGAAGAGTCGGACACGACTTTCACTTTTCACTTTCATACATTGGAGAAGGAAATGGCAGCCCACTCCAGTTTTCTTGCCTGGAGAATCCCAGGAACGGCGGAGCCTGGTGGGCTGCCATCTATGGGGTCGCACAGAGTCGGACACGACGGAAGTGACTTAGCAGCAGCAGCAGTAGGATAGCTTAGTTGGTAAAGAATCTGCCTGCAATGTGGGAGACCTGAGTTCGATCCCTGGGTTGGGAAGATCCCCTGGAGAAGGGAAAGGCTACCCACCCCAGTATTCTGGCCTAGAGAATTCCATGGACTGTATAGTCCATGGGATCACAAAGAGTCAGACCCAACTGAGTGTCTGAAACACTTCATTCCACAGTAAGTTTCAGCAGTAAAATACTAGATGCCCTTTGCTTTTTCATTTTCTTCAGGATATTCCATCTATTGATTTGCAGCTAAACGGGGGGGGGGGGGGGGAACTATCTTGATTAAATTATCATTGAAGAGAAAATCAAACATCAGATTTGATTTCAAAAACTGTCCTTTCTTATGTGATAGTACACTGCTTCTTTGAAAACTCTTAAATCTTTAGAATTAAGCTGGAACAAGCAGATAGAACATTCTTGACAATAATGAGTTTTGAATATTCGGTCAACAAATCTTTTTCTTTTATACAATATATGCCTCAGTTTCTTAGGGAAAAAAAATTCATTGTTCATGAAAGTATGTTAGGACATAGAAAGTATGTTTGTTTTTTCATTTCTTCTGCTAACAGAACCCTTTCTGGCCATTGTGTCAGCTAAATTTATATCCATGTTGATAAGAATTTGTGAAACCTTAATGTTTGAAATCCCTGCTCTGATTCCCATCAGACCACCACTTCACAGTCCGTGTACTCAGTGGCCCTCATTCGGGATGTACATCTGTCTAGGTTACACCGTGGTAGGTGTGACCCGTAGGTTACAGGTATGTTAGCCTGTGCTCTGGCTGGCGACAGTGGAGTCCTGTCACCACATCACTGTGCTTTGACTTCATCCTGAGCTGTCACTTTGAACTCCACGGTCGCTCAAACAAACAAGAATTCAGAAATCAGTAATGAAAAAGTCTTCGAAGATGGGCAAAAATAGACTTGAAAATTCATCTCTGAACCTCCTGGAGACTCTGATATATGGCTGAAATTTGAGAACCTTTAGGTTTTTCAGAATGTCTTCTTGTAATTGGCAGGGAGAAAAAGTCTTAAAGTTGTTTTCATTCAAACTAGTAAGGAGAAATAAAAATGAAAAAATTATTTGTCTTAATGGCTCATATACCAAAGGCCTCTTGCTCCCTCTACAGAAGGTGTTGCAAAATTGCAGTCACAAAGATTAAAAAAAAAAGAAAAAGAAAGAAATTAATTATCTTGAGGTTCATGATTCACAAAATGTTTTGGATCCATATGTACCTCCAGTGTCTTGCAAATTGGTTGGTTGTCCTAAAGTTGGTTACAGTAGGTTTCTATGTTTCTGCTTTGGTGTTTTTCAGTGGTGTCAGCAAGGGTTTAGAGTAAACTCCATTAACAATAACTGTTAAAAAAAAAAAGTACTTTTTTTCTGGGCTTGTTAATTGACTTTATTTACTCATATGAATGAGTAAAATGCTTGAAAAAATTTCTTTTTTAGGAATTGCTTTACATATTTTCATTCTTTTTTATATAGCCAGGAAATTTGCACCATGAAAACAATGGACTCCACTTAAAGACTTAAGTTCTTTTATTATCTATGTCTAACTGTCCCAGTCATTTTTAGATCTTAGTTGTTGTTGGGGCAAAAATTAACAATCTGAATTGTAACTTCGCAGGAGAAAGAACTGTTTCATTAGTGAAATTGGATTTTTTTTGACTGTACGTAATACAGGAGACTGAAAGTTGACCTATAAATACTTAATGTATAAAACAACCATCCATGCATATATATCATCATCATAATTTACAAATTTAAGTTGGAACAAAATGTTAATATTTTACTAACTTTGATGTAAATAATTTTATGCCTTCACTTACAACTCTAGGACTTTTTCATTTTATTTGATAGGTTACTGGTTTCTCTTATTGTGCCATTTTGAAGTTAGAAGTATGAAAATGCTTTTATTTCATCCATAAGGTCTTAACAAAAGATTAAAAATCCTTTTCATTTGTATTTAGTGTAAGAATAGCCCTTAGGATGTTACCCTGTAATTAAAAAATGAACCCAAGTGACAACATAGATTCTTTGATTTAAATAGGTCACATCAGAGTTGCCTGTCCTAAGTTATTATGCTAAAACTAGACTGAATTTTTTTTCCCACTCTGGTAGGTGTACTGGTCCATTAGCGAATTCCCTTTCAGAGAAAACAAGAGATCCGGTAGAGGAAGATGACGATGAATACAAGATTCCTTCATCCCATCCTGTTTCCTTGAGTTCACAACCATCTCATTGTCATAATGTAAAACCTCCTCCTAGGTAAGAATATGGTCCATTTTTTGGTCACCTCACATCTGGATAAGCATTATCATCTGTGGTATTTATTTTTAAACTGAATCACATCTGTTTACTGAAAAACCTTTTATTTCTTGCTCAAAACCTCTTCCACATATAATACTGTTTTTCTCCATGACTTTCAGAGAAAACAAAAAGATGCAGATTTCCATTTAACTAGGAAGCCGTCTTACTAAATTAGTTGATTAATAAGTCTGATGGAATAATTTGTTGCCCCCCCTCCACAAAAAACAAATTATACTCTAGTAAAACTTTGCTGTAGGTTACATATAGTGGTGATTAATTCATGGATTTTCAAAAGTAAGCTCTTTTCAATGCTTTTTATCACTTCTAAGCACATATCTCATGAAGAAAAGCTATTATTTAGAAACTAAGTTATTATACCAACCTTCCTTAGAATTTTTCTTCATGATATAAGGACTAGTCTAACATATTTATTTTCCTTTTGGATGTGCTACCTACTTCAGATCTCAAAGAATAGAAACAAATTATTTCACTTAACTGTTTTTACCAGGTACTATTTTACTTTCCCTTGGATTAAACAAGCATGTGAGGAATCCTGTTTGGCTTTCTTTTCTTCTTGTCAGCTGTTTTATTCTTCCTCCTATGGAGACAGCCTCAGTCTTTGTTATTAAAAATGGGTGGTGTGTATCGAAATATTAGATTGTCTTTATGATTCTGCATTTATATGATTGAATTAGTAAATCATAATCTAGTAATACTTTGCCTTTTTTTTTTTACATCTGACTTATTAACATTCAGTGAATGCTCAGTCATGTCTGACTATTTGTGACCCCATGGACTATAGCCTGCCAGGCTCCTCTATCCGTGGGATATTCCAGGGAAGAATACTGGAGTGGGTAGCCATTTCCTTCTCCAAATATATTTAGTACTCAAGAAGTCAAATCTCAGTTTCAGACTTCTTTCCTGAGCTCCAGTTTTCTTTGCATAATTACATCCCTGGAGCTCTGCCTGGTGTATGCGGAAGAGGGCTCAGCTGCTGCTCATGTCCCAGCCTTCTTGCCTTGCAGTATCTCTTTATTGACTGAGGAATAGGAGAGCTGTTAACACTTCAGTCATCTATGTCATCTTTACTTAGTATGCCACTTCTTTTTGAGGTCAAGTCAGTCAACAGAGTGTTTTATGAGTGGAGTGTGCCTTTCTTTCCAGAAGAAATAACTAAAGAAAATCTTTTGATGCCTTTCTTCAAGTATTGTACTATAATATTTGGGAAAAGAGAAGTAAATTTCCATTTAAAGCAGAGATCTGCCTTAGTGAATTTCATGGTTAGAATTATCACAATTCAGCACTCTACACAATTATTAACCAGGGTTATTAACACTTAGCCGTGTAGCGCTTCATATTTCAAAGTGTTATTCGCTCAGTCATGTCTTTTGTGACCCCGTGGACTGTTGCCTGCCAGGCTCCCCTGTCCATGGGATTCTCCAGGAAAGAATATTGGAGTGGGTGGTTGTTCCCTCCTCCAGGGATTCTTCCCAACTCAGGGAGCAAATTCAGGTCTTCCACATTACAGGCAGATTCTTTACCGTCTGAGCTCAGAAGATCCTGGGTTGGGAAGATCCCCTGGAGAAAGGGGATGGCCACCCATGCCAGTATTCTTGCCTGGAGAATCCCATGGACAGAGGAGCCTGGCGGTCAACAGTCCTTGGGATCACAAAGAGTAGGACATGACTGAGTGACTAACACTTTCACATTTCACAGTGAAAACGAAAGTGTTCTTTTGCAGATTGCTGGCCTTTAGGGCATTTATTGGTAAAACAGTATCATTGAGAAGACAGAGAAATAACTGAAAGATAATAATTTATTATGTTAGAAGAGCAAAATGTCCATTGCTCTTATTAGAGAAAAAAGTTATTCCTTAACATCAAATATCCACTGTTAAAATTTTCAGTTCCCTTGGCTCTTAAAAATTTGTAGTAATTTTAAAAACTGAAATAAGATGAGATTTTGTTTTTGGTCTCTTTGGGATCTCACTTTTTCCCATCACTGGGTAAGTAGGGGGTGTAATTGACTTTAAATTTTAATTGTCACATCATATTGGATGAGACTTTTGGTGACAGGCCTCTGAAATCCTGAAAATAAATTTGATTTATGGCCACCATTACCATCTTTCTACATTTATAGAGAAGTAATAAATGTTGATAATCCCTAAATTTAATTGGAGTGAATTTTTTATTTGATTGTTCTTGAGAGCTGATGGATGAAGTATCTTCTTAGGTCCTCTACAAAGCACTCTAAACTTAGACAAGTTCTTTCTTTCTGCATTTTTCCTCTCTTTGGAATATCAGGAGAAGTAAATTGTCAGTATATAGAAAATGTTAAACTGTAGATGAATAATTCAGTTTCAGTAAAAATCCATCATTTTATGAAAATACATGATAACTATTTTTAAATGAACCATCTATGTCCCCTTTAAGAGATATGGCCACCAGAGAGAAAGGAAGTGAATTTCAGATGAAGCACTTTGCAATAACTATTCAAATGTCCAGTATCTTCTCCATTATATATGTACTTTTACTTTGCCCCACGAATTCAGAGCAAATTGAAGAAAAGCAAAGTATAAACTCTGCTTTCTGTAGCTCTTTGTGAGCAGAGTGAGCAGATAGTCTGCTGCACAGTTATATTCTGAAGACAAAATAAGTTTCCGCTTCTGTTCCTGTGCCTCGGACTTTCCTATTGTGTTCAGTTTGATTCCGAAGCATTAAAGCCAACAACAAAAATACCTGTTTAGTAAATATCGTCCTTTTAGACACACCCAGATTAAAATATTTGTTGTGTACCCAAGGCCTGTGCTAAAGTCATTTTTCTACTTACTTGAGAGAAATACCAGAGTTTTGTTCATGGCAATGGTGAAATTATGCCCCAGGCTCTAGTTCTTTGAAAATGCCTATCTGAATTTTCATGGACCTCCTGAATATTTAATAATTCTCCTTCCTTGATAATTCCCTGATAGCTTAGTTGGTAAAGAATCCGCCTGCAAGGCAGGAGACCCCAGTTTGATTCCTGGGTTGGGAAGATCCCCTGGAGAAGGGATAGGCTACCCATTCTAGTATTCTTGAGCTTCCCTGGTGGCTCAGCTGGTAAAGAATCTGCCTGCAATGCAGGAGACCTTGGTTCAATCCCTGGATTGGGAAGATCCCCTGGAGAAAGGAAAGGCTACCCACTCTAGCATTTTGGCCTGGAGAATTTCATGGACTATATAGTCCATGGGGGTCACAAAAAGTCGGACACAACTGAACGACTTTCAGTTTCTTTCTTTCCTTGATAGGTTCCAGTTTTCTATAAGGAAAGCTTAAATTACAGAAACATAAATACACTGTTAAGTATCACTAATCAATAATAAAGTCACTGGGACTTTTACATATTTTTGCCTGCATATTGCATTTTTTTCCTTCAAAAACTTGATAAGGTAATATGGAAATCTTTCAAAATGATATGTTAGTTCCACAAGTGTGTTTAGGGTATGAACAGTTTTGTGCCCCTTCTAATTGTTGGTTTCACTTTAAAAAAAAAAAGAAAAGATTGTCTTCTATGGAATATTTACTTCTGCTTTGTAAAAGTATTTAGTAATAGTATGTAGATAACATACCTGCACTTTTTCCAGAAAAGTAAATTAATTATATTTGTTTTCCAACTTTATCATATGAGCAAGGTTGCTGGTTCCCATCATCTCCACCCCCAAATGACTTTCAAATGGAAAGCAATGACCCTTACGATTTTTGTCCTTTGATTTCTGCTCTAGATCTTGTGATAACGGTCACTGTATATTGAATGGGACACATGGCACATCCTCAGAGATGAAGAAACCAAACATCCCTGAGTTAGGCATATATTTAAAGGGTATGTATAAAACATTTTCTTTGTATTCTACATCTTAACGGTCAGAATTTAAAGGCAAAATTCCATGCCATTGTTGTACTGAAGATACATTAAGATTTTGTGTTATCCTCTAGGAGATGTTTTTGATTCAGCCTCTGATCCAGTGCCATTGCCACCTGCCAGGCCTCCAACTCGGGACAATCCAAAGCATGGTTCTTCACTCAACAGGACGCCCTCTGATTATGATCTTCTCATCCCTCCATTAGGTTGAAACCTTTAAAACAATTTCAAACAAGCCACTCTGCCATTTCTTTCAATTAACATCTGAATTATCAGAATTCAGGGTTCAATGCAATGCAGACTTGTTGGGTTCTGAAATTGTCTGAATTTGAATCCAGATTAGAATCGCCAGGTGATGGTGACTCTCAAGTTCATGTGACCATTATTCCACTTAGATGATTGAAACAGTGGTGTAAGTAGCTGGCATTGGTCAGGGTTTTATCAAGTTGTCTCTTCATGTAAAACATCTTATGAGGGCACTGTTCATTCCTTCAGGTGCTTGTGCTTCTTATGGATTTGGAGTATTCTTCTGAGATTCTCTTGAAGTACAATTCTTACTGAATGTGTATTTACTTTTTCTTTCAGTATATAATGACCCATTTCCACTTAGCTAATTACATTATGGGGCATTATGTCTTTTATTGCAGAGAGCCAAAAACAAATTCTCTCTTATAATCATTGCAGCTAGAAATAATCTCAATTTGTTTCAAATTTTGCTATGAAGTACACTTAATGTGTGTGTGTGTGTGTGTGAAGGTACACACAGGTGTATATGTATATAAAAGTTGTCTGGTGCAGGTGTCTGTTTCATTAATTTTAGGTAGGAAGCTTCTCACCCTATTTTTAGAGGAAGACAACTTTTGGAAGTTAAAGCTTCACAATAATGTGTCACCATAACATAAAATAATGTATGATGAAGGTTCTTTTGTGAGCTTAATTATTAGACTACTGGAAATGAACTTTTCCATTTTTTTCCCCCAAAGACACCATCATCTGATATTTTAGTTACACAGTTGAATGTCCTGCTCCTATTCTTTCTGCAGTTCAGAGCTTTACTATCACCTACATGGATTACAAGGGCCTCCCAACTTCCTTCTTTACCTACAGTCATTTTTTTTTCTTCTGCTTCTTCCTCTATGCTGGTTTTTTACCTGTTACCCAAGTCTTTATGACTAGATCAGCATTGTCCTATAGAACTTTATGTGGTAACATAAAAGATCTATCTGTATGACTGTAGAACTGAATTTTAGTTTATTTAAATATCTGTATGTAGATGGTTACTGCCATATCGGACAATGCAGAGAAACATTCCAACCTTCATTTTAAAATTATTTTTAATTGGAAGGTAATTGCTTTACAGTGTTATGTTGGTTTTTGCCATCCAGCAACATATAACTCATCCTTTGGCTCTTCATGTACATCTCATATTTTATTTATACTATTCACTCAACCTAGAAGATACCATCTTTGTATTTGATGTAAAGTCACTCAGTTGTGTCTGACTCTTTGCGATCCCCTGGATTGTAGCCTGCCAGGATCTTCCGTCCATTCTCCAGGCAAAAATACTGGAGTGGATTGCCATTCTTCAGAGTGTATTTGATGAACAAATGGTTTTGAGCCCCTGATATCCCAGACCTTCCTGTTCTTGGTAACACCTTGATGAATGCCACTTTCTACCTTCCTCTTCCCTCTTACAAGGCATCTCTTTCTCTCTGTGTGACCTATGGGACTTTCACCTCTGAATCATTTGTGAAGTTTTTTTAGAACTCTCTGTGGAATCTAAGCTCCTCAGGTCAAGGCCTTATGATTTTGATCTTCACATTATCCATGTGCCTAGCATGGTATACAGGAATATCAGGGTGGGGAAAATAACAGTAGGGGCAGATAAAGGATTTGAATAAATAAGAGTGTGGAAGATAGCTAAAAATTCAAATGATACTAAGAACTAAGCTCTCTCTCCTGTACTTTCATGTATTTTACATTAGAAAAATTTCTCTAATAATCATTAGAGAAAATATTCGGAATATTTTTCCCAAAGCAAGCTGTATGAGTGGTGAGACCGTTTGTATTTAAATATACCTTTATATTCAAGTCAATATATTTAAACACAGAAGAATATTTATTACTAGAATATGTGGATATTTATACTCCGTTCCATTCGCAAGTATTTGCGATTTCTTACAGAAATACATATACTGCAATTTTATTTTTTAAACAATCAAGATGAGGAAAAATATGAATAGGAGATAGTAAGATGTGGCAGGTGAAACATAAGTAGACATAAAAATCTGCTGCAATATTTTATAGTTACAAAAGGTGGGAACTATGCAAATATAAGTAACTAGCTTTGGGACCACCACAAGAGTTAGTTCTATATTTAACTGTCTCTCTAGAGATATCTGGTAAGTAGAAAAAGATGGTATTCCTCTACTGCAGGTACATTTTCTGTATATTTTGACAATGAAATATATGGGGAGCATTAGTTTAAATGAATTAAAATCCAGTAGAGCAAACTTTACAAGATAATGTAAATTATTCTATGACATTAAATTTGTGTGCATGTTGTGATCTTCCAGTTAGACTGGGAACTCTTACTGTTACACAGAAATTCTGTTTTGATGATGTTGATCTTATAATATTTAGTTCAAACCTCCAATGTCTTAATATTACAAAGGTTACAGATGAATAATAGGCTGTTTCATACCCCGCCATACAACTTTTTAACAGAAAGGCCTGAGAGAAAAAGTCTGCATGTACCCATGTGTGTTTGTGTGTCTGTACTTCCCTCCAGACACTCCCCACAAAATAATCAGCTTCCATTGTCAAAGTCGGTCAACTGCTGCATAAACACTGCAGGTGAAGTTCGTTATAAGCGGTAAGAGAAAATTGTTAGTTTTGCCTGAAGTTCTGCTGCTGATACTGACCTTTCTTTAAATGCAGGCGAAGATGCTTTTGATGCTCTGCCTCCGTCCCTCCCACCTCCCCCACCTCCCGCAAGGCACAGTCTCATCGAACATTCGAAACCTCCTGGCTCTGGCAGCCGACCATCCTCAGGACAGGACCTTTTCCTCCTTCCTTCAGGTAGGAGAGAAAACCCAAGCAAACCTTTCACTTGAAGCAAAAGAATTTCTAAGATCATACTGTCAAATAAGCATTAGTAATTCACTGATTTCTAGCTCTCAAGCTGAAAACTCCTGGGGGAGAAAATAGCAGTTGGGTGGGTTTGTCTGTCAGTTGTTTGGTTTATTGCCAAAAGAATTTTTTTAAATGAGGAAAGCAACAAGGAATCACAGAATTTAGAAATGTTGCTGTATGCTACAGATAACATCTGTATGCTACAAAAGGCATCCCTGAGAACCAGAAGGGCTCTGTGTTTGGGCCAGTAGTGATGGGGACAAATTTAGACTCACTCCTAATTCTGAGTGTGATATTTCTAATAACATGTTTAAAAATTTTTACTAAATGTGCTTTAGGGTCATTATTTTATTCCAAAACATAATATCTTGGTAAATTATACTGCTGTAACATTAGTAGGTGTGTTTTTTTCTGAAATATCTGCATTTTATTGTTGTGTTACTGTTTTTATTTTTAATGCCTTGGTGTATTTACTACAATTATTGATCTTTGAGGAAAAATTAATATATAGCTTTTTGTAAATTCAAGTGAGGAGTAGAAATAAAAAGACTTAGTAAACCATCCACTTCACTAGTCAGAATTATCAGGAAAAAAAAAAAATTCAGTTATATTGAATCTGCTCATATTAACTGTTCCAGTCAGCCCTGTTGGTGATACTGTGATCTATACTCAAACATTTGCTTCCTCAGTTTGGTTTGATTAAACATAGGATAAAGATTTTTTCTTAGCAGCTGCTTTACATATATGTATGAGATAAATCATGAAAGCCTTTGAAGAGTACTGACTTTGTCCTTTGGCCACCTATATGCTTCATAGAAAACTTTGGGATCTTTTACACTTTTCTCATGGTTCTTTTTTTCAATTTGGTTTGATAATTTAGAAGTTTGAGGCAGTTTGTACATATGACACACAAAATTATAGACATATAACTTGGAGTATATAATAGCTTCAGTTCCTAAAGGCAGTTTATGTTCAAGGAGTAATTTTGAGTTTAATTTTTTGTCAGTAAATACTGAATTGTCCTGTGTCACTCACCCTGTGAAATGCCTCCCTGACCTCATGGATCACATTAATTTACTGAATGCTACCAGTCTGAGCTACATTTAAGCCCATTGAGTGAAAGCACAGTGAAGTGACTTCTTTTAAAATTAAGCTTTCTAGGAGTTAGAACATTTTCACACATGCTTTTACCTGTTTCAAAAGAATCAATTGTAATTTATTTCAGTTCTTTATCATAATTTCATTGTTTGTTGTGCTTTGTAAAATTCTTCAAAAATTTTTTACTCACGATTAATTACAAGAAAAAAATTACTTCAAAATGAAAAGCCCCCTTTTTTATTAGATAGAATGAAACTGTTGTATAAACTGTTTTATTTCATGTATAGCTTTGCTTGACTGCCAGAGAGGCTCAGGAGCAGTAATCCTTAGCCTATGGTGTGAGGCTAATATGAGACCAGAGCAGGGTCATTTGAAACTGTTGACTCACTCTTGACCTGCTTTTGGGTTTTCCTAATGGCTCAGAGGATAAAGAATCTGCCTGCAATGCAGGAGACCCAGGTTTGATCCCTGTGTTGGGAAGATCTCCTAGAGAAGGGAACGGCTACCCACTACAGTATTATTGCCTAGAGAATTCCATGGACACAGGAGCCTGGCAGGCTACAGTCCATGGGGTCGCAGAGAGTCGGACACGACTGAGCAACTAACACACACACTTGACCTACTTTTATACATGGAAGTATTCTAATTCCATTCCAAATAATATTGACATCCCTTGATACTAAATACTTCTAAGAAGAAAAAAATGCAGCTTTCTTCCCCATTTCCAGTCTCCTGTCATTAACAGGACAAATTTCTAGTCTGTTGCCAGTTGCTTTATGAGATCCAATGAGTCACTGTTTTTATTCATTTTTAAACCACATGTATTAGACCTCCTCTTTATCAAAAGAAGTATTTCAATTGTTCTTAATGGAATATCATAGAACACGAGGGTTTCTTTCAGCTTATAAATAAGCACTTGTATATCATTCTGCAAAGGATTAAAACATTATAGTGTCTAAAAAGTGTAATAGAAAATTCATAAAATCAGTTCTTCACTTTGAATTGAACTTCCTGAAAGAATCCTCTATAAATACTAAACCAAAGTTTAACTCAGTAGTTGTAGAACCATATAAGGTAAACAAAGGTGATTGCTAAATTTAAACAGATACATGAGCATTTTACTGCCAATATTTCCATTATAGTTTAGTCTGTAAAATTTTAGACCAGTGTAATGATAAGCCTTTCCTGGCATTATGGAGATTTGGTTTCCTTGAAGAAATCCGTATCCCTAATTACAGACAGAGGTTAGGTATCTTCATGATGTTAAGTACCTCTTTAAACCAGCCTCTTTATTGCAGCATTCAGTGCCCTGCACACCTGAGTCAGGCCCGCCTTTCCAGCCTTACAAGCCCACTGACTGCTCTATAATAGTGATTTTTAAACTACAGGGCCCAGTGTTTTGCAAAAGAGCCTTAGGGCTGCTATACGATCAAAAAGGGGAAGTGAAGCAGGGACACAGCTCTGATGCTGCTTTTATCTGGTTTCCATTTTAGGCCTTCATGCAAGATTTCTTTTGGCAAAATAGTAATGGCCACCCCACGGTACATGAGCCATCTACTCTGGACAAGCCAGTCATATCTTAACAAAACCTGAAGAGTCCTCAAAACAAGCTTTACGCTTTCCTGTCTACAAACCCAGGGCTACTGCTAGCACATATATGCTTTTATGTGCACTACAAAAAGACATTTCTTTTGTGTTGGTGGGTTGAAATAGGCATGCCTCCCTCTGCTTTGTGCTAGAGCCAGTGCTCCAGGAACAAAGCCGAGGCTGTAGTTATGTCTGTTCATTCCCAGTACTGCGTCTTTGTGCAGTGCACAAAATACACAATGTATCTGGCAGCCCTTACTGAACCTTTCCCTCACTATATTTCTACCTGGAATCTTCTTTTGAAGTCCTTATCCAATCTTAAAGTAACAATTCAACTCTGAAAGCTAGCCAAACTGACTTTATTAGAGATAAAGGAAAATTTTTCACTGGGATCCAGAAATGCAATTGCATAAGTAAAGTACAGAAAAGGCTTGGATCATTAGCAACAGTTACTGGGAATGCTTTAGGGGTTTGGTTGCCTATGACCTTTATGAAGCACACCCATGACATGATTTCCGAGGGTGCTCATGCCCTTTGATGGTTGCCCTCAAAGAGTTCAGGTCAGAGATCCAGCAAGGCGAGGTCCTCCCTGGGGCAAGCCAGTGTGGAGACTACTATGTCTGAGTGTTGAAGGATTCATGGGGTAGAATCGTGGTTCTCAAATTGTGGTCTTGAGAACAGCAGCATCAGTATCACCTAGAAATCTGTTAAAAATGCCAATTCTTTAGACCTAGTCAAGACTTACTAAATCAGAAACTCTGGAAGTAGGACCAAAAGTCTGTATTCTCACAAGCCTTTGGGGTGATTCTGATGCATGCTCAAGTTGGAGAAACCCAAGACTAGCTTATTCCTGGAGGAATGCAGCCAGCGTGAGAAAGCGAAATAAAACGACACCATGTGAACTATGGTACATTAAAAGAAGTGAAGGTGTTTTAACCAAGAGAATCGAAGATCTTGAATATATTAGAGTTGCCTTCAACCGCTGTATTTGTGAAAGAATGATTAGATTTCTTCCATGTTTCCTCAAATGATCAAAGACTGACCAGTGAGAAGAATTAGGAGTGAAAAAAATGCATTCCTCTTAAGCTTCCTGAATTAATAATAATTCATATATCTCAGATGGGTACTGAATTCTCTAACACTGGGGGACTTAATCAGTGGTAAATCACTACATATGGGGATTTTATGAATATGAGTTAAAAGAGTGAGGAGTTTTGTTTCACTTCAGTAGCTCTTTAAACCCTATTATAAGCCTATCAGTTACATCTAGCATTGATAGTCTTTTAAAACTTTCAGAGTATTGGATCAGTCTTTGAGATAACTTTTGGGCAGTATCTTTGAGATAATTTTTGGGCAGTCCAGAGGAAAGATGCCATTGTTTTAACCGTTCAAATTGCCTCTTTTCCTACACTTGAGTAAAAGATTGTAAGTATTTCAGATAGTGGGGAAAAAGAATTAAGAAAATTCCATAATGCCTCCTCCCAGAGAAAACCTCTTGTTAGGTTTCCTTCTTACACAGCATTATTTTGATTGATACCTGTTTCTGCACTTTAAAGTGCAGAGCAAACCTTTTCCTCCCAGTCTTTTTTCAGTTTTTAATAATCTCTTAAAATAAGTATTAAAAAATTTCAATTTAGCATTACCACACTGTAAATCACAGACAGTAGTATCCTGCTTTTTAGAGTAGACTAACCCCATCATGTTTATTCATTCATTTCTGAAACATATATTACTATATATAATGATACTCTGGCTATGGTATTTTCACTTTGTATGTTTTAATCCTAAGTGTGGATATAAAATTTTATTTTAGTGGATTTTTGAAAATTTTTAAAAACTATTGATTTTCAAGTTTGGTAATTATTGTACTCTCTGTAGTAACCGTATCATATGTATTTTCCCATTGAAGCAGGAACCCTTCCAACCTTACAGTTTGCTGCAGAAGCCCAGGTTACCCTGTACCTGACCAGTAGCCAAACTTATCATGAAGCATCATAGTGGTTCGGAATTGAATTAAATATTCCATGCTATTTATGTTCACATTTTACTATACCCAGTGACTTTTTAGATGCAGTAGATTAATGGTACAATATCATACTACTATATATTATGTAGTCTATTTATGACTCAGTAATCAGTCTGGAATCTAATATTTAGCCTTCAATAGATGATTAGAAATAGCTTAGGTATATCTAACAAAACTAAATTTACCCTTAAGGAAACAGAAAAGTTTATGTATTATAGTAGACAGTCTTTTCTCTGACCCAATATTAAATCTGTGATGTTTTAGAATGAATAAGAATTCAAAGTAAATTTTATTGAACATTTAACTGTAAATCTTTGGAAATTTTCTATATTTATGCAGAAATAACCATATTTGGTCCCTTTGGTTAGCCTTCCAAAATCAAAAGATTAATATTTGTTGCATGGAATTTATCTTCTTACTCCTTCCTAAAATGTTTCAGCAAAATTAATGAGGCTGATCTATTGACTTTTTAATTATTGAAAACTCAGAATCTAAGACTCATTTTAATTTCAAAATTAATGAAATCAAATTAAGTAGCCTTGGTTAGGTTAAAAAAATGTCTCTAGCAAAGCTGGGGATAATTATTGTATTCAAATAAGGAAAGAAAATAATGACTTCAACTCTTGCCTTACATTGTCTAGTCAAACTTTAGTCTATGCATTTCCTTCTAAAATTATCAAATTCTTACATGTTTTTAATATCAAACTCAAATGAAATTTTAAACAATGAAATATCTGTTCTTCTTTAATAGTTAACATTTTAACCTTATATTAGCAATACAAATTTCACAGAATTTAAATTTATGAAAAATCAGAATCTAAATTAGTTTTTGGTAGTTAAAAGTAAGTATCAATGAAGTGCAGGCTATTTACCAAGCAGTGTGCCTGGTACCATGTTTCTGTTAGGAGATATAATTCAAACACAGTTGAGTATAAGATTAAGTCCCTGTCCTTTAGATGTCAAGCCCATTTTACAGATTATGTCTGCCTAATGCTTGAGAGATATTAATTGATATGATAATACTATAACAGCAAAATTCAAAATCCACTTGTTGCCTTTACAACAGTTTCTATTCATTGTACAGGATAAATTGGGGCATAAAATTAAAATTAGAAACAGTTTTTATCATCAACAATTTTACCATCAAATAAGAGATCTGAAAGATACAAAATTAGTAGTGTGCATCAGTTAGGAAAAACAGGGAAAAGCATTTTTGACCAAGTGATGAACAAATTCGAAATATGCAGGCAGGTTAGAAATGGTTACTATCAGTCATGAAATGTTTTCTTATTTTCAAAAATTGATCTTTACAGAGAATTTCTAATTGTTTTCTTCAGCCAGTTCGCAGAGATAATAGTTTTAATCTGAATATTATCTTTGTTTTTAAGATACCTTTTTTGATCCAGCAAGTGGCCAAGTTCCTTTGCCTCCTGCTAGGAGATTACCAGGTGAAAATGTCAAATCCAACAGAGCATCCCAGGACTATGATCCGCTTCCTTCATCTTCGGGTAAGTTGGCTAATAATACTAAGAATAATACCTTACATTTGCATAGTGCTTTTTAGAGCACCTTTCATTCATTATATAATTTAATGAGTGCTGCCAGCCTAAGAAAGTATTTTTATCACCTTTGCATTTGCTCTTAAAGCATGTATTATGTGAAGAATGCCTATAGAATTGTCTCACAGAAAATATTAAACTAAGCCTTAATATTAATTTTAATCTGTCAGTAAGGCATGTTTTGTGCCTCAAAAATCTATTCATTCTCTAACTGAGCTCATGGGAAGATCTAAGACAGCCAAGTAAGTAAATATTTCATTTTCTAACTTTTGTTTTGCCATATCAGATATGAGAAATGGCAAAGATGTCTATATACACTGAAATGTTGCATTCTCTTATTTTTCCATTAAAGGAAAAAAAAAAAAACTCTTTAGAATTACTATTAGCACCAGACTGTTAATTTTCAAGCTTATTTAGGGCTATCATGCAATGTTCAGCTGCCAGTCAGTAAGTGCTGGGGTGGTCAAAGGGTTGATTCAGGATCTTGGTATGATGTTTCAAAAAAATCCAAACTTTTTTGCCAACCCTATAGAAGGATATACCATTTTAGTAACTACAAGTCATACTCATAGCCATTATTAATGAAATGCTGCTGATCTGCTTCTTCAGGATGCCTTCCTTGACCCACCATATCTAAAATAGCTCCCCCTACTTTACACAGTCACTTTCTATCCCCTTCTTTTGCCTTATGTTTCTTAATACCGCCTTCCATTAATTTGTTTGCTTGACTATTTATCTCCTCATTCAAATATTAATGCTTTAAAGATATATGCATGATTTGGTTCACTGCTATATCCCCAAGTGTCCAGAGGAGTGCCTAGCACATATTGGATGAGTGGCTGGATACAAGGGAGGAGGGAAGAGTAGCTGATAGATGTTATGCTGAACATACACATATTAAAGAATTAAAACAATATATTTGTCTCACAATTAGAAGCATCAGAAGTTTTTCCTATGTAAATTTTTGTCCTATATCAGTATTTTTTTAACTGTATTTTGACTTTTTTTTTGAAGTACAGTTGATTTATAATATGTTACTTTCAGGTATATAACAAAGTATTATATAACTGAATATATATATGTGTGTGTTTGTGTGTATATCAGTTCTGTTCAACCACTCAGTTGTGTCCAACTCTTTGCAATCCCATGGACTGTAGCATGCTAAGCCTCCCTGTCCATCACCAACTCCAGGAGTTTACTCAAACTCATGACAGTTGAGTCGATGATGCCATCCAACCATCTCATCCACGGTCGTCCCCTTCTCCTGCCTTCAGTCTTTCCCAGCATCAGGGTCTTTTCCAGTGAGTCTGTTCTTTGCATCAGGTGGCCAAAGTATTGCAGTTTCAGCTTCAGCATCGGTCCTTCCAATGAATATTCAGGACTGATTTCCAATAGGATGGACTGGTTGGATCTCCTTGCTATCCAATGGACTCTCAAGAGTCTTTTCCAACACCACAGTTCAAAAGCATCAATTCTTCAGTGCTCAGCTTTCTTTACAGGCCAACTCTCACATCCATGCATGACTACTAGAAAAACCATAGCTTTGACTAGACGGACCTTTGTGCCAAAGTAATGTCTCTGCTTTTTAATAAATTGTCTAGGTTGGTTATAGCTTTTTTTCCAAGGAGCAAGCATCTTTTAATTTCATGGCTGCAGTCACCATCTGCAGTGATTTGGGAGCTCAAAAAAATAAAAGTCTGTCACTGTTTCCCCATCTATTTCCCGTGAACTGATGGGACCAGATGCCATGATCTTAGTTTTCTGAATGTTGAGTTATAAGCCAAATTTTTCACACTCGTCTTTCACTTTCATCAAGAGGCTCTTTAGTTTTTCTTTGCTTTCTGACATAAGGGTGGTGTCATCTGCATATCTGAGGTTATTGATATTTCTCCCAGCAATCTTGATTCCACCTTGTGCTTCATCCAATCCAGCATTTCTCATGATGTACTCTGCATTCAAGTTAAATAAGCAGGGTGACAATATACAGCATTGACGTCCTTTTCCAATTTGGAAACTGTTTTTCCATGTCCAGTTCTAACTGTTGCTTCTTGACCTGCATACAGATTTCTCAGGAGGCAGGTCAGGTGGTCTGGTACTCCCATCTCTTGAAGAATTTTCAACAGTTTGTTATGATCCACACAGTCAAAGGCTTTGGCATAATCAGAAAAGCAGAAGTAGATGTTTTCCTGGAACTCACTTGCTTTGTCAATGATCCAACAGATGTTGGCAACTTGATCTCTGGTTCCTCTGCCTTTTCTAAAGCCAGCTTGAACATCTAGAAATTCACGGTTCATGTCCTGTTGAAGCCTGGCATGGAGAATTTTGAGCATTCTTTACTAGCTTATGAGATGAGTGCAGCTGTGCAGTCATTTGAGCATTCTTTGGCATTGGAATGAAAACTGACCTTTTCCAGTCTTATGGCCACTACCGAGTTTTCCAAATGTGCTGGCATATTGAGTGCAGCACTTTCACAGCATCATCTTTCAGGATTTGAAATAGCCCAAGTGGAATTCCATCACCTCCACTAGCTTTGTTTGTAGTAATGCTTCCTAAGGCCTACTTGACTTTGCATTCCAGGATGTCTGGCTCTATGTGTGTGATCACACCATCATGATTATCTGGGTTGTGAAGATCTTTCTTGTATGTGTATATATATGTACTGTGTATATATAGTATGTGTGTATATATATATTCATCTTCAGATACTTTTCCATTATAGGTTATTACAACATACTGAATATAGTTCCCTGTGCTATGCAGTAGGACCTTGTTTTTTAATCTATTTTATATATAGTACTGCTGCTGCTAAGTCACTTCAGTCGTGTCCAACTCTGTGCGACTACATAGACGGCAGCTCACCAGGCTCCCCAGTCCCTGGGATTCTCCAGGCAAGAACACTGGAGTGGGTTGCCATTTCCTTCTCCAATATATAGTACTATGTATCTGCTAATCCCTAACTCCTAATTTATCCGTCCCTGCTCCTTTCCCCTTTTATACCAATTTGTTTTCTATGTCTGTGAGTTTCTGTTTCATAAATAGATTCACTTATATCACTTTTTTCAGATTCCACATATAAGTGACATCATGTGATTTGTTTTTGTCTGTCTGATTTACTTCACTTAGTATCATAATCTGTAGGTCCATCCATGTTGGTACAAGTGGTATTATTTCATTCTTTTTTATGGCTACCTAATATTCCATCGTATGTATGTATAGTCTCTTTATCCATTCAGCTATTGATGAACACTTGGGTTATTTCCATATCTTGGCTACTTTAAATAGTGCTGCTATGAACACTGGGGGGCATATATCTTTTTGAATTTTTTTTATCTTTTCCAGATATATCCCTGGGAAATGGGTTGCTGGATCATATGGTAACTTGATTTTTCATTTTTAAGGAATCTCTATATTGTTCTCCATAATGGCTGCACCAGTTTATATCCTCCCCTACAGTGTAGGAGGGTCCTCTTTTCTCCACACCCCTTCCAGCATTTATTGTTTGTAGACATTTTGATGATGGCCATTCTGACCTGTGTGAGGTGATATATCATTGTAGTTTTGATTTGCATTCCTTGAATAATTAGCAGTGTTGAGCATCTTTTCATGTGCCTCTTGGCCATCTGTATGTCTTCTTTTGGAAAGTGTCTCTTTAGATGATCTGCCCATTTTTTGTGTTTTGTAAAAACTGATCTGGATGAGTTATTTGTATATTTTGGAAGTTAATCCCTTGTTTGGTTTCCTCTAGTTTTATAATACCTGGTCTTCTATTTAGGTCTTTAAACTCATTTTGAGTTTATTTTTGTATATGCTACTATTTTAATTTCATTCTTTTATATACAACTGTCCAGTTTTCCCAGCACCACTTATTGAAGAAACAGTCTTTTCTCCATTGCATATTCTTGCCTCCTTTGTTATAGATTGACCATAAGTGTGTGGGTTTATTTCTGGGCTTTCTATTCTATTCATTGATTCCTATTGTCTGTTTTTGTGCCAGTACAGTACTATTTTGATTACTGTAGCTTTGTAGTATAGTCTGAAGTCAGGGTGTGTCATTTCTCCAGCTCCATTCTTCTTTCTCAAGATTGTTTTGACTACTCAGAGTCCTTTGTGTTTCAATACAAATTTGAAAATTATTTCTTCTCTGAAAAGTGCCATTGGTAATTTGATAGGAATTGCATTCAATCTGTAGATTGCTTTGGGTAGTATTGTCATGTTGACAATATTTATTCTTCCAATCCAAGAACAGAATATATCTTTCTGTTTGCATCACCTTCAGTTTATTTCATCAGTGTTTTATAGTTTTCAGAGTATGTCTTTTGCCTTCCTAGGTAGCTTTATTCCTAGGTATTTTATTCTTTCTGTTGTGACAGTAAATGGGATTGTTTTCTTAATTTCATTGATACTTTATTGTTAATGTATAGAAATGTAACAGATTTCTGTATTTCAGTTTTGTATCCTGCAGCTTTACCTAACTCACGAATAAGCTCTAGTAGTTTACTGGTGGCATCTTTACAGTTTTCTGTGTATAGTAGCAAGCTATCTTCCAAAGTGACAGTTTTGTTTTGTTTTGTTTTCTACTTCTTCCTTTCTAATTTGGATTCCTTTTTTTTTTTTTTAACTTCTCTGCTGTGGCTAGGACTGCCAAAGCTATTTTGAACAAAAGTGGCAAGAGTGGCATCCTTGTCTTATTGATCTTAGAATGCTTTCAGATTTTCATTGTTGAGTATGATGTTTGGTTTGCCCTGTATGTTCTTCATTATGTTGAGGTATGTTCCCTATATGCCCACGTTCTTATCAGAAATGGATGTTGAATTTTATCAAAAGCATTTCTGTATCAAGATGATCATATGGTTTTTAGTCTTTAGCTTGTTAATGTGATATATATATCAAACTGATTTATGGATGCTGAAAAATCCTTGCAATCTGGGATAAATCCCACTTGATTATGGTGTATGATCCTTTTTAATGTATTGTTGCATTCAGTTTGCTTTCAAGCTCAAATTTCAGCTCACAGATTTGTTAATAGTGAGCAGTTGTCCGTTCTGTAACATCCAAATCAAGGTAGATAGCTGTTTTGAGAATTATTAACACAATAGCTCTGTTCTTGATGACACCCATGGGAGATGCATAAAAATCCCTCTGTAGTTTCATAAGTTTTCATACTTGAATATAACTCGGAAAATTTTACTAACTTTTTCAAATTTTGGTCCATGCTGTCTCTACCAGTTTACTTCTAGCCAGTCCAATATTTCAGATATATCCATGGATACCCACTGAAACACTATTTTCAGTTGAAAGGGAGAGAATCCTAGGAATGGGGGAGCCTGGTGGGCTGCCGTTTATGGGGCCGCACAGAGTCGGACACAACTGAAGCGACTTAGCAGCATATATATATATGAAAATAAAGCAAATTCCTTGAGATGTTAAAATACAACTTTGAGAAGAGTGCCTTGACTGATTTAAAAATAACATTCTGTATCACCAGCTCTGTATTAACAGAAACATATTCTCAAGTTACAAGAAGGATTGTGGCCTATATTTTCACAGCTTTATAGTTTACACCATAGCATGCAGGTATTATTGAGCCCAGAATAACATCATTTACATATATGATTTCAACTGGTAGAAATTCCAGTTAGTATTACACTAGAAATTTCACGGAAGAACTTTGAGTGACAAACCCATTGAAATATCCCCAGATAGGCATTTACCAGAAGCCTGAACTGGCTTTTTACCTGAGTGAAAAACTAGTCTTGATATTACTTTGAGGGTCTCAGCTAGCTGTAACATCAAATATTTCAACTGACTCCTTGAACTCTCTTTACAAACACAGTCAAACCATGGAAAATAAGATACTTTTTTCCCAGCAAGATACTTGTTCACATGCTCCTTCACAGGGCTACCAAGCTGTCCACTAGTTTATTTCATACTAGAAGAGGGACTTAGCTTGCCTTCTGGATTAGCTCTTTCTATCAAAAACTTGAGACTGGATGATATGTGCCTTTGGTATACTAACAGCACTTACTTTGCAGTAGCATTTTATACTTTTTAAGATGACTGTTGAAGATTCCAGTATAATTTGCTGCATCTTATAAATTCCATTTCTATTTTTTATGGTGATCTAGTTGATGGTGACTAATTTACGTTTATAAACTTTATGAAAAGAATATTTCTAATTCCAAAAGTTTGATTTAAAATTATTTTCCTTATACACTTATCTAAAAAAGATGTGTGCATATCTTCATATATAAAGAGCCTTCCGAATGTTTTATTCCTCCCCCTCCAAAAGTTTATAACTCTCTAGTTTTTAGATGTAACAGTATTTAATGATATGAATATGTTATAATGATAGTTAATAACTGGATTTTACCAGCTGTGTTAAATTCATATATACCTGTATATGGGTGACATATATTAGTAAAATTATTATTTTGCTAATAATCTGCTTATTTCTTCACATGGGGTTCATGTCTATACTACCTATGCAGGAGCTTTCACACATTTTTCAGTTTGCTTTTCTCTTGTAACACACATGTGCTACAGTTTGAATACCATTCTTTAAAAACCCAGGGCATCCAGCTGACAGAATACAAAGTCATAATGATGTGTTTTTGCTCATGCTGATGAGTACAGCTGAGCTTTTTAATATTCTTAGTAGTTAGAAGGACATTTAAGGCAACACTTAATGCTAGAATTTCAGCACGTGATTTGTATTAAATGTGTTTGTAACAGATATTATTACCAAGTATACCTGCAAAATAAAGAAGGTCTCATAGAAGGAATTGATTCCAGTACTACTTTTCCTTCACTGACTTAAAGGAAAAGTGATCAGATGTTGAATGAATTTTATATTAAGACCTCAATTGGAAACAATGGCTTCATTTCACATGAGTTGGAATTGTGTATTGTTGTTATTAGAGATGTTTTAAGATAGTGTTTTTAAGGTTTTATGTTCCAACAAAGGAAATTGCAGTGTTATATATAGAGTTTTACTTCAGTTCAGCTACCTAAAATATTTTTCCTTATACACAGCTTCAGGTTTAAAACCACAGAACATAGTGTTATTTTTCTTACAAAGATAATACTAATATACTAATACTTCTTCTATAACAATTTTCTGAATGTATTAAAGTTATAACCTAGGCTCTGTTTTTAACAATCATAATTACCTACTATAGTGTATGTGAAGATACTTGTAATTTAGTAAAAACTGTATCTAAAACATGTCCTTCTAAAATTAGATAGTATATCGATTGTGGTAGCAATTCAAACTTACATAATGAGTTTCAGAAATAATTGATCCAACTTATGTGTCAATAATAAAATGAGATTTATATCTTAATGAGTTATTTATTTTTAATACTCAGGTATTGTTATACATGAAAAAATATGTATTCCAAGACTCTTGATGTCCATCCCAAGTGTTGTCAGTGAATTACTAAAATAATCTTAGAAATTATATCTCAAACTTTAAAAAAGATTATGTGCAGTTTAGCTCCTATAATTTTAAATATAAATAACAGAATTTAGTTTAATATGTTTTGAGTAGTTTTTATTATGGAAAAAAGATCTAGCCATAACTTAAATGGGTGAGATACAACAATGTTTAGTATTGTACCCAAGGTCTCAAAGCTAGTAAATGATGGGATTTGATTCAGTAAGTATGCAGCCATTTATATTGTTGTTAGGTTTAAAAACTTAACTCACTCATTCATATAATAATGATTGCTAAGCTGAGTTTGGAGATACCGATGAGAAAAATCAAAAACAGGAGCTAAGGAAGAGGTACCAAGAAATCTAAAATTGTAGGAGAGATTTCAAAACTGCCTTATGATCGCATGACTTTAGGGAGATACTGTGTGAATTTCTGTACTTTTTTAAGATTCTTAAGTTTCAGAAGCTCAAGATTCTTTAAGATTCAGACTTGTAAAAAGCACAGTAGACAGAATCTGAAGCTTTGTTTAAAATTATTAAAGTAGTACATGGACATTAAAGAATAAAGTAGAATTTAAAGAAGCAAAAGTCACCTGGAACCATTTCATCAATAGAAACAGTATTGCCATTTTGGAGCCCTTCTTTCTCATGGTTGACCATGCACACATTCACACAGTGGAAATCATACTCCACAGCATAATATGGTATCATACCTTTCTTACACATCATTAAACTTTTTTTGAAATGTCGATGTCACTTTAAATTATTGTATGGTAGTCCATCGTGTTGGTATACTGTCACACTGCTGCTGCTGCTGCTAAGTTGCTTCAGTCGTGTCTGACTCTGTGCAACCCCATAGACAGCAGCCCACCAGGCTCCCCTGTCCCTGGGATTCGCCAGGCAAGAATACTGGAGTGGGTTGCCATTTCCTTCTCCAATGCATGAAAGTGAAAAGTGAAAGTGAAGTCACTCAGTCTTGTCTGACTCCTTGCAGACCCCATGGACTGCAGCCCACCAGGCTCCTCCGTCCATGGGATTCTCCAGGCAAGAGTCCTGGAGTGGGGTGCCATTGCCTTCTCCAATACTGTCACACTAGCACTTCTCAAATCTTTTTCCCCACCAAAGAGCTAACTCTGAATGACAAGGGGATTATGTCTTTAACTAAAAGTGGACCGTCACATGCAGGGAATTGCCTTAAAAATCTTTGTTATTTCAAATATGTCTACAAATTTTACATTTTACTTGGTATGTCTACATTTCCATCTTTAAAAACATTAAGTCTCTCATATCCTTGAGTAAAACTAGTGACCAGGAAGATGTACGGTTTGTATCTGGTGGCTCCACATCTTCTTGCACTTGCTTGGATATTGTTGCCATTGCTCCTAGGAGTTCAAAAATACCATGAGCATGGACAGTGACCCCAGAATAAACACATGTGCTTCCAGTCACATTTTTAAGGATACATGTATTCGGGTACAGAAATCCCCACAGAGCTTGTAAAATTCACAGTCATTCCAGTGCGCTACAAAACTACAAGATAACTCCTTTGAGGGAACTCTAAGATCAGTTCATCTGCTCCTTTCCATCACCTACACATTCCAATGTAAGGACCTGGTGTCTCCTCTTTTAGACACTGTGAGAAAGAAGTGAAAACAGTGAAGGCTGCCCATGAGTTTTAGGAAGAGGTGTCTAGAGAGGGGGGTTGGCTTTACGTGATATAATCATCAGCATGAAACTTTTTTAACAGTTTTTTTTTTTAAAGAGATCTTGCTTATTGGTATCTTGCTTAAAAGTTTATAAGAGCTCACTACAAATTCCAGGGTTGTTTTTTTTTTCCTGTTCCACACTTGAATCCCTATTGATTTATAGTAATTGCTTTGCTATATAGCATTTGAGTATAGTGGTTACTGTTACAGATGTGAATTCATTGTCCTCTCTTTTTCAAAGTCTCCTCAGCACATATACCAAGCATTACATTAATTCACATACTACCTGAGAAGAGATAAGTTACACCTCTAAAAATGGAGACAAAAAAGTATATTTGCAGAGTGAGAATGATAAAGCAAACTGCTTACTTAGCTGAAAGTCACTCTAAACCTTAGTGGCCAAGCAGAGATGAATCTGTCTCTGAGTGGTGCTCCTCATTGACATCCTCACCTGGAAAAGTTATAGCTGTCAGTTGCTGGTGCAGAGCTACACTGTCCAATTAAAACAGTCAAAACATTCCAAATTGAATAAAATATTCAGCAATAAATAGAAATTTATATATAACAGGTGGCAAAAAGTTACAACATAGCTTCCACTTACTTCCATTCATGGGCTCTAATACATGATACTGTTCAACTCAGGACATCTGTAAGATTCCAAAGACATGTCAGGTTAGGGTGGTGAGGACTAGGGTTAAATAAGTCGGTATATGTAAGAGTTTTGTATTTAAAGAAAAATATGTATTTGTGGACACACTAATCTTTGCTTCAGAGGTTTCTCCTTTTTACTGAAAATATATCCAAAATCTATTGTGATTCTTTCCACAAGTGGTTTGAATCATTTCCTCTAGTTGATACTTGAAATAGACCAGAGATCCCTTCACTCCTCTAGTTTCGATTTAATCATTTTGTTGGGTGTTTTATTTTCCCTAACATTTGGTTTAACTTAACTTGGGCTTCCTGAATTATGCTTAGTACTTATGATTTTTTTAAGAAGAGAATAACTTTCTCAAGAAAACATTATCATCTGCACATTCCCATTACATTTGGCCAGTATTACCTATAGCAGCCTCACAGAGTGAATAGATTTCTTGGGGGTTTTCCTAGTGATAGATGTCATATTTTTTAGAGTCATCTACCAAGATCAAAGACACGTGTTTATTAAGTCTAAAATCTACAAGTTCTAAAACTTAATTTTTTATTATACCATGAGAGGTCTTGCTGTTACATCATCTTTCCCAGTTGAGTAGTCTACACAGCTATACTTATCAAAAATGCTTAATAGTCATGTGCCCTTCTCAGTATTTTAGATAGGAACAAAAGAACAGTATTGGAAAAATTCTTCAAAAACTACCAGTACAAGGAATTTAACTCTGTATTTACTTCTAGGTCCTTTTCACACCGAAAAATAAGCCAGAACAGACAGTATTTCAATGTATAAATTTCGTGGTAACTGATTAAAGGAAGTCTTGCTAGAATCTCTAATAGTTTTTTGGAAGGGATTAGAAGCAAAGCATAATTTATTGTCCATCTCTGCATGACATTAATGGAAATACTTAATAGAAAAATAAATGAAACCTCAATAGTAAGAAATGCAGTTTACTAGACCGTAATAATTTGAGATGTTTAGTTACAGATACACAAAACAACACAGACTTTACCAAGAACCAGAAACTAATGTGTGTTCTTATGTCTGAGTAGAATGAGCTTTATCTATAGCTATAATATCGGTTCAAAGTAGATATTATTCTGTAAGAAAGAAACAAAAATAAGACTATCATCCAATTTTGTGTAGAACTAAATATTTTCATCCTGGAGGCTTTTGTGTATGTTATATTGATAGTGCTAGAATTGCAAATAGAATTTTTTTATTACCTTCTCAGATAAATATACCTTTGAGAAAATATGAAATAATGTATCAGATGATTCTTGGATTTACATTTATTATTGAAAATATCAGCTTACAGCGTTTTCAGACGCCAACAGGAAAGTTGGCAAGGGAGTGGAGATCAGGAAGGACAGGACGAGCACAGGAGTCCTGAGGCATTGTGTTCTAGCCTCACTTCTTTGTTTATTTAACTGTGTCCCTGAATGTTGCACTTGTCAGTCATCTAAGGAAAAAAACATTGAATAAATATTGGTGTCTGTCTTGTCAAATTTATGCCATCAAACATTTATGGTTTTAAGACAGCTTTCAGTCTCTTTTTTAAATCTAGGCTTTTAATATTACATACCATATACAGATAAATGGAAATCTGTGATAAAAATGTCCCCTTAAGTTACTAGCCCACTTCCTGGTGATCTGCATGATGGTGGCCTATATTTTCTTTGTTCTTAATGAGATTACTTTCCATTTTTGGACACCAGTGTCATTTGGTTTAACTTTGAGAAACGAGTATCAAGAGACTGACCTGGAACCCAGTTCTCCACTAATGTTTCTGCTGGTTTTGCTTATTTTTCAAGCTAAGCTTTCTGCATTGGAATCTGGATGAAGTATTTCAGCAAAGCACCAACCTATTGACTAACGGCTGTCGCAAAGCATCTGCTATTTCATTATTTCCCCCCAGCATCTAACTGGAAAAATATGCTGCAAAGCGTATTTCTCTGAAGTCTTGCTTGTGACATGGGGTGGGACGTAGGACCTGATGGGTATGTTCTAGCAGGAATATCCTTGAGCTTGTAACAGTTTCTTTTAGTAGAAACTTTCCAGAAAATTATCTCCACCATAGTAGAGAAGGGTTACTGTATTGCCAGAGTGAAAGCTTTTCTTTTTCAGTAATTTTGTTTTCTTCTGTATCTTTTATTTCATATGATTTAAAGAATAATATATAGAAGTGGGAAGACATTTGTGTTCTCAAATTTCCAACACACCTTGCCTTTGTTTTCCTGACATTCAAAATAGGGACAATATAACCTATTCAACCACAGTATATAAAAATGTTTTTTGTAGAAACAAAAACTATTTTAATATAAAATAATGAAATCCTACTGATGTATAATATCTTTCTTTTTATCTCTTTATTTAAATACTTCTCTTTAAAATCTACTCAGATGGTTCACAAGCACCAGCCAGACCTCCTAAACCACGACCCCGCAGGACTGCACCGGAAATTCATCACAGAAAACCCCACGGGCCTGAGGCAGCATTGGAAAATGTCGATGCAAAAATTGCAAAACTCATGGGAGAGGGTTATGCCTTTGAAGAAGTGAAAAGAGCCTTAGAGATAGCCCAGAATAATGTGGAAGTGGCCCGTAGCATCCTCCGAGAATTTGCCTTCCCCCCTCCAGTCTCCCCACGTCTAAATCTATAGCAACCAAGATCATAAAGACCAGAAGGCGAAGCAATCGCTGACTATCCCAGGCGTGTGGAGAGAAAAGTGAGATGGGATTCAAGAGAGAAGCTTTCTCCTCCTCACGTGGCATCATTGAGAAGAGAGGCTTGGAAGTGGCTGCTTCTCAGAAGACAGCTGCTGCTTGCTCAGGATGCCAAGGGCTGTGGCTTCCTTACTTTTGCTAGCCATACTTTTAAATCAGGGTTGAACTGACAAAAATAATTTAAAGACGTTTACTTCCCTTGAACTTTGAATCTGTGAAATGCTTTTCCTTGTTTACAAGTTGGCAAAGTTGCAGTTTGTTTTTTTACTTTTGTTTTCAGATTTTTGGTTTTTTTGATACCTGTACTGTGTTCTTGATCAACCCTCTGTACAGTGGTCAGGTCTGCTGTAACATTTCCTACCAACTCCCTTGCTGTGTGCATCAACAGCGAAGTCCCATATTCATTGTGATTGCTCCCATCCCAGCCCCCTACCCAGGTCCAATTTCATTTCTCCCATTTACAAGATGCTTTAAAGGTTCTGATTTTCAGCGTATCAAACTAATGCAAAACAAGTGTGTGGCCTTCACTACTGAGTCTTTTCTTTGGAAACCATCACTGTTGAGAGATGGGGAAAATCTGAATGTATAAAGCATTTTTTTGGTTCATGAACTGCCTTTTATAAGGGATTTTCATATAATATAGAAGAGCTTCCCTTTTTGGTGTAAGTTTTGTGATCTTTAATCTTCCACACTCTCATCTTTGTCATTCTCGAGGTGTAATGACTGTTAAAAAAACCTGAAATATTGGAAAGCAGCTACTGCAGAGGTGGGAGAAATACACTTGCACATGACAGTGCCATACTAAAGTTATGCAACGCGGTCCCTTGATATTTATGCCTGCATTACTTACGAGGCATATACTGAATAAGAGGCCATCTCCCAGAAGTGTATTAGTAATTTTCAGATAAAATTATGAGCATACCTTTCCCAAAGTGGAACAGACTTCATTTCCTGTTTGAGTGATTACACTCTGGTACCTAACAAGTTTAGGAACCAGTTCCTCTTGCAGTGGAAACAGTAAATCTTTGATGCACTGTTAAGTGCTAATGCTACTGTGGCAACGTGTTTTTTTGTTTGTTTGTTGTTGCAAAATTCTTAATAGTAATTTTCTCTCTACCATCAAATTAGAGCTCATATTTAATATTTAGAGTCTCATTCATTGCTCCACGTTGTTCCATCCAGTCAGGTGAAAGAAATTTATATAGTTTTGCCTTTTTTGCAAAATGAAAGTAGGTTCTTCAGAAACCACATTATTACTTTTAAACCTACAGATATTTATTGGGCACCAGTGATGTGCTCCGTGCTGTCAGGCACTGTGTTCTTAAAGCACAAACCATCACAAAGTGATTGGATTGTGGTATTCTGTTTGTTATCCTTTATCCACACTCTTGATGGTCAAAAAGTGTCTCTGCTAGACAAAAGCATGGAAGGTTTCCACCAGTGCTTCAGAATTTTCAGGCAGTCGTCTTTTTAAATTATTGTTTAGTAAAGAATTGAGACGAAACCAGGTCTGTGTTAAATGCTTGACCCACAGGTGGTTTTCTAAATGTACTGCCTGCGAGTTTGTGCACATTTCTGTCACTCGTTTAACTTCACACAGTGTGATGTGAAAAGATGCATCTGGTAATGAGTGTCTCTTTGGGACTTGAAAGCATGTGACCAAATGTGTAGCAGAGCCAAAGGAAACTAAGTCAAGACTTGAATAGTCGTGTTGACCTGGGGAGGGAACCAGCACATTTCTTTGTGAACTGACACGTGCCCTGACTTGACAACTTGGTCTAACATGAGGTACTTGAGGAGTCATAGGCCTTGGATAGTTTGTGCTCATGTTTTAATTTCTTCATCTGATTCTGAGCTGGGTCATGTCCCTGGAAGAGAATTTTTAATTTGCCTTAACTGTTCTTCCTGTAAGTAAGTATATGAGGGCAGTTTTTTATGTTTTTAAAAATTGCATTGGCTAATTCTCCATTGCTTTATGAACTCCAGTTTATATCATCATGATTTTTCATTTGTTTTATTATTTTCTGATGTCATGCTGAAATAGCACTGTGTTTGGTTTTTTTTTTTCTTTTTTTTTATGACTTGCTGATCTTTGGTACAGTCTAAAAGCCAAAAGTTGCCACTTCATTGTGATAACATTCTTAATAGATCAGGGAAGGATGTAAAATGTGAGTGTTAGAAAGCATACTATAATCTCATTCAAACAATCTTAAAAATGAGTGAAAATTTCCAATGAAAGTGAGAAAAAAATAGTGACAATATAGTAAGTTTAGGCCTGAAATTTTTAAAATCTATTTTGCAAGAAAACTTACTAGCCTGCACCAAAATCCCTCTGTACCTAGTTCTCAATAGCAACCATTAGTTTTACCGTGAAAAAGACCAAATCAAAAATTTGTATGGAATGGAAAGAGGGAAACTTTCTATCAAACACTGTCATGAAAAACTTAACTGCTACCTATTACTTAACTCAAAAAAAATTTTTTTGAGGAAATAAACAAAAACACAGTTTTTAATCATAAAAGTGACTAGCCATTAATGGCTGGAAATGATCCAGGTTTGGTTTCACTGTGATCCAAAAAGTTTGACATTCCTCCCATTTCTTAAGATTTGGTAATATAATTAAAGCCACGACAACATATCATTTATATAATTAAAACAGATCATGGCCAACATTAACCTGCTCTCCCCTGTCCCCTAACATACTCTGGGGCAGAAGTACTTACCTTTAAAGATAATCCAGTAAATTATCTCCATAATCTCTTTTTCCCCTTGATGTCTGTAATAGCTATCCTGGCCAAATTTTCTAGAATTGAATCGGCAGTGCTTATGGTCAACTTGAACTTCCTTCCACAAAGGTGACCCCTCCCCATCCATATTCCCTTGCCTATATTGCAAATAGTCTTAATAACAGAACCCTAATTGCCCATGAACCTCAGAGGGCCCATTGGTTAACTCAATATTCCACACACATGAACACTTGCAAAGATTTCTTCATAATGTGAATTTTTTTCTTGTTCAGTTCCAGAAGCATTTCTTACAGTTTGGACATTATTTTTCCTCTCAGATCTTCAACTTGAAGCTTTAATTTGCACTGAATTGTCTAACCCAGTTAAATTTTTCAGTTTTTTTTTTTTTTCTGTTACGCTGACAGATTTGAAAGCAAATTGCAGTATGTTTTCAACAATACAGGTACTGCCTGTTGACCTGGAATTTTAGTGCTTCTAGGAAGAGTTTGCAGAAAATGACAGCAGTTGAGTGAAGGGTTTTCTTCTCAATTACTATTTTATTTTTAATACCTTTTTAAAACTTGTCTAATGTGGCAAAATAGCTGTGTGTTCAATTAATTTATATTTTATTCATCCTTTTTCAATTCTGGTTATTATGTAAACTCCAGTACAATTTTATCTGTTCTTTTAAGGTATTTTATAAAATGAATGTTAACAAAAACAGAGTTGGCATATTATTTTTCAAATGAATGCAAGCATTTCAGAGCAGTTCTGTGTTGTATTTTTTATCTTTACGTTCAGAGCTAACAGTCAACATCGTATCAAATACCCATCACAAATGATTCAATTATTAAATAACAAAACCATATCATTTAAAGGTATTTCACATAGAGAAGATACTCCCATGCCTTAGAACTAAAAAGTTAGTTATATTAAGGCCCTGAGTAAGAAATACCAAATCCGGGAAAAGCTGATTGTCTTCTAATGACATACCATATAATTGATATTTCTTAAAAGTAACATCTGTTCTTTATATTCTTTAAATTCTTGAATTTTCTAATCATTTGTTACTGGCCAGTACATATCAGGGAGAGGACAATGGAGACAAACCATGTTAATAACTGCTTTTGTATCAGAAACCATAACACAATGTTGTGAAGGTCACTGGTACATGCATAGTAGTAATATACTTTCAAAGAACACACAATTAAATGGGAGCTACAAGCACATAATTCCAATACAGAGAACACTGTACAGAAGTTATCACATTGTACTGGCATTATGTACATATGGTAAGCGCTGAAGAACCCAGGCCTCCTGCATTGCAGGCGGATTCTTTACCAGCTGAGCCACCAGGGAAGTCTAGGAATACTGGAGTGGCTGGCCTATGCCTCCAGCAGATCTTCCCGACCCAGGCATTGAACTGGCATCTCCTGAATTGCAGGTGGATTCTTTACCAGCTAGCTGAGCTACCAGGGAAGCCCCAGAACTATGTTGGGCCCTTAATATATGCAAGGAACTTAGTGTTAAAGCATTTAATTCTTTCAACAACCATCATGCCTCTTCTAGGACTGTCAAAGTAGGGTGTGATATGTTCCTTCTGGAAAGTCAGAGAAATAATAAGACTAAATAGCATTTTGTTAGCCTAAAGAGAAACAAGGTTGTTGTTAAGAAAGAACTTGGGAGGTAAAGCTTTTCAAACAGGAACAGCACACATGATAGAACACTTGTTATTTAGACAGAGGTGAAAAGTAGTAGGACGGTTGGAACACAGAAGAGACTAGGGAGGGCACCTTGATAACCGAAGGTGAACGACCATGTGGCGTCTCAGACCCTAGGAATCAGGTTAGGAGTCACTTGCTGGAACTCAGATAATAACATCCGTGAAAATGCCTAGAGATTAGGGTGTATTTAACAGGAATTGCCACATCAAATGATAATCCAGCTATAAACTGAAGGGAAATTTAATTTTCATGCCTCTTATGTCCCTCGTGATTTTCAAGAGAAACATGGGTGGTATTCTTAATTACCTATTTTTGCTGCTGCTTCATCCTCACTGCCACCACCCTCTTTTGGGTCTTAATTTTGACTCCCCTAGAATTTTTAATAGCCTGTAATTGACCTCTGTGGCTCTAGTGCAAGGCAGACTGAAGTTTCTGAAATTCAAATTCAGTGTGATGCCTCCATGTAGAACCCCTGAATACTCTACGGTAGAGATCCCTTCTCTACATGCCTTTTCCTACTCACCTCCTTTCCTAGACCCTCTTCACTTCTGCTGAGCTGGCAATTGTCCAAACAGGCTCCACGTCTTTATACTTGCTAGTTCTTCTGACTGTTCCTTTCCCCTTTTCCAGCCTAGCCAACTCATTCTTTAAAATCTACCTCAAGTATTTCTCCTGTGAGGCATTTATCTTACCCCACAGTGTGAGTTAAGCATGTCATCGTCTACATCTCACGTGGCACCAGTATTCTAATGCTTATAGTGTGGTTTTTGCAGATACTTCATTCCACAGATGGCCCCAACTAGACTGAACTTCTTTATTAGAGGAAGCATGTCTAATACATGTCTATGTCCCAAGCTCCTATAGAGCCTGGCACATACTAAAAAAAATGCTTCAAATAAATGGAAATGGCCCTCTTAAGCAGCCAACAGTGGAAACGGTCCTGAAAGCTGGTAAAGCTCTGCAACTAGCTCCCTGCATGCAATGCCATCTCTTTGATTCTGCTTTCTTCATCCATGGACCAGGAGATAGAAAAGCCTACTATTACCGTAGATGCCTAGGTTTTTCTTCACTGTTTGGATGGGGAGCAACAGTTATTTAATAAAAAGTCAGATTCACAAATGCTAGATTTAAAAATTTAGAGATAATTTTTTTATTCTTTTTTAGTAACTTAATACTTAATTCTTCATAAAGAGTTTATGACAAACATGTCCAAGAAACTACTACTCACACATTCCCATGACGATGCAACAGTGATTAAGAGTACAGGCTCTGGAGTCAGACTGCCTAAGATCAGTTCCTACCTCTGCTCCAAGTTATATGACCTAGGTGTCCTAACTGCATTGTGCATCAGCTGCTTCATCAGTAAAACAAGAATAGCAACTAAACATACAGTAAAGGATTTATAGGGGGCTTGTGAGCCAATACTGATAAAGAACTTAAAATGTATCAGTACCATTGAATGCTCAATAAATGGCAGTTCTAATTATCACATTCCTTAAAGAACTTAAGCCCCATTTCATCTCAGGATCTGCAGAGTAGATGGCAAAGAGAATTATGTCAGATTTATCCTGTTACTTCATATAGCAAAAGGTAGACAACAAAGGAACAAGATTGTTCTGGCTACACTGAGAAAACTTTAAACTGAAAGGTAATGAGCTACACATTCTGTTGACAAATTGTAGAGTTGAGTTTTTTAACATAAAACATCTACTCTCATCATGTGCACTTCCTGTACTTGGTACACAAAGCCCAGTACAATGAAAGTAGAGATCAGAGATGGTGATGTGGCTAAATCTCCACGGTTACTCTGGGTTCCTCGAGAGCTTCATTCTCCCACATTGACAACCCCCCCTCCCCCAGACCAAATATTCAGAAGCTCTCATCAATAGATGAAAACTTTTTTTAAAGTTTAAAATCTAGCTCAAGCACAACAAATAAATTTTTCTTTGGGATATAGAGAAAAGCATAACTAGTGGGTTCCTTTAGTCTCTTCATACTAAACCAGAGGTTGAAGAATACTTTCCCTAGAAAGAGGCTAAAACCCCAATGCTGAAAGCAACAGGTATTAACTAAATACCTCCATATTCTAAAACCCACCTAGCAAACCTCTGCAGGATTCATTAAGATGCTAATAGCAGCACTCATCCACAGCCCTCAAGGTATATACAAAGAAGACTCAGGGGCTGACCTGGGAGAAGTGAGTAATGGGTGTGATGTTACGGACTGAATCCACCTCTCCCAAGCCAATGTTATGTCCAGAAAAGAGTCAATTACAGAGATTAAGAAACTCATTGCATTCCACTGAATATCTGCTTACACAGTGGACTTACTGATGTGCTGTCTGTGTCTGAGTAAAGTGAAAACAAGACAGTGAAGAGAGACTGGCAACGAATCACCTGAGAAGGAGCCTCACCATTTTCAGGGCAAGGATGTATATTCTTACAAGACAAGCAGACCCCTGTTGAGGCAGCTGACCTTGAGCCATCTTGTCACAAGAACACAATACCCCAAGTACAAAAAGACTATGATTTGTATGCCACTGGACCAGGCATGAGGGAACCCTGCCACTGAATATTTTCTGTCAGATAGTAACAGTGAAAAGAAAAAAAAGTTAAAAGCAGCAAGAGAAAAAACATACAAGGGAACCCCCACAGGGTTGATTTTTCAGCACAAGTTTTCAGTAGGAGTGCCATGATATATTTCAAGTGCTAAAAAGAAAAACTACCACCAAGAATTCTCTATTTGGCAAGGTTATCACCGAGAATTAAAGACAGAATTTCCCAGACAGGCAAAAACCTTTTTAAGAGAGTCCATCACCACTAAACCAGCCTCACAAGAAATGTTGAAGGATCTTAAGGAAAAGAGAAGAGGGTACACCCAGAAATAAGAAAATATATAAAAGGAAAAAAGTTTATATCACTGGTAGGCAAATACATAGTACAGGCAATGGATCAACCACTTAAATAGCGAGTATCAAGGTTAAAAGAAAAAAAACCAGCTATCACTACTAGGAGTTAAGGGATATAAAAAATAAAAATATTAAATATGATGTCAAAAGCATAAAATATTGAGGTAATGTGGTAATACAAAAAAAAAAAACCTAAACCTTTTAGAATGTGTTCAAACTTAGGTGACTACCAGGTTTAAACAAATAGACAGGCATGAACCTCATGGTAATCACAAAGCAAAAACGTATCATAGATACGCAAAAAATAAAGGAACCTATGTAACATTAAAGAGAGTCAAACCACGAAAAGGAAGATTTAAAGAATAAAAAAGAATTACAAAGACAACTGAAAATCATTTAACACAATGGCAGTAAGGATATATTTATTGATAATCACTTTAGATAGCAATGGACTAAATGCTCCAATCCAAAGACACAGGGTGACTGAATGGATAAGGAAACAAGACTCATACACTGCCTACAAGAGACTCATTTCACTCACTTTATGACTAATTTAAAGACCCCCAAAGGCAAAGTAAAAAGATGGGAAAAGATTCAATGTAAAACAAACAACAACAACAAAGCTAAGGTTTAAAAAAACATTAAAAGTTCAGAGAGCAATGCTTATGGAGCTAGATGAAACACAAACTGGAATTAGGATTGCTGAGAGAAATATCAACAACCTTAGATATGCAGATGAGATACCACACTAATGTCAGGAAGGGAAGAAGAGCTAAAGACCTTCTTCATGAAGGTGAAAGACAGTAAAAATGCTGCTTAAAACTCAACACTTAAAGAACAAATATCACGGCATCCGGTCCCATCACTTCATGGCAAATAGATGGAAAAACAATGGAAACAGTGACAGGCTTTATTTTCTTAGGCTCCAAAATCATTGTGGACAGTGATTGCAGCCATGATATACAAAGATGCTTGCTCCTTAGAAGAAAAGCTATGACAAACCTATACAGCAGAGACATCACTTTGCCAACAATGGTCTGTGTAGTCAAAGCTATGGTTTTTCCAGTAGTTATATATGCATATGAGAACTGGACCATAAAGAAGGCTGAGCTCCAAAGAACTGATGCTTTCAAGCTGTGGTTTGAAACTGTGGTTTCAAACTGTGATGCTGGAGAAGACTCCAGAGAGTCTGTTGGATTGCAAGGAAATCAAACCAGTCAATCTTAAAGGAAATCAGTCCTGAATATTCATTGGAAGGATTGATGCTAAAGCTGAAGCTCCTAAAGCTGAAGCTCCAATACTTTGGCCACCTGATGCAAAGAGCACACTCATTGGAAAAGACCTGATGCTAGGAAAGATTGAGGGCAGGAGGAGAAGGGGGTGACGGGATGAGATGGGAGGATAGCATTATCGACTCGAAGGACATGAGTTTGAGCAAAATCTGGGAGATAATGAAGAAGAGAGAAGCCTGGTGTGTTGCAGTTCATGGGGTCATAAAGAATCAGACATGACTGAGCGACTTTCACTTTCACAAAATAAAAACAGACCCACAGATATAGAAAACAAACATGGTTATCAAAGGCTAAAGGAGGTAGGAGGGAAAAATTAGGAGTTTGGATTTAATAGATACAAACTACTACATATAAAATAGACGAACAGAGTCCTACTGTAGAGCACAGCAAACTATATTCAATATCCTGTAATAAACCATAACAGAAAAGAAAAAATACCTTGAAAATGAAAACAGAAATACAACTTTTCAAAATCTATGAAATACAGCAGAAGCAGTTCTAAGAGGAAAGTTCCTAGTAATGCAGACCTACATCAATCAAGACATAAGAGAAAGCTCGAAGAGCGTAACTTTACATTTAAAATAGTTAGGAAAAGAAAAATAATCCCCCAAAGTTAGTAGAAACAAGGACATAATAAAGATCCAAGTAGAAATAGATAATATCAATTAAACTAAGAGGTGGTTCTTTTAAAAGATAAAATTGACAAACCTTCAGACAGATTCTTCAATAAAAGAGGGCCCAAATAAAAATACAAATGGAAGAGCAGAAGGTACCAATGATATTGAAGAAATAAAATTAATCCTTGAACAATATAAGAGTTAGCATACTGACCCTCCACACAGTCAAAAATCTCTGTACAACTTATAGTTGGTCCTCCTTGTTCATCATTCCTCCATATCTGTGGTTTCACACCCAAATTCAACCAATCATGGGTCTTGCAGTACCGTGCTGCTACTGCTAAGTCGCTTCAGTCGTGTCCGACTCTTAGCGACCCCATGGACTGTAGCCCACCAGGCTCCTCCATCCATGGGATTTTCCAGGCAAGAGTACTGGAGTGGGTTGCCATTGCCTTCTCCTGTAGTACTGTAGTATTTATTATTGAAAGAAATCCACATATAAATGAACCCATGCATTTCAAACCAGTGTTTTTCAAAAGTCAATTGTACAATCATAAGAGACTACTACAAACAATGATATGCTAACAAATTGTACAACTAAAAAATGGATACATTCTTAGAAACATAATTTTCTAAGACTGAATCAAAAAAAAAAATTGAAAATCTGGCCTAACCAATTACTAGTAATGAAATTAAATCAGTAATCAAAAAAAGCAGAAGCTCCAAGAAAGCAATGACCAGGACCAGAAGGCTTAACAGGAGAATTCTACCAATATTTAAAGAGGAGTTAATACATATCTTTCTCAAATTGTACCAAAAATAATCACAGTGAAGGAACCACTTCCATACTATGAGACCAGCATTACCATTATACCAAAACCAGACAAAGATCAGACAAAACAATTACAGGCCAATATTCTTGATAAAGATGGATGCAAAAATTCTCAACAGAATATTAACAAATGGAATTTGACAATACATTAAAAAGGTCATACATATGTGAGCAAGTAGGATTTATTCCAGGGATCCAAGGTTGATTCAGTATTCACAAAATCAATGTGATACACCACATTAACAAAACGAACAAACTCACAGCTAAATCATACTCAACGGTAAAAAGCTGAAAGCTTTTCCCCTAAGATCTGGAATAAAACAAAGACATTCACTGTCACTACAGGGGACACAGGTTCAACCCCTGATCTGGGAAGAGTCCAAAGCTTTGGAGCAACTAAAACCTGTGCATCATAATTATTCAGTCTGCACTGTAGAGCCTGCAAGCTACAACTAGTGAGTCCACACGCTACAACTACTGAAGCCTGTGTGCTCAGAGCCTGTGCTCTGCAACAAGAGAAGCCACCACAGTGAGGAGGTCATGCATGGCAACAAAGAGTAGCCCCCGCTTGCCACAACTAGAGAAAGCCCATGTGCAAAGACCCAGCACAACCAAAAATAAATAAAAATTTGGAAGGGAACAAGTAAAGCTGCCACTATTAGTACACGACATACTATATACAGAAAACCCTAAAGACTCCAGCAAAATACTATTAGAACAATATCATTTATTTGACATAGTGACTTGATATTTTTATACATTACAAAATAATTACCACATTGTACCACTACAGTACACAGATTAATACACTGAAATCTGTTCAGTTTTATACACTAAAAACTATCAGAAAGAGAAATTTAGGGAAAAATCCATTTGCAATTGCATTTAAAAAAATAGCTAGGAACAAATTTAACAAAGGTATGAATGACCTACACTCTGAAAGCTATAAGACATTAATGAAAGAAACTGAAGGCAATATAAGTAAATGGAAAAATATAGCATGCTCATGGATCAGAAGAATTAATATTTTGAAATATCCATACTACCCAAAGAAATCTACAGATTCAATGCTATCACTATCAAAATACTTGAGGCATTTTTTAATAGAAATAGAAAGTGAAGTCGCTCAGTCATGTCCAACTCTTCGCGACCTCATGGACTGCAGCCTACCAGGCTCCTCCATCCATGGATTTTCCAGGCAATAGTACTGGAGTGGGTTGCCATTGCCTTCTCTGAATGTAACCACAAAAGACCCCAAATAGCCAAAGCAGTCTAAAGAATAAACAATAGAGTTGGAAGTATCACACTCCCAGATTTCAAGCTGTACTACACTATAGTAATCAAAGCAGCATGGCATCAAAACAGACACACAAATCAATGAAACAGAATACATAGGCCAAAAGTAAACCCACATTTATATGGTGAATTAATCTCTGACAAAGGAGGCAATATATAATGGATACAGGATTCAATATTTAATGAAGAAAAGACAGTATCTTAAATCAACAGTAAAGAGAACTGACAGGTACATGCAAAAGGATGAAAGTAGACTACATTTATACACCATATACAAAAATAAACTCAAAGATCAGTCAAACACTTAAATTGAAGACCTGAAATCATGACACTCCTAGAAGAAAACATAGTCAGTATGATCTTTGGCACTGGTCTTAGCAATATTCTTTTTGGATCTGTCTCCTTTAAGCAAGGGCAACAAAAGCAAAAATAAACAAATGGGACAACATCAAACTAAAAACCTTTTACATAGCAAAAGAAAACATCAGCGAAATAAAAAGGTAACCCACTGAATGGGAGAAGATAGCTGCAAATGATATATTCCACAAGAGGTACTAACCAAAACATACAAAGCACTCATAACTCAACAAAATAAATAAATAAACAATCTGAATAAAAATGGGCATAGGACATAAATAGACGTTGTTTCAAAGAAGACATACAAATGGCCAACAGGTACATGAAAAAATGCTCAATGTCACTACTCACCAAGGAAATGCAACTCGAAACCACAATGAGATAGCACCTCATACATCAGACAAGAAACAAGTATTGCTGAGGATGTGGGAAAAAGAGAAACCTCAGGCACTACTGGTGAGACTGCAAATTGGTATGGCCACCATGGAAAACAGTATGGAGGCTCCTCAAAAAATTCAAAATAGAACTACCACACAATCTAGCAATTTCATTTCTGGGTATTTTCCCAAAGAATACAAAAACACTAATTTGAAAAGATATATGCATCCCCCCATGTCTACTGCAGCATTATTCACAATAGCCAAGGAATGAAAGCACCCTAAGTGCTCAGTGCTAAATGAATGGATAAAGACACGGGTGTGTGTGTGTGTGTGTGTGTGTGTGTGTGTGTGTGTATATATGAAATATTACTCAGCCATAAAAAAGAATGAACTCGCCATTTGCAACAACATGGATGGACCTAGTGGGTATTATGCTAAGTGAAATACATCAGACAAAGACAAATACTATATGATTTCACTTATATGTAGGTTCTAATACACAAACACAAACAGAATAGGAACAGACTCACAGATACAGAGAATAAACTCACCAGAGGATATGGTGGTGGAAGAATGGGCAAAATAGGTGAAGGGGATGAAGACGTGCAAACCTCCAATTATAAAATAAGTCACAGAGATATAATAAGTTGGTATACTAACAGGCAATAACTAGACTCATAGTGGTAATCATTTTGTAATATATAAAACAACAAATCATTATGTCAAACATCTGAAGCTAATATTGTCAATTCAACCTCCATTAAAAAAATAAAAGACAATAACCTAGTGAGTGACCTCCTAAAGAACTCGAATATTAACTCAATGACAGAGTTTACATTTAGGGACTTACTACATACAGGAAGTAAAAAATGCACTTGTGAAGCAAAAATAATTTTGCTCCCTTTAACGCTTCCTCCCCTGTCCCAGTACTGAATAATCAGAAACACAAATGTGAAGAGGAAGAGTAGGAAAGAGTAAATCTTGCACCTTCTCTTCTCCAATCCCTGAAGTTGAAACCTGGCAGGGCTGGGAGACAGTGGACAGGGTAGATTGAATTAGAATGTTAGTGACCAGACAAGAAAAAAAGAGAACCAATCATCAAAAGTAGCAATTAGAGAGAAAATATCATACATCATTATCTTCGCAGCTGATTAGTTTCAAAGTGCTCAGTTAATGGATTACTAAAAATAAAGCAAAAATCCTTTCACTTCTAAGAGATTTCCAAGGTTTCCTTAGCTTAAAGGAAAAAAAAAAAATCAAATGCAGGTGGCCATCTTTAGAGGGTCCTTTTCTAGGAAGACACTGTGAGCTGGGTGGATCCATTTTCTTTCTCTGGAAAAACTTCCTGCCTGGCAAATTCAATTATCCAGCCCTTGAGCTGCAAACTCTGGCTAACTGCCACCCCCATCCACAACAGTCTCTTCACTGGAGATCCTCTCCTCCTTGTCACCCAACAGTTTAGGGTCCACTCTCATCCCCAAATCTCCCTTCACTGCAGACATTCCTTCTCCTCCAGTAACTATGCAAAGCTCATGTGTTAGCTTGTTTAGGGAGTAAATATATGGGGCCTAAAATAGAACATCTGGCAGCATCTTACCCAGAATATCAGTGACAGCGCTGAAATTACTCTCAAAAAGAGCTGAACTTTTCCCTGAAGAAATGTTCCAATGTAAAATGCAAGGTATCTTTGCTGAAAATTAAAGTTAATCACAGATACCTCAGCCCTAAGGCTATTCAGACATGAGTCAAAAACAGCAGTACCAAGGTACTTACTTGTATGAATGTTTAATCAAGAGCAACTGGCAATATTATTTATCTGGAACTTCTGGCAAAATAAGGGAGACTTGATGGTCAAAAGCAAGACTAATGTATCTCTATTGGGCTTTATAATCAGTGCTAACATCATTAAACATTTATGCAGCACTCTGTCCTTGGGAAAGTTTTAGCTTTCGTTTTCAAGGTTATATGTTTCCCAAATCTCTTATGAAATGGGAACAATACACTTGGTATATTCTCTTCGCACACAGAGAGAATTCATAAGCCAGAGAACAAAAATAAATTTCCCTCAGTCACTCGACCAATTTACAAGAATAGACAGTTATAATCCATCAATTAGTCCCACTCTACACACTAGATATTAAAAACAGACCTAAAAATACTCAGGCAAGATCTCAGCAATCCTTCTGTGGACAAGAAAGGGAGCTAAAAGTGAGCAAGTTGCCTTCACCTCTTACTGTAGCAGGCGTGGGCCAGGACGATCAACGTGTTTGCTTCCTTACTAGTTGTAGTTGTTTCGCTCTTTTTTAAAAAAAAAAATTAAGAATGATTTGGTAATTGGTAAACAGTATCAGCAAAGTAAACAGAATCAGGTAGCTGAAGGTGAACTGTGCACTGGAAGTTCTGCAAAGTGATCAGCAATTTGAGAAATACAGAACAATCTGCATTTCAAAGTGGCCTAGCACTATGGGTCATTCCAGCTAGCCATGGTCAATGTGTATAAATAGCTACTTTGTTAGTAATCTGCTGTGTATGTTAAAAAGAGGCAAAGAAAAGGGTATGTTACAGCATGCCATTTCTCAGCCAAAGTGGTTAACTGCTTGATTCAGTGAGAAGCCAATTAACAGGAAAAGGGAACAAATTAATATTCTCACAGGTTACATCAAAAAGCATCTGTTTCATTTGTGAAGCTCCAGTGTGTAACACAGAAGCACTTTTGGCCACCAGGCTGTTAATCTCTGAGAGGCTATAAACTTGTCATGTTAAGGACACTGCAAATTCAGCTTGAATATACTTTGCTTTTCGCATTAATAGCATGTAAGGACACTTACGCCTCTCACCATCACTTCAGCACCTTGAGAAGACCAATATTCTTATTCTCCTCTCAAAGGACCACTATTACTTCAGTGCGTGACTTCTCAATCCTTTGTGATATTAACCCCTTAAAATAAACTCACTGGGAATTGAAGATTGGCTCAAGAGCACTTGCTTTCCTTTAGAGTTCCACCTGGAAAATTCAGAAGTATTCAAACCCTCCACTGTTGATTAAAATCTGTTCTGATATCAACAAGGAGAGTCAAGCGTTCATTTACTCAGGAGAATGGTGGGGGTTTGATAAAGCATCACACATAAAATGCTAAGTCACAACAGAGTCTAGCAGTGCTCCTGCTCTTTGAGTTATTTAGCTGAGTGAAACTGCAGCATTCTCAGAGTTTACTTCATGTCCACGTCCTCACCTAGAGAGAAGAGTTAACACAGGAAGTCCTCTACATAGGAACAAGCTGGGTTCCGAGAGCACATTTTTAACAACAAAGTTAGCCAAGGTACCCAACTAACACAATTGGCTACATGGCACTGTACTGTAATAGCTTTATAATACTTTTCACACAAACAGTGCATAAAAAACCAAACACACAAAATAAAGAAAACATTTTTAATCTTACAGTACCTTACCTTGAAAAGTACAGTCGTACCAGCCATATCACCCCTGCTTTTACGCCTGCATCTGGACATCCTAGGCTTGAAATAAAGATGCTGTACTACTGTACTCTGTAAACTACACAAAAGCACAGTCGCCTGTAGAGGATGCACACACCCGACAATGCATGCCAGACACAGGAACCAACTTACATGAGTGGACATGCGAACACAGGTTCCGTTCACTTGCTCATTCGAGTCTGACTCTTTGCGACCCCATGAACTGCAGCACGCCAGGTTAACATCTTCTAAAATTCGCCCCTTGAAGGCTGGTATGTAGGGGGCTTACTATATGGCAGAGTGAAGTGAGTGAAGTCACTCAGTCGTGTCCGACTCTTTGCAACCTGCGGACTATAGCCCACCAAGCTCCTCCGTCCATGGGATTCTCCAGGCAAGAATACTGGAGTGGGTTGCTATTTCCTTCTCCAGGGGATCTTCCCGACCCAGGGATCAAACCCAGGTCTCCCACATTACAGGCAGACGCTTTAACCTCTGCACCACCAGGGAAGCCCCGTATATACAGAGATACGGTAAAAATCCATGGGCAAGTTTAAAAGACTTTAGTGATGCTCTCTACATTTTTTAAAGTATATATCCTTAAATTATTTACATGTTTTTATTTTTTACAAAGACCAGGAACCAGAACTCTTTCATTGGTTACTTATAGACTTTTTTACCTAATTGCTCTAATAAACTGTCTCCACTGATTGTTCCACATCTCATCCAAGTTCTTAGACAGCAATTCCAGAAACTTGGTCATCTCAGTGGGAAAAGCCCTGAGAAAGAGTTCTTGTCTCCAACAACATCCATCCATAAATTCAGAAGTCTTTAGTCCATGATCTCCTTCTTGTCATATAAAGACATATGAGAAATGTTCTGCCTTCACTCAAGTCAGATCAATGACTGCCATTTTTTTGTTTTTGAAACTCTAAGCAAGTCATATCATCTCTCCAGGCCCGTTTCCTCATCTACAACACATCAAGTTTCAACTAACTTTTTCTATAGATTCTTTCAAACCTATATATACCTGGGGAGGAGGACATTACCAAAATGGCAACATAAGAGGCTCCTGATTTTCCCAGCTCGCACAGATGTACTGAATATATAGCAGTACACAATCCAATCTCTCTAAGAAAAATCCAGAAACTAGTTGAGTGACTCCTACACATTGGACAACTGAGAAAATCTAAACACATCTAAACAGAAAACCTAATACACACTCTTGCCAAAAGCCCAATAATGGCCCAGCACCATTCAATCCCAGAGAGAAACCCCAATTTCAAGCTTCTCCTTGAGTAATGAAGGGGTTGATAAAAGGGTGCAAACTTCTGGTTAGAAGCTAAATAATGTAGAACAATAGAAAACGAAGATCATGGCATCTGGTCCCATCACTTCATGGGAAATAGATGGGGAAACAGTGGAACCAGTGTCAGACTTTATTTTTCGGGGCTCCCAAATCACTGCAGATGGTGATTGCAGCCATGAAATTAAAAGATGCTTACTCCTTGGAAGGAAATTTATGACCAACCTAGTTAGCATATTCAAAAACAGAGACATTACTTTGCCAACAAAGGTCCATCTAGTCAAGGCTATGGTTTTTCCTGTGGTGATGTATGGATGTGAGAGTTGGACTGTGAAGAAAGCTGAGCGCCGAAGAATTGATGCTTTTGAATTGTGGTGTTGGAGAAGACTCTTGAGAGTCCCTTGGACTGCAAGGAGATCCAACCAGTCCATTGTAAAGGAGATCAGTCCTGGGTGTTCTTTGGAAGGACTGATGCTAAAGCTGAAACTCCAGTACTTTGGCCACATCATGCGAAGAGTTGACTCATTGGAAAAGACTCTGATGCTGGGAGGGATTGAGGGCAGGAGGAGAAGGGGACGACAGAGGATGAGATGGCTGGATGTCATCACTGACTCGATGGACGTGAGTCTGAGTGAACTCCGGGAGATGGTGATGGACAGGAAGGCCTGGTGTGCTGTAATTCATGGAGTCGCAAAGAGTTGGGCATGACTGAGCGACTGAACTGAACAGTTGATAATGTTGTATTATGTAACTGAAATTTTCCAAGTATAACATTTGTTTTCACCAAAAAAGAAAGGTAAATATGAGGTATGGATGTGTTGACTAACTTGATTAACTTGATTGTGGAAATGCTTTCACAATGTCGATACATATGAAATTATCAGGTAGTATACTTTAAGTATATTACAATTCTATTTGCCTATTATACTTCAGTAAAGCTGAAAAAAGAGAGACATGAAAAAGATATATCTATATGGCAAAAACGTTCTATATAAACTAGTTTGGAGAAGGAAATGGCGACCCACTCCAGTGCTTCTTGCCTGGAGAATTCCATGGATGGAGGAGCCTCGTAGGCTACAGTCCATCAGTTCACAAAGAATCAGACATGACTGAGCACACACACAGAAACTGCTTAGGCTTTTGATCAGGACTGTGAAGACAATTTTGAAAACTTGCATTTCCTTGACATTGGAGAACCGGTGTTGTCATTTTTCAGTTGCTAAGTCATGTCCAACTCTTTGCGACCCCATGAATTGCAGCATGCCAGGCTTCCCTGTCACTATCTCCCATAGTTTGCTCAAACTCACATCCATTGAGTCATTGATGCCATCCAACCATCTCATCCTCTGTCAACGCTTCTCCTCCTGCCCTCAATCTTTCCCAGGAGGGGAGAAGTTAGCTCAATGACACAAGAGTTATATACACCTGATCTGATTGTTGGGACCCCTATCAATAATAAGAAGCACATGCATGACATGTTTTAGACAAAAGTACACTTTCAGTTGAACTTCAATAATGCAGGAATTTAAAGCCAACAATTTCAGGCAGAACTGCTGGGAGACTTCTGTACCAGCTTTCACCTCACTGCATGGATGTCTCTGGTATGTTATTAGGGTGATTAACTTTAGACACTTCCTAGTTTAGTTGTGAGCAAGATGAGTGACCTTTTGTTTCCATCAGGGCTATAGGTTTGCTATAAATCCCTAAGTGTTAAGTTCTGGGAGCCCAGAGATAAGTAGCAGCAGCTGAGGGCTTTGCAGTCTCTTCTTTGATCTCAAAACACTCATAGCACATACTGAAAAACCTACGCACTTGAAGAAACCTTTAAAGCAAATGTGCCAAGTGTGAACTTATTTCAGGCATTACTGATGAGTTATTTTCATGGATGGATAGACCCGGAAGGTGTCTCAAGAGCTGTTCGGCTTTCCAACCTCATTGCTTTGTCCTTGTTATCTTAAGAGATATGCACACCACGTGCCATCCAGACCCAAGCTTGCCTGGATTTCTTGACTAAGAGCTGTTTGCTATTCTTGGTCACTTCATAACATTTCTTCCAACTCTAAGATGGAATTCATAGCCTGCACAGTAATTTTTAATTATGTAAGTTGAGAGCAAACACATATTCTTAACAGATGACCCAAACTTCTGGTCATAATGTAAATTTTTAAAGTGTCAGTGGTCATGATTGGATGTGAGAGTTGGCCTGTGAAGCAAGGTGAGCACCGGAGAATTGATGCTTTTGAACTGTGGTGTTGGAGAAGACTCTTGAGAATCCCTTGGCCTGCAAGGAGATCCAACCAGTCCATCCTAAAGGAGATCAGGCCTGGGTATTCATTGGAAGGACTGATGCTAAAGCTGAAACTCCAATAATTTGGCCATCTCATGTGAAGAGTTGACTCATTGGAAAAGACCCTGATGCTGGGGGGATTGGGGGCAGGAGGAGAAGGGGACAACAGAGAATGAGATGGCTGGATGGCATCACCAACTCGATGGACATGAGTTTGGGTGAACTCCGGGAGTTGGTGATGGACAGGGAGGCCTGGTGTGCTGCAATTCATGGGGTCACAAAGAGTCAGACATAACTGAGTGACTGAACTGAACTGAGATACAATTATGTTTCCTTAATATATAGGTTAAAATATAAATATTCTATATATATTCTAGCTCCCTGTAAGTCAAATATTATCAATGCTTCCCTGTGAATCAAATATTATCAATGTTTCACCCACTAAGATGGATTATGTTTGATTCACTGGTTCAAAATTGGAAAAGAAGTACATCAAAGCTGTATATTATCACCCTGCTTGTTTAACTTATATGCAGAGTATATCATGAGAAACGCTGGGCTGGATGCAGCGGAAACTGGAATCAAGATTGTCAGGAGAAATATCAATAATCTCAGCTGTGCAGATGACACCACCCTTATGGCAGAAAGTGAAGAGGAACTAAAAAGCCTCTTGATGAAGGTGAAAGAGGAGCTGCCTTAAAATTCAACATTCAAAAAAATGAAGATCATGCATCCAGTCCCATCACTTCACAGCAAATAGATGGGGAAACAATGGAAAGAGTGACAGACTTTATTTTCTTGGGCTCCAAAGTCACTGTGGAAAATGACTGCAGCCATGAAATTAAAAAACGCTTGCTCTTTGGAAGAAAAGCAATGTCAAACCTAGACAAAAAAGCAGAGACATTACTTTGCCTATAGTCAAAGCTATGGTTTTTCCAGTGGTCATGTACAGATACGAGAGCTGGACAATAAAAAAGGCTGAGCACCAAAGAATTGATGCTTTCAAACTATGGTGCTGGAGAAGACTCTTGAGAGTCATGTGGACAGCAAGGAGATCAAACCAGTCAATCCTAAAGGAATCAATTCTGAATATTCTTTGAAAGGACTGATGCTGAAGCTGAAGCTCCAATACTTTGGCCACCTGATGCACAGCACCGACTCATTGGAAAAGACCCTGATGCTGAGAAAGACTGAAGGCAAAAGGAGAAGGGAACAATAAAGGATGAGATGGTTGGAAGGCATTACTGACTCAGTGAACATGAGTTTGAGCCAGCTCCAGGAGATGGTTGAAGGACAGAGAGGCCTGGCGTGCTACAGTCCATGGGGTTGCAAACAGTCAGACATGACTGAGTGATTGAATAACAACAATACACACACACACAAATATATATTCTGGTTCCCGTGAGTCAAATATTATCAATGCTTCACTAAGGTAGATATTTTTGACTCACTGTTAAATGTAAAATTCCACACCACATACCTTTTATAATAAATTTTATGATAAATTTTAATATTAGGGACAAACAATTGTAAGCTCTCTATAGTAATTTTACATCAATTAACTGTATGTGTGTATATTTCAGTGCATTGAGAAAGGATGTAATCTGAAATTGGTTTAATGGAAAAATATCCTGAAATACTAGCTTTGTCATCATTAATGATTCTTTACATGATGATAAGAAAGATAACTGAACTATTTGTGACCTAGTTTCCTTATCTATAAGGAAAAATTGGTACTACAGAGTCTCATTGATTTAAAATAACTTGTGAAAAATTAAATAAACATTATCTTGAAAAGTTCTGAAAACACTATTCAAAACTCATTAATAATATCATGGAAGATGCATTGCTCTGACCACTGTGAGTGAGTGTGCTTGCACATGGCTAGTTATTCCATCTTTAAAGCAAAGGTAGGACGTCTTTCTTGTGAGACAGTCACATCCTTACTTGAGGCACCTTCCCCCCCGATACTAATCGGCACACAGCAAATCTCCTCTTTAGTTGGTGTTAAAATTGTGACAGTCTTGCTATGCCTGCTGTCTTGACATAGCAATTACAGTGCAAGAACAAGACATTATTATCAATCTCTAGCTGCTGAACTGGTGACAGTCCCCCCAAAAAGAGAGTAAATCAGAAGAAACTGAAGAAAAAGACAAGGAGACAGCTGCATAGAGCAGATGAGAGTAAGGGAAGGCAAGACACAGAGATAAAACAAAGCTCTAGAGGAGAATAAAGATATCAGAAGGATGGAGAAAAGATGGGACCAAAAATCCACTGCTGAGTCTCATTTTATTATCAACAGGCATCTTTAACATATTTGATTAGAGTTAATAAATAAAACTTATCAGAACTTGTCAAGTAGGAAGTAAGCCTGCAATTTATTTTCCACCATTAGAGATTTGAAATGAGAGTAGGAATAATTTCAAGGAAAAAGTATAAAGGAGGACAAGGTCATTTGGGAAGATCTGTCAGTCCTTTCCATTTAATTCAACACACATTTGTTGAGAGTCTACCCAGTGTCCCATATAAAATAATGGAAATGAGATGCAGTCCTTACTTCAAGGTCTGGGGATGTGGTGGGAAACATAACGAGTTAGAATGGAATGAATCAAGGATCTGCTTGCAAGTGTGAACAGTCTCCTTGTTGTTGGTAGCACTTAACCCAGAGGACGGGTACCCTCAGGGCAGCCATCCTCAACTACACACTCAGTGTTAGAGGTCCTTTTTAGCTTGATTCTTTTTGGCAATCCCCCATGCTCTGGAATTTTCGTGTCTTTAGTATCCATGTCCAAGAATATTCCTGGAAATTTGTTCAGGACCACTGCTGCCTACTACCTGCCAACATAAAAGAAACTTCATATTGTAACCTAGGAGCATCATCTAGAAATTTAACATATCTAGGAATTGAATGTATTGACTTGGAGTCAGGTAGCATGTAGTCAAAAATCACTGAACTGTATCTTACTACTTTCATGATTTTTGACAAGTTACTCACGTTAAGTATTTTCCATAAAATAGAGATAATATGTAATTGTATTTACCTCATAGTAAAGTTGAGAAGATTAAATGAGAACATAGTAAACACTTATAATGTTAGCTATTATTTTCTATTTGGGGGCTTGTATTAGTTTGCCAGGCTGCCATAACAAGATTCCACAGACTTCATGGCTTAAACAACAAAAATTTATCTTCTCACAGTTCTGGAGGGTGGAACTCCAAAATCAAGGCGCCATCTGGGTTGGTTTCTCCTAAGACATGTCTTCTTGGTTTGCAAACGATCACCCTCTTGCCACCTCTTCACAGGGTCTTCCCTCTGTGCACACATAACCCTGGTGTCTATGCATGTCTAAATTCATCTTCTAATAAGAATATTTGTTAGAATGGATTCACATCCACTCATATGACCTCATGTAACTATAATTACCTACTTAAAGATCTTATCCCCGAATACAGTCACATTCTCATGGAGTCAAGACTTCAACATAGGAAGTTTCGACTGAATTCAGTCTATAACAGAGTGTATAACAAGCTTACAGTAAATTTACACACACACACACACACACACACACACATCTGTAACTACATCTTAGAAGATGGCATAGAAATTTTTCCTTCATTTGAAATGCTCTATCATGTGCTATCCCAATCATTACTATCCTCTCTTCTAGAAATTACCATTATTTTTTATTTCATCATGATAAATTTTACCGCTCTTTGAACTTCATTTGGGCTTCCCTTGTGGTTCACAGGAAAAGAATCAGCCTGGGAAAGCAGTCTATAGATTCAATGCAATCCTTAACAAGCTACCGATGGTATTTTTCACAGAAGCAGAACAAATAATTTCACAATTTGTATGGAAATACAAAAAACCTCAAATAGCCAAAGCAGTCTTGAGAAAGAAGAATGGAACTGGAGGAATCAACCTGCCTGACTCAGACTATACTACAAAGCTACAGTCATCAAGAGAGTATGGTACTGGCACAAAGACAGAAATATAGACAAATGGAAAAAAAATAGAAAGCCCAGGGATGAATCCACACACCTATGGACACCTTATCTTTGACAAAGGAGGCAAGAATATACAAATGGAGAAAAGACAATCTCTTTAACAAGTGATGCTGGGAAAAGTGGTCAACCACCTGTAAAAGAATGAAACTAGAACACTTTCTAACACTATAAACAAAAATAAACTCAAAATGGATTAAAGATCTAAATGTAAGACCAGAAACTATAAAACTCCTAGAGGAAAACATAGGCAAAACACTCTCTGACATAAATCACAGCAGGATCCTCTATGACCCAACTGCAAGAGTAATGGAAACAAAAGCAAAAATAAAAAAATGGGACCTAATTAAACTTAAAAGCTTTTGCACAATGAAGGAAACAATAAGCAAGGTGAAAAGACAGCCTTCAGAATAGAAAATAATAGCAAACAAAGCAACTGACAAATAATTATTCTAAAAAATAATATATAAGCAGCTCCTGCCGCTCAATACCAGAAAAATAAATGACCCAATCAAAGAGTGGGCCAAAGAACTAAACAGACATTTCTCCAAAGAAGACATATGGATGGCTAACAAACACACAAAAAGATGCTCAACATCACTCATCAAAACCACAATGAGGTACCATCTCACGCCAGTCAGAATGGCTACTGTCAAAAAGTCTACAAACAATAAATGCTGGAGAGGGTGTAGAGAAAAGGGAACCTTCTTACACTGTTGGTGGGAATGCAAACTAGTATAGCCACTATAGAGAACAGTGTGGAGATTTCTTAAAAAAACTGGAAATAGAACTGCCATACAACCCAGCAATCCCACTGCTGGGCATACACACCGAGGAAACCAGAACTGAAAGAGACATGTGTACCCCAGTGTTCATCACAGCACTGTTTACAAAAGCTAGGACATGGAAGCAACGTATATGTCCATCGGCATACAAATGGATAAGAAAGCTGTGGTACATGTACACAATGGAATACTACTCAGCTATTAAAAAGAACACATTTGAATCAGTTCTAATGAGGTGGATGAAACTGGAGCCTATTATACAGAGTGAAGTCAGAAAGAAAAATACCAATACAATATATTGATACATATATATGGAATTTAGAAAGATGGTAATGATGACCCTATATGCGAGACAGCAAAAGAGACACAGATATAAAGAACAGACTTTTGGACTCTGCAGGAGAAGGCGAGGGTGGCATGATTTGAGAGAATAGCATTGAAACATGTATATTACCATATGTGAACTAGATCGCCAGTCTACGTTTGATGCATGAAACAGGGTGCTCAGGGCCAGTGCACTGGGATGACCCTGAGGGATGGGATGGGAGGGAGGTGGGAGGGGGATTCAGGATGGGGGACACATGTACACCCATGGCTGATTCATGTCAATGTATGGCAAAAACCACTACAATATTGCAAAGTAATTAGCCTCCAATTAAAACAAATTAACTAAAAAAAAAAAAAAAGGAATCCACCTGGGAGACCTGGTTTGATACCTACGTTGGTAAGATCCCCTGGAGAAGGAAAAGGCTGCCCACTCCTGTATTCTGGCCTAGAGAATTCCATGGACTGTATAGTCCATAGGGTTGCACAGAGTCGGACGTGACTGAACTTCATTTAAAGGACATTATAAAATATGTGCTCATTTGCGTGTCTGGCTTCTTTTAGTTAACAATATATCTATGAAATCCATCCATGTGCTTGCTGCCATGCTGCAAGAGTCTCTTTTTAGCTGCTATGTATGAATATGTCATATTTTGTTCATTTACTCAGTGAAGGGCAGTTTATTTTCTGTTGCTTAGGGGTATTATGAATGTATTGGTAAACGTATGCATTCATTTCTCTTGAGTGGAATTGGTTCTTTAGAGGTATATTACTTAATTTACAGAAAACAGAATGATTATCTTTTTATTTCTAATTCTAAATTAGTTAGAAAATATACTATGCATTATTTTAATTCTTGGAAATTTATTGATATTTGCTTTGATACCAGTGTATGGCCAATTTTTATAAAAATTCCTTGCAGTTGAAACAATGGCTGTTCTGCAATTACACAGTATGATATTCTATAAATGTAACTGGAGCCAATTAAGTTGGATACTTATACTTTTTTTTTCATATGTTTTACACTTTTGATTGTTAAAATCCCTAGTGAATTATGTCTTTCGTCTATTTCATTTTTTGTTTTACTAACATTATTTACAGGCTTCCCAGGTGGTACTAATGGTAAAGAACCCACCTGACAATGTGGAGGCATAAAAGATGTGGGTTCGATCCTTGGGTCAGGAAAATCTCCAGGAGGAGGGCAGGGCAACCCACTCTAGTAATCTTCCCTGAAGAATCCCATGGACAGAGGAGTCTGGCAGGCTACCATCCATAGGGTTGCAAAGAGTCAGACATGACTGAAGCGACTTAGCACACACACAATCTTATTTATAGACTTCCTATGTGGCACAGTGGTAAAATATTCACCTGCCAATGCAGGAGACACAAGAGATGTGGGTTTGATCCCTGGCTCAGGAAGATCCCCTGCAGTAGGAAATGGCAACCCACTCCAGTATTCTTTCCCAGAACATCCCACGGACAGAGGAGCCTGGGGGTCACAAAGAGTCAGACACGACTGAGTTACACACACACACAACCTTATATATTCTGAAACTATAGTATTAGTTGCATATAAATTTGGGCTGTTACACATTCCTATTGAATTGATTTTTATCATTATGAAATATTCCTATTTCTGATAATATTTCCTCCTTAAAACCTATTTTTCTTCTACAATAAAGCCACACCCATTTTCTTTTGACTAATGTGTTCATGATACATTTTTTCAATCCTTTTAACACTTCTTTCTCTACATACTTAAAGTGTGTTTCCCATAATTATATATAACTATATTATTAGCCAACAAGATCATCTTTATTATTTTGATTGGAGTATTAGACCAAATGAACTTAAATTAATTAATCATATACTTGGGTTTAAGACTATGGTCTTGCTATTTGTTTTCATATATTTTTGTTTATGAATTTCTTGATTTTTTGCCTTCCTTTAAATAAACTTTTAAAAATCATTCCAGTTTTTTATTCCATTATCAGTTTTTTCAATGATAGTCATTTTTCTCTTGGTAATTACTAAAGTTACATTTTTCTGTTTTAAAACTGAATTTCTCTGTCTTACATTTATAAAATCCAAGTATATTCTGAAAGTACAAACACATTTCTTTATTTTCTTGAACATACTAATTGCATTCATTTAAAAATCTTTTCTAAAAAGATTTTTCCTGAAAAAAAAAAATGAACCATCTTTGTATCTATTAAGTTTGTTTTTTTTTTTTTTTTTTTTTTTTGCTTATCTTATTATTCTGATTGCAAGCTTGGCATTGTGGATGGGAACTGTAGAGGTATGAAGTTGCAAAGTCGGACATGACTGAGTAAGCAAACAAACAAATGGGGGGGCTCTTATTTTATAAAGTTCATGCAAAAGAAAGTTGATAGGACTGTGGGTCCTTGCAATGTAGGAGCTAAAACTGAGACTCCTACATAAAGCCAGGATCTCACAAGGCTAAAAACTTAGCAAAAGGCAGATTATTTTTTAAAAAGTCTGCACATAAACACAGGGTATTGGAAAAGAAGCTTACTCATCTCAACCTAGACTCCAGACAGGAAACAAGTATCCTTTGAAAATATGAAGAGCTAAGTTTTGAAAAATCCCACATATTTAGATCTTAAAAGTACAATACCCTTAAGTTGATAATGTGAAAAAACAGTACAAAATAAATACAGATCATATTTATTGTGGTAAGGAAAAATTTTTTTTAAAAAAAGACAAAAAAGCAATAAAAATTTGAATAAGGATCAATTAGGACATCTAGATATAGAGACTGAACAACTAGAAGATAGAGCTGATTCATTATAGTGATATTCCCAAGGGCTATGAAAGAGACCTTAAAAATAAATCAAGCAGAAAGATCACACACATATGAATAAGTAGCCTAACAGAAAAATTTTGACTTTTTTTCAGCAATGAAGACATAACATGAACAAGACTAAACCTCTGTAAATAATTAACCAGGAAACTAACTGAAAAAAATGTTCAAAAGACAACTGTTTTCAGACATTGGGCAATAAGAAGTTTCCAATTCAGGAACAGAAAGAGGTAAAAATTAAACAGTATATAGCATCTTATAGAGCTGAAAAGTGGGAGGTGTTAAGGGAGACCAATGCAAAAGAAATCTGTGGACAGAGTTCCAGAAAAGGAGAGAGGGATGCAGAAAAATTGTCCCAGATATCTGCATAGGCCTCTCCTTGAGTCTTTGCCAAGGACTATGTCTCACATGCATAGAGAAAAACTCCACAACATAAAGTGAAGAACGATGAGGGGGTTCTAAGGTGAGCAATTCCCACACCTCACAGTGGCTAGGGAGTTATCAGAGTTCCAGCCAAAGTAGGAAGTCCTCACTGATCGTCAGGTCATTCAGTGGAGACCCAGCTGCTTCATGTCTTAGCAGTAAGACTGAATTATCCCTAGAGGGTAGGCCGACCTAGACTCACTCTGTTGTTTAGTCACTCAGTTGGGTCCAACTCTTTGTGACCACATGGACTGCACCACACCAGGCTTTCCTGTCCGCCATCTCCCAGAGTTTGCTCAAACTTATGTCCATTGAGTCAAACAAAACTTAAAAGAAGGACCTCAAAAAGAGAAAACTTTAAATAACTATAAATAACTTAGTTATTGTTAAACAGTAACTATAAATAAATTATTAAAAGAAAGCCCAGCAGCCCTTCAAGTTAGACAACAAAATCCAGACCTTCAACAAGTGATCATTATAATGTCCAGCATCCTGTCAAAATTACCAGATACGCCAAAAAGCAGGAATATGTAACTCATCACTAGGAAAAACTCAACCAGCGGAATCACTTGCAGAATTGTAAGAAATGACAGAGCAAACATAAAAGTATATCACAATAGCTATCACATCTGTATATGACATTGTTTAAGGAAAATATGGATAAAATTAGATATAGAAATGTTAACTATTAAAAAATAAAAGGGACTTCTAAAGATGAAACCCACAATGTCTGAAGTTAAAATTTCACTGCACTGGCTTAACAGCAAATTAAATATAGTATTTGAAGATACAGATCCAGGTGGCTTAGTGGCAAAGAATCCACCTGCCAATGTAGGAGACCCAGAGACGCAGGTTCAATCCCTGGGTCAGAAAGATCCCCTGGAGGAGGAAATGGTAACCCACTCCAGTATTCCTGCTGTGAAAATCCCATAGACAGAGAAGTCTGGTGGGTTACAGTCAGACACAACTGAACAGATACGATACACACACACACACACTTGAAGATACTGGATTGCCCAAAACATTAATTTGGGATTTTCCAAAAAATGTTGAAAAATCTGAATTAACCTTCTAGTTACATATATCAACAACATATATCTGAATGAAGCATAAAGAAACAGACTGAAAAAGGAGGAGCATCACTTGACCTGTGATCCATTCCAAATGTTCTAACATGTATAACTGAAGAATCAAGAGGAGAGGAGGGCTTAGGAAAAAATATGTGGAGAAATATTGTTTGAAAAATTTGAAATTTGGAAGACATTATTCCTTACTGACTTGAGTATCTTTCTGACCAAATCACACAGTTTTCAATTCTGAAAGACAAATATTGAAAGAAAAATCTAAGCAGTAGCTCCTTTCCCGTCCAAAAAGAAATATTACATAAAGATAACATTTTTAACATAATAAAAGAAAAACTCTCAATCTAGAATCTATATCATCCAGAAAACAAAAACAACAAAATACAATTTTCTTTTAGATAAACAAAAGCTAAAATCATTCAATTTAAGCCCAAGATGACTGGAAAAATAGAAACTTCTACAAAAATATCCACAGAGTAGAAGGAATTCCAGGTTTCCAGTTCAAGACCACTTCATTTGATGCCCAAAAGACAAGGTGACTTTTTCTAATCTTTGGGATACGTCATGTTGTAATTTCAAATCACTGGGGAAAACTTAGGCTGTCAAAAATGGCTTTGGAAGGCTTCCTTGGTGCCTCAGAGGCGAAGAATCCACCTGCCAATCCAGGAGACATGGGTTTGACCCCTGGTCCGAGAAGATCCCACATGCTGTGGGGCAACTAAGTCCATGCAGCTCAACTACTGAGCCTGTACTCTAGAGCCCATGAGGCTAAAAATAAAATAAAAATAAACAAAATTATTTTAAAAAGGAAGGAAGCAGTCACTTTTGCTGAGTAATTAGCTCCTTGGATTCATGCACAAAGGGAGATAGCTTGGTTCAGTCAGGTTCACATGTCCACATGACACCAGGCATGAATAAGGAGATGTATAAGGCATGAATAAGGGGATGTGTAAGGCATGAATAAGGGGAGGAAAAGTAGAAGCTAATTCCAAGAAGAAGCCCCAAAGAGATAAGAAATTGAGGCACTGTGGGAGAGTAAGGAGATTTTAGCATCAGAAGAGTGGACCACACCATCACACTGCAGAATCGTCAGGTGAAGGATGCCCAGGAAACTGACCAAGGATGATAGGGGTTGTTTGGTGAGAGAAAGGGGTGTCTGAAGGGATGTTTGGAAACTCACAGGTAACAGTGGTGAGAAACAGTACAGGACCACGGACAAGATTAGGGCACCACAAGAGAGGGCAGCTGTCAGTTCGGCACCCATGATTTTGGATGGGTTAATTAATATCTGCATGAGTTCATATGAAAAACGGTCACAACTACTGAAGCCTGTGTACACAGAGCGTGTGCTGTGCAACAGGAGAAGCTACTGCAGTGAGAAGCCCGTGCAACGCACCCAGAGAGCAGTCTCCCCTGCTGCAGCTAGGGAAACGCCGACACAGCAGTAGAGACTCGGACAGTCAAAAACAAAGCAAGGGTTTTTTTAATGGCTTTGAGAATTTTAAAGTGTAAATTTAAGTTGCTATCTCATACAAGAAATTTGAGCTGGGGTAAAGACTTATATTCAAAAGCAGAGACATTACTTTGCTGACTAAGGTCCGTCTAGTCAAGGCTATGGTTTTTCCTGTGGTCATGTATGGATGTGAAAGTTGGACTGTGAAGAAAGCTGAGCACTGAAGAGTTGATGCTTTTGAACTGTGGTGTTGGAGAAGACTCTTGAGAGTCCCTTGGACTGCAAGGAGATCCAGGCAGTCTATCCTGAAGGAGATACCCCTGGGATTTCTTTGGAAGGAATGATGCTAAAGCTGAAACTCCAGTACTTTGGCCACCTCATGCCAAGAGTTGACTCATTGGAAAAGACCCTGATGCTGGGAGGGATTGGGGGCAGGAGGAGAAGGGGACAACCCAGGATGAGATGGCTGGATGGCATCACTGACTTGATGGACGTGAGTCTGGGTGAACTCCGGGAGTTGGTGATGGACAGGGAGGCCTGGTGTGCTGTGATTCATGCGGTCGCAAAGAGTCGGACACGACTGAGCGACTGAACTGAACTGAAAGACTTACATATGAAGGATGAAACTATAAATGTGCTGGAATACATTGTAGGAGGACTTCCCTGTAGCTCAGCTGGTAAAGAATCCATCTACAATGCAGAAGACCCTGGTTCAATTCTTGGGTCGGGAAGATCTCCTGGAGAAGGAAATGACAACCCACTCCAGTGTTCTTGCCTGGAGACAGAGGCAGCCTGGTGGGCTACAGTCCATGGGGTCGCAAAGAGTAGGACACGACTAAGCGACTAAGCACACACACAAGTGCATATCAAAAATGGTGGTGAGCATGAATAAGAAAGCAACTTTAGGTATAAAATACTGTTTAAAAGGAAAAGATGACTTTTCTAACTATTAAGCAAAAGAAGAGAACAAAGATTTCCTGGACATCTACTATGTCCCAAGCACTGAGCTAAGATCTTCTATCATCTCATTTACTATATATAGTAATACATACAAGGAAATTAAGACTTTGCACAGTTAGATAACTTGCCCAAGGTCACTCAGCTAGTAAACTGTCAAACTGAGTTTTCTTCTTAAGGCTGGTCTGACACCAAAACCTATGCTTTTTTCACTGTGCTATGAGAGAAAGTGAAAATTGCTCAGTCATGTCTGACTCTTTGTGACTCCATGGACTGCAGCCTGCCAGGTTCCTCTGTCCGTGGAATTCTCCAGGCCAGAATACTGGAGTGGGTAGCCATTCCCTTCCCCAGGGATCTCCCCAACTCAGGGATCGAACCCAAGCCTCTTGCATTGCAGGCAGATTCTTTACCAGCTGAGCCACCAGTGAACCCTGGTGCTATGAGAGGAAAGTACCACAATTCCCCATATGGCTGGTCCTAATGTAATTTCCGAGACATTCTGATTTCAAGGCCAGGCTTTTAATACCAGATCCGTGACACTGCATCAGGAGGTAACTCGTGTGGGTGATGAGGCCGGGGCCTCCTTGCCCCTGTCTGAGGGTGACTTGGCTCTCTTGCTAAAGAGCTGGAGGACTGGCCCTACAGGCAGCAATATTTCAATTGCAGGGGTGTGATTCCTAGATGTGTGTTTTCTAATAAGGTTATAAAGTACGCTGGGATTCCTCCAGATGAAATGTATCCTATAAATGCAATTTGTAGTTTCATTTACCCTATAGTTGGGAGCTGCCTGGTGATTTAGTTCTCAGTGCCCTGTATTTTTTAAAGTGTATTTAAAAAGCATCTTTCATCTGGCGCCAGACTTTCTAAACTGCTCTCAGAAGTTTTCAAAACAAGGGGGAAATTCTACAGCAATTTTCCCAAATAACCATTTCTTACCTCTGGACTTATTTGTGCTTGGGACTTTATACTCTCGTGCTAGCCCCAGCCTTTGTGTTTTGTGCAGTAAAATTTACCCTTCAGCATAATGCAAGATGCCTTAAGGTGAGGTATTAGAGGAGTGTGTCTGCCTTATTCAAAATTCCTAACTCTACAATTTTAAAAACAAATGCCTTCTGCAGCAACAGGAGTGGCCAACATATTTTAAGCATACTTATTTTCTGAACGCGTGAGAATGTAAATACACATGGTCTCTTTTCCTTACGGGGCTATAACTTGACACACAAGGTAGAGCAGTAAAAAACCTGCACTTATGTTAGATGCAGGAGATCCTGCTTCATCTACAAATGTAACTGCATATGATTCTATAACTGTGAGCAAAGCACATCAGCATTCTGAAAAACCATCAATATGGTGATACTACAAAGCAGGGGTAAGCAGTTTCCTCTTCTGTTAAATAGACAGACATCTCATGATTCTGTGAAGCTTATAAATTGACATCAAGATATGTAGACAGGTAACTTTATGGTGCCCTTGGGTTTACCATGATACAGTCCACTGAAACATCCATCATTTCTGTCTGCGTGTGGTGACAGGCTTTATAAATCACTTAGATCAATTCCTCACCTAATACATAAATATTGCCCCCAAATTCCCATCTGATAGAGATCCAGCCTTAGTTAAACTGGTTTCCATTTTAGGTCAACCTTTAAGATTTCTTACATGTTTTGACAGTTTTTCTACAACTGGAAAGTTTCTTAATCAATTACTGCTGTCTTTGTTGGGTGACATAGCACCAGAAAGAGACTGTTGGGCCCACAAACTGAGTGGTGTGGATTTAGTTTGTAAGGCACAATATTTCTCCAAAAGTGTTTTGAATTTTGTTAGAACCTTTCCATTGTGAAAAACTGACAATCAAAAACATTTTGTCATTCACTAATCCAGAGTTCTTTACTACTTTTGGCTCTTTGTACTGTCTTTGAAATTAATTTTCACTTATCTTTTGGTTAGATTTCTTTTCTATCCTCTTTGAAGAAATACATATCCCTGCATGCATCACAGCAATTTAAAGGTGGGCAAAGAGGGGTTCAGAGACTGTAGCTATATAACACATTTTTGAGTGAATGATCTCAGCTGTAGATATGAAATTGGCAGATTGGTTTAGAAATGTGAGCAGAAAGTTACTGAAGTAGATTTCATCTTCTAAGTTCAGTGTTTCATTAAGAGGCATCTCTGAACCCTTCCACAATTGAAGAATTACCCTAGATTCTTCTCATTTACCTTAATAACAGTAAACTCAGTATGATTCATCTGTCCCATTCTTCTGGGATTTTACTGTGTTCTTAAATGTGAATAGTATGAAGGTCTTTATCATAAATAAAAGAAATATTACTTTATTAAGACCCAGGATATATGTCTTTGTATTCACTATTTGGTTATACAATATCTGAAAAAGAGAGTTATAAAGGTATTTGACTTACAATGAAGATTTAAAAGGTACACATTTGTATATTTAGCAAAGCAAATGCAAAGTATACCTGTATTAGAAGACTGCTCACAAGGTATCCAAAAGGATAATTTAGTTATTTTATTATAATATGATCCAGGACCATCTGGGGCAGTTTATGGGCATACAAATAAAACAAGGAATTAGTAGATCACCCTTATCGGTGCCTCCATTTTATCTCCAAGATTCTGGATCATCTTTGCTACCATTACTCTGAATTCTTTTTCAGGTAGAATGCTTATTTCCTCTTCATTTGTCTGGTCTTGTGGGTTTCTACCATGTTCCTTCATCTGCTGAATGTTTCTCTGTCTTTTCATTTTGTCTGACTGATTTATTGTGTTTGGGGTCTCCTTTCTGCAGGCTGCCCCTCCATGGATGGGTTTGGACCAGTGCCTTACGGAGGTTCCCTCGTTGGGTATACTTGTGCCTGCGTTCTGGTGGATGGAGCTGGATCCTGTCTCTCTGAAGGGTAACGCCATGTCCAGTAGTGTGTTTGGGGATGTCTATGGGGTTAATATGGCTGTGGACAGCCTTTCTGCTAATGGGCAGGCTTGCGTGACCAAGGTAGATCATCTTTAAAAAGAAATTCTCTGGGCATTCTATACTTTTCAAAGGGGTCAAACATTTTATTTCTACTCAAAATATGCAGTTTCACTTTTTCATTCATTAATTTAAAAGTATTTGGAAATTTCCACTATGTGCCAGACTGGGTGCCACTCCTAGATATTGATAATAATGAGTAAAAGCATATAGGGTACAAACTTTCATGGCTCTTTCATGAAAAGGCATTGCACAGATGGAAATGCTTATTCACATCTATAATGAACTGATGTAAGTTCTGAGGCAGAAAGAAATACAGTTCTAGATTTAAGGATAATCAGGTGTGTACTCAGCATCTTTCCAAAGGTAGCCCAACTAGTCAGGTTGGGATTCCAAGACTGACACCCCCTCCCTCCCTCTTCAAACAAAAGTAATAGGGACTGCATCAAACACCTAGAATCAAACATCACTGCTAGCCTTCTGACTCCCTTCACTCCGGAACTACCCAGTCCTGGTAACAGCTTCAGAACCACATTGAGAAGGGGTATTAACAGGCCCCGGTCCAAGGTGAGCCAAAGCTGAACCAAGTACACACCTCTTCCACGCTGCTAGGAAGTCTGAGGTGCTGGAGTCTGCCCCAGAAAATTCTCAAGAGCTGACTATGCACATCTCCTCCATTTTCAACGGCATCCTGCTGATAGCTCCAAATTGGCTGTATGTCATACAGAGACTTTACATTCTGAAAACACTTAACATAAGATTTAGGGCTCCTCTACCTCAGTGTTCTTTACCACTCTGGATATACCCTGCCCCCAATGTTTTTAAGTGTCCTAGGGTCTGGAGTGTCAGACATGAGGCATAGGATGATTGATGTGCCAGAGTTATGGTCAATATTCCTATTATGAAGTAGGGAGGTCTGTCTATGCTAATCATTCTGGGTGAAACATCAGGCAGGTCTTCAGAAAGAGCTCAGTGCCCTTAGAACAGTCCTGTCTCCAGTCTGCTGGCCACCTACTTCCTGGGCACAAGTAGAGTGGGGTCATCATCAGAATCAGGGCCATACATCGGGAATCTACAACAGAAACTACAGGATTTTAACAATGCATGATTCCACATATGACTCAAAGCTGCTGGACAAGTATTTAACAAAACAGCATCACAAGGTGTGTCTCTACTGCATAAATTTCTACTTTTTTTGAGAACACTGTTGTTCAATTATTCAATACAGTGTTAATGACTATTCACCATGTTATACATTCAGTTCAGTTCAGTCGCTCAGTCATGTCCGACTCTTTGCAACTCCATGAATTGCAGCACACCAGGCCTCCCTGTCCATCACCAACTCCCGGAGTTCACTTAGACTCACATCCATCGAGTCAGTGATGCCATCCAGCCATCTCATCCTCTGTCGTCCCCTTCTCCTCCTGCCCCCCATCCCTCCCAGCATCAGAGTCTTTTCCAATGAGTCAGCTCTTCGCATGAGGTGGCCAAAGTACTGGAGTTTCAGCTTTAGCATCATTCCTTCCAAAGAACAGCCAGGGCTAATCTCCTTCACAACGGACTGGTTGGATCTCCTTGCAGTCCAAGGGACTCTCAGGAGTCTGCTCCAACACCACAGTTCAAAAGCATCAATTCTTCAGCACTCAGCCTTCTTCACAGTCCAACTCTCGCATCCATACATGACCACTGGAAAAACCACAGACTTGACTAGACGGACCTTAGTCGGCAAAGTAATGTCTCTGCTTTCAAATATGCTATCTAGGTTGGTCATAACTTCTCTTCCAAGGAGTAAGCGTGTTTTAATTTCATGGCTGCAGTCACCATCTGCAGTGATTTTGGAGCCCCCAAAAATGAAGTCTGACACTGTTTCCACTGTTTCCCCATCTATTTCCCCTGAAGTGATGGGACCGGATGCCATGATCTTTGTTTGCTGAATGTTGAGCTTTAAGCCAACTTGTTCACTCTCTTCTTTCACTTTCATCAAGAGTCTCTTTAGTTCCTCTTCACTTTCTGCTATAAGGGTGGTGTCATCTGCATATCTGAGGTGACTGATATTTCTCCCGGCAATCTTGATTCCATCTTGTGCTTCTTCCAGCCCAGCGTTTCTCATGATGTACTCTGCATATAAGTTAAAGAAGCAGGGTGACAATATATAGCCTTGACATACTCCTTTTCCTATTTGGAACCAGTCTGTTGTTCCATGTCCAGTTCTAACTGTTGCTTCCTGACCTGCATACAGATTTCTCAGGAGGCAGGTCAGATGGTCTGGTAGTCCCATCTCTTTCAGAATTTTCCACAGTTTATTGTGATCCACACAGTCAAAGGCTTTGGCATAGTCAATAAAGCAGAAATAGATGTTTTTCTGGAACTCCCTTGCTTTTTCGATGATCCAGCGGATGTTGGCGATTTGATCTCTGGTTCCTCTGCCTTTTCTAAAACCAGCTTGAACATCTGGAAGTTCACGGTTCACGTATTGCTGAAGCCTGGCTTAGAAAATTTTGAGCATTACTTTACTAGCGTGTGAGATGAGTGCAATTGTTATACATTAGATCCTCACAATGAATTCACCTTATAACTGAAACATTGTCTCCTTTTACCATCTCCCTATTTCTCTATATTCTACCACTCACACACTCCCACAACCCGGTGCCACAAACCACCATCCACTCTCTGTATCTATGACTTTTTAAATAAATTCTACATATAAGTGATCAGTTCAGTTCAGTCACTCAGGCATATCGGATTCTTTGTGACTCCATGGACTGACTGCAGCATGTAGGCTTCCTTGTCCATCACCAACTCCCAGAGCTTACTCAAACCCATGTCCATTGAGTCGGTGATGCCATCTCATCCTCTGTCATCCCCTTCTCCTCCCACCTTCAACCTTTCCCAGCATCAGGGTCTTTTCAAATGAGTCAGTTCTCCACATCTGGTGCCCAAAGTACTGGAGTTTCAGCTTCAGTATCAGTCCTTCCAATGGATACTCAGGATTCATCTCCTTGCTGTCCAGGGACTCTCAAGAGTCTTCTCCAACACCACAGTTCAAAAGCATCAATTCTTCGGTGCTCAGTTTTCCTTATAGTCCAATTCTAACATCCATACATGACTTCTGGAAAAACCATAGATGGACCTTTGTTGGCAAAGTAATGTCTCTGCTCTTTAACATGCTGTCTAGGTTGGTCACAACTTTTTTTCCGAGGAGCAAGTGTCTTTTAATTTCATGGCTGCAGTCACCATCTGCAGTGATTTTGGAGCTCAAAAAAAAAAAAAAAATAAACTCTGTCACTGTTTCCGTTGTTTCCCCATCTATTTGCCATGAAGTGATGGGACCAGATGTCATGATCTTAGATTTCTGAATGTTGAGTTTCAAGCCAGCTTTTTCCCTCTCCTCTTTCACTTTTATCAAGAGGCTCTTTAGTTCTTCATTTTCTGCTATAAGGGTGGTGTCATCTGCATATCTGAGGTTATTGATATTTCTCCCTGCAATCTTGATCCCAGTTTGTGTTGCATCAACCTGGCACTTATCATGATGTACTCTGCATATAAGTTAAATAAGCAGGGTGACAATATACAGCTTTGACGTACTCCTTTCCCAATTTGGAACCAGTCTGTTGTTCCATGTCCAGTTCTAACTGTTGCTTCTTGACCTGCATACAGATTTATCAGGAGGCAGGTGAGGTGGTCTGGTATTCTCATCTCTTGAAGAATTTTCCACAGTTTGTTGTGATCCACACAGTCAAAGCCTTTGGCATAGTCAATAAAGCAGAAGTAGATGTTTTTCTGGAACTCTCTTGCTTTTTCAATGATCCAATGGATGCTGGCAATTTGATCTCTGGTTCCTCTGCCTTTTCTAAATCCAGTGTGAACATTTGGAAATTCATGGTTCACATAATTTTGAAGCCTGGCTTGGAGAATTTTGAGCATTACTTTCCTAGCATGTGCAATGAGTACAATTGTGCGGTAGTTTGAGCATTCTTTGGCATTGTAACCAATCACTATTTGTCTCTGGTTTCTCTCACTTAGCATAATGCCCTCTGAGTCTATCCACACTATTCCAAGGGGCAAGATTTCCTTATTTAAAAAAAATAATAATTAGGCTTCCCTGGTGGCTCAGAGGTTAAAGCGTCTGCCTGCAATGCAGGAGACCCGGGTTTGATCCCTGGGTTGGGAAGATCCTCTGGAGAAGGAAATGGCAGCCCACTCCAGTATTCTTGCCTGGAGAATCCCATGGACAGAAGAGCCTGGTGGGCCACCGTCCACGGGGTCACAAAGAGTCGGACATGACTGAGCAACTTCACTTTCACTTTCACTGTGTGTGTATGTATATGTATATACATTTATATATAATATCACATGTATATACATATAACATCATGTCTGTGTATAGATATATATACCATTATATAAAACATTTTACATAGTTTTTCTTTACCCATTTGTCCATCAAAGAACACCTAAGTTGTTTGCATACCTTTGTTATTGTTATAACGCTGCAATAAACATCGGAATACAGATATCTCACCGCGATAATAATTTTCTTTCTTTGGATATATATGTAGAGATGGGACTGCTGGATCATTTAGTTCTATCTTTAATTTATAGAGGAAGTTACATGCTGTTTTCATAGTGGCTTCACCAGTTACATACCCACTAACAGTACAGAAGATTGCTCTTTTCTCTACATCTTCATCAACACTCACTATTTCTTGCCTTTTTGATATAAGCCATCATAAGAAATGTGAAGTACTGTCCATTTTGGTTTTGATATGCACTTCCCTGATTACTGTTGTGTACCTTTTCATGTTGGTCACTTGTATGTCTTTTTTACAATGTCTATTCAGGTCCTCTGCCTACTTAAATTTTTTTTTTTCCTCTATTGAATTCTATGAGCTCCTTGTTACCTTGGATATTAACTCTTTATTGGATGTGTGGTCTGCAAATATTTTCTCCCATTTGGTAGGTTGCCTTTTCATTTTGTTGATGGTTTACATTACTCTAAGTTTATTTATTTATTTATTTATTTTAGCTTTGTTGTGTTTGCTTTGATGTCTAATTCAAAGTCATGGGCAAGATCAATAGCACGGATCTTGCCCCTCTAAGGTTTTCTTTTAAGTGGTTTATAGTTTGGGGTCTTATTCAAGTTTTTATTCCATTTTGAGTTGTGTGTGTTTATGTGGTATAAGATAGGGGTCTAGTGTTCTTCTTTTACATGTGGATATTCAGTTTTCTCAGTACCACTTATTAATCTTTTCCATTGTCTTTCTAGCCTTTATTTCATTTATTTCTACTCTGCTATTTGCTATTTTTTTCCCTTCTACTAACTGTGGGCTGAGTTTTTTCTTTCTCTAGTTCCTTGAGGTTTACAGTTAGGTTATTTGAGATTTCTCTCTTCTTAATGCAGGCATTTATTATTATAAACTTCCCTTTTAGAACCGCTTTTGCTGCATCCCATGTTTGGTATGTTTTGCTTCCATTTTCATTTATCTCAAGTGATTTATTTCCCTCTTGCTTTCTTCGATTGGTTATTCAGGAGCATGTTGTTTCATACCCATGTTGGTGCATATTCCAGTTTTCCTCTTGTAACTGATTTGTACTTTCATACCATCATGATGGGGTTTAAATAGGATTTAAATCAGCCTGAATTCGTTAAGACTTTTTTTGTGGCTTAACAAATGACCCTGAGTTCTCTGATCCTCTCATTTGCTAAACTGGTCTGCTATAGAACTGCTTATTGCATTTTTCAGTTCAGTTATTGTATTTTTCAGTTCCATGGTTTCTAGTTGGTACTTTTTAATCATTTTTCCCTGTTGAAATTCTTACTCTGCTCATGCACTGGTCTTCTTACCTCAGTGAGCATCACTATGACCAGTAATTTGAACTCATACACATTCTTATTTATCAGATAAATCACTTATCTCTGTTTCATTACAGCTGCTTTTGGGAGATTTTTCTTATTTTTTGTTTGGAACATATAACCCTGTCTCTTCATTTTCCTTAACTCTATGTTGGTTTCTGTACATTAAACAGGCACTTCTATCTTGACAGACTGCCTCAAGTAGATGAACCCTGTCAGTAAGCCAGACTGAAGCTCCTACTTGCCTCTCAAACCTTTGTGATTGTCCAAGCCACCATCTTTGTAATTAGTGGCTCTCGGAAATTGAGGATGTGCGAAGACCTGTCAGTTTCCCAAAGGCATGGGAAATGGCCTTATGCCTGTTCAGGCTCTGGGATGACTACTAACTGCTTGCCCCTTCAGCTCCCCAGTGCACTAATTGAAAGCTCAACTTTCAGGCAGCAGCTGAGAAAGTCAGGATGTTAGATATGCAGTCTAGCCCTGATTAAGGAGAAACTGGGAGCTGGGTATTTTGTCCACTCACACTGTGCAAAGCCAGAGGGAATAGTCTCTGGAATTATTTATGCACCCAAACAGAACTGCCTCTTTATTTCGTGCAGTCACTGGGGACTCAAGAATGTCAGTCCCTGTCAGCTTCTAGTGCTAGGTGACTTGGGAGTCACTAACAGTTGGGTGACAGCCACAACATTTGGGGTCCTAGATAGGTAGATATGCTCCTCCCAGGGAGAAAATGAACATTTGATTTTATCATTGGAGGAAACTGTAGGGAAACAGCAAAGGATGTACCCACCAGCTCTCTCAGATTCCTTGGAGAATCTCAGTCAGCACCTGCAGCAATCCGAAGCCAGAACCTCAAGCAGCCGCTGGGGAAGCATGCAGTCATATCCCTTCCAAAGAAACAGGAAGATGAACATTTTCGCCTGCTCCCTGTGTGCTTAGGCCTAGGGAAACAGCTGCAGGAAGCATTTGTTTTGCCCATTTGAAAACTGCTTTTTGTGTTTGTTTAATATGGTCTTGTAGTACTTGTAAAGGCTCACTTGAGTCCCCAAGTTGTCCAAAGGTGTGGACAAGCTCCTTCCAGGGAGGAGACTCGGTTTTACCACTGGAGTGAGACAGAAAGGGAAGATAGGGTAAGTGTATACTGACTCCTCTGGGTTCCTGGGAGGATCATAGTCAGCAGTGAGATTAAGTCTGATCAGAAGTCCAACCCTCAGGGACCAGCCCTGAAAGTACTTAGGCAAATTGCTTCCAGAAAAAGATCTCAAGAAAATTAGAGATACCAAGGGAACATATCATGCAAAGATGGCAATAAAGGACAGAGATGGTATGGACCTAACAGAAGCAGAAGATATTAAGAAGAGGTGGCAAGAATACACAGAAGAACTATACAAAAAAGATCTTCATGACTCAGATAACCACGATTGTGTGATCACTCACCTAGAGCCAGATATCCTGGAGTGAGAAGTCAACTGGGCCTTAGGAAGTATCACTATGAACAAAGCTAGTGGAGGTGACAGAATTCCAGTTGAGCTATTTCAAATCCTGAAAGCTGATGCTGTGAAAGTGCTGCACTCAATATGCCAGCAAATTTGGAAAACTCAGCAGTGGCCACAGGACTGGAAAAGCTCAGTTTTCATTCCAATCCCAAAGGCAATGCCAAAGAATACTCAAACTACCACACAATTGCACTCATTTTACACACTAACAAAGTAATGCTCAAAATTCTCCAAGCCAGGCTTCCAAAGTATGTGAACTGAGAAATTACAGATGTTTCAAGTTGGATTTAGAAAAGGCAGAGGAACCAGAGATCAAATTGCCAACATGTGTTGGATCATTGAAAAAGCAAGAGAGTTCCAGAAAAACATCTACTTCTGCTTTATTGACTATGCCAAAGGCTTTGACTGTGTGGATCACAACAAACTGTGGAAAATTCTACAAGAGATGGGAACACCAGACCACCTGACCTGCCTCCTGAGAATCTGTATCCAGGTCAAGAAGGAACAGTTAGAACTGGATATGGAAAAACAGACTGGTTCCAAATCGGAAAAGGAGTATGTCAAGGCTGTATATTGTCACTCTGCTTATTTAACTTATACGCATGCCGGGCTGGATGAAGCATAAGCTGGAATCAGTGATTGCTGGGAGAAATATCAATAACCTCAGATATGCAGATGACACCACGCTTACAGCAGAAAGAACTAAAGAGCCTTTTGATGAAAGTGAAAGAGGAGAGTGAAAAAGTTGGCTTAATACTCAACATTCAAAAAACTAAGATTGTGGCATCTGGCAAAATAAATTCATGGCAAATAAATGGGGGAAACAATGGGAACAGTGACAGACTTTATTTTGGGGGGGCTCAAAATCACTGCAGATGGTGATTGTAGCCATGAAATTAAAAGATGCTTCCTCCTCGGAAGAAAAATTATGACCAACCTAGACAGTACATTAGAAAGCAAAGACTACTTTGCTGACAAAGGTCCATCTAGTCAAAGCATTGGTTTTTCCAGTGGTCATGTATGGATATGAGATTTGGACTATAAAGAAAGCTGAGTACCGAAGAATTGATGCTTTTGAACTGTGGTGTTGGAGAAGACTCTTGAGAGTCCCTTGGACAGTAAGGAGATCCAACCAGTCCATCCTAAAGGAATCTGTCCTGGATATTCATTGGAAGGACTGATGCTGAAGTTGAAGCTCCAATACTTTGGCCACCTGATGCCAAGAGCTTACTCACTGGAAAAGACTGATGCTGGGAAAGATTGAAGGCAGAAGTAGAAGGGGACAACAAAGGATGAAATGGTTGGATGTCATCACCAACTCAATGAACATGAGTTTGAGCAAGCCCCAGGAGATAGTGAAGGACAGGGAAGCCTGGTGTGCTGCAGTCCATGGGGTTGCAAAGAGTCAGACATGACTGAACAACTGAACTGAACTTCAGGAAAAAGACTGGGAGATGGATGCTTTTGCCTGGACCCTCTGCACTGAGCCCTGGGGGGACAGCCACAGCCAGTGCTCCCGTGCCTGTTAATGACTGCCTCTTCATTTACTATGGCCTGTGGGACTTATGAATGCAAGCTCTGTTGACTTTCAGACCTAGGTGACTTGGGGGCCCTTCTCTCAGGGGGTAGCCTTAATAGTTGGGGCTCTAGATATATGGCCCCAAACTTTTGCTCAAGGTAAAGTTGGGAGTGGGGTTCTCTCCCCATTTATGGTCCTATGGCAGAGGTTGGGTTTTTGTTGAGAGTGTGTCTCAAAGACTTTCCTGTTTTGATTTTTTTTTTTCCCCCAGTTGCCTGATGTACAGAAGTCACTGAGCTAGTTTCCAAATTTCTCTCAGAGGGAACTGTTGTATGCAGCTGTATAGTCAACGTGTCCGTGGGAGGACACGTTCTCCTTCTCAGTGGCATCATCCAGATTTTCACTTTTGACACAATTAAGGGCTCATTCTCCAACTAACCATCCTATTAGTCAGATTGAAAGGGTGTAAACTCTATTTTCCAGACTCCCTTGGAACTTAAAGATTTTTTTATCTGATTTAGACTCTGTTATATGAACCAGTTTAATATTTGGATGGCTTAAGAGAGGCAGTGTTAAGAAGCAGTGTTTAAATGTCTATTCTCTTTCTTCCTCCATGTTAAGAGAGGGTTTCCTCTCTTAACAATGTCTCATATCCAAGTTTACGAAGCCTGAATCAGAACCCCAGGGGTGTTCTTAAACTCTGAACTCTAGTATTGGCCTCTAGTGAATTAACACTCATGTGAATCAGTCCTGTATAAATCTGGAAATCAGGCTGCAGACCAAAGCTACAGCTTTCTTCTTAAGCCCTTCAAATGATATTCTAACCACTTAGTTTTCTATGTTAAACTTTAACTTCTGAATGTAAATGGTTATAAGTGGTTTCTTTTTTCAACACATAAAATATTTGGAGTAAGAAGTTAACACAAAGATAATCATTTGGGATTATTTTACTTGGTTTGGATTAAAGGCAATAATGGCATACTATCATTGGAAAAAAGAATATGCAAAATAGAGTACATGAAATGATCAAAAAAATTTACTTAAATTATCATACAATGTCACCTAGAATAAAGAACAGAGTTTGTTAAAACAATAGGTTTCCAAAATGAGCCTTGACAGAGACAAAAAGGAATACAGAGACTGTAAATTGGACTGGTGCCTTGTTAATTCCATCAGATACAGATTAAGAAAAGGGGGGAAGAGAAGGAGAAAAATAGGAAGGAAGGGAGGGAAGGAAAAAGAGGGAGTGGGGAAAGAAGAGGGGGCAGAGAGACAAAACAAAGGATGGTGGGGGGAAAAGGAGGGTGCTTTGAAGAAAATGACAAAATCAAGATTGACAAAGTCAAAACGACAAAGTCAAGATTTTAAATTCTTTGCTTTAAGATATTACCATGTACCAGAAGCCTGTGCCTGCTCTAAAATGTTCTCTATTAGTGTGATACAGCTAAAAATCAAAGGCAGAGTCTGATCACATAGGCTATCAAATTAAAATATAGATCAAAGTACAGTGTCATCAACTGTCCTATACAATTTAGTGTAATTTTCCAGAGAAGTTTTTCCCAGTTTCAATGAATATATCTAGGCAGATTCAAAGGAATCTGAACTCTCTGCCCTCCAAATCTACTGATCTTCTCATGTCAGCAGAAGCAGCCTCTCCTTCCTGTCTTATAAGGTTATTTTACTTTGTTTGGAAATTCCTTAAGTTCTCACACAAAGTAGTTACCTCATAAGCAAAAAAACCCCACTATCCTCATGACATGCTACAAACAGTCTCCTGACTTAGAATAATTGAACTCTGCATACCCAGGGGCCAATAACCAAAAAAACCCAACATGGGATGAGATAGCTTTACAGCAAAATTTTAAGATTTTGCCAATGTATTTGGCTTGACTATGTAAAAAAAAAAAAAATGTGCAAGAATAGATTCCTGAGGTCCTAAATAGGAAGAGAGCTTCAATTTTTCAGGTTAGGTCTAATCTATCAATGGGTGTATATTTTCCAGAATTTGTAATTCAGTGTGCTAACGAAAGCATCTGGGAGTGCTTCTGACTAAGACTAGCTTACATGGAATGATATAAACATTCCAGAAAATTCTTATTATAATGGAAAAAAGAATACAAAGATTTAGGAAGATGAGAATGATGGAGTGGATTTGTTATCTATAGCTTACTTATCCTAACTAAAATTACATCTGTAGGAGAACCCAAAGAGCATACTCTTCACCAAAGCACTGACAAATGGACAAGTCAGTGCACCAGCTTATTATAAAGCACCACAGGGACTGTCCCTTACAGGCCAGCATTAATGTGGGAATATTGCTATTTAAATGGTCTGACTTATTTCATGAGTTGATGTATCTGCAAAAGAGAAATGTGGTGGTTAACGTTATGAGTCAGTTTTGACAGGACAGAGTGCTCAGTTATTCACTTAAACATTATTCCTGAATACCTTCTGAGGGTATTTACTAAGTTAACATCTATAGTCAGGTGACTTTAAGGAGATTAGCCCTGATAATCTGGGTGACCCTTGAAAGCTTTAAGAGCAGAACTGGAGGGGATGACATCACCAATACAGTGACATAGATTGTTCCAGACTTTGTTCTCCCTCACAAGAAGAACCATTCAAGAGCAAGATAACACTGAAAGAATCCTACAACATGGGGTTAAGGCTAAAACATCCCCTTGAACCATAAAACCCAAAACATACTGCATTAAAAGGTTAAGAGATGTGGAAATATGTTGACTGATCACCTCTCCCCTAGGTCAGCTCAGCACCTTGCAGAGAAGTCGCCCCTTGCACTTCTGGTTCCTCCAATGGGAAAAGACCTCAGCCCACTCCAGCACTGTGGGAGCCCCTATTCTGATCTCTCACTACTGGGACTGCAGGGGCATCTGTGGGACCCAGGCTATGGGAATTTCACTGGAATGGAGAAGGGGGCTTGCAACATACCAGCACATGGAGCTTGAAAGACAGAGTTCGTACTTCCAGTGCCCAGCAGATACCAGTCAGAGGCTTTGCTCATATCCAGTTTAGTGGCATACACTGACCAGAGAATCCAGCAGGGTGCAGATCTGCCTGATGTAGATTCTCTAATAAGGAATTTTGCTGGCCCTAAAGGTTGATTTGCCCACACCCAGGCAAGGAGCTTCCCAGGTGGCACTAGTGGTAAAGAACTCTCTTGCCAATACAGGAGACCTAAGAGACATAGGTTCTATCCTTGGGTCAGGAAGATCCCCTGGAGAAGGGCATGGCAACCCACTCCAGTATTCCAGTCTGGAGAATCCCCATGGTCAGAGGAGCCTGGCAGGCTACAGTCTATAGAGTCACAAAGAGTCAGATACGACTGAAGCAACTTAGCCGACAGGGAGCTTAATCACACCTCCACCTGCTGTGGAGAATGTCTTTTGGCCACTTCTGACTAGATGGGCTGCCAGGAACATTTGGAAGCTGTATAGCCCAGCAACTCTCACACCAAGAGGAAGGCAGGCAGAGTTGACTTCTTCCAGAGCAAAGCCAACACCGGGCACAGGTAGAGGAAGTAATTCACAGCCAAGGCTAAGGGTGGTACTCAGCTCCTCCCAACCGGAGAACCTGTTTGGGAAACTGAGAGTTTCCTGGAGTGGATTCTCCTCCACCCACCCAGGCAGCCTCCACCCACCCAGGCAAGGGAGCCGAGACACAGCCCCACTGACTGTGGCTCCTGACCCTATCTGACCAGAAGGGCTGGGAAGAACCTCAAAGCTGTGCAGCCAGGGGTACTCAAGCCAATACAAGGGAATGCAGAGCCAGTGGTTTACAGAGCAAAGCCAGTGGTCCTCTTTGGCCAGGGAGCTTGGGGCATAGATCAAGTTAATGATAAGACAATAAACAGAGTTTTACCAGCCTTAGAGCTGCTTCTCCCACTGCATTCATACAAGGAAACAGGTCCATAGCCCATTCATTCCTGAATAAAGCCTCATCCCACATGACCAGGGAGCTGAACCAGAGCATAAGAGAAGCTGTATGGCCCATTCAATGATGCTGCTTACAGTAGCACTTCAACAGAGAGCACAGCCCACGACTTTCCTCATCTGCAGATCAAAACTGGTGATATCATGCGACCAGGGAGTTCAGTGCACACTGTTGCCTGTTTCAGGTTTCCAAACAGTGAGCTGTACAGGCCCTCGATTTACTTGCTGCCCTGACATGGCTGGGAAACTAATTCATAGCCCCATCTACTACTGAATACAGTACCCCATCTCAGCCACCTTGTGAGCCTGAGCAGAGAATCCAGGCAACTGTGGAGCCCATCCTATATATAGCCTATATCAGTTAGGTAGGGGACCAAGAAAGCAGTCCTATCCAACTGCTCTCAGCCAGCGGCACAGCCCAACCTTGGAATTTAAATATTTGCCACACTCCCCAAACAGACAATAATAGCAGGTCCCTCTTGTTAAAAGGCATTACCATTAGACATGCCCAGAAACCCAAACTGAGTTGACTGGTGAAGATCTGTCTCTGTCAGAGCAAACCTGTAAAGTCTGCAAGAGGAACCCAGTTATGCAAATACAGAGATGCCAACATAAGGAAGAGTCACGAAAAAGCAGATAAATAGGACACCAAAGGAAATTAAAGAACTCTAATAAATGACCAAAGGGATGATATCAGTTGGTTGTTAAACAATTCATTTATCATTGCAACAAAAAGACAACCAAGGAATAAACCTGTCTAAGAAGGCAAAAGACTTGTACACAAAAAAAACTATAAGACACTGATGAAAGAATTCAAAGACAAAACAGATAGATGTAGAGATATACCATGTTCTTGGATAGGAAGAATCAATATTCCAAAAATGACTATACTACCCAAAGAAATCTACAGATTCAATGCAATTCCTATCAATGGCATTTTTCACAGAATTAGAACAAAAAATGTTACACTTTGAGTGGAAACACAGAAGACCCCAAATAGCCAAAAGAATCTTGAGAAAGAAAAACAGAGCTGGAGGAACAATCCTCCCTGACCTGAGACCATACAAAAAACTAGAGTGATCAAGAGAGTATGGTACTGCCACAAAAACAGAAGCATAAATCAGTGGAACAGGTTAGAAAAACTAGATTAAACCCATGCACCTATGGTCACCCAATCTATGACAAAGGAGGCAAGAATATCTAGTGGAGAAAAAACAGTCTCTTCAATAAATGGTGCTGGGAAAACAACAGCTACTTGTAAAAGAATGAAATTAGAACACTCCCTAACAACATACACAAAAACAAGCTCAAAATGTATTAAAGACCTAATGTAAGGACACTATAAAACTCTTGAAGGAAAACACAGGCAGAACATTCTTTGACATAAACCTGAGCAAGATCTTTTTTGACCCACCTCCTCGAGTAATGAAAATAAAAACAAAAATAAACAAATGGGACTTAATCAAGCTTAAAAGCTTTGCACAGCAAAGGAAACCATGAACACAATGAAAGGACAACCCTCAGAAAGGGAGAAGCTATTTGCAAATGAAGCAGCTTGACAAAGGACTAAGCTCTAAAATACACAAGCATGCCTGAGAAACCTGTATGCAAGTTAACAAGCAATAGTTAGAATCTTGTATGGAACAACTCACTGGTTCAGGAATGAGAAAGGAACACAACAAGCCTGTTTATTGTCACCCAGTTTATTTAACTTACATGCAGAAAACATCAGGCAAAATGCCAGGCTGGGTATGTTACAAGCTGGAATCAAGATTGCCAGGAGAAGGATCAACAGCCTCAGATATGTGGATGATACCTCTCTAATGGCAGAAAGCAAAGAGGAACTAACAGCCTCTTGATCAGGGTGAAGGAGGAGAGTGAAAAAGATGGCTTAAAACTCAATATTAAAAAATCTAAGATCATGTCATCCAGTCCCATCACTTCATGGCAAATAAATGGGGAAAAGGTGAAAGCAGTGAGATTTCCTCTTCTTGTGCTCTAAAATCACTGTGGATGGTGACTGCAACCATGAAATTAGAAGACAACAGCCTCTTGGCAGGAAAGCTATGACAAACCTAGACAGTGGATTAAAAAGCAAAGACAAAGGTCCACATAGTCAAGGCTATGGTCTTTCCAGTAGTCATGTATGGATGTGAGAGTTGGACCTTAGAGAAGGCAGAGTGCCAAAGAATTGATGTTTTCAAACTGTAGGGCTGGAAAAGACTCTTGAGATTCCCTTGGACAGCAAGGGGATCAAACCAGTCAATCCTAAAGGAAATCAGTCCTGAATAATCATTGGAAGGACTGATGCTGAATCTGAAGTTCCAATACTTTGGCCACATAATGTAAGGAGCTGACTCACTAGAAAAGGCCTTGATGCTGAGAAGGATTAAAGGCATGAGAAGAGGGCAACAGAGGATGAGATGGTTGGATGGCATCACCGATTCAATGGACTTGAACTTGGGCAGACTCCAGGAGATCGTGAGGGTCAGGGAAGCCTGGCATGCTGCAGTCCAAAGAGTCGGATACGACTTAGCAACTGAACAACAGCAACAACCAATTACTAGTAAGGAGATTGAATCAGTGATTAAAAATCTCCTAACAAAGAAAAGCACAGGCTTCACTGATAAATTTTAACAAACTCTGAAAGAGGAATTAACATCAATCCTTCTCACAGTCTTCCAAAAACATCTAAAAGGAGGAAATGCTCCCACACCCATTTTACAAGGTCAGCACTGGTACCTCATACCAAAACTGAAAAGGACAGCACTGAAAAATAAAACTCCAGGCCAATATCCCTGATACAGATGGAAAATCCTCAACAAAATACTAGCAAACCAAATTTAGCAGCACACTGAAAGAATCATTAATCATGATCAAACGGGATTTATCCCTGAAATGCAAAGATACACAATATGCACTATGCAAAAAAATCAATATGACACATCATATGAGTAAAATAAAATACTCATAATCATCTCAATAGATGCAAAAAAGCATTTCACAGAATTCAGCATTCATTTATGATTCAAAAACTTAACAAATTAGGCATATATTAGGAAAATATCTTAACATAAAAAAGCCCATAAATGACATATCAAGGCCACAGCTAACATCTTACTCAGTGGTGAAAGGTTGAAAGTTTTTCCTTGAAGATGAGAAACAAGACCACAAGGGTGTCCACTCTCATCACTTCTATCGTGGTACTAGAAGTTCTAGCTGGAGCAATTACATCCCCCCCACCCCAAAAAGAAGAAAAGGTATCAAAATTGAAAAGGAAGAGGTTAAAATTACCTCTACTTGTAGATGCCATAATTTTATATATCAAAAAGGCTAAAAACTCAACCAAAAAACTGTTAGATCTGATCAATGAATTCACTAAAATTGCAGATAAAATTAACATACAAAACCCAACAGTGTTTGTATATACTAACAACAAATTTTCTGAAATTATTACAAAAATATCAAAAAATAAACTACTTAGGAATAAAATTAACCAAGGATGTGAAAGATCTCTACTTTGAGAATGCAAGGCATTCATGAAAGAAACTGAAGATGACACCTAACAAATGAAAAGTTATCCTTTAGTCATTAACTGGAAGAATTAATGTTAAAGCATCAGTACTATCAAAATCTTCCTATAAATTCATGTCATCTCTATCAAGACTCCAATGGCATTTTTTATAAAAGTAGGAAAACACTTCTTAAGTTTATATGAAACCACAAGTGAAGTGAAACTTGCTCAGCTATGTCCAACTCTTTGCAACCCCATGGACTATACAGTCTATGGAATTCCCCAGGCAAGAATACTTGAGTGGGTAGCCACTCCCTTCTCCAGGGGATCTTCCCAACACATGGATCAAACTCCAGTCTCCCACATTGCTGGTGGATTATTTACCAGCTGAGCCACAAGGGAAGCCCCATAAAAGCACAAAAGACCTTAAATAACCAAAGAAATCCTGAAAGAACCAAGCCAGAGGCATCACACTTCCTGATTCTAAGCTATACTATAAAGCTACAGTCATCAAGCCCAGAAATAAGGCAATGTACCTATGGGCACCTTATTTTTGACAAAGGAGGGAAGAATATATAATAGGGCAAAGACAGCCTCTTCAATAAGTATGCTGGGAAAACCGGACAGCAACCTGTAAAAGAATGAAATTAGAATACCTCCTAACACCATACACAAAGATAAACTCAAAATGGATTAAAGACCTAAATGTAAGACTAAAAACTATAAAACTCTTAGAGGAAAACATAGGCAGAACACTAGATGACATAAATCAAAGCAAGTTCCTCTATGGCCCACCTCCTAGAGTAACGAAAATAAAAACAAAAGTAAACAAGTGAGACCTGATTAAACTTAAAAGCTTTTGCACAGCAAAGGAAACTATAAGCAAGGTGAAAAGACAACCCTCAGAATGGGAGAAAATAATAGAAAAATGAAACAAATGACAAAGGATTAATTTCCAAAATATACTAGCAGATTATACAATTCAATATCAGAAAAACAATCCAATCAAAAAGTGGTAAAAAGACCTACACAGACAATCCTCCAAAGAAGACGTACAGATGGCTAACAAACACATGAAAAGATACTCAACATTGCTCATTATTAGAGAAATGCAAATCAAAACTACAATGAGATACCACCTCACACCAGTCAGAATGGCCATCATCAAAATGTCTACAAACAGTAAATCCTGGAGAGGGTGTGGAGAAAAGGGAACCCTCTTGTACTGTTGGTGAGAATGTAAATTTATTAGACATTATGGAAGATGGTATGGAGATTCCTTAAAATACTAGGGATAAAACCACCATATGACCCAGCAATCCCACTCCTAGGATATACCCTAAGGAAAACAAAATGGAAAAAGACACATATACCCCAATGTTCACTGTAGCACTATTTACAATAACTAGAACATGGAAGCAACCTAGATGTCCACTGACAGATGAATGGATAAAGAAGCTGCGGTACATACACATAATGGAATACTATGCAGCCATTGAAAAGGAGCACATGTGAGTCAGTTCTAATGAGGTGGGTGAAACTAGAGCCTATTTCACAGAATGAAGTCAGTCAGAAAGAGAAAGAGAAATATCATACACTAATGGATATATATGGGGCTTCCCTGGTGGCTCAGCGGGTAAAGCACCTGCCCACAATGTGGGAGACCCAGGTTCAATTCCTGGGCTGGGAAGATCCCCTGGAGAAGGAAACGGCAACCCACTCCAGTACACTTGCTGGGAAAATCCCATGGACAGAGAAGTCTGGTAGGCTACAGTCCATGGGGTCGCAAAGAGTTGGACACGACTGAGCGACTTACGCTTACACTAATGCATATATATAGAATATAGAAAGATGGTACCAAAGAATTATTTGCAGGGCAGCAATGGAGAAACAGACATAGAGAATAGACTTATGGACATGGGGAGAGAGGAGGAGAGGGTGAGATGTATGAAGAGAATAACAGGGACACTTACTTTACCATATATAAAATAGATAGCCAGTGGGAATTTGCTATATGTCTCAGAGAACTCAAACAGGGCCTCTGCATCAACCTAGAAGTGTGGGATGGGAAGGAAGATGGGAGAGAGGCCCAAGAGGGAGTGGATATATGTACACCTATGGCTGATTCACGTTGAGGTTGCACAGAAAACAATAAAATTCTGTAAAGCAATTATCCATCAATAAAAAAATAAATTTTATAAAAAAATCAACTAGAAACTGATGACAAATAGCAAAAAATAAAAGAAAAAAAAAAAACTACAGTCATCAAAACAGTAGACCAATGAAACACCTTTGAGAACCAAAATATAAACCAAGTAGAGAGGGTTTACAAGGGAGGGAAGAATACTCAATGGAGAAAATGCAGTCTCTCCAATAAATGGCTCCTGGGAAAAGTAGATATTCACATGCAAAAAAGTGAAACTAGATCCCTATCTTACACCACTCACAACAACTTAAAATGGATTAAACACTTAAATGTCAACGTAAAACCATGAAACTCCTGAAAGAAAACATGGGAATAAAGTTCCCTGATTTGGGTCTTGGTAATGATATTTTGCTTATGTTACCTAAAGCACAAAGAACAAAATCAAATATAAACAAATTCTGTCAGTTCAGTTTGGTCACTCAGTCATGTTCAACTTTCTGCGACCCCATGAATCACAGCACGCCAGGCCTCCCTGTCCATCACCAACTCCCGGAGTTCACTCAGACTCATGTCCATCGAGTCGGTGGTGCCATCCAGCCATCTCATCCTCTGTCGTCCCCTTCTCCTCCTGCCCCCAATCCCTCCCAGCATCAGAGTCTTTTCCAATGAGTCAACTCTTCTCATGAGGTGGCCAAAGTATTGGAGTTTCAGCTTTAGCATCATTCCTGCCAAAGAACACCCAGGGCTGATCTCCTTTACAATGGACTGGTTGGATCTCCTTGCAGTCCAAGGGACTCTCAAGAGTCTTCTCCAACACCACAGTTCAAAAGCATCAATTCTCTGGTGCTCAGCCTTCTTCACAGTCCAACTCTCACATCCATACATGACCACTGGAAAAACCACAGACTTGACTAGATGGATCTTTGTTGACAAAATAATGTCTCTGGTTTTGAATATGCTATCTAGGTTGGTCATAACTTTCCTTCCAAGGAGTAAGCGTCTTTTAATTTCATGGCTGCAGTCACCATCTGCAGTGATTTGGGAGCCCCCAAAAATAAAGTCTGACACTGTTTCCATTGTTTGCCCATCTATTTCCCATGAAGTGATGAGACTAGATGCCATGATCTTCGTTTTCTGAATGCTGAGCTTTAAGCCAACTTTTTCAAGCTCCCCTTTCACTTTCATCAAGAGGCTCCTTAGTTCCTCTTCACTTTCTGCCATAAGGATGGTGTAATCTGTATATCTGAGGTTATTGATATTTCTCCCTGCAATCTTGATCCCAGCTTGTGCTTCTTCCAGCCCAGCGTTTCTCATGATGTACTCTGCACAGAAGTTAAATAAGCACGGTGACAATATACAGCCCTGACATACTCCTTTTCCTATTTGGAACCAGTCTGTTGTTCCACGTCCAGTTCTAACTGTTGCTTCCTGACCTGCATACAGGTTTCTCAAGAGGCAGGTCAGGTGGTCTGGTATTCCCATCTCTCTCAGAATTTTCCACAGTTTATTGTGTTCCACACAGTCAAAGGCTTTGGCATAGTCAATAAAGCAGAAATAGATGTTTTTCTGGAACTCTCTTGCTTTTTTGATGATCCAGCAGGATGTTGGCAATTTGATCTCTGGTTCCTCTGCCTTTTCTAAAACCAGCTTCAACATCTGGAAGTTCACGGTTCACATATTGCTGAAGCCTGGCTTGGAGAATTTTGAGCATTACTTTACTAGCATGTGAGATGAGTGCAATTGTGCGGTAGTTTGAGCATTCTTTGGCATTGCCTTTCTTCACCAATTCCACTCCTGGGTATGTATCCAAAGGAAACAAAAACACTAACTTGAAAATATCTGTACCCCAGTATTCATAGTAGTATTATATTTACAACAGCCAAGACATGACAACTACCTAATTATCCACCAATGAATGAATGAATAAAGTAGTTGTATAAATACACAATGGAATATTCAAAAGTGAGAAGATTCTACCATTTGGGACAGTGCAGACAGACCTTGAAAGCATTATGCTAAGTATACTAAGTCAGAGAAAGAATACAAAGAGTATATGAATTCACCTATATATATATAGAATCCTAGAAAGATAAAAAACAAAGGAAACTCAAAGAGGTCAGACTCAGTGTTACCAGAGGCTGAGGGAGAAGAGCTGGAGGAAGGTGGTCAAAAGGCACAAATTTCCAATTAAAAGATAAATAAGCACTAGGAGTTTGATACAACATGATGACTATAGTTAACACTTATATGATATATAGAAAATTAGAGTGTGGCTCAGTGGTAAAGAATCTGCCTGCCAGTGTAAGAAATGTGGGTTCAGTCCCTGGGTTAGAAAAATGCCCTGGAGAAGGAAATGGCAACCCACTGCAGTGTTCTTGCCTACCTAGCAAATTCCAGGGCAGAGGTGTCTGGCGGGCTACAGTGAATGGGGTAACAAAAGAGTCAGACATGCCTTAGCAACTAAACAAACAACATGATATCCAGAAGGTTAAGAGAGTTATCTTAGCAGGTTCTCATCACAGGAAATTTTCTTTATTCTTTTTTTGTATCTATATGAGGTGACAGATGTTAGCAGAAATCAAACCATGATGCTATGAGCCTCAAACTTGTACAGTGATGTGTGCCAACTGACTCTTAATAAAACTGGGGTGGGGGAGAACAAACTGAGATGTCCCTGAGTCGGAAGAAATTCCATCTGTGGACTGCAGCTAGCTCCTGCTTGAGAGTGGCCAGCTTGCTGGTCTGCCCTGCAGATCTGACTTCCCAGCCCTCACAATCATGGAAACCAATTCCTTGGTCTCTCTTCCCCACTGCTGCAGGCAGGGACAAATGACAGCACTAGAATCAGTAAGCATGGCTGCTGTAATAGAAATCAAGCCCAGAATATTAATCAAAATGTTTTGATAATTAGGAATCACTGGCAATGGCTTAAAATATTTTGGTGGAATACTGTTGCCAGATTTTTCTTTGAACAACAAACAAAATCCTATCAAGCTACAGGTCTGACCTGTGTGCACCTAACTTGGATCTCTATCATTATAATGAAGTGTCACCGCCTTTGAGTCACTTCCAGATCGGTTTTATCTAAACTGGCTTATATAAGACCTTTGAATCAGGAGATAAGGTATCCCTTTGACACTGTCACAAGTATGTAATGCAAAGCTTCTTTACAGCTTCCACAAAGGTGCTGTATCGCCTTACTAGTTACAGTCAACCAGGAAAGGACCTTGGCTCTGGAAGTCTGGACGCCAGCCTCAGACATGACAGGCTGAGGGCATGGGGTCTGGAGATAAACCAAACTTCAGCCTAAGTGCATATCAGAATAGGCCAAGTGAGTCTGCAAATACACTCTAAGGTCATTTTCCTTGTAAATGCATTATTGTTACATACATACACTGCAACTAACTCAGTCCTACCACTGGCTCCCTGACCAATGGTGTGAAGGCTGCTAAAATGAAAAGGGCATATTTGAAACCCCTAAAGTAATCCTTACCCATAAAACACAATATTGAACCTTTGGAAAAATGACAAAAGTGAGTACCAACATCAAATCTTGAGAAGATATAAGAGTGGTGGTCTGGGTTAAGTTGTGTCCCCCTCCATCCTCATCCTCAGAACCTCAGAATGTAACCTTATTTGGCAATCAGGTTGTTGCTCATGTAATTAGTTAAATTAAGATAAAATCAGACTGGTGTGTTTTCTTAATCCAGTATGACTGGTGTCTTTGTATTAGAAGAGAAGAGACACAGAGAAGAGAATGCTATGTTGACACAGATACTCACAGAGGGATGACCACATGTGATGATGGAGGCAGAAACTGACGTGATGAGCTGCAAGCTAAGGAATGCCAAGGACTGATGCACAGGGCTAGAAGCCAAGAAGAGGCAAAAAATGATTTTTCTCTGCAGATTTCTGAGGAAGCATGGCCCTACAACAGCTAGAGTTTGAATGTCTAGCCTCCAAGACTGTGAGACAATATATTTTCTGTTGTTTTTAGACACCCAGTTTATGATACTTTGTAACAGCAGCCCTAGGAAAGTACAAGAGACCTGATCCTTTTCCTGTCTTCATTTAACTCCCATTTCATCAGTGAAAAAGTTAGATGGGTCTTGAAGAATTCAATGGCTTAGCAGATCAGGTAGTAACCTCAATTATAGCTGACTAATCAGATGGGCCTTGCCTCAAGAAAATCAACAAAACCTCTAGTAAATAGTATGAAGTTACTGAGAAGGCAGATGGTTTAATATTAAGCCAAGTCTATCAGAATCCATTTTCTTTCTCTTGGAAGAGCCAATAGTATTTTTTACAATCTTAATTAATCTCTGTGTTAACGTTCTAATTCTCCATCATACCTAGGTCCACAGGGATTTTCGTCATCGCACATTTCCATTGAACATTATCTGTCTGCTACATTAAAGACTTCGTGTCTACCGGACTTGACGAGCATAATACACATAATATCTCAGGAAGAAAAATGCATGCAAGATAATGCACAGTAAACCCCATGAAAATTCAAGGACATGCCAGTTTAGGGAAATTTCTGGATGTCTATTTCCAGGCATGGTGCAGCTGTGAAGGAATGACAATTGCTTCACTTTGTCCTACCAACCACAGAGAAAAGGTTAAATATTCAGTGGGCCTCTCTGATTTTGGATGCAACATAATCATATTTGGATGTGTTGCTCTATCTACCAAGTAACCTGCACAACTTAAAGTAGAGCCTAGAGTAGGTGCCCCAGCTGTCCCAGATTGCGTTACAAGAGCTCTATCACTTGAGACTTCAGATGATCAAACAGTGCTTAAATATCCCATGGGCCAGAGTGAAGTCACCCAGTCATGTCTAACTCTTTGCGACCCCATGGACTGTAACCTGCCAGGCTCCCCTGTCCATGGGATTCTCCAGGCAAGAACATGAGTAGGTTGCCATTTCCTTCTCCGTGAGCCAGTGGAATGCTAAAGGGAGGCTGCCACAAACTGCATATGAGTGTTTCAGAGTTTCAAGCAATAAAACACTCTCTTCAACAGCTCTCCTTTTGAGACATAGCTCTGGATTGTTGCAGGTTTTAGTAGAGACTGGAGAAGTCTGTCACCAAAGAGCCAGGAGCCAGGAACCTGAACTACCCATGTTACACTGAGCATCTTCCATGGCCCTAAGCCAGAGTGGCATCTAATGGTGCAAGAATTTTGCATGAGCAGGTGACTGATATGTATCAGTTCAGTTCAGTCGCTCAGTCATGTCCAACTTTTTGCGACCCCATGAATCGCAGCACGCCAGGCCTCCCTGTCCATCACCAACTCCCGGAGTTCACTCAGACTCATGTCCATCGAGTCAGTGATGCCATCCAGCCATCGCATCCTCCGTCGTCCCCTTCTCCTCCTGCCCCCAATCCCTCCCAGCATCAGAGTCTTTTCCAATGAGTCAAGTCTTCGCATGAGGTGGCCAAAGTACTGGAGTTTCAGCTTTAGCATCATTCCTTCCAAAGAAATCCCAGGGCTGATCTCCTTTAGAATGGACTGGTTGGATCTCCTTGCAGTCCAGGGGACTCTCAAGAGTCTTCTCCAACACCACAGTTCAAAAGCATCAATTCTTCGGTGCTCAGCCTTCTTCACAGTCCAACTCTCACATCCATACATGACCACAGGAAAAACCATAGCCTTGACTAGACGGACCTCAGTTGGCAAAGTAATGTCTCTGCTTTTGAATATGCTAACTAGGTTACTTAAACCTGATGCACAATTTCTCTCCCTCGACCCAGATTTTTGGTCTCATGAGGAAGCTCCCTATGACAAGTTGACTGAAGAATAAAATGGTAAGTGCTTTACCGACATTCTCTTCAAGGATATGGAAGATTTGTCCCTTTAGTGTGAAGTGACAATCATTAATAGAAAACAGAGAAGGATGCAGAAGTCTAGGTAAGTGCCACAGATGTTCTAATACATAAGGTCAGTGTGGCAGTTGAACTTGTCTTGAGGGTACAATAAAGGGAGCTTCCAACAAGTGAAACAGAGCTGACGAGGGGGAGGGAGTGGGTGTATGGAAAAAACCTAGCAGGGAGATTTCTCAGAAGAGAAAAGGCAAACAAGTATTTGAAATTTGAGTTAGATCGGACATTACTATAGGTTATCTAGTAAAGAGAATATACACATAAGTATTTAAGCCTTCACAAAAGAATTGAGCTTTTAAATGTTTTAAAAAACTAGAAATTCTTATGTGGAATTCTAACATTTAAAGTACACAAAAGCAAAAACACTCTGATTGAATGGGAGACATGCTGGAAGCGGACTGCTTCCCTGTCTTGGTCTCCTTCCTACTGTTAAGCTGCCACTGGTTTAAAAACCATCAGTGTTTAAGTTTTTACTGAGAACAAAATTATGCCTGCATTCTAAAAAACAGCATTGAATTAAAATGGAAGACAACCCAAACTTTCCCCAAAAATGTATTTGAAAATTATAAAAATGGTAGTTATAAATTATCCTCCTATATATTTGGCAATTTTTACATTTATAAGTCTCTTGTTTTTTCTGCAGTTTCAAAAAAGTTTCAGTGTGATTCCAGAAGCACAGAGTATTGTAAATGCTTGAAATAAGGATAAAATATTTGTTTACCAATTGTGTCTGGGCCCCATGGGGATTTAATAGTCTTATCTTACACCTACCTTGAAGGGGGAATTAACATTTTAGTAAAACCTATAGCAGATTCTAAGGCTTTGTGAAACTAAATTTGTTTTGGGGGATTCAATACGGATTTTGTAGGAAAAAGGAGGAGAGGGCTGTATTTGCATGCCATACAAAAATACTCAGTATAACTCCCCCCTTAGACTTCTGACTTCCATCTCCAAAGTTCTAATGCATCTACAGTCATGCTATCTCCCTCCCATCCTTTCAGAACTCAGTGTTTCCAGCTCTCTTGACTCTGGATTTTACCAACACTTCTCTTCTCAGGTCTTGCTATTAATATAGTCTTTCCCTTATTTCCTCCCCTAGATTTCCTCCCCATTTGCTCAACAAAGAATGCAGTCTCCCTACACTCCATTTTTCTGAGAAGTCAGTAAATAGCTGATTATTCTGTCACTTTTTTCTATCATATTTTTAACTTACTTCGGTTCATGTAACTGGTGGAACAAATCTCCATTGACACCCAGTTATATATTTTTCCCACCTCCTTCATTAATTATATAGTTCCGACCTACCCCTACCTATGACCTCTTCCTGGCATTATTACAGCAAACTTCAAAATACTATACAGGCAGAAAAAGCTAGATTAAGTCATAGTAACAAATGAATCCAAAATCTTGGTGGTAGGAAAAAATATCTAAGTATATGTCTTGCCCTTTCTGCATGCCTGCTGTGGCTTCCCACTACACTCCAGAACTTAGTCTGATGAAGCAAACACCATCTCAAACATTCCTGGTCACAGTAACAGGAGCAAAGAGAGCTCTGCTGGCAGGGAGGTGGGGGTGCTGGGGGGAGGTGTTTTGAAAGCAATAATTGAATGCACAGGTTCAGATGTGCTATGTATCTTCTTATAGCTTATTACCCATCCACAAAGAGGCCAAAAAGCACATTATTCTATGTGTGAGGAGGCGGAGCCAGAAATACTTGCAATCATCATTAATGATTACCACGCTGTATTAATAACATCTCAACCCACCTCTCATTTTTCTCCAGCACAAATGCAGAGGTGTAATTTCTAAGGTTTTGACACTGTTTGTTCCTTGCCACTTATTTTATATCTTGCAGGGATGTACTGCAAAAACAGCTCTTTCTACTCTACTCTCTCCTTTTTCTCTTCTGAATCTCGAGTTTCCTTTTTTCAAAGTATTGTCAACAAAATATTTTATACACGCTATAGAAGAGCTGGAGGATGAAATGGGGAATTTTGCCAAATTCACTCTAAAATGTTGTCTGAAAGCTTTCTTGCATGAGAATTGTCAGAAAATAATCTGAAGATTCTCAGTCTCTTCAACTACCCCAAGGAAAGACAAAAGCGAGCCAAAGATTTGTAGTGGATATAAACCAAAATGGATTTTGTCACTTCTATCATTTAGTCTAAAAGTGAGAGGGGTGTGCATGTGCGAGCGCTTGCTCACTCAGTCGTGTCTGAGTCTCTGCAGCCCCATGGACTGTAGCCCACAGGCTCCTGTGCTCATGGATTCTCCAGGCAAGAATACTGCAGTGACTATTAATTTGGCCCAGATTCATTTGTCAGAACATACAGTTTGAATCTCAAACCCTGAACAAATGAAATGCAATAAGGTGAAAAATACTGCAGTTACAAATATGGAGGAAGAAAGATTAAGAAAAGGGACGAAGTGAAAGTGGCTCAGTCGTATCCGACTCTGTGACCCATGGACTATACGCTCCATGGAGTTCCCCAGGCCAGAATACTGAGTGGGTAGCCTTTTCCTTCTCCAGGGGTCTTCCCAACCTCGGGATTGAACACAGGTCTCCTGCATTGCGGCTCTTTACCAGCTGAGCCACAAGGGAAGTCCGAGTGTAGTGACTAAAGAGGGCATTATCTGTGGTGATGGTATCAGTGATTGAGAGTGGAGAACAGAGTTAGGAAGAAGGGACTGAACCAAATACACCTTCACAGAATTGTGTGTATGTTCTTATCTCCAAGCAGAGTCTTCCTTAAAATCATTAAGAAAATAAAAGTAACCTAGAGTGAAAAAAAAAAAAAAGAATACTAGAGTGGGTAACCATTTCCTACTACTGGGGACCTTCCTGAACCAGGGATCAAACCTGCATCCCTTGCATCTCCTGCATTGGCAGGTGGTTTTTTTTTTTTTTTTTTACCACCACCACCACCCAGGAAGCCCATAGTGAGGGGGCAACAGTAATTCACCACTGGCTTATAATTGATTTGTAAAAATTTCTCCTTTCTATTTAGATTGGAGTTGATTTGTGGCTAACCTCAGATATGCAGATGACACTACCCTTATGGCAGAAAGTGAAGAAGAACTAAAGAGCCTCTTGATGAAAGTGAAAGAAGAGACTGAAAAAGTTGGCTTAAAGCTCAGCATTCAGAAAACTAAGATCACGGCATCCGGTCTCATCACTTTATGGCAAACAGATGGGGAAACAGTGGAAACAGTGGCTGACTTTATTTTTCTGGGCTCCAAAATCACTGCAGATGGTGATGCAGCCATGAAATTAAGACGCTTACTCCTTGGAAGGAAAGTTGTGACCAACCTAGTCAGCATATTAAAAATCAGAGACATTACTTTGTCAACAAAGGTCCATCTAGTCAAGGCTATGGTTTATCCAGTAGTCATGTATGGATGTGAGAGTTGGACTATAAAGAAAGCTGAGCACAGAACTGATGCTTTTGAACTGTGGTTTTCGAGAAGACTCTTCAGAGTCTCTTGGACTGCAAGGAGATTCTACCAGTCCATCCTAAAGGAAATCAGTCCTGGGTGTTCATTGGAAGGACTGATGTTGAAGCTGAAACTCCAATACCTTGGCCACCTGATGCAAAAAGCTGACCCATTTGAAAAGACCCTGACGCTGGGAAAGATTGAGGGCAGCAGGAGAAGGGGATGACAGAGGATGAGATGGTTGGATGGCATCACCGACTCAATGGACATGGGTTTGGGTGGACTCCGGGAGATGATGATGGACAGGGAGGCCTGGCTGCTGTGGTTCATAGGGTCGCAAAGAGTCAGACATGACTGAGCGACTGAACTGAACTGACTGGTGGCTGGTATTATAAATGATTTTTTCATCAGAACATCCAATACTGATTTGAACATAGTAGGCAGTTCCAAGCTGTCAGTTACACTGTTCAATAAGACACTAATTGCTTCTAGGAATGTTTGAACAGGCCAGTAGAAGGATTTTTTTTTTTTTTCCTGCAAAGACCCTTTCTTGATTAGATTTGATGCTAATACTCTATATAATCTACTTTCACAACTTTATAAGTATGCATTATTTTGCCAAATTTTAAAGTGGAAGAAAATGTTCTTAGAAAGATTAAATTACTTTCTCAGTTGTAAGTGACGATTTGGTCATCAGGAAATCTACAACAAGAATTCATGCTTTCTGAACATAAATCCAGGATTGCTTCCTTTAAAAACCTGTTATAACTCTTGAAGCCAGATGTATCAGTTAGGATTGAGTTTCGCTGCATATACCCAGAATGGAACAAGACAGAAATTCTCTTTTCCTGTTGCCTCTATGGGGAGGTGGGCAAATTTGAGCTGCTGTGACCACCCTATGGAATGATTCAAGACCCCTGCTGCTGTCTTCATTCCTCATCACTGAGGAAGGCTTTCTTATCTCTCCTTGCTATTCTCTGGAACTCTGCATTCAGATGCTTATATCTTTCCTTTTCTCCTTTGCTTTTTGCTTCTCTTCTTTTCACAGCCAATTTGCTTTTATTGATTTCTTTTTCTTGTGGATGGTCTTGATCCCTGTCTCCTGTACAATGTCACAAACCTCCATCCATAGTTCATCAGGAACTCTATCAGATCTAGTCCCTTAAATCTATGTCTCGTTTTCACTGTATAATCATAAGGGATTTGATTTAGGTCATACCTAAATGGTCTAGTGGTTTGCCCTACTTTCTTCAATTTAAGTCTGAATTTGGCAATAAGGAGCTCATGATCTGAGCCACAGTCAGCTCCTGGTCTTGTTTTTGCTGACTGTATAGAGCTTCTCCATCTTTAGCTGCTAAGAATATAATCATACTGATTTTGATGTTGACCATCTGGTGATGTCCATGTGTAGAGTCTTCTCTTGTGTTGTTGGAAGAGGGTGTTTGCTATGACCAGTGCATTCTCTTGGCAAAACTCTGTTAGCCTTTGCCCTGCTTCATTCTGTATTCCAAGGCCAAATTTGCCTGTTACTCCAGGTGTTTCTTGACTTCCTACTTTTGCATTCCCATCCCCTGTAATGTAAAGGACATCTTTTTTGGGTGTTAGTTCTAAAAGGTCTTGTAGGTCTTCATAGAACCATTCAACTTCTGCTTCTTAAGCATTAGTGGTTGGGGCAAAACTTGGATTACCATGATATTGAATGGTTTGCCTTGGAAATGAACAGAGATCACTCTGTTATTTTTGAGATTGCATCTAAGTACTGCATTTTGGACTCTTTTGTTGACTAAGATGGCTATCCGTTTCTTCTAAAGGATTCCTGCCCACAGTAGTACATATAATGGTCATCTGAGTTAAATCCACCCATTCCAGCCCATCTTAGTTCGCTGATTCCTAGAATGTCAACGTTCCACTTCCAATTTGCCTTGATTCATGGACCTAACATTCCAGCTTCCTATGCAACATTGCTCTTTATAGCATCAGACCTTGCTTCTATCACCAGTTACATCCACAGTTGGGTGTTGTTTTTGCTTTGGCTCCATCCCTTCATTCTTTCTGGAGTTATTTCTCCACTGATCTCCAGTAGCATATTCGGCACCTACGGACCTGGCGATTTCATCTTTCAGGGTCCTATCTTTTTGTCTTTCATACTGTTCATGGGGTTCTCAAGGCAAGAATACTGAAGTGGTTTGCCATTCCCTTCTCAGTGGACCACATTCTGTCAGACCTCTCCACCATGACCCGTCCATCTTGGGTGGCCCCACATGGCATGGCTTGGTTTCATTGAGTTGGTCAAGCTGTGGTCGATGTGATCTCCATCTTCAACCTCCAGTAAATAATGATTAATCCAGAAAATTACTATGAAATTATAGTACTGCATTTTTATCAGTTGTGAGGTATACTCTTTCACCACCACCTTTTCACATGATGTATCTTATTGTCAGTAGAATCAATAAAATCAGTGAGGAGAAACTTATCATTACTTGTCACCTGCCCTAACAGCCAGATTCTGTTGCCCAAGTTTACCACAGATGACGCATAGGTGTTGCCTTTTGTTGTTGTGTTAGTTGCTCGGTCATGTCCGATGCTCCATGACCCCATGGACTGTAGCCTGCCAGGATCCTCTGTCTATACTGGAGTGGGTAGCCATTACCTTCTCCAGGGTATCTTCCCGACTCGGGGATTGAACCTGGGTCTCCTGCACTGCAGGCAGATTCTTTATCATCTGAGCCACAAGGGAAGCCCAGACGTTGCCTACATGGAGACTTACATTAATAAGAGCTCCAGAACCTGAGCCTCTTTTGACTGAGGAAGGACAAAGCTCCATGCTCTGCCACACCTGGATAAATTTAATAATTATTTATTAATTATTCTTTCATTTGCTCCATAATTCAAAAGTATTTATTGAGTACCTAAAAACAAGTATTGTACTGGGCCCTGAGGACATGCCAGATACCATGTCTATGCTTTCATGGATTTGGCACTCTTCTGGAGACAATGTGACATGGAAAACAAATTATATGAAAAATATATATATACCAGAAGTGCTAAGTGCCAAGAAAAATAAAACAGGGTATGTGATAAGGGGTGTGCTGTGGGGAGCAAGGTCATCTTGGAATTTACAGTCAAAGAAAGTCTGGTAGGTGATACCTGAGTGGATACTTAATTGAAGCAGAGTGCCGACGTGCATGCCCAGAGGAAGGACACTCCAGGCAGCAAGGGATTTTTTAAGCTCTCTCAGACCCAATATTTGATCCAGTGACAAAAAAAGAAGAGAGCTATCAAACCATGCAAATACATGGAAGAAACTTACATGCATATAGCTAAGTGAAAGAAGCCAGTCTGAAAAGGTTCTCCACTGTGTGATTTCAATATATGACAGGCTTGAGAAGGTAAAACTGTAGCAACAATAAAGGATCAATGGAAAGATACTAGAGGTCTGTTAGGAAGGAACTATGAATAAGTGGAAAGCAGGGGATTTTTAGGGCAGTGAGCTTATTCTCTATGATGCTGATAGTGAACACACCGCATTATGCATTTGTCAAGACCCACAGAAGATACAACAGAGTGAACCCTAATGTAAACTATGGACTTTAGGTAATTAAATATATTGATATTGGATCAACTGGAACACATGTACCACACGAATGCAAGTTGTTAATAACAGGAATGTGTATGCGTGTGAGAGGTGGAGAGAGCAGGGTTGGGGGAAGGGAGTATATGGGGAATCCATTCTTTCGGCATAGTTTTTCTGTAAATTCTCTAGAAAGCCTTAAAAAAAAATAGCTAGGGGAAGAAATACACATAAAAGGATAAGACGAATTTGTGACTGCTTTTATAATCTACCACAGCATCAAAGACCATCTGCCAAACCTCCGGATTCATCTCTTAATTCATCTCGCCAGCCTTCTGGTCAAATGGCCTAGCAACTCCCAACCCAAGCTCTGAATACAACTGTGTTTCTACACCCTGGTACATTTCCTGATGTTCTTCCCTTAGCTCGAGGGCTCCAAACTCCCCTTCTCTGTGTATTAAAGTTCTTTTCATTTCTTAACCAGATTCTCTTATTTTCTCCATAAATCTTGTTTTTATCCTTTAGTCAAAAATTCTCCTCCTCCTTTTCTTTTCCAACAACATCCTGCAAGTGCCTTATTATTGACCCTGGTTGGCCTTATGTTATGCCGTACTGTATGTTTTTGAATCTGTTCCCCTTGAGGGCCAGTTCTTTATCTTAATTTTCTTTGATTCAATTATAACACTAAGCACAGTGCAAGGCATGTAAGTGGGACCAAGTGACTGTTAATTGGAAACAGTAATTTAAAACATAGAAGTGATAATTTAGTCACGAAAGTCTTGTTTTCTTGGTTTTCCAAAGTAGTTTCGATTTCCTGGTCCTCTTTCACTGCTAATGACCCAAATTACATTTTATTTGTAAAATACAGAGAATAATATGGAGAGACAGTATATGTTATTAAGTTACACAAATGATAATAATAGCAAATGATTTCATGTAAAGTATGTAGTGGAAAGGGAAATCAGATCTATTGAATATAAAAAAATATCACATTTAACTTATGGGCTGTGGTGAAGGAAAATACATATAAATTATTAGCTGTTAGAGCTAGCAGATTCCTATTGTAATTAACAATGCTAACACTACAAACACAGAGTTTCATGAGAATGAATTTGGAGTCAATGCTATACCATTTGGGGGTATATTTTTCTTTATTACCTTGACAATCAGAAACAGTGGGGATTTGAGTTGCAGATTTTAATTGATAAGCAGATTGCTTTTTGCCAACTATTGAACTCTAATGGCCAAGGTCTGCTCATTTTTTCAACATCATTTCTGTGCAATTGAAATAAAATGATCAATTATTCTTTTAAGCACAGCATCTGTGTTTCGAGGGCAAGTTAAGAACGGATGTAAAAATTGATTTTGTGGATGAGTCTCAGAGGGGTACTGGCTCTTTCCCTTCAGGAAAGTTCCCATCTTTGAGCAGAAGGCAGCTGCTAGAATTAGGGCACAAGTGGCAGATATGTGCAGGTTTAGTACACAACCTATGGAGCAGTTTTAACTGCAACTGACATAAAGTGAGAGCTAATCTAGTGCCACATTAGCTGAGAAAAACAAGTGACCTAAAGAGAGCAATAACTACTCAGTGTTACACACCTAGAAGGGAAAGAAGGCCAGGACCCTAACAATACACAGCCTGTCCCGCTGCCACTATGAGGGACATGTGGAATAGGGACAAGAACCAAAGGGGAAAAATCTCCATTGATGGGAAACTTTATCTTCTTCAAAATTAGGTAACAGCTTCACATAATCCCCTGGGCTTTGTAATATACACTTATTAATACAAATGTTTGTAGGGATGTGCTTAGTGATAGAAAATGGTGCTTACAAATGTATGTATTCTATTGTATCTGTATGCATATCTGTATTATTTAGAGAACGTATGTCCATCTATATATCAGTTCAGTCACTCAGTCGTGTCCGACTCTTTGCAACCCCGTGGACTGCAGCACGCCAGGCTTCCCTGTTCATCACCAACTCCAGGAGCCTACTCAGACTCATCTCCATTGAGTTGGTGATGCCATCCAGCCATCTCATCCTCTGCCTTCCCCTTCTCCTCCTGCCTTCAATCATTCCCAGCATTAGAGTCTTTTCAAATGAGTCAGTTCCTCACATCTGGTGGCCAAAGTATTGGAGTTTCAGCTTCAACATTAGTCCTTCCAATGAATATTCAAGACTGATTTCCTTTAGGATGGACTGATTGGATCTCCCTGCTGTCCAAGGGACTCTCAAGAGTTTTCTCCAACACCCCAGTTTAAAGGCATCAGTTCTTTGGAGTTCAGCTTTCTTTATAGTCCAGCTCTCATATCCGTACATGACTATTGGATAAACCATAGCTTTTACTAGATGGGCCTTTGTTGGCAAAGTAATGTCTCTGCTTTTAAATATGCTGTCTAGGTTGGTCACAACTTTTATTTCAAGGAGCAAGCATCTTTTAATTTCTTGGCTGCAGTCACCATCTGCAGTGATTTTGGAGCCCAAGAAAATCAAGTCTGTCATTGTGTCCACTGTTTCCCCATCTATTTGCCATGAAGTGATGGGACCAGATGCCATGATCTCAGTTTTCTGAATGTTGAGTTTTAACCAATTTTTTCACTCTCCTGTTTCACCTTCATCAAGAGGCTCTTTAGTTCATCACTTTCTGCCATAAGGGTGGTGTCACTGGATATCTGAGGTTATTGCTATTTCTCCTGGCAATCTTGATTCGGGCTTTAGTTTCATCCAGTCCAGCAATTCTCATGATGTACTCTGTATATAAGTTAAATAAGCAGAGTGACAATATACAGCCTTGACGTATTCCTTTTCCAATTTGGAACCAGTCTGTTGTTCCATGTCCTGTTCTAACTGTTGCTTCTTGACCTGCATACAGATTTCTTAGGAAGCAGGTCAGGTGGTCTGGTGTTCCCATCTCTTGAAGAATTTTCCACAGTTCGTTGTGATCCACACAGTCAAAGGCTTTGGCATAGTCAGTAAACAGAAGTAGATGTTTTTCTGTATATACATACATACATACATAAATGCATGCATTTCCATATAAATGCATGTATATTCATATATACACATAAATGCATGTATATCTGTACTTTAGAAAACGTATGTATATCTGTATATATTCTATTAGTTAGAAAATAGTATTCACAAATATATGTATTCTAAAGAGTATACGTAGGATCAAGATAACACCAGAAGAAATAATCTGTAGTAGTAAGAAAGAATCTTAGGTTATTGCATATAGCCCAGAATGTAGGGGGAAAAAATGAACAAGACTGATATGGATAAACCCAACTGACTTAATAGTCTACATGACATCCAAGACATGCCTAGTTTGAAAAGCTCCACCGATTTACTGACATCCCCAATTTTGATTAAAAGGAAACCCTCCTGTTGTTTCATTTTCAGTGATGGAGCCTAGAGTTCATATGATCCATTCCTCTGCTGTGCACACCAGCCCAAGCAGCCATCTGTATCCCTCCCCGACCCAACACACACACACACACGCACACACACACGCACACGCACACACACGCACACACACTGCACTCCAGCTTCAAGGGAGGAAAGACAAAATTCTTCATTTACCAAAACCATAACAAAAGTATTTAGTTGTTTTGACTAGTGAAAGTGAAGTTGCTCAGTCGCGTCTGACTCTTTGCGACCCCGTGGACTGTAGCCCACCAGGCTCCTCTGTCCATGGGATTCTCCAGGCAAGAATATCGGACTGGGTTGCCATTTCCTTCTTCATGTTTTGACTAGTGCCAAATTTTATAAACTGCCCTGTACATGGCAATCTCATAAAAACTGCTGTTACTGTTACTACTGCTGCTGCTACTGTCTGATTCCAAGGTAACACATAATCTAGGCTTAATCGTTATGCGTAATGAGTTTGTTGTGATATGCTGTAAAGCGCTGAATGTGGAATCACATTCAAGAGAGTTTGGCTTATTTACTCATCTCCCTGAATCTTCACTTCTCCCTCTGTAAAATGGAGCAGTAACATTTACCTCAGGATTGTTGTAAGGAATTGATGTGCAATAATCAACAAGTGGGTGGTGATGGATAAATGTCAGTATCTTCTGTGATCTCCTTCTAAACCCTTCCTGTGAGTGTCTCCACTCGAGATAAGATGATGCAGCACTTGAATCAGTGGGTTGTACACCTGCCATTCCTTCCTACTCTGAGTGATGGATGAAAACCTGTTATCTCTTTCTAAGCAGCAGCTGCTGTTGACTGCCACACAAGTGTTCCCGGAACATGTTGTGAGCAGATAGTGATGCTTTATTGCCCATAGTCAGCTGACCATTTCTCTGGAGGAGTGAAAAACCCAAATATGGTATGTGAACCAATGCAGTCAACCTATTCAGAATTTGGACCTGGATGGATACGAGAGTGATCACATCCTTAACTACCCCATTTCCAGCAACGCTGCATGCTTACGAAGCACTCAAAAGCCCATTCGTTGTAATTGTGCATTTAAAATGCCCCAGTTTTTATGTTTATCTCTAAAGCCAATTATGTTTCTAAATTTGTTTAGCAAGTTTTCTCCCAGGAAATTTCCAGTCATTCTCCAGATTTAAGTGATTGTATGACTTTTTATCTCCTTTCACCATTCTTTCCTATTCTACTGGCTACCAAGAAGTTTGTTAAAAAATTCGAGATGAATATTAACATGAATCCTGTACTAGCACTTCTGCAGAGAGGCAGAGTAATCTTGGAGGCAAGCGGGATACAGTCCTGATCGTCTCTCTGTAGGGGATCTATATCAGTCAAGCCTCGCTTCTCTCAATTATGAAACAGAGAGAAGAATGCATTCTGGTAAAGAATGGTTGATGCTTAAGTGAACACATGAAAGGAAAATGCCTAGCACATAGCTGATGCTCAACTTTTCTATGGGTCTTCCTTTTCTACATACCGATTTGCTCAGCCTATCTTCTTGGTCCCCCTTGTTAAAAACTTACTTTGAGCCTCTTGCCTATTTTAACTCAGCCCTGTCACAATTTCAGAGAAGCAATTTGTTAGCAAGTAGCTGCAGAAATACCCCCAGCTATGTAATTTCAGAGCTCCAGTGCTTGGTGGCGGGTTTGGGAAGGATGGAGCCTTCCTGGGAAGAAGCAGTGACACTGTGGCACCACCCCCTATGAGACTACAGGCAGCCTGACAGACAGGAAGATTTTCCAGGCGCCCACTGGGCTCAAAGCACCTGATTAGGCTCAGTGAGGGCAGACAAAGGAAAGAGATGATGGACCTCCTGCCTGGCTGCTCCTTCCACCAACTGCTCAGAAGCCTGAGAGAAGCCAGGGAGTCAAGGTTAGCTGGAAGATGTCATACCACAATGCACTCTACTCAAAGAGAGCTCATTTTGAGTGGGCAAGTATTGTTAGCACAGAAAATATTCATTCCTGGAGTAAGGAAGCTGGAAGTTAACCAGATTCAGGGCACTCAGGGGGCCTTGTAAATCACAGAGCTGTTGAACAACCTGAAAAGTCCACTGAGAACAGTGAGAGTATGTATTCCAGTCACAAAGGAGCACAGCAGCTTTTTGTAAACCCAGTGAAGGTAGATGCTGTGCGATCACTTCACAGAGAGGACAAAATCTAGGACAGCAGCTACAATAAAGCCACAGAGAAGCCACAGTCCTCCTGGTGTCTTTATTTTTACTCAGTCCTTAAGTTTTTGGATTTGTCATTTGTGAATGTTGCCTGATCAAAAGGAAAACCTCTTGTGTGAACAAAGCAGGGCTGGGGAGAGCAGGGGCTAGTTTATCTCTGTGATGGATCCATCCCTCTGCCTTGCCTGAGGAGCTTGGAAGAGCAGACTGTTCCAGCTGGAGATAATGGGGAGCATGATCGCCCCACTGTCTCAATTATTTCTGAAATGCAAAAGTGCAAGGGCAGATTTGTGTTTAGGAAAAACCCAAGCCTTCCCACACAGTTGTGGGCTTTGTTCTCCCAGTTTTCTTCTCAGAGTTCCACTCTTTCTGGGAGAACTAGATTCTCGCAGAAACTGAACCAAAGTGGGAAGATTCATTCAGGTGGATTACATGCCAGTTGTTTTTCGACAAATCTTTGAAGGTGGATGTGTAACAGACATTTCTAATTATTTATAATGACACTTCTATTACTAAGGCTCTTTTCTCCTAAGGACTTAGATTTCAGCATGCTCTAGGCTACTGCTATTCATCACAGGTTATTTGTTTAAAAACTGAAGTTGGATATGCAACAGGCAATCTAAAATCACATTTTATGCATCTTTCTATTATTAACATTTTTATATTACCAAGAGTGACTACTTTCCTGTGTCAATTATGTTTATTTTTTAAAGACAAATTTCAAAGTTGTAACCTAAAAGATTTAAAAGCAAAGTCAACAACAAACGTAAGTATAGGAGAAAGAATTTCAGATTTGAGACAAAACATTAGCTTTAGTTTAACTGTACCACTTTAGAAAATGTTATTTACCCTTTCCAGCCCCAGTGTCATTAGGTATAACACAAGGATGAAAATGTCTATGAAAATGAAAATGTTGTGCTTATTAGAGTTGAATTGTAGCTATAAGAGTTGAATGTGATCAATTAAATACACGAAAGCTACCAGGTGAAACAGTTTATGATAATTAGTGTTTTCCAGGGTAGCAGTTCACATTCACAGACAGAAGCATAGCTTTAAACAGAGGTCCCATATTTGAGGACCATGGACAAAGTTTCAAAGATGGATTTCTCTAGGAAGCCCACGAATGCCCTGAAAACAATGAGCAAAACTTCCAGGCACCTGTGTATGTTAGGACTCTGAGTTGCAAGTGACAGAAACTGAACCCATATCAACTTACCCAGACAAGAAAGTACAGGTAGAAGCCTGGGGAGCTTGGAACAGGTGGAACCAGGGCTTGGATTACAGCCAAGTTGCTTGCCCCACTTGGTAGCTGTTTCTTTCTCAAATGGGCATTATTTGTAAGCAGATAGGGTTGGGGGTGGGGGTCCTAGAGAAAGAGAGCCAGACATGGCTTTCTTTACATAAGAGAAACTATTTTGGCTGTAACCATTTTGTGATCTAAGCCTAGCTAGAATGCTTGCTCTTGAACAGGTCTCAGTAACGGATGTTCTTAAGGGAATGCAGAAACAAAGGAAAAGTAGTCAAGAAACAATCATTCAAAATACAACAGAGTCCTGGTTCCTTCTCAAGGGATATACACAACAATCTGATACAAATCTGAGTTCTACAGGAACTAGGTCCCCCCACCCAGGTGGAGGATGGAATGATAATGTTGATGCCCCAAACTTCAATCAACCAAAGCTTGGACTCTGGAAACCTTTGCCCCAATTCTATGATGAATTCAGCTCTGCTCAAGCCCCTTAAAGTACACACATACCCTTTTGTCAAGGGTTCCTTCATTTTGGTGTGGGGGAGACACTATTTTGTGAAAGATCCCTCGCGTTCTTCATACTTTGCTGCAAGTAATAATAAATCCCTCCTCCCGATCTCTGGGTTGGTTGTGTCTTTCAGCAAACCTAGTTTTTGGATAACATATTCACTTTTACACGGCTGACCAGCTTCTCAAAAACATGTTGAGGGGCATGGATTCAGACTATCACTCACCCATACTTGAGAGGAACTGGTTCTCTCTCTTCCCAAGAGGTCTCAGGAGACGACTCCTTGGAAAGAGACTTCTGTCTTTTTAGAACATCACTGTGACCAGGAGGCAGAGTATTGAAGATGCTAATGAGTACCACTTGCATGACACACAGTAGGAAAAAGGAAAGCATTTCCCAGGAGAAAAGGAGATTGAGTATGGGGAGAGAAAGTTCACATAAATGGACTATTTTGTGGGAATTCTTTATCAGATTTTCAAATGTTTACATTCACCATAGAAGAACCACACATATCTACAGATTTGAAAATTAAAAGGGTGTTTCCTCTTGTGGAAATGTCTTAAGGCAGGTATTTCTTAAAGAAACCCAATGTTCTGTGATATATAAAAAGTTTTCACTTTAGTCCTGTGATTAAAAAATTAAGTTACTCACTAATACCTTCACATAAACAAATTAATAATCCAATTGACATGCACAGAAGACTACAATTAAATTCTCAGTGGGCATCTTAGGTTCCATAAAATGGCTAATATCTGTAAATAGACATCCATTAACTTCAACAAATATTTGAATACTTGCTATGCATAAGATTTTGAGCTTAGATAATCTCAAAATATAGTTGACCACTTTGAGGAAACATCCTTAATATTTGTGATGATTAATTTTACTCATCGACTTAGCTAGGCTATGGTGTCCAATCGCTTGTCAAACACCAATCTTGATGTCACTTTGAAGGTACATTTTAGATGTGATGAATACTTCAATCAGTAGACCCAGGAAAGTAGATTAGTCTCTATACTGTGCACAAACTCACCTAAACAGCTGAAGGCCTTAAAACAAAAACGGGTTTCTCAAAAAAGCAGTGTGGCCTCAAAACTGCAGCATAAAAACCTCACCTAAGTCTCCAGCCAGCAGATTCCCAGCTTGCAGATTTTGGACTGAATACTGCAACACTATGCCAAAGCCTTTGACTGTGTAGATCACAATAAACTGTGGAAAATTCTGAAAGAGATGGGAATACCGGACCACCTGACCTGCCTCTTGAGAAACCTGTATGCAGGTCAGGAAGCAACAGTTAGAACTGGACATGGAACAACAGACTGGTTCCAAATAGGAAAAGGAGTACGTCAAGGCTGTAGATTGTCACCCTGCTTATTTAACTTATATGCAGAGTACATCATGAGAAACTCTGGGCTGGAAGAAGCACAAGCTGGAATCAAGATTGCTGGGAGAAATACCAATAACATCAGTTATGCAGATGATACCACCCTTATGGCAGAAAGTGAAGAGGAACTAAAAAGCCTCTTGATGAAAGTGAAAGAGGAGAATGAAAAAGTTGGCTTAAAGCTCAACATTCAGAAAACGAAGATCATGGCATCCGGTCCCATCACTTCATGGGAAATAGATGGGGAAACAGTGGACAGAGTGTCAGACTTCATTTTGGGGGGCTCCAAAATCACCGCAGGTGGTGATTGCAGTCATGAAATTAAAAGAGGCTTACTCCTTGGAGGAAAAGTTATGAGCAACCTAGATAGTATATTCAAAAGCAGAGACATTACTTTGCCGACTAAGGTCCATCTAGTCAGGCTATGGTTTTTCCTGTGGTCATGTATGGATGTGAGAGTTGGACTGTGAAGAAGGCTGAGCGCCAGAGAATTGATCCTTTTGAACTGTGGTGTTGGAGAAGACTCTTGAGAGTCCCTTGGACTGCAAGGAGATCCAACCAGTCTATTCTGAAGGAGATCAACCCTGGGATTTCTTTGGAGGGAACCATGCTAAAGCTGAAACTCCAGTACTTTGGCCACCTCATGCGAAGAGCTGACTCATTGGAAAAGACTCTGATGCTGGGAGGGATTGTGGGCAGGAGGAGAAGGGGACAACCGAGGATGAGATGGCTGGATGGCATCATTGACTCGATGGATCAGCAGAAGAAGCAGACCTTATGCAAGGTCACCTACCTTGGCGTGGACCTCAATCACCCACTGGAAAACATCCCACCAGCAGCGCAAACAGCGGGGATAGTGCAGCCGGCAGAAGAGACCTTTGCAGGAAGCCTGCTCTGGGCCAACACGGCAGCGTGAGGCCGAAACCTAGGCGCCGCCCACGAGAAGCCTGAGGTGGTAAAGATGCACGTGTGGGTCATTATCGTCCTGCCTGAGATGGTGGTTAGCATGGGGAGGAGTCGGTGGGCTACAACGGCAAGAGCTTTCAACTAGGTGCAAATCAAGCCTGATGGGCCCCTATCTGAGCAAGTTCTCGATCACCTATAGGCCCGTGAAGCTCTTGGGGGCCGCGGGGGGCGGGCGGGGTTGGGGGAGTGGACCACCCACTCCTGTGCTCAAGGAGCCTGCTCTGCTAATAAAAGCACAGAATTCTCAAAAAAAAAAAAAAAAAAAAAAGACAGTTCTGTGACTGTTTCACATTAAAAGAAATGCAAAAGATACTTAATGTTCTTCAAGATTAGGGAAAGCACACTAACAGTAAATTAAAATATCTATATTACATATCAGAACGACAAAAAAAGAAATAGTTTCAATTTGTATTAGTAAACAAATTAACTCTCTTATTAGGTAACCACACAGAGATATTTTTTTTAACTTGTGGTCACTTAATTATATTAAGGTAATTAAAGAAAGAGACTTTCAGTGTGAGAAAACAGAGAAAAGATATGCAAAGTAAAACAAATGTAAAACTGCTAGCTTAAATTTGAATTGGAAACTCATTTTTATCTTAAAAAACAAGCACATTTCTTGACTCTGTCCACAGAAAACACCTAATAGCAATGAGAAGCTGTGTGGTTTGTGAATATAATTTTTACTAAAATATTCCAGGGCTCTTGATGAAATAAGTGTTTATGGCCAGGCCTGGGGCAAATGATGGGAACATGAACTTGAGACATCTTACTGTAACAGGAAATAAGGAGTTTATCTAGACCAATGTCCTCATATCAAAAGAAAACAGAAACAAAAATGTAAAGTGCTCTCTCCCCATTGGCCTAAAATCTGGAGCCCTATACCAAGGTCACGGGTGTGGAGCCTTGGACCACAGTCACAGAACAAAAATCTCTGGAACTTACCAAGCCCCATAGCAACTGTTGCCTTGAGCCTTGTGATCTAAACTGGCCAGGTCCCTGACCCCATGTTTGGTAAAAATACTCACGCTATTACCCACCCTGTAGCATCCTAACCAATCACCTAATGCCACCCTTCTAGAAGGAATTTTCTCTGTCTCCAGGCTATAAAAATTGGCTACTAGCCTCTGAAACGGTTTTGCTCTCTCTTGAGCAGGACTGCTGTTCTAACAGCATCTCCCACTCTAAGAATTTTGTTTTCCTCTCATTTTGCCTTGTGTTTGGAAATTCTCTTTCAGCCTGCACACAGACCATGATAAATAGGACAATGTGAGCATCAAAATAATAATAATGCCAATGATAGATTGAAATGCATATGATATATAAAAATCCATTAGCTCATTAATATTCCTGAGGAAAAACTATTCCTTGGTTACCATTTGGAGTTCGTAAGACCCAATGCTGTTCTCTAAAAACTGATGCAAGAAGAACCAGGCATTTAATCTTCCTTTCCTATAGAAATTTTAGTGTAGGGTAACTAAGTAATTAATGTGTGTAGTTATTTATAGAAGACTCTCCTCTAATATTGGAGAAGGCAATGGCACCCTACTCCAGTACTCTTGCCTGGAAAATCCCATGGATGGAGGAGCCTGGTGGGCTGTAGTCCATGGTGTTGCTAAGAGTCAGACACGACTGAGAGACTTCGCTTTCACTTTTCCCTTTCATGAATTGAAGGAAGTGGCAACCCACTCCAGTATTCTTGCCTGGAGAATCTCAGGGATGGGGGAGCCTGGTGGGCTGCTGTTTATGGGGTCGCACAGAGTCGGACAAGACTGAAGTGACTTAGCAGCAGCAGCAGTTCCTCTAACATATGCCGAAATAATGATATAATTAGAAAATCACCATTTGCAACCTCCAGGTTATCAATAGAGCTGGAAAAAGGTCATCAATGGATGCTCAACCATTTGTTAAAGATTGATAGGGAAATTCATAAGAAATACTTTGAACCCCAAATCTAATCATCATTAAAAGTGTGACTACCACTTAACAAGTGTTAGTGAGAATGTGGAAAAATTGCGACCCTTGTGCACTACTGGTTGACATGTGTACAACTGCTGTGGAAAACAGTACAGCAGGTCCTCAAAAAATTAAAAATAGAATTACCACATGATCCAGCAATCCCACTTCTGAGTGTATATCTACCAAAATTGTAATCAGGGTCTTGAAGAGATATTTGGACACCTGTTTTCATAGCAGCATTATTCACGATAGCTAAAATGTGTGAGCAACCTAAGTGTCCACTGAAGGATGAATGGATAAGCAAAATATAGTACAAGCAATGGAATACTATTCATGCTTAACAAGGAAGGAAGCTCTGAAAATGCTACAAGATGGATGAACCTTGAGGTTATAATGCTGGGTGAAATAATCCAGTGACAAAAGGCAAGTATCCTGTGATTTCTCTTGTGTGTGGCACTTCTGATGGTCCAAATCATAAAGACAGAAAGCATAATGGTGGATGCTGGAGGCTGGGGAAAGGGAAAGCAGGTTGTTGGTTTACAATAGTTTTAGAGTTTTAATTTCATAAGATAAAAAGTTGGGATGGAGAGTGTTGACAGTTGCATAGCAATATAGATGAATATGATACTCCTGAACTGTACATTTAAAAGTGGTTATGCTGGTATCTAGGTGGTGCAGTTGTAAAGAATCGCCTGCCAATGCAGGAGATGCAAGAGACATGGGCTCAATCCTAGGGTTGGGAAGATACCCTAGAGTATGAAATGGCAACCCATCCCAGTTTTCTTGCCTGGAAAATTCCATGTACAGAGGAGCCTGGTGGGCCACAGTCCATGGGGTCACAAAGAGTCAGACACGGCTGGGCAACTGGGCACAGCACAAAGTACAGCAGGCAAGTACATTTTATGCTATATATATTTACCACAATTTTTTAAAAACTGAAAATATCAGGCATGAACCTCCTGATGTGATACAAAAGGAACTACATATCACAACCTACAAAAGAGTTTGCCTAGATAATCGCAACTAAATCTACTCAAGCATCTGCATTTAACCACGTGTTCACAAGGAATGTATGTGTATGTTCTCAGTCACTAAGTTATGTCCAACTCTTTGCGACCCCATGGACTGTATCCCACCGGGCTCCTCTGTCCATGGGATTCTCCAGTCAAGAACATTGGAATGGGTTGCCATGCCCTGCTTCAGGGGATTTTCCTGACCCATGGATCAAACCCACATCTCCTGCATTGGCAGTCAGATTCTTTACGGCTGAGCCACTTGAGTTGAATTTGGAATGATAAGCAGATTGAAGTTTGATAGAAGAAGGGAGGGCTTAGAGGAAAGCATTGAAAGCAGGGACCATATCACAAGAATAAAGGAGGAGCAAGCTGTTCCTGTAGGAAATAATAGGCATTGAGCTGCATTCTGGAAGACCTTGAATGTAGATGTGAGAAGACACAAATAAATAAAAATAATGGCAGTCACTCATGAGTGCTTTATAGGGGCAAGGCACTGGATTTCTTGTGCTTATTTATTTCTCAGCAATCTTGTATGAGAGGCATTGCTTTCACTGTTATGCAGATGAAGAATCTGGGGCTTACAAAAGGATAAGTAATGTCCTCAAGGACATGTGTGCTCACATGCTCAGTCATGTCCAACTCTTTGCGACCCCCTGGACTGTAGCCTGCCAGGCTCCTCTGTCTGTGAGACTTCCCAGGCAAGGCTATTGGAGTGGGTTGCCATTTCCTACTCCAAGGTCCCCAAGGACACTCAACACTTACGATGTCAAAGGTTCAATGTCATTGCTTTCTTGACAGTAGAATAGGAAATTCTTGAAGAAATTACTGCTTATACCTCTCTAGCTAAAATGCAAATCACTCTTTGTGACTTGTCCCTGGATTATTTATTTGTCATATACTATATTTAATTGATTCAAAATACCATCAATTACAAGACTCAATGATTTCATGTACTGAGAAAAATGCTGCCCATTAGAGTAAAATACAATGTTTCATTATTTAGAATTTTTATTTGCTACCCATTGAAGGAATTCCTATGGTATTGTCACGCGAGTGTATGTTCCTCGGTTCTTTGTCTCATCACAACAAAGATTTGGAACGATGGATATTAAAGCCCTCGGCGCGACACAGCTCTCGGGTCTTGGACAAACCGTGTTATAGCTCTTAGGCAAATCAGTGTTACGGCTCTATTTTATTTAGAAGATAGCAGGAGAATCCATCCTCGAAGCATGAGGGCATGCCAACCCAAAGACTTGAAGGGAAGAGAGTGGAGGAGCGCGTGGGGGAGGGGGAGGGAGAGAAAGAGCACACTCACGTGGGAGAGAGAGAAAGAAAGTGCTTTGGCTCCTCCTTTTACATGTTTTTTCCTCCATCTAGGCCTGTGCTATGTAAATTGGGCTTAGCCAGGAGTGCTGTTTGTTCTACCTGAAGTCTTCATTCTGGTCCTCGGACCTTCTTTTGTTCTGTTTTTGCGGGCTTTTCCCTTCCTTGTCTTTTAGCCACCGCCATTTTGGACTCCTTTTCCCTATTCTACCTACCTAACAGTATTATTCAGACATTTATTTTGCATCACATATCACTGTTATTATATATAAAATTAATGATATTAGCAAACTATGTTGGCTAAGGATTCCTAAAATTTCTTAGCATTCAATGTGGACTCTCCTACATTGCTTTTCAACTCAGTCTATATTGCTTTTCAACTCTCCTACATTGCTTTTCAACTAAGGTCTATATTCTTCTATACATTTTCCTTTGTGCCATCAAGAGCCAAAATATACTTAAAGTCCACTGGTGTTGGATACTTGTCAGTTTTGCCATAATATATAGATACAGATAGTCTACTTTTGAGTTCCATTTAGAGCTTAATCCATTTTTTTTTCATGTCCTTCCCACCTCCTCCTGCAAATGCCTTTATCCTATGAGTTAAGAATGCTTCTTTTTTTCCTCCAATATACTGAAATTTAATTTTGCAAGTTTTGATGCTATAAATTTTCATATTTTCTTGTAAAATGACATCTATGGCACAAATGCTGTGAGGCAAAATAAGGTGTCATTGGGCATAACTTGTATCTTGATTACAGAGGTGTTAAAATGTGAGAAAGAAAAATTCAGGCCTTAGCATTGCTAAATATGGTAGTGGAAAATAACGTATTTGCTTAAACATTATGAGATGTGGAGACAGAACCAGCTGGAAGACTGACTGGTTTAAATCAATCCTCTCTGAATTACTTACTTCCAGTGTTTCAGCAACAGCCTCCCTTTCTCCCTAATTTCTCCCTGTCTTTCCTTTCTTCCTTCCTGCACATATTTATTGACTGTCTGTCAGGAACTAGACATTAGTATAGGTGCTTGGAAGTCATTAGAAAGAAAAATAAGGATCACACCCTTATATATTTTGATTTTAATCTTAAGGAAGAGAAACATCTGAAAAGTGTGGAGAAAAAGAAAGATACTTTAGATGAGTGAGTTATGCAAACAAGTCAACAATCAAAACAAAAACATTTTTTCCTACAATCAATTTAAACTCTTCAGAAATTACTTTCTGATCTTTATATTATTCATTTGCATATTATGTGAATAAATTATGTATGTGTGTGTATTACTCTTTAAAATTGAAATACACATGGAGCTATTTGTACAGAACATCATATATTCGTCAAGGTGAAGAAGAAAGACTTCTGCCTAAAATGATGACCAGTGAAATGCAAAAAAGGCAACAGAATGAAAATGAAACATAAATGAGGTTTATAAAATTATCTTGGATATATTTCTCTGTGGTGTTGTTTTCAGCCCAGATGATCTCCACCCCCCCACCTTTAGCACATGAGTTCTTGTTTAAATAAGATACCTTTGGAGTTACTTTGCTGTAATGTGTGTTATGAATTTTATTTTTCCTCCCTTAAATCCATGGAGAATATGTATCCTCCCGAAATGCATTTAGTCATTTTGAACTTGAAATATTTCCTTGGATTCTTCATATAGGAACAAATCTATTATTTTGTACAGGGAATATTTTTTTTTCCTTTGCTTGATATCACAGGATAAAGAGCACATTATTTTCAGCAATTTAAATTTAAATGAATCAATGTGGTAACTTTGATTTGCCTCTGTTCCTTCATAGCCATATATAGTAGTTTGCATTAATCAAATTAATAATAAAGGGATTAAAATTGCTAACTTCTAAGGGAAGGATGTGTTAGTGGTATTAAATGTTGCACTTGGAATGATTGTTCTTGCATGTTAATTATTAGCTGCCTGAGATACAGAAGAAGTTCAAGGAAATGATACTCTAACTGTGTGTTACCTTAATTTAGGAAAAGTTCCTTTAAAGGATGAAGTGCATTGCATTGGGCTGTCTAATCTGACCGTGCACTAGTTTAGATCAGTGACCTCCAATCCTTTAAGTCCACTATCATTGGCAGTCATTGGGAGGCTTCTGTAAAGCTGTTTACAAAGTTACATATCAAGACACAACAAAAGATGCATTTGTTTACAAAATCGAATTTGTAATTGTGTGCAATAGAAAGGTCATCTCATTAGTTGTAGTGGTGAACAGATAATTTGTGGCATCCTGTTTTTGGTGTGTGGGTAGACTTAAGAAAGAGGAGAAAGTGGAAGGAACAGTAAGAAAGAAATGATCACTAATGTGGTTTTTATCAACTGCTTAATTTCTTTCAGCAGTCTAACTGCTGCCACTTATGGATTCCACAACACAGATGACCATTTATCCTTTGTTAAGCCTAGGTATACAAATAATAATGGGGCTAAATCAGCAATTGTTTGGTTGCTGTAGTGTCCATTCAATGACTTTCAGTCTAAAGAACCAGACATCCCAGAAAAAAAAAAAAGCCTTTGTTTTGAGTCCCCTAAGATCATGGCATCTGGTCCCATCACTTCATGGGAAATAGATGGGGAAACAGTGGAAACAGTGTCAGATTTTATTTTTTTGGGCTCCAAAATCACTGCAGATGGTGATTGCAGCCATGAAATTAAAAGACGCTCACTCCTTGGGAGAAAAGTTATGAGCAACCTAGATAGCATATTCAAAAGCAGAGACATTACTTTGCAGACTAAGGTCCATTTAGCCAAGTCTATGGTTTTTCCAGTGGTCATGTATGGATGTGAGAGTTGGACTGTGAAAAAGGCTGAGCGCTGAAGAATTGATGCTTTTGAACTATGGTGTTGGAAAAGACTCTTGAGAGTCCCTTGGACTTAAGGACATCCAACCAGTCCATTCTAAAGGAGATCAACCCTGGGATTTCTTTGGAAGGGAATGATGCTAAAGCTGAAGCTCCAGTACTTTGGCCACCTCATGCGAAGAGTTGACTCATTGGAGAAGACTTTGATGCTGGGAGGGATTGGGGGCAGGAGGAGAAGGGGACGACCAAGGATGAGATGGCTGGATGGCATCACTGGCTCGATGGACGCAACTCTGAGTGAACTCCGGGAGTTGGTGATGGACAGGGAGGCCTGGCGTGCTGCGATTCATGGGGTCACAAAGAGTCAGACACGACTGAGCGACTGAACTGAACTGAACTGATCCCTGGATGGAAACTTGGACAGGACTCATGACTTTTTGGCTCACTGAGAGTTAAGACAGTTCTGTAATTACTTGAAATCACAAAACATAGTCTCATTTCAGCAAGGAAGAATGTTCAGTCCAAGATATTAGTCAACAATTTGACAACTCAATCTTCATTGTGAAGGAGGGCTTTCATTTCTTATTTTGCTCTAACTAAAGCTTGAGCACAGAAGTGCAGTGTGACTGCTTTTCCCCCCATTCCCATCACACCCTTGCTTTGTATCTGGAGCTTTGACTTTGGGGACCTGGAGTATGGGGAAGGTGGAGGGAGAAGGCTAGAGAGGTAAGAAGTTTATTTACTGATGGTTTCAAGGTCTCTGGTCTTGGAGGTTATTTAAAACTGTCTTTTCTAATTATTTAATTTTTTCCCCTCCAATATAGCACAGTAGGTCACAGTTGCAATAGACTAAGCTACAAAGGAAGCAAGTAACTAAGTGATTGAATTAGAAGAGGGGATGTCACCCCAAACTTCACTCCATCAGTCTTAGTTGCACTGGGTCATCTGCATCCATATTGCTACAAACTGCAGTAGACTAGAACAGAGTAAGGCGAACGTACATCCATCCAATGTCTTCTATTCAGCCGGTCCTGTGGTCCTTTTGCCTATGTCAGACCTTGACATGGCCATTGAGCCTGCTGACAGCGGCACAGATCTGACTTTAAGCTAGAATGAGGACCATTCCATGGGTGTTTTCCAAGGTCTTGTTTTTCAAGACCATTTCCAAGGATAACTACAAACAGCTAGGCCAACATTTGCCCAGGAGCAAACCTATTAGACCACATAGCACCAGCACATCAGCAGTCCTCAGAGACTTTGTCTTTCTAATGCAGAAAAAGATACTGTTCATGGTTTTGATATTAAAAAAAAAAACCACCTATTTTTTTTTGCTTACTGCCTCCATCTTTGTAATCTACACTCTGTTTCACCAGGTTTCCCTGCTCTGCCATAAGCTCCAATTTGCACTTAATAGTGCACATAGTCATTTTCTCCTCAACATTTGCATTGTATTCTTTAAAAGACAATAGTCTCTGATGTAAGCAGCATTCCTGCCATTTTACAGATGAGATAACTGAAGCTCAGGACTTTGAGTCTTGTGCTCCAGGCCTCACTGCCAATAAGTTACAGATCCCTATTCATTTGGGAGTCCATTCAAAGCCTGCTTGTTTTTAAAGACTGCATTTTTTTCATTAAACCAACAAGTACCTCTGTCTCTCAAGAATAACCTATGCCATTTGGGGAACACAAGAAACAAAGTACCTTTCTCTCCCTTCATACCATCCTCACCATTACTTTCTCTAGGAGGTAGTGGAGAGTTGGGTCTGCAGAATCTGCAAAGGTTGCAAGAGAATTTGGTGAGAGTGTATGCATGTGTTGTCTGTTTAATAACACCCTCCCAATTATTTGTTATTTAAATAGCCCTGTTCATATTTTCCTCTGCTTACATTGAACCTTCCTGCTGAGAACTTTTAAAGTCTTTAAAACTTGGTGCCTGAAATGTGAAAACACAGGAAAAGGTTAATGAAAGCAGAGAGAAAACTTTCCTGATATCTTTTGGGTTGTTGCCTGTGCTCTTTTAGATTCATGTTCCAACTTAGTGCCTGAATACCTGAGTGCTTGCTGATTTGTATGATTGTCCTAATGACCAATGACATGAATTACTGAAAACCTAATTAGGCCTTTTGAGCTAAGAATATTTTTTAAGAGACTCTGACATTTGGTGAGAAATGTGGTGTCAGCGGAATATCTAGTCTGAATATAATTTCTAATTTGGGGAAAAGTATTGGCATGTAATTATATGAGCATATAGAGAGAGCAATTATATGAACCTGTCTTGAATGCTGAACTTTGGAACAATGAGAAGGGATGAATGTGGGCCAGAGCCAGACAGAACACATAATGTGCCCAGTCTGCCCAGAAGCTTGTATATACACTTACAACTTATATACTTAAGATCGCTAAATAGCTACTTGACATTGCTCCAGATAATTCTATGTATTGATGCCAAAGTGCATTTAATGCCACACAGAAGAGTTGGAGGTCCTGGGGGGAGAACATTGGTCCCAGAAAGGTCAGAGAAGAGGGAAGCATTTCAGAAGCACAAAAATCTAATCATTGGGGTTTTAATGAAATGTCTCTGATTTTTTGAGGAAGGAATCTTTTTGATAATAATCTGACCTCAGAAGTCAACCAGGAACTTATTTGCTTCTGCAGAGGTGTGCCAGTTAGCTTCTGTCACATAATAGTCTCAAAACTCAGTAGCTTGAAACAACCCTCTATTATTATAACGCTCATGTCTGTGGGTCATCTGACAGCTGATGTGGCCTAGGCTCAGGTGATCTTGGCTGAGCTTGCTCACATGACTGTGGCTGGTGAGGAGCTCTGCTCTAGCCTAGGCTTGTTTGAGGCACTTGACCCGGTACAGATATGCTCCAAAAGTCCTCAGTCTTCTACTGGCATAAACAGGCTTGCCTTGGCTCATCCTTCTCATGGTGATGACAAGAAGGCAAGAAGAAATGTGGTAGGCCCCTTGAGGCCTAGGTCCAGAATAAGAAAATGGCTACTGGTCACTTCTACAAAATTTTATGGGTCAAAGCAAATCATCTGGCTGAGTCTAGAGTCAACGGGTTGGAAAATATGCTCCACCTTTTTCTAGGAAGAACTACAAAGCCACATGCAAAGAGTATGAAGACAAGTAAGGGTAAATAATCAGGATAACTAATGTAACAGGTAGACCATAGAAGAAAAAGGAATGTTGCTTGCAAAAGCATTTAATTTTAGGAAACATCTTCTGAAATATACAAAGAAAGGAATGGAAGGAAAGGACTTATCCTATGGTAGAGCTGTGGTGTATCTTCTTCTAAGAAAATGTGAGCCAAGGACAAAATCGAAGGTTGTAGAAGCTTTGTGACACACTTCATATCACCAAGTCCTCTTTTAGCAAAAGATCAGTTAACTGCAATTCCAAATACATGTGCTTTAAATCTGGAAATGCGAACTGATTTGGAGAATCAAATCATAACTGAACAGTTCCCTGTGCACCTCTAAGTTCCCAGACCTCTGCTGCTCTGTTCTGCTCTTTCATTTCTAAACTGGAATGTAAATTATTTTGGTAAAGCCCATTTGACTTTGCTTCCAACCATATCATTTCTCCATTGGATCAAAAGCCTGGAAAAAACATGTTAAAGAAGAAACTGAGAAGTCGATTTCCACCCTCAGCTGCTGCTGCTGTTGCTAAGTCGCTTCAGTCATGTCCAACTCTGTGCGACCCCGTGGACAGCAGCTCACCAGGCTCCCCCATTCCTGGGATTTTTCAGGCAAGAACACTGGAGTGGGTTGCCATGTCCTTCTCCAATGCATGAAAGTGAAAAGTCAAAGTGAAGTTGCTCAGTCATGTCCGACTCTTAGCGACCTCATGGACTACAGCCTACCAGGCTCCTCCACCCATGGTATTTTCCAAGCAAGAGTACTGGACTGGGGTGTCATTGCCTTCTCAGGCACCCTCAGCTACACACATCCATATACTACTTCCACTGGTAAGAATGGGGAATAATGGAGCTAGCCCAACAAGAACTGTCTTACTGGCAGTTTTTCTTTGGTGCAAGGCCAACAGTCACTGGGTAATGATACTGAGGGGCTTAATATAAATTTCATTCCATCAATAAAACAGCATAAAAACCACAGCATTACTATTTACAAATGTGAACAACCCTTTGAATGGAACACTAATTCCATATATTGCTACTGTCATCAGGACAACAAAAAATATAATGAGTCCTGTGGCTGTCTGAGGAAGCCTTACAAATAGCTGTGAAAAGAAGAGAAGCAAAAAGCAAAAAAGAAGAGGAAAGATACACCCATTTGAATTCAGAGTTCCAAAGGATAGCAAAGAGAGATAAAAAAATATTTCCTCAGTGATCAGTGCAAAGAAATAGAGGAAAACAATAGAATGCGAAAGACTAGAGATCTCTTCGAGAAAATTAGAGATACCAAGGGAATATTTCATACAAAGATGGGCTGAATAAAGGACAGAAATGGTATGGACCTAACAGAAGCAGAAGATATTAAGAAGAGGTGGCAAGAATACACATAACTGTACAAAAAAGATCATGACCCAGAAGATCATAGGTGTGATCATGATGGTGTGATCACTCACCTAGAGCCAGACATCCTGGAATATGAAGTCAAGTGGGCCTTAGGAAGCATCACTATGAACAAAGCTAGTGGAGGTGATGGAATTCCAGTTGAGCTACTTCAAATCCTAAAAGAGGATGCTCTGAAAGGGCTGCACTTAAAATGCCAGCAAATATGGAAAACTCAGCAGTGGCCACAAGACTGGAAAAGGACAGTTTTCATTCCAGTCCCAAAGAAAGGCAATGCCCAGGAATGCTCAAACTACCACACAATTGTGTTCATCTCACACATTAGCACAGTAATGCTCAAAATTCTCCAAAACAAGCTTCAATAGTACGTGAATGGTGAAATTCCAGATGTTTAAGCTGGTTTTAGAAAAGGCAGAGGAACCAGAGATCAAATTGCCAATGTTCGCTGGATCATCGAAAAAGCAAGAGTTTCAGAAAACATCTATCTACTTTATTGACTATGCCAAAGCCTTTGACTGTGTGGATCACCATAAACTGTGGAAAATTCTTCAAGAGATGGGAATACCAGACCACCTGACCTGCCTCTTGAGAAATCTGTATGCAGGTCAGGAAGCAACAGTTAGAACTGGACATGGAACAAAAGATTGGTTCTAAATTAGAAAAGGACTACGTCAAGGTTGTATATTGTCACCCTGGTTATTTAATTATATGCAAAGTACATCATGAGAAATGCTGGGCTGGAAGAAGCACAAGCTGAAATCAAGATTGCTGGGAGAAATATCAATAACCTCAGATATGCAGATGATACCACCCTTATGGAAGAAAGTGAAGAAGAACTAAAGAGCCTCTGGTGAAAGTGAAAAAGGAGAGTGAAAAAGTTGGCTTAAAGCTCAACATTCAGCAAACAAAGATCATGGCATCTGGTCCCATCACTTCATGGCAAATATTTGGGGAAACAGTGGAAACAGTGGCTGACTTTATTTTATTTTTATTTTTTTGGCTCAAAATCACTGACGATGGTCATGGTAGCCATGAAATTAAAAGACACTTACTCCTTGGAAGGAAAGTTATGACCAACCTAGACAGCATATTAAAAGAAGAGACATTACTTTGTCAACAAAGGTCTGTCTAGTTAAGGCTATGGTTTTTCCAGTAATCACGTATGGATGTGAGAATTGGACTATAAAGAAAGCTGAGAGCAGAAGAATTGATGGTTTTGAACTGTGGTGTTGGAGAGGAGTCTTGAGAGTTCCTTGGACTGCAAGATCCAACCAGTCCATTCTAAAGGAGATCAGTCCTGTGTGTTCATTGGAAGGACTGATGTTGAAGCTGAAACTCCAATACTTTGGCCACCTGATGCAAAGAGCTGACTCATTTGAAAAGACCCTGGTGCTGAGAGAGATTGAGCACAGGAAGAGAAGGGGACAATAGCAGATGAGATGGTTGGATAGCATTACTGACTCAATGGAGATGAGTTTGAGTAATCTCCAGGAGTTGGTGATGGACAGGGAGGCCCTGGCATGCTGTGCTCCATGGGGTCACAAAGAGTTGGAGACAACTGAGTGGCTTAACTGAATTGAACTGAACAGGCCAGTATCACTGATGAGCATGGAAGCAAAAATCATCAACAAAATTCTAGCAAACAGAATCCAACAACATATTAAAAAGATCATACATCATGACTAAGTAGGCTTTATCCCAGGGATGCAAGGATTCTTCACTATTCATAAATCAATCAATGTGATACACCACATTAACAAATTGAAAGATAAAAACCATATGATTATCTCAATAGATGCAGAGAAAGCCTTTGACAAAATTCAACATATTTATTATAAAAACTCTCCAGAAAGCAGGCACAGAAGGAACATACCTCAACATAATAAAAGTGATATATGATAAACCCACAGAAAACATTATCCTCAATGGTGAAAAATTGAAAGCATTTCCCCTAAAGTCAGGAACAAGACAAGGATGCCCACTCTCACCACTACTATTCAACATAGTTTTGGAAGGTTTAGCCACAGCAATCAGGGAAGAAAAAGAAATAAAAGGAATCCAGACTGGAAAAGAAGTAAAACTCTCACTGTTTGCAGATGACATGATCCTCTACATAGAAAACCCTAAAGACACTACCAGAAAATTACTAGAGCTAATCAATGAATATTGTAAAGTTGTAGGATATTAAATTAATACACAGAAATCCCTTGCATTCCTCTACACTAACAATGAGAAAACAGAAAGAGAAATTAAGGAAACAATTCCATTCACCATTTTAATGAAAAGAATAAAATACTTGGGAATAAAGCTACCTAAAGAAACAAAAGACTTAAATATAGAAAACTATAAAACAGTTATGAAAGAAATCAAAGATTTCTTAGATGGAGAAATATACTATGTTCATGGATTGGAAGAATCAATATAGTGAAAATGAGTATACTACCCAAAGCAGTCTATAGATTCAATGCAATCCCTGTCAAGCTACCAATGGTCTTTTTCACAGAACTAGAACAAATAATTTCACAATTTGTATGGAAATACAAAAAACCTCAAATAGCCAAAGCAATCTTGAGAAAGAAGAATGGAACTGGAGGAATCAACCTGCCTGACTTCAGGCTATACTACAAAGCTATAGTCATCAAGAGAGTATGGTACTGGCACAAAGACAGAAATATAGATCAATGGAACAAAATAGAAAGCCCAGAGATAAATCCATGCACCTATGGACACCTTATCTTTGACAAAGGAGGCAAGAATATACAATGAAGGAAAAACAATCTCTTTAACAAGTGGTGCTGGGAAAACTGGTCAACCACCTGTAAAAGAATGAAACTAGAATACTTTCTAACACCTTACACAAAAATAAACTCAAAATGGACTAAAGATCTAAATGTAAGACCAGAAACTATAAAACTCCTAAAGGAGAACATAAGCAAAACACTCTCTGACATAAATCACAGCAGGATCCTCTACGACCCACCTCCCAGAATACTGGAAATAAAAGCAAAAATAAAAAAATGGGACCTAATTAAACTTAAAAGCTTTTGCACAATGAAGGAAACAATAAGCAAGGTGAAAATATAGCCTTCAGAATGGGAGAAAATAATAGCAAATGAAGCAACTGAAAAGAATTAATCTCAAAAATATACAAGCAGCTCCTGCAGCTCAATACAAGAAAAATAAAAGACCCAATCAAAAAATGGGCCAAAGAACAAAACAGACATTTCTCCAAAGAAGACATACAGATGGCTAACAAACACATGAAAAGATGCTTAACATCACTCATTATCAGAGAAATGGAAACCAAAACCACAATGAGGTACCATGTCACGCCAGTCAGAACGGCTGCTATCAAAAAGTCTACAAACAATAAATGCTGGAGAGGGCGTGGAGAAAAGGGAACCCTCTTACACTGTTGGTGGGAATGCAAACTAGTACATCCACTACAGAGAACAGTGTGGAGATTCCTTAAAAAACTGGAAATAGACCTGCCATATGACCCAGCAATCCCACTGCTGGGCATACACACCGAGGAAACCAGGATTGAAAGAGACACGGGTACCCCAATGTTCATCACAGCACTGTTTATAATAGCCAGGACATGGAAGCAATGTAGATGTCCATTGGCATACAAGTGGATAAAAAAGCTGAGGTACATATACACAATGGAATATTACTCAGCTATTAAAAAGAAAGCATTTGAATCAGTTCTAATGATGTGGATGAAACTGGAGCCTATTATACAGAGTGAAGTAAATCAGAAAGAGAAACACTAATACAGTATATTAATGCATATATATGGATTTTAGAACGATGGTAACAATGACCCTATATGTGAGACAGAAAAAGAGACACAGATATAAAGAACAGACTTTGACTCTGTGGGAGAAGGTGAGAGTGGAATGATTTGAGAGAATAGCATTGAAACATGTATATTACCATATGTGAAACAGATCATAAGTCCAGTTCAATGCATGAAACAGGGCACTCAAAGCTGGTGCATTAGGACAACCCTGAGGGATGGGATGGGGAGGGACGTAGAAGGGGGCTTCAGGACAGGGGACACATGTACACCCATGGCTGATTCATGTTAATGTATGGCAAAAACCACTACAATATTGTAAAATAATTGGCCTCCAATTAAAAAAAAAGTTATGTGGTACATGTATATGTGATACATATATATGTATGTGAGTGTGTAGGAAGTACTTAATGTGATGTGATATATTAAATTTAAATACAAAATTGAACACACATTACACAATTACATATATAATTTCTAGCATATATTAAAATATAGTATTTATCTATTTAATCATTTGAATATTATAGATGGTATAACCAGTTCATGTACCAATTAATATTTCTCAGTTTTACATATCATCAAAAGGAAGATCTCTTTACTAAAGAAGTGTGGGAACTATAATAGATTCTGGTGAGCCCAGTCTTTAGAATCAGATCTGGTTTGATACCTGACTTACCTACTTAGAATCTAAATGTACCCAGGAGTTATAGTTTCTCTCTCTAAACCTTAGTTTTATTCTATTAAATGGGGGATATTTAATACTACTTATAACTGTTAAGGATTAAATAAGATAATATATAGATGGACAGAGCTCACAGTATGGGCTCAATACATATTAATTACTTTCTCTGGCATGCTGCAGTCCATGGAGTCACAGAATTGGACATGACTTAGTGACTGAAATGAACTGAACTTTCTCTGACACACATAGCTAGCTTTACCTTGTTTTGAGGGGGAGGCATTTCTAGGTTCATTTCTAGGTAATGTCAAATAGTATGCTGTATGGAGTGTTAGAGAGGAAGTGAAGAAACAGGCAAGGATCCTCTTAATTCAGTTCCGAGGACAGACATGGGACACCCACAGTAAGCATGATCCCATGGTTGAAAATGGAGACACACGTTATAGAAATCACCACTTGTGAAATGGAGGACTAGCTGAAGTGGCTCACCTAACATAATAGGAAGGCAGAGACAATTTTATTTTGCTGCGTTACCTCTCCAGGGAGATGGGGACTCACAATGAGTTTTCAACTCTATAATAAAGACAACTACTTTCTATGCATCAACATCCTAGTTTAGACAAGAGGCAGACCAGCTGTGAGAGACGTGAAGACATATTTCAGTTTTATTATTTTAGGTATAGATGGGTATGTTAATCCATTTCCAAATACAATTCCTGTAATCACAGATAGGGAGTGAACCTTGAACTGGCAAAACCTGTCTCCTGTTGTCAAAGAGTTAAGTTGGAAAGATGGAACCTCAAAGTTGAGAATTGGTGTATCATCTTTCTTCCAAGCCTTGCTGTGCTGATGGCTGCCGGCACACACACAAGCTTTCCTTTTTATCCAGGCACTGATCCACTGATAACAATGTTGTCTCTTTCTTCCCTCTGGCAAACTTTCTGCTTTCAGTCCATAGCTCAGAGTTTCCCATGTTCTGCTCTCCAGGTTCTGACAGCTGTTTTCAGACTTAACCATAGAAGCCAAGAAATAATTGTAGTATAAAACTCTCTTTCTATTGTCACATTGCTTCTTTCTGCAAATATATCTCAGGAGTTAAACTTTGAACCTTTGATCTCTCACACCAAAAGAAAAAAAATATTTATATGAAAGTAATTTAATTTTAGTGTTCATGGTTTATTATGGAAAGGAGGTGTTTAAAATTTTTAGAATTTTTTTTTAACAAAATTCTAAGATAAAAGAAAAAAAGAAATCACAGTATTTACAGAGATAACAGAATGGCATAGCCATGCAGAACAAATAACTTTGGTTTTTCCCCTTTCACTTTGGTTTAAATATTGACCAAGATTCAATTTTTGTCCTGCCAAATAAAACTTCAATAAATCAACGTTTAGAGGCAAAAATAACATTTTCTTTTTTCCCATCATATTTTATACAGCATTGTCTAATAGGATATTTTATGTATTTAATTCATACCAATACACTATAGGAAGCTTTTATTAAACTGAGTCACTATTGCTCAGACAGCAAATGGTTTACAAATGTACAACAATGTGTATTTCTAAATAATGCAAAAGTGGCAATGTATTTATTCTTAATCTTCTTCTGACTTTAACCTTTATTTTTCATTGCCTTCCTAATTAATTATTCCATCAATCTAAAAACAAACACCAGTTTTCCTTTCCTCCCAAAGAACACAGTTCTATACCTGGAAATCTGATGTTCATTTTTTTTGATAAAGTTATATAAATACTGGGACAAAAATGGCCATACCATGTTCTCCCAGAAACCAGGCTTCTACTTGAAAGAGCAAAGTTTAAAAGTCTAGTCACAAGTAGCTATTGGCCCATATCCAGTCTACCTCAAAAAGTTTTCATTTAATACTACCACCCTATAGAGTTCCTCCAGCATAAAACATGTTTATAAAGTTACAAATTTGAATGTAACTAAAGATACATAGACATTTTATTATTACACTTTAACATACTGCTTGATAAATTATGTACCAGTTAAAAACACTAAATGATCTCAAGGTGCATTCAATATCTGTAGCGTAGTTAACAAAAACACACACGAAAAAAATATATATTCTATATTCTGTGGAAAATAACACAGCTTTGATAATGATCACTGTTAAAAATCTCCAATTCTGACTGATATCTTTTTTTAAAGGAAATAGGTACAATTTTAAGGCAGTGGATAACCCAAAGGATTTAACTCCAATTTTCAATTCCAGTGATTTACATTGTAACCTATGAAAATGGGAATGTTAGCCATGAGTTTTCCAAACTGTCTCATACATTGACTTTTTTTTTTTGTTTGACAGAAAATAATTTACTAGCAGGTGTCTCTAAAGGTAAATGCTACCCAAGTTCTGTGTGATGTTTTTTTTTTTTTTTCAGAACAAGAAAAAGCGTCAGTTTGGGAGTACTATTTATTATTATGTGTGTGTCCATATGTGTGTGTGATTGCTTCTGAGAGTCAGCTGGCGGCACATTCACAGAAATAGTTCATCTGGTGCTTATCAACCTGACTCTCTGCCTCCTCCTCCCTAGTGATAAAAATCAGTTTTTGATTAGGGCAATGTGTGTCCCCAATCTTCACAAGCTTCCACCTTTGGGATTTAGGTGCTTGTGAGAAAGTTTGGGGCATTACTGATAGCAATCAGAATCAGAAAGGTACCTGCTCAGATTATTCATATAAACAATTGAAATAAAAACATCACATTATACATCAGATTAACAGCAACTCCCAGAACAAAGCTTACAGTGTATAAAAATAGCTACGTAAAAAATTTACATAAAAGGCAAACCAAAAAGAAATTCTCAGTGCAGACATTTACAGAAAAAAATCAAACCAACACAACATATGACCTATCATCATGGCTGCCAAAATTTGTTATTGTTTGTCATTTCATTTCATTGTTTTACTTGAGATAATTCTCTGAAATCCCGTGACAGCTTGGTAGAATGAACTGCTTAATACTTGAACCATGAATTGCTATCAGTGTCTTTGTATATGTCTTAAATACAATCCACGTTCATGCTTCAATTGTTCTATATAGTTTTTTTCTGAAATTATTAAAAAAAAACACAATTCAGGTAAGTTACCATAGCAATCACTTTTCACAATCAGTATATACTTTATACTAAATGTGATATTTCACAAGAACTTTTTATAAAACTCTATCATCCCTGAACCTAGCTGTAATCCCAGGTATTGTTGCAGCTCTTCAACCAATAATTTTTTTTGAACTGTTGAAAGTCTTTATTTTGGGGAATCTTGCTTAATTCTTATGAAAATTATAAGGTTTTCCAGGAAAATATTTCATTCTGTTTCTCTTCAGGTTAAAAAAATCTCATTTATCCCTTCAAATCACACCCCATTTTGTAGGCTTTGTATTTAAGCTCAATTTTCCTTTGAGAATTTATCTGATTTTGAAGAAAACAGAAGGCAAACTCTATGTTTATAAAGGATTGAGGAATGAATCCTAGAGAAGCAGAAATAAAAATCAGGTGGGAATGCTGTATGCTTGGCCTCCAGTGGAAAGCAGGATGGGGAAGGAATTCAGTTTTTACTCCTTTCACCTTATTATTTTGAAATTCTGGTTTTCAGATTTTAAAAATGTCTTATTTCAGTCATTTTATTTTTTCTTTCCTGTGTGCATCCTTCTAATTTCAATTCCTTCCCTTGTTCTCATCTCCTTTATGGGATAAACTTAGGTGACCTACTCAAACTGTTTACCTTGTGGTTTACTTAACAATCAACCAAATTTCAATGTGGTTGTTGGGTACTTTTACATATATGAATAAAGTACGGTAACACTTATTCTCAAGGACATAAAAAATAATTTGTCCAAATGACTTCTCTGTTGGACTGGCTTGAGAGAACATAAATAAAAATAAAATGTTCAACCTGCAAGTGGCAATACCATGGAAACATACCTCCTGGAGACTGTCTTTAAAATCATATTCATATAGCTATTATATATAGATATATGCAATATATATGTATATATATATAAGATCAATATGTGCATTATACACAAATAAATATGCATATATAGATACATACATATAATATATATACTATTTGGAAAAGTTGTGTGTACACACATACAAATTTGTTAGTCTTTTCATTAGAATGATTTGAGAAATGGCTGTATAAATACACTGATACTTCTAAGTATATTAAACCCTTGGATTAAAATTTTTATATTTTAAAATTGTTCTCATAATTGCTTTTTAAAGTAAAACATGAGAATGGCTCTTACCTAACCAAAACATCAATTTATAAAATTAAGCTTTTTGCACTCAGCAAGATTTTTGGCATTAGACTGAAAATGCTCATTGAGTGTTAAAAATCTCTAAATTGAGTTCAACTATCCTGAGGATAATGATTTTCTTGAGGACGGGGAGTCCTTTGAAATTCCGTTCTTCTGAGAATACCTTTCTGAGTAATCAAAGATTTCTTTGGAAAAAATCTCTTCCTGTTTTTAAAGCTGCCATTATAATGCATGTTAATGTCAAGGCCTTCCCTTTCATCACTAGAATGTTTCATATTTTCCTGGGGATTATTTTTGTAAACCTCACACAGCCTTACCCACCTGGATGACAAGTGGAATAGTTTCTCTCTTAGGCTTCTGTTTTGTGATTGTTTTCTTCTAACTTTTTGTTTTCTTCCATATTACCAAGGTCCTTGTTTACATGTTTTGATGCAGTCCTACAAGAGAATTAAATACACATTATCACATTGACAAACATATTTAACTTTTCTTAAAAACTGGTTTAAAACTCAACATTCAAAACACAAAGATCACAGCATTCAGGCACATCACTTCATAACAAATGGATGGGGAAACAGTGGAAACAGTGACAGACTTTATTTTCTTGGGCTCCAAAATCACTGTGGACAGTGACTGCAGCCATAAAATTAAAAGATGCTAGCTCCTTGAAGGAAAAGCTATGACAAACCTAGACAGCATATTAAAAAGCAGACACCTTACTTTGCTGACAGAGCTCCATGTAGTCAAAGCTATGGCTTTTCGAGTAGTCATGTATGGACATGAGAGTTGGACCATAAAGAAGGCTGAGCACCAAAGAACTGATGCTTTCAAACTGTGGTGTTGGAGAAGACTCTTGAGAGTCCCTTGGACTCTAAAGAGATCAAATGAGTCAATCCTACAGGAAAACAGTCCTGAATATTCATTGGAAGGACTGAGACTGAAGTTGAAGCTCTAATACTTTGGCCACCTAATGTGAAGAGCCAACAGATTGGAAAAGATCTTGAAGCTGAGAAATATTGAAGGCAGGAGGAGATGGGGACAACAGAGGACAAGATGGTTGGATGGCATCACTGACTCAATGGACATGAGTTTAGGCAAGCTCTGGGAGTTGGTGAAGAATAGGGAAGCCTGTCCCATGCAGACCATGGGGTTGCAGAGTCAGACACAACTGAGCAACTGAACGACATTTTTAATATTAGAGTTCACATTAATGTCTCTTTGAAAAGCAAATGTTTTTACATCAAATACACATATGACCTTAGGATGTACAATTCCACATCTGTGAGCCTTGACTGGTAATAGAACACATTCCACTGAAACTACCTTGGACCTAGGGTTGCATTAAATATATGCTAAAAGAAATAGAAGTCATCAGGGAAACCACAGTGATGGTATTTCAAATTATTGTTGCTATATAATTCCTAGTAATTGTTATTGTTGTCCAGTTGCTAAGTCATGTCTAACTCTTTGCAATCCCATAGACTGCAGAACGTCAGGCTTCCCTGTCCTTCACTTTCTCCCGGAGTTTGCTCAAACTCATGCCTATTGAGTCAGTGATTCCTAGTAATACTTACACTTTTAAAAATTATATAACACCAGATGTGTTTCTTGATTGAGGAAGCTGGGGTAGAAAATGCCATTTTCCCCTAAAAGCGAAAAATTTTAGGGAATTTGCTATGCTTTAAATAATTCTGTAACTCATTTGCTAAGAATCACAACTTAATAGTGTTAATAGTGTTTAAGAGTGTATGCTTTATGTCCAAGAGAGAAAAAGACATATGGCTCATTCATATTGGGACATTCATTATATTTAGCCTAAATTTAATTTGTGATTTAAAAAATTTTAATTTAGCTTAAACTACAGTCTTCTAAATTGTTCGTAAGCAGAAGATCAGCCTTAAATCCTGCCAACATGACTGAGTCCTATAATATGTGACAAGATAGATATGAATTTACATATATAATATAAAGGTATATATACCATTATATGTATACATATATATATAATGTAGATGGATATATATCCAGTATTCTTGCCTGGAGAATCCTGTGGACAGAGGAGCCTGGTGGTCTGCTGTCCATATGGTCACACAGTTGGGTATGACTGAAGTGACTTAGCATGCATGCATGCACTGGAGAAGGAAATGGCAACCCACTCCAGTATTCTTGCCTGGAGAATCCCAGGGACAGAGGAGCCTGGTGGGCTGCTGTCTATGTGGTTGCATACAGTCGGACACAACTGAAGTGACTTAGCAGCAACAGCAAACATATCACAGATTTTTTGTTTGGAAAAGGTGAGTTTTCATTCTAATCCCAAAGAAAGGCAATGCCAAACAATGCTCAAACTACCGCACAATTGCACTCATCTCACACACTAGTAAAGTAATGCTCAAAATTCTCCAAGCCAGGCTTCAGCAATACGTGAACCATGAACTTCCAGATGTTCAAGCTGGTTTCAGAAAAGGCAGAGGCACCAGAGATCAAATTGCCAACATCTGCTGGATCATCAAAAAAAGCAAGAGAGTTCCAAAAAAACATCTATTTCTGCTTTATTGACTATGCCAAAGCCTTTGACTGTGTGGATCACAATAAACTGTGGAAAATTCTGAGAGAGATGGGAATACCAGACCACCTGACCCGCCTCTTGAGAAACCTATATGCAGGTCAGGAAGCAACAGTTAGAACTGGACATGGAACAATAGACAGGTTCCAAATAGGAAAAGGAGTACGTCAAGGCTGTAGATTGTCACCCTGCTTATTTAACTTATATGTAGAGTACATCATGAGAAACGCTAGGCTGGAAGAAGCAGAAGCTGGAATCAAGATTGCTGGGAGAAATACCAACAACCTCAGATATGCAGATGACACCACCCTTATGGCAGAAAGTGAAGAGGAACTAAAAAGCCTCTTGATGAAAATGAAAGAGGAGAGTGAAAAAGTTGGCTTAAAACTCAACATTCAGAAAAAGATCATGGCATCTGGTGCCATCACTTCATGGGAAATAGATGAGGAAACAGTGGAAACAGTGTCAGACTTCATTTTTTTGGGCTCCAAAATCACTGAAGATGGTGACTGCAGCCATGAAATTAAAAGATGCTTACTCCTTGGAAGGAAAGTTATGACAAACCAGGACAGCATATTGAAAAGCAGAGACATTACTTTGCCAACAAAGGTTCGTCTAGTCAAGGCTATGGTTTTTCCAGTGGTCATGTATGAATGTGAGAGTTGGCCTGTGAAGAAAGCTGAGTGCCGAAGAATTGATGCTTTTAAACTGTGGTGTTGGAGAAGACTCTTGAGAGTCCCTTGGATTGCAAGGAGATCCAACCAGTCCATTCTAAAGGAGATCAGTCCTGGGTGTTGTTTGGAAGGACTGATGCTAAAGCTGAAACTCCAATACTTTGGCCACCTCATGTGAAGAGTTGACTCATTGGAAAAGACTCTGATGCTGGGAGGGATTGGAGGCAGGAGGAAAAGGGGACGACAGAGGATAAGACGGCTGGATCGCATCACCGACTCGATGTACATGAGTCTGGGTGAACTCCGGGAGTTGGTGATGGACAGGGAGGCCTGGTGTGCTGCAATTCATGGAGTCGCAAAGAGTTGGCACACGACTGAATGACTGAACTGAACTCTCTTTTTCTAATTAGTCACTTTGTGTGTGTGTGCTCAGTCACATCTGACTCTTTGCAACCCCACGAACTATATCTCACCAGGGTCCTTTGTCTATAGGGTCCCAGCAGGCATACTGGAGTGGGTTGCCACTTCCTTTTCCATGGGATCTTCCTGACCAAGGCATCGAACCCATATCTCCTGCATTGGCAGGTGGATTCTTTACCATTGAACCACCTGGGAAGCTTAATTAGTTACTTAACTAGTAACAAATAAAATCTTAGTAACCTCAATAGTGGAGTTTTCCAGGTGACTATGTGGTGATGGACAGGGATGCCTGGCATGCTGCAGTCCGTGGGGTCGCAAAGAGTCAGACACAACTGAGAGATTAAACTGAACTGAAGTGGTAAAGAATTCACTTGCCAATGCAGGAGACCCAGGAAATGTGGGTTTGATCCCTGAGTCAGAAGATACCCTGGAGGAGGAAGGGGCAACCCACTCTAGTATTCTTGCCTGGAAAATCCCATGGACAAAGGAGCCTGGCGAGCTATAGTCCATAGGGTCCCAAAGGGTTGGATGTGACTGAGCAAATGAGCACGCACACATGCTACTTCAATAAAATCAATAGAAGATAATGTACCCATCAAAAGTGTACAATGAATGTTCAAAAATGGATGCACGAATGTAACTGGTAACTGGCAACTAGCTTAAGAAACAGAACGGCTGCAGATGCAGAAGTCCCCCGATATACTCCCTTCCAGTCACTGCTACCTCCCCAAAGGTTATCACAATCCAGATTTCTCACAGAATGATTTTATCTGTTTTTATAATTTGTTATAAATGGAATCGTACCACATGTATTCATTTCTATCTGCCTTTTATTTAAACTCAACTTTATGTTTGTGATATTCACATATAATGTTGCAAGTGGTTGTAGGTTGTTTATTCTCATTACTGTATAGCTTGTTATTGGGCTGATTTATTTCATTGATGATGGACATTCTTGCTCTTTATTCTTTCTGGGATTGCACTTATGTTAATACATAAGTTAGACCTTTATATATGTCCCACGTGTCTCTTATTCTCTCAAGCATCCTATCTATTCTTTTCCTCTCTGTGCTTCAACCTCTATGTGTTCTATTGATCTGTATTCTAGTTTGCTTCTCTTGTGTTCTGCTGTGGCCAATCTACTTCTACACTTATCTACCAGAGACATAATTTTAATAACCCAAACCCTAACCTATTTTTATATATTTTCAGACTGATTTTAGTATATATTTTAATATTATATAACGTAATATGGTGGCTTACACAGTGGCTCAGATGGCAAAGAGTCTGACTACAATACAGGAGAATTATATCATATTTAATATTATATTTAAAAAAATATTTTAAAGTTCATTTGGATTTTTGACTCCATCTCCTTTGGCCATCTTTTCTTTCACTTTCAATATATTATTTATAGTTTTATTAATATCCTTGTCTGTTAACTACAATACCCAAATAATGCACAGATCTGCTTGTCTGCTTTTTCTCTTGATTATTGATTATATTTTCTTGACTCTTTGTACATCTAGTCCTTTTTATTTTGCATGACACCATATACAAAATAACAGAAGAGACTACACACAATGTTATTTTCCATCACATAAGGTACCCCCTTTACTTTGTTAAGCAGAAAGGTGAGCAGATAGGATGACTTCAATTCGGTCAGGGTTTGAGCTAGGTTGAAGCTCAGTTGCAGTTTTAGTAAGATTCAGTCGACATCTGGTTTGTCCCTATCCCTAAGTCATGGCCTTCTCAAGCTTCTGATTGAGATTCTGACATGTCTCGCTTTCTCCAGACCTTAAACATAGAGAGATCTAGCTTTTCCCATCAGAGAGTCTCCACCCCAGTCTGCAGGCATCTGTCCTGTGACTTTTCAAATGTGGTCAATCTCTTTAGTCTCCTTGACTTGAATTTAAACTCTTTGATAGTAAGGACCATGTTTTATTTATACCTTCTTGTCTGAATAAGGTAGGCACCCAAAAGATATTTCTTTTACTGAATTGAACTAACTGGCCTTATTACACTTCATATGTATTTCCTTTTACTGTTCCTTATGATATTAGTGTTCACCAATATCATGTCTAAACTAAAGAGCCTCTTGACAAGGGTGAAAAAAAGAGTGAAAAAGCTGGCTTAAAACTCAATATTCAAAAAATTAGGATCATGCACCTGGTCCCATCACTGCATGGCATATAGATGGAAAAAAAGTGGAGGCAGTGACAGATTTTCTTTTTTGGGGCTCCAAAATCATTGCAGACAGTGACTGCAGCCATGAAATTAAAAGATGCTTGCTCCTTGAAGGAAAATTATGACAAACCTAGATAGTGCATTAAAAAGCAGAGAAGTCACTTTGCCGACAAAGGTACATTAAAGTCAAAGCTGTGGTTTTCCAGTAGTCATGTATGGAAGTGAGAGTTGGACTATAAAGAAGGCTGAGCACCGAAGAACTGATGCTTTCAAACTGTGGTGCCAGAGAAGACTCTTGAGAGTCCCTTGGACTGCAAGGAGATCAACCAGTCAATCCTAAAGGAAATCAACACTGAATATTCACTGCAAGGACTGATGCTGAAGCTGAAGCTCCAATACTTTGGCCACCTGATGCAAAGAGCCAATTTACTGAAAAAAACCATGATGATGAGAAAGATGGATGGCAGGAGGAGAAGGGGACGAAAGAGGATGAGATGTTTGGATGGCATCATCAACACAATGGACATGAGTTTGAGCAAACTCTGGGAGATAGTGAAGGACAAGAAAGTCTGGCATGCTGTAGTCCACGGGGTCTCAAAGAGTCAAACATAACTTAGTGACTGAACAACAACAATATAAAGTCAATACACACTCAGCAGCTTTTTTACAGATAGGTAAAATAGAGAGAATACTTTTGAGAGCAATCAGCATAGTGATTGCCTAAGGGAAAAAGGATGACAGGGCTGGATAGGAAGGAATTCCAAAGGGGTGATGGGGTGCTCTATATCATGATTGGAATAATGGCTACAATGGTGTATACATTTATCAAAACATATTTTACCTTAATATAAAAATATTATATAGAGAAAAACTAAAGCATTATACTCATGGCCAAGAGTTGCAAGAATCAGGCAAAAAGTACAATGAGAAACTGAATACCATTCCCACTTCCAGTTCTACTTACCTTCTAGGTGGATTTAGTATTTGTGTAGGGATGAAGGGTAATTTCTGTGATTTCAAAAAATTCTATCAAATAGAAGGGGGTCTTGAGAGGAAGGGAGTGACTAAAATTCTAAGGAAGTTGTGGTTTTTAGGGCAAAACATAATATTTTTCAGCATATTGGTCAGGTAAAATCAGGCTAAGAATCACTGCTTACAGTTTGGTATTATGAAAAAGAGTTTGTTAAGAGTAACATGAAACATATTTGTAGAATATGTTTGTAGAAGAGTTGAGCAAATTCAAACTGATTATTTTTAAAATTAAAAAAAGGAAAAAAGTTTCCCATCTTTTCTTAATCCCACTATCCAAAAAAATAACTGCTAAAACTCCTATTATGCCTCAGTATGTCCCAAGGCCCTGTTCTAAATGCTTTACAGATATTAAATTATTTTAGCTTTAGGATACCTCTGTTTTACATTGAAGTACACTAATAAACTTGCTTGTGGTTACACAGCTAGCAAACAGCAAAGCCAGGATTCAAACTCCAGTAGTCTGGCTCCAGTATCTACGGGCCAAGTTACACAGTTATACAAATATACTGAGTGTTAACCACTGTGAAATGTATTAAATAGAAATAAAATAGTGTTGCTGCTGGGGGAGGGAGGTATTCACTGAGTGCACGTATGTAAGATTTACTTGAAGTTTTTATGAATTTCTCCATTTTTGTTACTGAGAGTCTGCTCTCTCTAACTGGGAAAAAACTCTAGAACTTACTCTGATTACTTTTGGGCTCAGTTTTGAGATCGATGTGGTAAAAATAAATATAATTTTATGGATGTGTCATTAATTTATGGAAATTATAGAGGTTTGAAAGCATTACACAGGTTAGAAATCTATCTACTACCGGAAGAGAACAAAACTTTATTTAAACCATTCTTTTGAGCAATATTTTCAGTCAATATTTTTTTCTAAGTTGATTGATTTAAGGAAGGAGGTTAAGGCATTTATAAAGAATGAGCATTTCGGTTAAAATACAAATTAATACAGTTACTTGTCTGAAGAGTTATGTATCAGTCAGCTTTCCTATAATTTTATTTTTATTTTTTTTTTCCTATAATTTTAAAATGAGATACAATTTAAGTAATAGAATAACAAATTAATATTGGAAGAAGCTCTGGAGGTGACCCTCTAATCAGTAAAGTGGAGAGAAGAGTCTTAACTCTGGGGTTAGTAAACCTGGGTTCTCATCCTCATGGGCCAAATCTGAGCTGTGAGTCCTTAGACAAGTCCCTCCTCTTAAGATGTTTTCTCTTCTGTAAATGGGGGACAGTAGGGTCTGCTCCCAGGGCTGGTGTGAGAATAAATGTAGAGTATATGTGAAAGTCCCCAGGAAGTGACAGGGACTCACAAAACAATGGTGAGTCCTAGGTTGTTGCCCAGCCACGTAGCTTCTGAGTGGCCAGAGAGTTCAATCCTCAGTCTCAGCTACTCTTCTGTGTTATTTCTGTAAGTGCAGTGCTGTTAAGCATTCAAGTTGCTTTTAAGTAACATTTTAGAAGATTCTTTAACTTTTTTTGTGAGATTTTCTCCAGTACTATAAATTTGTTTCCAGGTCTCCTTGAAAGGAGGTAGGGAACTAAATCTAGCAGTGTCTTCTAAATGTGCCTTTGCTTTAGAGTTACTAAGAGATGGGATAGAGATGTTACTAATGCTACAGTGGAAATCACACTGCAGTATATAAATGTATCAAATCAACACGTGGTACACTTTAAATTTATTCAATGTTAGACATCAACTATAGTTCAACTAACATAAATTTAAAAGGGGATAAAGGAGGTAGGAAAAGTGAAGGGGGTAGGAATGGCAGACATAGCCAATATATCATAATCTTGGAATGTGGTGTCATTTGAAAGGATACATAAAGTGCTGAAACAGAGTTGCACATTTGGAAAATAAAAACAATAGCCATGTATAATAACTCATACATGAAAGAGTTCATAGGACTTAAGGTTTTCCAAATGTACGCATATGTATAACAAAATTTGAAAACTGAGAGGCAACATGAGGAATTATTAATACTTCCCAGGTTAAAAGGGCATTTTCTATGATTTCTACTTTATAGCTTGCCTGGAACACAGCGCAGAAGGGCACCAGGATCACAGGTATTTACAACTGGGACCCAGGCAGTGTGGAATTGCCACTCTCAGCAAACCTGCCATTGATACCTGTGCAGGTAATCAGGGTCATAACCATGAGAACAGTTATTTTTCTCTATTGCTTGGTCACAGCTCTCAGCAAAGTAAGCTTCCCCTGGGCTAACCTTAATAAAGAGTTAGAGAAGGAGAGGAGGTTTCTAAGCCCCATATCTCAGAAGGACATTTGTCAGCAGTTTTGGGGTTTGAGGAAGGAAAGAAAGAAAAATGAATAGTTGGACTTAAAAGTTTTGATTTGATATCCTTAGCATTTCTTCAAATGACTCTCCAAAGAAACTCTCTACGAAAACAGGAAATCCTAATATCCACAGTGAAAAATAGAAGATAGCCTTTCATTTGGGCAATAGCAAATATGGGAACCACCATTATGTTAGTGGATCAGTGGATCAAAATAAATGTAACAACAGTGAATGTGCATGAAAGCAGGATGCCACTGGCATGTATTCAGCATCATGGTTCAAAGCATTTCCTTTAGGTGGGTGATTTAGGCATTTCCTTTAGGTGGATAATTTAGGTGTTTCCTTTAGGTGGGTAATGTGGTAACAGTATGGGCAGAAGCAGAAACTTGAGGAATAGGACTTCCCTTTACCTTTGAAACAATGATTAAAAAAAACACATGAAATTAAACAAATTAAGTGAAATGCTAAAAGACGCTTACTCCTTGGAAGGAAAGTTATGACCAATCTAGACAGCATATTAAAAAGCAGAGACATTACTTTGCCAACAAGGTCCGTCCAGTCAAGGCTATGGTTTTTCCAGTGGTCATGTATGGATGTGACAGTTGGACTATAAAGAAAGCTGAGCGCCACAGTAGTAATGGTTTTGAACTGTGGTGTTGGAGAAGACTCTTGAGAGTCCCTTGGACTGCAAGGAGATCCAACCATTCCGTCCTAAAGGAGATCAGTCCTGGGTGTTCATTGGAAGGACTGATGTTGAAGATGAAACTCCAATACTTTGGCCACCTCATGCGAAGAGCTGACTCATTTGAAAAGACCCTAATGCTGGGAAAGATTGAGGGCAGGAGGAGAAGGGGACGACAGAGGATGACATGGCTGGATGGCATCACCGACTCGATGGATATGGGTTTGGGTGGACTCTGGGAGTTGGTGATGGACAGGGAGGCCTGGCGTGCTGCGGTTCATGGGGTCACAGAGTCGGACACGACTGAGTGACTGAATTGAACTGAACTGAAGTGAAATGCATGTATATAGACAGGCTTCCCTGGTGGCTCAGTGGTAAAGAATTCACCTGCCAATGCAGGAGATGCAGTTTTGATCCCTGGGTTAGAAAGATCCCCTGGAGAAGGAAATGGCAACTCATTCCAGTATTCTTATTTGGGAAATCCCAGGGACAGAGGAGCTTGGTGGGCTACAGTCCATGGGGCTGCAAAGAGACAGACAGGACTGAGGGACTAAGCACACAAAGAGAGATAAAAATGGAAATTTTGATGCTATCTCTTTCCACTGGTAATGTTTCAGTTGACATGTAGTAGAAGACAGCAGGACCATGGACAGTTCTGCCCTTTTGGGGGCCATCATCTTGTGACTGACTGAATGGGGACTCCAGCATTCCCACATTATCTTATTTTCTCTTTAGTCTCTTTTATTACTTATGCTTTGATAGAATAATGGGGCATTGTCTTTTCTTCCTCTTTTGGCTGCCTGCCAGGCTATGGGGTAGTGAAGGAAAAAGAAACCAAAGCTTGGATTAGCTTGACGTCTAATACAAGGCAAGAGGCCACATCAGCTCTGCACTTGAAAACACATCCGCCAACCCCTAGCACTACATAAAATGTCAGCAGGCAATTAAAGTCAGAGATGAAGTTTTAATTCCAAAGAAGTCCTTGTGAGGCAGCAAAATATATTTGAAAGTTTATATGGGATATGGAATAAGATACCACATGCATTAACTTAGGCAGGTAATATTCACTGAGCCTTAGAGACTATGAAATATGTTTAATTAAACTTACCTCATTAAATTTTGAGGATTTCAGTTATGTAGTAATACACTAGAAAAGTCACTCAAAATGTGCCATAAATGGTCCTTCAGCCCTGTATTTTCAAGTCATTCAGCGGGGAGTCAATCTTTCCTTATGGGAACATTGATTTTAGAGAGAATATTGATTGAAAATAGAATTCAGTTAAAATTAAGTTTCTTGAAAGATCCTCTTCCATATACTAAGAGATACTAATGAGGAGAGTTTTAGAAAGGCATATAACCATATTTCTTAGTGTTTTGAGGTTAAAGACTAGTCTTCTTTAGTCTTTTGCCAATTTATGACTGTCTGTTTTTTTTTCCCTAAGACAGTAGGAGAATAGTAAAGCATTATATAAGGCAGAACTGACAAAGGATATTTGTCAATTTTAGACTTCCATATTGTCCTCATATTGTAAAAAAACTTCATGAAAATAGTCATGAGTTCCACAGTTGTAAAAGATAAATCTTGGTAAATTTCCAAGATCCATATAACATGTATTTTGAGATTATAAATGTTTGGTTGTTGCTTACTTTCAGTTTAGTGATAAGAAGTATGGTGGCTAAGTGTCTCTTAAATGTAGCCAATCAGGAAATTATGGTTTTAACATACTTCTGAGTAAGCTTGTGGCTACATCATGCTGCCTTACATTTTTTCATTTATCTCTGACTCTTTCAATTTTTCAGTAGTTCTTGTACTATTAAAAGTGTAGGAGAGAATTTAAAACTCAAAAAGTAACATTTAACTTACTCCAGATATTAAAAACAATGTTCAGAGAACATGATGGAGTGAAATGGAGTAAATAATTTTAAAAGTCATTGAATTATCTCTAGGTCTAGGTCTTTATGTTTCCATGTTTCCTATTAAACATGGCTCAGATGGTAAAGAATCTGCCTGCAGTGTAGGAGACTGGAGTTTGATCCCTGGGTCAGGAAGATCCCTTCGAGAAGGGAATGACTACTCACTCCAGTATTCTTGCCTGGAGAATTCCATGGACAGAGAAGCCTGATGGGCTACAGTTCATGGGGTTGCAAAGAGTTGGACATGACTGAATGACCAATATTTTCACTTTTTTCAACTGTTAAACAACTAGATGTAAACTGGGTTTAGTCAGTTAATACCTTTTGCCTGGAAATGACAGTTAATACCCTGCATGCATAGGAAATGATGAGTCATCCATTCTCACTATCAAAATATCTCAATAAAAAATTTCCAGTGAGAAGTTATATGGATCAAAACATTAGAGGAAGCACGAGTCCTTATTCTGCAATGAACATACCATATCACAACGTCAAGCACAACTGCTAAGCATTTCCTACTGCAGTTTTCCCTATTTAAAATAGGTATAAAAATACGTATCTCACATGAATGGAATGGGGAGTTCCTGGTTTTTGCTTAGTCACTAGGTATGTTGTACTCAAATTCTACTTGGGCATAAAAGATTGTTTCTCTCATTTGTCTCTCCACTGATGTTAAATTGCCAATGCAAAGAACTAATTTAATTGTTGCTACAAGTTGTTTGCAATAATGTGTGACTCACTAAGATTGTTGATGGTATCATTTCACAGGAGGGTAAACACAGGGGTATATTTCTTTAGGTATCTGAGAAAAAAGTCTGAACCATATATTTATTATTAAATTCTCTCATATCCATATAAAATGGTGATGAATTAAGCTAAACATAGAAATGAAACTCATATTGATTTGTAAAGGTGAAGTTACCTAGAAGAAAAGGAAGAAAGGGAGTATAGTGGACCCCAAAATAGATTTAAGAATTCTTAACCTGAAAGCTCTTATTATGAATCTGCACTTACTCTGGGCATAAGTATTAACAATAACTCATATAGCAAAAATGCTTGCTTATCTCAGAGGGCAGTAAAAGGAACAGCTAGTCAGGAATGTGAAGCACTTTCTAGGAGAAGGAAATGGCACCCACTCCAGTATTCTTGCCTGGAAAATCCCAAGGATAGCGGAGCCTGGCAGGCTACAGCCCATGGGGTCGCAAAGAGTCAGACACGACTGAGTGAGCACAAATGTGAAGCACCTAGCAAATCTGAAGAGTTCTGCAAAGTCTTAACAAAAACACTTTGATGCTTGGGGTAAAAATTGCAATTTATTATTTTGATTACCAATAATACTGACTCTAGCAAAGTTGGTGCACTTTTCAATTAATAATAGTTATTTAGACAAATGTTCAAGTCAGATGGTAAAATAAGTACTTAATTAAATGAAGTACTTCAAAAGAAATGCATGCAGTCTTAGTCCTTAAACTAAAGAACTATGAAGCTAAATGTCCAGCATTTATTTACCCATGATTTTAATTCTGGGTTACCATATGGTAATATCCAATGACGTAACTTAAAACACAACAACCTCCCTGTCCTCCATACACAGTATTTTTTTCTATGCATAGAAAGACAAAGAGTATATGATGAAATATTGGCAATCAGAGTAGGATGATTAAGGACACTGGAGAGCACCATGAATTTCACATTCATTTGATCATAATGTACAAGACTGCTGTTTATTTTTCAGTGTAATTTCAGGATACAGAGAAATTTTATTTTTATTCTTTAAGAAGTAAAATTAATTTGAAGTGCCCTAAATAAATAAAACCAAAATACTTTAGAGGCCAAGTTGTTAGATTTGTGAGCACCTCATTGTAGATTATAAAGGAAGGATAAGATTTTGATAGTCGGGAAACTTAGACACATAGAAGGAGAATTTCTAATAAGATAGATACTGCCTTTGGGAAACTGCATTTCCTTTCTTCTACATGGTACAGACAGTCTTCTAAACTTTCCACAGAAACCATGGGTACAAAGCAACAATGAAGAGTTTGTAGGTAAAATGTTCACTGAGAAAAAACCCCACATTTGTTATCAAGTGATAGTGTGGACTGTTCAAGACTGAGGACTGAAGTGCCACGACTAGCAGTGGCTCTGCCCTAGTGGGAGAGTGGACATGCATATCAACTACAGTATACAATAGGAATGTGTTCCTGCCTCTCTGAAGAGAGAAAAAGTAAGGCATAATGAGAAAAAATAAGACTTAGGAATTAAACACAGAGATTCTAAAACACTACTGCCTTAAATAAAATATAATTCTGTCCCTAACAAGTATGTGATCTTAAGCAAGCCTTATAACCACTCTCTGGCTTAGTTTTTTTCCAAAGTGAAATATGTATAATAAGATTATCTACTTCAAAGATGGACTGTGAGAACAAGGCAGAACTCAATCCATACTCATATTATGTGAGTTTAAAAATGGGGATCAGGATTGGAACTCATGTACACCCATGGTGGATTCATGTCAATGTATGGCAAAACCAATACAGTATTGTAAAGTAAAATAAAGTAAAAATAAAAATTAAAAAAAAAATAAAAATACTAAGGTACTATGTTCCTTTGATGGCAGATCCGTTCAAATATTACTTTACTGAAATTTGTATCTGTAAAGAGTAGAATCATGGATCTGATTCAGTCTGTTTTTTCTTTTGATTTTAAGTTAACTCAACCTGAGTTGTTGATAGGGGTTATATCAAAACATCAAGAAAATACAAAATAAAGTCCAAAGTTGCCACAAGCTACACACATTCCCTTGTAAAATTCAATTTCCTCATTTATAAGATACAGGGGTTTGAAACTCATGATTGAAACAAAAGGTATGCCACAGAATCACTAATGGAATTTTTATAAAATGCAATGCAAGAACCCTATCTTTGCCCAATTACATCTGAATCTAGGGTCAGAGCTGGGGCAATGAGGAGTACAAGGTACATGTGTATGTTAAGAATCTTCACTGTTAAGGGTGAAAGAAGGAGTAAAAAAGCGTGCTTAAAACTCAACATTCAGAAAACTAAGATCATGGCCTCTGGTCCCATCACCCCATGGCAAATAGAAGGGGGAAAAGTGGAAACAGTGACAGATTTTATTTTCTTGGATTCCAAAATCACTATGGATGTGATTGCAACCATGAAATTAAAAGATGATGGATCCTTGGAAGCAAAGCTATGACAAAACTACACAGCATATTAAAAAGCAGAGATATCACTTTGCCAACAAATGTCTGTATAGTCAAAGCCATGGCTTTTCCAATAGTCATGTACAGATGGGAGAGTTGGATCATAAAGAAGGTTGAGTGCTGAAGAACTGATGCTTTTGAACTATGGTGTTGGAGAAGACTCTTGAGAGTCCCTTGGACTGCAAGGAGATTAAACTGGTCAATCCTAAAGTACATCAACCCTGAACATTCACTGAAAGGACTGATGCTGAAGCTAAAGCTCCAACTGGGCCACCTGATGCAAAGAGCCAACTCACTGGAAAAGAACCTGATGCTTGGAAAGATTAAGGGCAGGAGAAGCATGACAGAGGATGAGATGATTGAATGGCATTGCTGACTCAATGGACCTGAGTTTGAGCAAACTCCAGGAGACAGTGAAGGACAGGGAAGCCTAGCATGCTGTGGTCCATGTGGTCCAAAGAGTTGGACACATTTGCTGACTGAACAACAAGTGTTTATTGGATTTTCAGTATAAAACACTATTAGATGATTTGTGAGGTTGACTCTATATGGATTATTATATCATTCTAATAATCTTTAATCTAAACACCATTTAGTCACTTTTAAAGTAATTTAATTACTTTAATCATTTTTTTTTCAAGTTCAACACAACATAATGATGACTTTTTCCCTGAATTAGATCCTCCTATGAAACAAAGTGACCTAACTAGAATCTAAGAGGAGTAGTGACAGCAAGGCGGCTTGACCTCACCAACAATTTTGCTGCTGGCCTGTCACTATAAAGACACCTGATGTTCCCATGGGATATACTAACCACTTTTAATTAATGTCCACAAACCTCCGTCAAACAGTTCAGAATGGCTGACTCCTAGGGACTATGTGCTTTTTAAAAATCTACCTATGCATTGAGAAAAATAAGATAATTCAATTCGGACTATTGACTGAGAAAAATAAGGGGACACATGTGACATCACTCCAAGTCATGTCCCCAGTGTTGGTAATGTAGCCATGGTGAGCTGAAGACAAAACATCGTCAGCCTGACTTTGGGCAATATGTCTTTCCTCTTAGAGAAATTTACATGCTCAGCTGAAATAAACATAATGAACACATTGAATTTCTCCCTGTGAAAGTCAATGAACAATGAAGATCTTTTTTCTTCAACTTACTTTGATTTCTTCATGTATAGCCAATAGACGACACCAGCAACTAGGGCAGCGAGGAGGAGACCAACAACAATTCCCACAATTAGTTTTGCCTGGTCATTAACCTTTTCTTTGTTTTCATCTACAACAAAGAAGAGAAGCCCATGCAATTACAGACAATGCCAAGCATTTCTGAAAAGAAGTCAATCTAGTTATTATTTCTGATTAAAAATGACCAAGGCTCACTACCAAGAGTAACATGCAAACTTGTGCTTCTAAAGGATTAAAATTTTAGCATTCTTACTATCTTGTCTCATTTGCTGTTTTAATTCAAATCAAAATGTGGCAGCTAGGAAAATTACTTATGCAATGACACTTCATAAATCTTGAGCAGATAGTCAAGGAAGAAGAGCCGGCAGCATAGTACCTACCACTTATCTCGTCTGCCTCATCGTGTTCTGGAATACTTACTGAAATGAAAAATGTTAATATGAAATTAAAAACAAAATTTGTTGATATATGAAAGTCACCTTTACCATTATAGTATGATGTAATAATACTCAAAAATAAAATATCTATTCTACAGCTGAGGGTAGAAAAATTTACATTTAATAAAGCATGAACTTCAGTACAAAGAAATTCATCTTCTATTAAAGACAGTAGTTAAAACTGCAAAGGTATTGATCTACCACAGAAAACTTCACAACTGACGAGCTATAGTATTAATCTGAAATCCATATTAACTTTCCCACTATCTACCACCTTTTAATAGGATTTCTTTTTTTAGGAGAAACAAGTTGCAGTGCATGGAATCTACAGTGTAGTGTTTCTCAACTTCAATTTTCCTGCCTCAGTGGAGGAGAATTTATTTTCATACTCTAGTGTCAGAAATTTGCCACTTAGAGACATTTTCAAAGTGGTAGGAATGGTGGTTAAAACTGGGGACATCTCAGAGGTGAAGGTGCAATATATGTGATGCTTGTAAAAGCCCTCCAAATAACTAATAGCACTATCATCTTGGCCCATTTAAAGGATTGTCACTGTGGTGGATTATCATTTAATATTAGACTAAATAAATATTTTTCTATGAACATGGGCTTGCATCAGAATTTTCAGTGATTGTTAAAATGCAGATTCCTAGACCCCTCCTCATACCTACTATATTGGAATTTTAGGAGGTGCTCATTGACTTTGAAAATGATGGTATTAAATGTTGATCAAACCACTGCAAGGTCTATAAAGCCACTATTCAATGGGTTAGAATTAAAAAGAGAGACTTGTGTTCAGGAAGAAAGGATAACTTCTCTTTTAGGTAGGACAAATCAATACTCACTGAATTGAATTCAGAGAAGTCAATGCACCTGTTTTAGAGTTAAATTCATTTGGTTCTTTTCTCCTGTCAATCCAAAAGGCTTTTATATTCCAGTCATATTCTGTTAAGGGCCATTATCTTTAGAAAATTATTTTCTCCTAGCTTCAGCTAATTCCTAGGCAGTATATCTCTATCTTGCTAAAATCACATAGAGGATTCCAACTGACTGAAGAATGAAAGTTTGGAGAGTCAGTTGGTATCCTGTCCAGATCTGAGTCTCAGTCTAGGCCAGCCCTGATTTAAGACTAACACAGCAAAATAAAGAAATATAGAATTGAAGATGAGAGATAACTTCAACTTAAATAAAGAAACAGCTCTTGGTATGTATCCATTACCTTGATTTCAGCATTGACAGATTTTTTTCACTTTCTCTGAGATTATCTCATTTGTTTGATATTTAACCTATGATTCAAATATGATATTCAAATGCATCAATTTTTGAAACTAGATTTTTGGATTCCTGATATCAGTTTTACTACCAATTTGCTGAATGACTTTAAGCATGTGGCATTCCTTTGCAAAATAAGAAGAGGATAAATACCACAAAGAATTGAAATGCAAAATAATAGATTAAAGGGAATTAAAAATTTACTAAAATTAAAACTGTTAGAGAAATGTTTTCAGGTAATCTTTGAATCATCTGTACTGTGAACACAAAACATGGATTCAATAAGAGCAACACAGTCCTTATCCTCTGTTGATCTTGGAAATATTCCTGTACAAGATAAAGTCTCTGATCCATAAAACATGAGATGATTTAACCGTCAAGACAAGGATTGTAAAGAATGGACACCAGGAAAAAAAAAAAAGAACCTTATGATGATGATACCAAATGCAAAATAAATAAAACTTACCATAATGCAGTACAGGAAGATGGAATTGAAGATTTTAAACTAATGAAGAATAACTTCAAATTTTCTTACTTTTTTTAATGCCAGAAATGAAATACTCACTAGCAGAGACATTCAAGGAGTTTACTGTTCTCTCCAGCTGGTTTTCTGCTGTGCAAGTTAATGTAACATTCTCTTCAGGGGAAATGATAATTTTACTATAATACCTGCCATTGATATATGGAGATTCCTCTGTCTGGAAAAAGAAAAGGAAAATGGCTTTAGAAATGGAAATGAATTAAAAACATAGGAAAGAGTAACACTGAATGAAACAAAATAGGTGTGGTGCTCTGTGGCATTATCTGGCATGCAAGGGTATATGTAAGTTCATAGATGAGACCATTTCAGGTTTATAACTACATCAGAGAGGAAAAAGAATAGTGAATCCATACTTGGATTTCTCTTTATGTTTCTATTATTAATTTTAATAATTAAACTAACTAAGCTCTTCTTTTTCAATAGATGCTCAAGTTAGTTTATATTTTGGCATGATAGTACCTATCTCAAAATAATCAATTAGAGATTAACTCATCACCAGTTTTCTCCTAATAAACTTATGAGTTTAATTCTATTTGTAAACTACATCCTCAGTTAGTACAGCATGGGACTCTTAATCCCAGGGTGATGGGTTTGTGCCCTAAGTTGGGTGGTTACTGTCCTATGTTTTGGGCTTCCCTGGTGGCTCAGCAGTAAAGAATCTGCCTGGAATGCAGGAGATGTGGGTTCAATCCCTGGATCAGGACGATCCCCTGGAGAAGGAAATGGCAACCCACTCCAGTATTCTTGCCTATATTCTTGCCTGGGCAATCTCAAGGACAGAGGAGCCTGGGGGACGACAGTCTGCAAAAAGGTTGGACATGACTTGTCGACTAAAAAACAAAACTCATTCTCCTCCACTATAACGGTGAATTCTTTTATTTTAAACCATGATACATACGTGCATATGTATATATGGTTTTCTCATGGGAAAACCAGACTCTCTTTCTCAATTTTATTGAGTTAAATACAGAGGATGGGTTCTTTGTCAGTGACTAGTGATGAGGGTAACCACTGCTATTTAATTTCTTCAAACATAAGAGACAATCCACACTACTCTCTTCTGGATTCTCAGTCCAACTCCACTAAAGCAAGCATGTACTTGCATTGTTTTCTGAGACATATTATACACACCATGTCCTCTAGTCCTCTATTGCTCTATATTTGCTTTCTTCTCAACTGCATTGTAAAAGCCTTGAGGACAGGAAAGAGCTTCATGATTAGAGATATCGTGGAGTCCCTGGGATAGGGGTGGGACAGAGGTATTAGTAGTTGTAAAATAATAGATTCACCATGTGATTGAGGAGGGAACAAATAAAAAAATTATGGCTGGATCAGCACAAGCCTAGGACAAGAAAAATAACATATCACCTAGTGGGCCAGAATCAATCCTTCTCCTTGACAATGAAGAATGGAATTATTATTTTTATCCTCATAGTAAGTTCACCTGCTATTTTTCCAATTCCCACCAGTATTTTTCATATGACTTTCTCACTGGACTTTTCTCATATGACTTTTCTTGTTTTTATTACTTTATCTCTACAAAATGCATTTGCTTATTTCTAGGTTGACCTTTTAAATCTTTGTAACTTTTTCTTCATTAAACACTAATCTGATACTTATTTTTCTATTTTTTATGTTTGCATTACCCAGAAACAAAAGGTTTTTTGCTGTAATTATTAAATTGAACTAGACAGCAAAAAAAGAATAGAGTAGAATAGAAACAGTCATTTTTGATGCTAAAAAAGAGATCTAAACATTGTCGGCAATTCAGGTCTTTATTCTGAAATCAAGACCCTCTTTGTCATCCTCAGGCATGTTCTCTTGCTTGTGTCCCATCATATATAACCAAATCAGGAAGCCTTGGCTTGTGTCCACCCCTTTAGGGACATTCTGTACTTGAGTTATGCAAGTAAACATGCATCACCCATAGTTGAAAGAGTCAAAATTCACCATGTTCTGCAAAACTTGACTACATAAGCTGGACCAGTAGCCCACCTTCCCTAGACAGAGAAAGAGCGGACACTTTAAATTACAATTCTGGTTTATGCATGCCTTCTCAGATTTCAACTGAGTTGAAAGCTGGGAAAGAGGGAACACAGAAGATTCAAATAATCAAGTGGCTCATGTGGGTATTCCTGAGGAATCTTTAAGTGGCTCCACTGAGAAGAGGGACATGAAGACTGTTGTAGAGAGAATGGAATTAACAGTATGTCAGTAACACAAGTTGACTGGCAATTTAATGGGATTACAGATCTGAACAGTTTGTGATAAGCTAGATTCTCATATTTTTTTTTCTAAGAGAAAATTATTGGTAGTGTTCATACATTCTTAGCCTTTTACTACTGCAAACTAAAATGGTGTGACAAAGGTACAAATATTACTGTTTGGTTTACATACAAGTTTGTTCAGCAGAAATCATCCTAGATACTATGTATTTAGCTAGCCTTACTTTGGCCCCAGTATACACAGATCAGACCATATGTTCACAGTGACTATATTCTTCACTATTCCCCAGGGCCCAGTCTCAAGAAGAAATAACCCATAATGTGCAAAAAGTAAGCAAAGTGTAAGTGAGGCCACTTATACTGAGATGTAGAAATTCAGGATGTAGGTAAATATATACCTTAATGTTTTAATCACCCAAATTTCAGGAATTAGTGACCATGGGATAATACCTAATTTATATATTTTTAAAATTTATTTTTAATTGGAGGATAATTGCTTTACAGTGTTGTGTTGGTTGCTGTGGTACAACAATGTGAGTCAGCCTTAAGCGTACATATATCCCCTCACTTGAGACTTCCTCCCACCCCCCACCCTATGACACCCCTCTAGGTCATCACAGAGCACCCTATGCTATATAGCAGCTTCCCATGAGATATCTATTTTATACATGGTCATATGCATACGTCAATACTACTCTCTTAATTTGTCCAGATACTGACCACAACAAAATAAGTCTTTCATGCTCCATGATCCTAGGATTTTAAATTTCTCTTTGAGCTATGGTCTTCCTTTGGGAAAATTAAGAAGTTAGCAAAAGCTTTCTCTGAGGACATACTGTGAATTTCATGTTGATAATAAGTTAGCTTACAGCTTAGGTGCCTAAATAAAACCCTACACTGGACCAAGTACAACACACAACAAGAAGACAAATACTTGCTTGGTTTATGACACTTCCACTGCCAGTAATTGTCCACTGTATAGCTGGCTTCGGAAAACCTTCCACATGGCAGATTATTGTTTTAGACAGTCCACTAGGATCAGTTTTCTTTGTCATTTTGATTTGAGGTTTCCCTAAAAATATTACAATTAAAATAAGATGTTGAACTGAGATCATAAAAGAAACAGATATTAAATTCTCAAAGAAAAATTTGAATTGGTGCTCACGTATTTTATTACCTTCTACAATCAGAGTCAATGACTCTCTTTTCTTTAATCCTTCAACCTCTTGCAGAGCTGTTTCACAGACATAGTTTCCAGCATCCTGATAATGAAGACTAGAAAATGATGGGCTAGATCGAAGCTTGATGTTATCCTGATTAAATAAAAAGTTAATTATGTCACATGGCACAATTATAGCTCTCCATGTATTTATTATATAATAATACAGACTGAAATTATTCTTCTGGGTCTAATGAAAATTTCTTTTCTTAACTTCAAATGCTTTCACAAATAGGCTTCCTTTTTCCTCTGTACTTTTAGAGTTAGACAAATCAGAGTTTTATTTCAGACTCTTCCATTTACTGAATTTATATCTGGAACAAGTTCATAAACTTCTGAGATTCAGCTTCCTTACCTGTGAATAGGGTAGTAATCTTACCATATTAAAGATAGTTATCAAGATATTGAATCTGTTACAGAACAATTAAGACAAAAATGTTTTTTAAAGAAAACTTTTAAATGGCTTACTATACTAAAATTTCTATGAACAAAGAAAATGCAACATTTAACTTTGAAAATAATTTGATATATAGAAAATACTACTATTTACCAGGAATTGAAATGCTCCTAAGGCAACTAAACACAATCTTAAGATTATATGGTCTTTGTACACTATAATTTTTTTTCCATTTCCATCAACTAACCAATAGCCAGGCAATATTGATCAGCACTACTGATATGAGTTATTCAATCAACAACAGTGACTGCAGCTTATGTGGAAACTGGTTTAACCAAGTAAACTTAGCTTCTCTAGTTCTGAGTAAAACACACCGTGAGTGTTCATATACCAGAAACCTATCAAACCCTTTGACCATTAACTACCACAAACACATCATGTTAAGTATTCAGTCTATGGAGTGACATTTTAACTATCTGAGCAAAGGAAATGTGATGAAGCTGTGTTTAAGAGAAAATGAAATAATAAACCGAGTTTTAAGAGTTAAGATAACAAGTAACAGAGGATCTGGCATGAAAAGAGATCAAAAACCAATAGAAAATAATTTACATTTTCATCTAAAAGAAACATCTAAAAGAAACTTCCCACAACTTTTTACAAAAATAATTCTTGTCAACCCCTATTTTAAGTGGTTTGATATGTTTTTGTCAACTCATTACTGGTTAAGTGCTTCTGCTACATGTCGCATTACAGGAATAAACAGACTGGGTGTATACTAGTTAAGGATTTGAGTGGAGGGAACATAGTAACAACCTTTCCCTTTGTTGATAAAGAAAAAAAGTGAATGTGAAGTCGCTCAGTCCTGTCCAACTCTTTGGGACCCCATGGACTATAGCCTACCAGGCTCCTCCGTTCATGGGATTTTCCAGGCAAGAGTACTGGAGGGGGTTGCCATCGCCTTCTCAACACAGGGATCGAACCCAGGTCTCCCACATTGTAGGCAGACACTTTACCATCTGAGCCACCAGGGAAGTCCTGGTGATAACCTTATCTATGTTGATAACCTTAGTTAATAACCTTATCCCAAATCACCAATTTCCAATCCTACTGATCTCACTCTAAAAAGATAACAGCAATGCTTGGGTCCTCAGATAATGACCTACATTTCAGATGATAACAAGAACATAAGCACTCAGGACAACATATTAAAAAGCAGAGACATTACTTTGCTGACAAAGGTCCATCTAGTCAAAGCTATTAGTCATGTATGGATGTGAGAGTTGGACCATAAAGAAAGCTGAGCACCGAAGAATTGACACTTTTGAACTGTATTGTTGGAGAAGACTCTTGAGGGTCCCTTGGACTACATGGAGATCCAACCAGTCAATTGTAAAGGAAATCAGTCCTGAATATTCATTGGAAGGACTGATGTTGAAGCTGAAGCTCCAATATTTTGGCCACCTGATGCAAAGAACTGACTAATTTGAAAAGACCCTGATGCTGAGAAAAACTGAAAGGGGGAGAAGAAGGGGACAACAGAGGATGAGATGGTTGGATGGCATCACCGACTCAATGGTCATGAGTTTGGATAAACTCAAGGAGTTGGTGATGGACAAGGAAGCCTGGCGTGCTAAGGTTCATGGGGTCACAAAGAGTCGGACACAACTGAGCAACAGAACTAAACTGAACTAAAACACTCAGAAAATACAGACTAAGCTCCTAGTATGTTCCAAGTGTTCTACTATGGCGCAGGGGTGAAAAGAGATTGCTACCATCAAGGAGCTACTAATTCATGGAACCCACATTCAGACACTTAAGGTCAGTCTCCAGAAAGGCAGAAGGTTATGTGACTAAAGTGTGGTGTTTATGCTCGGTAAGGCCTGGGCTTGATCCTCTACTCTGTCACCTATGAGCTCTCTGATTTCTCTCACTTCAAGTTCTTTCAAATAATGTAGGGAACTAACCATTTTCTTGCATATTTCACAGAGTTGTTATAAACACACTGTTAATAGCATTATGGGTTAAAACACACTGGAAATTGCTAAAATATATAACTGTATATGTGTGTGTGTCCATAGTGAAGTGAAGTGAAGTCGCTCAGTTGTGTCCGACTCTTTGCGACCCCATAGACGGTAGCCTACCAGGCTCCTCCGTCCATGGGATTTTCCAGGCAAGAGTACTGGATTGGGTTGCCACATATGCATGTGTATATGTGTATAATTATTTAGTAGATACACATAATTAAATTAATGCCCCTAACTAAGTTTCAGAGCAACAATTACGGATGCCATAGTGATGTTGAGTACCTCTAAATTTTATTGTAGTAATCTTTATTATTACATATATGAAAAGAGAGTATGAGTTTGGGTGTATATACATATTACACATGAATATACAAGAGAAGCCTGAAAGGAGTCAGTCCAAAAGTGAAACATTACCAAGAATATTACTTACTTTCATCCACACCACAGTTGCATTCCTACTGGCAGATATTGTGCATGACACAGGCAGAGCATCGCCAATCTGCTTGGTCACCTCCCCACTTGGGTTTAAGGACAAATCCAAATCTGTGAAGCAGAAAAATATGCTTGAAATACAACTCCAGAAAGTAAGACAGTCAAAATATTTTTGGAGAAAAATATAGATGAAAGAAAGAAAAACTCCTGCTAACTCTACTTGAAATTCAAAAGTGATTTATGTCCCTGAAATAACTCAAGTGTACAATAATCGCTCTAGTTTTTCAAGTCAGCTTTGAGACCAGTTTGGACAAGTGCAAATGGTCAATTTAATTGATTATGCATTTATATGAAGTTAACATGATTGATGTTTTGAATGCATGTAAGTATTCATCTGGGGTCTACCACCTTCAGAAAAAAATTCTTAAATCACTTCTGGAAGAAAATAAAGAAAGATGATGACTAAGTAAATATTATGAAAAGAACTGATAAAATATACCATGGGAAATCAAGTATATTTAGACAGCAGGTGATAAACTAAACTATCATAAAGTGTTTACATGTTCCTTCAGAGAGAAATGACTACAGTAGCTAGATATTTTTAAAAAATGCTATTCCATTTCTCATGTAGTTGAAATTTTAAATTTAATATTTTTGTTGAAAGATAATTGCTTTATAGAATTTTGTTGTTCTCTGTCAAACTCCAACATGAATCAGCCATAGGTATACATATATCCCCTCCCTTTAGAACCTCCCTCCCATCTCCCACCCCATCCCACCCCTTAGGTTGATACAGAGCCGCTATTTGAGTTTCCCGAGCCATACAGCAAATCCCCGTTGGCTATCTATTTTACATATGGTAATGTAAGTTTCCATGTTACTCTTACCATACATCTCATCCTCTCCTCCCCTCTCCCTAGGTCCATAAGTATATCCTCTATGTCTGTTTCTCCTTGTTGCCCTGAAAATAAATTCTTCAGTACCATTTTCCCAGATTCCGTATATATGCATTAGAATATGATATTTATCTTTCCTTTTCTGACTTACTTCACTCTGTATAATAGGCTCTAGGTTTATCCACATCATTACCACTGGCTCAAATGCATTCCTTTCTATGGCTGAGTAATATTCCATTGTGTATATGCACCATAACTTCTTATCCATTCATCTGTCTATGGACGTCTTCCATGTTTTAGGTATTGTAAATAGTGCTGCAGTGAACAATGGGATACATGTGTCTTTTTCATTTTGGTTTCCTCAGGCTATATGCTTAGGAGTGGGATTGCTGGGCCATATGGTGGTTTTATTCCTAGTTTTTTAAGGAATCTCCAAACTGTCTTGCATAGTAGCTGTATCAATTTACATTCCCACCAACAGTGGAAGAGGGTTCCCTTTTCTCCACACACTTTCCAGCATTTACTGTTTGTAGACATTTTGATGATGGCCAATCTGACTGGTGTGAGGTGATATCTCATTGTAGTTTGATTTGCATTTCTCTAATAATGAGCGATGTTGAGCATCTTTTCATGTGCTTGTTAGCCATCTGTATATCTTCTTTGGAGAAATGTCTGTCTGGGTCTTTTCCCCACTTTTTGATTGGCTTGTTTGTTTTTATGGTATTGAGTTGTGTGAGGAAATTAATCCTTTGTCAGTTGTTTCATTTGCTATTATTTACTACCATTCTGAGGGCTGTCTTTTCACCTTGCTTATAGTTTCTTTTGCTGTGCAAAAGCTTTTAAGTTTAATCAGGTCCCACTTGTTTACTTTTGTTTTTATTTCTGTTACTCTAGGAGGTGGGCCATAGAGGAACTTGCTTTGATTTATGTCATCAATTGTTCTGCCTATGTTTTCCTCTAAGATTTTTATAGTTTCTGGTCTTATATTTAAGCCTTTTATCCATTTGGAGTTTATATTTGTGTATGGTGTTAGGAACTGTTTTAATTTCATTCTTTTATATGTAGCTGTCCAGTTTTTCCAGCACCATTTATTGAAGAGGCTGTCTTTGTGCCATTGTATATTCTTGCCTCCTTTGTCAAAAATAAGGTACCCATAGGTTCATGGGTTTATTTCTTTGCTTTCTACCTTGTTCCATTGGTTTATATTTCTGTTTTAGTACCAGTACCATACTGTCTTGATGACTGTAGCTTTGTAGTATATCTGCAGTCAGGAAGGGTGATTCCTCCAGCTTCATTCTTCTTTCTTAAGACTGCTTTGGTTATTTGGCATCTTTTGTGTTTCCATATGAATCATGAACTATTTTGTTCTAGTTCTGTGAAAAATGCCATTGGTAATTTCATAGGGACCACAATGAATCTGTAGATTGCATTTGGTAATAAAGTCATTTTCACAATATTGATTCTTCCTACCCAGGAACAAGGAATATCTCTCCATCTGTTTACGTCACCTTTGATTTCTTTCATTAGTGTCTTCTAATTTTCTGTGTACAGTTCATCTCCTTCGGTAAGTTTATTCCTAGATATTTAGTTATTTTTGTTGTAATGGTGAATGGGATTGATTAATTTCTCTTTCTGATTTTTCATTGTTAATATATAGAAATGCAAGTGATTTCTGTGCATTGATTTTGTATCCTGCAACTTTGCTAAATTCACTGATTAGCTCTAGTAATTTTCAGCTACTATCATTAGGGTTTTCTATGTGCAGTATTATGTCCTCTGCAAACAGTGAGAGCTTTACTTCTTTTCTGATCTGGATTCCTTTCATTTCTTCTTCTTCTCTGATTGCTGTAGCTAGGACTTCCAGAACTAAATAGAACAGTGATAAAAGTGGACACCTTTGTCTTGTTCCTAATCTTAGGGGGAATGCTTTCAGCTTTTCACTGAGAATAATGTTCACTGTAGGCTTATCATATATGGCCTTTACTATGTTGAGGTAGGTTCCTTCTATGCCCATTTTTTGAAGAGTTTTAATAAATTGGTGCTCAATTTTGTCAAAGGCTTTTTCTGTATCTATTGAGATGATTGTATGGTTTTTATCTTTCAGTTTGTTAATATGGTGTATCACATTGATTGATTTGTGTATACTGAAGAACCTTTGCATCCCTGGAATAAACCCAACTTGATCATGGTGTATGAGCTTTTTGATGTTTTGCTGAATTCTGTTTGATAAAATTTTTTGAGGATTTTTGCATCTTGTTCATCAGTGATATTGGCCTATAGTTTTTTTGTGTGGGTGTGTTGTCTTTGTCTGGTTTTGGTATTAGGGTGATGGTGGCCTCATAGAACGAGTTTGGAAGTGTTTCTTCCTTTGCAATTTTTGGAAAGAGTTTTAGAAGGATAGGCATTAGCTCTTCTCTATTTGATAGAATTCTCCTGTGAAGCCATCTGGTCCTGGGTTTTTGTTTTTTGGGGGATTTTTGATCACAGCTTCCATTTCAGTGCTTGTAATTGGGTTGTTCATAATTTCTATTTCTTCCTGGTTCAGTCTTGGAAGATCAAACTATTTTAACAATCTGTCCATTTCTTCCAGGTTGTCTATTTTATTGCCATTAACAGCCTTTTATAGTCCTTTGTATTTCTGCATTGTCTGTTGTAACCTTTCCTTTTTCATTTCTAATTGTGTTGTTTGATTCTCTCTCTTTTTTTCCTGGTGAGCCTGGCTAATGGTTTGTCAATTTTGTTTATCATCTCAGTAAACCAGCTTTTAGTTTTATTAATCTTTACTACTGTTTCTTTTGTTTCTTTTTCCATTATTTCTGCTTGGATCTTTATGATTTCTTTCCTTCTACTGATTTTGGGACTTTTCTGTTCTTCTTTTTCCAGTTGTTTTAGGTGTAAAGTTAGGTTGTCTATTCAATGTTTTTCTTATTTCTTGAGGTAGGATTGTATTGCTATAAACTTCCCTCTTAGAACTGCTTTTGCTGTATCCCACAGGTTTTGAGTTGTCATGTTTTCATTGTCATTTGTTTCTAGAAATTTTTTGATTTCACTTTTGATTTCTTTGGTAACCTGTTGGTTATTTAGGAATGTGTTATTTGATCTCCATGTGTTTGTGTTTCTTACACTTTTTTTCTTGTAATTGATATCTAGTCTCATAGTATTGTGGTCAGAGAAGATGCTTGATGCAATTTCAATTTTCTTAAATTTACTGAGGCTTGATTTGTGACCCAAGATGTGGTCTGTCCTGGGGAATGTTCCATGTGCACTTGAGAAGAAGGTGTAGTCTTCTGCATTTGGATGGAATGTCCTGAAGATATCAATGAGATCCATCTCATCTAATGTATCATTTAAGACTTTTGTTTTCTTATTAATTTTCTGTTTTGATGAACTGTCCATTGGTGTGAGTGGGGTATTAAAGTCTCCTACTATTATTGAGTTATTGTTAATTTCTCCTTTTATGTCTGTTAGTGTTTGTCTTATGTATTGAGGTGCTCCTAAGTTGGGTGAATATTTTCAATTTTTATGTCTTCCTCTTGGATTAGTCCCTTGATCATTATGTAGTGTCCTTCCTTATCTCTTGTAATCTTTATTTTAAGGTCTATTTTGTTGATATAAGGATTGCTACTCCAGCTTTCTTTTGCTTCCCTTTTGCATGGAATATATTTTCCAATCCTCTGATTTTCAGTCTATATGTGTCTTTAGGCCTGAAGTGGGTTTCTTGTAGACAGCATATATATGAGTCATGTTTTGTATCCACTAAGCCAGTCTGTGTCTTTTGGTTGGAGCATTTAATCCATTTACATTTAAAGTAATTACTGATATATATTCCTGTTGCCATTTTCTTAATTGCTTGGGGTTGATTTTGTAGATCTTTTTTCTTCTGTTGTATTTCTTGACTATATAAGTCCCTTTAACATTTGTTGTTAAGCTGGTTTGGTGGTACTGAATTCTCTTAACTTTTGCTTCTCTGAAAAGCTATTTCTTTCTCCATCAATTTTAAATGAGATTTTTGCTGGGTACAATAATCTTGGTTGTAAGATTTTTCCCTTTCAGTACTTTAAATATATCCTGTCATTCCCTTCTGGCCTGTACAGTTTCTGCTGAAAGATCAGCTGTTAAGCATATGGGGTTTCCCTTGTATGTTACTTGTTGCTTCTTCTGTGCTGCTTTTAATATTCTTTCTTTTGTATTTAGTCTTTGTTAGTTTGATTAGTATGTCTCTTGGCATGTTTCTCCTTGGGTTTATCCTGTATGGGACTCTTTGTGTCTCTTGGACTTGAATGACTATTTCCTTTTCCATGTTGGGGAAATTTTCAATTATAATTTCTTCAAAAATTTTCTCATATCCTTTCTTTTTCTCTTCCTCTTCTGGGACCCCTATAATTTGAGTGTTGGTACATTTGATATTGTCCCAGAGGTCTCTGAGACTATCCTCAGTTCTTTTTATTCTTTTTACTTTATTTTGCTCTTCAGAAGTTATTTCTACCATTTTATATTCCAGCTCACTGATTCATTCTTCTGCTTCAGATATTCTGCTATTTATTTCTTCTAGAGTAGTTTTGATTTCAGTAATTGTGTTGTTTGTCTTTGTATGTTTATTCTTTAATTCTTCTAGGTCTTTGTTAATTGATTCTTGCATTTTCTCCATTTTGTTTTCAATATTTTTGATCATCTTTACTATCATTATTCTGAATTCTTTTTCAAGTAGTTAGCCTATTTCCTCTTCTTTTATTTGCACTTCTCTGTTTCTAGTTTGTTCCTTCATCTGTGTAGTATTTCTCTGCCTTTTCATTATTATTATTTTTAACTTATTGTGTTTGAGGTCTCTTTTTCCAAGGCTTCATGGAAAGTTGAATTCTTTCCTTCAAGAAGGTTGAATTCTTTCTTCCTTTTGGTTTCTGCCATCCTAAAGTTGATCCAGTGGTTTGTGAAAGCTTCTTATAGGGTGAGATTTGTGCTGAGTTTTTGTTTGTTTGTTTTTCCCTCTGATGGGCTAGGCTGAGTGAGGTGGTAATCCTCTCTGCTGATGATTGGGTTTGTATTATTTTTTTGTTTGTTGCTTAGATGAGGTGTCCTGCACAGGGTGCTACTGGTGGTTGGGTGATGCTGGGTCTTGTATTTAAGTGGTTTGTTTGAGTTCTCACTATTTGATACTCCTTAGGGTTAGTTCCCTGGTAGTCTAAGGTTTTGGAGTCAGTGCTTCCATTCCAAAGGCTCAGGGCTTGATCTCTGATCAGAAAAGAAGATTCCACAAGTGGCTTTTTATGGGATTAAGTGAGATTAAAACAGATACCAAAAAATGAGAAACCAAAGATGAACTGCGGACAAATGGCAGTTACAAAATCAGGCAAATAATAATTAAAATAATAGAATATACACACATATATATATATACACCCATGAGCAAAGTCAAAACTGTCCAACAAAAATAAAGTACAGTCGATTGACCCAGCAAACAAAGGAAATAAAAAATTATATTTACCAGTTAAGAATAAAACTAACTAAAGCACAAACTCAAAAACAAAACAAAACGAAACAAAAAACCTAAAGCAAGGTGCCAAATGAGGAATAAAGCTATAAAAAAAAACTAACAAATATGTTGAGAGGAAAGAAAGAAAAGAAAGAAAGAAAGAATAGATATGCAAAGTTAAACAGAGGTAGATGAAGATTTATACTTATTAAAGATTAACTGCAAGGGGAAAAGAACAGTAGGAAAGGCAAACAAAGGAATAAGTGTAGAGAAAATATAATAGGTTTAAAAAAATTAAAATTTAGAATTATTAAAAAGAGAAAAGGAAAACAAAACAAACAAACAAACCAAAAAAAAAAAAAAAAAAAAAAACAGAAGAAAGAAAAAAATAATAGAAAGGAAAACCACTGAACTTCAAAAGCCCAATGTAGAGGCAGAGGTTTATAACAACAATAAAAAGTGTGACTGAATATATACATATACACCAATCAAAACAGTCCAACAAAATAAAGTACAGTTGATTGACCCAGCAAAAAAAGGAAATAAAAAATTATATCTCCCAGAAAAAAACTAACTAAAGCACAAACTGGAAAACAAAACTAAAGCAAAGTGCCAACTGGGGAATAAAGCAATGAAAATAAAACTAACAAATATATTGAGCAGAAAGGAAAGAAAGAAAAAATAGATATGCAAAATTAAATAGAAGTAGATAAAAAAGATTTATATATCTTAAAGATTAACAAGGGGAAAAGAACAGTAGGAAAAGCAAACAAAGGAATAAATGTAGAAAAAATAATAGTAGTTTTAAAAAATTAAAAATAAAAAAAGAGAAAAGAAAAAAATGGAAAACTCAGATTCAACTCAGATTCTGGTCCTACTCCTGTGTGTTCTTGCCTCCAATGTCCACTCCACAGCTATCAGAAAGTGAAAGTGAAGTCGCTCAGTCGTGTCCGACTCTTAGTGACCCCATGGACTGCAGCCTACCAGGCTCCTCCATCCATGGGATTTTCCAGGCAAGAGTACTGGAGTGGGGTGCCATTGCCTTCTCCTTCTATTAGAACTAGTGCATTTTCTTTTGTGGAAGCTCTCAATGACCTTTTATATATTCCATAGACAGAGTCTGCCTAGTTGATTGTGTGGATTTAATCTGTAGCTTGCACAGCTGGTGGGAAGATTTTGGGTCTTCCTTAGCCACACTGCCTGTGTGTTTCAATTGTGGTTTTATTTCCACCTCTACATGTGGGTCATCCACTGAGGTTTGTTCTTGAGGCTGCCCTGGAGGACTTGGATTTGTCCCTGTGAGGGCCAGGTGGAGGTGGTGCAGCTGCTTGGGTCGCAGGGGTTCTGGCAGCACCAGGTACTCAGGGGAGTTGGCAGCTAGGGCAGCAGGGAATATAGTGCTCTAGAAGGGTATGGCAACCAGTATTGGCCAATATGCTCCAGTATTCTTGCCCGGAGGATTCCCCTCCCTGACAGAGAAGCCTGGCAGGTCACAGTCTACAGGGTCACAAAGACTTGGACAGGACCGAAGTGACCCTATGCGCATAGACAAAAGACTTTTTTTGCCTGTGGCAGTTCTGCCCCAGTGAGAGTTGAGTGTGAAGGTGGTGCAGGTGTTTGCCTTGTGGGGACCCTGGCAGTGCCAACTGTGCAGGACACGGACTGCCTCCCTGCAGGAATTATGGCCCGATAAGAGTCTTTTTTCGAGCCTCTTGTAGCTGGCGATCAGAAGGCCTCTTTGGCCAGTCTTTCTCTGTAGCTCCACCCATTCAGGCATTTAGTGGGTTCCCTTGCCTTGGGTCCTTCTGTGTTGTTCGGCACATAGAGGGGGCCCCTGGCTGGGGTCCTACTCTAGTTCTGCACCTGGGTGGGGTCCTACTTTGTAGTTCAGTGCGTCAGGTGTTTGATGGGCCAGCGTCTGTATCGTTCAGCTGCTGATGCTGGCAAGTGGGGAGAAAGGCTATGGTGATGGCTCCACCCGCTACGTGTGACTCGGCATTACTGCCTTGCTTCCATGGCTGCCTGGCTTTCCTCCACTGGCATTTTCCACCAAGACCTCTTCCCTCACATCCTCTCGATCTGTCTCTCTGCAGTGAACAGCATCTCTTGCTCTGGGATTGCTCCACAATCTCCAAACCCCAGCTCCCAGCCGCTGCACCTTCCAGGGGACCAGCATCCTGTCTGGGGTGTGTAAGGCTGCAGCAAGGACTGTCTGATTCTCATTCCATTTAAACTGCCACAGATCAGCTGTTTCACTCTCAGCCTTAAATACTTCTCCTCTGACTCAGATAATTGCCTTGATGTAGGGATCGACCATTGCTTCAGTTCCCCTACCCAAGAAGGGAAAGTCCAGTCCTACTACCACTCCTGGTTTTTCCCCTAGTTCCTTCATCCTACTGAGCTTGGCGTGGTTTTATATATTCTTTTCCACTGGTCAGGTACTCCTAATCTGCTCTCAGCTGGTGTTCTGCATGCACTTCTGTGTCTGAAGGTGTATTCCTGATGTATCCGTGGAGAGAGAAGTGTTCCACATCCCCCTACTCCTCACCATCTTGTTCTTCCCAGTTGTAGTTTTATTTTATTTTTTTTTTTATTTATTACGTTTATTTTATGTTTATTTATTTTTTTTTTTCTTACATGCGTTCCCAAACATGAACCCCCCTCCCACCTCCCTCCCCACAACATCTCTCTGGGTCATCCCCATGCACCTGCCCCAAGCAAGCTGCACCCTACATCAGACATGGACTGGCGATTCAATTCTTACATGACAGTATACATGTTAGAATTCCCATTCTCCCAAATCGTCCCACCCTCTCCCTCTCCCTCTGAGTCCAAAAGTCCGTTATACACATCTGTGTCTTTTTTCCTGTCTTGCATACAGGGTCGTCATTGCCATCTTCCTAAATTCCATATATATGTGTTAGTATACTGTATTGGTGTTTTTCTTTCTGGCTTACTTCACTCTGTATAATTGGCTCCAGTTTCATCCATCTCATCAGAACTGATTCAAATGAATTCTTTTTAACGGCTGAGTAATACTCCATTGTGTATATGTACCACAGCTTTCTTATCCATTCATCTGCTGATGGACATCTAGGTTGTTTCCATGTCCTGGCTATTATAAACAGTGCTGCGATGAACATTGGGGTACATGTGTCTCTTTCAATTCTGGTTTCCTCCGTGTGTATGCCCAGAAGTGGGATTGCTGGGTCATAAGGTAGTTCTATTTGCAATTTTTTAAGGAATCTCCACACTGTTCTCCATAGTGGCTGTACTAGTTTGCATTCCCACCAACAGTGTAGGAGGGTTCCCTTTTCTCCACACCCTCTCCAGCATTTATTGCTTGCAGATTTTTGGATCGCAGCCATTCTGACTGGTGTGAAGTGGTACCTCATTGTGGTTTTGATTTGCATTTCTCTAATAATGAGTGATGTTGAGCATCTTTTCATGTGTTTGTTAGCCATCCGTATGTCTTCTTTGGAGAAATGTCTATTTAGTTCTTTGGCCCATTTTTTGATTGGGTCGTTTATTTTTCTGGAATTGAGCTGCAGAAGTTGCTTGTATATTTTTGAGATTAGTTGTTTGTCAGTTGTTTCATTTGCTATTATTTTCTCCCATTCAGAAGGCTGTCTTTTCACCTTGCTTATATTTTCCTTTGTTGTACAGAAGCTTTTAATTTTCATTAGATCCCATTTGTTTATTTTTGCTTTTATTTCCAGAATTCTGGGAGGTGGATCATAGAGGATCCTGCTGTGATTTATGTCTGAGAGTGTTTTGCCTATGTTCTCCTCTAGGAGTTTTATAGTTTCTGATCTTACATTTAGATCTTTAATCCATTTTGAGTTTATTTTTGTGTACGGTGTTAGAAAGTGATCTAGTTTCATTCTTTTACAAGTGGTTGACCAGTTTTCCCAGCACCACTTGTTAAAGAGATTGTCTTTACTCCATTGTATATTCTTGCCTCCTTTGTCAAATTGGAAAAGAAGAAGTAAAACTCTCACTGTTTGCAGATGACATGATCCTCTACATGGAAAACCCTAAAGACTCCACCAGAAAATTACTAGACCTAATCAATGAATATAGTAAAGTTGCAGGATATAAAATCAACACACAGAAATCCCTTGCATTCCTATACACGAATAATGAGAAAGTAGAAAAAGAAATTAAGGAAACAATTCCATTCACCATTGCAACGAAAAGAATAAAATACTTAGGAATATATCTACCTAAAGAAACTAAAGACCTATATATAGAAAACTATAAAACACTGATGAAAGAAATCAAAGAGGACACTAATAGATGGAGAAATATATCATGTTCATGGATCGGAAGAATCAATATAGTGAAAATGAGTATACTACCCAAAGCAATTTACAAATTTAATGCAATCCCTGTCAAGCTACCAGCCACATTTTTCACAGAACTAGAACAAATAATTTCAAGATTTGTATGGAAACACAAAAAACCTCGAATAGCCAAAGCAATCTTGAGAAAGAAGAATGGAACTGGAGGAATCAACTTGCCTGACTTCAGGCTCTACTACAAAGCCACAGTCATCAAGACAGTATGGTACTGGCACAAAGACAGACATATAGATCAATGGAACAAAATAGAAAGCCCAGAGATAAATCCACACACATATGGACACCTTATCTTTGACCAGTTGTAGTTTTAAATAAGATTTATTGTTAGGTACATTGTCAGCAGACACCATTTTTTAAAAACACAGCATAAACACATCTAAGGAAGTATAATCTTTAAGATGGAAAGTAATTTCTATAAAAAACTACTGTCATAGTATGATTTGTATAGGGAAAATCCAGTTCAATAGAACCTTTATTGTACAGCTACTATGTTTCAAGCACTGACAGGAGATACTGAGGTTGATAATGAGCTTAGAATTCACAATTTGAGGTAGAGGTAATATGCACTCAACTATGTGATGACACTACATAGCAGCATGAAATCAGTACCTAGTGGTAAATGTGTTATAGGTTGGGAGCTCAAGAAACATTTGCTGAAAAACTAGAGTAAAGGCTACAGACAGAGGTACAAGCAAAGACTTACAGGAGAGTGGAGAACAGAACCAAACTGGGTTTCAAGGCAGTAATAAAGATTTTGTATGGGAGGTGATATCTGTTTGAGGCCCCTGATGGTTGAGAAGGGCTTTGATAAGTGGAGATGTTGGTAAAACTTCTGCCACATAAGCAAAGGCAAAGAGGTGAGAGAGGGTGGTGGATTTCACAATGGTGAGTAAAATGGCATCAGTGGTTAAAACACATGGAAGATAAACCTATACAAGTAATTAAGGCTAGCCTATGAAGGACTATGCTTGCCATACTAAGTGAAGTGAAAGTACTAGTCTTTGCAACCCCATGGACTGTAACCTGCTAGGCTCCTCTGTCTTTGGAATTCTCCAGGCAAGAATTATGGACTGGATAGCCATTCCCTTCTCCAGGGGTTCTTCCCAACCCAGGGATTGAACTTGGGTCTCCTGCATTGCAGGTGGATTCTTTACTGTCTGAGCCACCAGGGAAGTCCATTTCAATTTGGTGATTTAGATGTATTCATTCATTAGTTCAATAAATATTCAGAGATGACAAAGCTTATTAGACATTATTAGAGTTATTGTATGCATGTGTGCTAAGTTGCTTCAGTCGTGTTTGACTCTGTGTGACCCTATGTACTGTAGCCAGCCAGGCTCCTTCTGTGTCCATGGGATTCTCCAGGCCAGAATACTGGAGTGGGTTGTCACGCCCTCCTCCAGGGAATCTTCCCTACCCAGGGACTGGACTCACATCTCTTAAGTCTCCTGCACTGGCAGCCATGTTCTTTACCACTAGCACCACCTGGGAAGACTGCCAAAGTTGGGACTTTATCCTAGGGCAGTGGGGATTTGCCATTGCACCTTGTCCTTCCCATTGGTTTTTCATGTTATAATCACAATTTGTTGATTGTTTGCAACATTATTTTTAATACTTGTTTCACCTACTAGGCTATAAGTATCATGAGGGTAGGGACCATGACCTGAGTTGTCACTGTGTATCCACAGTGCCTGCCACATTGTAGTCCTTCAAAAACTATTGTTGAATGAAGTGAAGAAGCATGTTTCTCAGCTTCTCATTAATATAAAAATATACATTATCATATAGAAAAGTGGAGTTTCCTCAGACTATTTTGTTGAGTTATATTTAGATGAAAATTCAATTCAGGTCGAGTTAAAGCCTTTATTAGTTGGACAGATAACTTGCAGGTGAGAAGACAGAAGAAGTTATTTTAAAGAATGATGATGGACTTTGAAAGCTCAGATGAAGAATCTGTATGTGAATGAATCAGCAGAGGACTAGTACTTCAGCAACTATGATTCTGTGGACTGAAAGCCTGATGAGAGGCCTGTTTTGCTATCCTATGCAAGTGCTGGTGGGCACTTCTCTACCCACTCCTTTTAGTAATCTATGAAAAGAAAACGAATCTTGCTGTTTTGGAAACAATTTAGGATAAGTAGGTTAAGATAGGATTTTTATGTTTTCATTTCATGTGAAAGTGAAAGTGTTAATCACTCAGTTGTGTCTGACTCTTTGCGACCCCATAGACTGTAGCCCTCCAGGCTCCTCTGTCTATGGATTTTCCAGGCAAGAATACTGGAGTGGGTGCCATTTCCTTCTCCAGGGTTCATTTCATGTAATTTAGAGGAAAATCTTGATTTACTTGCAATGTTGGTAGCTCAGCTGGTAAAGAACCTACCTGCAATGCAGGAGACCCAGTTCAATTCCTGGGTCAGGAAGATCCCCTGGAGAATGGATAGGCTATCTACTCTAGTATTCTTGGGCTTCCCTGGTGGCTCAGCTGGTAAAGAATCCACCTGCAATGCAGGAGACCTGGGTTCAATCCTGGGTTGGGAAGATCCCCTGGAGAAGGGAATGGCTACCCACTCCCAGTATTCTAGTCTGGAGAATTCCATGGACTGTACAGTCTATGGGGTACCAAAGAGTCGACACGACTGAGTGACTTTCACTTTCTTCACTACTTTAGCTTTTAAAGAGCAATACAGGCTTTAAAACCCAGTGTTAGAGCCTACCTTGCAAAACCTAAATGTATTTAAATCAAATATAATTAAATTGTGCTGAAATTCAATTAAACTGTTGCATGCTTTTAATTTTTTTTTTTTAACCACAGCTGATCACTGAGTTATTATGCAGCTGCAGCCAAGCCTTTTGCCCAATCCTTCTGCTCTCTCTTCCTTTCTGCCTGATATCCAGGTGGGTTCTGAGTAGCTAGTATCTCTTAAACATAACCACATTGAACCATCTCTAAGCACTGGATTATTGGTTACTGGTCCAAAGATCTCATGAGCAATGATTACAGAAAGTTATTCCACAGGTAATTCTATCTACTGGTTATATTCCCTCACTTCACTTCTTTTTCCCTATAGAGCAAACTGGATAAATGATCCCAGGACAGAATAGTTCTCAGAGAAAAGGTAGCACAGCTGTTATCTGAGAAGTTGCTGCTTTCTCTCTAACTCGCCCCTGATGCCAGACACATTCTGATCTGTTCAACACGAAAATGAGCCAACAGAGAAGTAGCTTGGTTGTGAATCTTAATATCTGACTGTCACCACAGTGCCCTCCAGGGTGTGCTCCCAACATGAGACACTCAAAAGCAACTGGCTGGTTACTCTATTCCCCAATGTACTGCCTTACATCTCCTTCAAAGTTTTAACTCCTCTCCTACGTGTTTTCTGAGCATTATGGGTAAAGTGAAAGATTTAGAAACATTTTCTCAGAACAGTTTCTAACATCTCTTTCCATTTTGAAACAAAGAAACACTCACAATTAATGGGATTGTAATGGATCATGTCTAGAGAAACCTTACTGTAATGGATCATCGTTAGAGGTGTTGTTGGGTACAATGGACTTATTAAAAACTTTGATCTATATCTCTAAGCAAAACTGACATTTGCCCAAAGAACACTGTGAATTCTGGTGTCACCAGGGAGAAGTTCAAATTAGTTTCCTATTTCTACAATGCATTGGGTACATCAGTAATATAGTCAGTCAGGAATTACAAAAAAAAGAATTGAAATAAAGGTCTATTTTCTATATATATTTATTATTTTCAATCTACTGGAATAAATATAACTTTTGGAGCATCTGGTGTATAAAAGAGGGTTAAAAAGTATGTTCAGGGTGATTTTCAAGTTATGTTTCCAGAAAATTTCTCTCCTTCTGTACAGAGACCATTAAGCAATTCTTGGTGGTATCTACTTCCTCCTCCAAAGTTGAGTCTATTCAACTTTGTGTTGCTTGGGTTGAGGGATTAAGAGTACTCTGTAAATTAAAAAAGATACTTAATCTATACTTTTCTAGGCCAAATGAAAACCTTTTAAACTTCAAGAATACTCTAATATTAACTTAAAATATAAAACAATTTGTTATTTTAAGGTGTATGTATTGTTGTTATTGTTTAGTTGATAAGTTGCATCCGACTTTTTGTGAATCCATGGACTACAGCATGCTAGGCTCCCCTGTCCTTCACTATCTCCCAGAGTTTGCTCAGATTCATGTCTATTTAGTTGTGATGCTATCTAAACATCTCATACTCTGCTGCCCCCTTCTTTTGCTTTCAATATTTCCCAGCATCATGGTCTTTTCCAGTGAGTTGGATCTTCGCATCAGGTGGCCAAAGTATTGCAACTTCAGCTTCAGCATTGGTCCTTCCAATGCATATTCAGGGTTGATTTCTTTTAGGTTTGACTGATTGGATCTCCTTGTAGTCCAAGGGACTCTCAAAAGTCTTCTCAAGCACCCCAATTCAAAAGAATCAATTCTTTGGCACTCAGCCTTTTTTATGGTTCAACTCTCACATCCATACATGACTTCTGGAAAAACCATAGCTTTGACTATATAGACTTTTGTCTGCCAAGTAACGTCTCTGCTTTTTAGTACACTGTCTAGATTTGTCAAAGATTTTCTTCCAAGGAGCCAGCATCTTTTAATTTCATGGCTGCAGTCACCATCTGAGGTGATTTTTAGCCCAAGAAAATAAAGTCTGTCACTGTTTCCATTGTTTCCCCATCTATTTGCCATGAAGTGATAGGACTGCGTGCCATGATTTTCGTTTTTTGAATGTTGAGTTTTAAGCCAGCTTTTTTACTCTCTTCTTTCACTTTCATCAAGAGGCTCTTTAGTTCTTCTTCACTTTCTGCCATTAGAGTGGTAACATCTGCATATCTGAGGTTGTTGATATTTCCCCCAGCATTCTTGATTCCAGCTTGTGATTCACCCAGTGCAGCATTTTGCATGACGTACTCTGTGTATAAGTTAAATAAGCAGGATGACAATATACAGCTTTGATGTACTCCTTTCCCAATTTGGAATGAATCCATTGTTTCATGTCCAGGTCTAAGTGTGGCTTCTCGACCTGCATACAGGTTTCTGGCATTCCCATCTCTTCAAGAATTTTTCACAGTTTGTTGTGATCCATGCAGTCAAAGGCTTTAGCATAGTCAGTGAAGCAGAAGTAGATGCTTTTTCTGGAATTCCCTTGCTTTCTCTATGATCCAACAAATGCTGGCAACTTGATCTCTGGTTCCTCTGCCTTTTCTAACATCAGCTTGTAAATCTGTAAGTTCTCAGTTCAGATACTGCTGATGCCTTTCTTGGATACTGAGCAGAATCATTTGAAATGAGTACAGCTGTGTGGTAGTTTGAACTTACACACAAGAACTATACAAATAAGTTCTTAATGACCAGGATAACCACAATAGTGTGGTATCACTCACCTAGAGCCAAACATTCTGAAGTCTGAAGTCAAGTGGACCTTATGAAGCATTGCTACAAACAAAGCTAGTGGAGGTGATGGAATTCCAGCTGAGCTACTTCAAATCTTAAAAAGATAATGCTATTAAAGTGCTGCACTCAACATGTCAGCAAATTTGGACAACTCAGTAGCGGCCACAGGACTGGAAAAGGTTAGTTTTTATTCCAATCCCAAAGAGAGCAATGCCAAAGAATATTAAAAAAAAAAAAGATGCAGATTAATTTTGTTAATACCACCAATTGAAGACATTTAGATAGAAGACAGAGGTTTATCACTGCCAACAGTTACAATTATTAGATCCGTTCAAGATTTTAACACTGCAGGGCAAATTTAATATTGTAGGACAAAGAGTAACATCAGATATGCAGATGTTACCACTCTAATGGCAGGACCAAATTTGGGTTCACTCTGATGGTCTCTAGTATATCTATTGAAATCACATTATTTAAGAGTACAATTTATTTGAAAAGACAGCAGAGTTAGACTATGAGAAAAGGCCTTTCAAATGAAGTTAGTAAAGAAGAATAAATTGACTTACAGTGAACTGTGATGGCTGCTGAAGCAATCATGCTTTTTTTGTCTACCAGGGAGCATTTATAGTCTCCTGTTGCATTGCGTTTCACATCTGTCAGTGTGTAAGTATTTGAACTTCTAATTCCTTCAGGCTGTCCCTTTTGTTAGAGGTAAAAACATCAGATGATTATACTTGGTAGCTACAATAAGAACAGTTGTATTTGTTGATAAAAATGACATTTTTCTCAGATAAGAAAAAAAAAGGAATGTGTTTCTTCAATTGGAAAAATGATATTAGATTTTGTATGATCTGAATCCTGGGAAAATAACTGATAATTTGATTCTAAGGATATCGAGAAGGTAATTTGCATTGTACTGATGGCATATATTTTGACATTATGGCTTGTGTTAAAGTAAAATTTTAAAAATAGCTAATGTTTTATTTTTATATTTATCTCTTAATTTGACAAAAAGATTTGAGAGAGCTTAAAAGAAAACATAACATATATCAAATTAAAGAAAGAAAGCAAGAAGGGAGAAAAGAAAGGAAGGAAGAGAAGTAGAAGGGGAGGGAAGGAGGAAGGAAGGAAGGAAGAGAGGAGAAAATAAATTTTTAAAGAAAAAAGAACTAGTAACTAAGAATTAAAAAAAATATTTTTTAAGTATTGGGAGTATATATTAACAAAAAACATAGTGACTGCTAAAACTAAGATACAAATTTGGCTCTGTAAACCCTGAAAATCAACGTAGAAACATAATTAGTTTAAAATTTTCATTTGCATATCAGGCAAAAACACTATGTCAATTTATTAGGATACATAGAATCATCTGTCAACATTTAAGTATAAAAGTGAAACTGAAAAGTTTAGTTGCCCCGTCGTGTCCAACTCTTGGTGATCCCATGGACTGTAGGCTACCAGATTCCTCTGCCCAGGGAATCTTCCAGGCAAGAATATTAGAGTGGGTTGACATTCCCTTCTCCAGGGGATCTTGACCCAGGAATTGAACCTGGGTCTCCTGCATTGCACATAGATTCTTTTCATCTGAGCCACTAGGAAAGCTCCTTAAAGTAAAAAGAAATCACTTATACTTGTCTTCTGAGTAATCAGTGGTTGATAGTCTTAAGCATTACTGAACAATGCAGTGGATGGCATTATGAACAGACCTCTGCAGTAAACATAGTAAGAGTTGCATATGGCTTCTCCCAAAGGAAAATTTTGTCAAACACAAACCTGAGAAGGCTGTGGGAGAGCAAGCAAGTGTCCTCAGACGTAGCTCTCATCTAGTCTGGCTCCACAGCACTATGACATCTAGAACACAGCCAAATTATCCTCTAGACATCACTTCTTTCAGTTCCAATACTGATAAAAGTTAAGAAAATGGCCCTTCATGACCATGTATGATGGCAAGATATAGCCCATTGCTTTCCTCTATCAAGCTAAATATAATGGGCAACACAAGTGTCCCTATATTGGAAATTCAGGGACGTGTTCAGGAACACCCTCTGTGTGGATTTAGAATCCACATCAAACCATTTGCTATCATCATTCTACATTTTATATTTGTCTGCTTATGAAGAGCAGATTTTTATAGTTTATTTGGATAATGAGACTTTGAGTTTCTACCATTATGGTTTCCTATGATCAGCTCTTCTCCTCTTTGTCCCTGATTCCACTTAACATTGAATAAAAAAAGGCAAGAACACTGGCATATGGCAAAAAACTTTTAAAGGACATTCCATAGGTGTCCATTGTCTCCAAGAATAATATCCTTTCTCACTTAAGCTGCCCAAGAACATACAATTCTTAACGTCAGCCAACTGCCAAACAATAGGACAGAATGATTGCAGTCTAGCTCAAGTAAAAATCCTGAATCACTTACTGGTAAGTAAAACAAAAACTCCTCAGGAGGAGGGTTACCGTTTCCCAAGCATTTAAGAGTGATATTGTCCCCTTCTTTGATGGCATTTTTTGATGGCAGCACTTGTATTGTCACCTGCTCTGTAGGATCTGCAAGAGTCACAAACACAAGTTAACCATTTCATCAACTACCAAATTACTTTGTACATATAATGTAAGTGACTAAATTATACACAATTTTCTCAAGAAGCTAGTAATGGTAATTACTTAAATGTATCTTTTTATAGAAAGACTGAAGTTAATAGCTACTTGCTATAACAAGTACTAATCTTGGTTAGAGCAAACTACAAAGAAGCTCTGTTACATAAAAATCAATTTCTTCTTAGCAAAATGTCTTTACCTGAAATAGGAATGACCATAATTATTTTATGTGTAAAAGACCAGTAGGAACAATCTCACTGCATAATCTCATTATAAGGACATTTAACTATATTACACATATCTTACAGTTTGGAAAGATTGCTAGAAAAAGAGCTGAAACTATCAGGCACTCCACACTCATATTATACAATAATATCTTATATTAAATAAAAAAGGACATGAGCCAAATAATACCAGGAAGATTTTTGGTCTGCAGGAGAGCAGATCTGCTTTCAGAAAGATGAATCCCATAAACAGAGCGAGACCCTTAATATAATACAATCAATAGAACTGTGGATGTATTGTAATTCTTTTCTGTTCATTGGAGCCAAGATGCAACTTTAAATTCCATTTTGGTCATTTTTAAGGAGAAAATAGGGCTAAAGGGTATTCTTTGGTCAAGGCTACTGCTCAACAGTAGAATGCTAAAGGAATTAAAAGTTGGATGCACAGTGGACCATATCTACCCAACAGGAAATCAAAGCAGGAGGTGTTGGCAGTTATAAATGACCCACTTTCTAATATATTCACTTGTTATTTAGCTGGTAATACAGTGAACAATGAATTTTGAAATCATATGATGTAAAGGTTTATTTTAGAGAGCCTTTTCCACAAGGCTTAATAACTACTGAGGCATGTGTCTATATTTCCAAACTGGCAGCACTAAAAATAATCCATCTATGAAGACTTACTTTGCTATTAGCTAATAAACTGAGATGAATAAGTGGTATAGCTGTTTTTTCTTCTATCTCTTGCAATCATTTACTTGTCTTTCTAAGATTAAAGGCAGAAAAAAAAAAAAAAAAAAAAGAAGCCCAGAAGGGTTGTTATAGATTGCCTCTGACTTTTTTCATGCTTGGGCATTTCTGAATATTTGCCCAGAAGGTTCTGAGGCTAAACAGTAATTGACTTAATATACTTGTTCATTTTTCTGAATTTGCCCGAGGTAATTCCCTGACCAGTTCTCAGTACAGTGGGAAAGTAAATAAAGTTTGTCCCCCACTGGCCTTCCATTTCTAGGCCTCCCTCACTCATTCACATGGCCCTTCTCTGCTTGGTTTTGGTCTGTCTCATGTTATTGCAGCATATCTCTGACCAAAGCTGACACCAGAACAGCTAGGAATCATAATCGATCTGACTTTCTGCTTTATTTTAACCCTGCTTGTCTGTATCCCTTCTTCAATAGGCTCTGCTCGGTACTGGAGAGTTGAAGACCTAGACTGAGATCAGGGGGTTAACGTAACATGTTGGAGTTTTAACAGCAGCTTTCTGGATGCCGGCTAATGTGTGTCCAACAAAATTAATGATCTCATACTCTCCCTTTGACTTTGAATTTTACTCTGTTAGTAAATCATCAGTCTGCCAGTTACTTCGGCTTCCTCCTTTGTCCTCTTTTATCCACTCAATCACCCAATCTTAATGACTAATCCTTATATTTTGCATCTGATTCTTCCCTTCTCTTCTCCCAACACTTCCCTAGTGAAGGCTCTAATTAATCTACATCTGAAACATTGCCACTAAACATCATTTAGTTCCTCACCATAAGCCTTTCTGTTTTCTACATCTTTATACATATTTTCTCTAAATCAGTTTTGGTAATAGTGCTTTGACTATTACAATGATATTTAAAAGTCTTCATGCACCAGCCCCAAGCATGCTGCACCCTACGTCAGACATGGACTGGCGATTCAATTCTTACATGACCGTATACATGGGGATGACCCAGAGAGATGTTGTGGGGAGGGAGGTGGGAGGGGGGTTCATGTTTGGGAACGCATGTAAGAATTAAAGATTTTAAAATTTAAAAAAAAAAAAAAAAAAAAAAAGAAGAAAGCAACCCTGCTGACACCTTGGTCTTGGACCTCAGGCCTCCAGAAGTGTGAGAAAATAAAATTCTGCTGTTTAAGCCAAAAAAAAAAAAAAAAAAAAAAAAGTCTTCATGCATTCCCAACAAGCAAAGATTGAAATAAAAATTTCTTAATCTGGTATCCACAACTGCTTTGAACTTACTTTGGGTAAGAATCATATATCTCACTACTCAATAGATACCCCTACATAATAAACAAAAGGGTCTACTCTATTTTTCTTTATCTCATTTCTCCATTTATCTTATGTTTATTCATTTGGTTAATACTTGTTTAGTTCAAGCACTAAGTGCTGGAGTTACAAACTTGAGAACAGCAATTCCCTGTCTTTAGTGAACTCTCAGTTTATTTATGATGACATCAAACTTCTAAAGTAAGACTGTAACAACATTAAAACTGCTTAATATGCATAAGCATAGCAATCACTGGTAGCTTATAGATTCACCAGAGGATGAAGTTTCCAGTAGGAGTTGACCCTGGAGCTAGGTTTTGAAAAATAAGATATTTGCTGGATAATAAAGGTGACAGCATGACAGCATATGAATAAGAATGTACATGGTATTCTACAGGAGGGATCTGGAAAGAAGAACGGATTACAGAAGACAGTGAAGTGGCGAAGGCTGAGAAAGGAAAGGATCATGGCTATAGGAGACTCAAGGCATTTTGAAATTGAGAATGTAAACATCACCCTGAAAGATCTGGTAGTTGCCCCAAGAGTTTTCATCACAGGAGTAACATGTTCACATTTGTGCTTTAGAAATATATTTCTGGCAGCAGCTTGCAGGGCAGTTTGGGGTGAATAGATAGGAAAACTATTTTAGAAGCTGTTACAAAAATACCAGCAATGAGGAATGGTGGCATAATCTTCAGTTCAGTTCAGTTCAGCTCAGTCGCTCAGTCGTGTCCGACTCTTTGCGACCCCATGAATCGCAGCATGCCAGGCCTCCCTGTCCATCACCAACTCCCGAAGTTCACCCAAACTCATGTCCATTGAGTCAGTGATACCATCCAGCGATCTCATCCTCTGTTGCCCCCTTCTTCTCCTGCCCCCAATCCCTCCCAGAATCAGAGTCTTTTCCAATGAGTCAACTCTTTGCATGAGGTGGCCAAAGTACTGGAGTTTCAGCTTTAGCATCAGTCCTTCCAATGAACACCCAGGCCTGATCTCCTTTAGAATGGACTGGTTGGATCTCCTTGCAGTCCAAGGGACTCTCAAGAGTCTTCTCCAACACCAAAGTCCAAAAGCATCAATTCTTCAGCACTCAGCCTTCTTCACAGTCCAAATCTCACATCCATACATGACCACTGGAAAAACCATAGCCTTGAATAGACAAACCTTTGTTGGCAAAGTAATGTCTCTGCTTTTCAATATGCTATCTAGATTGGTCATAACTTTCCTTCCAAGGAGTAAGACTCTTTTAATTTCATGGTTACAATCACCATCTGCAGTGATTTTGGAGCCCCAAAAAATAAAGTCTGAGTTTCCACTTTTTCCCCATCTATTTCCCATGAAGTGATGGGACTGGATGCCACGATCTTAGTTTTCTGAATGTTGAGTTTTAAGCCAACTTTTTCACTCTCTTCTTTCACTTGAATCAAGAGGCTTTTTAGTTCCTCTTCACTTTCTGCCATAAGGGTGGTGTCATCTGCATATCTGGGGTTATTGATATTTCTCCTGGCAATCTTGATTCCAGTTTGTGCTTCTTCCAGCCCAGCATTTCTCATGGTGTACTCTGCATAGAAGTTAAATAAGCAGCGTGACAATATACAGCCATGATGTACTCCTTTTCCTATTTGGAACAGTCTGTTGTTCCATGCCCAGTTCTAACTGTTGCTTCCTGACCTGCATATAGGTTTCTCAAGAGGCAGCTCAGGTGGTCTGGTATTGACCATCTCTCTCAGAATTTTCTACAGTTTACTGTGATACACACAAAGGCTTTGGCATAGTCAATAAAGCAGAAATAGATATTTTTCTGGAATTCTCTTGCTGTTTCAATGATCCAGCAGATGTCAGCAATATGATCTCTGGTTCCTCTGCCTTTTCTAAAACCAGCTTGAACATCAGGAAGTTCATGGTTCACGTACTGCTGAAGCCTGGCTTGGAGAATTTTGAGCATTACTTTACTACTGTGTGAGATGGGTGCAATTGTGTGGTAGTTGGAGCATTCTTTGGCATTGCCTTTCTTTGGGATTGGAATGAAAACTGACCTCTTCCAGTCCTGTGGCCACTGCTGAGTTTTCCAAATTTGCTGGCATATTGAGTGCAGCACTTTCACAGCATCATCTTTCAGGATTTGAAATAGCTCAACTGGAATTTCATCACTTCCACTAGCTTTGTTCGTAGTGATGCTTTCTAAGGCCCACTTAACTTCACATTCCAGGATATCTGGCTCTAGGTGAGTGATCACACCATCATGATTATCTTGCTCATGAAGATCTTTTTTGTACAGTTCTTCTGTGTATTCTTGCCACCTCTTCTCAATATCTTCTGGTTCTGTTAGGTCCATACCATTTCTGTCCTTTATCAAGCCCATCTTTGAATGAAATGTTCCCTTGGTATCTCTAATTTTTTTGAAGAGATCTCTAGTCTTTCCCATTCTGTTGTTTTCCTCTATTTCTTTGCGTTGATCACTGAGGAAGGCTTTCTTATCTCTCCTTGCTATTCTTTGGAACTCTGCATTCAGATGCTTATATCTTTTCTTTTCTCCTTTGCTTTTTGCTTCTCTTTTTTTTTTCTTTTTCCACAGCTATTTGTAAGGTCTCCCCAGACAGCCATTTTGCTTTTTTGCATTTCTTTTCCATGGGGATGGTCTTGATCCCTGTCTCCTGTACAATGTCATGAAACTCAGTCCATAGTTCATCAGGCACTCTATCTATCAGATCTAGTCCCTTAAATCTGTTTCTCACTTCCACTGTATAATCATAAGGAATTTGATTTAGGTCATACCTGAATGGTCTAGTGGTTTTCCCTACTTTCTTCAATTTAAGTCTGAATTTGGCAATAAGGACTTCATGATCTGAGTCACAGTCAGCTCCTGGTCTTGTTTTTGCTGACTGCATAGAGCTTCTTCATCTTGGCTGCAAAGAATATAATCAAAATGATTTCGGTGTTGACCATCTGGTGATGTCCATGTGTAGAGTCTTCTCTTGTATTTCATTATAGGGGACTAGAACGCAAAAGTAGGAAGTCAAAAAACACCTGGGGTAACAGGAAAATTTGGCCTTGGAATATGGAATGAAGCAGGGCAAAGGCTAATAGAGTTTTGCCAAGAGAACACGCTGGTCATAGCAAATACCCTCTTCCAACGACACAAGAGAAGGCATAATCTTAGGCAGTGTCAAAAGGCACAATTATAGACACACAGATGAAAGAGGTATACTGTGAATCAGATATACACAGATGAAAGAGGTAGATTCTATAAAACTTTGAAGATGAATTGATCACTTTCTTTTTCTTGAATGTATACTTCTGTACTTCTCATTTAGCTCCTCCTTCTCTTCTCTGAAGTCATCCTGGAGCAATGAAAATCACTCAGTCATGTCCAACTCTTTGCTACCCCATGGACTATACAGTGTATGGAGTTATCCAGGCCAGAATACTGGAGTGAGTACCCATTCCTGTCTCCAGGGGATCTTCCCAACCGAGGGATTGAACCTAGGTCTCCCGCATTGCAGTACCAGCTGAGCCACCAGGGAAGCCCATGAATACTGGCATGGGTAGCCTATCCATTCTCCAGCAGATCTTCCTGACACAGGAATCAAACCGGGGTCTCATACCTACTGGATGAGAAACTCTAGAGCCAGGTCCAGTAGTCTGTATTCTCACAAGTCCTTCAGGGGATTCTGATGCACACTAATGTTTGGGGATTACTGTTCTTGTACACCTGAATTTTCAGGACTATTCACTGAGTCTCTGTGGCACTTACCAGTTGCAACGTTGCACTGACAATTTCCTTCTGATGCATGTATCTTCTCTATTGGTGAAACCCCTTGAATATCAGGACTATGTCTTAAACACTTTTGGGTCTTAGCTTTGAAGGCCAGCACTGCATACACTGTGCCTTCTCAAAAACTCTGCCAAATGTGCCCTGCACAGCCAGCCATAGTAAAATCATTTCCTTCTTATTCATCCAAGGACTTTTCTGCCCATCTATTTCCCCACGCCTGATACTGACATATATTCTGTTATTTCTAAGCTTTCCTATTCTGTTCTTTTCCAATCCTTTTCACTCATCTTGATGTTCTTTCCTATCTTGTACTTCTGTACTTACACCAAGATAGTTTATTTCCAACTGAATATCTCTGAACAGAGTTCTGTTTCCACATACAGAAATAATAGTTTGATTTTAGATAAGCTGTACATAATGAAATCCTCTCAATCCTTGCTTTTAAATAAAGTTGAAATTGTTTACAAAGTTTAAGGCAAAACATCTCATGATGGTTAGAGCAAGTGGAATTTCAGTTTCGCTCTTTATATAAGATTCTGCACTTCATGGAGCCCAAATAGAAATGTAGCTGAGATAAAACTCTTTGAAGGTTTAATGGGCATTTCTACCCTTTCTCTCAAATAGATGTAGAAGTATTAGGTTATTCTACAACATATGGCAGTATTATGGGAATTTCTAATTCATTAAAAATAGTAAAATATTCTATATCATTCCCTGAAATACATCTTATCTATATGCTTATTAGGTAAAAATGATAATAGTACTTACTAACAGGCATTTAATGTGCTACATATTATGCTATTTTAGATTTTTCATTTCACTTAATTTCCATACCACCACCATGAGTTAAGAATTATATTTTTCCTATTTCAAAATATGAAAACTGAGACAGAGTAGTTAAGCTTCTTTTCTAGAAATACATAGTAAGTGACAGCAATGAAACTGGATTGTCAGCATCTTTGCTCTAAATCATATTATCTTGACTTCCATCTTATGGAAGGAACACAGCATTGGAGAAAAGGATTCTAATCCAGTTGCTAAAGCTAATTTAGGGTAAGTCTCTGGGTCTCATTTTGCTGTTAAATAAAATAATGGACTTAGATCAGATGATCAAGAAAGTTCCTTTGTAGTCTAATATTCCAGGTTTTAAAATCTGTGTTGTAAAGTTAAGCAAAATACCTTGGAATTCAACATCCTATCTAACTTATGCAATTGATCGCACTATTAAAATATTTCTCTTTATTAAAATGGAAATTCCATATCGAGAAAACCAATCAGTCATAATCAGTCATCTGTCATTCATTCAGAAAACCATCAGGAGAAGGCAATGGCAACCCACTCGAGTACTTTTGCCTGGAAAATCCCATGGACAGAAGAGCCTGGTAGGCTGCAGTTCATGGGGTCATGAAGAGTTGGACACAACTTAGTGACTTCATTTTCACTTTTCACTTTCATGCATTGGAGAAGGTAATGGCAACCCACTCCAGTATTTCTGCCTGGAGAATGCCAGGGATGGGGGAGCCTGGTGGGCTGCCATCTATGGGGTCGCATAGAGTCGGACACAACTGAAGTGACTTAGCAGCAGCAGTAGCAGTAGCAAAAAACCATCAGGCGGCATTCCGAACTCCTACAAAATCCATGACTATGTACCAAGGTTGAGAACTAACAGAAGAAATCAGACTAAGTTAGAGAACACAGAGGAGATGATTATAAATAACTAAGTAGAGACTGAAAGCTATCATAAGATGGCTGAGCATTTATTCTATGGGTCTTGTAAAGAGGAAGATATTACTTGGGTACTATGGAACAGGGATGGGAATTTGGAAATAGATTCCAAAGAGCTTATGAATTGGGACTTAAAATAACATTGGAACATTTTTTTCTAATACATTAAATTGTATAATTATATTGAATTACTTACAGTAAATATCAAAAACTGCTTGTTCAGAGTAAACTGTTTTCTGGCCAGACGGTCCATAATATGTCACAGAGCAGGTGAATGGCATTTGTATGTCAGCCTTGGTTGTCTTGTACTCCAGGGATGAAGTCATGGTATAGAGCTGAGTTATTTGGTCCATTTGCTTTCTAAAAATTATGACCACCGCTGAAGAAAATAAAGAACACTAATGGTAGGATCTTTCATCGGAAAATCACAGCCCTTAATTAACTGTCATAGCAACTTTGAGAAGTGGTTTTGTCCTTCTTACTGCATTTAACAGGAGGGAAAATTGACATGTAGTGAGGTAGATGTCTTTTCAAAACCATGAATCAGAGACATGGACAGAAATAGAACCCTGAGAATTTTATCTCCCACTCACTTTAATTAACTTCTAGAACATGACATATACAGAAATAATTTTCTCTGCTCTTGATTTTTCTGCACAAGGTCTAAAATGATGTTTTAAAAAATCCCTTACTGATTTAATGGATACTTAAGTAACAAAGAATATAGAGTCATAAATCAAAAGAGGGCAATGCATTTAGACTCAGGATAGTCTAAAGAATGCTTAGACAAGAGAAAGGCAAAACAAGTCTCCTGAATTTATTGCCCACTTCTTACCTACCTCCTTCAAGAGGTTGCAGAACTTTTCCATTCCTGTACCACGTGATGTTGCCATCTGGATAACTGTCTTTTGAAATGCACTCACCCAACTGCAATATAGAGAGGAAATATTACAATCTTGGTTCCATCAGGGGTTGTCCATTTGAAAGCCCCAGACTTCTCAAGGGATGCCCTAACTAAGGACTGAATGAATGCACTCTTACATAAAAACAGTGTCTTGTGTTTAAAATTATAGTCTTGCCCATTTTAAAATGTGCAGTGGATGCTGCCACCATTAATAAAGTCACATTCATTTAAAAGCATTACCCAATTCATTTTGACAGTATTCATTTTTAACATTAACTAAATAACAACTGCATTAACATTGGCTATTACCACGGTTGATAGATCTGCATTTGAAAGAATCATTAACAGCGTTAAAATGAGGCTGCCTCTTCAACTTCATGCTACATTTCAGATGACATATACTTACCACGAACTGTAATCCTCACCACAGTACTTCACATGTGTTTTTAATATTTGTGTCTGTGTGTGTGTCTGTGCATGCACGTACATGCTCAGCCATGTACAATTCTTTGCAACCCTGTGTACTGTAGCCTGCCAGGCTCCTCGGTCCATGGGATTCTCCAGGCAAGAATACTGGAAATGGAGTAGGTTGTCATTTCCTACTCCAGTTTTTAATATTTAATGTTTATCAAATAATATTATGCAATCAACTTTAATCGGATTCAAAGAATTTTGAACTTGCTTTTTCCTCCAATAAAGGAAATTTGGGCTATTTTAATTAGTGAAAATGAGATTATGAATCAAGTGATATACTCATATATGGAACTCCAGTTGTGTCCTTGGAGAAGGAAATGGCACCCCACTCCAGTGTTTTTGCCTGGAGAATTCCAGTGACGGGGGAGTCTTGTGGGCTGCCATCTATGGGGTCGCACAGAGTTGGACACGACTGAAGCGACTTAGCAGCAGCAGCAGCAGTTTTGTCCTTCCTTCAAATCTCCACTAATATGATTGCACAAGTCTGATCTTATACCTTTACTTCAACTTTTCAATGGTTTGTCAGTAAGATAGAGACCAAACATTATACATGACAGAAGGTTTGTCATAATCCAGCCTCTCTTAACTCTCGAGATTTACCTCTTATTGGACTCTCTTGCCCACTGGCTGAGCACCCAAAATTCCAGCAGCACAAATAATGTGTTTCCCAACTGTGCCATTTCCTTTCACATGGTATTATTTCATACTGCTGGAAAGCCCTTTCTGGCTGTGGTGTGCAGAAAATGTACTCATCTACCATGACTTTATTAAACATTCAGTTCATTCAAACAAGAAAGATTTACGCTTTTTTAAAAAAGAAACTCTCATTTCCCTCTCCTCCCTTCAGAAATAACCATACCTTCCTCTGTCTCCTTTCTACCTTGTACAGACTTTCTAACTGGTGCCTGGAACACTGGCAACTCCACAGAGCAAAGTCTATCTTATTTGTCCTGGCATCTGAGGACAAGAAAAGGCATTCAACAATAGGCTAAGGAAAGGCAATCAATCAAAAATAAGTTCTTACCTTTTTAAGCTTGTCTGTCTCAAGAAATGGGGCTTTGCTTACAATTTCAGGTTTAGATGGTTGCTCTAAAGTTAAACAGAGAAATATTTTAAGTGCATGTGGAAGAAGAAAATGGACATTTGTGATTTGGTTTACAGAAAAATAATTAATTTACTCAAAGTAGAAAACTAAGCAACACAATAAAGTTTTCCCATATAATCTATAATTAGGAAATCTGGTTAGCTACCCATTCCAGATATTTGCTTTATTACATTAAATATTATTTTACATGCTTATTACTCCTGCAAATAAAATATTGGTAACATTTTCTGGATGCTTTATAAACAGTGCGTATGGTTTAGATGGTAACAGAGGTTAATGTATTAAAGAGGATATATTATCTGCAATTGATTACCATGTGCACTTTCTACTTATCAATAATTTCCAACTCTTTAGATGAAAGCTGGAGTTCACATGAATTTGGATCACAGGGGCGCTTATTTAAAATACAGATTTCTGAGCTCTACCAGGCCAACTGAATCATATCCAGGGGAAATCCTATAAACCTACGTTTAAAACAAGTTCCACTGGGGATTTTGGGGCACAGTGTAGTTTAAGTATCACTGCTCTAAAATCAAGGGAAATATATAGTGGTTAAGGGATATAGAAACTCAAGTTTCCTATTATCTCAAATTTTGTCTTTTAAGTGAAGTTATATTATGAAACTATAAATGAGAGAATATCTTTCACATTTGGAACCTAAGATAATGGACAGAGGCATTTTCAATATAGGAAGTTTTATAAGCATAGAGGCTTTGGGAAAAACTGATTACAAATTGGATCAACATGGTATTATTTAAACTTATTTTATTCTAGCCTTTAGTTGTCTATCATTGATGGATTTTTTAAACTTATTAATTAGCTCTAACAATTAGTCTATAGAAAGTGGATATTTCCTCACATTGTCATTGATTTTTGTGAGTCTCATGGAGAACTATTCTATTCTCAAATAAATAGACAAAGACAACCAGCTATCCTTTCTTTCATTATCTTATTGTCTACCATCACTGTACTTTTACTACTAAACTAAACTCGCTTTTCTATAATTATTATTCAGTTTGGAATTCAGTTATCAGACATGTTATCTAACCAGACCATTATAGGAAACATGGAAGAAGACAAAAAGTCTTTGGAACAGCAAAATGAGTATCACCAAGATTCCAGGCAAAAATAATGTAATCTTCTTCAAGTTAATATCCAGAGTTAATTTTCCCTTTGCAATTATTTTATATTAGAAATTAGAACAATGAATATAATAGTGAATTTGCCTATGTGTTGAACTTGTACTTCAATTACAGGAGGCCTGCTGCTGCTGCTAAGTCTCTTCAGTCGTGTCTGACTCTGTGTGACCCCACAGACGGCAGTCCACCAGGCTGGGATTCTCCAGGCAGGAATACTGGAGTGGGTTGCCATTTCCTTCTCCAATGCATGACAGTGAAAAGTGAAAGTGAAGTTGCTCAGTCGTGTCCGACTCCTAGTGACCCCATGGATTGCAGCCTACCAGGCTCCTCCATCCGTGGGATTTTCCAGGCCAGAGTACTGGCGTGGGTTGCCATTGCCTTCTCTGGACTATTTACTATTAATTCTAGAAATATAATTTTCTTGATATAGTTTCCTGAAGAGCAATTATCTATATTCTAAATGCACAGACTGAAAAGAAAATATAAGAAAGATTAAAAAGTAGAAGAAAGATAGAAAAAGAGAAAAGAATAACAAACAATTACATTAACACAAATAAGAAGTGACCTGGCTACCTGATTGAATGACCAATAATTATGAAAAACTGAAAAAAATACTCAAAATAAATAGCAATTTCTGGGGAATATGTAGCCTTCTACACATCAGCAAGTCTTAATTTTGTCACTATTTCAAAATACAATCATAAATGTTCATAATTACAACTTGAGTTATTGATAAAACCTTAAATTATGTTCAGAATCCAATGTTTTATGGCAAATGTCCAATGCCTTTGTGACAGGGCTGCATCCAAAATATTTAAACAAAATGAAAGTCTTGGGGTTTGAGTAAGTGAAAGTTCTCTGGGAACTAAAGTCAGCTACTCGGTGACACCTCTCTCAGAGCTCAAAAGAGGTAAGGTATTAAATTAATTTATGTGGTTGATGAAAAGTCAAGATTAACAAGAAAAAAAGAGCAAATACTTTTCTTTTTCCTCTTCAGTTACTATCTATGCCTGGAGTATATATAGATTTGAAAAGATCCTCTAAAAAATTAGATTTATAATAGAAAGTGCAGGTGGGCAGTTTTGTTAGGTTGCACTAATGTCTAGTTCATGAAAATCAGATGACAACTCGGTTAGACACATATTTCCTCTAATGTAGAATATATTCCTCTACTGTAATTCTGTAATTTATAAACTCTGTATAACTGTCAATATGGGTGTGGTAAAATTGTTGGTCTTTTCCACATGTCCATGTGGAAAAGTCCTTTCTAAAATTTATTATTTCAATAAAAGAAAGCTGCAGCAAACCCAGGGAAACCTGATGAAAGGATACTTAAAATTTGGTTCTCTTTGTACAGTTGTTCATTTTTCTATTTAGAAGAGAAAGTCATATTGAATATTGAGAAAGTAAGGTGACTGCAGCCATGAAATTAAAAGATACTTACTCCTTGGAAGGAAAGTTATGACCAACCTAGATAGCATATTCAAAAGCAGAGACATTACTTTGCCAACAAAGATCCATCTAATCAAGGATATGGTTTTTCCAGTGGCCATGTATGGATGCGAGAGTTGGACTGTGAAGAAAGCTGAGCGCTGAAGAATTGATGCTTTTGAACTGTGGTGTTGGAGAAGACTCTTGAGAGTCCCTTGGACTGCAAGGAGATCCAACCAGTCCATTCTAAAGGAGATCAGTCCTGGGTGTTCTTTGGAAGGAATGATGCTAAAGCTGAAACTCCAGTACTTTGGCCACCTCATGCGAAGAGTTGACTAATTGGAAAAGACTCTGATGTTGGGAGGGATTGGGGGCAGGAGGAGAACGGGACAACAGAGGATGAGATGGCTGGATGGCATCACGGACTCGATGGACGTGAGTCTGAGTGAACTCCAGGAGTTGGTGATAGATAGGGAGGCCTGGAGTGCTACGATTCATGGGGTCGCAAAGAGTCATACACGACTGAGTGACTGAACTGAAGGCTAATACCAATTGCATTTCTTTGAGTTGTTTTCTCAAACTTTTGTTTCAAACATTTCATTTTAAATATATATTTTGCAGGTAACTTTCATATTAGTTTGTAACAATCTATGAGTATCAGTTAGAGGACCATAAAAGAGGACGTATACTATTTTAGCAAAACTGCATATTGATTCCAAAGTGTTTAAAAAAGCTTTATGTGAATTACATCTTAATATGATTCATGGATTCATAACTAAGTATAGAATTGAAAGGAAAAGTCATGTCGTAAATTTATTAGCATTATTAAAATAATTTTGTCAAGGGTTTCACAGCCAGGTGAGGATGAAGTGACGAACACAAAACTACTTTATATCACCTACAATGCACCAGAGTTATTCTCAAAAGCCACCCAGAGGACAGCTCAATTTGGTACGGGAGGAGAGCAAGAAGAGGCAGGTGCACTGGCTACAGTGAGTCACGGATGCTTCTCTCAGTATTTTCCTGACAATCATCTCTTGATGTACCTTAAGTAATCATCATGAGCATGAAATTATAGTTTATTTTCCTTATGAGATGGGAAGAAATTATTTTTTACATTTAAAGGATCAAAATGAAATATACAGAGTAGATCTCATTTGTTGAAAAGGGTTATTTTCTGCTTCTTTCATTTAAAAAAAGAAGTGACTTGCAGTTGAAGCTGAATAATTTTCACAGGGAGGGTTGCAGGAGGGATGCTCAGTTCTGATAAATATTGAGCACAGTGTCCAAATGAAAGCTCTAAAATAACACTGTGATGCCAACAATTACTAGGAGAAGAACTGGCTGGTCCAGGTAGACACCATACTCGAAGTCACAGAAATAGTCTTCCTTTTAACACTACACACACCAGTGCAGAAGATTAGGCTGGATTGTGATTTTCAAAGGCTTTTTCGTGCTCAAGCCCTTCTCTCATTTTTTTTCCCCCTGAACAAAATATCATGAAAAAACTTTGAAACATTGAGTGACTAGAATTCTAGTTAATCAAGCAGAAGCAGCTCCTCACTTTCCTCAGACTTATTCATTAGCTCCTAAAGAGAATCCTAGGAACAGACTGAGAAAATCAGCACCTAATCTGAAGTACTCACTTATAGATGAGGAGAGACTCACAACCCCTTGTCCTGACTGGTGATCACTTGTCCAAGGTCAGAAATTAGTAGCAGATCTAACAAAGCTAGATCTCCTGATGACCAGTTCAGTGATTTTCCTATTATACCACTGACAGCCATTCAGCCATTTGGCTCTCTGGGCACGCATTCAACCTCTAAGACTTTTGCACAATCACAACAATGAATCTTTGGAAGAACTTTTAAAGGTTTGCTCTGGCTAAGGGATAGTTTTATGAACTTCAAATGTATATTAAATGCAAACAGTCTGATTTTAGTGCCATTCAACTACCAAACAAACAAAAATGCCTTATTAGTGGTGACAAAGAACAATTTTGGATCTGATCTGCTTTACTGGCATGATTTCTTTCATGAGAGATATAGCTTAGAACTGAATAAACAAACCTTCATCAGAGTAATAAAGTCATCAGTCATGGCCTCTAGTTTGAACGAAAACAGTTTGTCTTTGCTCATGAGGCGGACATTCTGCAGCAAGCTGATTTGGGATTAGCTCACGTTAACCATAGTCATTCTGTGGTACACAATGCATGTTGCTAGGTGACTCGACAGAAGGAAACAGAGGACTGATTGATGAGCCTAGTAACTCTTAAGTGACTGCAATATGTACATGCACAGAATGAAAGCCTCCATGTCACAGCTGCTATTTGCTTCACAAATAACGATCCAAAGGAAATTCATTATTTTTTAAAAGAGCAAAGTACCTATATGCTCTTGCAAACTCTTTCTTTATCATGAGCTGTGCTGTTTATTTAATTGGACTTGGAGGGTCCCACAGTTTCTAGTATAAAACCCCATTTTCAAAAATGTATAACTCATCTATTTAAATTCTCCCTGGCCCAGAGCCTGGAATGCAAATTCTGTTTCTGAGAATCACTTTGTTTTCAACAACATTCAAAAGAGAAGAGGGGTAGCGGGAGCTGATGGTATGCAGGGTGTGAGTTTGTTTTTACAATCATAGATATCCCTTGTATTCCAAAGCAGCTTACAAATTTTATCGAATTAAGCCAACTGAATTTCTGGGCATTTAAAAAAATTATATTCTGAAAATGGAACAACCTGGATTTTCTCAACTTTCTTGTAGATTTTCTTGATATTTGGTAATTTTAACATAATAACAAGAAATGTGACAACGACATCAATACACATAATCTTTAGAGTGATATGACTTAATCTCTGTACCTACTGCAGTACATTCCTCTATACTTATATTTATGACGTCATGGCCTAATTAAAAGTGTTTCTAGCACTGCAAAATTCATCTTCCTAATAACATAAAAGTGAAATACAAGGAAAGAAAAAAATGCATGGGACTTTGGCAAATACAGGATGGAGATTATCTGGGGTGTTTACTAGAAGGGGGCATAACTGAGAAACACTTGGTACTTGGTTTGATCCATAAAATAATTGAGTTGATGGTTTCTGGAAAGTGCCTTCTAAGCTGAAAGGGAATCAACTGAAACATGTAATATGCTTTTACACGGTTCTTCTGGAGAACAAAGGCTTCTTTGATAGTATAAGCACTCTTTGAATCCTTGTCGTGAGCCCAAAGGAGCTTTGAAGTCCATATACATGCTTAAGGGACCGTCTTACTTAGTTGCATGGGCCGTTACAAGAGAAACAGGAAAAATCCAAGGTTACTTGCTGTAATAGCAAGTCCCTCTGGGTTTCTTTCTTCCCTGTTTATTTTAATAATTTCTAGGTGCTGTCAAGTTATCATAAAACAGTGGAAAAAACTGAAAAGTAAGACCTTCTTGCCTAATTAAAAAAAAGACTGGTATTCTGAAACCTTTGAGACCTATTTTTCTCCCTGTAATTTCCAAGATATGATGTAATAAAGGTGGGATATTTTATTTAAATATTAAAAGATAAAACATTTTAATTAGAACTTCTCAAGTCATTTATTTGCAGAGCTATTTGCACCCTCACATTAACTACATAGTATCATTAGCCAAAGTAACCTACAGTAATTATTCCAAGCTTCTTTACAACTTTCTCTTCTTCCAATCCTACTCTACTTTTTCCACCAGATGGATTCCACATACACCTTCAGAGTGAACTTCTTTATTTTATGGCAATTTTCTAAACCATTTGAACGCTCTCAGAATGTAAATCAATAAGCATTAAGCACTTAAGGTCAGAATGTGTGTGTACACACACATATACATATATATATACATATACAGAAAACTTAGGTCTCCTGCTTGCATTTTGTTATTGTTATACATCAAAATGGCAATTTTATATGGTTTAGCCTAATGAATATTTATGTATGCATTGATATGCATGAGTATGTATATCAAAAATGTTCAAATTTTTCCATAACATTGTGCAGAAAATCCCAATAAACTTTCTGGCCAACCCAGTATTATGTATCTATGTATTAGTATCTATCACACAACATTTATTTGTACATGTCAGTGAAAGTAAAAGTTCACAGGCTAGTTTTTATTTAATAGTACTTCATACCACAGGATATTGTATCCAACAAAACAACAGAATATTCTTTTATTCCCTCACTGCAAATAAAATAATATTTTGTTTCTTTGCTAGATAAAATTCTTATTTGAATTTCAGGTTTTTGTTTTTCTCATTGACAGTATGCATGAGCAGAACGAAGATCTCTAGAAGTCTTCTTACGTGATACCTGCTACACTACAGGTATCACTACAGAGAGTGATAATAGTACAGGAGACACTACAGAGAGTTCAGCCTTGTTTCTAAAGAACATTTTCTAGGACCAATCATCAATCCCATTTAGCAGTTACATTCGGACTACTTACTGAACACCTTGACTACTGTAGGAGCCTCAAACACGTTGTCCTCAGTTACTAGCATGCACACAAATCTCTTTTCATCACTGATCCTTGCATTACTGATAGAGAGAGTGTAGTTTTCTGAGAGGTTCAATCTGTCTTTGTATTCTGGTACATCGTCGTATTGCACACTTTTCTTTGTAGAGGACCTGAAGGCAATAAATACTGGGGAACCATCGGGCTTTTCCTAAAAGTTAAAGTAACAATACATTAAAAACAGGCATATTTAGACATTTCAGAATTACAGTCAGAGCAACAAAATTTTCCTGGTCATGTTATTCATCAAAATTTATAGTTCTGTCCAAGAAGAATAACTTTGGATATGAGCCTCACATAAATCTTTGGTTGGTTACAGAGGATCACTCTTTATAAGGGAAAAGCTTTAAGTTCTTTTACAGGTATCAGTAAGTATACAAACATGAAAGGATGGAGCTTAAGGGATCCTAGCTTTTCTTGCATCTGAAGGACAGAATTGGTATGTTTTTAAATTGACAAGGGTTGGCCTTATGTCTAATATAAAAGAAAAATAGGTGAAAACAAATGTGTTTTGTGTTATGCTACAAAAGGATTTTCAGCTAACTATCACAGCAACATACACTTGAGCTGCAAACAGTCATTTAGAAATCCTAGGCAATTATATTTAGCATGCTCATTACTTTAATCCATATACTTTATGTGCCCACACTTTCCAGTTTCAGTCAGAACTGACACAGCTGACCTTTACACATAACATAGTTTAATGAATCTTCATGGAGGAACAGTATATTTGCCCTTGCAAATATAAAAGGATCATGTCCATTAAAGCAACAGAATCCAATTAATCACTGAAACCCATGGTTTTGCTATCTGAGTCATAAAACTTAGCTCAGAGGGCTTTCATATAAAAACTTATTATCAAAATAAAATATAATCTGGCATATAGACTTATGCCAAGAGCACTGAGACATATAATTCATTTCTTCCTTTGCTCTCACAAACATTCTTTTACCTAATAACAATAATCAAAAATAAGGGCCAATCTCTCTTCTACTTGGGGCTTCCCAGGTGGTGCTAGTGGTAAAGAATATGCCTGCAATGCAGGAGCCACAGGAGATGTGGGTGTGATCCCTGGGTTGGGAATATCCCTTGGAGAAGGGCATGGCAACCCACTCCAGTATTCTTGCCTGCAGAATCCCATGGACAGAGGAGTCTGGGAGGCTACAGTCTATGGGGTTGCCAAGTATTGGACACGACTGAGCAGTTGAGCACACATGTGTGTACTCTCTTCTACTAAACTCACGAGGTCTTGAAAATAAAATAAAATAAGACATTTTAAAGTATATGACAAATTTCAAGGTCTTAAGAGAAGTAACATTTTAAAAATTATTTTATTTACTACTGTTATGAACTCAATGCTTGTGACCCTCCCAAAGTTGTATGTCTAAGCCCTAACCCCCAGTGTGGGCCTTTAAGAGATGATTTTGTTTAGATGAGGTCTTGGGGATGGTACCCTCATGATGGAATTAGTGCCCTTATAAGAAGAGGAAGAAGCACAAGCGTGCGCTCTCTCTCTCAATGAGAACACAAAGAAGAGGTCCTGTGAGCGCGTAGCAAGTGGCAGGTGTTGACAAATTGGGAATAGGGCTCTGTTCAAGAACTGAATCGGCTGGCACTTTGATTTTGGACTGCTCAGCCTCCAGAACTCTGAGAAATAAACATCTGTTTATTTAAACTACCAGTCTGTGGTAGTTTGTTATTGCAGCCCAAGGTGACTAAGACAATTACTAAGCTAAAATTGGAGTTCAAAAGGTTCAGTTGGTTGAATATCTGAATATATCAGTAACATTCTCTTTAAATCTTTTAATATTGCTACAGGTTTACAGCACAAATCCTTGTACTAAATCATTCCTTCATTAAGAAAAATATATTATACCAGTATCTTAAATTTCTATAGTTGTTCACTCATGCAAGAAATGACAGCTATTACATTTTGAGCACTTAACTATAAGCCAGGGTACTTTCTTTGGGCTTCCCGTGCATTTACGGATTTAATACTCATAACAACCCTGTAAATTACACATAACACTGGCCTCATTTATAGACAATGGAGACACAGGTTGGTTAAATAACTGGTCCAGGGCCCCAGCCAGTGTATCTCAGCAGGGCCAAGACTGGAGCTTCACAGCCTGGCTCCATGATGACTACATTATATCACTCTTGACAGCCTCAGATGCTTCTTCTGTACCAGGCACAGAGTGGATGCTGGTGAAGAAGCAGTGGGAGTGGGGTAGGATGGAGTGCACAGGGAGGTATGATCTCCATTCACAGGGAGATTACCATGCAGCAAGACAGAAATGAATCCATCTTTCCTCTGGGTTTGCTCCCTTTCACTCTTTCCAAATCTGCTCTTTGTCTTTCAGGTTACATTAAATTAGAGGTTGTATACTGCATCTGGGAATCAAGACTGCTTTCAGAGCATATGGCACTTCAAATATAGCTCATCAGTTTATTGCTGAAGCTTTATATTTCATTAACGTTTGAAACCTGCCATTATTGTTTGTTTTCACTGCTATTGTGCCAGTTCAGTTTAGGTGAAAGGTATTCCCTGGGCATCAGAAATGTCGATAATCACAGAAGTTTTTCACCACTGGACTTCATTTATGGTAGCTCTAAGATTGACTCTAGGTGGTAGCCTCTCAGACCCTTGGGATTTTAGGATTGTGAATAGACTTTGTCCTTATAGGCCTTAACTTTGTATTTCCATTTTTATAGGGAACCAGAAATAGTTAAAAATTACCTGGAGTGAGCTGGATATTAGCAGGAGGGAACAGGGACGTGCTATGCCACCTTACCTTCTTCTGCCTTCATCTGCCCCATCACAGACTGTGTTTAGAACTCAGTGGTACAACACTCACAACAGTTTACACTTTTCATGCAATTACCATGTGCCAAGTACTAGGTAAGTATTACTTCATGTAACCTTCACAACAGTGTAAGGAAGATTATCATTATCATCTCATTTTTTTTCCATGAGAAAGTGGGGATTAATTCACTTATCCAGAACTCTATAGCCAGTACATGATAGATTATGTCAGTCTGACTTCAGAACCTGTACTTTAAGAGATTGTGTTTCACTACCCCTTGGATGCAACTATGCACATTTCTATTCTGTGGAACATTTGTTCTTGCAGATATCTGAGAGAAAAAGTTGTGTGGTTCAATAAACCTAAGAAATGAATGAACTCAGACAATTCATCACATAGCCGTATATAGCAAAGGCTCTGAGAGGTATTGTAATAAAACAGTTTTCAAAAATTATTAGACTATCAAATCCTTTTCCTATTCAAATATCTTTTATCATTTCAAGGACCTAGGGAAAATTTGCCAATTGTTTTCAATGAAACATATGTCTATGTTCAAACTTGCAAACTATTGTGTCTTATGTGATCTAGCACTGGGAAATGGTGACACACTGACACTTTTTGTTGGTTTTGGTAAATAGATTGAGGTATTTTATCGGTCCAAGTTTTCCAGCCTTTCCATTTCACCTACTAGGATAGCTATTCTGCATTTCCAACCTTGATACCTGAGAAAATATGATTTTTCTATCTGTAAGAAATGAATGGATGAGATGGTTGGATGGCATCATCAGTTCAATGGACATGAGTTTGAGCAAGCTCTGGGAGTTGGTGATGGACAGGGGAGCCTGATGTGGTGTCCATGGCGTCGCAAAGAGTCAGACACGACTGAATGACTAGACTGAACTGAAAAAATGAATAAAATCAGCAATGTTAAAATTTTAAAGAAGCTACCACATCAACTGAGTTGTAAGACCAAGTACCAGAAATAGGCTTCTAATACTGATGACTAGTTTTCAGAGAACATTTGAATGCTCTGGTTCCTGGTACATCTTGCCTTTAAAGTAACCACACCAAACAAAACATGAGTATGTAGAAAATGGCAACCATTTTCCTCTAAGCTTTGTCCTATACTCTCTGAGTTTATTCTGGAATTCTGCCATTTCTTTTGCCTTGAACACTTCAGGGTGACTCTTTCAGACTAATCTGAGCTAAGAACGATCTGTTTATTGGCTTTTAAAAATCTGTTTATTTATTATTTTATTTTATTTTATTTTTTTTACTTTATTTTACTTTACAATACTGTATTGGTTTTGCCATACATTGACATGAATCCACCACGGGTGTACCTGCGTTCCCAAACATGAACCCCCCTCCTGCCTCCCTCCCCATAACATCTCTCTGGGTCATCACCGTGCACCAGCCCCAAGCATGCTGTATCCTGCGTCGGACATAGACTGGCGATTTGATTCTTACATGATAGTATACATGTTAAAATAGCATTTGTTATGTAAGGAATTATTCTTTTGATATACTCAACACATTAATTTCATCTTCTTACATTTATACCCACAGTTGAATATTACCATTATGTTATTTGAAATTCACATTTACTCACAGAAGGAATTTTCTTTAAAAGACTAGAGGCAACTAACCAAGTCCTAGATAGGTCACACTTACATATTTCCATTTGCCAAACATGAGATTCTGAGGTACATCAACTCGGCAAGGCATGATAATGGTATCTCCATATGCTGAGTTTACAGTATACCATCCAAGACCTTTAAAGGAAAGGAACAAAAGAGAGACAGAAGAGTTCAAATATCTCTTGAAGCAGCAAAGCAAATAACTTCAGTACAAGATGCAAGTCTTAGTGAAGGTTTTGTATTATAATTTTATCCTAAATGAAATTTGTATTTCATTAAATTATGCAGTTAGAACATATTTCCTATTTAAATGTCAAAAGCTCTTATTTAGCTACTAAGCCTTTGAATGTCATATGATTCAAATCCATAAATCTCAGTTTTACCAGGGAATAGATAAGTGTATGGGTGCATGGTAAGTCACTCCAGTTGTGTGCGATTCTTTGCGGCCCTGTGGTATGTGGCCTGCCAGGCTCCTCTGTCCATGGAATTCTCGAGGAAAGAATGCTGGATTGGGTTGCCATGCCCTCCTCCCGGGAATCTTCATGACGTAGGGACAGAGCCTGCATCTCCTGCGGCTCCTGTATTGTAGGTGGATTCTTTACCACTGAGCCCCGTATAAATAAGTAGTATTCACCCACTGGTGAAGCTCTGTATAAATAAGTAGTATATGCCAAAGGAACCATATAGCATCTGGGATTTATTTTCATCTTCAACTGTATTATATAAGGAGAAAATTCACTGTATTTCATAGAAACATAGGACTACACAAAGAGATTAATACGCTTAAATTTTTCAAAATGGGGTTCAAATATGTTTGTGTTTTTTATTTGAAAATACTCTTAAATTTAACTTCTGGAAAATTGCAAAAGCTATCAAAAACTAAGAACAGGTACAAATAAGCCCACAACTGAATCTTAATTATAAGTGACAAAATGAGCATGAAAGTGTCCTGCTTTACTGTAGTAATGGTTAAAGTACTAGTTTTCATTTTAATACACAAAATATTAACATGATAAGAATCTGTAGGGAATTCCCTGGCAGTCCTATGGATAGAACTTTGCACTTTCACTACTAGAGTGAGGGTTCAATCCCAGGTAGGGGAGACAAGATCTTGCAAGCAAGGAGAGGGCAAAAAAGGAAAAGATTTGTAGTATGAAATGCCTTCATGAAATGATTACACTGCTTTTTTGGTAGACAATCTAACTTGTTACTAAAGTACAGAAAACTTCCTTATTCAATACTTTATTGAAAAGAGTGCAAATTATAACTAACTGAATTATCAATAATTTCCACATTTTTCATAGATGTGTAACATACTATTCAAATTTATGACATTTAAAGAAACATAGGCATTTAACTTGGCAATACTATAGTATTTAGGAAATCTAGCAGATTTTTTTATCTTATTTTATTTACAACTGTCTTTAAGATTAGATATATTTACAATTGTTTAATTGTATTAAATGATTTAATATCTATTAAGATACCTCACTAGGCTTCCCTAGTGGCTCAGATGGTAAAGCGTCTGTCTGCAATGCAGGAGACCTGTGTTCGATCCCTGGGTTGGGAAGATCCCCTGAAGAAGGAAATAGCCCACACCAGTACTCTTGCCTGGAAAATCCCATGGACCGCGGAGCCTGGTAGGCTACCGTCCATGGGGTCGCAAAGAGTCGGAGGCGACTGGGCGACTTCACTTAAGATAACCTCATAATGGGATGCAGAGTGTGAAGGGGCTAACTAAATTGAAGAGAAAGACAAACGATATTTTGTCCACCAGGTGGTGCTAAAGTGCAAAGCTAAGGCAATGTACAATACGTAAAAAAGACCATCTTACGACTTTCTGAACAAACAAGACAGGGTGGATACTATCTTTCACTGTTACCCATCAGTCACAACATGTACAAAAATTTCATATTAACCTTAGTAAAGAAAGAAAAGGAATTCTGTCAACTGAGAAAGGTACTTTCCTGTAAAGCAATTTTGCTCCAGTGAACAAAAACATTACAGAGAACACAAATTTTCACAAAAATAAACCACACAACTACTTTTCAGGATTTTTAATATCGTTAAAATGAAGAATACAAAGTATAGTATAAGCCATAGAATGTGTTTTTAACTTGCTATTAGAGACAAAATTTGACTAAAACTTTCATTACGTATTATTTTATAATGAAAAATTAAATTTTTTCACCAATAATTTTCAATTGTTTAATGTCAATCATATTGTGATTTAAATTTCTTTTTACAATAAATCATTGAAGGGCATAAGACTGTAAATGAAGGAATGGTCTCTTCAGCTTTATTAAAATAAAAATTGTAAGGATTTAGGCATGTGGTTGCAGACAAGCAAACTTCTGGCAGTTAAGAAACTGCTTTATTTCACAAAGTAGAACTTGGTTTTGTACAATACTTTGGCTCCTAAATGTGGAACTTGTATCATGTATTTTAGGATCTGTTAAAGGACTGTACACAGGGTCTTCCAAGCCATGGAAACAATTTTGTGATTCAGTATTTTTTTTTTTCATGAGTATATAGCAAGACACTTGAATATGTAATGACTCTAGAAAGTTAGAAAGTTGTGAATCTCTTCCTTAAATTATGGTAAGACATGAATGTCTAATTATTTTCTGTATTATAAAAACATCCTCTTATGACAACTGATGGTGTTCCCATGGTTGGTCCAGGAGTGAAAACAGATTACAGGGCTTAGGTACCAATGAGGTGATCCTTTACTAGGCAAAGGGAAATAAAAAATGCCTTTTCCAAAAAATGCAATGCTCTACTCTATCTTACAGACCATTTTTCCTTCCTCTTCTCTATAAAGCTTCAATATACAGCAAACTTTATAATTTTATAATTGATTTAAAATTTTAAAATGTTATAATTTTATAATTGAAATTAAACCTATGTGATTTCAAGAAAATAATGTATTAGCATGATGAAAGCACAATTACAGCAGGGAAGGGAACACATTTTTTTTAACCGCAGTATCACAGGAATAATTTCTGGCACTTAATGGGCATCTAATAAGATAATTTTTCATTTGATCTTGTGGAGTCCTTTCCACCTTAGTTATCAAATTAGCATCTTTAAAATCAGGGAGGCATTGACAACACTGGAACTTTCAAAATTCTTATTCCTGTCACCTACTGTAAAGGCTGTCATGTACTGCCACCAGTGTTTAGGGAACATGGATTTGAGCTTGAATGGCATGTTCTTACTTGAAGAGAAACAAACACAAATTCGATCTTTTTATGAGCTTATGGATGAAACTACAGGAGAGAACATTTCTTCCTTCCCTTTCAAGAGAAATGAAGGACTGTTTGTACTCCATGATTTGCAAAAGTCCCTAAGAAATACCTTTCCTTACCTGTGATGACCATAAAACAGAGTTGTTTTTTAAAGTATTTGCAGAGTTATGGATTGGGTCTTTTACTGACAGCTTGATATCCAAAATTAGCCATGACAGGACTTCCCAGAAACATAGAGCAATAAGACATTTGACAAGAATGAGCACAGTAGGTAAAAGAGCAAGAGAGAAGACAGCAAAGCCCTGGTCCACAGACTGAAGGCAGAATGAGTGATAATCATTTGGAAGGCATTAGGAGCCACAATCACAATGATTTTAGAAATAATTTTCAAGTTTGCCATATTCGTCAACTTTCCTCTTCAGGTAGGAGTATAATGGCTTCCAGGTTCATCTCAAAGAAAGACTTGTACATGTGGGAGAGCTAATATTGTTAACCCTCTAGGGATAAAGTAGCTATAAAGACTACTATGATTTCATGATACATTGGCTTCCTAACACCTCTAGGGTATCTCAGTCTTTGAGATGAAGTGCCAGGTAGACCCAAAGCACCTGCCAACACAAATAATTCTGTTTATACTTTTCATGGAAGCAAGAGATGTTATCTTTGAATTGCCAAGTCTGAATTAAATTTAGCTTACTAGAATCCCCCTGCAATTACTTCCTTGTAATATTAGTTTGTTAAATTATTCATGGTTTCGTAGTCTAGAGATTATTGGATATTATTGCAAATACAGAATACCTATGATGTCCTTTCTCAAAGAGACTAAATAGAAAATATAGAAGGAAATGTGTGTGTGCACAAGGGTTTGCATTTCTGTTCTATACATGTTATGTCTATATGTACATTTCAGAAGATACTTTAAACTGGGCTAAAGCGCCTTCTGTATTAAATGTGTTCTAAAAATTTAGTGTAATGTTATTCATTATTATTACTGTTGCTATCAAAATGTCATGACATAGAATAAAACATAAATATGTGCTATGCTTGAATAGCATTGTGTAGTTATTTAGTCATTCTTATGAAGAGTTATTAGCTACAGATAAAGAACTATAGAACTAGAAAGGTGACATAGGAGAATTCAGTGAGGGAAAAATAAGACAAACACAGACCAAGGAAAATCTCTTGACCAAATAATTTCACAAATAGAATTCTCAGGCAAGTGATCATAAAATACAAGATAATTATAGTTATGCATTTTATATAGCTAATAATTTAAAGAGGCACTAAAACAGACTCTGGCAACCTTTTGAAGTCAGGTGAATGCTTTATATTTCTAATTAAAATAATAAAACTGTAACAATTTGGGCCATATTGGTGAGAATTTCTTTTTCTGTGTAGAGTAATTCTTAAGGATGGTCAGCGTCTGAGTATTCATTCTCTTTGCATTGTTGACAACTAGACATCTGCATTGAGGTCACTTAAAAGTCAGAATCTGCTACCATATTTCAAGCAGAAGTGCAGCAAATAATATAGACTAGTATAAGACCAAAATTCATCAGAGTCTGTTTTACATGCTGTAATTTAGTGTGGTTAATTATTTTTTATTGCACTGATACTTTGAAAGCATCATCATCCTTAAAAGCATTTTCTTTTTAGCTCTGTAGCTCTGGTCGGTGCCATAGAAGGGTAAATCATTTTACAATTGGCTCAGAGCTTACGACATAAAAACTAAATTCCAGTTCTACAGAAATGTTAGAGAAATTTAGTTTTGCAAATGAACTGTTGGGGGAGGAAGTAGGTAAAAATGAGAGTTATCCTTAGAAATTACTTTCATATGTATTTGATTTTGACAAACATGCAAGTGTCCCTATTTGCTTTATTAACGAATAAGATATGTACAACTCTAATTAAAACAGGTAGTGTTTCTTAATTTCATCACTGTTGACATTTGGGGCTGAATAAATCTTTACTGTGGGGGGCTGCCCTACATAATTCTAGCAGCACCCCTGTCTCTGTCCCTCAGATATCAATAGCACCTTCTTCTCAGTAAGACAACAGGAAAATCTTCAATCATGGCAAATGTCCCTGGGAGGCAAAACTGCCCCCAGAAATCCCAACTAGTTAAGAATTACTGGTTTAGACCTTCATTCATTTAATAAAACTGTGGTTTCCAATAAAGGGATCATTGTTGTAAAATAGAATCTTAGTGTAGGACTAAATAGTCACTGAATATGAATGAAGGGATGGAGGAAGCAATTGCACATAACATCTATCAAATTGGTTTTCTTCACAGAAACATATTATATTAAACTATGATAGGAGGATTGATTTCTGACTTTGAAACATTGGGATCCAATCCAATCTAAAAAATTACAAAAAATCTATTTCATAGAAATCTACTTCATATATTCATTATAATGAAACACATATTGTATCTATTATATATGCTTTCTAAAGTGTAAATATCACATGTATCTTATTTGATATGATAAAATATAATAGCTCTAGTGACAGAAGATTAAGCTGATATCTTTAAAGAGTCTTCCAAACCTGATTTTATGATTCAATGACATAATTATATCTCATAAATCCTCTCATAAACTATTATATTAAACAAGAGTTTAAAATCTTTGCCAAGGTCATGTAATATACAACAAGTAAGACTTCTGTGTGTGTGCACGCATATGCATGTGTGATATGAGTTCTTGTAATTCCCAAATAACTTGGTTGCATGGCAGATGGGAGAAGACATCTGAGGGAACCCAATGTCACTTTGTAAAACTGAGAAAACAGTTATGCAGCCCCCTTTTTCTTGTTCAATTTCCCTTCATAAATGTGGCCACATGGGGGGTCAAGTTGGGTCTTCGCTGAATCAGAATTAGGAATACAGTTTTCCAAAGCTTACTTTCTACATTGCCTTTTATAAGTATTATGTATCATAACGTAGGTATAGTTGTGCTATGCCTACATATCAGAAAAATAGTAATTTTTCCTTTCTTTTTCTCTCACCAGTTGCTACAGTTTTAGATATGCATTGTGTGCATACGTGCTTCAGTCACGTCTGACTCCTTGCGACCCTTTATACTGTAGCCTGCCGGCTCCTTTGTCCATGGAATTTTCCAGGCAATAATACTGGGGTGGGTAACCAGGGGATCTTTCCAACGCAGGGAGTGAACTAGCATATCTTGCATCTCTGCCATTGCAGATGGATTCTTTACCATTGAGCCATTGAGGAAGCCCCATAATGCATTATATTATGTCTTTTAGATAAATGGTTAGGCCACTGTGGAATCACATTCAGATGAAAAAAATCTTTTTACTAAATTACAAAATACTGCTAGTATTCAGGAATACACTATAATATATGTGTTTTTAACATTACTTCCAAGTTTGGCATGTTATAATGCTCAAAATATTTATCTTTTTAGTGGAGTATAGGTCAATTTAATAATCCATATTATATCACAGAAAGGACATCTAGAAAAACAATACAATTTAAAAAAATAGTAACCAGTTTGCATTACTATGCTGAAAATTACCTTCTCAATTTACCATGTGAAAATAAAAGTGAAAGTTACTCAGTTGTGTCTGACTCTTTGTGATCCCATGGACTGTACAGTCCATGGAATTCTCCAGGCTAGAATACTGGAGTGGTTAGCCTTTCCCTTCTTCAGGGGATCTTCCCAACCCACAGATCGAACCCTGGTCTCCCACATTGCAGGTGGATTCTTTACCTGCTGAGCTGCAAGGGAAGCCTAAGAATACTGGGGTGGGTAGCCTATACCATGCCTCATTATATAAATATCCTAAGCATATAATGATCTATAAGCTTGATGAGTCACACTTATTTCCACTTAGTTTAGGTTTTACTTCATCTCTGCTTCATTTTTTATCATTGCTCCTTGGGACCATCTGCTTTGACTGAATTCCTACATATTCTTCAAGGCCCATCTCAAAAAATCACCTATTTATACATTAAACAAGCATCAAGTGTTTACTGAACACCTACTACAATCAACACCTACTATTACTACAAGCATTTAATGAACACCTACTACAGTCAACACCTACTACTACTAACAGGGCTTCCCTGATAGCTCAGTTAGTAAAGAATTTGCCTGCGATGCAGGAGACCCTGGTTCAATTCCTGGGTTGGGAAGATCCCCTGGAGAAGGGATAGGCTACCCACTCGAGTATTCTTGGGCTTCCCTTGTGGCTCAGTTGGTAAAGAATCTGCTTGCAATGTAGGAGATTGGGGTTCAATCCCTGGTTTGGGAAGATCCCCATTTTTTATTATAGTAATTTTGACAAATTATATCTTTGATCCTCATAAGGAACATGTCCTAAAAGTGGCAGTTTACTCAATTCATAAATGCACATAAAATTTTCTTAATAAAATGCAATGAACTGCTAATTTTTTTTTTTTACTTTTTCTTTCCTTTCACCATCAACACCAGCATTTGGATTCCATTTGGGGTCACTTTTCAATTATAAAGCAAAAATTTTACTTAGAAATTATTTAAAAGCAACAGAAATGATTTAATTTATAGACTTTTTTCTTACTTTTTGTGAAATGCCTCAGGAATTTTAAACCAGCAAAACACAAACTCTACTGTACTTGTTAGAATTTCTTAACTTGGGATCCATAAATGGACTTTATGGTATCTATGAATCCTTTAAAGTTATTTTTTAAAAAACCCAAATTGTAGTATACTGAAGCATCTCTTTTTAAAGAAAGAGAATTCAGAACTTTTATTAGATTGTCAAAGATTACCTTGAATTAAAAAATAAAATATTTAAAAGGTTCATTCTAAATTGAATAGAACTTATGGAAGCATAATTTGATGGTATCTATCAAATTTTAAAATGAAAATACCCTTTGATCCAGTAATTATGCTATTGAGGATCTAGCCTACAAAAAGTTTTTGCACAAGTGCATGATTGTATATAAAGATAACATAGAATTATTTTGAGTACTAAACAACTGAGGAAACTAATGTCCATTAAAACAGAAATATAAGCTAGAGGGTGTATCTACACCATGCTCTCCATGAGCCCACTGAAACAAATAGGCAAATACACTGTTTTCCTTTTTGTCTGTATATATTTCAGTATTTATTCTTTATCATTCATTTATTGGCTATTGAGTGCTCACTTTGTGCCAAGGGCTGTCTAGGGTAGGCAATTCACATTGACAAAAGGAAAACACCCTGTACTCAGAATTTAAATTCTATATATATATGTGTATATATATATACATATATATATATGAAGTTTAATTTCTTTTCAAAAGAGGGAGAAATTATCAGTTTAATTTATTCACTATGCTGCAACCTATTTGAAGGAAAAACCTACATTGCCCTCACTTTGAAATTCATCACAGCACCGTGAAGGTTGCAGCTGCTCAATAATGAGTAAAATAAAGCCCCACTGCAGTGCACTGAAAGGAACTCTATCAGATCATATTCTTACAGCCCTTAATTTTTAGTCTTCATTTAACAGTTCAGAAAACCATATACTATTCTTTGGGATTCTAGGGAATCCAGGAAGGTGGAGATAAAGCAGATACTGAAGTAATTAGAATTCAGTATCTTAGCATTGTCCCCCACTAAAAAGCTACTGTTTTAAAAATATTTTTAATGGAATAAAACATACACTCAAAACAGTGCACCAACCTAGATTTACATTTGAAATGTCACCAAGAGCATCAGGATTTAGGGTTTCTTTAACAGTTCTCTTCATATTCTTTGTTCTGAAGATGAGACTAGGGTTTCCAAAAATTTGTTTCACAGGGGAGCTGTGTGTCACCAAGTCCTCATTCCACAGTGATGAGTTTTTGACTGGACTATACAGTCTCTGTAAACACTGGTCCCTTTGTGGGGACAAACTCAAATAAAAATACTTAAAAAATGGTTCATGCTCTATGGCGAGGCAGGGGGAAGGCAAGAAGACTACACTGAACCAGAAATTTAAAATTTGTATATGAAAATAACAATCTTCTATATTTTATTTTTAAAAGGGATTTTCATAGTAAAGGAGACTAAAGAAAAGAATGTTTAATCATGTTTCCCTTTATATGCTACAGTTCACACATTATAATAATTACAAATATTTATGTAACTAATAATTTATGTAAGTTGACATTCATAAAGTTGACTATTTTCTACTATCATGCTTCTGTCCTAATTATCTAGGACTTGATGCTACGTCATTAAGGAATTAATTAATCAATACAATGAAAAGAATCAGTAAAATATTATTTTCCTTTTGTTTCTCTCCCCCAATTCAATTTCCTGCATTAATTCTTGCATTGTCTCTATTCAGATCCTGAGGACTTCATTTGGGAACTAGCTTAACTAAAGAGGTAGGTAGAAGAAACCCCTATTTGAATACTGCCCCATATTAGATGCAAAGGAAAGATGAAAACATTTGTGCTCCAAGTTTAACTAAGTGTATCAGTTCTATTTGAATACTGAAAAGTTACATTTTTCTGTGCATTTTCCCATGTAAGTTGTATTGAAATTGTGAATATGGCTTAATTGTTTTAGCAAAGACAATAACTGTACTGTATTCACGAAAACACTATCAACAGGAAAGCAGGCACAACGCTTCACAAAAGACCTTAAGTGCATCATCTGAAGTAATGGAAACTTTTGGAATTTAGTGTAGAGTCTGTCTCCAGAAAGAGTTCATAGTTATTGTGACATTATTAAATTTGTTGTCTGCAAATAATTTAATGCCCTGACAACAAAAAGACCTCTTGATTTGAGATAATCAAAGCTGTCCTTGATAACACTCTCCAACTCCCAAACAAGAAACTCCTAATAGCTTTTACATTTCTCAAATGTCTCAGAAAAAACATATCATAAATATTTTTAGCCAATAAGATCATCATTGTTTCTTCTGTTAATAATAGCTTGTGCTAATTTTATTGCTTTAGCATTTAAAGTAATATTCAATAGCATTAGAGAATTTTACCCAATAATTGAGGTAATGAATTACAGGGAGGATAGCAAATAAATTGTCAGGGCTCCTGAACAAGCAGAGTAGTAAACTTTTGCTTCCTAATTGGCTGAGTGATCTTGTCCAGGATGCCTGCTTCTGGAATATTCCTGGTGAAGTATTTAACTAGGCTCCGAAAAATGTTTACATAGGTTGAAATAGCTTTTTGCTCTTTTCTTCACATGAATCCCAATTAGCACTGCCTATGTCTCCTGAGGATATAGATTTGTACAATCAAACATGGTAAGTAATAAAGGTTAAAAAGCTATTTAATAGATTTCCCCACATATTTCGTGAAGATTGCTGGCTGATTTCCAGGACTTAGATTCGTGTAAATTCCATGCTTTTAAATTGGCAACTTCCCACAGGGGTTGTAATATAAGTTAAGGTCATAGGAAGAAAATGATGGCTTTGTATGGCATTTGCCCTTTTTTAAGAACTAAACTCAGCTTACTATGAAATCTAGTTTTCTAGTTCTGATGAGGAAGAGGAAATAGAAACATTTGTCCAATATATTTTTTGAAAGCAATTAAGACCAAAGGAAAAATAAAATTTTCTTTAAAAAATTTAAAAGTAAAACAAATGGTTGCATAATAGGAAATCAACATAATATACTACATAAAAATGAAATCACCCTCCAGTCTTAAGAGGTTTGGTGTTGCTTCAAGGACAGTTAAGTATAGAGAATGGTACCCACTGTAGCTTGTCTACAGCACAAGCTCAGTGGTATTGCTCTGAAATGCATGAACTTAGACAATATTAACAATAACTTTGATATATTCCACTTTCCCTGACAGTCATTACTCTTAATTGATGAGTGGGAGGAAAAGTGGGAAAGAGAACAAGATAATTTAGGAAGGCAATGAGTAGAAATGAGAAATATAGGAAGTTGTATTGAAAAGTAGTTTTAATCTTTTCTAAGGATATCAGAATGGGGAAATGCTTTTAAAGACCTTGTAAAATCTGGACCTTAATTTGGCTAAGCTTTGAAACTCTCCCTTACTCTCAAAGATTTTTAACTTGCTGAACACTTTGTAATCCCAGAGGCTCATTGTAACTTTAAAATATGTCATATTTATACTGTAATTTAGGAAAAGGTTTAATGATCCGCAGAGTTTCTGGAAGACTAACCATCATGGACAAAATGGCAAAAACAATAACAACAACAAAAACCTAGAAAGGTAAGCAAGTTCTTACAGCAAGAAATGGCTCTTCTGCATTCAGCTGAATTATCTAGGCCAAAATACCAGAGTGGGTAGCTTTTCCCTTCTCCAGGGATCTTCCCAACCCGGGGATCAAACCCAGGTCTTTTGCATTGCAGGCAGATTCTTTACCAGCTGAGCCACAAGGGAACTGGCCTTCTAGTAGGTTATTGGATCCTAGAAAATTCAGATTGCAATAGGGATGTAGTGGAATAAAAACCCCTACAGTTTGATTTTGTAAGGAGTTAGCCAAATTAAAAGCAAAAAATACATTAGAGCAATGATAGCAATAATAATGGACATTTTATGGTGCTTTATAGTTTATAGTACTCTTTTATGTATATTGTACATTTTTGCATTTGAGTCTCACAATAGCCCTATACAATGAACAAATAAATGTTTATGGTAAACACATACTATGATGCTTCCTTTGCTGATGGGATCCTGTTCACCCTTCAAAGCCAAGAGACTACTACACAAGAGACTACACCAACGACGTCAAGCCAGTATGTAGTGAAGCTAGAGCGCCAAATTAATTCTCACCTGAAGTCCAACACTCATCACTATTAGATACACAGAAAATGATGACATGTTCTTATTTCATTTTAAATTGTGGTTAAGTTAGGAATATTGTTTGAAAAGTATAAAATGCCTTCCATGTGTATTAGTAAATAAAACTTTCATATTTAACATTATAAAACCTATAGATCAGAAGGACAGAAGGATTAGCAAGAAAATAAACTATCAAGTTTACTACCTCTTTCTCAATTGGATGTTATATACCAACTGAGCATTTATTGCCAGGAAATATGTGAAGTCTTGTCTCACAGCTCATCTGACTCTCAGAACACAATAGAAAATTGCTAATATCTAAGATAGATTTATTTCATATAAGGAATCAGAGGTATAATTAGGCTTTTAAGTGTAGACAAGGCACCTTGACAGGTAGAGTAGCACTTTATTTAAGCATTTCAAACACCCAGCACTGTAGAGATAATAGAGTAGACTACCAAGAAAAATTTATTGGATAAATAAAATGAAGGTTAGGATTCAAATCAAGTCTAACTTCAAAACTCATGCCTTTCCTCTCCATCAAAAATAGTTTTCACAGTTACAAGTTTTTGAAGCTTTTTACTTTTTATTGGGGGTATAGTTGACTTGCAATGTTGTTTTAGTTTCTAGTGTTGTAGTTTAGTCCCTAAATCGTGTCCAACTATTGTGAACCCATGGATTGTAGCCCGCCAGGCTCCTTAGTCCATGGGATTTCCCAGACAAGAATACTAGAGTAGGTTGCCATTTCTTCTCCAGGGGAACTGCCTGACCCAGGAATCGAACCCGCGTCTCCTGCATTAAAGGACGATTCTTTACTGACTGAGCTATGAGGGAACTCCATCAAAGTAAATAACTTTATCAAAGTAAAGCAGTTACACATATACATACATCCACTCTTTTTTAGATCCTTTTCCCATATAGAGAAGCATCCTTTTCCCATTATAGAGTATTGAGTAGAGTTCCTTGTACTGAGTTGAAAAAGTTTAAGTTCACAAAAAACCTTAACATAATGTTTATTCATAATTTCCAAAATCTGGAAGCAACCAAGATGTCCTTCAGTAGTGAATGGATAAACTAGGTGGTACATACAATGGAATATCAGCAATAAAAAGAAATTAGCTACCAAGCTCATGAAAAGACAAAGGAAATTTAAATGTACATTGCCAAGTGAAAGAAGTCAATCTGATGGATCTTCTGTATCAAGCTGTATGACTTTGACATTATACAGAAAGGTGAAACTATGGAGATAGTAAGGAGAGGAGTTCCCAGGGGTTTGATGAGAGGAAGGATGGGATGGATAGAGAGAGCACAGAGAATGTTTTGAGTAGTGAAATTATTCTGATACTATGATGGTGGATACAAATCATTATATATTTGTCAAAACCAATACAACATACAACACAAAGAGGAAAACATATATAAATTATAGATTTTACTTAATAATAATAATGTGGCAATACTGACCCCTCAGGTGTAACAAATGTACCACACTTATGCAAGATGTTAATAATAGGGAAATGGGGGATGGGGAATGTTTAAGAGTATAGGGAAATTCTCTTCTTTCTATTGAATTTTTCTATAAACCTAAAACAGATAAAAATACTACATTAATTAAGAAGAACAATGCACATAGTTTCTTCAGCCTATGGAATGTATACATTCTATATTCAGACAATCTCATTTAAATTCCTTTGGTTAAGATGGAAGTAAGGAAATGAATTCTTCAAGGACAAAGCTTTGCATCCACCAGCAAAGGTGATCTCTGTCTAACCAGCGGCATCCCCAGGCAGCTCTCTGCAGGTGCTGCCAACACCAAGACCTCTGCTGAACAGTGTCCTGGGTGGTTGTGCTGCAGCAAGAAATGGCATTTTATGATTATGTTTTCTACATATTCTCAGTCCCACGAAGGTGCTAACATATTTGGTTCCTCTTTGGATTAAAAGAGATAATGTCTTTGATAATTTGTTCATGGTTACTGCTCGGGAAGATAATGATGCTCAAAATCCCCCTAAACTTCATATTATAATATTACCTCCTTGGCTCTGCTATTCTTAACAGGTTTAAAGACAGTAGTACCATTAAGGTTAAAAAAAAATTCACTGTTCCTACACATTAAAAGAATACCAGGTTACAGAGATGAGCTGCCGGAGTGTTAGCAAGGCTTCATGTTATATCATGTGTTTGGTTTATGAATCTCATTTGAGTTCTATAACTGAAAATACTCCTAAAGCTTCCTCTCAAGGAAGAAATTAATACAAACAAACCAAATAGAAATGACTGGGATGCTTAGACTGTGTCACTGTCTGAAAATCCAATGACAATTTTCAAGTTAGTTCCCCCTTAAGAGCTTTACCAAAACATGCTGTAAGTGTGCATTTTTCAGCTACAATTTTACCTGTGTATATAGAACAGATGATAAAGAACATCTCTGAAATCAGCTTTAAAATGTTTTCTTCATTATCATTTTTTCAATTGTCAGTAGCCTCAATATACAAGTATGAATATTGATGTATATTCAATCTGTCTCTGGAATGGAATATATATATTCCATACCTTTATAGGTAATCAGTATGATTTTAGAACTTGTTATTCAGAAATTCATTGTTTCTTACCTCTAATTTTAAAAACTGAGATATTTTACAAAATAAATTTCCAACCCAACATCATACCTAATAGTCACCCAAGGCAAACCTATACAGTCAATGAAAATAACTCATACACAAGTACTTCAGAAAGATATCACAAGGGAAGTGTGCTATTCATTCTAAAACCTTTATAGCCAAAAGATAATTTATAATGATGTATATTGGAAAGCCAGTGCAATCTACTGAAAATGGAAAATTGTATGTGCCTGAAGAATAGTCTATAGTAATTACAAGTTAAACATTTATCCAATATTGATGTAACTGAGAAACTATAAAAGATATATGCTAAACACCAAGATCCACAGTTTGCATCTCAATATAAACATTTTATTATTGACTTGTGCCATATTTTCCTTATTTTTTTCTAAAAGCCTATGAAAATAAAATTTCTTTAACCCAAAAGATTCTATTTCATGTAATTTATAAATGCATTGTACCATAAAGCAATTGGTTGGCTACAATATGTCAGATAGTGAAATCCTGTTCAGCACACAAACTTAAATAAATTATCTATTTGAAGGAGATTAAAATCTAGAAAAAGAGGCAACAGACAACTCTACACAGGTATGATTCCAGCCCTGATACTAAGAAGGTAAGTTACCTACAGAGTTAGTTGAACTGGATGTTCTCATGTTTTCCAACCATTAAATGGAAGATAATCGTATCAAGCTCAAAGGGTTATTGTGAATATTAAATAAATTAATGTGCAAGCTGCTTAAAGGCTTTCTATGGTGGCTCCAACAGTAAACAATCTGCTTGCAATGCAGGAGACCTGGGTCCAATCCCTGGGTTGGGAAGATCCCCTGGAGAAGGAAATAGAAACCTACTCCAGTATTCTTGCCTAGAGAATTCCATGGATGGAGGAGCCTGGTGGGCTACAGTCCATGGGGTCACAGAGAGTCAGACATGACTGAGTGACTTAATACACAAACTGCTTGAAAGAATACTTTTCATACAAATGCTCAGTAAATGCTAACTATTAAAGATGCTCAACATCATTAATCGTTCAGTTCAGTTCAGTTCAGTTCAGTCGCTCAGTCCTGTCCGACTCTTTGAGACCCCAGGAATCGCAGCACACCAGGCCTCCCTTGTCCATCACCATCTCCCGGAGTTCACTCAGACTCACGTCTATCGAGTCCGTGATGCCATCCAGCCATCTCATCCCCGGTCGTCCGCTTCTCCTCCTGCCCCCAATCCCTCCCAACATCAGAGTCTTTTCCAATGAGTCAACTCTTCACATGAGGTGGCCAAAGTACTGGAGTTTCAGCTTTAGTATCATTCCTTCCAAAGAAATCCCAGGGTTGATCTCCTTCAGAATGGACTGGTTGGATCTTCTTGCAGTTCAAGAGACTCTGAAGAGTCTTCTCCAACACCACAGTTGAAAAGCATCAATTTTTCGGCACTCAGCCTTCTTCACAGTCCAACTCTCACATCCATACATGACCACAGGTAAAACCAAAGCCTTGACTAGACAGACCTTAGTTGGCAAAGTAATGTCTCTGCTTTTGAATATACCATCTAGATTGTTCATAATTTTTCTTCCAAGGAGTAAGCGTCTTTTAATTTCATGGCTGCAATCACCATCTGCAGTGATCTTGGAGCCCCCCAAAATAAAGTCTGACACTGTTTCCACTGTTTTCCCATCTATTTCCTATGAAGTGATGGGACCAGATGCCATGATCTTCGTTTTCTGAATGTTGAGCTTTAAGCCAACTTTTTCACTCTCCTCTTTCACTTTCACCAAGAGGCTTTTTAGCTCCTCTTCACTTTCTGCCATAAGGGTGGTGTCATCTGCATATCTGAAGTTATTGATATTTCTCCCGGCAATCTTGATTCCAGCTTGTGTTTCTTCCAGCCCAGCGTTTCTCTTGATGTACTCTGCATATAAGTTAAATAAGCAGGGTGACAATATACAGCCTGATGTACTCCTTTTTCTATTTGGAACCAGTGTGTTGTTCCATGTTCAGTTCTAACCGTTGCTTCCTGACCTGCATACAGATTTCTCAAGAGGCAGGTTAGGTGGTCTGGTATTCCCATCTCTTTCATTAGGGAAATCAAAACCACAAGATACCACCTCATACCTCTTAGGATGGCTCTTACTAAAATGGTCAAAAGGTACGTGTTAGTGAGAATGTGGAGAAAAAAGAATCTTTGTACATTGTTGCTGTTGCTGCTGCTGCTGCTGCTAAGTCGCTTCAGTTGTGTCCAACTCTGTGCAACCCCATAGATGGCAGCCCACCAGGCTCCGCCGTCCCTGGGATTTTCCAGGCAAGAACACTGGAGTGGGTTGCCATTTCCTTCTCCAGTGCATGAAAGTGAAAAGTGAAAGTGAAGTCGCTTAGTCGTGTCCAACTCTCAGCAACCCCATGGACTGCAGCCTACCAGGCTCCTCCGTCCATGGGAGTTTCCAGGCAAGAGTACTGGAGTGGGGTGCCATTGCCTTCTCCGTGTACACTGTTGGGGGGAATGTAAATGGGTACAGCTATCATGGTAAAGCACAGATATAAACAGAAATACCATATGATCAGCAACCCACTTCTTGGTATATATCCAAGAAAACAAAATGACTATGTCTAAGTGATATTACATTCTCACAGTCACTGTGGCATTATTCATAGTAGTCAAGATATGTAAACAATTTAAATGTCCATCAATAAAGAAAATGTGATACACACATATACATACAAATGTTCAGTTCAGCCTTAAACAATAAGGAAATTTTGCCATTTGTGACAACATGGATGAATCTAGACATTTCACTGAATGAAACAAGCCAGTCACAGAAAGACCAGCACTGCACAATCTCACTGATATGTCGAACATAAAAAGCCCAACACATAGAAAGAGAGAGTAAAATGGTGGTTGCTAGGGCTTGGGTGAAGGGGAAATGGGGAGATACTGGTCAAAGGCTACAAGCTTTCAGTTATGAGTAAGTTCTGGATACCTAACGTGCATGCATGTGTGCTTAGTCATTCAGTCGTGTCTGACTCTTGTGACCCCATGGGCTGTAGCCCACCAGGTTCCTCTGGCCATGGGATTCTCTAGGCAAGAATACTGGAGTGGGTTGCCATACCCTTCTCCAGGGGATCTTCCCGAATAAGGGGATCAAACCTGGGTCTCCTTCATTGCAGGAGGATTCTTGACTGGCTGAGCCACAAGTGATTATATTTAATACTAATGTACACATGAAATTTGCTCAGATTAGATATGAAGGTTCTCATTATATCCCCCCAACAACACACAAAGGGAAACTATGTGAGGTGATGGATACACTGATTAGCTTAAATGTGGTAATCACAACACAATATGTGTATCAAAGCATCATGTTACGCACTTCGTACACATACAATTACTTTCTGTCAATAATATCTCAGTAAAACTCAAAATGTTAGGTATTATACCTCTATTTTTTATTATTTAGTGGAATTAAAGAGATTATGTGCCAAATGTTGTACAAGCAGAGGAGCGATTGATGAATAGACTGAAGAAGGCTTTATTCCAAAAGGACATTCATATTGACCTTCACAGACACGGATTTCTTCAAGTGAGAAGGAGAATGAAGGAAAGCACATGCAGATGAAACACTGGGAACAAGAGGTATGATCTCATTCAGCCAGTGTGGCTAAAACTTAGGGCATGTGGGAGGTAACAGGAGGAAATACAGCTGGGAAGGTTGCTTCTGGAGTGATACTAGGAAAGCCCTTAAACAACAGCTTAAATAATCTGTATTTTACCCTATAAAGAATGTGGAAGCAATCAAAGGGTTTTGGTGTATTTTAAGGATGGCAGTGAAGCGGTCAGATTTTTGCTGTTGAAAATTCTCCTTAGTAGAGTATTGTGGAAGATAATCAACTGCAGAAAAGACTAGGGGATGGTAACCTTGTTAGAAACTTAAAATGTTTAGAAGGTCAAGTAATCACAGTGAAATATGGCAAGAGAATGAAGAAGAGAAAGCACAGTGAGGAGGAAACATTTCCAAAGTGGAATCTATGTGAGCTTCATGTGATCACTAAGTTCACATTTCCCAACCTAGCTGGGTACACTGCTCATGTGAAGAAGAGATAACACTTTGTCTTGTAGAAGCACATCACACACCATGTGTGAAATCACACACGAACTAGGCAAATAGGAGAGCTGCCTTTTTATGCTAGCTTTTTGGAAAAAGCCTGAGACTAAACAATCAGAACCGTCCAAAGCAAATATTAAGTCTGGCGGTGTTAAGTGCTTGGATTTCTAAATGCAAATTGTTAATGTAACTTACATTTTGGTTTTAACACATGCAAGCCCTTTTTGGTAAACACCTCAAAATACAGAAAGAGAAAAGCCATGGTGCTGGAATGTATATAGTCCTAAAGAAATTTTCCTGCTTATTATTTCCCTAAGGCTTTTTGTTTACCAGTTAGAACTTTTGATGAAAAAAGCAAAAATGAAATGTAAAAGAACAAGACCTACAATATTGAGCTTTTATGTCACTACTAATTTTTCTTTTTTAGAGCAGTTTCTGAATTCAATTGGGATTCCAGAAGTGTTTCTTCAAGCACTGATGAGTGGGTCAAGAACCTCAGAAAGCTCTGATATAAAGTACAGAGCCTGATACTATGTATAAAATAGATAACTAATGAGAATATAATGTATAGCACAGGGAACTCTGCTTAATGAACTGTAGTGACCTGAAAGGGAAGGAAGTCCAAAAGGAAGAGAATATATGTATATATGAGCTTCCTTGGTGGCTCAGGTGTTAAAGAGTCCACCTTCAATGTAGGAGACCCAGATTTGATCCCTGAGTCGGGAGCATCCCCTGGAGGAGGAAATGGCAACGCACTCCAGTATTCTTGCCTGGAGAATTCCATGGACAGAGGAGCCTAGTGGGCTAACGTCCATGGGGTCACAAAGAGGTGGACATGAACGGGTGACGCAGGTGACTTTCACTTTCTTCATGTGTATATGTTTAGCTGATTCATTTTGTGGTACAGTAGAAACTAACACAACATTGTAAAGCAATTATACTCCAATAAAAATTAATTAAAAATACAAAGCCATTGAACTATTATAGTTTAAACATTCCAATTCAAGTGACAGTGTGATCAAAGATGGTTGCCAAAGACTATAACGGGAGAGGGTGGGAAATATTACTTCTATATCTTTCAAATATCCCTTCCAGAAGTTGCTGGTGGCTGGGAGTTAGCAGCCTCTGGTGTTGTTCCCTTTCTTTCCTTGCTGTACAAAAGCATAATCGAACAATCTGTGCCCTTGTCTGCCAGGAAGTCAATCAATTCGACTAACCTGCACCTGCCTGTCTAACGTCCTTTCTCCTGTTCACCATTCAGCTGCTTCTGTGTGCTCTCCTTAAATGCCTGGACTTTAGGAAATGATTTCCAAATTATGGCCTCAAGTCCCCAGGATCATGGACTGTCATCTCCATCCACTTTTTCATTCTTAAAATGTCTGCCATTGATGCGATAGAGTAGAATATAAACTGTCTTCATTAAAAATTCACTATAAAACATTGAATCTGCAACTTATAGTTGAATGAACTCTGGTGTGGTAGTCTAGGAACCTGAGTTCTTATCTCATATTTACCTTGAAATCATTGAGAATCTGCTTTCCTAGCCCTCCATTTATTTGTATATAATATGATATAAAACAGGGCTTAAATATTCTAGGCTTAACATTCCCAAATATGAGAAAAGGATTCCCATATTGGATTCTCACAAAGAATTCTCGTTAATTTTCAGCTGGCATTTGAAGCCATATTACTTTTATGTCTGGACTGGCAAAATCTTTAAAAAAAAGAGAGAACATGTCAGATTTCTTATTTTTGCTTTATAACTTAATTTGCTGTTGGCATTTCCAGTGAATATTTTAGAAACTTGACACTGACAAACTTTGGTTTTGGTTTCTAACTTCGCATCAGTTGATGAGTGTTTTTAGATTTAATTTTAGTTTGCTTTATATTGGTTACCAGTATCACTCAAGAATTATTAAAAACTTTTATTACATTGCCTCAGCACGTAGTATGTTTTCAGTATTGGCATGTATCATATTTTGCATTACTCCAGCAGTATGCAATACTATCATACCAGGCTCATGAGTCTAGAAACAGTGTTATAGAAAATTCTAAACTGAGCACATAATAATTTTTGTTTAATTGTGGAGCAAAATGAATTAATATTATTTTATCTTAATTACTTCTACAGATAATAAAAAATACTGCCTTTCAAAATTAGAGTAGCACTTCATATATTTAGGATTACTCAGATATAATTTTTAGGCAATTGAAATCTAGCCAATTATGTACCATATTACATTTTTTAATTCTTTCAGATGGAAAAATTTGTATCACATTGCATACTGTCCTGAACTTCAAATCAAATTATATGATAATACCTAACATTTATATATTACTTAAAAATGCACTTTCCAAGAAATCATCTCTTAAACCAAATATTATTCAGAATATAAATGAACTTTCTTGTGGTAATTCAGTTATTTCTATAAGCACATACTGTGCTATAATTCAGAGAGGATCTTGGAAACTATTGAAATGATTAAACCTATTTGCCCTAGTATATGAAACAGCACAGCCCAATATAATTTTGACATCACTATGTTTGTCTGAAATGATTTATCTTTTCTCTCACTGTTCCTGTCAGGTGTCATTCTTACTAATGATAACAGCTCAGATTTGCACAGTACTTGAGAGCCTACAAAGCACTTTCCCCTACATTGTTCCATCTTGTGACTGCCTCGTAGTCCCTTTCTAAATTGCCAGGCCTTTGAAAACAAGATAATCAAACTTAAAAAGAGATTCTATTTAAAGAGTAAACAATCTCTGAGTGAGGGCCCCAAGGACTTTCCCAAAGAATAAGGTTAGGAATGCTCATGGACACCAGCATTTATTTTGGTGGCTGAGAACCTATGTGTTTCCCATAGATTCTTGGCTGGGCTCTAAAGGGTTGAGTTTGGCAGATAAGAAGCCTCTGACTCTACAAAATACTCTGTATTGCACTTTATACAATGAATTGTCTAGTGATTTAAAGGCATTGTACATTGGAATGAGAAATAACCTTAGAGATTATGACGACTAGAGCATTTTTAGTGCTAAAGGTAGAACTGACTTTAGGAAACAACTCTTCTGCTCCCAATCAATGTTCTCTCTATTAACACCACAATGTACACTTGTTCTAAATCTCCCTGGTATTTTTAGGATTCTGAGCTTTTGGAATCTAGCCAAATGATATGATGAAGATAATATATTTTCAAGTGTATGTAGTATGACATACAGTAAAGCATGTAACAGAATGACTGCCTTTCCCACTATTAAACTGTAAATACTTTATAGATATTTTCTCCATAGTTTCAAAATTTGGAGAGAAAACATTGTAAAAGACATACTGAGTTAAAAAAACTCCCACATACAAAGCCTATATTTTGAAAACACAAAATCCTAAAATAAAAGGAAAAGAAAGAAGAAAAGGAATGAGAAAAGGAAGAAGGGGAAAAAGTAGGAAAGGAGAGAAGAAAGGAGGGAAGAAAGGAGGGAGGAAGGTTGAAGAAGGGGAAGAGTTGGGGAAAGTAAGTCATTCTTTGCATTTTAATATTAAGGAAGTATAGCAATTTTTGTGTTTCACTAATTTTCTCCCATTCTATTAATAATATGAACTATAATTAGTTTATGACTAAATCAGCATAGGTATTTCAATTATAGCTTTCTGGCAGCAGGGAAAGGTGGCTAAATTGGTCACTTGTATTCTAAGTGATGGTATGTAAAAAAACTGATTACTATTCTCCCCAAAGTCTTCAGTTTTAACTAACAAACACAATTAATACCAAACATTTTGGTGTTCAAGTGAGTGACAGTTTTGACTTGATATTTAATTCTTCTCAGGTGTTCAGGGCAGAGAAGGCGATCCCACTCCAGTACTCTTGCCTGGAAAATCCCATGGATGGAGGAGCCTGGTAGGCTGCGGTCCATGGGGTCGTGAAGAGTCGGACATGACTGAGTGACTTCCCTTTCACTTTTCACTTTCATGCATTGGAGAAGGAAATGGCACTCACTCCAGTGTTCTTGCCTGGAGAATCCCAGGGATGGGGGAGCCTGGTGGGCTGCCGTCTATGGGGTCACACAGGGTTGGACACGACTGAAGCGACTTAGCAGCAGCAGGTGTTCAGGGTAGGAAGAAATAATTGCCTATTACAATCTATTGGTAGTTCATTCTGACAAACAATCCTGTTTGTCAAATGACCGCAGTGGAATAGAAGAAAAATGGATCAAGTACTTTTAATATTTCATTTTAATAAAAAATGCATAATGAAATAAAAGCAGACTAAATATTTCACTGTAGAAAAGTCAGTTTTTTTGTTTTTATTACCTAAATAACTTTTCACCATGTTCACACTTAACAACAACAACAAAAATGAAAGTATACTTTTTTCCTTGGTTAGGAGAAATTGACTTGAATATTTGCAGATTTATTCTCATGACAAATTAATGATGATTCACATATTAGCTTTGGAAGTAGAATTCTGGAAAAGAAATTCTACTATCAATTAATGTAGAAACTGTGCTGGTAAATCAAGTATTAACATCTGAGAAATAAACTGGAGGACTTTAATTGGTCAATATGTGTCCTTAACAAAACTTATAATGAGGACCCTGAGTAGACTGTGTGAGTTAAGCAAATCCACAGCAGGTTTATCATCTCCAAAGAGGCTCTGAAAGCAAAGTGGTTGTTAGCTAAAATACATTGAAATAAAAGACAGACAATATCATATTAATTTAAAGAACCAGCATTTACCAGTACAGTAATTCTAAAATTCCCACTTTAAAAAGGAGCTCTCCTGGGGGATTCCAAGAGTTAAGTGGAGATGGAGCAGTGAAGAATGTATCCATATCTGAACTGAGGTAATTAGGGTAAGATGTTCTTTCTTGAAATCACATCAACTTTCCACCCAAAGATCCTGAGAATATATGTTTGGTTCTGTCTGCCACCATTTACTTATTTGATCATGTGTTTAAATACAATAGGCCAATTACACCAAACAACCACATTTCCACCTCCAGAAGACTATAACCAATGAATACAAATTAGTTGGTAGGTAGAAAGATAGACATGAACTAATTTATAGAACATATCTTTAAGGTAAACATATTTCTTGTCACTAGAAGTTCAGTTCACCCACTCCAGTGTTCTTGCCTGGAGAATCCCAGGGACGCGGGAGCCTGGTGGGCTGCCGTCTATGGGGTCACACAGGGTCGGACACGACTGAAGCGACTTAGCAGTAGCAGCAGCAGAAGTTCAGTTCAGTCACTCAGTCATGTCTGACTCTGTGACCCTGTGGACTAAAGCACGCCAGGCTTCCCTGTCTATTACCAACTCTTGGAGTTTATTCAAACTCATGTCCATGGAGTCAGTGATGCCATCCAACCATCTCATCCTCTGTTCTCTTCTTCTCACGCCTTCAATCTTTCCCAGCATTTAGGTTTTTTTCCAGTGAGTCAGCTCCTTGCATCAGGTGGCTAAAGTATTGGAATTTCAGCTTCAGCATCAATCCTTCCAATGAACATTCAGGACTGATTTCCTTTAGGATTGACTGGTTGGATCTCTTTAGAGTCTGATGGACTCTCAAGAGTCTTCTCTAACACCACAGCTCAAAAGCATCAATTCTTCGGCTCTCAGATTTCTTTATAGTTCAACTCTCACATCCGTACATGACTACTGGAAAAACCATAGCTTTGACTAGATGGACTTTGTTGGCCAAGTACTGTTTCTGCTTTTTAATATGCTGTCTAGGTTGGTCATAGCTTTTCTTCCAAGGAGCAAGCGTCTTTTAATTTCATGGCTGTAGTTACCATGTGCAGTGATTATGGGGCCCCCCAAAATAATGGAAACACTGTTTCCATTGTTTCCCCATCTATTTGCCATGAAGTGATAGAAGCAGATGTCACGATCTTAGTTTTCTGAATGTTGAGTTTTAAGCCAATTTTTTCACTCTCCTCTTTCACTTTCATCAAGAGGCTCCTTAGTTCTTCTTCACTTTCTGCCATAAGGGTGGTATCATCTGCATATCTGAGGTTATTGATATTTCTCTCGACAATCTTGACTCCAGCTTTTGCTTCATCTAGCCCAATATTTTGCATGATGTACTCTGCATATCAGTTAAATAAGCAGGGTGACAATATATAGCCTAGACATACTCCTTTCCTAATTTGAAACCAGTCTGTTGTTCCATGAACAGTTCTAACTGTTGCTCCTTGACCTGCATACAGATTTCTCAGGAGGCAGATCAGGTGGTCTGGTATTCTCATCTCTTGAAGAATTTTCCACAGTTTGTCGTGGAAAGTCAAAGGCTTTGGCGTAGTCAATAAAGCAAAAGTAGATGTTTTTTCTGGAACTCTCTTGCTTTTCCAATGATCCAATGATGTTGGCAATTTGATCTCTGGTTCCTCTGCCTTTTCTAAAACAAGCTTGAATATCTGGAATTTCACGTGCTATTGAAGCCTGGTTGGAGAATTTTGAGCATTACTTTGCTAGCATTAAGATGAGTGCAATTTTGTGGTAGTTTGAACATACTTTGGCATTGCCTTTCTTTGGGATTGGAATGAAAACACTAGAAAGATAGAATTAAAGGACTTTTCTATTCATAACTCAAAGCCATGTTAATATTATGTGAGTGTTTTTGGCCTGGGGATTTGGGAAAGAATTAATAAAATATATCTTATCACTAAACTGATAATATTATAGTATGAAGATAAACCTGCATGACTTCTATATTCTGTTTTAGCTATAATTTAACATTCTAGTCTGATCTTTTGTCTTAACTGATAATCCACTTATCAATTTTTGGTTTTTGCTTACCTTAGTTCATTTACTTTTAAGGGATATGAATACAGGCATATTTTAGTTTATTTTCTAGGTCTTAGATATTGAAGATATGAGATCTCCATGTACATGGAGATTTTCAAAGCCTATGGCTTTGAAAATTCTACTTTGCTTGGATTTTTACAGTGATTTAAATATCATTTCTAGTCAGTTGGTATATTTTAAGCACTTTCATGAACTCAGAAATAATTTGTGACATTGTACCATCGAAATTTATTGCCATTCATTTGCTTTTAAAAAGGTGAGATAGATTGAGTCCTTGTCATTCCTAAACATATACATCATTTTTACCATATACAATATAACTCAAAAAACTGTGAAAAACATTAGTATTTATATAACCTAATGAAGAAACTGTTTCACTCTATTTTAGAGCAGCTTGTGATGAATTATATCTTCATTAATGGAACAAAGCCACTATCTAATATCACATTGACCATACCATGGCAAGATAGAAAAATGCATATTATACTAATAGACAGATAAGGTAGCTGCCCAGCCCCCCCAGCCCCCCCCACCCCCCCCTACCGCCCCCACCCCCCACCCACATACAAACACACAAGCAAACTGACAAACATAACATGCTGGTAAAAAGGTTGTCAAACTTAAGACAAACTGCATTATGATTCTTCTTCTCTATTTAGTATGGAGACCTAAGTCCAGAGCACACTATTCACACACTCAACATTTAGAAAGCTTCTCAGTAATGCTGATGATTCACATTTAGTTTGTCTGACAAGAAAGTATGGAATAGCAAGCAGAATATTATACAGCAGGGGTCCTTGACCTCTGGGGTCTAATGCTTGATGGAGCTGAAGAAATATAATAGAAATAAAGTACACAATAAGTGTAATCTGTTTGAATCATCCTGAAACCACCCCTCCCTACCTCACCCCCACCCCTGGTATATGGAGAAATGTTGGGGACTGCTGCTATAGAGCATGAGGGAAAAGCCCAAAGGTTTGCTATTCAAATGTTCTGGTTTGAACCCTAGCAATCATGACTTCCTAGATGTAGAAGTCTTGAATGTATTATTTAATCCTCTGTGCTTCTCTACTTCACAAACTGTGAAATGGGAAAAACTGTACCTCTCTTGCAGCATTAAGTAGATAATGAATGTAAGACATCAGTCACTCTGGACATGGTAGGTGCTTCACAGAGGATAGCCCAATTTTTACTTCCAAACAATAAAAGCAGAGGAAATTCTGCTTGGCAACATATGAATTCAGTGGCCACATCTTCCAAATGAAAAATTGAGACATAGTCTGCCAAGTATGAATGCATTTTTGGTGACAACAGGACAGAGTGTTTGAAACTGGAAATGTCACTGCAAAACCATGATGGGTGTTTATCATGCTATGAGGAATGTAGCCATCAGGAGAACATCCAAGAACATTCATTTTTAAGGGAATTTTATTTAACAACCTTTGGTATTTTCACTTCAAAAAGAAAGGAGACTAACTAGAGTGCAATACACACCCCAAAAGTCATTTTCTCTGAAAAAAGATATTCTTATGATATATTTCATGTTGTTATAAATTAAACAGATGAGCAATTCTGATGAATTGCATATAGAGTCAAATATAAAGAGCACTTAAAGGAAGCTCCTTATCATTTAGGGTGACTTGGGAATGCTTTCATTCCTTCTCTACCTCCTTTTTCTATTTAGTGTCTAGAGAGAAAACATTGCTTATCTTCAATGCATTCCGTGACCTTTTAGAAGTCCCCCTTTCCTAGTGAGAATGATTTGATGTTGTTTAAAGAAAAAAAAAAAAAGAGAGAACATCTTCATGGTTTTCTATGCTTCAGTGGGAAGCACAGTTTATCTGAATTTCTTCCTTAAAGGATACCATAAAACTTTCTTTTCTTCATTGATTCAATTCAAAAATAGAGTAGAAAACTTTTTTCTTTCATTACTAAGAATACTTAGAGGGATGTAATAGAGTGAAAGAGGAGATGTAAAAATCCTATACATTTCATATTTGAGGGATAATCTTTACTGAACTTCTTCATGGCTCCTTCTTGTCTCTTCCTTATACTTCTGCCATAAACACATACATATTTTTTCAAAAAACTGGACAACCAGAATATCTAACATCACTGAGTACAGTAAAAAGTAATTTCTTTAGAAACTATCTCTTCTAGTAATAATAAATTATCCCACAACTTTACCCAAGATTGTCTTATCTATCTCAATTACTGTATTCTGTTATTGTACTTAACACCAAGAATGTCAAAAGACCTTGTAGAGAATGGAGAATGAGAGACTGCATGCAGAATGATGTCTGCAAAGTCAAACAAAACTGAAGACAAGGAGGGAGCTAGGAAATATGTATTTCTTCTTCAGTGATTGAGGAGGGGAAACTTTTTTTTAAAACTCTGTTTAGTTGACAGTATTTAAAAACATAATTTTTCTTCTTTTCCTCCATCCTTAGTCCATATTTACCCTTTTCTTTGTATACACAAAATAAGAAGCAAAGTTCTTTGTAAATTCTTGGAACAGAATTGATTCTTTCTTAAAGGCTATCAAATCCTTTTTGAATGACATAGACAATAATATGAAATGTTCTTAAGCAAAGAAAATATACCAGCAATGTCACGCCTCTATGTAAACTAAAATCATTGGCTAAGAAATCATTCAACTGATTTGCAAAATCTAGATATATTCTTCTATATCACAAATATTATTTAATGTTAAAAACTGCAATGTATTGATGTACTTTGTTGTCATGATGTGCAATGTTTCATATGTAGAAGAAATTCTCTGATCACATTTTTCTTTTCATAGCTCCTATAAGTTTTTCTGGTAGAAAAAATAATTAGGTAATTTCAAAATTCATTTATTTTAAAGAACGATCTCGACATTTCTAATAAGCACTTTAACCTTACCACAAATAGAAGTATTTATGCTTTGAGAACAGCCAATTGTTGAAAGTTAAAAAAAAGCAAGAGATGGAAAGCAGAAATAGTTCAGTTCTCTTTTATTAAAAAGTTTATATGCATGGCTCATAAAATACAGTCCGTAATTCTAAGATTTTCCATGCCCTTAACATTTTCTTTATCTTTAGATAGAATCATCAACCCATTCTTAGCTAATCATTTATTTGCTGTCACAGGTAGTCAATGGTACTTGATCTTGTTTGCTAATTTTAGACATAAACTGACTCTAATCTCTTGCTGCTCTGTGTAAAATGTATCTCACTCTGCTTGCATATTTGAGTACAACCTCAAACTCTTCCACAAAAACAAATTCTTATTCACGTTGCTTTTTTTTGTTTTTACAAGTTTGGCATCTGATTCTTGCATTGCCGGAGTTTGAGTCTATAACTTATCTCTCATAGATTCCCTTTCTGTCTACACCCATCAACATGTTTTTCTTCTCCTGTAGAACAAACAAGCTTCATTCTCCCCCTCTTCATACCAAAATGTCCTTCTTGTATTGCAGTTCATATCAAAGAGGATTCTTCTTAAAGAGAGATGAAAATACAGCCAGCCCCTAAGTGGCCTCAAGGGCTTGCAGCACCAAAGACGAAGAAACAAAAGGGCTATATTACTGTTGGAGGATCAGAAATCCTCCAGATTTCTGATGTGGAATGCAGGGTCAGGTGAAGCACCAAAGAGACCTCAGAGCTCTCAAGAGGATAGGCTCATCACCTCAGATGTCATCAGACACGGAATAAGTGGTGTTATTTTGGTGAAGAGGATATAAAATGTTCAAAGCTCCCAGGTAAAAAAAAAAGAAAAAGAAAAAAATTTCTCCCAACTTAAATGAGTAAGGAGGAAGTTAGGAAAGCTTTTGAAAGAAGGGAGAAAGAAGCATTAATGCATCAAAGAGAAGAGAGACATCTGGGAGTAGCAATATAAATAAGAGAGAAGACAAATAGATGAGGAGCACCATAAAAGTAAGGAAAAACCATTGCTACCTGGCAAACTGGCATTGAAATTTTTTTTTTAAAACGAGACAACTTTTTTCCCTTCTTCTCAGATATGTAAGTTTAGCTGCTTAGGCTGAGGAAAGAAAAAGAGAAGGAATGAGAAAAGGAAGGAAGAAAGGAAACTCCATCATCAAATAAAAGATCCTTTGCTACATTCTAGAATATGTTATACTAGTGATGTTATGCTTAATTATTCCTTTATAAAATATTATCAAAATCATTCATATTATAAGAAAATTAAAGTTGATGATTTTAGAAAGATAAATAAAACTAATTTGGCACAATAAGCACAGTAATTTTTTTCTAAAGGATCCAAAATCCTCACAGATATTCTCATTGGCCCTTCTTTCCAGCAGGTAACTGGCAAAGAAAAATTGATTTCATTCTATAGTAGGAAAAATGAAACTCTTGCTTGGTTTTGATATATAAAAGGATTTTAAACATATCATCTTTAGAAGAAAACAGTCCAGGGATCAAATGCTGGCTTCATCATTTACAAGCTAAGCTTGAGAAGTTATTCAAACACCCTAAACCTCAATTTCCTCATGTATAAACTGAGGATAATGATAGTCTTTATTTCCTAAGGCTGTTGTGAGGTCAAAATGAGTTCATTTAAATTATTGTAGCAGAGAGCCTAATACACCAGAATTTTTTATTGCTGCTGTAACAAATTACCACAAACATGAAGCAAAGTGTTAGTTGCTCAGTCGTGTTTGACTCTTGCAACCCCATGGACTGTAGCCCATCAGGCATCTCTGTCCATGAGGTTCTCCAGGCAAGATACTGGAGTGGGTAGCCATTCCCTTCTATAGGAGATCTTCCTGACCCAGGGATCAAACCCAGGTCTCCTGCATTGCAGGCAGATTCTTTATTGTCTGAGCCATTAGGGAAACCACAAACATAGTGACTAAAAACATAAGAATTGATTATGTTATAGTTCCTGGAGGTCAGAAGTCTGACCTGGGTCTCATCGGGCTAAAATCAAGGTGTCAGCAAGGTTATTTCCCTTTCTGAAGGCTCTGTGGGAGAATCTACTTCCTTGCCTGCTGTTGCCATCTAGAAGCTGTATGCAGTGCATTCCTCTTCTTGTCACCCTACTCCTGCATTGTCAAAGCCAGCAAGATCACCTGTTTTTCTCACTGCAGCATCAAAGCTTCTCTGCTTCCAAGAACTCATGCAATTATGTTGGGGCACCTGGACAATCCAGGATAATTTCATCTTAATCTCAATGCCCTTACTATGAATCACATTAGCAATGTCCCTTCTGCCATGTAAAGAAATATATTTCTGGGTTCCAGGGAACAGAAGGTGGGCATCTTGGTTGGGGTCAGGTCATTACCCTACTTCCCACAGCTTAGTACCTCAGAATTCACTACATAAATGTAACTGCTTTATTATTTTTATCATTACCATTACTAATTTTATTGGCATTAGCGTGGTCATAGGCCTACAGACTCTCATAACTTAGGTATTATTAGTGACCCTGACCTCCCATACATATCCACACCTCTCATTTCGCAGTTGAAGAATTTGAAACCAAGAGATGGGAAATGACTTACTCAAGGCCATCCAGCCAATTGATGCTGATTTTTCTCAATTCATCTCATTCCTGGCTCCACATAGTGCTTCCCCCATATTACACAGCTGAGAAGAGTAATCTAAAAAGTACACCTAATATTTATACTGAAGTTTATTTGCATAGAGCCTCAAAAATGTCAAACCAATTACTTAATTTGCATAACCAACAGCATGAATTAAAACAATAATTATTCTACTTTTCATAGACTTAAAAGACATATTAGGGAGGATGCTTAAAATTGCTAAACTTCGCTGAAGCCAGATTAGAATTTTGATTTGGAAAAAGTGAGTTTTTAGAGCACAGATATTTTATCTATAAGCCTCTCCTTTCTTTGCTTGTTTTTTCTTGTATATTTCTTTCTTCATTTTGTACCCATAGTTCTGAATGAATATGTTGTTTGTTCAGCAGGAAAAAATTAACACCACAAGAAGGTAACAACTTATTCCATTTCTAATTTATGATAGCATTATATCACTCACCTATTATTCTATTTTTATTCAAAGAGTTTCTATGTTGATTCAAATGAGTTACCCATTGGGATTGTTTGAAATATTCTGGGTTATAGTTTGAAAATATCCACCTGTATACCTTGCTACAGGAAAACAAGCAAAGACTAATGATATATTACAAATCTAAAAGCCAATGGTCTGTTTTGGTTCGATAGACACTTTATATAGACAAATTTTAGACATAGCTATGTTTCTGTTCTCTAATACATATCAATCACATTATGATAAGGTGTTTGATGGCTACCCTTTCTTAGTCCCCTAATAAATTCATGCACCTCACTTTTTAGTTGTTCTTCATGGTATTCCCAGGTGGCGCAGTGGTAAAGAATCTGCCTTTCAAGGCGGGAGACACGGGTTCAATCCCTGGGTCAGGAAGAGCACCTGGAGAAGGAAATGGCAACCCACTCCAGTATTCTTGTCTGGAAAATTTCATGGACAGAGGAGCCTGGTGGGCTACAGTCCAGGGGGTTGCAAAGAGTTGGACACAACTTGGAATGCATGTGTAATAGGCTAACTTTTTAAATTTCTAGACATCTGATGCATGGCAGTATTGAATTTACTTGAAAAATGAGAAACATTACTAAAACTACCTCACAATTGCACTCATCTCACATGCTAGCATGGAGAAGGAAATGGCAACCCACTCCAGTATTCTTGCCTGAAAGAATGGACAGAGGAGCCTGGTGGGCTACAGTCCATGGGTCCTCAGAGAGTCAGACACGACTGAAAAACTAAGCATGCACATGCTAGCAAAGAAATGCTTAAAATTCTCCAAGCCAGGCTTCAACAGTGGGTGAACTGTGAACTTCCAGATGTTCAAGCTGGTTTTAGAAAAGGCAGAGGAAGCAAACATCAAATTGCCAACATCCGCTGGATCATCGACAAAGCAAGAGTTCCAGAAAAACATCTACTTCTGCTTTACTGACTACGCCAAAACCTTTGACTGTGTGTATCACAACAAACTGTGGAAAATTCTTCAAGAGATGGGAATACCAGACCACCTGACCTGCCTCCAGAGAAATCTGTATGCAGGTCAAGAAGCAACGGTTAGAACTGGACACGGAACAACAGACTGGTTCTAAATGGAAAAGGAGTACATCAAGGCTATATATTGTCACCATGCTTATTTAACTTATATGCAGAATACATCATGAGAAACGCTGGGTTGGAAGAAGCACAAGCTGGAATCATGATTGCCGGGAGAAATATCAATAACCTCAGATATGCAGATGCCACCACCCTTATGGCAGAAAGTGAAGAAGAACTAAAGAGCCTCTTGATGCAAGTGAAAGAGGAGAGTGAAAAAGTTGGCTTAAAACTCAACATTCAGAAAACTAAGATCACGGTATCCAGTCCCATCACTTCATGGCAAATTGATGGGGAAACAATGGAAACAGTGACATACTTTATTTTTGGAGGCTCCAAATCACTGCAGATGGTAACTACAGCCATGAAATTAAAAGACGCTTGCTCCTTGGAAGAAAAGCTATGACCATCCTAGACAGCATATTAAAAAACAGAGACATTACTTTGCCAACAAAGGTCTGTCTAGTCAAAGCTATGATTTTTCCAGTAGTCACGTATGGATGTGAGAGTTGTACTATAAAGAAAGCTGAGCACTGAAGAATTGATGCTTTTGAACTGTGGTGTTGGAAGAGACTCTAGAGAGTCCTTAGGACTGCAATGAGATCAAACCAGTCAATCCTAAAGGAAATCAGTCCTGAATATTTATTGGAAGGACTGATGCTGAAGCTGAAACTCCAATACTTTGGCCACCTGATGCAAATAATAGACTCACTGGAAAAAAATCCTGATGTTGGGAAAGATTGAAGGCAGGAGGAGAAGGGGACGACAGATGATCAGATGGCTGGATGGCATCACTGACTCAATGGACTTGAGTTTGAGCAAGCTCCGGGAGTTGGTGACAGACAGGAAAGCCTGGTGTGTTGCAGTCCCTGAACTGAACCGAATGAGAAACATTAACAGAAAAGTTCTATCAATATCTAAATAAATCATTCTTAATCATTACTCTTTTGTGAAAATTCTTCACCTTTTTTTTTCTTTAGGACACTGTGGGAAGAGGTTAATATTTATTAATAGAATAACTGGTATTATCTGGCCAGAAGCCTATCCACAATAAATTTAGCTATTTGAAACTTCTAGGTGATTGAATTCCTAGTTTACATGTTAACTGATAAATGGCAAGTATATTTTCCCACAATGTTCTTGCCTTGTTAAATATATCTTCTTATGGAAGTGCTCAGTCACTCAGTCATGTCCAACTCTTTGCCACCCAATGCACTGTAGTCCGCCAGGCTCCTTTGCCCATGGGATTTTTCCCAGCAAGAATACTAAAGTTAGTTGTCATGTCTTCCTCCAGGGGATCTTCCCAACCCAGTGATTAAATACAGATAGCCTGCATTGACAGGTGGATTCTTTACCACTGAGCCACCTGAGAAGTATTATATTCCTTAATATCTAAGTGTCCTAAGTATAAACAAGTATAGCAAACATGACACTCAAAGTATGTATTATTCTGTGACAGACTGGATTTTTTGGATAATTCTTCCCTGTTAATTTGTATTCAAACTATACATTCATTAACAAGAAACTGCAGACACTGGAAATTCATTTTTCATTTACAGGAGCCTATACAGGGTCAAAGATAATGGCTATTCAGAAATGTTAGTGCCAAAAACACCCAAGATTTATTGAGTCCAATTCAATAAATGATGAAGAGGGGAACAGTCCAATAGGAGCATATTTTAAATTTAATTTTACATAAACATTTAGAGACCATAGTCCTAAATCCTAATGTATATCCTGCTTTTTTCTCACCCATTTCTTCCAACCAACACACGCACACACACATACACACACACAAAGTTACATTTCAAATAACAGAAAATAGACAGGAAACAAAGAATCACAGGGTACAAGTGTGTACTTACAAAATTAATATTTCACTTCTGTTTTCAAAGGTACTACCGGCTAAGAGAATTCAGTGTTACAAAGTAAACCTGAACAGTTATCTTTATTTACCCAATTTCTTTCACTAAGTGTTAAAATAATTCTATTGAGTATGGTCATTTGACATCACTCTTCTAGCATAATGCATCAACCAAATGTTTCTGAAAGGCTAGGAACATAAGAGCCTCAAATATTTGGTATTTAGAAAATGAGAGATTATAAAAACTTGACTACAATGCCTAAATAAGGAAGACACTTGTAACCTAGAAATTCTCAATAAAGAAGACTTTCAGGAGGGAGGACACTGGCTGCCTAAGATAGCATATATTTTTAGCCTCACTTCTCCAAATTTCCTACTTAGTTTGCTAGGGAAACGAAAGTTCTTAAAATGTACACTGGAGTCAGACCTGAGAGGCGGGAACTGATAGCAGCACTAACTCTACTTAGTGTTATTGGCACAACTGGAATGTGAAAAATAAAACAGGTGAAAATCATTAAATGGTGACCTAGCTAAGTGAGTTTAAGTGATGGATGGGGAAAAGTACCCAGATAAAACTTTTTTATGGTAATAAGTCTTTTCTCTATGTCAAGGCAGTCTTCAGAAAATGCAGTTTATATTCAGCCCCGTAAAACAGATTGAATTATACCTAAAGGCAGCATAAATGTACATATTTACACTGATACTTCTTTTATATATCTTTCCCTGGAGAATAAAATGTTCTGGATGAGAAAATTTTCAAGATAACTAAAGCATACTCATTTAATTATAAAATTATATCAACAAAACATATTTTGACATTTTGGGTGGCAATTTCTCTAAAATGCACCGAACATTCCACTGATTTATCCATCAAACTTGGTCACATGCTAAGCAGAAACTATCCTATTTTAGATGATATAAGGGTCAAAATTATTGCCCTGTTATTTAAGCAAATGAATTCTCTGGGAGGTACCATGCAATCTGAGTGATGGACTATCCACTAAATGCCTTCTGGATTGCTGTGTTTCTCTAGATTCTGATACTTCAATCTCCACTTAATTCATTTTTCCACGGAGTTTTCCTGATCTCCATTTCTGCCTGTATTGACCTTTGCATTCAGGTTGGTGGCACTCTATGCAAGCTCCTTAAATTTTTCTGGCTCAGCCTAGGAACTCTTCTTAAAGTAGCAACTGAATCTTTCTCTACTACATCATCAGCTCTCAGGAGCTAATCTTACTGTCTACCTTTATAAGTCTTTAGTCACATCTTGTAGGGTTAGGATAGAAAACTCAAATCCACCTTCCTCTCAGACCTCATAACTCTTAACAATAAGTACTAGTGTTAGTCATGGCAAAGGCATGATTGTAGAAGATTATGAGCTCCGGTGAAAGAAACAAATATTAAGAGCTTTTTTTCTTTGTTTCTGGCCTCTCTTTCTTGAGATCTCTTAAAGCTCTTGGATTACTTGTTTTATTTGCATTATTTTCTCTTATTCTTTTTGTGTAGCTAATAGGTGAGCAAAGGACAGGAATACATAATTTTCTTTTCACAAGCCTATGCCATAAACCAGGAAAATAGGAAATAGGAGTTGACCCCAAAATTAGATCTTAGTCTCAGCCTTTTTAGCCTTATCTGTGCTCAGCCCAGGAGCACAGATTCCATATGGCTATACGTTTAAATCTAATTAGTAATAAAAGGTATACTTTACCTAGAATCTCCCTCACACAGGACTTTCCATGAGGATTTGGAAGATGAATGTGAGGGGAAGAAAAGAAGGAGGGGCTTCTTATTAAAAATGTCAGTAGGCCCCAAACAGTTTTTATAGTTAGATTTTTAAAAAATTGTTATTCTGCCTCTAAACTGTATGCTCTTATATCTTATCTGGTTTTCCCAAATCCAAATGAAAGCTTTCTTTTTTGTGTGGCTTATAGATAAAACTCTTGCAAAACTAGGCAAAAATCCTCTTCCTTCATTGGTAACCTATTTTGAATCCGAGCCTAGCACAGCAACTAAATAAATAAATACGTTTGTAGTCTGCTCAGAGAGATAGCATAAGAATAATTCACTGTTAAAAATAACCTAATTTTTAAAGCAGGTGTTTAATTTCAAAATAAAATCCATCCATTTTAAAGTTAGACTTCATGTTAACCAATTTGAAAATTAATGTTGAAAGATAAATGTAACCTAATTCCTGAAGTATTTTTCATCTATATTTTTAGGAATGCCTTTGGATTGGTTAACTATCAGAAGCTGGCCTTTCTAAATGCCCCATGTCTAGCAAATTAATTTAGCTGTCAGTATATGCATCTTGTTCTGTGGTAAATTATTAGTGAACAACCAGTGCAATTATAACAGATGAATACTTACTAAGATGAATAAGATGAGAATTCAAAATGATGCAGAACACATTCTCTCCTTATTAAAAACAAATACTAATCCCCCCTAGTATGGACTTTGTTTTGCAGTTTGCTCTCTCTGGCCTCTCCCTTAAAGAAGAATTACTGAGTTATAGCTAAGTATAGTATAAAGACACAATTGAAGTTTGTTGCATGCCCACTTGGAAAGTAGAAAATATATCAGGCTTTATAAGCTGATATAATAGTCTTATTTGGAGAATTGCAATTCATGCAAAAATTCAGTAAATGCTACATCTCAAATAACTGAGTACAGTAAGCGTCCACTAAGCATGAAAGAATCTTGAAAGAATCTTTAAAGAATCAAGCTGAGCTTTAGAAGTATCTATCACAATATTAAGATCTTCATTCAATAAATTGGATTGGTGTCTCTCTCAGTAGGATTATCATTGTAATGACACTGCCCAGCAGGATACTATTTTACAAAGCATAGGAAGATCAGTGCTTTCATCTAAAAATAATAAATTTAGAAAGGTTCAAAGTTGCTACAAATAGGTTAACTCTTTCAATGCTTTAGCTAAATGTTATTGAAAGAACTGTTTAATCCAAATAGTTCTGTAAGCAATAACTTTCTAAAAAGATATGTGATCTTGCTATTTTGGTAGCTGGTAAAATACCAAGAGGAGCAAGCCCTTGTTTGACAGATTGTAAGAATTATTGTTTTGGTAAACTGATATAATCTGTGTAACAGAGTCAAAGTTTAAATTTGCATGTCATTATTTGGGTTCATACATTAATAAATTTGCACTTTTCTCAAACTGTCTTTATAAGCTGTTGATTAACACTTACCATTGGAGTATGCAGGGATGAATCAAATACCGGATTCAAAAATATGAAATAGCCCCTTTTTCTGAGCTAAAAAATGGCCATAAGTGGATAATTTCATATTGTTTAACTTAAAGCCAAGGTTAGTAGATATATAATTTCATTAACATCATGATTACTATTCAATAACCCAGACGTTTGGTCTGTAGCAGAGTGAGCATAGTGAAGTCGCTCAGTCATGTCTGACTCTTTGAGACCCTATGGACTGTAGCCCAACAGGCTCCTCCATCCATGGGATTTTCCAGGCAAAAGTACTGGAGTGGGTTGCCATTTCCTTCTCCAGAGGATCTTCCCAACCCAGGGATCGAACCCAGGTTTCCTGCATTGTAGGCAGACCCTTTACCATGTACTACATATTTATTGGGCTTCCCTGGTGGCTCAGTGGTTAAAGTGAGTGTTAATGCTAGCAACTGAATGCACCATCCACAGGCTTCTTTTCATACTTTTCATTCATAGAGATGCAATATTTGGTTTTGCAAGAATATCTTTTATTTTTGTCTTCTAAGTGGAATTTATTTTTTAATTTGATATTTGATCATTAAACACTGGACAATGAATAAAAGATTGCTATTCATTTTAATTCTTGAGCAAATGTTTAAGGGATGTTTGGTAAATACTGAGAATGTTTTCAAGATTTCTACTATTTTCCAAAGAAATCCATCCTGATTTTAAGTTTGTTTATAGGCTTAATGAAAATTACTTGCTTTCCTAAAGTATGAGCATGTACGGGGTCACTAGCTTCTGAATAGTTTCTCTAGTTGAGCTGTTTTCGTTTTGGTGGCACATTTCCACAACAGCTGTTTATTCCACATGTTTATGTTGAAAACATATTAATCTGAGCACCTGGATATAATTATCATGATGTACAAATGTCTTTGGATGTTAATGATCCCTCTTCTGCCCTTTCTCTATTGTCTGAAACCTGATGTTATTAGGAACTAATATTTTTGTGTCATCGTGGTACTGCTAACATCCTGAAAGTCATCCACATTGATTTTGGTTAAGAAAGCTTGAGTTCCGGTAAATATTCTTCAGTTAACTGTGAATAACTCAATAAATAGATATTTCTTTTTTTTTTCCCATGGGAGTATGTATTGACTTGGTAATAATAACATAACTCACTGATCTTTGTTCATCTGGAAACATTTAGACTGAACAATTTTTTCCTTGAGATCTGGGTGTGACAAACATGTAAGATGCCATTTGGATTAAGCTGGTAAAGGAAAATATCACCATTGCTCAGATTATTGATATTCTTAATATGGTTTCCCAGTTGATATAATGAATGTAATTCATCCAGTAGAGCAAATACAGCAAAAGTTGCTCTCAAACTTTACTCTTTATATTATTTCAACATTTTCTTCCATGGTTGATATTCTGATATATGACATGAACTTGACATACGATGGCTCTATTTGTCTACTTCCATCCCCTAGGAAATTGCTTCTGGTTAAGAATGCTTATCTGTTTACTTTCAATACTGTACATAAAATATTGGCTCCTGAAGAACCACTTTATTGAGTCTCTAAAGTTTACAAATAAAAGAAAAAGATAAAGACTAATTGATACTTGTTTAAGAACACTCAGCTTGTTAAAAAGCACTTGTAACTTAATTGGGTTTTGTAAAAGGCTAGACAGGCTAAGCTCTGACATTCAGAATAAAGCAAATTATGAATCTGATAAAAATTATTCATTACCACATGTACTGCATTTTGCCCTTTCACTTGTGGTCACATGCATTTTAAAATACATATTTCTTTTTTTGGCTTCATGGTATCTTGCTGTCCTGATACTCTTCTATCCTCTCTGGGTTATCCTTTACTTTCTGTATCTGCCTGGCTGTTTATGTTGTATCAACTGCATCTAGTTGCCAGGATCTGTCGGTCAGTATATTCAGCCCTGACCATGCTTCTGTGAAAATCTTCACCTGAATGTTTCACACACATCTTAAGCTTAATATGGCCCAAACTGAACAACTGTTTTCTTGCTCTGCTCACTCTATCATCCATAGGCAAATAATTTTTCTCCTATATTTTCTACTTGGTTACTAATTCAACAATCTATACAAGCAACCAAATTGGGCAGGTGAATGTCACTCTAGATTTCTCTACCACTCTCAGTTCCCCACACCTAATCAAACACAAAGTCCGCCTAACATTTTATATGCCTGTCTGTCATGTGTCTTGTCCTCATTCTCTCCGTTCCACCACAGTTCACTGTAATGCCTGTGTAAACACATAATATGTGCTTTATAAATTTTTATGGATGAATGACTAGAACAAGAATGAACAAATGAATGATGACTAAGACATCATTCCTACCCTCATTTAGCTCACTGTCTAGCAAACGGAGAAAGATTTAGAGATATTTTTGTGATGCATGATGTTCCAAGAAAAGTCATATATAAAAGGTCAGCTAAGCTGGGGTGTGAGGAAGTCTTTCTAAAGAACAAGAATCTAGGTAATGAATAGCTTTACTTACTCATTTATAATCTATTTAGTTTTCTACTAATCTCTTCAGATTTAGTAGGGGAGAAATTTGGATGGGCTTTCCTCATGGCTCAGATGGTAAAGAATCTGCCTGCAATGGAGGAGACCGGGTTCAATCCCCAGGTTGGGAAGATCTCCTGGAGATGGGAATGGCTATCCACTCCAGTATTCTTGCCTGGAAAATTCCACGGACAGAAGAGCCTGGTGAGCTACAGTCTATGGGGCTGCAAAGCCGAACATGACTGAGCGAGTTTCCTTTTCAATTTGGGTGGTAACAAAAGGAAATTCGGTGGTTTCCATAAAGACCAGTTTGGCTTTTCTGCTCCCCAGGTCCCCATGACTGCTTAGATGTTCTTGGGCACATTTTTTTCCTAAAAGACCTATTCTGTTTTACAAAATTAATGACTCACAGAAAAAGACTTAGCCCCAAATTTTGATCAAAAATCATGAAATATGAGGCTTTCATTAATTAGCAGATTATGTTGTTCTATAAACTTAAATGAATTCAGATGAATCCTTATGTTTTAATACAAAGCATAGGCTGCACAAATACACTGATCAAGCTATAGGACAAGATTCAGCTTCAACCTTCCTGTGAGATGAACTCCATGGGCTGGTCTCAGCTGTATGATGACACTCAAAATGAACAGGTATTTCTAGTGGTCTTTACTACTTTTATTTGGTCTGAGATTGACAAATAATGCATTAACAATAATAATAGTAATAATTCAAATTTTCCTAATATACTTCCTAGAAAAAAATCTCCTTGAAAATTTAGAAAATCTTCCCATATAATATTCAATATGAATTAATATTAGTAGTAAATTATCAAGTTTCAAGCAGTATTTCCTGCCTCTACTTTAAAGTTTGTTTTCCATTAAATTTTCTTTTTGGAGTTAATTAGTTTACAGTGTATGAAACCTATCAAATAATAACCTTGTTTACTCTCTAATTACCAGACATGATTCAGTAAATAGTGAAGAGATCAACAGATTTAATTCTCATTTTTAATTTAAACACACAAATTATCTTTAATGAATCAGTCTAGCACCTCAAATAACACCTTTATAGTTTCATAAAGAAAACACTAAGAAACACCTAAACAACAAAGGGAAAACATAGCTTTCTTTCATATTTTCCATCAAGAAAAAACTCTCATCACTAAATTTGTGCAACTCTCTATCTTAATTCAGTGTATGAAATACGTGGAAAAATTTATTAAACAAAATATTCCCCTATTTGGTTCCTTTTGGTAAAGGCACTATTTAAAATCTGTATTTAATGACAAATAACCAAAAGAATCTTGATAAAGAGCAACACTGGAGGTATCATGCTCCCTGATTTAAAACTATAAAGTACAAAATTATAGTAATCAAAACAGTATAGCATTAGCATAAAAACAGACTATTGGATATTACTGGAACATATATATTAATGTTATATAATGAGATACATTTAATGGAATAAAATAAAGAGCCCCTAAATAAACTCACACATGTATGTTCAATTAATTTACAACAAAGAAGGCAAGAATATATGATGGGAAAAGGACAGATTCTTCAATAAATGACATTGGGAAAACTAGATGCAAAAGAATAAAACTGGATCAGTCTCTTATATCATATAGAAAACTTATCTCAAAATGGATTAAAGACTTAAATGAAAATCCCAAACCATAAAACTCCTAGAGAAAACAAAGGTGGTAAGCTCTTTGACATCAGTCTTAGCAATGTTTTTTTTGGGGATCTAACTTCAAAAGGCAAGGGAAACAAAAGCAAAAATAAATAAATGGGAGTATATCAAACCAAAAAACTTCTGCACAGTGAAGGAAACCAACAAAAAATAAAAAGGCAGCCTACTGAATGGAAGATGTTTATAAATCATAATCTGATAAGGGGTTATTATCTAAAATATATAAAGAATTCCTACAACTCAATAACAAAAAACAAACAATCCAATTAAAAAATGGGCAGATGATCTGAATAGACATTTTTCCAAAGAAGACATACAATGAACAGGTGTATGAAAAGATGCTCAACACGACTCATCGTGAGGGAAATGCAAATCAAAACCACAGTAAGATATCACCTTACAACTGTGAAAAAGCTATTATCAAAAAGACAATATAACAAGTGTTGGTGACAATGTAGAGAAAAGAGAATCCTTGTACACTATTGGTGGTATTGTAAATTGGTGCAGTAACTGTGGAAAACAGTATGGTGGTTCCTCAATTAAAAATAGATCTACCACATATGATCTGGCAACTCTACTCAGTAATTTTCCAAAGGAAAAAAAACACACACACCAATTCAAAAAAGATCTACGCATCCTTCAGTGTTCACTGCAACATTATTTACAATCGCCAAGATATGGAAGCAATCTAAGTATCCATGGATAGATGAATAAAAGAGATATAGTGCATATATACTGTACAGTGGAATACCAGCCATGGACCTTGAGGTTATCATGCTAAGTGAAATAAGTCAGAGAAAGACAAACACCACGATTCCACTAATATGTAGAATCCAAAAAATAAACAAACAAAAAAACTAGAAACAGATTCATAGATACAGAAAATAGCCTGGTGGTTGCCCAAGGGGAAAAGGATGGAATAGGTGAAAGAAGTACAAACTTTCAGTTATAAAATAAATATATCATAAGGATATAATGCATAGCATGAGAAATATAGTGAATAATATTGTGTTAATTTTATAGGGTGGCATATGGTTACTAGACATATTGGGATGACCATTTCACAGTGCATACAAATGTTGAATAACTATGTTGAACATCTGAAACTAATTAATATTATATGTCAACTACACCTCAAGAAAAGACCAAATCATTTTATAGTAAGTTAACTGAAAAGGCAAAGTAATAAAATAAAATCTGTATTCAGTCTGGACTACTTTTAGAATTAGTTTTTGAAAAAGATGATAAAAATACTATTAATTCAGAATTACACACCACATTCTATCATCATTTCACTTACTTTTACTTTCTTTCCATGGTAAAATTACATTTTTAACTTAGTATCCTATAACCTGTGCTATGAATGATCTAGCTGTTAGAAAGGAAAGGGAAGGCATCACTTACATCAGTAAAAAATGAAATTCCAGTTATTTCCCAGTATGGGAAGATGAATAGCATTAAGCTATGTATAATATGTCTGCCCTGGTTCCCCTCGTAGTTGTTGAGTAACATTGAAAAGGTGTTTATGGACTATAGTTATGTGCTCAGTTTTTGGTTTAAGGAAACAAAATATATTTATGTCTTACATAAGTGCAGAGTCTGATAGCATTTGCTTTATTGGCCCCATTAAATAACCCAAACTCACCAATTTTCTCAGTTTTCTGGCTAAAAAATACATTCTACTTTCCACTATCATGACTGCTAATGGCTCTATTCTTATAAATAGTGTTAGAAAAAAACCAGAACTTCTTATATCCCAAGGTTGTGCTACTTTCAGCCTCTGTGAGGGTCAACAGATAGGGCAATGAGAGAAGTTATGCACTGTCACAGCCTGAACAAAATCTCATCAATCAGAGAACAAGATTTCACTCTCTGGTGCTTTCTTTTCACTGGAGTGGAAACAAAGGAAAGAATCCCCAAACAAGTAATTCTGATGAATTACTGTGTAAGACTATGAGAACAAATGGCAGTGCTTATATCTCAGGTATGCAGTTTCCAACATGAATAAATCATTCTTAGAAAATACATTTTATCTGAATTTTATTTCATAAACACAGGAAGTCCAAAGCAACAGCACATAAAAGCTAAAAAAAATCTGAAGTCAAGCTTTATTCTACGTATGGAGAAGAGAAATGTTCTCATCCTGACAAGAACTTTTTTTTTCACTGCACGTTAGCCTAGCACACCCCTTTACACAGCCTCAGATGTCTGGCCGCGGTGAAGCCATGCTTTGGAGGGATTTTGATCGAGCTCTATGAGTCTGTTAAGTCAATGGATCAGAATTCACCTCCCTTCTCAAATCACCTCTTAGGAACTGCTTCAAAAACTTTACAATATGTATTTACATACACATACACACACACACACATACACACACACTCCAGCAAGCCGAGGATTAAAAAGCACTAAATAGACCAGAAATTTGAGGCCAATGAATGAATAAACTTTTTATTTATTCTTACTTCCACGGTTTTTCCCATATGTCTTTGTTAACACATTATGTCAAAATGTGTATATCCATACTGTTAGGATGGGTAGTAAGGAATATAGAGATTCTACATTCAAGGTTGCGCCTGGTACAGGGTAGGAATAGATTAGATATAACTGAGTGGAATCTCCACGGTACACGATCTGTTCAAAACTTTGCAGACATAAACATTAGGCATAATTAGATTTTAGGAGACTGATTCTCAGTATCTAAACTCATAAAGAATGGCTATTTAATCCAACTAAAAAGAAATAGTTTCAAAATAGATGTACATAAAACAAGATTAACCATGTTAATAACAAGCATAAGAAACATGCAATGGATATTTTATATCAAATAAAATAGACCCAAACCAAGAGTATTACTAATATAAAAGAAACATTTCAGGGTAATAAGAGAATTAAGAAGATATAACCCCATGGATGGAGGAGCCTGGAAGGCTGCAGTCCATGGGGTCGCTGAGGGTCGGACATGACTGAGAGACTTCGCTTTCACTTTTCACTTTTTTTTTTTCATGCATTGGAGAAGGAAATAGCAACCCATTCCAGTGTTCTTGGCTGGAGAATCCCAGGGACGAGGGAACCTGGTGGGCTGCCGTCTATGGGGTCGCACAGAGTTGGACATGACTGACGTGACTTAGCAGCAGCAGTAGCAAGCAATTGTAAATGTATACAAACTTAATAACAGAGCTTCAAAGTACATGAAAGCAAAAATATATAGAATTAAAGGGAACAACAAATAATTCCACAATCATAGTTGGAGATTTTTAATATTCTCTCGGCAACTGATAGAACAAGTAGTCACAAAAACACAGTACAGAGATGTATAATCTTAAAGAACACAGTCAACTACCTTTGCCTATTGATATTTGTATAATATAAATATAAGACCTTAAAAGAAAGGAATATGAATGTAAAAAATAATTATAAAATTCGGTATCTATTTTTGCTACACTTTCAAAAACATTATTATTTTGTAAAACTCATTAACCAGTCTTTGGTATTCAGTCTGTTAACAATCTTTTCACTGATTGTACTCACTTGTAAATCTATTTGTCATTATATAACTAACCTTAGAAAGAAATCTTTGTTAAATATGTGTAATACATTGTACAATAAAAGGACAGCGTTTGCAAAATATTGATTCTACAATTTAAAATACAGTAACTGAACACTTTGTAACCTGATCAAACATCAACAAAATATTTAATTCAATTCTTTAAGTGTGAATGACAGAAAGCTTTAAAAAGTCTCAATAAAGCTTTAAACATTTATTTTTATTTAACATACATAATCAAACGTTTATTTTGTATTTTGTTTTAGTTTTTGAAGCACTTACCTTTTAAAATCTAATTAGAGAAGAAAATTTTCAATTATGTATTTAGTAGCTTGATAATTATTTTTAAAATATCCTCTATGTACATGTGACGCATTATTCTAGAAGCTAGGGATATATTCATAATCTCTGCTCTAATAAAGTTTATATTCTAGTGGGGAAGTAAGAAGGCAAATAAGAATACAAAAATAGCTAACTATTTAATTATAACGGTGCTATAAAGGTGAAGTAAACAGTGATGCCTGGAGAAGGAAATGGCAACCCACTCGTGTATTCTTGCCTGGAGAAACCCATGGACAGAGGAGCCTGGCAGGCTACAGTCCACGGGGTTGCAAGAGTCGGACACAACATAGCGACCAAACCACCACCACCACCAAACAGTGATATCACAAAGTATGTGGTAGATAGCCTCAAGAGACAGAAAACGGAACTGAACTTTAAAGAATGAACAAAAGTTAATTAATCAATGAAGAGAGCCTAAGAAAGAGAAATACATGAAGCTTGAATCAGAAAGGGGAAAATGTGTTTGAAAGACCCTAGAAAAAGCCTGTTGATGGATCACAGAAGAAGGAAGAATGGTTACCAGGTAAGGCAGGCAAGGTTAGCTAAGCCTGGTAGACCAAGTAAATGATTAATAGCTTTTTCTCTAGTTGCGATGGATAATCAAAGCACTTTAGACAGGTGATTTAAAATTGAAAAGCAGATATTCTGAATTTGGAGAGTCAAAGAGAACAGCAAACTACAGTTCCTAGATTTCTAGCCTAAGCAACTAAGTGGATGGTGATGCCACTTGCTGAGATGGGAAAAATAGAAAAGGTAGAAATCTGTGGAAGAATTAGAGAGTACTTTTTGGGACATACTGAATTTTAGTGGAGGTACTGTAAGACATTCAAAGGAAAAAGTTATGGATACAACTCAACACAGAATTGTGTATCAGAAATGTTTTAATTTAGAGGTGTAAATTTTAGGGATCATTATCACACAGATGACAATGAATGCTATGACTGTGAAAGAGAACATTTAGAGAAAGAAGAGAATTGCTATCAAAATATGACACTTGAAGCTAATGCAACTTTACCACTTGGAGAAGGTTAGGTAGATGAGATAAGCCAGCAAAGGAAAGAACAAGTGTGTGCAGTGTGGTGAAGGGCAAGAAAAGCAGTGCCGAGAGGAAGGAATCATCATTAGCTTGTGGTGTACCAGAGAAGCCATGCAAAATGAAGAACCCCAAATCCTGCTGCTTTAACATTATGGTCTACTATTGATCTTACAGTGAATCACTTTTTTGCTGGAGGGATGAAGCTTGGAGGAAAATTAGACCTGATGAAAAAGGCATGTGTTATTAAAAAGGAAGCTGGGTTGTTAAAAAGGAAGAAAAAGAAGGTGGCCATTGGAAGAGTGAAGAAAGGAGGGTTATATTGATAGAAATACATTTTTTTTTAAGTTGGCAGCATTTTAAGAATGGTGATGAAGGCAAGGGTTAAGTTCAGAGGGACAGAGTACAGACAAAATAGAGTGTAAAGCACCTGACAAATTGAGAGAAGCTATGACAAAGTATGAGTTAAGTTTTCATTTAGTCCAATAATCAGAAACAACATTTAGAAGAGCTTTCTCTTAGATTTATTCAAATAATCTGATATTTTATTAAGCATGAAATTTATCAGTTCTATTTGATGCTGAAAAACTTTACTGCCAAATTATGTATGTGATTAAGTCTTCTTTATTTAAAATGTATGCCCCAGTTAATGAAAAGTTATAGATATGTCTTATCTACTTAGCAAAGACTACTTTAAAGGGAAATGTTAACTTAACCAGCAAATTAGTTTTAAGCAAGTATACAACTGAAACAGATGAACAGGACACATACTGCAATTTACTGTTTTATTTCTGGAGATTTACCTGAGTGATTTCTCCTCAGAGAAACCTGAGTGTTTTTAAAAATCTCATTTAAAATTTTTCTAGCATACAAGCCAACCTCATATGAAGGATGTTATATAATTATTTGTACCATTTAAAATATATTCATCGAGGAAACTACAAACCTAAAGCCTTCTGCATTAATAGACTTTGCTAGATGGTTTTAATTCAGAATACAGGCTTTAAAACAAATGCCCTCTACCTACCTACAATGTAAACAAATACCATCAAGAGTATAATAGGTTAGAAAGTGCACTGCCAGATTTTTACCCACACCAGGGGGAAAAGTAGGTGACTCTGGATGTAGCTACAAGAGCATGACAGTTGTAGATATTTAGATATTGTTTGCTCTAATTGAGCTGCTCTGGGGATGATATTCAACGAGCCAGTTCAATGAATGGACTGTCTGTAATGTATTTTACATGTGACACAAATAAAAAGAACCAGGAATCCAAAGGAGGCAAATACAATAATTCTAGTAAATATAACAATAATTGAAATATTACAACTATATAATTTAAAATTATGGTATGTCTACTGCAGGGGCTTCCCTGGTGGCTCAGTGGTAAAGAATCTGCCTGCAAATGCAGGAGACATGGCTTCGATCCCTGGTTCAGGAAGAACTCCTAGAGAAAGAAATGGCAACCAACTCCAGTATTCTTTTCTGAGAAATCCCATGGACAGAGCAGCCTGGCAGGCTACAGTCTATGGGGTCACAGTTAGACACGATTGAAAGACTGAACAACAATAACAATAAAAATGAATAAAGGTACATATGGTTGCTATAAATCTCTTAGGTAATAATCTTATGTCCTGGGGACAGTTTAACAAACTGAACAACCTCTCAGAGAACAAGGGAACATACATTGTCATAAAATTTTCCACATAATGCTTCAATCTAAGTCTACAAACTGGAGAAGGCAATGGCAACCCACTCCAGTACTCTTGCCTGGAAAATCCCATGGACAGAGGAGCCTGGTTGGCTACGGTCGCTAAGAGTCAGACACGACTGAGCGACTTCACTTTCACTTTTCACTTTCATGCATTGGAGAAGGAAATGGCAACCCACTCCAGTGTTTTTGCCTGGAGAATCCCAGGGATGGGGGAGCCTGGTGGGCTGCCATCTATGGGGTCGCACGGAATCAGACACGACTGAAGCGACTTAGCAGCAGTAGCAGCAGTCTACAAACTACAGTGTGGAGCAAGTTGGAGCACATACACAAAGACAGGAAGCTGCTTCATGAACACCACAGAGAAAAGTTGACATGCAGACTGCATTCCAATAGTTCTATTTAGTGTCTAATTACATATTTAATTCAAAATTATGGGAGGGCAAATGACAGAACAGCATCAAAATTAATGTAACAAGGTCTACATAATCTATTTGATGTTGTTGGAAAAACAGCATATGTTTTGGGTAATTGCTGAAATCTCGAAGGATATTTTCCCAACTTCTGAGAGTGAAACCAAATGCTACAAACCCCAACCACTACCTGTGATACTGATGGAACCACAGGTACATAATCACAGTGATGGGGTTAATAATTAAGTAGTCATTAACTCTTAAAAGCATGGTTTTAACCTTGAATGTAACTCTTTGAATAACTGGGTATAACAGACATTTGAACACAGCCACTTTCACTCTTTAAAGAAAAACTGTCCTGTTTCCATTGTTAGCAGCAGCCCACATTGGCTAGGGGCTTGACTGACCTAAATACCTCTTCAAGATTTAAGAGGAAGAGAGTGGAGCAGGAGATGGAATGTGCCATGAAACTATGGGTAGGAGCATTATACATATATTCTTTAGTCATAATGCTTTTTGGTGAGGAATGTAAGCATATAAGAAAGTATTTGCTGACCTTTTAATAGCACAACAGTCAAGCTTTCACAGCCAAGATGTTCTTAGAAAATGACATTGTTACTTCCCATAAGTTTCTTTTTCAGGTAACTTTTCCCCTTTTCTCAACAGTTTGTCCAGAGTAAATATAAATTCTGGCTTCCAAAAGAGAATGATTTAACCATTAAACAATAAAGAATCTTATTCCCCATGCTATCACATTTGACCTATTCCACATTAATAAAATTTTCCAAGCAATATTCTAATTAAATGAAAATAAACCAATAAATTAACCTACATGTATAAGAATAGATGGTCCTCTTATTTCTCCTATTTTCTTCCTTCTCCTTTCCCCAGTCTCATTCTTCTGGGGGAGCTGATATTGAGAAGAAGGACAGAAAATTAGTATAAAGTAAATGTAGCATTTCACTGAGCAGCTTTGAGAGTTGAAAAATTCAGTACAAAGCTCAGAAAATGGAACATTCTAATTTAATTTTCTAGTGAACTTAAACTAGGGAGGAAAAACAGTCTTTAAATGTTTCAATTCTTTTGAAGGTGATTTCACCCCTTTCTTGGCTTATTAATTATAGTCTATGGAGAAAAAAACATATTTGATGAGTTAGATTGTATGAATCAGAATCACTGTTATGAATAATAATTCTCCTTATACATTTCTGGGATGACATCAAAGTTTGGACTGATCATATATAATCTTCAAAAAATGCCATAGAAAGTTATCTTCTGAGTAAATCCTGTTTATCACTTGCTCTTTTTCTCTCTTTTCTCTTTGATTAAAATCTGAGCACTATAAAATTCTGATAAAGTGAAAACTATAGTTAATTCTATTTCTAGTAACTTTAATTTTTATATGTATAAACAATTTTCAATTATCAAAATATGAGTTATTTTAATTATATTTTAACCTCTAAGCGCTTGCTTCCTAACTTCTATTAACATGGTTGATTAATTCATTATTAACACAAATATATTCATTATTTATTGTGGCAAAGGAACACATGGAATGACAGTTCTATTTATTTATAAATTAATTATGTAAGTTCATTCTCATCCTGGTAAATATACGAAGAACTTTTAGGATGGGAGAGATTACATACTGTCTTAATCTGTAGTGCATGGAAGATGGAATGCTAATTTAAAGGAGAGGAGAGGAAAGCTGCATAGTAATGTTTTTTTTTTTTTAAGAATGATTCTCAGTTTATCTATTTATTAAATAATGATATGAACCTACTATGTACAAAGCAGTCTTGAATTCTGGTACCCAGTTTCTACCTTTTAAGACTTTAGAGAATAATTGAAAAAAAGGATGACTTTCAATTTAGGTAAAAATTGTAGACAGAAATTAAACCTATCATTTGCTGAGTACTTAACCAAGTATCAGCCACATTAAAACACTATATTTATATACACACACACACATATATGTGTGTTTATATATGTATAATATTATATATAATATACATATATATCACACAAAACCCCACACATACAAAATATAATAGTGTCTCTAGGGAATAAGAGTTATTATTTCTGTGTTTATAGATATGAAAACTGAAGCTCAGTGAGGTTAAGGAAACCAGAGAGTTTATGAGTTCATGTTTCAATATGAGAAGGAGATCACACTGTCAGCTAGAATAGTAATGGTATATATTTTCTGCACACACCTTATTTATTTGGGTCACAGACAAAATCCTATGAAACCAAGAAACATATGAATTTGCCCAGTGCCATTATCTATTTATAAGTTCAACTCTCAACTCTTCTACTCTCTGCTTACTTTTGGTCTCTTTAGTGCCTTCAAATTACATAAATAACAACAAGATCCATAGTCTTACTGACTTAACAAAGCAGAGTTTGGAGCTAACAGCATCTGAGGCAGGGTTGGGTGGAGGAATCTTGGAAAGGAAAAAGCTGCAGAGAGGCAGAGGACAAATACTGTAGATTAAACTTGCCTAATGGTTTTTCCAGTGGTCATGTATGGATGTGAGAGTTGGATTGTGAAGAAAGCTGGGCACCGAAGAATTGATGATTTTGAACTGTGGTGTTGGAAAAGAGTCTTGAGAGTCCCTTGGACTGCAAGGAGATCCAACCACTCCATTCTAAAGGAGATCAGTCCTGGGTCTTCTTTGGAAGGAATGATGCTAAAGCTGAAACTCCAGTACTTTGGCCACCTCATGAGAAGAGTTGACTCATTGGAAAAGACTCTGATGCTGGGAGGGATTGGGGACAGGAGGAGGAGGGGACGACAGAGGATGAGATGGCGGGATGGCATCACCGACTCGATGGACATGTGTATGGGTGAACTCCAGGAGTTGGTGATGAACAGGGAGGCCTGGCATGCTGCGATTCATGGGGTCGCAAAGAGTCGGACACGACTGAGCGACTGAACTGAACTGAATACCTAGCAGAGCCCTGAACTATATACACACAAGCATTGAAAATTCTAAGAAACCCAATTAAGGCTAAAAGATATGAAAAAATTGTTAGCTACTTTACCAAGCTGTGGAGACAAAGCTTGAAATTAATTGCCTCATAAAGCAAACAAACAAAAAACACTATTTGGGAAACTATAACAGAATCTAGAGTCTTTACAATGCATTCATTATTTACAAGTCTTGGACTTGTGTATAATAATAATGAATAATCTCTTATTATCACACATATAAAAAAATAGAATAATGTGATTCACGTGTAAGGAAACGACAGTCGAAGAAAACTGGCCTTTGTGTGACCCAAATGTTCAAATTAGCAGGACAAGGACTTTAAAGCAGCCTACTATAATTATACTCAAAGATATTTACTTTAAAAATCAGTAAACAAATAAGAAATGACACCAAGAAATAAAAAGAAACCAAATAGAATTTTAGAACTGAAAAAGTCAATATCTGAAATAGGAGGTTGAAGTGGACCTACAACATTCCTTTAGATAAATACCAATGTTTTCAGACATGCCAGCATCACATTTTAAGTATTAACTCACAATAAAACTAAACTGAACATTATTTTATATGTTCTCGGTCATGGTTTATTTCTCTGTTCAGCCCTGTCAGTAAGAAATTCTTTTTCAGAAAAGGAATAGAGATGACAAAGTAAATTATATCAGCAACTTGTCACATGCACTGCCCGTGAGACATGAAACCACAACCTCTTCACCATGGACATGCAGCTTCATAGGCTGATTTTCCTGCAATGCTGACAGGATGCAAAAAGCATTCATATGATCTATTGCTCTATAAAGATAACACAAAGAAATGGTTTTTGATCAAGTTTACAGATACAGTCTATTAAAAAGTTCACTATATGATATTGCTTAGGAGGGGTATCAAATAGTCAAAGCTATGTCATTAGATCTCTTAGCATTAATCTGTAACCAACCAACGGTTGATCAACTAAGTTTCTTACTAACTAATCTTTATTAAGCGTCAGTTAGCAAGGTAGTTTTATTATGTATTTTATAGTTATCCTAGTCTGTAGCAGAGAGAGTAGTAAAGCCAAGAGTTTGTTAAAAGGCTGTTTTATTATTTCTTGAACAAACATGTTGTTTCTTCAGTTTGAACCATTTTCCTTCTCCTAAAAACCACAGTTTGTTCTGCTATTACACCATATACATGGCTCAATGATGAAATTAGCCCATTCTGTTGTAATTGTCCTTTTCTTGCCTACATCCTTCATCACATTCAAACTTCTTGAGAGAGGTATAAATTACTGCTTTCTCATTGGCCAACAGGCAACCACATGGAAAGAAGCACAAAAATTGATCCCTACTTCCTCAACAAAACTGAAAATTTAAAATGAGAAATGAAAAAGTGAAAGAAAAAATTCAAGATGTCTGAGGCAGTGGTGGACAGATGTAATAAAATTGTAAGTACCACAGTGCTATAATGCAAAATGAGATTCCCCCATTTGTATTGCTCCTAAGTGTATTTTTTACTTGGTATACTGCAGGCACCAAATAATTTTTCTCACTTCAGAATCAGGGTCTGAAAATCACCTGAAATTTAAGCTAGGAACAATCAATATAAATCTGAAGAAATGATGCTGAAAAATGATTTATTTATTTCAGAAATAAATATGAAAAAATTTAAGGTATCTCCAAACCTCACTGAAGATCTTGAAAATTTTCCTAATTAAAAATATGTCACAAAAGATCAGGAGTCAAATTATCTAAGAAAGTCATCTTATAGGAAAGATTATACTATGAGAAGCATGCAATTAATAAGGAATATTGAAGAATAAGAGTTATATAGTAAAATGTTTTTGTACGTCTCTTACACACTCTATGGGAGAGGTTTTTTTTCGTAAGACTAAAGTCCAATATTAGTTATCTACCCAGAAATATTTCTAGGTTGAAGAAGATTCATTTCATTAAGCCTGCACTAGATGAAAATGTCACTCTTTATATAACTCTGTGTTTATGAAATATCTATTTAATCTGTAGACTGACTTTCTGAAAGGAATCTACCTACTAGTGCACCAAGCTCTCATTAGGTAAACATTTCTGTGCTTAACGGGAATGAAGAAAAATAAATCAATATTTACTTAGCCAATAATACATTCCAGAGAAGTTCCTATGCAGTTTTCACATATGGTCTATGTAATTCTCAGCAGAGTCCTGAATAAGTATTATATTCATTTTACAAATAGGAAAATTAAATTCAGAGGGATTAAATTATATATCCAAAGTTACACCGTTGTTAAATGGTGAGGTTCAGAATTAAACCTCATTCTACATGGTTCCAAAGTCCATACTCTTTCTTTTCCACTGTAAATTGATAAAATGCCATTTTGCTTCATAAATCAATTTCTGATGAGCCTGCTTAGAGCAAATCACTTCTACAGAGTCTACTCAACTATCCTATGTGGAATTGATAAAATCAAAAGTCTAACTCATTCAAGCAGTTGCGATTAGACCTTGAGTCTCCTGGTGGAAAAATCCAACAACCAGGCTTCTGGCATTTGAGGCTAGAAGTCAAATATCTGTTTGCTCATTTGACCTGGATCTAGACAGAATCAATTCAGGTCATTTGTCACTAATTAATATGTGCTGAAACAATGTTCTAAACATTTAGGGTTTATAACCTTTTCATTCTGCATGTCTCAGAGATGCCAGAGTACAGTCACCTCTTGATTAAGCTGGATGGACAAGTTAACCTTTGAGCTACACCCTGGAACATGAGAAAGAATGGCTTTGTTAACAAATGGAGCTGGGAAGAGGAGGAGGATGTTTTTTAATATAAAAAGAACAGATGGATATGAGAAGAGCACTTAAACACTTATACAGAAGCAGACTCTTCAGAACATATGCAGCCTTAATAAATAACCATTAAATAAAAATGTGAAGATGGCACAATGCTAGAGAATGCTTTTGCCTGATCTCTGGCCCTTGATGGCTGAAATGTCTTGTGATTTGCACTTAAGAGCATAGTCACCCTGGCCTATTCATCCATGATTTTTTAGAGAACATTCAAGATGACCAGAAAGGCACTTATTAGGTGTAGAGAGCACTGGAAATTAGGGGAATCTGGACCTACAAGGACAAGAGCTCCCCCAAATTGAAGAGTTAAGAAACCAATCATAAAACAGGGATAACAGAATAGCTGTCATCACATTATTTGAGTTAGAAATCAAGGACCAAGAAATAAATGGTGGCAGAAATTTAAAAAAATTAGATACTAGGGACTATTTGAGTGTTTGAATAAAAGATGAATGCAAAATTAATGTTGTATGAAGATGATGGCCACTTAGAGACTGGAATTACTTTGATTTTTAATGAAATCATCATAGATCTGAGGTTTGAAGGACAATGACAGCTTCTCTTCTTGCAGTATTTTTCTTGGTGTTTAAAATCAAAACCTATTCACCTCTTTGGTACTACACAGTGGTCTAACTCTCCTGTTGTTGTTTAGTCACCAAGTCCTGTCTAAGTCTTTTGTAACCCCACAGACTGTAGCCTGCCAGGCTTCTCTGTCCATACGATTATCCCAGTGAGAATACTGGAGTGGGTTGTCATCTCCTCCTCCAGAGGATCTTCCAATTCAGGGACTGAATCTATGTCTCCTGTCTTTGCATGCAGATTCTTCACCACTGAGTCACCTAGGAAGCCCAGTCTAGCTTTCTATTCAGGTTTAATTGCAACAAAATTTTTTATGAAAAATTAAAAGCTACAACAATTCCATGTTTAGAAGAAGGATTTCATTAACAAATATGTTTTAATGCTTATCTATAATAACAATAGTAGAAAACAAAATGAAAAATCTCCTAAATTTGCTGAAAGATTATCAACCATGTTGTGTTCAAATAAGCAAGTTGCATCTTTAAAGCTGAAAAGAGAAATCAGGTATAAACTGGACATGTTTATAAAGTATAAACTTCAGATATGCTAAAAGTGGTCACAAGCTCTTCAAACCACAGATACCAGAGGATGTAAATGTCTTACTCATAGAAACTGCCATTTCCTTGATCCATACCAATTTTTTTCTGTATTATTTTTTAATATGCTCTAATTATCATTACACTTTTGATCATTTCCTGAACTCATCTTGCCCATAATCAATCTTGGCTAAATTATGTCTTCTGATTTCTCTGAACCTACTCCAGCTCAGAACATTCTGGAAAAAGTCATATAACAGTGTTGACTGACAGGATTATGAATTTATGTTTATACATCTTTTTATCTCCAGTTCAGAACAGATAAGTTTTTACTCTTTCAAAATCACATAATTACTTATGCTCTCTCTCTTGACTCTTCTAGCTCTTTCTCTACACAAGTTCTTTCCCTGAGCCCATGAACAATATAAACAAATATCCTGACAAAACTTCTTGTCCCTTCTAACTACCAGGTATTACTATTTTTTCTCATTATCAAAAATTTTAAGTATATATCATAGTATTTCATTTATACCCAAATCAAGACCAGACAAAACTAACTTATAATAATTGAGAACTTGAAACAGTGATTGTCTCTGGGCAGGGGTACATTAGATTAACTGGAAAGGACATGAAGGGAATTAGCTGGGGTAATGGAGATGTCTGGTATATTGGCTAGGTTGGCTGAATGCACTGTCAAAACTCATTGATCTGTACAATTAAGATCTAAATTCAAATTACATCTCAAATATATATTCAGAAAGTACAGCATTTCTGATATTTCCTTCACCAAACTACTCACATATTTTCATCTCTTGTTAGCTATTTCTACCACAATATTATTTTGTAGCAACTTTTCCAAAGACAACCACAGTCCTCATACTAAAATCCCACTAATCAGCAAATGTAGTCACCTATTCAGGGAAGGATTATTTCTTGATAAACCTTTTTTATTTCCTTCTTTCTTTGATGATAAAACAGTTTCCTATAAAGTGGAAAATTAACTACATTATTCCTTGGGCATTCAATGCAATAAAATTTATTATTTGCCCAGTGTGCTTACAGTTATGAAGGAGAATATATGAAGAAAAAACTAGGTCCCTCACTTAAAGACACTTGAAAATCTCTTTGTAGATTGAGATTTGACTGGTTTGAATAACAAAAGTGACCAATATTTTTTAAAAATTTCCTTTCTAAAATGCTCAATTTTTTTTATTAAAAGCTCTGTACACAGAAATTTTGTTTAGGAACCACGATTATGCATAACATAAACCATGCTAAGTTCCTAATTATTTTCAATTATTGTTCTATTATGCTGCATTTCATAGAGTCAAATATTCCTCTACATAGAAGATTTCAATGAAAATTTTGGTGGGAAAAATAAGAATTTACCAACACTTTAAATATGCTTAGACAAGAAAATAAATGTATTTAACTATCTAAGACAGGACTGTCTCTGTTCTATGCATTACCTTGCACTTATATGGAAGTTGACAGATTGGCTCTTATAAAGCAGCAGATATTTTACAGACACTAAATACTGAGAAACAAACTGCACATCTTGTTAGCTTATTTTAATCTTGCTTGTGGTGAACAAAATATCTGCACATTATAAAAACCTTCCTTAGGAAGGATAAAAATTTTATAAATTGCCAATCCTCCAGATAAAGTAATCTGCTGTCCCTGGGAAATTGCTATTCCTTCTATTGATTGAGTGACTTCAAGGAAAACACTTCAGTAACAGAACAAAATCTCCCATATTCCTAAATAGCTTCATTGCATCTCTGAATCCATGGCCCCAATATTCCACAGTTATATATTATAACACATTCACTATGAAAAATGTAATAGACATCTATGTTATCTCCAAAAGTCAACAAAGGAATTTTTTAGAGTAATTGCAAATTTTAAACTTTTCAAGAGATTTAGTTTAGCCTTGTGATGCAGGTAGTACTCATTGAATAATCCTCCTTTTCTAAAAACCCTCCAAACTCTCAATTCATATAAATTGCAAATCAAAAAACTTAACAAGAAAATGTTATATTTTTATCAAAATGCTTTAAGAAAGTGTGTCAAGTTGTTCACTGTTGGAAAATTCTGTTCTTAGTTATGTCACTTAAAGGTTTCTGCACCTATACCTTCTTAGCATATAGACTTACTGGGCACAGAAATAGACAAATTAGAAATATATGGGGAAGATAAAAATTCCATCACAGCAGGCAGGAAAATGTATGCAAGAGAACCACCATTAAATAAACAACCACCCTAATAGCTGCTGCCGGAGATAATGTTGTGCTGACACAGTAGAAACAGGGCTGAGGGAGGTGAAATATTACTGAAATTCATATGCTGGGAAGTTCCTTTTGGGTATATAGTTTTTAATAAAAATTATTAAGTGATACTGACTTTTATTTCTTTTCATGATTGAAATATGGTTTTCTGAAAGATATGCAACAAAATAAGGTTAAACTGCATTATATTTGTTATGTGGTATGTCAGCTATGAAGGAGTAGCTTTAAAAAAATAATATCCAAGATACAGATTTAAGATGGTCATGCTGACACTTTATTTTTCTTGTACATATGGATCTGATCTCTCTCAATTTTCAACTTAAACTTGGAGAGTGAACAGCTAATATTCTGTGTGTCTTGGAAAAGTGCCTGGAAAAGAAGACTGTGAGAAATGGATAGAGAGGTTAGGCTAGCAATATAGCATTTTTGAGTAAAATGTCACTGTGCAATACAAGCTTTGTAAGTACATATTTTATATTAAACTATCTAGACATGAATACTTTTGGAATGGTTTTCAACTGTTTTATCATATTTTAAGAGTAATACTAAGTTTGAAACACCAACATAGACTTTTGTTAGCTTTATGTGCAGCAATTTACTTTTCTATGAGCAGTGAACAATTGAATAAAACTTTTCCCACCAGTACTTACTCATATTCATTGATTAGCAATGTAATCATTCTTTAAACACATTACATTTTACTCTATTAAATATGGGTCTTTTGAATATGTCAATCTGTAAAATTAGTATATATCTAAATCTATAGTTTAGAAAGTATAAAGGCATCTGCTGAAGCTAGAATGTCAAATGTTTTTAATACTTATACATGTATATTACATAAAATGAAATATTACATGTAATCAAAAATATTTGAGTGGATATACCAGTGCTGCTCCCATTCTCCTAAATAGTTGTTCTTTCTCTTTTATGTTTCCTACCTATCTCTCTGCAAATCTATGTGGCACTTTCTCAAAGGGCATGAAATATAAGAAAGAAAAGTATATAAATATTATTTATACTGATTTTAATATTTGTCCTAATGATAAGTATTCATTTGATAGCTGTTGAATGGGATTTATTCATTAACTGACCAAAAGTTTGGCTATCTGCTTCTAACTTTTTACAGACTTTTGATGAACATGAGATGGTTTTATGTTCATTTGCTTCTAGAAATATTTTGACACAATTATATTTGACATGCTACAGAATCTTATATACAAAATATTATTTTTGATTATATTTTCACAGAATTATGGAAATTCTCAAATAATTCCACTTTGTTCTAGAATAACTGAAGTATATCTAGTATGACTGTCCATGTAATCAACTTGTAATAAGGTTGGTTTGACCTGTGTCCATATGCATGGGAGACCATGTATTAATAAGAATTGTCATCTAGAGTCTGAAGTAGTACATGGAACATAGAAGGTATTCAATAAATATTTAATTACTTAATGAATATCTCTATTTTATCCCAAGTCAAGATAGGAGGTGACAGAGCATGGAAAAGAAAACAATGGACTAGGGGTTAGAAGAAATGGTTTCCGTCCTTTCTTTTTTTCTCACTTAGTATAAGCTATTCACTTAGCTTATTTGTCTTCCAAATTTATTCCCAATAATTTGTCTTCCCAAATTATCATATCTAGGCTTCAAACTTCTTTTGCTTGGAATGCTGGTCCCCCTGCTTACTGTGACCAATGGCCACTCATTCTTATTAAACTCATTAAGTTTCAGATATCATCACAGTCCTTCACATAACTCTGGTTTAACCTCAGCCAGCATTGATCTCTTTCCTTTTACACTTATAAGTTCCTTAACATGTTTAAGTCTTACTTCCCCAATACAATCTCATGTTCATCGAAAGTTTATAAAGAAATTAGAAGCTGATAGCCAAACTTCAATAACAGTTTGGTCAGTTAATGAATAAATTCCATGCTGCTGCTGCTGCTGCTAAGTCACTTCAGTTGTGTCCGACTCTATGTGACCCTGTAGACGGTAGCTCACCAGGCTCCTGTCCCTGGGATTCTCCAGGCAAGAACACTGGAGTGGGTTGCCATTTCCTTCTCCAATGCATGAAAGTGAAAAGTGAAAGTGAAGTCACTCAGTCGTGTCTGACTCTTCGCGACCCCATGGACTGCAGCCCACCAGGCTCCTCCATCCATGGGATTTTCCAGGCAAGAGCACTGGAGTGGGTCACTAGTGCCTTCTCCATGCAGCAGCCACCAAATGAATATGCACCATCAGGGACATCCAGAGGTCTCAAACTTACAACTGAATCATCTCAAATATGTGTTTTATTTAACCATCACACAATTTCAGTTTTAACCAGTAGCAGATATTCATGTGAGAAAGCATGACAAAAAATAGTTTTTTAATTTCTCTTAGAAAAATACAAAATCTGGTCCCACTGGACCTGCTTCTTGTTTGGCAGTGATCAACCAGAGCTGAATAATTACTGCCCATTTAGTCCAGGCACATATTTACATTAATCCCCACCCAGCATGAACCTGTGGGATATGTGAGATTTTAACCCCTGAAGATACTTCATCCTAATATACCCACCCTCAGCACCACTCTCAAACATCCACCCCATACACACAGACTCCAAACTTACTTGAAGTCTCTAAAAAGACTCAAGGTCTCTATCTATATATCTGCTAGGCATTTCATATTTTAAAGGTTTAAATTTTAAAAAGCTATCTAAATTGTCAGGTTATCTTCCTGTGTCCTATATGTCCGTAAAGTGAGATTCAACTTAAAAATGGTGTTGAATCTACTTCTTATTTCCCATCTTCACTAATGATACATTGAGCAATTAGAAATCAAAAAGCCATTTTGACTTCTTCATTTACATATCAGTATCCAGTGATTTCCCAAGTTCTGTCAGATTTACTGGCAGAGAGAGCAGCTAGGGTGGTCATGGTAGTGGGAGGGGGACTCATTTTCTCCTCTCCATTCCTATTGCTTCTTGCCCTCAGAGTCTGCACTTGGTGAAAAGGTGCCCCTCACTCTGTGAGGGTACCTGTCCTTAAAATTAACAGAGCTGCACTAAGCAACTCCATTTAGCTTTGATTTCAGATTCCAGAAACCAGAGTCAATTTACAGTCAACAGTAAAAGAGTTGTTTTAGAGCCCAAATTCACTTTCATGGAGCTTGCAAAATGGCACTTCGAAACATTTACAATGATCTAAGAGATGATTGGTGAAATGTTTTGGCACCAGCAAGTCTGCTGTGCAGCTCTCAAGACAAGTGGCATTTCAACCTATATCCTACTTGACTTTATTAGAAGCACTGTGTGTGAGAGAAACAGGAAATCTGCACAGCACTTTTAAAGTAATGCGGTGAATTATAAATTAATGAGGGTTTAGCATGGGAAGGGAATAACATCTGCAGAAGAGCGGATTTCATAAAGACAAAAGGGAAAAAGGTTTCCCTTAATAAAACATAACCTTTCTGCACGCACAATCAATTCTCAATTAGTCATACCAGAGAGAGTATCCACCACAGACTGTCAAACTGCCTCACTGTAACTGCTTCCTTTTCCCCACACTGTTTTCTGATTCTGCCTCCTCTCACCCAAGATGCTCCTTGAATTAATATTTCCAACAATTTTCTTCAATCTGTTTCTGCCATCAAAAAATCCAATTTTCTTTTTATTTCAATGGAGTCTCTATTGCATGATACAGCTTTCCCTCCCACAGTTTCCTGGCCTTTCTGTGCTCAAGCCTAATGTTTAGTCAATCAAAGTGGGTAAGAAGCCAGAAGAGAACAGGAACTCAGAGGAGAAATGATTTCCCTAGGAAGTTCTCCAATTCCTTCTTTATACCTCTTTAATGAGCATACAGCAATGAAGTCATCACTTTGGAAGTTCAAACAGACAACAGAGAAATTTTTGGAGTGCTTTCAAAGTGCAATTCAACAATTATGGATTGAGTACTTACTTACTATGTGCAAAGCCTTTAAGTGCGTACATAGGAAAAAGAACTCTACCCTACAGGGCTTACGCTCTAAATGGAAGGGGAAGTAGAAGATAATTTTATGAATAACCAGGACCTACATCATGACTTGTATCACAGTAATACGATCAATGTTTCATTCAGTAATGTCAGTAGACAGTAACCAAACATTCACTACTTGTTAGATGCCCTATAAAGCCCTGGGGATACCAGCCTAAACAAGATAATACCCTATCTTCACAGTCTATTAGGAAAGTAATGCAAGGAAACAGTTACAGACATCAAGATTAAAATGTTCACTTAATCATGTTTGGGAACGCATGTACACCCATGGGGATTCATGTCAATGTATGGCAAAACCATACAGTATTGTAAACTAAAATAAAGTAAAAATAAAAGACAAAAAAAAATGTTCACTTAAGTGCTATGTAGAAAAATATGGCTATATGTATGCCAGAAAGAAAGTTTCTATCTCTGCCGAGGAATGGGCAGGAGTGCCAAGAAAGTTTTCACGGAGAAGGAGTGGCATCTTGAAAGGCAAAGAGAGAAAGGCATTTAATACTGAAGCACCAGGATGTGCAGAAGCTTGGAAGTATGAGAGAACATTCTGCATTCCAGAAGAGTTCATAGTTCTGTAAGGTTAGTGTACTCACAGGACCTGACCAGGGGTTGCTGGGAGATGAAGCAAGGAAGAAATATGATCCTGGAAAGCTTTTATGAGTTAAGCACCCAGCACAGCGCCTGGTACAAAAATGGCTGTCAAAAATTTGTGTGAATGAATGAATGAATAAGGAGTTTGGCTTTTATCCTAAGGGTGTTGCATATGTATAGAAGGATTTGCATTTGGGAAAAGGTTCCAGAAGGTGAATGCGACGGTTGGATTAGAGGGACTAAGATGAAAGATACAGAGACCAGACAGGACATTCCTGCAGTTGTCCATGTAAGATGACGTGCATGTGTGCATGCCAAGTTGCTTCAGTCGTGTCTGACTTTGCAACCCTGTGGACTGTAGCCCACCAGGCTCCTCTGTCCATGGGATTCTCCAGGCAAGAATACTGAAGTGGGTTGCAATGACCTCCTCCAGAGGATCTTCCTGACCCAGGGATCAAACCAAGTCTCTTATGTCTCCTGCACTGGCAGCTGGGTTCTTTACCACTAGCACCACCTGGGAAGCTTCATGTACAATGATATGAGCCCTCAGTACAGGGAGAGCTGAAAAACCAGAGTAGAACTGTTTCAGAAGTTAAATGGCATAGCTTGTTGAATAACTGGATATGAGGAGGTAAGAGAGAGCTCAAACATGAAGATGTTTTTCAGGTTTGTAGTTTGGATAATTGAGTAGATTTTGGTGCCCTTCATACAGATAGAGAATTTGAGAAGAAAAGTAGGTTTAATTCTACATAAGCTACCACATGCTCAGCAGAAATTCCTCAGGTACTTATTTGAGGTTCATTTGATCTTTACTTGTGGGCTTCCCTGGTGGCTCAGACGGTAAAGCGTCTGCCTGCAATGTGGGAGACCCAGGTTCAACCCATAAGTTGGGAAGATCCCATGGAGAAGGTAATGGCAACCCACTCCAATACTCTTGCTTGGAAAATTCTATGGACTGAGGAGCCTGGTAGGCTAGTCAATGGGGTTGCAAAGAGTCAGACATGACTGAGTGACTTCACTTTCTTTCTTTCGTTTTTATCTTTACTTAGATAATTTAAAAATAAGCCTAAATACCTAGTTTACCAAATCAGCATAAGTTTGAAACTGAAATTTTTGAGTAGGTAGGTTTCACAGAGCATTAAGAAATGAGAGCCAATAGCTTAAGAGAAAGAGGCAAAGAAAAACCTTAAAAGCAAACAAAACCACACCAACTGGTGCAGTTTTTATTTCTGGCATTGCTTAATGACATTTATCATTTCTCTATGTGCTGAAGTAGAATGCTACCTTGGCCCACATATGCCTGGTTTTCCATACAAAACTTAACGGTACACCCAGCTTCACTAATGGGTTAAGCACATGGCTCCTCATTTAAAGGAGCAGCATAGAACTACTGCATTCAAGGTACTTTCCAGGGAAAGCAATCTTGAACTTAATACTGCAGTAGCGCCACCTTTTCTGCAGTTTTGATTTCCATGGTTTTAGTTTCTTTTAGTCGAAAACAGTCTGAAAATATTAAATGGAGAATTCCAGGAATAAACCATTCATACATTTTTAAAATTTCTGGCTTTCTGAGTAGTATGATGAAATCTCACGCCGTCTGCTCCATTCCACCATTCCTGGAACGTGAATCGTCTTTGTCTAGAGCATCCAGCCTGTAAGTCACTGAGTAGTTGGTCCCTTAGTGGCCATCTGAGTTATCAGATCAACTGCCGGGCTATCGCAATGCTTGTGTTCAAGTATCCCTTATTTCACCTAATAGCCCCAAAGCATAATAGTGGGAATGCTGGCAATTTGGATATGTCAAAGAGAAGACATGAAGTGCTCCCTTTAAAGTGAAAAGGTGAAAGTTCTTGAATTAATAAGGAAAAGAAAAAAACTAGGCTGTGGTTGCTAAGATATATGGTAAGAAGGAATCTTCAATCCATGAAATCATGAAGAATGGAAGAGAAATGTGTGCTAATTCTGCTGTAGCATGTCAAACTGTAAAAGTTATGGCCATAGTGCAGGATAAGAGCCTAGTTAAGATGGAAAAAGCATTCAATCTGTACAGTAAGATATTTTCAGAGAGAGACCATGTTCATATAACTTGTATTACAGTAAATGGCTATAATTATTCTATTTTATTATTGTTATTAATCTATTACTATGCCTAATTTATACATTAAACTTCATCATATGTATGTATGTATAGAAAAAACATTGTATATATTTGGGTGCAGTATGTTGGCAGTTACAGGCATCCATGAGAGATTGCTGTATATCAAAAATCTGGGTTAAAGAACTTTTAAAGTTCTATAATGATTTCTAATCCAACCATTCCTCTAAAATTTGTTTTCTGAGTTAAATGATTACCCTAGATGTAGATGTTTAGTTGTAGTGTGCTGGTTCAGCTATAAAGTTGTTTTTCTGAACTGCATGTACAGTAAGGATGATTATAAGAAATAGTTCTAGGAAACTAGCTTTTCTTAATCTTTCTAATGAGTGCATTGTTTAAGAGGTTCTTTAGTACAATATCAGTACCCTTTTGTTCACTCAAGATATATTCATAGATTATCTGTAATTTTTCAGACACTATGCTAGGTTTTGGAGATAAAATATGATGAATAACACAGCACCACTGCTATTAAGAAACTTTCAAAACCATGGTGGAGAAAGATGATTAACAAGTAATTATAATACAATGTTATAAGTGCAATGATACTGATATGTCTCAAATGACAGTACTACAGAGGAGGCGCACGTAACAATGCCATTGTAGGAATGCATGCGGAATTTCTAAGTGTTCTGAGTAAGTCAGTGAGAAGTGGTACGACATGTCAGGTAGAATTAGAGAGCATATGGGAAGGCATGGAAACACCGTAAAGTTTTTCTCAGTACCAGAATAGCTCTGATTCTTCTGCACATCTGAACACGACAATGTGCAGCATATATGACATCTCCCTATTTTGGTAGGATGCTAGTCACTTGTGCCCTCCTCTAACAAATGAACAGCACTTCCTAACACACACTTTGTAGTATTATCATCCCCAGCCTCATCTTACTGGTTTTACTTAATTCATCTGTGTCCTGATTTCCTTGCTTTTTAACATTATTTTAAAGTCATTAAAATGCATTGTGTAAGAAATATTAAACCCTTTAGCATAAAGTGGAGTATAGATAAATAAAAAACTCCAATGGGGGGTCATGATAATAGTAACATCTTTTAGAACAAAGGCAAATAACCCCAAACATTTGATCATCAGTGTGTAACTGATATTCATGATATTCACCCCTAAATCATCAAGACAAGTTTAAACCTTTTATGTTCTATATAATAAAGTTCATTTGTTTTAAATACCCTGATCATTTAAAAATGGTTAATTTAACATATTAGCGTGAATAAACTTATAAACCTTTAGATCAAAAACATGCCTACCTGGAATTGCTTTTCCCTGAGGTCCGTAATAAGTAGAAGCTTTCATGTGCTTGATTTAGAAATACTTTTAATATAATGTAAAAATCTACCAATGGACTCTAATTAAGTGTAGTAGAGTCCATAGGTAGATTTTTAGCTACATTATATTAAAAATATTTCTAAATCAAACATATGAAAGCTTCTGCTAGGGGGCTTCCCTAGTGGCTCAGTTGGTAAAGAATCTGCCTGCAATGCAGGAAACTGGGTTTTGATCCCTGGGTCAGGAAGATCCCCTGGGAAAGGAAATGGCAACCTACTCCAGTACTCTTGCCTGAAAAGTTCCAAGGACAGAGGAGCCTGGCGGGCTATGGTATATGGGATCACAAAGAGTTGGACATGACTGTGCAACTAACTTTCACACTTAATTAGAAGAAACATACCACCTTTCTGTACTTGAATGGGTTTGGGCTGACCATAGATCCACATGTAAAATATAAATAGGAGACCAGGGAAAACCCATGTTATTGCTTTATAAGTCTCACTCAAGCTTAGATAAACACTTATTAAACAAACTATGAATATGCTTTTGCTGAAGAAAATCAATAAGAAATGATCCTTTGCACCTAATATAACACTTGAATTATTTCTACAGGCTCGATTTGGTGAGTAACTTGTCAGTATCTATTTGCATTTTCTCATTGGCAAATTATAACTTTTTAAGTCATTCAATTTACACTATCATGTCTGTTATTTTACATTGCCTTTTTTGTATTTTGAACTTATCATCTCTAATAAATTATTTTACAGAAATCAGAACTTGGGTAAAATATCACTGTTCATCCAACCAAGCTTATGAATAATATTTAAAAAACAAAGGTTTGCCTAAACCTTTTACAGTAACTGAACTACCGTTTGTTGTTACAGGATGTCATTCATTCAACAAATTTTAATGAGCATCTACTGTGTTGGCACCATTCCAGATGCTACTGAGTAATAAACAATGAGGAAGAGCACATTGCTCTTCTGATGGAATGTTACTGGAAATTAGAAGTTAGTAAATGAAGAAGCCAGCACCAAAATACAAGCTTACTGACACATGGTTTACCTCCTAAGAGGTAAACCCCCTTGAGATACTCAACTTCCCATGTTGAAAATGAAGTTGATACAGAGGAAAGCATGTTGACAGATAGCAAGAGACAATATTCTGATGACATACTTTTAGTACTTGGATCCAGCCAAGCCTAAGGCCATATATACCCTGTACTTTCTAGCACTCCAAGCTAATAAATTCTCTTTATAGCTTAAAATAGTTTGTTTACTGTTAGTTGCCACTAACTGAAACCTAGCTAATGGTTAATCTGTTGGATAACTTTGTGATTAGTCTCTATGAGTATGAATAAATTAAGGAAAGTATTATTTGATCATAGCATTAGTTGATAAAAGCAAAGCACCTGTCATAATCCTGCTAGAGTTTTCAGAATTACATTAAAAATATTATAAATATAATGCTATCTCCCTTTCAATTAGATGACTTGAGCAAGTCATTTAATCTCCCAGTGCTTCAGTTTTCTCATATGTATAATGAGTAAAGTACTAGCATAGAGGGCTGATTTGAAGATAAGATTAAATGAAATAATACATATTTTATATAAAACATAAAATTGTACCTGACAAATTAAAAGTACTCAAATAAAATACAAATATTTTTATTAGTATTAATTTTCTCAAAGGGGTTTCTGACACCCACACAATTAAAGAAACACTGCCCTATATTTTCATGACTTTTATTTTAGAAATTATGTGAGGTAACCAAGATGGATTCAAAGTATTTAAAATTCTTTTTAAAATGCTAAATGGGCCTATGTGAGATGGTGTGGGAGATGACAGTTGGCCCAAGATATTGAGAAGATGAAGAATAATCTGAGATCTGCAAATCTGCATACCAATTTTTGTAGAACTACCAAAATGCATCTGCTTCCACAGAACAAAAAGGAATGACATGGAGAGATAATATAGAATCTCAGTCAAGATCAGGAGGAAAATAGTAAAAGAAGAGATTCCAACCACAGAAAACAAAAAAGGAGAAGAAAATACCATGACCCTGTGATTTAATTGGCGGAGTACCTCAACCATTACTCAGATTGGCTACTCTATGTAACATATGAAGCACCTTCACACTGATAAATTTGTGGTAAATATTCATGGTGCCATTATTTGAACTATTATTAGTAGCATTTGGGACGTAATAAGTAGTACACAGAAGGCAGTAACCATGTGGAACACTTTTTTGCTTCAAAGATGAAAGGACCTATCCATTCTTTATTTTTTAATGAGAGATGTGGTAGTTTGGCATAATGGACTAGTTTGAATTCAATCAGCAACGTTTTTTTAAATTCATCATTTAGGAAAAAAGAAAATGAGAAAACAATCCATTTGATGAAAATAGTATACTTTCATTGAAGTACACAGCAATACCACCATTCTCTTGGTGATTTTCCTCCTCTATTTCTCATTAGCTTCATCCCATTAAAATTTTTGATAAATATAAATCCTATAAAGCTGATTGGTTTGATTAACCTAATAAAGAAAAAAAGTCAGCCACTTATCAACCTTCACCTGACATTGACATAAAGTCTTTACATGGCACAGTTCCTGGGCTTTGTCATTTAAAATGGGGAAAGGGATAGCTTAGTAGAATGAATAGGGTTGCAGTGCAACAGATTAATTAAGCAGCTCACAGGAATGATATTGAGAGGTAACTGATTAATTGAACATTGAAGCCATCTAATCAAATAGCAGACACAATAAATATGTTTCTTCAGAGATAAATTATGCCCTGATTAGCATATTCATTTATAGAGTTGAATTAACTCTTTATCTGCTTTTAAAACTTTGCTTAGCTGTAAATAATTACCTCTTTCATGTCGTTCTAAAAATGCCTGGTGAACATGCCTGTATCCTTCAAGATTTGAGCAGTTTATTCATTAATCATGCAAGCTTTCTGTTCACAAAAGAGGTAAAAAGTCCACTGAGCCATTATTATTATTCTACACAACCACAGGCAGACAAAGCATACAATATAAATGAAGATGAATCAGTAAGAAACCAGAACCTAGGGTTTAATAAGGGAGAATAGATAGTTGTGAAAATATTAAAATCAAAGATCTACCAAGTCATTTATAAATGAAAATATGTCTTTTGAAGTGTGAAAGCATGGTAATTATTTTTTTCATATGAGCCTATGGAAAAGATGGTCACTTTGCATTTATGAAGTTTCAGTAAAATAAAGGGTTGAACTTAAATCAGGGCGACTAGGGGAAGATGAATTCACAGAGCGTAAAGCAGTTCATTTGTACTTAAACTGTCTTCCCTTTTGCTAATACTGGAGCCCTGCCCCCTATTTTTGACACCCGGGCAGAATCCAGTTATCACAGCTGTGTAGCTCAATGAATAGCAAGAGTCTGCTCCCTGTGCTTGTGGATGCTCATCATCAAAGAGGGTCTGTCACTCCCTAGTCCAGAAGCAAGTTCCCTGCCAGCCTGAAGGAACTGAGCTTCATGGGGGAAGGGCAGAAAGTCCCAGAGATAAGAAATGTGGCCTTGTCAGCATCTGAGCCCTGGCAGCATCTAGTCCTAATGCAGAGTCCTGACTGAATTCCTGTGTCAATGATTTTCTTACAGAAATTCAAGCTCCACCCAAGGAAGAGCTCTCCAGGAAAGAGGTCCTATGAATGCCTCTGCTGCCACAGATGTCATGTGGAAAATTGGATGGAGCCATGGTTACTCATCTCTCTGAGTTGGAATTGGCTAAAAGGGCAGTATCATGCGTAGAGGCAAGATGTTACACAGCTGTTGGCTGAAAAGGGATTCAGATTACTGGAATTATTTATTCTAATGGAAACTAAAGAACTATAAGTGAGATTGTTTCTTTCAGCTTAGAAGAATTTCAACATATTAGGGGTGATAATGCCTAATATTTTATGCATGTATTTGCATTTTGTATATACATGTACAGATGAAGATCGCTTAAAATTGATCAGAAAGAGGAGGTCTCTCTCTGTGTATCTCACTTCATCTCTGTTTTTTATTACTTATTTACCATATTTCTACAGTTTAAAAATCCTAAGGTTGAAAGATTTGTAAGCAGAAAGAAATAATATGTAAGATGTATTTCATATATGTGATAATTATTTTAAATTGATCAGAACAAGGAGGTCTCTAAACTGGAACTGAAATGATTTCAGGATATTACTGAAATACGTATTATTCAACTTCAGATGACTTTTAAATAACTAACCTCTAAAAGAAAATAGTGTATCCTTTACCATTAGAACTTCATAATCACAACTGCTTTTATTTGGTCACGGTGGTATCTACATATAGAGGGTTCATGTCAAACACATCCAATTGCAATAATATATAAATCTCTATGAAAAATATAATCAGGACCCAATCAAACATCTTTCTCCTCATATTTTTAATCTACTTCTTAGAGCATTATAAAGAAAAAGTGAAGTACATCTTTTCAACCTATTCGTGTGTTTATTGGTAACAATGTTAGGAAGGAAGACAGAAACCCATTCCACTGCCAAACACCAACATTATGTGATAACAAGAGCAGTTCAGTTCAGTTCAGTCGCTCAGTCATGTCCGACTCTGCGACCCCATGAATCGCAGTACGCCAGGCCTCCCTGTCCATCACCAACTCCTGGAGTTCACTCAGACTCACGTCCATCGAGTCCGTGATGCCATCCAACCATCTCATTCTCTGTCGTCCCCTTTTCCTCCTGCCTCCAATCCCTCCCAGCGTCAGAGTCTTTTCCAATGAGTCAACTCTTCGCATGAGGTGGCCAAAGTACTGGAGGTTCAGCTTTAGCATCATTCCTTCCAAAGAAATCCCAGGGCTGATCTCCTTCAGAATGGCCTGGATGGATCTCCTTGCAGTTCAAGGGACTCTCAAGAGTCTTCTCCAACACCACAGTTCAAAAGCATCAATTCTTCAGTGCTCAGCTTTCTTCACAGTCCAACTCTCACATCCATACATGACCACTGGAAAAACCATAGCCTTGACTAGATGGATCTTTGTTGGCAAAGTAATGTCTCCGCTTTTGAATATGCTATCTAGGTTGGTCATAGCTTTCCTTCCAAGGAGTAAGCGTCTTTTAATTTCATGGCTGCAGTCACCATCTGCAGTGATTTTGGAGCCCCCCAAAATAAAATCTGACAATGTTTCCACTGTTTCCCCATCTATTTCCCATGAAGTGATGGGACCAGATGCCATGATCTTCGTTTTCTGAATGTTGAGCTTTAAGCCAACTTTTTCACTCTCCTTTTTCACTTTCATCAAGAGGAGCTTTAGTTCCTCTTTACTTTCTGCCATAAGGGTGGTGTCATCTGCATATCTGAGGTTATTGATATTTCTCCTGGCAATCTTGATTCCAGCTTGTGTTTCTTCCAGTCCAGCATTTCTCATGATGTACTCTGCATATAAGCTAAATAAGCAGGGTGACAATATACAGCCTTGACGTACTCCTTTTCCTATTTGGAACCAGTCTGTTGTTCCATGTCCAGTTCTAACTGTTGCTTCCTGACCTGCATACAGGTTTCTTAAGAGGCAGGTTAGGTGGTCTGGTATTCCCATCTCTTTCAGAATTTTCCAGTTTATTGTGATCTACACAGTCAAAGGCTTTGGCATAGTCAATAAAGCAGAAACAGATGTTTTTCTGGAACTCTTTCGCTTTTTCCATGATCCAGCAGATGTTGGCAATTTGATCTCTGGTTCCTCTGCCTTTTCTAAAACCAGCTTGAACATGTGGAAGTTCACGGTTCACCTATTGCTGAAGCCTGGCTTGGAGAATTTTGAGCATTACTTTACTAGCGTGTGAGAAGAGCAGAACACTTGTCAAAAACAAGCTAGAGCTTTGAGGATTATATTTTTCAAAATTATAAACATAAACTTGTCTTCCTTTTAATAAGACAGGTGGTGTTTTACCTTTAAAAATATATTTAATCTCATTAAATTCTGAAATTTACTGCTGCACTGAAATTACAACCCTTTTACATCTTTCCCTCTTAGCTAATCCTTCCAATTTTTAAAGATGAAAATTACCTGTTCATGTATTACTTAACCAACATTTATTGTATTTGAATATGTGGCAGCTATGTAATGCAGTGAATTAATTTACATATGCCTTCAGTGTTAATTTCTCAAATTATTTTTGTTGTTGTTGCTCTTTAAGTTCATTATAAATACAATTATTGTGTGACAGACTAAGATGAATGAAGGCTACAAAAATAATTTGTTTCATAAATCATTCATTGAAAAAACTGCTAGTTGTTTCGTGGATGTACTTGGAATGTATGAGTTATATACATTTGTGTATACGTATCAGTTGAGTTCAGTCCCTCAGTTGTGTCTGACTCTTTGCAATGCCATGGACTGCAGCATGCTAGGCCTCCCTGTCCTTCACCAACTCCCAGAACTTGCTCAAGCTCATGTCCATCGAGTCGGTCATGCCATGAAACCATCTCATCCTCTGTTGGCCCCTTCTCTTTCCGCCTTCAATCTTTTCCAGCATTAGTGTCTTTTCAAACTAGTCAGTTTTTCGCATCAGGTAGCCAAAGTATTTGAGTTTCAGCTTCAGCATCAGTTCTTCCAGTGAATATTCAGGACTGATTTCCTTTAGGATGGACTGGTTGGATCTCCTTGCAGTCCAAGAGGCTCTCAAGTGCCTTTTCCAACACCACAGTTCAAGAGCATCAATTCTTCGGTGTTCAGCTTTCTTTATATTCCAACTCTCACATTCCTTACAGGACTAATGGAAAAACCATAGCTTTGACTAGAAGGACCTTTGTTGGCAAAATAACAACAAAGGTTGTCTCTGCTTTTTATTATGCTGTCTAGGTTGGTCACAGCTTTTCTTCCAAGGAGCAAGCGTCTTTTAATTTCATGGCTGCAGTCACCATCTGCAGTGATTCTGGAGCCCAAGAAAGTAAAGTCTGTCATTGTTTCAATTGTTTCCCCATCTATTTGCCATGAAGTGATGGGACTGGATGTATGATCTTTGTTTACTGAATGTTGAGTTTCAAGCCAACTTTTTCACTGTCCTCTTTTACTTTCATCAAGAGGCTCTTTATCTTCTTCGCTTTTTGCCATAAGGTTGGTGGTATCTGCATATCTGAGGTTATTGATATTTCTCCCAGCAATCTAAATTCCAGCTTGTATTACATCCAACCCAGCATTATGCATGATGTACTCTGCATATAAGTTAAATAAGCAGGGTGAAAATATACAGCCTTGACATACTCCTTTCCCAATTTGGAACCAGTCTGTTGTTCCTTGTCCAGTTCTAACTGTTGCTTCTTGACCTGCATACAGATTTCTCAGGAGGCAGATAAGGTGGTCTGGTAGTCTCATCTCTTGATGAATTTTCCACAGTTTGTTGTGATCCACACAGTCAAAGGCTTTGGCGTAGTCAATAAAGCAGAAGTAGATGTTTTTTGGGAACTATCTTGCTTTTTTGATGATCCAACGAATGTTGGCAATTTGATGTCTGGTTCCACTGCCTTTTCTAAATCCAGCTTGAACATCTGGGAGTTCATGGTTCATATATATAAAACTTCTTTCTAGGGTTGTTGTTGCTGTTCAGTCACTAGGTTGTGTCTGACTCTTTGTGACCCCATGAACCGCAGCATGCCAGGCTTCCCTGTCTTTCATTATCTCCCTGCTGCTGCTGCTGCTGCTAAGTCGCTTCAGTCATGTCCAACTCTGTGCAATCCCATAGATGGCAGCCCACCAGGCTCCCCCGTCCCTGGGATTCTCCAGGCAAGAACACTGGAGTGGGTTTCCATTTCCTTCTCCAATACATGAAAGTGAAAAGTGACAATGAAGTCGCTCAGTCGTGTCCGACTCTTAGCGACCCCATAGACTGCAGTCCACCAGGCTCCTCCGACCATGGGGTTTTCCAGGCAAGAGTACTGGAGTGGGGTACCATTGCTATCTCCCTGAGTTTGCTCAAACTCATGTCCATTGAGTCAGTGATGCCATCCATCTTTCTAGTGTAGCTTTCAATATTTTCAAAATGAAAGGTCATTGTTCATATTTGTTAAGACCTGCATAGGTGATTACTTACCTGATACTTATCTTTTAAAAAGAGCAGAAAGATAAAAAGCATGAATATTTTTTAAAAGTATATACAATAAAAATAATATTACTAAGTATTTTGGTTCTAAGTATAAAGATGAATACCTTGCACATTGGAGGGACCAGATTTAAATAATCATGACATTTTGAATTATTTTTTCATCTTTAGAACAAGTTTTAAATGTGTTTTGTGGCTTTCTGAATTTATTTTATTCAGTCAATATTTTTGTTTACTTAAAGAAAAATCCCAAATAATCTAACTGATTAAGGGAAGAAATAAAAAATCTAAACACAACAATCACTAGAAATGAAATTGACTCAATAATCAAAAAACCCACCAAATGAAAATTCAGAACAACATGACTTCACACTAAACTTTTATAGAAGAGATAACACCTATCCTCCTCAAACTAGCCCCAAAAATTTTAAAAGGAAGGAATGCTTCCAAACTCATTCTATGAGAGTGAGTTACCATTACCCTGATACCATAACCAGATAAAGACACTACAAAAACCAAATATTAGAGTCCAATATGCCTCATGAACATACATGCAAAAATCCTCAACAAAATATTAGCCAAAAAAATTCAACAATGCATTAAATAGATTATATACCATTATCAAATGGGATTTATTCCAGGGATGGTTCAGTATGTGCAAATCAATCATGTGATATACCACATTAACAAAGTGAAGGAGTAAGAATCCTGTGGTCATCTCAATAAGTGGAAACAAAGCATTCCAGAGAATTCAACACCCATTTATGATATCACTGTCAACAAAGTGGGTGGAGAAGGGACATACATCATCATAATACAAACTATGTATGATGAACCCTCTGAAATCAGGAACAAGACAAGAATGCCTAGTATCACCAGTCTTAATCAAGATAGTATTGGAAGCCCTAGATAAAAAAATAAGAGAAAAAAGGGAGAGATAAAAGGTATCCAAACTGAAAAGAAAATAGAACATTCACTATTTGAAGATGACATTATGCTACATATAGAAAATTTAGGTATTTTATTCTTTATGATGCAATTGTTTTCTTAACTGCTCTGTCTGATAATTCTTTATCAATGTAGAGAAATGCAACAGATATCTGTATATTGATTATTTTATCCTACAACCTTATTGAATTCATTTATCAGTTCTAATAAGTTTTTGGTGAAATCTTTAGGGTTTTCTATACATTGTATCATGAAGAAAATCCATGGGGGTATATATATATATATATATATATATATATATATATATGATTCACTTTGCTATACAGTAGAAAGAAACACAACCTTGTAAAGCAACTATACTTTAATAAAAATTAATTTAAACAAGAATAAAATACCTAGGAATAAATTTAACTAAGGAAATGAAAGACCTGTACTCTAAAAAATATAAGACATTAAGGAAAAAATGTGAAGAGTATACAAACAAATGGAAAAATATACCATGCTGATAGATCAGAATTAATGTCATTAAAATGTTCATAACTATCTAAAGTAATCTGCAGATTCAATGTAGTCCCTATCAAAACATATATGACATTTTTTCACAGTACTAAAACAAGTAATCATAAAATTGTATGAAATTCCAAGAACCCTAATAGCCAAAGCAATCTTAAGAGAGAAAAATTGTAGCTGGATGCATTATGCTCTCTGATTTCAAAATATACTACAAAGCTACAGCAACCAAAATTGTATAGTACTGGAACAAAAACAGGGACATAGATCAAGGTAACAGAATGGTGATCCCAGAAATAAACTCACACTTATTTTGTCAATTAATCTGTGACAAAAGAGCAAAGACTATACAACCAGGAAAATAGTCTCATAAATAAATGATATTGGGAAAACTGGACAGCAACATGCAAAAGAATGAAATTCGACCACTTTCTCACACCATATGTAAAAATAAACTCAAAATGGATTAAAGACTTAAAGGTAAGACCTGAAACCATAAAACTCCTCCAAAAAGACATAGACCGTGTACTTTTTGACACTGTCATTACCAGCATTTTTTTTGGATTTCCCTCTTCAGGCAAGGGCAACAAAAGGAAAAATAAACAGTTGGGACCACATCAAGTTAAAAAGCTTTTGTGCAGCAAAGGGAACCATCAACAAAATGAAAAGGCAACCTACTGAATGGGAGAAAATATTTCAAATCATATATCTGATAAAGAGTTAACACCCAAAACATATAAGAACTCACACAATTCAATATCAGAAAACAAACAAACAAACAATCCAAATAATAAATGGACCGAGGACCTGAATAAACATTTTTCTCAGGAAGACATACCAATGGCCAACAGACACATGAAAAGATTCTCAACATCATTAATCATCAGGGAAATGCAAATCAATACCATAATGAGATATCACCTCACACCTGTCAGAATGGCTATTACCAAAAAAACAAAAATCAAGTTTTGGCTAGGATTTGGGTCGTTAGTAGGATTGAATACTGTTGTAGCTACTATGGAAAACAGCATAGAGGTTTAAATTAAAGATTAAACTTCCCTGTGATCCAGCAATTCCACTTCTGGATATTTTCCTAAAGGAAACAAAAACACTAATTCAAAAAGGCTTGAATCTTCCCCTCTTGTTGCACTGCTATATACAATAGCCAAGAGATGAAGACAAAACTGAATATTACTCAGCCATAACAAAGAACGAAATCTTACCATTTGCAATAACATGGATGGACCTAGAGAATAATATGCTGAGTATTGATATATGTCAGACAGAAAAAAACAAATACTGTATAAGTTCACTTATAAGTGGAATCTAACAAAACAAAACAAAACATAAACAAATTCAGATACAGAGAACAAACTAGGGAATGCTAGAGAGGAAGGAGGTAAGAAGTTGGGTGAAATAGGTGATAGGGATTGAGGAACAAACTTCAAGTTATAAAATGAGTAATTCACAAGGATGTAAATGTATAGCTGCTGCTGCTGCTAAGTCACTTCAGTCGTGTCCGATTCTGTGCGACCCCATAGACGGCAGCCCAAAAGGCAGCCCCGTCCCTGGGATTCTCCAGGCAAGAACACTGGAGTGGGATGCCATTTCCTTCTCCAATGCATGAAAGTGAAAGGTGAAAGTGAAGTCGCTCAGTTGTGTCTGACCCTCAGGGACCCCATGGACTGCAGCCTTCCAGGCTCCTCCGCCAGGGGGCCCAACTCCTGGGCCATGGACTGCTACTATGCATGGCTGGTTAGGAACTGGGCCACATAGCAGGAGGTGAGAGGCAGGAGAGAGAGAGAAACTTCATCTGTATCTGTGGTCACTCCCTATCGCTTGTATTACCATCTGAGCTCTGCTTCCTGTCAGATCAGTGGCAGCATTAGATTCTCATAGGAGTGTGAACTGTATTGTAAACTGCATATGCAAGGGATCTAGGTTGCGTGCTCCTTATAAGAATTATCTGAAACCATTCTCACTCCTGGTCTATGGAAAAATGTCTTCCATGAAACCAGTCCTTGGGGTCAAAAGTAAGGGGACCACTGATGTACAGTATTGGGAATATAGTCAATAGTACTGCAGTGTCTTTGTATGGTAACAGATGGTTACTAGACTTGTGGTGAACAATGAATAACATATATAAATGTTGAATCACTATGTCCTAAACCTGAAATAGCATAATGTTATGTGTCAACTATATTTCAATTAAAAATATATATTTTGTCTATTGATAGAAAATAAATTGTAATACCACTGTAAAAGCAAATACAGCTACCTTTATTTTGAATGATTATAAAAGGCCATATTTATTGCCCTGTTATGAACAAATCATGCTATTCTTAAAGTCATTTTTTTAAAAATTAAATTTATTTTTAATTGAAGGATAATTGCTTTACAATATTGCATTGGTTTCTGCTACACATCAACATGAATCAGCCATGGGTATACATATGTCTCCTTCCTCTTGAACCTACCTCTCGTCTCCCATCCCTTCACACCTCTCTAGGTTGTTACAGAACCCTGGTATGAGTTCCCTGACTCACAGCAAATTCCCATTGTCTATCTATCTTACAATGGTAGTGTATATGTTTCCATGCTACTCTCTCCACTCATTTTTTTAAAGGCCCTTTAAGAAACTAGCAGTGGTTTCACTTTATTCAAAAGGAGTAAAATCAGTTCAGCAATAGACTATACTATACAATTACCCCAAATTCTTTGTATCATATCAGGAACTTTATTAAAAATTTAGTCTATGTTTTTGACATCATGACAACAGTCCTCTGAAACTGGGTATAGATTGAATGAAAGTAGGCATTAAAGAAACATTTGATTTATCTTCTAATACTGTGAAAGTAAGAGTTCTGAATTTGATTCAAGGTATGAAAGCTATAACTGGCCTGATTTAAAACTACTCATGTCAGCAAGATTATATGCAACTTCTCTAAGCTTATTTTAATAACAAAACTTCTCTCAGCCTATTTTTATAACAAAGATATTTCGTTTTACATTTGTCCAGTGTTGAAGACACAAGCATACATATATATTTTTTTATTATAATTTCAAGAGAAATCACATTTTCTAGTTTAAAAAGCCTATTTTACACAAACCTCTGCTATGGTTTTAATTACTGAATAATTGAATTTGATTATATACCTTTTACTATTATTCAATGTCTTTTGTATAGCTGTGATTTCATTTATTGGTTCTAAACATTTTTTCTGCTTTTAGGAATCTCATTTGCACAATATCCTTTACTCAGAAACATTGCACATGGGCAGTATGAATTTCAATGCAATAGAAATGAGGGAAACAGGGAGGATCCTGCTGCTGCGACCCCATAGACGGCAGCCCACCAGGCTCGGCCATCCCTTGGATTCTCCAGGGAAGAACACTGGAGTGGGTTGCCATTTCAGAAAAGTGAAAAGTGAGGTCGCTCAGTTGTGTCCGACTCTTCCCGATCCCATGGACTACAGCCTACCAGGCTCCTCCATCCATGGGATTTTCCAGGCAAGAGTACTGGAGTGGAGTGCCATTGCCTTCTCCGAAACAGGGAGGAGGCATTTCAAATTTAGAGAAAGTTGGAGAGGAAGGATGCAATTTGTAAAATGTACCTTTAAGGACCATGATTTAAACCTTATGAAAATATGCTTGCCCTTATTAAAAATTAACAACTAAATGAATAATCTTTCAATTTAGTTTTCCAAATAATACATATTATTTTAATCATATATCTTAGGGTGCACTGAAAAGCGAAATAAGAAAAAACCCTTAGGTTAAAACAACTCTGTTTATGAAAAATATTCTATTGATATTTCCGGTCATCATGTTTTGATATATTGTAGGCTTCTTCCAAATCTGAGAACTTTGAATTTACTTATTCAAAAAAAGTAATTCTTTCTTTAAAAGTCTTTTTTTCCCTTAAAATATTTGACTTTTTCTTATTTATCCTAAGGCACAAAGTGAAAAGATATCTTCATTATTACCTTGAGGGGAAATGTTTTAGTTTAAAATAAATTTGTAAAATTACTTGGCTCACATCCTCCCACGTTTTAATACACTTTGACAACAATAAATGTCATTAAGTTCATGATGTCTCTGAGAGTTAGGATGGCCCTAAGTGTACCCTGGTACCTCAAACCTGGGAGACAAAAAGAGGTGCAAAGGCCAAAGATAGATTGGCTCTGGTCATATTCTAATTCTAATTAATAATATAAAATCTCAGTCAGCCGCAAAACCAGCATCGACCCACTTATAAGCTTTCAATTTCCTACTCTTCCCAGTACTTTCACTATATGTGTGTGTGTATGTATGTGTGTGTGTGTGTGTGTGTATAAATCCCCTTGGTTATTTTAAAAAGCAGAGAACAAAAAGTCTTCACCTGTAGTAAATGATAAAAACTGAGGCTTGACTATAAAGTATTGAAGTTTGAAAACAGGTTCTAAATGCCATTCCGAAAGAACAACAGCAATAACCTACATGCAATGGCAGTGGCCTTGGAATAAACGTATTGCCACTCAGGGTGACTCCTTACAAGTATGTAGCATTCATTTAGATATTTAAGTAGAGTTGGATTTCTTTAAATATCAATCTTGTTAACATTATCTTACAGTCATACTTCAAAACTTAGAAGAAATGCTAAACCCTTCTTCTATGAAACATTAATATAATGAGGATTTGGAGCCTGTTATAGGGGGAAAAAGTTTTGCAGAAGTTTTAGATAATATGTAGAAAAACAGACATTTGAAGGTGAGTTGTGAATGGGCTGGAATACTATTTCATTTATTGATCACAGGACTTACAAGCGGCAACATGGGAAGGATGTACAGTCAAGGTCGGCTGCATCTTTACATATAAGTTCATATATTAATTGATGAGCTATGGCTCTATATATTTCCTCCTGGAAATCTGTGAAGGCTTTTTCTTGCAATTGATTAAAAGCAAAGGAAAGTTGACAGGGGAACTAATGAGCTATGCATAATGAATAAGATGGCAATGTTCTCTTCTAGTCAATATTACCTTTTATAAAAATGGGAGCAGAAACCTGATTCAATGCATTGCCATAGAGGCTGATCTGTGAACTTTGACCACTGTAGCAACTACACTGTTAAGAATCTTTAGTTACCACAGTTAAAAAAGTATATGTAAACATGAAAACAATGTCAATTATCTGATTCTGGACTAAAAAAATGGTGAGCCTGCAAGAAAAGTCATATCTAATATTTAGAACTTGTGTTTCCTTTTATTCTTGTTTGGTCACAAAGTACACTGTTCCTTTGGCAAATGGCCAAATGATATTTGGGCTTCTATTCAAAATCCAGTGATCATGGTTGATGTACAGAACCAATTGTAAATTCAGGTCTTATTATTTATTCAGGTCCTATTAGCTCAGGCTTTAGCTGGACAAGGAAATGGTAAATCAACCCAGTATTCAGTCAGTTCAGTCACTCAGTCATGTCCTACTCTTTGAGACCCCATGGACTGCAGCACGTCAGGCCTCCCTGTCCATCATCAACTCCCAGAGCTTGCATGAGCAAGCTCCAGGAGTAGGTCATGACATCCAACTATCTCATCCTCTGTCGTCCCACTTCCTCCTGCCTTCAATCTTTCCCAGCATCAGGGTCTTTTCTAATGAGTCAGTTCTTCGTGTCAGGTGGCCAAAGTATTGGAGCTTCAGCTTAAGCATCAGTCCTTCTAATAATATTCAGGACTGATTTCCTTGAGGATTGACTAGTTGGATCTCCTTGCAGTTCAAGGGACTCTCAAGAGTCTTCTCTGACACCACAGTTCAAAAGCATCAGTTTTTCAGTGCTCAGCTTTCTTTATGGTCCTCTCACATCCATACATGACTACTGGAAAACCACCAGTATTATTGCCTAGAAAATTCCATGGACAGAGGAGCGTGGTGGGCTATAGTCCATGGGGACGCAGAGTTGGGTATGATTTAAAAGACAGCATGCACAAGGCCTCAGCAGCTTAGAACAAATGCTCTTGAAAGGGTTTTCTAACTCATACAAAGACCATAGGTGAAATTTTTTTTAAAAGAGGAAGTTTCTTTTCTCTGTTTCCACACCCTCATTCTGTTACCCCAAGAAGATTCACCAAGACCCAAATGGCCGGGACTTCCAAAGAAACTCACACCTTTCCTCCACTGCCTGAAAAGAAATGTTCTGGGGCAGCAGATCTGAGATAGCATTAACAGAAAAGCAATTTGTTTGGTTATCTGATGGAGGTAATTCATGTAGAAGTGTGCAACGACTTACATTTCCTGCCTGACTTGCTTTTAAAAAAAGAGATTATTAACATAAATGAATCTTGATTACTGATAGGAGGTGGTAGGCTCAGTGCTTTTTGCTAAAGTCTTCCCTAGGGCATGTTGGAGGTAAGAGGTCAGTAACTTGGCAACCCTTTAAAGACTGCAGCGACTTTTTAGTTCAAAGTCTCTTATTTGATGGCCTCTGAGCGAAGTGCCAAAGACAGGGTCATAAAAGAGACACTCCAGTCCCCAACCTTGAGAAGTTGTAACTTGAGGAGGTTGTCTCCTCACCATCTCCCCTCCTCTAGCAAGCACAAAAAAATTAAACAAAACAGAGCAAAATAAAACGGGTCTGAAAAGACTCTGTGCTACTCTAGGATGGGCAGCAGGATAATCAGTAAATATTTTGCTTTTTAGCTTTAGAGTTGTTCAACAAGATTTTTTTTCTTATCAAAAGTGGTACCTCTTAGGAGTTTCTCTTTCCTGTTTCATTTTGCTTTGACTTTCCTGCCCCAAGGTTCCCTTCAGTTCACTCGCTCAGTTGTGTTTGACTCTTTGCGCCCCATGGATTCAGTATGCCAGGCTTCTCTGTCCATTACTAACTCCTGGAGCTTGCTCAAGCTCATGTCCCTTGAGTCGGTGATGCTTACTCTATGTTCCCTGACTTGATTTAGATGTTATTTCTTGTGCTGGCCACAGCTAAATTACTCCCAGGTGTTTTCTCTCATTCTGAATTTGTTTTCTCCTTATCCTGTTAAGAGTTTTATCCTTATCACTTTAATCTGCATTGATAAGTACTGTTCTTTGCAAATATAAAATGATCTTTACATATGGTTGAATGAATGATATACAACTGGTATTTTTCCCATAGGAAAGAAGTAACACTGTATATCTAAATCATCTTTAGAAAGAAAAGTTTACCCAAAGTAAGACCATAGCTTCATATGCTTTTAGATGTAAGTCAAATGCTGCAATCTATGAAAAAATTTTCTTAATTTGTATTAAGATGGAAGAAGAAAAGAATTTAAAATAACCATTAATGAAAAAAATTATTCAAGTTTTACTGAACCTTTGACTCAACAAATTGATGAAAATTGATTTTGAAGCATTAACAGTTAACTGTCTTTACAAAAGCACCATAATGGAAAAGTACATCTTCTAAATTTTGTCATTCTTATCTGTTTTTTTAAAAGAAATATTTAAAAATGAAACTAAAGGACAGCACTTCAATTAACCATGACAGTATTCATCTTAAAAATCTCTCCTATTATGGTTAAATGTTACTAGATGATTTTAACTTGTTTACTGTGCCAATAAACAATATAAATGACTTATAAATATTTTATTTTTAGTCATAGATCATAAGGTAAAAGAAAATCACAGCTTGTCTCACTTGGTATTTTGAACTTAAAGCTAAATGGAAAATAACTACCATCTTTATGATTAATGGTGCTATAGGTTGAGGGCTTTTATTCAAAATATTGATTTAATTGATTTATGCCCTGAACTAAATAAGGAAATGAGAGAAGAGAAATAGCATGGACATTCAGAAATTACTGAATATAATGTAAAATTCTGAAAAATAAATTGCAAAGATACAGCAATAAAATAATTTTCTTTTTTAGAATATAGGATAGTCACATAAAATTTTATTTTTAAATTTTACAAAAAGTCTTGAATGTTAATGTTAAAACATAAAATGTAATTCATTTTTATTCATTTATTTATTTCCATCATTTAAAAAAAGAAATAGAAAAAATGATATTACCTATATAGCTTAATCTAGTTTTCCCGTTATTTGTATTTCATTCATTAGCATTTCATGCTGGAAATCTTACATTTCTTATTTACTTTTTGTGAAAGTCACTCAGTCGTGTCTGACTCTTTGTGACCCCATAGACTGTAGCCTGCCAGGTTCCTCTGTCCATGGAATTCTCCAGGCCAGAATACTGTAGTGTGTGCTGCTGCTGCTGCTGCTAAGTCGCTTCAGTCGTGTCCAACTCTGTGTGATCCCATAGACGGCAGCCCACCAGGCTCCCCCATCCCTGGGATTCTCCAGGCAAGAGTACTGGAGTGGGTTACTGGAGTATGTAGCCATTTCCTTTTCCAGGGGATCTCCCAACCCAGGGATCAAACCCAGGTCTCCTGCATTGCAGGCAGATTCTTTACTAGCTAAGCTACCAGGAATCTTTGATTTACATTTTAGGCAGTAATTATTGATATGCATTTTTCTTATGATATTTCAGAGCAAGGAAAAGTAAAGAATACTTATGAAAAGAGAGTGGATGCATTCTACAAATTCTGCTAGGAACTTTCACTTGCCTAACTTTATTTAAAGACAAATTCAAAATCAAAAAGAAAAATTACTGGCATACACAAAAATGGTACCTATAGTTTAATGTAAAATAAACTGTTATAATAGGAGAATGTTTATTAACACTTTAAGCTTTATTTCTGATGATATATACCAGAACTGAACTGTAAAAGTATTCCCTTAACCACACTTTTCCTTTCATGTAATAGCCAATAAAAACAATGACAACAACAACAAAATAGTAAGTTTTGTAGCCACAGGGAATTCTGCTCTCTATGAAGCAACTATACTTATTGTCCTGACCTGCAGCCTGGAAGATTCCTTCAGGAAATATAAAATAGAATTACCCACTCAGGATTGGGATTGGATTCATTCTGTGCTCTGCATACTTGTATCCTGATCTTACTGCACCTGACCTTTTAGATTCTAGATCAATACTTGCTCCAACTTTCCATTTTAAGATACAAGAAGGTCAGAATTCCACAATGAATCCAGATTCTTTCCATCCCCAATTCTCATTCACGTGTTTTATTTATCTTATGGCTTTCTTCCCAACAGAATCACAAGCTCAATTTAGAAAGAGACTGTTTCTTTATCCAGATCATAGTAAGTATAATTTGTTGAGTACTTACCACATGGAAAATGAATTTCATGATTTTCTACACATACCACACACAAAAAAATCCCAAACATATAAAGTGTTTTTGTTTAGTTTCATTTTACAGTTTAAACATGGGTTTAAACTGCTTGGATCCACTTATATACAGATATTTTTCAATAATAAATATTACATGATCTGTTGTTGGCTGAATCCAAGGATGCTGAGGAATCTTGGATATGGAGGGCAAAGTATAAATTACAGGCAGATTAACCACTGCATTGTCCAAGGGTAAACTGTTTTACTTTGTTATTTTTATTGATAATGAAACTGAGTGAGTGCTAAGTCGCATTAGTCATATCTGACTCTGCGCAACGCTATGGATGGTAAACTGCCAAGCTCCTCTGATGGGATTCTCCAGGCAAGAATACTGGAGTGGGTTGCCATTTCCTCCAGGGGATATTCCCAACCCAGGAATCAAAATCACAGCTCTTAAGTCTCCTGCATTGGCAGGTGGGTTCTTTACCACTAGCGCCACCTGTGAAGTCAATGCTTCTTTTTTTTTCTGAAAGAGGAGTGTGAAAAAAGCCTGAAACATAACTTTGTGCATATGAGTTGTTGTGCAGAATCATATATTTACAAATAGGGTTTGAGTTTAGGCTATAGCTTTTCTTTTAAAATTTAAATGGGGCCTAAACTTAAAATTGATAAAAATGTAAATTTTCCTTCTATGAGAGCTGAGGAGCCTTTTCATATACATGGATGTAAAAATAGGCTGCTTCTAATTTGTATACAATGGTTTAAGTATGATATTTTGTATTCATTTGCAACAACAATGAATACAAAATGAAAAGGAATTCATAACACTGTAATAAATTTTGGAGTAGATTTTAAAAGAGAAACTTTTTATGTTAACTTACATCCTTTTTCTCTCTTGGAGGAAAAAAAAAAGTGTTAAATCAGATTCAGGAAGAGCCTATTACCCAGAGGATGATATGCTATTAGGACAGTAGTTCCTTTAATATTATAGCTAACTAGATTTTCCTAACAGCCACATACCAAAAGTTCATGTAATATAGTTGAATTAATTTAAATATCCCTATGCATTAAATTTCCTTTCTTATTAGCTGTTGTTGATGAAGTGTTCTAATGTTTTAACATGTAAGAACCAGCCACAGCTTCTTTCACAAAACACCTAGGATTTTTAAAAATCATTTTTATTCCTTTAGAAAAGAAAACAACAACAACAACAACAAAAATCCTTCCAGGTAATATCAAGAATGTTAAGGAATGGTCTTTAAAATTTTTCCTTGTCTCAAGATATCTGGGGACTCTAAGGGGTAGAAGTGATAGAAAAATAAAAGCTAATATTATCTTTGCCATGAAGTTATATACTATTGCGGCAACAGTACTCCAAAAATTCAAAAAGGCTGTTCTAAAGAATACCGAATGAGCCCCCTAGAAGGTATATGAAAAATAATTAATCTTTTTACTAATAAAATTAAACAAAGGTTACTATAATGTATGACATATTACAGGTTTAAGAATTCTGTTAGTAAGTTTTTAGAGGACTATAATTATTATAGTCAATAATCAACTGTAAAGATAATAAAAGAAAATTCTTAGTATTTCTCCTCAAAATTATAGTATGTGGAAGTGAGAAATGAATTAATGCAAATCCCCTTTGAATCAAACTTGAATCCAGTTCCCATATCATGAAGTATATTATGCCAGGTATCATGAGCTGAATGTTTATGTCCCCTTAAATTTACATGTTGAAGTTCCAACTTCAATATGATGGTATTAGGAGGTGGGGCTTTGGGAAGTGATTATGTCCTAAGGGTGGAGCACTCTTGAAGGAGATTAGTGTCCTTAGAGACCCCAGAGAGTTCCCTTGATCCTTCCATCACATGAGGACCCGAAAAGAAAAAGATCATTTATAGATCAGGAAGTGGGCTCTCATATGACACTAAACTTGCTGGTGTCTTAATATAGTACTTCCCAGTCTCCAGAACTATGAGTAGTATTACATGTCTATTGTCTTTAAGCCAACCAGCCTATTGTATTCTGTTACAGGAGCATATAGGTGAAAGTGAAAATCACTCAGTCATGTCCAGCTCTTTGCAATCCCATGGAATTCTTGAGGCAAGAATAATGGAGTGGGTTGCCATTTCCTTCTCCAGGGGATCTTCCTGACCCAGCAATCAAACCCAGGTCTCCTGCATTGCAGGCAGATTCTTTATCATCTGAGCTGTGAGGGAAGCATGAACAGATCATAACATTATTTTGCCAGAGGTCAACACATATTTGGTCTTTCCCACCTGGGCTCCAAAATCACTGCAGATGGTGATTGCAGCCATGAAATTAAAAGACGCTTACTCCTTGGAAGGAAAGTTATGACCAACTTAGACAGTATATTGAAAAGCAGAGACATTACTTCGTCAACAAAGTTCTATCTAGTCAAGGCTATGGTTTTTCCAGTGGTCATTTATGGATGTGAGAGTTGGACTATAAAGAAAGCTGAGAGCAGAAAAATTGATGCTTTTGAACTGTGGTGTTAGAGAAGAATCTTGAGAGTCCCTTGGACTGCAAGGACATCCAACCAGTCCATCCTAAAGGAGATTAGTCCTGGGTGTTCATTGGAAGGACTTATGTTGAAGCTGAAACTCCAATACTTTGGCCACCTCATGCGAAGAGCTGATTCATTGGAAAAGACCCTGATGCTGGGAAATATTGAGGGCAGGAGGAGAAGGGGCCGACAGAGGATGAGATGGTTGGATGGCATCACCGACTCAACGGACATGGGTTTGGGTGGACTCTGGGAGTTGGTGATGGACAGGGAGGCCTGGAGTGCTGCGGTTCATAGGGTCGCAAAGAGTCGGACACGACTGAGCGACTGAACTGAACTGAACTGAACCAGAATAAATAATATAAGAATAAGAGCTTCTGTTTGTTTTATTCACTTCTGTATTCTAAGTATATGGAACACATGGCAACACTCAAAATATAGTTGTTGAAAGAATGCTACCTTACTTTCTACCTTTCTTTCTTTTGATTTCTTATTGGAGTGGGTATCCATTGCTTGAGCCAGTGTAGCCATCATTCACTATTCTGGGAACAGCATCCTGATTGTCATTACATCATCATGTCACCCCAAATCTTAGCCTGTGTGATTCACAAAGGTTGACATTGTTCCCACTCCCACCCTTGACAGGTTCCAGGTAGGAACACACTTAATTTGATAACTAGGTAGAGTCCATCACACTAAGCCAAATATATGCTTCAGATGGCATGTGACCCCTAGGTGACTCAGGTCAAGATAACTCAGGTGAAGAACTTTTACTGTGACTATTAAGGAAGACAAGCTTTTTACATTGAAGTTCTGAATGGAAGAACTGTAATACTGGTAATCCTAACCATATACACCATGGCAAGAAATTGTTTAAATGAAGTAAAAACAAAAGAAAACCAAGTCAAGAGATGGTAAGATATGTACTTTTGCATCAACTAAACTCTGGATTCTAGGCCTAAAGCCAGTTCTATCCTGTTATTTGGATGTTATGTGACCCAATAAATTTCACTTTTATAAATCTAGGAAGAGTCATAACAAATCCATACTCCAATTTTATGGATTAATTGTATGGACAATTAATACTATTGTATTAATTACTTAAGACTTCATACATGGAAGAAAAAAGAGCACCATGCTGATGTTAAGATTATATAACAGCCATGGGCAAGACCACCTGACTTGCCTCTTGAGAAACCTGTATGAAGGTCAGGAAGAAACAGTTAGAACTGGACATGGAACAACACACTGGTTCCAAATAGGAAAAGGAGTATGTCAAGCCTGCATATTGTCACCCTGCTTATTTAACTTATATGCAGAGTACATCATGAGAAACGCTGGACTGGAAGAAACACAAGCTGGAATCAAGATTGCCGGGAGAAATATCAATAACCTCAGATACGCAGATGACACCACCCCTATGGCAGAAAGTGAAGAAGAACTAAAAAGCCTCTTGATGAAAGTGAAAGAGGAGAGTGAAAAAGTTGGCTTAAAGCTCAACATTCAGAAAACGAAGATCATGGCATCTGGTCCCATAACTTCATGACAAATAGATAGGAAATAGTGGAAACAGTGTCAGACTTTATTTTGGGGGGCTCCAAAATCACTGCAGATGGTGACTGCAGCCATGAAATTAAAAGATGATTACTCCTTGGAAGGAAAGTTATCACCAACCTAGACAGTATATTGAAAAGCAGAGACATTACTTTGCCAACAAAGGTCCATCTAGTCAAGGCTATGGTTTTTCCAGTAGTCATGTATGGATGTGAGAGTTGGACTATAAAGAAAGCTGAGCACTGAAGAATTGATGCTTTTGAACTGTGGTGTTGGAGAAGACTCTTGAGAGTCCCTTGGACTGCACAGAGATCTAACCAGTCCATCCTAAAGGAGATGGCTGTTCACTGGAAGAACTGATGTTGAAGCTGAAACTCCAACACTTCGGCCATGGGATGCGAAGAGATGACTCATTTGAAAAGACACTGATGCTGGGAAAGATTAAGGGCAGGAGGAGAAGGGGATGACCAAGGATGAGATGGTTAGATGGCATCACCAACTCAATGGACATGGGTTTGGGTAGACTCCAGCAGTTGGTGATAGATAGGGAGGCCTGGTGTGCTGTGATTCATGGGGTCACAAAGAGTCAGACACAACTGAGCAACTGAACAGAACTGAACTGATGGGCAGGAAATGGGGATAATCACAAGGTATACTCTAAGAAATGTCTAGCAGTGTTGTGTTCCCTTTTTAATTTACTCATATTAAATTTAAGAAGGAGAAAAAATAGCATTTATTTTTCTGTCAACAGCTCTAGATGGTATGTTTTACCTTGTGTGACTTGCCACTGGTGACTTCAGCTGTGCTGAGTACAAAATTGAAGTAAGATAGTTAATCATTACTTTTTTCTGTCAATAGTATACAATGATAAGCATGGTTTAAAAAAAGAGAAAGAACAATCCAATCTCCACAGAAGGAGTTGCAATTTATTAAATCATACAGAAGCCTAAAATTTCTTGAGGAATCAACACATACGCCCTCATTTCACAGTTGAAGAAAGCTAAGGGTTTTGCCTAATGTCATATCACTACCTTGTAGCAGAAGCAAACACTAAAAGACAACAAACTACACTAGGATTGTACTTATCTTCATACTATAATTTCTTTTCAGAGACTTCCTTTTAAATCACAAATGTAAGAGTTTACAATATTTAGTTAGGCTTAGAATTCTATTCACATGTAGAAAACTGGTTCACAATTTCTACATATATGTATTATCATTTAGGCAGAATTTCATACTGTGCACTACTAAATAATAGTTCAATAAACAATGATTTTATTAGCATCTTCAAAATTCCAACATAAGCTTATACAAGAGTTAAGAAATAAACAGCTTCGTTTCTGGAGAATTAGTTATCTTTTAGATCAGTGGTCCATAATTTACCTAACACTACCGTAGTGTCCTGATAAATTTAATTTATGTTTTCTCACCAGTATGAACAGGTCTATGAATTACTTTAGTAATTGCCCAAGAGGATAGAAAGGCCAATGTAAAATATATTTACATATATTAAAAGATATAAAACTTTTAGTAAAGGAAACTCAAAATCTGAGACAAAATGTTCTCTATATTATACTTTCAAAAACAGGACAAATCATTTAAATTAAAATCTAATTTAAAATAAACAAATACTATATGTTCAACCTAAGTTAGAAAAGAATTTGAAAAAATAGATACACATATATAAATAACTGAAACACTTTGCTGTACACTTGAAACTGCCACAACAATGTTCATCAACTATACTCCAATATAAAATAAAAAGCTAAAATTAAAAAAATAAATAAGTAGATCTTAGCAAAATGAACTTTTCACATTTCAGTCTCATTTACCATGAACTCCAGTATTCTTAACTGGAGAATCCCATTGACAGAAGAGCCTAGTGGGCTACAGTCTATGGAGCTGCAAAGAGTTGGACAACACAGAGATCAAATTTTTACTTTTTTTCCCCCACCATGAACAGAAAACTAAGATAGTTGGTTAAGATAAAATCTTAGGTATTTGAAAGCTTTCCCAAAATTGTACTCTGTTTTTCTTAATGGTTTCTCACTTCTATGTCAATCACAAAATTTATAGTCATACTAAATTAACTACAGTATTAGACAAAAAGTGCTTTGAAGTTCCTGGATGAAAAGTTCTGTTTTAATGCAACACATTATTAATTTCATAAATGCCAAATAATTTAAAAGAGAAAGTCATTTTATGAGGAGAATAGATTTTGAAATTGATAAGAATAAGAAATTCTTACTATCAAGGGCACCTTAGTCTTATTTTTTAAGATCAGTTAGTCTCATAATTAAGACCCTTCCATATATCCCCAGTGGTGGGACAATGAGGTAAGTCATTTTGAGGGGAAGAAAATATGAAGAAACTCTTCTATTGCTCTTAATTAGTCACTCAGTCTTCTTTGTGGCAGCAGATCCAGAAGCACTTCTCTGCAGTGAGATAAAGCCTAATTGGAGAATTCATTCTGACCAGCTCATCATGTGTCAATCATGAAATTCAAAGACACTGTCTATAATCCACTTACAGGGTGTCAGCTTGTCTGAAAGTGTGCATATATTTTCATACTATGAAGGAAATAATGTCAAGCTCTGTTTAGAAACTTCCTCAGCACATTCCAATGACGGTAAAGGAGGAATTTGGTAGCTTAGACATAACTTTTTCATGGATTCTACGAAACAACATTCAGGGTCTTATAGTGAAAAACTACTTGTCTGGAGTATCTGAATGTTTCATTGAACCAGAGGAAGCTCTGATTTGAAACTGCACTGCTGCTGCTGCTGCTGCTAAGTCACTTCAGTCGTGTCCAACTATGTGACCCCATAGACAGCAGCCCACCAGGCTCCTCCATCCATGGCATTTTCCAGGCAAGAGTACTGGAGTGGGGTGCCATTGCCTTCTCCTGAAACTGCACACTGAACATTTATTTATCGATAGAGCCTATTTGTCCTTAACGGATCTTGGCATTGAGGACCTGCCATCAACTAGGATATTCTGTGATAAGCATCCAGCAATAACAGAAAAATTAAACTAAGAGTGGTTCTTAGAAATGTATCTAACATAGTACCTGATTATTATAGCAAAAAGCAAGAATTTTCATTGTCTCTGGAAGGAGGAAAAAGTGATATCTATACTGAAGTGTAATATTTGCACATTCTCTCTGCTTTACAACATGGCCATTTCTCAAAGTTCAAAGTGTTATGAACAGAGTTCTCCAGTTTAATTTATGTGTGTGTGCGTATTAGCTGGGCAATTAGTTGCATTACATTTAACTGGTTAATGTCCATGCTCCTGTTGTTTCAGAGACTATGATTAGAACAAAAGTGTATATATAAATCCTTGTAACATACTGGTTACCAAATGTGGTCCACTGGAGAAGGGAATGGCAAACCACTTTAGTATTCTTGCCTTAAGAACCCCATGAACAGTATGAAAAGGCAAAAAGAAAGGAAAGTGAAAGATGAACTCCCTAGGTCGGTAGGTGCCCAATATGCTACTGGAGATCAGTGGAGCACTAACTCCAGAAAAAATGAAAGGATGGAGCCAAAGCAAAAACAACATCCAGCTGTGGATGTGACTGGTGATAGAAGCAAGGTCCTATTCCGTAAAGAGCAACATTGCATAGGAACCTGGAATGTTAGGTCCATGAATCAAGGCAAATTGGAAGTGGTCAAACAGGAGATGGCAAGAGTGAACATCGACATTCTAGGAATCAGTGAAGTAAAATGGACTAAAATGGGTGAGTTTAACTCAGATGGCCATTATATCTTCTCCTGTGGGCAGGAATCCCTTAGAAGAAAAGGAGTAGCCATCTTAGTCAACAAAAGAGACCAAAATGCAGTATTTGCATGCAATCTCATAAACAACAGAATGATCTCTGTTCGTTCTCAAGGCAAACCATTCAATATCAAGGTAATTCAAGTCTACGCCCTAGCCAGTAAAGCTGAAAAACCTGAAATTGAACGGTTATATGAAGACCTACAAGAACTTCTAGAACTAACACCCAAAAAAGATATCCTTTTCATTATAGGGGACTAGAATGCAAAAAAGTAGGAAGTCAAGAAACACCTGGAGTAACAGGTTAATTTGGCATGGAACACAGAATGAAGCAGTTCAAAGGCTAACAGAGTTTTGCCAAAAGAATGCACTGGTCATAGCAAACACCCTCTTCCAATAACATAAGAGAAGACTCTACACATGGACATTACCAGATGGTCAATACCAATATCAGATTGATTATATTCTTTGGAGCCAAAATGGAGAAGCTCTACACAGCAAAAACAAGACCGGGAGCTGGTTGTGGCTTAGATAATGAACTCCTTATTGCCAAATTCAGACTTAAATGGAAGAAAGTAGGGAAAACCACTGGACCATTCAGGTATAACCTAAATCAAATCCCTTACAATTATAATTAGAAGTGAGAAATAAGATTCAAGGGATTAGATCTGATAGAGTGCCTGAAGAACTATGGACAGAGGTTCATGACACTGTACAGGAGGCAGTGATTGAGACCATCCCCCCAAAAAAGAAATCCAAGAAAGCAAAAGGGCTGTCTTAGGAGGCCTTACTAACAGCCGTGAAAAGAAGAGAAAAGCAAAGGTGAAAAGGAAAGATATACCCATTTGAATGCAGAGTTCCAAAGAATACCAAGGAGAGATAAGAAAGTCTTGCTCAGGGATCAGTACAAAGAAATAGAGGAAAACAATAGAATGGGAAAGATTAGAGATCTCCTCAAGAAAATTAGAGATACCAAGGGAACATTTCATGCAAAGATGGGCACAATAAAGGACAGAAATGGTATGGACCTAACAGAAGTAGAAGATATTAAGAAGAGGTGGTGAGAATATATAGAAGAATGATACAAAAAAGATCTTTACAACCGGATAATCATGATGGTAGGATCACTCACCTAGAGTCAGACATCCTAGAATGCGAAGTCAAGTGGGCCTTATGAAGCATCACTATGAACAAAGCTAAGTGGAGGTGATGGAATTCCAGTTGAGCTACTTCAAATCCTAAAAGATGATGCTGTGAAAGTGATGAACTGAATATGCCAGCAAATTCAGAAAACTCAGCAGAGGCCACAGGACTGGAAAATGTCAGTTTTCATTTCAATCCCAAAGAAAGGCAATGCCCATGAATGCTCAAACTACTGTACAATTGCACTCATCTCACACACCAGCATAGTAATGCTTAAAATTCTCCAAGCCAGGCTTCAACAGTACATGAACAGTGAACTTTCAGATGTTTAAGCTAGTTTTAGGAAATGCAGAGGAACCAGAGGTCAAATTGCCAACATCTTCTGGATCATCCAAAAAGCAAGAGAGTTCCAGAAAAACATCTATTTCTGCTTTATTGACTATGCCAAAGCTCTGACTGTGTGGATCACAACAAACTATGGAAAATTCTGATAGGGATGGGAATATCAGACCACCTGACCTGCCTCTTGAGAAATCTGTATGCAGATCAGGAAGCAACAGTTAGAACTGGACATGGAACAACAGACAGGTTCCAAATAGGAAAAGGAGTACATCAAAGCTATATATTGTCACCCAGCTTATTTAACTTATATGCAGAATACATCATGAGAAACGCTGGGCTGGAATAAGCACAAGCTGGAATCAAGATTGTTGGGAAAAATATCAATAACTTCATATATGTAGATGACACGACCCTTAGGGAAGAAAGCAAAAAAGAACTAAAGAGCTCCTTGATGAAAGTGAAAGAGGAGAGTGAAAAAGTTGGCTTAAAACTCAACATTCAGAAAACTAAAATCATGGCATCTGGTCCCATCACTTCATGGCAAATAGATGGGGAAACAGTGAAAACAGTGACAGACTTTATTTTGGGGGGCTCTAAAATCAGTGCGGATGTTGACTGTAGCCATGAAATTAAAAAACAATTGCTCCTTGGAAGAAAAGTTATGACCAACCTAAACAGCACGTTAAAAAGAAGAGACATTACTTGCCAACAAAGGTCCATCTAGTCAAAGCTATGGTTTTTCCAGTAGTCATGTATGGATGTGAGAGCTGGACTATAAAGAAAGCTGAGCACCGAAGAATTGATGCTTTTGAACTGTGGTATTGGTGAAGAGTCTTGAGAGTCCTTTAGACTGCAATGAGATCCAACCAGTCCATCCTAAAGGAAATCAGTCCTGAATATTCATTGGAAGGGCTGATGCTGAAGCTGAAAATCCAATACTTTGGCCACCTTATGTGAAGAACTGACTCATTTAAAAAGACTTTGATGCTGGGAAAGATTGAAGGCAGGAGGAGAAAGGGATGACAGAGGATGACATGGTTTGATGGCATCACTGACTCAATGGATATGAGTTTGAGTAAACTCCAGGAGTTGGTGAAGGACAGGGAGGCCTGGCATGCTGCAGTCCATGGGTCACAGAGTCGGACATGACTGAGTGACTGAACTGACTGAACATACTCGTTTATACCACTTATTTGTTTCATTCAGACTCTGTAGGATGATTTTCTTTCTAATATGCATTTTCTAATGCCTACATTTGAACCAAAGTTTTGGTATATGGCAGATAATCTCAACCTGAGAATAATAGATATACGGACCCTGGCAAGTGACCGAAAGACTTTTTTAAAGCTAGTGTTGGAAAGTAAGGTATTAAATAAATATAAGATTATATATATCCATGGTATCAAATTATTACTAATGATCATCTTATGTATTAAGCACAGTACTAAGTTTGACAGCCTGTCTATCATTTAATTCTCATTAAAAACCATATAAGATAGACTCCACACTTCCTTTTTACAGATAAGGTAACTGAGGCTTACAGAGGATAAAAACCCTAGCTAAATGAATTTTTCAAAAGACAGAATCAAGATTTCAACCCAGATCTTCTTGGATTTTAAACTCATCTTTTTCACTACAAAGTGCTACCTCAAACATAAGCAGCTTTCTAAGGCAAGTGTAACAGAAACTGCTTCTTTCAGGACTGTATTTAGAATATGAGATGTTAACATATAAGTTTATATTTAATTACATCTCATACATTATTTTCAAATGTTTTAAGAAAAAAAGCTATTTATTTGTTTGTTTCAATTTTCCTACAGAAAAAAAAATAGGATTGATATGCATGAATTCTGAAAGGCTTATTTTATTTCAAACAAACCCTAAAACAACAAATATGCAAGTTGCATATTTTTCAGTTGTCAGTAACACTATTTTAAAGAACATTTCCATGGAGACCTCTTTAGAAGTATGAGTTTATCCTTTCCTGAATATTCACTAAGAATAGATTATTCATATGTTTAATTCTGGCACAAATGTATATGGGGGAGATTTATAGGCCTAGCTGATTCTTTCATTTTACAGACCTGTTCATTATTACACTTCAAATTTTGCTGCATGAAATTCTTATTCATATTGAAAACACACTCCTATTAAAAAGCTTTTGTTCAATAAGATTTTATTATAGCCGAGATGTGTGCAGAATTGAAAAGTAAATTACTATCTTATACTTTTAAATGATTTGGTCCTCAGTTTGGATAGAACAGCTTTTGAAATATGACAGTTAATAAGAGCACTGCACTTCCATGTACTTTCATAATTCATAACAAAACAGGGTGGAAACACCTTGAAAACAATAAACACACACCCAGGAGAGCTTAGACACTTTTCCTTGCATAGTTAAGCTCCATAGATTGATTGCTTTAATGGCCCTACTTTGTACCCCTTCCTGTACAGGCTATGTTTGCCACGTGATCTTTTAGTTCTGCTCGCTGAGGAGGCACAGATCTCTTTCTGTCTTCTTAAATTTGGGCTCACGTTGAATTTTGCTTTGACCACTCTACTGATACCAAATGTGATGCAAGCAAGAGTCTTCAGAAAAGTGCTTACACATTCCTGCTCACTCTTGCCCAGAACATGCCCAGACTGGTCTCCTTCATGAAAAGAGATCTTGGATTGGAGCTAATTTGCCCCAGTTATGATCCCTGAGCCAGCTGATTCCTCTGACCTCTCTCCCTCCCCTCTGACATCTGCACCTAAGCAAACCCAGCCAAAATAAGCCAGGTTTGGACCCGACTGGCTGAACTCCATGGACTCACAAGCTATATAAATGTTTATTTGCTATTTGCTGCTAAGTTTTAGTGGCTGTTTATAATGTCACATTACTGCAGTTCAGTTCAGTTCAGTCTCTCAGTCATGTCCAATTCTTTGCGACCTCATGAATCGCAGCACGTCAGGCCTCCCTGTCCATCACCAACTCCCAGAGTTTACCCAAACTCATGTCCATTGAGTTGGTGATGCCATCCAGCCAACTCATCCTCTGTCATCCCCTTCTCGTCCTGCTCTCAATCCCTCCCAGCATCAGAGTCTTTTCCAATGAATCAACTCTTTGCATGAGGTGGCCAAAGTACTGGAGTTTCAGCTTTAGCATCAGTCCTTCCAATGAACACCCAGGACTGATCTCCTTCAGAATGGACTGGTTGGATCTCCTTGCAGTCCAGAGGACTCTCAAGAGTCTTCTCCAACACCACAGTTGAAAAGTATCATTTCTTTGGTGCTCAACTTTCTTCACAGTCCAACTCTCACATCCATATATGACCACTGGAAAAACCATAGTCTTGACTAGACAGACTTTTGTTGGCAAAGTAATGTCTCTGATTTTGAATATGCTATCTAGGTTGGTCATAACTTTCCTTCCAAGGAGTAAGCGTCTTTTAATTTCATGGGGGCAGTCACCATCTGCAGTGATTTTGGAGCCCAAAAAAATAAAGTCTGAGACTGTCTCTACTGTTTCCCCATCTATTTGCCATGAAGTGATGGGACCAGATGCCATGATCTTCGTTTTCTGAATGTTGAGCTTTAAGCCAACTTTTTCACTCTCTTCTTTCACTTGCATCAAGAGGCTTTTTAGTTCCTCTTCACTTTCTGCAATAAGGGTGGTGTCATCTGCATATCCTGAGGTTATTGATATTTCTCCCAGCAATCTTGATTCCAGCTTGTTTCTTCCAGCCCAGCATTTCTCATGATGTACTCTGCATATACGTTAAATAAGCAGAGTGACAATATGCAGGCTTGACATACTCCTTTTCCTATTTGGAACCAGTGTGTTGTTCCATGCCCAGTTCTAACTGTTGCTTCCTGACCTGCATACAGATTTCTTAAAAGGCAGGTCAGAGGTATTCCCATCTCTTTCAGAATTTTCCACAGTTTATTGTGATCCACATAGTCCAAGGCTTTGGCATAGTCAATAAAGCAGAAGTAGATGTTTTTCTGGAACTCTCTTGCTTTTTCCATGATCCAGCGGATGTTGGCAATTTGATCTCTGGTTCCTCTGGCTTTTCTAAAACCAGCTTGAACATCTGGAAGTTCACAGCTCACATATTGCTGAAGCCTGGCTTGGAGAATTTTGAGCATTACTTTATTAGCATGTGAGACAAGTGCAATTGTGTGGCAGTTTGAGCATTCTTTGGCATTGCCTTTCTTTGGGATTGGGATTACTGCAGATATATCTAAATTATATACTCTGTCTCTTCTCTTTTTTCCATCTTTCTAAGAGTATAAGTGGGGATCTGCAATTAAGAAATAAAGTGAAAGTGAAGTCGTTCAGTCGTGCCCAGCTCTTTCTGACCTCTTGGACTGTAGCTTACCACGTTCCTCTGTCCATGGGATTTCCCAGGCAAGAATAGTGGAGTGGGTTGCCATTTCCTACTCCAGGGTATCTTGCCGACCCAGGGATCAAACCCGGGTCTCCCACACTGTAGGCATACACTTTACCATCTGAGCCACCAGGGAAGTCAATTAAGAAATAAGTTCATCTTAATAAAGTACATTATATACTTCTTAATTAGGAAACAGCCCATGAGCACATTTCTATGTTCAGGTTTCTATCAAATTATCATTTACTGAACATTTACTATGTTTCTGGCACTGTGCTAAGAACTCCAAATATAAATAAATAGTTCAAAAGATATGTCTGGAACTGTTAGAGCAACAAAATAAGCAAAGTAGTAAAGAAATATGATTGAAAGCATAAAATAAATATACATGAGCATATATGGGTATAAATGATTACATAAATAATAAGGGAGAACAGATAAACATCCCATGCAGAATGTGTGTGTGTGTGTGTGTGTGTGTGCATGTATGCATGCTCAGTTGTGTCTTACTCTTTGCAACCCTATGGACTGCCGTGGAATTTTCCAGACAAGAATTCAGGAGGGGACTGCCATTTCCTAGTCCTGGGGATCTTCCCGACCCAGGGATGGAACCAGTGTTTCCTGAGTCTCCTTATTGGCAGGCAGATTCTTTACCATTGAGCCACCTGAGAAGCCCATGTAGGATAATTCTGAGTAATTTAGCTAGATACTTCACACTTAAGGAGGCAGGGAATAAATAACCTGTCCTTAAGTAAGGGCTGCACATAGTGACTTCTTTCCAAAATGCATGGTATAGAAAGAGGGAAAGAGAGTAACTTCACTGGGCAAAAACCTAACAAACACCAACTCAGCCAGGTGTTCGAGGTTAACAACAGCAGCTGTTAATCATGTTGATAGTATGAACCTCTGATATGATGGGATGAAAATTGCATTTTGCCTCTGTGGTTTTCCTTCTCAAAACCTAATATTTCAATCCCAAAATTATCACAAGAAAAACAACAGATGAATCCCAATAAGGAATATTCTACTAAATAACTGACCAGTACTCCTCAAAACTGTCAAGATGAATAAAAAGGGGGGTAGGGTGGGATTTGAGCAACCGTCATAGTAAAGACCCTAAAGAGGCATGATGACTGAATGAAGAGGGGTGTTCTAATGATATTAGGCAAAAACTTAGAAATTCTGAATAAAGTATGGCTTATAATGAATAATTACTTATTATTATTCATTCATTAATTGTGACAAATGTACCATACTGTTGTGAGATGTTGAGAATAGGGAAAACTGGGTATGGAGTATATGGAAATTCTGTGCTATTTTCACAACTTTTCTATAAATCCAAAATGGTCTGAAATTAAACTTTTATTAAAAATAATAGTGTCCCTGAAAATATGCAACAATTAGTATGTGTTTTTTTTTAAATGAATCATTCACTGCTCTACTACACAGATGGAAGATTTTGATTGATTATATACAACATTTTGTTTATGTATTATTGAGTTGTTTGCTTTCTCTTTCATTACTTGGTAAGATTCTCTTGAAATTTCAGACAGTTTTTCTAAAAAATCTGAAAAATTATTAATTTCCCAAACAATGTTATAAAGAAGTAAATTTTAACAGATTGCTAATTTAATATAAATCACTAGTAAACAAACAGTATCTCATTCTGAATTTTGTAGGTTAAAGTAATTTTAATTTTAAAATGAATTTAAATGAATATATCTTGCACTATTTTAACATAATTTTGAAAGTAAAATGTAAATTGAATAATCACTTAGTTTTCACTATCATTTTTTAAAATTATGGTCAAATATCACTTCTTGTCACAGTTTTTCTGGAGAAGATTAATGGTAAGATCACAGAGATACCAGCTGTTTAAATATTCTTTTTATTTACAAAGCTAGCTTAATAAATAACCAGTCTGCTTAGCAACTATAACCTTTTTTTTCAGCTGCAAAAGTTTCATGAAGGTCCCCTACATATACGGAACATTATTACTTTTTAACACTAGTTTATTATCCTTAATAACTTAGTGGTATGAGACAAATGGTCATTGAAGTGACAGAAATAACCACTAGCTCATACATTTTGTGGCTTTAAAGAAATGAAAGCTATCCATTGAGCTTTGGTAAACAGGTCTAAAAGATAAAGGAAGCAGGTGTAGAAGACATTTAATAAAACATGCCTCTCATTTTTATTCCTTTTCTGTTTGGTTTCTTGGGAATCTCTGTTTGACAGTGAACTGCAGTATATTTGCTTCAGGCAGATACTTTTGTTCTTTCTGTCTACTGACGTGGCAACCAAGAGAAGCAGAATGGAAGAATAGTTGACACCTAATATTGTCTTAAAGAGCAAAATAGACTTTTTGCAGATAGGATTACAGTGTGAAACAATTTAAGATGTTGGGTTTTGTTTTGGTGTGTATGTGTGTGTGTGTGTGTGTGTGTGTGTGCATGTGTTTTCCAGCCGTGCTGTATGGGGGATCTTAGTTCTCTGACCAGGAATCATATCCATGCTCCCTTCAGTGGAAGCATGAAGTCTTGACCACTGGACTACCAGGGAAGTCCAGGACATTGGTTTAGTATTTACTATCTGAAGTTGGCCATAAAATGGAAGCATAGATTCCAAAGGTTAGAAGGCAGTCATGTTATGCTTGATTTTTTTTTTAATCTGGAAGGAAGAATATTAACATAAATTCACTAAAAGTGTTTTGCTCTGTCCAATGTGAAGATTATATTGAGTATAAATGGACAAATTTAAATCACTAGGTCATAAAGATTAAAGATTTGTTCTTCCTTTCTTAAGGACCTGGTTACATCAATTCCCTTCTGGAGACCAACTCCAGCACACTGTGGGACCAGTTTGTTTTTTTGCATGCCCTCACAAACACACGTTTCAGTTTTAATAAATGTTTTTGGTTAATGGTTTCAGATACTAATAGTATTAATCCACCTTTGCTTTGTATAATGGTCCATACAACTACCATGTCTCCACAGGAGATACAAATAGTGGAATTACTAAAAGATATATAAATGCAGTGTTCCATGAATTACCTTTTAAAAGTAGAAATCTGAATATTTATTAGAAGACTGTAATATCTACTATTGCACTTTGCTCAATATCTCATCCTTCTTTAATGAGATTAGCAGAAATGTTATATATAATAAATTTATATATATGCATAAAAATGTTTGTATATACATTACTAGTATTTATAGCACTGCATTATATATAGTATCCTAAAAATATGTATGGAGTACTCAACTAATCTCTCAACTAAACTCAACTCAGAAATTTTATATATAATAAATTTATATATATATAAATGTTATACATAATTTATATATATATACATAAAAATGTTTGTATATATATTACTAGTATTTATAGTACATGCATTATATGTAGTATTCTAAAAATATGTATAGAGTACTCAACTAATCTCTTCCAGTACCAGAAAACATGACTATCACAGAAGATAGTCATAGTTGCAGAGAAGAACCATTAGAATTTTTTTCAAATAAAAAAAAAGTGGCTTATAAGGGTGAAAAATTAAGAGGTAAAAAAATACTCTGATGTCCCTGGATTTCTTTTTTTTAGATTTTATTATTTCCAGGTTCATTAAACCTTAAGAGGAATATTGTGTCAAAAGGGCCTTTTAGCCCTGGAAAACGTTTAGATCGAGAAACTTAAGCATCTAATTCTAAGGTCATCTGATAATATTTATGCAGTCATGGGAGTTTACCAAGGATATGAATAGTGTGATTCTAAGAGCACACAGCAACTCATGGTCTTTCTAGGCATTCTAATATTCAGTCCAGGTGCTTCAAGGTTATAAATCAAGGATTTTAAAATGTTTTTCTTTCTTTTTCAAAACTGTTTTGTGTAGGGGCTAGAGGGATAAAATATATCTTACCTCAATCTAACCTTTGATTTGCCTATCATTTTAATAAATATTATAAATTGTGTCAAATTCTAAAATTAGATATGTCTGGATGAGCACGTCTGGATGCTCATCCGTGCTCAAGATGGATGAGTATTTCTGCTCATGTCTGGAAACGTCCTTTGCATACAATTTGTAAACAATTTCCAATGGAAAGAACTGTGCACATAGTAGTTAAATTTCTAGGACAGCTGAGAGAAGCAAAATAACAGGTGATGAAGAGTTGGCAAGGAGAAATCAAGGAAAGAGTTAAAAAGTACACATGGGTTAGGTTACACTGAACCAAAATGAAGTCCAGTTTAATCTAAGAATCTAGTCAATTCTATGTACTCTCTCCATACAAACCCTCAAAAACACTCCAAACTTTGCTAAAGAACATTGTGAAGCTCATTTAAGGACTCCCTTCCAGAAGCTCAGGTGTTAAAGAGTCCTTGCTTTAAGTAAAGTGTCAGACAAGGCAAGGAAATAGATGAAGAATGGTAGATACTGAAGGAGACCACAGTTTTACTGTCTCCAGGTTCATTCTTTCCTTCATCACTCAAAGGCAATCTTCAGCCTATGATGATGAAACAGTGTGAACAGAGGGCAAGAAGTAGCAGCAATGGAAGTTTTAAGGCAATCTAAATTAGAGTTTGCCCTTCTACCCACATCCCACCTTTTTTTTCTCTCTGCCTCTCAGTTCTTCCTCTCCCTTCTCCTCTATCTCTTTATTACAGATGAAAGAAAGACACAATTGTGTCAGGGGCAGCCGCAGTTTACCGGAAAAGGAGGAGCATAGCCATTAGGAGTCTTCTGCTAAGAATGAGAACGATAACCTTGGCCAGCCATTACGTTTCCCCAGTTATCCTGGCTGCCCTCTCCCCACTTCCCTCCTGTGTCTGCTCTACCTCCATTTCCCTACTGTGCAAGGAACTACTAAGAACTAGAGATAGTTCTTTGGAAAGGATGGGCAGTGGTGAAGGAAAGAAAATTATTTCCTTTATTTCTCCTTCCTTTCCCACTCCTAAAGATTTCTTCAAAGCCAGACAATTCCCACTGGCACTGAGGAAGGCAGCAGAATCTCTGTGTCTCTCCAGAAGGACTGACTGTTCAACAGTAAGAGAACTATCTTAATCATTGAACCATTGTATATAAATACAAAACTACCCATATTGTTAAATTATGCTTATTTTTGATCAATAATGGAAACATTAAAAAAATGCATTTACAAAAGTCTAGGTATTCATTTTTGCTGTTAATTCTAGTCATATTTATAATATCCAGGGAGTAATATGTTGTATGCTAATTCACATTTTGCATTTGAAGCAAATAGTAATTCTGCATTGTCCAGACCTTTAGGCTTCCCAGATGGCTCAATGGTAAAGTCTCCCTGCCAATACAGGAGATGCAGGAGATCTCTAGAGTAGGAAATGGCAACCCACTCTAGTATTCTTACCTGGGAAATCCCATTGACAGAGGAGCCTGGTGGGCTACAGTCCCTGGGGGTCACAGAGAGTTGGTCACAACTGAATGACTAAACAGCAGCAGCAGACCTCCTTTAACATATCCAAGGTCAGTTATATGCCCAAGGAAATTCCTTCACAAAAGTAGATAATGCTATACACTTGAATTTTTTGGCCAGCTGTTATATTCTTTCCTCCATTTTCTGCTAATCTTAAAAGTAACCAAAAAGATAAAAACAATCATCACTGTCCCAGTAGAGATGTCAGGGGATTGATTCTAAGTCTTCCTAAATTCTAGGTAGGCTTATGAATTTTATGGTATTTTGCCAAATGAGATACAAAGTCTAATTCAGAAGAATCCTCATTGCTTAAGCAGTTAACAAACTGTATAACTGGAAAGCAACTGAAACTTTTTCTTCATGTCAGAATATTGAGGGGTTGCTTTTTAAAACCCTTTTAAGTATATTTTATTTCTAACATAATATTGAAATAACTTAGGGGCCAAGAACCTTCAAAAATAGAATAAATATAAAAAGATTATTATTTTTATTTGACACCAACTATAATTTAAGTCAACCTGCTAGTTTATCAGCTCGAAAACTAAAGCCTATATAACTTAAATGATTTACCCAAAGTCACTCACCAAGTTAAAAGTCACTATATATAGATCAAAAAATACGCAAACTTTCACTCAAATTAAGTTTCTAGTTTATAACCCTAAAATGAGGAATAAGTATATAACCTAAAATGAGCAAGACAGCACCTACAAAAATAGCAAAGTAGAGTTTAGTTTTGCTATGATCTGAAGGCCAGCATTCCCTTCTACTCAAAGCATAGGTCCCCTATTAAAGCAAATCATTGAAATCTTCCAAGGATCTCATTTTTGAAAGAGAGACTTCTACTTTTCCAAGAAATAAACAAATCAGCAACCTCAGAGCAACTAGGTAAAATCTGCTGCTCATGTTCTGACAGAGTATTTTGCCATTCCAATAATCATGTGATGGATACTCCAATTCTCCAGACTCTGCCCCCACTTTACTGTAAAAAGTATCAAACTACGTCAGCAAAAACTGCCTATTAGTTGTAGTATTAATCTTTTTACTATGTACATACCAGCGGCTATTTAATCTATGCCTAGTTATTATAAGGTACTGAATGGTACATTTAAAACATAAGCTTACAGCTAATCAGAAGCTAATTAAAAACTTTACACTATAATTTTCTCTGCTTGCTTTCATCTGTAGTTTTACAGGCATAATTATGTGATTTTTATAGTGTAATCTATTTGATTTTTACAGTGTAATACATTTAATCTTTATGATAAATTATTCTTTAAATCATTTCTGGAGAACAAAAATCAGTTTCCTAAACTCAAAAAGTGCTCAGCTGAGCTCTAAAAGAACAATATTCCTCTAATAGAAGCTCCTCCTCTGACAATTTGAGAGGGTCTCCTTTGGATGAAGAGAAAATTCCTCAAGCCTAACTAGATATTATACAGATACAGGGAATAAAAAGAAAAGCAAATGGAACCGTTGTGTCACCAAGCATATAGCACAAGGTGAACTCAAGTAAGAAAGTAATCTTTTCAGAAAGACTAGCACTTAGACTGAAAGAATTACAGAAGTACTTAATAATTATGAAGCACAGAACATGACTACAAACATTCAGAATTTTAGCACTTATTCTTCTATTTATGGTTATAATAACTTGCATCTTTGAGCTCCATCCTCCCTATCTCTAGAATGAAACTCAAAATAGCTGAACATGCTGCCACCCACAAGCTGGAGGCCAGAGTTCAAGTTCTAGTTCTTCCACTTACTTCAGGGTACTTAGTGCAATGGCAGGTACATAGCAGGTGCTCAGTTTTTTGGATATGTCTAAAGGTGACGAAAAACAGCAGGCTTCTTTGGGAAAGGACAAGATTAGCAAGAGAAGTAAGGATGACCTCATCGGAATATTGAAGTGGAGCCCTAGCCACACTAAAATGACATCAAAACAATGAAATCATGTTAAAACACTATAGCTATTTCAAAGAAACAAATCTTTGTTGATAGATTATGATAGGTGAAGAAGAGGAAAAAGAACTTACTCTCTAACCTGCGAATCTGGCTTCATTCACTTAGCAGGTGTGTTCAGTCATATCCAACTCTTTGCAACTCCATGGATTATCTGTAGCCTGCCAGGCTCCCCTGTGCATGAAATTTTCCAGGCAAGCATACTGGAGTGGGTCGCCATTTCCTTCTCCAAGGGATCTTCCCAACCCAGGGATCAAACCCACATCTCCTATATTGCAGGTGGATTCTGAACCACCAGGGAAGCCTAGAATACTGCAGTGGGTTGCCATGCCCTCCTCCAAAAGATCTTCCTAACCCAGGAGTCAAATTTGTGACTCCTGCATCCGCTGCATTGGCAGGTGGATTCTTAACCACAGAGCCACCTGGTAAGCCCAAACTGGCCTTACAATTATTTAATATTATCTACCCTAAATTCTAAGATAAGCAAAGTTAATTCTTCAGTATAATACCATAAAAGTTCTCATTTTTATACCAACATATTTTTGCTCTGAAATGCCCTCTCATTCTCAGCATAGTAAAAATAACATGATTTTTGGATTCAAAAAATTCTAAGTTTTAATATGAATTCTGACATTTAACTAGATGTATAATTTAGGATAGCATGGCTCCTTATAAATTTGGACTAAGTACTTAATAAGCTTTTTTGTGAGGATTGAATGAGATAATAATAATGAATAATGGACGTAATTTATTGAGAGCATACTGTGGCTAATACCCAATTCAATACCATTATACATGTATTTAAACACCAAGTTTATTACCAGTATTTAAACAAGTATATATTTACATGTATGTAAAATGTATTTACATGTTTTACATATATTTAAATACTACCCTTATGGTGGAAAGTGCAGAACTAAAAAGCTTCTTGATGAAAGTGAAAGAGGAGAGCGAAAAAGTTGGCTTAAAACTCAACATTCAGAAAACTAAGATCATGGGATCCGGTCCCATCACTTCATGGAAAATAAGTGGGGAAAAAATGGAAACAGTGAGTCTTTGTTTTTTTTAAAGTGAGAGACTTTATTTTGAGGGGCTCCAAAATCATTGCAGATGGTGACTGCAGCCATGAAATTAAAAGACGCTTGCTCTTTGGAAGAAAAGCTATGACCAACCTAGACAGCATATTAAAAAGCAGAAACATTACTTGGCCAACAGAGGTCTATCTAGTCAAGGCTATGGTTTTTCCAGTGGTCATTTATGGATGCGAGAGTTGGACTATAAAGAAAGCTGAGTGCAGAAGAATTGATGCTTTTGAACTGTGGTGTTGGAGAAGACTCTCGAGAGTCCCTTGGACTGCACGGAGATCCAACCAGTCCATCCTAAAGGAGATCAGTCCTGGGTGTTCATTGGAAGGACTGATGCTGAAGCTGAAACTCCAACACTTTGGCTACCTGATGTGAAGAACTGACTCATTTGAAAGGAATCTGATGCTGGGAAAGATTGAAGCCAGGAGGAGAAGAGGATGGCAGAGGATGAGATGATTTGATGGTATTACTGACTCAATGGACATGAGTTTGAACAAGCTCAGGGAGTTGGTGATGGACAGAAAGGCCTGGCATGCTGCAATTCATGGGGTCACGAAGAGTTGGACACAACTCAGTGACTGAACTGACTGACATGTATTTATATACTTGATACTTGCATTAACCCTATGAAGTAAGATAAAATATCATTTCTCATACATGAGGAAGTTGGGGCATGGAAAACTAAAGCAATTTTCTAGTAAAGATGTGTGGTTTCTGAGCTGGCACTGTTAACTTCTAAAAATCATATGTATCTGGAGTAGTAGTGTTCCTGGTATATGCACTGAAAATGTTACTAAACGAACAATCTGAAATTTTAATAAGAAATCATTTATTTAAAAAAATATCGGGCGTATTTTCCCCAAACTATTCAAATACAGGTAGCTTATTTGACACAAGATAAAACAGTTGCCATGAATCAAAGTTACTGTATATATAATTAGACTCTTATAAGCTCTATTTTCCCTCTATAAAAAGTGTATGAACTCTTAACTATAGGATCAAGATTTATTAATGTGTGGATTTCTTTAGACTTAAATACTAAGGGACCTTTTCTTTACATTAAATTAAAAAAGCATTAATTTGTAGAATAAAATGACATGAGTGTATATAATTTTCTAGTAAAATCTGTGAAAATAGTGTTACCAACTAAAGTAATTTGGTTACTGCAATAATACAAATTTTAGTCATTAGAGAAACAAACATGGTCCTGACAAAGAATTAGAATTAGCACAGAACTTAACGCTTGCTCCTTGGAAGAAAATCTATGACAAACCTAGACAGTGTACTAAAAAGCAGAGATGTTACTTTGCTGAGAAATGTCCACATAGTTAGTTAAAGCTATGGTTTCTCCAGTAGTCATGTACGGATGTGAGAGCTGGACAGTAAAAAAGGCTGAGCGCTGAAGAACTGATGCCTTCAAACTGTAGTACTGGAGAAGATTCTTAAGAGTCCCTTGGACAGCCAGGAGATCCAACCAGTCAATCTGAAAGGAAATCAACCCTGAATATTCATTGGAAGGACTGAAGCTGAAGCTGAAGCTTCATTACTTTGGCTACCTGTTGCAAAGAGCTGACTCATTGGAAAAGATCCTGATGCTGGGAAAGAATGAAGGCAGGAGGAGAAGGGGATGACAGAGGATGAGATGGTTGGATGGCATCACCAACTCAATGGAAATGAGTTTGAAAAAACTCTGGGAAATAATGCAATTTGATTAGCTTCTTATTGTAAAAGTTTATTAAAAATAGAATATGTGGTCATTGAGATTTTATATTTTCCGTGTTACACTCAACATAGAATTTTCATGGACCACAAAAGAAACATAGCACAGATATTATTCTATTTTTTCTATCAATTCCACAGTGTTTTCCTCCTATCATAGGTTCTTGTCTTATATTTAATTCAGTCAGCTAGAACGTTAGTGGTGATTAGTAACTGTGACCACTGCCATTTCCTTACTCTCTCTGAAGCTATTTCTTCCTCTTTGAAATAAAGCTAACAACTCTTATCTCAGAAGGTTATTGCTACTTACTCCTTGGAAGAAAAGTTATGACCAACCTAGATAGTATATTCAAAAGCAGAGACATTACTTTGCCGACTAAGGTCCGTCTAGTCAAGGCTATGGTTTTTCCTGTGGTCATGTATGGATGTGAGAGTTGGACTGTGAAGAAGGCTGAGTGCCGAAGAATTGATGCTTTTGAACTGTGGTGTTGGAGAAGACTCTTGAGAGTCCCTTGGACTGCAATGAGATCCAACCAGTCCATTCTGAAGGAGATCAGCCCTGGGATTTCTTTGGAAGGAATGATGTTGAAGCTGGAATTCTAGTACTTTGGCCACCTCATGCGAAGAGTTGACTCATTGGAAAAGACTCTGATGCTGGGAGGGATTGGGGGCAGGAGGAGAAGGGGACGACAGAGGATGAGATGGCTGGATGGCATCACTGACTTGATAGATGTGAGTCTGAGTGAACTCCGGGAGTTGGTGATGGACGGGGGGCCTGGTGTTCTGTGATTCATGGGGTCGCAAAGAGTCAGACATGACTGAGAGACTGAACTGAACTGAACTGAACTGAACTGAAGGGAGATAGCATAAGTAAAACACATCATATCTAAAATATGTTTTAAATAGACTCTGAGGATTATAAACAAATGTTTACTAAATTATTTGCCCACAGGTTGTCAATCCTGAAAAAAATTGCTCTAAAGTTACTACTAATTTATCATTCATTTCATGCCTTAAAATGCAACCAAATTGTGTTGCATTTAACCCTGAATCTTTTAACCCATACTCCCACAGAGATGACAAATCTCTGTCCTTTTGCCTTCTTTTCTTCTCCACAGACATCTTCCACACCTCCACCAAAATATATTGCTCCCTCATTTACGTTCCCATAGCAATATCTCCATTATTGTCCCCATCCTAGTGCATTATAGCTAGCTGTGAATATATGTGTCATTTTGACTGCACTGAGTACATCCAGAGAGAGAATCTGACACCTTCTGGAATGCCATCACTGAACTGAATGACTCAGGAACGGCATTAAGAAATAAATGCTGATGGTAACGATAATCCTGTATGCGAGACAGCAAGAGACACAGATGTATAGAACAGTCTTTTGGACTCTGTCGGAGAGGGAGAGGGTGGGACGATTTGGGAGAACGGCATTGAAACATGTATAATATCATATATGAAACAAATCGCCAGTCCAGGTTCCGTGCATGATACTGGATGCTTGGGGCTGGTGCACTGGGACGACCCAGAGGGATGGTACGGGGAAGGAAGTGGGAGGGGGGGTTCAGGATGGGGAACACGTGTACACCATGGCAGATTCATGTTGATATATGGCAAAACCAACACAATATTGTAAAGTAATTAGCCCCCAATTAAAATAAATAAATTTAAATTTAAAAAAGAAATAAATGCTCTATAAGCTGAGGAAGATAATACTAAAAATTATTATTTGATGGGAAACAATTTTCAAAATTCAAATATATAATTCCAAATGTTCTTGTATACTAAATCAGTTCAGCTCCCTGAGAGTTCAGTCTATGGTTAGTTGATTCTGGCTGAAGTTTAGATGCAATATTTCCTCAAAGCTAACATTCTTGGAACCAGAGTTTGATTCTCTTATAGTAGATAGCAACATGTGGAACCTGTCCTTGAATTTTGCTAAGTTAAACAGTCTTTTCAATGTTCTTTGATATAGAACTCTGAGAATATAATAAAGGGCATTACATATCTAGGCACTAAACACTTTGGGAGCAACTTTTTTAAAAGAAAGCCAAGTTTTGTCTGTTTCTGCATGTGTTCTATACATGGCAAGTTGGAAAGAAGAAAGCAGCTCCTTCTGGAGCAATAAAAGAGCAGGTTTCTCATTTTTCACATCTGGGATACTCAGGTATCTTCATTCCTTGTAACTGTTTACTAGTCTGTGTGCTACTTGTGGAATGAAGGAACTTCAGGAACTCTTTAGTGAGCACAATCCTGAATCAGTTCCTATCCAGTTCTTCCTAAAGGACAATTCAGATGTCTGGTATTTGAGAGGGGCTTCCACAGAGATGTGTGAACATTCACTTTCTATTGGCTTTTAAACTTTCTATTATACTGGTTTTTGTCTTTTCAGAGCAAAAGGCCTTTTTGAGAAACCAAGAAAAGCAATGAAAATTCTCTTCAGAAGAATGCAAGTGAGCAGATACTACAATCTGTCTGTGAAATCCACATTAAGAATCCCTGTATTCATCTTGAGTCATATCATCAAAACAGCATGTATGCATCATATCAGTTTGGGTATCCACAAACATGACTTAAATTGAGTTATATGTTAATGAATTGTTCTAAATTTTTATTGTTGAGAACCAATATAAATGCAATCACTTGAAGATCATGTATATATGAAGAAGAAGAAAGGAAAAGAGGAAGGAGAACATCCAACAGTGACTCTATGAAGTGAGGTAACTCAGTTGTCTACAGGAAAATTAAATTTTTTAAAGTATTTAGTATTTGCTAATCTCTCACTTTAAAATATGAAAAATATTTATGATTCTTTAAAAATTCCAAAAAAAGGTTTATGATCTTATATATATATATATATATATATATATACACATACATATACAAGTCCCATCCATCTTCCACATACATATCCAGATGGCTAAAACAGAAACCTATAGATGTACCAGGCACACAGTAGGCACACAGCAAATGGTCATTTTGGGAAATGAAGCTCAATTCTTTTTAAAAATTTTTAATTTGAGTATAGTTGTTTTACAAAGATGTGTTAGTTTCAACTGTACAATGAAGTTAATCAGCTATATGTTTACAAATATCCCCTCCCTCTTGGACCTCTTTCCCTCCCTCCATCCCACCCATCTAGGTCACTACAGAGCACAACGCTGAGCTCCCTGTGCTATACATCAGGTTTCTCACCAGCTGTCTGTTTTACACATGGCAGTGCACATAGTTCAGCCCAAACTCTAATTCACCCCTCTATTGTCTAAGTCTTTATTCCTGATGCAGATCAAAACTACTATGAGGTATCACCTCATACCAGTCAGAATGGCCATCATCAAAACAACAACGACAGCAACAACAACAGCAAATGCTGGAGAGGGTGTGGAGAAAAGAGAATCTTCTTGCACTGTTGATGGGAATATAATTGGTAGAGCCACTGAAGAGGACAGTATGGAGGTTCCTTAAAAAACTGAAAATAGGAAGGTTGATTCCTCCAGCTCCATTCCTTTCTCAAGACTGCTTTGGTAATTCGGGGTCTTTGTGTTTCCACATGAACTGTGAAATTTTTTGTCCTAGTTCTGTGAAAAATGCCATTGGTAATTTGATAGGGATCACATTGACTCTGTAAATTGTATTTGGTCATATAGTCATTTTCACAATATTGATTCTTCCTACCCAGGAACAAGAAATACCTCTCCATTTGTTTATGTCATCTTTGATTTCTTTCATTAGCATCTTGTAATTTTCTGTGTACAGTTCATCTCCTTAGGTAAGTTTATTCCTAGATAATTAACTCTTTTTGTTGCAATGTGAATGGGATTGATTCCTTAATTTTTCTTTCTGATTTTTCATTGTTAGTATATAGAAATGCAAGTGATTTATGTGCACTGATTTTGTATCCTGCAACTTTGCTAAATTCACTGATTAGCTCTAGTAATTTTCTGATACTATCATTAGGGTTTTCTATGTACAGTATCATGTCATCTGCAAACAGTGAAAGCTTTACTTCTTTTCCAATCTGGATTCCTTTTATTTTTTTTCTTCTCTGATTGCTGTAGCTAGGACTTCCAGAACTATGTTGAATAACAGTGGTAAGAGTGGACACCCTTATCTTATTCTTGATCTTAGGGGGAGTGCTTTCAGTTTTTTACCATTGAGAATGATGTTTGCTGTAGGCTTATCATATATGTCCCATAACTATGTTGAGGTAGGTTTCTTCTATGCCCATTTTTTGAAGATTTTTAATCATAAATGGCTGCTGAATTTTGTCAAAGACTTTTTCCGCATCTATTGAGATGATCATATAGTTTTTATCTTTCAATTTGTTAATATGGTGTATCACATTGATTGATTTGCATATATTGAAGAATATTTGCTTCCCTGGAATAAACCCAAATTGATCATGGTGTATGAGATTTTTGATGTGTTGCTGAATTCTGATTGCTAAAATTTTGTTGAGGATTTTTGCATCTATGTTCATCAGTGATATTGGCCTGTAGTTTTCTTTTTTTATGTTGTCTTTGTCTGGTTTTGGTATCAGGGTGATGGTGGCTTCGTAGAATGAGTTTGGAAGAGGTCCTTCCTCTGCAATTTTTTAAAAGAGTTTTAGAAGGATAGGCATTAGCTCTTCTCTAAATGTTTGATAGAATTCTCCTGTGAATCCATCTGGTCCTGGACTTTTGTTTTTGGGAGATTTTTGATCACAGCTTCTATTTCAGTGTTTGTGATTGGTTTGTTCATAATTTCTATTTCTTTCTGGTTCAGTCTTGGAAGACTGAACTTTTTAAAGAATCTGTCCATTTCTTCCAGGTTATCCATTTTATTGCCATATAGTTGTTCATAATAGTGTCTAATAATTCTTTGTATTTTTGCATTGTCTGTTGTAACCTCTCCTTTTTCATTTCTAATTTTATTGATTTGATTCTTCTCTCTTTTTTTCTTGATGAGTCTGGCTAGAGGTTTGTCAATTTTGCTTATCTTCTCAAAGAACCAGCTTTTAGTGTTATTAATCTTTACTACTGTTTCTTTCATTTCTTTTTCATTTATTTCTGCTCAGATCTTTATGATTTCTTTTCTTCTACTAATTTTAGGGTTTTTGTTGTTGTTGTTCTTCTTCTTTTTCCAGTTATTTTAGGTATAAAGTTAGATTGTCTAGACATTTGATGTTTTTCTTGTTTCTTGAGGTAGGGTTTTATTGCTATAAACTTTCATCTTATACCTGATTTTGTTGTATCCCATAGATTTTGAGTTGTCATGTTTTTTGTCATTTGTTTCTAGAAAATGTTTTCTAGAAATCTAGAATCAACCTACATGACTTCAGATTATACTACAAACCTATAGTCTTCAAGACTGTATGGTACTGGCACAAAAACAGAAATGTAGACCAATGGAAAAAGATAGAGAGCAAAGAAATAAACCCGTGCACCTATGGATACCTTATTTTTGACAAAGGAGGCAAGAATATACAATGGGGCAAAGACAGCCTCTTCAATAAATGGTGCTGGGAAAACTGGACAGCAACATGTAAAAGAATGAAATTAGAACACTTCCTAACACCAAACACAAAGATAAACTCAAAATGGTTTAAAGACCTAAATGTAAGACCAGAAACTATAAAATTCTTAGAGGAAAACAGAGGCAGAACACTCAATGACATAAATCAAAGCAAGATTCTCTATGACCCACCTCCCAGAATAATGGAAATAAAAACAAAAGTAAACAAGTGAGACCTGATTAAACTTAAAAGCTTTTTCACAGCAAAGGAAACTATAAGCAAGATGAAAAGACAACCCTCAGAATGGGAGAAAATAATAGCAAATGAAACAACTGACAAAGGATTAATTTCCAAAATATACAAGCAGCTCATACAACTCAATACCAGAAAAACAAACAACCCAATCAAAATGTGGGGAAAAGACCTAAACAGACATTTCTCCAAACAAGATATACATGGCTAACAAACACATGAAAAGATGCTCAACATCACTTATTATTAGAGAACTGCAAATCAAAACTACAATGAGGTATCACTACCATATGAAGTTTAATTCTACTTTCACTATGTGACCCTCAACACAATGTGAACTATGTGGTACTACGCTTCCTTGCATGTCATTATTATTTACTCATTCCCCAAGGAAATTAAATTTTTCATAACCATCTGTTTATTTTGACCACCACATACTGTTAAATCACAGATTAGTACCAGATACTCCAAGTGGAAAAATAAGATTCCTTTGAGACAACTCATAATTTCTAGTATGTTACATTTTTTAAAATTCTCTATAGGAAATTTTATTACCATCTACTTTAAGGCCTAACAAAATCTGGCACTTTATGTTCATTTTCCTTCATTATTTCTAGACTCTCCCTGTCAAAATGACCTTTAAAACATTGCAGAGTTATTGCATTCCCTGTGATGTGGTTAGGAGCATCACTTTTATCACTTCTCAAAGTGAATGTACCTCTCTTATTACCTCATTTTTCCATTAGTGCTCTAGAAACATTATTGTTTCCCTGACTCCTGTTTTTTGTTTTCATTTTTATTAGTTATGTCTGTTATAGTCCAAACATAACTGATTGACTTTCTCAAATGCAGCAATGAAAAGAAGTGGCACCAATCTGAATGTGACTCAGAAATCAAGTTGCCTCCTGAACTTAAACACTCCAGATTTCTTCCCTAACTTAAGTTTCTTTGGCCTCACTGTATCCTTTAGGGAAGTAAATGACAATTCAAACTGTAATTTTGTAATGTAGTGAATTCTTTTACATTTTTGAGGAGGATAAATTTACTATTTTGTACATATAAAAACTATATTGTAAATTTTTATCTTATAGCATCCTCTTTTAGAAGATTATAAAAATCAGAGGTCTTGTAGATGTGCTGGAATTGCGGTGAAAGATAAATATCTTAAAATACAGCAAAGTATATCAACTGTTCAAGGACACAGAAATGAAACTGATAAGGAATTTTATTTGTAAGAAGGCAAGAAAATGGTAAAAATGAAAGAGTAGTTAGATGATAATACATAAGCAAGGAATTGGAAATGTTTTATGACTTGGTATAAAAAATAGAACTCTGAGAAAACTCCATTTACAACAATTTGCACTTCTGGGGTGAAAAATATTTAGGAGACTCAAGAAACCAAAGATATAACTAAATACCTAAAATAGGAAACAGTAGCTTTTGTCCTAACTGCACTTTTTATAACTCCATACTTCTCATTTGTATTTTGGTTATTATAGCTTTTCTATGCAAAAACCCTCCAAATTCTGAGCCAGATGAACCTTAATGTATCAAATTAACTTAGTAGCAAAACCAGACTAAATCAACCAAATACACAAACAAAGAAACAAAACCACACACACATCAGAAGAAAAAAAAATCCAATTCTCAATCATCACAATCCATGGTTTTAGAAAAATTTACTCTATGATGAGAATTTGAACTGTCATTAATTTTTGTAAAATCTCATTGTAGAGGAGACTGATTGAATGAAGCACATCTGCTTAACTGCAGAATCAAGGAGAACTGATGTCATACTCAGCCTATCAGCTGTTTCTTAGTGGAGAATTAACTTCAAAGCTTTTTGAGTATTTAAATTCTTACTCTAAAGCTAACCAACACTCACAGTGCCCTATGTGAGAAAAGGAAATATGATTTTTAAATGGATAGCTAGTGAAGATTACATTTTAATATTCTTAAAACCAAAACAGTCACCTCCTCAATCCCATTATTGTCTGTTTTACCTTTAAAAACAAAGTAAGAAGCATTTTCAAAACACACAAGATTTACATTAAAGCTTAAACTTGATGAATACAGACACCTCTGTAGAGAGAATGAGCACAGCCATGTATCATAGGAGGAAATGAAGACGAAATACATATCTTCACTTAGGGTAAGTCAGTACCAATGCATCAGTCCTCTCAAATTAACCAGCAAAAGGACATTCCCTTTTTTGTGGTATTGCTGACAGAGGATGAAATGGCTGGATGGCATCACCGACTCAATGGACATGAGTTTGAGTGAATCCCGGGAGTTGGTGATAGACAAGGAGGCCTAGTGTGCTGCAATTGATGGGGTCGCAAAGAGTCGGACACAACTGAGCAACTTAAATGAACTGAACTGAACTGAACTGAACCATAACATCATGTCCTCAGGTTACAGTGAAGAAAATAATACTCATCTTTGAAGAAAATAAAGGGGGTTAATAATTTCTCCATTCTCAGAGGCTCATCATCAATCATTTAAAGAATATTGACCAAAAAAATGAGCAGATTTTGCTTTGAATGTCCTGGGAGAGTATACAATAAAAGGGCATGAATACTTCACACTAACACTAATCAAAATTACTGCTACTACAAGAATTATGAACAAAGCTAGTGGAGGTGATGGAATTCCAGTTGAGCTATTTCAAATCCTAAAAGAGGATACTGTGAAAGTGCTGCATTCGATTTGTCAGTAAATTTGGAAAACTCAGCAGTGGCCCAGGACTGGAAAAGGTCAGTTTTCATTCCAATCCCAAAGAAAGGCAATGCCAAAGAATGCTCAAACTACCTCACAACTGCATTCATCTCACACGCTAGTAAAGTAATGCTCAAAATTCTCCAAGCTAGCCTTCAGCAATACATGAACCGTGAACTTCCAGATGTTCAAGCTGGTTTCAGAAGAGGCAGAGGAACCAGAGATCATATTGCCAACATCTACTGGATCGTTCAAAAAGCAAGAGAGTTTCAGAAAAACATCTATTTCTGCTTTATTGATTATGCCAAAGCCTTTGACTGTGTGGATCATAATAAACTGTGGAAAATTCTGAAGGAGATGGGAATACCAGACCATTTGACGTGCCTCTTGAGAAATCTATATGCAGATCAGGAAGCAAAAGTTAAAACTGGACATGGAACAACAGACTGGTTCCAAATAGGAAAAAGAGTACATCAAGGCTGTATATTGTCACCCTGCTTATTTAACTTCTATGCAGAGTACATCATGAGAAATGGTGGGCTGGATGAAGCAAAAGCTGGAATATAGATTGCTAGGAGAAATATCAATAGCCTCAGATATGCAGATGACACCACCCTTATGGCAGAAAGTGAAGAAGAACTAAAGAGTCTCTTGATGCAAGTGTAAGAGGAGAGTGAAAAAATTGATTTAAAGCTCAACATTCAGAAAACTAAGATCATGGCACCCAGTCCCATCACCTCATGGTAAATAGATGGGGAAACCATGGAAACAATGTCAGACTTCATTTTTTGGGGCTCCAAAATCACTGCAGATGGTGACTGCAGTCATGAAATTAAGAGACGCTTACTCCTTGGAAGGAAGTTATGACCAACCTAGATAGCATATTCAAAAGCAGAGACATTACTTTGTCAACAAAGGTCTGTCTAGTCAAGGCTGTGGTTTTTCCAGTAGTCATGTATGGATGTGAGAGTTGGAGTATAAAGAAAGCTGAGTGCTGAAGAATTGATGCTTTTGAACTGTGGTGTTAGAGAAGACTCTTGAGAGTCCCTTGGACTGCAAGGAGATCCAACCAGTCCATCCTAAAGGAAATCAGTCCTGGGTGTTCATTGGAAGGACTGATGTTGAAGCTGAGACTCCAATACTTTGGCAACCTGATGCAAAGAGCTGGCTCATTGGAAAATACCCTGATGCTGGGAAAGATAGAGGGCAGGAGCAGAAGGGGACGACAGGGGATGAGATGGTTGGATGGCATCACTGACTCAATGGACACGGGTTTGGGTGGACTCCAGGAGTTGGTGATGGACAGGGAGGCCTGGCGTGCTGTGGTTCATGGGGTTGCAAAGAGTCGGACACAACTGAGAGACTGAACTGAACTGAATATATAAATGGAAAAAATGAAGTAATATTCATAGCATATACACTATGTTAACTGCTTTACATGTTATCTTATTTAATTTTACTAGTCATCATGATGGGAGTATAATTATCTCCCAATTTCTTGATTTAAAACAAACAAGCAAAGAAACCCCACAAAACCTGAGACTAAACTATTTGTTCAAGGTAATAGAATCAGCAAGCAGTCAAGCTGTGATGTGAGTCTAAGTTTCAATGGTTACCAAAAGATTATCTTCTCAGTAGAGTTAATTCATTTAATTCAGCAAGTATTCACTAAATCTCTATTACTTATATATGTTATGTATTTGGCCACAATGGTGAAAAAAATGGAATTGCTATTGTCCTCAAGAAGCTTGCGAATCAGTTGGAGAACACCTTGCTCAAATTACTAAACATAACACAATAATGTAGTGTAAAATCCTGAGGATTTAGGCCAGGAGGGCATGGAATGGAGAGAGAGGGAGCCATCAGGAAAGGTTTGGGGAAAAGTTCCTAGAAGGGTGTTAACCAGGAGAAACAGGAATTTTAGATGCAGAGGAAATGGTATGTGTAAAGGTCTTGGGTGGGAGAGTAAAGCAGGGAGATTTAGAGGGAACAGAAGTTCAGTAAAGCTGAAGCTTGCGTATACAGGAGATGAGCATCACTAGGGAATGTCACTAGCCCACAGCGTTGTGCTTTTCCATAGTTCCTAACAGGGATTCTTATAAGAGGTTATAAGATGCTATTGAAATATTTTAAGCAATGGATGACACAGATTTTTTTTCTAAAAAAAAAAATTTCCAGCTATGAGAATAGACTGTAGAGTTTACAAAGGAAATGTGGGAAAATTAGAAAGCTGTTCAGTAGTTCAAGGAAGAAATGAACTAAGAATAGACCATTTCTTTCTCATAGAAATGGAGAAAGTTTATTGAGACAGATAACTAGAAATAAAATCAACATAATTTGCTGATTAACTGTGGAATATGATGGATAGTGTGATGTCAAGAATAATTCAGAATATCGGTCTAAAAATTGGTTGACTAGTCATGCCACTTATCAACACTGGGAACACTAAAAAAGGGGCTGTTGCTTCTGCTGCTAAGTGGCTTCAGTCGTGTCTGACTGTACGACCCCAGAGACAGCAGCCCACCAGGCTCCCCTGTCCCTGGGATTCTCCAGGCAAGAACACTGGAGTGGGTTGCCATTTCCTTCTCCAATGCATAACAGTGAAAAGTGAAAGTGAAGTTGCTCAGTCTTGTCCGACTCTTTGTGACCCCACGGACTGCAGCCTACCAGGCTCCTCCATCCATGGGATTTTTCCAGGCAAGAGTGCTAGAGTGGGTTCCCATTGCCTTCTCTGAAAACAAAACAAAACAAAAAAAAGGGGCAATAAGGGGCAATTCCATTAAGATAACACTTACTATTGTCAATAATAATAATGATGATAACCAATTGTTGAATGCTATGTAACAGAAATTTTATATGCATTTTCTCATATTCTCACAACTGCCCTCTGAAGTTGCTATTCTCATTATGTCAGTTTTATAAGTGAAAAAAATTAAGATAAGGAAAGTACTTTAGTAACTTACCCACTGGTATGAGCCAGTGCCAACTAGGAGGATGTAAGAAAAAAATCGTTAAAGAGAGATTAGATGTTATATTTTGAAAAAGATCAAGGCATTGTTGAAGTCTCCTCTTAGTAGTCTGTGTCCTAAGGGGACATCCTAATGAATTTATTCTCCATGGGAAATCATTGGTCAGAAGACTCTATTCTGCATCCTTGAAAGAGAGTAAGGTCAAGTTTAGAATGACAGATGGAGCAAAGAATTAGGAGCCAGACAGAAGCTAAAGGAAAGGGCCAAATTTGGAAACAAGCATGATTGTTGGAAGACTACCCCAAATAGCATTACCCAGCACACCTGCCTTGTCTGTTGGCAGGAATATAGTGCAGGAGAGTGCCCAGTTGTCTTATAGAGATACACTAAAGAATTTCAATAGAAAATGTACTAAAAAGAAAATAAACCATATACTTACTTTACCTCAAAATATGAGTAATTCTCACTACATTTTAACTGTACAACCTACAGAATAAGACTATGAATGCTCTCCATAACCTCCTTATGGTGGCATCAAGGAAAGTTCAGTAGAGTCACTCAGTCATGACTGACTCTTTGCAACCCGATGGAAGGTAGCATGCCAGAATTCCCTGTACATCACCAACTCCTGGAGCCTACTCAAACTCATGTCCATTGCATTAGTGATGCCATCCAACCATTTCATTCTCTGTCATCCCCATCTCCTCCTGCCTTCACCCTTTCCCAGCATCAGGGTCTTTTTCAATGAGTCAGTTCTTCACATCAGGGGGCCAAAGTATTGGAATATCAGCTTCAGCTTCAGTCCTTCCAATGAACACCCAAGACTGATCTCCTTTAGGATGGACTGGTTGGATCTCCTTGCAGTCCAAGGGACTCTCAAGAGTCTTCTCCAAACCAGAGTTCGAAAGCATCAATTCTTTAGCACTCAGCTTTGTTTAAAGTATAACTCACATCCATACAAACTACTGGAAAAACCATAGGTTTGACTAGACAGACCTTTGCTGGCAAAGTAATGTCTCTGCTTTTTAATATTCTGTCTAGGTTGGTCACAGCTTTTCTCCAAGGAGCAAGTATCTTTGAATTTCATCGCTGCAGTCACCATCTGCAGTGATGTTGGAGCCCACCAAAATAAAAATTAAAAACAATAAAGTCTCTCACTGTTTCCATTGTTTCCCCATCTATTTGCCATGAAGTGATAGGACTGATGCCATGATCTTAGTTTTCTGAATGTTGAGTTTTAAGCCAACTTTTTTCACTCTCCTCTTTCACTTTCATCAAGAGGCTCTTTAGTTCTTCTTTGCTTTATACCGTGAGGGTAGTGTCATCTGCATATCTGAGGTTATTGATATTTCTCCCAGTGATACTGAATCCAGCTTGTGCTTCATCCAGCCCAACATTCTGCATGATGTACTCTGCATTTAAGTTAAATAAGCAGGGTGAGAATATATAAACTTGATGTACTCCTTTCCTGATTTGGAACCAGTCTGTTGTTCCATGTCCAGTTCTAACTGTTGTTTCTTGACCTGCATACAGACTTCTCAGGAGGCAGGTAGGCGGTCTGGTTCAGTTCAGTTCAATTCAGTCGCTCAGAGTCTGACTCTTTGCGACCCCATGAATTACAGCATGCCAGGCCTCCCTGTCCATCACCAACTCCTGGAGTTCACTCAGACTCACGTCCATCAAATCAGTGATGCCATCCAGCCATCTCATCCTCTGTTATCCCCTTCTCCTCCTGCCCCCAATCCCTCCCAGTATCAGAGTCTTTTCCAATGAGTCAACTCTTCGTATGAGGTGGCCAAAATACTGGAGTTTCAGCCTAGGCATCATTCCTTCCAAAGAAATTCCAGGGCTGATCGCCTTCCTAATGGACTGGTTGGATCTCCTTGCAGTCCAAGGGACTCTCAAGAGTCTTCTCCAACACCACAGTTCAAAAGCATCAATTCTTGGGTGCTCAGCTTTCTTCACAATCCAACTCTCACATCCATACATGACCACTGGAAAAACCATAGCCTTGACTAGACAGACCTTTGTTGGCATCTCTATTTCAGGATTTTCCACAGTTTGTTGTGATCTGCACAGACTTTGGCATAGTCAATAAAGCAGAGTAGATGTTTTTCTGGAACTGTCTTTCTTTCTGGATGATTCAGCAGATGTTGGCAATTTGATCTCTGGTTCTTCTACCTTTTCTAGATCCAGCTTGAACATCTGTAGATTCACGGTCCACATACTGTTGAAGCCTGGCTTAGAGAACTTTGAGCATTACTTTCCTGGCGTGTGAGATGAGTGCAATTGTGTGGTAGTTTAAACATTCTTTGGCATTGCCTTTCTTAGGGATTGGAATGAAAACTGACCTTTTCCAGTCCTGTGGCCACTGCTGAGTTTTTCAAATTTGCTGGCATATTGAATGCAGCACTTTCACAGCATCATCTTTTAGGATATGAAATAACTCAACTGGAATTCCATCACCTCCACTAGCTTTGTTCATAGTGATGCTTCCTAAGGCCCACTTGACTTCAGACTCCAGGATGTCTGGCTCTAGGTGAGTGATCACACCATCGTGGTTATGTGGGTCATGCAGATCTTGTTTGTATAGTTCTCTGTATTCCTGCCACATCTTCTTTATATCTTCTGCTTCTGTAAGGTCCATACCATTCTGCCCTTTATTGTGTGCATCTTTTCATGAAATGTTCCCTTGGTCTGTCTAATTTTCTTGAAGAGATCTCTAGTCTTTCCCATTCTATTGTTTTCCTCTATTTCTTTGCATTGATCACTGAGGAAGACTTTCTTATCTCTCCTTGCTATTCTTCAGAACTCTGCATTCAAATGGAAATGTATCTTTCCTTTTCTCCTTTGCCTTTAGCTTCTCTTCTCTTCTCAGCTATTTGTAAGGTCTCCTTGGACAACCATTTTTCTTTTTGCATTTCTTTTCCTTGGGGATGGTCTTGATCCCTGTCTCCCATACAGTGTCACATACCTCCATCCATAATTCTTCAGGCACTCTGTCTATAACATCTAATCCCTTGAATCTATTTGTGACTTCCACTATATAATTGTAAGGGATTTGATTTAGGTCATACCTGAATGGTCTAGTGGTTTTTCCTACTTTCTTCAATTTAAGTCTGAATTTGGCAATAAGAAGTTCATGATCTGAGCCACAGTCAGCTCCCGGTCTTGTTTTTGCTGACTGTATAGAGCTTATCCATCTTTGGATGCAAAGAATATAGTCAATGTGATTTCGATATTGACCATCTGGTGATGTCCATGTGTAGAGTCTTCTCTTGTGTTGTTGGAAGAGAGTGTTTGCTATGACCAGTGCATTGTCTTGGCAAAACTCTGTTAGCCTTTGACCTGCTTCATTTTGTACTCCAAGGCCAAATTTGCCTGTTATTCCAGGTATCTCTTGACTTCCTATATTTGCATTCCAGTCCCCTATAATGAAAAGGACATCTTTTATGGGTGTTAGTTCTAGAACTTCTTGTAGGTCTTCATAGAACTGTTCAAATTCAGTTTCTTCAGCATTACAGTTGGAGCATAGGCTTGGATTACTACGATATTGAATGGTTTGCCTTCAAAACGAACAGAGATCATTCTGTTGTTTTTGAGACTGCATCCAAGTACTGCATTTTGGACTCTTTTGTTGACTGTGATGGCTACTCCATTTCTTCCAAGGGATTCTTGCCCACAGTAGTAGATATAATGGTCATCTGAGTTAAATTCATCCATTCCAGTCCATTTTATTTCACTAATTGCTAAAATGTCAGTGTTCACTCTTGCCATCTCCTGTTTGACCACTTCCACACCATTGGTAAAAGTATAATGAAGGTGTATTCTTTGACATAAAATTGTAGGGTTGATTTAAGAAGAAAGAGCACAAAGACAAAAATCTTGATGGAAAAAGATTTTTTTTTTTAATTATCTGTAACACCTTCCGGGGTTAACATTCTCAAGTAAAACTAATTTATATATGGCTTCTTTGATTCAACATACTTGCTGGTTCATGTTGTTTCCAGAAGAAAACCAATAAATGTTTCCACCATTTTCATTAATTTGGCCATGGGGCTGAGCAGCAGGTTGTTTTCTGAAGGGAATATCTATAAACTGTTGTCAGTGGACAGAAAATTTCATTTCCTTGCAAAAGCTGGTCCTTAGGAGATCACTTATCTGGAGATCTCTACTTACCTTTCACTTCACACAATTTCTGCCTTTTAAAAATTTATTTCCAAAGCATAGACTTGAGACACCTATAACATTTATTTGTTTCAGGAAAACTATATGTCCCATAGTTTTTCTTTTGAAAGAATTTTATCTCAACTAATTAATCCATAAAACCTCTCTGAGACCAAAGTGGTGAAAGCAAGTATTTCATGTTTATTGAGAAAGAGCAAATTTAGGTATCTTGGCTGGAGTCTCTCAATAAATAAGCATGGAAAAATGTGGCATCCATAAGATATTCCAATATGCTCTCTAAAGAAGACTCTGCAACAGTTTCAGGCTGCTAGCCCGACAGTGCATGCAAACAGTACTCTAGAGAGAAGCCAAAATTTTCTGAGCTGGCACAGATCTTGCTGGTGCTTTATCTATATATCTCTTGAATCAGCTCTACCAGTTCTGCTCTCAATGCTGTCGATCAGATTGAGTTTGTCTCTTACCTTCATTATAGCTTCTTAAATGCTCTTCTTCTTTCTAAACTTTCTCTCCAAACATATCTTAAATACTATCATCAGACGCCTTTCTCAAATACAAGTAGTCTCTCCATTCCCTCAGTCAAAAAAGCTTTTGATATGTTTACAAAATAAGCTCCACACCCCTTATCTTAGAATTCAAATCCTCCTCAAGTTTAACTACAACTTTCTTTTTGAACTTTATCACTACACTGACTCTTAGTCCATCTTTTACCAAGAAACACAACCACACACATTCTGCTTTAAGCTTTCTCAAATCTGAGTTCATTTGGTCAAGCTGTTTTGTAAAGTATTCTTAAACTTCATAGCAGCCTTCCCACACTTCATAGGTCAACTGCATAAAGAAGCTACCCAATTCATCCTAGTTTGAAAAAAATCTATATTTCTCTTCTAAACCCACAGTACTTTGAATGTGCATCTCTTCAAACACTTTCACTGCTTATCTTAAACTTTGTGTTTCTCTGCCATCACTGGATTTTAAATCACTAAATAGAAGAACTTTATCTAAGCTATTAATACTTATATTTATTCCCCTCCATCAGAGTTGGGCATGATGTTTTACATATAGTAAGCACTGCATTTGCTAAACTTAATAATGTTTGATCAATGACATCATAGCACATGTCCATTTTAGGTCTAAGTAAAGGTAATTATGTCCTATTCCATTTTCTTCCATTCATTGATGGCAAAAATTCAATAAAAATATTCCACATTCTATTTTATTACTTTTCATTTTTGTTTCTTCGATAAAAAGAGATTGTAACTAAAAGGAAGCCTACAATGATCAAACACATGTTGCAATAAAAAGGATCTGTGGATATATTACCTATCTAGTATTAAGCCTGCTCTATATCAAATAGAGATTCTTGGCATTGTTACATTGATAATTCCAAACAACTTGTTAAATATCAGTGCTTTCATTTTACAGATGAGAAGGACAGAAATGGAATATGTGACTTATCCTGTGCCCAGTTATTAGGTTCCCGAGCAGGATCTATAAGTCAAGTTTATTTTACCATAGAGTCTAGACATGTTCTAGACTACAGCACAAATTCCCAGGTCTACAAAATTGAAATGCAGTGCAAATATGTGTAGAAGAGATGGAGAAACTATTTTTCATCCTTATTTGTATAGCAAATTTATAGAGAGATTTAAAACGAGAAAGAACTACTAAACAAATATATCTTTCTATAAATGCCCCAGCCTATAATATTTAACCTAAAATATATGGTGTTACTATCAGATACATATTTTAAATCATATGATAATTTAAAAATATAATCTTTGCAGACATAATAAATACCAATTACTGTGCCAAGCATTTAATTCACTAATTAATCATCACAAGAACACTAAGGTAAATACTACCATTATACACATTTTACAGATGAAGAAATGGAAACTCAGAGATGGTATTAATTTATCCAAGATCACAATGCTAGCTAGTGGTGGGACATTGATTTAGAACCAGGACTGCTGGAATGGCATGATATATTTCCTAACTATATGCGCAAGTTTATATAATCCAGGCAGAACTTAAGCAACTGAAATGTTAAATTTGGATAAATCTTTTACTATTGTTTATCATATGATAAGGAGTTTACATGCATGAGATTTATAATTTTGTTCAAAATGTTTCCTTGGAGAAATTCTAATTAATATCCTCATTAATATAAAATATTAAACATAGTGGATGAACATTAACTTATAGTTCATATTTTTATTTACATGCTGTTCTAGTATTTTCCAAAATTAGGAGCCAAGGGAAATTTTTCTTAAACTAAACAAAATCACCATTTGTTTTCTGTTTTTGTTGACTTGTGGCACTATATCTAAGTCATTTTTCTTCCAAAGAACATAGCACTTAAGACTGTAAATTATCTCATGTGTAAAAGAAACAATATGGCACTTAAAAATATGATTCTGAATTAAAATTTGAGCATTTCCCAAACACAAAAATACAACATAAGATTAATAACTCACAAGACAAGAAGTGCAAATGGATCACTAATTTTACTGCTTTTAATAAAAAATCATTTTTACTTCTAACAGTGTTACTATGAGAGGAATATATTTGTTTACTTTTGAATACCACATTTCAGACTAATTATAATTATGCAATTTAAACATCATCTACCATTTCAGTTAACAATGAGAATAAGACACATTTGTTTCTAATAATTTGGCCTTCAAGGTTTTCTTTAAGTACATGCTTCAAGATTGTTAAAGTTGAAATGCTGAATGTTCTAATTATTTGGTCAAACGAATCTCTTTTTCCCCTTAAGAGTATAATTCTGTGATACTAAAAATTTAAGAATTACTTTATACTATACACCCAGAGCTCTGTAAATGACTCTAGAGGTTTATCCTCTCATTCTCCAGGTTTTACTCATATCATTCTATATGTATGCTATTAGTCCTGATATTAACTATCTCAAAGGGAAAAGATTTCATTTCTTCCTTCAGCAATTTGTTGCAGTTCATAAAATGCCCTAATCACTATGATGGTTTTTCCATTCTTGCTATTTACAATATAAATGTTACATGTGATTAAATCATTTCATACACTTTTCATCTGAAAGATACATTTTACTCCATCATCCCTGGTGGCTCAGATGATGAGTTTGCCTGCAATGCAGGAGGACACGGGGTTTGATCCCTGGGTTGGGAAGATCCCCTGGAGTAGGAAATGGCTACCCACTCCAGTCTTCTTGCCTGGAGAATTCAATGAATAGAGGAGCCTGGTAGGTTGTAGTCCATGGGGTCAGAAAGAGTTAGACACAACTGAGTAACTAACATACATACTTCCTCCTTCGTTTTAAGTTATATTTCTCTCCTAGGTTATGAAACCCCAAACACAGAGGACTGTAGAACCTTCTATATATTCTGCTCCTCAGCATTAGAAGCTGTTCATGTCAGTAGTTACTCATGGAGTCAAGTGAGGACTTCTGTTGCCATAAAGGCAGCATTGCTAAGAAACCTCTGTTCAGCTCTGTACAGATGATAATCAGCATCTGTAAACTCTGGACACTATATACCAATTTGCCCTTAGTCCCTTTACTGATTTTGATGAATAATTCTCTCATAGATAATCTCTGTACAATGGGAAGAGAGCATGTTTTAGGGGCTAATTTGAGAATTAAATGAGTTAAAACATGTAAAGAGCTTATAACAGTGCCTGCACATAGTAAATAATCAATAAATGTCACTTGTTGCTCCTAATACCATGATACTATTTCAATTACTCCTATTATTTACTACTATTGCTCTTGCTACTACTACTGCTGCTGCTACTGCCACTATTATTACTACTACTCCTTTACTACTACTACTATTGCTACTACTGTTACTTCTTTGATTCTCTTCTACTGCCATCAGACCCTGGCAGATGCACTTTCTTTTACCACGTGGGGCATCCAGAGTGAGCTTTAGGGAACTGAACATCACTTCCTCCCAACTCCTAACTCCTCTTAACTGTACAGTTGAGCCAGGCTCTCCTTGATCACATGGCCTCTAACATAATTATTATCCACAGTTGATAAAGACACTACAGCAAATTTATACAAATCAGGGCCTCTAGCTTTTCTGGCCCTTCATCCTTCTCGAGAACTTTCTGACAGTCTGTCATTTTGTAAGATCTGCATTAATGTTCTTCCATTAACATGAATAATAGAAAGTTGCCTAACAGAAATATCTTTCAATATTATATGATGTTTATCAACTTCATAAATGGGCTGTGATGTTTTGTATACAAGTATGTATAAAATTATAAGGATAGGCCAAAAATTAAATTTCTTAAAAACTGCTATATTGGGAAAATATTATACTTTTTTCTCATAAGGCGATGTCAAGGGAAATTTTGAAAATACTTAAAAATACTTTTTAAAAAAGCAATTTGAATTTTCAAAATGTCATACAATCATTCTTAATGTTTACTCCTTAAACAAATCCCCATGGGAGAGTATGTCATCATCAAACATTTTTTTCACAGATGAAAGGTCTAACTTATAGATATGAAGCCACTTAAAAATGAGTCAAACTGTGATTAGATTTCACAAGCTCTAAGTCACTACCATGCTGTTAAGAGTATTGAAGCACTGCCTGCCATGGAAAAGTAACAGAATAAATGAGTTAAGCCTTTAGGTTTCCAAATAAACCAACAGTAGATCATCAATCAAATAAGTAAAGCCTATTTCCATGGAGCTACAAATAATATCAGAGTACACAAACACATACACACCATAGACAAACACATAGACACACAAGTACAAAGGAAAAATGGGCATACTCCTCTGCCCTGATTTGCTTTTAACCCACTCTAATTCTCTGATGGATTTTATGGAAGACCTCACAGCAGATATTATGTCCTTCCCACCAATGTTAGACAACTTGCCTTTGTGACTTCTAACGCAGCCTGTCCAACCTGCCTTTCCCATTGTGCTAATTCTGGGTGACCCAGATTGGTGATCTTAGAGACTGAAACTGCAAATGGACGGCTGTTCAGATGGCCTTGTTACAACATCAAAGGTGACTGTGAGGATAAAATAAAGCCAGTAAAGTTACAAGTAGCAAATTCAAATTCATATAGGTATTATTACTAAAATATAGACCAATCTGACCTATATTTATAGCAATCATATAGCTCCTGTTTGCAAGGTATGGGACAGTAAACTATTTTCAGGACAAGAAACTCCTAGTACTATGATAAAGTGTCTAGAATTGGCACATTTCTTGACAGAAATGTCCACTGAGTACAAATGAAATCACTGGATTATGTAACAGTAAGTTGTTTCACTTGTTTTCTATATAAGCCATATACCTGAAGTATTTCAGTATTACTTTTATCATTCTCTTTGTTTGGTGTTTGTCATTATTCATTATCTCAGAATTACTTAGTGTTTCTCTTCTCTGCTTTTCACTCTCAAGCAGTGGTTCTCAATCATAGCTACACATCAAAATCAACTCCAAAGTTTGTTTTTTTTTTTTTTTTTTACTTAATTGCCTGCAGTGAAAGTCAGTTATTAGTATTTTTTAAGACTCCCAAGATGATCCTATGGTGCAGTCAGTGTTGAAAACCACTGAACTACAGGCATTTACTTTGTTTCCGAGAATCAAATCATTACCTAATAATGATTAAAGGCAGTAGTCACTAAAAGGATTACAGTATGGGAGTGGAAACTTTACATAATTTATTCTACATGGTACGAAGAATATCCTACAAAAGAGTTGAAATTATTAATTTTTTTAGACGGACTTTAAATTCTGTGAAAGTAGGGACTATGTCTATCTTGGCTACTACTACATTTCCAGATGTTCAGTTCAGTTCAGTTCAGTCGCTCAGTTATGTCCGACTCTTTGTGACCCCATGGACTGCAGCACACCAGGCCTCCCTGTCCATAACCAACTCCCGGAGCTTACTCAAACTCATGTCTATCGAGTCGGTGATGGCATCCAACCATCTCATCCTCTGTCATCCCCTTCTCCTCCTGCCTTCAATCTTTCCGAGCATCAGGGTCTTTTCAAACGAGTTCTTATTAATAACATAATAAACACTTTCTGGATAAATGAATAAACAAACAACCATACTGAATTTATTGGAAAGGAAAACAAATTTCTTATGAGAATATTATCTGAATATGATCTTCTCCTGAAGATTCTGTCTAGCTCCTCCAATGTATTGCTCCTGTGTCACAGTCCTTTAAGTAGCTAGGGACTTCTCAAGCAGAAGTCAGCAAGGTTTAAATGTCTCAGTGTCACTCCATTAAACACATGATACAAATTCCAGAGAGACAGCTATTACACTTTTAAGTTCAACTTCAAAACAGGAGTAGAATACATATAAACACACACGCATATAAAATTTGTATATAAGAATAAAGGTATCAATATACCTGTGACAGAAAGTAGGTGATGGTAGTGAGGGATGGAATAAGGGAATTTAGAATAATATTTGCTACTTTTTGAGAGCAGTTTTTATACAAAGAGATGAAGGCTGTCTGCTAAACAAGTTAATTTAAGCCAGTGGTTAAGAATACTCTGTATTTTCAGGCCAATGGCAACTCTTCTGAAAGAAAGCCAAAGTTTTCCAAACAGAGTGACCCTTGTTGTCTTTGTGTGAACTGACCAGCTCTTTTGGATTTTCCAGGGAGGGCAGGTTTTCACAGTTGGGTGGTCAGAAAACTCCAATCTGTAAGACTGGACGAAAAACACAAAACCATAGTGATAGATAGAGCTATGAACAATTATGAGACAGAGAAATTAATATTAACAACAATAACTAGATATAATCTTTAGCTCATTTCATTCACTGTTTATATTGAAATTTGATAAGGAAATTTAAACAGCTGCAGACAATAAATCTACATAGGTCTAATATGTGTATATATGTGCAATATAGTGTTCATTGAGACTAGGTATTTTTTGTTAGCTATTTTGAATTTTTTAACTAGTTTTTTGGCAAATGAATAATAACTAAGTTAACATTTTATTATTTTTACACAGTGTTATATTTCATCTTTTCAAATTTATAAAATTTAAAATGGAAGATGAGTCTTGTAAATGTAGCAAGCTATTTTAAGCTTCAGAGAAACAGACATGTAATTTCCTCTGAAGCTAAAATGTATAAAACAAAAATAATCAGATCAGCAAATATTAACTAAATGTATTTTGCACTATAATAGATACAGAAATAAGGTGACAAGTATGCAAATTTTATCTGAGTAATTCCTATAGAATCTAAGATGCATTCATTTTGATATGGAAAAGACCACCAAATTCAAGTAGCATTTTTCAAAATTGATAAAAGTTTATTGCTATCGGTATCTTACGGTAGTTTCAACTATACCTTATAAGAAATTCACATTTAATGCTGTGTTTCAATGTACTTTGGGTAAACTGTCCCAAATCACTTAAGATTCCCAAGGGAAAGGGCTGAGACTGAGAACAAAATAAAGGAAGTGTAAAGGTAGTTAAAAAAAAAAAAAGGCTTATGAAGGCTAGAGGCCCTTTTCTTTTGCTGCTCTTGGCAGAAGGAACAAAGTGAAAGGCAATCTTCAGTGTTAAGAAAAATGCAGACATGAATAATGGTGATTAAAAATTGGTAAATACTACCAGCTTCTTTATAAATACCTCTCCTAAATGTACTATGTTTAATCGTTTAGTGTACAAAAGATATGACCAAAGCAAAAGCCATAAATGAGGTTTTCATGCTAGGAAAATAATTTATACAACAAACACAAGTGTAGTCATCCTAGCTGGCATGCTGCTATCCATCTTAATTATTGCAATAAATGAACTGCTGGCCATCACTTTTAAAAGACTATGCAAATCTGGAGGCTTACCAAAAGATCAGAAAGAGAAGCTTTATGTTAAAATAAAGTGATGATTAAATTGGAAATCAAGCCGTAATGCTGATGATACATTTTTCTGGGATAAACAAGGTGGCTTTGTCTTTGAAAACTGTATCTATCTGACCTTGTAAATTTCTTGATTATTTTATAAGCAACTACACAATATGTGGGCTATCCAAACACCAAACTGCATATATAGAAAGCATACTTACTGCTGAAAATAACTGCAAAGGGAGTCCTGCAATGGGCAGGGGTCATCAGAAGGTAGGCTCATTAGAGACTGGGTAGATAGATAGACAACATTGCCTTCCTCTGGCATAGCAGTTACCAAAGTGTGGTTCCAGGAACTGCAGCACCAAGCAATATAAGGGAACTTGTTAGAAATGCAAATTCTGGACCCCATATCAGAAGTGCTGAATTGGACATTCTAGGCACTGGACCCAACAATCTATGTTTTAGCAAGCTAACTAGGTCCTTCTGATGCATGTCTGAGTTTGAGAACCATAGTTTCACTGAAATGAAAGCTCATGGATTGACCAGTTTTCCCAGCACCACTTGTTAAAGAGATTGTCTTTACTCCATTGTATATTCTTGCCTCCTTTGTCAAAGATAAGGTGTCCATATGTGTGTGGATTTATCTCTGGGCTTTCTATTTTGTTCCATTGATCTATATGTCTGTCTTTGTGCCAGTACCATACTGTCTTGATGACTGTGGCTTTGTAGTAGAGCCTGAAGTCAGGCAAGTTGATTCCTCCAGTTCCATTCTTCTTTCTCAAGATTGCTTTGGCTATTCAAGGTTTTTTGTGTTTCCATACAAATCTTGAAATTATTTGTTCTAGTTCTGTGAAAAATGTGGCTGGTAGCTTGACAGGGATTGCATTAAATTTGTAAATTGCTTTGGGTAGTATACTCATTTTCACTATATTGATTCTTCCGATCCATGAACATGGTATATTTCTCCATCTATTAGTGTCCTCTTTGATTTCTTTCATCAGTGTTTTATAGTTTTCTATATATAGGTCTTTAGTTTCTTTAGGTAGATATATTCCTAAGTATTTTATTCTTTTCGTTGCAATGGTGAATGGAATTGTTTCCTTAATTTCTTTTTCTACTTTCTCATTATTCGTGTATAGGAATGCAAGGGATTTCTGTGTGTTGATTTTATATCCTGAAACTTTACTATATTCATTGATTAGGTCTAGTAATTTTCTGGTGGAGTCTTTAGGGTTTTCCATGTAGAGGATCATGTCATCTGCAAACAGTGAGAGTTTTACTTCTTCTTTTCCAATTTGGATTCCTTTTATTTCTTTTTCTGCTCTGATTGCTGTGGCCAAAACTTCCATAACTATGTTGAATAGTAGCGGTGAAAGTGGACACCCTTGTCTTGTTCCTGACTTTAGGGGGAATGCTTTCAATTTTTCACCATTGAGGATAATGTTTGCTGTGGGTTTGTCATATATTGCTTTTATTATGTTGAGGTATGTTCCTTCTATTCCTGCTTTCTGGAGAGTTTTTATCATAAATGGATGTTGAATTTTGTCAAAGGCTTTCTCTGCATCTATTGAGATAATCATATGGTTTTTATTTTTCAATTTGTTAATGTGGTGAATTACATTGATTGATTTGCGGATATTGAAGAATCCTTGCATCCCTGGGATAAAGCCCACTTGGTCATGTGGTGCTGGGAAAACTGGTCAACCACTTGTAAAAGAATGAAACTAGATCACTTTCTAACACCGCACACAAAAATAAACTCAAAATGGATTAAAGATCTAAATGTAAGATCAGAAACTATAAAACTCCTAGAGGAGAACATAGGCAAAACACTCTCAGACATAAATCACAGCAGGATCCTCTATGATCCACCTCCCAGAATTCTGGAAATAAAAGCAAAAATAAACAAATGGGATCTAATTAAAATTAAAAGCTTCTGTACAACAAAGGAAAATATAAGCAAGGTGAAAAGACAGCCTTCGGAATGGGAGAAAATAATAGCAAATGAAACAACTGACAAACAACTAATCTCAAAAATATACAAGCAACTTCTGCAGCTCAATTCCAGAAAAATAAACGACCCAATCAAAAAATGGGCCAAAGAACTAAATAGACATTTCTCCAAAGAAGACATACGGATGGCCAACAAACACATGAAAAGATGCTCAACATCACTCATTATTAGAGAAATGCAAATCAAAACCACAATGAGGTACCACTTCACACCAGTCAGAATGGCTGCGATCCAAAAATCTGCAAGCAATAAATGCTGGAGAGGGTGTGGAGAAAAGGGAACCCTCCTACACTGTTGGTGGGAATGCAAACTAGTACAGCCACTATGGAGAACAGTGTGGAGATTCCTTAAAAAATTGCAAATAGAACTACCTTATGACCCAGCAATCCCACTTCTGGGCATACACACGGAGGAAACCAGAATTGAAAGAGACACATGTACCCCAATGTTCATCGCAGCACTGTTTATAATAGCCAGGACATGGAAACAACCTAGATGTCCATCAGCAGATGAATGGATAAGAAAGCTGTGGTACATATACACAATGGAGTATTACTCAGCCGTTAAAAAGAATTCATTTGAATCAGTTCTGATGAGATGGATGAAACTGGAGCCAATTATACAGAGTGAAGTAAGCCAGAAAGAAAAACACCAATACAGTATACTAACACATATATATGGAATTTAGGAAGATGGCAATGACGACCCTGTATGCAAGACAGGAAAAAAGACACAGATGTGTATAACGGACTTTTGGACTCAGAGGGAGAGGGAGAGGGTGGGATGATTTGGGAGAATGGGAATTCTAACATATATACTGCCATGTAAGAATTGAATCGCCAGTCCATGTCTGACGTAGGGTGCAGCTTGCTTGGGGCAGGTGCATGGGGATGACCCAGAGAGATGTTGTGGGGAGGGAGGTGGGAGGGGGGTTCATGTTTGGGAACGCATGTAAGAATTAAAGATTTTAAAATTAAAAAAAAATAATAAAAAAATAAAAAAATAAAAAATAAAAAAAAAAAGAAAGCTCATGGAATCATATTGTGTTTGCTGCTGATCCCCACCACTCCACCTAGCACAATGGCTAGCCCATGGTAGGCACTCAAATATTTGTTAATTGAATTCACCAAAAAAGAAAGCTTTTTCTGAAATAAAGTAGACTTTAAAAGATATCCTAAATCATTTTAGGTATTTCTAGTGCTATAAATAAATAATTTCATTTATAGAAGTTAAATTTTTTAAAAAGTTTCATTTAAATGGAAGCATTTTGATTCAAATTTAGTCAACTACTGTTGAAAAATAAAATGTTCTTTAACAAGTTATCATGACAATCATTACATAGTTTTGAATTTATGAATGGTTAGTTTGTTCATTTTCTGTTGGTACTGTTGGAGGGAGGATTATTTGAGGAGGAATTGGTCTTCTTGAAAAATAAAATCTATTACTTATTATTCTCCATAATTAGCATAAATTATTTATTAAATGTAGTCATCCATTTAAACTTTTTAGCTATCATTTCTTGTTGTTCAACATAATTTAATATATTCATTAAATTCTGTGTCACAAAATAGCACTTTGGATAGCTTCAATTCATATATATTGATACATGTGCAAAATCTGCAAAAGATATCCTTTATTTTTCAAATTCAGTGCTCATAGAGAATGAACAAAAATAAAGACTTGAAACTAAGAGTAAGATTTGTATCTACAAACTCTAAACTTATATTGCCAGTTAAATAAGGAAACAAATGCCAAGAGGACAATTTATGAACCTCAAGGGGCAGAATAACGGCTGTCATTTTACAAAGTACGATTTTAGGAAACATGTTTTTATTGCATTTTTGTTTGAATTATAAACTTGAGTAGAAAATGGGAAATTGGGCACAGTCATATATTTTAACTTTAGCAAACCATGTGATATACCCTCACAAAAATATGTTACTTCAAAAAGTTAATTCCATTCATCTGCAATAGGAAACCTGTCAGCAGGATCTGAAAATTGGCTAAAAGCCAACAAATAGAAAGTCAATAAACAATGTTTAATGCTTAAAGATATGCATTCCCTTTTTATAAAAATTACTATTTCACATGCTGATGTATAACAAAAGAACTACAGAACTGCTATGAAAAGAATCCAGAGGCCATGAACTTCGGAAAGGAATGAAAACCCGTAATGGAACAATCTATTCTCCTGAATGTCATCAGTGGTGTTAGCTACGCCAATAATTGCTGACACCAGGAACATCCAGGGCAGGAGAAAAGAATAAAAGAAACAGAGGGCCAGGTAGTGAAGAAAGCCATGGTTCCATCAAATTTTAATTCCTAGGGCGTACATATCACTGCAGAATGTCAAAAACTGTATTAAGCCCACTACAAATCTACTTTTAAAACCCAGCTGATATTAATGCTTTGATCCACCTTTTGTTTTCTCCTCTGAGGAAGAAGTCCAAGTTCCTAAGCACTCTTTTTCCATTTCTTGACTCCTCCTCCTCTAACTTTAATGGTTTGCTTAATCAATCCCCATTTGCTCCCAAGTCTAGTTCTGCCACTTCAGCTTGCTCCATCTTCTCTGTTGACCCACATACATATTAAGATCTCTTCTTTTCCAAACATACTCCAGTGAATCAAACCCCTTAGCTCCTTGACCTCCTATTTCTCTCCTTATCATTATCAATCTCTGTTTTCTGTCTGCATTGTGCTCCAATGAATGGTGCCGTAGCTGTGTTCCTCTTACACCTTTTGATGTAGTAACTATCTTATTTGTCTTTATCCAGCACAATAGCTATATGCAATGGCATGCTCCTCATGGATGTCCAATAAATATTAAGTTAATTAAAGTACAAGTATTATTGTGCAAATATTACATAGTATTAAAACTTACTTGCAAGTATTATACAGTAAAGTATTATTGTGCCTGTCCAGTCCCTTCCATTACCACATTCCCAATTTTCATGAAACTGCGCAGAAAGCTGTCAACTTTCCCTCCTCCAATCATAGCTGCTTGGTCTAACGTCAGTATCTGATCCAAGCTAAGCCAAAAAGAATCCTTTCCATGCTAATTTGGACCTGGAACTAGGCAAACAATGCTGGTTAGTTTACTGAGTGAAGGTGAACCAAATCCAGGCAATATAGCCTAACCTTCAGCATAAGAATCAAAATATGATAGTTTGCAGAAAGAAAGAAGGCACATAAAGACAAAGAAGAACTAAGAAACGGAGAAACAGAACTGACAGCGATCATGCCCTTGATTCTATTCAGTTCCCAGTCCTAAAGCCTAGGTGTATCATTTCCCATTGTTATACAGATATTTTGTACCTTCATTATAAACCCCCCTTTTTGCTTAAACTACATCAAGTAGACCACTACCACTGCAATAAAAGATCCTAACCAAAACAGGTACCAGAATCAAGGGTCATATTTAGTTAATTACTTTTGACTTAATAAGAGAAAAGCATATTTTCAGGGTAAATAAAATAGAAAGCTAATGTGGAAAAGTCACTTGAAATCAGACAGAACAAACATATGACATGAGTATATACAGAGTAAGAAGGTAATAAAAGCCATCTACATGTGGGAAGTAGGAATCTATTTGTCATTTTGGATTTTTACACATTTGTATATTCTCAGAAGACAAAAAGCTCTAGATATCCATCTTACTGTATAGGATGAGGGTGACAATATGTGAAATATTGCCATGAAAAAATTCCATTGAATATGGTTCAACATAAAATGCAAAAGTGTACTCTGTTGTGGTCACTGTTGTTCAGTTGCTAAGTTGTGTCCAACTCTTTGTGATCCCATGGACTGTAGCACGTCAAGCTTCCCTGTCCTTCACCATATTCATTGAGTCAGTGATGCCATCCAATCATCTCATCCTCTGTTGTCCACTTCTCCTCCTGCCCTCAATCTTTCCCAGCATCAGGATTTTTTCCAGGGAGTCAGCTCTTTGCAACAGATGGCCAAAGTAGTGCAGTTTCAGTTTCAGCATCAGTCCTTCCAATGAATATTCAGGGTTGATTTCCTTTGATTGACTGCTTTGATCTCCTTGCTGTCCAAGAGACTCTCAAGAGTCTTCTCCAGCAACACAATTTGAATGCATCAGTTCTTCTTTATGGTTCAACTCTCACTCCATATATGACTACTGAAAAACCATAGCTTTGCTTCCCTGGTGGCTCAGAGGGTAAAGCATCTGCCTGTGATGTTGAAGACCCAGGTTCGATCCCTGGATCGGGAAGATCCCCTGGAGAAGGAAATGGCAAGCCACTCCAGTATTCTTGCCTGGAGAATCCCATGGACAGAGGAGCCTGGTGGGCTACAGTCCATGGGGTCGCAAAGAGTCAGACATGACTGAGCGACTATACTTACTTACTTACTTTGACTACATAGATCTTCTTGTGGTCACTAAGTATACATATTTTTAGTGGACAGCTATAAAAAAGTCCAGAGTAACCATTAAAAATTTCAATAGTAATTTGTCAATAAGTTAGCAGGAAAGTCACTTCATTAAATCACAAGATCTTGCTTGTTAACTTATGATAAGCTTTAGGTGCAATTCTGTGGTATGTGATGCATACTTTATTTACAATGCTTCCAACTTATAACCTTACGAAAAACTATATATGAACCTGGTCATTATTAACCTACCCTGAATTTGTTTCACCAATTATAAAACTACTGTTTTCCATATTAATAGAGAGGATAATAACATAAAGCAAAACCTTATGAGAACACCATGATGGATTCTGAAAAAGCAAAGGCAATCTTCATAAGCTACTGAATTATTATTAAATAATTTTCCAAAATATAGTCATTGGCTTGCCACACTTTCTACATGGCTGCAGTTAATCTTAAAATGAAAAAAGAATCATTTGCCAAACTAAATAAGTTTGCTCATGACAATAAATGCATGAGACTCAAAGACCATAAAGGTGCATGAAATAACTCTGAAATAAGAAAAACAATTTTGTGGAGTACTTTGTGGAATATGTTTCATATCTTGTGTTTTTTTAAAAACAGTGATAACTTATTAAAAGTCCTCTGGGACAAAGGTCTGTTTTACAAAGTCAGCCTAGGTTGAAGTAGTTAAAGAAAATCTTTGAAGCCCTAGTAAATGTAAATGGTAGCAAAGAAATGTCAATTGAGAAGCAAGCGATATTTCTTTTGAAGATGGAAAAGCCCAGGCATCTGGGAGTGAGGGTGGAGGCTGACTGACCAGGGTTATGTGCATCTGCAGCAGCCAACTGGAAACATATCAAGATGCCTATGCTTCCCTCCTTGCTCGAATATTCAGTTTGTGTGTGCCTGCTCACTCAGTCGTGTCTGACTCTTTGCGACCCCATGGACTGTAGCCCGCCAGGCTACATGGAATTCTCCAGGCAAGAATATTCGAGTGGGTTGCCATTTCCTTTCAGTTTAGGTATCATCATCTCATACAGATGCACACAGGCAGTGAGTCAGGCGTTATGGGTTACATGGAAAGGAAAAGAGGAACTAAATACACTCACCTTACTGCCTCAAACTATTCTGTATCTTCTTAGTGGGTTCAATGATCTAAGAATTAATTTTAATTCTTTCAGCTTTAGGTGTTTTACATACTGTTCCATACTTGGTGAAAGTGCCATACTACTCTGCCTACTGATGTGGCATTCTTGAAGAAATGGACTATAATCACATTTTAAAAACACACAGTCTTTTTGTTTGCTCCTGTAGGTATGGGATTACTACGGCAATTTGAGGGGATGCATAATGCCTTTCATATACTATTCATCCCAGCTCATAAACTGAAAGCACTTTTACTTAAATCAGCCTGGCTTCTATACATGACAAGTGAGATCACTTATAATACTCTGGAATTGTTGATTACCTACAGGCAGGTGTTCATTATATTTTTCAATAAAAAAACCAAAAACCTTTTACTCCCTGTCTTAATTTTAGTGTCTTATTCTTTCAGTTGTTTCTTTTAATACACATTTATGTGTGTTTTAAAGTCTGATCTCTTTTGAATTAGCTCTTGAATAGCTGTGAACTAAATGTCAGATACAAAGGAAGACCTAGAAATCAGAACAATTTGTATTTCTAAATGCCAGAATACAATCTAAAAGTAAGACACCATTAGACTGCCAGTACTGAAAAGAATCATTTTATGAGTGATGTTTCTGAAAAATGACAGAGATAAAGACTATAGGGAGATTGTGGCCCAAGTGGTGTTAATGAATCAGGTGAGTTATAAACACGTTTTGTATGAATCTACACTTGAAAAAAATCATCCTTTGTTGTTAGAAGGATTGAGAGGAGGGTTAACTCTGCCTCACAGAATTTAGCTCTGCTAAATTCTTCCTATGAAGACTTAAGATTTAATATTCTTCCATTCCTCTAAGCACTCCTTAAATTAGAATAACAAAGTTTTATTTGCAGATATTTATGCTATGAAATTTTCTGATTGATAAAAACAATTTGGTAATACAATTTTTCTATACTCTGTGTAGTAATATTGTATATTTGATAATCCCTGAGTCCTCCAGCTTCTTATGAGGTGCTAAGTATTCAGCATACCAGGCAAAAAATAATGAAAATAATACAATTATTGTTGGCTACTTCTCCAAATTTAAAATTAGTCTTAATTTAAGTAAGCTTAAAATTAAAACCTGGATGATATAAATTCCAAATTATGAAGAACTCATATGTTCATATAAGAACTTCATAGAAATAAATTGTGTAGACTTCTTTAGCAGGCTATTTTGCTCTTCTATTGTATTTTTATTTTTAATGTAGAAATATAGTTCTAGATGATTCCAGAAAGCAAATAATCTTAAATTTGGAAAATATGTTTCATTTGTGTAACATATTTTATTTGTAAATGTGAATAGAATAATGTTTCCTAAGCACTGATTCTCCAAGTGTCTTAAATCAGACACCAGATTAAACAATGCTAAACAAATTTCTTTACATCAGACATTAGTAAAGCTTATCTGTATACTGAATTTTAACAGTGAGTATAAATGTGTACCATTTCACAGAAGAATTTCATGATGGCCTAATTATTGGGATCATAAGAGTATAAGAAACATTTCTCCAGGACTACAATTCCACAAGCTTCTAAAGTTATCAATTTCATAAAACAAGGTTCAACAACCTTTGGTGTCAGAAAATTATCACTGATAAAAAATTAAAATTTCTCTTCTTATATGGGCCTAAAGAAAAGAAACAGAAGCAAGAAACAGGCAAAAATGAGTATAACTGTTACTCTAAAATTTTATAATAATGAATGGCACTATATGCAGAGAAATGTTCTAATTTCTCAAGTCAAAATAAATATATTACTAATGAGAAAATAGTACTATTGTTTAATAATCTTTGTACTAGTAGCTTATTTAAAAATAATATACAAATTATAAATACTCAAATCACATAAAAGAATATGAAGTTAAAACAGAAAAAGCTTCCTTCTGTCTCATATCCCCTGCCCTCCCTTTCAGATATAGCCATTACTAAATGTTCTTGTATGTTTTTCAGAAAAAAATAGCTTTGTATACACAAGCATATTAAATGACTGTGTCTTATTAAGGACATATTCCATTTTCTTGAAAATGAGCATATCATATACATGGTTCTGTCACTACTTTTTTCTGAATTAAAAAAGGATAAAGAAAACTATAGTGGGATAATTTTCCACTTTACATGAAAATTTTTTTCCTCTTATGTATTATATTTGCATACATATAATATTTAAACTTTTCCATGGAAGGTTTAGCATATTAAAACATTATTTAAGATGTTGACAACAATGGCAGTACTAACAATAATAGCTAACATTTCAGCCTGTACTTCTTGCCATTAAATTTGCTAATCACTTTACAAAGATTATCTCATTTAGTTCTTTCAGCAACTCTGATATTATTACTAATTTCACATTACAGATGGGCTTCCCTTGTGGCTCAGCTGGTAACAAATCCACCTGCAACGGCAGGAGACCTGGGTTCAATCCCTGCATTGGGAAGATCCCCTGGAGAAGGCAAAGGCTACCCTCTCCAGTATTCTGTCCTGGAGAATTTCATGGGCTGTACGGTTCATGGGGTCCCAAAGAATCGGACACGACTGAGCGACTTTCACTCATTCACTTACATTTCAGACAAGGAAACTGACCTAGAGACATTACATAACCTGCCCACATAATTATCTGTTTCAGTTATTTATTCGTCTCTTTTCTTTCACAAAATCCTTAATATAACCACTCAATTTGTAGTGTCTATGAGTGCATGCATGCTCAGTCACTTCAGTCATGTCTGACTATTTGTGACCCTCTGGACTGCAGCCCACCAGGCTCCTCTGTCCATGCGATTCTCCAGGCAAAAATATGAGAGTGAGTTGCCATGCCCTCCTCTAGGGGATCTTCCCAACTGGGGGATCAAACTCGCATCTGTCTTTGTCCTCTGTATTGCAGACAGATTTTTTTGCCCACTGAGCTTTCTGGGAAGCCTCTATGGTCTTTATATCTTGAATATAAAGTCTCAGGTCTCTGAAACCTAAAGACCTAAAAGATCCACAGGGTCTGGTTACACTCATTTGAAATCTAATTATTAAGTTCAAAATCTACCCAGGTGGGGCTTCCCTGGTGGCTCAGTGGTAAAGAATCCTCCTGCCAGTGTGGAGGACATGGGTTTGATCCCTGGTCTGGGAAGATTCCACATGCCACAGAGCAACTAAGCCCATGCCCCACAGCTACCAAGCCTGTGCTCTAGAACCCAGGAGCCACAACTACTGAGCCTATGTGCCACAACTACTGAAGCCCACAGATCCTAGAGCCACTGCTCCACAACAAGAGAAGCCACCAAAGCTCATGCACCACAACTAGAAAGTAACTCCCACCTGCCTCAACTAAATAAAATCCTGCACAGCAACGAAGACCCAGCACAGCCAAAAATAAATAAACAAAATTTTTAAATCTACCCATTTTATCTTTTAAAAGAAAAAGAAAGAGAAGTCTGATCTTTTAAACTAAGTTCCCTAAAAGGATATTTCAACAATTGAATATTAAGCTAAGGTTCAGATCCAACATTCCAACACTCAAAAATCATAGAAAATTTGAACCAGAGGGATCTTAAGTTACAGTTTCTATCATGTAACAGATAAGAAAAATGAAGTGTTTATCACCAAGTTTATTATCCTTTCATACTGATCTCTGCATTGAAAGAGATATCAGAAAAATCTCTGCCTTGATTATAAAATACATATAAAACATCCCAGACAGACAACTGGCTATAACATTTTGTAACACTATCAGAGACAGCAGTCTCTGAGTCATTCTCAAAAGCAGCAAACTCATAATCAAGGAAATATCTTTCTTCAGTAGCTGAATCCTGTGTTTTTATTATTGATGTAGGACAGCTGTCTGTGAAGACAGTCATGGATCAGTGTTTTCATCACAGCTATTAATTCACCGTTTATCCCTTCCTTCTCCATACTTTAACTCTTCCTCACAAGACCTGTATTCTATAAGGCTTAATCAAGTTTACTGTTTTTCTCTGCACCAAATCTAACTTCTCTATATCTTTCTTTCAAATATTGAGACCAAAATGAAAACATGATAGTATATTCTCATCAAGTATGTTCAGTGTTGACTAAGTTATATGTCTCCTGTCCGCCATAATTTCACACACTGATAATGCTTGTCTATACTTCATTCTTTATTTCTACCGTTTATTACTTTATTTATCAGACAATGTGATTGGTAATCTCAAACTGCAAAATGTTACATGGCTAGCTCTTAATTGAGCACATTGGTGAGAACAAAAGAACAACAATTAATACCAAGAGAGGCAGCACAAAGATCCTTTTTATTTGGCAATACAATTAAATCACACAACACTTATAATCACATGGAAGGAAATACCTATAATCACATGGAAGGAAACTCACCCACTTATAATCAGTCACATGTTCTGGCCTAATATCATCACTGAGCAACCAAAGAAACAGAAAACAACAAAATCCCAGGGCAGAACTGAAACTTGGGGCTCATATTTCCTCTCCAGTCTCCTACATCACTCTGCCACTGATCACTGGCAGTCAAGCCTCACCAAGTAGGAAAGCTCCTGGTCACTGTTATCAACGCCACAACGATCCTGGTTACTGTTACTGATTCAACAATGATAAACAAACACTCACTATTAAATATTTTCTAGTTTAATCATTAAACAATAAAGTTAGTGGAGTATATGAACTGTTTGCATGGCGGCTGTTTTCTTAGCTTCTTTTTCATTTTATTTTACTATTTGTGAAGCAACTATAGTTAATAATGTAGTTATGTGGTTAACAAGTACACACAGGTTCTGTTATGAGAATCAATGTCATTTTTAAAAAACTCAGTAGTACATCCCATATTCTGCAAACATCTAAAGAGAAAAAACTAACAGATTGTGCAATATTTCCAGAAGGCAAAGTAAATAACCACAAAAAAGTAAAGGATGATCTTATGTTTGAACGGTTTCGGGGCTTTGTTTGATGGTATTTTGTGGGGAGTGGAGAGGTTTTTTAAAATATTTTATTTTTATTTCCGCCTGCCATGCCTGTACCAAACTCATTTGGAAGTTCAGCCTGTTTGACTACCAAACACTGCTGTGGAAAATGTAATTACCACTCAGTTATTTTAATTTTTAAAGAGAAATCTCTAAATATCTATCTAGAAAATTATCTGAGGTGAGAAAAGAAGATAAAACTCAAAACTTAGCAATTTGAAGTATCATTAACACAATATGATATGAACCAGAGTGAGATTAAAACTATTGGGAAAATAATGTTTATTAGGTAACTTGATCATACTACCTTTGACCTTGTTTTCATGTTACAGGATTAAATTCAGAAGGATACCATTCTAAATATTAGAGATTGTGCTTGAGAAAGGAATACAATGATAACAAGTTATTTGGTAGTTCTTGAATTGGGCTTTGTGTTCAAACAGGCATGTGTCTCATAAATGTGTGTAACTCTATAGGAAATAATAAACATCTCTCACACTATTTTAATTTTTAAAACATCCACAACTCACTTAAAAATCAACTAAATACATATATTTATTCTAATATAATGAGAGGCCAAGTTGAGGTTGTCAGGAAGCAGGGTCTAACATCTCAGGATAAAGGCAATGGGGAAAGAGGGTAGGAAGGTAGCATGTGGGAGAAAGTGTCACAAAATCTAAGCATGGGGAGTCATGTCCCCAGCCAATATGAATTGATTCGGCTGAACTCTTGCCTTATGAATAAACCAGGGGAGGGAAACTGTAAGTAGAACCAAATTTGCAGTTGTTATGGTCTTGAATTCAGTTGGCTTAAGTATGAGCCATTGTGCAATTGATGCCAAACAGATGTAGAGGCACCTGTTCTGACCAAAGATATTTCACTGGTTCATTTTTGTATACCTAACTCTGGTTTTCTAATATCCATTTCTTCCTCCTTCAGGATGTCCACCCATCAGACTTTCTGTTCCAGAACTTGAGTAGTCACCCATTTATCTTTCTGTTATACTCATTCCTCTAACTTTAACTTCCTCTGCAAACTTGGGAGTTAAACTCTTCATGTCAGCCCAGACCCACTCTTTGAAACAGAAGCTCAATGCTCAAGTCTTATCTGAGGCCCACTTATCCCTAGGTTTAGAGCAGATCATTTAATACTATGTTAACAGCACATGCTCCATTCATCTCTGGGGGGAGTAGTTTCAAAAACACTGTCTTAGCAGATTCTCACTGGTTCATGTAGGTAACTGGATTTGTATAAACAAGACTTCAGCACTCATCACAGATCAGAATATACATAAATATGCTTAGTTGGAAAGTGACAGTTATATTGTATAATTTCACTATTAAATGATATGCCCTAGAATTATTTAACTTCAGTTGATCTCTGGAATTCAGCAAACTAATACCATTCAGAATTCCCCAACCTTGATTATTTCACATTCTGCTAGTATTGGATAGACACTGCTAAATTTGGTCAATAATTATCTGGGTTTCAACAGAGATTTGCATCAAAATTTCTCCATAAGAGGTTTCTTTCCAGCCATTGTTCTCCCTACTCCAAGATTAAAAAAAAAATTAAGTGATTTTTAGTTATTGAGAAGAGATTCAAACTTGGAATTACTATGTATTATCATCCAGGTGCTGAGCTGAAAAGAAAAATTATTTTATGATATGCTGCTACTGGTCCACATAAGCAATCTGTGATAAAATCTTTTTAAATAGCAATTTCTCTTTCATGCTAGCATTCAAGTTTTGTCTCTCTTCTCTCTGTAGAGAGGTCCACTCATTCACTCTTATATATTCCTCAGTAGTACAGGCTGCCCCCTTAAGCATCGCTTGTCTGTTACAGCATATACAAAATACTCATTTTTTCCTGTAATCACATTTTTTATAAGAAAATTTAACTTTTGAAACCTATTCACATAGAATAAAATAAGGCTCATTGATAAGGAAAATTATTTCATTGTATTAACCTTAGATTCTGTACCCATGGAAAATTGAAAGCTCTATGATTTATATATTGTCTGAAACAACTGTGGGATGATTGCTTTGTTGGATCACAATATTGTTAATGTGGAGCCTATATTAGAACCCTAGAATCCATGCAACATTTGTCATAGAAATGAGTAACATTTTTTCAAGCAGTAGAAAAAATTAAAAAAAAAATTCTCATGTGGACTGTTTGATTAATCCAGACTCTTAAAGTGTCATTGACATGGCCCAACCAGTTTTATATATATAAATAAAAAATCTCATTTACTTGGCTTTATTTGAGAATATGTTTATACTGATTAATTTTTGATACATATGCTATATGCATTCAACGCTAAACACATTCAAAGTCCTATATTTTAAAGGCTGAAGGTGACAGTAGACTTTGTAACTCAAAAAATAAATAAATTTAAAAAATAATAATAAAATAAAAAACTAAATGGTCTATGCACACTATTATATGTAAAATACATAATCAACAAGGACCTACTGTATAGCATAGGCAACTGTACTCAGTACTCTGTAATAACTATATGAGAAAATAATCAGAAAAGAATAGATATATGAATAACTAAATCACTTTGCTGTACCCCTGAAACTAACACAATATTTTGAATCAACTATATGCCAATAAAAAAAACAAATGCCTGGGGGAAAAAATAAAATAAAAGGTATAGTCTTTAAGCTTAAAATTGATTATACAAATATATTGATCATTCTTTTCTAAGGTACTAACTACTGTGCATGGAGCATACCAGGTATATAATCTGTAGGAACATTAATGACAGTGTGTTGCATTTGTGTTGGTTTATCAGTCCTGGGTGATCTTTGGAAGGAATGATGCTAAAGCTGAAACTCCAGTACTTTGGCCACCTCATGTGAAGAGTTGACTCATTGGAAAAGACTCTGATGCTGGGAGGGATTGGGGGCAGGAGGAAAAGGGGACGACAGAGGATGAGATGGCTGGATGGCATCAGTGACTCGATGGACGTGAGTTTGAGTGAACTCCAGGAGTTGGTGATGGACAGGGAGGCCTGGCGTGCTGCAATTCATGGGGTCGCAGAGTCGGACACGACTGAGCGACTGAACTGAACTGAACTGAATCTGGACAAGTACTTTTATAATATATTAGAAAATATTAGAATTTCTCTGTGGGATTTAGGACTTGAGTATCAGACCATAGAAGTAAAAATTTACTAACAAGGTATTCTATAGGGAATACCAGAATAAAGCCATGATAGGAAAGTTAACATTCCAAACAACTGGGAAGGAGTAAAAATAAATAAATAAAGGCTTATGTTTTAAAAAAGACTTTAACTAGAAATCTTATAAGGATTAAGATTACCTTACCCAGAGAAAAAAATCTAAGTTTCAAATGCACAAGGTTTATTTTTCAGTAAAAACAAAATATATTTTTTTCATGAACTCTTCTCTATCTGTGCCTACATTTTAAAAATTCTTCAATGAAAAAATACTTCTGCAGAAGTAACACTAGATTTTTTCCAAATTATCTCTGATATTTTACTATTAACAGCCTTCAAGGCATGGCCCACAATACATACATATCTTTTGTGGTACAAATATATTCAATATTGCCTGTGTGACTAATCAACTTCTAATAAAATCTTTTCTATCCTGTTTTTACAATAATCAGGAAAATGCCCTAATCCAAAGTTTTAATTTAAGAATTCAAAACAGGAGAAATAAAAATATTACCAGTCATTTACTGCCTATTGAGGGTGTGTTCCTACAATTTTCCTAGAAAAATTTAATCTTAAAAAAAAAAATAAATCAGTTTAAATGCACTTCTGCATTTCTCTGGATGATCTTACATTTAATGTTCAATGTCTATGAAAACTAAAGGAACACAGTTATTAATGTTTTTATTTTATGTTAACCTGGATTGACACCTGGAATTAAAATTAGACCAACTTTACTCCACTTCTTTGTATAGTTCATTGCATAGCTTGGGTGAAAGAGTGAGAGAGTCAGCCGCTCAGTCGTGTCCGACACTTTGTGACTCCATGAATTATAGCCCACCCGGCTCCTCTGTCCATGGGATTCTCCAGACAGAAGTACTGGATTTGGCAGCTATTCCCTTCTCCAGGGGGTCTTCCTGATCTAGGGATGGAATCCAGGTATCCTGCATTGCAGGCAGATTCTTTACCATCTTAGCCACCAGGTAAGCCTGCAGCTTGGGTAAAATATGGCAAATATTTCTTTTCAAGAACCATAATTCAGGAGATTATCCATTCTCTAATTGAATTTCTAAAAACCATTGAAAAATTGTCCCCATACAGATATTTATATGTAAAATATATATATAGGCTTTATTAAGGGCTTCCCTAATGGCTCAGAGGTTAAAGCGTCTGCCTCCAATGTAGGAGACCCAGGTTTGATCCCTGGGTTGGGAAGATCCCCTGGCAAAGGAAATGGCAACCTACTCCAGTACTCTTGCCTGGAGAATCCCATGGACGGAGAAGCCTGGTAGGCTACAGTCCAAGGGGTCACAAAGAGTCGGACACGACTGAGTGACTTCACTTGCACTTTCTTTCACTTTATTAAGATTTCTATTTTTACTTAATATATTTATTCAATCTTCATATATGTATGGGGGATATGGTGTGTATCAGTAGACACTGAGTAGGAAAAGAGATGAAGACATAGCCCCTGCCTCCAGAACATAAAAATCCTCTACTACTACTACTACTACTACTACTACTAAGTCACTTCAGTCGTGTCCGACTCTGTGTGACCCCATAGATGGCAGCCCACCAGGCTCCCCTGTCCCTGGGATTCTCCAGGCAAGAACACTGGAGTGGGTTGCCATTTCCTTCTCCAGTGCATGAAAGTGAAAAGTGAAAGTGAAATCGCTCAGTCGTGTCCGATCCTCGGCAACCCCATGGACTGCAGCCTACCAGGCTCCTCCATCCATGGGATTTTCCAGGCAAGAGTACTGGAGTGAGGTGCCATTGCCTTCTCCGAAAAATCCTCTAAGGTAGAGAGAAATGAGTAAACAGGCATTGGGCAATAGAGGAAATTAGCTTTAGAACTATAGAGAGCATACACTTTAGGGTAATCAGGGAAGAATTTCTGAAGAAGATGGCATTTAAATTGTGTCTGAAGGATGGAGATGCCAGTTATTTTTCAGGCAAAGAGATGGTGATGGAGGAGGGTAGAGAGAGAAATCTGGAATAAGACAGTGACATGAATAACAACACAGGGTCAAGAAGGTCATGGCACACTTAGAAGTATGGCTGCAGGACAGAGTTCCAAGAAAGACTGTGTCAAGAAATGCATGAAGGACCTTAAATGTTACGCTTAGAAGTTTGTATTTTATCTTTACAGTAACAGAGAGCCACTGAAGTATTTTAAGCAGAACAGTAACAAGATTCTTTCACATCTTAATTTCATTTTAATAGCAGATAGAAGAGATTGGAGGGGTGCTAGATTGAAGTTTGGGAAAACAGACTATTTTTTTTTTTACTTCCTTGAAATTGCTTATGATCACTACTCTATTGCACTCTGAATCTAGAGTCTACATAAATCTGTCTTAAGCACATATACATTTTCTTACTCTTAAATAACCTCTGGCCAACTTACAAGAATGACCTAAAACAACAATATGTTTTCAGACACTGTGAACTACAGTCTGCAATTTTAGCTTTAATTTTACCTCTAAATTTAGATCACAATGCAATTATGTTTCATTATCAGATAAGAATTGTGTCATAATGAATATAATACTAATAATTAATGGATAAAGTCTAGGCATTTGTGCATGACTTGTTTCATATAATGAATAAATTCAAAGTTAATGACTAATAAATAACATGACATCACTGTCATTCATAGTCTACTTCTTGAGTAGAGAAAAAAGGTGGACTGGGGAGGAGCTACAGCTGTCAATTTTATAATTTTGAACAACCTGAGACCTCTCTTTTTTATGTGTTATATTAGCGGGAATAAGTTGGGTTTATAACCATATTTGGGGGAAGTTGGAGATTAACTGAGTTTAAATATTTCAGTAATATTAACAATGGACTGAGAGCAAATTATTTGACAATCACACTACTGAATGAGCTTGTCCCTACTGCATGCATTATTACAGAAGAGGGATTAAACAATTTGCCCAATGTCACCCAGCTAAGAAGGTGAAGAGTAGAGAAGAGGTCTCAAAACCACTCAATTTGCCTCCAGAAGCCACACTCTCAAAACTCTAAACAGAAAGAAAGCTAAATTAAACAAGCACTTACTTCAAAGAATGCTTAAAACCATAATGAATAAGTTATAGGCCTCAATCCCAGGTTGCCCTACTAGCACTGCCATGAGAGCACATATCTAACTTTAATTTAAGAAATGTTTAAAATATGTCTCTATGTTGGCAATTCTTACACTTACTGGGCCATTTCTTTAATTGATGGCATTTTTAAAATATATTATCCGTGGCAGATTCATGTTGATGTATGGCAAAACCAATAGAATATTGTAAAGTAATTAGCTTCCAATTAAAATAAATAAATGTATATTTTTAAAAAAATAAAACAAATAAATAAAATAAATTAGGAGGTCTATGTACAGACAATTTTCTGTAGAACTCACAATTTCTGTTTTGAATAAAAAGTAAATAAGAGTCATCATTTAAAAACCATTTTTCTTAATTGGGCCTCCAGTAAAAGTTACTGATTACTACTGATTCAAACCTATATAAATTTTTCTAAATCAATGTATAATTTTGAATCTTAGAATTTTTAAGACCTTAGAAATCATATGAGACAATACTTCCATAACAAAAGTGAACCCCAGAAAAGGTAAATGAATTGTCAGGGTCACACACAAGTGACAGATTTCAACTTAGATTGAAAATAATATAGTTGGAGCTATCTAAATCAAGGGGATATTTGGAAAAATAAAAAAGAGCGAAAGACATGAGTATAGGCCATTTGCACATAGAAATCTATAATCACTTGGTTAAAAATCTAGGCTGGGTGTAAAAAATACCAGCTATTTTTCCTCTTCTATTACAATATATAACTGTCTTATTTAACAGATATCACAAAAGTAATATCAAAATATTCATTATTTTATCACTGGAAATAAACTTGTCCTTTGATGTTTTGCTGTATTAATTTGAAGTATGCTTCTCAAGAGTATATTTACTTTAATCTCCTCTCAGTTCAGTTCAGTCACTCAGTCATGTCCGACTCTTTGCGACCCCATGAATCACAGCATGCCAGGCCTCCCCGTCCATCACCAACTCCCGGAGTTCACTCAGATTCATGTCCATCGAGTCAGTGATGCCATCAAGCCATCTCATCCTCTGTCGTCCCCTTCTCCTGCCCCCAATCCCTCCCAGCATCAGAGTCTTTTCCAATCTCCTCTTGTGATTTATTATTCAAAGGATATAGAGAACTAAGAACTAGGGTTTTAAAACATATATTATTTGCAGAAGCACTTTTTGAATTCCATTAATAAGAGGAAGATATTGTTCAATTTCAAAAATATCATTAATATGAAAATTATAGATTTTTAATAATTTCATTATTAAATTAGAGGTCACCAGAAAATCATAATAAATAGAAGCATCCTACAGTACTCACAAAAGTAAAGTAGTGGAGCTCCCTCTATTGAATTATTGTGGAGAAAATGCATCTTGTATTTAAAATCATAATTTTATCTTCAAAACACTCTATTATAATATTGTAAAACTTCTCCCTTTTTAAATTCTAATACTTTTCAAATTATAGACACACATATGCAATATCAATTTCTAAGAATAATATTATAAATTGCTTATTTCTTTATAATTTTACAAAGTGTTATTTTTCTTTAACAATTTTTGTTTGCAGGAAATTACATTTTAAGGCTGTAATTTTCAATTTGTGTTTTTCTTTTATTTTTCTTGAGTTCATAAAACTGAAAAGTTACTTGACAGATATTGGGACTATGATACATCCTAATAAGAATAGGAATTCCAATTTTGTTATGGAAACTCAAAAATGTACTTTAATGGAACTAAATATATCCTCCAACCAGTAAAGTGAGGTATTTCACAAATTTTTCTGTTACAAATAAACTGACATTATAATATTATGAATACTAAAAAATGTGATTCATAATGATTATTATCGGTTGAGAGTTCACTTCGTGCCAGGCACTGAGTCATGCACTATGCCTTCATTACCTTCTTGAATATTCACATCAAATGGGCTTGATAGTATCATAATCCTCTTTTTACAAATGAGAAGATAAAGGCAAAAGACAGTAATAATACTATTGTTCTGATCGACAGCCCAAGTTCTTGAGCTCTTGTGCAATGGAATATATGCTATGTATTGATATTCTGTAAAATCTGTAAGCAGTGACCACCTACAAAAATTAAGCAATTATTTTTTAATACCACTGAGGTATAGCCACAGTGTATACACACACACACACAAAATCACTACTCAGGTAATTCAAATCCTTTTTAGCTCAATATTGAAGATCATTTCTAGAAAATGATAACCTCCAAACCATACCTGGAAACTCTACTCTTTTTACTTTGTAATCATTTATTTTAAAAAGAAGACATACTTCTTAACAGCAAAGAGAAAAACTGCTGAGTTGATGCAAGTTTGTTTTAATAAATATATTTATTTGCTATTCCAGTATGATAAGAAAAGCTGTTTTATCATATACTAATCAGTCATTTCTAAAGGAAATTTTCTATTTGAGAATTAGATTATGATACATTGGGGTTGGGCTTCATAGAGGATTAATCCAACAGGGTAAATCCAAATATATCTTACATTTTTTCTCTTAGATCTGATATTAAAAGCATTATTCATTATTCATATTTTGCTCATCTATGCAAAAATATAAAACATATGCCTTATGACCAACATAAACATTTTTCTTAGAAACTGTCATACCTATCACCAGGTAGATAAATGCCTATAGAATGAAGGCCACAAGTTTGAATATTTAAAACTAAATGCTAGGCAGAAATTGCTTTATTCATAAAATTATAGTATGTACATACAATAAGTCCATTATGAGCATTTGTTGCCTTTTAAAAATATATCTTCAGCATATACTTGTTGGAAACTTCATGTATATATTTTATGGTTTCTCCACATAAAAGTAATTATAAAATTATACTTTATTCATTTCCATAGTTGGGCCAAAAATTATAGGGTGAAACATATGTAATAGCACTGATATTTTTAATAAACTTATGGAAGATGGTATTTTTATCAGCTCAAAACCAATTTTGACAATCCTGTTAAAACAAACTTAGAAGAACTTTTCAAAATATCGTTTACTTAAAATGAGGTCTGTTTAGTAAAACTTATTAAACAGGGTTTAGAAAATGGCGTTAGTGAGACCACCCACAAATGTATATTGCATCCACAATGAACTAACATGATTACTTGGAAGCCACTTGTGTGATGAAAAGCATTATCAACTACTCTTAAGGTTCACATCTTGCTCCCTCTTAATCCACTGTTTCAGTTAATCTCATCCCACAGAGTATGAATCTTCTAAAATGGAAAAAAATATGGCTTATGATTATATGGTTTATGTTCTAAAAGTTACCTATCTTATGTGGAAATAGCAATGATAATAATTCATAAAAAAATGCACTTCTTTTCTGCATTTGTGGCTCCATGGTCATGACTGAGCATGCACACACCCTCCGGTACAATGGGGCTTCCCAGGTGGCTCAGTGGTAAAGAATCAACCTGCCAATGCAGGAGACATGGGTTCAGTCACTGGGTGGGGAAGATCTTCTGGAGGAGGAAATGGCAACCCACTCCAGGATTCTTGCCTGGCAAATCCCATGGACAGAGGAGCCTGGCAAGCTACATTTCATGGGGTCGTTAAAAGAGTTGGACAGAATTTAGCAACTAAACAACAGCTCCTGTGTATTCAAGTTAGACATCAAACTGTCTATAGTTTTTCCTTACATAAAGATGTGTGCCAATTATTCCTATAATTCTCACTTTTCCCACAAGCTCTAAATAAATAAGAGTCAACATATTATCCTGGTTTTCTAAAAGTTATAGAAATAGTAGAGAAGTATGGGTAAGGTGCATCCGCATAGACCTTTGTTGTGATTAAAGATATGTCCCTGTGTGCTAAGTCATGTCCAACTCTTCACAACACTATGGACTACAGCCCTCTAGGCTCCTGTGTCCATGGGATTCTCCAGACAAGAATATTGGAGTTGCCATGTCCTCCTCCAGGGGATCTTCCAATCCCAGGCATGAAACCCAAGTCTTCTGAGGCTCCTGAACTGGCAGGCAGATTCTTTACTGCTGAGCTGCTGAGGAAACTTCTCAAAGATACATATTTCATTTTTAAATAGAGACATAATTGACATATATTTGTTTTAGGTGTACAACATAATGATTTTATAGATGCATATATTGCAAAAACCATCCAGCACAATAAGTTTGGTTAACCATCATCTCCACACACGGTTACAATTATTTTCTGTGATGAAAACTTTTAAGATCTACTTCCTTGGCAACTTTTAAGTATACAATTCAATATATATTATTTGAACTGTAATTATTAATAGAATCTCTTTCTAAATGTAAAATACATATACTCTTTGACTTAGCAATTTCACTTCTACGATATGTTGCTGCCAACATAATTGATCTTATGAACGAGAACCAGTATTAAAATGTCCACTACCACACTGTTTGTAATAAAGATTAGGAAAAAATCTACATTTCCAAGAACTGGGGAAAAGGTTAATTGTGGTATGCACAATAAACTCCAATATACCATGTGAAAAAATGAGGTAGAGATGTGCTGGTATTAGATATTCTTTTATTCTCCAAAATGTGCTTCTAAATGAAAAAGGAAAAGTACAAAATGGTATGTCCCCCCTAGGTATTTTTAAAGTGGAGAAAGTACGCATGCAAATATGTATTAGTATACAAGAATTTGAATAAAGTCAAAGAGATCCTCTGCTGAACCCCACAGCTGGTAAGTAAATTAGGGAAATTACAAAAAAGAATTTGAACAACATCAAGGAATTCCTGCTTACCTCCAGGAGTGAGAACCATATTCCTTCTCCTTAGTGTATTCACTTATCTCATTCCTTCAGCTCATATCATCTGCTTAATTATCTCTCAACTTTAGATATCACTTCCTGAAAGAACCTTTCTGATTTGTTTTCCTAACCTCCAGACCAAATTTGGCCACACTGATGTAAAACGCTCTTTATGCATCCTTGTAGTACTTAGCGAAAGTTCTATCCAATAATTATATAATTAGTTGACTTATGTCTGTTTCCCAGAGAGAACATAATTTCTCGACATGAAAGACTTGGCTATTTAGTAGCTAGTTTATTACTGTATCCCGAGCACCAAGCTCAATGCTTTGCACATACTGAACACAATTTGAATGCTGGCACCCCACTCCAGTACTCTTGCCTGGAAAATCCCATAGACGGAGGAGCCTGGAGGGCTGCAGTCCATGGGGTCGCTGAGGGTTGGACACGACTGAGCAACTTCACTTTCACTTTTCACTTTAATGCATTGGAGAAGGAAATGGCAACCCACTCCAGTACTCTTGCCTGGAGAATCCCAGGGACGGGGGAGCCTGGTGGGCTGCCGTCTATGGGATCGCACAGAGTCAGAACGACTGAAGTGATTTAGCAATATATATGTTGAATGGTTAATTGACAAGAGTTTTAATTAATTTTGGCTTGGTTGTATGATCTTAGGCAAGTAGCTAAGTACTTTTAAGGTTCTTCATAGCTCTAAAACCTTGAACCTATGGGTCTAAACATACATCAAACTAAAACCATTGTTGTCCCAAAAATGGTGTTTAAGTTTCTTTTGAATTTTACTTCTCTTTACCTGTATCTTCCTCTATCTTAGCTGTCAAATAGAAGAACTGAACAAGACAGAAGTCTAAGACACCTCAGTTTCCCAGTAACCTCTCTTCTATCACATTTTAGCTTCTGATCATGAATTGTATGCCTTTAACCCTTCAGTCTCTCTCTCCACATACACATACACAGATTAAACTTGCCATAATTTTATTTCAGGGGAAAATTAAGTTTGAACAGTGGGCAACAGTATTCTTATTGGACACTGCTCTACAATATATGAGCCCCTATAATATTTTGTGCCTAATCTGGAAAAGAAGGGTGTAAACTGTGGATATGGAGTTAAGGATCTGTAGGAAGGATCCCTGCTACTGCCACACCCCTCACTACTATTGTGAGAGGCAGACTGATTGCAAAAATAATACTAACCCTCTCTCCTGGTCTTTATCAACCTCTTTATCAAAGTGATTTTTAGCTCCTTCCATTCAATAAATGGAGATGATTTCCCCACCCCTGAATTTGAGCTGGGCTTGAAATTTGTCTTTACAAATAGAATGTAGCAGAATGGTTTTCCAGAAGACCTGCAACTTCTGCCTTCCCTCAGAATCTGGCTTCCATCAAGAGAACTAGCCTATGGAAGCTAATCAGAAAATGAAAGACTATGGAAAATAATTAATTTTTCTTGAACAACAACCAGTTAAATCCCAAACACAAAGCTACATAGGGTGACCCACAGCAGACTACAGTAAAATGATATGGAACTAAAACCAGAAAAGCACTCAAATGTTTAGTCTAAATCACCAAACTGAAAAATAATGAACTACATAAGACAGTTGCTGTTTTAAACCATTATATTTTGGAGTACTTTATTATGTGACATAGTTAACTGACACACTGTGGTTCAAAATTTTAATAAGAGTAGCAAGACTTCTTTTCGTTTTAGGCTTGATTTGGAGCTAGGTAAATTTTATACCCAGAAACCTCTCAACTGTTAGGGAAAGTACTTATGAATATGCTGATAAGAGTTTTAGCCACAGTGTCCAAGGCCCTCTCCCTTCAATCTATCCTATTAATAAGGACAAATCTATGGCACCCTTTAACTGTGTGCTTAGATAATACTCTCTCATGTTTCCTACCTCCATTTGCTTTTGGAGTTTTCTGAATATCTGAGACCCTCAGAGACAGATGAACGAAACAACCTGTGAGTGACCAATTAGGAATAGTCAGTCTTGACACCGACTGTCCTGGCCATGTTGTTGGCTGTTGCAAGTCAGGTCACCATATCTAACTGATACAACTGTAGCTCACATATACAAAAAGACTTGAAACCCTCCTTCAATTGTATAGATATCCTTGGTAATTTATTTTTAGATATAAATTGACAGTGGAGCTACTGAGAAACTTTACAGAAGAAAAGAATGAGAATTGTGCAGCTGGCTAAGAAAGGATTTCAGAATCAAATTGAAATAGGCCTTCCCTAGATAACTCCATGGCTAAGTATAGCTTTCAGGTGAATTTCAAACACCACTACTCTCTTAGCATCTCAGGTCAATTTGATTTCCACTCCAATCCATGGAATCCTTAATGTTTCACACATACTACAGTATTCTGGGGTTCTAGCCATAACCTTGTGTCTCTGTCGAACTTGACATTAAAGAAACATATAACCCCTTATTGATACTTCACTGTGGCTGATACTTAAATTAAAAAGGTTAGAAATAAGCAGTGTGTCAGGATGAGGAATGCCTTACCTGTACTATTCTAACTTAAGTATTCTAAGACAGACAACATAGACAGTCAAGTCATTAATAATTATTGTGACCATATAATTTGCCATCCAAACTGCACTCATGAGAGTGAAAGGGTACCATTAATAATTGAATAAACCAGGCATAATCCAGGAGTGTCTTGGATCTACCATGATGTATGGGTCATGGAGTGACAGAGAACAGAGTTTTAGGGAGTAAAAAGGCAGGGAAGCAAGCCAGAGAAACTGGACAGCTGTCTAATTTCTGATTAGGCTTTTCTCCCATAATTTCATTTCATTATATTGCAATACTATGAATTCTTAGAAGGTCAGACATAGTCATGTTCATTGAAGTACCTCAGCTCAAAGTTGAATTATGTAATCCTTTGATTAGAAATTTTTGGATTTTGCACAACTCTGATTGCCCCTTGAATAGAATGGATAATTGGGAACTGACTGGATAAATAAAAGAGGAAGCACTAAAAGCTAATTTCATTCTTGGAACATACACTACAATAATGGGATCTGATAATAGGTTACCATTAAACAATTACTGAATACTACAGCACATTTGGAACTAGTCCTGGCTGAAATATATATGGTATTCTGTCTAATATGTTTGGTGGAGAGAACATAAATTTTCTTATCTAAATAGAGAAATCAGCTGGATGAAAATATCAGTAACTACAAAAATATGATCATATTTTGTACACTATAGGGATACTTGTAATAACTGTAGGATTTAACCTTATCAAAAGCCAATAATATCCTTTTTTTAGATATATTTTAGTCTTGGCTTTGTTCTCCACAGGAAAAGGAAACTTCTGCCCTAATAAAAATGTAATGAGAAATATAAATGGACATTTTTCTGGTCTTTTTCAATCTGCATTGAAAATAAAAAGGAGTTGATATCCAAAAGTAATAATCAAATAAACATTAATTTATCACTTACCACTCCCAAGAAAATTTTCTTTAGTATTCCAATAAGTTAGCTGAATTCTTAATATGCTATATAAAATCATGTGTGAGAAATAAAATAGGCCTTTGTGAAAATCTAACAATTAAGAATAAAATTAACAATTTGAAGGAAATTAGTTTCTGTGTATACACACAGGCACAGAGTTACTCTTTTATCATAGCTGCACCTATGTTGCTTTCTTGTATATTTGAGATACACAATGCATGTGTCTGCTTGAGTGAATTGTTCCAGAGAGCTAGAACTCTTTGACGACGCTTTATGTGAAATAGATGACTAGAACAAAAAGAGGTGTGTTTAGGAATATAAAACAAGGTGATTATAAATCATTTAAAATACTATATGACAAAAAGGTGCTATCTTACACTAAGTAATGCTGACAACTTAGTGCTTGGTTTTACAAAGGCCTGTATTTAGTGTCATGAAAACTTGTGGGTAAAAAGGGGAAAAAAAGAAAACATTTTTGCCTGCTTTTAATAAAAAGGTCAAAGTGATAATTAAGCAGAATAAATTTAAAAGTGTTACTCTATTAAGTATATAATAAAAGTCTTAATATAGCATGTTTTACTTGAAAATTTCAAAATGCTGAGCAAGGGAGTTACTAATCTCACCAAAATCAGAATGATGCACTACACAGGGAGATAATTTTACAGATGGGAAATAAAAAGGAGTAGAAAATAACTTCCTCAAGGTTACAAAATTCTTATGCAGAATAGCTACAAACTGGACACATGAGTACTAATACCAATATAACGAATTTTTTGTTAACTTTTAGGAGTCTAAAAGTAGGGTTTTGTTGATTTTTTTTCTTTTTAATAAGTCAACAATAGAGAAGCATTTCTTCTAAATTTCTATTTTTAAAGACAAGCTAGTTTAGATTTTCTAAATAGTCAGAAAAAGTTTAGAATCTAGTCATAAAAATATTTTGAATTTCTACAGATTTCAAAATGACACAAAAGTATTATTTTATATTCTATTTCCTTCTGTATTGTACATACAACTATGAAGCAAATCAAGTTTGTCTAGGATCATTTTTAATGTGTATATATAAGATTTTGAACATATTAGCATAAACCATGACTTACATTTTATTCTAGGAACTATATATGAAGATTAAATACAGCCAGTCTTCCAGAAGGGATGGGCTGCAAAAGGGTTTTTCTGTTTCTCTGTTTTTTTGTTTGTTTGTTTGTTTTTTAATGACCTAAAGCCTTTTCTGACTGTTGGGATCCCTTTTACCAGGAGAATGGGAGACTAATTCTATTATACATTTTTTAATGGTCTGATTCAGGCCCAGAGGAATAAGCACAAGATATGAGTTTATAAAGAAGGAAAAAAGATGGAAAACTAGCAACTGGGAGCCACTCACATTTTTCTAGTAATAGAATTTATAGGAATTGTGTCTGTCCAGACTGTCTGAAAGCATTAAAAAAATACAATTGGAAAATGACTCTGCCTTACCTAAATGGGCTTTTTACCTTAGGTCATTAGAAACAGAATTTTGAGCTGGCAGAGCTCTCAGCAGAGTCTCAGTCCACCCTTTTCCTTATATATGCAGATACTGAAGCCCAAGATGGTGAAATGACTTGCTCAAGTGCCTGAAGGTAAATGGTCCTGAAACAAACCTAGGAAAGCAGTTTACTTTAAATAGTGCCCCATTAAATTATCAATTGCTACTGTATTAAATCATCAAGGAAACAGCAATATTACTGGCTTCTAAGCAGTTTGCAGTTTTGAAATTATAGATTTTAATAGTCCCACATCAGGTAATCTGAAAGGACATTATTTGATGTTTTTCCCAAGGCCTGTTGAGATAAACAGATGCATTCCGAACATAATATTTCACTGGGGGGCGGGGGAGGGGGAGCTTCAAGGGTGCTCATGTTTTGGAATGAACCTTATGTCAGTGAGCAATTCAGAAACGTTGCAGAGAGGAGTGCACAAAGATGACCCAAGAGAAGAAATAGTTAATTACAGGACCCCACCTTCCTGTAAATAACCAAGGAAAGCCTTTTTAAAAGCAATACAAAATGTCACCACAGGCTGACGCTCTTTCTACAAGAATAATGAGATTCTTGCTCCCTCAGATGCTAAGCACATACTTCATCGCCTTTATCGCTGAATTCATTTTCCGTGGTTCATAGATAATTCTCCTCCTCCCTTCAAAATAGACTACATACCATGCCTACAACATATTGATTTCAATGCTATATAGTGACTATAGACGGAAAGACCTGCAGGGGCAGTTTCACAAACTCTAGGTCTCAACACACTGTCAAAACGGCTCCGGAAATGAAAGGCTGCACGCGGGGCAGTCAGTTAGTCCCTTTGAATAAGCCAGCTATTGGCACTGCATCCCCACCGGGCTCGGCTGTGCTGAGGGATCCGAAGGAGGTGCACTTGCAGTCCAAGACTTGAGTCCAGAGTCTGGACATGGCGGTTTTAGTGTCATAATCCTTTCTTTCAAAACACACATGCCATACGGCGAAGCATACGTCAGCCGGGTAAATTCAAGGAAAGCGCCAATCTGAGGGTCCGAGCCTTCCGACCCGCACATCAGTCGCGGGTAGGCAGCGGTAAAGGGAGCCCTCCCGGGCTGGCTGGAAGCACGCAGTTGGGTGTCGGAGAGAAACGCGAGCTTGCTGCGCCAAAAGAGTCGCCCCAAGATCCGAAAGAGGAAACTCTCCCTTTTTAGCAGTTACAAGTGCGGAAAAACCTGTCCTCCGAGATGGCCCAACTGAAAATAAATTCCAGCACTGAAAAGGAAACTGGGCTTGTGCGCGTGGTCCGGGGGTGGGAGGTGTAGGTGAGTCTTACACTCTTAAGGTGGCGAGGGGGTTAAAACCTACTGTAGGCGTGTGGATCTTTGCATTTTACAAACTACAGCACCGTCGCGCTCCCTCCTCTCCCCTCGGCTTCTGAGTGAGTGCCCTTCTTTCCCACACCGGACAGTGGGATCTGGAAAAAGTGAGATCTGTACAGTGCCTGACCCAAGGGGCTCTCCCCTTCCTCCTTCTCAGGTGTTTTCGCCCCACCCCACCAGCTTTCAATCCGGTTCAACTCTCGCTTCACACTCCCAGCCCCAGAGCCGGCGGTCTGTCACAGACCCCTCTTTCTCTCGCCTCAGAACAGCAGGTGAGCTCATTACCTCAACTAGAAATGTAACTTTAAAAGAGACCAGATCTGGGGAGGGCACCCACCTCCCGCGTACCACCTCCACTTAACACACACAGCGGTGGCAGTTCACCAACACCAGGGATCTTCAGGCTCTAACCCCCAGCCTCACTCTCCCCTCCTTTCCTGGGAGAGATCCAGAGGCTTTCAAACCTCTGCTTTGACCTGAGCTTGCCAACAACTAAAGGTATGTGCAGAAATAAAAGATGAGAAAAGCAAGTGAGTTTTCCTTTGATAAAAACTAAAGCAAGGAGCAAGAGGACAAACAAGCCGGAATAACAGGAAGTAGGAGTTTTATCTTCAACTGTCTAGGAGGGGCTACAGATCAAAACTTCAAAGGGAGAAAAGAATGTCCCCCCAAATCCTCAAGTCAAAGGAAAAAATTAACTGGCTGCCCTGTCAAGCGACTGCGAGCACGCGGAACGCCCTGTGAGGATCAACTCCTGTCAGCCACCCAGCGGGTCTCGAGGATGACAGCGCCAGGGGACGTCCCTAAGGGCGAGGAAAGGGATTCCCAGGCGAGATATATTAGTTGTTGGGTTTTTTTTTTTTTTTTCCTTGTGAGTCTCAATACAGAACTGAAAACTGAGGTCGGATCACGGGTCCTGAGCAATCCTCAGCCGCCTCACTAAGGGCGCACAGACCTGGCTGCGGATTCCAGTCCAGGCTGCGTCCTTTGCCCGCCGTCACCCCCACCCTCACAACCCACCCAGACAATGGAGGAAGGGGCTTCCAAGCCGCAGCCGGAGCTTTTCAGCGGTTCCAAAAAGGAAACCCCTCCCTTCCTTTCTTCACCTCTCACCCAGGGGAAGTTACCAGGGGATTTATCACGAAAAAGTGCGAGTTATTGCCTCTGAGAGCTAAGCGAAAGGAAAACTGCCCAGAGCGCAGTGACGTGGACTTTGATACCCGAGGGGTTGTCAGAGGGCGAGAGCCCGCCACCCAGGCGGGAGCCGCATGGGGGAAGGGGAGAGGACCAGACGAATCTCGCCTGCGGGCCCCCTGAAGCCCCGACCCCGGCCGCACCCAAACTTCCTGGAGATTTATCCAGTGCCCCCAGTCGCTGCCCCAACTTGAGCCAACCGACCGAACTCCAACATGCGGCACAGGTGAGGGAACCTAGGGCCAGCTCTGTGCGCGCACCACCGGTCCCTTACTTCCCCCATCCGCCTGGGCGCGCCGCCCACGGGGGCGGAGGGCGCGAGGCCCGGGCCCGGGACCTAGGAAGCTGCCCCCCCGGTCCAGGCCGCCCTGGGGCTGCTCCGAGGCCCCTGTTCTTACCTTGCCTAAGGACAGCAGCGGAGATCAAGAGGCAGAAGACCAGACGGCAGGAGGGGGCCGCCTTCGGAGCCATATTCCTCCTCCTCTGGGACCACCGACAGAGTCCGCGCCGCAGGAGGGGGCGTCGTCCCCGGCCCCGCGCGGTCGCGCTCCGGACGCTGGGGACAGAGGCTTCTCTCTGACACACTGCCCTCTGGGCTTGTGGCGCTGCACCTTCCCGTCTCCGCCGCCCGCAACTTTCCACCACGCAGTGGCCCAACTCCTCCACCTCCCCTACGACACCCGCCCTCGGCCCCTTTGGCTGCTCCTCCCGGCGCCGGCGACCCTCTCTTCCCGGGAGACACTTGAGTAATTCGGAAAGGTATACGTGGTTCTTTTTAGCGGGTCCGTTGTTTTCCTTCTCTTGGAATAATAATGGTAGTGGCTGTGTGCATAAAAAGCCCGGTGTTAGGAAAGAACTGCCGGGGGTGGCAACCGAGGGCCGACAGGTCCAGGCGGTCTCCTCAGGTGGCAGCGGCGGTGGCAGCGATAGCAGCGGCAGCGATAGCAGCGGCGCCAGCGGCGGTCTCTGGGCTGCTCTGAGTGGAGGGACTGGAAGGCGTGTGTAAGCTGCCGCTCTCCTCCTCCCTTCGCCTCCTCCCTCTCTCCTCTCAGCTCCCCGCTTCGCAGGAGGTAGAGCCAAGCGCAGGTGGTAGGAGCGGGATCCGCAGCCTAGAGGCGCTGCAGGACCAAGTCCCAGATTGAGGCCGAATCTGGAACTCCTCTGGGAAGTCGCGCGCGCGGCGATTTGGAGCCCCAAGTGGGCGGGGTATTCTAGTGGCTCCGCCCCGGGGCCACGCCCGCCAATAGGAAGCGGATCCAGAAGCAGCCGGCTCTCGGTAGGGCCTCCAAGACCGCCACTTGCAGTGTCGTTACCAGACCTCTGTTCAGACGTACTCTCACTTCACACTGCTCACGCAGCTTCGCAGCAGTTCAGATTGCCCTTTTTGCCCCCAGCCGCCTGTTCACCGGCTCACTCCTCAGGGACTTTTCGGCCGTGATATCTCAGCCTGCTTCTGCAAAGGGAGTAGTAGGGCAGGGAGGTGGGGTACGGACTTCGCCAGGGACTCTCAACTTTGGATCCAAGTTGGGTAGGGGGGTGGGGGGCAAAAGAGGGAGGAAGGGGCTGGAGGAGGTAGCTAGGGGGGGAACTTGCCTCCGAGAAGTTAAATTGAACAGCTACTGATTGGCGGGGTTGGGGGAGCAACTCATTAGGCTGAGTCCTCCTTCTAACCGCCCCCCACTCCCCGCCACGTGCCCTTCTCGCACACACCTTTTGCAGGCAGATCACTTGAGTCGACTGCCCAGTTGCAAATAGAAAATATTTACTCTTTCCCTGGGGAAATTAAATCAAGGATTTCTAGATCCATACGTCGTCACACAGATTTTCCCAGTATCTGCAAAAGCCAGAGCGTGTGTCTTTTTTATTTTGAACTAAGCGGCGACTTTAAGTTGCAAACAGAAATCTTCAAGTTACTCTAACAGCCAAGCTTCTTTTCCGTTTCAGAAAGCCCGGCATCCGGATAGATGGACAGGCTTCTCCGGGAATTTCTAAAGATTGAACCACCTCCCAGGCGGAACATTAGGACGCTGTGTTGCTTTCAGATCAGGCAGAGAGCATGAAGGAATATTTCCCTCTAGAACACCTGGGTGGAGCTGTCGAAGCCCTTAGTGGCTCTAAATCCGGGATGTGGGATCACAACTCACATCCACGAAGCATAATAAAATCTTGGTCCCGGAACCACTTCGCCAAGGCATTGAATAGCCTTCCGTGCATCACAGGGTCACCCTAGTCTCCAGAAGGGAATGTCAACTAGCAATCTTCACATACTGCGCTCTTTCATCAGAAGGCTTGAGTCACCAGCTAGATGGGGATGAAGGGAGTTGGTGGCAGGAGAAATAATAAAACAAGCGGGAGCACGGTCGCGTGTGCACACACAAGTCTTTGAATTCTTCTTTTCATGCTGAAATCTCTAAGCTCCCTCTTCCGCTGTGATTTTTATGATAAAGTCTGCCAGTCTTGTCTTCCTGGTTTTCCTTACATTACATTCACAGTATTCTAGAGTTCTTGTATTTTTTTCTCTCTAAATAAGTAGTTCCTCCCTCTTGGTTTTAACATGAACATCTCATTTTCACCTCTGGACCTACAAGAAGGCAAATGCTATAAGGCAAACACCTTTTAATTCAGTATTCCATGAGTTAAGTTTGACTGCATTGCTAGCATTCCGATGGGATCCTGTAGAAATCGTTTAGGGAATTGTTTCCCTTTTAACAGCAGTTCTAAGTAGCTTTACGGGGACAAATCATCCTAACTATATAGTTAACCTGGACCCCTCTCCCTCTCCACTCTCTCTGTCTGATCCCCTTTATTTTGGAATGAGAGTTAATATAGCATAATTGTTAAAAAGTGGATCTGCAAAAGGCAGAGTGTTTGATTTCGGTTTTGACATTTATCAGCTGCATGATCTTGATGAACTCAACCTCTCTAAGCCTCAGTTTCCTGACTTGTAAAAAGTGATAGCAATAGTGCCAGCCTTGTGAGATTGCTCCCATGTTTAAATGAAATCGCACAAATAGTTGGCTAGGCACAGTAGAAGGAGCTTGGGCTGTAGGGAGCAATCAGAGTCTAGTTAAAACTCCTGTTCTGCACAAGTGAGTGACCTTGAGCAAAAGTCAGTCTCATAATCAAAGTGTGATGACACATCAGAGTGCCACCTTCAAAGGTGTGCAGCTAAGTTGGATGAAAATTGAGCATGCTATACATACTTACATTTAGGACAAGTACGATTGTAGGTAGTGCTCTGTTGCTCTAGTATTCCTTTTAGAGAGGAATTTGTCCTATCCTAGGAAAATACCTTAACATGCCACTTGGAGCAGTAACTCCAAAAGTTATTAGTCATCTATAGCTAAGGTCACAAAAGTGATGGTGAAACTACTCTATATTAAATCACATAATTTAAAAAAATGAGAAATTACAAAATAATAAAAATAAGAATTTGGCAGGGGAGTGAATACAGCGATGCTGAGAAAAGAAGGGACAAAAAAAAGAAGGGACAATGACTAAGCCACACAATTCTAAACTGAAATGGTGGAAGACCTTTACATATATTATAAATAACATTAATAACAGTTATTGAACACTTACTTTTTGTTCAGTTCAGTTCAGTCGCTCAGTCATGTCCAACTTTTTGTGTTAGGCTATTCTAAACAATTTATGTGAATTAGTGGAATAATCCCCCCTCAAAAACCCTCTGAGGGAGGTGCTAATATTGTCTTCATTTTACTCATGAAGAAACTGAAGCCCAGAGACATGAAGTAACTTTCCCAAGGTCACATAATCATCCATGATTCATAGCAATGGTATTGCTACAATTCTACTCAAGGCATTTTGATGTTAGAGCTTCATTTCTATTTACTTGCTTATCACTATCCACTTCATTTATCAGAAATGTGTAGCAATAAATTTGACTTTTTTTGCTTGATGGGGGGGGGTGTTGATTAAATATAAACTCCTTTATAGTCCCAAAGCTTTAATAAAGGCTCCTGCTCTCAAATACATTTCCCTTGAGGAAATTAGTGAAGCAGTGCACCCTATCTGCATGAGCAAGTCAGTACATATGAGATGACAATACTATTTCTAGTAATTTAGCATAAGTAAAAGCTCAGAATTGAAAATAAGCTTGAAATGTAAGTTCCACAAAACAATGTAGTAGAGTATTAGTCCTTCACAATCTAAAGAATGGAGAGTTGGAACCACTTTACCTAGTTCTTAATAGGAAGACCTTTTCTGGTGCATCTGGATTACAACTGCTTTTGTTACAACCTAGAAAACAGTATTCCAATGATATTTACCAGTTTAGTCATGCATCAGAGCATCATAATGGGTACTTCTTATTGCAGGAAATAGAATGAATAATGTTCAGCCAGAGAAAAACATATTTCTTGTTACCTGAAACATGAGAAGCATTTTGCATCTCCAGTATAAAAGAATTCATCATCAGTCAGGACAGTATGCTGAAAGCAGTAACAGCACAGTAAACAATTTTTCAGTTTAGAATCTGTTGAGATCAGTTCTCAGGATTCCAGAGGCTCAGGTCAGGAACTTTTGCCCCATCTGTACTAACCCATCAGTATGTGATAATACAGTTAGGTGGGGCATGTGAGCATTTAAAAAGTTGAGGTGATTTTTTCTTTGATCAATGTAAACAGTTTCCCACTGGAGATGAAATTTCCCAAAGATAGTTTTGGAGGCTGGGGATGCTTGTTACTTACCACCTTTGTAACAGGGTTTTGTGTGCCTTCCTAGTTTTTTAACAAAAGATGTATGCAATTCAAGAGCATACAACAAATCTGACTCACATTGTCCCCACCCCTACCTCCCCAACAATGAGTACACATTTCTGGCCAATACTTTGCAAATACATAGAGTACTCTGTAAGTATGTAAGTATGAAGGATATGTAATGAGAAAGAGTTCTTTATAGAACAGAGACCCTGAAACAAACTTAACAGGAAGAGTGAAAAATAGAGATGAAAAGTGTTTCCACTGTGTCTTCAATGATTGGACTAATATGTTCTGGTACCAATTCCAAAGTGTGGGTTTTTATTTTATGCACCACCAAGGAATTCTTGGACACTAGCTAAATGTTCTACAATTCAACTCAATTCTGACAGTATCAGCCTGGTTATAGTCTTAACCAGATAGAAGAAATGCCTGGGGCAACTTGTGTGGGAAGGAGAGTAGAGCTTCCTTGCTCTCTGAGCAGGCCTCTCTCCCCAAGTATCCACCTGTTTACCAACCCAGAAGCTCTTGGAACCCAATCCTTTCAAGTTTTTATGGAAGCTTCATTATATAAGCACCGTTGATTACATTCTTGGCCATTAGTGGTTGAATTAGCTCTCAAGTCCCACTCCCCACCCAGGAGGTCCAGAGGTGGGACTAAAGGTCTCACACTTTAATCACAGAGTCAGATCTCCTGGCAACCAAGAACCATCCTTAGGTGACCTAGGGCTTTCCAAAGTCACCTCATTAACATAGCAAAAGATCCCCTTTTCCCTCTCCTTATTTAGGAAATCCCAAGAGTTTTAGGAGCTGTGTGCCAGGAGTCAAGACCAAATATTATATATCTTAGTATCACATACAATATTACATCTAGGCAGACTAAGATTTAGGAAAGGCAAAAAGAATGAGTCAAGTCCTAGTCACCATAGTGAAAACCTTGAAATATAAGCTGAGAAACTTAATCTACAGGAAGAAGAGAGTGGAAAAAATTATTTGTCATCAGTGAGAAGAAAACAGAAAGAGCCATGCTGAGAACAGAATCCTCACTAGTAAAGTCCTCCAGTGACCAGGCAGGGAATGGGCAAGGGCCTTGCCTAATACATTGATGAGAGAGATTGAAATAGATTAGCCTGAAATGCTAAGCGGTATTTATATTAAGTCTAGAAAGATACAATTATTTTAAAGAAGCACAGGGTTTACACAGGTATAAGACAAAGCTTTGTTTCATTTCTGGACCCCGAAGGTTTTTAAGTCAGTTATGCCTAACATGACTCGAGATGGACTGGGGAACAGAAGGGTATCTGTCCTTCTATAAAATTTTCTCTTGAACTTTATTGTTTAATTTTTATTAATAGTAATATAAGTCATCACTTGAATAAAATTTTGCAACTCACATTTTCAATAACATTCCCTAATAAAGCTGTATCACTGGAGCTCAGGAGGGCAAAAACTTTCAAAGTCTATGGTAAACACTAAGTTCTTATTTCAGACTGTGGATCACTCAGTGTCTGGGTACAAAAAGAAATTAACAGCTTTTTCAATCAAAACAGAAATCCACTTAGTCATTTCCTTCCTGTCTTCTACATGAGAAATGGAGAAAGACTCTAGTAAGCCCTTTGACTATGAAATATATACCGTTAACTATAAAACAGATGCCAAAACTCTTAGTGTATTGAACACTCATAACTCATTAGTGATTTCACTAGATGCATAAAATTTACTCAAAAATTATAACAGTCTGAGTTCATCCTATCAGTTTCTCTTCCAAGGTCTTTATATGTTTTCAACTTTTTCAACTGAAATATACTATTCTTTCAGTTAGAAAGTGACTGAGAGTTTGATTATTCAAATTTTTGATACCTCAGAAGAAGTTTCAACGTGATTACATCTCCAAAAATTCTCCAAACTTTTCTCTACTTGCTCTGTCATATGTCTGCTGTGCTCAGTCCCTCAGTCATGTCCGACTCTTTGCAGTCCATGGACTGTACCCTGCCAGTCCTGCCCATGAAATTTTCCAGGCAAGGATACTGGAATGGATTGCCATTTCCTACTCGAAGCATATGTCTGCTGCTGCTGCTGCTAAATCGCTTCAGTCGTGTCCGACTCTGTGCGACGCCAGAGACAGCAGCCCACCAGGCTCCCCCGTCCCTGGGATTCTCCAGGCAAGAACACTGGAGTGGGTTGCATTTCCTTCTCCAATGCATGAAAGTGAAAAGTAAAAGTGAAGTTGCTCAGTCGTGTCCTACTCCTAGCGACCCCATGGACTGCAGCCCACCAGGCTCCTCCATCCGTGGGATTCTCCAGGCAAGAGTACTAGCCACTGTGATTTATTATAATTTCATTCAGGAATTAGAAGAGAACAAATAATGACTATAGAAATTGAAAATAATGTATTTTTGATTTTTTAAAACAAATCATCATGGATTTAATGGACCTCTGGAAAACTGAATTAATTAAATATTAACTAGGCCTCGGTTATCTATACCATTTTTCCTTAAAATAATTAAGATACTTGAGTTTACAGGAAAACATTAAGAAGAAATTCTTGCATAAATTTATTATCCTTAAGGAGTTATTTTTTTAGGAGTGATATTAATTAGCAAAAAAAGATTAATAACACTGAATAATGTCTCATTGATTATGTAACATATGAATCTTATCATTTTAATGTTTCTTAGGGACTTACAAGCAATTGAGATGAAGAGTTTTCATTCTTTATTTAAATACAAGCTTTTTTTTTTTTTCTAATGTAGGCTTACTCTGAAGTCCAGTTTCCTATTTCGCCATTTGATCCATTCAAACCACCTACCATATTCCCATAATCAGGCCTTTGCACTCGCTATTTCTAATCCTTGATACTCTTTAACCCAGTTATTAGTGTAGCTTACTGCATCATCTTTTTCAAGGCATTTGCTCAAATGTTACTGTCTCATTGAAGCTTTCCATGAACAACTGTTTAAAATTTCAACCCCCAGCCCCAATACTCCTTATCTTCCTTTCATATTTCATTTTTTTCTCTATCGACGCTATCACCATATACCATGATAGCTTAAAAGCTCAATGAGGGCAGAAATGTGTGCTGCTATATGACTAGACAGACACATTAGTAGGCACACAATACTACTTCACTAATGAGTACATCAAATCATGAATAGTTGATGAGTAATAAATTACTGAGAGGTAATTAATAAACTGAAACAGGTGGGGCTGCTTTTACTGAAGTTTGATAAAGCAGCCTGAAGTTTCATTTCCCCCTTTAGATATTTCAAAGCTTTTCAGCATAGTTAGGAAACCCACCAGGCCAGTGTAACTGTATCATATGACAGGTGAGGTAATTGAGGTCCCAGGAATCAGAAGACTTTATCAAAATTTACACAGATATGGGTAAATACCATCTTGCTTAAGTGCAAAAGGACCACTTTCTGGCAGAGTAAATACACAAGATCCTCTGTAACTTTTAAGTCAAATAAACCAATATAAAAAAATATTCGGATGCTATCAAGTATTACTAGTCAATTTTAAATGCAGTGTATTTAACCAAATTTTTTTCTGAACAGACATTCTGAATAAAGTTCTGTATAACATTTCACTAAGACATGATTATGGATGCAGTATCAATATTGCAAAGTCTACAGAGGTGGCTCAGTATTCAAGATTTTAAGCCTCAATGTTCTTTATACTTTGTTCTTTACAGGGTGCATTTGGCAAAATTATAATTCAGAGCAATGTATTCCACAAACAGATGATTCATAACCTATTCAGCTAACAGTGCTATAGGACAAATATTTAATTTAATTTAATGTCCAGCATTTTAACATTACAGGGAGGTGTTTAATGTGCTTACTTTTCTTTGTAAGGGCAAGAAATCCACTTAATAATTGTACCTCAAGGTGAAAGCGTAAGAGAAAACACAGTACATTTTAAAACAGCTCTATAAGCTAGTGCACAAGAAGATTTATAAACATGTATGTGCTTTCATTGAAGTCACCAGAATATGTGATGTGTGTGTGAGCTGGCGGGGAAGTATCAATAGATGAAATGATTTTTAGCTATGGTTTCCAGTTTTGAAATTCTGTTAAAACTAGTTAATTGATACATCTTTTAAGGAAAATGATTTGCCTTTTTATAAAACTGACATCCAAGTTATAGAGTGAAGCATAATGTCCAAGAGCAGTTAATATATGAAGGTAGGAGATAATGCCCAAAAATGTAACTCTCGATCATTTTTCCCAGTGAGTGCTAAGTCACCTAAGTGTCTGACTCTTTGGAACCTTATGGACTATAGCCCACCAGGCTTCTCTGTCCATGGGGGTTCTCCAGGCATGAAGGACATTTCAAAAAAGAGCAAGGTCCATGATTATTTCTCAGATTTTCTCAGGACTGAGACAAACCTTGAGTTTCAGACTGAATGATCTCTAAATTCAACACTTAAAGGCAAAGGGACATCAAAGAGCAGCTTAAGAAGTGTGACTGGAAGGGGAATCATAGTCATCTAGCCTTACTGAGAAGGTAATAGCCTTAATTACTCAGGTTTTTCTCCCACAGCAGCAACTGAGTCATCTTCTATTCTCACTTCTGCTCTCCTCATGTCTTCAACTTCTGGGATCTTCCCAGAAAGTCTAAGTAAAACTCCCAAATTACTCTATCTTGAGGTGATTTTTCACCATCCATTCAAATTCCTGCCATGAAATTTAAAATGTGAAGCCTTTTTTTTTCTAGCACTGATATGTCTTTCCAGTTCTAAAATGATCAGCATTTCCTTCTCTAGTCTTTTTCTCCCAACTGAGTGCCTTGTCTTTGGCCAGTTCTGTGAAAGCTCAGCTTCAAATACTAAAGTCATGACAATTTATGAAAGAAGGAAGAGATGTATTATGGTCTGGATATCAATGAAAGAAAGAGATATTTAAAGAGAGGTGAGTCATAGGTCAGGAAAACACACAATTAAATAAGATCTTAGAATATAGGCTAAAAAAGGGAATTTAGTTCTTGGTATTTCCCCTTCCCCTTTCCTTCTGCTTTTTGTTTATGTATTTGAGCTACAGAGACATTGTTTTGATAATGCCAGTCAGCCAGCAAGAGTTTGTCATCACATTGGGAAATTTTTACTAAAGTTTTTGTAATGGTCAGTATAGTTTCAACTGAAAAATGACAAAAACACGGTCCAAAGAGGATAACTGAGGGAAAAAAAAAAAAAAAGAAGAGGAGGAGGAGGTGACTTACTGGTTTAAATGGCTGGGAATCCCCAAAGTATGTATATGTTTAGGCATATTAGGATCAAAGCATTTGAACAAAGTTGTCAAGACTCTTTGTTCTTTTTTCCATATTTCAGCTCTATAGCCCTTTGCTTGTCTTGGACTCTTTTCTTAGCTTCTCTGCTGTGGCCCAACTTCCTTCATCCAAAAAAATACCTTCAAACCCATCTTTGACCAAAAAGATACCTTCAAACTTAAGCTTATATTCATAGGGATTGAAATTCTAAAGGAAGAAATGGCCTCTAACTCATGGAAATAGGTGGGGCTTCCTAGGTGATGCTAGTGGTAAAGAAACTGCCTGCCAATGCAGGATATATAATGAGACAAGGGTTCAGTCCCTAGGTTGGGAAGATCCTCTGGAGAAGGGGATGGCAACTCATCCAGTATTCTTGCCTAGGAAATCCTATGGACAGAGGAGCCTGGTGGCTACAGTCAGTAGGGTCCCAAAGAGTCGGACACAACTGAATCGACATAGCACACACGCACGCATGGAAAAGTGTACAATTGGTTTTACCCATCTCTTCAGTAATTTACTGTAAATAAGAAGATTCAGGACTATGACTGACCAGTCCTGAGTTGTATGCCCACCTCTGCAGCCAGAAGGCAGGTGGGTATCACATTTGACGGTACCTCAGAATTGTAGGGATGGGGGCCATTCCCCAAGGAGCAGACAAAAAAACAAACAAACAAACAAACAAAAAAACCAGTAGATGTACATTGCATTTGCTTTATGTAATTTTTTTAACTGATTCTTAGAACCAAGATGCTTTCTGTTCAGGTTGTGTACAACAAGAGCTTTTGATTATGAAGGTGAAAAACAGAAATATTCTGTAACATAGGAAAACCTAATCTTGTCTTTATCCTTGCTCCTTTCTAAGGGCTAGATCACTGGCACAAAGAGAAAACAGGCATTACTTACAAATTCTTACTAATGGTTTCCTAGGTGCCTCAGTGGTAAAGAATATAATGCAATGCAGGAGAGACAGGAGATGTCGGTTCTATCCCTGAGTCGGGAAGATACCCTGGAGAAGGAAATGGCAACCCACTCCAGTATTCTTGTCTGGAAAATTCTATGGACAGAGGATCCTGGCAAGTTGCAGTCCTTGGAGTCACAAAGAGTTGGACACAACTGAGCAACTGAGCATACATGTCCTGTACACACTCTGTTTATGTGGGGAAGGAGTAAGCATTAGTGCTGTTCTAGGCTTAGAAGCATGTGAAACAAAGTGACAAAATAAATATTCTGAAGTATTCACAAATATGCTTATTTCCTCTGCGAGTCTGCCAAACAAGCAGGTATTTCCTCAGGACTTCTTTTGAAGGTGAGCTGAGTAACTCTGTTCAGCTTTATTTTCCATATATTTGCTACAGCTCATTTTCCATCAATTTATCACTGTCATCAGTCTGCTGTTGTCCTTACATAAAGGAAAAGTAGAAAAATAGCCAGAAATTTATATTGGCCAATCTCTCTGATTCATCTAGGCCCAATAGTTTCAGTTTCAGCAGTCCTTAAGACAAGGGCCTGTAGGGAGTTAACACTCTGGTCTTTTTTCAAGCAAACTGCCTCCCCCACCCAGAATGGTGATTTAAAGCAAGGAGCTGCCAGCAGCCAGTCCTCAATCACACATTCTACTGGATCCCTCTACAATTAGCTCAATCTATCTACCTTCTTGAGTATAACTAAATGAATCCTCTTTTCAGCCTCCATGCTTTATCCCTTCTTTCTTAAAGAATGACCACAAATCATACCCCTTCTCTAACACATGGGCCAAGCTTCCACTCCTCCATGGTAGTGTTGTAAACTTCTCTCCAGAGATGCTTGTGTGCAGTGCTTCTGAATGCCACCTCCAGTATGTCACATTGGCAGCTTGAAATTGCCATTGTAGAAAATGGAAATTGGAAATTGGCAAATAGTACAAATCCAGCTGGTTTTGGTTTTGAGAGATGGTTGTTTTCAGTTCACTTCAGTTGCTCAGTTGTGTCCGACTCTTTGTGATCCCATGGACTTCAGCATACCAGGCTTCCCTGTCAATCAACAATCCCCAGAGCATGCTCAAACTAATGTTCATCAAGTCGGTGATGCTATCCAACCATCTCATCCTCTGTTGTCCCCTTCTCCTCCCGCCTTCAATCGTTCCCAGCATCAGGGTCTTTTCCAGTGAGTCAGCTCTTTGCATCAGGTGGCCAAAGTATTGGAGTTTCAGCTTCAACATGTCCTTCCAATGAATATTCAAGACTGACTTCCTTCAGTATTGACTGGTTTGATTTCCTTGCAGCCCAAGGGACTCTCAAGAGTCTTCTCTAACACCACAGTTCAAAAGCATCAATTCTTCCACACTCAGCTTTCTTTATAGTCCAACTTTCACATCCATTTATGACTACTGGAAAAACCATCACCTTGACTAGATGGACCTTTGTTGGCAAAGTAATGTCTCTGTTTTTTAATATGCTGTCCAGGTTGGTCATAGCTTTTCTTCCAAAGAGCAAGCATCTTTTAAATTCATGGCTGCAATTGCCATATGCAGTGATTTTGGAGTCCAAGGAAATAAAGTCTCTCATTGTTTCCATCGTTTCCCCATCTATTTGCCATGAAGTGATGGGACTGAATGCCATGATCTTAGTTTTCTGAATTTTGAGTTTTAAGCCAACTTTTCGACTCTCCTCTTTCACTTATATCAAGAGGTTCTTTAGTTCTTCTTCACTTTCTGCCATAAGAGTGGTGCCATCTACATATCTGAGGTTATTGATATTTCTCCTGGCAATCTTGATTCCAGCTTGTGCTTCTTCCAGCCCAGCTTTTCTCATGATGTACTCTGCATATAAGTTAAATAAGCAGGGGTTCCATGTCCAGTTCTAACTGTTGTTTCCTGACCTGCATACAGGTTTCTCAAGAGTCAGGTCAGGTGGTCTGGTATTCCCATCTCTTTCACAGTTTTCCACAGTTTGTTGTGATCCACACAGTCAAAGGCTTTGCCATTGTCAATAAAGCAGAGTAGATGTTTTTTCTGGAACTCTCTTGCTTTTTCTATGGCCCAACATATGTTGTCAATTTGACCTCTGTTTCCTCTGCCTTTTCTAAACCCAGCTTGAACATCTGGAAGTTCTCAGTTTACGAGAACTTCATGAACTGTTGAAGGCTGGCTTGGAGAATTTTGAGCATTACCATGTTTGTTGTGAGATGAGTGCAATCGTGTAGTAGTTTGAGCATTCTTTGGCATTGCCCTTCTTTGGAATTGGAATGAAAACTGACCTTTTCCAGTCCTGTGGCCACTGCGGAGTTTTCCAAATTTGCTGACATATTGAGTGCAGCTCTTTCACAGCATCATCTTTTAGGATTTGAAATAGATCAACTGGAATTTCATCACCTCCACTAGCTTTGTTCATAGTGATACTTCCTAAGGCCTACTTGACTTCACATTCCAGGATGTCTGGCTCTAGGTGAATGATCACACTATCGTGGTTATCTGGGTTATTTACCCAGATAACCACGATAGTGTGATCATGGATCAAGATCTTTTTGTATAGTTCTGTGTATTCTTACCACCCCTTCTTAATATCTTCTGCTTCTGTTAGGTCCATACCATTCCTGCCCTTTATTGTGCTCATCTTTTCACAAAATGTTCCCTTGGTATCTCTAATTTTCTTAAAAAGATCTCTAGTCTTTCCTGTTCTGTTGTTTTCCTCTATTTCTTTTTGTTGATCACTGAGGAAGGCTTTCTTATCCCTCCTTGCTATTGTTTCTAATTCTGCATTCAGACGGTTGTTTTAGCTACTAACATATCATACTGTCCTTGGAATTGATTTTATTCTTCAGTAACCACTATAACAGTGCTTGCAAGTCTGAGGGTGGTGTCAGATATACTCGAGTTCTGATTCATTGATCTAGTATTTATGTGACAGTGAGTTGTTTCACCTGTCTCAGTTTCCTTAAGTAAAATAACACAGGTGAAGTTTCTTGCACAAAAAAGTGCTGAATAAGAGTAGCTATTTCTTCAATGGCATTTGATCTTTCATGTGTACTCCATTTATAGTTTGGATTAGCTATGTTTCTGGACATATGTTGATGTCTTTTGTATTTGCTTTCCTTCACCATAGAACCCCCAGTGTTAAAAAGAATCATCAGAGTATCTTGCTTAGTGTGCTTGGTAGATAGTTAATCCACAGTAAATACTACCGTAGGCATATTCATAGAGTAGGCAGTCACAGAGTCAAAAATGTGTGGCCAATGATGCCTGATAGCACTAGATTAACAGTGTTGTGTGTGCTGTGCTAAGTTGCTTCAGTTGTGTCTGACTCTTTTTGAACCTATGGACTGTAGACTGCCAGGCTTCTCTGTCCATAGGATTCTCTGGGCAAGAATACTGGAGTGGGTTGCCATGCCCTCCTCCAGGGAATCTTCCGGATTCAAGGATCTAACCTGCATCTCCCAGGGATCAACTCCCCATCTTCCATAGATCAACTCTGATGTTTCATGCTTTGGCAGCCAGGTTCTTTACCACTAGAGCTACATGGGAAGCCTAGATTAAGACTGCCTGAATTTCAATCTCAGAACACAGCATACTAAATTGTAAGAACTCCTGGATCAAACATCTCTACTTTTGAATCACAGTTCCACCTCTAATCATCTGTGCTGACTTCATCAAGTTACTGTCCTCAGCTTCCTCATCTGTTAAATAGATGAAAGAGTAGCTTTGTACTTAGTGTCACAGTTTAGGAAGATCCCTTGTACTAAAAGATGCTAAATGTGTGTGACAGTCTTATAAAAAGTGGCTACTACCATTCTTCCACTAGTTGATCCTGTGGTTTAATCTTCCTAAGCTTCACAGACTTTAACTATATCTATAAAAGTGAGAGGGCTAATTTGGTGTTCTCTCAAGAGACCTTTTTTATTTTGAATAAGTTTCTTTATGTCAAAAGCCCTTTATTCTAGAGACAGATAGAAGTTCTAATGCCAATACTCTTTGGTGAACAAAATCTCTCCCTTCAAGTCTCACTACTCCTAGCCGAGGCCCCCATCACTGTACAGGAATTTTCCAACCAGTCACCTACCACGTGGCTCTACTTTTCATCCTCCAGACTTCCCTGTGGTCTTAGACAGGCAGACTACACACACACACACACACACACACACACACACACACACACACACACACATTTGATTGCGGCACTCCCTTTCTTTAAAATCTCTGCTGGAATCATTTTACCTACAAATGAAGGTTAACCTTCCTAGCAAGATCTCTAAAGCCCTTGACATTCTTGTCCTGGTTTCATATTTGCCCACGTTAGTTTCATATCACAACCCTCTCTTGTGAGCACTATGCTTCAGTCAGGTTGAACTCACTGTTTCCTAAACATACCCTGGCAGCCTTTCTCAACTATGTCATTACACATATGGTTCTTTTGGCAACCTGAGATGCACCTACTAGCCTATCCCTTTGTTTTCCTGGGATACTCCTACTCATATTTCAAGACCCACCTCACATGTCAAGTTGTCTTTTAAAAAGGTTTTCCTGATTCCCCCAGGCAGTGTTAGTCATGCTGTCTCTGTATTTCTACAGTGCTAGCACTTTCCTCTTTGAATTATATCTATCTGTTTACAAGTCTGGCTCCTCCACTGGAACAGTAACTTCTCAGTAGTGATGTGCCACAAGTCTGGAGTCAGACTGTCTGGTTTATAAACCCCTGCACCAACACATACTAGATGAATGAGCTTGAGAAAGCTACTCAACTTCTTTAATCGCCCATTTTCTCACCTATAAAATAGAATGTTGCATTATCAGGGTCCTTATAGTAATTAAAAGAGAAAATGCATGTAAAGCTCCTACCCATATGCCTGGCATAAATTGAGGACTCAATAACTTAATCATTCTCAATGTTGATGGTGATGACAAAGGAGATGGGACGACAGCAGTGGGAGAGAAAGTGATGGGAAAAAAAGAAAAGAAAAACCCTCATTTATCTTTGCAGTCCCTGGACCAGTTCCCAGTCTGGCATCTAGTAAGTACTCAATGCGTGTTTGTTGAATGAATGGTGCTACTTTATAGCACACCTAAAATGACAGATACCAGCTCTTTCCTCACGTGAGTCCAAGATGTTGAATTAATGCCAACAACTGAGTTGCTGATGGAGACTGGGAGGAGGGGAGAAAAAGGATGATGGAGGATAGAGAAGGAAAGTAGTATGTTGGGCATGCTCTTCATAACTTCATCTAAGCATTACTGTTATTGTCATTATTAAGAATGGAAACATTTTTTTTTTTAAAAGAAGTTAAGTGGTGAGGATTCCCAGTCTAGAGAGCAGCCCCACCAATTGGCATCACTTGGGTGTGAGGGCAGGACTTCCCCGGTGGTGGCTCAGACAGTAAAGCGTCTATCTACAATGTGGGAGACCTGGGTTGGATCCCTGGGTCGGGAAGATCCCCTGGAGAAGGAAATGGCAATCCACTCAAGTACTATTGCCTGGACAATCCCATGGACAGAAGAGCCTGGTAGGCTACAGTCCATGGGGTTGCAAGGAGTTAGACACGACTGAGCGACTTCACTTTGGGTGTGAGGGCAGTCAAAGCAAACTCCTTTGATGTGATAGGAGAGCCAGAGGGCAAAACCGCAGGCAGCTAGGGGTTGGAATGCAAGGGGCTCAGAAGGAAAATCCTTTCTTACTATCGGGAGGGGCCGAGATCACTTAAGGATGAAACCCCTGGACTATAAAGGACTGAAACATTGAGAATGGAAGTCCTGATTAGCGAAACAGTAAACTCCGGAGGCATTTACACAAATTAAAACCAAACAAAAGCCTAATACACAGGACATTAAAAAAAAAAAAAAAACTGAGACAAATTTTTTCAATTAGTTCCAAAGAACAGCTGGAAATCAGACTAGGGCTGCTGTGAGAATGGGATATCAGAATTTAAAGTGGGAAAGGAGATGAACGGAGGAGGTGGAGGTGAAGCGGTGCTGCTGAATTTATCTCAAAGAAGAAAAAAGAATAAATACATGCTCTTTTGTATCCATTAAACGTTGGATGCTCCCCAGACCAGTGTATCGGCTGATTCCCTTTTTGCTGCGCTGGGTAGAGAAAACAACACACAAGCAAAAACAGACATAAACACAGAAAAATTAAGGCATGCTTTCGTCTTTTCCTCCTCCCTTCTTCCAGCCGAGTCCTTCCCCGCAAGCAAAGGTTCGCCTTCGCTGTCCACCGCCCGCGTCCTTCCAGACCCCCAGCAGCTGGCCTTGTGTTCCGTTCTCGAATCCCGAACCAAGCTTGGTCCCCAGATCTCACAGTCCCGGAAGCTGACCCACTTCTCTCTCCTTCTTTTCTCCCCTTCCACTTCCCTCCTCTTCCCTCTGGTCTGTCTGCTCCTTTGCCCAGCTGTCATCGGCTCCCCCTCGCTCCCCACGCCTACGCCCCGAACCCACGGCTGGGAGGAGGGCCTGCTGACGCTCTGCAGAGTTGGCAGAGTCCCAGAAATCATCCTCGCTCTTCCTCTTTAGCAAACCACTGTCTTTAGCAGCGGAAACTGATTTCCACTGACGAGGACCGTCCGGTCTGCGTCCGTCGGGACCGACCGAGAGAGAGCCTTCGGTTGGTCTTTGGCTCCTGACTCGGAATTCGAGAGACCCCCGCCGGCCGCGCCCTGGCCGAGAACACGCTCGTCCCCAGCTGCCTCAGAGACTGGGGCATCGCCAGCCCCCAGGTTAGATAGCGCGGTTCCGCCTCACACAGAAGAGATCATGATTAAGGTGTGGGCCATTGCAATCCTCCAGTACTCTGTTCCTCTAGATGAAGGGCCCCAGCCGGCCTCCTGGGTCAGAAACCGCCGATTCACTGTTTCTGAGAATTGAATTGACTGATACACATAGAGGAACCAAGCCCACAAATACGTTAAACAGAATAAGCAAGTGCATGCCTATGTCTTGTCATTATCACTGGCAAAAAGAAGTCTAGGATTTTCCCAAGTAAAATTCTAGTAGCTCCACTCTCCCTCATAAACTTCCATTATTAGCGATTGTGCGTCTGTCTCAGTCCCGTCCAACTCTTTGCGAACCCATGGACGGTAGCCCCCTAGGCTCCCCGTCCGTGTTTTGCAGGCAAGGCTACTGGAATAGGTACTGCGAAATGACTCTATATTTCAGATAATATTTAGAAATGATGATTGTACTTTAATCAACATCTGATTAAACCAACCTACCCAGATTAAATACAGCTGTCTTTACTGGAAGGAATTCCTCAACAAAGCAGAATGTGTAACTTACGGAAGGCTACTCCTAGAATTCTCTGGAAACCAGAGACCGGGTATTGAAATAGCTGACAGTGCAGCTGAGTTGGTTGCAGTAAGTGAAAGACCTGCTCATGTCTTAGGGGTTCTGGGGACTGTTTTTTGTATTTAGGTGCGAATGCTGATTTTGTCATAATTGATACATAGAAAGTTATGAATCGATGTAGGAAACAAAATCATAAGAAATCCCTGGGCAATATCTGAAAGAGCATTTAACTCTCTGTCACTCAAGAAAAAGGAACAGTTCAGTTTTCATAATGTACCTACATTATACAGTCAGCCAATAAAACCTAATCCCCACTTAAGCAATTAGAGGAGGGCTGTGGGGTTGCAGTTGGGATTTTTAGCTTGGTTAAAGCAAATAAAATACTGTAGGAAGAATGAAGTCATACTTGTTGAAACTTGGATTTACAGAAATATAAGGTAGCTTGAAGAAGATGAATTCAGGTGGAAAATGACCTTTCTATTATGTTCAGGAAGGCATTAGAATGTCAGGAGAAATGCTGGAATGGAGATTTATTACCATATAAACAGTTGACAAGTTCCATTTTGTTGAGTACCTTGGAAGGAGGAAGGAAACCAGCATTTCAGGAGGTGATTAAAAAAGCTCTGAAAAGAGTGTTCAGTAATCCAGGGAGACCTGAATGGTGGAGGAATGTGTTTCTCCTGGTCTGCTATGAGGTTCCTGGGTGTCTCAGAGACCCCCTGATTTGCTTATTCCTTGTCTGAATATTTGTACTAGATGAATTACTTGTGATATGATATGGGATAGAGACAATGTGTGTGTATCCTTCTTACTCCCTATAAGAAATTCTTCCCCCTCCCCTCTCTCTCTCTGTATTTGTGTGTATGTGTGTACATGTGTTTGTTCAAGCATATCTATCTACATATATATTCAGATATGAGAAGGGAATTTTCAAAACTATATCATTTTTTTTTGTAGTAAAGTTGCATTTATATTGCTCTACATTTTGAACGCCATATTAATTTGAGACATATACATACTTTGTGTGGCCTAGATGGCTTATGTTACGTTTCCACTGCAATGATGAGGAAATAAAGATCAGAGAAGGGAAATCATATAAATATAATAATCATATAAATATCATATAAATATTGTTCTGTTTAATCATATATATCATATAAATATTGTTTTGTTTTGAAAGCCACCTTTCAGTTGAAAGATACACATGCCTCGTGTGGCCTAGAGGGCTAGTGTTAAGAGCCCCATTTTAAAGATGAGGAAATAAAGATAAAGAAGGGAAGTGATTTTCCCAAGGTCCTTTTCAAATTTGCCATGAAACCTTTCGCAGTACTTGTGATTCATGAGCACAAACTTTAAAACCACACAGGAACTCAACACATCCTCTTTTCTTGAGCATTTTCTGTCTCTTCTTTTTAGTTTGAACATTTAGTTAAAATCTGATAAAAACTTCAACAATCCGTGCACACTCACCTCCTATTCTTTTTCCTTGTTTTGTTTTCCTCCTTAGCAATTTTGACTCTCGAACACACCTTGCATTTTACATATTCATCTTGCTTTTTGCATGTGCTTTTGTGCTCCAAAGAATATGCTCAGTGAAGACGGGAATGATTTTGAGGGTTAAAGTTGGGACTGTGGTTTTTCTGCTGTATCCTCAGTGCCAAGAAAAGTGCCAAGCAAATAGGAGGCCCTTAATAAATGTCTGTGAAATGAATGCCCACGTGCATGAATGAATGAGGGTTGAAAATAGTCCATGTAAATCTACCTAACATCTATCAAGCCACTGATATTTTTGTAAGGCAAGGGTGCTCAGTAGTTACTTGTTAGAAAAATAATGAAAAGACCTCACTGCAGGTCCCTGGACACTTGATGTGAAGATAGTATTCCTTATTTGTCTTAGTTTTTTCTGTTAGCAAAATATGGTTGAAACCTCACTTCTGATGGCCGAATGATGCCTCTGCTGTGGCTGGGAAATTTTTTGTATGTCTTATGCCCTTGTTGCCTTCTACTCTGCCTTTACCTTTCTCTCATGTGTGCACAACCCTCAGGAAATGCCCTCTGCCTACAATCCAGCCAGGAATGTATTTTTCCTGGACTAGTGCCCTTTACTTAGGATCTTTCCAGACCTTTTCCTCCCTCATTAAATTTTACCTACCTTTTCCCCCATTCCCTCTGGTGTCTACTTTCCATACTGTTTTATGCTTCCTAGGTAATACATTTTTATTTTGTTAGAAACAAGTAGTCTTAGAATTACAAGACCACACAGTACAGCTTCTCTTTCAGTGATCCAAGTCTTTCTACGGTTTGCCAAGTGAGAAGCGGTGTAAGTGAGAACTGAGTCTCCAGATATAAGATGGATAAGCTTTCTGCCTTTCATGAATTATATGACTTTGGGCAAATTATTTGACCTCTCTAAGCTTCAGTTCAGTTCAGTTCAGTTGCTCAGTCGCATGCAACTCTTTGTGACTTCAAGGACCTCAGCACGCCAGGCCTCCCTGTCCATCACCAACTCCCTGAGTTTACCCAAACTCATGACCATTGAGACGGTGATGCCATCCAACCATCTCATCCTCTGTTGTCGCCTTCCTCTCCCCCCTTCAGTCTTTCCCAGCATCAGAGTCTTTTCAAATTAGTCTTTTTTTTTTTTTTTTTTTGCATGAGGTGGCCACAGTATTGGAGTTTCAGCTCCAACATCAGTTCTTCCAATGAACACTCAGGACTGATCACCTTTAGGATGGACTGGTTGGATCTCCTTGCAGTTCAAGGGACTCTCAAGAGTTTTCTCCAACACCACAGTTTAAAAGCATCAATTCTTCCATGCTCAGCTTTCTTTATAGTCCAACTTTCACATTCCTTACATGACTAGTGGAAAAACCATAGCCTTGAATAGATGGACATTTGTTAGCAAAGTAATATCTCTGATTTTTAATATGCTGTCTAAATTGGTCATAACTTTTCTTCCAAAGAGTATGTGTATTTCAATTTCATGGCTATAGTCACCATCTGTACTGATTTTGGAGCCCCCCAAAATAAAGTCTGTCACTGTTTCCATTGCTTCCTCATCTATTTGCCATGAAGTGATGGGACTGGATGCCATGATCTTAGTTTTCTGAATGTTGAGTTTTAAGCCAACTTTTTCGCTCTCCTCTTTCACTTATATCAAGAGGCTCTTTAGTTCTTCTTCACTTTCTGCCATAAGGGTGGGGTCATCTGCATATCTGAGGGTATTGCTATTTCTCCCAGCAGTCTTGATTCCAACTTGTGCTTCCTCCAGCCCAGCATTTCTCATGATGTACTCTGCATATAAGTTAAATAAGCCCATGACAATACACAGCCTTGATGTACTCCTTTTCCTATTTGAAGCCAGTCTGTTCCTCCATGATCAGTTCTAACTGTTGCTTCCTGATCTGCATACAGATTTTTCAAGAGGCAGGTCAGGTGGTCTGGTAGTCCCATCTCTTTCAGAATGTTCCACAATTTATTGTGATCCACACAGTCAAAGGCTTTGGTGTAGTCAATAAAGCAAAAGTAGATCTTTTTCTGCAACTCTCTTGCTTTTTGGATGATCCAGTGGATGTTTACAATTTGATATCTGGTTCCTCTGCCTTTTCTAAAACCAGCTTGAACATCTAGAAGTTCACGGTTCATGTATTGCTGAAGCCCAGCTTGGAGAATTTTGAGCATTACTTTGTTAGTGTGTGAGATGAGTACAATTGTGTGGTAGTTTGAACATTCTTTGACATTGCCTTTCTTTGAGATTGGAATGAAAACTGACCTTTTCCAGTTCTGCGGCCACTGCTGTGTTTTCCAAATTTGCTGATATATTGAGTGCACCACTTTCACAGCATCATCTTTTAGGATTTGAAATAGCTCAACTGGAATTCCATCATCTCCACTAGCTTTGTTCGTAGTGATGCTTCCTAAGGCCCACTTGACTTCACATTCCAGGATGTCTGGCTCTAGGTGAGTGATCACAGCATCATGGTTATCTTGGTCATGAAGATCTTTTTTGTATAGTTTTTCTATGAATTCTTGCCACCTCTTCTTAATATCTTCTGCTTCTGTCAGGTCCATACCATTTCTGTCCTTTATTGAGCCCATCTTTGCATGAAAATTTCCCTTGGTATCTCTAATTTTCTTGATAAGATCTCTAGTCTTTCTCATTCTATTTTTTCCCTCTGTTTCTTTGCATTGATCACTGAGGAAGGCTTTCTTGTCTCTTCTTGTTATTCTTTGGAACTCTGCATTCAAATGGGTATATCTTTCCTTTTCACTTCACCTCTCTTCTTTTCATAGCTATTTGTAAGGCCTCCTCAGACAGCCATTTTGCTTTTTTGCATTTCTTTTTCTTGGGGGTGGTCTTGATCCCTGTCTCCTATATAATGTCTTGAACTTCCATCCATAGTTCTTCAGGCACTCTGTCTATTAGATCTAGCCCCTTAAATCTATTTCTCACATCCACTGTATAATCGTAAAGGATTTGATTTAAGTCATACCTGAATGGTCTAGTGGTTTCCCCTACTTTCTTCAATTTAAGTCTGAATTTGGCAATAAGGAGTTCATGATCTGAGCAACAAGCTGCCAGTCTTGATTTTGCTGACCTTATAGAGCTTCTCCATCTTTGGCTGCAAAGAATATAATCAATCTGGTTTCAGTGTTGGCCATCTGGTGATGTCCATGTGTAGAGTCTTCTCTTGTGTTGTTGGAATAGAGTGTTTGCTATGACCAGTGTGTTCTCTTGACAAAACTCTATTAGTTTTTGCCCTGCTTCATTCTGTACTCCAAGGCCAAATTTGCCTATTACTCTGGATGTTTCTTGACTTCTTACTTTTGCATTCCAGTCCCTTATAATGAAAAGGACATCTTTTTTGGGTGTTAGTTCCAAAGGGTCTTGTAGGTCTTCATAGAACTGTTCAACTTCAGCTTCTTCACCATTACTGGTCGGGGCATAGACTTGGGTTACCGTGATATTGAATGGTTTGCCTTGGAGACGAACAGAGATCATTCTGTCGTTTTTGAGATTGCATCCATGTACTGCATTTTGGACTCTTTTGTTGACCATGATGGCTACACCATTTCTTCTGAGGGATTCTTGCTCACAGTAGTAGATATAATGGTCATCTGAGTTAAATTCACTCATTCTAGTCCATTTTAGTTCTCTGATTCCTAAAATGTAAATGTTCACTCTTGCCATCTCCTGTTTGACAACTTCCAATTTGCCTTGATTCATGCACCTAACATGGTCCGTGGACTCTAAGATTCAGGCCTTTCATTTAAGACTGATAACAAAATAGATCTCATCACCCAGGGCCATTCTATTAAGTAGAATATGTGGGATAAAATGCATCAAATCATTCGTTGCCAGTAGTAACCACTAATAAATAGCTATTCCATATATCATTTCAATGCCATCAGTATTGGGACAGAAATCTCTACTTCCCTGAGTCAATCAGTTCTTTTTTGAAGATTCATTGTCCATCTCCTGTAACAATCCTTTACAGTTAGCCCAAACCTGCTCCCTATTTGCTTCTACCCATTGGTCCCCAGTGTTTACTTGGAGAAACAGAGTCAGTATGTGCTGTTATGATCTGAATGTTTGCATTCCACACCCCTTAAATTTATATGATGAAGCCCTAACCCTCAATGTGATGGTGTTTGGAGGTAGAGCTGTAGGGAAGTAATTAAATGTAGATGAAGTCAGGAGAGTGTTTCCCTTATGTTGAATTGGTACCCTAAAAAGAAGAGCAAGAGACAAGAGAACTCTTTCTCCAGGAGCATGCACTGAGAAAAGGACATGTAAACAAAGAACAAAATGGCAGTCATTGCAAACCAGGAAAAGAACCAGATCTACTGGCACCTTGGGCTTGGGCTTCCCAGTCTCTTGAACTGTGAAAAATAAATGTTGTTTAAGTAACCAGTCTATGGTATTTTCTTAGAGTAGTCTGAGATAAGACATGTGCCTTCACTTTTATGATTTTTTAAAGTTTCTAAAACAACTTTTATAATCTATCTACATCTTCTCCATTTTAAGCTAAGGTTTTCCAGTTCCTTCAACTGCCCTTCATCTGTAATGGTTTCTCTTTTCCATTACCAACTGATTGCTCACAATGACATCTACTTTACCTATGTGCCTCTTTACGAGGTGCACCTGAAAGATATACAATAGCCTAGTCATTGTATAACTAACACAAATTACAGGGGAGGTATTATCTCATATGGTTTGGACATTATATTCTTGATGGGGACAGGTCTCATTAGGTTCCTTGGCAAAGATATCACACAGTTGGAAGCATGTCTCTCTTGTCAAGCACAGCTTAGAAACAAAGTAAGAACTCCAGATCCTTTTCACATGAAGCACTGATAAACCAGGTCTAGCCCGGTCTTCACATGAGTAACTAGGAGTGTGCCTAACAGCAGGGTTTAATAGTCATTCCTTTTCAGTTCAGTTCAGTCACTCAGTCGTGTCTGATTCTTTGCGAACCCATGAATCGCAGCATGCCAGGCCTCCCTGTCCATCACCATCTCCTGGAGTTCACTCAGACTCAACATCCATCGAGTCCATGATGCCATCCAGCCATCTCATCCTCGGTCATCCCCTTCTCCTCCTGCCCCCAATCCCTCCCAGCATGAGAGTCTTTTCCAATGAGTCAACTCTTTGCATGAGGTGGCCAAAGTACTGGAGTTTCAGCTTTAGCATCATTCCTTCCAAAGAAATCCCAGGGTTGATTTCCTTCAGAATGGACTGTTTGGATCTCCTTGCAGTCCAAGGGACTCTCAAGAGTCTTCTCCAACACCACAGTTCAAAAGATCTTCAATCAGTTCATCAATTCTTCGGCACTCAGCTTTCTTCACAGTCCAACTCTCACATCCATACGTGACCACAGGAAAAACCATAGCCTTGACTAGATGGACCTTTGTTGACAAAGTAATGTCTCTGCTTTTGAATATACTATCTAGGTTGGTCATAACTTTTCTTCCAAGGAGTAAGCGTCTTTTAATTTCATGGCTGCAGTCACCATCTGCAGTGATTTTGGAGCCCCCCAAAATAAAGTCTGACACTGTTTCCACTGTTTCCCCATCTATTTCCCATGAAGTGATGGGACCAGATACCATGATCTTTGTTTTCTGAATGTTGAGCTTTAAGCCAACTTTTTCGCTCTCCTCTTTCACTTTCATCAGGAGGCTTTTTAAGTCACACTAAAGGAACTTCTGGAAATAATGTCTTCAATCTATTGTTCCCAACTTTATTTTTTTTCCTTCTCAGTACAGATTAATGATGGTATTCGCATGAAATACAAACACAGGCACACCCATGATTATTTGAAATTCCCATCTCCTGTTTTTAACTCCACCCTTCACTCTTCTGTGCAAAAGAGCATATCAGAAGTTGAGTGAGTAAACTAAAGAACTAAATGTGAAAAGCAATAGCCCAGTGCTTTTATGGGATTACATAGGTTAATATCTTCCTGATATTAGGGGAAAAAAAAGAATTTCTTACACAATGTCAGAAAGAAAGAAAGCAAAAATAATAAAGGAAAGAAGTTGAGACATTTGATTTTATTAAACCAAAAAATTCATTGATTCCCATAAACAGAATGAAAGGTATTTGCAACACATACTTGATAAAAGTGCTAGTTAAAGTGTTAGTTGCTCAGTCATGTCTGACTCTGTGATCCTGTGGACTGTAGCCTGCCAGGCTCCTTTGTCCATGGGATTCTCCAGGCAAGAAGTAGGTAGCCATTCCCTTCTCCAGGGGATCTTCCAGACCCAGGGATAGAACCTGGGGCTCCTGCATTGCAGGCAGCTTCTTTACCGTCTAAGCCACCAGGGAAGCCAAAGGGCTAGTATGTTCCCTTAAATTAAAATGAATATTTACAAATTATTAAGAAAAAGATAACCAATGGAAAATTGGGTAAAAGACTTAAATATGTACTTTTCAAAAGATATCTGATTGAATTAAAAAATCATGAAAAAATTAGCAATATTATTCAGGAAAATATAACTTAAAATTCAGTGAGCTCAAATTTGATACTTACTAGATTTGCAAAAGTTAAACTAATTGACAATACCAAATGTGAGGGAGGAGTTACAGTAAAGAGAACTATTATACTCTACTGGTGGGAATGCTAACTGATATAGCCAGTTTGGAAAATATTTTGGCATAATTTAGTCCAATTAAATATATGGCTGTGCTATCTATATATTACATAAGTTAGAGGTCAAGACACTGACACAATCCCAATGTCATTTTCCTCTCATATTAACAGTCCCAAGTGACTTAAAAAAAAAAAAGTTTTATTTATTTATTTTTGTCTGCTCTGGGTCTTTGGTTCTGTGCATGGGCTGTCTCTAGTTGTGGAGGGCGGGGTTTGTGGGCCCCTCACGGTGATGGCCCCTGCTTCTGGGGAGTAGCAGCTACAACAACAAACAGGGTAGACTGTAAAAAACAATTTCATCACATCCGATGACATAGAAATTCTACTCCTAGCTCTGGCTCAGCTGGTAAATAATCCGCCTGCGATGTGGGAGATTTGGGTTGGGAAGAACTCCTGGAGAAGAGAACAGCTACCCACTCCAGTATTTTGGCCAGGAGAACTCCATGGACTGTATAGTAGCAAAGTGGTAGACGTGACTGAGCCACTTTCACTTTCACTTTCAGGTCTGTGTCTAGAGACTTGTTTCTAAATATGTACCAGGAGACACTGTACATGAATATTCATAGCAGCACTGTTTTGGTGACAAAAAAATCTGGATTTTATTTGGATTATCTATCAACCATGCACAGAGTAAGTGAATTGAGGTGTACAGTGGAATACAAACTGAGGCTACACATCAACACAGATGAATGTAATAGCAATGCTGGAAACAGAAGCAAGTCACAGAATATACCGATTGATTTATTGGCTTTGAAGGTAAAGAATCTGCCTGCAACGCAGGAGACCCAGCTTCAATTACTAGGATGGGAAGCTCCTCTGGAGAAGGGAATGCAACCCACTCCAGTATTCTTGCCTGGAGAATCCCATGGACAGAGAAGCCTGTAACTGGCAGGCTACAGTCCTTGAGGTTGCAATGAGTTGGACACAAGTGAGGGACTTTCACATACATGCCTATATACATACATGGAATATATATATAGGATGATCCATTTGCATGAAATTTAAAACAGGGGAAAATAGAAAAATGTAATGTTTAGTGATACCTAACGTGGTAAACGGAGAAGGCAATGGCACCCCACTCCAGTACTCTTGTCTGGAAAACTGCATGGATGGAGGAGCCTGGTGGGCTGCAGTCCATGGGGTCACTAAGAGTCGGACACAACTGAGTGACTTCACTTTCACTTTTCACTTTCATGCATTGGAGAAGGAAATGGCAACCCACTCCAGTGTTTTTGCCCGGAGAATCCCAGGGATGGGGATTCTGGTGCACTGCTGTCTATGGGGTCACACAGGGTCGGACATGACTGAAGTGACTTAGCAGCAGCAGCAGCAGCAACAGGTGGTAAATTAATGAAAAATGTGAAATCTTAAAAGTCAGGATAAAGAGCTGTTTTTTGTGCAAAAGGAAGTTTATGACTTTGGGAAAAAGCACTCAGTAGTATTGGCATTGCTCTATTTCTTAAATATTGGTGATAATAACAAAAATTTCCCTTTTTTTCTGTGTGTATATGCTGAGCAACAAAACTTTTCCTAAAAAAAGCAAATTTAAAAAGTAAATAGTTTTTAAGATTCTGTATTTTACATGTATAATTAGCTAATTATTTGTGACATCCGTCCAGACAACATAATCATCATTTTACCCAGAGGATGGATTTGTAAAGGGAATTTCAGCAATTCTGGGGCCAGGTTTTGGGGAAGCCTTTGAGGATGGGGATGTTGGGGAATGAATGCTTCGTCTACCTTATGATGGAGACTCCATGTTTTTGTCTTCTGTCCTCTGCGAGGCCAACTTGTTCAGGGCCCACCTGTATGTAAATCAGAAAAGAATATTGACTCCATACTAACCACAGTTCTGATTTTAACAAGTAGCAAGCCTATGTCAGTTTTCTCATTAACTCCTTCAATGCAACATAATGATGCAAAGATGGTTCTAGAATCAGAGTGTTTATGTTAAAATTCTGATTTTTCCCTGTAACCATTGACAATCTTTTTAACATCACCAAGTCTCTCTGTTTTTTCATCTATAACATGGAAACTTTAATAGTACCTACTAGGGTTAATTGTGGGGTTAAATAGTATAATGAATAATAATTTTACACATATCTGTTTTATAGTAGGTGCTTAAAAATGTTAAGTTAAAAAACACAATAAGAACATTTTTTCAGCTAGTAATTGGTTAATACCAAGAGATACAGAAATGTAACACACTGCCTGGCCAAATACAGAGTCTTTTACAATTTGTTACATATGTGCAGAAACTAGTTTTAACGTGGTAGTCCTGGTATGTAATCGGTACTCAATAAATCTTAGCTTCCTTTTATTTTTGGATATTTATAAGCTTTGTCCTGTTTCTTTCAATGTGTTATTATCCATGAATCTACTAATTAAAATCACAAGTTATAATTAGGAGGTGAATATACTGTAACCTCTCTGAAGTGTTGAAAATTTTTGTTTAAAAATATTTGCTTGTGTCTAGGGATCAGAATCTCAAGGGGTCAATGATGAAAAATATAATGTAAAGTTAAATGGGATAACTATATGTAAGCTTCTAGAACTGTAATTGTATATAATAAGAACTTAGGACACTTAAATTTTCTTTTCCTCACTTGGAGTTACTTTTGATGCTATATGAAACACTAAAATAAATCCTTAATATATCTTTGCTTTTGGAATTTGAGTTTGATTTTTGGAAATAGCTCAAAGCCACTCAGAGCCAACTGTCATGAATAATGTAAGTGAACAAGTTGTATAATACCATTTTTGGTCAAAAAAATGAGTTGTGATGAAATTAATGAGATTTTTTTTTACTTGTGCCAGCTTGTAAATGGTCTCTGAAGACAATTCTGAAAAGGAGTTCCACATGTGGCTTAGGCAATGACAATATTTTTGGAATATATTTTAAGACTCCTATTCCTCTCATCAAGTCATGTTGACTTCACCCTGATATACTACAGTCATTATCAGTTTTAAAAACATTAAAATAATTATGTACTTACTACTAACAGTGTTAGTATTAGTGCTATGTGTTAGTGTAAGTAGCTCAGTCGTGTTCGACTCTTTGTGATCCCGTGGACTGTAGCCCACCAGGCTCCTCTGTCCATGGAATTCACTAAGCAAGAATACTGGAGTGGGTTGCCATTCCCTTCTTCAGAGGATCTTACAGCCCCTGACCTAAATTCCCTTGCATACAGGTCCCAAACTTACCAGCTGTCACTGCCCCTACATTAGGTTAACTCATAGGAATCTCAGTCCTGCTTAAGCACTACAACTGGTGTGAATACTGGTTGGTTGATGCCTGTACCATTTAGTCTGCTAATTATTCTGAATGTTTCTACTGTCTGTCATGCTGTCTGGCCAGCAATTTCATGGTGCTGGCAATGTTCATTTTGATGTTAGGCTTGGGTAGTTTGCATAACATCAACAACAATATATTTCTGAGATGACTAGAACAGAAAATTAATAGTTCTTCTTTAGAATAACTGATCACCCTCAAAATTCTTTCCCTAATAAAGTACTACATGCATCAGATTAAGACTTCAGGTGTGTTTAATCTTCAACAAATAAGTGTTTTATTGCTGTCCGCAGTACAGACAGAAAAAGATCTTAAATAGTCTAGTTAATTTCAACACCTTATAAATGATAAGGCATGATTAACTCTGCCAATGATGCTTCCATGGAACTCCTGTATATGATAAAAAAAAAATAGAATGAATTCCTAGATGTTTATAAAGCAAATAGTAGAGATCAGTCTGGAGACAGAATAAGAAAAAAATCTTTGAAAATCCATATATGTATTGTGGTCCATCTATTTTCACAATTTTCAGTTGTTCTCCATTGAACTTACTTCATTGATATTTTTATTGGTTACAGAATTGTGATTCTTTCATTCTTGTCATAAATCACCCCACCTTATTGGCAATTTTCTATTATGGTTTTATTTAGCATTAATTGCAATTGCCAGCTATTGACATCATATGATCATACATTCAGGCCGTGGCTGAAGTTTACATACACTAATCCCAAAGAAACTGTATTATGAGGTGAGCACTGTGTTATAAATGTTATAAATAAAATGTGTTATAAAAACTGTGTGTCTTTTTTATTATGTACTCTTATACACACATTTTAAAAGTAATTCTGCTTTCCTTTTCTTGGTATTTTAGAAGAAAGAGAAAAAAAGAAAAACAAGGGAAAAAAGAGCTAAAGAACCTTAAGATTGACAGAGTCTCCGGCATCTAACGCAGTCCTTGGCACATAAAAAGTGTTCAATCAATAGTGAGTGAATGGAGAACTATTTAAGCATAGAAATAAAGTGTCTTAAGTACTTTCCTCAGTTACAATTTTGGAACTCCTGGCCACAGGCTCTGTGGTAGCCAAGAGCGGAGGCTGGAGCAGTTAAGGCCCTTGACCTTCCCCCACTTAATTTTTAACTTGAGAGGACTGTGCAGTAGATACTATGTGGGAGGTTTCTGGGCTCTGTTGTCAAGAGCTTTCTCATTTTGAAAAAATGAGCCACTTTCCAAGTTATGGAAGTGAAAGTGTGATAAAGATGTCCAAGTAGAGACTAAGAGACTTTCCTATAGTGTTGTGTTTGAAATAGCTAGGGTAGGCTTAAGAAGCAAGAAGAAAATGGAAACTGGAAGAAGATATCTGCTTATTGCCAAAGGGGCTAATACCTTGAGCTCTTTGTTACAAAGTGATAAAGTCTAAGGAGTAAATGGTTCTCAATACAGGAGCACATTGATATAATATGAAGCATATAATTTCATTCATCCCGTCTCTGAATGACTCAAATTTAGTGTTTATTTTAATAGTTGGCTATGTTTGCAGCCCTGAAATTAAAAGACGCTTACTCCTTGGAAGGAAAGTTATGACCAACCTAGAGAGCATATTCAAAAGCAGAGACATTACTTTGCGAACAAAGGTCTGTCTAGTCAAGGCTATGGTTTTTCCTGTGGTCACGTATGGATGTGAGAGTTGGACTGTGAAGAAAGCTGAGTGCCGAAGAATTGACGCTTTTGAGCTATGGTGTTGGAGAAGACTCTTGAGAGTCCCTTGGACTGCAAGGAGATCCAACCAGTCCATTCTGAAGGAGATCAGCCCTGGGATTTCTTTGGAAGGAATGATGCTAAAGCTGAAACTCCAGTACTTTGGCCACCTCATGCAAAGAGTTGACTCATTGGAAAAGACTCTCATGCTGGGAGGGATTGCAGACGGGTGGAGAAGGGGACAACAGAAGATGAGATGGCTGGATGGCATCACCGACTTGATGGAAGTGAGTTTGAGTGAACTCTGGGAGTTGGTGATGGACAGGGAGGCCTGGCATGCTGCAATTCACGGGGTCGCAAAGAGTGGGACACGACTGAGCTACTGAACTGAACTGAACTGATGGTTTTACTACTTAGAAAAAATCAAACTATAATGATGTATTAGGTATTTATTGTTGTATAACAGATTACCTAATACTTAGTGAAAGCAAACATTTGTTACTATTTTAGTAGGTCAATAATTTGAGAGTAGATCATCTCAGCAATCTTGCTCAGGGTCTTTCATGAGACTAAGTGAAAATATTGGCTGGGGCTACAATCATATGAAAGCTTGACTGGGCCTGGAGGATCCATTTCCAGGATGGCTCATGCACATAGTTTGCCAGCTGGCGCCTGTTGTTGGCACAAGGCCTTAGTTCCTCCCCACAGCAGCTCGCCTCAGTGCTGCTTGAGTGTTCACATGCCATGGCTGCTGGCCTCTTCACAATGAAAGATACAAGAGATGGTACTAGCACAGCACTGTCTTTATAACTTAGCCACGGAAGTTATATGGTTACTTCTTCAATATCTTGTCAAGCACAAAGTCATTGCAGGAGGGAACTACATAAGGATGTGAATACCAGAAAGAGATCATAATTTGGGGATCATCTTGGAGGCAATCAGAAATGCAAAAAACTTAAATGTAAACACTGCATTGGAGGGCTAGGAAATGGTTGTATCCTATCCCCAATTCTCTATCTCTCTAAAAGTTTTCATTAATTTTTTGTGCACTAAGACTATTGCTTTAAATTATACCTTAAAACTATAAGTAAGATATACTATTGGTCCCATTTCAGATAAGAAAATGGAGGTCTAAAGTGATTAAGTAGCTTATATAATGCTATACATCTAGTAATTGAGTCAGCATTTCAATTTACTGCCACTTAAACAAATAGATGATAATACTGCAGCTATTTAATAAAAATAAGTAAAGTTGAGATAGTTAGGGGGTTTATGATCATGTACGAGATAATACTCAGGGCAGCTTTTGCTGAATTTCTATCAAAGTTAGATAACTTCTCTTAACCATTAAACTAGGGTGTCTTTGCATGCTGCAAATGTGATTTCACCTGATTCTTGTACTCAAGATATTTAAGTGTAGGAACAATGGATTTATAAATTAAAATTCTAGATAATTCACTTATAATATGAAATATGATTGCTGGAACAATTAGGTGTTTACCTCAATCTGATTAGCACATTCTTCCCCTGTAGGGAGTTAGTTAATTGTATCATTTGTGATAATCTAGATTGTGCTGCTATAACAACCTCACAGTTTCAGTGGTCTGAAACACAGATTTATTCTTTGCTCCCCTTTATCAGTACTTTATTGGCAGGGTGATCTCATTGTAGTACATCAGGAAACTAAGCTGATACAGGCTCTGTGTCACATCCCAGGAGAGATGCAAGATATGTGGGATCTGAGACTTGTACTGTCTTGGGTACTCTTTTTAAGAAATGTAATGCAAAATCATAGTTTGAATATTCATTGGAAGGACTGATACTGAAGCTGAAACTTCAGTAGTTTGGTCATCTGATGTGAACTGCTGACTCATTGGAAAAGTCCCTGATGCCAGGAAAGACTGAGGGAAGAAGAAGAGGGCATCAGTGGATGAGATTGCTGGATGGCATCACCGATGTAATGGGCATAAACTTGGGCAAGTTTTGGGAGATGGTAAGGGACAGAGAGGCCTGGTGTGCTGCAGTTCACGGGGTTGCAAAGAGTTGGCATGACTGGGCGACTGAACAACAACAACAATCCAAAACTAGAAATAGAGAATTAAATATAGAGCTTTGAAGTGGGCCGATGCAAATGAGGGACCCTAAAACTTAAGTGTTTTTAAACTTCACAATCAGCTTCATGCTTCAGTGATTTCCAGTGCAGGAAAAAAGCATTGTGGTGAATCATACACTGTTTAAGCTTCAGTCTGGAGGTGACATTGCCCAAGTTCAAAGTTTGTTGGGAAGCATAATTCTACCATGTGTCTCCAGGGAGGAGAGTGGGAATATTTTGTAAACAGCAGTAATAGTTACTACAATCATCAAGGAGCAGAGGTTTGAATGCATGGTCATATTGCTTTTCAACTTTAGGCATCTACTTGTCCACTTGTGCAAAATGTCGTTACCTACTTCTCAAATAGAATGCAACCACAAGTTAGCTTTCTTGGGTCTCCCTCCCAAGGATAACACAAAGATGAGTACAGGCAATGTTTGTTTCCTACATTTCTATCTTTTTTCCTTTTTCTTTTAAAAGTCATCAGTTCCTTTTCATATTGATACATTTTCTTAAATATCATACCATCTTTTGTCAAATTGAAAGTGAAAGTGAAGTCGCTCAGTTGTGTCCGACTCTTTGCGACACCGTGGACTGTAGACTACCAGGCTTCTCCGTCCATGGGATTCTCCAGGCAAGAATACTAGAGTGGGTTACCATTACCTTCTCCAGGGGAATCTTCCCGACCAGGGATAGAACCAGGTCTCCCGCATTGGAGGCAGACGCTTTAACTTCTGAGCCACCAGGGATATATACGGATGCTGTACTATCGATATAATACCACAGTATACTATATATATTTGTGTGTTAGTTGCTCAGTCATGTCTGACTTTTTTGTGACTCTATGGACTGTAGCCCACCAGGCTACTCTGTACATGGAATTCTCCAGGCAAAAATACTGGAGTGGGTTGCCGTTCCCTCTCCGTGGGATCTTCCCAACCTAGGGATCAAATCTGGGTCTCCTGCATTGCAGGCAGATTCTTTACTGTCTGAGCCATCAGGGAAAACCCATAAATAAATAAATAAATAAATAATATACTCTCTGTATATACAGTTGACCTTTGAATAATGTGGTGATTAGGTGCTCCCATCCTCTGCACAGGGTGTTATATCCTCTGGATTTAACTAATAGTTAGCCCTCTGTATCTGCATTTCCACACCCATGTGGAACCAACCAAACATGTAATATTGTAGCATTTATTGTTGAAAACAATCTGTATATAAATGGACCCAGGCTGTTCAAATTCATGTTGTTCAAGGGTCAAATGTATATTATACATATATAATATGTATATAGATATACAGTTTAGACAGTATATATAGATGTGTGTATATATACACACACAGTATAGCTATATATAGTATATATACTATATAATATCATGTATATATTACAAATAGTATATATATGCTGCTGCTGCTAAGTTGCTTCAGTCGTGTCCGACTCTGTGCGACCCCATATACGGCAGCCCACCAGGCTCCCCCTTCCCTGGGATTCTCCAGGCAAGAATACTGGAGTGGGTGGCCATGTCCTTCTCCAATGCAAGAAAGTGAAAAGTGAAAGTGAAGTCGCTCAGTCGTGTCTGACTCTTCATGACCCCATGGACTGCAGCCCACCAGGCCCCTCCGTCCATGGGATTTTCCAGGCAAGAGTACTGGAGTGGGGTGCCATTGCCTTCTCTGATAGTATATATATATACTATATATATATATATATATATACATGTTGACTATATTTTACCAAGGCTTTTTGGTCTCTTTAATGTGGTTTTATATATAATCTTTGCTACTATACCATATGTAGCTTTTCTAGTTTGGTGCAGAATCACCTTACTTTCAATTTCTTGGAAATATACTGCCTAAAATATCTTCTAGCTTTCTTATAATGATGCCCATGCCCCAAATTAGCAAGTATAATTGCTCTGAGTAATAGCTGCAACTGTGAGGATCTGAAATAATCAGCAGAATCAGATTTAGTACAAAGAGAAGAGGAATATGTTCATCAAAAGTTGGGATTTTTTTGTCTTGTATTGGGTATTCTGGAAAAGTACAGTACAGAGATAGAATCCACAATTAACTACCATTTTTGAAATATGTATGAATTGGAGCCCTGTTTTATAGTTGCATATTGACAATTCTTATAATATTGTTTGAAAGGCAAATCATTGTGCTTATTTGCTGTTAATCTGGAAATATGCCAAAAATTCGTGTACATTAACACGTACATGTTAATCTATTGAAACAATTATAATAAGTCATTTGCTTTCTTTGATTTCTTGTATTCAGTTCTTAATCATCTACTTTAATGCAAGGCTGTGGCTCAAATAATTTAAAAAATAATGGCAATAGAAACCTAAAACGTGTTGTGTGTGTGTGTGCAGCTCAGTCGTGTCTGACTCTTTGCGACCCCATGGACTATAGTCCACAAGGCTCCTCTGTGTATAGGATTTTCTAGGCAAGAATGCTGGAGTGGGTTGCCATTTCCCTCTCCAGAGGTATTCCCAACCCAGGGATCGAATGCGTTGAGTTTCCATTAATGTAATAATAAATGATTTAAATTCATGCTACTTAGGTATGATATTTTACTGCATTTTATATTTTTTTAAATGTATTCTCTGTTGTTTGAATTGAGCTGCACTGAACTTTCAATCTCTGCTACAATGAAAAGGAGCTTTGGCATAAATAACATTTGAAAAAAATAATGACAATGTTTGAAATGTGCTTTGTGTGAGGCATGGTGCTACCTAATGTATGTAATATAATTTCATTTGCTCATAATGACTCTGTGAGGTAGATCCAACTTCCCGCATTTTACAGGCTGAGACTCTGAGAAATGAATGAATTTGGCATCACACAGTCAATGAGTGATAGAATAGGCAAGCCTAATTCAAAACTGCAGTAGATGGTTTCACCAATTATATTATCTTTGCAGTCTTCAAATCCTGAATAAATGGGTTCTAAGTAAGAGAAATGTATTTAAGAGCCTTTTATAATAAGTAAATTATTCATCTCTGCTAAGTCACTTCAGTCATGTCCGACTCTGTGCGACCCCATAGATGGCAGCCCACCAGGCTCTCTTGTCCCTGGGATTCTCCAGGCAAGAACACTGGAGTGGGTTGCCATTTCCTTCTCCAAAGCATGAAAGTGAAAAGCGAAAGTGAAGTCGTTCAGTCGTGTCCGACTCTTCATGACCCCATGGACTGCAGCCCACCAGGCTCTTCTGTCCATGGGATTTTCCAGGCAAGAGTCCTAGAGTGGGGTGCCATTGCCTTCTCTGAATTCATCTCTAGATAATCTACAAATGGGGGTTGATTTTTTTTTTAAGACAGCACAAAAGAAAAGAAAGAAAATTGAACAAACAAGTAAACAAACAAACATATAAGTAAAGATCCATCAAATATAGTAATTGGTAGATGCTGGAGAGGTTATCAAGAAGACATGACCACTGATTGACCAGAGGGCTGGACTTTCATAAAGGAAGATGCCTCACTTTCTCCTGTCCTCAGAATGTATGTTCTGCCTATTGTTCCCACAGTGGGAGCTGTTCCAAGGACAAAACCTTGAGAGAATAAGATGTTGAGACCATATGGACTGAATACGGGACTGAACTCAAGGTCTCTCTATGAATTTTAAGATTCTGATAGGAAGGTGAGGAAATCTACAAGCCTCATATGTAAGTTCCCTTGCTTATTGAAAGTGCCACCTACTAGTCTGAAGTGCTCTGTTTTCTTTCTTCTGTCTCTCCAGGGCCTCAAAATGCAGGGATCAGATTGTGAAACAATGATTGGCAAGCCAGCCAGGAAATCAAATAAATGGGTCTTGGGAAAAAGGCATCCAAGGGCAAATCCTGGGTTGGCCACTGACTTCCGTGCAGGGAGGGATGACTCATATGTTCAGTGCTTGTGGACCACTGTGTGAGCGTGGTAAAGCCTGGAAAACAAAGGCTCGTTTAATGCACTTGTGTGAGGAACTGCACATAGTACACCATGGGAAAGAAAAGAAATAAATTGCTGGTTTGCTGAATTAGCTTCTGATACCCAGCTAGAGGCTGAAGCTTAAGTTAGCAGTTGGAAGAAGACCTGAGGTTAGAGAAGGACATGGGGTGTCCACTGCTCTGCTAGCTTTGGGCTGGCAGACAAGGTGGGAGAGCAGGATAAGAAGCTACAGAATTTGGTGAGCATTTTGCAAAGCTAGGACGGTGGAATGGTCACAGATTGTCATAGTCTTGTGACAAAGCCTGATCGGGATGCTAAGAAGCGGAACCCCTGGGAAAGTGGAGAGGAGGAGGTTATGATGATTGACTATGAAATGGAAAAAAAAGCCCCCTTCCATCTGACTCCGATTACACAGAAAAATAAAGTACAGTAACCACAACCCCAGCCAGCAAGACAGGCCCTCATTCAGAAAATTTTCATGATGAGAGGATTTGCTCCAGCTGAGCTTATTGAACTAGCTGTCAAGTTCCAGGGAAAGGCCAAGGGAAGTCTCCAGGTCTGGTTAGTGCTGCTCTGAGATACAGGATCGGATGGCATTTCCCGGACTGGGTAGGAGGCAGAGAAAATGAACAATGTCACCACACACCCTGCCCTCTGGTGGTGCTTGTGTGGTGATCAGGGGGTTCAAGTTACCTACTGCTTTGCAGACTGGGTTATCCTGGCTGCAGTGAGGCTTGACCCAGTGAAGGGATCTCCCTGGACACGTAGGACCTTGGCAATCTATAGAGGAAGTACAACAAATTCTTAGGGAGCTGGGAATGAGACAGGCCTTCTATGCCTCTGCCTTTGAAGGCTCTGATCTAGTCATACTCATTGTGGGAGTGAAAACCAAGATACTCTAGTCTGCCCTTAGAACCTGCTGCTGCTGCTAAGTTGCTTCAGTCGTGTCCGACTCTGTGCGACCCCATAGACGGCAGCCCACCAGGCTACCCCGTCCCTGGGATTCTCCAGGCAAGAACACTGGAGTGGGTTGCCATTTCCTTCTCCAATGCATGAAAGTGAAAAGTGAAAGTGAAGTCGCTCAGTCGTGTCCGACTCTTCATGACCCCATGGACTGCAGCCCACCAGGTTCCTCCACCCATGGGATTTTCCAGGCAAGAGTACTGGAGTGGGATGCCATTGCCTTCTCCCAGAACCTGCTGTGAAACACCAGTTGATATCCATGCTGAGCCCAGTTGCGGGATAAGGCATTTATGGGGTTGTGCAACCCACAGCTGATTTGGGGGAAACTGAGAATTCTAGGGACTAAATAAGGGTTGTGGGAATGGCCCAAGATAGAGCAGGAACTCAAAAAGCCCAAGGACTATCCCAATAGGGTCTGAAGGGTTCAGTAAAAATAACCTAGAAGTAAATATGGCTTAATTTCATAGCTGCTGGGACCCAAGCTGAACAATTAAACTGATAGTCCAACACTATGTTTGTTGACCTCAACCAATCCTTTGAGAGGACTGAAATTGCTTCATACTGTGATCCTAAATTTTATATTCAGTATATTCCCTAATACTCAGTGATCAATGCAAAAAAATAGAGGAAAACAATAGAATGAGAAAGACTAGAGATCTTACCAAGAATATTAGATATACCAAGGGAACATTTCATGCAGAGATGGGCACAATAAAGGACAGAAATGGTATGGATCTAACAGAAGCAGAAGATACTAAGAGGTGGTAAGAATACACAGAAGAACTGTACAGAAAAGATCTTCATGACCCAGATAAAAACTATGGTGTGATCACTTACCTAGAGCTAGACATCCTGGAATGCAAAGTCAAGTGGGCCTCAGGAAGCATCACTACTAAAAGCTAGTGGAGGTGATGGAATTTCAGTTGAGCTATTTCAAATCTTCAAATATGATGCTGTGAAAGTGTTTCAGTCAATATGCCAGCAAATTTGGAAAACTCAGCAGTGACCAAGGACTGGAAACGCTCAGTTTTCATTCCAGTCCCAAAGAAAGGTAATGCTAAAGAATGTTCAAACTACCTCACAATTGCACTCATCTCACAGGCTAGCAAAGTAATGTTCAAAATTCTCCATGCCAGGCTTCAATAGTATGTGAACCGTGAATGTCCAGATGTTCAAGCTGGTTTTAGAAAAGGCAGAGGAACCAGAGTTTAAATTTCCAACATTAGTTGGCTCATAAAAAAAAGTAAGGGAGTTCCAGAAAAAAATCTACTTCTGCTTTATTGACTATGCCAAAGCCTTTGACTGTGTGGATCACAACAAACTGTGGAAAATTCTTAAAGAGATCAGAATACCAGATCACCTGACCTGCCTCCTGAGAAATCTGTATGCAGGTCAACAAGCAACAATTACAACTGGACATGGAACAACAGACTGGTTCCAAATTGGGATAGGAGTATGTCAAGGCTATCTACTGTAACCCTGCTTATTTAACTTATATGCAGAGTACATCACGCAAAATGCTGGGCTGGAAGAAGCACAAGCTGGAATCAAGATTGCCAGGAGAAATATCAATAACCTCAGATATGCAGATGACACCACCCTTAGGGCAGAAAGTGAAGAAGAACTAAAGAGCCTCTTGATGAATATGAAAAAGGAGAGTGAAAAGTTGGCTTAAAAATCAGCATTCAGAAAACTAAGATCATGGCATCCAGTCCCATCACTTCGTGGCAAATAGATGAGGAAGCAATGGAAACAGTGAGATTTTTTTTTTCTTGGGCTTCAAAATCACTGCAGATGGTGACTGCAGCCATGAAATTAAAAGACGCTTGCTCCTTGGGAGAAAAGTTATGACTAAACTAGACAGTATATTCAAAAGCAGAGACATTACTTTGCCAACAAAGGTCTGTCTAGTCAAAGCTATGGTTTTTCCAGTAGTCATGTATGGAATGTGAGAGTTGGACTACAAAGAAAGCTGAGCACCGAAGAATTGATGTCTTTGAGCTGTGGTGTTGGAGAAGACTCTTGAGAGTCCCTTGGACTGCAAGGAGATCCAACCAGTCAATCCTAAAGGAAGTCAGTCCTGAGTATTCACTGGAAGGACTGATGCTGAAGCTAAAACTCCAACACTTTGGCCACCTGATGTGAAAAACTGACTCATTGGAAAAGACACTGATGCTGGTTGAAAAGATTGAAGGCAGGAGGAGAAGGGTATGACAGAGGATGATATGGTTGGATGGTATCATTGACTGGGACATGGGTTTGAGTAAGCTCCGGGAGTTGGTGATGCACAGGGATGCTGCAGTCCATGGGGTTGCAAAAGAATTGGACACAACTGAGTGACTGAACTGATGACTGATGATAATATTCCCTAAAGCATACCTTTAGAAATATTTTTATGACAAAAAACCCCCAAAACTGAAAAAACAAAACAAAACAAATAGCCATCATTCTTAGAAAAGTGAGAGTCATCACTCTCTTTTTACTTTGAGCATGTTGCTTTAACTACAGAAAGCCTTAAAACCTGAACAGTGGCTCAGAGCTGTTCCACCTGCCCCTACCATGGCTAGGACAGGGGCCCCACATGATCTTGCAAAGGCCTCAGGGATGCAGTCCTACTTAGTGTGGGTGTTTTCACAGTCCAGATTTTGGATGCAGCTCAGGCGAAAGCCTTGGCCCTGGTCCCAGGAACATACCTTGCTGTACTGGGCTTCAGTTCAGTTCAGTATTTGGAAGTATTTGGAGCTTGTATAGAGCTCACTATTCACTGCTCCCTTAGATATAAGCAAAAGGTTATATCTCTGTACTCTAACATGTGGTCACCCCCAGAAGTGTTCTGGCCCCCTCATGCTATAGATGGTTGTTTGTTTTGCTTTTAGTTGCTAAGTCATGTCTGACTCTTTGTGACCCCATGCACTGTAGCCCACCAGGTTCCTCTGTCCATGGGGTTTTCCAGGCAAGAATATTGGAATGGTTTGCCATTTCCTTCTCTAGGGGATCTTTCTGACCCAGGGAATGAACTTGTGTCTCCTGCTTGGCAGGCAAATTCTTTACCTGGGAAGTTACGGATGGTTATGGAGGGCAAACAGTTATGGTCAGGAAGGTCCTGTTGATACTTGAGCATTCTCCCCCATGAGAATATAAGGTTTTTAATCTCTTCAATACCAGAGAACATATGGGGCACTATACCCTACAGGGCCAAACTCAGTAGGCCTCTATCAAGAATTCTGTCTCTGGGTTAGATTAATCAAACCAGTGCTGAGCAGAAACAGCAAATGAGAATCAGTAAGCCACCACATTGAAGAATGGTAACTTTAGAATATGAATTACCTGAGTGACCATCAGGAAATAGGAGAAACTATGGAAGAACTGAACTGAGTGTGCATTGTACATCCTGAACATAGTGTTTTCAACAGCCCAGTATGGCCAGTTAAAAATTCAGATGATTCATGGGGGATGACCAAGAACTACAGAGAACTGAACAAGGTAGTGCACGCATCCATGTGGCTGTGCCCAACACTGCCACCATCTTAGATGCCTTGGCCCTGGTCCCAGGAGTGTACCTTGCTGTACTGGGCTTCAGTTCAGTTCAGTTCAGTTGCTCAGTCGTGTCTGACTCTTTGCAAACCCATGCAGGACGCTAAGCTTCCCTGTGCATCACCAACTCCCAGAGCTTACTCAAACCCATGTCCCTCGAGTCAGTGATGCCATTCAACCATCTCATTCTCTGTTGTCCCCTTTTCCTTCTGCCTTCAATCTTTCCTAGCATCAGGGTCTTTTCCAATGAGTCAGTTCTTTGCATCAGGTGGCCAAAGTAGTGGAGTTTCAGCTTCAGCATCAGTCCTTCCAGTGAATACTCAGGACTGACTTCCTTTAGGATTGACTGCTTGGATCATCTTGCAGTCCAAGGGGCTCTCATGAGTCTTTTCCAACACCACATTTCCAAAGCACCAATTCTTAGGCATTCAGCATTCGTTATAGTCCAACTCTCACATTCCATACGTGACTACTGGAAAAACCATAGCTTTGAATAGACAGACCTTTGTTGGCAAAGTAATGTCTCTGCTTTTTAATATGCCTTCTAGGTTGGTCATGGTTTTTCTTCCAAGGAGCAAGCATCTTTTAATTTCATGGTTGCAGTCACCATCTGCAGTGATTTTGGAGCCCCCCAAAATAAAGTCTCTCATTGTTTCCATCGTTTCCCCATCTATTTGCCATGAAGTGATGGGACCGGATGCCATGATCTTAGTTTTCTGAATGTTGAGTTTTAAGCTAACTTTTTCACTCTCCTTTTTCACATTCATCAAGAGGCTCTTTAGTTCTTCTTCACTTTCTGCCATAAGGGTGGTGTCATCTGCATATCTGAGGTGATTGATATTTCTCCCAGAAATCTTGATTGCAGCTTGTGCTTCCTCTAGCCCAGCATTTTACATGATGTACTCTGCATATAATTTAAATAAGCAGGATTACAATAGATAGCCTTGATGTACTCCTATCCCAATTTGGAACCAGTCTGTTGTTCCATGTCCAGTTTAATTGTTGCTTGTTGACCTGCATACAGATTTCTCAGAAGGCAGGTCAGGTGATCTGGTATTCTGATCTCTTTAAGAATTTTCCACAGTTTGTTGTGATCTACACAGTCAAATGCTTTGGCATAGTCAGTAAAGCAGAAGTAGATGTTTTTGTGTTCTTGGCTTACCAAATGCTTTTTTCAGTGTATCTCTTGTGACTGAGTCACAAGATCAATCTGCCTTCACATTGGAGGGAAAACAATGGACTTTTCAGTGTTTCCCTGAAGCTACTCTCCCAGCCCCATCAGTCCTCATGGATGGTAGCTTGAGAACTGTCCCTGTTCTCTTTCCCCAGCTAATAAAACGGGCTCATTTTATTGATGATATAATGTTAACAAATGAACACCTGCCTATATTGCAGGACACTCTGAAGACTTTGCTTGAATATCTTTGAGGGAGAAGATGGATGATAAACCACAGAAAATTCAAGGCTCAGGCACTACCATAAAATTTTGTGGTGTTGTTTTGTTGGGTAAGATACTCATGGTCTAAGAAACTGTGATTGATAAGATACAAGTCTATACAACTCCTAAAAACATGAAAGACATGCCAGCTTTCATGGGGATTTGGGGGTTTTGGAGAACTTTTCTTCTTTATCCGGGACAGTGTCTTCATCCCTTATACCACTTGATTAAAAAAGGGTATGTGTGGGACTGGGATCAGAGCATCAAGCCACTGTCCAGAAGGCAGAAATAACTACTGCAGCAGATGAAAGCTCTGGGCATCTCCAGTGCAGGGATAGCATCTGGGTAATCTGAGACTCTAGAAGGGACAGAATGTGGCAGAGAAACAAGAGAGAATACCCCTAGGATTTTGGTCCCTGCTCTGGAAGGGGGCAGATTCCCCATATATCCACAGAGCAACAGCTTCTAGCAGTGTATAATGGCACTCCTCCAGGAAGAGCTTCTCATGAAGGAACAGGGTATCATGGTAAGAACTTCCCTTTCTATGAAGAGCTGGGTTGAAAATACATTCTATCTACCCAACTCTGCAATGGCTCACTCTTCCAAGATGACTGAGTGGCTTACTTGCCGCAGAGGCCAGCCTGCCCACCAATCACTGTCTCCAGAAACGTGGGTTCCGCTAGGTCCTGTGGAGTATGTAGATCCTCCTGCCCTTGTTCCTGCAGAGGCCTCTGTAGCCTGTAAAGAGGGAAAAGGGGAAACACCCACTGATGCCCGCTATAAATGCAGGTCTATTTGGGGCAACTGGTAAATATGGACTGTAGTCACCATTCAGCCCAACACTGATACCATCTGATGGAAATAATAACAAAGCACAGCTGCCAGTGGGTTCAACTTAGAGGGTTTTGCCTAAAGATTACTCTTGACTCCTGACTGTTAATTCTTTGCATAAACAGTTGGGCTGTTCTAAAGGCATTGACCCTGTGGCCTGGAAAATGGGAAGCCAAGGGTAACTGGTCATGAATAACCCATCTTGGGGTCAGGATATGCGGGAAGACATTTAGGTTTTGTCTATAGAAGCCTGGGGCAGTCCCTACTGTCTTCAGTGTTCATGCTCCTAAGATGTCAACAACCCCTGGCAATCAGGAAACCAGGGTCCTAGCTCTGGTACAAGCCCTAGCAATTGTATAGCCAATGATGACAGATTGTTTTAGAAATACAATAACTTGGTTGGCAATGTAACAGCATGTCCTGTGTGTTCTAAGTAATGCCCAAGGCAAATTCCCAAGGATGCCGAAGGACCTTCACTAGAGTTCCCAACTGGTGAGGAAATGGCCAATTGATTATATTGACCCCCTCCCTCTGAGTGAGGGTTCTAAATTTGCCTTGTGTGGACACTGCACTTGGCTTAACTCACAGGGCTTATTACCAGGCAAGCCTGGCTGCCATCATTAAAGATTAGAGAAGCCAAGTTACTATGTACACATACCCTTGTTAAATGGACAGTGATTAGCGGTCACATTTCAAAGGTCTTGGTGAGCAAGACTGGACAAAAGAACACATTAAGTGGAGGTTTCCTCTCTTCTATAACCTGTAAGCAGCAGAGTTAACAGAAAGGAAAAATGAAATATTAAAACAGCAGATGAAATTACTGATAGGTAAAACCACTGAGGCCTGGTGAACTAATGTGCTCTCCGGGGCTGTAATACATTTCAGTGATTGAGCAGTAGGGTCCATGGCTCCATACAGCAGACTGCTATCACCTCTATTGCTGCTGCGGTATCCGCCTCCAGCACAGCCAGAGAGCCATCAAATGAGCCATCTCCATGCTAGTGGGACCCCTGACTGACACCTCAAGGCACATTGTGGAAGAGAAGGGCCGGTCACAATGATGGAGGGGTGGAGGAGGTCATCAAGAGGACGTGACCTCCAATTGACACCGGAGCTGGACAATCAGAGGCTCCGCACCCCCTCCCCTGCCCTCGGAATGACCACCTTCCCCATGTCTGGAGCCATTTTCAAGGCCGCAGCCGTCTTAGAGCAAGGTGTAGTTAGACCATCAGGACGAATACTGTGACTGAACTCAGGCAAGGTGTCTGTGTAAACGTTTGAAATTCTGGCAGGGAAGTGGGTGCGGGGATCTTTCGCAGCGGCTATGGCCAAGCCTCGCAAATAAGTTCTCATGATTGTTTATTAGACCCGCCACCTACAGTCTGGAGTGACTGCCTCTTTCTTCAGTTTCTCCTTGCCACCGCCCTCCCCATATGCAGGGGCCAATTTGGGAACAGACAGGGAAATATTCAGAACTTAACTTTCATGGGAATTAAAATCCTGTTTGGATTCTTTCCTCCCTTTAACAGGCTATGATTACAGAAGCCTGATATTATAACATGGGAGTAAACATGGCAACTGTGTTTTTGAGTTATTGCTTGTAATTACTGTAGAGATAGGGATATTAGAAAAAAACAGCTGAAAGATTTATTGCTGTTTCATCATGCATAGAGAAGCTAAGTACAGATTACTTAAAGTTTGCCTAAAAGATCTATGAATTAATGTTATTGTATATTGTTTATTTTCTGGTGTTCCTTATATTAATATGATGAAAAAATATTCAATAGGGGTAAGGAAGGAAGAGGAGAAAGATAAATTCAAAACCACAAGATATGTCTTACAAAATTAATCTCTCTCCCACCAGCTCCACTATCTTATTTAATTAAGTGGCTCTGTTACTTAGTTTTCTATAACGTAAGATACCTAAAAGTAGAATATATATAGACTGTAGATTATACAAATATTTATTTTACAGGAATGTGCTTAATACTATCACCAGTTCATATATTCCCGGTGTGTTTGAAATTAAACCATGAACATGTGTAAAAAATAGTATCAGCCTGTTATTGTTTCAGGACCTACAATCATGTGACAGATTATTTGGACTCCTAATTTGCAGTTTACATTTTTTAACCACTTACATTTCATGTATCATCTTCCTTTGTTTCAGTCCATAGTCATATCTTAACTCTAAATTTTAAAGCTTGCTTATTTGTAACATTCGTTTGTGTTTAATCCAAATTTTTTTTTAAATTCCCTAAATGGGTTTCCAAATTTTAAATCATAAGTTAATTGATGTAGGGAAATATATACTGTTTTAAAAAACTTCACTGAGACTAGTAATTAATATCTGCTGAATGAAGTAATAAAACACCAGTTATTCAGTCAACAAAAAGCCTCTTTAGAATTTGTGTTGATGTTACACACTTTAGTAGAAAAGGTTCATCCATTAATAAATTTAGTAAAATTTATTAAAATTATATTTAACCAGAAAAATTATAGATTGAAAAATTGAAAATACTTCTTTGGCACTTTTACCTATTACAAAGCAAAAAACAATACATGGTAAAAATGATTTCAGAAAAATGATTATTAAAAGAAATGAAAACAGCATAGAGTTGTAGCACTTGTAATTTCTGTTCAGTGTTCCATAAAGCACAAGTATAGATTCTTTTAATAAAAAAGTAAAAGTGGAGAAACACAAATGTCAAAAAAATTATTTATGTCAAGGTTGAGATTTGATAGCTAGATGACTTCTTGCATATTATTAAATTAAGTCACTAGTTCATTTTCAAAAATCCATTTTCTAGGCAGTTCACCATATGTTTACTAGTCAGTTTTAAATGGAAATGCATATTAAAATAGTTTGGATTATTAACCTGCAGCACAATTTGTCCAGAGATGGAAAAGATTCGATAGAGTGGCAATCTCAGTGTATTTCTTTGAAAATAGGATTTTTAAAGTGTATAATGCACTCAAGGAAGTTGGAAGGGAGGTCTTACTATTTGCCAGACACTTTTCTAAGTGCTGTTTCATGTATTCTCTCATCTATTCAATATAATACTATGTTGTTGGTTAGTCGCTAAGTCATGTCTGACATGTGACCTTGTGTACTGTAGCCGGCCAGACTCCTCTGTCCATGGGATTTCCTAGGCAAGAGTACCAGAGTGGGTTGCTATTTCCTCCTCCATAGGATCTTCCTGATCCAGAGGTGGAACCTGCGTATCCTGTGTCTCCTTACAGGAGGATTCTTTACATCTGAGCCACCTGGGAAGCCCATATGATACCATGGGGTAGACATTATTGTGATCCTCATTTTAGAGCTAACAAGAATGAGGTTTCTAGAAAGATACTTTAATCGAGTAGTGTGTGAGGTTGTAATAAGCTCTTCTAGGTGCTATTTCCTGCCAACTCTTCCATGCTTGTTTTTACTAACACTATTTTCTCTGCTTGCATTATACTTAACATGCTGGTTCTTTGTAAACTCTTTTACATTCTTCAAAATCACTGATCTCACCTCATGCCTAGTTCTCCTTTATGAGGGCTCACAGTCAAGAGTACTTACTGCCATGCACTGAATTAATCTATTGAATTTAACTGGAGCAGCTTTCACTTGGCTGTTTTATTGCTGAGGGCAGGAACCTTGGCTTACTCATCTTTAGTCTTAGCAGCAGTTCCCTGCATAACGTAACTTGTTATGTGCTGTACCTTATTCAGTTCAGTTCAGTTCAGTCGCTCAGTCATCTGAGTCTTTGCAACTCCATGAATCGCAGCATGCCAGGCCTCTCTGTCCATCACCAACTCCCAGAGCTCACTCAGACTCACGTCCATCGAGTCAGTGATGCCATCCAGCCATCTCATCCTCGGTCATCCCCTTCTCCTCCTGCCCCCAATCCCTGCCAGCATCAGGATCTCCCAATGAGTCAACTCTTCACATGAGGTGGCCAAAATACTGGAGTTTCAGCTTTAGCATCATTCCTTCCAAAGAACACCCAGGACTGATCTCCTTTAGAATGGACTGGTTGGATCTTCTTGCAGTCCAAAGGACTCTCAAGAGGCTTCTCCAACACCACAGTTCAAAAGCATCAATTCTTCAGTGTTCAGCTTTCTTCACAGTCCAACTCTCACATCCATACATGACCACTGGAAAAACCATAGCCTTGACTAGACAGACCTTTGTTGACAAGGTAATGTCTCAGCTTTTGAATATGCTATCTAGGTTGGTCATAACTTTCCTTCCAAGGAGTAAGTGTCTTTTAATTTCATGGCTGCAATCACCATCTGCAGTGATTTTGGAACCCCCCAAAATAAAGTCTGCCACTGTTTCCACTGTTTCCCCATCTATTTGCCATGAAGTGATGGGACGAGATGCCATGATCTTCGTTTTCTGAATGTTGAGCTTTAATCCAACTTTTTCACTCTCCTCTTTCACTTTCATCAAGAGGCTTTTCAGTTCCTTTTCACTTTCTGCCATAAGGATGGTGTCATCTGCATATCTGAGGTTATTGATATTTCTCCCAGCAATCTTGATTCCAGCTTGTGCTTCTTCCAGCCCAGGTTTTCTCATGATGTACTCTACATGTAAGTTAAATAAGCAGGGTGACAATATACAGCCTTGACGTACACCTTTTCCTATTTGGAACCAGTCTGTTGTTCCACGTCCAGTTCTAACTGTTGCTTCCTGACCTGCATACAGATTTTCAAGAGGCAGGTCAGGTGGTCTGGTATTCCCATCTCTTTCAGAATTTTCCACACATAGAAAGATGAAATTTCAGGGCAGAAGGAATGTCTGAAAGGGGATGTGGGACAGGGAAGCATAGAAAGAAGATATAAGGCTATTGATCTGAGATGTTCACAGATTCACAGGACAATGCAGCTGGTTGCTCACCCACGTGGAATGTCTTCCAGGGCATGTGGAAACAATACACCTTGGAAAAGTCACATAGGAGGAAGAAGGATTGAGAGTTTTTCTACTTCTCTATTCTGTCTCTTGCCTTGCACTGGTTAGAGTTAGACCTCTTGAATGTTACCACTCTTTGCACTTCTAAATTGTTCCCTGGTACGCATAGGGCAGCATTTCACCTGATTTTCAGAGTTGTGGGAGAAACTATCAGTTAACATTTTGAGTTTTTTTTTGTTCACTGTGGATTTTGCATTAACTTGATTTTTTTCAAAATATACTGAATTTTTTTGCAGCCAATTAAAATTTGCCTTACCCTAGCCCCAAACATTCTATAGAAGTGCATATTCCCACAGGTCTAGGTTGTTCAAGAGGCACTGGTTTAAATTGGACAATTTTCAATCACCAGATGCAGAAACACAAAGATCCCCAGGCTCCTGACAAAGCCCATTTCGCCCTGTCCATTTTTATCAGTTAATCAATCAATTCATTAATTGAACAAATGTATATTAAGATTCTGTGTGCCAGTAAAGATGTTAGTAGACAGCTGTGAAAATGACACTATAACTACTATATTTAAAAATGTAATTTCTTTTAAAAAATTTTTTATTTTTACTTTATTTTACTTTACAATGCTGTATTGGTTTTGCCATACATTGACATGAATCCACCATGGGTGTACATGAGTTCCCAATCATGAACCCCCCTCCCACCTCCCACCCCATATCATCTCTCTGGATCATCCCCGTGCACCAGGCCCAAGCATCCAGTATCCTGTATCGAACATAGAATGGCAATTCATTTCTTACATGATAGTGTGCATGTTTCAATGCCACTCTCCCAAATCATCCCACCCTCTCCATCTCCCTAAGAGTCCAAAAGTCCGTTCTATACATCTGTGCCTCTTTTGCTGTCTCACATACAGGGTCATCATTACCATCTTTCTAAATTCCATATATATGTGTTAGTATACTGTATTGGTGTTTTTCTTTCTGGCTTACTTCACTCTGTATAATCAGCTCCAGTTTCATCCATCTCATTAGAACTGATTCAAATGTATTCTTTTTAATGGCTGAGTAATACTCCATTGTGTATATGCAGATGACACCACTCTCATGGCAGAAAGTGAAGAGGAGCTAAAAAGCCTCTTGATGAAAGTGAAAGAGGAGAGCGAAAAAGTTGGCTTAAAGCTCAACATTCAGAAAACAAAGATCATGGCATCTGGTCTCATCACTTCATGGGAAATAGATGGGGAAACAGTAGAAACAGTGTCAGACTTTATTTTTTTGGGCTCCAGAATCACTGCAGATGGTGACTGCAGCCATGAAATTAAAAGACGCTTACTCCTTGGAAGAAAAGTTATGACCAACCTAGATAGCATATTCAAAAGCAGAGACATTACTTTGCCAACTAAGGTCTGTCTGGTCAAGGCTATGGTTTTTCCTGTGGTCATGTATGGATGTGAGAGTTGGACTGTGAAGAAGGCTGAGCACCAAAGAATTGATGCTTTTGAACTGTGGTGTTGGAGAAGACTCTTGAGAGTCCCTTGGACTGCAAGGAGATCCAACCAGTCCATTCTGAAGGAGATCAGCCCTGGGATTTCTTTGGAAGGAATGATGCTAAAGCTGAAACTCCAGTATTTTGGCCACCTCATGCGAAGAGTTGACTCATTGGAAAAAACTCTGATGCTGGCAGGGATTGGGGGCAGGAGGAGAAGGGGATGACCAAGGATGAGATGGCTGGATGGCATCATGGACTCAGTGGACGTGAGTCTGGGTGAACTCCGGGAGATGGTGATGGACAGGGAGGCCTGGCATGCTGCAATTCATGGGGTCGCAAAGAGTTGGACACAACTGAGCGACTGAACTGAACTGAATTGAACCACAGCTTTCTTATCCATTCGTCTGATGATGGACATCTAGGTTGTTTCCATGTCCTGGCTATTATAAACAGTGCTGCAATGAACATTGGGGTACACATGTCTCTTTCAATTCTGGTTTCCTCGGTGTGTATGCCCAGAAGTGGGATTGCTGGGTCCTATGGCAGTTCTATTCGCAATTTTTTAAGGAATCTCCACACTGTTCTCCGTAGTGGCTGTACTAGTTTGCATTCCCACCAACAGTGTAAGAGGATTCCCTTTTCTCCACACCCTCTCCAGCATTTATTGCTTGTAGACTTTGGAATTGCAGTCATTCAGACTGGTGTGAAATGGTACCTCCTTATGGTTTTGGTTTGCATTTCTCTGATAATGAGTGATGTTGAGCATCTTTTCATGTGAGTTTGTTAGCCATCTGTATGTCTTCTTTGGAGAGATGTCTATTTAGTTCTTTGGCCCATTTTTTGATTGGGTCACTTATTTTTCTGGAATTGAGCTGCGGGAGTTGCTTGTATATTTTTGAGATTAGTTGTTTGTCAGTTGCTTCATTTGCTATTATTTTCTCCCATTTAGAAAGCTGTCTTTTCACCTTGCTTATAGTTTCCTTTGTTGTGCAGAAGCTTTTAATTTTAATTAGATCCCATATGTTTATCTTTGCTTTTATTTCCAGTATTCTGGGAGGTGGATCATAGAAGATCCTGCTGTGATTTATGTCGGAGAGTGTTTTGCCTATGTTCTCCTCTAGGAGTTTTATAGTTTCTGGTCTTACATTTAGATCTTTAATCCATTTTGAGTTTATTTTTGTATGTGGTGTTAGAAAGTGATCTAGTTTCATTCTTTTACAAGTGGTTGACCAGTTTTCCCAGCACCACCTGTTAAAGAGATTGTCTTTAATCCATTGTATATTCTTGCCTCCTTTGTCAAAGATAAGGTGTCCATATGTGTGTGGATTTATCTCTGGGCTTTCTATTTTGTTCCATTGATCTATATTTCTGTCTTTGTGCCAGTACCATACTGTTTTGATGACTGTGGCTTTGTAGTAGAGCCTGAAGTCAGGCAAGTTGATTCCTCCAGTTCCATCCTTCTTTCTCAAGATTGCTTCGGCTATTTGAGGTTTTTTGTATTTCCATACAAATCTTGAAATTATTTGTTCAAGTTCTGTGAAAAGTACTGCTGGTAGCTTGATAGGGATTACATTGAATCTGTAGATTGCTTTGGGTAGTATACTCATTTTCACTATATTGATTCTTCCAATCCATGAACATGGTATATTTCTCCATCTATTAGTGTCCTCTTTGATTTCTTTCATCAGTGTTTTATAGTTTTCTATATAGAGGTCTTTAGTTTCTTTAGGTAGATATATTCCTAAGTATTTTATTCAATTCATTAATTGAACAAATATATATTAAGATTCTGTGTGCCAGTAAAGATGTTAGCAGACAGCTGTGAAAATAACACTGTAAGTACTATATTTAAAAATGTAATTTCTATTCTTATAACCTTTAATTATTTTTCTGGAAATTTGCATTGGTACATCACTAGTTTGTTTGCCTTATATAATTAAAATATATGACATACTCAACACTTTTCAAGAGGAACCAAATCATCATATTCAGCTGTTTGCTTTCACATCAAAATTACCAGTTTATAGAAAAAATGTTGAAAGCAAAATCTACACACATGCCTTACTCAAGAGAGCATATTCAAATAACTTTCAATTACAAACTTTTTTTGGTTGACAGGAACCTTATATTCACATATATATACTATTGCAGGATCTTATGTGCTAATGTTCTAAATTTTCTTTGTACTTGATATATGACTTCTATTAAAATTTACATTTTGTTGAGTTTGGCTGTTTGTTTTATTTTTCACTTTTTTCTTACTGCATATGTTACATGACAGAAAATAGGAAATATATATATATGTGTGTATATATATATATATATATATATATATATATACACTGTTTATTATATTTCAAGGTGAGAGAATGATCTAACAGTATAGAGTTCAGAGAACAGTAATGGTAATGAATTTCCTTGTAGCTGAGCTTCCCACGTTGAAACACTATGTTCAAAATCACTAATATTCTACTTATGCACTAATATACATACTAATATAACTCATTAGTATATCGAGTATACTTCTGTCATTCTCTCTAAGGAAAAGAAATAATTTGAAGCATAAACTGATTTACTACTACATCACATAATTACTTAAGCAAAACTCCAATTGTCTTGGAGTTGATATTGAGGACATGCTTTACTAGATAAAGAGTAGATGTAGACTTGAATGAGTGACTAAGAACATATGGTAAGAAGCAGCTCAGAAAGATGAGCTAGGTTATCTTTGGGAATTTTAAATAAATTGAGGAAAAAAAATCACTGAATTTTTACAACAAAGAAGTTATCAGGAGGGTACTGTGATGAGATAAATAGGAATACCTGCAACAGCAAGTTGCTTCCTCTTCTGTTAATTGCAGCCTAAGGCTCCTATATGTTTGAAGATCAATAAACCAACCTGCAAGACTGGGGTAGTTGATGATGTAGTGTGTGTGTGCATGCTCACCTGTGTCTGACTCTTTGTGACCCCGTGGTCTCTAACCCGCCAGATTCCTCTGTCCATGGAATTTCCCAGGCAAGAATACTGGAGTGGGTTGCCGTTTCCTACACCAGGGGATCTTCTTGACTCAAGGATCAAACCTGTGTCTCCTGCGTTGGCAGGTGGATTCTTTACCAGTGTGCCACCTGGGAAACCAGTTGATAATGTAGTAGGACACAAAAGGCAATTGTTTTCTATCTAATTTTTTAGAAGTTGTTATTCTTTTTAAAAAATTATTTATTGTAAATTTTTCTACCTATTTTATTTTCAGGGCAATAAAGCAAAAGTTGAGGTGTTAGAATAAAATGTAGTAAAAGGACTCATTCTAGACGGCCTACCACTTTGTCTTAATGAAGGAGAAATATATTAAGGTGTTAAAATAGGAGATTGAATATAAATTGTACAATATGATGAACACAGTTAAAAAATAGATTATGACCATGCCAGAAAAGATAGCAGTAATAGTGCTTGTTCTGTTACAGACACCGTAACCTAAGGAAATCCTCAATAAAAATGTACAAGGAAAAAAAAGGTACAAGAAATATTGTTGACAACCTATATCTCGAGTATGTTGCATGTTTTCTAATTTTTTTTGATGAGTCACTTTGTGTTATTCTAACAAGTCAGTGCATGACAGTTACCTGTATATTTTCTCATGCTATTAAGATTCTTTGAACATTGTTGATAATCAACCTTGATTAATCAGAATAAATTAGTGAAATTAAATTTGCTCACATATATCACCTCCTGTTTTCATATTCATGTTTACAGGAATCAGGCACAAAATAAATCTTTATGTAATCTTCCATTCAGTTGCTCTTTTAAAAATAGGTCTTTAGTCAGACTGGTGGATAGGTAAAGCCTCATTCAGTTCAATTCAGTTCAGTCGCTCAGTTGTGTCTGACTCTTTGCTACCCCATGGACTGCAGCACACCAGGCCTCCCTGTCCATCACCAACAACTGGAGTTTAATCAAACTCATGTCCATTGAGTCAGTGATGCCATCCAATCATCTCATCCTCTGTCATCCCCTTCTCTTCCCGCTTTCAATCTTTCCCAGCATCAGGGTCTTTTCCAATGAGTCAGTTCTTCTCATTGGGTGGCCAAAGTACTGGAGTTTCAGCTTCATTATCAGTCATTCCAATGAATATTCAGGACTTATTTCCTTTAGGATGGACTAGTTGGATCTCCTTGCAGTCCAAGGGACTCTCAAGAGTCTTCTCCAACACCACAATTCAAAAGCATCAATTCTTTGGCAGTCAGCTTTCTTTATAGCCTCATTAATTTTTTTTTAATTAAAAAAATTTTTAAAGCCTCATTAATGTTTCTATAGAAGTGCATCCCACTTTTATGGACTATTTTAGATATTTATTAAAGACAGTGCTATGTAGTAAAAATCCCAGATATCTTGAGGACTTCTCATTTTTCAATACGTTTTATTTTATGTCTAGTGCTTATAAAATAAGGGGCAAGTAAGATACTCATACTGTTGTAATAAATATGTCTATATTTATTATCAGGATAGTTCTATTAATTGAAAATATTGTTAAGGGGAATCTCAGAATATGCATCACTGTGACTAAAAATTCCTTGATTGCTATACTTTTAAAGTGATTTAAATTGTTTAAGAGATAACATTACTTATGATTATCTCTTTAGTCTCCATTTAAAAAAGCAATTTAGGTACAACATTTTTTTAAATTACTACATGTTATTTCAAATTTCTTTCTACGATTATTATAGCAAAACACTTGGAATTTAGCATTATTATACCACTGATGGATTGTGTCCCTGGTTTATACACCTTAGGATATCTCACCCACAAGATTAGTGATAGCTTGTGAATGAAATGCCATCCATGCTTCTTAGCATCTGTGTAGTAGTGCTAAGGACTCTGAAAAATTCCTTTAGATAATATTTTACAATTATTTTCATTTAAATCCAAGATAACTTACCATGGCTTCAGAGGACTCCTTTTTAAAATATGAAGTTTGTAACTATTAACACCAAACCAGAAGCAATTTATAAAAAGCTAATGGTCACTCCAGGAAAGTAATCTTATAAGCAGCTTTGTGGTTATTTAGGAGTAATAGTGTGATAAACACTATCTTGGACACCTGAAATCTTACTGTAGTTTCCAAACTCAAAAAAATTTGGCATAATAGGAGAACTAGCACTTGGGTTAAGAGATGATCCCTGCACTTTGTTTGGATAGGACCTGAAGTGAAGCTTAGTTCATGTGGTTCAGTGAAGCACTAGGTAATCGAGTTTGGCATGACTTGGTGGAGTTTAGGATTATTGCCTTTGAAGAGCAGAATATTAACCTAATTATTACAGCCTGCACCCCTCCCCCCAAAAAAAAGCATGTTATGTCACTAGTTTCTTGTACAGGTGTTTTCCTAGTCTCAGAGCAGAGGATAACTTTTGAAACAGAGACTTGTAAAGACTGTTGTAACACCCATCCTTATTTTGTTGAAGATTGGTATTTTGAGGGATTGGAGAAGGCTATATATGCTGAATTCTTCTCTCCTTCTAGTGAGAAGATTTGCAGGGTTCCCACAGCTCATTCAGATAAAAAGGAAAAAGCCCATGCTTTCTGTCATACACAACATCCTTATCTGTCTCTTTGAATGATAAGTCTAGTCCAGTGGGTTTGTGTTCTCACTGCTGAATGAGCAGCTACATAAGTGATGAAGTTCAGTTCAGTTCAGTCACTCAGTCATGTCCAACTCTGTGCGACCCCATGGACTGCAGCATGCCAGGCCTCCCTGTCCATCACCAAATCCTGGACCTTGCTCAAACTCATGTCCATCAAGTTGGTATGCCATCCAACAATCTCATCCTCTGTCATACCCTTCTCCTGCCTTCAATCATTCCCAGCATCAGGGTCTTTTCAAATGAGTCAGTTCTTTGCATCAGGGGGCCAGAGTATTGGAGTTTCAGCTTCAGCTTCAGCATCAGTGCTTCCAGCAACTATTCAGGATTGATTTCCTACAGAATTGACTGGTTTGATCTCCTTGCAGTCCAAGGGACTCTCAAGAGTCTTCTCCAAAATCACAGTTCAAGAGCATCAGTTCTTTGGTGCTCAGCTTTGTTTATAGTCCAACTCTCACATCCATACATGACTACTGGAAAAACCATAGCTTTGACTAGACAGACCTTTGTCGGCAAAGTAATGTCTCTGCTTTTTAGTATGCCTTCTAGACTGGTTTTAGTTTTTCTTCCAGGGAGAAAGTGTCTTAATTTCATGGCTGCAGTCACCATCTGCAGTGATTTTGGAGCCCCCTGAAGTAAAATCTCTTTCTGTTTTTTTTTGTTTCCCCATCTATTTGCCATGAAGTGATGGAACCAGATGTCATAATCTTTGTTTTCTGTATGTTGAGTTTTCAGCCAATTTTTTCACTCTCCTCTTTCACTTTCATCAAGAGGCTCTTTAGTTATTCTTAGTTTTCTGCCATAAGGGTAGTGTCTTCTGCATATTTGAGGTTATTGGTATTTCTCCCTGCAATCTTGATTCCAGCTTGTGCTTCTTCTAGCCCGGCATTTTGCATGATGTACTCTGCATATAAGTTAAATATGCAGGGTTACAATAGACAGCCTTGATGTACTCCTTTTCCTATTTGGAACCAGTCTGTTGTTCCTGTCCACTTGTAACTGTTGCTTCTTGACCTGTACACAGATTTCTCAGGAGGCAGATTAGGCGGTCTGGTATTCCGATCTCTTTAAGAATTTTCCACAGTTTGTTGTGATCTACACAGTCAAAGGCTTTGGTGTAGTTAATAAAACAGAAGTAGATGTTTTTCTGGAACTTTCAGGAGTAAATGTTTCAGAAGTAGATATTTCCAGTAAATTTTTTTCTGAAACTACTTTTTAGAAGTTGATATTTTCAATGTGGAAGAGGAACTCTAATTAGCCAGCCTGGGTCCAGGAAGACACCACTTAATTATTCCCTGCACCATAGAGGTAGAGAAAAAGTAGCTCCCCAAAGGAAGGGAGAAAAGGAAAAGGATAAAGTGAAGAGATATATCTTCCAAGGATGACTCAAATCTCCTCTGAAAGCAACTTAAATTTAATTATCAAGTTGTGAGTACTGAATTATTTTTCTTTTCCATGCAGGGAGCCTGTTGTTTTCAAATATTATTTTTTACCAAATATTTCTCTGGTTGGACTGTTGTATAGTTTTTTACCCAGATAAAAGAAATATTGTCACATGCCTTACCTTCTTCACCCTGAGAGGATTAGAGGCTGCATCATTTGGTGGAATAAAAACAACTCAGAGCAAGAGGTTTGAAAGGCAGCCCTGGCTGATTAAGTAACCTGTGGAGGTTAAACCTGAGTAAATCCCCTGCAGTTAAGCTTTTCTCCAGTATCTGCAGCACAGTCAAAGTTGTTTTTGATGCCAGGAACCTGTGGACAGATTGTATGGATTGAGGCAGAAAGTAGTGTTGGAGTCTTGGGAAGACCAGAGGTGTATAAATTATCCACGCACAAGGAATAGTCTGAGTCCTGTACTTAAATTTCAGTTCAGAGCTTTCATGAGAGATTTGCAAAACAGCCCCTCTATATAGGTAACTTCTTTTAGAAATGCACTTACTATCTGTTCTCATCTTAGCTGCTTAAAATGGACTTCGGTTTTCCAGTATCAGCTGAAGCTGTTGTGGTTTCCTTCTTGCCAAATCTAAAAATGTTTCCTCTGTTTTCTTTGTCTTGACTAGTTTGAGATGTCTTTAGACCTTTGTTTTTTATGGAAACTCTTCCTCCTTTACATTTAGTATCATTTTTTCTTGCTTTATCAATGTTGTCTTGCTTTATTTCTACAACTTGGTTTGAACCAATTCTTACAGTCCTTTTGTGACTCATTATTCCTTATTCTCTTGCTAGGGGTATTAACAAAGACTGTTTAGACTCTGTTTTTTTTTTTTTTTTTTTTTCTTTTCTTTATTTCTGAGATAGCTGCTTCTTTCCACTCTCTTTCCTCCCTCTTTCTCAGTATCTGTCTTTCTCAGCTCCCTCCTTTCTTCCTTTTTTTCCCTTTCCCCCACTACCTCCTTCTCTCCCAACCTCCCTGTGATTCTGGTGTTTTTTCTTTTGTTTTGTTTCTTAAGGGAGAGCCATCTTTCTTTAATGTCCCTTTATAGGCCATGGCACACACATGTTTCCCTGGAGAAGGGCATGGTAACCCACTTCAGTATTCTTGCCTGGAGAATTCTATGGACCAGAGAAGCCTGGTGGGCTACAATTCATAGGGTCGCAAAGAGTCAGACACAACTGAAGCGACTTAGCATGAACGCACATACATTATAGGACCCCCTTGAGTGGTTAATTTGTGTAAAACCTAAATATATTTAAAAACTGACTGTCTGAAAATACTGAATTAATCATGCTATTTTCAATTCTTATATATTCCAGTAATTTCTCTTTGCATCCACCTTTTCCAAGTAGGTCATTAAAGACAGTTCACAATCCAATCTCAGATTGTAATTTCTTCTATAGATTGGCCCTATCTTTGTGTCAAATTCTATTCTGGCTTTAAAGTCCAGTAATAATAGCTTTTAATGATATTTTTCTCACTAATTCTGGCTCATTGGTTTCTTGTGTCTCTCAAATCCTAGAGTTTATGCCACACATTTAATATCCCTCCTTCTCTATCTTTATGTCTGTCACTATTTTCCCATCTATCATCTATTGTATAATATTAATTTCATGTTTAGTGTAGTATACTTATCTATCCCATTATGCATCATCTCATTTAATCATCAAATATCCCTATTTTTATTCCTATTATAAATAATAGAAAACCAAGGCTTAAAGTTTTAAACTGTTTCCCTGAATTGTGTTGAGACATATGTAAGATTAAAAAATCTTTGACTGTAAAAGTATAATTTTCCACTGTACTATACAGAAATATTTTGCCTTATATTACTTTATTAGTCCTTAATAAAATCCTTAGCCAAGTGGATATACTAAGAACATGAATATAATGAATGAATGGATGACAGTTTTAAGATGTTAAGTCTAAGATTCCTAAGTGGATGATAGGCAACTTAAAGCCCAGGTTCATGACTTAATATCAATGTGAATGTCCCTAGCATCATTGTAATTATAGACACTATAAATGCTAGTGCTTATTAAAACTTGACTATCAGACAGCTATTCTGTATATACATTTTCTTATTGAATTATCAGAAAAACCTAATTAGATAGGAGTTTTCCCTGTATATCCATCAGAAGAAACAGAATTTCAGATAAGTTAAATAAGTTACCAAGGACACACAACAAGTGCCAGAAACCAAGAACTATATGCAGGTACATTCATTTCATATTGTTTACTTTGCTTTGCAGCTTCTCAGTCAATACTTGGTATTAAAATACAGGTATCCTCTTGAGCTCTCCCTAGAGCTTGAAAGAGCAGAGGGTCAAACCAAGTCTGAGCATACCCTTTCCCATGTACGTGGAGTCTGCTGGCTCCAGTGCAGTGCCATCCTGCACGTGGAGGTGTATCTCAGGTGGTACCCGAAGGTCTCTTTCCAAGTGTGTTTGTCTAAGTGGCCATTTAGATCTTTCTAGGTTTTCTTCGGGCTTCCCTCGTGGCTCAGCTGGTGGCTGCAAGAATCTGCCTGCAATGTGGGAGACCTGGGTTTGATCCCTGGTTTGGGAAGATCCCCTGGAGAAGGGAACAGCTACCCACTCCAGTATTTTGGTCTGGAGAATTCCACGGACTGTACAGTCCATGGGGTCACAAGGAGTCAGACAGGATTGAGCAACTTTCACTCACTTTACTTCTGGGAAGAATCTGAAAACATTTCAGTTTTGCAGTACTCTGAGTCTAGGGTGAGTTGATAATCACAGAAAACATGTGCATCCAGAGTGAGATTGGGAACATTTTGGATAAGTGGATGAAATGAGTACCTATTTATATAGTTATATATCTAGATCATATTTGTTATAATCAAATTGAAAACATAATCTACACTTGTGAGATTTTTACTTTGTTTTTAGTTATTACTATTTATTATTCTGTTGAAAAGAATATAGCCTTCCATTGGTTTTTGTTTTAAAAAGTACAGAATAGATTAGGATGTTGAGAATGAAATAGAAAATATAAATTACATGGAATATACAAATAATTCTATATAGAGAATCATAAGAATGATACAAAGCTTCTGAGATGGAACTTGCCACTCTGTTACTGATTCAGAGACATTGTAGATAATGAATGAGGCCAAGTTATTGACCAAAAATAGGGATTTTCTAAACATGAAAAAAAGTCATTTAAGAGAGTGCTGAGTGGGAGATAAATAATGTTATTCTTAGCAAAGTTATTTATTGAAATTTTTGACAAATTGAATGTCAACAAGTAAACATTTTCCCTACCTTAAGCACAGTAAGTGTGTATTTTTATTTTTTGTCACATAATTACTGATATTTCATATTAAAAACATCACGAATATAATATCATCACTTTCACATTTCTATTTCCAGTTCAATGAGTAATGAAGGTAAATAATACTGTGCTCAGTTAAATGTTAAAATTCAAAAGAAATATGAAACATGCAGACTACTAGCACATCTAATATTTATGAGCAAAAGTGTTTGGCTGGTCTATACGACATTAGCATTTTTCAGTGATCACAGAATTTCAAGCCAAAAGAAACAAACAAAAACTATTTAATGCAAATCAAAGGATTTCAGTCAAATTTAATAAACAATATTGGCAGAAAGGGTGGTGAGGGAGTTGTGAAAGATAGCAGAGGGCAGGGAAGGTTAAGAAATGTAACTGTTTTGAAATAGTATGGCTTCCTATCCATTTATTTCAACTCTAACTCTACAGTTAACGTTCTGTGTTTCATTACTTGAGTCTACACTGTAAGCAGTATGCCAGAGTTTGTTTTTGGATAACTGATGCCAGTAAAAGCTGTACTAAAAAGACACACAGTGAAATCTATATGAGAACAGATTTGTAAATGGGTGAAATATTTTGGTATATGTTATGTTCCTTGTCAACACAGATGTTCAGGGGTCTTCTGTGGCATAAAGATGACATAATGTTTTAAGACTTATTGCATGTCAGGAAGATGAAAAATTCAAGTGTCCATTTCTGCAAATCACTATGGTGAAATGGAATATAAGGGGAGGGGAGTGGGTTGTCTACCCAGTTAGCACACCAGGGTAAAGAGATACTGATTGAGTCCAACACAGTTATTTCTCCTTAGCAAGAGCTCAAGATGTTCTTTACCCCAGGATTGTATAAGGCCAACAAAAAGTTTTTATCAGTTATATAAAACTGAAGTGTTACTATAAACAAAAATATATGAAATAGATTATAAATGCATTATAAAAATAAGGTATATCTAGAGATGTATTTTTTTAATACAAATATTTACTGATGAAATGACATCTTAATATGTTCCATAACCTTTCCAAAAATTACTTTTTATGGATGGAGTAACTGAAGTTCAAGGGCAAAAGAACTTTGCCAAGATCACACCATCGGCTGGCTTGAATCAAATTTTGATCCTAGGCCTCATAGATCAGGATAATAAGGAAACCTTATGTACAGTTTATTATACTGATTTGTGTACGCAATCATTCCTGCTTACTTGGTGAATCTAGTAGTGTTTCTGTCTAGCTCTGACACCTCTTATATAATTTTTGGTCCTTTTATTTCTTTAATCCATGTTGTTCCTACTATATCTTATGTTATGTATTCCGGTTTCATCCAAATCAATGTGTTCACTGTAGTGAACTTATTTTCTCTTTTTACTGATATTTGAATTTGTTTCCTAGAGTATTAGACTTTTGACTTAAGCAATAGAGGTCAAGGTGCTATTGCTATTTTTCTTTCTTTTTGCTTGTGTTTTTACTTAAATCACAGAAAACAAAGAGAAGCAATATATATATTTCATGTCCCTGAAAGCTTTCTTCTAGACTGAGCTATGGCTCTGATGTAAGGGTTTGCCACTGATTTGGTTCCTTTTTCTCTTACTTCTCCTCATCTTAACACGTCCTCTCTTGTTTTATCTTATTATTATGCAGGAAACCACAGTTCTCCTGTATTTTTTTGGGCTCCAAAATCACTGCAGATGGTGACTGCAGCCATGAAATTAAAAGACGCTTGCTCCTTGGGAGAAAAGTAATGACCAACCTAGACAGTATATTAAAAAGCAGAGACATTACTTTGCCAACAAAGGTCCATCTAGCCACAGCTATGGTTTTTCCAGTAGCCATGTATGGATGTGAGAGTTGGACTATAAAGAAAGCTGAGTGCTGAAGAATTGATGCTTTTGAACTGTGGTGTTGGAGAAGACTATTGAGAGTCCCTTGGACTGCAAGGACATCCAACCAGTCCATCCTGAAGGAAATCAGTCCTGAATATTTATTTGAAGGACTGATGCTGAAGCTGAAACTCCAATACTTTGGCCACCTGATGTGAAAAACTGACTCATTTGAAAAGACCCTGATGCTGGGAAAGATTGAAGGCAGGAGAAGGGGACAACACAGGATGAGATGGCTGTATGGCGTCACCAACTCAATGGACATGAGTTTGAGTAAACTCCGGGAGTTGGCAATGGACAGGGAGGCCTGGTGTGCTGCAGTCCATGGAGTTGCAAAGAGTCAGACACGAATGAGCAACTGAATTGAACTGAACAGCTCTCCTTGCCTAGGTGTCCTCATGTTTCTCATCTTGAAAGGGCCGCTGTGTACGGCTCATCAAGGGGTTTTCTTCAACAAAAGTGTTTGCCATCATTTTTCACTTAAGTAGGATTTTTTTCTCCTATGCTGGAAAAGCAGTATGCCAGCCAAGTTACCAACTTCTTTTGTTTTCAAGCTGAAGCAACTGCAGAGCCTTGCCCTGGAAAGAATGAGTCTCCAATGGCTTCAGCAGGTGTTCAGGTTGTGTTTGTGAAAAAGATTGATTAGAAATGAAAGAGCTAGAAATTATTCAACCTAAAATAATTTTGAGAAATACAAGAAGTGATTCAACCTTATTTCTCTAGTCCTATAACAAGGCTGAGAAAAGAGTTTATGACTCATTAATTCACACAGATATATAAAAGGAGGAAGGTAGTTTATTTTTACTTTTAAGCTTTGTTTATTTGTTTATTTTGACTGCGCTGGATCTTTGTTGCTGTGTGTGTGCTTTCTCTAGTTGTGGCAAGTGGGGGCTGCTGGGAGGCTACTCTGTAGTTGCAGAGCAAGGGCTTCTCATTGCAGTGGCTTCTCGTTGCGGAGCGTGGGCACAAGAGTGCACAGGCTTCTGTAGCTGTGGTACATGGGCTTAGTTGCCCCAAGGCATGTGGGATCTTCTTGGACCAGAAACGGAACTTGTGTCCTCTGCTTTGGCAGGTGGATTCTTAACCACTGGGCCACCAGCAAAGTCTGGAAGGTAGTTTAAAAGATTAGTGACACTGAAAGAGTGGAGAGAAATTGTTCACTATGCTGACTCAATTCTTGTGTTCTTTCCTTGCTATTCCACAGTTTATATTCATTTTGAAGATTTTGTTAATTCTAGTAAAAAATAAAATGGAGTACATGTTATAGCTTTTGGCTTGTTAACAAGAAAGGGAGCAAGGATTGGACTGGCAATAATGTCACCTTCCTTGAACACATGGCTGCATGGTAGGAGGTGGAAATTCAATGAAACTGGATCACTGAAGTGAGGAAGGTGGTGTTGGTGACTAAGGAGCTGAGAGTTAGGTGATGAATTACCAGCATGTAAGAAAAATTTTCTCTCTCCACACATGGTCTACAGGGTAAATCAAAGGGCTATATCTAATGAAAAGCCTAGCATTAATTAATAATAATCATCTTTTTTTGTTTGTTTGTTTGGCTCAATTCAAGAAATGGGTATTTTAGTCAAGTGAAAATGACTACTGTCCCCATAATCTTAACCCATCCTCCGTGTTGTGGTCCCTGATGCTGACCCAAAGACAGAAGAGAAATGGTTGCTTTAGTTTTGCAAATAACATTCTGAGTCCAATGAATTATGACAAATCCTTTTAATTGTATTTTTGAAAGAACTGTGGATAAATTAATTTTGACTGCTCTGAGCTTAAACTGTGCCTCCCAACCCCCATTTCTTCATCAAGACTTCCAGGAAGTTGAAAAATCTAAATAAAAAAAAAAAATAAAAGTAATTGGCAAAGTTAGAGAGACAACACCTCAAATGGAATTCAGATGGAGTCACACACAAATGTATTAGATTCAAATCCTTTTGTAAGTAACTTACTCTTTAAAAAATTGAATTAAATCAATGGGAGTTCTGGGTGCAGCCATCAGTTCCAATCTAATATTGAAGGTAGAGTGGAGAATGCTATTTCTTATGGAATTACTTTTGGAAGATAAATGATTGACTTGAAATCATCTAATGAGGATGAGGCATATAATTTTTCTAGATTTTACAGTTTTATGAGTACTCATCTGCATTTTCTAACTTTGAGGATTTTCTTAAAGCTTGATCCAGTAACCTCATTGATTTAAAATTTTAAAGCTAAAAATTAAACATTTTTTAAAGAATTTCTCAGTCTCAACACAGACTGGATCATATCAATGTAATTGTAAGTAAAATTTAGGCATATTTATCTCAGGATGGACTCAAATTCTAATAACCTTTACATTAATGAAAAGTCCTTTATCTGCCCCAAATTAGAAAGCCATTTAATCCTGAACACTCTTCACAGAATACAATGCTAATCTTTCTCAAGAAATTTTAAGATTGTATCTTTATTATCTTTTGCAATGACTATGTACATATAATCCATTGACTACTGATATGCTATGAATAAAGAAATTTTTATAATATAAAAAATGTACAGAAGTATGTTAACAGGAATGCAAGAGCCGCTTAGGAGAACTATCTATTGATTAATACATGAATCTTGACATGAGTTAATTATAACGTTTCAGTTAACTCTATACTTAGTTTGTGTCTTAAATTAAAATAAATTTGAAATTTTGGTTTGTTTGCCAAAGGGAAAAGAGCTTTCCTGTCATATTGAAAGGTTTGATTTAACAGATTCAAGAGTAAATATATTGTTAAAAGCTCTTGTGTACCTTCAAATCTTACTCTATTGGCTCATGGCTGTGGTCTTGTTTTAATGTTTTTAAAAATATCATTAAATGAATTTTATTGGCAGCTGCGGTAGGTGTGAATAATGGCTTCCCCACAGTGGCCACATCCTAATCTCTGAAACCAATGAATACATTTTGCAAAATGGCAAAGGAGAATTGAGGCAGCATACAGAATTAAGATGGCTCATTAGTTAGTGTGGAGATGGGGGGAGCTGCCTGGTTACCCAGGTGGGCCCAATGTAATCACAGCATCTGTATGAGTAAATGATGTTGTTCAGTTGCTCAGTTGTGTCTGACTCTTTGTGACCCCATGGACTGCAACATGCCTGGCTTCCCTGTCCTTCACCGTCTCTTGGAGCTTGCTCAAACTCATGTTCATTGAGTTGGTGATGCCACCCAGCCATCTCATCCTCTGCAGTCCCTTTCTCCTCCTGCCCTCAATCTTCCCCAGCATCATGAGTAAATAAGGGAACAAAAAGTCAGTAGGGCAGCTTCTTGAAGCTAGAAAAGCAAGAAAATATTGGGTTGGCCAGAAAGTTCATTCATGTTTTCCATAGCATCTTACAAAAAAATATGCACAAGTTTTTCTTGCAACCCAGTAAAATATCCTCCAGAGTCTCTAGGAGGGAATGCAGCCCTGTTGAAACCCTGATTGTAGCTCAGTCATACTCATTTTGCAATTTGACTTCCAAAACTGTAGGTAAGGAATTTGTTTTGCTTTAATTCACTAATTTTGTGCTAATTTGTTAGAGCAGCAATAGGAAACTAGTATAGCAGGCATTACTCTAGGTAGCCTTAAAATTTTCTCCTGGTACCTGTAAGTATGTTCAAGTAAAAGATATTTGAGGCTTATAATTCTTACCTGTCCTAATAAGATTTTATCCTAGAAATAATATGACTTCTCTTCCATATTTCCCAGAGATGGATGTGGTGGGCACTTGGTGTTGATGGTGATAGTTGTGATCTCAACTGATTATTTCTTTCAGACTTTGTTTAAGCAGGCTTGCCATAGCTACAAATCCGTTTCATCAAATACACTGGGCCTGGGGACATTGGAAAAATGAGCCTTGGCCCCAGTGTCTCCTACATAGAGTTTGGAATCCCTTTATCCATTTTGGTAGCATTGCCTTCTGTCTTGCTGACTTTTCCTGACATTCTCCTTTTCTGCTGAGCCCTCTGATGGAAACCTCAGCAGTTCTTTGTAATTTACTCTAGGACATTATCTGTCATACCATTTTCAGTTCTATAATATGCCCCTTTGGGGTCAGTTTCACCCAAATTTAGGCTCAAGATCCAAGACAATTGCTTGTCTATAAGGGAAATTTAGATAAATTCAATATTTGTCTCTCTGAGAGAAAATAAAAGCATGGTTGTATGACAACACCTGTTTGAGACTTACCTAGGTACAGTTTAGGATGTCTCTCTTGCTGAGAATACATCAGGCTTCTAAATTTTTAATATAGATTTGCTGGCTGCCGGAACATTTGGTATCTAAGGTACTGGGTTTCTTTCTAACAAACAAAACATAGCATCACTTCTTCAGGCAATGTCAGGAAGTCTGATCAAAGATTGTCTGTGATCCAACAATTACCATCATCTCTGTTGAGATACAATAATGGAGACTAAGACTATATTAACTATATATTTCTCTAGGTTTTCTAAACTGAGTCTCTGTGGCAAGTTAGATCAGCCAGAATAACAAACCTGAGTGTGATTAACTTGATTCCTTTCAGAACTACTTTCATGGGTATATGGTTTAATGCTGTGCTCTAAGCCTTTATAGAAGGTTGATATAAGAAATCGCTGTTTGGACACTTCTTTATATGCTTGGAAGATATTAGTTCATGACATTGTCCATTATGTAACATAGAATCTCTCATAAAAGACTCCACATGATAAGGACCTCCTTAAGTTTAGTGTTGGGGGAAAAATGTCCACCAGATAAACTTTTACATTTCTTTTAATCAGTAAGTAAATTAAATTATATAAGACAAATTTCATTTACAATGATGGTATGTAAACAAACAAATAAACTTCTTGAAATAATTCAAAATAAAGCTCTTTCTACCATAGCTTAACAAGAAGTGTCCGAGAATAATTTCTCAAAGTTAAAAACATTGATTCTGAACACAACGCCTTTTCTTACCACATCCTTTAGGGAAATGTTGTTGTTGTTCAGTCTCCCAGTTGTGTCCAACTCTTTGTGACCCCATGGACTGCAGCACGCCAGGCCTCCCTGTCCCTCACCATTTCCTGGAGTTTGCCCAAGTTCATGTCCATTGCATTGATGATGCCATCCAGCCATCTCGTACTCTGACACCCTCTTCTCCTTCTGCCCTCAATCTTTCCCAGCATGAGGGACTTTTCCAATAAGTCAGCTGTTTGCATCAGATGATCAAAATTCTGGAGTTTCAGCTTCAGCATCAGTCCTTCCAGTGAGTATTCAGGGTTGACTTCTCTTAAGATTGACTGGTTTGATCTCAGGGAAATGGGACTGTGTCATATACAAATGGCAAGTGAGGCCTCTCAGAATGATGTTCATTAATCCCCCTGCACATGAACTTGAGAGGATGAAGTGGAGCTTCTCTGTTGAGTAGGTAACACTCTGATTTAACTAAATCCCAAATTATCCCACTTATTATCTGAGACCTTGGGCTATTGACTTAACCTCTCATTTTCAATTTCCCACCTATGAAGTGAAAATACTGTAATACTTGCCTCCTGGGATTGTGGTGAAGATTAAATGAATTAATTCATCTGAAGTACCTAGCACAGTGCCTGGCATATAAAGTACAAGACTCAGTAGTTATGAGTACTGTATATATGGATGTGGTAGGTGGTGATGATAACATTAGTGAAGGTAGGCCTTGCTGAGGACAATTTTTTTATTCACAGTGTCTTTTTTTTTTTTTTTAACCTTGCATCATGGTGTTTCATATTAACTTTCTGCTGAGGAAACACCTGCTCTTAGGCTGAATACACCCAGGTAGGAAGAATGAAAGCTTCTTCAGGAATAATTCTGGACTATCCTTTCAGAGAGAAGTGTAAAAACGTGTTAGAGGTTTTCCTCTTCTGTGTGCTGTGCTTAGTCGTCAGTCATGTCCGACTATTTGGGACCCCATGAACTATAGCCTGCCAGGCTCCTCTGTCCATGGGATTCTCCAGGCAAGAATACTGGAGTGGGCTGCCATGCCCTCCTCCAGGGTATCTTCCCAACCCCGGACTGAACCCTGGCCTCCCACATTGCAGGCAGATTCTTTACCATCAGAGCCATCAGGAAAGGAATAAGATTTAGATTGAATGGTCTTAAGAAAAAAATCCTCTTGCCAGTTCTACAAAGACAAATATGTTTAACCTTGAGAAAACTAAGGGCCAAGCTCTATTCTATGTTGGGTGAAAGAAATATAAAAGGGGCTCTTGAAGTCCATGCTTGGTCTCACTCACATCATAAGGATGAGTGACCACATAGAAATTTGTGAAGAATCTCCAGCCAGAATGAAAAAGCATATATTGCATAGAGCAGTAGTTTGCAAACTTTTTGGCCTTAGGACTCTTAAAAATTACTGAAGGTGATAAAGAGTTTTGTTTATGGATTATGGTTATTCATATTTACTGTACTAGAAATTAATATTGAAAATATTTAAATATTAACATTTAAAAACAGTAATACTTAGCCCATTATGTGTTAATTTGAAACTTTCTTATGCAAATAACTATTTTCTAAAGCAAAAAATATACAGTGGAATTATTTTACATTTTTTTCAAGTTTACTTAGTATTTAATAGAAGATAGCTGAATTCACATATCTTTATCTGTAGTCAATCATTTTTGATGCTGTAGTAAACAAAGTAAATCCAATGTTCAAAGACAGGTAGTTGGAAAAGCAGAGAGTATTTTTTAAAAAATTATTTATTTTTATTTGAATGATAATTGTTTTATAATATTGTGTTGGTTTCTGCCAGGGCTTCCCTGGTGGCTCAGAAGTTAAAGCGTCTGCCTGGAATGCAGGCAACCCGGGTTCGATCCCTGCGTCAGGAAGATCCCCTGGAGAAGGAAATGGCAATCCACTCTAGTACTCTTGCCTGGAGAATCCCATGGACGGAGGAGCCTGGTGGGCTACAGTCCATGGGGTCGCAAAGAGTCAGACACGACTGAGCATCTTCACTCACTTTCTGCCATATATCAACATGAATCAACCATAACCTCCCTTCCACCTCCCACCCATCCGGCTCCTCTAGGTTATCACAGAGCACCAGTTTGAGCTCCCTGAGTCATACAGCAAATTCTCACTGGCTATCTGTCTTACATACCATAGTGTATATGTTTCCATGCTGCTATCTCCTTTCATCCCTCCTTTTCCATGCCCCCTTGGAGCAACAGTCTGTTCTTTGTGTCAAGCAGGGAGTATTTTAATGGATTTTTGAAGCAATTTTGGGTATTTTTCACTCATTCACACTTAAAAGTGGTCATTTCTTACAGGTTAGTTGCAATGTGGAAACTAAGACTATATTAATGAACTTTTCAACTCTGTGACGTTAATATCATTAGATAATCTTTCTATTGTCTTGGTCTTATTATGCATTTGTCATTTGGAAAATGTTGGTCCATTGAATTATGCAGATTTCCATATGTTGAAACATTTTATTATACATTATTACATAGTAACATTTGTTAATCTCTTGAGAAAAGCCTTTCTATATTGAGAAGATGTCAATCTAATAAAGACAGATACATAATTTCCCAAATTCTGTTTTTTTCTTGAAAGCTCAAGAAGTACTGTCAGTTGTTTCCTTGAAATATCAGGCTCCCTCTGTTCATTTTTGAGAGACTATCTGCCAAGTGCCTGAGTCTGAATAACCACACTGTATCTGTCCACAGTTGTTTCAGTATTCCATGATAAAAGCAGCTAGTTCAGCTTGCAACTCCAAAAATGGCACAAGAGATTTTTCTTGATCCAAACATCACATAACAGTGTACATTGAGTGATTTATATTAAAAAGTCATGCACTCAAAAGTTGGGATGAAATAAAATTAATAATCTTTAATGCTTCATTAAAGACATTCTTAAATGAAACTGGAATTTTTACTGCAAGTGTGTAGCCAGTGGAGAATGTAATGACTACTAATATTATTTGATGTTATTGCTTCATTTTCTGCTTAGGCATCAGCAATTTCACCCACTTTTGCTTTCGCAGCATCAGGGCAAATATTAAGACAGTAAAATAGGCAAATAATATCATTATTAACTGTGATGTTTATTTTTGGAAAACTAAGTCAGCTGGTAAGGTATTATGTAGACTTGGGACTCAGAGATTTGGGATGGAGATTTACAAGAACATGGACAAAGACTCCAAATTTCTACTTATTGGTATATCAGAGATCAATTTTTCTGGTTCTTAATTTTAAACACCAAGACCAGGAGAAACAAGAAGACTCTGATGTCTTTATTTTAGTTTATTTTAGCATTAATTTAATTACTTATGATGAGTATAACTCAGAGTACACAATTAAAGAAGTACGTGTGTTTACCAACTATATAACTTTATAGTCACCTTGGTTCAGTTTAGTAGCTCAGTCGTATCCAACTCTTTGTAACCCCGTGGACTGCAGCAAACCAGGCTTCCCTGTCCATCACCAACTCCCAGAGCTTACTCAAACTCATGTCCATAGAGTCAGTGATGCCATCCAACCATCTGATCCTCTGTTGTCCCATTCCCCTCCCACATTCGATCTTTCCCAGCATCAAAGTCTTTTCCAATGAGTCAGCTTCTCACATTAGGTGGCCAAAGTGTTGGAGTTTCAGCTTCGGCATCAGTCCTTCCAATGAATATTCAGATCTGATTTCCTTTTGGATGGACTGGTTTGATCCCCTGCTGTCCAAGGGACTCTCAAGAGTTTTCTCCGACATCACAGTTCAAAGCATCAATTCTTCAATGCTCAACTTTCTTTATAGTGCAAATCTCACATCCATACATGACTACTGGAAAAACCATAGCTTTGGCTAGACAGACCTTTGTTGGCAAAGTAGTGTCTCTGCTTTTTAATATGCTGTCTAGGTTGGTCATAGTTTTTCTTCCAAGGAGCAAGTGTCTTTTAATTTCATGGCTTCAGTCACCATCTGCACTGATTTTGGAGCCCCCAAAATAAAGTCTGTCACTGTTTTCATTGTTTCCCCATCGATTTGCCATGAAGTGATGGATTGGATATCATAATATTAGTTTTCTGAATGTTGAGTTTTAAGCCAACACTTTCACTCTCCTCTTTCACTTTCATCAGTTCAGTTCAGTTCAGTTCAGTCACTCAGTCATGTCTGACTCTTTGCAACCCCATGAATCACAGCACGCCAGGCCTCCCTGTCCATCACCAACTCCTAGAGTTCACTCAGACTCACGTCCATCGAGTCAGTGATGTCATCCAGCCATCTCATGCTCTGTCGTCCCCTTCTCCTCCTGCCCACAATCCCTCCCAGCATCAGAGTCTTTTCCAATGAGTCAACTCTTCGCATGAGGTGGCCAAAGTACTGGAGCTTCAGCTTTAGCATCATTCCTTCCAAAAAAATCCCAGGGCTGATCTCCTTCAGAATGGGCTGGTTGGATCTCCTTGCAGTCCAAGGGACTCTCAAGAGTCTTTTCCAACACCACAGTTCAAAAGCATCAATTCTTCAGCACTCAGCCTTCTTCACAGTCCAACTCTCACATCCATACATGACCACAGGAGAAACCATAGCCTTGACTAGACGGACCTTAGTCAGCAAAGTAATGTCTCTGCTTTTGAATATGCTATCTAGGTTGGTTATAACTTTTCTTCCAAGGAGTAAGCGTCTTTTAATTTCATGGCTGGAATCACCATCCGCAGTGATTTCGGAACCCCCAAAAATAAAGTCTGACACTGTTTCCCATCTGTTTCCCATGAAGTGATGAGACCAGATGCCATGATCTTTGTTTTCTGAATGTTGAGCTTTAAACCAACTTTTTCACTCTCCACTTTCACTTTCATCAAGAGCCTTTTTAGTTCCTCTTCACTTTCTGCCATAAGGGTGGCATCATTTGCATATCTGAGGTTTTTCCATATTTCTCCTGGCAATCTTGATTCCAGCTTGTGATTTATTCAGTCTGGCTTTTGTCATCATGTATTCTGCATATAAGTTAAATAAGCAGGGTGACAATATACAGCCTTGACATACCCTTTCCCAAATTGGAACCAGTCTGTTGTTCCATGTCCTGTTGTAACTATTGCTTCTTGACCTGCATACAGATTTCTCAGGAGGCAGGTCAGATGGTTTGGGATTCCCATCTCTTTCAGAATTTTCCACAGTTTATTGTGATCCACACAATCAAAGACTTTGGTGTAGTCAATAAAAGAGCAGTAGATATTTTTCTGGAACTCTCTTGCTTTTTGGATGATCCAACAGATGTTGGCAATTTGATCTCAGGTTCCTCTGCGTTTTCTAAATCCAGCTTGAACATCTGGAAGTTCATGGTTCATGTACTGTTGAAGCCTGGCTTGGAGAATTTGGAGCATTACTTTGCTAGTGTATGAGATGAGTACAATTGTGCAGTAGTATGAACACTCTTTGGCATTGCCCTTCTTTGGGATTTGAATGAAAACTGACCTTTTCCAGTCCTGTGGCCACTGCTGAGTTTTCCAGATTTGCTGGCATATTAAGTGCAGCACTTTCACAGCATCATCTTTTAGGATTTGAAATAGCTCAACTGGAATTGCATCACCTCCAGGAGCTTTGTTCGTGTGCAGCTTTCTAAGGCTCCCTTGACTTTGTATTCCAGGATGTCTGGCTCTAGGTGAGTGATCACACCATCATGGTTATCTGGGTCATGAAGATCTTTTTTGTATAGTTCTGTGTATTCTTGGTACCTCTTCTTAATATCTTCTGCTTCTGTTAAGTCCATACGATTTCTGTCCTTTATTGTGCCCATCTCTGCATGAAATGTTCCCCTGGTCTCTTGAATTTTCTTGAAGAGATCTCTAGTCTTTCCCATTCTTTGTCTTCCTCTATTTCTTTGCATTGATCACTGATATGGAGTGTAATGAGATAAATTGCATTTCCTCAAAATTCGTATGCTTAAGCCTTAACCCCTAGTACCTAGAAAGTGATTAGTTTTGGAAATAGGGTCCTTAAAAAGTAGTGGGGTCCTTAAAAAGTAATGAGGTCATTATATTGGGCCCTAATCCAATATGACAGGATTAGGTGTCCTTATAAGAAGAGAACACATACTCATATGGTTTTTCCAGTAGTCATGTATGAATGTGAGAGCTGGATCATAAAGAAAGCTGAGTGCCAAATAATTGAAGTGTTTGAACTGCGGTGTTGGAGCAGACTCTTGAGAGTCCCTTGGACAGCAAGGAAATAAACTAGTCAATCCTAAAGGAAATCAACCCTGAATAGTCATTGGAAGGACTGATTCTGAAGCTGAAGCTCCAATACTTTGGCCACCTGATGTGAAGAGTAAACTCATGGGAAAAGACCCTGATGCTGGGGAAGATTGAAGGCAAGAGGAGAAGGGGGCAAAGGAGGGTGAGATGGCTGGATAGCATCATCGACTCAATTGGCATGAGTTTGAGCAAACTCTGGGAGGTAGTGAAGTACAGGGATCATGGTGTGCTGCAGTCCATGGGGTCTGAAAGAGTTGGACATGACTTAGGAACTGAGCAACAACATATTCATACAGAGGGAAGACCAAGATACAAGGAGAAGACAGTCATCTCCAAGTCAAGGAGAATGGTCTAGAAGAAGCCAACCTTGCCAACACTTTGAGTTAAAACTGTTAGCTTCCAGAACTGAGAGAAAATAATTTTTTCTTTAAGCCACCCAATCTGTTCTACTTTGTTATGGCAGTCCTAGGAAACTAATACATGGACTATTAAAATTATTTCTATCATCATTAAAGAAGCGTAGGAGATCAAGACTAAATTATATTCATCAGTTTGAAAAGAAAAAAGCTTTGGATATTGACTGTAGCTATTTAGTATTCATACCTAAAACTTCCACTGCCAGTTCTGCTTAGGCTCTGGGATTCAATCTTGGTCCTTATGCTCCTTATCCCAACTTTCAATTGCCAAGCACACACTCCTCAAGTAAATAAGTTATACTTTCAAATGTTATTTTTCTTAAAACAAAAACCTCAACAACATTAATAGAATCTACTGTCCAAAAAGATTACAGATTTTACAGTGTTCAGCTATCAGTTTAGTATGTTCGCAAGTCTTTGCTATTCAGAACACATCTGCAGACCAGCAGCATCAATATCAAGTGAGACTTTGAAATACAATCTTGGTCCTCACCCTAATCCTACTGAATTAGCATCCACATTTTAGAAATATTCCGTATGATTTTTACACATGGTAAATTTTGAGACTCACTGCACTAAAGCAATATGTCTAGAAAGATATCATTTCCTTTTATTGCATTCAAATATTCTATAGAAAGACAAGATTAGGAATTTCCTGAAAGAATGTGCAATGTGTGGGAGTTTTCCAGGTCACATACAGTACAAACTTGTTTTTGAAATCATTTTTACAATATTTCAATCACCAGGGTGACATTGTATTTTGCTTGACATATGATTGCTCTTTCTAAGAAACTCCAGGACATGAGGTTGTCCTGCAGGAAGCAATGACATTTCTCTTTCTGTGTCAATACTTCATGGGAAAAGCATTTATTACTGTAGTTGTCAAAAAAGAGAGAGAATCTCTTATGTGTATTTTCAACAGTTAAGTTTTTCTCATTTCTGCTGTCTTTTAAAAAGTATTAAGTGAGACACCCCCAAATCCAGTGCATATATAATGTGTTCAAAGTGCATATTTTCTTCTTAGATCATTACTAAGTTGTGTCTGTACCATATTTGTTCAGAAATTATTCAATAATTTGATGAGTCTAGGCTAGAGTCCAGCAGTTTACTACAAAGTGGTAAAGAGTTGGTGTCTTAGATATTTCTCCTAAATGTTTTGTAGATCAGAATTTGAATGTATTTTCCCAGAAAGTATACTCTGAAACTAAGAGCATCTGCTAAAACTTTCCTCTGTCAGTAGTAGTGTTTGATCTGGATATATATTTACTCAATGAGAGCACTTTTTATGATGGTAACACTATCACCAACCTGTCAATGTGAAAATAAAGCATTTTTCATCATCATACAGTGCTGTGATTGAAAACCCATTCTGAAGCTGCCAGTTGTATCATTTTATTTATAGATCCTAAAATAATGGCTACTGGCAAATGCTGTAACTGATGTTTAGGTCTGCCATATGTTGTTTATTACTTTAACAACAGTATTAGTTTATAGCAACAATTTCCACATGTGAAAGTTACATCATTTATTTGCACCTTTAAGTTGTTTGTACAAGTGTAAGGATGAATTTAAACTTAGACATACAGTGATGTTGAATGATGGAGGTGTCTGCTGCTAATCCTACACAGCATGACCTCCCAAAATCAAAATTTCATGTGCTGACATTTGACAAGCCAGATGGTCTGGCTTGCTGTTAGAAACCATATCATCTTTTGTGTCCTCCCAGATGTTTCTAGCAGATATTTGCAAAAACTTTCCCAAATACAAATGGGATAATAATAGAGGCACTGGAGATCTTTCCAAAAACTTTAGTAGAAGCTTTCTTTATATTTTCAATTCAGTTATTTTTAACATGATATAATCATTAGGCATTTGAAAGCTTACATCTGGTATCAGTTAATGATCACTGGCATCTTTCATATTTAACAGTAATTCCTTTTGGTTGAATGAGCTGACCTTGGAATATATAATGTAGCTGTACAGGCTTCCAGTGATTTTTCAACAGTTGAATTTTCAATAGCTATACTTCTAAAAGATAAATGTAAACACATGGCAGTAGGTTACAATTAATTATCCATTTTCTTTTCATAGAATAAAATGAACTTAGAAAAATGCCATTAATTATGTAAAGTTACCAACTCCTCAAGATTTTCTAAAGAAAATTTTTGAATTGTTAGTATATTTGTAACGTTCTTAGGAATTTGCATCAATGTGCTATTTAAAATTATATATAAATACTAAAACTAAAAGAAATATAATACCCATTTTCTCCTCTTTTTAAAAAGATAAGGATTATTGAGTTATTAGTGCTGTATTTATATACAATAAAATTCACCCTTTTAATTTTTTTTTGTTTGGCATTCTTACATTTATTTACTCTCTACTGAACAATCTTTCCCATGAAATCATAACATCTTTACCATTAATTATAGAAGTTCAATTTCCATGACAACAAAAGCCTCCACAGACTATTTGCATTGGAATTATATGAGAGAGAAAGTTTTTTTGTTTTTAAAATTTTTATTATTTATTTATTTAATTTCTGGCTGGGCTGGGTCTTTGTCGCTGTGTGCAGGCTTTCTCTAGCTGCGGACTACTCTTTGTTGCAGTGCAGGGGCTTCTCACTGCTGTGGCTTCTCTTGTTGTGGAGCACGGCTTCAGGTGCGAAGGCTCAGTAGCTGTGGTGCACGGACTTAGTTGCCCCTTGGTATGTGGGATCTTCCTGGACCACAGATCAAACCCATGTCCCTGGCACTGGCAGGTGGATTCTTAACCACTGGACTCCTCAGGAGGTAATATTTAATCTGAGACCTGCAGTGTTTGTAAGAGGTAAAGCAGACCAAGAATAGGGGAAGGGCATTCTAAGGAAAATTTCTGAGTTTTATGAGATTTTATTTTCCCCCCAAATGTGGTGACCTAATAGAAAGGGACAATAAAAGCATGTATACTACCAATATTTATTATTATATATTAAATATGATAAAATGATTTATGTTCTGAATCAGTGGTTTTATGACTTTTTTGTGGCTAATTAAGCATATGTAAGTAGATGTCATCTAACCTTTTTTTTTAAATGTAAATTTATTTATTTTAATTGGAGGCTAATTACTTTACAATACTGTATTGGTTTTGCCATACATCAACATGAATCTGCCATGGGTGTACACGTGTTCCCCATCCTGAACCCCCCTCTCACCTCCCTCCCCGTACCATCCCTCTGGGTCATCCCAGTGCAGCAGCCCCAAGCATCCTGTATTCTGCATTGAACCTGGACTGGTGATTCGTTTCATATATGATATTATACATGTTTCAATGCTATTCTCACAAATCATCCCACCCTATCCCTCTCCCACAGAGTCCAAAAGACTGTTCTATACATTTGTGTCTCTTTTGCTGTCTCGCATACAGGGTTATCGTTACCATCTTTCTAAATTCCATATATATGTGTTAGTGTACTGTATTGGTGTTTTTCTTTCTGGCTTACTTCACTCTGTATTATAGGCTCCAGTTTCATCCACCTCATTAGAACTGACTCAAATGTATGCTTTTTAGTGGCTGAGTAGTACTCTATTGTGTGTATGTACCACAGCTTTCTTATCCATTCATCTGCTGATGGACATCTAGGTTGCTTCCATGTCCTGGCTATTATAAACAGTGCTGCAATGAACATTGGGGTACACGTGTCTCTTTCAATTCTGGTTTCCTCAGTGTGTATGCCCAGCAGTGGGATTGCTGGGTTAAGGCAGTTCAATTTGCAATTTTTTAATCTCCACACTGTTCTCTGTAGTGGCTGTACTAGTTTGCATTCCCACCAACAGTGTAAGAGGATTCCCTTTTTTCTACACCCTCTCCAGCATTTATTGCTTGTAGACTTTTGGATCGCAGCCATTCTGACTGGTGTGAAATGGTATCTCACTGTGATTTTGATTTGCATTTCCCTGATAATGAGTGATGTTGAGCATCTTTTCATGTGTTTGCTAGCCATCTGTATGTCTTCTTTGGAGAAATGTCTATTTAGTTCTTTGGCCCATTTTTTGATTGGGTTGTTTATTTTTCTGGAATTGAGCTGCAGGAGTTGCTTGTATATTTTGGAGATTACTTGTTTGATTTCCAATATTCTGGGAGGTGGGTCAAATCCTGCTGTGATTTATGTTGGAAAGTGTTTTGCCTGTATTCTCCTCTAGGAGTTTTATAGTTTCTGGTCTTACATTTAGAACTTTAATCCATTTTGAGTTTATTTTTTTGTATGGTGTTAGAAAGTGTTCTAGTTTCATTCTTTTACAAGTGGTTGGCTAGTTTTCCCAGCACCACTTGTTAAAGAGATTGTCTTTTCTCCATTGTATAGTCTTGCCTCCTTTGTCAAAGATTAGGTGTCCATAGGTGTGTGGATTTATCTCTGGGCTTTCTATTTGGTTCCATTGATCTATATTTCTGTCTTTGTGCCAGTACCATACTGTCTTGATGAGGGTGACTTTGTAGTAGAGCCTAAAGTCAGGCAGGTTGATTCCTCCAGTTCCATTCTTTCTCAAGATTGCTTTGGCTATTTGAGGTTTTTTGTATTTCCATGCAAATTGTGAAATTATTTGTTCTAGCTCTGTGAAAAATACCATTGGTAGCTTGATAGGGATTACATTGAATCTATAGATTGCTTTGGGTAGTATACTTATTTTCACTATATTGATTCTTCCAATCCATGAACATGGTATATTTCTCCATCTATTAGTGTCCTCTTTGATTTCTTTCACCAGTGTTTTATAGTTTTCTATATTTAAGTCTTTTGTTTCTTTAGGTAGATATATTCCTAAGTATTTTATTCTTTTCATTGCAATGGTGAAATTCACCCTTTTAAGCATATACAACTATATGCAGTTGGCTTGGCGATATCGTGAACTAAATGAAAAGAAAATGTCAAATAGCTTAAAATATAAAAAACAAAAGTTTATATAATTTTATACAACTATGTTATATAATTATGGCAGTCACACAGTTATATACATTTGATGAATGGTAGCCAATGTATGGTTGTGTAACTTCCACCACAGTTGTCATGGGCCAAGTGTGCTTCATCCAATTCATTTGTTAAAGGCCGCCTATTCCCCAGCACCTCAGAATGTGACTATATTTGGAGATTGGACCTTTAAAGAGGTAATTAGGGTTAAACACTAGTCCAGTATGACGAGTATCCTTATAAGAAGACAAAATTTAGACATGCATAAGGACACCGAAGTTGTCCCTGCACACAGAAAAGACCATGTGAAGAGGAAGCAAGAGGGTGGCCATTTCTAAGCATAGGAGAGAGACCTAGAAAGTCAGCACTGCCAGTATCTGGAGTTAAGGCTTCCCACATCCAGATCTGAGAGAAAATGAATTTCTGCTGTTTAAGCTACCCAGCCTGTGGTATGCTACTGTGGCAGCCACAGTCCACTAATGTTGTTTATTTGCTAATTTGTGTCTCTTTTGCAACCCTGTCATCCATAGCCCACCAGGCTCCTCTGTCCATGGGATTTCCCAGGCAAGAATACTGGAGTGGGTTGCTGTTTCCTTCTTTAAGAGATCTTAATGACCCAGGGATCACACTTGCATCTTCTAATACAACAGTCAGAATATAGAAGCTTTCCATTTCGCTCTCAAAAATCTCTCCTGTCTCTTAGCATTCACTCCCTTCGCTGTACTCTCATCTGCTAGTAATCACTAATTTGATAACTCTTGCTACTTTTTTGGCTTTTTTCAGACTAGAATGCCATTTAAATGTAGTCATACAGTATGTAGGGTTTTTGGAGTTTGGCTTATTTAACTAGATAAAGTTTTAGATATTCATTCATGTTATTGTGTGTATCACTAGTTTAACTTTTTATTGTTGAGTAGTATTCCATTGTTCAGTCTTAAAGGTTTTTTTAATCCAAGGTTACAGGCTAATGAACTTGGGTTTCTGATTTTCGTATCCTCTGCTTTTGCAATAAAGTGATTTGGTAGAAAACAATTGAGTTAATTCTTTGCTGTATGTGTTCACTCGAGCAGTGATGTCAGACTCTTTGTGACCCCATGGACTGTAGCCTGCCTGGCTACTCTGTCCATGGAACTTTCTAGGCAATGATACTGGAGCAGACTGCCATTTTCTACCCCAGGGAATCTTCCCGACCTAGGGATTGAATCTGTGTTGGCAGGTGGATTCTTTACCGCTGCCCCATCAACCTTAAAACCTAACTCTAATTACCTGAAAAGGCATCCAATTTATCTAATAGTTATTTGGTTGTTTTTAGTTGTTTGATAATATTGATATAAATAAAATTACCTTGACTATGTTTGTGAATATCGTTTTTGAATTATTAGTTTATTTGATAAATAGAGATTTGGAGAAGGAAAATTCATAGTTCAAAAGTTCTATCCATTGCTTGATCATTGTTTTTAAAAAAATATATAACAGCAGTGTTTTAGGATTAATTTGATTTTAAATCCACTAGCATTGATTACTCACGTTTTAAAAATCTTTGCCAATTTGATAGAATAAATGATTATATTACTGCCTTGATTTTAATGTTTTTTATTGTAAATGCAGATGAATTTTTCACACATTATTTACTTATTGGATTTCCCTTTTCAATGAATTGCCCACTTGTATTCATTTTCTATTAGTCAGTTTATCTCCTTAGGGAAAATAAATCAGGACACAAATTGTAACTCTGAGTAAAACAGTTTATGGATTGTAGTTTTGATATTTTCAAATTGCCATCTTGAGGTTATGCCAGTTTACCTTTCCATGTTTCCTTATATTCACTGAGTAATAAAACATTTTCATCATTGCTTACCTGACAAGACAAAATGAATATCCTGTTTCTTTTTAAATTTATTTTATTATGAATGAGATTTTAACATCTTTACAGATATTTAAGAGCCATTTTATTTCTTTTTCTTTAAGAAAATTTCTAATATATTTCAAAGACTGTCATTTTTTCCTTTGAATTTTATTTATGCTATGTTTTGCCAAGCAGATGTTTTGAGTCTTTTTGTTTCAGTTTATTATATCATTTTTTTTCTTAAATAGTTTCTCTTTTTGTTGTCGTACTTTATAATGTATTTTCCAATCAAGCAGTAAAAAAGGATTCTTCTAGTTTTTTTCTTTTTTATATCCTTAACATTTTTTTTTTTTAAGATTTAAGCTTTGGTCATATGAATATATTTTATATGTAAAACATGGTAGATAATTACTAAAAATTTTTCAAATGTCTACCCAGTTGTCTAAAAACTGCTTAATGACCAAGTTATCTTTTATTCACATATGGACCTAACAGAATAAGAAGAAAATATTTAGATGAGTTGGTAGGGATACACAGAAGAATTACAGAGAAAAGATCTTAATTATCCAGATAACCATGATGGTGTGATCACTCACCTAGAGCCAGACATCCTAGAATGTGAAGTCAAGTAGGCCTTAGGAAACATCACTGTGAACAAAGCTAGTGGAGATGATGGAATTCCACTTGAGCTATTTCATATCCTAAAAGATGATGCTGTGAAAGTGCTGCACTCAATATGCCAGCAAATTTGGAAAACTCAGCAGTGGCCACAGGACTGGAAAAAGTCAGTTTTCATTCCAGTCCCTAAGAAAGGCAATGCCAAAGAGTGTTCAACCTACTGCACAATTGCACTCATCTTACACACTAGCAAAGTAATGCTCCAAATTCTCCAAGCCAGGCTTCAACAGTATGTTAACCTAGAACTTCCAGATGTTCAAGCTGGATTTAGAAAAGGCAGAGGAACCAGAGATCAAATTGCCAACATCCACTGGATCATCCAAAAAGCAAGAGAATTCCAGAAAAACTTCTGCTTCATTGACTATGCCAAAACCTTTGACTGTGTAGATCACAATAAACTGTGGGAAATTCTTAAAGAGATGGGAATACCAGGCCACCTTGCCTGCTGCCTGAGAAACCTGTACATGGGTCAAGAGGCAATAGTTAGAACTGGACATGGAATGAACACAGTGGTTCCAAATTGGGAAAGGAGTACCTCAAAGCTGTGTATTTTCATCCTGCTTATTTAACTTTTATGCAGAGTACATCATGCGAATGCTGGGCTGGATGAAGCACAAGCTGGAATCAAGATTGCAGGGAGAAATATCAATAACCTCAGATAAAGAGATGACACCACCCTTATGGCAGTAAATGAAGAGGAATTAAAGAGCCTCTTGATGAAAGTGAAAGAGGAGAGTGAAAAAGTTGGCTTAAAACTCAACTTTCAGAAAACTAAGATCATGGCATCTGGTCCCATCACTTCATGGCAAATTGATGGGGAAACAATGGAAACAGTGACAGACTTTTTGAGGGGCAGGCTCCAAAATCACTGCAGATGGTGACTGCTCTTTGAAATTAAAAGATGCTTGCTCCTTGGAAGGAAAACTATGAGAAGCCTAGACAGCATATTAAAAAGAAGAGACATTACTTTGCCAACAAATGTCCATCTAGTCAAAGCTGTGGTTTTTCCAGTAGTCATGTATGGATGTGAGAGTTGGACCATAAAGAAGGCTGAGGGCTGAAGGATTGATACTTTTGAACTGTGGTTTTGGAGAATACTCTTGAGTCCCCTGGACTGTGAGGAGATCAAACCAGTCAGTCCTAAAGGAAATCAATATTGATTATTCACTGGAGAGACTGATTCTGAGGCTGAAACTCTTAATACTTCAGCCACCTGATGTGAAAAGCTGATTCATTGGAAAAATCCTTGATGCTGAGACAGAGTGAAGAAGAAAAGAGGATGACAGAGGATGAGACGGTTGGATGGCGTTACTGACTCTATGGACATTAGTTTGAGCAGCTCCGGGAGATGGGGGACAGGAAAGCCTGGCGTTCTGCAGTTCGTGGGATTGCACATTCAGACATGACTGAGGACTAAATGACAACAAAGATAGTAGCTGCATTTAACACATACTAAATTGGGTCTTGTTTTGAACTATATTGCTTTCCATTGTTCTGTCTATTCAAGTATCAACACTGTGTTACTTTTTAAGTAGAACTTTATAATATTTTATAAAGGCTTCCCTGGTGGCTCAGAGGTTAAAGCATCTGCCTCCAAAGCAGGAGACCTGGGTTCAATCCCTGGGTCAGGAAGATCCCCTGGAGAAGGAAATGGCAACCCACTCCAGTATTCTTGCCTGGAGAATCCCATGGACGGAGGAGCCTGGTGGGCTGCAGTCCACAGGTCTCAAAGAGTTGGACATGACTAAGCGACTTCACTTTTCACTTTTATAATATTTTAAATGTGTTATGGAATTTACTGATTTATGATGTATATTTTCTCATATGTTCATCTCTCATAATATAATATCACATATATATATATATTTATGTATATGTATATGCTATGCTGAGCTTAGTCACTCAGTCAGTGTCTGACTCTTTGCAACCCCATGGACTGTAGCCCGCCAGGCATTAATATTGGTTACAATTTTTCTTATTTATTTCCACCTGTTTATTTTACTACATAAATTCAAATATTAGCTTTTCAATTAAAAATTCATTAAAATGGTGGTAGTAATTTTGATAATATGAGTAATTTGAGAAAAATTGGTACCTTTTAAACTTTGTAATGGCTTCCCTGGTCACTCAGCGGTAAAGAGTCCACCTGTCAATGAAGGAGATGAGGTTTGATCCCAGAAGGGGAAAATCCCCTGGAGAAGGAAATGGTAACCCACTCCACTATGCTTGCCTTGGAAATCCCATGGACAGAGGAGTTGTAACCCAGAGCTACGGTCCTGGGTTCACAAATAGTTGGACATGACTTAGCAACTGAACAACAACAAAACTTAGTAAAATCTTATATAATAGAAACATGTCCAGCCCTGAAGCTAAATTTTTCAGACTGATCTGAATAAATGAATTAGGCCTCATAAGCTCTCGGTACTGGAGGAAGCCAGAGAAACAGAGGCTGTAAATGCTTCTGTGTCATCTATTCTTGATGTTCTTTCTGCGTCACTGACTTGGATTTCCAGAGACACCCAAACTAATTTTTCCATATCCTTCAGTTCAGTTCAGTTCAGTTCAGTTCAGTTCAGTTCAGTCGCTCAGTCGTGTCCGACTCTTTGCGACCCCATGAATCGCAGCACGCCAGGCCTCCCTGTCCATCACCAACTCCCCGAGTTCGCTCAGACTCATGTCCATCGAGTCAGTGATGCCATCCAGCCATCTCATTCTCTGTTGTCCCCTTATCCTCCTGCCCGCAATCCCTCCCAGCATCAGAGCCTTTTCCAATGAGTCAACTCTTCGCATGAGGTGGCCAAAGTACTGGAGTTTCAGCTTTAGCATCATTCCTTCTGAAGGAGGGCTGATCTCCTTCAGAATGGACTGGATGGATCTCCTTGCAGTCCAGTTCAGTAGCTCAGTCATGTCCAACTCTTGGTGACCCCATGAATCGCAGCATGCCAGGCCACCCTGTCCATCACCAACTCCCGGAGTTCACTCAGACTCATGTCCATTGAGTCCGTGATGCCATCCAGCTGTCTCATCCTGGGTCATCCCCTTCTCCTCCTGCCCCCAATCCCTCCCAGCATCAGAGTCTTTTCCAATGAGTCAACTCTTTTCATAAGGTGGCCAAAGTACTGGAGCTTCAGCTTTAGCATCATTCCTTCCAAAGAAATCCCAGGGTTAATCTCCTGCAGAATGGACTGGTTGGATCTCCTTGCAGTCCAAGGGACTCTCAAGAGTCTTCTCCAACACCACAGTTCAAATGCATTAATTCTTCGGTGCTCAGCCTTCTTCACAGTCCAACATTCACATCCATACATGACCACAGGAAAAAACATAGCCTTGACTAGACAGACCTTAGTCGGCAAAGTAATGTCTCTGCTTTTGAATACTCTATCTAGGTTGGTCATAACTTTTCTTCCAAGGAGTAAGCGTCTTTTAATTTCATGGCTGCAGTCACCATCTGTAGTGATTTTGGAACCCCCCAAAATAAAGTCTGACACTATTTCTACCGTTTCCCCATCTATTTCCCATGAAGTGATGGGACCAGATGCCATGATCTTTGTTTTCTGAATGTTGAGCTTTAAGCCAACTTTTTCACTCTCCACTTTCACTTTCATCAAGAGGCTTTTTAGCTCCTTTTCACTTTCTGCCATAAGGGTGGTGTCATCTGCATATCTGAGGTTATTGATATTTCTCCTGGCAATCTTGATTCCAGCTTGTGTTTCTTCCAGTCCAGCATTTCTCATGATGTACTCTGCATATAAGTTAAATAAGCAGGGTGATAATATACAGCCTTAACATACTCCTTTTCCTATTTGGAACCAGTCTGTTGTTCCATGTCCAGGAGGGCCTAGAGGAGCTATCTCACATTGAAGGTCAGGAACAGTGGCTGTAAGGAGATAGTCCTCATCCAAGGTAAGGAGCAGCGGCTGTGCTTTGCTGGAGCAGCCGTGAAGAGATACCCCAGGCCAAGGTAAGAGAAACACAAGTAAGATGGTAAGTGTTGCAAGAGGGCATCAGAGGGCATTCACACTGAAACCATAATCACAGAAAACTAGTCAATCTTATCACACTAGGACCACAGCCTTGTCTAACTCAATGAAACCAAGCCATGCCTATGGGGCAATCCAAGATGGGCGGGTCATGGTGGAGGGGCCTGACAGAATGTCATCCACTGGAGAAGGGAATGGCAAGCCACTTCAGTATTCTTGCCTTGAGAACCCCATGAACAGTATGAAAAGGCAAAATGATAGGATACCAAAAGAGGAACTCCCCAGGTCAGTAGGTGCCCAATATGCTACTGGAGATCAGTGGAGAAGTAACTCCAGAAAGAATGAAGGGATGGAGCCAAAGCAAAAGCAACACCCAGTTGTGGATGTGACTGGTGATAGAAGCAAGATCCAATGCTGTAAAGAGCAATATTGCATAGGAACCTGGAATGTCAAGTCCATGAATCAAGGCAAATTGGAAGTGGTCAAACAAGAGATGGCAAGGGTGAATGTCGACATTTTAGGAATCAGCGAACTAAAATGGACTGGAATGGGTGACTTTAACTCAGATGACCATTACATCTACTACTGTGGGCAGGAATCCCTCAGAAGAAATGGAGTAGCCATCATGGTCAACAGAAAAGTCCGAAATGCAGTACTTGAATGCAATCTCAAAAATGACAGAATGATCTCTGGTCATCTCCAAGGCAAACCATTCAATATCACAGTTATCCAAGTCTATGCCCCAACCAGTAATGCTGAAGAAACTGAAGTTGAACGGTTTTATGAAGACCTACAAGATCTTTTAGAACTAACACCCCCCCCAAAAATGTCCTTTTCATTAGAGGGGACTGGAATGCAAAAGTAGGAAGTCAAGAAACACCTGGAGTAACAGGCAAATTTGGCCTTGGAATGTAGAATGAAGCAGGGAAACACTAATAGAGTTTTGCCAAGAAAATGCACTGGTCATAGCAAACACCCTCTTCCAAAAACACAAGCGAAGACTATACACATGGACATCTCCAGATGGTCAACACAAAAATCATATAGATTATATTCTTTGTAGCCAAAGATGGAGAAGCTCTATACAGTCAATAGAAACAAGACCGGGAGCTGACTGTGGCTCAGATCATGAACTCCTTATTGCCAAATTCAGAATTAAATTGAAGAAAATAGGGAAAACCACTAGACCATTCAGGTATGACCTAAATCAAATCCCTTATGATTATACAGTGGAAGTGAGAAATAGATTTAAGGGTCTAGATCTGATAGATAGAGTGCCGCTGGACCATGGAAAAAGCAAGAGACTCCACTGCTGAGTTTTCCAAACTTGCTGGCATATTGAGTGCAGCACTTGCACAGCATCATCTTTTAGGATTTGAAATAGCTCAACTGGAATTCCATCACCTCCACTAGCTTTGTTCATAGTGATGCTTTCTAAGGCCCACTTGACTTCATATTCCAAGATATATGGCTCTAGATTAGTGATCACATCATCATGATTATCTGGGTCGTGAAGATCTTTTTTGTATAGCTCTTCCATGTATTCTTGCCACCTCTTCTTAATATCTTCTGCTTCTGTTAGGTCCAGAACATTTCTGTCCTTTATCGAGCCCATCTTTGCATGAAATGTTCCCTAGATATCTCTAATTTTCTTGAAGAGATCTCTAGTCTTTCCCATTCTGTTGTTTTCCTCTATTTCTTTGCATTGATCGCTGAAGAAGGCTTTCTTTTCTCTTCTTGCTATTCTTTGGAACTCTGCATTCAGATGCTCATATCTTTCCTTTTCTCCTTTGCTTTTCACCTCTCTTCTTTTCACAGCTATTTGTAAGGCCTCCCCAGACAGCCATTTTGCTTTGTTGCCTTTCTTTTCCATGGGGATGGTCTGGATCCCTGTCTCCTGTACAATGTCACGAACCTCATTCCATAGTCCTAGTTGAAACCAGTCTGTTGTTCCATGTCCAATTCTAATTGTTGCTTCCTGATCTCCATACAGGTTTCTCAAGAGGCAGGTCAGGTTTTCTGGTAGTCCATCTCTTTCAGAATTTTCCACAGTTTATAGTGATCCACACAGGCTTTGTCATAGTCAATTAAGCAGAAATAGATTTTTTTCTGGAACTCTCTTGCTTTTTCCATGGTCCAGCAGATGTTGGCAATTTGATCTCTGGTTCCTCTGCCTCTTCTAAAACCAGCTTGAACATCAGGGAGTTCATGGTTCATGTATTGCTGAAATCTGGCTTGGAGAACTTTGAGCATTACTTTACTAGCATGTGAGATGAGTGCAATTGTGCGGTAGTTTGAGCATTCTTTGGCATTGCCTTTCTTTGGTATTGGAATGCAAACTGACCTTTTCCAGTCCTGTGGCCACTGCTGAGTTTTCCAAATTTGCTGGCATATTGAGTGCAGCACTTTCACAGCATCATATCCTTCAGAAACATATTCGAAGATCAGTATCAGTATTTTTCCTTTATGTGATCTATAGAAATAAGCAGTAGGGTCCTTTTGGTTTCTATTTTCTCCTTTTTGTTGGAAGAATTATGACTTGGTCTTTGGTGTATTATTGATAAATTATTTCTGGTCCAGTGGAAAAAGAGCTCTATCAAAATTCTCTTTTAATTAGTTTTTATAGATCTCAACAGGCATTACTAAGGAGAAGCATATATCATTATCTTTCTTTTTCTAGTAAAAACAGTTCAGACTTTCCTGGCAAACTTGTATTTAGCTCACATTTTGTGTGTCTTAGCTGTATAGGCTGGATTCAGCTCGGTGGCTCTTCTATTGCTCCTGGCTGGATTCTTTCATGTATCTGAAGTCAGCCCCCAGTCAACTAGCTCTGCTTTTGTATGTTGAGTCTTAGTTGATTGAGACAACAGTGGGCCACTGTTCTACAATGTCCTGCAGGTTTTAATTTCAGCTTTTCACGATGCCAGTGGAAGAAGTCCCTAGAAAATCAGAAGTTGCAAGGCTTCTTGAGACCTTGGTTTGTAATTTTCTTAGTGCCAGTTCTAGCACATTGTGTGGATTCAAGCCAATCATGTGTCCAGCTCAGATCAAGAAGTGAGGAAATGGACTCAGCCTCTCGATGGGAGGAGCTAAAAGTATTATGACTAATTTTGAAAACTTCCACAAAGACCCATGACTCTTCCTAGTAATGACAGATTTTGCTACATGGGTGTGCAACTTTACCTCATGGTTTTGTTTGAGGAATGCATTCCTTGGATCTGTAGGTGCCTAAGATTCTGCATTTACAACAAACTCTGAGGTGATGGTGGGGCAGCCGATCTGCAGAGCACACTTGCAGTAGAGAGCCGCTAGAGCAGTACCACTCAAGGTACACTTGGTGGATGGACCACATCAATATCATTTGTAGGAAATGTGAATTCTCGACTCTCCCTCCCACCTAATGAATCAGAATTTCTGAGTAGGGTTCTGAAGTCTGCATCTTGGCAAGCTTTCAGGGGATTCTGACGTATACTAAAGTTTGATAAGCACTGCCCTAGAAGGCGTTGGGTAGAAAAATTGCATGCAAGTGAGGAGGAAGGGAATCACAAGAAATCAAAATTACTGGACTTAGATAGTACTTGCAAGATTTTCCCACTAAATTTGAGTCCAGGTCTTTAAAAAAGACATATAAACTACAAAGAATATTACAAAACATCAAGAAAAGGATGTAAATGCAATGCTTGGTCTGGAAGGAAAAAGATGAGTAATGATGGTTGGCAGTACCTGTAGAAAATTTCCTATGTTTTCTTTATATTTTGGCAGCAGTCTAGAGTTGCTCATTCTTGTGTTATGCTTTTATTAATGTTCTTATAGTGAGCATTGAAGGAAAGTCTCCCTTGTGTATAACTGTGGGCCTAATCAATCAAAATTCAGGCATGTTTTACTACTATCAGTTATGATTTGCTTTTTACATTTTCTTGCCATAGAATTCTGATAAACTCATTCAAAATGGTCCAGAGTAGGTAATTTATACAGCAGTGCCATCATTGCTTATATTTTTTCCCCGATATGATAGACTCTAGCACAAAACTTGGCACATAGAAGGAGTTTATAATACACTTGAGGAATTATATAGAATTTGTAGAATTTTATGAGATACACAACCGAAATTTAATCCAAAGGCCAAGGCATTTGTTGAGGAGTTTGATTGTTTAGTTGAAAAATGTTACCTTTTTGTGGTGCAGGTATGAAGCACCATGGGAAAAAGTGAGGAAATGTTTCAATTCTCAGGTTTTTCCTTACACTTTGATATTTGCCTATGGACACTATTTCAGTTGATTAAAATAAGGCTTCACTCCAAAGTGTTTAAAATTTGTTATGTCACTGGGTCACATCAAAAATATAGGCTTTACTTGTAGTTATCTGCCTTCAGAGTTCACAAAAGACTCGTCTTTCATTCATCTCTTGTAATTTTCACCTATTCAGTGACACAATCCAAAGATTTCATGTTCTAATCTTGTTAAACTCTTGAAGGTTCTACCTGCACTTTTATAAACAGCAAAGACCATTGGTATAGTGTTTTTATTGACCATGTGACATAAGGTAGATCACTTACCCTCTCTAAGCTTCTTTGTGTTACCTCTTACTTGATGAAAATTCCTAGATTTTCCTGGCTGATCCAAATACCAAAGAAAGTAATTGGTTCTTCTACTAAGTAATTGGTTTGTTTTGATCTTGTGGACATGGTGAGTACTGTAACCAATTTAGTGAGCTGATTATATAGACAGATAAAAGCTAGCTATAATACTAAGCTAACCTTTTTTTTTTTTAAATCATCATTCAGGGCAGAATTTTTGTGTAAATATGAGGCCATTTGCAATAAAACAAGTAAACAAGATGTTATCCCCAATTTTATGGTTTGATAAAAATTTAGGAAGTCAAGCATGCAGGAATTCATCTCTGTCTCTATACTGGGTACTATTAGGTTGTTTCAAAGTATCCATGGATTAGTTATTTTTAGTTTGACAATATATAGACATGTCCTCAATTAGTTTCCATTTTCTATTATATCCTTGGAAACAAAAGTCTAAGAGTGTATAATGTCACAATGATTTTAGGAAGTACTCAGCCATTGTTGATATTTATTCACAATCACACTGTGATTTAGTCTCAACTCTATCATATGCTTCTTATATTCTATTTTAAATTGGCTGTGGGACTAAATAAAGTATGCTGTGAAGTCAAGATAACTTCTTAACTTACTTAATATGTTAACTTGTTAGCTTATTTTTCAAACAGTTTCATCATTTTACTGCTTTTTTTACTTGTTTCTTATAAGTTTTTATGGGTTCTTTGGAAAGAGTTAAGGAGGAACGCTGATACAGTTTCTCCCCACAAGAAATATATATCCTTGACTCCCTCTAGAATGTATCTCTAATTTCAGTGACTTCAGTCATGCCAATTTTCAGGCTCTACAAACAAACACTTTAGTAGAAAAATTCTTCAAATTTTCATATGTACATGAGTTCATGGCTAAATACAAGAAAATATATACAAATATAGTAGGGAAAAGATTCCATTACATAAAAATTACTAAAATGAATCAACCAGGACATATTAGATCTAGAAACTTTATTTTCATAAAGCAGGTATGTGCAGAAATTGGAATCTTCTTCCCTTTTTTTTTTTTTTTCGTTCACTAGCAGTAATATATTCTCAACATTAAAAAAAACAAACAACTAAGATCTTGGCATTCAGTCCCATCACTTCATGACAAATAGAAGGGGAAAAAGTGGAAGTAAGACAGATTTTATTTTCTTGGGCTCCAAAATCACTGCAGATGATGACTGCAGCCATGAAATTAAAAGACAGTTGTTTATTGGAAGGAAAGCTATGACAAACTTGACAGTGTATTAAAGAGCAGAAACATCACATTGTCAACAAAGGTCTGTATATGGTTTTTCCAGCAGTCATGTGTGGATGTGAGATTTGGCCCATAAAGAAGGCTTAGAGCTGAAGAATTGATGCTTTTGAACTGTGGTGCTGGAGAAAACTCTTGAGAGTCCCTTGGACAGCAAGGAGATCAAACCAGTCTGTCCTAAAGGAAATCAATCCTGAATAGTCATTGGAAGTACTGATGCTGAACCTGAAGCTCCAGTACTTTGGCAACTTGATGTGAAGAGCTGACTTATTGGAAAAGACCCTGATGAAAGATTAAAAGTAAAAGGACAAAGGGGTGACAGAGAATGAGATGGTTAGGCAGCATCACTGACTCAATGGACATGAATCTGAGCAAACTGCAGGAGATAGCGAAGGACAGGGGAGCTGGGTGTGCTGTAGTGCATGGGATCACAAAGAGTTGGACATGGCTGAGCAACTGAACAAAAACAACAACAGGAATATATTCTAGAAAATTCCCTTAAGCATTTTATGAGATTTTCCCTTTTTACTAAAAAAATCAGAAAAGAAAAAAATTTGAGAAAATCCACATATAATAGCAAGTATGACTAAATATTATTTCCCTGAAACTCGTATATTGTTTCTACAATTACAGCATAGTTTCTTAAGAACAACTCTCAATTTATCATCAAATTAAATGGGTGGTGGTAGGTTAGTTACTAAGTCATGTGTGACTCTTTTGACCTCATGGACAGTAGCTTGCTAGGCTCATCTGGCCATGGGCTTCTCCAGGCAAGAATACTGGAGTGGATTGCTATTTCCTTCCCCAGGGGATCTTGCTGACCCAGGAATCAAACCTGGGTCTCCTGCATTGCAGGCAGATTCTTTACTGACTGAGGTATGATGGAAGCCCAATAAAAGGGATAGGACCACCAAGTTGATTCTGTAGTCTATACCTTCATCCTTTTCTGTCAGACTTTCCCTCATTAAAGGCTGTCACTGATGGCCCCTTTGTATACTTTCTAAGAAAATAAAGTTGTAGAAGACAGACAGGAAGAGGCTTGGAACAGGACTTTCTGCTATGGATTATCCTCCATATTATACATATTTGAGTCTGGTATAAATGAGAAGTGAAAATTAGTAGATGTAAATCTTACATCTTCACACTGGAAGCCTATTACTTATGATGCTTAATAATTCAACATGACAGAAACTTGAGGAAGTTCACATTATATGTATTTCATTATATGTGAATATACTTCATTCCATGTGTGGTCTGCCCTTGACTTCTCTTAAAAAAAAAAAAAACTCATATAGAGGAATTCTCATTTCACCATATCTTAATAGATATAAGATGTTAATAAACTTTAGTTTCTTATTAGTTTATGGATTTCTTAGTTTCTTCTTATAGCAAGACACTTAGACAGTGTTTGATTTTTTTTAAAAAGAGACTAAAATATACATTCTGTTTTCATTTGATGATATGAAAGAAGAGTGTGTATCCTACATGTTCATTCTTTAATTTGTCTCAGAAATTCTTCAACAGAACATGAGATCTCAAATCATATCTTCTATAGAATTGAATACACAGAAACATATGATTTGAGGCAGTTAGTGAAACTCTTCAGATTTTCCCTACTGTTTTAACTTTGGGTGGGAAGTATGGCAAAGCTTAGCACTCACTAAGATCAAGGCAATTTTATATTTAGAAAAAAATGCATTATTTAAAGATTTAGCATATATTCAGCGAGACTCTTTGATTTAGTTCCATCTGCGTCCTCTGTGCTGACAGCACTCAGTTGGCAGTTGCAGAGTAGGCAGGAGCATGGGAGGCCCCACATGGTGTATTGCGTCACAGTGTATATGTTCTATGTGGCTGTTTCTTAGAACATTAAGCTACAGTCCTGGAATCAGTTTTCTCTAAAAGCTATTTTAAAATTAGGTTTAAACTGTTGTCAATTTTTCAACTTCCTCTAGTCATGTTGTTGATTTAAATTGCTACTTATTTTAGAAATGTGTTGTTTTATTTTAGATTGTTGTTGTTGTTTAGTTGCTAAGCTGTGACCCCATGGACTCTAGCCTGCCTGGTTACTCTTGTTCATGGGATTTTCCAGGCAAGAATACTGAAGTGGGTTGCCATTTCCTTCTCCAAGGGATCTTTTCGACCCAGGGATCGAAACCCATGACTCCTGCATTGACAGGTGGTTCTTTACCACGGAGCCACCAGGGAAACCCCTATTTTAGATTAAAATTTACCAATTATGAGCATGTGGTTGTTTCTGAATTACAGATTCCAACTTATTATCCTTTATTAATTTAAAATTTCTTATAATTTATCATTATTAATTTCAAAGCATAATGACTGAAGTCTGCTTTCAATTGAACTCCTTTCATTTTTTTATTGCAACTTTTTTGACTTGGCTTTCTGGTCTTTGAGATCATGGCTAATTTGAGAGGGGTATCACAATAAACTGTGGAAAATTCTGAAAGAGATGGGAATACCAGACCACCTGACCTGCCTCTTGAGAGATCTATACGCAGGTCAGGAAGCAACAGTTAGAACTGGACATGGAACAACAGACTGGTTCCAAATAGGAAAAGAAGTAGGTCAAGGCTGTATATTGTTACACTGCTTATTTAACTTATATGCAGAGTACATCATGAGAAACGCTGGGCTGGAAGAAACATAAGCTGGAATCAAGATTGCCAGGAGAAATATCAATAACCTCAGATATGCAGATGACACCACCCTTATGGCAGAAAGTGAAGAGGAACTAAAAAGCCTCTTGATGAAAGTGAAAGAGGAGAGTGAAAAAGTTGGCTTAAAACTCAACATTCAAAAAACGAAGATCATGGCATCTGGTCCCATCACTTCATGGGAAATAGATGGGGAAACAGTAGAAACAGTGTCAGACTTTATTTTTGGGGCTCCGAAATCACTGCAGATGGTGACTGCAGCCATGAAATTAAAAGATGCTTACTCCTTGGAAGAAAAGTTATGACCAACCTAGATAGTATATTCAAAAACAGAGACATTACTTTGCTGATTAAGATTCATCTAATCAAGGCTATGGTTTTTCCTGTGGTCATGTATGGATGTGAGAGTTGGACTGTGAAGAAGGCAGAACACCGAAGAATTGATGCTTTTGAACTGTGGTGTTGGAGAAGACTCTTGAGAGTCCCTTGGACTGCAAGGAGATCCAACCAGTCCATTCTGAAGGAGATCAACCCTGGGATTTCTTTGGAAGGAATGATGCTAAAGCTGAAGATCCAGTACTTTGGCCACCTCATGCGAAGAGTTGACTCATTGGAAAAGACTCTGATGCTGGGAGGGATTGGGGGAGGAGGAGAAGGGGACGACAGAGGATGAGATGGCTGGATGGCATCAATGACTCTATGGACATGAGCCTGAGTGAACTCCAGGAGTTGGTGATGGACAAGAAGGCCTGGCATGCTGCGATTCATGGGGTCGCAAAGAGTCGTACATGACTGAGCTACTGAACTGAACTGAACTGAACTGAACTGAAGAACTCTGTAATCTGTGAAGTAGTTACAATACTCCATGTATCTAATTTTCAATGCATGCAGAATTAGCCAGACTTCAGAATATTGAAACAGAGATCATCCATATTCATATAACTATAGCACCTTTAGGTGTGGGTATTGAAGATAATAGGTTGGTGGTTTAAATATGAGTATAAGCTTTCTTTGAATATAGCAGATCATTTCCTAGAATGGTGTTCCTGTTTGAGTCTCAAAAGGGAGACTGAAGAGAGATTAGGGAAGCAGGATTTATATTTGTAGGCAAAATTAAGGGAAACTAACGAGGATGGTGAAGCATACTGGGACTTGCAACAGCAGGAAGGTATTACCATCCTTGGATCTGAAGGACAAGTGATTATCAGAGCGGGGAGAGGGGGGTTCTGATGAGAGCTGTGGCCTATAGAAGAGGAAATTGTCTCAGCTGCTGTCTCTCTTCCTGCCTTCTTATCTTCTAATGCCTTCTACCAACTAAACCCAACCAGAAGTCATAAGCAAGGGAGAGTCCGAGGGCAAAGAGAAAGGCGTTGAAGGATGCTGATTCTGGCAGGGCAAAATTTCCATCACAGACTACCTCTTTTGTCCCTCAGCCTCCATTCTTGATGCTTTGTCTGAATGGAATCTGATGCTCCCATTCAAGGGTGGGAACTGATGTTCTTCAGGGGACTGATGTTCTTTCTCTCACGGTTTCCCCCCAGAAACAGAAAACATTAACCATAACTAGTGTACATCCTGCAAAGTAGCGCAACCCCCTTACTATCTATTTGTACTCTGACGGAGGGTTTTTGTTTTTGTTTTTTTAAACCATTCTGGGTGATTCTTACTGGTTCTGTCTTTATTAAGTTGTTTACTATTAACTAGTGCTGTTGGGTAAGGGACTACTAAGAGATGCCAGTGAACCTGTAAGCTCTGGCCATAGTCTTCCTTGCCTTCATTGTGAGGCAGCAAACCAATTTCCACTTACTAATTGAGATGACTCAGTCAGTCAGAAGGATGATATCTTTCTCTCCCTGTTCTTTTCTCTCAGTTTCAGCTCCACTTCAGATAATCATAACTGTGTTCTTTAGTGGGACAACACCTCTCCTAAGCCTAATAACCACAAAATTCACCAATCTTCATGTACCAGAACAAAAACTGCTTAAGTGAATTATTTGACATAATGATAAGAAGAGGCCATCTCTTCAGTTATAAATTATAACTATTATCTTTCAGTTATAGATTATATTAATTTTGACTATAGTTATGTCAGTGCCTTATGCTGACTATTGATTGAACACTTACACTGCATCCTCAGTTCAGTTCAGTCACTCAGTTGTGTCTGACTCGTTTTGACTCCATGCACTGCAGCATGCCAGGCTTCCCTGTCCATCACCAACTCCCAGAACTTACTCAAACTCATGCCCATTAAGTAGGTCATGCCATCCAACCATTTCATTCTCTGTCGTCCCCTTCTCCTTTCACCTTCAATCTTTCCCAGCATCAGAGTCTTTTCCAATAAGTCAGTTCTTCGCATCGGGTGGCCAAAATATTGGAGTGAGTATCAGCTTCAGCATCAGTTCTTCCAATGAATATTCAAGACTGTTTTCCCATAGGATTGACTAGTTTGATCTCCTTGCAGTCCAAGGGACTCTCAAGAGTCTTCTCCAACAACCACAGTTCAAAAGCATCAATTCTTTGGCGGTCAGCCTTCTTCATGGTCCAACTTTCACATCCATATGTGACTACTGGAAAAACCATAACTTTGACTAGATGGACCTTTGTTGGCAAAGTAATGTCTTTGCTTTTTAATGTACTGTCTAGATTGGTCATAGCTTTTCTTCCAAGGAGTAAGTGTCTTTTAATTTCATGACTGCAGTCACTAACTGCAGTGATTTTGGAGCCCCCCAAAATAAAGGCTGTCACTGTTTCCAATGTTTCCCTGTCTATTTGCAATGAAGTGATGGGACCAGATGCCATGATCTCAGTTTTTTAAATGTTGAGTTTTAAGCCAGCTTTTTCACTCTCCTCTTTCACTTTCATCAAGAGGTCCTTTAGTTCCTCTTTGCTTTCTGCCATAAAGGTGGTGTCATCTACATATCCAAGGTTATTGACATTTCTCCCAGCAATCTTGATTCCAGCTTGTACTTCATCCAGCCCAGCATATCCCATGATGTACTCTGCATATAAGTTAAAGAAGCAGGGTGACAATATACAGCCTTGCTGTACTTCTTTCTCAGTTTTGAACAAGTCCATTGCTCCATGTCCAGTTCTAGCTGTTGCTTCTTGACCTGCATACAGGTTTCAGAGGAAGCAGGTAAGGTGATCTAGTAATCTGGTCTTTTATAATTTTCCACATTTTGTTGTGATCCACACAGTCAAGGCTTTAGAACAGTCAATGAAGCAGAAGTAGATGTTTTTTCTGGAATTCTCTTGCTTTTTCGATGATCCAATGAATGTTGGCAATTTGATCTCTGGTTCCTCTGACCTTTGTAAACCAAGCTTGAAGTTCACAGTTCACATACTGTTGAAGCCTGGTTTGGAGAATTTTCAGCATTACTTTGCTAGCATGTGAAATGAGTGCAATTGTGTGGTAGTTTTAACATTCTTTGGTATTTCCTTTCTTTGGGATTGGAATGAAAACTGACCTTTTCCAGTACTGTGGCCACTGTTGAGTTTTCCAAATTTGCTGGCATATTGCATGCAGCACATTAATGCCATCATCTTCTAAGATTTGAAATAGCTGAGCTGGAATTCCATCACTTCTACTGTATCCTGCTGCTGCTACTGCTGCTGCTAAGTCACTTCAGTCGTGTCCAACTCTGTGTGACCCCACAGACGGCAGCCCACCAGGCTCCCCCGTCCCTGGGATTCTCCAGGTAAGAACACTGGAGGGGGTTGCCATTTCCTTCTTCAATGCATGAAAGTGAAAAGTCAAAGTGAAGTCGCTCAGTCGTGTCCAACTCTCAGTGACCCCATGGACTGGATCCTACCAGGTTCCTCTGTCCATGGGATTTTCCAGGCAAGAGTACTGGAGTGGGGTAGGAGAATAAAATCTCAGAAACTTTATTAGATGCTATCTCTGATGTATATCAAATGAGCCTTCAAAGGGCCATTGTGTTATTTTTCAAACCAGTTGTTTCTTAGTGATAGGGCACTGATAACGTGGGTGTGGGCCCAGTTTTACAATTCTTCCACTATAAAATAAGTTGGTCTGTCAGAGGTGATGTGGCGTGGGATCATGATGCAGCAGAAGATATTGCCTAAGCCCACAGGTGGAGGAGCTGGAAGAATCACTGAAGGCAATGAAAGCCAATGATAGTAGATGTCCACTGTGGCTTGCTGGTCCCCTAGTGAATTGTTTCGTATTATGGCTCACTGTTTGCCTCAGCATTTTGGTAAAAGAAAAAAGAAAGAGTAAACAGAACTCAATGAGAACTCTACCATAGGGGAGGCATAGCCCAGGAAATATCAAAGGAAAATAGCTATCCCAGGAAATATCAAAGGAAAATAGCTATTAACATAATGAAGATCATTAAAAAAATGCTGAAGAAGAAATACTCTGGCTTATCTTTCCGCCTACCTTTGCATTTCCTTCTGGCCATATATAACTACAAGCCAGAGGGCAAGTCCTTTTGATACAATCCAAAAAGGTCAGTGTCCAGAATACTGGGGATGGGGTTGGGTAGAGAAAGTTGGAGAGTAGATCTCTAAATGCAAATGGAGAACTTCCCAAATTGTCACACAGTCTGCTGAGTAAGCAGAATCAAATTTGATGTAGCCACAATACTGAAAGCCTTTAAAGACTCTGAAACTCAATAAACCACACTGAATTATTATCAAAACATTATTATTATTATTTGATATCGGCCTGACTTCAAATCCTGTTTATTAGTTGAGTGACCCTGGACACGTCTCTTAAGCTATCTGATTCCTGTCTCAAGATATTTTAAACAATGGGTGCCATACACGCTATAAGTCAGCCTTCAATATGTGGTATTGTTTTACCTATAGCCAGGATTCACAGGTCCAGGAGTCAGGACTAGAAATGGGAAAAGCTCCACTCACCCCTAGCAATCCGTCGGCAAAATTTTTGCTTCCAGTTCTCATATCCTTATGCTCTGCTGGCCTAGGGTGTTTGTTCCAAAGAGATGAATCATTCTATTGATGGATACCACAGTGAGGCAATGAACCGGTGATTGAGCCTGCCACCTAATCATTTTGTGTTTCTCATGCTTCTGAATCAACAGAGAAAAGACTTACCATTGTTGTTCAGTCACTCAGTCACATCCAGCTCTTTGCAACCACATGGATTGCAGCATGCCAGGCTTCACTGTCCTTCACCGTCTCCTGGAGTTTGGTCAAATTCATGCCCACTGAGTCAGTGATGCCATCCAACCATCATGTTCTCTGTTTTTCCCTTCTCTTCTTGCTTTCAATCTTTTCCCACATCAGGGTCTTTTCCAATGAGTTGGCTCTTTGCATCAGGTGGCCAAAGTATTGCAGCTGCAGTTTCAACATCCAATGAATATTCAGGGTTGATTTCTTTTAGGATTGACTGGTTTAATCTCCTTGGTGTCCAAGGGACTCTAAAGAGTCTTCTCTAGCACCACAGTTTGAAGACGTCAATTTTTTGGCTTCCCTGGTGGCTCAGACCATAAAGAATCTACCTGCCACGTGAGAGACCTGTGTTCAGTCCCTGGGTTGAGAAGATCTCCTGGAGAAGGGAATGGCACCCCACTTCAGTATTCCTGCCTGGAGAATTCCGTGGACAGAGGATCCATGGGATCTCAGAGTTGGACATGACTGAGCGACTAACATGTGCACGTGCACACACACACACACACACACACACACATTAAAAGGCATTCGTTTTTGGAAGCTTTCTAACAACTTATGTGAAATAAACTGATAGACTCCATTACTCTAAACAAGACTTACCATACCTGCTGACAAAATTTATCCTGCTTACCAAAAGCAAATCAGACTGCTGCTACCCAGTATAGGGAAGGATGAGTATATCTTGAATGTAAAAAATCCATTAGGACTTTTCTTAGTACTACCATGTCATAAGATTAAAATTAACAGAAAAATAAAACAACCCAATTCAGGTAGAGCTACTAGCGTCAAAGGTTTGGGTTACTCCACCAGGCAAAGAATCACAACCAGGTGAGATATTTGCTAAAGGTAAAGGGGTTATGAAATATATAGAAGAAAATAGTTATAAATAACATTTCTGACTACATGACCAGTTTTAGAAATGAGAACTACAATTGTTATGAGTATTTCTTTCTTATTTTGTTATGAATATATTTGATAAATTTTAAGGTAATTTACCATGTGGTAATACATAATGAATACAACTTGCTTTATTGAAGAAAAATCTAAAGGTGATTTAAGGCATGATTTGATCATGGATTGTCTGTATTTCTCTGTTATTTTCCCCCTAAGTTCTGGGTTTCATTTGTGCATTGCCTTTGTCTACTCATGGAAGAAAAACAGCTATATTTGTTCCATTGCCTCCCATCTATACAGTGCATGGTCCAAGGAAAAGAGATAATTTTTGTTCAAACTTTCCCAGAAGAAATCCTGAAATTCAATATTATTGAGCTATCTTAAATCACATGAGCATCTCTAAAGTAATCTGAGGTCTAGGCATACGGAATTTAATTATTGGCTTGTCTTAATATATTTTGCCTATCCTTGGAATCACAGAAAGTCTCAAACTTATATCAGTGTTTCTCAGGAAAAGAATAGATACTCTGAAAGCAACCAGACTTCCACTATAAACACATGACATAATGTTTGATATATACATTCTTTATATGTGATAGTTATGATTATTACATAGTTTATCCTTAGGGTTAAATATTCTCATGTATTACCTTGCAATTCATCAGTCACCCAATCTTTTCATTACTGTCTTGCTCAATGAGATGCAAACAATGCCATTATGCTCTAATCTTTTCCCTTTTAATTTCAAAGCTAGCTATTTCAATAAAGCTTAGTAAATTTGTCTATCTCTATGTGAGTTAGCTACAGCACTCACAGGCTATGTTTAAAATTAAGCTATTCTACATATTCTTTCTTGAAACTGTCTCAAGAATACTTGGCAATGTTAGGTGACAGCATATGTTTAATGTTGTTAAGAGCAGAGTCCTTTTAGCAATAGTCTGGAATAGCACTCTAAATCTACAAAAGGTACACCCCACAGAGGTCCTAGAATAGCACTTAATAAGTATAGAAGGAGAAGAAGTTGGAGTGCATAACGTGATGTAAGATATGACAAGTTAGTGGTTAGAATAACTCCCAATTTCTTTTGAAGAATGTCATTTTGAGGAAAAAAAGTTTTGAGAAGTTAAATATGTTTGGAAAATGCAATGTACTATCTTGCCCTTTTGGAAATTCAGAATGCCAGTTAAAGGACCTAAATAGTTTTATAGTAAAGAGATTGCTTAGTTTAGCTAACCCAACTTTTTCTGAACAGATTTAGAGAACAAAGTTGGACCACTTTTTTAGAAGAGTTATTCATCATTAAAAATGAAAATGATAGGGTGATGTGCACTAGGGAGTCAAATGATGAAGTATGGTTTATTACTAATAAAAATGAGCTACAAAACATGAAACTGCTTCTTTGAAGCCTTAAAGCAGTGAAAGAGGAGAAAGAATATAAGCCATACTAATGTTTTTTTTTTAAAGTGACAATTTTAAGTTTCAGCTAAAAAGTAGTAAACCCATTTCAGGTTATATGTCCCAATGATAACAGCTAAAATCCCAGGGCAGGATTTATAAAGGAGCTACCTGATGATTCTGTAATGTAATTACTAGCAGGCAGAGCCAAGAAAAAAATTTATCCCCCAAATGACTAATAATAGTAGTAAGTTTCCTGTTTTAGGATTTTTTTCTTATCTCCTGGCATAGATTCTAGGCAGTCTGAATCATGGAATTTTACAGTGGGCATAGACAGGAAAAGTTCCAGGAAAAATTGTATTTTTCAGGCTGTAAAACAGGAAGTGGACCTCTGAGGGATGGAAACTATTTGTGTATGTGTGTTTGTGTACAAGTACTCACATGCAAATCTCTGTATTTGTTTTTACCACCGCCCCCCGCCCCTTTTTTTTTTAACTCTGATGGATCTGATGTGAGGCAAGCCCTATACAGGAAGTTACAATCTTTTGTTGGCTGTAGCTGTGGCAGCAGCAGCCTCATCATTTAAAATACCTAGAGAAAACCCTTCTCTCTGAGCAGAATTTACAGAGATGTATGTGATCTGAAGTTTGTAGAAGGGATCCCAGTGTAAATTATTTTTGTTCTTTTTTCACTCATTTTTTAGTCCAAAGGAAGATCACTCTACAGGAATTGTGCACAACATAAGGCTATCTAGCTAAAACACCAGGAAAAGGGCCCTTGGAAACCTGAAATGATGAGAGAAACAGTGGAAGAGAGGGGATTAAATACTTTAAGCCTGAGTCTGAAGTCCTAGGCTAATCCCTGAGGTGTATCATGGAACTGAAGCAAAGCACCATAAAACTTTGAGAACTTAACTATGGTGAAGACCACTGTCCAGGTCCCAGACTTGTCCTTGGATAGTGTACATGCAGAGTGCACCAAGCAACTCAAAACAGCCTTGAAAGCTAAATTGATGTTGGAACCACATCCCACAAAAGACAGTTTGGAACTTGTGATCTGAGGTTGATTGCATGCCTAAACAAACCAAAAAATTCATATTCTCTAGAGAATTTTTAATAGTACTCACAGTCTCATAATATTTAAAGTATTAAGATACATCCAAAATTACTTGACAAAGAACCAAAAAAGCCTTTAATTTTCTCAAAGGAAGAGATAATAAAAAAATAATGACTCTGAGATGGCCCCAATGTTGGAATTAGACAATATTATAAAACAAGCACCATAACTTTGCTCCTGAAATAAGGACAAATACTCTAAAAATTAATGGAAAGCTAGAGGTTCTCAGATAAGAATTAGAAACTATAAAAATTAAATTGAAATTTTAGAATGAAATAATGCAGTAACAAGAAAATTCACTGGATGTGCTCCGTATAGATGAGAGAAGGATTATGAATATGAATATAAATTAACATAAATTATTCAGCATGTACTACAGAGGAAAAACCAATATAGAAGTGAAATGAGTATTGGGAACTTGTGAGACAATATCAAACAGTTAGGACATTGAAGACTGAGGAAAGGGTAAAGAGACCGATGTAAACAACTGTTTTTGAGAAAATGATTTAAAACATCCCAAATTATTGAAGAACATGAAGTTACAGAGTCAAGGAGATCAGTGAAAATAAAACAAGGTAAACTCAAGGAAAATAGCACCTATATACATCATAATCAAACTGACAAAAGCCAATGATAATGAAAAGTGTTAGAAACCATGGAGGTCAGAAGAGAGTAAAATGATAATTTTTAATGTGATGAAAGAGTAACTACTCAGAATTCTACAACCAACAAAAATATCCTTCAAGAATGAAAGTGAAATGAAGACAGTCTTAAGTAAAGGAAAATTGAGGGAATTCATTGCCAATAGGCTTCTTCTAAAATAAATGTTAAAGAATACGCTTTGGCTAAAGAAAACTGATTACAGAGGAAATTATGGAAATTTAAGAATGGAGGAAGAGCAATACAACTAATAAATATACAGGTAAATATAATAGCCTACTTTTATTCTCTTAAATTTCTTAAACAAGCATACCTCAGAGATATAGCAGTTTCAGTTCCAGAACATTGCAATAAATCAAGTCACATGAATTTTCGGTTTCCCAGTGCACATAAGAAGTTACACTTGCATTATGTGTGTGTGTATGTTAGTTGCTTAGTCGTGTCTGACACTTTGCAACCCCATAGACTGTAGACCACCAGGCCCCTCTGTCCATGGGATTCTCCAGGCAATAACACTGGAGTGGGTTGCCATTTCCTTCTGCAAAAGGAGCTATAGAAAGAAACAAAGTGAAGTTGCTCAGTCGTGTCCAGCTCTTTGTGATCCCATGGACAGTAGCCTACCGGGCTCTGCCATCCATGGAATTTGCCAGGCTGAAGTTTATTAAGTGTACAGTAGCACTAAGTCTAAAAAGTACGTTTTAATTAAAAACACTATTGCTAAAAAATGCTAGCTATTGTCGACAATACAGGGTTGCCACAAAACTTCCATTTGTAAAAATGCAATATGTGCAAAGTACAATAAAATGAATCACAATAAAGTGAGATATTTCTGTATGATTCCTGAAGGCAAAAATATAATACTGCATTGTATGTTGGTAGTAAATGTATATAGATCTGATTCATATGTATTCATTATTTATTGCTGCCATAAATATCACTGCTGAAAATAATAACTTCAGCATCTTAAACAATACTAATTTTTATCTGATATTCTGTACAACAGAAGTCTGACATGAGCCTCATTGGGCTAAAAGCATAGTGTTTGTTGTGTTCTTTTCTGGAAGGTGCAGAGGATCTTGCTCATTCAGGGTGTTGGCAGAATTCATTTTCTTGTGGTTGTAAGATTGAAGTTCCTAGTTGCTGTTAACTTATTACTGTTCCTAGCTTTTTGATGGCTACCTTTGGCCTCATTGCTCCACCTTCAAAGGCAGCAATGGTGAATTTCTCACACTTCAGAACTTCCCTCTTTCTTCTATCAAGTCTCTGACTGCAGCCAGAGTAGGTACCACATTTTTAGAGATTTTATATGGTTAGACTGATTCCATCCAGACAATCCAGAATAAACGCAAGGTCTTTAACCTTTAGCACATCTGAAAAGTTCCTTTTGCCATGTAAGGTAACATATTAACAGTTACAGGAATTAGGGCATGGGCATCTTTGGTGGCGGTGGGAAGTGTCATTCTGCCTATCACAAAGTAAAAAACTGCAACAATAAAGTGAGGGAGGTTAAAGGGAACTACATGGTTTAAGATTTTTAATCTTTCACTTGAAAGGACAAAATATTAATGTCAATTGTTGTTGTTTTAATCACTGAGTCATGTCTGACTTTTGTGACCTCATGTACTATGTTTCCCACCAAGCTTCTCTGTCCATGGTATTTCCCAGGCAAGAATACTGGAATGGGTTACCATTTCCTTCTCCAGGTAATATTCCTGACCCAGGGATCAAACTCGTGTCTCCTGCATTGGCAGACAAATTATCACTGAGCCACCAGGGAATGTATATATATCACAATTTTTAGAGCAATCAATAAAATATATACATACATACTAAATATGGTTAACAAAAAACCCTGATAGGTAAAATTGAAATAAAATACATTGGATGTTTATTGCTTCATAATAAGTTATCCCCCAACATTATGGCTTAAGACAACATACATTTATTATCTCATAGTTTCTGTGGTTCATAATATAGGTATCAGTTCAGTTCAGTTCAGTCACTCAGTTGTGTCCAACTCTTTGCAAATCCATGAATTGCATACGCCAGGCCTCTCTGTTCATCACCAACTCCCAGATATTACTCAAAATCAGGTCTATCTAGTCAGTGATGCGATCCAGCCATCTCATCCTCTGCCATCCCCTTCTCCTCCTGTCTTCAATTTTCCCCAGCATCAGGGTCTTTTCAAATGAGTCAGTTCTTCACATCAGGTGGCCAAAGTATTGGAGTTTCAGCTTCAGCATCAGTCCTTCCAATGAATATTCAGGACTGATCTCCTTTAGAATGGACTAGTTGGATCTCCTTGCAGTCCAAGGGACTCTCAAGAGTCTTCTCCAACACCACAGTTCAAAAGCATCAATTCTTTGGTGCTCAGCTTTCTTCACAGTCCAACTCTCACATCCATAGCCTTGACTAGACGGACCTTTGTTGGCAAAGTAATGTCTCTGCTTTTGAATATGCTATCTAGGTTGGTCATAACTTTCCTTCCAAGGAGTAAGTGTCTTTTAATTTCATGGCTGAAATCACCATCTGCAGTGATTTTGGAGCCCCCCAAAATAAAGTCTGACACCACTGTTTCCCCATCTATTTGCCATGAAGTGATGGGACCAGATGCCATGATCTTCGTTTTCTGAATGTTAAGCTTGAAGCCAACTTTTTCACTCTCCTCTTTCACTTTCATCAAGAGGATTTTTAGTTCCTCTTCACTTCCTGCCATAAGGGTGGTGTCATCTGCATATCTGAGGTTATTGATATTTCTCCCAGCAATCTTGATTCCAGCTTGTGCTTCCTCCAACCCAGCATTTCTCATGATGTACTTTGCATATACGTTAAATAAGCAGGTTGAACATACAGTCTTGACATACTTCTTTTCCTATTTGGAACCAGTCTATTATTCCATGTCCAGTTCTAACTGTTGCTTTCTGACCTGCATACAGATTTCTCAAGAGGCAGGCCAAGTGGTCTCATATTCCCATCTCTTTCAGAATTTTCCACAATTTACTGTGATCCACACAGTCAAAGGCTTTGGCATAGTCAACAAAGCAGAAATAGATGTTTTTCTGGAACTCTCTTGCTTTTTCCATGATCCAGCAGATGTTGGCAATTTGATCTCTGGTTCCTCTGCCTTTTCTAAAATGAGCTTGAACATCTGGAAGTTCACGGTTCATGTATTGCTGAAGACTGGCTTGGAGAATTTTGAGCATTATTTTACTAGCCTGTGAGATGAGTGCAATTGTGCAGTAGTTTGAGCATTCTTTGACATTGCCTTTCTTTGGGATTGGAATGCAAACTGACCTTTTCTAGTCCTGTGGCCACTGCTGAGGTTTCCAAATTTGCTGGCATATTGAGTGCAGCACTTTCACAGCATCATCCTTCAGGATTTGAAATAGCTCAACTGGAATTCCATCACCTCCACTAGGTTTGTTCATAGTAATGCTTTCTAAGGCCCACTTGACTTCACATTCCAGAACATGTGGCTCTAGGTGAGTGATCACACCATCATGATTATCTTTTTTGTACAATTCTTCTGTGTATTCTTGCCACCTCTTCTTAATATCTTCTGCTTCTCATAGGTCTGTACCATTTCTGTCCTTTATCGAGCTCATCTTTGCATGAAATATTCCCTTGGTATCTCCAGTTTTCTTGAAGAGATCTCTAGTCTTTCCTATTCTATTGTCTTCCTCTGTTTATTTGCACTGATTGCTGAGGAAGGCTTTCTTATCTCTCCTTACTATTCTTTGGAACTCTGCATTTAGATGCTTATATCTTTCCTTTTCTCCTTTGCTTTAGCTTCTATTCACAGCTATTTGTAAGGCTTCTGCAGACAGCCATTTGGCTTTTTTGCATTTCTTTTCCATGGGGATGGTCTTAATCCCTGTCTCCTGTACCTTGTCACGAACCTCCATCCATGGTTCATCAGGCACTCTGTCTATCATATCTAGTCCCTTAAATCTATTTCTCCCTTCCACTGTATAATCATAAGGGATTTGATTTAGGTCATACCTGAATGGTCTAGTGGTTTCCCCCACTTTCTTCAATTTAATTCTGAATTTGGCAATAAGGAGTTCATGTTCTGAGCCACAGTCAGCCCCCAGCCTTTTTTTGCTGACTGTATAGAGCTTCTCCATCTTTGGCTGCAAGAAATATAATCGATCTGATTTCAGTGTTGACCATCTGGGGATGTCCATGTGTAGAGTCTTCTCTTGTGTTGTTTGAAGGGGGTGTTTGCTATGACCAGTGAGTTCTCTTGGCAAAACTCTATTAGCTTTTGCCCTGCTTCATTCCATACTCCAAGGCCAAATTTGCCTGTTACTCCAGGTGTTTCTTGACTTCCTTCTTTTGCATTCCAGTCATCTATAATGAAAAAGACATCTTTTTTGTGTGTTAGTTCTAAAATGTCTGTAGCTGTATCTTCTGCAAGTCTGAAATAAAGGTGTTCACTAAAGCTGGAGTCTCTTGTGGAGGTTTAACTGGGGAGGTATCTGCTTCTTACTTATTTAATACAGTTGTTGATACCATTCAGTTGCTCATGGACTGTGAGTCTGAAGTTCTCAGTTACTCACTAGCTATTAACCAAAGGCTTCCCTCAGTTCCTTGCCACATGGACTGCTATAGCATGGCAGCTTACTTATCAAAACATGGAAGCTGATCAGGCAATAATGAGAGAATACCAGCAAGGTAGAATTCAGAGTCTTTTTATAAGCTAATCATGAGTTGACATCCTATTACACTTACTATTTTCTGTTCATTAGAAGCAAGTCACCAAGTCCAACTCACACTTAAGAAGAGAGGTTTGCACAAAGTTATTTTATTAGATTTCTCTTGTGCTTTAGCAAATAACAAAAAATGTAGTGGCTTAAAGCAATACAAATGTATTAGCTGAGTTTATAGGTCAGAATTATAATACTGTGTGTTCTCTGCTGAGGATCTCAGAAGGCCTGAATCAAGGTGTAATCTGGAGTAGGCTGTTATCTGTAGGCTGTATGAGAGAGCCCACTTTCAAACTCATTCACATTGTTGATCAAATTCACCTCCTTATGATTATTGTTCTGAAAATCCTGCTTCTTACTGTTTGTCAGGTGGGAGCTTTTCTCAGCTCCTTGATACTATTTACATTTCTTCTCATGTGCCACTTCTGTCTTCAGGCCATCCTTGGCACGTCATATCTCCATTGTGTTTTGATTTTTATATGAATTTAATTTGTTGCATTTTTAATCTTTACAATAGGAAGAGTTAGTGAAAATTAAATCATCAATTTTACTAAGAACAAAGTGTACTGAGATCAAGTAAAATATTTTATTTTATATTTTGTTAATTATATGGGACATAACAAAGAAACTCAGAATAAAAACAGCATTTTGGGTTATTTTATCATGTAACTTAATAGCTGAAATACTGTTTGGGGGTAAAAAACTTTTTGTAGTAATATATTAGTTCTGTTGCTATATGTTGTTTCATAGCACAATTTTTTTTTATATGTATTATCATCCATGTGTTTAAAATCTTTGTTTTTACTCTTCTGATACCCAATAGAGAAAACTCCGCTTTTAAAAGGGGTCTTATGATTAGATTAAGCTCAATAAGATAATTTCCCTATTTTAAGATCAACTGTGCCATATACCATAATAATTATGAGAGTGATAGCTCATTATATCCATAGGTTCTGGGTATTAGAGTATTGAACCTTAAGGGTCATTTAGGAATCAATACAAGGGTCAGTGTGTGCTATGAGCTAAGTAAGGAGTTGTCCAGCACTGAATACTGAAAGTTTTCAAATAATACAAAAGAAGGCAGAAGTAAAATAGAGCAAGAAGATAAATTGAAAAGAAAAAAAACACATAAATCCAACCTGTCAATAGGTCTATTAAATAAATTATTCTGAACATATCAACTCAAAGACAGAGGTTGCCGTATTAGATAAAAAACAAAACAGTAAACAAACAGTATCTAATTTGCTTTATACTATCTGCAGGAAATCTAGTTTATAAACAGTGATATGGATACGATAAATAAAAATTTAAAAAAAAATATTGCATAAAAATACTAACCAAAAGAAAACTGAATTGGTTATATTCATATTAGATAAAGTAGACTTTAGAACTAGGGATTGTTAGGGATAAAGAGGAATGTTACCTAATTACAACCTTATCAGATATTCCTTTGTCTCATGAAAATCCAAACGAATCTCCAAAAAAGTTGCTAGAAATAATTAGTATATTGATCAGTGTTGCAGTGTATGACATTAGGTATTTAAAATCATTTGTGTTTCTGTACATCAGCAAAGAACAATCGCAAGCTAAAAAGCGAAATACAACAGCAACAACAACAACAACAACAAACTAGTTTAACTTACGCTATTTCAAAAATGAAAAATGGTATAAATCTAACAAAAATATATGTAATATCTGTGTTTGTAAAATTATAAATACTCATTAAACATTCAAATAAAACCACATAAATAAAGAGAGAGACAATATTTATGTATTGAAAGACTCATTCAAAAAATGAATTGAAATTATATGCCTAATGCAAGATGAAAAAATGTTTGGGAAAAGAATAGAAAATTTGGAAGATGTTATGTTAGGCGTAGTGTCTTTATCTATCCCAAAGACAAATACATATCAGAAAAAAAGGATAAATGATATGTATCAAAATTTAATTTAATTTTTTTTTTTTTGCAAAAGACATTGTCAAGAGATTGAGAAGACTGGAGAACATGTATGCAAACCACATATCTAATAAGGACTTATAGGTAGAGTACATAAAGAACTTTTAAAAGTCAATAATAAGAAAACAACTCACTAAAACGGAGCAAAAGATTTGAAGAGAAACTTCACTAAAGAACAAACAAATGAACTGATGAAAGATACACAAGAAAATTGTTATTAGGGAAATGCCAATTAAGACCCCCAATGAAATACACAGGTATCAAAATGACTAAAATATAAAATGTGAGTGTCAAGTGCTGAAAAGGAGGTAGAGAAACTCATACTCTACTACATTGCTGGTGTGAATGAAAAATTATGTAAATACACTTGGTAAACAGTTTTAAAGTTTCTTAAAATATTAAACCTACACTTCCCACGCTATGCTAAGTCACTTCAGTCATATCTGATTTTGTGCAGTCCCATGGACTGCAGCCCTTTAAGGCTCCATCTGTCCATAGGATTCTCTAGGCAAGAATATTGGAGTGGGTTGCCATGCCCTCCACCAGGGAAGACACTTACCAGATGACCTAGCAATCTTACTCTTGGGTATTTATCCAAAGAAATGAAGACTTACATACAATAAAAGCCATCATATGAACATTTATGGCAGTAATAGTTTACAAAATTTGGGAAGAGTTGAAATAGTCTTGAATGAATGAATCAATAAACAAGCTATAGTACATCCATGCAATGGAATAGTATACATCAAATAAAAAAGAACTAACCATTGAATCTCAAATATATTACACTAAGTGAAATAAGCCAACCTCCAAATATTACATACTATGTTGTTACATTTTTTATAAGATTCTGAAAAAGGCCATACTACAGGAGAAGAGAAAATATCCTTTTTTTTTTTTTGACCAGGAGTACATAGAAGAAAGATTTGAATACAAAGGGACAGAATGAAGATATAATAGTTTTAAAAGAACCTTCAGTTCAGTTCGATTCAGTTCAGTTGCTCAGTCGTGTCCAACTCTTTGCAACCCCGTGAACTGCAGCATGCCAGGCCTCCCTGTCCATCACCAACTCTCAGAGTTCACCCAAACCCATGTCCACTGAGTCAGTGATGCCATCTAACCATCTCATCCTCTGACGTCCCCTTCTCCTCCTGCCCTCAATCCTTCCCAGCATCAGGGTCTTTTCAAATGAGTCAGCTCTTCGCATCAGGTGGCCAAAGGATTGGAGTTTCAGTTTCAACATCAGTCCTTCCAATGAATACCCAGGACTGATCTCCTTTAGGATGGACTGGTTGGATCTCCTTGCAGTCCAAGGGACTCTCAAGAGTCTTCTCCAACTATGATTAAGTTATAAACAAAGTTTCATGCAGATTACCTATGATTCTGTAAGGATAAAAAGCAGCAATAATTTGGTTTGGGGAGCTGAAGACTCTTTTGTGAGTGTCTTGAAAACTATGGAAACTTTTCTTGACTATGCCCTGTTAGACATTTTATTGCATACATGTATACATACACACTGAAAGGTCTAAGTTCAGAAGGTTCCCTGATGTCCTAGTTTATTTTTGTAAAACTTGATCGTCTATAGACCACAGATTAGAACTCTTGCCCATCTAATACATTAATCAGGCTTCTCTTCATACTAAGAAATTTAAAAATTTTAACTTCATTATATTTATTGAGATATAATAGAATATAAAATATTAGCTTCAAGTGTACAATATAATGATTCAATATTTATATGTACTGACATGGTCACGACTGGTCTAGTTAACATCCAACACTAATGCTCAGAAATACTGACATTATAGTATGGTATTCTCTTGTTCTCTGGCGTATTTTCCCACTAGCTTATCTTTTAAAGCTTGAAAACTTTATTTTAGTTCACAGGTTATTAAAGATATAATGGATCTAAAATAGCCAGAGATTGCTGAATCTTCATTTCTTCAATAAAAGTAAAAGAGTAAAAAGACAAGGCACATGGAGCTTTATTTGGTAAAAGAACTTTCACACTTGGCAAATAAAAATCTTGAAGATTTCATAAATTTTATTTGAATGAGTCCTGTGTACATTTCTCTGTAATAGGATAATAAAAGCTTTGAATGCACACACACATAATATATCTTCAAATAAATTCAAATATAAATCTACTTTTATGAATCATGTGAAGGACTTGTTTGCTTTTTAATGTAGTTGGCATAATTTTCATACAAAAGAAGTGTGCTCCAGAGGGTTGACATATAAGTTATAATTGGAGATAATTTCACATTAGCAGAGAACCATGGGAAGATTTAAAGTTTTATTTTGGAAGTTAAATCTTACCTTTTTCTCCCTAGTTGTCTTTGTAGGACTTCCTTGAAAAGAGAAATCTAGAGAGTTTATAAATGAAGGAAAGTAAATCATCTTACAAGTTCATCATCCAGTAGCATCTAGAATTCCATCTATTTTATTTCATAAGTAGGAACTTTTGTTCCAGTTTGTATAATTCTTTCAACTTTCCCTTGGAGTGCTAAAACCAAATGATATGTATTGCATATTGTATTATCTGCCTCTATTATATGTAGTACATACACACACATGCATTTCTATATGGAGATTTAGAGACTCTAGAAACTCCTGAGCTAGGCATTGATTTACAGCTGGATATGTTGTGTGATCTTTTAATATTTTCGAAATGGCTGCAGTTTTGAGGGGTTGAACATGTTTCAAAATATTGGGCAGCTTCTGTACATTCAGTTGACAGAAAAGATAAAAAATGATCCCAAGTTTCCAGAGGAAAGGTAAGATGGATAGAGGTAGCTGATCAGAGCATATTTTGGTACTTGCAACGTACAAGACAATATAAACTATGAGACTGTATTTGGTGACTGAAAAATAAAATGCCTTGCCATCCATCTGAGAGAAAGGAAAAGTGTATCAAGGTAACATTGTAGATTAATGATGTACTTTCCTGGGGTTGTGGTTCCTCTTAACATCATTTTCTCTTCTAAAATATTATACAAAAATCCTATGTAAATCTGTATATACATGTATATACAGAGTACATTTTTAAATTGAGACAAATTTGCATATGTTAATTTCCATGCTTATGTTTTCAAATTTAGATTCTATCTTGTGATTTTCCTTTGAAATATTTAGTTGTTTTATTTCCTAACTTTCACAAGTATTTATGAAATGACTACTATGTGTAAATAAACTTTGGCTACTATTTCCAAGAATTCCATAATCTAACAGTGAAAATATTTGTCTTTTAAAATTATGTTTTCCTTAATTTTTTAATCTGAAGTTATCAAATCTTAGTCTTAGATACTTGTTTTCTCAAACATTTGGAAGTCAGTAGTTTCAGTACTTCTCACATGTTGATTATGAAGTACAGATAGCATTGATTATCATTCCAAGAGTATACTAACATTGGCAGACATTGGAAGGTCACCATCAAGTGAGCAGTAGAAATATTTAAAGATATTATTGCCTTACTGTGTTAAGTGATGCTTCATAATTGTGGACTACTAGGGAGCAATAGGGTCAAACCTGAACAGAGTTGAGTGAAATGACATCTATAAGAGCAAAGGAACTAGAAGGAGAATGAATGGTTCTTGTGAAGATACAACATAGTTTTATTTTTATTGATTCATTCATTTGTTCATGCACTCAATAAATCTGTGAATTCCTACTTAATTTGGTTCTATCTAGACCAGCCTTTTTTTTTCCTTAAATTTACAACAATATTTGTTATACATTTTAAGCTGCTCATTTTGTCAGATAAAAAATTAGAGGTGAATAATGACTTACATTTTAAAAATAATCAGTTTTATACTCCTAGTTCCAGAAAAACAATCCTGGCTACATGTTAAAGTTATCTAAGCACCTTTTAAAAAAATTTGCATGTCTGGGTTCCTCACTACATTTATTATGCCAGACTCTCAGGACAGAGGATGGTGGTTAGTCTTGGGAATCTGTACTTTTATAAAGTTCTCTAGGTGGTTCTAATATGCAGAAATATATTGGGATTAAGAACAACTGGCTTAGTTTTGGGATACCCAAGTTTAATGAGACTTTTTAAATAATTTTAAAATGGAAAATACTGCTTCATTTATATTTCTTTATATAAATTCTTGCATTTTGTTTTAGACTTGCTTTCCTGGGTAACCCTTCTTAAAGCAAATTGTAAAGTGAAACTGTTGCTGAGTGCACTAAATTGTCAGCAGGGAATATTGTCACTTTTAGTAACATAATTTGTTATTTTTTTAAAAAGGATTAATGAAAAAAGCACTCCTAAAGACTTGTTTTCCATTTAGGTAAAATGGTGTTCATACTTAATACTGAAGCTTCCTCACAAACATACTCAGTTCAGTTCAGCCACTCAGTTGTGTCCGACTCTTTGTGACCCCATGGACGGCAACACATGGACAGGCATCCCTATCCATCACCAACTTCCGAAGCTTACTCACACTCATGTCCATCAAGTCACATCACATCAAATATGTTTTCATTCACAAGCATATTAGACTGAATGAAACTATAAATATTAAACTTACTAAACTTTTGGGAGTTTGTATATTTCTGCACATTCAAAAGTTTTTCTGGTTTTGATGTTACCCTTATTATCTTTGTCAATTTACTAACTTGTTTAGTTAAAACAAAACTGAATAATATATTTCTTCTTTTTAATCTTAAAATGTCTACTATGTGTTTGAAAACCCTATTGGTTTCTTAGAATTTCTTAATCAAATTGACTTTTGCTCCGTGATTTCTGAAGCATCAGTTCTAAGAATGTGGTAACTCTCCATAATCTCCTTCTGAGGAAGTTCATCTATTCAGTTTGCTGAGTTGGCAGCATTTGTCTACTCCTTACAAAATGAAAATGAAAAATGCTTTTGAATCTGTCAATAAACAATGGGCTGAAGTTTAGTTAGAAATCCAAGTCAATGCATAGTTTATGTTTTTAATTATCTGAGATTTGAAAATTCCTTTTGCTTTGTCATTTTGACTGTATATGTTCACAAATTTTACTCATATTAATTTGTTGACTTCAGAGCAATATGTTTTGTTCATTACTATTGTAAATGGTATTTGCGATAATTATTCTATTTGCATTTTTAGCCTAGCCTGATTTTGATTTTTTAGAACTTTGTTATTTTATTATAAGGTAAAACAGATCAGATTTATATGTTTTTAGAAAACATCTTAGTGTTTGCAGAAAGGTATCAATATTTATGATAATTCTACTTTTCAATTTGAAACACTCGTGTCAGCCATCTATTATCACTCATATATGTCTCATTATCATGCACATGTAGGTAAGGATTCTGTAGTCTTTTTGTTTCATGGTTGTGGCTTAGAGTGCTGAATTTCATGATATAAAACAAAATTCTCAAGCATAAACTTATCTCCAATCATCTTGCAAATAGGTGCCAACTCTTCGGACTACACCAGAATTTATGTATGATTCAAAACAGTCTCTTCACTTCTATTTAATTCCACATCCAACATTCAAAGAAGTATTAATTTTATGTAAAGGGAAGATTTCACTGAAGCATTAACCAAGATGCTGGGTTTTGGGCAGCAGAAACTCAAGTCACAGTTGCTTAAGTAAAAGAACATCTCTCTTTTGGCTTTGGTCAAAAAGTTCTAAGGAGACTCTAGTTGAGAACATACACCAAATCTTGAACTGATTTATCAAGGAAGAGAAAATATTCTTATTGACAACATATGCTCACATATCTACCAAGTAATGGGGGGGATAGGTGGATGAAGGTCAGCTTTCATTTCAAAGTATATTAAATGGATTTCCCTAAGAGAAGATCTGAAAGATATCCTATAGTGATGTTGGACAGGAAGAGAACAACCATTCTCCACCATATGGAGTTGTATGAAAATAAAAACAAAATGAAAAAAGGAAACAATGATCCTTTTAGCACTAAGATAATAACTTTATGAATTAAATTTACCATTTAATTTTTATCCTAAGATCTATTATAAATTGTAAGATATAATGAGTGCATAATTTTATTTACAGAAGAAATTTTAGAAAGAATTCAACAATTCTAGGGGATCTATTCATTAGACTTGATGTTTCAAATTGACCATATTCAAATTATGATGCTAATTTTATAAAAACTCATGAATAGAGAACAGAAGATTAGAGTATTTGATAAAATGTAAAGTACAAGCCTTAGAGATAATAGTGTTTTTTGCTGTTCCTTTTTTCTTTATAATTCTCAGTTTATCCCCTTTTCCTATTATTTGTCACCCCTTTTTTCCCTCTCCCTAATGATGTTCTTTGACCTATTATATTTGGAAAGAATCATTTGGTAGGGAATGTAAACTAGGCTTTTAAAAGTAGAGATCGACAATATATAGGTTCAAATGACCCTTTTAGGTTGCCTCTGATTTTTCTAGTTAATTGTTATAAGCTTTTCTGTGTTAGTGCTAAGAACTTCTGACACCATGAGCTTAGTTTTTAAAAGATTTGAAAGCAGAGACTTGCATGTAAACTGTGATCTAAACAGATTCACTTTAATGAAGAAAAAATTTAGGGAAATAGAAGAAATATAAGTTGACTAGTTCATGGAACATATATAACTGTAACAATACTCTGAAGGATTCTTTAAATATGGACTTAAATGATGGTGACAGAACACTCTTCTAAAAATTACTGAACCTATTTTTTATGGAAAACTGTAGAAAATGTACTATGACAATGTAATAAATAACATAAAATAAAATATTGTATTCAATGTATTTTGAATGTTATGTGGAGGAGCTTGGTGGCAGTCTCTAATTCTTTCCCTTAAAGGAAGAGTTGTTACCATTTTTCTACTGGTGTAGTTATTAGAACAGTTAACCATATTGATCTTTCCTCAATTCTTTTCTGGTTTATTGTTTTCTCATGGCATCTTTCTATGGTGACATGTTTTCTTCTAGCTTTAGGACTTATTACTGAAACCAATATTATTTAGTCTGTAATTAACTTCAGCAATGGTTACATGACTCAGAGCTGAGTGGTCTGCATCTAAAGTGCTTTGGGATGGCTTAGTCCTTGGGGTCACAAAAAAGTTACATACTACTTAGCAACTAAACAACAGTGACAATTTTCACTTTCTAGAATAAAAAAGTTTCTCCTGGAAACTGGTTTGTTGGTATGTGTATGTGTTGTGAAGAAGGATGGCTAAAAGTCCTTTTGGTAGCAATGAGTCTGAGATGAAAGCAGTTTCTCTATTTCCATAGCACCTTGATACTTCTGTATAACCCTATTAAGTGTCCCACAGTTAACACTGACTTAGAATGTTACTATTTAATTATTTAATATTCTAAGTCTGCATGTGCTGGTAACACTTTATACCTTATTAGTCTTTCTGTTTCAACATTACCCTTCTCCCCTTGGCCCTTTCTTCACTAATTATGTGGAAGTTGAACCCAAACTTTAGAATCAATATCTGGATTTCTAGTGTTTCCTCTAATAGACTTCACCAGGTGTCATGAATCCCTTGAAATAATGTACAAAAGTTAATAATTAGGTACCTTAAGAATCAATTTACAGAATCTCAAATGGACCTTGGACCCATAACATATTAGATGGTCCTTGAAAATAAGTCTTTATTCCTGGAGTTTAATGCTTTGAATTAGTCGTATATTGGTTAACTAGAAAGTACCTACAACTCAGTACACTAAGAAATCAATTTCCTGAACTCATTTTCTAGTTTAATGCTTTATGTACTACTAAAAATTATGATTTTCCTCCTTTCTAGCCAAGAATTTTTCAGTATATATAATATGAATGACGGCATCTCTTTTTGTGTCTTAAAAAAGAATTTCATTATGTCGATGCATCTTCTCACATTTCTATCTTAATATTCTTATTTTTGGCTTCATAAATTTGAATGTAGGTGATTTGTGACTTTTCAGTTATTTTTGTCTGTGTTGTGATATTCTCGGGCTTCCCCATAGTATGATCCTGACTTGAGCTAAAACAAAATCTTATCATTTTATTAAAATAGTAGGTTATTTTTTTTTACAAACATGGGAATTACCATATGGTGCTAAAAGGAAATCTTAGTCAATTCCCATATGAACATTTCTTCTCTTAAAAAAACATTACTTACATAGCACTCAGTTAAGTGCTTTGCTTTGCTCATTAATTATTCATAATGCTTAGGGGCTATGATTTCACCTTAGGGAAATGTGGTCCCATAGAAAGTGAAACCAAGGGTCCAGAATAAATGAACTTGATAGCCAAATTGGAATTACAGTATAGAATTTTCCTTAGATCTCAGATGACTGCAAATTCTCTGCCTTCTCTATTTTTGTAGATATTATTATAATCTTATTTTGAAGATTATCTGAGATTTTACTTCACTGAAAAGCGACAAATAACTACTCCTCACAAAGGAAAAGGAAAACCAACTTTGTTAGCCTAAGTTTGTAAGATCATGATTGTATTACACTTACTGGGAATTCAGGAATAGTTATTCATCCACAGACGTAAAGGAATTTTCAGTTTGGGGCTGAATTTAAAAGTCAGTTCAAATAATTGCTTAGTAACCATATCTAACCAATCAGTGGTGTCTGTTGTATTAGATGAAATGTAGTGCTATGTGTTTAATTATATAAGCTAAAAAAAAATGTTTAAACCACAGTGTAATTTTCCCTATGCTCTTAGCAACAAGTCATTTGGGGTGAAAAGTCCTGGTTGAAATCGTGAATAGAACCATCATTACAGCTGTGTGACCTCAAGTAAATCACATTACCTCACCATTTCTTTATCCGTAGTTAAGAGTAATAACCTGCCCTGTATGAAAATGGAAAGAAAGAACACAGGGTGGAATTGCTTTGCAAAATGAAATACGTTGCAAGTTTTATTAGTCACTACTACTTTTCTCACAAGATATATTTTTCTTATGAGTATGGATAGATCTTAACCGATTGTTCTCAGCAAGTATTTCTCACACTGTCTGGAGGCTTAGCAATGATGCAACTAGTATTAGTAAAGAAGCTGAAGAGGATATAGTATTTTTGTATATTCCAATTTATGAAAATTCTACTGTCCCTTGTTTTCTAGTGTCCTTGCAGCAATTGGCTTGTGCTAACTTTAAAAGCAATGTTAAATTGTCTTTATATGTAAGCATCAATATTGCATTCTTCTGATTGTGATCTTATGTGAACAAAATAATTTAAAATTGTGCTCTGCTGCTGCTGCTGCTGCTAAGTTGCTTCAGTCGTGTCCGACTCTGTGTGACCCCATAGACAGCAGCCAACCAGGCTCCCCCGTCCCTGGGATTCTCCAGGCAAGAACACTGGAGTGGGTTGCCATTGCCTTCTCCACAAATTTTGCTCTAAAACTAGCAAAATTTTATACTAGTAATAATAACAAACAGAAAGATGCCTTCTGGTTTCCTAGGCATATGTTTGTTTTGTCTAATCGCTTTGGCTTTACTTAAATATATATACACACACATAGAGGTGTATGTAGATATATGAAAATAGGGGAAAACAATAGAATGGGTAAGACTAGAGATAGCTTCAAGAGAATTAGAGAAATCAAGGGAATGTTTCATGCAAGGATGAAAACAGTAAAGGACAGAAACAGTAAAGATTTAACAGAAAGAGAAGAGAGGTAGCAAGAATACAAAGAGGAACTATACAAAAAAAGATCTTAATGACCCAGTTAATCATGATGGTGTAATCACTCACCTAGAGTCAGACATCCTGCAGTGTGAGGTTGAGTGGGCCTTAGGAAGCAATGAAAATAAAAGCCAAGTGAAAGTGTTAATCACTCAGTCGTGTCTGACTTTGCGACCCCATGGACTGTAGCCTGCCAGGTTCCTTTGCCCATGGAACTCTCCAGGAAAGAATACTGGAGTGGGTACACATTTCCTTCTCCAGGAAATCGGAATTCAGGGACTGAACTCACGTCTCCCACATTGCAAGCAGACTCTACTGTCTGAGTCACCAGGGAAGTCCTTAGGAAGCATTGCTACATTCAAAACTAGTGGAGGTGACAGAATTCCAGCTGGGTTATTTAAAATCTTAAAATATGATGCTGTTAAAGTGCTGCCCTCAATATGTTAACAAATTTGGAAAACTCAGCAATGGCCACAGGAATGGAAAAGGTTAGTTTTCATTCCAGTCCCAAAGAAAAGCAATGCCAAAGAATATTCAAGCTACCATATTATTGTGCTTATTTCACATGCTCTGCTCAAAATCCTTGAAGCTAGACTTTAGTAGTATGTGAACCAAGAACTTTCAAATGTACAAGCTGGGTATTGAAGAGGCATGGGAAACCAGAGGTCAAATTGTCACCATTCATTGGATCATGCAGACAGCAAGAGAGTTCCAGGAAAACATCTACTTCTGCTTCACTGACTATGCTAAAGCCTTTGACTGTGTGGATCACAACAAACTGATGAAAATTCTTAAAGAGATGTGAGTACCCGACCCCCGTACCTGTCCTGAGAAACCTGTTTGTTGCTCAAGAAGCAGCAGTTAGAACTGGACATGAAATGACTGACTGGTTAATAATTGGCAAAGGGACACAAGAAGACTCTATATTGTCACCTTGCTTATTTAACTTCTATGCAGAATATGTCATGCAAAATTGTTGACTGGATGAATCACAAGCTGAAATCAAGACTGCCAGGAGAAATATCAACAACCTCAGATATGCAGACGATACTGCTCTAATGGCAGAAAGTGAAGAGGAACTGAAGAGCCTCTTGATGAAAGTGAAAGAGGAGAGTGAAAAAGCTGGCTTAAAACTCAACATTCAGAAAATGAAGATCATGGCATCCAGTCCCAGCATTTCATGGCAAAAAGAAGGGGAAAGAGTGGAAGCAGTGACAGGTTTTATTTTCTTGGGCTCCAAAATCACTGCGGATGGTTACTGAGTCCATGAAATTGAAAGATGCTTGCTCCTTGGAAGGAAAGCTATGACGAAAAAAGAGAGCATATTAAAAAGCAGAGACACCACTTTGCTGACTAATGTCTGTATTGCCAAAGCTATGGTTTTTCTGGTAGTCATGCACAGATGTGAGAGTCGGAACCATAAGGAAGGCTGAACGCTGAAGAATTGATGCTTTAAAACTGTGTTGCTGGAGAAGTCTCAGGAGACTCCCTTTAGACTGCAAGATCAAACCAGTCAATCCTAAAGGAAATCAACCTTAAAAACGCAGTGGAAGGAATGATGCTGAAGCTGAAGCTCTAGTACTTTGTCCTCCTGATGGGAAGAACCAACTTAATGGAAATGACTGATGCTGGGAAAGATTGAAAGCAAAAGGAGAAGGGGACTACAGACAATAAGATGATTAGGCAGCATCATCAACTCAATGGACATGAATTTGAGCAAGCTCCAAGAGATGGTGGAGGACAGAGGAGCCCGGCCTGATGCAATCCGTAGGGTTGCAAAGAGTGGGATATGACTTGGCAACTGATCAACAACAATAATTCATATAGTTATAAATTTGAGACTAGTGCAAATGTGGGGGGAAAAAAAACACCTTTCTTGTAGATATTTTGGTAGTGACTGTAATTAAGCCACATAGGAAGTTCTGCTTCAACTATGGGGAAGTTTTCAGGATGAAACTCTTCATACTTTTCTTAGAAAAGAAAGTCCATCTCACTGTTAAGGTGGCTGGCAAAGTAGATTCAAAGATGTCATTTCTCATTTCCTTCTTCCTCTGGATCTGGCTTCATGGGCTGGTTTCTAGGGAGCTGTTTCATCCTGGAAGATGATGCTAAGGTCCAACTTCAGGAAAACCAGTCTTTCATCTCACAAGTTTGAATCTGTTTTTTTATGATTGCTCTTTCTATCCTCTTTACTTCCTCATCATTGGGAAAAACAAACTGTTAAATTCATTCTGATTTTCTTAATTATAAGTAATGAATTATTCTTTGAGCAGACTAAGTGATTTAAATGAATGTTACTCTACTGGGTTTATTATGGACTTTGTGTTCATTCTTCAGATTTCAAACATTACAATTTTGGAAGCTTAAAAGGTGACAGGTTTTTGAATTTTGTGAGAGTGCTGTTTCTCATTTTCTAAAAAATAAAGAAAAAGCCATTGGTTCAACCTATTGAAATCTAGACAAAATGTATAATTTTAATTTTCATATTAATTATAGGGTGTGATAGATAAATTATATTGGCTTATAGGTAGTGAAGTCACTCAGCCTGTAGCATACCAGGCTCCTCCGTCCATGGGATTTTCTAGAGTGTACTGGAGTGGGTACTGGAGTGGGTTGCCATTTCTTTCTCCAGAGGATCTTCCCAACCCAGGGATTGAACTTGGGTCTCCCACATTGCAGGTAGACACTTTACTGTCTGAGCCACCATAATCCAAAATATCGGGCATGTTCTGTGTTTTATTCCACTTGGCAAATAAACTCAGTTATCTAAGTAAACTCACAGTTATCTATGTATTGTGTGTGGGTATGTGTATGTGTGTGTGCATATATGTATATACACATATCTGTATGTACCCTATCTATAAATTTCATGTTCTAGAGAATAGGTAATAGTTAATTTACAGTTAATCCAGTTAAAATAAGTGAAAGACTTTTGAACTTGTTCCAATGAGCAAGGGAAACAATTTAAAAATCATATTTATATATATGTAGTATTTAGTTGACAGTATCTTACATTGTAATGTATTTTAAATTTTTCTTTAATAATTATAATAATACCAAACTCACCCTTTCAGATACTTGTCATTGTTTTCTTTTGCTCTTCAAATATCCATAAAGAGTATGGCAGATTTCTATTTTTTCTTTCATGATTCAGAGAATTCTTCCTGGTCTGGAGAAATGCAAGACTATTGAAATCAAGGCAAGAACCCACTGATGCCTATACAATCCTGTAGCCACAAAGAGCAAAACCTTTAAAAACAGGCATTCTATTTGACAAATACACACCATGGTCCAAATCAGTACATATACCCGGAACAGTAAATTAATTGATTTATATTTTCTGCCAACATGCAGCATACTAAAGCCTCATCATCATCCAGTAATGAATCATGAAAGAGTATTCTTCCTTCATCCATAAATGATAAAAGTGGTTACATAAGAATGTTAATTTAAGGACTTTTGCTTTTCTTATCAGGTAATGGTAATTGAGGGAAAAAAGAAATGTAAGTCTATTTAGTATTTGGAACCACATTCTGAGGCAAAGTAATTACATATAATTATCCCTTTCCTTTTAGTTTCCAAATTCTATTCTATGTAAATCAGATGATTTTCAAACAAAGACTCACAGGATAAAAGTTAAGGAATCTTCTTTAATCTTCTAGTGTTCCTTCTAGAATAACATACCAAGGATATACATAGTTTAACTCTTAATTTTAATCTCCTCATTTTGGTTGATTACTATGACTTTGGGCACCCTTTTTAAAGCACATTTATTTTTAATTGAAGGATAATTGCTTTACAATATTGTGTTGGTTTCTGTTGTACATCAGTATGAATCAGCCATAGGTATACCTATGTCCCCTCTCTTTTAAACTTTCTTCCCTCCTCCCACCCCATCCCATGCCTTTAGGTTGTCACAGAGCCCTGGTTTGAGTTCCTTGAGTCATATAATATATTCCTCCTGGCTATCAGTTTTACATGTGGTGGTGTCTATGTGTCCACGCTACTTTTTCCATTCAGACCCACCCTCTCTTCCCCAACCTTGTCCATAAGTCTGTTCTCTATGTCTGCAATTCCACTGCTGCCCTGCAAATAGGTTCATCAGTACTATCTTTCTAGATTCCATATATATTATACATATACATTAATGTATGATAATTGTTTTTCTCTTTCTGACTTATTTCATTCTCTAAAATCAGCTCTAGGTTTATCCACCTCATTAGCACTAACTTGAATGTGTTCCTTTTTATGGCTGAGTAATATTCCATTGTATATAAGTACCACAGCTTCTTTATCCATTGATCTGTGAATGACTTGGGCAATTTTAACATTTTTTAAAATCTCAACTGGCCTTTCTAACTGAAAGAGAATTAGAATTTCCAAATACACATTTAATAAGAGATAATTCAGTATTGATGCAAAGTGCTGTTTCTTATTACTAACTTCCAATGTAAGACTAGCTTTCAGACATATTGCCCAATCTGTGTCCAAACTTTACTTCTCAATCTTCCATAAAAGACTCGATCTCAAGTATTATGATTGTAAGTCTGATTATAAGTAAGTGTGTACCAGTTGCATCAAGTCTCAGTCTTGGTTCAGAAAATATGATTTCCATAGACACATAGCATAAAGATGCCCTTCACATACTGGAAAAAATGTCCAGAGCCTGGAATGTAAACTGACCTCCACTATAACCAAGGCCAGTGTCACTTTTCTCTCTGATTGGTCTAAGGATAAGGAAGTAGAGATTTCAAAGCTTATTCTTATTCACATTTATATGCAAAAATATATTATGTGGAAATTATATGTATGTTTATATGTATTTTTAATAACAACTTACTCAGTATATTATATGTAACATAAATTTTATTCTTTTAAAGTGTATAATGAAGAGGTTTTTAATATATTTGAAAAATTGCACAGTCATCACTATCTAATTCCAGAACATTTTTTTCAAATGTTTAAAAAAGTGCAGGACACATTAGCAGTCACTTTCCATTCCTCCTTTTATTTAGACACTGGCAACTACTAATCTATTTTCTTTCTCTGTTCTGGGCATCTCATATAAATAGAAACACACAACATGTGACCTTTTGTGTCTGACTTCTTTCACTTATCATAATGTTTTAAAAATTCATCCATTTTGTAGCATATATCAGCATTTTATTCCTTTATATGGCTGAATAATATCCCAGTATGTAAATATACTGAATTTTGTTTATCAATTCAAATTAATGGAGATTTGGGTTGTTTTCACTTTTTGTCTATTATAAATAATGCTGCTATGAGCATTTGCGTATGTGCTTTTGCATGGATGTGTTTTCAGTTCTCTTGAGTATATACCTGGAATGGAACTGCTAGGTCATATCATAATTCTATTTTTAACTTTTGAAGAAATGCCAAATTGTTTTCCAGAGTTGCTGCAACATTTAACATTCTCACTAGCAATGTCTGAGGAGTTCAGTTCAGTTCAGTTCAATATCTCAGTCATGTCTGACACTTTGCAATCTCATGAACCACAGCACGCCAGGCCTCTCTGTCCATCACCAGCTCCTGGAGTTCACCCAAACCCATGTCCCTCGAGTCGGTGATGCCATCCAACCATCTCATCCTCTGTCATCCCCTTCTGTTCCTGCCCTCAATCTTTCCCAGCATCAGGGTCTTTTCCAGTGAGTCAGCTCTTTGCATCAGGTGGCCAAATTATTGGAGTTTCAGCTTCAACACAAGTCCTTCCAATGATCACTCAAGACTGATCTCCTTTAGGATGGACTGGTTGGATCTCCCTGCAGTCCATGGGACTCTCAAGAGTATCCTCCAACACCACAGTTTAAAAGCATCAATACTTTGGCACTCAGCTTTCTTTATAGTCCAACTCTCACATTCATACATGACCATTGGAAAAACCATAGCTTTGACTAGATTGCCAAATTCATACTGAAATTGAAGAAAGAGGAGAAAACCATTCAGGTATGATTTAAATCAAATCCCTTATGATTATACAGGGGAAGTGAAAAATAGATTTAAGGGACTAGATCTGATAGACAGAGTGCCTGATGAACTATGGATAGAGGTTCGTGACATTGTACAGGAGACAGGAATCAAGACCATCAGCAAGAAAAAGAAAGCAAAGAAGCAAAATGGCTGTCTGAGGAGGCCTTACAAATAGCTGTGAAAAGAAGGGAAGTGAAAAGTAAAGGAGATCTTTTTAATGTGTTGTTGGATTCTGATTGCTAGAATTTTGTTGAGGATTTTTGCATCTATGTTCATCAGTGATATTGGCCTGTAGTTTTCTTTTTTTGTGACATCTTTGTCAGGTTTTGGTATTAGGGTGATGGTGGCCTCATAGAATGAGTTTGGAAGTTTCCCTTCCTCTGCAATTTTCTGGAAGAGTTTGAGTAGGATAGGTGTTAGCTCCTCTCGAAATTTTTGGTAGAATTCAGCTGTGAAGCCGTCTGGACCTGGGCTTTTGTTTGCTGGAAGATTTCTGATTACAGTTTCGATTTCCGTGCTTGTGATGGATTTGTTAAGATTTTCTATTTCTTCCTGGTTCAGTTTTGGAAAATTGTACTTTTCTAAGAATTTGTCCATTTCTTCCACGTTGTCCATTTTATTGGCATACAATTGCTGATAGTAGTCTCTTATGATCCTTTGTATTTCTGTGTTGTCTGTTGTGATCTCTCCATTTTCATTTCTAATTTTATTGATTTGATTTTTCTCTCTTTGCTTCTTGATGAGTCTGGCTAATGGTTTGTCAATTTTATTTATCCTTTCAAAGAACCAGCTTTTGGCTTTGTTGATTTTTGCTATGGTCTCTTTTGTTTCTTTTGCATTTATTTCTGCCCTAATTTTTAAGATTTCTTTCCTTCTACTAACTCTGGGGTTCTCCAACTCTTCCTTTTCTAGTTGCTTTAGTTGTAGAGTTAGGTTATTTATTTGACTTTTTTCTTGTTTCTTGAGGTATGCCTGTATTGCTATGAACTTTCCTCTTAGCACTGCTTTTATAGTGTCCCACAGGTTTTGGGTTGAAAGATCATACACCATGACCAAGTGGGCTTTATCCCAGGGATGCAAGGATTCTTCAGTATCCGCAAATCAATCAATGTAATTCACCACATTAACAAACTGAAAAATAAAAACCATATGATTATCTCAATAGATGCAGAGAAGGCCTTTGACAAAATTCAACATCCATTTATGATAAAAACTCTCCAGAAAGCAGGAATAGAAGGAACATACCTCAATATAATAAAAGCTATCTATGACAAACCCACAGCAAACATTATCCTCAATGGTGAAAAATTGAAAGCATTTCCGCTAAAGTCAGGAACAAGACAAGGGTGTCCACTTTCACCGTTACTATTCAACATAGTTCTGGAAGTTTTGGCCACAGCAATTAGAGCAGAAAAAGAAATAAAAGGAATCCAAATTGGAAAAGAAGAAGTAAAACTCTCACTGTTTGCAGATGACATGATCCTCTACATGGAAAACCCTAAAGACTCCACCAGAAAATTACTAGAGCTAATCAATGAATATAGTAAAGTTTCAGGATATAAAATCAACACACAGAAATCCCTTGCATTCCTATACACGAATAATGAGAAAGTAGAAAAAGAAATTAAGGAAACAATTCCATTCACCATTGCAACGAAAAGAATAAAATACTTAGGAATATATCTACCTAAAGAAACTAAAGACCTATATATAGAAAACTATAAAACACTGATGAAAGAAATCAAAGAGGACACTAATAGATGGAGAAATATACCATGTTCATGGATCGGAAGAATCAATATAGTGAAAATGAGTATACTACCCAAAGCAATTTACAAATTCAATGCAATCCCTATCAAGCTACCAGCGGTATTTTTCACAGAACTAGAACAAATAATTTCAAGATTTGTATGGAAATACAAAAAACCTCGAATAGCCAAAGGAATCTTGAGAAAGAAGAATGGAACTGGAGGAATCAACTTGCCTGACTTCAGGCTCTACTACAAAGCCACAGTCATCAAGACAGTATGGTACTGGCACAAAGACAGACATATAGATCAATGGAACAAAATAGAAAGCCCAGAGATAAATCCACACACATATGGACACCTTATCTTTGACAAAGGAGGCAAGAATATACAATGGAGTAAAGACAATCTCTTTAACAAGTGGTGCTGGGAAAACTGGTCAACCACTTGTAAAAGAATGAAACTAGATCACTTTCTAACACCCCACACAAAAATAAACTCAAAATGGATTAAAGATCTAAATGTAAGACCAGAAACTATAAAACTCCTAGAGGAGAACATAGGCAAAACACTCTCAGACATAAATCACAGCAGGATCCTCTATGATCCACCTCCCAGAATTCTGGAAATAAAAGCAAAAATAAACAAATGGGATCTAATTAAAATTAAAAGCTTCTGCACAACAAAGGAAAATATAAGCAAGGTGAAAAGACAGCCTTCTGAATGGGAGAAAATAATAGCAAATGAAGCAACTGACAAACAACTAATCTCAAAAATATACAAGCAACTTATGCAGCTCAATTCCAGAAAAATAAACGACCCAATCAAAAAATGGGCCAAAGAACTAAATAGACATTTCTCCAAAGAAGACATACGGATGGCTAACAAACACATGAAAACATGCTCAACATCACTCATTATTAGAGAAATGCAAATCAAAACCACAATGAGGTACCACTTCACACCAGTCAGAATGGCTGCGATCCAAAAATCTGCAAGCAATAAATGCTGGAGAGGGTGTGGAGAAAAGGGAACCCTCCTACACTGTTGGTGGGAATGCAAACTAGTACAGCCACTATGGAGAACAGTGTGGAGATTCCTTAAAAAATTGCAAATAGAACTACCTTATGACCCAGCAATCCCACTGCTGGGCATACACACCGAGGAAACCAGAATTGAAAGAGACACATGTACCCCAATGTTCATCACAGCACTGTTTATAATAGCTAGGACATGGAAACAACCTAGATGCCCATCAGCAGATGAATGGATAAGAAAGCTGTGGTACATATACACAATGGAGTATTACTCAGCCATTAAAAAGAATTCATTTGAATCAGTTCTGATGAGATGGATGAAACTGGAGCCGATTATACAGAGTGAAGTAAGCCAGAAAGAAAAACACCAATACAGTATACTAACACATATATATGGAATTTAGGAAGATGGCAATGACGACCCTGTATGCAAGACAGGGAAAGAGACACAGATGTGTATAACGGACTTTTGGACTCAGAGGGAGAGGGAGAGGGTGGGATGATTTGGGAGAATGACATTCTAACATGTATACTATCATGTAAGAATTGAATCGCCAGTCTATGTCTGATGCAGGATACAGCATGCTTGGGGCTGGTGCATGGGGATGACCCAGAGAGATGTTATGGGGAGGGAGGTGGGAGGGGGGTTCATGTTTGGGAACGCATGTAAGAATTAAAGATTTTAAAATTAAAAAAAAAAAAAAAAGTAAAAGAGAAAAGGAAAGATATATCCATTTGAATGCAGAGTTCCAAAGAATAGAAGGAGAGATAAGAAAGCCTTCCTCAGTGATCAATGCAAAGAAATAGAGGAAAACAATAGAATGAGAAAGACTAGAGATCTCTTCAAGAAAACTGGAGATACCAAGGGAATATTTCATGCAAAGATGGGCTCGATAAAGGACAGAAATTATATAGACCTAACAGAAGCAGAAGATATATTAAGAAGAATGGCAAGAATATACAGAAGAACTGTACAAAAAAGATCTTCATGACCCAGATAATCATGATAGTGTGATCACTCACCTAGAGCCAGACATCCTGGAATGTGAAGTCAAGTGGACCTTAGGAAGCATCACCATGAACAAAGCTAGTGGAGGCGATGGAATACCAGTTGAGCTATTTGAAATCCTGAAAGATGATTCTGTGAAAGTGCTGCACTCAATATGCCAGCAAATTTGGAAAACTCAGCAGTGACCACAGGACTGGAAAAGGTCAGTTTTCATTCCAGTTCCAAAGAAAGGCAATACCAAAGAATGCTCAAACTACCGCATTTTTCATTTATCTCACATGCTAGTAATGTTCAAAATTCTCCAAGCCAGGCTTCAGCAATGTATGAACCATGAACTCCCTGATGTTCAAGCTGGTTTTAGAAAAGGCAGAGGAACCAGAGATCAAATTGCCAACATCTGCTGGATCATGGAAAAGGCAAGAGGGTTTCAGAAAAACATCTATTTCTGCTTTCTTGACTATGCCAAAGCCTTTGACTATGTGGATCACAATAAAGTGTGGAAAATTCTGAATGAGATGGGAATACAACACCACTTGACATGCCTCTTGAGAAACCAGTATGCAGGTCAGGAAGCAACAGTTACAACTGGACATGGAACCATAGACTGGTTCCAAATAGGAAAAGGAATATGTCAAGGCTGTATATTGTCATGCTGCTTATTTAAATTCTATGCAGAGTACATCATGAGAAACACTGGGCTGGAAGAAGCACAAGCTGGAATCAAGATTGCTGGGAGAAATATCAATAACCACAGATATGCAGATGACACCACCTTTATGGCAGAAAGTGGAGAAGAACTAAAAAGCCTCTTGATGAAAGTGAAAGAGGACAGTGAAAAAGTTGGCTTAAAGCTCATCATTCATAAAACTAAGATCATGGCATCCAGTCCCATCACTTCATGGCAAATAGATGGGGAAACAGTGGAAATTGACTTTATTTTTCTGGGCTCCAAAATCACTGCAGATAGTGATTGCAGCCATGAAATTAAAAGATGGTTACTCCTTGGAAGGAAAGTTATGACCAACCTAGACAGCATATTAAAAAGCAGAGGCATTACTTTGTCAGCAAAGGTCTATCTAGTCATTTCAGCTCAGTTCAGTCGCTCGGTCTTGTCAATATATACTTAAATATCTAATATATATTATATATCTTAAATATATAATAATATACTTAGATATTTAAGTATATGTATTAATATATTTAAATATTTATTAATATATTTATTATATTAATAATATATTTAAATATTTATTAATATATTTATTATATTGATAATATATTTAAAAATCTGTTAAAATATTAAGGGAACAAACCCATGTAGATAATAAACATTTTGATTTTTGATATGAAACACAATGATATGACATTTCCAGAGTATAAATCTCTGCTCATCCGAGCAGATGCAAATAATTCTATTCAACAGGTGTATGTTGACTAGCAAGTGGGAGGCCTTTGGGGAACTTTTCTGAGAAAGAATGATTCCACGAGAAAGTCTAGAGATGATATACTTTTGAGTCATTAGCAAATAAGTTTACCATGACTATACTTGTAGAAGTTCACTGAAATTTATGTCCAAATGTGTTCATTGTTGCTTTGTGTGTAATATCAACACCACCACCAGCAATAAAGGAATGTAGTTTCTTCAATGGGGTACAGATTGAACACTAGTTTGCACAAAATAGTACTCAAACAGAATGAGTTACATCACTATATAAATAGATGAAAAAAACCTCTAGAACATATTTTAATAAATGTAGAAAAGATGATGCTTAATATGAAATCTTAATATGTAAAGTTATGGTTAAATCTATGTATTTAGGTATAGAACACCTCAGTGTCCAGAATCATAAGAAACTATAAGTACCCTTGAGGAGAAGGTGAAGGGAGTATGAGAGGAGAGAGGTTTTCCTTTTTCCTATTGAGCCTTTTACATACAGTTTGAGCTTTCTGATGTCTATACATGTTGCTAGTTTTGTTTCCCCCAACAGGTATCAACAGGCTTATATGGGTAGTTAGATTTGCTTTCTCCATACTAAAAGGTTGTATTAAAAAGACAGATTTATGTACAAAAAAGGATGGGATAAAAACTGGTATAAAGCTGGCATAAACACTGCAGTGACTTATGAAAAGATAATGTTGCAATGCCTCGCTAGAGATGTTAGTGCTATCTCATTAAAAGAGCAGAATTAAACGAGTTGGTGATGGCAGTGGTGAAGTTCAGGGGTTATTGGGAGTTGCAGCTCCTTATAGAGTCAGCTTGAATCCTCCCAATCTAGCCTGCCTCCTGCCTGGCTTGTGTTTCAATAGCCTGGTGGCTGATATCCAGGGGGTGATTTAGAAATTGTGCGTCCTAATTGCAGTCGGGCAAAGCCAGGCGCCTGCTAAAACAAGGTTTTTAATGTTCTCTGAGGGTTTTCAAATAGAGGACGTGAGAGGAAAATGGCACTCTAATGGAGGATTCTGTGCCAGAGAATCCTGCTCCCCTGCTGTCCCATAGTTAATCTGACTCTAAAGCATTTGTCATTTAGTATTCAAGTTGGCCTATCTGATTTTCTGCTCAACATCCTCAATCCAGAGTTGAACCATTGAAGTGTCCTGACGGAATTGGGTGATCTGGGGACTCTGCCTAACCTCTAGCTATATCAGAAGTCAGGGTATCATAGAAGGGGTATATTATGAAGGTAAATGAGGATAAATTGGGACTAAATTTCTTGTACCAGAAAACATCTATTTTCTACTCTTGGCTATCTTGTAACCTCAGTGATGTTAATGCGCTAGGACAATGGTGGTCCACTAGGGCGATTTCACACCCCCTCTTCTGCGACGATTGCCAGTGTCTGGAGACAGTGGGATTGTAACTATTGAAAGGTGTTACTGGCATCTAGTAGGCAGAGGCTCGGATTCTGCTAAATTCTTACAAAGCACAGGGAGCCTCACCACAACAAAGAATTATCCCGTTTGAAAATTTAATAGTGCTGCAGCTGAGAAACCCTGAATTAGAGGGGCAAACTCAAAGAATCTCCCAAAATTTTACCTGCATTAAGCCCTGGTAGGAAATCTCAGTGGAATTTAGATGCACTTTTTTTGTTTTTGGTGGAGGGTACTCTTTATAGTAGAATCTCATACTTTTGGTATGGGCCAAAGCATGTTTTTTTGAGAAAGCATATTTTTACTGGGTTGGTATGGCTATCAACTCAGAGGAGATCTTTTGGGCTCAAAGCAACACTGTCGGCTTGAAGGGGAGTTAACTATATCTTCTACATCTGCCAAGGAGCAGCAAGAAAGGATGGGAGCAGTCTGCAGTCTGTCTTCATCTAATGCTTCAGAATAGCCTGTGCTTTTCTGCAGATTCTTCTATACCAGTCAGTGCCTAGATTCCATCTATCTTTTCTTCTTCCTTTTTTGAAGGTATTTAAAGCTTTTTTTTTTTTTTTTTTTTTCCTGTGGACAGTCTTTCTTCTGCTTCTTCGTCTTTCCCATTATTTGACTTTTCTCCTTCATCTGCCTCTTTGGTCTTTTCCATTTCTGTCCTCTCTCCCCATGAGTTTCTCACGTTACTTTCTTCTTAGATGTCTTCTTGTGCCTTCTGTGTTACTCTTTCTTCATGTGTCTCTCCTCAGCTTGCTCTTTTTCTCCTTCACTTTCTTGTTCTTTCTCTTTCTATCCCTCTCTTTCTCTTTCGCTTTTGCATTCACGTACTGATAGAGCTAAGGCATAAACTAATGAGTTGTGCTTACTGAATACAAATTCAGTCTCTTATTTTATATTCTTATCATTAAAAGAAAAGCATAATCAATTTGCATTTCTTTCAATTTTATAAGATCTTTAATATTTATTGTAAGTATCACTGTGCTTCACTGCCTCCAGCATGACAACATGTTGCCTCATTTGGGATGCACATGTGGACGAAAGACATATTGCCTTGTAAACATCTATTGAAGTTAATCACATGTAGTTCTTCATGTTCTGATTTCCAGCTCCCTCCCAACTTTCACTCTTTATTTAATCACAGACACACAAACCCCTCATGAACAAACACCCTGAGATGCTAAAGACACACACACCCCTCATGAAGACACACCCTGAGATGCTAAAGAGACGGATTAATAGTGGGCTGTTTGACCCTTTTTCAGACTTGATAGAATCACTATAGGGAAGGAGTCCTTTCACTATCTCAAGTTATAACAGGGAGGATAGCTGGGTCACTGTTAGGGGCAGATTTCTTAAGCTTGCCTCAGCTCTGATCTCAAATCCTGGGTGAATTTACACACTTATGCCTAAACTTCATTCTCCCCAAACAGATTTTGAGTGGTTACAAGTCCCCATATCCTTAGACTTTAAATATTTAAATCTGTAAAGTACATTTCACTTTCTCTATAAGGGGAGAGGCAGACAGTGACTTGAAAGATGACTTTCTGGCAGGTGTGTGTCTTCCAGACTGTGATTATTCTGAAGTGGGCAAGTTGTCTGGAATGCACTGTGCAGGCTTCCAGGCTATACATGTATTCCTGCCTCAAGAGCTATTGTTTTCACTTTATTGGTTGCAATGCATTGTGTTTATATTAGGTTATGCCTTGACTGTCAGCTTAAAAATCAAACCACATGGTACTCTTTGATCTTCCTAATGCCATGCAGACCTCAGCACCTCTAGAAAAGCTAGTGATTTTTGAGATGGCTGTTGAAACTGCAGAGATGTCATGTGAAAAATATCCATGAAGATGCGTGCTTAACCCGGCCCTAGTTTCAGCAGTGCAAATACATTGTCGATTTCAGGCTTTTAGGTAGATAAACTTACTAGGGTTAGAACATCTGAAAATAAATGGAAGGAAATGCCATGTAGAGATGACCTTTTGAAAGAAGTGTTCAATGTTTGAGACCTAAAGTTACTGACAGAGCACAGGAGCCATAGGGGTCTGACAAGAAAGCCTTAAATGGCATCCCTGCTGGATGAGGAATGGCTTTCTTTTTTTTTTTTTTTTTTGCATTGCTAATTGATGACTTTCACTTTTGTTTTAAAAGAAATTTTTGTATGGCCAGAGAGAATATGAAGGGCCGCTATTCATGTATAGACAGAATTTGACAGCTGATATATTAATAACACGGGGTACATCCTGAAGTAACAAGAACTGCTTTCTTTTAAATCTATATCTCACCAGATAATGTACATTATGAAAATATGCAAACTATTTTTAACATGATTCTCCTTTAAAACTTCACTTCAGGCACTTTCCAGCCTGCACTAAATGTTCCACATTAGAAAGCTTCTCTTCTGTCTACCCTCCCACCCTAGCCCAGCTTGGAACACTAATGGCAGTTTTTGTTCCACTTTAGATAATGAGCAGGATGAGCTGCAAGTTTCAAAAGGATTTGTGCTATCAGTTGACATAAACAATGAAAGGGAACCTGGACTCACTCCCTGTTTCCTTTTAACCATTTCCTGGGAGGAACACCATGCAGCCATTAATGTGTCTCAGAGAGACAGGAACAGAAATGCCTGTTTAGTATACTTTAGATATATTAAATATACTTCAAAGCAAATGCTTTGTTCCCCTTTACAGGTTTCTTTTTTTTTTTTTTTTAAAGCAACTTGAATATTAGTTTGGTTCACCAGATTATTGGATCTTATTACCCAAACAGAGACAATATGGACCATTTGTGTGGCAGGCACTAATACTGCAGACATACCTCTTAGAGCAATGTAGCCAGACCGACCCAGCAGCCCTTGGTGCCCATGGAGACTTTCTGTCTATCACCACCCCAAAATGAGCAAAAGTATTACTCGAAGTTCTCTCACTACAACCTCACTCAGTGCTGGAGAGGGATGGAGAGCATGCTCTTACCTGATCCTTCATGGGATGCTTGTGGGAGTTATCTTCCTGTCATCTCAAGAACTTGTTTCTCTCCCAGCCTGCCATTTGCTCCTTTTTAAAAAATCATTGTCACATTTAACATTACTCAGCATTTTACACTATTAATGCTTTATTTACATTTTTTGAAATTAAGATTACAATGAAATAATAACCATTACTCATGTTCCCACCACCAATAACAATTTGCCATTTTGAAAAAAAATTGATAAATTGTTATTTATAAAAATAATTTATGCTCACTGTTGAGAGTTTAAACAATACAGAAAAGTACAAGATAACATTGAGAGAAAAATACAAAGCCCACTATTTAGGAATAATCCTCATACTGTAGTCAAACATTATTCCAGAGTCCAAATAAATAACAAAAGTTAATTATATAGATACTAGATTGTGCTACTGATATCTTCAAAATAAAAGAACATTAATTTTACTTTTACTTGAAATCAATGGAGACAAGGTGACTGAAATGAAATTAAAGGATCTGTTGAATCACAAGTTTATTTTTAATAAAAGATTTTCTTCTAAGTGAAAAGTTATAAACAGTTAAGACTTTTGGTGTCATTATGTTTTTTAAAACAATATGTTTACAGTTTAGAGCTTTCAACACAGGTTTCCTACCCCTATGTCCTGGTTCTTATTGCTTATGAAATTAGTTTTGAATTTTCTATGATTATAAAATTCACTTTTAGTTTTGTAACCATATTTTGCTTGGTTGTTTGATGATTTCATGTCCAAATGGGTGAGTTTCATGCACAAAAAGTTATTTGAATATTTTTCACCATTCTATCCCTATCACTTAAAGTACTGCCAGTGATATACTAGGCAGTCAGTATTTATTCAGCTGAATATTATTTGTCTCAATAGTGTTTGTTGAGTTGAGTGAATATATGGCTCTACTTCTTTTTTTTTAAATGTATTTTATTTTATTTTTTTACTTTTTATTTTTACTTTATTTTACTTTATAATACTGTATTGGTTTTGCCATACATTGACATGAATCCACCACAGGTGTACATGCGATCCCAAACATGAACCCCCTTAATATAGTATCAGTATTTCTCAGATTTGCATATTAATTAAAATCTAATTGTGAGATTTTTTTTTTCTCCAGACAAGTGCTATGAGTGACATATTCTTGGAATATTTTTTATGTTTAATAATGACTTCCTTGCATTTATCATTGAATGGTACCTTGTATGGGTTTAATGTTGATATACTGGGTCACAGTTTCTGCCTTTAAGGACTTTGCAGGTATCAGGCCATTTTGCTGTGGTTTTGACTGTGAAGTTTTAAGTCAGAAGTCTGATTGCTTTTTGTTTTTTTTTCCTCTTCTCCTCTTCCTTCTCCTTCCTCATCCTCTTCTTCTTTTCCTTCTATGTCCTCTTCTTCTTTGTGATGTTCTTTTATTCTGCCTTGGTATGTATTTAAAAGCATTCTCCATCTTACTTGCTGTATTTTTGGCTATTGGGGACTTAAAAATCTTAATCATAGTTATTTTAAATTCCCAATTTGATCATTTTAACACTGGTATTATATTTAAATCTAGTCATGTTGATTCTTTTGGATCTTAAGATATGTTGTTTCATCTTTTCACATGCCTGTGTACCTGCTTGCTAAGTCACTTCAGTCATGTCCAATTCTTGCTATAGACTGCCTGCCAGGATCCTCTGTCCATAGATTCTCCAGGCAGTAATACTGGAGTGGATTGCCATGCCCTCCTCCAAGGGATCTTCCCCACCCAGGGATCAAAGCACATCTCCTGTGGCTCCTGGCATTGCAGGGGAAATCTTTACCACTGAGCCACCAGGGAACCTCTTTCACATGCCTAGTTATTATTTACTGATGGCATCCATCCATGTAGGACAGTGGAGATTGAGCTAAATAGTTTTAATCTCCAGAAATGGATATACTTCTTTTTCTATTTGGGCTTTAGAGTATGTGTCTGACTTAATCTGATCTGGAAATGGACTGACCTGGAATTTTATTGTTTCCTTAGTTATCATCTATGTACTGTAAGCATCAAATACTTCTAGTGATACCTTGTGGCTGTTGATGAGTTTCTCTCAGGGTTGCTCATGCCTCAGCTTTAGGTCATTCTTTTGCACAGCACCACATGGAAGTCATCTCTGTGTACTTGGTGCAGTATACCATCATTATTAGTCTGATGGTAATGGGATCTGGTGGTAGCAGGAAGATGCATTTTTTACACTGCATAAACCTCAATCTTAGGCAAGCACTGTGTTGTGGATGTAAGTGCTATAGCTTTCTTCCTGTTCTTGCCCCTAACCCAGCTGTAGTTCTAGGCAAAGGATGCATTTCTGTTCTTCCTCCAGATGTCAAGATTTTTTTCCTCCTTCCTTCCATTAGCTGCAGTGGGTTTTTGTCAGTGTACTAAAAAAAGTGACAGATGTTATTCCTCTTCCCCTACAAATTAAATCTTTTGTTCCACATGGATGATGGGTGGAAGGGTCCCAGTAGAGATCTGATGGTAGAGATTTGTACCTGTCTACCCCCATATCATGAAGGACATCTTCTCAGGACTCTCAGCAAGTGGAGCCCATTAGCAAAAGTCAGCAATGGCATACAAACTCCTATATCTCCAGCAGAATGGGCCTCCAAACTCTCTTAGCAGCCTACATTCACTCTGCCAGCTTGTTAACTAGTCTTGCTGAATTCTAACGTGTGGAACTGTGTCTGCTTCAGGCAAGCAGATGTTCACATGCTGTGTGTTCCTGCAGACTCCTGTCTCTTTGCAACTGTCCATTGTTCTTCCTTACCTGTCTCAGCAGAAACTGAAAGCCTATCTTGATATGTGTGTGTGTGTGTGTATATATATATATATTTCATTCTTGAAGTTCAGATGCTCAGTTTGTTTGGCTGTGATCATTCTAATTTTCCTATTTGCTGCTATAATCTGTAGTCTTTCCTATATTTTTCCCCAAGGAAATTTTCTTGAACTGCATCAGTTAATAAAGTCTGTTACTTATTTGTTCATTTTATGAGTGGGTTTCTTACTGCAGAAGCAGCAATTATTATTAAAATGGAACATCTTTGTCTTTCTTAATCATCTGCTTTTCTCTTATTTCTTGAAACTCATTTTCTTTTAGTTTGTTGATAACAGTAATTCCTCTGTCTCAGTTCTTCAAATTCTAAAGCTTTCTATTCTTCTGCTTTCTTTGTTCTAATCTAACTTATTTGTCAGTTGTCTAAAGATATTTAGTCTTCAATTTTTTGTTTGGGTCTTAAGTCACCCTTTCTATATTGTTCTTTTGTTCTATTATCTATCTTTGAATTTCTGTTTTACTATACCAGTGGGTTTATTAAATTTTGATATAACATGGAGTGATTATGAGGAATTCCTATTGTTCTTGTAAGATTTACTTTGTTCTAGTTTAGGTTCTTTGTCTATTGCTTGATACACTTCTCTCTCTCTCTCTCTCTCTCTCTGTTTTTTTTTTTTAACAAAATGTGATCTACTTTTACAAGGTATTGTTCTCTGTCCAGAATCCAAAGACCACTTATACCTGCATCATCTTCCTCTAGGCCACGATGGCCAGTACTTATATTCTTTCTGTATGGCATAGCTTGGTTAAGACCGCTACCATTCATCTAATTTCCCAGCTCAGAAACCCAGGGGTCATTCATGAATGTTCCCTTTTCTTCATCCCCAAGAACTTTTGCTGTTATTTAGGTGAGAGATGCTGGGGTCTGATCTTAGTCAGTAGTAGTCTGGATGGAGAAGAAATGTAAGTTTGAGAAGGATTTTTGATTTATTTATTGCATGACCTAGGCCAGTTAATTTAAATATACTAAACTTTATTTTCCTCATTTATGGGAGATACTGTTAGTCCACATCTCATATTATGGTGAAGTTTAAATTAGATGATAGCTCTGGGCTTTTTCTACAGACTTTCTGTAGAGACTAAGACCTAGAAAACTGCTTCAGAAAGAATAGTTGTTGTCATATAGTCTAAGTGGATTAATACACCAAAAGATACATAGCTATTAGTGGCAGATATGGAATTTGAAACCGAGCCATCTGAGTTCCAACTTTAAACTCTTTTTCTTATCATGACACACTGTTCCAGAGGTACGCTGGAGGGAGCAGCAGACTAGTGGGCAGCTGAGTGCCAGTCTAGCAATGGGTCAGTGTACTTCCTGTTTGGGTGCCTGGGACTCTTTCCTTTGTCAGAAACCATAGGAGGATTCTATCACTGAACTTGTGAACTTTTTCTGGTCAAGGTAGCTGAGTTCTTATTTATGCTTTGTCTTCTGCTTTTGTGCTACCCACTGTAAGAAACCTCGCTCAAAATGCATCACTTTCACCTTCATCCATATTGATAAACGAAGGAAGCCAAAGCTTGTAGTGGCCACACGTTTTATTTATCCCACCTGGATTAGTGGGCAGACTATAAAATGCACAGTGCTTTCATGCCCAGGAAGCCTGCAGAATCATAGATCAGTTGGCAGACAGACTGTGAAACATGCAATGTTTATGATGATCTATGTTGTACAATCATATGAGATCAATTGCATATATAATGCTCATCAGTGTGGAGTCATCTGGGAAAGCATCTGCTGAATTTTGTTTGCCAGCTTGAGAAAAAGATATTGCCAAAAGGTTGGCAAAGGCATTTATGTTCTGAAAGTATGAAGCAAATTTACGCTTTTTACTGTGACTCCTGGAGTGGAAGTGAAGCAGTTCCTCACCTAACCACCAGGCCACACCTGCCATTCTATCCTCTCCTGAAGATATGCCATATGCCACCAAATCCTCAAGGGGTTCAATAGCAGAGAGCTTTATATGACTGGAATCATTTTCTTTAATGCAAAAAACACAGCTGGAAAATATGCTTCTTAAGCAATAAGACCATCAAAGTGTGCGTATTACATATACACCTAAGGATATGAGTCTACCTCAGAGGTACTTGCACTGATTTTTAGCCAACCACACAAATCTGTTGATAAAAGGAGAAAGTGATTATAAGGTAAAGACTCTGCTATGTTTTTTTCCTGCTCATCTTTTACATAAATTACATATATCCAAAATAAATTATTCATTATAAAAGTGTATCTCTGGAAGTGTATCTTTAAAGAATCTTATCAAAGCATAAATACTCAAGCTTAGATGGAACCATAGCTCATTATAAATTGCTAAATTATGGCTTCTATTTTATCCATATGATTTAAAGAAAATTTCCCATCTCCTTATGGTTTTCAGTACAACATAGAAAATAAATATTCTTTTTTGTCTGGCTATTTTTACGATGAAAGTCTCTCACATAGTTTTATCACTTGGAACAAGATGCCTCATTTTTTGAAAATATCCACATTTTCCCCACTTGGGAAGCTCCATGAAATAAGGAAATACTCTTTGAAACATATTGTAATTCAATATTTTCTATGGGGACAGTAAATTTGTTTGTTTGTAGCAGTGAATTATCAACAACATAACAAGCCAGTGACCTATTTACAGCCTTACCATCAGTACCCTGATCATATGAATTCAAACTATTCCTGTGTATGTATCTTAGTACAAATGTATTGTCATTACCTCGTAGGATTTTTCAAAGCTCATTGAAATGATTTCCTCTAGTAACCATTCCAAGAAACCTCACTAGGCCAGGGAATATAGTTTGGGTTTCTCAAGGTTTTCAATATTACCTCATTCTTCTTTGTATCAAAATTTAGAGGAATTTTGTTCTTCCCTTGACCTTTATTGCTTTAACAGTGACAGTAACTTTTCCCATTCTCTTTCTTCTACTCAGAGATGCTTCTAACCATATTCTCATCATGAAATTCACAATCAAGTTTCTTACTTCCCTTAACAGTGAAGTCACTCAGTAGTGTCCGACTCTTTGTGACGCCATGGACTGTAGCTTACCAGGCTCTTCCGTCCATGGGATTTTCCAAGCAAGAATACTGGAGTGGGTTACTATTTCCTTCTCCAGGAGATGTTCCCAACCCAGGAATTGAACCCGGGTCTCCCGCATTGTAGGCAGACGCTTTACCATCTAAGCCACCAGTGAAGTCAAACTGGGCAAATGATTCTTCCAGATTTGCCATTATATTATAATTTCTTGTTATGAGCCAGTTGCTCATGGCATAATATTAGTTTGAATTGCTCTACCAGTGTTTTCACCTTTAACTGTGTGGACCACAATAAACTGTGGAAAATTCTGAAAGAGATGGGAATACCAGATCACCTGACCTGCCTCTTGAGAAACCTATATGCAGGTCAGGAAGCAACAATTAGAACTGGACATGGAACAACAGATTGGTTCCAAATAGGAAAAGGAGTACATCAAGGCTGTATATTGTCACCCTGCTTATTTAACTTCTATGCAGAGTACATCATGAAAAACACTGGGCTGGAAGAAGCACAAGCTGGAATCAAGATTGCCAGGAGAAATATCAATAACCACAGATATACAGATGACACCACCTTTATGGCAGAAAGTGAGGAGGAACTAAAAAGCCTCTTGATGAAAGTGAAAGAGGAGAGTGAAAAAGTTGGCTTAAAGCTAAACATTCAGAAAATGAAGATCATGGCATCTGGTCCCAACACTTCATGGGAAATAGACGGGGAAACAGTGGAAACAGTGTCAGATTTTATTTTTCTGGTATCCAAAATCACTGCAGATGGTGACTGCAGCCATGAAATTGAGAGACACGTAATCCTTTGAAGAAAAGTTATGACCAACTTAGATAGCATATTGAAAAGCAGAGACGGTACTTTGCCAACAAAGGTCCGTCTAGTCAAGGCTATGGTTTTTCCAGTGGTCATGTATGGATGTGAAAGTTGGACTGTGAAGAAAGCTGAGTGCCGAGGAATTGATGCTTTTGAACTGTGGTGTTGGAGAAGACTCTTGAGAGTCCGTTGGACTGCAAGAACATCCAAGCAGTCCATTCTAAAGGAGACCAGTCCTGGGTGTTCTTTGGAAGGAATGATGCTAAAGCTGAAGCTCCAGTACTTTGGCCACCTCATGTGAAGAGCTGACTCATTGGAAAAGATTCTGATGCTGGCAGGGATTGGGGGCAGGAGGAGAAGGGGACGACAGAGGATGAGATGGCTGGATGGCATCACTGACTCAATGGACATGAGTTTGAGTGAACTCTAGGAGATGGTGATGGACAGGGAGGCCTGGCGTGCTACAATTCATGGGGTCACAAAGAGTCAGACATGACTGAGCGACTGAACTGAACTGAACCAGTGTTTTCACTGTATTCATCTTTTTTATTCCTTGTATCTTCAAATAATACAAGGCGATGTCTTGTCATAATTAGTTTCATCTCTCTGATAATAAGCTCGCAAGCTAAGTTGCTTCAGTCATGTCCAACTCTTTGAGACCCTATGGACTGTAGCTCGCCAGGCTCCTCTGTCCATGGGATTCTAGAATCTGATTTCACTTCTGACAGTTTTATAGAAATATAGGATATTAGGCATAATATTACATTATAAAATTCTCTTCTTGTTCCCATAATCTCATTTAAGTTAATTGCTATTTAATTAAATATGTCTATAAGTTAAGAATTTTTAAGTTGATATATATTTATAAGATTGGTATGTGAATTATATTGAGTGAAAGATTTAGAGACTAAACTTGAGTAAGAGGCCAATTAAATAACTGGAAAATACCAGATAGTCCATCTGCAGTATGGACAAAAACATAAATGCTTTTGAGCAACTTGGAGATCTAAAGCATTTTGTTGTCAATGTGACAAGATCAGTAGATGCCAAATAAATTATTTAATATTTTAAAGAGTTGTAACCTTTGGGTCAATTTTTAGAGAAAAGTTAAATTGTAAACCATATGATAGCAATTAGTAAATTACCTCTTAAAACTTATTCCATGATAAGTGAGTAGTTAGTCTAAAAGCAGAAAATTATCACTAATATAAAGGTATAACCTTTTGCCTTTTTCTCCTAGATCATTATTTGCATGACCTGTTATGCAAATGTACTTATTTGTTGATGTATTTGAAAGTGCTGTAGATAAGGTGCTTAAATAGTGCTGATTTCTTATATGTAAATACATGCATACATATGAAGAAAAATATTTATTAAAAGAAAATCAGTAGGTACGGTTCAGTTGCTCAGTTGTGTCCGACTCTTTGCGACCCCATGGACTGCAGCAAATCAGGCCTCCCTGTCCATCACCAACTCCCAGAGTTTACTCAAACTCATGTTCATGGAGTCCGTGATGCCATCCAACCATCTCATCCTCTGCCGGCCCCTTCTCCTCCCTCCTTCAATCTTTCCCAGCATCAGGGTCTTTTCAAATGAGTCAGCTCTTTGCATCAGGTGGCCAAAGTATTGGAGTTTCAGCTTCAATATCAGTCTTTCCAATGAACATTCAGGACTGATTTCCTTTAGGATGGACTGGTTGGACCTCCTTGCGGTCCAAGGGACACTCAAGAGTTTTCTCCAACACCACAGTTGAAAAATATCAATTCTTCGGCGCTCAGCTTTCTTTATAGTCCAGCTCTCACATCCATACATGACCACTGGAAAAAGCATAGCTTTGACTAAATGGACCTTTGTTGGTAAAGTAATGTCTCTGCTTTTTAATATGCTGTCTAGGTTGGTCTAACTTTCCTTCAAGGAGTAAAGTTAGATAGTTAGTTAGTAAAATAAAAAACCATCTTTTTATTTCATGGCTACAGTCACAATCTGTGATTTTGTAGCCCCAAAAATAAAGTCTGCCACTGTTTCCACTGTTTCTCCATCTATTTGCCATGAAGTGATGGGGCTGGATGCCATGATCTTTGTTTTCGGAACGTTGAACTTTAAGCCAAATTTTTCACTTTCCTCTTTCACTTTCATCAAGAGACACTTTAGTTCTTCTTCACTTTCTGCCATAAGGGTGGTGTCATCTGCATATCTGAGGTTATTGATATTTTTCCCAGCAATCTTGATACCAGCCTGTGCTTCATCCAGTCCAGCGTTTCTCATGATGTACTCTGCATAGAAGTTAAATAAGCAGGGTGACAATATACAGCCTTGATGTACTCCTTTCCCTATTTGGAACCAGTCTGTTGTTCCATGTCTAGTTCTAACTGTTGCTTCCTGACCTGCATACAGATTTCTAAGGGGCAGGTCATGTGGTCTGGTATTCCCATCTCTTTCAGAATTTTCCACAGTTTATTGCGATCCATGCAGTCAAAGGCTTTGACATAGTCAATAAAACAGAAATAGATGTTTTTCTGGATCTCTCTTGTTTTTTGGGTGATCTGGCGGATGTTGGCAATTTGATCTCTGGTTCCTCTGCCTTTTCTAAAACCAGCTTGAACATCTGAAAGTTCACGGTTCAGGTATTGTTGAAGCCTGGCTTGGAGAATTTTAAGTATTACTTTTATAGTATGTGAGATGAGTGCAATTTTGTGGTAGTTTGGGCATTCTTTGGCATTGCCTTTCTTTGGGACTGGAATGAAAACTGACCTTTTCCAGTCCTGTGGCCACTGCTAAGTTTTCCAAATTTGCTGGCATATTAAGTGCAGCACTTTCCTAGCATCATCTTTTAGGATTTGAAATAGCTCAACTGAAATTCCATCACCTCTACTAGCTTTGTTCAGAGTGGTGCTTCCTAAGGCCCACTTGACTTCACATTCTTGGATATCTGGCTCTAAAAGGTGAGTGATCACACCATTGTGATAATCCAAAATTATTATGTGCTGGGAAAGAAACCCTATCTAGTTTGTAGTATGTTCATTTAGATTTATTTGATCTAGAAAATTATTAAGAGATGAAGATTTTTTTTTTATATTCAGTACAGATGGATTCAGATGTATTACAATTCAATTGTCTTGTTGTTTTATGTACCTATGATTTCACCCGAATTTCCAGGTGGCTCAGTGGAAAATAATCTGCCTGCCAGTGCAAGAGACTTGAGTTTGATCCCTTGGTTGGGAAGACCTCCTGAAGAAGGAAATGGCAACCTACTCCAGATTCTTTTTTGGGAAATCCCACGGACAGAGGAGCCTGGTAGACTGCAGTGTGTGGGGTCGCAAGAGTTGGATATGACTTAGTGACAAGTGATTTCACCTAGTATAAAAATGAATTTATAAGCAATTGTAGAAGTAAAGGCTTCAATGGTTAGAGGATTTATTATATAGCCTTCAATAGGTAAAAAAGACATGATGACCTTCCGTTATAGAAAGAATAGTACTTAAAATATATACCATATGTTTATATTGCCAATGAATATGTTAACTACATACAATAAATATCAGATGACTTTGTCAGGCAGACTCACTGTAATTATGATGTGGAGGAACCTTAAACCTGTAGAGAAGCTGATGCTTCTTATGTTCCTCTTAGCCTCCTTACAAATTAGTTTTTGTTCACCTGGTGCTCTTCCCATCACTCCTCCCTTCATGCAAAATGAGTATTTAAGAAATCACTATTTTCACAAAAGTTCTAGGTCTAAAACTGAATTCATAGTACCCACTCTGTATAACTCTGTGAACCTTCGGAAGAAAAGGCAAGGAATGAATCTGGTGACAGGTTACTTGGGAAAATCTTTGTTAACTATCCATCTAATCTGTGCTAGTGATTAGATGGATTAGATGGATGTGATTACAATACACTAATCATAGTGTAATGAGCTGTGATATGCAAAAAGAATAAATGACAGTTCTTTTTTAAAAGAAATTTACAGTCCATTAATTTTGCACAGTAATTCCACTTGTATGAGCAACTTTCATTTGGGTAGCAATATGCATAGGCAGCAACCAGAATATTGTATAGTCTCAATGAGTAATCCTGTCAAAATACTCCATAGGAATTCATAAGAGCAATGTGTTCAAGTGATCACAGAAGACATCATGGAGGTGTAATCGGTAATTGGCCCAATAAGCCCAAACTTGCTGGTTTTCCAAAGGCAGGGCTCAACAGACTCTTGTTTATAGGCCAAAATTGGCTCACTCTCTGTTTTTTATAAGTACAGTTTTATTGGGTCAAAACCACACTCATTCATTCATGTTTGTCTGTGGCTTACTTTCATGCTACAATACCAGAGCTGAGTACTTGGATCAAAGACCCTTTGGTATATAAAGCCTATAATATTTACCAATTTACTATCTGGCCCTTTTCAGAAAAAAAGTGACTGCTCCTTTTCCTAGGGGATTAAAATATTAAAATAGAAAATCTGATAATCAGGAGGCATAAGTTTAAATTGAAGATGGACATAATGGCTTTGAAGTAATTGTGGGACATCCAGGTAGGTGACGGTATAGTCAGTAGTTGATGAGGCTCTAGAATTAGAAAAAAAAAAAAAAAAAGTTCCAGGCTAAGTTACTTCCAGCAGAAGTGCTGTAGTTGATATTTTGTTATATATGTATTCTGGGTTTGTAATGACAAAAAAGAAGTTTAAGTATTGTTGAAATATTCTTTAAAGTATATTTCAAAATACTGAAAATAGCTTAGATTAAATAAGGTTAAGAAGTGAGAGGTGAGAAAAACATGTTCAGGAAATTTGGTTTTAAATAGATAGAGAGAAATATATATGAGTGTAATCTGAGGGACAGGGGAGTCTCCTAAAGATTTATTTCAAGATAAAGAATCCAGACAAATGAATATTGCAAGGCAGAGAGAAAAATTCACTGGAGTAAAAATGATGAAACATTTTGGTGAGAGGAAAGGATAAGTGAGTGTGTGTACGTGTTTGTGGGAGATCCAAAGGAACTGGTAGTGGATAGTATTTAGGAACACAGATGGAGGGGTGTATTAGAGCTCTTGGTTACAAGTGACTGAAACCCAGTTTGAACTAGCTGTGATTCCTGTGCCCAAACTCTCCTCTCCATCCATATCTTTGCTTCTATCTATGTCTGTTTTAATCATGGAAGCTAATTCTATTTTAAAAAATGTAACAGACTAGGAACTACCAGCTGCTTTAGAGCCCAGATATTTGCAAAGTTCATCCTAAGAGAAAAGGCTCTGGGAAAATTACAAGAAAATTCTGTTGAACTAAACTTGATTCACATGTCAGTATCTTAGAATAAACACCTAGACCTTATCCCCTGACTAGTAAAGGTATGGTGCTTTCTTTGCCCCAAATTCAATCACGTGTTCGCTCTCCCTCCAATTAAGCACTGTTGCTTGGACAATGAGGCAAACGATTGGTTCATTTTGGACCAGGAGTCCTCCATAGTTGTATCATTGTGTCCAGGATAATGGCAGAGCTCCAATTCAAAATCTTTCTTAGAACAAGGTGGGTAACAGTCCAGTCTGTTGAGGGAATTGCTATATACTGGAAGTCACTGTGATCTGCAACTCTATAATCAAGGCTGCTTGTCACTAGTATGTACCTGTTTGGCTGGAATGATTGATTGGGGATGATGTTCATACTAATTTGTTGTGGCATCTGTCATAATTGGTTGAAATTATGTGTTAGATACTTCAAGTATTCCCCTATTTATGAGAGGATAGTCTTACAAATAAATTTTATCATCTTACAACATGAGATAGGAAGGAAGGAAAAAAGCACGACTATTGACACAAAGCTTTTAAGTGGTAGAGTAAAAAATAAAATGACACATTTCCCTGGATTGGACTAACTGGCAAGATACATTTTCTTTTAAAGATAAATTGCAATGCTATAAATGAATACAAGACTAGACTAACACTTTGCAGTCACTGATTTAAGCACTTTGCACACTGTGTTTCATTTAAAACTCACCAGAACCTTTCAGGTAAGTGTTATTTTATAGACAGGATAACAGAGCTTTGGAGAGCTCTTGAGCTAGGTAGCTATCAAACAGTGGTGCTGGAATAAACCTGAGTTCTTACTGCTGTGTTCTTCTGATTTTCCTAAAAGCAGAAAAGAAAAACATGGTACTTTTGTCAGAAGAAAGAAATAATCATTATTACGTTAATTAAATCACAGACTTCATTTGGGTTTTACCGTTTTCCCACTAATGTCCTTTTTCTCTGACAAGATCCACCACAGGATCCATGTTGTATTTCATTCCTCTTCATTTTTGATCTTCTCTCTCTCTCTTCCCTACCTTGTGCACATGTGTGCTCACTTTATTCCAACTTTCCCATCCTCTGATTGTATCATTTTTCCTTTTCCAGTTTTCTTTTCCTTTCCTCCCCTCATTGTTTTATTTTATCTGATTATCTCCTGCCACATTGATACAATTACGAAAAAGGAAATACTTGGAAAAATATTGAACTTAACTCGGGCAGTTTCATGGCAGACTGGCAAAGACTTGTTTAACATGGAGTTGTTGTGTTATTGTAATAAATTGAGAAAAAAATGTATATCAAACTATATCAATGCAATTGTCTTTATAACTATGACCTGGAGGCATATATTTGCATTTGCCAACTAGTTGAAATCTAAGTCGCCACAAAATGAAGTGTATATTTTTTTAAAGTAAATTTGGAAATCAACTTTGAGAATGTTACAGGATTTTAGACAAAACTCTATATGCTTGAAGACTTTAATGCTTGTGGCTACATAGATTGGCTGTTGGACTTGGGTATGTTTGTCTTGGTGATTCACTCTAAAGATAAAGTAGAATGCCATACTGCCAAGATAGAGTCTTAAGGTCAAAACAACAGGCATGAAATCCAAATTCTGAGGGTAAAGTGAAAATAGGAAACATAGTCTATACGTTATCAATATGTATGTACAGTTGTGTAGTCGAGTCTGACTCTTTGTGGCCCTTTGGACTGTAGCCTTCCAGGCTCCTCTGTCCGTGGGATTTCCCAGGAAAGAATACTGGAATGGGTTGCCATTTCCTCTTCCAGAGGATCTTCCCAACCCAGGGATCAAACCCGAGTCTCCTGCATTGCAGGCAGATTGTTTACCACTGAGCCATCTGGGAAGCCCTATATGTCAAGCAGATATAAAAGATACTGCATGCGAAGTATGTGAAGATGAAAAACAACCTTTATGGAAATGTTTTTGAATTTTTCAATGTAGAGGAGTGTCCATGTGAAAGTGTTAGTGGAGAGATGGTGAGGAGATAAATTCTAGAACCAAATCTCAGTTGAAGGTAAGAATAAAGGCTAGAGAGAAGTAAGGACAAGTGGGTGAAGAAAAAAAGAAAACTATATTGAACATTATAGAGACTTAATTTTAATTAAATTTTGTTCTGATTAATGTTAAAAACTGAAGAAAAGGGTTTCCATAAACTTTAAAAACGATCACCAATTGAGCAAAAATTTTAAAGCCATCTTATTTTCCCTGAAAGACAGTGGCACAATCACAGTTAACTCATTTAAGGTGACATACATAAGTGATGATGCGGCTCCCAATGAGCCTCGAGGGTACTGTACTATAATTAGATTGGCACCTTCCGACAAAGTCGCTTTCTTGCTTGCTTGCCCTCTGAATCATTTAATTCGGTTAGCTTATAAGTGGGTCTAAAAACCCCACACACATTAGAAAATTCCTCATCCTGCAAGCCCTGCAATTTAACATGCAAGAAAATTACCCCTATCTTTTGCTTGTTTTGTTTTATTTTTCTCCAAGACACTGATTTTCCTTTGTTTAAACTGATGGTATTCACAAACTGCTCTGCCTTTTGAGGCTACCATGTTTATTAATTTTATTAATGGTTCTTTTGGGATAGTATGGATGCTCTTAGTCTTGCAAGGTGCACAGCTAGTGAGATGTATTTCAAGCAATATTAATGCATAGCAGATAGTGAGCCTTTTCTTCAAGTTTTATTGAGATATAATTGACATATAGCACTGTTTATTGTTAGCATAGGGGCTTCCCCTGTGGCTCAGATGGTAAAGAATCTGCCTGCAATGCGGGAGACCTGGGTTCGGTCCCTGGGTTGGGAAGATCCCCTGGAGAAGGGAAAAGCTGCCCACTCCAGTATTCTGGCCTGGAGAATTCCATGGACTGTATAGTCCATGGGGTTGCAGAGTCGGACACGACTGAGCAACTTTCACTTTCACTTCATTGTTAGCATAATGGTTTAATTCACATACATTATGAAATAATTACCACAATAAGTTTAGTGAACATCCATCATCTCATAAGTAGTAAAAGAAGAAAATTATACTTTCCTTGTGATGAGAACCCTTCAGTTCAGTTCAGTTCAGTCGCTCAGTTGTGTCCGACTCTTTGCGACCCCATGAATCGCAGCACGCCAGGATTTACTTTCTCAACAACTTTCATATATAACATACATCAGTGTTAATTATATTTATCATGTTGTACATTACATCCCTGTACTTATTTATCTTGTAAGTGGAAATCTGTACCTTCTGACCACCTTCTTCAACACCCCCCACACCTCCAGTAACCACAAACCTGATCTCTCTTCCTATGTTTGTTTTGTTGTTTGTTTTTTGAAGTTTAGTTGACTTATAATACTACAAATATTCCTGAATACAATATAGCGATTCTATGTTTCTGTATGTTACAAAACGATCACTATGATAGAGAACTTTTAAATATACAAGGTGAGGGGTGGGCAGCAACAGATGCCTAAAAGAGACAACAAAGAATCTCTCAGGTAGGCTGAATCTTTACCACTATGGATCAAGGGCAAGCAAAATTTTGAAGGAAGCAGATAGAAAGTAATTCATCTGGCTATATCTGACTTACATTACTCTCTTTATATGCAAGGACAGGATGTAGAAGAGCCCAAGACTTGCTAGGAAGTGAGAAAAGGGTTTCCATATGGTCTAGATGTTGTTTAATGGAAATTGTCAGTGGTAGCACTTGGGAATGAGAATGTGCGGTGTCTGTTGGCAGCAGCTTTCATTATGCAAAAAAGAGCTTTTTTTCCAAGTGAGCTCTGTTCATCTTGTTGGCAATCTTTCGCATTCTTGGCCCAGTCTCTAGGAGGAAATGAACTGCTTAAGGCTAGGTGTCAAGGTACAGGTAATAGGAGTTGATCCAAGGAGCTCACTTGAGCTTAGAGAAAACTTCATAATAGAAGTTATAAAGATATCAATTCAGCATCTTAGTAACCAGTTGCAGTGTGGCATATTAGGAAATATTCTTGAACAAGGCTTCAGAAATGCTTGGAATTTCATGAGTAATAGGAGGGCCCTTTGTTATTCACAAGGAATCCCTATTGATTATACTTGAGTTTATGCTAATAAGGTAGCTTAGCCCCAGGACAGGGCTAGTTGCCCCACTCACTGACCTCTGGGAATGGAAAGGGACAGCTGGAGATTAAACTGTATAAAAGCCTTTGAACAACAAAATTTGATGAGCTTCTAGGTCAGTGAACACATTGAGGTGCTGGAAGATGATCCACCTGAAGACAGCATGGGAGCTCTGCACACCACTTCCGCCATCCCTATGCCTTTCCCTGTGCTTCGCTTCCCTTTTGGCTGCTTCTGAGTTCTGTTCTTTATAATACACTGATAAGTGTAAGTAAAGTGACTTCCTCAGTTCAGTGAGCCATTCTAGTCAATTATCAAACCTTAGGAAGGGCTCATGGCAACCCACGACTAGACTGTTGATCAGAGGTACAAGTGTCAACCTGGGCCTTGCAATTTGTGTGTGAAGAGGGCCAGTCTTGTGGGACTGAGCCCTTACCCTCTAGGGTCTGCACTAACTGGTGCTACCCAGGTGGTGCCAGTGGTAAAGAACCCACCTGCCAATGCAGGAGATGCCTGAGTCAAGGGTTTGATCCCTGGGTCAGGAAGATCCCCTGGAGGAGGGCATGGAAATCCATTCCAGTATTCTTGCCTGGAGAATCCTATGGATGAAGGAGCCTGGTGGGCTACAGTCCATGGGGTTGCAAAGAGTCAGATACAACTGAAGTGCCTTAGCACACATGCATGACATGCCAAAACATAGGAGATACTGGGACCTGGGAACTCAGACCAGGATTGACAGCCTCATCTGAAAGTTTGCTAGAGATGCACAATCGCAGACCCCACCCCCCTCAGATTTACTGCTTCAGTTGCAGCCTTTTACCAGGGTCCTCTGGTAATGCATCTGCACATTAAAACTTCAGAATCACTGTGGGAAACCCTACAGAATTCATCTTAAGATTTATTACCCAAATAAAGAGCCCACATTTATCCCTAGAATGAAGGCTAAGCAGTTGTAGCTCTAAGAGATTTCCAAAGTAAAATTGAATTCACTTGTGAGACTTGGAGATTTTGGCCTGTATCCTCATTACTCAGGAAAGCATGAGCTGTTAAAATTTGTGGATGCTCACTCAGTATTCTGATCCAGGACTTAGTGTAATATTCAATCAGGGTATAGGCTGGGTAGTATGGACTGCTCTCTCCTGTGCTTTAGTATTTTTGTACAGGCAAATTTATGGGCAAACAGTGAACTGTGGACAGAATTCACAGAAGGAGGGTGTAAAGGGAAGGCAGCTGAAATGAGAATGGAAAAGATATGTTATTTTTTATTTTTTAAATTTTGTTTTGGAGACAGTAATGGGTTTAAGAACAGAGTACGTACAGCTGGAACTGCAGATATATGTTAATATTAGCTGGCAGAGTCATCATTCCTCTTAGTGACAGTGTGGGTCACTGCCGCATCCATAGCACCCAGTGAGTGTGAATTGGTAGGTGGGGTGGGGGAGGGGCGGGACGGGTGCTCTTACTGAGTAAACAGCTTGAGTGATTTGTTTGTTCATTTGTTTGTTTAATCTCTGTCTCCTCTGCAGACCAGGATGTTGTGTGTATCTATTTTCCATCCAAGTTGAACATCTTTAGATTTGCAAGAAACAGATTTCTTACAGTGCTTGGTAGCTTTTGCAGTGAAAATTTTTTGCTATCTCCTTAAACATTTTGTATTTCTACAGATTTAATGTTTTTTGTTGTTGTTTTGTTTCTTCACATTTCTGAAGTCTCTTGGGTCACTTCTTCTTTCCCGATAATGAGACAATTTACATATATATGTGGAAACAAAACCTCACTCTTCAGGTACAAGCACTGGGGGAGGTGGTGGGAGAACATTGTATGGAAGGAAGGAAGACAAAATGAAATTAAAAATGAAATGAGGTGAAGAGACAAGTAATGAAGGGGTGGAGATATTTAGCCATATTAGCTGAGGAAAAGCAAGGCTACAGAAATTGGTTCCTGTTCCCAATATTAACACTTTCATATCTGAATGTGTAAAGATTTGCATGCCTACTTCTTCTTTCGTTCTTGACAATGGACAGAACACAGAGTGCTCTTATGTTGTAGCAGAAACAAAAGAATATTCTGGGTTCAGTTCTCCTTCCTCTCCACTTTCTTTCTGAAGAATAATCTGAGTATAACTACAAAGATGTTTTTGGGGAGGGGTTTATCACACACTTTTGTTCTAATTGGACTCAGGCCTGTAATTTGGACCTGTTTCATGCTGCCATTAAAAAATGCGCAAAAATAGGGCCAAACTGAGAGAGAATGTGACTAGTCAGCAAACTATGATAAGCCCAGATCTTCACATTTATGAAATGAAACCATTTTCTGCATCCTGTTCACCCTGACACCCAGAGTCATAAATTTGGATTATATGTCAATTATCCAGATTTACTTCTCAGTACTTTCTCCTTTGAATATGAATGAGAATTTTAATTTAAAACTTTCTTATGCACAAACTTCCCATCAGAACTACGTTTTCACCATCATCCTGGGCTATTTCATACTTGCCAAACATCTTCTCTTTTCAAGGTCATCTATTTCACTCCATCACTGGAAATGAAGTGGGACGTATGGTTCTGTTTAATCAAATTTCATGCTCTACTGCCTCTGTCTTATGGCCTCTCTGCTAATTGATCAAGTTTTCAATTAAAGTCTTCCATCTTTGTTTTAATTCTTTGTTAAGGTTTTTATTCCATTAAATGATTTCATGAGACCAGAGCTGCTCAAAGCCTGCTATCTCCCCACTTGAAATGTCCAGCGTAGAGTTTTTTTTACGTTAAGGAAACACAGTTCTTTCTTTCTCTCTGACTTCACCCTATTTCTTACAGGTGAATTTCTTTGTGAACTGGCTTTGATGGCTAGATTCAGAATCTTTAAAATATTGACTTATTTGTTCAAGAGGGGATTTGTTTACTTTGTGTGTTAGCAACCATTGAAGAAAATTTAAAAAAGCAAAACAACCTTTGTATACTTTTCAACTAACTTATTCAGTCACAACTGAAGTATAGTTTCCTAAGCAGCTTAAAATGACTGTGGTTAATAAATGGCCAGCACGTGACATTGTCTTTTATGAGGGCACTTCTCTGGGAGGTCTTTCTAATGAGCTGTGACACTACTTGATTACAAACCCATTGTTGTTTCTATAGATCAGTTAAGGTGCTAACAAAACAAACATATGTAACACTGCATCTCTTGGGCTACACTGAATCCTCCCTTTTATCCTTGATAAGCAAAATGTCAGCCCCAAAGCTGCAATATATCAAATCTGCTTGAAACTCACTGTAAAGTAAGTAAAGTAAAATCACTCAGTCGTGTCTGACTCTTTGTGACCCCCGTGGACTGCAGCCCACCAGGCTCCTCAGCCCATGGGATTCTCCAGGCAAGAATACTGGAGTGGGTTGCCATTTGGTATATTAAAATTTAATAGCTATTAAAATCAATATATTCAATAAAAAATGGGAAAATATGCTAATGGGATCAATGTGACACCACCCTTATGGCAGAAGTGAAGAGGAGCTAAAGAGCCTCTTGATGAAAGTGAAAGAGGACAGCAAAAAGGTTGGCTTCAAGCTCAACATTCAGAAAAAGAAGATCATGGCATCTGGTCCCATCACTTCATGGAAAATAGATGGGGAAACAGTGGAAACAGTGTCAGACTTTATTTTGGGGGGCTCCAAAATCACTGCAGATGGTGACTGCAGCCATGAAATTAAAAGATGCTTACTCCTTGGAAGAAAAGTTATGACCAACCTAGATAGTATATTCAAAAGCAGAGACATTACTTTGCCAACAAAGGTCCGTCTAGTCAAGGCTATGGTTTTTCCTGTGGTCATGTATGCATGTGAGAGTTGGACTGTGAAGAAGGCTGAGTGCCGAAGAATTGATGCTTTTGAACTGTGGTGTTGGAGAAGACTCTTGAGAGTCCCTTGGACTGCAAGGAGATCCAACCAGTCCATTCTGAAGGAGATCAACCCTGGGATTTCTTTGGAAGGAATGATGCTAAAGCTGAAGCTCCAGTACTTTGGCCACCTCATGCAAAGAGTTGACTCATTGGAAAATATTCTGATGCTGGGAGGGATTGGGGGCAGGAGGAGAAGGGGACGACAGAGGATGAGATGGCTGGATGGCATCACGGACTCGATGGACGTAGTCTGAGTGAACTCCGGGAGATGGTGATGGACAGGGAGGCCTGGCGTGCTGCGATTCACGGGGTCGCAAAGAGTCGGACACGACTGAGCGACTGAACTGAACTGAACTGAGGAGGGCTTTGCTCATTGCAAAGTGATTCTTAATTTCAAAATGTGAAATTTTAAGTTTTATAGTGTTCAGTGTTACAGGAAGAATTCAGACAACGTTGTTTCCAAGAAACTTTTGCAAAACATGACAGGCTGTATTAAAGGTTTAGTATTTGGAGATTTTATAATATGAAATTCTCTCTTTATGGTAATCTTTACATAAGGTATGAAAGCCCATACAATGTATTTCTTTTGCCTGCTTAAGATGCAAGGAGGAGGTATACTTTCTCACCTTTGTTACCTGCATCTTAAGAGCAGGACTCAGGCTCAGATTAGGTCAGTGGCTCTTGGCACTCACTCTAAGGTTTGCTGTTCATCCTACAAGCAGTGGTTTCTGGAGCATATATTTTGCTTCTACTACTGGAGAAGGCAATGGCAACCTACTCCAGTACTTTTGCTTGGAGAATCCCATGAACGGAGGAGCCTGCTAGGCTGCAGTACATGGGGTCACTAGGAGTTGGACACGACTGAGCAGCTTCACTTTCACTTTTCACTTTCATTCATTGGATAAGGAAATGGCAACCTACTCCAGTATTCTTGCCTGGATAATTCCAGGGACGGGGGAGCCTAGTGGGGTGCCGTCTATGGGGTCACACTGAGTCGGACACGACTGAAGCGACTTAGCAGCAGCAGCAGTATGCTTTAAAGATTCAGAACCTAATAATTTTAGCAAGGTTTTGTTATACTTTTAGAGCGTCTTTATTTCCATTCACTGCTTGATAAAGATGTAGCATCTTACATGGTTCAAAATGCGACAAAGAAATTTTTAGAGTGTGTCTAGGGTGCACAGATATCACTTTCCTTGCAAGTTGAAAAACTTAGAACTCCAAATTGTAAAATAATTTTTAACCTCATCTGAGTTTGCTGAATCAACAAAACCTGAGCCCAAGCTAGTGTGCATTTAAGAATATTTTCTGTAAAAGGTAATAGAAATGTAATTAAGGAGGAAGTTGTTTAACCTATTTTGAGTCATCTGTATATTTTAGGTAGATAAGCCTTTAGAAAATTAAAAAAAACCTTAAGTGAACATTTTGCCAAGAGTATAGTTGCCAGTTTTACATGAATATTCTAGAGTCCTCAGATATAAAACTCTTCAACTGTCCCAGTGGTTGTTTGTCTTAACAAAAATCATTTTATTTTAAAAATTTATGATGTGTTGTGACTGATCAAATTGAAGTATACCATATCATAAATTCAAAACCAATTTTGTCTAAGAATGCACACCATCAGTTACAAAGGCATTTTCCCTTACTTTCCCTTGTTTTTAAGGCAGAGACTTCCCACCTTGAGGGTGTAGGAAAATCACTGCTGGAGACCACACCCATGCAGATTCAGGTTCAGTTGATCTGCAGTAGATTCAGGGATCTGCATTGGGTCATTCCTGTCTCTCCTCCATGTCATCCTGCTGCTGCTGCATTGGGTCATTCCTGTCTCTCCTCCATGTCATCTTATCGCAGCCAATTCTTACAAAGACGCTCAAAGCACATTGTGAGGAACTAGTTTTAACTGATCAAGATGCCAGGTTCTTATAATGACCTAGAACTTTACCTGTTTGCTGGAAGATGTCAGAACCTCAAACATTTCAGTTGACTTTTATGGACCGCATGGCTCCTGCTTATTTAACTTATATGCAGAGTACATCATGAGAAACGCTGGACTGGAAGAAACACAAGCAGGAATCAGGATTACTGGGAGAAATATCAATCACCTCAGATATGCAGATGACACCACCCTTATGGCAGAAAATAAAGAGAAACTAAAAAGCCTCTTGATGAAAGTAAAAGTGGAGAGTAAAAAGTTGGCTTAAAGCTCAACATTCAGAAAATGAAGATCATGGCATCCAGTCCCATCACTTCATGGGAAATAGATGGGGAAACAGTGGAAACAGTGTCAGACTTTATTTTTTGGGCTCCAAAATCACTGCAGATGGTGACTGCAACCATGAAATTAAAAGACGCTTACTCCTTGGAAGGAAAGTTATGACCAACCTAGATAGTATATTCAAAAGCAGGGACATTACTTTGCCAACAAAGGTCTGTCTAGTCAAGGCTATAGTTTTTCCTGTGGTCATGTATGGCGGTGAGTGTTGGACTGTGAAGAAGGTTGAGCGCCAAAGAATTGATGCTTTTGAACTGTGGTGTTGGAGAAGACTCTTGAGAGTCCCTTGGACTGCAAGGAGATCCAACCAGTCCATTCTGAAGGTGATCAGCCCTGGCATTTCTTTGGAAGGAATAATGCTAAAGCTGAAACTACAATACTTTGCGAAGAGTTGACTCATTGGAAAATATTCTGATGCTGGGAGGGATTAGGGGCAGGAGGAGAAGGGGACGCAGAGGATGAGATGGCTGGATGGCATCACTGACTTGATGGACGTGAGTCTGAGTGAACTCTGGGAGTTGGTGATGGACAGGGAGGCCTGGTGTGCTGCGATTCATGGGGTCACAAAGAGTCAGACACTACTGAACGACTGAACTGAACTGAACTGGCTCAAACCTATAGAAGATTGTCTCTCTTTTCATCATAGTTCAATTTCGTATTTGTTAGTAAAAATCTAGAAAGGCAGGTTAACATGTATATTTTTATTTGCAAAATGTCTTAAAATGGTCATCTTTAATTTTTACTTAAGTAAATCTGTTTTGAGGGGCTGAATGATCTGTTGTCTGGTTTTATGTGATTTCTTGTAGTGATCCTTATCATTATTTAATCTCATCAAAGGGAAATATAACCTTTATAAGACAAACCTAATGTTAGTAGTAACTTTGCTTCTACTCTGAAGCAGGCTCTTTTCCTTTTGTTTCAATATAAACTAAAGTGACAAAATTGGGGAACAGTTGTGTTAAATCTGCTGATCTTTGTACCTGCTCTTTCATTGCCAGTTGTGAGTTAGCAAATGCTATCTCCTTCAATGTCCATGGGGAATATTGGGTCATTGGGAGCCCAGGTTGATTAACTGGAGGGTAGAAATGAGACTGGTTGTTAATAATGGTCCTGACAATGCTAGTTGCATTTAGTAATAGAGAGCTGGAAAATTCCTGATTCTTATTTCTGATAAAATTCCTGACTCTGAAAGTACACTATATTCACATTTTTATTCTGTTCTTCTATTGCTATACCTTATAGAGGGTTAGACATTTTTATAGAAGAGTCTGTTAGAGTAGGTCCAAATTGCTCTGTGCATTCAAATATAGGGCCATTTAAAGTCCTTATCTGTAAACTGAACAGTACACATGGGAGTTTCCTTACAGCACTTTTTTGGATGAGACCACCTTTTGAAGAACTTTTTCTTCATGGTAGTCTTTCTGGTTAATTATGTTCTTTGAGAGATATTTTTAGATTTGGGATGGCAGGACATTTTAGGGGAGAGTTTCATGATAAATCCATTATGTTCCCCTTTTTTCCAGTCCTAGGACAGCCAACACAATTTTTCTAATTCTCCCTCCATTTATAGCAACATGCATCTCCAAATCCCAGGGTGCAGTTTTTCATCATAGTGGAAAGTGGGTGAGGCATGGATTTGAAAAGGAATATGAGGCTTATTTGCTTTCAGTTCAGTCACTCAGTCATGTCCAACCCTTTGCGACCCCATGAACTGCAGCACATCAGGCCTCCCTGTGCATCACCAACTCTCGGAGTTTACTCAAACTCATGTCCATTGAGTCAGTGATGCCATCTAACCATCTCATCCTCTGTCGTCCCCTTCTCCACCTGCCCTCAATCTTTCCCAGCATCAGGGTCTTTTCAAATGAGGCAACTTTTCGCATCAGGTGGCCAAAGTATTGGAGTTTCAGCTTCAACATCAGTCCTTCCAATGAACACCCAGGACTGAAGTCCTTTAGGATGGACTGGTTGGATCTTCTTGCAGTCCAAAGGACTCTCAAGAGTCTCCAACACCACAGTTCAAAAGCATCAATTCTTCAGTGCTCAGCTTTCTTCACAGTCCAACTCTCACATTAGTACATGACCACTGGAAAAACATAACCTTGACTAGACGGACCTTTGTTGGCAAAGTAATATCTCTGCTTTTAAATATGCTGTCTAGGTTGGTCATAACTTTCCTTCCAAGGAGTAAGTGCCTTTCAATTTCATGACTGCAATCACCATCTGCAGTGATTTTGGAGCCCCCAAAAATAAAGTCTGACACTGTTTCCACTGTTTCCCCATCTATTTCCCATGAAGTGATGGGACCGGATGCCATGATCTTCATTTTCTGAATGTTGAGCTTTAAGCCAACTTTTTCACTCTCCTCTTTCACTTTCATCAAGAGGCTCTTTAGTTCTTCTTCACTTTCTGCCATAAGGGTGGTGTCATCTGCATATCTGAGGTAATTGATATTTCTCCCAGCAATCTTGATATCAGCCTGTGCTTCATCCAGCCCAGCATTTCTCATGATGTACTCTGCATAGAAGTTAAATAAGCAGGGTGACAATATACAGCCTTGACGTACTCCTTTCCCTATTTGGAACCAGTCTGTTGTTCCATGTCCAGTTCTAACTGTTGCTTCCTGACCTGCATACAGGTTTCTCAAGAGGCATGTCAGGTTTTCTGGTATTCCCATCTCTTTCAGAATTTTCCACTGTTTATTGTGATCGACACAGTCAAAGGCTTTGGCATAACTACTTCCAAAGAGAAAGTGTGCTCAAACCTTCATTTTCTTCTGAGATGTTCCAATTCTTTGAACTTCTGCAAGAAAGGAAGCTATATATATTGTTGGAGGAGAGCAAGACTGAAAGAGAAAGAAAATGTAAACATCAGAGAGACAAGAATATTCTCAAGATATGACTTTCCACCTTTTTAAAGATGGTAGTTTATTTCCTCCCACAGTTTTCTACTTGAAGATTTGGGAGAAAGGTGTTGGGTCAAACCAGTCAATCCTAAAGGAAATTAACCCTGAATTTTCACTGGAAGGACTGATGCTGAAGCTGAAGCTTAATACTTTGAACACCTGATTCAAAGAGCTGACTCACTGGAAAAGACCCCAGTGCTGGGAAAGATTAAGGGAAGGAGGAGAAGGGGTTGACAGAGGATGGTTGGATGTTATCATTGACTCAATGGACATGAGTTTGAGCAAACTCTGGGAGATAATGAAAGACAGGGACGCCTGATGTGCTGCAGTCCATTGAGTTGCAGAGTTGGACATGGCTTAGCAACTGAATAACAACAATAATAACATGAATCAGAAGAGGTTTTTCATTTAGCAGCTTGAGAAAAGCAAAGAGATGAAAAGCTGTTACCTTACATGAGCATAAATAAGATCACCTTGTCTCGTGCTTATAATGCAATGAAATTAGCAGTGAGCTTGAAATCAAAAGTAAGGCCTAGGCTGGCTGAGTGGGAACAGAGTGGGACTGGTCAACTTATTTCTGCAAGTCTCCCTTTCTTATCTATGGGAATGTACTAGCATGACCTCTCAGGGTCTTAGGCTTGAAATTCTAAGATTTAAAATAGGGAATGATTATATTTTTTCTACTAGTGGAGTTGGTAAATGTTTCTCCAGGACAGAAGCTTGTGTGCTTTATTTCCTCTGAGTGACCAGGCCTAAAGCACAGTATGTGCTGAGTTTCAGGTGGTTTGTGTAGCAAGGAGATTTTGTGCAAATTTAATGGATGAGTGCTTGTGTGCATTTTCTGGAGATCACAGGACTTTGGTGTTTTTTTTTGTTTGTTTTTAATTTTAAATCAGATTCTGAAAGGAGTTTATGACCCAAACAATTGCCCTAAGGAAGGAAGTGTAAAAGAAACTGTACTTGTACAAATTCTAAGAGAAACTTGCAGATATGACTGGAGGGAGTTGTAGGTAGCTTACACTTCCTACCTCCTTTCTGGGATATGCAAGTATTTAAAATAATGACTAAATGGGAGATATTATTAGTTTAATGGAAATTAAAAAAAAATCATGCCAAAAGTAAAAAGTGTTCAAAACAAACAAAAGTAAAAACAAATCCCACAGTGATGACTGTATGTTAAAGGGACGCAGATGCCAAGTGAAAGAGTTCCCAGTGGCTAAAGCTGAAACCATTTGAGTAACAAAATTAAGGAAAGTTGTATTATAACCCAAAGTATAAAATAAGTATCCACAACTTTCTTATGGAGTAAATAAATGATTAAATAAGTAAAGAAATAAATTGGAAAGAATAGACAAATCTTCCATGCAGAAGAATTCCAAATAATTTATGTAAATGCTCTGCTCTTGAGGAAGTATAGAATACCTTACAATTCCTTACGTGCAGACTGTGCATAGTGACTTCTTCCAGAGTGCGGGAAGTTTGGCAAGATTGTGAAAAAGTAGTGATTTTATAGTAGAGAAATCTGACAAATCCTCTTCAAGTCAGATGTGCTTAGTTTCTCAGTCTTGTCTGACTCTTTGCAACCCCATGGCCTATAGCCTGCGAGGCTCCTCTGTGGAATGGGATTCTCCAGGCAAGAATACTAGAGTGGGTTGCCATGTCCTCCTCCAGGGGATCTTCTCAACCCAGGGATCAAACCCAGGTCTCCTGCATTACAGGCGGATTCTTTACCATCTGAGCCATCAGGCAAACCCCTTCAAGTCAGATAATCAAGGTTAACGTCAACACTGATGCATCATATTGTTAGTTTGCACCCTTGATATGATGCAGTTTGAGATATGATATGATGCAGTGATGAGAATGGCAGTTTATATCTGTGGTCTTCCTCATTAAAGCACATTTTCCCTGTTTAATTATGAGAAAACCTCGGACAAATCCTAATTGAGGGACTTTTTCCAAAATATCTGACTAGTGATCTTTTAAACTGTCAGGACTATAAAAATTATGGAAAGTCTGAGAAATTGTCACAACCAAGAGAAGCCTGAGGAGACAAAATACTAAATGTATATATTGTCCTGGAAGAGAGAAAGGACATTATGGAAAAACTCAGGTAATTTGAATACAGTATGGATTTAGTGTGAATATATATATATCAGTTCAGTTCAGTTCAGTTGCTCAGTTGTGTCTGACTCTTTGTGACCCCATGAACTGCAGCACGCCAGGCCTCCCTGTCCATCACCAACTCTCAGAGTTCACCCAAACCCATGTCCATTGAGTCGGTGATGCCATCCAACCATCTCATCCTCGGTTGTCCTCTTCTCCTCCTGCCCTCAATCTTTTCTAGCATCAGAGTCTTTTCAAATGAGTCAGCTCTTCGCATCAGGTGGCCAAAGTATTGGAGTTTCAGCTTTAACATCAGTCCTTCCAAAGAACACCCAGGGCTGATCTCCTTCAGAATGGACTGGTTGGATCTCCTTGCAGTCCAAGGGACTCTCAAGAGTCTTCTCCAACACCACGGTTCAAAAGCATCAATTCTTTGGTGCTCAGCTTTCTTTATAGTCCAACTCTCACATCCATACATGACTACTTGAAAAACCATAGCCTTGACTAGCAGATATATATATTATGTAATATAATATGTTAATAAAGTAGAAGTGTTAGTTACTCAGTCATGTCCGACTCTTTGCAACCCCATGGACCAGGCTCCTCTATCCATGGAATTCCCCAGGCAAGAATACTGGAGTGGGTAGCCAATCCCTTCTCTAGATCTTCCCGACATAGGTAATGAACCTGAGATTCCTGCATTGCAGGCAGATGCTTTATCATCTGAGCCACCAGGGAAGCCCTATAATATATGTAAATATAAAACAATATTCAGTAAAAGTATATACAAGTATACTATATATGTATTAGATTGTTTGTACATATGTGAATACATCCTTGAAATGTAATGAAATTTTTTGGGGAATATGATATGGCACAGTCATTAAGAGGAGACTCTTGAAGTGCTTGTTTTCTGGTTAAAATCCAAGCTCTGCCAATAATTAGAAGCTGTGTAGCTTTCAGTATTACTTAACATCTCTCATCTTCATTTCCCTTAATTCTAAAATAAACACACACAAAGCCCTTAGGACAGCATATGGCCCACAGATACATAATTATTATTAATTGGAAAAATGAAATGATGTAGTGACATGAGCTCACATATAGCCTATGCAGGTATACTTCTGTTTAATGATAACTGCTATAAGTAACTTTTGCTTAGTGTCTTGTAGTTTATAAAGCTGAGGCATGTTCATAAATTCATTGGAGCCTCACAACACCACTGTGAACTATTTTGATATATTATGATCCCCATTTCACAGATGGGGAAAATAGTTCAAAGAAATTGAACTTGGAGTTCATAGATAAATCCCAGAACTGTGTGGGATACAACATATTCTCATTTCAAAGCCCATATTATTTCAACAGTATAAGATGCCTGGTAGGCATTTTCTGTTTGCAAACTCTCTAGAAATTTTAAATTAAAGAAAAGTCCTGAAGATATTGTTCCAAAGTTTCATTCTCAACATTTTATTACATTATTTCTCACAGATTCCTTCAGGAGATAGAATAAATACTGAATTCTATATTTTGCAGAGGAAAAGACAAGGGCCTAGAATTTTTCTTCTCTTCACATCAGGAATTTATTAGATTCTGGGACAGAATCCATGATAAGCCAAACTAACTCCTATTTTTTGCTCTATTATGATGATCTGTGCTAGATGTTCTGAGCAATACAATGATGAACACATTAAGATTATTGCCCTCAAGGATTTGGCTATCTATTACCTATGCCTCTCTTTTCATTTAAACCTAAATTAGGCAATGTATTTCTTATGTAGGCATTTCGTGCTTAAAATTTAATATGTCATAACATGATTATATTTTTACAATCAATTATACAAAAGATAACCATAGATTTTTTTTGCATTTTACAAAGATAAATCACTTTAAAAAGTGAATAAAGTAATGTTATTATATAAAATAAATTTGGATTTTCTGGAATTATGTGTTTTAACATACACATATAAATTTAATAAAAAAATATACATGTGTGTAGAAACATAATCCTACAGGCATGTGAATATGGATATTTTGCAGGAAAGACTAAAGGGATCATGAAAACCCAAGCTGGCAATAAGCCACTAGTTTATTATTTATTATTATATAACATATTGCCCCAGAACTTAATGACTTAATACATTTATCACAGTGTCTGGGGATGAGGAGCCTGGAGACCTCTGGCTCAAGACTTTTCAGGAGATTTCAGTAAAATTGTTGGCTGGGACTGTGGTCTCATCTGAAGGTGCAACTCATGGAGGATTTGCTTCCAAGATGACTCATAGGGTTCTTGGCAAAAGTCAGTTCCCCACTGGTTGTTGGATGAGAACCTTAGATCCTCCCAGCAGTTGGCCAGAGCCTCCCTTGTTCTGTGATCCCTGAGTCTTTTCATAAGGCAACTACAGCATGGCAGTTAACTTCCCTCAGAGCAAAGGGCGAGTGAGAGCCCAGGAAAATCTATCTTTTTATAACCTAATCTTGGAAGTAAGTTACACTTATACTCTGTCATTTTCTTTTTATAGAAGTTAGTTACTAGGTCCAACACACACTCAAAGGGAAGGAATTACATAGGGTGTACATAGCTGGAGGTGGGGAACCTTTGGAGTCATCTTATGGTCTATTATGGGTTTCTTTAGTGGCTCAGCAACAATGCAAAGGCAAATCAGAAATATAAGACCATAACTTAATTATTGTTTAATCCAGATGCTTTGCACAATTCTTAGTACAACGTGGGTTTTTTGTAGTTTTGGTTAAATGGTAGATGCTGACCTATATTAGTCTGTTAATAAGGGAACTGATGTATGTGGGTTTAAAATCTAGCAGAAGGAGTTTAAGCCTACAGCCATATCGTAAAAAATAAAATTCAGATGGTAGTATTGTTTTTTGTATGTGGGTTTATTTGTTGTTTTTAATGTATTGCCTTTAATCTCTAGTGTGGAATTTTAATAAAACAGGTAAGAAAATGAAAGGCCCATGTTAGGAACCTGAGAGTCAAATTTTATACTTAAGAGGGAGGAGTTTATAGCAGGGGTCCCCAAACTCTGGGTACCTTCTGTCAGATCAGTGGGAGTATTAGATTAGAAATAAAGTGCATAATAACAGTAATGTGTCGGAATTATACTGAAACCATCCCCCACACCCCTGGTCTGTGAAAATTGTCTTCCACCAAATTAGTCTGTGGTGCCAAAAAATGTTGAGGACTGCTAGTTTAGAGAACCTGAAAACAACAATAAATTTGATTTACTAAACACTTACCTTTCCAGCCAGCTTTTACTGTTGACCCAGAAATAGGTCTTCTTCCCCCAAGCATACTAAGGACTTTTGATTTCTTTATTGATTACATAATGTCATGTAAAGTTGTTCTGTTCTCTGTGTTTATCCTCTCTTATTTTTATTAAACAAGTCACATATTACTGGTGTGACTTACTTATTATGTGACATACTTACTATGTGCCAGACATTGTGCCATATGCTGAAAATATTGAGATGGGAAAGATAGGGGCTGTATCTTTGTGGAGTTTGGTCTAGAGAATTTAAGGGAAACCAAGGTGATCTTTTTAGCATGCTTTAATGAGTAATATCTAAGGTGTAGCACTAACAGCATAATACTTGCAAAAAATATAAATAGAAAGCCACAAATTGATGTTAATTATCCATGGATTTTTCCTCTTCATTATTGCATCACTTGCTCCCAGACTCTGTACATTCATTTGCACCAGATATTTTTGTTTCCTTTTGAATTATTTTCCAGCATATTTTCTTATACATTGCTCCATTTGGCTTGTCGCTAAAAAAGAAAATAACACATGCCGCATACAGCAAACTTTTGTATATTGTTTGGATAAACAGTTATGACTCTGCAATCAGAGATTTTGCTCAGATTTTGCTCTGAAAGGAAAGCTTTCCTTTCTATGGTAGACAATAAAACTCCGGGTAGGGGGCAAAACTTCTGGCTGGCAACTTAGAGTAGAGCAGACTGCAGGATCTCTGTGATCCCGGAAGTGGGGGATAGGGAGCTGGAGCACTTCAGGAAGGAAGACCTCTCCCTGAACTTAAACATGTCCAGTGGGTTGGCAGAATAGTCAGAATCTTGCTGAAGACTAGGGTTTAATAGAGTGAAGGAAGGCTAAAGGCACAGTTTGAGGATTGCTTTGCTGTGTTTATGTTGCCTCTGAAGCTTTTTCTTGGTGCTATTGTTTCATCTGCTGCTCTCTTGCTTGCCCTCAACTAAGAGTTAGTGCCCTGTGTACTTATGCCAGGTCTGATACTCGTCTGAGGGCTTGACTTAGCAGTATCTCAGACAAACCTTACGGGGCAGGCACTACTGTTACCTTCACTTTATCAAAGGAGAAAGAAAGTGAATACTGGTTTGACGATTGCATGTCTCGTACATGATGTGACAGTCTAACTGTAATGGTCTGCCTGTTGATAACTTTGTTTAAAATGAATATTGCTCCATGGTTTTCCTAATTTTTTTAAAATTTTCTCTTTATTAAAATTGAGAATTAGAATTGCCCGAAATATCCATAGTTACCAAATCACCTCTTTATTTTGTTACCTTTATTTTTTTCTGTCTTCAAAATTAGTTGTATTTAATTTAGAAAATACAAGAAACCAAAAGAAGGAAATAAAAATCACTCATAATCCTTCCATCGAGGAACAAAAACTGTTACCGCCACTGATATCTGTCCAACACATATGAAGGCATACAGTTGACATCCACTGAGCCTCTCTTATATGGTAAGTCTTACAATGACATAATGTTGATAGATTCTTTCAGGTTTCAAGTCATGGATACATGTTCAAGCTAATTCAATTGATGACATTTCATGAATGAGTGTAGACTACCCCTAGTGGATAGAACTTTATCTTCCTGTAGGGTAAATTTATCTTGGATTTGCTCAAATAGTCTTTGTTCAAGCCTATTGATCCAGAATAATTATTTGCAGCATTCTTTCTCACTATTAGGGCTACCCTGATAATTCAGTTGGTAGAGAATCCGCCTCCAATGCAGGAGACCTGGATTCAATTGCTGGGTCAGGAAGATCTGCTGGAGAAGGGATAGGTTACCCACTCCAGTATTCTTGGGCTTCCCTTATAGCTCAGCTGGTAAAGAATCTGCCTGCAGTGTGGGATACTTAGATTCAATCCCTGGGTTGGGAGGATCCCCTGAAGAAGGGAAAGGCTACCCACTCCAGTATTCTGGCCTAGAGAATTTCATAGACTGTATAAAGGAGATCAGTCCTGGGTGTTCTTTGGAAGGAATGATGCTAAAGCTGAAACTCCAGTACTTTGGCCACCTCATGCGAAGAGTTGACTCATTGGAAAAGAGACTTCCCTGGTGGCTCAGATGGTTTAGCATCTGTCTACAACGCAGGAGACCTGGGTTCGATTCCTGGGTCGGGAAGATCCCCTGGAGAAGGAAATGGCAATCCACTCCAGGACTATTGCCTGGAAAATCCCATGGACAGAGGAGCCTGATAGGTTACAGTCCATGGGGTCGCAAAAAGTCGGACATGACTGAGTGACTTCGCTTCACTTCTGATTCTGGGAGGGATTGGGGGCAGGAGGAGAAGGGGATGACAGAGGATGAGATGGCTGGATGGCGTCACCAACTCAATGGACATGAGTTTGGGTGAACTCTGGGAGATGGTGATGGACAGGGAGGCCTGGCATGCTGTAATTCATGGGGTCGCAAAAAGTCAGACACGACTGAGCAACTGAACTGAACTGAACTGAACTGATAGTCCGTGGAATTGCAAAGAACCAGACACAATTGAGTGACTTTCACTTTTCACTTTCACTTTCTCACTGTTAAAATTCTCCCTGTTTAGATAGTAAATAGTATGATTATCTTGTTCATAGGCCACTGGCAAGTTTAATTAATCATGGATCCAAAGCTGGAAAAATAAGTAAGACTGCCATAGTAAGATTTACTTAATTAGACAGATCCCTGTCATGGATCACAGTGTTGTCATGGGGAAGGGGCTTGCACAACTCAGTGAAGCTATAATTCATGCTGTGCAGGGCAACCCAAGATGGAAGGGTCATAGTGAAGAGTTCTGACAAAACATGGTCCACTGGAGGAGGAAATGGCAACTCACTCCAGTATTCTTGCTTGGAAAACCCCATGAACAATAAGAAAAGGCAAAAAGATATGCCACCAGAAGATGAACCTCCCAGGTCTGAAGGTGTCCAGTATGCTACTGGGGAGCAGGGACAATTAGTAACAGCTCCAGAAAGAATGAAGTGGCTGGGCCAAAGCAGAAATGACAATCAGCTGTGGATGAGTCTGGTGGTGAAAGTAAAGTGCAATGCTGTAAAGATATGAACCAGGAATGTCAGGTCCATGAATCAAGGTAAATTGGACATTGGCAAGCAGGAGATGGTAAGAGTGAATTTTGACATTTTAGGAATCAGTGAACTAAAATAGATGGGAATAGGAAATTTTAATTCAGATGAACATTATATCTACTACCATGGGCAAGAATGGCTTAGAAAAAATGGAGTAGCACTCATAGTCAGCAAAAGAGTCCAAAATGCAGTACTTGGGTGCAACCTCAAAAATGACAGAATGATCTCGCTTCGTTTCCGAGGCAAACCATTCAACATTGCAGTAAGCATTCAACATGTCTATGTCCCAACCACTGATGCCAACGAAACTGAAGCCGACCAGTTCTATGAAGACTTACAAGACCTTCTAAAGCTAACATTCCACCCACAAAAATGTCCTTTTCATCATAGGGGATTGGAATGCAAAAGTAGGAGGTAAAGAGGTACCTAGAGTAACAGGCAAGTTTGGTCCTGGAATACAAAATGAAGCAAAAGCTAACAGAGTTTTGTCAAGAGAATTCACTGGTCGTAGCAAACACACTTTACCAACAACTCAAGAGGTGACTGTACATGTGGCCTTCACTAGATGGTCAATACTGAAATCAGATTGATTCTATTCTTTGCAGCTAAAGATGGAGAAGCTCTATTCAGTCAGCAAAAAAGAAGATCTGGAGCTGACTATGGCTCAGATCATGGTTCCTTATTGCAAAATTCAGACTTAAATTGGAGAAAGTAGGGAAAGCCACTGGGCCACTCATGTATGACCTAAATCAAATCCCTTATGATTATACAGTGGAGGTGACAAGTAGATTTAAAGGATTAGATCTGGTAGGCAGAGTGCCTGCAGAACTATAACCAGAGGTTCATAACACTGTACAGGAGGTGGTGACCAAAACCATTTCAAAGAAAAGTAAATGCAAAAAGGCAAAATGGTTGTCAGAAGAGGTTTTACAAATATCTGAGGAAAGAAAAGAAGTGAAAGACAAGGGAGAAAGGGAAAGATATACCTATCTGAATTCAGAGTTCCGGAGAATAGCAAGGAGACAAAAGAAGGCCTTCTTAGATGGACAATGCAAAGAAATAGAGGGAAACAACAGAATGATAGAGACTAGAGGTCTCTTCAAGAAAACTGGAGATATCAAGGGAAAATTTCCTTCAAGGATGGGCCTAAAAAAGGGATGAAAAGGAAAAGACCTAACAGGAGCAGAAATGATTATGAAGAGGTGGCACGAATCCAGAAAAAAACTATACAAAAAAGGTCTTAATGATTCAGATAATCACGATGGTGTTATCACTCACCTAAAGCCAGACATCTTGGAATGTGAAGTCAAGTGGACCTTAGGAAGCATCACTATGAACAAAGCTAGTGGAGGTGATGAAATTACAGTTGAGCTATTTTGAATCCTAAAAATGATGCTGTGAAAGTGCTGCACTCATGTCAGTAAATTTGGAAAACTCAACAGTGGCCACAGGACTGGAAAATGTCAGTTTTCATTCCAATCCCAAAGAAAGGCTATGCTAAAGAATGTTCAAACTATTGTACAATTGTGCTCATTTCACAAGCTAGCAAAATAAAACTTAAAATCCTTTTAGCTAGGCTTCAACAGTATGTGAGCCAAGTTCTTTCAGATGTATAAGCTGGATTTAGAAAAGGCAGAGGAACCAGAGATCAAAATTCCAGCCTCTGTTGGATCACAGAGAAAGCAAGGGAATTCTAGAAAAACATCTACTTCTGCTTCATTGTTTTTGCTAATGCCTTTGACTATGTGAATCACAGCAAACTGTGGAAAATTCTTAAAGAGATGGAAGTACCAGATCATTTGAAAAACCTGTCTGTGGGTCAAGAAGCAACAGGTAAAACCAGACATGGAACTATTGACTGGTTCAAAATTGAGAAAGGAGTACGTCAAGGCTGTATATTGTCACCCTGCTTATTTAATTTTTCTGCAGAGTATGTCATGCAAAAGGCAGGGTTGGATGAATCACATTCTGGAATCATGATTGGTGGGAGAAATATCAACAATCTCAGATATTCAGATAATACCACTCTAATGACCAAAACTGGAGAGGAACTGAAGAGTCTCTTTGAGGGTAAAAGAGAATAGTGAAAAGCTGGCTTGAATCTCAATATTCAAATCTAAGATCATGGCATCCAGTCCCATCACTTCTTGCCAAACAGAAGGGGGAAAAGCAGAAACAGTGGCAGATTTTATTTTCTGGGGCTCCAAAATCACTGCAGGTGGTGACTGCAGCCATGAAATTAAAAGACACTTGGCCTTTGGATGGAAAGCTATAATAAACCAAGACATCTTTTTAAAAAAGCAGAGATATCACTCTTACTGACAAAGATTCATATAGTCAAAGCTAGGGTTTTCCCATTAGCTATGCACAGATGTGAGAGTTGTACCATAAAGAAGGCTAAACACTGAAGAACTGATGCTTTCAAATTGTGATACTGGAGAAGACTCTTGAGAGTTTCTTGGACAGCAAGGAGATTAAAGCAGTCAACCCTAAAAGAACTCAACCCTGACTATTCTTTGAAAGGGCTGATGCTGAATCTGAAGCTCCGATACTTTGGCCTCCTGATGCAAAGAGCTGACTCACTGGAAAAGACCCTGATTCTAGAAAAGATTAAGGGGAGGAGGAGATGGGGACGACACAGGACGACACAATGGATGTACGGCATTACCGACTCAGTGCTCCTGAATTTAAGCAAACTCCAGGAGATAGTGGAGGACAGAGGAGCCCGGAACATTCAGTCTATGGGGTTGCAAAGAGTCGGACAAATCTTAGAAACTAAACAACAACAATAAGCAGACTGGTAACAGGGAAAGCAAATACTTTAAAAAATTCTACCTGAATAGCATGGTAAGTAGAGTAAAATTAACCACTATCTGAAAGGACACAGGAGCAGGATATGACAGTGATCTTCCTTTTCAAGTTAGGATGATCTTTTTCAAAAAGAACACTTGCTGGATTAAAAAAAAAAGAGTACCCAAGTGATTTTTAAAAGCTGATCACTTTAAGATTACATTTTAGGATACAATATATTAAAAATAGAACCAAATAATGAGAATGGAATTAAAATGTGCCAAATGCATAAGAACTTCTTTTGCAAGTGTTTTTTGAAAGTGTCTAGGTCAGGGAAAGAATCCAGAATATAATAACAAGAAAATGCAATGAAAATATAAATACAGTATATAAGAAAGTATGGAATGTTGCCAAAAGAGCACTTAGGAGAAAAATTATCACTCAAAATACCTCTGTTTGTATGGAATAAAGGGAAAACAATGAAGTAAGTCTCTACCTGAAGTGTTTAAGAAAAGAATAAAGCAACATGCCAAAAGAAAATAAGAAAAAAGGAAATGATAAGTATTCAATAGAAATATGTGGGAACAGTAAAAATAAAAGAATCCAATTCACAGTAAAGCAAACATTAAATAGTTAGAATAAATTTAAAAGCTGAAAAGCATGCTTATACTACCAACATTTATTGTGAGAACACTGAAATAAAAGGCAAAGCAAATGATATTTCTGAATATGAAGGCAATAACATTCCAAAATGTCACTAGTTCCCAACTTCCATTAAAGCAAAAGCATCAACATGATAATCTAATAAGCTGAACAAAATTTTTTTCTAAGAATGTATCTGATAGCATTCATGGGTCAGAATAGCAAAGATTTTTCTGAAAAAGAGAAGTGAGAGTTATTAACTTCCATGTATGAAAACTCAGAATAAAATGATAAAAAGAAAAACAGGTTCACTTTTTGTGGAAATAAAATAAAATGAATAAACGTGAAATATGTGAGAAATTTAAATATTAAAATTTATATTACAGAAAATAAGAAAAAAGTTGACTATTGACTAGAAGTTTGGATTGGTCACTTTGTAAGGAGAGGTGATAGGGAGTATCAAAATGGAAAAGAGCCAGAATTTTCTCTTCTGTACAAAGGAAAGAATGCAACTAAATTAAAAGAACAGATGCAGAAGCAGTTTCAGAAAAACTGAAAGCATTTTAAATCAGTCCTATATAAAAGCATCATTAAGTATTTTAAGAAAATTTTCAACTACATAGCAAATAATTAAAGGATATTCAAAAATAGTTACTCATTTCAAAATATATTTATCGAACTCCTAGGTTCTCAGGATACTTATAAAAATATTATCACCGCCCTCAAGGAGCTTGCAGCTGCTAGCCATATAAACATATGGTAAATAAATGCAAATTAGAAGACTATTAAACCATTTTATACCTACTTAACTGGTATAATTAAAGCTAAATATAAATCCTTTGTATAGATGATTTTTTTAAACCTTAATTCATTCAAATTACAGGTATCAATTCTCAAAGTCCATGTACATTTTGTACAAAATCCATATTAGCTTTTGAAATATTAAAAACATTTATATTTGTGAAAGCATCATTTATGCAGAAATATTTATAGTTGACATTTTAATGTACATTCTTCTCAACTTTTTTCTATGCATCAGTTCAGTTTAGTTTAGTTGCTCAGTCATGTCTGACTCTTTGTGACACCGTGAACTACAGCACACCAGGCCTCCCTGTCTATCACCAACTCCTGGAGTTTACAAAAACTCATGTCCATTGAGTTGGTGATGCCATCCAACCATCTCATCCTCTGTTATCCCCTTTTCCTCCTGCCTTCAATCTTTCCCAGCATCAGGGTATTTTCCAATGAGTCAGTTCTTCGCATCAGGTGGCCGAAGTATTGAAGTTTCAGCTTCAACATCAGTTCTTCCAATGAATATCCAGGACTGATTTCCTTTAGGAGGGACTGGTTGGATCTCCTTGCAATCCAAGAGACTCTCAAGAGTCTTCTTCAACACCACAGTTCAAAAGCATCAATTCTTCAGCACTCAACTTTCTTTATAGTTCAACTCTCACATCCATACATGACTACTGGAAAAATCATAGCTTTGACAAGACAACCTTTATTGGCAAAGCAATGTCTCTGCTTTTTAATATGCTCTCTAGGTTGGTCATAACTTTTCTTTTTTATGCATATTATTTACCAAAATAAAAATCATAGAGTAATATTATTTCTAGACTCTCAGTATTTGATTATATAGTACATATACATATTTCCATATTAATAGTATCCTTTCAAATTATAATTTTCATTTATTTCAAGTTTCATTGTAAAGATTTACCATAATGTATTTGATTAATCTCCTTGTTTTGGCTTTCTGTTTCTAGATTTTTTACTATTATCTAATTGATTCATTCCATAGGTGATTATTGCATTAATTGAGGTCTTCGGTTTTGTGGACAGGTTGATGAGCACAGCACACCTGGTGCTTTTTTCCATGGGGCTTGTATTTTTGGATTGCTGTGTTGATCATGCTCTTCTCTTTGGGCTCCAACTTGATAAGGGATGCCAACATGAGGACCACATTCTACTGTTGCAATATGCTACTTTCTGAAGGGGATGCTACTAACATACTGTTAGACCTTGTTCCCTAGATAATCCTTGCTGCACTTCTCCCCATAGTCAGAGAAAAAAAAAATCTGACCCTACATTAGAATCAGCTGTCTTTTTATTCCAGCCTAAAGTTGAATTCTCTAAATACACCTTGCTTTCTATCTGCAGGATACTGTTAAGACCAATTTCATCATGCTTAACTTCTTTTTATACTTGGTCATGTTCAAAATGTGAATTCTTGTGAACATCTAGCTGATTCCTACCTGTATTACTCAAATGCCTGGAAAAGCTTTTCTTTTTAACTTTCTCTCTGTCTCCTCCCAAGTTTTCTCATAGTGCCCTGTGAAATTCTCCCTATATTACACACAGGTTTACATATATCTCCAAATGTTTATCTTTTTTAAACCTTTATTTCCTCTGAGGAAATTACTACTAGCCTCTTATAGGCTGTTCATTTTTCTTCAGTACCCAACTACCTTAAGTTTGGATGAGAAATTGTTACTTGTAGGGTCATTATCATGTATTATTTTGCATTTTCTTTTATCTCTCTTCACCCAGGCAGTTGTTCTAATTTCTTTAATTTGTATATTTGGTTTGTTAGTGTTCTTCCAAAAAATATGCTTTCTGTGTGCATCAATTTTTAATATGGGCATTCCTTGTTTTATTGCACTTTGCAGATATCGTGTTTTTCTTTTTTTTATAAATTGAAGGTTTGCTGCAACCCTATATTAAGCAAGCATATCAGCGGCATTTTTCCAACAGCATTTGCTAATTTGGGGTTTCTGTGTCACATTTGAATAATTCTCAAAAATATTTAAAACTTTCTCATCATTATATTTGTCATGGTGATCTGTGATCGATGATCTTTGATGTTATGATTGCAATTATTCTGGAGCACCGTGAACCATGTGTTAAGAACAGGGCCAACAATAAAATATTTTGTGTGTTCTGACTGTTCCATTGACCAGCCGTTCCCATCTCTCTCCCTCTCTTGGCTTCCCTGTTGGGAAGGCAGAACAGTTTTAAAATTGGGCTTCTCTATTCCCTGAGGCACAGAAATATTAAAATTAGGCCAATCAATATCCTACAATGGCCTCTAAGAGTTCAAGTGAGAGGAAGAGTTGCAATTCTCTCACTTGAAATCAAAACAAAAAGGATCAAGCTTAGTGAGGAAGGTGCACTGAAAGCTAGGGTAGACTAAAAACCAGGCCTTTTGTACCAAATAGTTGGTCAAGTTGTGAATCCAAATGAAAAGTTCTTGAAGGAATTTTAAAGTGCTATGCCTGTGGACACATGAATGATAAGAAAGCAAAACAGCATTGCTTCTGATTTGGAGAAAGTTCTAGTGGTTTGGATAGAAGATCAAACCAGCCACAACATTCCCTTAAGATAAAACCTAATCCAGAATAAGATCTTCACTTTCTTCAAGTCTATGTAGGCTGAGAGAGGTAAGAAAGCTGCAGAAAAGGTGTGAAGCTAGCAGAGGTTTGTTCACAAGCTTTAAAGAAAGATATCATCTCCATAACATCGAAGTACAGTGTGAAGCAGCAGATGATGATGTAGAAACTGCAGCAAGTTATCCAGAAGATCTAATTAAGCTTATTATTGAAAGTGGTTATACTAAACAAAAGCTTTTCAGTGTGGATGAAACAGTCTTATATTGGAAGAATATGCCCTTGAGGATTTTCATAGCTAGAGAGGAGAAGTCAAAGGCTGGTTTCAGTGGTTCAAAGGACAGGCTGACTCTTGATATGTGGTATGTACCATTCTGGAAATCCTTTAAGAATTATGCTAAATTAACTCTGTCTATGCTTTATAAATGGAAAAGCAAAGCCTGAATGATGGCATATCTGCTCGCAACATGGTTTACTAAGTATTTTGAACCCACTGATGAGAACTACTACTCAGGAAGAAAGATTCTTTCAAAATATTACTTCTCATTGACAATGTGCCCAGTGACCCAAGAGCTCTGATGATGTGCAAGGAGATTCATGTTGTTTTCATCCATTTTCATCCATTCTGCAGCCCGTGGATCAAGGAGTCATGTCAACTTTCAAGTCATTATTTAAGAAATAAATTTTGTAAGCCTGTGGCTGCCATAGGTAGTGATTCCTCTGATTGATCTGAGCAAAGTAAATTGAACATCTTCTGAAAAGGATTCACCAATCTAGATGCCATTAGAGATACTTGTGACTCATGGAAGAAGTCAAAATGTCAACATTAACAGAAGTTTGGAAGAAGATTCCTACCCTCATGGATGACTGAGGAGTTCAGAAATTCAGTAGAGAAAATAACTATAGTTATGGTGGAAATAGCAAGAGACCTAGAATTAGAAATGGAGCCTGAGATTGTGACAGAATTGCTGCAGTCTCATGATAACTGACAGAGGACAAGATGGTTAGATGGCATGACTGACTCAATGAACATGAGCTTGAGCAAGCTCTGGGAGATGATGAAGGACAGGGAAGCCTGGCATCCTGCAGTCCATGGGACTGCAAAGAGTTGGACACAACTGAGCGACTGAACAATAACAAGATGATAAAATTTAATGAATGAGGAGTTGCTGCTTGCGGATGACATAGAAGGTGATTTCTTGAGATGGAATCTTCTCCTGGTAAAGATGCTGTGGAGATTGTTGAAGCGACAGTAAAGGATTTAAACAGCGGCAGGATTTGAGAGCACTGACTCCAGTTTTGAAAGAAGTTCTAAAATGCTAGATGCTCTAATGTGTTGAATGTTCTGAAATGGTACAAGGCTATCAAACAGCATTTCATACCACAGAGAGAATTCTTTCTTGTGTGTGAATGGGAGTTGACTGATGCGGAAAATTTTATTTTCTTATTTTAAGAAATTAACCACAGTCACTCAGACCTTCAGCAACCAAAACCTTGATCAGTCAGCAGCCATTGACATCAAGGCAAGGCCTTCCATCAGCAAAAAGACTAGGACTCATTAAGGCTCAGATAATGCTTAGCATTTTTTAGCCATAAAGTATTTTTAAGTATGTACATTGTTTTTTGAGACATAATGCTATTGCACACTTAATAGACTACAGTATAGTACAAAAATAACTTTTATAAGTACTGGGAAATCAAAGTATTCTTGTGACTCATTTTTGTTGTGGCACTTGCTTCATCGTGGTGATGCGGAACCAAATCTGCAGTATCGCCATGGTGTAGCTGTATATTTTAAAGATATTGAACAGTGTTGTCAGTAAGACGGCAGAATAAGATGTCCCAGGCATTGTTCCTCCTCATAAACACACATAAAACAATGCTGTTTAGCCCAAAATACCTTTTGGAGAACTCCCGAGACCACTTAAAAATGTTCAGCATTCCAGATAGGAAAAAACAACAACAATGAGAAAAACAACTATGAAACAGGTAAGCAGAGCAGTTTCACTTTACCAGTGTCAGCCCCTGCCCCAGGTAGGCACAGTTTGGTGCCAAGAGAGATCCACTAGGCCCAGGATTTCACCCTTGAGGAGAAAGAGTCAGTTAGGCATGCATTTGACATCCCTGCCTTTAGGGATTATGCCCAAGAAATCTTCTGCAACCAGCAGGTAGCAAGCCCCAAGGCAGCTAAGAACAAAGAAAAGGGCTAGCCTGCAGGGCCCTGCTAAACAGAGAAGGTCCGCAATTCTGAGATTTCTCTTTCAGGAGACAAGGAGAGAAGTGGACCTGGCACCCAGCCTCCTGTCATACCAGCCTGCTTCCTTCACTACAGTTCAGTCGCTCAGTCGTGTCCGACACTTTGCAGCTCCATGGATTGCAGCACGCCAGGCCTCCCTGTCTATCACCAACTCCCAGAGTCCACTCAAACTCATGTCCATGGAGTCCGGGATGCCATCCAACCATCTTATCCTCTGTCGGCCCCTTCTGTCCTCCCGCCTTCAATCTTTCCCAGCATCAGGGTCTTTTCCAGTGAGTCAGTTCTTCACATCAGGTGGCTAAAGTATTGGAGTTTCAGCTTCAACATCAGTTCTTCCAAAGCATATTCAGGACTGATTTTCTATAGGGTGGACTGGTTTGAGCTCCTTTCAGTCCAAGGGACGCTCAAGAGTTTTCTCCATCACCACAGTTTAAAGGCATCAATTCTTTGGCTCTCAGCTTTCTTTAATGTCCAACTGTCACATCCATACATGACCACTGGAAAAACCACAGCTCTGGCTAGGTGGACATTTGCTGGCAAAATAATGTCTCTGCTTTTTAATATGCTGTCTGGGTTGGTCATAACTTTTCTTCCAAGGAGTAAGTGTCTTTTAATTCCATGGCCGCAGTCACCATCTGCAGTGATTTTGGAATCCCCCAAAATAAAGTCTTCACTGTTTCCCCATCTATTTGCCATGAAGTGATGGGACCAGATGCCATGATCTTAGTTTTCTGAATGTTGAGTTTTAAGCCAACTTTTTCACTCTCCACTTTCACTTTCATCAAGAGGCTCTTTAGTTCTTCTTCACTTTCTGCCATAAGGGTGGTGTCATCTGCATATCTGAGGTTATTGATATTTCTCCCAGCAATCTTGATTCCAGCTTGTGCTTCCTCCAGCCCAGTGTTTCTCATGATGTACTCTGCATATAAGTTAAATAAGCAGGGTGACAATATACAGCCTTGACGTACTCCTTTCCTGATTTGGAAGCAGTCTCTTCTGCTCCCTTAGTGAAAATTAATGGGTGCTCTCCATGGCTAGCCAGGTGCTGCAAGACTGAGAGAAGGTGTGCGATTCTGAGACCTCTCCACTAGGAAGGAGAGAGAGAGTGGACTTGGACTCAGCCTCCTGGCGTTCCAGTCCACTTCCCCAGAGGAGAGGAGTGAGTGGACCTCAGTGGACTGCACGGCTTTGCAGGACTTAGAATGACTGCTGTCCTGAGACTTCACCTTTAAGAAGAAGGAAGAGAGAAAGAGCTTGCACCCAGCTCCTTGGCACTTCAGTGCACTCCTGTAGGAAAAGAGAGTGATTAGTGTTCAGCAAGCAGTGTGATTCTGTGGGATTAAGAGAAGAGGCCTCTTTCAGGAGGCTGGGAGACAAGGGAAGTTTGGATGGCTGTGAGCAGTCAGCACATCTTAGCAGGATAGAGAAAAGCATGTATAACCTAGCATTATCTCCTAACAGAAGAAGGGAAAGAGGTGGAACTTACACCCAATATCCTGGCATTTTAGAAATGAAAGAAAATATTTGCACATCATAAATCTCATAAAGGGATAATACACCAAATAAAGAACTCATGCAGCTTAATTGCAAAAAAAAAGCAATTAAATTAAAAACAAGAACTGAATAGACATTTTCCCAAAGAAGACCTACAAATTGCCAACATGTATATGAGAAAGTGTTAAAATTACTACTCACCCTGCAAGCACAAATCAAACCAAGATGAGTTATTGCTTCATAACTGTTAGAATGGTTATTTTTAAGAAGTCAAGAGATGACAAATAGTGAGGATGTAGAGAAAAGAGAACACTTGTGCACTATTGATAGAAATGTGAATTGGTACAGACACTATGGAGAATATTATGGAGCTTCCTCAAAAAATTAAAAGTGGAACTAATATATGACCCAGCACTTCTACTTCTGGATATATATCTGAAGGAAATAAAATCACTATCTCTAAAACTTACCTTACCCCAGTGTTAGTTGCAGCATTTTTTCCATAGTCAAGACATGGAAATAACCTAAGGGTACATCAAAAAATAAATAAAGAAAATGTGGTGTGTATTCACACTCACAAGGAATATTACTCAGCCATAAAAAGAAGGACATGTTGCCATTTGTGACAACTTTGATAAACCTTGCAGGCATTCTATGTCTGTTTCTGTGCATGGGCTCAGTCATGTCCGACTCTTTGCAATCCCATGGATTGTAGCCCATCCTGCTCCTCTGTTCAAGGAATTTTCCTGGTAAGAATACTGGAATGAGTTGTCATGTCCTCCTCCAGGGAACCTTCCTGACCCAGGAATTGAACCCACATCTTTTATGTCTCCTGCATTGGGAGGCAGATTCTTTACTGCTAGTGCCATCTGGGAAGCCCTTTGCAGGCCATTATGCTAAGTAAAATAAGGCAGAGAAAGACAAATACTGTATGACCTCACTTACATCTAAAAAGTGGACCAGATTAGTGATTGTCAGAGGCAAGGGGTGGTGAGTGGGTGAAATGTAGGAAGGTTGTCAAGAGGGACAAGCTAAGAGTTACAAACTAATAAATGTTCGGGATTGTAGCATGGTGACTAAAATTATTGAAGACAATGTTGTATTTGAAAGTTGCTAAGAGAGTAAATCTTAAAAGTTCTCACTATTAGAAAAAAAGCAAAGAAAGTGGTCAAATAGCAAATTCCTTGTACATTATCTTTGAAGGAGAACTGTAGGAAACATCATCTTATTCACAACATTCTGATATTTGTAAAAATATTTTAGCAAAATATTTGAACTACTGTCTGTGAAGAACTTCCCTGTAGCACTGCTTCAGGCCAAATTCTAGCAGAACTGGCTCTCTTGCTTGTCAGGAAGGCCTTTTTTTGTCTGCATTGACGCTAGAGATGGAAAGTTGGATACTACTGGCTTATTTGATTATTCTCCTGTTCAGCTTTGGCAAAATACACTTTAATAATAGGAAATACACTTTAACATAAGAAATAATAATGAATTTCGTGTTAGCTTGAATTTGACTTTGTGTTTTCTGCATACTTATCTGCAGGAATCTCAGAGGCCTGGGGTAGGAACATGCCTGTGGCTATTTGAATGGCAGACATTCTTTAAATGTCTGTAGCCCACTAGACTCCTCTGTCCATGGGATTCTCCTGGCAAGAATACTGGAGTGGGTTGTCATGCCCTTCTCCAGAGGCCCAACCCAGGGGTCGAACTCAGGTCTCCTGCACTGCAGGCAAATTCTTTACCATTTGAGCCACCAGGGAAGCCCAATTAAATAAGTTGTTTTAAATAGAAACACACATGAAGCAAAATTATATATTGATTGGTTGATGAAAATTTTGAAATTAGAAGCTTTCAGTAACCTAACCTATATTTCACCTAGGACAAAGATTTCAGTATTAGCTAAAGCAAAATTCAGGGTGACTTTATAGAAAGTAACTACCATGAATAATGAAAATCTACTGTTTTTCTGGAAGGTTAACTGAAGTGTGTTTCTGAGAAAAACAAACACGATAAATATTTTCTTTTAATTTCAGTAGGAAATAATACAATTTCTGCCCATTTTGTTCATATATTTGCACATGTTTGTATAGCTTCCCAAGAAAAGCATGGGAAGATATGCATGATGATATTATTAGCATTTGCCTCTGAGCAGTGAGAACGGAGTAGGTGAGCAAAGATTGTTAACTTTATTTCTTTATTGATTTTTTTTGATGTGACCATTTTTTAACATCTTTATTGAATTTGTTACAATATTGCTTCTTTTATACATACATATATATATATATATATATATATATATATATATATATATATAGGCTTTTTGTCTCTGAGACAGGTGTCATCTTAGCTCCCCATCCAGAGATTAAACTTGCACGCCCTGAACTGGAAGGCAAACTCTTAACGACTGAACTGCCAGGGAAGTCCCTGGATAGTTAACTTTAAAAATATATACCTTGCTGTAAATTTTCTTATCACATACTACTTTCACTATAAAATTTAAAAATTTATTGCCCAAGATCAGAGACTTAGTGACTAAAAGTGACATGACAATTTTCTTTTAGTTATTAATTTATGATTCATAATCTAGGGTTATTTTCACCACATCATACTGTCATTAATACTTGGGTGGATTTTATCAATACCTAAATACAATGAACAGAAAATAATATTGTGTTCTCATGTTCTATAGATGATGTGTAGATGTGTCTATAAGGGAATTTTATGAATTTCAAGTTCGGTTATATATTCATCCATTTTTTTCCCTTTTAAAGTTTAATGTAAAATAATGGCAGCAGTATAGTAAGGAGGCTAATGTATTTCATTATATAGATTCCAAAAAATATCCTGTCCCTTTGTATAATACCCTAATCAATATAATAATTTATAAAGAGTACTTCTTATTGAGTACTTGTTGAGTACTTATTAAGTCAGCTACTTGACATATATAGTTCTATAATACTTTAGATGCTAATTTAAGGTTAATTTCTTCCTGAATTTTCTTTTGTATCTATTAAAGGAGGCAGCTTTGCTCATCCTTAGTCCCTCAGAGAAGATAGGAAGAAGGGCAGGAGATGGAAATAGTTTACATATTTCTCTGATTTTTATGTTCCATAAGTCAGAGGCTTGAGAAACATTTGGATACTTTTCAAACTAGGCTTGGGTCATATCAAATACTATTAGGTCTCTCCAGTATCTCTTTTTTCCTTCTTCCATAACAAGAGTTCACTTTTAGTTCTAGACACTTCTGTCCTCCAAAATAACTATTAGCTAGCCCTATTTATCTCTTCAAGAAAATTAGAGATACCAAGGGAAAATTTCATGCAAACATGGGCACAATAAAGAACAAAAATGGTATGGACCTAACAGAAGCAAGTGATATTAAGAAGAGGTGGGAAGAATACATAGAAGAACTATACAAAAAAGATCTTCATGACCCAGATAATCATGATGGTAGGATCCCCTAGAGCCAGATATCCTGGAATGTGAAGTCAAGTGGGCCTTAGGAAGCATCACTATGAACAAAGCTAGTGGAGGTGATAGAATTCCAGTTGAGCTATTTCAAATTCTAAAAGATGAATCCTAAACATGCTGTACTCACTATGCCAGCAAATTTGGAAAGCTCAACAGTAGCCACAGGACTGGAAAAGGTCAGTTTTCATTCCAATCCCAAAGAAAGGCAATACCAAAGAATGTTCAAACTACCACATAATTGCACTCATTTCACATGCTAGCAAAGTAATGCTCAAAATTTTCCAAACCAGGTTTCAACAGTTTATGAACCATGAACTTCCAGATGTTCAAGCTGGATTTAGAAAAGGCCCCATGGACTGTAGCCTACCAGGGTCCTCCCATGGGATTTTCTGGGTAAGAGTACTGGAGTGGGTTGCCATTTCCTTCTCCAGATGATCTTCCCCACCCAGGGATTGAACCCGGGTCTCCCGCATTGTAGGCAGACGCTTTACTGTCTGAGCCACCAGGGAAGTCCTTTAGAAAAGGCAGTGAACCAGAAATCAAATTGTCAACATCAGTTGGATCATCAAAAAAGCAAGAGAGGTCCAGTAAACATCTACTTCTGCTTCATTGACTATGCCAAAGCCTTTGACTGTGTGGTTCACAACAAATTGTGGAAAGTTCTGAAAGGGATGGGAATACCAGACCACCTGACCTGCCTCTTGAGAAATCTGTGTGAAGGTCAGGAAGCAACAGTTAGAACTGGACAAGGAACAATGGACTGTTTCCCAACTGGAAAAAGAGTAAGTCAAAGCTGTATATTTTCACCCTGCTTATTTAACTTATATGCAGAGTACATCATGCAAAATGCCAGGCTAGATGAAGCACAAGCTGGAATAAAGTTTGCTGGGAGAAATATCAACACATCAGATATGCAGATGACACCACCCTTATGGCAGAAAGCGAAGAACTAAAGAGCCTCTTGATGAAAGTGAAAGAGGAGAGTGAAAAAGTTGGCTTGAAACCCAACATTCAGAAAACGAAGATCATGGCATCTGGTCCCATCACTTCATGGCAAATAGATGGGGAAACATTGGAAACAGTGACAGATATTATTTTTGTGGGGCTCCAAAATCAGTTCAGATAGTGACTGCAGCCATGAAATTAAAAGATGCTTGCTCCTTGGAAGAAAAGCTATGACCAACCTAGACAGAATAATAAAAAGTAGAGACATTACTTTACCAACGAAGGTCCATTGAGTCAAAGCGATGTTTTCTCCAGTAGTCATGTATGGATATGAGGGTTAGGCTATAAAGAAAGCTGAGGGCTGAAGAATGTGCTTTTGAACTGTGGTGTTGGAAAAGGCTCTTGAGAGTCCCTTGGACTGCAAGGAGATCCAACCAGTCTTTCTTAAGGGAAATCAGTCCTGAAGATTCATTTGAAGGACTGATGCTAAAGCTGAAACTCCAATACTTTGGCCACCTGTTGTGAAGAACTGACTCACTGGAAAAGACCCTGATGCTGGGAAAGACTGAAGGCAGGAGGAGAAGTAGACAACAGAGGATGAAACGGTTGAATGGCATCTCTGACTCGATGGGCATGAGTTTGAGCAAGATTGGGGAGTTGGTGATAGACAGGGAAGCCTGGAATGTTGCAGGCCATGGGGTCACAGAGTTGGACATGACTGAGCGACTGAACTGAACTGAACTGATTTTCAAACCAGCTGTGGACATAGAAAGAAATTTTGTCCAAGGTAGAGGTTCCTACAGCAGATTTGGGCACTTCCCTTCAAATAGGTCTGTGTGTTGCTCTGTTTATTTTGTCTCTTCTGTTTCCCTAACATTCAGAATGTGGCCTTGATGGCTGAAGCCAGCGCAGCCATCTCTGACTATGGTGATGGTGATGGTGGCCTTGGTTGGTGAAACAACATGGTAGAAAGATTTGGTGGAGCAGATACACCTTCATTACTCCTGGACAGCCTACTACTGACTTTTGCCTGAGAGAGCCTGTACTTTTATTTAACCATGGTTGGTAGCTTAGATGGCAAATAATCTGCCTACAATGCAGGAGACTCAGGTTCAATACCTGGGTCAAAAACATCTCCTGGAGAGGGAATGGCTACCCACTCCAGTATTCTTGCCTGGAGAATTCCATGGACAATGGAGCCTGGTGGGCTACAGTCCATGGGGTTGCAAAGAGTTGGACAAGATGAGAGACTAATACTTTCACTTTTTTCAGTATCCTCAGCTTAGCTTATTCCTAACTGATACATGGATATGTACGGGGAAAAGGGTAATAGAAAAAAAAGAAGAGAGAGCAGGCATTTCTCACACAGACCCCAGGGATGTTTTCTACAACTAGGAACTCAAGGTGGGGCAGATGGGACCTGCATTCTTTCTAAGCCAGCAAAGAATGACTTCATGCTACACTTATGAGGGTGGATCCCAGGTAACCTCACAACAGATGCTATGCTTGACAAAGAACAGAGAAACACTATAAACACTATGCCTTATGTATGTCGTGATTCTGGGAACAGTCAAATACTTTTAAATATTCAAATCATAGTGTGTGTTTGGTATTTCTTTTCTCTTTTAGCAATATAAAATGAACAAGGTGCCAACATCTGCATAAATTATTTCATCTAATATTTATAATTCTTATAAGATAAGGATTCATACTGGTAAAGAAAACTGAGAGTTAGGATTTCCCTGGTTGCCCAGTGGTTGGGACACCACAGTTCCATTTCAAGGGGCATAGTTTGATACGTGGTTGGGGAGCTAAGATCTTGCATGCTGCATGGAGTGGCAGAAAAAAAAAATGAAAAGATTGAAGAGTTTAAGTAATTTACCTAAGGTCACATAGCTATAAAAATCATAAGCAAGCTAGTTTTCGAACACAGATCCATCTCTTTCTGAGCTTCATAGTTGAAAACATGAATAAAAACAGTTATTTTGGATACGTTAGAACTTATTAAAGGAAAATATTTACAAAATTCTAAATCATTGAATTCTTAATTGAAAAATGATACAGCATATTGATTAAATGTATACAATATGTACAAATACAAGTTAATTACTTATAGAAATCTTAAAGAGGAAAAGAGTATTTTCATATTTTACATGCATTTTAGCAAGTGAAACTCTTTTTTAGTAGATCTAGTAGTCTGGTATCATTAGTACCAAGAAAATAACATTATCTATCTGTATATGGCAACCCACTCCAGTATTCTTGCCTGGAGAATCCCAAAGACAGAGGAACCTGATGGCCTGCTGTCTGTGGGGTCATACAGAGCTGGACACGACTGAAGCAACTTAGCAGCAGCAGCAGCAGCATCTATCTATCTATTTATCTATCTTCTATCTAAAGTAAGGACTAAGAGGAGCTACTCCTCATTCAAGATCAGGAGGGGAGACCTCATCCAAGGTAAGGAGCAATGGCTGCGCTTTTCTGGAGCAGCCATGAAGAGATACCCCACATCCAAGGTAAGAGATACCCCACATCCAAGGTAAGAGATACCCCATGTCCAAGGTAAGAGAAACCCAAGTAATATGGTGAGTGTTGCGAGAGAGCATGAGAGGGCAGACACACTGAAACCATAATCACAGAAAACTAGCCAATCTGATCACATGGACCACATCCTTGTCTAACTCAATGAAACTAAGCTGTGCCCTGTGGGGCCACCCAAGATAGATGGCTCATGGTGGAGAGGTCTCACAGAATGTGGTCCACTGGAGAAAGGAATCACAAACCACTTCAGTATTCTTGCCTTAGGAACCCCATAAACAGTATGAACAGGCAAAATGATAGGATACTGAAACAGGAACTACCTGGGTCAGTAGTTTCCCAATATGCTACTGGAGATCAGTGGAGAAATAACTCCAGAAAGAATGAAGGGATGGAGCTAAAGCAAAAACAATACCCAGGTGTGGATGTGACTGGTGATAGACTCAAGGTCCGATGCTGTAAAGAGCAATATTGCATAGGAACCTGGAATGTTAGGTCCATGAATCAAGGCAAATTGGAAGTGGTCAGACAGGAGTCGGCAAGAGTGAACATCAACATTCTAGGAATCAGGGAACTAAAATTGAATGGAATGGGTGAATTTAACTCAGATGACCATTATATCTACTACTGTGGGCAGGAATCCCTTAGAAAAAATGGAGTAGCCATCATGGTCACAAAAGAGTCCAAAATAGAGTCAGTTCAGACTGTTCAGACTGTTCAGTTCAGTTCAGTCGTTCAATCGTATCTGACTCTTTGTGACCCCATGAATCGCAGCACGCCAGGCTTCCCTGTCCATCACCAGTTCCCAGAGGTGACTCAGACTCATGTCCATCGAGTCAGTGATGACATCCAGAAATTCATTCTCTGTCATCCCCTTATCCTCCTGCCCCCATCCCTCCCAGCATCAGAGCCTTTTCCAATGAATCAACTCTTTGCATGAGGTGGTCAAAGTACTGGAGTGTCAGCTTTAGCATCATTCCTTCCAAAGAAATTCCAGGGATGATCTCCTTCATAATGGACTGGTTGGATCTCCTTGCAGTCCAAGGGACTCTCAAGAGTCTTCTCCAACACCACAGTTCAAAAGCATCAATTCTTCGGTGCTCAGCCTTCTTCACAGTCCAACTCTCACATCCATACATGACCACTGGAAAAACCATAGCCTTGACTAGACAGACCTTTGTTGGCAAAGTAAAGTCTCTGCTTTTCAATATGCTATCTAGGTTGGTCAAAACTTTCCTTCCAAGGAGTAACCGTCTTTTAATTTCATTGCTGCAATCACCATCTGCAGTGATTTTGGAGTCCAAAAAAATAATGTCTGACACTGTTTCCACTGTTTCCCCATCTATTTCCTATGAAGTGATGGGACCAGATGCCATGATCTTCGTTTTCTGAATGCTGAGCTTTAAGCCAACTTTTTCACTCTCCACTTTCACTTTCATCAAGAGGCTTTTTAGTTCCTCTTCACTTTCTACCATAAGGGTGGTGTCATCTGCATATCTAAGGTGATTGATATTTCTCCTGGCAATCTTGATTCCAGTTGTGCTTCTTCCAGTCCAGCATTTCTCATGGTGTACTCTGCATAGAAGTTAAATAAGCAGGGTGACAATATACAGCCTTGACGTACTCCTTTTCCTATATGGAACCAGTCTGTTGTTCCACGTCCAATTCTAACTGTTGCTCCCTGACCTGAATATAGGTTTCTCAAAAGGCATGTCAGATGACCTGATATTCCCATCTCTTTCAGAATTTACCACAGTTTATTATGATACACACATTCAAAGGCTTTGGCATCGTCAATAAAGCAGAAATAGATGTTTTTCTGGAATTCTCTTGCTTTTTCGATGATCCAGTGGATGTTGGAAATTTGATCTCTGGTTACTCTGCCTTTTCTAAAACCAGCTTGAACATCTGGAAGTTCACAGTTCATGTATTGCTGAAGCCTGGCTTGGAGAATTTTGAGCATTACTTTGCTAGTGTGTAAGATGAGTGCAATTGTGCAGTAGTTTGTGCATTCTTTGGTATTACCTTTCTTTGGGATTGGAATGAAAACTGACCATTTCCAGTCCTGTGGCCACTGCTGAGTTTTCCAGATTTGCTGGCATACTGAGTGCAGCACTTTCACAGCATCATCTTTCAGGATTTGAAATAGCTCCACTGGAATTCCATCACCTCCACTGGCTTTGTTTGTAGTGATGCTTTCTAAGGTCCACTTGACTTCACATTCCAGGATGTCTGGCTCTAGGTGAGTGATCACACCATCATGATTTTCTGGGTCATGAAAATCTTTTTTATACAGTTCTTTTGTGTATTCTTTCCACCTCTTCTTAGTATCTTCTGCTTCTGTTAGGTCCATACCATTTCTGTCCTTTATTAGGCCATCTTTGCATGAAATGTTCTCTTGGTATCTCTAATTTTCTTGAAGAGATCTCTAGTCTTTGCCATTCTGTTGTTTTCCTCTATTTCTTTACATTGATCGCTGAGGAAGGTTTTCTTATCTCTCCTGGCTATTCTTTGGAACTTTGCATTCACATGCTGATATCTTTCCTTTTCTCTTTGTTTTTTGCTTCTCTTCTTTTCACAGCTATTTGTAAGGCCTCCACAGACAGCCATTTTGCTTTTTTGCATTTCTTTTCCATTGGATGGTCTTGATCCCTGTCTCCTGCACAAGGTCACGAACCTCCATCCATAGTTCATCAGGCACTCTATCTGTAAAATCTAGTCCCTTAAATCTATTTCTCACTTACACTGTATAATCATAAGGGATTTGATTTAGGTCATACCTGAATGGTCTAGTGGTTTTCCCTACTTTCTTCAATTTCAGTCTGAGTTTGGCAATAAGGAGTTCATGATCTGAGCCACAGTCAGCTCCTGGTCTTGTTTTTGTTGACTGTACAGAGCTTCTCCATCTTTGGCTGCAAAGAATATAATCAGTCTGATTTCGGTGTTGACCATCTGGTGATGTCCATGCGTACAGTCTTCTCTTGGCTTGTTGGAAGAGGGTGTTTGCTGTGACCAGTGCATTTTCTTAGCAAAACTCTATTTGTCTTTGCCCTGCTTCATTCCATATTCCAAAGCCAAATTTGCCTGTTACTCCAGGTGTATCTTGACTTCCTACTTTTGCATGCCAGTCCCCTGTAATGAAAAGGGCACCTTTTTTGGGAGTTAGTTCTAAAAGGTCTTGTAGGTCTTCATAGAACCATTCAACTTCAGCTTCTTCAGCATTACTGGTTGGGACATAGACTTGGATTATTGTGATATTGAATGGTTTGCCTTGGAAATGAACAGAGATCATTCTGTCATTTTTGAGACTGCATCCAAGGACTGCATTTCAGACTCTTTTGTTGACCATGATGGCTAGTCCATTTCTTCTAAGGGATTCCTGCCCGCAGTAGTAGATATAATGGTCATCTGAGTTAAATTCACCCATTCCAGTCCATTTTAGTTCGCTTATTCCTAAAATGTCGACGTTCACCCTTCCCGTCTCCTGTATGACCACTGCCAATTTGCCTTGATTCATGGACCTGACATTCCAGGTTCCTATGCAATATTGCTCTTTACAGCATCAGACCTTGATTCTATCACCAGTCACATCCACAACTGGGTATTGTTTTTGCTTTGGCTCCATCCCTTCATTCTTTCTGGAGTTATTTCTCCACTGATCTCCAGTAGTATATTGGGCACCTACTGACCTGGGGAGTTCCTGTTTCAGTATCCTATCATTTTGCTTTTTCATACTGTTCATGGTGTTCTCAAGGCAACAATTCTGAAGTGGTTTGCCATTCCCTTCTCCAGTGGACCACATTCTGTGAGACCTCTCCACCATGACCCATCTATCTTGGGGGGCCCCAAAGGGCATGGCTTAGTTTCATTGAGTTAGACAAGGCCGTGGTCCTAGTGTGACCGGATTGACTAGTTTTCTGTGATTATGGTTTCAGTGTGTCTGCCCTCTGATGCCCTCTTGCAACACCTACCACATTACTTGGGTTTCTCTTACCCTGGACGTGGGGTATCTCTTCACGGCTGCTCCAGCAAAGCGCAGTGGCTGCTCCTTACCTTGGACTAGGGGTATCTCCTCACTGCCGCCCCTCCTGACCTGGAACATGGATAGCTCCTCTAGGCCCTCCTGCGCCTGAACAGCCATGGCTCCTTGGACTTGGGCTTGCTCCTCCCAGCTGCCGCCCCTGGCCTCGGACGCAGGGTAGCTCCTCTTGGCTGCCGCTTCTGACCTTGAACGCGGGGTAGCTCCTCTCGGCCATTTCTGCACCGTTGCAACCTGGCACTGTCGGCCACTGCCCCTGACCTCAGACTCTGGGTAACTCCTATTGGCTGCCGCCCCTCGGGCATAGGGTCCTCCCAGCTTCTGCCCCTGACCTCGGACATGGGGAGTCTGAAAGAGTCCAAAATAGAGTGCTTGGATGCAATCTCTAAAATGACAGATTGATCTGTGTTCGTTTCCAAGGCAAACCATTCAATATCACAGTAGTCCAAGTCTACGCCCCAACCAGTAATGCTGAAGAAGCTGAAGTAGAACAATTCTATGAAGACCTACAAGACCTTTTAGAACTAACTCTCAAAAAAGGTGCCCTTTTCATTATAGGGGACTGGAATGCAAAAGCAGGAAGTTAAGAAACACCTGCAGTAACAGGCAAATTTGGCCTTGGAATATGGAATGAAGCAGGGCAAAGACAAATAGAGTTTTGCCAAGAGAATGCACTGGCCATAGGAAACACCCTCTTCCTACAATACAAGAGAAGACTCTACATATGGATATCACCAGATGGTCAACCCTGAAATCAGATTGATTATATTCTTTCCAGCCAAGATGAGAAGATCTATACAGTCTGCAAAAACAAGACCGGGAGCTGACTGTACCTCAGATCATGAACTCCTTATTGCCAAATTTAGACTCAAATTGAAGAAAGTAGGGAAAACCACTAGACCATTCAGGTATGACCTAAATCAAATCCCTTATGATTATACAGTGTAAGTGAGAAATAGATTTAAGGGACTAGATCTAATAGAGTGCCTGATGAACTATGGACGGAGGTTTGTGACCTTGTGCGGGAGACAGGGATCAAGACCATCCAATGGAAAAGAAATGCAAAAAAGCAAAATGGCTGTCTGTGGAGGCCTTACAAATAGCTGTGAAAAGAAGAGAAGCAAAAAACAAAGAGAAAAGGAAAGATATCAGCATCTGAATGCAGAGTTCCAAAGAATAGCAAGGAGAGATAAGAAAACCTTCCTTAGCGATCAATGCAAAGAAATAGAGGAAAACACATAATGGGAAAGACTAAAGATCTCTTCAAGAATATTAGAGATACCAAGGGAACATTTCATGCAAAGATGGGCTAGATAAAGGACAGAAATGGTATGGACCTAACAGAAGCAGAAGATATTAAGAAGAGGTGGCAAGAATATACAGAAAAACTGTAAAAAAAGAGAATGTGAAGTCAAGTGGGCCTTAGAAAGCATCACTACAAACAAAGCCAGTGGAGGTGATGGAATTCCAGTTGAGCTATTTCAAATCCTGAAAGATGATGCTGTGAAAGTGTTGCACTCAATATGCCAGCAAATCTGGAAAACTCAGCAGTGGCCACAGGACTGGAAATGGTCAGTTTTCATTCCAAACCCAATGAAAGTGATCCAAAGAATGCTCAAACTACCACACAATTGCACCCATCTCACACACTAGTAAAATATGCTCAAAATTCTCCAAGCCAGGCTTCAGCAATGCATGAACTGTGAACTTCCAGATGTTCAAGCTGATTTTAGAAAAGGCAGAGGAACCAGAGATCAAATTGCCAACACCTGATGGATCATCAAAACAGCAAGAGAATTCCAGAAAAATATCTATTTTGCTTTATTGAGTATGCCAAAGCCTTTGACTGTGTGGATCACAGTAAACTGTGGAAAATTCTTAAAGAGATGGAATACCAGACCACCTGACCTGCCTCTTGAGAAACCTATGTGCAGGTCAGGGAGCAACAACAGACTGGTTCCAAATAGGAAAAGGAGTACGTCAAGGCTGTATATTGTCACCCTGCTTTTTAAAATAATATACAGAGTACATCATGAGAAATGTTGGACTGGAAGAAGCACAAGCTGGAATCAAGATATCTGGGAGAAATATCAATAACCTCAGATAATTAGATGATACCAACCTTGTGGCAGAAAGTGAAGAATAACTAAAAAGCCTCTTGATGAAAGTGAAAGTAGAGAGTTAAAAAGTTGACTTAAAGCTCAATATTCAGAAAACAAAGATCATGGCATCTGGTCCCATCACTTCATGGCAAATAGATGGGAAACAGCGGAAACAGTGTCAGACTTTATTTTTTTGGGCTCCAAAACTACTGCAGATGGTGATTGCAGCCATGAAATTAAAAGACGGTTACTCCTTTGAAAGAAAGTTATGACCAACCTAGATAGAGTATTCAAAAGCAGAGACATTACTTTGCCAACAAAGGTCCACCTAGTCAAGGCTTTGGTTTTTCCAGTGGTCATGTATGGATGTGAGAGTTGGACTGTGAAGAAGGCTGAGCACCAAAGAATTGATGCTTTTGAACTGTGGTGTTGGAGGAGACTCTTGAGAGTCCCATGGACTGCAAGGAGATCCAACCAGTCCATCCTAAATGAGACCAACCCTGGGTGTTCATTGGAAGGACTGATGCTAAAGCTGAAACTCCAGTAATTTGGCCACCTCATATGAATTGTTGAATCGTTGGAGAGACTCTGATGCTGGGAAGGATTGGCGGCAGGAGGAGAAGGGGAGGGCAGATGATGAGATGGCTGTATGCCATCACTGACTTGATGCACATGAGTTTGGGTGAACTCTGGGTGTTGATAGACTGGGAGGCCTGATGTGCTCCAATTGATGGGATCGCAAAGAATTGGATACAACTGAGTGACTGAACTATCTAAAGTAATGATATTTAGACAGATAATTAGTAAGAATATGTTCTTTAACATGATAATATATAGAGAGAATAAAGGTTTTATAATAAAAAAATGTTAGTCAGTCGTGCCCAACCCTTTGCAACCCCATGGAATATAACCTGCCAGGCTCCTCTGTCTATGTGTCTTCAGGTAAGAATACTGTAATAGGTTTCCTTCCCTTCTCCAGGGGTCTTCCCAAACCAGGGATCGAACCTGAGTCTCCTGCATCGCAGGATGATTCTTTACTGTCTTTGCCATTAGAGAAATCCCCTAAGTGTTATATCTCAATGGTTTTCTAAATAAAAAATCTGACTATATTCTCCATTTTTTTCAATGTTTCTAGGAAATAAAATCTCAGACATGCCTCTTGGTGGCTACTGTTCCTTTTCTAGGATTATTTATGAGCTTTGAGAGGTTTAAAGTCCAGAAAATTTGGGAAGCAAATTTTGGTTTACTAGATTTCAATTGCCATTGTGATTCTTATTGCCTAATGTGGTTCATTTCAGGGAAATAGCTCTGCTCCCACTTTCCAAACTCCAATAGTTACTTTCTATTTCCAGCTCACAAAGCTGTTCTACTTAGTGTAGATACCCCAGTGATAACATATTGCTCCCAGACTTCATTTTGTAGCAGCAATCTTATCTCTAGTTATGTGCAGGATCACTTGTTTCCACTGGTATGATATCTCCTTTCTTTGACTACTAATCTACTGGAATAAGTGTCTCAACCTGGTAGAAGAAGTGTTTTTTTTTTTTTTTTTTTTCTTAAGCTGGACTCCTACTGTATCCGACGTGGAAGAATCATCTCTCTGGAAATCAGTGTTTCCAGCCTTAATGAAACAAAATTTGAGAATATAGGAAGCACTGATTTAAAATTGGTTGTTGAGGCTAAAGATGAGTGAGATGAGTGATTTCACTCCTAATTTTCCATCTTTGTTCATGAACCCATGCATTCTTTCTAATGGGATACTGTTGCATACAGTGGCCATCGGGTTAAACATCTTGAAGGATATTTCTCTGTTTTTGCAGGGTGTTATTTCTAAGCTAATGTATCACCTACAGCCAAGGTCTACTTCATCACTTTCTGACTATGAATGGTATTTGGTATGTAATCCCTGCAGATGTCATTTCTTTAATCCACTTGTTCCTAAAATTCCCACCTTGCTTCTTCACATTCCTGACCAACCAGTTAGGTAGTGAGGCACTGCCCATGAACCTGTGCAAATTCTTATCATGGGACAGTTTTATTTTTACAAAAAGTAGCTGATCAAGTATACAGCAGGAAGCTCTGTGCCTTGATTTGTCTTTCAGGGTTACTCCTTACAGGGGCTGCAGTTTAGTAACAGTCATCGTTCATCTTGGAATTGTATGTCAGACAGTCTCAGTCCATGAACCAAGCTTGTGTTTTTTCTTCCTCTGATAGGTGATCATAGGGAACTCTCTATGAAGTCATAGGTGTGAGCTAAGAAAGAGACATAGAGGTAAAAATAGTAGGTGACATGGAGATCTGGACCACTTATTTGTGCAACTCACTTAAGTTCTTTAGACTTCATTGCAGTCCTAGATATACTGTTTGTGTTTTAGGATATATTTCTTTTTGGCTCATGCCAGTTTATGACTTTGTACAATTGCGAGCACTCAGTTATCATGGACTGGAGTGTAAGATTCATCAACCAACAGTGTGCCCATTCTGACTTCCTAGTCAGAAATTGGAAAGCAATCACAAAACAGGCTTGGGTCAGAACTCCGTCACATAACCCTATACACCATTGACCCTAATAGGTGGGTGATGATATTTGAAAATCTAGCAATGTTTCATAGGATATTTGGTATTCTTCTTTATTCAGTTGTGTTTACTGATAAAAAGTAGGAGGAGCCTTTGGGGAAGGGCTGGGGACTGCACTGACTTGTCCTCACCTGTTCTCCTTTATGATTACAGGATGTCAGCTGTGTTTCTAGGCCTTAGGTACAAATATTACAATGTCAGCATATATGTCCTCACTTATATCAGTAAAGAAACTTTCCTCAGAAGTCCTCAGAAGACTTCCCTTCATTTTTATTGGCCAGAATTATATTAAATGCCCTTGCTAAAACTGGCTATTGAGAGGGGAATGGACGTTTCACGACTGGCTTAGTTCAATCAAGATTTATTCCTAAAGTTGGAAACAGGGCCAGTTTCATCCGAATTTAAAAGATTAAAGAAAAAAATTGTTAACACATCTAATTTTATTCAAGTGTTCTCAGATATTATCCTTAAAACAATCACCAGCAAGTTTTCTGTCAATTAACATGTAGCGCACATGACCTAGGATAGAAACCACAAGACTTTTTACCCTCTTATGCACCAATATATGTTAGAATACAGGATAATGAATATTTCTGTGAAAAGAAAGAAAAAAAAATTAGCCTGATCACTATTTAATGCTTGTTAGTATGCAAACAAAATGATATAATACAAAATGATATAATAATCTATATGTCTGATGGAAGTTTTATTGTAGTAAGCTTTTTGTTTTAATGCTGTTCCCAACAAGCGAACCAATCTAGTTAAGAAAGTTAATTTATCTGAGTGGATCTGTTAGCATCATTTGACAGCAAAACAACAACAAAGAGTGATTATAAATTGTTCAGAAGATATTTTTAATACTCTCTCCACATGCACACAAGCACACACTCTATTCCAGGAAAGAATATTTTCTGTATGATACTTAGCGACTTAGCTGACCTGAATGTGAGTTATTTTCACATGTGCTTAGAAAGTTTGATCCCTGGGTTGGGAAGATCTCCTGGAGAAAGGAACAGCTACCCACTCCTGTATTCTGGCCTAGAGAATTCCATGGGCTGTATAGTCCATGGGGTCGCAGAGAGTCAGACACAACTGAGCAACTTTCACTTTTCTAGAAGATAAGCTAGGAGGACATCCTGAGGCTCAGCATCCTTACTACTGAATGGGTGCCTGTAGAGCTGTTAATAATCCTGAAGACCAAGTTGCTTTCAGCCTCCTTAAAATGGAAGGACTCTGGTATTGTTATTATAGTATTATTTAGCTTAAACCAGATGCTAAGTGCATGAATTTGTCAGACAAAGACTGCCACCAGAGATTAAGGATATTATCTTTTAGAAATACTATGTTCTGCTTTTGTGAATAGCACAGTCTCACGACTGGTTCTTTGTAAACATTTTCTAAAGACATAAAGCATTTGTGACTTCAAATTGCACCCATTTTGAAAAACCTGAAAGCTGTTTCAGAAAGGAAATGCCAAATTTATTGCAAGTCAGTACAAAAGGAAACACTTGTCTGTTGAATATGTTTCACAGAACTGAATAGTTAGTTGTCTTTTCAGGTATAAAATAATAGCCTGATATTTTTGTACATTGTATTTTGATGGCAGGTTATCTATGGAGCCAATAGAAAATCAAATATGGTTTTGTGAAACTGCAAGGTTTTCCAACACTCTTCTACTGGATGACTGAAAAAAAACAAGTGAGCAAATAAACACACAAATTTTTACAATGAAGTGATATGAGAATTGCTGACTGTAGTTAGCTATTTTCTTTCTTGCAATATTTAAAAAACAACCTATTAGCCCATGGTTTTATCAATTTTATTTGCATTATACAAAGTGATATATTATTATTAGGCAGATGTAAATTGTTACATATATCCCAGGTAGGGCAAGATTTGCTTTTTCTCTTATAGAATACATATCTTAAAAAAGAACAGTCAACAATTCAATGTTTCGGTCCCAGAGTATCCGCATTACTGCAGGCTACATCAATAAAATAGAATAATTCTAGGTTTGTGCCCTGAGTCTTTATTGAGATTATTGTTTGTAAATTGATTGTTGATTGCTATAGTGAAAGTGGAGTGGGTGTTCAAGATTTATTTGACTTGATTTTCCCATGAACTGTGGAAAATACGGCCTCCGTGGCTTGAGAGGAAGGATAAATGTTTCTGCCTTTATATTGTAATATTTTTTCTATGGCAATCTTGCCGGATCAAGGTTTAAACAGATTCATTTTCAGGGTTAACATACAACTAAGTTTCTGTAAACCCCATGTTTTCTCCTTATGAGAAGGAAAATAAAGATGGTGAGAAGAGGATTATAAGCGAATTAGTTCCCTTGAAAAATGGAAATCACCATTCTGATTCGGGATAGGCCATCTTAATACCAACTGGTACCTGTTGCCATGGGTCTTCTGAGAGAGAATAGCAGAATTCAGTATGTGGTTACCGTATGCATCATTACTGTGGAATATCAGAATTAAAATCAACGTGTGATGGAGGGTCTCAATGAGGTTTACCCGCAAGAAGATGGAGTCATAAAGGACCAAAAGATTAATTAAGGGAAACCTGGCCTTTTTCTCAGTCTCTGGTGCTTTCCCTGCTCTCCCACCTTTGCTCCCCCCTACTTCCACTCTGCACCCTGCTGAGGTAAAGTCATCCATCATTTCTTGCATGTCTGCTTCCCAAGTCTGGTCATAAGTGACCAAGATACCGTATTTTTTGTGAACAGCAGCACTATTAGTCTACAGAGCAGATGGGCAGCTCAGTTTGAACAAAATTTCAAGCTAACTATGGAAGTTGACCCCATCCCTCTGAGAATGACTAGTCAGACACAGCTGCTAGATTTATTCACCTGAAGTCAAACTAGGCTCTCTTCTGAATCTCACTCTTTGCAGTCGAATTTAAAGCGAAGAAAAACAACAATAGAAAAGTTACTTTGACTTGAAATCTAATTGGCATGAAGCTCTAAATTGATTTGCTTTGCTATCTGCTTTACAACTGCCCATGAATACCTTCCTGGCAAAGTTTTTACATCTTAAACTCTGTTCAGAAAACTATCATTTTTCACCCCTAATTAACCCTCCTGTCCAAGTTCTATATTTGTGCCAACTCCACTATTATCCTCTCCATTTCCTAAGTGAACTGTTTGGTGTTATTCCTTCTTTCACTCATTACATGTATACTTTCCAAAGCCTGGACAGTCATCCTTTACAAGAAATTTTAGATTTATGCTTTCCTCCCCAATTTCACTCTTAGCACTGAGATAAAGGCTCCTAACTCACAATACCAAAACCTTCTACCTGGTGTTCATCTCTGGTCTCTTTTCATTGTATCACATTTGCTCATAGAATAGGCACATCTATTATAATATTTGATGATGTTAAAAGTTTGGGCAACAAGAGATATTCTGTGGGTTTTATTATCTGGTTTTATGAGAGATTATATTGTGACAGTGAGCAAGTCAGGTAACCCCATGTGCCCCAATTTTTTATCTGTTACCTGAGGTTAATGATCTGTACTGTTGTTGTTGTTCAGTTGCTAAGTCTGTCTGACTTTGAGACCCCATGGACTGCAGCATGCCAGGCCTCTCTGACCTTCTCTGTCTCTTGGAGTTTGTTCAAATTCATGTCCATGGAGTCGGTGATGCAGCCTAACCATCTCATCTAATATGGTCTAGCTTAGATAGTTTCTATAAGGATTTTAAAAAACTTCTTTAACGTATTTCTTACATGAGAAGAGCTACATGTGTTTGTTGTATGTTTCTTATAAAAAATTCCACTTTTATGCAGACATTAAAAGTCTAGTAGTTTTCTGCCAACTCTTGGATAGAGTTTTTAATATGGTTGTATAAACTATTATTTTGTCTTTCCTTGCCTAAGCATTGTTAATCTTTCTCCTCAGCTCCAGTTAAACATTCAGCTGCAGTCTCTGTTCTTCCCTAGAAACCCAAGACTCAAGCCCAACCTTGTGAGTGTTACTGCTTATTTAGAAATCAATCTCCCTTCTTTTATAACTAGGCTTTGTCTCAACTACTTCACATAATATTCTTGGAGGAATCCACGGTGGTTCTATATTGTTCTATATTGTTCCTCAACTTAAAAAGTTAAACATACAACTTTGCTCTAATTCCTTCTGGTTATGTAGAGATTTGTGATAGCACTGCTCTCTAGTCTTTCCATTTATACAGGTCTTCTCAAATAGGTTATAAGTTCTCTGAGGGTAAGAACCATGTCTTCTGCCTTCTTCTGTATCTACAGTGCCAGGAATAATAAAGCAAACGGTAAGTGACTAATAAGCACTTGTCAAATTTAGTTGACAATTTGGAAGTTTTCCATTGACATTCCTTTGTATATACATTCTTGGAAAAAGTCCAGAGAGAGGGAAAATAAAACTTTTTGATTTGACTTCTTATAGCTTAAAGTAGCTAATTAAAAAGAAAATTCCCTACTTAAGAAACTGGCAAACTAGGGAGAATGTGTTTGTCAAGAAAAGAAAAAGATTTTTAACCTTGTGAAAGGCCATTTTCCTTTCTCCCCCTATAGCTCTCAACCACTTGCTTGATCCTCTCTTTTCTCCCCTGTTCCTTCATCTAACCAAACCCTTCAGTGGGGTTCCTTCCCATCTTCCAAGCTCATGCCTGCCATTCTCCCTTTTCTTACAACCAAGCTACATTGCCTGCTTTCTATTCCTTAAACACACCTGGTTCTTTCCAGAGACTTTAGGACTTCTGCATTTATAGTTCTGTTGGCTTAGAATGCTCTTCTTCTGACTCTTCTATCTACTTCTTCCTCACATTCTTCTAGTAAAACTCAAGGGTACCTTTTCAGGAGTCACCTCTGTGACCACCACGTTCAAGAGAAGATGTTGTTCTTTTCCCATCATCCTCTGTCGTATGACCCTGTTTATTTCCACTCCAGCCCTGGCCACAACTTGGGCTGATCATGTCTACTTTCTCCTTGCTGCTGTCTTCTTACACTGGTGTGTATGCTCCACAGTGGGTGGGACCTTAGTCTCCATGTTTATTACAATGTTTCTTGTACTTTATAAGAGCACCTGATATACAGTGGGCACTCACATGATAATTTAATGAACAATAAACTTATAATAATATGTTTAAGCTGCAAAAATACATATATTATCTATTGAGGTATAAAATAAATATTCTTAAAAGGGCTGTAGTGAGGCATGGGGATACAAAACACTGAATGCTTACATATTTGCCCACAGAGAGGAAAGGGGTCTGGAGTGAAGCTAGTATCATGTAATAAGCCAATTACTTTGATAAAGCAAGGTTTCATTTCTCCCCAGCTGTGAAAGGACTAATGGATCTTGGGTATATGTGTTTTTCTCCCATGTGTTTCCTGTCTATTGTGTAACAGATGAAATGAAGAGAATTATTTTAATAGCTGCTAATGTTTCCAAGCAAAAGTAAAACATGTCTTGCCCTCAGAGCTTGCCAGGGTTTCTGACTAACTCTGCCAGTTAGTGTAGAGAGGAAATAAAATTTACCTCTGCAATTTCTGCAGACTCTCATAGATGTGGAAACAAAACAATGTCTTAGCTTACGGTGTAAGAATTTACAGCATGACATTTAATATATAAATTATGTACTCTTACTAATCTAGGGAGACTTATATACTTACTTTTTTGCCCTCCTAGCTATCCTTGTTTATCTCCTGCTGTCAGCTCTCCATTTCTCCCAATATACAGTTCTCAATCTCCAATAAAAGTCTGTTGTTTATTCTTTCCTCCAAGTCTTGGCTGACATTACTTCCCTGGCCTACATTCACCAACTTTATTTCAAGGTCCAGTCCAAGTCCTCTGTCTTCTCTGAATTGTTCTTTTCTAATCTTATCTTTTGAATTTTTTTGCTTGTGCCCTAAATCATTTGATGTTAATGTTTCCCACTTAAAAAAAGAAAGTCTTTATGTATTCCTTCTCCAATAAAGATTTAAAGATTCTCTAGGGAAGAAACTATTCCATATATATCTTTTTCAACCCCTATAACTCCTAGCACTGTCTACATTCATCACATGTTGGTGCTCATTAAATATATGCAGAATTGAATTGGCTTGTAAGAGACCATGGAGATGATGGAAAATAGAAGTCCGCATTGTATAATTGAGCCTGTTAGGCCTGTGTTTTAAATCTTCTTGCCTACTAAATATTTGCAGAGAGTTTCAATGAAGTTATAAAACTAAGTTTTTTTTCTTCTTATAAAATCAAAGTGTCAATAAGAATGACCAGGGCCTTCCCTGGTGGCTCAGTAGTAAAGAATCTGCCTGCCAATGCAGGAGACACAGATTTGATCCACGATCTGGGAAGATACCACATGCTGTTTAGCAGCTAAGTCTGTGGAGCACAAATGTTGAGCCAGCACTCCAGAGCCTGGGAGCCACACTGCTGAGGCCCAGGCGCCCTAGAGCCCATGCTCAGCAACAAGAGAAGCCAACACAGTGTGAAGCCTCTGCTCTGCAGCTAGAGAGTAGCAGCTGCTTGCTGCAACTAGAGAAAAGTAGCCAAAAATAAATTTAAAAAACAATGACCAAAGGACAACAGTCTGTAATAGAAGAAGGGAAAATTTTAGCTATTAGATCAGTGAGATTGTTCTTATTAGTTTGAATCTCTACTTGTCTTAAAATTTGCTTTCTGTAGAGAAATATATACACAGTTTAGGAGGCCCAGAAGTAGCTAAAGAGAGATTTATTTCGCAGTAGCTCATATTAAAGAAATGTGGTCATACGGATTAAAGCAACGACCATATGGTGTCTGTTTTAGTTGTTATATATTTTCAAAAGACCCACACTCATGTTTCTCTCTGCCCCATTCAAAGAAAAAACCTTGTGTTTATCCAGAGAATGAATTACTCCACTCCTGGTTCCTTTCAGCTCGCCTGTATAGGAAAGTATAGTCTTTGGTCAGATGAGCATTCTAAATTTTGATGCTGAGAATTCTACTTTTCCTTCCTTTCTCTTGGTAAATAGGAAGGTTCAGACTGCCATAGGACTCTTCGTGAGCATAGATTTTATGGCATAATATTTTTATTTCTCCACTTCTCTTATGCCCAAGTCAGTATTTCTGGTGAGTTTTTTTAAACATAGTTTTAATTGCATTATTTCTCTAATTTTAAATTTCACAAAAGTAGGTGGAGCAAACAGTTTTTGAAAATCCTGACTTACCATTACAAGTGAATACCCTATCCTAAATAAAAGTGCAATGGAAGGTTCTTCTTCTTCTTTTTTTTTTTTTTTTTCTCTTCAATATTACATATTTTCCCTATGGCAAAAGGAGAAGGGGGTGGCAGAGTATGAGATGATTAGATAGCAATACTGAGTCAATGGATATGAATTTGAGCAAACTCCAGAAGATAGTGGAGAACAGAGGAGCCTGGTGTGTTATAGTCCATAAGGTCGCACAAGAGTCAGATAATTTAGTGTGCCTGAAAACATCACTTCTTCCAACTTGCTTGCTCTAGGTTGCACTAAATGTTGCTGTCCCTGAAAATATGTCTTCACATAGGAGTCTCTTACTTACTCTGGCCTTCAGAAGGAGATGTAGGACGTAACCTCTTATTTCTGTGTAGCACCATAAAAACAAACTTCATCAAGTTAGTGATTCCAGCTAATGGTGAACAAAAAATATTAATACAGTGCCAATAAGGGAGATACATTTTTCTTTCAGAGATGAGATATTATTTATGAACTATCTGAATCCAGGGACACAACTGGGTAGGAGAGCAGGATACCTATTTTAGTTCTCTTGACATGCAACTTTGAAGAAGGGGCTCAGAGAAGAGAAGACAGGGGAAGACTGGTAAAATCCTCTCTATTTATGAGTATTTATAACCCACATTCTGCAGTGTTGAATTAATCCAAGAGAAACATAAACTTCACCTCTGGAACAGAAACATTAGAATATCTTCATCTAACACTATGTTTGCACCATTCAGAATTCCTTTTGATTGATCCAAAGCTGCCAAATATAGATGAGTCTATTTCAGAAGAAGAAATATCATATTGTCTCTTTAGAGATGGAAAAATCTATGTTGGAATAAACATTATAATAAGTGTTATTATGTTGATATAGCAGTAATTTATATACTCTAATGGAATACAATGATTTCAGGCCAGTAAATTTTCTTGATAACCCAAATTATTCTTATTTATTGTGGCTTTACATTTTAATCATTTGGGGTGGAAGTTATGATTTGCTTCTCTAAACAGAGCATGATGATCATTACATGCTCATTTTAGTAATGATCAAGAGTCATCTGAATGAAGAATAATTATTATTTGGTGCTATAGCATAGAAATGTTATTTACAATCTGAAGTGAGCAGAACCTTCTCAGTGGCTCAGTGATAGAGTACAGTGAGAAACTTGGTATTCTCATAGCATGAAGAAAGAGAATACCATTCCATAAGGAAGAAGTTGAAAGGTTAAATGATTAAAGTCTGGAGTTAATATTGAGGTACAAACAACTTATAGAAATACTGGCCTCATGACACCAAAACTCAATATTACTTCATTGATTCAAAGATAGATTGAGGTATCTTGAGGTAGCTTATTCTCACACTTCCTCTTAAAATGAAAGTGAATGATTTGAAATGGGCATAACTGCTACACAAACCACATTACTCTCCCCTGCCCCCCACCAAGGAAAAAGATGGCTCTAGTTTTCTTATTGTTTTCCACTTTGATTATGTCTAAATGCATCTTTCAGTGAAAATATTCTACCCGTCTTAGAGTTGTGGTTATTTTTCAGTTATTCCTGAAAGGTCCCTGTATTGCTTATGAGGATCATTAAAGTTGTTTTGGTTGAATGTTAGTTGTGGGAATACTCTCTATTGTTATTAGCTCCAGTGCAGTTTGGGTGATAAACAGACAGTTTCATATCGGGTCATAAACAAATGTCTCCTTTGAAGGAAAGGACATTGCTTTGCTGTTCTAATCCCCCTTCTCCCAGTAGAACTGAAAAATTTAAATAGTGGTATACACTAATGAAACTTGTTATGATGCTTTCCCAAGAGGTTTGCTGCAGAATCCAAGCTATATCTAATTTTAATTTTTCAGAAAGCTTTTCTGACCCAGTCTATTTACCCAGCGGTAGTCTATTTACCCAGCGGTAGTCTATTTACCCAGCGGTTAATAACATAGCATTCAGATCTCACACGCCCTTTCACTAAAGGAAAAACTTTACATCTTTTCCAGACTGTAGTCCTCTTTCCTGCTTTATACCTCTGATCTGATTAACAATGTTAAGACATTTCAGGAGAGCAAAACTGCTCTTTCTTTGTACTTAATGGCAGATAATCTTAGGGAAACAAACAAGTAACAATTTGATCAGAGACAACTATAATCCCTCAAATAACAGCTCCTAGCTCTTTATCACACTCCAACTTGGTTTTTGGTAAATAGCTGGAATCTGTACATTTCTTTCTAAAAAAGGCTTACCTTTCTAATGGCATTGAAAAGTGGCCTTGTGGAGGAATGTTCTGTAGCACTAACTAGTAACAGCTTTTTCTCTGAACTCCAAGCCCTCTCAACTGAGAGACAGATAAAACCCTATCATCTACTTCATTTTCTCTAATTCTTTTTTCCCCCTTGCCTCTAGGGGGAAAAAAAAAAAAAAAAGGAAAATAGTTGGCAGCACATTAAGGACACAAAACAGAGAAAAATGTAGGTTCCTGAAATGTTTAAGGGAGATGAAAATCATCTACGTTTGGGAACTGCCTCATGGAATTTAGCTGTGGATTAGTTATCGAAATTACCTCTTGCTTTTATCACACAGACAATATACAGCTGAATTGTTAAATGATGTGCACTTTTTTTTTTTCCTGAGAGCAAGATTGGGTACTTAATCAGGTCAATAATTATTCACACATTAGCACAGTCTTCTTCTTAAAGTGTAACGGTGACTCATTGGGTATATAGTCATTATTACTGATTAGAAGGAAATTATTTTTGTGGATCAGTGGTTCATGTGAAAATAGCTAAATTTATTATGCTGAGCTATTTAACAGTTGGACCATGTAAAAATTCTGGTGTTACTATTGTGATTAAGTCTTTATGTATATATTAGGAGATGACTATGAAAAAGACCATACTGCATTTACTGTTAAATTTGAATTTTGCTACTAATAGACCGAAATTTCTGAAGTTTGGTACTAAACTTGGACATCCATAATGCACTTCCACAATGAAATTTCTTTATAGGTAAATTTATTTCACAAAGAAATAGGGAGCAAGAAGGTAAATAATATAGAAAAAGGAAGATGAAATATGAATATAGAGAATAAGTATAAAAAAGAGAGAAAAGAAGTGAATAAGGAAGAGGAAAGAATGAAAGAATTACAATTTCACTTGGTTTGAATTGTTAGTTGGATTTCATATTTGATGAAATATCTGCAATTCTACTTGGTCTGTGCAATTAATTTTTAATATTATAAGTGAAGGACAAATCTTACATTTCCTTTCAATTATTTTACATAGAAAATATTCCAAGAATATTATAAATGTATTCCAAGAATATGCCGTAAATATAGCAGCATATATTGCTAAAAGGTAAGGATTCCCTTTTAAACATACCTACAGTATTATCTTTTCTTAAAAATGCATTAGAAATAACCCATTAATATTATCTGATAACATGTCCATGTTCAAATTTTGCTAGTTATACGATAGTTTATTTACAATGAGTTTGTTTACATCAGTATTCAAATAAAGTCAAAACTTTGTATTTATTTTTATGTATCTCTTTAGTATCTTTAAATCTTATATTACTTTTCCTATTAATTTTTATTCTTGCAATGTATCTGTTTAAAACTAGATTATTTGTATGGCTTGATCTGATTGAAGCTTGTTACTTTTGGCAAAAACAATTTATATGTGTTGTTGTATCTTTTATCAGCTGGCACATAATATATGGTTGTCTGTTTTGAGGCTGTCAAGTATTTTGTTAAACATTTGTTTTATATGGGAGAAACATGTTAGATACTTGATTATTTCCCTTTTTTTACCACTTTCTAAGTAGTAAATTAGTTAAATATTATCTTCTAAAATGATTGGTATATTTTCAATGTAGTTTGAATTTGTAGATTTTAACATATTTGCTTGTCATCAATCCTGTACAGTTATTTTCTTATGCACAAATCTATAATGCTAAAATAAATAATATTTCCCTTTATTGAATTGTTTCCTCATGATAAATTGTCATGATTGGAATTACTGAGTCAAAAGATACAAAAATCTCCATAGTTTTTGCTATACTGTGACTTACAGGTTTTCAAATAATGCAACTTTAATGCTACTAGAAGTAAGTAGTGAATTCTTTGTAGCTATGGATTTTTAATTCACAGATTAAGTGTGCCTTATGTAAAAATAAATCTTGGAAATGATATAAAAATCAAAATGTAATATATAAAATGTAAACTGTAGTCTCCTGTCCATCCTTTCCAGCAACAGTTCTGTACTTCCTGGTGGATGCCAATTTTCAATTTTTTAGTCATCTTCTTTTTTATTTGGCTAGGTTCTAAAATAACTCATTTTGAATATCTCCCAAATTTCAGATATTGTGTATTGACTTCTTACTATAGAAACTGGAAATATAGCTCTGTTAAACTGCTCTCACATCCTGATGTTCCTTTTACAGATATGTGTATCTCCTCTTCCTAGCTAACGAACCCAGGTTTTAACATTCAAGTTGAATCTTTCTTCAGAGTTTCTAGTTATTATGGCTATGTGTATATTGTTTAATTCAGAGCCAAACTGAGCGCACACATACACAGTATTAAAACTTTTTTCTTGCACAACTTGTATTCATCTGTGGAATTAATTTCTCATTATTATTATTATTGTTATTTAGTGTTTCTTAACAATCTGTGCCTAACTTTTCCATATTGTTTAAGACTTCTCAGTTCCATTTTCCACTAAGTCAAAATTGTCAAATAATCTATTTTTTGAAATAATTTTAATTTAATTTTAGGAAATCTCTTCCAGAACTTTTATTCTGAAGTCTTCCATTCCAGTCTGTCTGGTTGTTCTCTAAGTTCAGTGAATAACCATCGTCCTCATATTCCATGTTGTTCTCTAGGAAAATTCCTTTCACCTCTCTCTAGTGTTAGGGCCACTATTTCATGGATATCATAGAAAAAGGTAAAAATACAACAAAACAAACACCTGTCTGTTTTGTATGCCCAGCATCTGAAGCCTTTTATGTAATTAGGAAAGTTCTCTCTCTGATGGACATTGTAGGAAAGTAAAGAATGTCTTACTGTATAGTAGCTGAAAATGCTGGGCTTCCCAGGTGGCTCAGTGGTAAAGAATCCACCTACTGAGCAGGAGATATTCTATCCCTGGGTTGGGAATATTCCCTGGGTTGGGAATTTCCCTGGCATAGGAAATGGTAACACATTCCAATATTCTTGCCTGGAGAATCCCATGGAGAGAGGAGTCTTGTGGGCTACAGTCCACGGGGTCACGAAGGAGTTGGACATGACTTAGTGATGAAATACCAACAGAGCTGAAAGTGTTAGATTCTCATTTCTCTAATACCCTTTCACTCGGGATGCAGATGTATGAGCTAGGATGTCTCAGTCAAATGTGTCCATGGCCAACTTTAACTTGGCTTAGGATGGATAAAGGAAGGGGCAAGGAGTGCTCTTCTCCATTGGTTTCAGAAATAACTGTAAGGAACAGTTCTTTTTATAGGTAGGGGCAACTCAAGGCCCCCAATCAATTCTTGAAAGGAATTCTAGTAGTTAACTGCCCTCTCTGATTCCTGTTCTCACTGCTTCTTTCGAGCTGCTACAGAAGTTTGACCATCTGGATTGTAACCATGTGATACACCGAAATCATTGTTTTTTTTCCTTACCTCTCCTACCAAGTGGCTGGAGCCAATATGTATCTAGGTTGTCATCTCCAAGGTGTCCACTGATCTCCAGTGATTTTGTTTACAAAATAAAACAAAAAGCTTCAGTGATTTTTTTCTTTTCATTTTGTTTCATTTTCTTTATTACTTACATCCAAAATCATTAATAACAAGGTAGGATATTGGGTTAGTATTTGGAGCTGCATCTGTCTGGGTGGACTTTGGCACACTGGAACCTCTGGTCCCACAAGGGTTTGGTGTGGCCGTGCTGTTCCCCGGGCCTTCAGGAAATGCCTGTATACCTCCCTGCTTTCGTGAGGGCCGGAGAGCAGGATGGTGCTACAGCCCTTGGGGGAGTCCAGGGCCAGCTGGCTGAAGGTGAGGATCTTACCCCTGGCCTTGAGGATGTGGTTCCACACATGTCCGCTCATGCACAGCCCACAACTTCAGTTTGGGCATTTCCTGGATATGCATGTTGTTCTCCACTATAGTCCCCGCAGCCACAGCTGTTTTGTCTTCTGGGGCCAGGATGCTTCATCTTCTGGATCATCAGGGAAAGGGACAGAGCACCACCAGTTGGTGTGACTCTTGAAAAGTCTCTTCAGTACAACTTGATTGAAGGCGGAATTGAGCCTCTGGCCAAAAATCTGTATAATTTAATGAACAGACTTCGTTAGATGTACATGATCTTGGGTTCTTTGAACTGAACCTTTCATTCTACCACCCTCACCCCACTCCTATCACCACCACTCCTTGAGAGATGAAAAATGTCACATTTCTTTGGGGTCAGTGCAGTGGTATGGCTTGTTTTTCTAGCACATCCAATGAGTCTACAAATGACTCATATCTTTCAGATAATACTATTCATCTAGGTAATCATCTAGAATTCTCTTTGGTTTTTTGAAACTAGGAACTCTAATAGAAAGTTGGAAGATATATCGTACTTTCCTTTCTTATTTGTTCAGTCACTAAGCTGTTTCTGACTCCTTTGTGACTCCATGGACTGCAGCCCACCAGGCTCCTCTATCCATGGGATTCTCCAGGCAAGAATACTGGAGCGGATTGCCATTTCCTCCTCCAGGGAATCGTCTGAACCCAGGGATAGAACCTAGGTCTCCTGCTTTAGCAGGGGAAATTCTTTACCACTGAGCCACCAGGGAAGCCCTCCTCTCTTGCTTCTTCCCTTGTTTTGCTTTAGAACATTCTCGAGGAGCTGCTGGTGATTATATAGAGGGAGAAATTATTTGAGAGCATGTATATTGAAAAATACTTTTCTATTCTCACAGCTGATCAGTTCAGTTCAGTTCAGTCACTCAGTCGTGTCCGACTCTTTGCGACCCCATGAATCGCAGCACATCAGGCCTCCCTGTCCATCACCAACTCCCGGAGTTCCCTCAGACTCCTGTCCATCGAGTCAGTGATGCCATCCAGCCATCTCATCCTCTGTCGTCCCCTTCTCGTCCTGCCCCCAATCCCTCCCAGCATCAGATGGACAGATTGAATTCATCCCGGAGTTTTTTCCAGTGAGTCAACTCTTCACATTAGGTGGCCAAAGTACTAGAGTTTCAGCTTCAGCATCATTCCTTCCAAAGTAATCCCAGGGCTGATCTCCTTCAAAATGGACTGGTTAGATCTCCTTGTAGTCCAAGGGACTCTCAAGAGTCTTCTCCAACACCACAGTTCAAAAGCATCAATTCTTCGGCACTCAACTTTCTTCACAGTCCAACTCTCACATCCGTACATGACCACAGGAAAAACCATAGCCTTGACTAGACGGACCTTTGTTGGCAAAGTAATGACTCTGCTTTTGAATATGCTATCTAGGTTGGTCATAACTTTCCTTCAAAGGAGTAAGCGTCTTTTAATTTCATGGCTGCAATGACCATCTGCAGTGATTTTGGAGCCCCCAAAATAAAGTCTGATACTGTTTCCACTGTTTCCCCATCTATTTGCCATGAAGTGATGGGACCAGATGGCATGATCTTCATTTTCTGAATGTTGAGCTTTAAGCCAACTTTTTCACTCTCCTCTTTCACTTTCATCAAGAGGCTTTTTAGCTCCTCTTCACTTTGAGCCATAAGGGTGGTATCATCTGCATATCTGAGGTGATTGATATTTCTCCCGGCAATCTTGATTCCAGCTTGTGCTTCCTCCAGCCCAGCGTTTCTCATGATGTACTCTGCATAGAAGTTAAATAAGCAGGGTGCCAATATACAGCCTTGACATACTCCTTTTCCTATTTGGAACCAGTCTGTTGGTCCTAGTTTATACCTAAATTTTTAAGTAGCAAATCATGCTTGGTAATTTTAAAGCATGTTTACCTTGTTGTTAATCTTCCTTTTCCTCACACAGAAGAATCTCCCTGTCAGGTCTCCTAAATCTCTAACAACTGCCCATTTGGCTTCCAGTATTCTAAAATTTAGTTAACATCACTACATTATTCTAATTTTCTTTGGCTTTGTGAGTCTATCCTTTTTTTATAAGACTGATTCACTGCCTACTCTGCTAAGGAGGCAAATGAGTCTGTTCCTTTTTAATTGCTTGTGTGTGTGTGTGTGTGTTAGACAGAATAGAAATAAATGCATGTATTAAATTCACAATGCTTAACAGAAAATTTTAAGTATATTTCTTTCATAAGCAAATATCAGGTGCTAAAGAATCCTTCCATGGACAGATTGAATAATAATGGGCACTCTGAATTCTATTAACTCTTCCTGGGTTTTCTCATATATCTGCTCTTCATTGATTGGCACAGATTGGAATTGGTTTATTCTAGAATTGTGTATTTTCTACTTTCCCTCTCTTGCTGTGTTCAGTATTAAAAATGTGTTGATATTACTTTGTCTTGTATGCCTCATCTTTATCTCTCTTTCTTTCCATGGATAAGATCAATATTATCAAAAGGTTATAAATTTTGTTCCTTACATCGCAAATTCTAGTTCTGTATTCTGTAACTTGACTGAGTTCACTTATCGAATCTGTGCTCCTGAAGCTACTCTACCACAATAACTATGTTCAAAAATACCTCTTTGTCTTTGCTCTTTGGAATTTTATTTCCTGTCTGCGTGCATGTGCGCTAAGTCTCTTCAGTCGTGTTTGACTCTTGGTGACCCTATGGACCGTATAGCCTGCCAGGCTCCTCTGTCCATGGGATTCTCCAGGCAACAATACTGGAGAGGGTTGTCCTGTCCTCCTCCAGGGGATCTTTCCCACCCAAGGACTGAACGTGCATCTCTTACCTCCAGGCAGGTTCTTTATCACTAGCACCACCTGGGAAGCTCCTTATTTCTTTCCTTTCTAATATAACTTATTTTAAGATTATAAACATGCATTAAATAATATTTATGTAACTATTATGTTTTATTAATTATACATATAAAGCATTCTATCCTCTTATTTTTCTTTCTATCTAAAAACATTGTAAGTACCTAGCAACTGTTAGGCTTCTCTGGTAGCTCAGCTGGTAAACAATCTGCCTGCGATGCAGGAAACCCTGATTCGATTCCTGGGTAGGGCAGTTCCCCTGGAGAAGGGATAGGCCACCCACTCAGTATTCTTGGGTTTCCCTGGTGGCTCAGATGGTAAAGAATCTGCCCACAATGCGGGGGACCTGGATTCAACCCCAGGGTTGGGAAGATTCTCTGAAGGAGGGGATGGCAACCCACCCCAGTATTCTTGCCTGGAAAATTCCCATGGACAGAGAAACCTGGCAGGCTACAGTCCATGGGGCTGCAAAGAGTCGGACATGACTGAGTGACTAAGCGCCCGCAGCAAGTGTTAAACATTGCAGATTGAAGGAAAACAAGAATGTAGAAAGATTAGAGAATGTGAATTTATCAGACATAAAGATGCACAGAAAGAAAAACAGGGGAAAAATAACAGGGTAGTCATTATAGTTGTAATTATCCTCTTGATAATTTCTGGATATTTGTTTTTATTTTATTTAACTATAATTATATAGCATATAAAATCTGATTTGTTTTTTTTTTCTTTCAAAATAAGCTATTGGGAAAATTATTGCTAAGTGTTATATGTTGCTACAATGTCACCAGTAGCAACTGTCCAGAACTTCATACCTAATAGAGTGCTTCCTTATGAAGTTAATCTAAATAGAACCAAGAGACAGAGTATATTGCACATTCTCTTTCTAATGTCCATGGAATACAAGTAAAGGACTTGTCAAATGAATAAATACCGAATAGGTTGTTTGAAATGAGGAATTCCTTTCTGTAGATGTTTATACAAATTTATTCTAACATCCCTCTCCTCGCCAAGCTCTCTGGAGGGAAGAGAGTTCACACAATCACCTATTGAAATCTCCTCAATGTATTTGTCATTTCAACTTTCCTTTCTCTGTTGTTCAATATTACAAACAGAATACACTGTTGTAAAGAGACATGAATGAAGATAGCCTGGTTTGATAGAAATTTTGCAGCCATTGTGATGTGTTAAACTGTGAAAACTTTTGCAAGAGATAGCTACTTTTCTAGCATGTGAACTCAATTTCCCTAAAATATGAACCGAAAGAAATATGAGAATATACAGAAAACAAATCCCCACAAACCTCCTGTATATATATAATTTAAATTTTTCAATGGCTTGTTTTGTTATGAAAACCATTAGGTAAAATGCCTATCTATCCTACAAAAGCTTTGAAAGTGAAAGTCACTAAGTTGTGTCCGACTCTTGCGACCTCCTGTACTGTAGCCCTCCAGGCTCCTCTCTCGATGGAATTCTCCAGGCAGGAATACTAGAATGGGTTGCCTTTTCCTTCTCCAGGGGATCTTTGCAACCCAGGGATTGAAACTGGGCCTTCCACATCGGAGGCAGGTTCTTTACCATTTGAGCCATGAGGGACACTCTTAAAATAGCTTTAAAATAAATCAAAATGATTCACACAGGTAGAGGAAAAAAAGAAGATATTCGGGGTATGAGTTTAAGTAAATAAAAGATGAGTAAATGCCTCCTGGCTCTGTTGCTAGTCCAGTATTACCATAAGCACTCTTATCTAGTTTGAGAATATCTGCTTGTTCTTGACTGAGATGACAGTAAAACCTTAAAGTGTGTCATTTTTGTTTCCGTATTGAAAACTTCAATGAGTTCACCTTCCACCCCCTTTTATTATTAGACAAACAAGTCTATTTGCTTTCCTACATTTTTGTTTGTTTAAGTCAGGAGTTAAAACCCCAGATTTTATAAGACGAAAGGTTCGTAAATCAGTCAGGCTTGGAAAACAGATATTTTAAATTTCTGCTTCTTTTCTTATAATGCTTTTTACTCTAATCCTCGTGGCACATTTCCCTGATCACTGAATTGTTTGCTTCATGTTGATTCAACTTGATACTGTGTTTTCATTTTATACATATAGAAATTTCCAGGACAAATACTGAAAAGTGTTCATATTTTTTAAGAGTTTAATTCTCTGCTTTAAGAAAAAGATAACAGAAATGTCCTCCATTTTGTTTTGTTAAATATTAATACTTCTTTTACTCTTTATCATCACCAAATTCTCTGAACAGTTTTCTTCCCTTCTAGGCTGTCTGGTCCAATATGAACAGGGTTTCTCTTTTAACTCACTGTTTTATCGCAAGCATCTAAGATCCTATCTTTCACATAGTAGACACTTAATAATTAATTCATTATAAAATGCCTGCATTCTGCCCTTTCATAAAAGGCAGAGTACTTGCTTTTCACTTTCCATATTCTGTAATATTGTTTTAATATTTTTAATTATGGGAATTGGATATGAAAAATGATTGCTGAATTGCCTTTTCAACCAGAGTAGTGTATGATGAGTGAATAACAATAGCAGTATTGTCTTATTTCACAGATTTAAAAAGAAGCTTAACCATCTTCCTCCGCCCACATGTTGACATCTCTGATGTTGGAAAGGATCTACAATAATGGCATGCTACGATTTAATTGTAGACTCTTCTTCCTTCCTCCTTCCACTCCTTCCTTTTCATGGATCATAACATAGTGATGATATATCTTAAGATCAGTGCAAACTTTTATTTGATTAAAGAGCATAACTACAATTAGATGAACTCCTATTGTATGTTAATGCACATGAAGTCTTATTTTTTTTCCTATTTTACAAAAATCAGGATATTTATGTCCAAAATTTAGCAACTCACTTGAGGTTATATATGTAGCAAATGGTGGCATCTGAGCTGATATTGTTCTAGTCCAAAGATTGTGTCTTTTTACATAACTTAGAGATACACTATTCATCATATGTGAAGTATAACTGAAGTTATAAAAATAGAATCATATACGTTAGAGTTGGAAGAAAATTAAGAGAGCATCTATTCTAATTCCCTTATTTTACAGATCAGAAAAGAGCTCCAGATAGGTTAAGTGTTCTGGGTAATAAATCTAGAAATTTGTGAACATAGGACTATGAGAAAAATCATGCATACTCATAGTAACAAATTGAAATACTACAGAAATGTATGATGAAAGAAACAATCTTACTGTACCCCAATTTGGACATATTCTACCTTTCTGAGATATAATATATATATATATATATATATATGTATGTATGCATACATGTATATTTTCTAGTTTTTAAATAGGACTCAAATATATGGTTTATGATACAAGATCTGTAAAACTCATTCTTAAAATTATTTTGGAAGTCAAAAGCTAAATATTGATACACATATAACTTCTAATATGTTTCTTGTAACCTTCATTTAAAGAAGAATTGATGCAGAAAACATATAAAACGAATTTCAAAATATCTACAATGGCACCCCACTCCAGTACTCTTGCCTGGAAAATCCCATGGACGGAGGAGCCTGGTAGGCTGCAGTCCATGGGGTCGCTAAGAGTCAGACACGACTGAGCGACTTCACTTTCACTTTTCACTTTCATGCATTGGAGAAGGAAATGGCAACCCACTCCAGTGTTCTTGCCTGGAGAATCTCAGGGACGGGGTTGCCGTCTATGGGGTCGCACAGAGTTGGACACGACTGAAGCGACTTAGCAGCAGCAGCATTATGTACTTAGAATTCATCATACCTTAACTCATTTAAACTGTATCACAAAATTTTGAGATGAAAACTAGCTATTTGTGAAGTAACAAGAGGTTAAAGAGGACAAGCAACTTACCAAAGGTGCAAGGATGAAATAATTGAGGACTCAGAATCTTTGGGTCATTTAAACCCTGGTTAATTAAAGTTTTGGCTGATGATAGAGGTAATAACTAATGGATAATGAGAGAAGAAAGCCAAAGATATTAGTAAAAGTCCCAGGATCAATCACAGAAATGAGGCCTATAGAAGCCTGTATAATTTTATTTTACTTTTTTTTAATATGTGTGTGCACTTATTTGTATCCTACAGTTTTCTTCACATCTCACCTTATTCTCTGTGTCATATGATTGCTATTGGCAGTTAAATTTATAATTTAGTGTTTAGGTAACAGAGTATTCAGTGGGAGTCTTACTGAATCTGAGGAGCAATCAACATAGCCAATGATGGATACAATGACTCTTTGGACTGTTTCTCATTTGAAGGAAGTAATATAATCTCTTTTAAGAAGCATAACTCTACATTATTATGTAGTGATATGCAGTTGTTTTACTGTATGGGATCTAAAATGTGAGCAGCAGGGACCATGCAGAAGTTGAGAGTCAAAGAAGTAGACTGTGCTCCTTATCTATTGATTACCTATGTGCTCCAAATTAACACTTTTTATTTGCTCTGTGCAAAGGGATCTGGACCCTTTGACAATTGGCACAATGTTAAGCCTTATCAGAAGGGTGGAGCGTTAATGCAGAAGGAAGGGCTTTGTTTTCCGGTTTTGGAGTGCTTGACCAGCGGTCTCCAATAATGTGGCTGGCTTCTTCATTGCTTGGCTTCTTCATTGCTTGGCTTCTGTGGCCCCTGAATTGTGTAGCTTCTCAATTAGTCCCAGCCCCTGCAGTGCGTGGCAGCAAGCAGCATCTAGTAACCAGCAGCTTCCAGGTGGCTGATCTTGTAGTCACAGGCATGTCTCTGTGAACAGCTTTCACAAGCAGCACTTTAGACCACAGATATCCATCAAGTTCTGCCAGCTAGGCACCACAGAAAATTCTCTGCCATTCAGCCAGTCATGGCTGTGCCTTCCTCACCTTCAAGGTCTATTTCTTCGTCCTGGTGGGGGCGGGAATTCTTTCAGGTGTTCTCTCTCAGCTTTAAGAGTAGTGATTGCTTCTTATGGCTGCTATTCCTATATTTTTTAGAGTTCTCTTTATGTTTTACTAGCCAACACCTCCTTATTCCAATCCTTCATTATAGTTAATAATTCATTATATTAAACTTTCCTTTTTCAAATTATTGTGTGGCTTCTCTTGATTAGATGTAAGACTGTCTGACATCTATTTCTGGGCTTTTAGACCATTACCGCTGTTCCTTACCATTAACAGGGATAAATTAAAATGGATAATAATGAGGCTTTGCATAATTTTAAACATAAATAATTAATACTTCAGGTAGTAGAATCATAAAATTTGCAGGTGAGAAGGAACATTAGAAATATTTTAATGTAGTCTTCTTTTTTGAGATATGGAAACTGAGGCCAAAATAACTTTAAAAATGAGGAGATCCATGTTCTATCTGTTTTTTATATCACCATTGTCTATCATAGAGTCAGTGTTCAATGACTGTGAACTGAATTGAATTGAAATAAGGGAATTAACTTTGAAAATATTTATTGAGCACTGTGATTTAGACATAGTTCTTTCTCTCAAGAGATTTTCAGGCAAGTAGCTAATTTGGAATCAGAATTATAACTTTGGTTAAACTTATGCCCTCATTAGTTTGGTTATTACCACTAATTTAATTGTGGATTGAAATCAGAAGTTAGTTTTCTTTGTTTACTCTTTGTACATATGTCTAAATTTTCACTGGAAACAGGATGATATGGGCATATTTAAACCTAAGTTACTCTTACTCTGGTATGGTTATTATAACCATCCATCTTCCAGGACAAGTGTTGTATGCTGCTGCTGCTGCTACTGCTAAGTCGCTTCAGTCATGTCCGACTCTGTGCGACCCCATAGACAGCAGCCCACCAGGCTCCCCTGTCCCTGGGATTCTCCAGGCAAGCTCGATTTCCAAAACACACATGTATGGTTTTACTTTTTCATTTATAGGAATATTATTTTTACACAAGAGTCTTAAACTCATTTTAGATTTTAATTTGTCAGAAACCTTCTATTCCACTTCCTAGAATGATGGGTGACAGGAAATAAGGCCACAATCTTGTAGGGTCGGATTGTGAAATACCTTGTTTATTTAGCATATGAAATTTTAATAAACTTTGCCTGAATTGGTTTATGAATTCTTATAACCTTTATAAATTTAATAGATGTCTATCTTTAGCATGTCTTTCTGGATATATTTCTTTGATAACCGTTTGTGATACTCTAGACCATTTATTTTGTTAATGTTAATTTACCACTCTCCCCCACTTGCAAGAGAGTTTAGGACATATTTGAATCCATTAAGATTTTTTTCAGACAAATTCTGTTGCATTTTAAACAAATATGTATTTTTAAACTTCTGGGTATAAAAATAGGGACATTATAACTTTGTAATCTTCATAAATGGTTGTGCTATCCTGTACTTCATGTAGATATCTTGCCTCAATTCACTGAATGGGGTTGGGGGGGTTGAGCATCAGAATATCTCACAAAGCTTGTAATAAATAGTTCAGTTCAGGTCAGCCGTTCAGTTGTGTCTGACTCTTTGCGACCCCATGAACAGCATCACGCCAGGCCTCCCTGTCCATCATCAACTGCTGGAGTCCACCCAAACTCATGTCCATTGAGTCAGTGCTGCCATCCAACTATCTCATCCTGTGTCGTCCCCTTCTCCTCCTGCTTTCAATCTTTCCCAGCATCAGGGTCTTTTCAAATGAATCAGGTCTTCACATCAGGTGGCCAAAGTATTGGCGTTTCAGCTTCAACATCAGTCCTTCCAATGAACACCCAGGACTGATCTCCTTTAGGATGGACTGGCTGGGTCTCCCTGAAGTGCAAGGGACTCACAAGAGTCTACTCCAACATCACAGTTCAAAAGCATCAATTCTTTGGCACTCAGCTTTCTTTATAGTCCAAATTGCACATCCATACATGACTACTGGAAAAACCATAGCCTTGACTAGATGCTACTGGAGATTGGTGGAGAACTAACTGCAGAAAGAATGAAGGGATGGAGCCAAAGCAAAAACAGCACCCAGTTGTGGATGGGACTGGTGATAGAATTAAGGTCCGATGCTGTAAAGAGCAATATTGCATAGGAACCTGGAATGTCAGGTCCATGAATCAACGCAACTGGGAAGTGGTCAAACAGGAGATGGCAAGAGTGAACATCAACATTCTAGGAATCAACGAACTAAGGTGGACTGGAATGGGTGAATTTAACTCAGATGACAAGTATATCTACTATTGTGGGCAGGAATCCCTTAGAAGAAATGGAGTATCCATCATAGTCAACAAAAGAATCTGAAATTCAGTAGTTGGATACAATCTCAAAAACGACAGAGTGATCTCTGTTCATTTACAAAGTAAACCATTCAATATCACGGTAATCCAATTTTATGTCCCAACCAGTAATGTTGAAGAAGCTGAATGGTTCTATGAAGACCTACAAGACCTTTTGGAACTAACCCCCCAAAAGATGTCCTTCTCATAATAGGGGACTGGAATGCAAACGTAGGAAATCTAGAAACACTTGGAGTAACAGGCAAATTTGGCCTTGGAGTACAGAATGAAGCAGGGCAAAGGCTAATAGAGTTCTGCCAAGAGAATGCACTGATCCTAGCAAACACCCTCTTCCAACAACACAAGAGAAGACTCTACACATGGACATCACCAGATGGTCAACACCAAAATCAGATTGATTATATTCTTTGCAGCCAAAGATGGAGAAGCTTTATACAGTCAGCAAAAACAAGACCGGGAGCTGACTGTTGCTCAGATTATGAACTCCTTATTGCCAAATTCAGACTTAAGTTGAAGAAAAGTAGGGAAAACCACCAGACCATTCGGGTATGACCTAAATCAAATCTCTTATGACTATACAATGGAAGTGAGAAATAGATTTAAGGGACTAGATATGATAGACAGAGTGCCTGATGAACTATGGAATAAATAAATGAGGAATAAATCCTACCTTTAAAAAGTAGAATTTCTAATAATTAATATATTTTAGATAGAATTATCTGGTATAAAGTTTATTTCTTATGTAAAATTCATTAGTGAATAGACAAACTGAAGATCAGTAGATGGCTCTTGTAACTCTATATCACTTTTTATTATAAATAATATTCAAATTATCACACAGTTACACTCATTTCACATGCTAGCAAAGTAATGCTCAAAATTCTCCAAGCTAGGCTTCAACAGTACGTGAACTGAAAACTCCAAATGTTCAAACTGGATTTAGAAAAGGCAGAGGAACCAGAGATTAAATTTCCAACCTACATTCAATCATCAAAAAAGCAAGAGCATCCAGAAAAAACATCTACTTCTGCTTCATTGACTATGCTAAAGCCTTTGACTGTATAGATCACAACAAACTGTGGAAAATTCTTGAAGAGATGGGAACATCAGACCACCTATCCTTCTTCCTGAGAAACCTGTATGCAGGTTAATAAGCAACAGTTAGAACCAGACAGGGAACAATGGACTGGTTCCAAATAGGGAAAGGAGTACATCAAGGCTGTATATTGTCACCCTGCTTGTTTAACTTATATGCACAGTAAATCATGGGAAATGCCAGGCTGGATGAAGCACAAACTGAAATCAAGTGTGTCGGAAGAACTATCAGTAACCTCAGATGTGGAGGAGGCAATGGCACCCCACTCCAATATTTTTGCCTGGAAAATCCCATGGATGGAGGAGCCTGGTAGGCTGCAGTCCATGGGGTCGCTAAGAGTCGGGCACGACTGACAGACTTTACTTTCACTTTTCACTTTCATGCATTAGAGAAGGAAATAGCAACCCGCTCCAGTGTTCTTGCCTGGAGAATCCCAGGGACAGAGGAGTCTAGTGGGCTGCCGTCTATGGGGTTGCACAGAGTTGGACATGACTGAAGCGACTTAGCAGCAGCAGCAGCAGCAGCATGCAGATGATACAATCCTTATGGCAGAAAGCAAAGAGGAACTAAAGACCTTCTTGAGAAATATGAAAGAAGAGAGTGAAAAAGTTGACTTGAAACTCAACATTCAAAAAACTAAGATCATGGCATCCAGTCCCATTGCTTCATGGCAAATAGATGGAGAGTCAATGGAAACAGTGACAGACTTTATTTTCTTGGGCTCCAAAATCACTGCAGATGGTAACTGCAGCCATGAAATTAAAAGCCATTTGCTCCTTGATGAAAAGCTATGATAGACCTGGACAGCATGTTATAAAACAGAGACATTACTTTGCCAACAAGGGTCCATCTAGTCAAATTATGGTTTTTCCAGTAGTCATGTATGAGTGTGAGAATTGGACCATAAAGAAGGTTGAGTACTGAAGAATTGACGGTTTTGAACTGTGGTGTTGGAGAAGACTCTGGAGAGTACCTTGGACTTCAAGGAGATCAAACCAGTCAATTGTAAATTAAATCAGTCCTGAATATTCATTGGAAGGACTGACGCTGAAGCTGAAGCTGCAATACTTTGGCCACCTGATGTGACGAGCTGACTTATTGGAAAAGACCCTGATGCTGGGAAAGATAGAGAGTAAGAGGAGAAAGGGACGACAGAGGATGAGATGATTGGATGGCATCACTGAATCAATGGACATGAGTTTGAGCAAGCTCCGGAAAATGGTAAAGAGCAGGAAAGCTTTGTGTGGGGCAAGTCTATGGGGTCACAAGGAGTTGGAGGCTACTGAGGGACTGAATAACAAAAGCAATTTTATATAATTTGCGATGCTAAGAAAAGTGACCAAACTATCTCTATCAAATAGTGGTTTTAATATCCCTTGTTTCAAGTAATAGCTTGTTGTGAAATCATAATTTAAATCATTCACTTTGTGTTCAGTGTCATCTTTTTATTTGCATTAATACTTAAATTGGTGATATAAATGCAATATCCAAGATGTCATGAATATTTTGGAAGGTATCTCCTTTTTTGCTTTACTGTTTTCTGGTGCTTCATATTTCCATGTCTATCTTGATTATTCTCATTTCTTAAATTCAATTCCCCTCACACTTATTCCCCTCATATTTATTCCTTGCCTGTTCAGATCTCTTGCTGACCTCTAAAAGTCATGGCAGACAAATTCGATATGAATATGAGAGTAAGGATTTGGTCCTTTACTTCTACTGGTTCCTCCAGAGGTCATTTGTTTTATGATAGCACTTTAGAAATGCTCCATATTTTTTAAATGATCTAAAAATACAGTAGGCAAAATAATAAAACATAAAAATCTACTGTAATTTATAAAATGAGAAAACATAGGTACAATCTTCATGAGTTTTTTCTAATTTCTTTCTGTGCATTTTGGAGATATAATTAAGATTAAACTTTATAAAAATTAGGACCATGTAGCTTTTATTTTGAGGCTTCCCAGGTGGCTCAGTGGTAAAGAATCTGCCTCAATGCAGGAGACGCAGGTTTGATCTTTCGATTGGGAAGATCCCCTGGAGAGGGAAATGACAACTCACTCCAGAATTTTTGCCTGGAGAGTCCCAGGGACAGAGGAGCATTGTAGACCACAGTCCAGGGTGTCACAAAGAATTGGACACTACTGAGCACACATGCAACTTTTCTTTTATATTTTGGAAATTTTCCTATTAGTAAGTAATCTTCTAAGACCTGATTTCTAGTAGCTTTATGACATTTCATCATATAGACTAGTGGCTTTTAGATGCAAAGGTGAGAGTGTTTCCAAGGAATCATACAGTGAAAGAGATGGGCTTTTCTGAAATGAAGCATGGAAACATTTAATATGTCGCACCTAATCTGAGGGAGGTGACAGATAGAGCCCCAGCCCATGACATTCTTTACCAACAAGAACATGTCCCTCTTGTGTGAATGGCCTGGAGGAATCACGAAGGAAAAGAGACAAACCTGCCTCACAAAATTGTTCCCTTCAGTGAAGAATGGAACAAAAGGGTGAAACTTGTCTTCCTCTCTAGCATGATAATTGCTGTACATGGAATCCATAAAAGGAACAATGAAAATCTAAGGTGATTATATAAATGATTTATAGAATAGTAATCATTCAAATTAAATCAATATTATATTTTGATCTTAATGCACTAAGAATAATGCAATCTTTGGTTACATTATTTTCATCAATTAACCCCCCATCCTAATTTTTACAATGGGGTAGTAGCCATTAAAGTGACCCTAAAGTTGCCAGTGTGTCTGGCTTACTGTAAATGGTCATTGGGGACGAAAATTAAGCGTAACATCTCTCAAAAATGTTTAAGTTCCCATACAATCCAAACTCTTTCTTAGAGTAAAATTGTTCATATCAGCAAATCTAATGCTAAGCAGAAAGGGGTTTTTCTAGAATGGAGAGTTTTTTTTTTTTTTCTCCCCTAATAATAATAGTAGGCTGAATTCTCTAGCCAAGTTTATTGCTTCCAGTGGTATATTCATGTTGGTCATGATCAGTCAACAGCAACATGATACAAATAAATGGAGGTTGGTGACTATTTTGAAGTCATCTATTTTGCATATTTTAGTCTCGTGTATCTGTGACTAATATTTAGATTTGAAAAACCTTTTTATATGAAAAGATTATTTTCTGTCCTTAGAGTGCAAAAATAGATAAGCTACTTTGAAAATAAAAGCTAAATGAAATGTTCACGTATCTATTTAGATGCTAGAACAATTTGATGGTTTTCATAAACTACATTTGAAATTATTGTTTTGAGATAATGCTGTCTATTTACATAATGGTGATATTACATCCTTAATAAATATTTGAGTTATTTGACTCCTGGTGAGCATCTTTAATTGAAGTTTACCCAGATGTCTAAATTTAGCAATTGGAGGTTGTTTTCTTTTTGCTGAGATTGGAGTTGCAATCAAACCTTGACTGTAATTTCAGCTCAACCTTTTTGCATAATTATTTTGAAGTTGACGTAATGGAGGAAAACAAAGAGCGCATGTGTATGGGAGAGAGACAGGCTGAGAGAGAAGAAAAGCAAGGCCATATTTTAAGGAAAAAGAAATAAACTTACCCATTAATGTTAACAAAGAGTAAACAACTCATGTAGGATTTTAAAAATTATTATACATTTGTTCTTTATCATTTGTATAGTGTGCAATAACTTTAACAGATTATGTATTTGTTTGCTTCCCTTTGGGACCAGTCATTTCACTGCAGCAAAATGCAGTGATTCTGTTTTTTAGGTATGTGGTCAGAGTAAGATACTTTTAAAGATTTGCTTTCTATCTAATTAAAATCTATAATAAAAAAAAATAAAAAGCAAAGGAAACAAATTTTTGCCCACTGGACTTCTAGGTGAACTGTAAACTTTAGAGCTGGAATGAATTTAGACCTCATCAAGTCCAATAGTCTTCCTTTTACAGACGAGGCTTCTTATGTCCGGAAGGTGGTCTAGTTTTCATAAAAGCTCCTTGGAGACATGGTTGGGAGTGAGTGTAAGGTGTTCGTAGTCTTGGGCAGTTCCTTGGCTAACACCCTGTGAAGATGAATTTGTTCTTATTCCTTTGTTTAAGACCTTGTGTATTTATAGGTCCCAGACAAGCAAGTGCTTTATCATAGCAATTTCACTCATTATCTATTTATAATAATATGCATGACTGACAGTCATATATATTTTTATTTTCTTTTAGGTAAATTTCTATTTTAAATTGTATATTAAAAACATATTTTTTTCTAAAACTGTGTCTTAAGTATCAATGTGAAGAAATAGGGAGATTTTGTCATCCAAGAGCAGGCCGCATTATAGTGGGGTTATTATAGGGGATATAACAAATACTCCACTTATTTGTGATTATAACAAATAAGCAAATAGGAATGCTGATCAGATCCTCTTCTAAACATCATTAGAGAATTTTTAAATGACTTGGGTAAGTCCTTTAAGCTATTAACACTTGTATTTCTTTATTGCAGAAAGGTGATAATAGCTGTCCTCTGGCTGTTAACCTTTAACCAATATGTTGTACACACATTGATTCCTCTTTTATAGAAATATTAAGTTTCTTGATGTGTCTTTATTCATGACTAGTATGAATATTTTTAATGTTCTCCCAGCAGGACTATTAAAAGAAGACTGAAAAATAGATGAAAGTTGATTCTCAAATTGGAATTTTGATTATTGCTGTGAACTTTCCCTAAGAATCATTTGATCAAATGCAGCTAACTGAGGACAAAATTTACCCTAAAGTGGAATACCGTGATTATCTAAGTCAGTGGCTTTCAAATGGTGATCCCTTGACCTGAGGTGCCATCACTTAGAAACTTATTAGAAAACAAATGCTTGGGTCTTACCACAGTTGTACACAGTCCAAAACTCAGGTTGAGACCCAGCCATCTGTGTCTTAATGAGGTCTACACATAATTGTGGTGTATGCTAAAATTTGAGAACCAGTGGTCTAAACTAAAAGAAAACTAAAAAAGATAAACTCAAGGAAATCAAACCATCTCAGACTTGGCAACAGAACTTACGAGGTATTGGATAGGTATTCTTTGATGTTCCCTCAGGGGGCAAGAGACTTTGTGTTAAGCTCACTTGGACGTCTTATTCTAGCTTTAGTTTATCACTGAAAATGTTGGAAGAAGTCAGGAAAATTTTAAAGTTTTGATAGTACAACATTAGGTCATTAAGGAAAATATCATTGCTGCTGAGACATTGGTATCAGAAATCTAATAATTTGTTCTGTATACAAATAAAAGCTAAGAAAGGGGGCACTCTGAAAGATTTAGCACATGTTGAAATGCTTTGATCATCTGAGTGCTGCTCACTTAGCACTTGTTTTTATAAATAAAAGCTTGATTTGGTATTATAATAATGATGGTCTTCAGGTTTGGGGGCTTCCCTGGTTGCTCACTTGGTAAAGAATCTGCTTGTAATGCGGGAGATCCTGGTTCGATTCCTGGGTCAGGAAGATCCCCTGGAGAAGGGATAGGTTCTACACTCCAGTGTTCTTGCCTGGAGAATCCCATGGGCAGAGGAGCCTAGCAGGCTATATTCTATGAGGTTGCAAAGAGTCGGACACGACTGAGCGAGTAACGCTAACACTTCAGGTTTAATTTAGCTCTTTGAGATTAAGGAAATTAAAGGAGCTAGAAAGATTTGCTTCATTACAAAGGTATTAAAATTTTATATTCTTTATACAAGAAGTATTTTTTATAGTGGAAATGTTTTTTTTTTTCTGAGAAGAAGAATTATAAAACTAATTCAGTGCTGAACAGTTATGATAGTTTGAGCTATTTTTTCTGATATTATCTTGAAAGAAGAATGATGCTGGCAAATGTCCAAGGCTAGGTTTGAGCAAGGTGGCCGAATATCAGTGGTTCTCAAAGCAGTTGTTTTGGTGTGACCAAAGGTAAAGTGGTGAGTTTGTCAAATTACCTGGGTGTCTTCTATTAAGTTATTTATGTTCCTCAACATCTCACATTCTTCCAACATCCATTTACAGGGCATCCATAAGAAACATAATTCATAGATTATGCTAAATCTAACATGAATTTGTACTTAAGAATAAGTCTTACTTATTGTGTTTTTATTTCATTTATAATATTCATGTATCTATCTAATGTAGGTGGAACATATTACATATCAGCTAAACTTTAATATAAAGTGTTTCTGTGAAAATAGAGGAAGAAAGAAAGCTTTATCATTTCAAACTGATATCTTTTTATATCTTTTGTAAGCTATCAGGATTTTTCTACCTACGATGGATAATTTGTTTTTCCTCCAAATCCTTCTCCTTTTCTATTATTCTAAATACAGTCATAAAATATATTAAAAGTGAGATTTTTAGTATTGGGGAGGTTGGAATAAAAGTGAGATTTTGAGTGTTGAGGAGGTTGGTCTTGGCTGATCAATAGATCTTTGCGAGGAAGATGCCTATAAATATTAATTGTTTAAAACCCTACTATTGTCCCTAATCTTTTTGGTTCATTATCATTAATGGAATGATGTAAATTTGTTAATACCCAGTTTTTTGAGGATGCTGATTTTGTGAAAAGAAATGAAAGTCATCACTTTAGACTTTTGCATAGGGAAAGCTGGTTCAGTGAGAGGTGTAGATCCTTCTCCATCTGATCTTAGGTGAACTGCTGTCGTTGTTCTTCCGTCTTGAGTAACTGCTTCCTGGCTGTCAGCTCCATGGACAGTTCTACCCAGTCTTCTCTGCTTCAACCCAGTTAGTGCTCTGGCCAGGCCCCTGGGTCAGCCTCGTTCTTACATGGCTTCCTTCTTCTCTCTAGACATTCTTTTCCGTCCACAGTCTCTCTCATCAGTATCATCAGCTCTTCTGTCAGGTCAAGGAGGATCATGGCGTTCTTTTAAAGCTCCTGCTCCCTTCTGGAAAACATACTAAAGGCAGAAAAGATGCTGAGACAAGGTATAATCAATGTCGATGCAATAGACATATACCCTGAAGTTCAGGAACACAAGATACTTTCAGGTATATACCACACAGAGGCAGAAGACAAGATCCCTCTGAAGACTTCAAGTCATCTGTTATGTGCTGTTCTCTTAACAACTCAGTTTCTTGTATACACTGCTGTGAGTACCTGATTAATATCTCAAAAGTATATTTTATAAGGACATGGTCTGTAGCTGTTTGTTGTGCTGTATGTGGACTCTGATCTTAGTGCTAACTCAAGAGTGTTTAAGAATATATATATATATATATATATATATATATATATATATATAAACTGGAAGGGTTCTGAAGACGAAAACATCACTGAGAAATAGGGGAGCAAAGGAAACTTTATCATGTGACATGAGGTGAATCTGAATCCAGTGTAAAACTATTGGTAATGTTAATATATGGGCTGGCGGGTACAATCTAGATAGAGATGGTTGTCCTGGAATTCCAGTGAGGGAAGCATCATAGAAACAAGGAGCAAAGCCAGCATGCAAAGGATGTTCTTATTTAGCTTGAGCAGAGAGTTCCGTATGAAATGATGGAAGAGGAGGTTAAACGTGTGAAGTGGATGGTGATGGAACACTTGGCTTAATGTGGTTTAAACTGGTTCCTGGGAGCATATTTGGCTTATCTCTTCCCACCTTTGGAAAATCAGCCATAATGAAAGTACTCACATGGTAGAAATGGAAAAATGGTACAAATTAGGGCTCCTGTTCTTCCAATAAGCACCCATACAGAACCAGTTGCTAAACATTTGTAAGCAAATCACTACATTGTTTCTTAGGTTTCAAAGGTGGTGCTTGTTTCTAGGTTCAAGTAAGAGCAAGATGAAACTGAAATATTTGTAAGATTAAGAGCCACTATTTAGTACCATCATAGTGTGGAACTATTGCAATGAATAAACTCTAAAAATATTGAAGCTAGTAATTTCAGTTACAAAATTGATGGTTTAGGAAGGTTTGCTTGTTTTGGCAGTTTTGCAATAATCTGCTGTCTTGATTTTTTTCCTTAAGTTTCTTCATATCAGTGAGACTCTTCCTGTTCTCAGAAAATAATCCTGTTTTAGGATAACTTCAACCCCATAGAAAACCATGACACTGAGATTTTAAAAATTTATTTACTTTTATATTTACTCTAATTTTCCTTATGAAAAAGGAAATTAAACAATTTCTTATATAAATAAATCATTATAAAAATTAAGTAATGCATAAAAGTATAAAAGAGTAATCTTTTAGCATATAGATAGCAATTATTAAATTTTTGATTATTTTGAAATGAAACCAATAATTCCAATTTCCTTTTGGTTTTTTTTTTGTTTTTATTTGTAGTTCCTACTATTGTCTAATCAAAAGTACTTAATTTTTTATTTATTTTTTCTCCTCTTCAAAAATATATCAGTTCAGTTCAGTTCAGTCAGTCAGTCATGTCTGACTCTTTGCGAGCCCATGGACTGCAGCATGCCAAGCCTCCCAGTCCATCACCAACTCCCGGAGTTTACCCAAACTCATGTCCATTGAGTCGGTGCTGCCATCCAACCATCTAATCCTCTGTCACCCCCTTCTCCTCCTGCTTTCAATCTTTCCCAGCATCAGGGTCTTTTCAAATGAGTCAGCTCTTCACATCAAGTGGCTAAAGTATTGGAGTTTCAGCTTCAACATCAGTCCTTCCAATGAACACCCAGGACTGATCTCCTTTAGGATGGACTGGCTGGATCTTCCTGCAGTGCAAGAGACTCACAAGAGTATACTCCAATATCACAGTTCAAAAGCATCAATTCTTTGGCACTCAGCTTTCTTTATAGTCCAAATTGCACATCCATACATGACTACTGGAAAAACCATAGCCTTGACTAGATGGACCTTGTGGTAATGTCTGTCAAAGTAATGTCTCTGCTTTTTAATATGCTGTCTAAATTGGTCATAACTTTCCTTCCAGGGAGTAGCGTCTTTTAATTTCATGGCTGCAGTTACCATCTTCAGTGATTCTGGAGCCCCCAAAATAAAGTCTTCACTGTTTCCGCATCTATTTGCCATGAAGTGATAGGACCGATGCCAAGATCTTAGTTTTCTGAATGTTGAGTTTTAAGACAACTTTTCCACTCTCCTCTTTCACTTTCATCAAGAGGTGCTTTAGTTCCTTTTCACTTTCTGCCATAAGGGTGGTGTCATCTGCATATTTGAGGTTATTGATATTTCTCCTGGTAATCTTGATTCCAGCTTGTGTTTCATCTAGCCCAGTGTTTCTCATGATGTACTCTGCACATAAGTTAAATAAGAAGGGTGACAATATACAGCCTTGACATACTCCTTTCCCTATTTGGAACCAGTCTGTTGTTCCATATCCAGTTCTAACTGTTGCTTCCTGACTTGTATACTCATTTCTCAAGAGGCAGGTCAGGTGGTCTGATATTCCCATCTCTTTCAGAATTTTCCACAGTTTATTGTGATCCACACAATCAAAGGCTTTGGCATAGTCAATAAAGCAGAAATAGTTATTTTTCTGGGACTCTCTGCTCTTTCAATGATCCAGTGGATGTTGGCAATTTGGTCTCTGGTTCCTCTGTCTTTTCTAAACCAGCTTGAACATCTGGAAGTTCATGGTTCATATATTGCCGAAGCCTGGCTTGGAGAATTTTGAGCAATACTTTACTAGCATGTGAGGTGAGAGCAATTTTTCAGTAGTCTGAGCATTCTTTGGCATGCAATTTGAATGAAAATCGACCTTTTCCAGTCCCATGGCCACTGTTGCATTTTTTAAATTTGCTGGCATATTGAGTGCAGTACTTTCACAGCATCATCTTTGAGGATTTGAAATAGCTCAACTGGAATTCCATCACCTCCACTAGCTTTGTTTGTAGTGATGCTTTCTAAAGCCCATTTGATTTCACATTCCAAGATGTCTGGCTCTAGGTGAGTGATCGCACCATTGTGATTATCTGGGTCATGAAGATCTTTTTATTATAGGACTTCCGTGTATTCTTGCCACCTCTTCTTAATATCTTCTGCTTATGTTAAGTCCATACCATTTCTGTCTCTTATTGAGCCCATCTTTGTATGAAATGTTCCCTTGGTATCTCTAACTTGAAAAGATCTCTAGTCTTTCCCATTCTATCATTTTCCTGTTTCTTTGCACTGATCACTGAGGAAGGGTTTCTTATCGCTCCTTGCTTTTCTTTGGAAAAGCATTCAAATGGGAATATCTTTCCTTTTCTCCTTTGATTTTTGCTTCTCTTCTTTTCACAGCCATTTGTAAGGCCTCCTCAGACAGCCATTTTGAATTTCTGCATTTCTTTTTCTTGGGGATGGTCTTGATCCCTGTCTCCTGTACATGTCATGAACTTATGTCCATATTTCATCAGACACTCTGTCTATTAGATCTAGCCCCTTAAATCTATTTCTCACTTCCACTGTATAATCATAAAGTTTTTTATTTTGGTCATACCTGAATGGTTTAGTGGTTTTCTTACTTTCTTCAATTTAAGTCTGAATTTGGCAATAAGGAGTTCATGATCTGAGCCACAGTCAGCTCCCAGTCTTGTTTTTGCTGACTGTATAGAGCTTCTCCATCTTTGGCTGCAAAGAATATAATCAGTCTGATTTTGGTGTTGACCATCTGGTGATGTCCATGTCTAAAATCTTCTCTTGTGTTCCTGGAAGAGGGTGTTTGCTATGATCAGTGCATTTTCTTGGCAAAACTCTATTAGCCTTTGCCTTGCTTCATTCTGTACTCCAAGGCCAAATTTGCCTGTTACTCCAGGTGTTTCTTGACTTCCTACTTTTGCATTCCAGTCCCCTCTAATGAAAAGGACATGTTTTTGGGGTGTTAGTTCCAAAAGGGGTTGTAGGTATTCTTAGAACCATTTAACTTCAGCTTATTCAGCATTACTGGTCAGAGCATAGACTTGGATTACTGTAATATTGAATTGTTTGCCTTGGAAATGAACAGAGATCTTTCTGTCATTTTTGAGATTGCATCCAAGTACTGCATTTCAGACTCTTTTGTTGACTATGAGGGCTACTCCATTTCTTCTAAGGGATTCTTGGCCACAGTAGTAAATATAATGGCCGTCTGAGTTAAATTCACCCATTCCCGTCCATTTTAGTTTGCTGATTCCTAAAATGTCGACGTTCACTTTTGCCATCTCCTGTTTGATCACGTCCAATTTGCCTTGATTCATGGACCGAATATTCCATGTTCCTATGTGATATTTCTCTTTACAGCATCGCACCTTGCTTCTATCACCAAGCACATCCACAACTGGGTGTTGTTTTTGATTTGGTTTTGTCTCTTCTTTCTTTCTGGAGTTATTTGATATATAAAATATATGAAAACAATATAAATTCACCAATTTTTTCCTCCTAATTTCAAGATTATATTATTTAAAATTTTAAATCCATTTATGTGTTAAATAAAATTTGAAATAAATTATGAGATTGGCTTCAATATTTCTTTTTAAATTTCTTCTTCAATTGTCCTAAACCATTTAATCACTGTTCCGTTTAAATACCACTGTAGCCATTCCTGAATTTTCCTATGTATTTTCCTATATACCCCTTGAATTTTCCTATGTACTCTGTGTTTCTTGTTTTATATTAACTCCATTTAATCATTCATTGTGTCACTTATCCAACAAATACTTACTAGATATTACTATGTACCAGGCACTGCACATGTTGAATGGTATTAGAACAATGAATTCCATCCCTGATTAACTCAGACTTCTTTTTAAAGCTCTACATAGTTCAGTTTAGCTTAGTCTAATGACTAGTGAATTGGTTTCTCTTTAAGTTCTTGCCTGTGATTTGAAGACTTAAGTAGCGAAATAATGGACGTGAGTGTGATAATGAAAACCAAGGGGAAAGGGCAAGGGGAACATGGAGGAAAAGAATCTATATTTAAACTCTGAGTTAGAGATAGAATTCTCCTAAATAAAATATTTTAAAGAAATTATCTTTCACAATTCACCTTCGTTCACTTATTTGTGGAAAAAAATGGGGCACATATAGAACAAATTTTAGTGCAATAAATTTAAGAAATTAATAAGACAAATTCTTGTATTTATGGAGCTTACAAATTTTTCAGCTAAGAAGTCAGAAAAAACAGATATAGCACTGGGGATACAGTAACAAAAACATGCTAAAGACAATTTCATTAAAGCCCCAGAGGGTATGGATTGGCTTTCCAGAAGAAGACAAGTGTACTTGAGATGGATCTTCAGATTTGATTATGAGTACTGCAGAAACAGAAGTGGAGAATGTCATGTAAGTTCAAAGATTTCTCTAAATTAGAGATAGACAGTGTGAATTTTACAGAAGAAAACTTTAGCGATAGTTCAGAAAAAAAAAAAAGAAAAATTACTTGTGCTTAAAGAAGGGCTAGTTGCCTGATCTCTAAATAGCCCTGTTGTATAAGTTAAGGAAGAGGTTGCTAAAGAATATTAGCTTGAGCCATTTCTTAGAAGACTGTGTTAAAGACTGTTGGCTATATACATAGTATTCATTGCAACCTGTTTTCCTTACAAATGACACCCTACGTTTTTTGCAGCAATGATGTGCCCAAGAAAATGTACATTCCTAAGGCTTCTGGGAATGACTAGATTACAATTTTCATATGTGTTTAATTCATTTTAACAGTTATTTATTGTTATCGTGTTATTTATTGTTATCTTCTCTAAGCCAGACACTCTTTTAGACACTGGAAATACAGTAATTAGAAAACACACACACACACACACACAAATGAAACAGACAGTCTCTAATCTGGATGAGCTTAATTCTAGTAGTGGAAAGGGAGGCCATTCAACACAAATTCCTTCAAAAGTAAATATATAGTAAGCTGCACAAATACCATGGGGAAAAATAGGCAAGAAAATAGTTTTCTTTTTAAATAGGATGGTCATAGAGAGCTCTGTTGTTGGAACAAAAATTTAGAGGTAAGGAAGAATTCCTTATTGATTTCTGGGAAGAGAGATTTTCAAGGTAGGAGGAACAGAAAGTACTGATACCCCAAGTCAACGATGTGCCTAGTGTGTTCAAGGAAAATCAATAATAGTAGGAAAGACAGTCAGAGAGGAACTCAGAGGGTAGATACTCAAGAATTCTGTGGACATTTTACTCAGTGTGAGATAGGTAGCCATTGAAAATTTTGAGCAGAGAAATGACAATCTCTGATTTGACTTTTAATAGAATCTCTCTGGCTCCTGTGTTGATGGTAGATTTTAAGAGATCAAGGTTAATGGAGGAGAGGAACTTTATGAAGTTATTAGAGTCATCAATGAGACATGCTAGTGGCTCAGACCAGGATGGAAGTAGGGAAGATGAAAGGAAGTGGTCAGAGTCTGTGTACATTGTATTTTGAAGATAGGTAGTTTGCTGAGAGCATGTGGGTGTGAAAATAACATAGGAATTTGAGAAAATTATGAGCATCTGTCCTAAACTAATGATAGATTGTTATGATTTTTTATTGAGAAACCCAGATGGGAAAGATTTGGGGGAAAAAGGGTTTTGTTGTTACTGTTCTGCTTTGGTTATTTATTTTTTTAAGGTGTAGACATCAAGGATTCAGTTTGGGACTCGTAAAATCGAGAGGTCTATTAACACTTTTATAGAACTGTCATGGATTTAGGTAGGGGAGAAATCTTTGAGGGAAACATTTATTTGGATCCCTTCAGTATAAAGGCAGTGTTAAAATATTGATACTATGAAAGCTTGTCAGAGGACTGAATGTACATAGAGAGGCAAAGGGAAGAGCTGAGTCATGGGGCTTTCCCTGGTGAAGAATTTGAGTTGGGAGGGGCACTAGCAAAGGAGATTTAGAAGCAACCTGACAGGTAGGAAGTAAACCAAAAGAGTAAGGTGTTCTGTATGTCAAGGAAGTTTCAGAGAGGATAGAGAGATTAACTATTTCAAATGCACACTGTAGTACAAGTTAGGAGAGAACAGCCAATACCCACTGAATTTAGCAACGTGGAGTTCATCAGTGAGCTTGGCAAGACAACTGAGTGGAGTGGTGAAGTTAAGATCTAGCTTAATTGAGGGCAAGAGAAAGTGGGAAGAGAAGTATTGGAAAGAATTGTGATACACAAGTCATTTCTTCAAGGAACTGTGCTATTAAAATAAAGGTCAAAGGAGCAGTTCTAAAAAATATGATACAAATGAACTTGTGTACAAAACAGAAACAGACTCATGGACTTAGAGAATTCATTTATGATTACTAAGGGAGAAAGGTGGGAGGGAGGGATAGGCAGGGAGTCTGAGATTGACATGTACACACTTCTGTGTTTAACCAACAAGGACCTTCTGTATAACACAGGGAACTCTGCTCAATATTCTGCAACAGCATAATTGGGAAAAGGATTTGAGAGAATAGATACACATATATGTATAATTGAATCACTTTGTTGGATACCTGAAACTAGCACAACACTGTTAATCAACTGTACTCCCAATATAAAATAAGTTAACAACACCAAAAAGTTAAGGGGACTGCAAACTTGAGATTTTTCTTATAACTAAGGTTTAGAAATGACATGTCTATTTGCTGATGAGAAATAATAAGAGAAAGAGAACAGTATTCTCTGGTGGATGAAATAGACAAATATTATGCACAAGAGGAAGTTTTGGAAAAATATTCAGTCAAAGCTGACAGGTGAGAAGATGTGGAGATAGAAGTTGACAGAAAATTTCTATTACTTGTTTCAGGTTTTGTAGGCAAATATACAGCAAGTTCATAAGCTGAATGTGAAGATGTCCTATGGAGATATGGAGGCTTAAGTAGAGGAGAATGTGAGAACTAGGCTTTGTTGGACAGTGGGTAAATGAAAGAACTAGGAGAGGCTGCTGGGTACCAGGAAGCTGCCTTTCCACTCTTGCCTGCATGGATTAAGGATGCAGTGATGAAGGCACAGTAGCTATCTTGCAATTATGGCATAAGAATTGTGTGGCCAGCATTTCACATGAGTAAATGGAAAGAACCTTTCATTTGCTTGTAATTTTGGAGACATTCTTCCTTTCTTTCACTTACATCTAGATTTCCCAGTGTATGAGAAAAATAAAATGTCTGGGTAATCTTTGATAGTTCTTTGATCTCCTGAACTCTATTCTAAAATATACTATAAGCTTGGCCTTATTTATTAGTTGAAGGAATTCACCAAAGTTTTTGAAAAAGAATATGACATGACATGCAAAATGCTGGGCTGGATGAATCATAAATTGGGATCAAGATTGCTGGGAGAAATACTGACTACATCAGATATGCAGAAGATACCACTCTAATGGCAGAAAGTGAACAGGAAGTAAAGAACCTTTTGGTGATGGTGAAAGAGGAGAGTGAAAAAACTGGCTTAAAACTCAACATTCAAAAAACAAATATCATGGCATATATTTTTATAACTTCATGGCAAATAGATGAAGGAAAAATGGAAACAGTGACAGACTTTATTTTCTTGGGCTCCAAAATCGCTGCAGACAGTGACTGCAGCCATGAAATTAAAAGACACTTGCTCCTTGGAAGATATCTATGACAAACTTAATGTGTGTTGGTCACTCAGTCATGTCTGACTCTCTGCAACCCCAGGAGACTGCAGCCTGTCAGTTTCCTCTGTCCATGGAATTCTCCAGGCAAGAATACTGGAAGGGGTAACCATTATCTTCTCCAGGGGATCTTCTTGACCCAGGGATCAAACCCAGGTCTCCTGCATTGCAGCCAGATTCTTTGCTGTCTGAGCCACCAGGGAAGCCCCTAAGTGTGAAGGTGTTAGTCACTCAGTCATGTCCAACTCTTTGTGACCCCATGGACTGTAGCCTGCCTGGCTCCTCTGTCCATGGAATTCTCCAGCCAAGAATACTGGAGTAAGAAGCCTTTCAGTTCTCCAGAGGATCTTCCCAACCCAAGGATCTCTTGCACTGTAGGCAGATTCTTTACTGTTTAAGCCACTGGGGAAGCCCCACAAACCTAGACAACATATTAAAATGCACAGACATCACTTAGCTGAAAAAGGTTTCTATAGTCAAAACTATGGTTTTTCCAGTAGTCAGGTATGCATGTGAGAGTTGGCTGATGCTTTCAAATTGTGGTACTGGAGAAGACTCAAGAGTTTCTTGGACTGTACGGAGATCAAACCAGTCAATCCTAAAGGAAACCATCCCTGAATATTCATTGGAAGAACTGATGCTGACGCTCCAATACTTTGGCCACCTGGTGTGAAGAGTCAAGTCCTTGGAAGAGACCCTGATGCTGGGAAATATTGAAGGGAAAGGACAAGGGGTGGCAGAGCATGAGGTGTTTGGATGGCATCATTGACTCAATGGACATGAATCAGAGCAAACTACAGGAGATAGTGAAGGACAAGAGAGCCTGGTGTGCTGCAGTCTATGGGGTCACAAAGAGTAAGATGCAACTTGTTGACTGAAAAACAACACTTGACATGACTGCTATTGAGGTTTAGAAGATCACTATGATATGACAGTTGGATTTTCCCAAAGTATGCATAACCTCCATTTCTTGATAACACTGGTTTGGCTTAGAGTCAAAAGCATTGTATAGAATTTACTGATGCTTGTGTCTGGAAGGAGTATTTTTCAGTCAAATCTCATTGAAATATGGTACTAACAGGTTGTTTTTGTTGATGCTCTAGTTAATTATTAGGTGAATAAAATGGTGTTAAAGATGCCTGAGAATAAATTTTTGTAGGCTTTCAAATTTATAGCAGTAGACTTTAGGTTCCCATCACAGGTTTTAGAGATACCCTGCCAGTGTTCCCCTGTAAACAGTCAGAGTGAATCGTGTCCTCCAATATATCATAAGTTCTATTTGGTCATTGAAGGTCCTGTGTTCATTTTGGGTTGGTCAATACATAAGTCCTTTAAATAATCATTTCTTATGAAACAGCAGAGATAGGTTTTCAAAATTGAGCCCATTTTGGCATTCTGTAAAGTTTAGCAAGTAATAAGCTTTCATTAACTCTGTTAAAACTCTGTCAGATATTTTCCAACTCACCCGAGCTGCCTCTTGAGAAATCTGTATGCAGGTCAGGAAGCAATAGTTAGAACTGGACATGGAACTGGTTCCAAATTGAGACAGGAGTATATCAAGGCTGCATATTGTCACCCTGCTTATTTAACTTATATGCAGAGTGTGTCATAAGAAAAGTTGGGCTGGGTGAAACACAAGCTGAAATCAAGATTGCCGGGGGAAATATCAATAACCTCAGATATGCAGATGACACCACCCTTATGGCAGAAAGTGAAGAGGAGCTAAAAAGCCTGTTGATGAAAGTGAAAGAGGAGAGTGAAAAAGTTGGCTTAAAACTCAACATTCAGAAAACTAAGATCATGGCCTCTGGTCCCGTCAGTTTACGGCAAATAGATGGGGAAACAGTGGCAACAGTGGCTGACTTTATTTTTTGGGGCTCCAAAATCACTACAGATGGTGACTGCAGCCATGAAATTAAAAGACACTTGCTCCTTGGAAGTAAAGTTATGACCAACCTAGACAGCATACTAAAAAGGAGAGACATTACTTTGTCAACAAATGTCATCTCGTCAAGGCTATAGTTTTTCCAGTAGTCATGTATGGATGTGAGAGTTGGACTGCAAAGAAAGCCAAGTGCCAAAGAATTGATGCTTTTGAACTGTGATGTTGAAGAAGACTCTTGAGAGTCCTTTGGACTGCAAGGAAATTCAACAAGTCCTTCCTAAAGGAAATCAGTCCTGGGTGTTCATTGGAGGGACTGATGTTGAAGCTGAAACTCCAGTCCTTTGGCCACCTGATGCAAAGAACTGACTCACTTGAAAAGATCCTGATGCTGGAAAAGATTGAAGGAAGGAGGAGAAGGGGATGACAGAGGATGAAATGGTTGGATGGAAACACTGACTCAATGGACATGAGTTTGGGTAAACTCTGGGAGTTGGTGATGGACAGGGTGGCCTGGCAGTATTGCAGTTCATGGGGTCTCAGAGAATCAGACACGACTGAGCAACTGAACTGATACTGATTCTCCAACTCATGGTAACATATGCACAGATATATGTGATGGTATTCTGGACTCATTTGAAAAGACAATGCTTGGAAAGATTGAGGGCAGGAGGAGAAGGGGATGACAGAGGATGAGATGGTTGGATGGCATCACTGACTCGAAGGACATGAGCTTGAGCTAGCTCCAGGAGTTGGTGGACAGGGAAGCCTGGTGTGCTGCAGTCCATGGAGTTGCCAAGAGTTGGACACAACTGAGCAACTGAACTGAACTGATTGTGGGAATACTGAGACAGTCGACTTATTTTGTGGCAACAAGTTAAAAATACTTTTCTGCTCAAACTACAATTTATTGTGACAAAATGCTAATTCTCATGATTTTGAAGATCCATGTAAATGACTACATAATGGAACTTTCTAAGCTAAATTCAAATGACTATTATTTCATTGATTTTTTTTTAACCTATGCATTTCTTGTTTTGTGCCAAACATTGGGCTAGGTGAAGAGATAGAGCAGTGGACAAGAAAGACAGGCCTAGTCAACAGAGGGCAAATCTATTTTATGAAAGAAAGGAAGAGAACTAAATTTACTGAGCACATACTAAGTGCCAGTTATATAAAATATATGTCAAACCCTTGACATATATTTTACATACTCACTACTCTGCCATCCCATCACTTAGTTCAGGGTCATACAACTGTAATGAGTCACATAACTGAATGTCTTTCTAGTTAAAAGTAATTAGGGGGATTTAGAAATGAACATAAGGTGGGAGCTTCTTGTTGAAAAGTCAACAATATTTGAAATATATTCATGTAACCTGAATAATATAGCACCTAGAAGTTTTGATATAATGAAACTTTATTCTAGATTTTAATTAGCTACTGTGCAATGCACATTTTAGAAATTATTACCGCTAAGATAACACTGGATGTAAGATTTAAATGTCAAGGATTCTTTAAACTGAAAAAAGTCATAGTAATTACTAGAGGATAAATAGTGCTTCTTTTTAAAAATATGGAGTTTGATTACTTGGTTTGTGGACTATTCTGGCTTCATCACTGTCATTTTCTTGAACTTCGCTTAGCTCAACTTAGAAAATTTTCTCTATTTCTTATGTCTTTTTCTTCAGAAGGTTCTTCAAAAGAAGAAGGCAATTGAAACTCATGATTAAATGAGGTATTTTTATATGGAAACTTGCTATAGTTGCATAGATTGTTGTTTTTCTGGTCTTTTACTTAATCTCCTAGCTTTCTTATTGTTTTTTCTGCTTTAGAAGGTGTAATAGGTTATATTTATATTAATAGAAAGTCTACTAACAAGGTGGTACAAACCTTCTCAGTATAGGAAGATGGATGGTTTTATTCTGTTACATTTCCTTTACAGCAATTTCAACTTCTGAACCAATTAAAATAATAGCAATTTAACTAACAAAAATTGTATGTTTAAATTTTTTAAATAAGTGTGGAAAGAATTAATGTATACCTCTTTATCCTCTGCTAAACCCATCTGGACAATAAGCATAAATTTTATGCAATATTTTAGATTTGAAAAACAGTATCAAAATACTAGTTTAGTTATCATATCACTGAATTAACTACTGTTTTGATGCTCAGTAGCATTAACATTTATGGACTCACTAAAGGGATGTGAGAATAATTTTTCTTTCTTCAAAGTTCATGACCTCAACTACAGAGGAAATGACACTTCCTAAATTAGACATATGCTTGCAAAGAAAATATTTCCTAACCAGTTATCAGGTAGAATGACTTGGGGGAAAACACCCAAAACACTAACAAAAAGCAGGTGATAGAGAATGTCATTTGCACATAAATAAATTAGAATTTCCATCAAGCTTAGAAACTGAATGTTTTCCATGACACAAGAAGATCCTAAACAAGATCTTTATTTTCATTAAACAATCTATAGCTGACATTTCTACATGACCGACAGTTTGCCAAAGAGGTAAATGCTTATGAAGATTTTTGAATTTCTTGTTTTTCTTTACTTTTTTGCAAAACAATTTGAAAAATACATTAAACCTAGAGTTTCGTGCATTTATTTTTTAAAAGAAAATATCAGTAAATGCAGCAGTTAAAATTGTAGTGTGTCCTTGGTAAGGTGCATGTATGGTTGGTAAATTAATGCCATGAATTGGTAATTTAAATTAAACTTTGAATTGAGGTCATTGCTAATGTTGCTATGAATATATGGACTTCTCTACAGATTTTGTAGTTTGAATATAATATTGATTATCTATCTAGATAGCTAGATGCATACATGTAGGTACGTATTTTTTGTAATAGGTATATAGAGACCCTTTTCTGAGAAAAGAAGTCTTGAGAATTATTTTAGGGCGAAATTTCCCTTGTAAGAAACATGGAAAAAATTTACTATATAATGCCATTGACATTGGGAAAGATGGGCTATTTTTTTAAGTGAATAAGTGGTATACAATGTTCTGCACATTGATTTCTTGGTCTATAAAATGGAGCTTGGCAAGGAGGAGGTCTGGAGAGGGAACTGAATAATATTCCTTGAGCTTATTGTCTATTTTTGCAGGATTATAAATTTCTGAGGGATAGTGTAAACTGAGCATGAATTCATCTTTTTTTCATAGTTCTCTAGGTTTACAAATTGGTTATCTGACAGCTTCTTGCTCTCGTGAAATACACATTTTCCTTCCCAAATGGAAAGGCAGAAAGCTTTTTTTATTGACATAATTAAGAGTGTTACTGCTGGAAAATAAATTTTAAAGCATTGCCTATGTAGTGTTCCAATAGTTGATAAATTTATAAATAAATGAAATTTAGACAAGGAAGTTAATTGATAAATCCAATCTTTTTAACAGCCATTTTTACTGTACTGTTAAATAGGTAAAATGCTACAAAAATGTTTTATATTTTCTTTTTGTTAAATGACTTGATAAAATGTATTATATTCCTGGATTTAGTGGGGGCTATATTTATTGTTCAAAAGAAAACCTGTGTCAATAGAAGAAGCACTTAAAAATCTTCAAATGTTGTAAAAAGATTTTTAAAAGCCAAAGTTCCTAGATCTACTTAGTAAATTACAACTTTAGTGTAATAAATGGATCATATATTCCAATGACTACTTTGGTTGGTTTTTCTAATAGTGCTTTTCTAATACTGTTCAGACAGAGTCCAAAGGTTCAGGGTGAACATGATCCTGGTGAGATAATGTTATGTGTTTCTTGTGTTTCTGTGCTAGAATAAAAGTAATGGGAAAGAATATAGAAAAGAGAGAACCAAAAAATGGGGGAGAATACTATGCACGAGTAAAGAAAGTGAAGTTGGAATATTATGGAAGAAGCAGTACATAGGTACACACAGATATCATTAAATATTTCAAATTTAGTAAAATATTATTTTGAAGATATTTACCATTCAGGCATTTCCTGGTGGCTCAACAGTAAAGAATCTGCCTGCAAATGCAAGAGACGCACGTAAGAGACACACATTCCATTACTGGGTGGAGAGGATCCCCTGGAGTAGAAAATGGCAACCCACTCTAGTATTCTTGCCTGGAAAATTCCATGGACAGGGGAGCCTGGAGGTCCATGGGGTCACAAAGAGTTGGACACAACTGAGCAACTGAGCACAAACACACATTTAACATTCAGAGAAGATGATTCAATTACCTAAATTTATAATAATTTATAATAATAATTTATATAATTAAAATCTATTTTATTACATATTTACCAATGTGTTTTATAAAAGAAATTATATAAAAACTGATACACTTTTCTTTATCTGAGAGGTCTTGATTTGGGACTAACAATATGGCTAGGAAATGAATAATTATAGAATAAACACAGAGTATTGACAGGGAAATCAGTTATCAGAATTAAAAACTGTAGGCATTTTGTTGGTAAAAAAGATCAAATAGCATTTTGATTAAGAATGAGTCAGATTGCTTACATTTCAAATACAGGCCTTATTTACAAGCTGTGCTATATTGTACAACACTTTGTATCTCACTTCATCATCTGAAAAGTGAAGATGATGATGTGCTGTGCTGTGCTTAGTCTCTCAGTCATGTCTGACTCTTTGCAACCCCATGAACTATAGCCTATTGGGCTACTCTGTCCATGGGGATTCTGCAGGCAAGAATACTGGAGTGGGTTGCCATGCCCTCCTCCAAGGGATCTTCCCAACCCAGGAATCAAACCTGGGTCTCCTGCATTGCAGGCAGATTTTTAGCAGCTGAGCTACCGGGGAAGCCCTGAAGATGATAATAATAGAATACAATTCATAGTATTTTTAAGAGGATTAAATTGTATACATATGTGAATATGTTATTATATGATTGTATAATTGTGATGTGTGTAATTATGAATGTGTTTATGTATAAGTACTTGTATATGTATATGTGATTGTGGACAGTATGTAATTGCAATTGTGAGGATGTGCATATGGCTATGTGCATGTGTATGTATATATATGCATATGTGATTTGACTATGTGAGTATGTGCAAAGTTCTTTGAGTCCTTTACACATATTTGTCCTCCATTGGCATGCATTATAGCTATAAATGATACTTGCATTGAAAGAGGGGAAGAAAAGGAGGAAGAACAGGGGACAGACTGAAAATATTTCAACTATGGACATTTCGAATGAAATTATCATCCTTTTGTTTGTGTGCAGAAGGATGAAGACTAGTCAGGAAGATTAATGGTGAAGGATTAACATAGTAGCTACTGAAAAGAAGACAAAGGGGCAGACGGTAATACCTCAGAGGAAAGTGAATGGTAGTCTCTTAAATGTAAGCAGTTTATAAACTAGTGAATGAGAAAATTCTCTCTCTCCATGATTTGATTCTTGGTTCTCTACTCTGACTTCTCTAAAGTAGAGAAGTAAAGGGTAGAAGTTTTCTCCATTCAGCTAATATGTTTCTGTGGGTACATATGCTCATGTCCCCCAAAGAGTTATGTTATATATGCCTTTGAAATTTTTAAACAGTGCTTCAGAGGGTTGTTGCTGTTGTTATTGTTTCCTTTTGATATTACATTAAAATTTAGCTTATTTTAGGATTAAGATACTGTGATTTTATTCTGCTGGCTTGTGAGCTTTAGTGTTAACCTTTGGCAGTATTTACTGAATGTTTGCACAAGATGAATTTATGTCACTAGGAGGATGGTAAATATACATGTTAAATATACTAAGGGTGACACATGGTAGACCACTATCTTTACTATGTTTACTGCTAACTTTGCATATTAAATATTATCTAGATTTTAGATGCAGAAGCATGTTCTGTCAGCATGTAAAAATGTACTCCATTTTGCTTTCAGTATACAAATTTCTCTTATCCTGTTCTAATGTGAACTACAGAACAATATCTTCCACAAAAAAGTAATGAATCCAGTAGGTCAGTTTAAAAAGACAACCACTGAGGAAGAAGTTACAACGATGATAAACTTATATTTACTAATTTTAAAACTTCTGAAATATTTTGAATCCATTGATGAATTAGCTCACATGTTAGTATCTCATTGGTAGGTAGTATTATTCTCTAAATCTTAGTTAAAAGCAAAGGTTTGTGATTATTTAAACATCTTTCTTTTGAAGAGCACAAAGTATTTCTGGAAGTTACCTGAGCTCCATATCATTTTTCATGAAAGCCAGCAAATGGGAAGCATTAATATTTTCATATTAAAGCTAGAGAGCAGGAATTAATTTGAGGTAGAGTGACTTGCTCAAGATTATACATTAATTGAATTGATGGGAGAATTGATGGTTTGGGTTGGCAAGTTCAATGACGATCTGAGTTGAAAAGATGTTTTACTTGAGAAGGTCATTGAGAGAAAAGGGTTCATTCAGATATACTTAATGGGGCTTGTACCAAATTTTACTTTATATTCCTTCATAATATCCCCAAATATGGAAAAATATTGCCTAGAGATTTCAAAACTACATAACTATGTTTAACAGTATTTTCTCTGTATTAATCTCCATACAGCCAGGGAAATACATTCCTTAGCATTTTCCTGAGATACCAGAATAAGTCAAATTACAATTCATTAATTTCAAAGGAATCAACATATGGCCTCTGAATATTTAAAGAAGATATATTTACCTCTTGTATTTTAGACAGAGTCAGCTTCTAACCATCCTTATAATGGAGATTTCTCTGAAAAAGTGTTCCTTATGTTGCTTTACTTAATCTGTCCAGAAGGTTGGAAGTTCAGGCTGATGTGCATAAAATGAATCAAGGGTAATTTAATATACAAATCATTTATAACCATTGTCTGTCATGGTAATTTCCTTAGAATCTCATCACTGATGTCAGGGAGTATTAATTGAACATTGAATTTAGACTCTAGAGGTGTCTAAAGAGCATGAGAGGCAGGGTTTCCCCTGAGTGGGCTTATGATTCATTTAAAGAATAAGATATATTTGAATATATAGCTCACATAATGAGGTAGGATATGCTAAGTACTAGATCAGTGGTAAAGCCAGTGAAGGACACTGGAATTTAGTAGTAACAGATTAAAATAAATTAGAGTAATCAGAAGGAGGGGGGGAGTTTCATTAAAAAATATAAAAAATAAGCTAGTCCTCAAAGGAAAATTATGACCCAGAGCAAAATTGACAAATAGATTTCAGTTTGAGTGAGAATTCCAATTAATAGGTAATGGCTTCCCAGATCAATGTTAAAGATTATGTGACCAATCAATGTATCAACATATTACCTTTATTGATCAGAAATTCGGTTTGCAGAGTATATCTCTTATTTGAGACCAAAATATAACTTCTTATGACTTTTAAAAATTAAGCCATGAGATTTGGCTGAGGAAGACTGTGAGTGGACAGAACAGATCTTTTGCTAACCAGTTGCTTGGAAAACCTCAGGATACTTCACAACCAGTTGAGATAGGATAAATAAATAATATATACACATTACTATATATAAAATAGGTAACCAAAAAAGACCTATTGTATAGCACAGGGAACTATATTCAATATTTTGAAATAACCTATAAGTAGAAAGAATCTAAAAAGATATATGTATATGTATATCTTTATTTATGTATAACTGAATCTCTGTGCTGTGCATTTGAAACTAACCTGATGTAAGTCAGCTATACTTCAATTAAAAATTAATTAATTAAAAAATAAAATGAGTAGGCAAAGAACATGTTCAACTTTCAACTGGGCAGAGGTGAAAAATAGGAAAGGAGTATACTCTCTTTATAGACAGGTGAATTCTGGAGGTAGAGCAAGAGTCAATATGCTTGCCCATACATGAGCAGTGCCCTTTACCTGTCTCACTATGTTATTCCTCCATTATGGGAAGGAGTAAACAAAAGAGAGTTGGAAAATATGACCACACGTTTCCTATTATTCTCAAGGTGGTATATATAAGGATGGAAAACTTCCAGCATTCTTATGCTATTGTATCAGCTCAGGTAAGAATGCAGAAAGAGGACTAAGTTCCATTGTATTTACCATGGGTGTGGGGTGATGGATTGGTGGTATGTCTGATGCATATTTTCCATTCCTAAAGTTGACCATGAAGACGTTATAATCAATGATAAGGGTGAGAGAGAAAGGCAGGGAGGCAGAGATAGGTGATTTGATCCAGATAAAATGGTAACTATCTTGCCTTGATTATGAGGCCAGTAGTGGAGAATGTTAGAGGATACTTGCTGCTGCTGCTGCTGCTAAATTGCTTCAGTCGTGTCCGACTCTGTGCTACACCATAGACAGCAGCCCATCAGGCTCCCCCATCCCTGGGATTCTCCAGGCAAGAACACTGGAATGGGTTGCCATTTCCTTCTCCAATGCATGAAAGTGAAAAGTGAAAAGGAAGTCGCTCAGTCGTGTCCGACTCTTCGCAATCCCATGGGTTGCAGCTTAGCAGGCTCCTCTGTCCATGGGGTTTTCCAGGCAAGAGTACTGGAGTGGGGTGCCATTGCCTTCTCTGGAGGATACTTAGATATCACTTAAATTTTTTTTTCTCCCTCACAAAGAACTTACAGCCATATTCTTTGTTCTCATCTCTTCCTTTTGTGGCTTTCCTGGTGGCTCAGATGGTAAAGAATTAGCCTTCAATGCGGGAGATCCAGGTTTGATCCCTGGGTTGGGATGATCCCCTGGAGAAGGGAATGGCAACCCACTCCAGTATTCTTGCCTAGAGAATCCCACGGACAGAGGAGCCTGGAGGGCTGCAGTCCACAGGGCCACAAAGGGTTGGACACAATTGAGCAAATAACACTTTTACTTCTTCCTTTATATCTTGGAGAACACTGGCAATGGGTCACTTCTAGTTTTGCCAGGAGGAAGACGCTGTTTCCCCCAATCTCATTCCTTTGGCTGAGGAAGCTTGAATGTTCCAGACAATTTTTTCTGTCACAGACAGTAGTTTCTGTCTGTGAGCTGTTCAGTGTCCAGTGGGTTTTTGAATGTAGAAATATAAATTTGAGAAGAGGGGTGAATAAGTCATGAAAGCTCATAGCAAAATTACTTTAATAATTCTTGTCTTTTTGTTTCCTGTGTACTCTTTTGTATTACCATTGTTTATTAAGCCATTAGTGTTTTGAGGGCATTAGATAAAATTTCTGACTCAGATTCTTATTTATATATTTAGATATTCTCTTGGGGCAGGAAATCTGAGTCTGTTTATCCATGATTGTAAATCATGTAAAATCTGGGTCAGTTTACCCCTAATACAATGTATATTTGCAATCCCAACCGTTGTGGGATGATGGGCAGGGGGAGATAATAACTGTTATCCTGTTATGTTTTTACAAGTTGATGCTGATGCATTATTATGACCTGGATTCACATTCTGACTACAACACTGAAGAATCTGGAGACCTGAAGTAAATCATCTGATCTCCCTAAGCCTCACTCTTCACAGCTGTGCATTAGGGATAACACTTTCTGCCTTGCCTACCTTACAAAACTTTATGAGGACAAAATATAACAACAGAAAGTTAGAAAGTTTTACAGACATACATAACTTTTTATAACATCAGTTCAGTTCAGTCGCTCAGTCGTGTCCGACTCTTTGTGACCCCATGAATCGCAGCATGCCAGGCCTCCCTGTCCATCACCAAATCCTGGAGTTCACTCAGACTCATGTCCATTGAGTCAGTGATGCCATCCAGCCATCTCATCCTCTGTCGTCCCCTTCTCCTCCTGTCCCCAATCCCTTCGAGCATCAGAGTCTTTTCCAATGAGTCAACTCTTCGCATGAGGTGGCCAAAGTACTGGAGTTTCAGTTTTAGCATCATTCCTTCCAAAGAAATCCCAGGGCTGATCGCCTTCAGAATGGAATGGTTGGATCTTCTTGTAGTCCAGGGGACTCTCAAGAGTCTTCTCCAACACCACAGTTCAAAAGCATCAATTCTTCGGCGCTCACCCTTCTTCACAGTCCAACCCTCACATCTATACATGACCACAGGAAAAACCATACCCTTGACTAGATGGACCTTAGTCGGCAAAGTAATGTCTCTGCTTTTGAATATGCTGTCTAGGTTGGTCATAACTTTTCTTCCAAGGAGTAAGCATCTTTTAATTTCATGGCTGCAATCACCATCTGCAGTGATTTCCATCACAGATAATTAAAGTGGGCTGTAGGACCATACATTACCTAATCCTTAACTTAAACTGTTTCTTGTAGGAAATTTATTAAACTCCATTCTTTATTTACTTCACCATCGAAACACACAGCCAATGGGCCCTCTAGTGGCACTGGCCGATGATAATTTGGATACACCATTGTCTTTCATCATGGCAAAAATAGAATAGTAAAGAAAAATCTAAGCTTATTGAGTGCCCACTGTCCTTAACTGACTATTAATATATACAGAAGTGTTACAAAATTGGAGTTTGCTTTTAGTAGCTTACATTTTCTTTTTTTGAATACAGAAAAAATGTTTTGAGTTTTATGAGCATTAATCTTAGTATGAATTGTTTACTGGTTGTTTATTATTATCTGTTAACTTGGAGGATAGAATTTTATACAAGAAGTTTGACGTTAGGGTAGAAATGGAAAATGTAGCTCATTTGTTTATTTCATAGGATGCCTATCATTATCTGTATTGGTGACATTAAGTGTCAGTGTATCAATTCCAGGCTGCTTTCAACATGAGCTGTGTATTCTTTTAATGGCTAGCTTTATTCACACCTCTATTTTTAGTAGATATCATTTAATCTTGAAGTGTAAAAAACCATAGCACAGTCATCATTCTTAAGTACATCTTGAAAACACATTCTTCTGAAAATACTCACTCTCCACTAGAGTATACTTTGGACACTGAAACGTTGACTTGGGAACAGATTGATAATTGGCATTGTTTTGCCCTTACAAATGATTATTTTGAAACTAAATAAAAAATAATGTTGATTGTGTTGTATAAACACAGCAGGTTCCTAAAGTCTCAGTTTTATTTTGTATCAAAATATTTGTCAGTAATTTGACTAATAAATATTTTTAAGTGGTATAATAGTCGATCAGTATGATAATATGTCAAGCATATCTATTTTAGATATGTACAAGCATACACATATGCACGTGCATATATGCTGGACACATCATAAAATGCTATGATATAAAAGTTAAAAAAAAAAGAAAACTATAAAAAACTCAAATACTCTGTCCTTTGTGTCATTAAAGATTATGTTTTTGGAACTTGGGAAATGGACTGGTTCTTAGAGCACCTTCTTTATCTTTATCAGAAAATATAAAGAACATGGGTCTATTTTAAAGTCTGTTTCCTGTTAATTCTAACTCCTTGCTTTCCAGATCCCTTTGTGACTCAGTCAGTATTGTAAATAGTGGTGGCTAATCCTTGATTTTCCTTACTCCCTGAAGATCAGTGCATAGATGACTTTGACACCTTTCTTTGCTTGGTAGAGATTAGAGGAGCTAATGTACCACACCAATGAATAAGTGACAGGGGACTCTATTTAGTATAGCCCAGATGTTTTGCAGAAGCTGTACCACTGGTAAGAGCTGCTGGGGTCACCACTACAGAGAACTAACTCTTTGCTATGTCCTGAAGGCAAAATCTTCAGACTAAAATGATGCAGCATTGGCAAAGATAGTGAGATGCTGAGTAAAATCTTTGCATTCTTCAGGGGTCATAAGAGCAAGCCATGGATCCAATGCTGCCTTACATATTAGCAGCGGAGGATGAGATGGTTAGATAGCATTAGTGACTCAGTGACCATGAATTTGAGCAAACTCAGGTTGATAGTGGACAGGGAGCCTGCTGTGCTACAGTCCATGGGGTCGCAGAGAGTTGGCATGACTTAGTGACTGAACAATGACAAGCATTCTTAAAGGGAATAAATGTTCTCAAGTTGAAGCAGTTGGTAGGGTTTTACTATTATTCTGAACAAACTTATAAAAAACAAAAGCGAACCCATATTTTTTGAGTGAGAAAGAAACTAGTCAAAAATAAAGACCTAATTTTTAGTTGGATAGCAGATAGAATTTATCTGAAATATACATGAAACATATATTAAAACTATAAAAAACTGATTACTTAACATTTAATATTAATTCACTTAATAAATTGATTTCAGAGATAGCTGACATTTTAATTCTGGGTGACACATTTCTAAGACTGCTTAGGCCAGATTTTATTTCAAAAGCTGCATAATTAAGTGGATCATCCACATAGATCCACATGAATCCACAGTTTACTCAAAGGTCACTGGACTTTTAAAAGAATACAAAATAAGATACAACATCACCAGCACAGGAATATCTGAGCCTTGGTAAGCCTCAGGAAAATTGAGAATGTTATTCACTCACTGCGATGTTAAAAGACTATGATGTCATTTTAGGACTATGTAGATAGTGGCTAGACAAAGAAAGAAAAAAAAAAAAAAAAAAAGAGCTGATTCATGCTGAAGAAAGAAAATCCTAAATAATGAGGCAATGGCTCCAAAGCAGTGACCAGGAAATTACTTTCTGAGTAAGATGCTCCAGGGTAAAAGTCTTTCTTTAACAAATATTGTTTAAGGCAGTGAAATCTGTTTGCCATCACTTTTTCTCCTCCTAGGTGATTAAATGCAGAAGAAAAACAGTCATTTGATAGCCACAGAAGCTATTTACTGAAAGTGTATTCAATCACCATAAACATTATTTTTACAGCAAGACTAGTGAAAGATACTATGGGGTATCCCATAAAACATTTTTTAAAAGAAAAAAATGATAGTACCATATATTTTTATGAGGGTTTCAGAGTGATCTGTATGCAGCTGTTTCCTCCTAGTACTGCCTGACATTGCAAGCTCTGCTTTTGGAGCCAGATGGCATAAAATTCAGTTCCCAAATGGGAGAGATTTCAGAAGCTAAAGAATAGGTTCAGGGCTTGTTTTATTTTGTGACTAAGGATGATTCCTAATTATCTTCTGTATATTTCTCATCTATAAAATGAGATAACCTATTGTAATACAGGGGATCTTCAGGGCCTGTTTTATTCTGTGACTAAGGATGACTCGTGATTATTTTCTGTATATTTCTCATCTGTAAGATAAGATAACCTATTGTAATACAGGGGATCTTCCCAACCCAGGGATCTAACCCAGGTCTCCTGCATTGTAGGCAGATTCTTTACCAGCTGAGCCACAAGGGAAGCCCATTGTAATACAAGCCCTAGATAATCATAAGGCATTTCATTGCCATACCTTTTAAAGACAGAAAGAAACAGAAAAGTTGATATCTCTTCAAATTGAAATTTTCTTTTTTTTTTTTCCTGTCTCCTTTTGAAAACGTGCCATAAGTCATTCTGTAGGAAAAGACTATCACATTTATTCTCTCGGATTTCCAAGTAGAAGCTGCAGGTTTAGTTTGAAAGAGAAAGGACAGACTCAAACTCTCAAGATGTAGAAAGGCTTTATCTAGGAAAAGTGTGGGGCGCTACAAAAGGGAACTTGCCAATGGATGCGAATGGGACAAAACAGCTAATATAAGCTCTGGTTTGAGTAAGGGGCTCACTTAGGTGGAGCTGGGACCTTTTATCTAGGCTGACTTAAATGATTACACAGTCCTCTGATGCTGGGACAATACTCCTTACATTGCCCTTTGACTGTGACATAGCTGCCTTGTCCTCTTTTGTCTTAACCCTTTCTTCCTGGAACCTTTTCATTTTTCTCATCCTTTCCCGGTCCAAAGGCAGGAGTTGCCTCTCTAAACCCTCAGACTGTTCCTTAATGAGGTAGACTACTGAAGCACAAAGATAGAAAGAGACTCAAGATTTTTTTTTTCAGTTCTGCCCTATCACCTTCTTGAGATAATAATTATATGCTCATGCTGAGTTGATTAGTGGTGTCTGACTCTTTGCCACTCCATAGCCTGTAGCCCACCAGGCTCCTCTGTCCATATGATTCTCCAGGCAAGAATACTAGAGTGGGTTGTTATTTTTTTCTCTAGGGAATCTTCCCAACCCAAGAATCAAACCCAGGTCTCCGCCACTGCAGGTGGATTCTTTACCTTCTGAGCCACCAGGAAGCCTGTTAATAAGTATAAAATTACCCAAATTAGTTTTCTCAACATTGGCTGCACAAAAGAATCATCTCTGGGAACTTTTGAAAAATACCAGTGTGTGAGCCCACCCCCAGAGATGTATTGCAGGCAAAAATATTTTTTTAAAAGCATGCTAGTGGGTCTGAGAACATCTGATTAGGTATTTGAAAAGGAAAAGACAAAGATGAGAAAGGAAATGAAGAAGCAATGATGAGGAGCTATTAATTAACAATTTTAAAATCATTTTGCATATAGTAGTTTTAAACTACAAATTGTGTTTAGAGTTGTCTCAAAATCAAGTATACCTTCATATGGAAAGCTTCACTATTCAGAGTATTCAGAATGATATATTACAGGCTTGGGACATATTTTCAGAGTATTTTGAGTCATAGCAGTGTGACTGGAATGTATAGGATACCTATGAACATAATTATATTGAAGGGGAACTGTAGAGCTGGAATCCACATTTCTGACATACTAGAAGAGCAATATTATAATCTTAGTAATTTTAGTTCTTATACAGTTACTAGGCATTGTCCAAAAAACTCAAACTAGCATTGATATATAAAAATTTAAAATAGAATTGATAAATCTGTACTTTTTTAAAAATGGAAAAGTGACAATTTTGCTTAATTTTCCTCTTAGACTCATTACACTGTGACTTCTTGTGGAAGTCTGGACCCTGAAAATTTTTCTGAAATACCCCAATTTCATACATATTTTGACATATGCCTGACTCAGATGACATTTCCCAAGGTTTATACATTGACCCAATGTTTTTCTTCTATATATGTCCTCCTTAGAGTTTTTCTTCCTTTTCCATAGTTTCAATTTCCCTGTTACTTGGATGATGTTCAGCTCTGTCACAGCTCCTTTATCTTCTTAAATTGTTTTACAATTTTCAACTAATTGTTGTATCATTCCAAAGGAAATGTTTTCGTGATGCCCTGTGATGGCTGCTCTCTCTGATTCCTTTTCAGATGGGAAGCTTAAGAAAGTGTACATTGGATTTTAATGGCTCCTTTCCTTGTTTTCAATCTGGTTGTGCATAAGAACGATGTGAGATTACAATCTAGAAAAAAAATAATAAACAGGATGATATGTTATTTGTAATTAAAGGAGCCCTGGGATATTCCTGTTATATTTTAAAATATTTATGACAGAACTGTATTATATTCTTTCAATATACTTAAAACTGTATATTCAATTATAAGAACTACAACTAAATAATAAAATCCATGCATTAAAAAATAAGCAACTATTTCCTTTAATAAATGTAACAAATATCCTATATAATTTTAATAGTATGTTTTTCTCTTGAGAATGTGCTGAACTACTGGAAAATGATAATGGAGATAATACTCTATTATCTGAATTTATTAAACAGAGACTTAAATTTAAGAAAAAAACATTGAATGTGAGCTCTAGGATACAGAATTGTGAGTTTATCCAAAAATATTTAAATTATTTTTACACAGTATGTCACTCCCTTCTCTCTCTGCCCCCAATGCCTAGCTACTGCTATATGGAGAAAAATATAGGTTAGTTTCTAGGATTTTAGTTATACCCAAATGCATGTAATTAAAAGAATTTAATATGGACTTTAAAATTATACTGAAGTGTGTGTATGTGCACAATTACATGCCTAGTGGATAATAAACCAAATAACTTTTAAATAATAAAAAAATACTAATGATAGTAATTATAAAGATAAAACTAACTCTCAGGAATTTTAGAACTTGATATTGCAGAGTTCTGAAATGTAAGCTATATTTTTTGAAGGGTAAGCCATTGCACAAAAGCATACTTGTATAAATGAAAAGTTAAGATGAGTTTATTTTTATAAATAAATGGATTTTTCATGTTTTATTTGTCTTAAAACCACCACAACATATTTGCAGCACTATTATAACCAGAGGCTGTTTTCAAGTTATGCTGTGAACATTAGCCAGTGTGTCAAGGCTAGGCTGGTATGCCTGCTATTTACTTTTTGTATGAAGATTTTTTTTTTCGGATGACTGAACCATTTTTAATTTGATGATCACTGACCTGCACAATGAGGGTGTAGTTTTCCCTGCCCACCTTGGATTTTTTTTTTTTTTAAGAACTAGGGAAACAAGATAGCTAATTGTAAAATTTCCAATGAGTGTTTGATTTTGTTTTCATCACAGAAGTGTACATTCTGAGGAGTTGGCAATAATCTGAAATGACTTCAACAACTTGAACCAGTTTTTCTTCTCTGTTTGCCCAGATGGATATGTGCTCCTCTGGGTTGTCCATGAACATTCTCTTTACCTTTGATTTTGCTGGAGTATTTCTCTGATCATGTGGTCAGAGTCATTGACTTATATTTCAGTTCTGCTGCAAGGAGAAATTTGTGTGATATTTGGAGGCATGTGTAGAGCTAAATGGAAATGTCCCAAAGATTGTTTAGCCAGACAAAGTATGAGATATTTTCCCTTTTTCAAATAAATAATAATTGTAAAATAGGGAAAAATAACTTTTTAGAGCTAGGGATTGTAGAAATTCATATGTGTTAAACTTGTGGAAGATTAACCATAGCCAGCCTGCTAGATTGCCTTTGTTCAGCTGTAGGTGCAGATCTGGGCTTCCTTTAACCAGCTGTAGCTGGAACCATGTGAATGGATGAACATTCTATCTAAAAGAATTAAAGAAAGCCCTAGATGGAGTCCAGAGCAAACCCCAGAAAGGCATCCTAAGGAAAACAAAAGAAGAAAAAACATAAAGATTAAGTTTTTCATCTGTGTCAAAACAAATGAATTGTATATAGGAGCCAAAGGTTACTAGGTAATCAGAAGTGGTTTCAGCTTCAGTTATGTGTTTAATCCATGCAGGATCAAGCATTTATACTAAAAACATATGTTTTTGAAATAATTCCCATAATCATTCTGGGGGGGTGATATAATATAATATTTTATGTGCATACGAGGAAACATAAAACCATAGTGAGCAGTTAAATGATTTATTTATTTATTTATTTTTAACTAGAGATGTCATTGCTTAAGTTTCTTGTTCTGACAGATGGGCTTAGTCCATTTCAGAAAGCCACTTCCTTAATAATCACAGGTATTTTTCATGTATACTTAAAAGAAATTGTATTCCCTATTTTCTTTTGAAAAATTATATTAACAAATGCAAAGTATTTGATAATTGAATATCCACTAAGTAAGCCAACTTACATACATTGAACTCTCGAACAGTTTCACAAGCTTCTGTTCCCGCTTGCTTTACTTTCTTTTTTCTAGGTTTCTCCAAGAATGAACATTTTAGTAGTGCTTGTCACATGATATGCCCCTGAAAAAGACATATGCTGTGACCATTGTTCCACTGAAAAGCAGTGAAACAAAATATGTTCATAAGGTTTTAATCTTTGCTTTTTGTTTCTTATAACCTGAAATTAGTCTTTCTGAAAATGATTGTATTAGTTTCTTTGGGGGCAGTAACAAAGTACCAAAAGCTAGGTGGCTTAATGAACAGAAATGTACTTTCACCGTTCAGGAGGCTAGAAGTCTGAAATCAAGATGTAGGTGTAGTTAGCTCCTTCTGAAGGCTGTGTGGAGATTTTGTTCTATGTCTCCTAACTTCTGGTAACATAAAGGGTTCTTTGGTTTGAAGATGACATTCTCCTTAGGTGTTCACACCAGCTTCCCCGCCAGTTTGTCTCTTTGCCTAAAATTCCCCTTTTTAAAAGGATACATTCATAATGAATTCAGTTCAGTTCAGTTCAGTTGCTCAATCATGTCTGACTCTTTGTGACCCCAAGAATTGCAGCACACCAGGCCTCCCTGTCTATCACCAACTCCCAGAGGTCACTCAAACTCACATCCATCGAGTTGGTGATGCCATCCAGCCATCTCATCCTCTGTCGTCCCCTTCTCCTCCTGCCCCCAATCCCTCCCAGCATCAGAGTCTTTTCCAATAAGTCAACTCTTTGCATGAGGTGGCCAAAGTATTGGAGTTTCAGCTTCAACATCAGTCCTTCCAATGAACACCCAGGACTGATCTTCTTTAGAATGGACTGGTTGGATCTCCTCACCGTCCAAGGGACTCTCAAGAGTCTTCTCCAACACCACAGTACAAAAGCATCAATTCTTTGGCACTCAGCTTTCTTCACAGTCCAACTCTTACATCCATACATGACCACTGGAAAAACCATGTCCTTAACTAGACAGACCTTTGTTGGCAAAGTAATGTCTCTGCTTTTCAATATGCTATCTAGGTTGGTCATAACTTTCCTTCCAAGGAGTAAGCATCTTTTAATTTCATGGCTGCAATCACCATCTGCAGTGATTTTGGAGCTCCCCAAAATAAAGTCTGACACTGTTTCTACTGTTTCCCCATCTATTTCCCACGAAGTGATGGGACCAGATGCCATGATCTTCATTTTCTGAATGTTGAGCTTTAAGCCAACTTTTTCACTCTCCTCTATCATTTGCATCAAGAACCTTTTTAGTTCCTCTTTCTGCCATAAGGGTAGTGTCATCTGCATATCTGAGGTTATTGATATTTCTCCTGGCAATCTTGATTCCAGCTTGTGTTTCTTCCAGTCCAGCATTTCTCATGATGTACTCTGCATAGAAGTTAAATAAGCAGGGTGACAACATACAGCCTTGACATACTCCTTTTCCTATTTGGAACCAGTCTGTTGTTCCATGTCCAGTTCTAACTGTTGCTTCCTGACCTGCATACAGGTTTCTCAAGAGTCAGGTCAGGTGGTCTGGTATTCCCATCTCTTTCAGAATTTTCCACAGTTTATTGTGATTCACACAGTCAAAGGCTTTGGCCTAGTCAATAAAGCAGAAATATATGTTTTTCAGGAACTCTCTTGCTTTTTCCATAATCCAGAGGATGTACGCAATTTGATCTCTGGTTCCTTTGCCTTTTCTACAACCAGCTTGAACATCTGGAAGTTCACAGTTCACATATTGCTGAAGCCTGGCTTGGAGAATTTTGAGCGTTACCTTACTAGTGTGTGAGATGAGCACAATTTTGCGGTAGTTTGAGCATTCTTTGGCATTGCCTTTCTTTGGGATTGAATTAGGTCCACCCTAATAACCTCATTGTAACTTGATCATCTGTAATAACCTTATGTCCCAATAAGGTCACATTCAGAAATCCTGATGGCTAGGACTTCTATATATTTGGGGGGAGGACACAATTAAACTCATAATAATGTCCTAAACAGGATTAATGTAAATTTAATGGTATTTTATATGTTTGTAGAACATTTCATTTGTTAATTTCTGTATTTAAACATACTCAAGACTTGACCTATTTAAAAAATTCCCCACACTCACCCCACAATATGTTTTTACATTATACCACCCTGATGAAAAGGCTTCCCATGTGGTGCTAGTGATAAAGAACTAACCTGCCAATGCAGGAGACATAAGACACATGGGTTCAATTCCTGGGTCAGGAAGATCCCTGGAAGTGGGCATGGCAACCCACTCCAGTAGTCTTGCCTGGAGAATCCCATGGATAGAGAAGCCTGGCGGACTGTGGTCCATAGGGTCTGAAGGAGTTGGACGCAACTGAAGCGACTTAGCATGCATGCTCAGTAAGGAAATAGCTCCTAATTAGGTTGAAGATTACCTCTATTTTGTGTATCCATTTCAGACTTTTTTTCTACCCTGAATTTGTTTGTCATTTCAGGATCATTGTTGAAAGATACAATCTCCAACAGGCCCTAGGCATCCCTGTGTGTTCTTCCTGGCTGTGCTAAGCAATCAGGTTCCTGACTATTCTTTGTTGTTGTGTTGTTCATGGTTGTTCAAAAGTCACTAAGCTGTATCCGACTTTTTGTGAGCTCATGGACTGGAGCATGCCAGGCTCCTCTATCCTGCACTATCTCCCAGAGTTTTCTCAGATTCATGTCCATTGAGTCAGTGATACTATCTAACCATGGCATCCTCTGCCACCCCATTCTCCTTTGCCTTCAATCTTTCCCAGTATCAGGGTCTTTTCCAATGAGTCGGATATTTGCATCACGTGGCCAAAGTATTGGAGCATCAACTTCAGCATCAGTCCTTCCAATGAATATTCAGTGTTGATTTCTTTTTGGATTGACTGGTTTGATTTTTTTTGCAGTCCAAGAGAATCTCAAGAATCTTTTCCAGCACCATAATTTGAAAGAATTAATTGTTTGTTTCTCAGCCTTCTTTATGGTCCACCTCACACAGCCATACATGACTACTGGAAAAACCATAGCTTTAACTATGGGGACCTTTGTTGGTAAAGTGATGTCTCTTCTCTTTAATATGGTGTCTAGGTTTATTATAGCTTTCCTTCCAAGGAACAAATGTCTTTTAAATTCATGGCTGCAGTCACTGTCTGCAGCGACTTTAGATCCCACGCAAATTAAATCTGCCACTGTTTCCACTTCTCCCCATCTATTTGCCATTAAGTGATGGGACTACATGCCATGGTATTAGTTTTTTGAATGTTGAGTGTCAAGTTAGCTTTTTCACTCTCCTCTTTTACCCTCACCAAGAGTCTCTTTTGTTGCTCTTCACTTTCTGCCGTTAGAGTGATATTATCTGCATGTCTGAGGTTGTTGATATTTCTCCCAGCAATCTTGATTCCAGCTTATGCTTCATCCAGCCTGGCATTTCGCATGATGTACTCTATATAGAAGTTAAATAGGCAGAGTGATGATATACAGCCTTGTCGTACCTCTTTCCCAATTTTGAACTAGTCCATTGTTTCATGTCCAGTTCTTACTTGTGGCCATTTTTTAGGGTTGTATTTCCAGCAAGCAACCCTGAGGGGTAGGTGACATTTTATTCCAGATAAAGAGCATGCTTGTCTCCACCTTACTATAAAAGTGGTTAATCTTCCATGCTCAGTGTTTCTTTCCTATAATGCAACCCACTAAATGTGCAGGTATCCATATTGGGCACCTCACATCACTCCATGGGATTTAGGACACATAAGGAACCAGCAAGAGCATCATGTGACTATTTTTGCCATGAATCAAAAAGTCCTTTTTCTCTAGCCCAGGAATCTCATGTCTTCTGTGTTCATAAAGTAGAAACAGATATTTATGCAGAGAAAACTCCTTGGCTCTCCGCAGTTCTTCTTAAACATTTGACATTATTGGACATTCTTCAAGTGTTGCCTCTCTGGCCATGCCTTTCAAATTTTCTTTGCAAGCAGTTCCTTGTCTACTGGGTCATCAAACTCTGGAGTTTCTTAAAGATCAGAAACAGGCCTTTTTAATAGTCCCTTACCAGGAAATTTCAACACATTCATAGTTCTAGTTACCATGCAGGTGCCCAAATTTATTTCTCTAGCCCAGAGCTCTTCTCTGGTATATCAGTATATCCAACTATTGACTTGACACATCACTTGGATAGTTGGAAGATATCACAAATCTATATGTACATGACCAGATTCACGGTCTTTTTCTTCAAATCTGGTCGTCTTTCACTATTCCTTCTCACAGTAAATGGCATCATCATTCATTCACTAGTTCTGGCCAGTCCTCTCTGTTTCCCTCAATCCTCTTATCTAATCTGTCTTGAAGACCAATTGCCTTTATCACCTCAATATCTATGAAATCTGTTTTCTCTTCATTGCTACCTTTACTCTGCTCTTAGCTTTGGTTATCTCTTAAGAGATCCTGCTTAACAAGTCCTGCTATGTTCATTCTGTTCTCTCTTCAATCTATTCTTCAACTGAAGCTAGAGTGATCACTTTAAAACTCACATCAAATCGCGTCATCCTGTTTAAAACTTTTGTTATACTTAAGGTAAAAATCAATTAATTCCTACTCATTCTTTTGATTACAGATACTGGAAACTTTTCTATGACTTCCCAGTTAGATTTGAATTCTTTGATACATGCTCTGTTATAAACCCATTCCCTTTCTTCAGAGGACTTTTGCAGATAGTATTTATATATCCTTAGTGTGATTATTTAATTCATATCTATGTCTCTTCTCAGACTGTAAGATTCATGAGAATGAGGCCCCATGTTAGCTCACTTGTATCTCCAGCAAGAAGTACAGTGTTTGTCCCCAAATTGACACTCACATTTTGAAAATGAACAAAAGAGAATGATCTATATAGAGAACCGACAGTACATTTTTCCTTATCCTAAAATGTTTATTGTATGTAAGCTAACAATTCACACAGAGGTCAATGGGATTTTTTAAAATGATAATTTGAATTATATTAGCTTTCAAATTATATTAGCCTTCAAAACCCTTCATAACTTCCATCACAATCAAGATGAATCCAAATTTTTCATCTTGTCTCAAAAATCCTATGTGATTTACCCTCTGTACAACTCTTTCTCTCATCCACTATCATAAACTAAATTGGTTATTCCTTCCTCATTCCCACTCAAAAACCCGTGTACCACTTGTTCTTCATCTTTGCTTAATTGGTTCCTTTTGTCATTTATATTTTGGGTTAAATATTACCCAAGATTTTTGTCTATCAAATCTAAACTGGTGACTTAGTCATTCTCTCGTCACTTGTCATAAATTAGTTTTTCCTATTTGTTTTTTTATCATACATGTTCTATAACTCCTATACATACATATGCACACATGCCTCACCCCACTAGAAATTTCCTTGCATGTAGATTTTCTTCTTTATTGCCATATATTGAGGACTTAAGACTTCTAGGTACATGGTAGTCACAGATAAGTTTTGAATAAATCAACACACTTTAAAATTTAGGGGTCAGATAATTTCTAACAATGCTGTTTGGTTTAATAAAGTAAAACTGCTTCTGGTTACCAAATATGAGACTGATTATGATTATGAGTTTTTAAATGACCCAAAATAATTTTTTATAACTTGAAGTTTTTCTCTAAATTAGTAGGGAATGAGTCTAGGGAATCAGTAAGTCTATGATTTTTTCTGTTTTCTTCTTTGCTGATTTACATCGAGAACAAGTTGTCTATACTTTTAGCAAAGTAAATTGAAGATTTAAATTAATGTGAATGAATATAGATATAATTACATTTACATATATGAATCCAGTCAATGGATATATTGCCATCTCTGTCTCTGATTGTTCCCTCTAACCTTTGTATTGCCTCTCCATGATAATTATTTTTCTTATTATATATATATAAGAAATTGGGGCTTAAGTAATTTTAATGAGTCCCAAAATTGCATATCATTCTACATTATATTAAGGTTTTTCTGACTTTAAGGTTTGAGTCATGGACTACTTTCAGAAAGAAATCATAAGATAGAGCAGGCTAGGGCAGTGGAAGTGAAAGAGAGGATGAGTGCACAGATATAGTATTGCAGTTTGGGTATTAGACATTCCTGGGTTTGATGATAACTCAGTCAGAAACTACCTGGGATACGCTGATCAAGATAATCAACTGTTGAAAGCTTTGACTCCCTCATCTTTGATATGGGACTAATGATACTTCTTAACAGATGGTTGTAAGGGTTTTATGAGATAAAATATGTGAACTGCTTAGTAGACAGCAGTAGGCTGGTCCAGTATGTAGGAGACTTGGAAGTTGCCACTCTGTCCTAACAAGTTAAAGCTGAACAAACTGGAAAATCAACAAATCTTCTTAGGTCTCTAAGGGAAATGAGGTCACAGGACAAACTGCTGCCTTCAAAACTGGAGAGATGGACAGGCAAATAGTGAGTACTTACTGGAGCAGAAACCTGCAAGTAGAAACATCAATGGAAAAAAGTACAGGGAGAGGAAAACCTGAACTGTAATTGGTGAATTGCTGGAGGCTCAGTGTGGGTAACTCATATTTAAGAAGTTGGGAAGGAGGGTAGTTCCTTGGTGACCCTGTGGTTAGGATTTGCTGTTTACACACTTTTACTGCAGAAGCCCAGGTTCAATCTCTGGTTGGGGAACCATCCCACATGCTGCCAAAAAATGTTCAGGGGACCCAGTCAAATCCTACACACCCTGCCATTTTCATGAATTTTATTTCCAGGAGCTCTATCAGGACCCAGGTCCTCACAGTGAGTATATATAAATCCCCTCATGCTTCTTTCAAGGGGAGGCAAAATGAATTATTTTGAAATATACCTGAGCATTTTGTGCTTCTTAATAAGGTCTGCCCTTGGGAGAAACTATTTAACCAAAGCCTAACTTTCTGGGGTTTTATCAAGGCCCAAATGACCTGTGGAAAGAAAAAACTCAACTCCAGTTCCATTGAGTCATCCTGTCCCACTAAGGGAAGGATAGAATAAAACAAAACAAAGCTGAAAAACACTTGCAAAGTCTGAGTCTAGAGGCATAGACTCACTACAGAACTAAGACCTAATCATAGGGGTATAGAATGCTTCCCTTCCCCTACACCTCACCACTACAGTTTCTTTCACCTATTGCATCACATCCAGCTATAAAGAAAATATTACAAGACATACTAAAAGGCTAAAAAGACAGTTTTAAGAGACAAAGCAAGTACTGGAACTAGACACTAACATGGCAGATGTGAATGATCAAACCAGCAACTTAAAAAACTATAATTAATATGCTAAGGGAACAAACAGGTGAAGTAGACAGCATATAGGCAATGTAAACAGAGAGATGAAAATTCTAAAAAAGAATCAAAATTAAGTGTTAGAGGTCAAGAACACTATAACAGAAATCAAGAATGCCTTTGATGGGCTTATTATTAGTAAGCTGGACACAGCTGAGGGAAGAATCTCTGTGTTTGATGATATCTCATTTGAAACCTCCAAAACTAAACAGTAATCAGGAAACAAACTGAGAAAACCAGAGCAGAATATCCAAGAGCTGTGGGACAACTTCAAAATGTGTAATACATGTGCAATGGGAATATCAGAAGGAGATGGAAGAGTGAAAGGAAAAGGAGAAATATTGGAAACTGTAATGACTGAGAATATTCCCAGATAAATATCAGATACCAAACCACAGATCCAAGAAGCTCAGGGAACACTAAGAAAGAGAAATAGTTTAAAAAAAAGAAGAAGAAAAAGAAGAAAGAAAGAAAAAAAGAGAAAACAAAAAACTACATCTAGGTATATCATAGTCCAACTAAAGAAAATCAAAGATAAAGAGTAGTAAGCATTTGATGATTAAAAGACCTCAGAAATATTAAATAATATCAATATAACTATTGGTGTAACTGCTGCTGAGCTTCCCTGGTGGTTTAGTCTGTAAAGAATCTGCCTGAAATATGGGAGACTTGGGTTCGGTCCTTGGGTTAGGAAGATCCCCTGTAGGAGGGGATGGCAACCGACTCCAGTATTCTTGCCTGGAGAGTCTCCATGGACAAAAGAGCCTGGTAGTATACAGTCCATGGTGTTCAAAAGAGTCAGACATGACTGAATGACTAAGCACAGCACAGCACATCACGGCTGTTTGGTAAATTGCATATAGATGACACCATGCTGTGCTGTGCCATGCTTAGTCCTCAGCTGTATTTGCAACCCCATGGACGGTTCCTCTGTCCATGAGATCCTCCAGACAAGAATACTGGAGTGTGTTGCCATTTCCTTCCCCAGGAGATCTTCCCGGCCCAGGGACTGAACCCCATCTCCTGCATCTCCTGCTTTGGCAGATGGATTTTTTTACCACTGAGCCACCTGGGAAATCCTAGGTAATACCAATACTTACTAGGTAAGCCCCTAGTAAGATAATACCATAATGAGCCTAATTACAAGAAACTGATTTTTTTGCCATATTTGTTTCTTTACTGCAAAGGAAAGTGGGCCTATCATTGTTAGGGAAATATAAGAAACTGATGGACTCTCTAGACTTTTCTGACACAATGGACGTGAGTTTGAGCAAACTCTGGGAGATAGTGAAGGACAGGGAAGTCTGGTGTTCTTCAGTCCATGGGATCACAAAGAGTCAGACATGACTTAGCAATTGAACAACAACAGCAAAGTCTTTTCTAGTCACCCTTGTGTTGCCAACACTTTTTATTAATTAGTGCCTGAATGGGTCTTCTCCTTGCTTACCTTATCAAGTAATATAGATCTAAAACAAACATTAATGTCAGCATATAGATTACTCTTTATAAGTGTTGAAGGGAGAAATCATTAAAAATTTCCATAAAAATATAATATTTCTGTCCCCATGGTTCAATATCAAATTATGTACAAAATGTAGGAGACTGTTTTCTATATAATGAGACATTAGCAAGCGGCACATACTGTTTCAGATGACTGTTACGTCAACCTCTACCTCAACCTTTGGATGATATTTCCTTCTTTGCATTAGAAAATATCTAAGGCTAATTTAGTGAATTATTTTAGGTTATGAAGGGACAGAAGAGTTTACTTTCTAGTCTTCATCCTTCCTGTCATATGACTCTTCTTCCTCTTTTATCAGAACATTTACCACAAAGGACTTTAAAAAGGTTCTTGGTTTCTAAGGCCTCTGCTGGCTTCATCTCCTCTGTGAGGATATAGCAGGGGTATCTACACTCCACCTCCAGAACCTAAAGTATGGAACCTGTGTAATTTCCTCTTCTGAAAGGAAATAGGGTTGAAGTCTTGACAAAAAGAGAAAAGAGGAGAATTCCACAGAACAAAGTAAATTCTTCCATTTAGAATCCATGACAACTCCACAGCTCATTTTCTTATTCTTTTATATTAACTGTAGAATTTCAGTGAAGCTTTTAAATTTGTGTCCATCTTTGCAGGGACTCATTTTATTAATGGATGTGAATTGTCTGGCTTTGTTTTCCAAGTCAATATCTTTACTTGTGGAAAATTCCTATAAATTTCTTAACAGAAACCTCTTAGTTTCTTCATATTATATTTTCAAACTGTAAGTTCTGAAAAAAAGAATCTATTTTACCAAAGATGTGAACATAGGAAAATATCACAATACAATATAATAGGGGAGAAATTTGTACACAAATTATCATTGTGCTGGATTCACTTGCATAATGAAGGAAGCACATGCCTTGGGTCAAGGACTGATTTGTCTCCTGTCCCACATGGCATCAAAGACCAGGACAATATTTAATAAATAATATTACCACTTGACTGGAGTTATTACATCTGGGTGGAGGTGTCAAGGCCTATTTGCCTCATTTGCGCCTCCTTCTAAGGGCATCACTAGAAGTTTGGTTTTCAGATTCAATTTTGTTCTGCTGTTCTGAAACGCGGTGAAGTCTAAGTTCTATCTTTCCTATCTCTAGAAGGAATATTTAGGAAATCAATACAGAATTTGGAACTTGGATTCTTTTCATTTTAGTAGACATTTTATAAAAAGATGATTATTCCTGGATTTAGGAAAAAAGAGAGGCCAGATGGTAAAAGTAAAAAAGCAATATTCAATTTAAAATTATTATAATAATAGAGAAATAAAGGAAGGGCTCTCATACCAAAATGTTTTACATTATCTGTTCTAACTATTTCTAGCATTGTCCAGAATGAACATCCTTAAGAATATGTGTTTTAACTCCAGACTCTTAAGAGGTCATCACAAACAAAAAATTAGTAAAAATCTAGTAACAGTATAGGTTTCCCAGGTGGGTCAGTGGTAGAGAATCTGTCTGCCAATGCAGGAGACACAGAAGATGTGGATTCGATTCCTGGATGGGGAAGATCCCCTGGGGGAGGAAATGGCACCCACTCCAGTATTCTTGTCCCAGAAATCACATGGGCAGAGAAGCCTGGCGGGCTGTAGTCCATGCGGTCGCAGAGTCAGACACAACTACACTACTGAGCACATAAACATAGCAATAGATTCCTCGACAGGATGCTTTCTGAACTGAATTTTTGAATTCCTAATTTCTGTTGTTTTTATGAAGAAGTCTGTGTTGTACATCCACTGGAAACACCTGATTGATATTCTCTGTGGGTTTACACATTTAAGTTCCTCTGAGTATAGCTAGGAGAGGACAGCGGTCAAGACTTTATTCCACAAATATGTATAAGCATATTTTATGATCAAAGCACTAATTAGAGATTTACTTTCAGAAATGAGGGCAGGGAACTCTAGGGGTAGGGTTGTGTTGATGGTGCGAGACCAAATTTATTGAACTGCCTTCGACATAGATTTTCAAAATGTAAAAGATCTTTTAACATCAGAGAGGAGCTTGCATCAATCCAAAGATGGACATTTACATATATTTAGTCAAAATTCTGGATTGTCCCTTCAAAACTTAATCTTTGAAAATATTTGATGATCCACCCTATGCATATCTATATCTACTTTCTATGCATATCTGTGTCATGTCACCAAGTATGTATGTCAGAAGTTAAAGATAGGCTCAAAATATCTGGATAATGTTGGCCTGTGCTTTCTCTTAGAACGTGAAATACAAAGAGAAATGGGGACTCTAATTGTTAGTTCCCTAAATTTGAAACAAAATTGTATATGTGTGTGAGATTACTCTGTTTTTGATTTTTAATTATGTTATAAACACTAGGATAAACTTCAAATCAATCCTGTGGTAGATTACCTGTAATGATTTCTATAATAATTATCCTTACCTTTCTTTGCCTGCCCCCTTGCAGTGTGGCTTAAGTATTTTTCCCAACTGAAAGTTGAATCCTTTTGTCCACCTGGAATCTGGGCTCATCATAACTTTCCTTGAATATGGCAAAGTGACGTACAATGTCTGAGTCTGGTTCCAAATTGACCTTGCAGTTTTTGCCTTGAAATGTTTCCACCATCATGTGCTACTTCGCATACAGTAATATGAAAGGCCACAAGTAGAAAAAAGCCATCATAGTAGATGTGTTCAAGATCAGCCAGCCAGCAGCAACCATCAAAATGTGATTGAGGCTATCTTAAGTCTTCCAGCCCCAGTTGTGCCATCGGATGACTTCATTCACTTGAGTGACTGTGAAATAAACCAGCAGTAGAACTGCCCATATGAGCATCTAGTCCAACAGAATTATGACCCAATAAAGTGGTTATTGCCTTAAGCCACATTTTGTGGTGGTTCGTTACACAATAAATGACTGAAATAGATTCCTACTATTTAATTTATTGAATCTCCATGTGATTCCTTGAGCAACAATCTTACTTTGATTTTTACTTAAAATTGCTATCATGCTAGTGCATTAAGTAGCGATATATATATTGAGTACTTCCTGCATGTGGTGTATGATTACACACCTCTCCTTTTCTTGAGCTTTACAAAAGGAAGTAACCAGAAGACTTTCTGTCCTTATACAATGACATAGTAATTCAGTTCTATAGACAAGCGTACTTGAGAAGCTATAGAATAATTTATGTTTTACTCTGCATACATGCATGGATATTACAAAGTTAAAAAGAAAAGCAGAAGAATAATCAGAGGGGAAATTATGAAGGATGAATTTTAACATGGGCCTAGGGAAAGAAAAGCTTGGTGTTAATGCAATTCTGAGTGATAATATTAAGAAAATAAGAATTTGTTCTCAGAAAGACTAAGAAACCTCAACGTTATTTGTAGTTTCTGTTAGTAAGCCTTAAGCACTGTGGTCACTGTGGTGTATTAGATAAATTTTGTTGTTTGAACTATCATTTCTATAATAAAGTGTTGCCAAAATTGCAAACATTTTTAACTTGAAAAAAATTTTCTTTTCTCCATCTAGTCAAGGCTATGGTTTTTCCTGTGGTCATGTATGGATGTGAGAGTTGGACTGTGAAGAAGGCTGAGCGCCGAAGAACTGACGCTTTTGAACTGTGGTGTTGGAGAAGACTCTTGAGAGTCCCTTGGACTGCAAGGAGATCCAACCAGTCCATTCTGAAGGAGATCAGCCCTGGGATTTCTTTGGAAGGAATGATGCTAAAGCTGAAACTCCAGTACTTCGGCCACCTCATGCAAAGAGTTGACTCATTGGAAAAGACTCTGATGCTGGGAGGGATTGAGGGCAGGAGGAGAAGGGGACGACCGAGGATGAGATGGCTAGATGGCGTCACGGACTCGATGGACATGAGTCTGAGTGAACTCCTGGAGATGGTGATGGACAGGGAGGCCTGGCGTGCTGCGATTCATGGGGTTGCAAAGAGTCGGACACGACTGAGCGACTGAACTGAACTGAACTGAACTGAACTGAACTGAATATGTTTCTCTCAGTGTTTATCATAATCATTTAAGAAATAGCTATGTACTTTAAATTGCTTGAATTTACTTTCTCTTTATTTTTTGATTCCTTCTCTCCCACTTTCATTTCTTCCTTTCCTTCTACCAGTTTGATTTATTTGCTCTTTTTTTCTGAGAGGTATTTAAAGAGTGATAGGGTTTTACGATTAATGCTATTGTTAGTAAATAAATGAAAACAGGAAACAAGGACCAGAAAAAATAATTATCACCTCATGTCAAAATATAAAATACATCTGATGTAGTTATTCATAGGGTATTGGCCTAAATTAAAGAAATATTATTTACTAAGGAAGAAATACAAATGGAGCCATACTAATTTACTCAGTCTGCTTCCAAAACCAGCTTTTACCCTTTTCCTGATTCAGACAGAAGTGTGAGCAGTTAAGTCAGAGAATTGATTCCAAAGTGGAAAATAAGTGTTAGTCTTAATTGTATCAGACATTAATACTTTACACTGCAAATAATTGCTATTTTTCTAAATGCCTCTTATTGGGACACTCCAGTTTGATACTTTGGCTCCTCTCTAAAAGCAGTGTGTTGCTCGGCCTTGTTGCTAAGCAACATCACACTGTGAGAAGAGCTGAATTCTGAAAATATAGTGGTGGATTAAAAAATATTTTAATCTGTAAGTTAATATTAAATGACATATATGTCTTTAAATTATATGAAGCAGAACTTAACTTCCTAAGATCTGGAAAATTTTCTAATCAAGATATGTTTTCATTTAAGTTACAAAAGACTTTAAAATACATAGCATATGTCATCTTCTAAAAATGTAATGAGCAATTATATTACAAACAAATCTAATGTTTTATTGTTGTGCAGCTATTAGCACAACTATTAGTTGTGCTGTTGGCATTTTAGTGGAGAGGGTCACTCCTGCCAAACATTCATGAAATGAAGGTGTCTTGAGACAGTTCTCTATGGGTCTCTTGTGTTTCTGCATGTCTGTAAGTAGAGGACTGAAAGCCTTTTATCCAGGCTCTCTTTTCAAGGATGCTTGTATAACAAATAATTTTGGAAGGTAGAGAAGTATCTCCCTCTAGAACAACAACAACAAAAAAAGCATGTTTGCTTACCTTTGAAAGGTGGAAATAGTGGCTCCTTCTGGAGTGAAGAGCAAGCATGTTTACTGCCCATTATAAAAGGTTCACGTTTTCTCTAGGCTCACTGTTCCTCTTAGGTAATGCAATTCACTGTGTGTACAAGTATTATATCACCTGGTTGTCTGCATCACCCTGTGGGAACTGGAGCTTGAGGAACCTGCATAGAAAAAGCCAATTTTCTGGCTCTTGTTACTGCTGTGAGTAGCAAAGTCCTTTGTCTTGTGATTACTCTCACAGAGTTGCAGACTGACTTGTTAGGCTAAAACTAGGGTAAATTCTTGGACCGATCATGGTTCTTGACAGAAAGCACACTTTCATTGACAGTTAATATTATGATAATTGTATCAACTAAAAGAGGCTTTAGGAGACTTGATTCTTAAAAAGTAAGAAGCAAACAAACAAACAAAAAATCAATTAGAAGTAGCAGCATGGAATGCGGGTTCTAGGCAGTGTAAGAATGTTAAATTTGTGCCTTAGTTTTAATTGTATGAAATAATTTGTTCTTTTTAAAAGAAGGTTAACCTTGAACCATAAGTAATTCTTCAGGTAGGCACATCTTCCCAGAATCTTTCATATCATTCCATTTAGGCATTTTTCTTTTTGTCCAAACGTATCTCTCTAATCATACCTAACTTAAGGAAAATCAAATTGCTAACATTTGGTCTTAATGTTAATGTATACTATTGCATTATGATTTATAATAAATATATATTTGGTTTTCATTCCAGTTTCTGGAATAAAGCTCCTAAAACCCTTGGGATTTCCTAAGTGATGAGAGCAACAAAATGTGTCTTTTGTTATGTTAATAAAGTGACTTCTGAAATGTTCACCTAAAAAACAACTTGAAAAGGGTGAGATTGGTTGTCAGGGGAACAAGCATTTTATAATGAGAACCTGTGATTGGAGGGTTGGAACTTACATCACCCCCACCTACCCTGACTTCCCAACAAAGGGGAAAGAAGCTACAGATTGAATTCAGTACCAAATGGCCAATGACTTATTCAGCCATGCCTGTATAATGGAGCCTCCACAAAAACCCCAAAAGGTGAAGTTTGGAGAGCTTCCAAGTAGGTGGACACATGGAGATTGGGGGAGTGACTTCTTGAGAGTGTGGAATCCCCATATCCTTTCCTCATTCCTGCTCTATGTATCTCTTCCTCTCTTGATACATGGCCTTAATATCCTTTGTAATAAATTAGTAATCTGGTTACTAAATGGCTTTCCTGAGTTATGTGAACTAGTTTAGCAAATTAATTAAAGCCAAGAAGAGGGTCTTGGGAACTTCAGATTCATAGCTAGTCAGTTGGAAGCACAGTTAACAACCTGGACTTGTGATTGGCATGTGAAGGAGAGGAGACAACCTTAATGGGACTGAGCACTTAGTCTGTGGAATTTGATGCTATCTCCAGGTAAATAGTGTCAGCAGTAAGTTGAACTGTAGGAAAATTATTTGGTAGCATGAGGAAACTCCCTCTCTCCCACTGCCCTCTAGTGAAATAGTGTGCAAAACCCTTTTAATACTACTGCTTCACGTTTTATAATATGCATCAAAGTTAACCTGGAAGATGTTAAAACATAGATTATTGAAGACAGATCCTAGGGTCTCTATTCCTGTAAGTCAAAGGCAGCCTGAAGAGTTTACATTTTAACAGTTTCCTAGATAATGTGGATATTTTTGATCTGGGGAACAGTCTTTGAGAATCACTGATATAGGATGACTGGAAGTAGTATAGCATGTTTAAAGAGCTCATCATTTAGAATCATATTGACCTAATTTAGAAATTCCAGCTCCACAATTTACTAGCTGTATAACCTTGGAAAACACATAATTACTGTGAGACTCAGTATTCTTATCTGTAAGGTAGAACTATTACTTATAATACTATTTTAAAAAGAGGTTTTAAGTATTAAATAATTAATTTAAAGTGCTATGCATACTAGTGACATAGCCCTCCCAGATTTCAGAAAATACTACAAAGCTTCAGTAATCAAAACAGCATGGTATTAGCACAGAAACAGACATATGAATCAACGAAACAGAATAGAGATACCAGAAACAAACCCATATGCTTATGATCAGTCTCTCAAGGAGGAGACAAGGATATACAGTGAAGAAAAGATAGCCTTTTCAACAAGTGGTGTTGTGAATGCTGCACAGTTCAGTTCAGTTCAGTCACTCAGTCGTGTCTGACTCTTTGTGACCCCATGAATCACAGCATGCCAGGCCTCCCTGTCCATCACCAACTCCCGGAGTTCACTCAAGCTCACATCCATTGAGTCGGTGATGCTATCCAGCCATCTCATTCCCTGTCGTTTCCTTCTCCTCCTGCCCTCAATCCCTCCCAGCATCAGAGTTTTTTCCAATGAGTCAACTCTTCGCATGAGGTGGCCAAAGTATTGAAGTTTCAGCTTTAACATCATTCCTTCCAAAGAACACCCAGGACTGATCTCCTTTAGAATGGACTGATTGGATGTCCTTGCAGTCCAAGGGACTCTCAAGAGTCTTCCCCAACACCGCAGTGCAAAAGCATCAATTCTTTGGCGCTCAGCTTTCTTCACAGTCCAACTCTCACAACCATACATGACTACTGGAATAACCCATAGCCTTGACTAGATGGAAAGCTGCACAGCTGCATGTAAATCAGTGAAGTTAGAGCGCTTCTCACAACATACGTAAAAATAAGCTCAAAATGGCTTAAAGACTTAAATATAAGACCATAAAACTCCTAGAAGAAAACATAAGCAAAACATTCTTTGATATAAATCATACCAATGTTTTCTTAAATAAAAGCAAAAATAAACAAATGGGATCTAATTATGCTTATAAGCTTTTGCACAGCAAAGGAAACCATAAGCAAAATGAAATGAAAAGACAACTAACAGACTGGGAGAAAATGTTTGCAAGCAATGAGATCAACATGGAATTAACTTTCAAAATGCGGAAACTGCTCACAATACTAAAAAGTTAAAAAACAAACAAACAAACACTAATCAAAAAATGGGCATAAGACCCAAAGAGACATTTCTCCAAAGAGGACATACAGATGGCCAATAAGCACATGAAAAGAGGCTCAACATTACTATTAGAGAAATGCAAATCCAAACTACAATGAGATATCACCTCACAGTGGTCAAAATGGTCATTATCAAACAGTCTATAAATAATGCTGAAAAGGGTATGGAGGAAAGGGAACCCTCCCACTCTATTGATGGGAAGGTAAATTGATACATCCACTATGGAGAACAATATTGAGATTGTAAAAAAAAACTAAAATTAGAGAGCATATAATCCTGAAACCCCATTCCTGGCCATATATCTGGGGAAAACTATAATTCAAAAAGATGCATGCACCTCAGTGTTCATGGAAGCACTATGTACAATAGCCAATATATGGAAGCAGTCTAAATGTCCACTGATAGATGAATGGATAAAGAAGGTATGGTATAGATACCAATAAAAAATTACTTAGTCATGAAAATAATGAAGTAATACTAATTCCAACAATACGGATGTACCTAGAGATTACCATACTAAGTGAAGTAAGTAAGAGAGAAAAAGACAAACAGCATATCACTTGCGTGTAGAATCTAAACTGTGATACAAATGAATTTATTTATGAAGCAGAAATAGACTCACAGACATAGAAAACAAATTTATGGTTACCAAAGAGAAAAGAGGATAGGAGAAAGTATAGATTAGGAGTTTGGGATTAGCAGATACAAATTATTATATATAAAATAGATTAACAACAAAGTGCTATAATATATCACAGAGAACTATATTCAATATCTTGTATTAAACTATAATAGAAAGGAATATGGAAAAGAAAAATGAATATATACATATATATGTGTACGTGTGTGTGTGTATATATATATACACGTATATATACATATATGTATATATACATATATGGCTTCCCTGATGTCTCTGACAGTAAAGAATCTGTTTGCAGTGCAGGAGACCAGGTACCTGTTGAAGGAAATGGCAATCCATTCCAGTATTCTTGCCTGGAGAATCCCATGGGTAGAGGAGCCTTGTGGACTAAAGTCCATGGAATGGCAAAGAGTTGGACATGACAGAGCAACTAACACACAATAGTTCTCCTTTACTGGTTTTATCTTAACCAACAGATGTCTTTGATGCACTTATACAAAGGGTTCCTGTTTTCACCTGAGTAGCTAGAAATAAAGACACATAATTGACTGATCACAACCCATAGCTGAATAAACAAACACAGGAACAAAATATATATAACTGAATCACTTTGCTGTATTCCAGAAACTAATGCAACATTACAAGTTAACTATACTTCAGTAAACAAATGCTTTGCATAGTGTATGGTACTTAGTATGTATTCAACAAATGGTAATATCATCATTATATTCAGTTCAGTTCAGTCGCCCAGTTGTGTCCGACTCTTTGTGACCCCATGGACTGCAGCATTCCAGACCTCCCTGTCCATCACCAACTCCGGGAGTTTACTCAAACTCATGTCCATTGGAGTTGGTGATGCCATCCAATCATCTCATCCCCTGTTGTCCCCTTCTCCTGCCTTCAATCTTTCCAGGCATCAGGGTCTTTTCTAATGATATAATCTAAAGTAACTTTTCCTCGACAATAAAGATTTACCAAAGAACTCATAACATTTGTTTAAAAAATATAGTTATGATGGTAATATTTTATATTTGCTGTATAAAAAAGATACAAATATCTTAGAACTAGTTAAAAGTATTTTTATTAAGTTAACATGTGATCACTGAAGCATATCATTTACCTGGACAAATAAATTCTCCCAGGCTTCATTAAAATGTCTTAATGTATACCAATCTTTTTTGATTTTTGAAGCCTGCATATATTCCTGTGAATGGTACTGTGTACCATATCCTTCTTGTGATTGTTTTCACTTAAAACTGAACATTACCTCATGATATCTATTGTAGCAGACTGTTATGATTTTTCAGATATTGCTATAAAACCTGAGAAAGTCTGTAAGGAATTATGAGAAAATAGTCAACTTCCAATTTGATGATGTTTTATGAAGATATTTTTCCTTTACTAAATGAAAGGAAATACTCTTTTTTTTTTTAGGTATCAGAAAAAGGTAATCCATAAGAAATACTATGTTTCTTTTTATATTAATGCTGCTGCTGCTGCTAAGTCGCTTCAGTCATGTCCAACTCTGTGTGATCCCAGAGACGGCAGCCCACCAGGCTCCCCCGTAGGAAGACTCATTTTAAAAATGTCTCCTTTAACATTTGTATGTATGAGTGTATGCATGTATACACATGCATAATTCTCTAGTCACAATTAGTAATAAAGCACAGAGGTTTTGAAAGTCTACTTAATCCTTATAAATCAAAATATGGGCCAAAGATAGAAAGCATTAGCATGACTGGGGAAATTGTTAGAAATGCAAAATTGTAGACCCCACTCCAGACACACACTGAATTAAAATTTGAATTTTAACAAGATCTCTAGGTGATTTTTATGAACTTTAAAATTTGAAAATCACTGATTTAATAATGTCTCTGATGGTGTGAATTAATTTCCTTTTTCAACTGATATATACTTCTTCCTTTTTTTAAAAGTAATGCATGGTTTGTGATGCTCTAATAGGAAGAAATAGAACACAATTTTTTTCCCCCCAGGAATTAATATTACCTGTTTATATTAAATTATATAAAACTAAGTGAATATCACCAATTATCCTCAAACTCGCACAGAAGTAGATATAGTTTAAAAGCAAGTTCTTAATCATTTACAGTGCAGGGTAGGTTAAGAAGAGGGATAAACGTTGATCACTGTAACTCCCAATTATTATGTTCCTGCCCAGTGGGATTGCTTGTTTTTCTCCCAACAAAAAAGTGATAAGTTCAGACACACACACCCTTCTCATGGCTCCACCCTGATGAGAACAGGTCTTTAAAAAGAGGCAGGGGTCAGGAAACAGCATGTACTTGATTGCAAAGATGGAGCCAGTCGGTGCCCTCAGAGAGATCATGCTCAAGATCAGTGATGGCATTTATGCTGCTAACAAGAACAAAGATCAAGAACTTTCTGTGACTGGTAATGACAGTTTTGATACAAGCTTTAAACCACTCCAGGAAGAATTACACAAGGCATTTCCAAGGGAAACAGCAGATCACAGATGACTAAGAAAGTCAGGCTGGCTTAGATGTGGGGAGTTCTCCAAATCTTCTATTGGGTTTTCACTAATTCTCAGCTAAAAGGAACTGGAAAGTAATGATACTAATAATGAAACCTTATGACTTAGAGTTTGGCTATAATTATTAAAACTGCATCCATAATGAACTTTCTGTTGTCTGTATAAAGTCTGAAATTAAATTTTCTATCCGGTGTTACCAGCAACAGCTGTCAAGAGTCTGTGACTCACATTGACATCTGTAGTATCCAGGATGATCAATATCAGGAATGTTTTCAGATCTCGTTTATGGATCCGGAAGGTGTGTTTTGTGGTGAATTTGGAAACAGTTCTGGTACAAAGTGATTCCTTTTAAATTCTTGCCAGTTTATCAACTTCAGAAACTTCCCTTGGGTTCTCAGTTATGACTTAGCAGGAAATCAGCAAGCTTAGTCTGTTTTTCAGTTTTCTTCCCTTTTTTTTCTTGTTAGTAATGACATTTCTATAATTTTAAAAAGCACATTCAATGTATATTGTATTCTATCACCCTTATTCATCTTTTCATTGAAGTTCTCATTCTTGGACCTTATACTAAAGCTCCTCTTTTGATTCCTGTCCGGGAATTTATAGGTTATGTGCTTATATATGTTTATGAAGGATTCCCTTGTTATGCCTTTGCACATTTCAAACACATCAATACCATTTTAGAAATATTTATTCTTATAACTTGAATATTATTCTTTACTTCTTTGAATTTGTATGTTCATCTGTGACATTTTTGTGTTAATTTTTTCACTTTCTTCTACACTAATCTAATTCTTCCAATTTTTTCAGTTAATTTTCCTGTGTTTTACATGTATATTTTCTTTTTAATGTTTAAATAACCCACATAGTATTTACTCATCTTACTGTTCTTAATTACATCAACTAGCATTTTAAGTAAGAATGGAGATATTGTGGACTTTTGTCTCCTTTTTTAAATCTTAACAAATTTTGGAAAATTATATTTTATTTTACATATTTACCTCTTACATTTAATGGAAATGTCTGATGAATTTCTTTGATAAGTTTGGGGCATTTACTGGGAAAATGAAGTATTTGGATCCTTTGACCTATGTATATAATGCATTGTTAACAAATTAATAATAAAACACTTTGAACCCTTGGAATAAATCCTCTTTGGCTATGACATTCCAGAATATTTTTACTTCAATGAGTTAATTTTGTTCTTTCTGCTAAATTCAAGGTGTTCAATATGCCACCCTGTGTGTTTAACTCTTTCTTCTCCCTGAAGCCTGATAATTGGTACTGATATAGAACCTTGAAGTTGGTTGCTAATGCTGAACTATCTGATTCTCTGTAGTGGTGGTAGCTAGGTCATCTTTATGGAGGGGGAAAGAGCTGACTTATTCACCTTGTGGATTTAGTTATTAAAAGCTGCAGTCATTATTGATAGTCTCTCAGTGATCATTCAACCAGAGCACAGGAGCCACCTTTTTATGAGTTTTGGATAATGCTCTTCTAGAAAGCTTGGAATTTGAAAGGAGCAGTACTGAAAGATGGGTTAGAAGGAGGTTTGGAAAAGATATCTATGGCTCAACCTTTCAGAATAGCCAAGGATGCAAAAATATATTAAAAAAAATCTTTTTCTTTCTAAATTGAGTTTTAAAAGCATTATTTACATTCAAACTTCCCCCTCTTAGTATATGAATATGTGTATAGTTTATATATAACTTCAATAATTACGGAAAATAGTTCTTTGTCTATATCCTGTAAGATTTTTATATAAAACGTATTAATCTTCATTTATATATGATCTGTCATTTCCATTTAATAACTTGTTTTCCTTTAGAGTTACTAGAAGTGTTAACAAATTTCTGATTAGAAAATTGATTTTTTGTCTAAATGCTACTGGTAAATAGAATTCTAATGCTATTGCACTGTGTTAAAAATGTGGCATAATTATTTTCGCTTATGTGGAATTTATTGAGATTTTGGCTCTTTCATAGGACTGTAAAAGTTGTATGTGTTTGAGTATATTTAATTGTGTTCCCCAAATTTTCTATAGTATTAGTTATTTTCATGCCATTTTTCCACTGAACACTAGATTTTCAGAAATGTGCACTAAAATAGCATGTTGTATGTCAGTTTTTAACTGGTTTTACCAGACCAGCATATAATATTGCAAGCTATATTGTTTAATGAATATTGGACCATGAAAGTTTTTATTTTTAATTTTGCTTGACCTCCTATTCTATTTAAGGTTTTCTGTCTTAATTCCACTTCATCTGATATTAGCTGTGTTGCACTCAGTTTCTTTTGACTGGCATTGATCTTCAAATATTCTGTGCCACCTCTTTAATTTAAACCATTCTCTGTCATGTTTGCCCCCTGTAACCAGTATACTGGTGATTTTTTTAAACAAGAAGCAAAACAAAGCACTTTAATTTGAGAGTTTTTAAACTATAAAATCTGTTTGACTCATATTTTTGTTGTTAGGAATATATTTGTTTTTATGCTTGTGGTATTTTAATGATTTTCTATTTTACATTTTTTATTATTTCTCATTTTTTCTCTCTTTTTGAGCAAGTTTTCTTTGTTCCACTTTTCACATTGAGTTTTGAAAGTTTTTAGTTTTTCTGGTGGTTGTCTTAATATATTATTTATTTATTTGCAATGAAAAACAATTTATTAAAAAGAATTTCAAGTAGATTTAAATGTTTATTGAGATTTTATCACAAACCAGTCACTGTGTTTCGTGCTCTCAAAAAGCTCTGCATTTTCAACACCACTGGTAAACTGTGAGGGAATTTTAGAGATTATTCTAATAATTACTATTTTAATATTTGCTAGAAATATAGCTAGGGCTTCCCTGTTGGCTCAGAGGTTAAAGTGTCTGCCTGCAATGAGGGAAACCTGGGTTCGATCCCTGGGTCGGGAAGATCCTCTGGAGAAGGAAATGGTAACCCACTCCAGTATTCTTTCCTGGAGAATCCCATGGACGGATGAGCCTGATAGGCTACAGTCCACGGGGTCGCAAAGAGTTGGACACGACTGAGCGACTTCACTCACTCACTCACTCAGAAATATAGCTAAACTATAAAATTTCCTGTATAGTTTTGCTTATAATGAGGTTAAGCATATAAAATGATTCAACCTAAAATTGATTAAAAATATTAAGTAACTTGTAAAGGAATTATGATAATATATAGACATCTTAAAGGTAAATGCAGACATTCATATTATATCTTCATAGTAATGTATTTTGGAGATGAGAAAATTTGTGCTCAGTGCTGCTCTGTGCCAGGCTATGATCAGGGCTTTTGAAAAATACCAGAAAACAAAAGAGAAGAAAATCTTTGCTTTCACAGAGACTATTTCTTAGTGGAGTAATACAGCAGGCAAAAAAAAAAAATCATAAATAAGTAGTTAAATAGTTTATTTGAAGATAATAAATGCTGTGGAAGAAAAAATAAAGTAGGGTAAAGGGGATAGTGAGCAGCAGGGGCTGCTGGGGCTGCTGGTGATGCTGATGATAGTGGAGGGACCGTTGTGAATGTTTCTCAATGTTCTTTTTAAAAGATTTTAAAACTCCAAAAACAGTTGTATGGAAAGTTTAAATAACTTTCTCCCAGACATAGACTCACCAGTTGTTAAATCTTTTTGTCTAGTGCTCTGTGTCTCTCTCAGACACTCTCTGCACACACACAATTTTAAACAATTTCAGAGCAAGTTTCAGGCACTGTGACATCATACCCCTAGATAGACAGCAAGTTTAATCACTGCTAATCAAATGCTAGCCCAAGGAGAACTCTCAGGCAGGCTACCTCAGTGTTATCCAGTGTGCATGCTGAAAATATAGGTAGTAGCTAGTGATGTGATACTGAATAAATTGGGGCCCAGAAATGTATACTTTATTAAATCTCCTCCAAGTGATTCAGAGGTATAAGTATGTTCAGGAACCAGTGGCTCAACTTAGGGTCAAAGAGCTTGTAACAAAATTTAAAAAGCAGCAGCAGACACAGACCACCTGAGACAATAGTTTCCTGAAAGGCAGAGCTTGCTGAAGGGAGGAAATCCTTTTCATATGTCCTGCTATAGTGAAAGATGAAACTGAAAATTATGGCCTGCCAAGGTTCCAAGGTTTTTCCAAAACAATTTTAGATTCTTGATACTGACTGACTGGTTTAATTTATTTGTGTAACTAGCTCATCAGGATTCTCCAGAAAACTAGAAAAAGTGGGCCAGGAACAGAGTCCAAGGTAGAACATATTCAATTAAATTTGTTAATGGAAGCCTTAAATTCTACAAAGAATTAATTTTATGCTTTTATTTCTTTACCTAAGATATTTTTCCTAAAAGTTTTTATTTTTCTTCTGTATATTCATTCTTCAAGCAAAATAAAATATGAAGATATTTAACTGTTTAAGTTTCTTGGGAATATAAGTAATATCAAAAAACAATATTAATACATCATTTCTTTTTTTAAAAAATATGGGTTATGGGAATTTCCTGGTGGTCCAGTGGTTAGGGCTCCATGCTTTCACTGCTGAGGGCCCAGGTTCAATACCCAGTTCGGGAACTAAGATCCTGCAAGTTACACTGTGCAGCCAAAAAACAAACAAAGAAAGTTTATGATTATGTTGTGACAAAGACTCCTTCCTTGACCTAATTCTCCTCATTCTCCTCGAAGTCCTCTTTCTGATTAAGCCCTGAACTTGGACTCTGTTCCTGGCCCACTTTTTCTAGTTTTCTGGAGAATCCTGATGAGCTAGTTTAGAGAAAATCCTCCCCCTTTGGTGTTTGATTGCCCTGACCTGACTCAGAAAGAATCCTACCAAGTTGTTTAGCAAAAATATTACCCTATCTCTTAGTAAGTTTTCTATCCACTAACCCATTATCCTGCTTCAGGCTATATAAATCCATTTTTATTATTATATTTGAAGTTGAGCTCAATCTCTCCCTAACTGTAAAATATGGCTAAAGAAACACGCCTGAAAAAAGTCTGCCTTAATATTCTTTGTGTCACCAATAATTTTTTCTTTAACAGTGGCGAAGAACGCATGGAAACAGTCTTCCTCTATTCCTAACATGGAGACTCATAATCTACATTATGGGAATCTACATTATAGGAAGTCAAAAAATACCTGGAGTAACAGGCAAATTTGGCCTTGGAGTACAACATGAAACAGGGCAAAGGTTAATAGAGTTCTGCCAAGAGAATGCACTGGTCATAGCAAACACCCTCTTTATACAGTTCAAGAAAAGACTCTACACATGGACATCACCAGATGGTCAATACCAAAATCAGATTGATCATATTCTTTTCAGCCAAAGACAGAGAAGCTCTACACAGTCAACAAAAACAAGACCAGGAGTTGACTGTGGCTCAGATCATGAACTCCTTATTGCCAAATTCAGACATAAATCGAAGAAAGTAGGAAAAAATCACTAGACCATTGAAGTATGACCTAAATCAAGTCCCTTACAATACAGTGGAAGTGACAGATAGATTCAAGGGATTATATCTGATAGAGAGAGCCTGAAGAACTATGGATGGAGGTTTGTGACATTGTATAGGAGGCAGTGATCAAAACCATCCTCTAGAAAAAGAAATGCAAAAAGGCAAAAAGATCCTCTGAGAGGGACTTCCAAATAGCTGTGAAAAGAAGAAAAGCCAAAGGCAATGGAGAAAAGGAACCATATACCCATTTGAATACAGAGTTCCAAGAATAGCAAGGAGAGATAAGAAAGCCTTCCTCAGGGATCAGTGCAAAGAGATAGAGGAAAACAGTAGAATGGGAAAGACTAGAGATCTCTTCAAGAAAATTTGAGAAACCAAGGGAACATTTCATGCAAAGATGGGCTCGATAAAGGACAGAAATGGTATAGACCTATCAGAAGCAGAAGATATTAAGAAGAGGTGGCAAGAATACACAGAAGAACTATACAAAAAAGATCTTCATGACCCAGAAAACCATGATGGTGTGATCAATCACCTAGAGCCAGACATCCTGGAATGTGAAGTCAAGTGGGCCTTAGGAAGCATCACTGTGAACAAAACTAGTGGAGATGATGGAATTTCAGTTGAGCTATTTCAAATCTTAAAAGATAATGCTGTGAAAGCACTTCACTCAATATGCCAGCAAATTTGGAAAGCTCAGCAGTGGTCACAGGACTGGAAAAGGTCAGTTTTCATTCCAATCACAAAGAAAGGTAATCCCAAAGAATGCTCAAATTACCACACAATTGCTCTCATCTCACACGCTAGTAAAGTAATGCTCAAAATTCTCCAAGCCAGGTTTCAACAGCACGTGAATCGTGAACTTCCAAATGCTCAAGGTGTATTTAGAAAAGGCAGAGGAACCAGAGATCAAATTGCCAACATCCGTTGGATCATCAAAAAAGCAAGTGAGTTCCAGAAAAATATCTAATTCTGCTTAATTGACTCTGCCAAAGCCTTTGACTGTGTGGATCATAACAAACTGTGGAAAAGCCTTCAAAAGATGGGAATACCAGACCACCGGACCTGCCTCCTGAGAAATCTGTATGCAGGTGAAGAAGCAACAGTTAGAACTGGATGGACCAACAGATTGGTTCCAAATTGGGAAAGGAGTACATCAAGGTTGTATATTGTCATCCTGTTTATTTAACTTATATACAGAGTACCTCCGGCTTCCCTGGTGGCTCAGATGTTAAAGCATCTGCCTGCAATGCGGGAGACCTGAGTTTGATCCCTGGGTTGGGAAGATACCCTGGAGAAGGCAATGGCAACCCACTTCAGTATTCTTGCCTGGAAAATCCCATGGACAGAGGAGCTTGGTGCACTATAGTCCATGGGGTCACAAAGAGTCGGATACGACTGAGCGACTTCACAGAGTACCTCATGAGAAATACTGGACTGGATGAAGCACAAACTGGAATCAAGACTGTGGGAGAAATATCAATAATCTCAGAGATGCAGATGACATCACCCTAATGGCAGAAAGTGAAGAAGAACTAAAGGCCCTCTTGATGAAAGTGAAAGAGGAGAGTGAAAAGGTTGGCTTAAAACTCAACATTGAGAAAATGAAGATCATGGCATCTGATCCCATCACATCATGGCAAATAGATGGGGAAACAATAGAAACAGTGAGAGGCCTTATTTTTTTGGGTGCCAAAATCACTGTGTTGGTGACTAAGTCATGAAATTAAAAGATGCTTGCTCCTTGGAAGAAAATCTATGACCAACCTAGACAGCATATAAAAAAGCAGAAACATTACTTTCCCAACAAAGGTCCATCTAGTCAAAGCTGCAGATTTTCCAGTAGTCCTGTATGGTTGTGAGAGTTGAAATATAAAGAAAGCTGAGCACTGAAGAATTGATGCTTTTGAACTGTGGTGTTGGAGAAGACTCTTGAGAGTTTATTGGACAGCAAGCAGGTCCAAACAGTCCATCCTAAAGGAATTAGTCCTGAATATTCATTGGAAGGGCTGATGCTGAAGCTGAAACTCCAATAATTTGGCCACTTGATGCAAAGAACTGACTCATTGGAAAAGAACCTGATGCTGGGAAAGACTGAAGGCGGGAGGAGCAGGGGACAACAGAGGATGAGATGGTTGGATGGCATCACCGACTCAATGGACATGAGTTTGAGTAAATTCTGGGAGTTGGTGATGGACAGGGGAGGCTTGGCGTGCTGCAGTCCATGGTGTCGCAAAGAGTCAGACATGACTGTGTGATTGAACTGAACTGAATCTACATTAGCATCTTTGAAAATCCTGGTGACTCATGCAGTTAATGTATAACCTAAAATTTCCAAAATTTATTTTATTATTAAGTCCTTTTGAAGTGGAATAAATAAATTAAACTTCTATTTTCAGTGTGAAGAGGAAAATTGGTATGGATCTGTATTGCTAGTTCAGGTATAGTCCAGGAAACATCAACATCAATATCATCTGAGCATTTGTTTATGATAAAGGATCTTAGGAGCCACTTGAAGTCTCCAGAATCAGATTCTGCATTTTAACAAGATCTACTGGTAATTAGTATATATGAAGAATTTGAAAACATTCATATAGATAAAGTAAAAGAGATGATATTGCAATATTTATTTTATTGACACTTCAGTATATAAAATGTGCTTTTTAAATAATGATAGATTAAAAGAAATAGGTTCCATAAATGAAGGTTGCATGGAAAAAATCCCCTAATTTTAAAATTTTCTTACAGAGAGATGTTCAAGATAGATTAAAAGAAAAGTAAAGCACAAAAGTAACTTTTGGACACAGCTGTGCTAAATAGTTTGCATGGCATTGCTTTTTATTTTTCAGATTTAATTTTATCCAGATAGTTTATATCCACAGTTTAAACATTGTCAGATAGTACTACTTGTCCCATAAAGAAAAATAGGACTCCTTTACCCTATCCCTACCCTCAAATTCTACTTTTCAGGGGGTACCATTATAAGTAATTTTTGCTCTGACATATATATATATATATATATATATATTTTTTTTTTTTTCCAACCCAGGGATTGAACTCAGATTTCCTATATTGCAGGCAGATTCTTTAGCATCTGAACCACCAAGGAAGCCCATATATGTGTGTGTGTGTGTGTGTGTGTGTGTGTGTGTGTGTATTTTGCTATTTAAACTTTGGTATTAACTTTTGACTTTAAATTGACACCAATATTTTACTTTCCTTGTATCTCTTTTGACCCCTTCCTGCTCTCCCCTGACCCCATACTTCCAAAACATATCACAATTTTTGTTAAAGTTTACATTTCTTACTATAACAACATTGTTCCTTTTTTATCCATAGAATGGTAAATAATTACATTACTCTTTTGTGCATCTATTTTTATGGGAATAGTAGTCCTCTCTTTTTTCATCATTTCTTATTGTTCTTTTTTGCTTATTACTAATTTATTTCACATTCTCCCCAAAACCTGAAACATCACCTCATAGTCCAATATCACGAGGATTCTATCAGTTCCATATATTTTCTGTTAAAGACATTCTTCCTGAAGACGACTGTCTGCTTTCTTTGATCTGGACTGTCTGTTCTGTTAGACGGATGCACAGATGTTTTCCGAGAACTGCAATTTGCCACCACCTGGGGACTTCTACTCCACTCCTTCTTTCTTTATCTCCTCTGTTTACAAGGTGAATTTTAATCAGTTTTTTTTTTCCACTTCTTTGTTCCTTGAAGCACCTTATGTCCTCCAGATGGGTGAATCTAGTAGCTGCAGGCAGTGGGGGTACACTTTTTGGAAACTTAGATATGTAAAAATGCTTCTTTTCTTCCCTCAGGCTGTATTGCTGCAATTGTTCCACATATAGATTATATGCTTCTAGGTTTTAAAGTTTTAATTTATTCACTCAACCACCATTTCTGAAGCAATATTTCAATGTGACTTGGTGTGAGTCTCTTTACATTTATTGTTCTAACAGATATTTTAAATCTAAAAGAGTATCTCCTTTTTGAAAATTTTGGGGAATTTTCTTGATTTATGTCTTGCTTTACTTCTTCCCTCCATTATCCTCTTACTTGCTGTTCCTGAAAATCAAATGATTTGCCTATAGAAACTCCAAGATTGTTCTTGATTTTAGTTATCTTTTCCATTCTCTTTTTTCTTCTTTACTTTTTCAGTGGTGTTTTCAGGTTTATCTTATAACTCTTATTCATTTACTTTTTATTTCTGCTTTTATCATTTAAATTCTTACAAAAGTTATTTTATTCTTTCATTGTACATGTATGTATTGTGTGTATATATATAAAAAATAAAAGAAAGAATAAAATATATACAGTACTATATTTTAAAAGCATAGCATTCCATATATATTTCATGGATATTGTATTCTCTTTTATCTCTTTGAACATAATTAAAAGATGTTTATCTGCTAGGTTTTGTACTACATTAGGTTTTTAATCTATTCCTTCGTTTATCTCAATGTCCTTCTGTCTCTATTCTTTTAATCTTATTTCTGTTTTTATGTTTTAACTTAACGTTCAAAGTAATTTTAAAAGATAAGAGCTGTTTTAAGCTTCACATTATATATATAAAAAAAATCTTAAAATAATTTCCCCGCATAACTTGGCAGCAAACTGATCTAGTCAAGCTAAGGCATGACTTCCCAGTTATCCCTCGTAAGCTATATTAACCCTGCCTTTTCCACATTAATACTGGAGGACTGATTATTTCAGAAAAGCTATTGCTGAAAAAATAACCCTGTGCATAATCAGAGAGAACAGTAAATATGACTCATTGATTATATGTTTAAAATTAGGCAATCTCTCTAAATTTTTAGAAATGTTTAAGAAGATAAAGTTATTCTTATAATACATATTTGTGTGATCATATTATTTATAGCAGATGAACAGTTTATATATCTTAACCTTTGGCTGAGCTTCCCTGGTGGCCTCAGACATTAAAGAATTTGCCTTCAATGAGAGAGACCTGGGTTCAGTACCTGATTTGGGAAGATTCCCTGGAGAAAGGAATGGTAATCTACTCCAGTACTCTTGCCTGGAGAATCCCATGGGGTTGCAAAAAGTTGAACACAACTGGGTGATTAAAACTTTCACTTTCAACCTTTCATTAAAATGTTATAATTTTAGCATGTATCCTATAAAGAAAAATAACTGAGCTACTGGTAAGATTTTCTCTTTGTGTTTCTTCCCTGAAACTTGAAGTGTTGACAGGAAAAAAACAAACAAATATATTTTTGGTTTGGTTTAATGGTTGGAAATCCATATATGTGTAAATGTCTTTCAAGGTTTGTTTATTCAGTTCAGTTCAGTTCAGTCTCTCAGTCGTGTCCGACTCTTTGCGAACCCGTGAATCGCAGCACACCAGGCCTCCCTGTCCATCACCAACTCCTAGAGTTCACTCAGACTCACATCCATCGAGTCCATGATGCCATCCAGCCATCTCACCCTCTGTCGTCCCCTCCTCCTCCTGTCCCCAATCCCTCCCAGCATCAGAGTCTTCTCCAATGAGTCAACTCTTCACATGAGGTGTCCAAAGTACTGGAGTATCAGCTTTAGCATCATTCCTTCCAAAGAAATCCCAGGGCTGATCTCCTCTAGAATGGACTGGTTGGATCTCCTTGCAGTCCAAGGGACTCTCAAGAGTCTTCTCCAACACCACAGTTCAAAAGCATCAATTCTTCAGCGCTCAGCTTTCTTCACAGATCAACTCTCACATCCATACATGACTACTGGAAAAACCATAGCCTTGACTAGACGGACCTTTGTTGGCAAAGTAATGTCTCTGCTTTTGAATATACTATCTAGGTTGTGTTTTAGAAACTAGCAAAAACAAATACCTATCCTAGCTGAACAGCATAAAAATTAGCCTACATCCTGAAGCATTTTGACTTTTCTTCTGTCCCTGCTGTGTCCAACTATTTGAGACCCCATGGACTGCAGCACACAGGCTTCCCTGTCCTTCACTGTCTCCGGTAGTTTGCTCAAACTCATGTTCATTGAGCTGGTGATGTCATCCAACCATTTCATGCTCTGTCACCCTCTTCTCCTCCTACCCTCAGTCTTTCCCAGCATCAGGGTCCTTTCTAATGAGTCAGTTCTTTGCATCAGGTTGCTAAAGTATTGGAGCTTCAGTTTCAGCATCAGTCCTTCCAACTGATTGATTTGAAAGGTTGATTTCCTTTAGGATTGACTGGTTTGATCTCCTTGCTGTCCAGGGGACACTCAAGAGTCTTCTCCAGCACCACCATTTGAAAGCATCAACTCTTCAGTGCTCAGCCTTGTTTATGGTCCAACTCTCACATCCCTACGTGACTACTGGAAAAGAAAAACACAACATAGTTTTGACTATACAGACCTTTGTCAGAAAAGTGATGGCTCTGCTCTTTAATATGCTGTGTAGATTTGTCACAGCTTTTCTTGCAAGGATCAAGCATCTTATAATTTCACAGCTGCACTCACCATCCACAGTGATTTTGGAGCTCAAGAAAATAAAGTCTGTCACTGTTTCCATTGTTTTCCTATCTATTTGCCATGAAGTGATGGGACCATATGCCAGGAGCTTAGTTTTTTGAATATTGAAATTTAAGCCAGCCTTTTCACTCTCCTCCTTCATCAAGAGTTGGTAGTTCCTCTTTAGTTCCTCTTTGCGTTCCCCATTAGGGTGGTATCATATACATATCTGAGGTTGTTGATATTTCTCCCAGCAATCTTGATTCCCGCTTGGGATTCATCCAGCTCAGCATTTAGCATGACTTAAAAAAAAAAAAAAAAAAAGCTAAATTTAATCCTGAAGAAAGCCATGTGTTTATACATGTTTCTCAGAGAATGTCTAGGAAACACTAGCCCATAGAGAGTAGCCAGTATTATATGATAAAGGGCCCATGGACAGATATCTGTGCAATCTTGAGTTAAATAAAATTTCTACAAGACTCTTTAGAGATTTAGATATACTGATTTGTATAACAATTTTGCAAAAAAAAATACAAAGGGTATTCAAAAAGATAGAGAATATATTTTACTATTTATAGTATTTGTATTTGGCAGAACACTAGAGATTACAATCTATAATGCACCAACCAAATTTACAGGTGGATAAATTAAAATTTTGAAAATATTATGTGCCTTGCTTGAAGTTAGTTTATAATATCTATCATTTTATCTTAGGGTAACCATGCCAGGTTAAAAACTCCAAAATTTTTGAAGAGTGATAGTGGGAGCAGACACAGGTAAACCTATGGCTGATTCATGTTGATATTTGGTAGAAACCAACACAATACGGTAAAGCAATTATCCTTCAATCAAAAATAAATAAATTATAAATGAATAGATAAATGAAAGTATAATTTTTTTTTTAATGAATGAGGAGAATTTAGAAGTTAGTGAAATAAGTCAGATAGCAAGAATGCTGTGGCTCCTAAGTCGTGTCAGTCGTGTCCAACTCTGTGTGACCCTATAGACGGCAGCCCACCAGGCTCTGCCATCCCTGGGATTCTCCAGGCAAGAATACTGGAGTGGGTTGCCATTTCCTTCTCCAATGCATGAAAGCAAAAAGTGAAAGTGAAGTCTCTCAGTCGTGTCCGACTCTTCGGGACCCCATTGACTGCAGCCTACAAGGCTCCTCCGTCCACAGGATTTTCCAGGCAAGAGTACTGGAGTGGGATAGGTGGACATGAATTAAGATACCTGTATACAGGGCTGAATACACAATTTGTGGGCTCCAGTAAAAATGAAATTCAGAGTCCTTTATTTAAAATGCAGGAAAGAAAATATTCAGTAAGATACTAAAACTTAAATCTTTCTTGTTTTATGTATTTATTATTTTTTGGTTGCCCTGGGTCTTTGTTACTATGAGTGGGCTTTCTCTAGTTGCGGTGAGAGAAACTATTCCTTGTGGTACACAGGCTTCCCATTGCAGTGGGCTTTTTTGTTGTGGAGCACCAACTCTAGGGCATGCGGGCATTAGTAATTGTGGCATATGGGCTTAATTACTGTGCAGCTGGTGGGATCTTCCCAGATGAGGGATTGAACTCTTGCTTGCCACATTAGCAGGGAGGTTCCCAACCACTGGACAACCAGGGAAGTCCAAGAATTTTTTGTTTTAAAAAAATTGTGTTGCTTATAAAATGTAGCAGGTATAATAGAGATACATGAGTAATAACAAAAATTACAGAAAAATTAAATTTAGTCTCACAGCTTATGATTATGATATATAATGATACATTATTACATGTATTATATATATTGATAGTATTTTACTAATGTTATATTTTGATTTTTCTGACTTGCTTTTCCAAACTTTATTAGGTCATCAAATTTGTACCTTTAGCAACTTTATTTTTAATCTACATAAATGAAAGTAATATCAATATTTTTTGATAATTTTTATTTTTGAGAAGCATATTTTTGCTGATACAGTTGTTACTACAGATGGAGTAACTTTCCAATAATTATTTTAGAATAAACACTTTAGTATAGAGCCGATGGTTCCTAAAATATAATTTTCCTAAAAATATTTAATTTTTCATAAGAATCAGTTTCATGGTTCCTAAAATATAATTTTCTTAAAAATATTTAATTTTTCATAAGAATCAGTTTCATGTGAGTCTAATTTTAATTTTAATTGTAACTTGTACAATGTCTTTTTAACATATCTTTAACATTTCTTGTAACTTGTGAAAGTTACACAGAAAAACAAAAGCTTTTGGAAGTTACACAGAAAAGCAAACAACTTCATGCTTTGTTTATAATTCAAAATGTTTATGCTTTCTCTCACTGTGTCTTCAATTATAAGAAAAACCAATTTAAAATTATCTTCTATATAAATGATTGGTTCATTTGAAACTTCACATGAAAATTGTGTTCTTTTTCATCAAATGTGACAATTTCAAAATCAATTTCTATGTCTATGGATATATGCTTTGCAACATTGCAGCAGTATTCAAAACCTGAGCTTAAATCCTTTCAAGAATTCTAATAGTTTGCTGATATGTACTGCAATGTTCATGTGTACACTTGTGATTTGTTATAATTTAGTGAAAAGGTTTACAGCAGGAACACTGGCAGTTCTTGTATCAGGAGCTGACTACAGAGTTACTCTTTGTGATTTGTGCAGATGTGGCAGGGTCGGTATGTGGCAGTGAATGCATGGACAGGCTGGTGCCCCACCACCGCTGCTGGTGTTGTTGCTTCAGCTACCATTGCTGCTATTATTGCCACCAGTCTGCACCCAACACCCAGCCGAAACTGCTTCCTTGAAGCCCCGTGGTGCCACAAACTGGCCCAGACATGAGCACCATGTGGCCAGGTCACCTGCTTACTGTGCATGCTGCCCACCAGGGTTTCTGACCTTGGCTTGTGTTTACACTTAGTGTATATCCTCTTCCCATGTGTGTGCTCTGCTGTCCCATTGGATTTGACTTACAACACAAGTTTAGAGCTAAAATTATGAGTTTCATCACAGTAAAAGCAGAATATTGAACTAAATGTAAGATCCCTGAATGACCCCACAAGTTACCTGCTCTGTTGCTGGATCTGTCTCTGTGTATGGAACTCATGTTATCTCCCGAGAATCCTAGGTCCCAGTGTGCTGAAATCTTTGAACCGTAATCTGAAATCTCTGAAAATGCCTAGAACTCAAAGTTGAAGGATTAGAATGTAGTATTCAAATTTCTCTCTATAAGTGCTTAAGTTCTATTTTTCACTGTCTTACTGAGCATCATGTTACCCTCCTGTCAATATTTAACTTAGTTATAGTTTGTAGACACTGAATACATAAGCATCAATGATCATGTGAAAACCATGCTTTTTGATTTTTAGTGATGACACTATCAGAGACGTATAGTTAGTGGTCATTTGTGGCAGTTCATTTCTGAAAATTTGATGACTGAAGCTTTTTGAAATTAGTATTGTTCAGTTCAGTTCAGTTGCTCAGTTATGTCTGACTGTGCAACGCCATGGACTGCAGCACGCCAGGCTTCCCTGTCCTTCACAAACTCCAGGAGCTTGCTCAAACTCATTTACATTGAGTCTGTGATGCCATCCAAATATCTCATCCCCTGTTGACCCTTTCTCCCACCTAAAACCTTTCCCAGCATCAAGGTCTTTTCAAATGAGTCAGTTCTTTGCATTAGATGGCCAAAATATTGGAGTTTCAGCTTCAGCATTGGACCTTCCATGAATGTTCAGGACTGATTTCCTTTAGAATGGACTGGTTGGATCTGATTGCAGTCCAAGGGACTCTCAAGAGTCTTCTCCAACACCACAGTTCAAAAGTATCAATTCTTCAGCATTCAGCTTTCTTTATAGTCCAACTCTTATGTCTATACATGACTCCTGGAAAAGCCATAGCTTTGCCTAGATGGAATTTTGTTGGCAAAGTAATGTCTCTGCTTTTTAATATGCTGTCTAGGTTGGTCATAACTTTTCTTCCAAGGAGCAAGTGTCTTTAATTCCATGGCTGCAGTCACCATCTGCAGTGATTTTGGAGCCCGAGAAAATAAAGCCTGTCATTGTTTCCAATGTTTCCCCATTTATTTGCCATGAAGTGATGGGACTGGATGCCATGATCTTAGTTTTCTGAATGTTGAGTTTTAAGCCAACTTTTTCACTCTCATCTTTCACTTTTGTAAAGAGTCTCTTTAATCCTTCTTTGCTTTTTGTCATAAAGCTGGTGTCATTATGTCCAGTTCTAATTGCTGCTTCTTAACCTGCATACAGATTTCACAGGAGGCAGGTCAGGTGGTCTGGTATTCCCATCTCTTGAAGATTTTCCACAATTTGTTGTGATCCACATAGTCAAAGACTTCAGCATAGTCGATGAAGCATAGTCGAAAAACTCATAATCCTCACATTAGATGCCTACTATTCTCTTTTCATTACTTTCATCTATTTTTTCTTTTCCTTTGTATTCTTAAATAGCTTCTTAGGTTAATTGGATTCCTATTTTCATGGAATGATGGAAAATGAAGACATAAAGATATTACACTGAAAGTATAACTTGATATGAATTATGATAGAACTCTGCATAGTATTTGTTAAACCAGAACTGCAAATGTGTTTCATTCTTCTGATATTTCTCCCAACAATCTTGATTCCAGCTTGTGCTTCATCCAGCCTGGCATTTAGCATGATGTATTCTGCATATAAGTTAAATAAGCAGGGTTACAATATATAGTCTTGATGTACTCCTTTCCCAATTTGGAACCAGTCTGTTGTTCCATGTCCAGTTCTAACTGCTGCTTCTTAACGTGCATACAAATTTCATAGGAGGCAGGTCAAGTGGTCTGGTATTCCCATCTCTTGAAGATTTTCCACAGTTTGTTGTGATCCACATAGTCAAAGGCTTCGGCATAGTTGATAAAGCAGAAGTAGGTGTTTTTCTGGAACTTTCTTGCTTTCTCGATGATCCAGTAGATGTTGGCAATTTGACCTCTGGTTCCTCTGCCTTCTCTAAATCTAGCTTGAACATCTGGAAGCTCATGGTTCACATACTGTTGAAGCCTCTGTTGGAGAATTTTAGCATTACTTTGCTAGCATATTAAAAAGAGGAGACATTACTTTGTCAACAAAGGTCCATCTAGTCAAGGCTATGGTTTCTTCAGTGGTCATGCATGGATGTGAGAGTTGGATTATAAAGAAAGCTGAGCACCAAAGAATTGATGCTTTTGAACTGTGGTGTTGGAAAAGACTCTTGAGAGTCCCTTGGACTGCAAGGAGATCCAACCAGTCCATGCTAAAGGAGATCAGTCCTGGGTGTTCATTGGTAGGACTGATTTTGAAGCTGAAACTCCAATAATTTGGCCACCTGATGTGAAGAGCTGACTCATTGGACAAGACCCTGATGCTGGGAAAGATTGAGGGCAGGAGGAGAAGAGGATGACAGGGAATGAGATGGTTGGATGGCATCACCAACTCAATAGACATGAATTTGGGTGGACTCCGGGAGTTGGTGATGGACAGGGAGGCCTGGCGTGCTGCAGTTTATGGGGTTGCAAATTGTAGGACACGACTGAGCGACTGAACTGAACTTGCTAGCATGTGAGATGAATTCTTTAGCATTGCCTTTCTTTGGGATTGGAATGAAAATGGACTTTTTCCAGTCCTGTGGCTACTGCTGAGTTTTCCAAATTTGTTAGCATACTGAGTGCAGTACTTTCACAGCATCATCTTTTAGGATTTGAAATAGCTCAACTGGAATTCCATCACCTCCACTAGCTTTGTTCGTAGTGATGCTTCCTAAGGCCCACTTGACTTTGCATTCCAGGATGTCTGGTTCTAGATGGGTAATCACACCATCATGGTTATCTGGGTCATGAAGATCTTTTTTGTATAGTTCTTCTGTGTATTCTTGCCACCTCTTCTTAATATCTTTTGCTTCTGTTAGGTCCATACACTTTCTGTCCTTTATTGTGCCCATCTTGGCATGAAATATTCCCTTGGTGTCTTGAATTTTCTTGAAGAAATCTCTAGTCTTTCCTAGTCTATTCTTTTCCTCTGTTTCTTTGCATTGATAGCTGAGGAAGGCTTTCTTATCTCTCCTTGCTATTCTTTGGAACTCACATTCAAATGGCTATATCTTTCCTTTTCTTTTTGCCTTTCACTTCTCTTCTTTTCACAGCTATTTGTAAGACCTCTTCAGACAATCATTTTGCCCTTTTGCATTTCTATTTCTAGGGGATGGTCTTGATCACTGCCTACTGTACAATGTCACGAACCTCTATCCATAGTTCTTCAGGCACTCTGTCTATCAGATCTAATCCCTTGAATCTATTTGTCACACCCACTGTATAATCATAAAGGATTTGATTTAAGTCATACCTGAATGGTCTAGTGGTTTTCCCTACTTTCTTCATAAGTCTGAATTTCTACCAAATGATCACATTAAAAAGCCATCTATCTTAAACTTAAGGTAGTGAATACAGTTGTTTAAAAAAGTTATATGTGCTTCTAAATCACAGAAACTTGCTTTTGATAGAATCTGCTTTCACTTTGTAATCATACCCAGACATTTACATAACAATTTGGAACTGATTGAACTGATGAATTGCATTCAATAATTATTGAACTTCATGAAAATTAGATTTTAAATTGTCATTATATATATAAATTGACTAATAAATTATTCTAACATATTATTCATAATTTAATAACATGAAAATTTGTTGTATTAGGCATGAATAGTTGGAAAGGATTGTCCAGATATTGTGACATAATATTTTTCAATGAATTTTATCAGAATTGATTAGCTACTGTTTTTCAGATTCATGGAAAGATGAACATGACCTCTGTTTTAAAGGCCCTTAAAACTCAGGAAAAAACGCTTGTTTAAAAATGATCACAAATTTTCTATAAAAAAGTGAGCATTTGCTTAAATCCAGCAAGATTTCACAACCAATTATGTGTAATTGAATTTTCTGACTTACTGTTATCCTTACTAATATGCTCTAAGCTGACTGTAGTATTTAGTAGGTGCTTTATGAATGGTATGATTATGTACAAGGACTAGTGAAAATTTTGTCAACAAGATGCATAGCATTGCCTCCTCCATTTCAAAGATGCAGAACTTATATTTTTGAGAGATTTGAAAAACATCCTCAAGTAATTCAGCAAGTTATATAATTGACAAATGAATTATAAGCCAATTCTGTTTGACTCCAAAGTTCCACTGTACTGGTTTGTGCTTTTGGTGTTTTCTTTGACATATCATATTGTGAAGGTCCTGTCTAGAGTGGATTTTTTCAGCTGTGCACAACAGAGTATTTTTCAAAGGAAGATTTCTAGGGGGAAGCCAGTAAGGGCAATGAATGAGGGAATGGGGGGTGGAATTTTTGGTCAAATATATTTGGCTGCATTCCATTCTTCCCATTGGAAATTACAAAATATATTAGTGTGTTCAATGATCTGCAGTGCCTTATGAAAAGCAAATCATTTGTGCTTGCTCAGTTAGCACATATACCAAAAATATGCAGAGGAACAGAATGTTAGCATAGTCCTTTTATGGGCATAACACATAATTTTGAAGCACTACATATTTCTGTTCAGTTCAGTTCAGTTCAGTCGTTCAGTCGCTCAGTTTGCGATCCCATGAAAGGCAGCATGCCAGGCCTCCCTGTCCATCACCGACTCCTGAGTTCACTCAAACTCATGTCCATTGAGTTGGTGATGCCATCCAGCCATCTCATCCTCTGTCATCCCCTTCTCCTCCTGCCCCTAATCCCTCCCAGTATCAGAGTCCTTTCCAATGAGTCAACTCTTCGCATGAGGTAGCCAAAGTACTGGAGTTTCAGCTTCAACATCATTCCTTCCAAAGAACACCCAGGGCTGATCTCCTCTAGAATGGGCTGGTTGGATCTCCTTGCAGTCCAAGGGACTCTCAAGAGTCCTCTCCAACACCATAGTTCAAAAGCATCAGTTCTTTGGTGCTCAGCCTTCTTCACAGTCCAACTCTCACATCCATACATGACCACAGGAAAAACCATAGCCTTGACTACACGGACTTTTGTTGGCAAAGGAATGTCTCTGCTTTTGTTTTACCTATTCCAAGATAAATTTTAGACTGTATACATCCGATAAATTTTAACTGCTACAGTATTTCTCAAATGTCTTTATTTCCTTAATAGCTGTTATCATATTGTAAAAATATTGTTTCATCAAGTAAGTTTTTGAGAAAAATGATGTGGTGCTATAGCTCCAGGGAGACAATATACCTCTGTTCAGAAGCATTAACCACAGCATTATGGACTATAGAGAGACTATCTTAATCACTTTCTTACAGTTAAGATCTAGTTTGCTTGTTTTATAGTTATTTTTATTGTGGGGAGAAATATCTTAAATTCACAAGTAAGTTAATAAAAATTACGTTTAAACGGTCATCTCACAAATTTGGGAGATTATTTTTACAGAAGGTGACCAACCAGATGGCTTTTGTTAACTGATCAATGAAATTGTCATTGGGGTAGTGATATAACATAGTAAAGCAGTAGTAAAATGTGTAGGGGTGGTTGTGTATTGGAGATTTGACCAGAGGGAAAAAGGGGAGTTCAAACTTATTTAAAAAAGAAAAGAAAAAGAAATTTAGGACTACATTTAAATCACAAAAACCCACACTCTAAGAAGAGTACAGATGATAGGTAAAAGAAAGAAAACAAAAAGTAAACGAAAGAAACTAGTTCCTGACATTGTTTAAAAATATATACAAAATAGTAAAAGAATATTAATTGTTTTAATCTTCAAGTTTACTTTGTCTAGGTCTGCATTTTCTAAAACTATTTTCAAAAACTTAAAATTTTTTCTGAAGGTAGGGAAAATTGAGTCTTTAAGGTATGTTATGTCTGTCTGCAGTTTTCCTTCACTTTGCCTGGGCTTCCGACTGACTGTATCATTAATTGCCTTTTGTGTGCGCATGTTAAGTCACTTCAATTGTGTATAACTCTTTGTGATCCTGTGGACTGTAGCCCACCAGGCTCCTCTGTCTATGGGATTTTCTAGGCAAAAATACTGGAGTGAGTTGCCATGCCCTCCTCCAAGGGATCTTCCTAACCCCAGGGTGGAACCTGTGTCTCTTAGTTCTCCTGCATTGGCAGATAGGTTCTTTACCACTAGCACCGCATGGGAAGCCCATTGATTGTCTTAAACTAGTAATTTTCTTTCAGAAAATCAGGACACCAAAATAATATGGTTCTTAAACCCAATTGGTTATCAGTGCATAAGATGGATGTCTTTATTTTGGCTTGACAATTACCTCTTTTAGAAGGATCAACACAATGGAGTTTTAGTAAAGTTGGTCTTAATATACTCAAAGTTGTCCTCTCAGCTAAGAATCTACAGGCTGAAGATTTGAAGGACATGAGTAGGTAATGTTCTGAGACACACCCCAGATTTAGTAAATAATAAGTTTTTAAAAGGAACACTTTTTCAGTTAGTAGCTCATATATTTGCTTATGGAATATCATGCTGGGCACCAGACGGGGTATGATAAGGACAGCAGGGCTTAAAAAATTTCTATTGCTTTGGTGCCCTGCAGCAATCTTTTGAATGGAACAGGTATTTTCAAAATAAAACTCGCCTAAAAGAATCCATAGTCTTTGTAGGAGTATCAGCAGCTTGAAAACTTCCTGACTTGGGTTTTATTACTGGAAAAAAATCCAAATGAAACTTCTGTTAAGAGCATATAGCCACAACAGGGGTCCTGATGTGGGTCTCTTTATAATAGCAATGAAGGTAGGCTGCATTTTAGATCTCACTAATTTCCCAACATCTGTTTCTTATTCAGTTTCCTAGATCTGGGATTCTTTTCTGTAATGCTAAGTGTATATTAACTTTGTAAAATAATCACAAAAAAGAATATTTCCTTGTGTATTTTCTGTGGAGGTAAAACAAATATGCAACTAGAACAGAAAAAATTAATGTGAATTACATTTTTGTTGTTTTATTCTAAGAGAAAGAATTTCAGTTATTAAATTTGAACATGGATGCCTAGGTATGCATACATTCAGAAAGTTACTAGCTCTAAATAAATATCTTCTTTCATCTTGAAAAATAATTGTGTTCATTTGAAATACATGAAGTATTTCCCTAATTCATTATCACAGTCCACAAGAGATACATACTTAGAGATCCTCAGTGTTCTCAGAATACTTAGAGTAATACCTGTCAATGTATGGTTCAAGCATCTCAGCAATGAATCACTTAGTGCACTTTGGTCTTCATACTACTAAACATATAGATAACTGAGTTCCTCCCAAGATTTATGAAATAAGAATCTAAATGGGGTGGTGCTCTGGAACTTTTTTTTACACAAGATTTTCAGTTAGCTTGTGGTAAGATTTGACTATATCTGCCTTAATGTTGAATCAGAAATAATTTCTTGTACTCTAATTCTGAAGTGTTGTTGTTTTTTTTTTTTTTTCCATGAAATGTGTATATTGGTCTCCTCAGGTTGTTATTACAAAATACCACATACTGAGTGGCTTAAACATGTAAATTTATTTTCTCATAATTCTAGAGACTCGAAAGTCCAAGAGCAAGGTGGTGGTAGGAGTCAGTTTCCTGTGAGGACTCTCTTTCTGGCCTGAAGACAGACACCTTCTCATTATGTCTTCATATGGCCTTTCCTTGGTGCACACACAAAGAGAGAGTGAGTGAGATCCCTGTTGTCTCTTATACGAACACTAATCCTATCAAGTCAGGGCCATAGTCATGATCTCATTTGACCTTAATTATTTCCATAAAAGCAAATACAGCTACACTGGATGTCAGGGCTTCAACATATGAATTATGAGGAGACCCCAACATTAAGCCACTAATGATGTACAATATATTTTGGCCAATTATTCAGTTCCTTGAACTTACGGTTATCAAAAAGGAAGGGCTAGGGGGAGGGATAGTTAGGGAATTTGAAGTTGACATGTACACACTGATATATTTGAATGGATAATCAATAAGAATCTACTGTATAGCATAAGAAACCCTGCTCAATATTATACAACAACCTAAAGGGAGAAAAAAATTTGAAGAATACATGCATATATATGTATAACTGAATCACTTTGCTGTGTACCTGAAACTAGTATAGCATTGCTAATCAAGTATAATTTAAAATAAAAAAATTAAAAAATATTTAGTTCCTTCCTTAAAACTGCAAAAATATAACTGTAAAAAAGCATTAATTTTGTCCAAAACTTGAAAGAAACTCTAGTTTTGAGAATTCCTCCTTTCCAGGACAAAAACTTAATAAAGATTTATGATAAATTTTGTATCTTAGAATACAAATTGAATTAACAACCTTTCAAATTTATATTCTAATATTGTCCTAAGGACAAAGGGTAAGCCATTAAAACAATCTGGAATAGTTTCAGATTTCAACCAAATTAACATCATCCAAAACTTATTTATGGGCTTGGGCTCAGCAGTTGTGGACAGTAGAGGTGAAGGGTAAGGTCTGGTAAAGGATAACTGAAATTTGAGAAGCTGAAGAAAAAGCAAGATAAATGTAAGAAACTTAGAGATTGGGGTTGCAGGGGAAAGAATGAGTGTTTATCACCTGATGTTTGTGTTGATAAGAATCAAAGAAACACAGACTTGGCTCCTGGACAGATGTAGGTGTGATCCCTGTTTCAAGGTGGATGAGGATACTTAACCTATCTGATATCTAAGGCTTATTATAAAATATGATGTTTTATATTTTTATTAAAGGATTAAAAAAAATCACAACTTGGTGGTTTAGAATAGCACCAATGTATCATTTCACAGTTTCTGTAAATCAGGAGTCTGGGCCTAACTTAGCAGGATCCCTTGCTCAGGGTCATACGAGTCTGCAGTTAAGGTGCTGACAGGGCTGAATTCTCATCTGGATGCTGACTGGGGATAGACATGATTCCAGTCTTACTGGGTTTGGTAGCAGAGTTGGTTTCCTTGAGAGTGTATAATTGAAGGCCACAAATTTCTGTTGGCTATACACAGCCATCCCAAGTTGAAGGTCAGGAAGGGTGGCATTGAGGAGACACCCCTCATTCAAGGTAAGGAGCAATAGCTGCGCTTTGCTGGAGCAGACGTGAAGAGATACCTCACTTCCAAATTAAGAGAAACCCAAGTGAGATGGTAGGTGTTGTAAGAGGGCACCAGAGATAGACACACTGAAACCACATTCACAGAAAACTAGTCAGTCTAATCACACTAGGGCCACAGACTTTTCTAACTCAATGAAACCAAGCCATGCCCATGGGGAAACCCAAGACGGGCGGTGATGGTGGAGAGGTCTCACAGAATGTGGTCCACTGGAGAAGGGAATGGCAAACCACTTCAGTATTCTTGCCTTGAGAACCCCATGAACAGTATGAAAAGGCAAAATGATAGGATACTGAAAGAGGAACTCCCCAGGTCAGTAGGTGCCCAATATGCTACTGAAGATCAGTGGAGAAATAACTCCAGAAAGAATGAAGGGATGGAGACAAAGTAAAAACAATACCCAGTTGTGGATGTGACTGGTGACAGAAGGAAGGTCTGATGCTGTAAAGAGCAATATTGCATAGGAACCTGGAACGTCAGGTCCATGAATCAAGGCAAATTGGAAGCTGTCAAACAAGAGATGGCAAGAGTGAACGTCGACATTCTAGGAATCAGTGAACTAAAATGGACAGGAATGGGTGAATTTAACTCAGATGACCATTATATCTACTACTGCAGGCAGGAATCCCTCAGAAGAAATGGAGTAGCCATTATGGTCAACAAAAGAGTCTGATTCAGTCCTTGGATGGAATCTCAAAAACGACAGAATGATCTCTGTTCATCTCCAAGGCAAACCATTCAATATCAAAGTAATCCAAGTCTATGCCCCAACCAGTAACACTGAAGAAGCAGAAGTTGAATGGTTTTATGAAGACCTACAAGACCTTTTAGAACTAACACCCCAAAAAGATGTCCTTTCATTATAGGGGACTGGAATGCAAAAGTAGGAAGTCAAGAAACACCTGGGTAACAGGCAAATTTGGCCTTGGAATGCGGAATGAAGCAGGGCAAAGACTAATAGAGTTTTGCCAAGAAAATGCACTGGTCATAGCAAACACCCTCTTCCAACAACACAAGAGAAGATTCTACACATGGACATCACCAGATGGTCAACACTGAAATCAGATTGATTATATTCTTTGCAGCCAAAGATGGAGAAGCTCTATACAGTCAACAAAAATAAGACCGGGAGCTGACTGTGGCTCAGATCATGAACTCCTTATTGCCAAATTCAGGCTTAAATTGAAGAAAATAGGGAAAACCGCTAGACCATTCAGGTATGACCTAAATAAAATTCCTTATAATTATACAGTGGAAGTGAGAAATAGATTTAAAGGCCTAGATCTGATAGATAGAGTGCCTGATGAACTATGGAATGAGGTTCATGATATTGTACAGGGGACAGGGATCAAGACCATCCCCATGGAAAAGAAATGCAAGAAAGCAAAATGGCTGTCTGGGAAGGCCTTACAAATAGCTGTGAAAAGAAGAGATGCAAAAAGCAAAGGAGAAAAGGAAAGATATAAGCATCTGAATGCAGAGTTCCAAAGAATAGCAAAGAGATAAGAAAGCCTTCTTCAGCGATCAATGCAAAGAAATAGAGGAAAACAACAGAATGGGAAAGACTAGAGATCCCTTCAAGAAAACTAGAGATACCAAGGGAACATTTCATGCAAAGATGGACTCAATAAAGGACAGAAATGGTCTGGATCTAACAGAAGCAGAAGATATTAAGAAGAGGCGGCAAGAATATATAGAAGAACTGTACAGAAAAGATCTTCACGACCCAGATAATCATGATGGTCTGATCACTCATCTAGAACCAGATATCCTGGAATGTGAAGTCAAGTGGGCCTTAGAAAGCATCACTACAAACAAAGTTAGTGGAGATGACAGAATTCCAGTTGAGCTATTTCAAATCCTGAAAGATGATGCTGTGAAAGTGTTGCACTCAATATGCCAGCAAATTTGGAAAACTCAGCAGCGGCCACAGGACTGGAAAAGGTCGGTTTTCATTCCAATCCCAAAGAAAGGCAACGCCAAAGAATGCTCAAACTACCACACAGTCGCACTCATCTCACAAGCTAGTAAAGTAATGCTCAAAATTCTCCAAGCCAGGCTTCAGCAATACGTGATCTGTGAAATTCCAGATGTACAAGCGGGTTTTAGAAAAGGCAGAGGAACCAGAGATCAAATTGCCAACATCTGCTGGATCATGGAAAAAGCAAGAGAGTTCCAGAAAAATGTCTATTTCTTCTTTATTGACTATGCCAAAGCCTTTGACTGTGTGGATCACAATAAACTGGAAAATTCTGAAAGATGGTAATACCAGATCACTTGACCTGCCTCTTGAGAAATCTGTATGCAAGTCAGGAAGCAACAGTTAGAACTGGACATGGAACAACAGACTGGTTCCAAATAGGAAAAGGAGTACGTCAAGGCTGTATATTGTCACCCTGCTTATTTAACTTCTATGCAGAGTACATGATGAGAAACTTTGACTGGAAGAAACACAAGTTGGAATCAAGATTGCCAGGAGAAATATCAATAACCTCAGATATGCAGATGACACCACCCTTATGGCAGAAAGTGAAGAGGAACTAAAAAGCCTCTTGATGAAAGTGAAAGAGGAGAGTGAATAAGTTGGCTAAAGCTCAACATTCAGAAAATAAAGATCATGGCATCTGGTCCCATCACTTCATGGGAAATAGATGGGGAAACAGTGGAAACAGTGTCAGACTTTATTTTGAGGGGCTCCAAAATCACTGCAAATGGTGATTGCAGCCATGAAATTAAAAGATGCTTACTCCTTGGAAGAAAAGTTATGACCAACCCAGATAGCATATTCAAAAGCAGAGACATTACTTTGCCGACTAAGGTCCGTCTAGTCAAGGCTGTGGTTTTTCCAGTAGTCATGTATGGATGTGAGAGTTGGACTGTGAAGAAGGCTGAGCGCTGAAGAATTGATGCTTTTGAATTGTGGTGTTGGAGAAGACTCTTGAGAATCCCTTGGACTGCAAGGAGATCCAACCAATCCATTCTGAAGGAGATCAGTCCTGGGTGTTCTTTGGAAGGAATGATGCTAAAGCTGAAACTCCAGTACTTTGGCCACGTCATGCGAAGAGTTGACTCATTTGAAAAGAGTTGATGCTGGGAGGGATTGGGGGCAGGAGGAGAAGGGGACGATAGAGAATGAGATGGCTGGATGGTATCACTGACTCAATGGACGTGAGTCTGAGTGAAGTCCGGGAGATAGTGATGGACAGGGAGGCCTGGCATGGTGTGATTCATGGGGTCGCAAAGAGTCATACATGACTGAGCGACTGGACTGAACTGAACTGATTCACTGTTGATCATCCTTCATAACGGCAATTCCTAGAGGCTACCTGTGCATCGCTGCGCTGTCGCTTCAGTCGTGTCTGACTCTGCAGGCCTGTGGACTGTAGCCCACCAGGCTCCCCTGTCCATGGGATTCTCCAGGCAAGAATACTGGAGTGGGTTGCAGTGCCCTCCTCCAGGGGAAATGCCCGACCCTGGATTAAACCTGGGTCTCCTGCATTGCAGGAAGATTCTTTACAATAGCGGCACCTGGGAAGTCCCAGATAACATCCATAAGTTCTTACTATAAGGACTACCTCAACATGGCTGTTTACTTCATCAAACAAGCAAGGAGATACTCTAGATCTATTCTACTAATGCAGAATCTCATATAAAATAATTACAGTAGTGACATCTAACATAACCTAGTCAAGCATGACTTCCATCACTTTTACTGCATTTTATTGTGAGAGGCAAGCCCGAGACTCCAGCTCTAGTTACGGGGAGAAGGCGATTATACAAAACCATGACTCGCTGGGGGGTCACCTTTGGGTATGTCTCCCACATGGTAATATCCACACAGGTCTCTGAGGATTAAAAGAGAATATAGACATGAAGGTCTTTGTCCTTATTTGTGATACTTATACATGAGCCATTACTGTGTTCTACTGGCATGACTACTAAAGAAAGGTTTTTCTAAGGTAGTGACAGATCTTTTGACCTTGCCTCACCTCCTAGACCCAACTCAGAGCAACCAGCAAGTACACCTTGCCTGTCTTGACAGGTGCCACACGTATTCCTTATGATGAGTTTACGTTAAAATCTGAGTCTGGACTGACTCTTGCTGGGGAGGGGGCGGGGGCAGGGACTATGAAGAGGGAATAATGACAAAGTACTTTCCCTTTCTGCTCCTGCTTCGCCCCCTTAACACACACCTTGATAATATATCTATATATCTCTCTCAAGCATTCAGGGGTATTTTGCCATTCTGTTTATACTCTGGGACCCTTTTAAGCACTTCCCTTGTGTACATACCCCTTAATAAAAGAGTCTAATAGTACATCAGACTAACCATAAATTTTGTTTCATCCCTATACCACCCACTACTCCTGGACTTTCATTTACCTAAATATTGAAAAGCTTAAACTAATTCAACTTATTTCTCAATATATTACCTTCTCCTTGTAGACACTAATAGATTCAGTGCTTGTACATAGATAGAGGCAAACAAGGAGAAATAAGCTTGGAAACATATCTTTTCCTAATTAAGCCTTCAGATGAGAAAGCAGCCCAATCTCACTGCATTGCAATCTTGTGAAAATATGTGTTGAAGATCCAGGTAAGTCACACCTGGACTCCTGAGCTATAGAAGCTATATTCCTTGTGATAATGTTTTAAGTATTTTACATAACCTGTGCGACAGAATCTCATCACAAGGAGACCTTACCACAACTCTGAAATATCCTGTCTTTTTTTGTTCAGTGTAGAGCTTATGTTCCAACATACAAAACAATTATATGACTTTAAATAAACTGTTCAATGTCTCACTGACATTTCTTACAAGTGCACTTTTCTGGAAAAAGAACTAAATATAATCACTCTTAGAATAGTAATCAATGTTTTATTACTCTCCACAGCTTACAAGGTACTTCAGAATGTATTCTTTCTATCCAGATATCATATATGAAAGATGTTTCATTTGTGGTTCTCTGAGAATTCTGTGAATTTTTCTTAGATACTTAATATTGTCAGGTGGCAAGCATAAAAATACAAACAAAAACAGATTTCCTTAATGTATATTTTCCAGAGAAAATGAGATAAATAGATTTTCATCTATAGTTTAAATTACAATGGTTGTGAAAATAAATGCTCTATGACTATTGAGGTGGTGTTGGTAAGAAGATGTAGACTTTGTTTTACTGAAATGGTTCTTGTATTGGAAAGTTTAAGAAAAACTGAATGAGAATAAAGTTTCTGCCTTCTGAATTAAAAATATCCAGGAAATAGCTATTTAATTGGGCATATAGTGTTCTATTTCAGCACTTCAGGGACTGTGAAACACAAGTAAGTGTATTAAGCGGCTCCAGTTATGTTCAAATACCAACTAGTAGCCCTCAGCCACCTGCAGAAGATAACTTATCAAGCATGAAGCCTCTCTCATCAGATTGTGTTTCTATGTGTGACAGGCGGTCTCAAGGACCAGCGGGGAAATGGCTTAGTTGAATCTTTTTTTCATGGCTTGAATGAAACTCAGTGAAGTGAATCAGTTTCCTATAAAAATGGGAGTATCAGTCTGTTGAAGATTAAGGCATTTTCTCACCTTTAGCATACATTGGATTAAAGGGATGAAAGGGGATGCAGTATGTAATATGGATGACTTGATACTGAGTGGTACTGTATGGGCAGCTAAAGGTCTCACTTAACGCTTTACCCTTACCCCTATCCTGAAGCTGGAACAATTAATGTGGATAGAACTTAGCAGTTCAGTGTAAATGAAGCAAAAAAATAGGTAATATATAAACTTCAAACTGAGACCCAAGATTGGCTACATAATTTTCATTGTACATTGTAAGGTGAATATGTAGAATTCATTTTCCAAAAATTATTAGAAATTTCAAGATGGCACAATAGAGCATTAAAACAATCACAGGGTCCTTCTGAGCATGGTCTCAGGTCTCACACTGTGAAACTGGCCCTACAAAGGTTACCCCCCTTCAACTCTGCAATCCTCCAAACATCAGTAGCAGAGCTGTCCCTAGGGTAGAAGAAACGTGTACCTTCATTGTACTGTAGAAGGAAGATAGGAACCTGGAAGAGTTGGAGAATGTGCTATTGATGTTACCTGTGAGCTGATTCCCCAGGCACCTGAGGCTCTTGAACTGACTGTGGCTATTGGCTCATATGCCAGATCCATGTACAGTGTTCTGTTTTCTTCTTTCTTTCTTTTACCAGTTGATACTTATTTTAGTCCAAGTACAACATTCAGAAAACTAAGATCATGGCATCCAGTCCCATCACTTCATGGCAAATAGATGGGGAAACAATGAAAACAGCGACAGACTTTATTTTTTGGACTCCAAAGTCACTGCAGACAGTGACTGCAGCCATGAAATTAAAAGATGTTTGCCCTTTGGAAGAAAAGTTATGACCAATCTAGACAGCATATTAAAAAGCAGAGACATTACTTTACCAACAAAAATCCATCTAGTCAAAGCTATGGTTTTTCCAGTAGTCATGTATGGATGTGAGAGTTGGACTATAAAGAAAGCTGAGTGCCGAAGAACTGATGCTTTTGAACTGTGGTGTTGGAGAAGACTCTTGAAAGTCCCTTGGACTGCAAGGAAATCCAACCAGTCCATCCTAAAAGAAATCAGTCCTGAATATTCACTGGAAGGACTGATGCTAAAGCTGAAACTCCAATACTTTGGCTACCTGATGTGAAGAACAGACTCATTGGAAAAGATTCTGATTCTGGGAAAGATTGAAGGCAGGAAGAGAAAGGTACAACAGAAGATGAAATGGTTGGATGGCATCACCGACTCAATGGACATGGGTTTGAGTAAGCTCCAGGAGTTAGTGATGGACAGGGAAGCCTGGCATGCTGTGGTCCATGGGGTGGTAGAGAATCAGACATGACTGAGCAACTGAACTGAACTGAACACATGAATTAAAACACTGGCAGGCAAAGTGAGTTTTTTCCCATTTGCTATTCTGTATCCCATATATGGCTTTGGACCTTCAAGGAAAATTCTTATTTTTTTAGTTTCTTGGCAGAGGCTACATGTTCATGTCTTTATGAAATGTTGTAAAGTATACTCATAAAAGCACCAGCTTTGGAGTCAGATATATATATAGTTTTTATGACAAATTCTTATTTTTCCCTGTTTTTTCCTGTTAATCTTTGGCAAATATCTATCTTTCCCGAGTTCCCATTTCCAATTGTAAGCAACAATAAAAATACCTACTTTATAAGCTTGTTTTATATATTAAAAGAGATAATGTTTAGAAAGCCAAATGCCCAGCATATTACAATATTTAAAAATATAACACTCATTTTGGTATTATTCAAATTTCCAGTCATACCTTTCAGAAAGCATTGACTAATTTTATCTTGATGTAAAAAATGTTAAAATTCAGAACCATGGACTTAGAGAAAACTTCATAGATTTTCTGGTTTAGTAGCTTTTAAATTTCTTGGGAACATATGTCCCTTTGAACTCTTTTTTTTTAATTTATTTTTAATAGAGGCAAAATTGCTTTACAATGTTGTATTGGTTTCTGCCATACAACAATGCAAATCATCCATAATTATGCACATCTCACCTCCTTCTTGAGCCTCCCTCCCCTCCCTCTTGGTCATCACAGAAAACCTGGCTGGGCTCCCTGTGTTTTTAGCAACTTCTCACCAGCTATCTGTTTTACACATGGTAATGTATACATGCCAATGCTACTTTCTCAATTTGTCCCACCCTCTCCTTCCCAACTGTGTCCATAAGTCCATTCTCTACATGTGAGTCTCAATTCCTTCCCTGCAAATAGATTCATCAACGTAAAGCGGTGGACCCTCTTTCTCTGCAAAAGTTACATATGCATTCAGCATTCTATTTCAGGAGATTCCTTCACTGTCTGAAGGTCAACGTTGAAACATCTGAATGCCGTTTTAAAAGAGTATATGAAATCTTATATTTGGTCTTCTATTCACAGAACTGTTGGATTGTCTTCTAAATATTGAGCTCACAGTACTAGCTCAGTGGTGAAGAATCCGCCTGCCAGAGCAGGAGACATGAATTCTATTCCTGAGTCAGGTAGATCACCTGAAGGAGGAAATGGCAACCCATTCCAATATTCTTGCCTGGGAAATCCTATAGACAGATAAGCCTGATGGGCTACAGTCCATGGGGTTGCAAAGAGTAGACATGACTGAGCATGCACACACACGCACACATTATTGAAAAGCAACCCTTTTTCCTGAACATGGGTCATTTTTTTTCTTTGCCACAAAAATGCTTAGCACAGCTTAGAAATTAATGAGAACATCAGATAATGATGCAAAGTTTCATTTCAAAGAAAATCACAGCAATAACTTTCCTTTTGAAAGCCTCTGTATTCTGAGAGACCTTCAGTGCTGTGAAGTTGTTTCTTTTAAGTGACTTCATCTAACGTGCCTCTGCTGCTCACATCACTAGTGATTTTATGCTTGGGCAGTGGAGTAGAATAGCAGCTCAAGTTTTGAAAAGTAGCAGAGCTAGTTGGGCTTTTCAATATGACCTTCAGGTTGTCACATTGATCCCTGTTTTGTTTCCCCCTTTCTAGTTAATTATTCTACTTATCTTTATTTATTTATTGCTTCCATTCCTTTTCCTCCTCTCACATTAAGTTTTAGATCTAGTTTGCAAAACATTTTGAAAGGTAATATGAATGTCTAGTTTCTAGCTGATTCCCAACCTTTGCATTTGATTGTCCAGCATTTATTCCAGATATTTTCCTTCTTCTTGGTTACTTCTACCTTTTCTTATCACACAACAAACTTCTGGCAACAGCAGATGCACTGATACTTTCAAAGAGACCTTGAAAGTAAAAAGAAAAGAGAATAGAAAGGGAGAGATGCTCTGTCACCTAACCTCACAGCCTGGTTTTCATTTTGTTATTTGTCTGGTTTTCATTTGACCCACATAGGTTGCTTCTCATTCCTAAGCACACATTCCAGGGTTTATGTTCATGACTGAGAGATGCAAGGGGAGAGTATGTGAAGAGTAACTTCCAAAGGGTAACCCCAAAGAGGGCTGTCAAATTTCTCTTTATGGACATTTTGGCTCCAAGTCATTTTTATATTCTTCCCAGCTCTAGATCAAACTGATGTTGAAAGGTAGGACGTCTTGATTGTTTCCACATTTTTTGCAATGATATTGCAAGGCAAAATCCAGGGAGAATGCAAACATCATCTGTTATGTTTAGCCAGGATGAAGTTGTATGACATTTAAAGTGTTGGAGAAGGGAAAGTATCTGCCAACATGGAAGTTTTTAATCCCCATTTCTGAACACTTACCGAGTTGCCACGCTAATCCCCCAGTGCTGATGTCCTGTCTGCGGCTGACATGCCATCTGCTCTTGTTCATATTGCATGTGATCTGATGTGAATCTCAAAGACCTTTTTGAAGCTAAGCCTTCTTTGACTCCTGAATCATTAACTTTCACCCAGAGTCATCATATTTTGCCTTCTGCCCACATAGATTTTGTTTAATAGGAAAGTAATTGACATGTTGCAGGTAAGAAATGCCATACTGATGGAAAGAAACTTCAATTAAGTGCATACTTTAGCAGGGTCATAGAACTTTAACAGAGTTGCCCAGCTTTTAATTACTTAGTGTGTTTGTATAATTTATCCATATTTATTTTTAAAACATGTGCAAGCTTGTTCAAATTTTTTGTTGCTTCTCCTCTTTATAATAAAAAGGAGAAATGCTTCTTGTATGAGAAATGTCATCAACAGGAAGAGGCATTAACAGAAGCCTTGTTAGAGCTGATGTCAAGAGAAAGCAGAACAGGATCTGATCTTTGTTCTAGGAGGTGATGAAGTTGCAAATAGAAATCATTGTGCTAATGATTTAAGTCCCAACAGTTTGTCTTTTCAGAGATAGAGATTCACTCCTTCTGTGTGAAAAGTTTTTAATTTTCAAAAGTGCAACTATTAAATTGTAAATCATCTTAGAAAATCTTAGGCTGTATCTGTTAATCCCACAGTGCAAAGCCAATTAGACACTCAGTCCTGTAGGAACAGGACATGGAATAGTATCAGAATGTGAAGGGTTGGAGGGCAAAGTAGTCCTGAAAAGTTGAAGGTACAGAAAGAAAAATCATCTGCTTCCTGGTTTGTTAAAATTAGACTCTACTTTTAACTGTGGCACTTCAGTCAAATAGGGTAATAAGATGCAGAGAACTGACCAACAGCCGTCTTTGCATTTAAATTACTGATAGATGCTAGACGAATGTCTGACTGATGTTGCTATTACTGTGTCCTAAGTGAATTAAATAATTAAAGTATTCCCAGAATTCTCTACAGTGTACACAGTCCTTTTACAATTACAATTTTATTATTAGCCTGTATACATGGAGAACACCTGTTACTTTCTTTTTTATCTGTAGAGGAATGATTGATGTATGCATGATTGATGCACTGATGTATGTACTCATCAACTATGCATGAGTGTATAGTACTTTATAAACAAGTACCTTAGAGAAGAAAATTTAAGTTTGAGAATTGGGTTACAAATAGATAAAGACACTTATTCACAGTTACATCAGAGATGTCTGTGTGGAATGTGCATCTTTATCTGTATTAGCTTTAATTTACATGGTTTAAAATGTATAAATCACTTATGGCATCTCCATCACTATGATTGCACTTAAGCATGCAATTTAAAAAATTTCTAATAACATTTAAAGTCATTTTCTGGGATGACTTTTCTATTATAAGTCAATAAGGAAGAAGGAAGCATGACAATATATTATTATTCAAATAGAGAAATAACACATATGGCATTTCTTTATAGCAGAGAATTCTTCATGCTTCCTTTATAATGTTGCTTCCAAGAATATATGTCTGGACAGAAGAATAATCTTAATCTTACTTAGCCTTAGGAGTATAGGGTACATCTATTTTTCCTAAATTTGTTTTTGTTGGAATGTGAGGAAAGAATGATATACTCATGATTCCAGCATTTTCTCAATCAAAAGTGTTATTACCTGGCCTACACCATTTTTTTTTAAAAATATGAAACCTATTGCAGAATTAGAAAACCTATATCACATTTAGCTTTATATTAATGAATCTTATTTACAAAAATTGTATGGAAAAGAATATATAGGACAAGTGAATGCTGTCAATTATAATAAAGTTTTTTAGTTGTGACAGAATGAAAAAAATTAATTTAGAAAAATAATGAGGACAATCTAATATTACTTTCTTCCATGTTGTTATCTTAGAAAAGCAAAACATTTTAGAATGTAATCTTATAGCAGAATCCAAACTCTCACCAAAAGCACTCAATAAATTTTAATTATTCCTTTCTGATTTGTGAGGTTACATGGTTATTCTTTTAGTTTCACCAGTGTTATTTATCTAATGATTTTTAATTAATTAGTACCCATGTAAAATGAGATTTTAACTATTCTGAAGCAACAATTCTTACATGGCCAGAACACAAAATCCATCTCAAGCTGACTTAAAATTATATGCAAAATCCTAAACTTTTATTTTCCTGTGGCTTCTCAAAGACATTTAAAGGACCCTGAATTTTTGGGAGGATATTTTTATTTATTTTTTAAATTAATTAATTTATTTTAATTGGAGGATAATTACTTTACAATATTGTGATTGTTTTTGCCATACATTGACATGAATCAGCCATGGGATATTTGTGAACAAGTGGTAAAATAGAATTTCTACAAAGGCAAGAATAACCAATTAGCAAGTCTTAATGTTTCAGAAATTGGTGCTAAATTAGTTCATCTGTTCCTTTGAATAAATTGAGAACTTAGGAGAAAGTAAAAGTGAAAAATGTTATAAAAATCCCTTGCTTTACCACTGGTTGTCCATGAGAGAAGCATTTTCCCATTTTTCATGAGAAAGCATTCACTTTAGCTCTTAGAAAAGAATTATAAGACTAGTGGTGTCAGCTGTCTCACTGGGCTTTCCAGGAGAAGCTGTGTCTGGGAAACAACTTGGGTAAAATTCAAAGGCCTGAACATAAGCGGGTTGTCTACTAGAATGTGATTTCCTGTGTTTTTAAGGGTGGAGTGGTAGGGATGATATATTGTTATAGGGGAGTGAGTGGGTTTAAGAATCTAGGGCACTTAAATTTTAGAAGGCTAAGTAAGGTTGAAGTCTAGGCTTTGTTATCTCACAAATATAGTCTAGAACAGTTTACTAAATCTCTCTGAGCTTGTTTCATCTTTTCTAAAATTCACACCTGTGCTATTTCAGGCAACTGAAGTATGAGATGTACTGGAATCCAGGAACCCAGGACTAGGAATATGTTTTGGTTATTTACTTCTGCATTACAAATCACCCCAAACTTATTGTCCTACAACAAGACGATTCATTTTTCATGATTTTGTGTGTTGACTGAGTGAGTTTACTGCTGATCTAACCTAGATGATTCATATTGCCTCTAGGTCTGGAATTGTCTAGGAGCAGGACTCAGTGGGCTGCCAGACAAGGTGACTCAGTTTTCCTCCACTGGGCCTTCCCATGGAGCTAGTTTGGGCTTTCTCACTGCCTCCTGATCTCAAGAAATGTTCCAGTAGGGAAGATTTTAGGAATGTGAGAATAAATGGTACAGAGCTCCTAAAAGATGTTGGAAGTCCTGCTGTGTCCCTTCCACCATGGTTTATAGACAAAGCAAATCACAGGCTAGCCCACATTCAAGGGGAGAAAAAGTCAGTCCCACCATTGGATGAGAGGAGTGGTGAAATCACTATGCGGAGGGTATATGATATGGAAGATATTCTTATAATCATATTTGGAAATAGTCTACTAAATGAGGGAAATTCTAAAGCTGGGACTTGGGCACAGGGTGATGCTGAAACACAGACTGGTGATAGTAACCTCCTCTGCAAAGGAAACCAGCGATTCAAGATGGAGTATCTAAAGTCCATGCTCATGCAGAATTTAATGACTCTTCGTTAAGAGCATGGATTATAGAAGCAAAACAATTTGCGGGTTAAAATCTAGCTTACAGTTGTTACCTGTTGTTTTTCAGTGGCTAAGTCGTATCTGACTCTTTGTGATCCCATGCACTGCAGCATGTAAGGCTTTCCTATCCTTTAATATCTTCTGGAGTTTGCTCAAACGCATGTCCATTGAGTCATTGGTGCCATCTAACCACCTCATGTTCTGTCGTCCCCTCCTCCTCCTTCCTTCAATCTTGTCCAGCATCAGGGTCTTTTCAAATGAGTCAGCTCTTCACATCAAGTGGCCAAAGTATTGGAGTTTCAGCTTCAGCATTGGTCTTTTCTTTTTCTTTTTTTTTTAAAAATTTTTATTTTTACTTTATTTTACTTTACAATACTGTATTGGTTTTGCCATACATTGACATGAATCAGCCACAGGCATACATGAGTTCCCAATCCTGAACCCCGCTCCCGCCTCCCACCCCATATCATCTCTCTGGAACATCCCCGTGCACCAGCCCCAAGCATCCTGTATCCTGTATGAACATAGACTGGCGATTCGTTTCTTACATGATAGTATACATGTTTCAGTGCCATTCTCCCAAATCATCCCACCCTCTCCCTCTCCCTCAGAGTCCAAAAGTCCGTTCTATACATCTGTGTCTCTTTTGGTGTCTCACATGCAGGGTTATCATTACCATCTTTCTAAATTCCATATATATGTGTTAGTATACTGTATTGGTGTTTTTCTTTCTGCCTTACTTCACTCTGTATAATTGGCTCCAGTTTCATCCATCTCATTAGAACTGGTTCAAATGTATTCTTTTTAATGGCTGAGTAATACTCCATTGTGTATATGTACCACAGCTTTCTTATCCATTCATCTGCTGATGGACATCTAGGTTGTTTCCATGTCCTGGCTATTATAAACAGTGCTGCAATGGACATTGGGTTACACGTGTGTCTTTCAATTCTGGTTTCCTCTGTGTGTATCCCCAGCAGTGGGATTGCTGGGTCATATGGCAGTTCTATTTGCAATTTTTTAAGGAATCTCCACACTGTTCTCCATAGTGGCTGTACTAGTTTGCATTCCCACCAACAGTGTAAGAGGGTTCCCTTTTCTCCACTCCCTCTCTAGCATTTATTGCTTGCAGACTTTTGGATCACAGCCATTCTGACTGGTGTGAAATGATACCTCATTGTGGTCTTGATTTGCATTTCTCTGATAATGAGTGATGTTGAGCATCTTTTCATGTGTTTGTTAGCCATCCGTATGTCTTCTTTGAAGAAATGTCTATTTAGTTCTTTGGCCTATTTTTTGATTGGGTCATTTATTTTTCTGGAATTGAGCTGCATAAGTTGCTTGTATATTTTTGAGATTAGTTGTTTGTCAGTTGCTTCATTTGCTGTTATTTTCTCCCACTCAGAAGGCTGTCTTTTCATCTTGCTTATAGTTTCCTTTATTGTGCAGAATCTTTCAATTTTAATTAGATTCCATTTGTTTATTTTTGCTTTTATTTCCAGTATTCTGGGAGGTGGATCATAGAGGATCCTGCTGTGATTTATGTCGGAGAGTGTTTTGCCTATGTTCTCCTCTAGGAGTTTTATTAAGTCAAATAAATAACCAACATTGGTCTTTTCAATGAATATTCAGGACTTATTTCCTTTAGGACTGACTGGTTTGATCTTACAGTCCAAGGGACACTCAAGGGTCTTTTCAACACCACAGTTCAAAAGCATCAGTTCTTCAGTGCTCAGCTTTCTTTATGTTGGACCATACATGACTATTGGAAAAACCATAGCTTTGACTAGACGGACCTTTGTTGGCAAAGTAATGTCTCTGCTTTTTAATATGCTGTCTAGGTTTGTCATTGCTTTTCTTCCAAGAAGCAAGTGTCTTTTAATTTCATGGCAGTCACCATCCACAGTGATTTTGGAGTCCAAGAAAATAAAATCTGTCACTGAACTGCTACTATCATTGTTACCATTCTTAGTGACATTGCTTCCCATGACAGTCTCAGTTTCCTATTTGATTAAGCTCATCTGTGCCTCAATATCCTTGTCTATAAAATGAAGAGAATAATATATTCTAGCTCATGGAGTTATTTTAAAGACTGAATAATTACTGTGTGGAAACAGCATTACTAGAGTTTTATTTCGAACCACTGTTCATTGGCTCAGGAACTAAACTCAGTCTGGGTCTGTAAGTGAAGACCCTGAATGGATTCAGCCCTGGAAACCAGGAAGAGAAAGATAAATACAGGGGCTGTAACACAATGTTGACTCTTTATCTCACTTAATGGTTATGATTTCAAAATTAAACAGTGTATATAAAAGAACTTTGTAAATTACTATAATCAAGCATGTTTCCAGAGGCAAATGAGTTTTTAAAAAATGTATTTGCCAAATTTTCAAACTAAACATCTGGGGATAGAATCCACGATATTATATGTGAAGGCTGAGGTCCCTGACAGGCAGTCTAAGGCAGGTGGGACAGCTGAAGCTGCAACAGTGTAAGGACAGAGTTCGGGATTTAAGCAGTTATGAAGGAAAAGGTGACGGATGTATTGGGATGAGAAGATTAGAGCCTGAATGCATGGGTGGATCTCTCACCCATGTGTGCAGTGGAAATACAACAGCAAATCCCATGATGAGGTTGATAATCCCTCTGCCCCGGTTTTAAGTAGTTTTTCTGATGTGGATGGATGAAGGCTCACAGGTGTGTGCTGAGCCCCAGAATAAATTCTGCAGGTGCTGGTGATTGCAGTAAAGGTCTAGGTCCCTTTAGAGAGTCCTCACCGTCTGAACAAATGAAATGATTTTGAATGCTTCTGCTTGCTACAGGGAAATTTATAAAAAGATGGCATGATTTCATGCTCCTCTGGATAGCTTTTTAGCAGAGACCTGGGCCAAGACAATTATTCTCCAAGAATCCACTGAATTTTTATAATGGAAACGAATTTCTTTCTTAATATTAGTAACAATTCTATTTTAAATTTATGATATGAGAGTGGAGGTTTTTAATCACCCTGTGTATCTTTTACCGTTGGGGCTTTCTGTGTAGCCAATATCTGGCAAGGATGTCATTGCTGTATTGTTTTAAAATAGGAAGGTTTTAGAACAGACATTTTGTTCATTATATCTGTGGTTTTATATTGTATTTAGAATTAGTCAAGAGTATGGTGCCAGATTACTTATTCCATAAGAAAACATAAAGTTATTTAAGAAAAGGAGTTTATGTTAAGGTGAAACTACTAAACAGTTGAGACTGTATCCAAAAGACTAATTTTCCTCATTTGCTGATCTCTGCTTCTTCTTACCTCAAGTACCAAGAGAATGATTACTCTAAAGTAATCACTACTAGCTAAACTCAAGTAATATTCTAGAAGTGAATTAAGATGAAAAGTTAACCAGTTCCATGATTCTTTCCCCCCAAAGTGCCATTAATTCAGATAAAATCAGTTCCAATTTTGGAATTTTGCCATATGTTCAGAGTCATCTTTATAATTGCAATATTTACAATGAAGTTGTTCCAAAAGTAAATTTTTCCCCATAATTTTCCAACTTTATGCAGCATCTCTAGGGGAGTAAGATGTTTAACTCCGGAAGGCACTAAAAAAGATACAGAAATGCAAAAACCACAGACTAGTAGGCAAGAAGCAGAAGTTAATGAGTTGACGAGAGTGAACAGGGTGTGAGTTCAGAGGGATTCTGAAAGGAATCATTGAACTTTAATAAAATGATGAAAAGGCATCTTGACAGAAAAAAAGTTCATGAACCATTCTTTTGAACTATACAATAGAGTAAGCCTGTGAAACTTTTTTTTTCTAGAAAAAACCCTGCTACATTGCCACTGAATTAAAAGTTATATTTTTCCCATCAGAATATTATTGACCTAAAACAAGAGTATTCCTCTCCTACACCCCAATGTTAAGTTAAAACAAGTTTAAATTATGAAAAAGTTATTTTTCAGATTTTATGACTTCCTGTGAAAAATAGTAAGCTATTTAAATGCTGAATTTCAAATCAGAACAGCTTTAACAAGATTTGTGTCTCCTGTAAACCACACTGCAATCAATAGAAAAACAAATTAACAAAGGTTAAGCCCTGTACCTTATTTCTTTAGAAGCATATAAATCAAATACTTTATCAACTTTTAAGAAAATGTTTTCAAAAACAAAACCCTTTCTGCCATTATGGTGTGCAATAAAGATAAAATGTAGTCATGGTATGTCTCTATACCACGTCAAATTATATCCTATTGAAACAATGGTTTCTCTTGGCTTAGTTGTTGCTGTTTATTTGCCAAGTCATGTCTGACTCTTGCAATTCCATAGACTGTAGCTTACCAGGCTTCTCTGTCCATGGGATTTCCCAGGCAAGAATATTGGAGTGGGTCTCTGGGGGATCTTCCCAACCCAGAGATGTAACCCGTGTTTCCTGCGTTGGCAGGCGGACTCTTTACCACTGAGCCACCAAAGAAGCCTGTCTCTTGGCTTAATTTATTTAGCAAGCACTCTGTCCTCACTGTGTGCCAGGCACTGTTTTTAACGCAGTGCTAATATAACTCATTGAATTCTCATAATATCCCTATGAAAACAAAATCATTGTTACCTCCATTCTACAGATTAATAAACTGAAGCATATAACGTTTGAGCAATTGCTGGAATTCATGCAGCTCCAAGTAGCAGAGCAAGTATAGGAATTCTGGTAGTTTGGCCTTGGAGTCTGTGCTCTGCACACATGATGCAGCTACTCATACAAAATATGCCTTAATAGATAATGCAACCTGAAAATGTCACTGATTAGGTAGGAGTTCCAAGTGCTAGAGGAAATCCAAACTACTCCTATTTTCATTTCTAGCTGTATTTTTTATGGTCACTTTAACCTCCGAATTTCTGACTTCAACTCATCTTCGCCCCCAAATGGTTTCCTTCTATATACCTGTATTGGATGATGACTCACTTGTTATTTTGCTACCTTAGGTTAAACCTATTGGAGAAGGAAATGGCAACCCACTCCAGTGTTCTTGCCTGGAGAATCCCAAGGACGGGGGAACCTGGTGGACTGTCGTCTATGGGGTCGCACAGAGTTGGACACGACTGAAGCGACTTAGCAGCAGCAACAGGTTAAACTTAAGGGTTATTCCAAGCTCAGTGTCTGTATCTAATTAGTTATTAGTAAGTTATTAAATCAAAATCTTGATAAATATTCTCAAAACTAACCCCTCTATGCCTTTGCCACTTTTAAGGCTATTAATCTTATGATAAGACACTGTGACCTAAATGTGTTTTTAAATTTCTTCCACTGTAGCCATCCTTCACTTTATTGCTAATGTGATCTTTAAAAAAATGTCTATTTGATCATGTTTCTCCTCAAGTTAAAGAACTTCACTCCTTCCCTCTAGCTTTGGTATAAATATAAGGCCCTTTTTGATCTGATTTCTTTCTTACCTCCTGCTACTGCCCTAATCATACTTATGGATGATGTATCAAATACCTAGCATCATGCAGTTTTTAGCCTCCCGTCTTTGCATCTACTATTCTCTTCTTCTTGGGCCAAACTGCCCACCACTTGTCCTCTTGGCAAACTCATGAATGTCCAGTAAATGTCTATCTGATGTGTTCAGCAAGTCTGCTGTACCTGGAAGACTTAGTTACACATTGATACTGATACAGCGTTCTGTTGCATTTACCACAACTCTAATTATTGGGTTGGCTTGAAGCTTCTTTCAAGTTTTTCCTGAACGGTTTTTCCATATATATATATATATATATATATATATATATATATATGTATATATATATATTTTACATTTTGATTTAGACTCTTGTCTTCTTCGTAAAAGTGAAAGTCACTCAGTCATGTCCAACTCTTTGCAACCCCATGGACCATACAGTCCATGGAATTCTCCAGGCCAGAATACTGGAGTGGGTAGCCTTTCCCTTCTCCAGGGGGTCTTCTCAACCCAGGGATCGAACCCAGGTCTCCTGCATTGCAGGCGGATTCTTTACTGGCTGAACCACAAGTAAAGTCCAAGAATACTGGTATGGGTTGCCTATCTGTCCTCCAGCAGATCTTCCTGACCCAGAAATTGAACCGGTGTCTCCTGCATTGCAGGCAGATTCTTTACTAACTGAGCTATCAAGGAAGACTTATCTTCTTAAGGGGACAGTCAATTAACAGCAGGCCAGTAAATGTCAGTGCAGTAAATTTGTTGTTCATCTCTCTTCTAGCTTACTCTGAAAGTTTGTATGCTATCAGAAGGTGTAGAAATTTGAAAAATAGTGCATTCTAACACACAATGATGGTTAAAGGGGAAAGATGGTGGGAAAATGGGTTACAAAATTAGAGAAGAATGTGTTTTTTTTTTAAAAAAAAAGGTGAAGGAGGAATCAGTGTTTATTTGAGCTGAAGCTATTTTCTCTTCTTATTTTCAAGATTTTACTTTCAATACATTAATATCTGATTCATTAATGTTCTACCTGGGGCTATCCTGACTTGACATTCTACTATGGAATGTCATTTGGTATATATGTTTTCACTCTTTTGTTTTCCCAATAGTTAAGCCTAGCAGTGTCAACAGTAATTCAGTTGGGTCTCTTTCATCAGAAATTTCAGAGATGGCTTTGATTGCCCCTCAAATTTTAACTGTGCTCCTCCTCATTTTACTATTTGTCACCCAGGAAAGTTCCTATTATCTGGCAGATAGAATTAATTTTGTACATTTAACATGTTAAAAAAAAAAAAGGTAAAACTGGAGATATACAGTTTTACAGTTATACCTTCTCTAAGAGGTATTTATGTTTTCCTTAAAGACTATTATTTTTAAATTGGCCAATGACTATCATGTTTTCATAACTAAATCCTTACAGCTGGGTCTAGCAAAGAAATGGCTTTAACTTTGTTGAGCAAAATGCTGTGATTACAAATATATAGGCAATTTATAGATTATCCTATGATTTATCATACAAATGCTTAACTGCATTTCATAAATTCCAAAGCTGGATTTGGGGTGAGGTTTAAGAATGTTCACATTGTGAATCTGAATCATAATGTATTTCTTAGATTTTAGGAATATCATATCTAAACTATTGGTTGAAATAGTGTAAGAAAGCTTGATTACATTAACGTTAAGTTAAAGCAACAGGTTGTTTTATTTCAATCTTGTGACTCCCATTAACATGTTTCAAGGAGTTTTAGAAAAAGAAAGGGGAGAGAAATTCCCCCAAATGGAAGAAATTATTTTCTTAATAATTATGTTCTATATAATTTTATTTGCTTGAGTTATTAACATTTGTTTAACATTTACCCTGATTGCTTAGACACAATTAATGATGATTATATTTTATTTTAATATTTTCTCTTTCATTTATTATTGCATAAAAATCATGCCAACACTTGGTGACTTAAACTACAATCATTCCTTTCTCTCATAAACCTTCAATCTGTTCAGTGTACAGTAGGACAGATAATCTCTGATCTACAGCCTCTGGGATGACTACAATACCTACAGTGGGGTTGAGCAAGCAGCCCTCCCTCCCTTTATAGTTATAATTTCTGAAGTATATTTCCTTCTGTGTTTGTCCACAATGGCAGTTTCAAGATAGTCAGACTTCCTGCAATGCAGTTCAGGGGGCTCTGTGAATGAATATTCCTAGAAAGTAAGATATTTTTTGACTTTATCTCAGAAAGCTTGCAACTATGTAATACCCTCTACTGACCTAAAGTACAACTAGGGTGGCCTTGGCAATATGACTGGACTACCAGGTATTTTGAAGCTGCTATCTCTGTACTGGTACTGGAGCCAGTGGGCTTGTACATCAGCCCTTTAAGTATGGAGTCTTAGTTTCCTTCAACCCTCAAGCTCTCCCAGATAAAAGCCTTGCTGGCTTTCAAAACCAGATAGTATGAGGATGACTTTTCTTGGTGCTATTACCCAGGGCAGGAGTGCCAAATGCTTGACTGAGACCTCTCACTCCTTAGGAAAGACCTCTTAGGAAAGACAGTGCCCTGCCTCTGAGTCACTGTGGCGGGGGTATGGGTCCTGAATAGATTGCATCTCTATCCCTTCTACCTGTTTCAATGTCTTTTTTCCTTTTATTTTTAATTGCAGAAGTTCTGTTTTGCTAATTGTTGGGTCTTTTTCAGAGATTTTTTTTTTTCTCTATGTAGCTGTGTTTTAGATTTGTCCATGGGAGTAGTCCTTGGAAGAAAACTTATGACCAACCTAGAGAGCATATTGAAAAGCAGAGACATTACTTTGCCAGCAAAGGTCTGTCTAGTCAAAGCTATGGTTTTTCCAGTGGTCATGTATGGATGTGAAAATTGGACTGTGAAGAAAGCTGAACGCCAAAGAATTGATGCTTTTGAACTGTGGTGTTGGAGAAGACTCTTGAGAGTCCATTGGACTGCAAGGAAATTTAACCAGTCCATTCTAAAGGAAATCAGCCCTAGGTGTTCTTTGGAAGGAATGATGCTAAAGCTGAAACTCCATTACTTTGGCCACCTCATGCGAAGAGTTGACTCATTGGAAAAGACTCTGATGCTGGGAGGGATTGGTGGCAGGAGGAGAAGGGGACGACAGAGGATGAGATGGCTGGATGGCATCACCGACTCGACGGATGTGAGTTTGAGTGAACTCCGACAGATGGTGATGGACAGGGAGGCCTGGCGTGCTGCGACTGATTGGTTGCAAAGAGTCGGACGTGACTGAGCGACTGAACTGAACTGAACTGAACTGAACTGAACTGATGGGAGCAGTAAGCTTAGAATCTTGCTGCTCTACCATATTGATTCCATCCTTGGATGCTTTTTTTTTTTTTTAATTCATTCATTCACTAGTTGAAGAACATGTGGATATTTTCCAGATATTGGTGATTGTGAAAAAGATTTCTGAAAGAGTGTTACTTTAACACATATCTAAAAATATGGAAGTTGCTTTGGAACTGGATGTTGGGTAGAGATGGGAGAAGTTGAAGGTGCATGGTAGAAATAGCCAAGATTGTCTTGAAGAGAATGGTAGTAGAAATATGGATGTTAAAGGTGATTCTGATGACAGCTTAAAAAGGAAAAATGAGCTATGGAGAAAACCTTAAACCTTTATTATTCTTATATCATCAGCAATGGAATTTTGTAGCAATATGGGTAGAAATACTAAAGGCTCTTCTGGCGAAGCCTCAGAGAAATATTAGAAACATATTCGAAAACAGAAGGAAAGGTATCCTTTGTTATAGTGACAAGGAGCTTGTGTTCCAGTGTTTTTTGGAAATTAGAAATTGCATACAGTGAAACTGAATATTTAGAAACTTAGATTTCTAAGCACTGTGTTGAAAGAGTGGCTTTGCTTCATCTTAACTCTTTTGTACAAGGAGTGAGGACAGGATGAACTGTCCTCTTAACTCTTTTGTAAACTCTCCTTAACTTTTTTTTAATAAGAGGAGAGAAGTAACTTGAAAGAATTGTTAAAACAAGAAACGAGAACTTGAAAAACTAGGATATTCTCAGCCTATCCACACTGCAAAAAATGAGATAGCATGTTCTGAAGAGAAGACTAAGAGTGTGACTGAACAGTCATTGATTAGGAAATTGTGAGTGTGATTCATGGATTTGAACAGCCACCTTAACCAAAGCCATGAAGGGAAATAGGATTATACTAGCAGAGACAAGGTCAATTTGAATTAAAGGGGATAGATAAAAGGAAATAAAATTAAGGAAATCTGTCAGCTGTCAGACTTTTGGATTCTTCAGGGCAGGTCAATGGGTGCATTTAGCTGCAAGAACACTCTATCCTTCAAGAAAAGAGAGTAATGACCCCAAAGTTGATTCATAGATCATTAGGACTGCCACTCTCTCCACTGATATGGGAAACAAGGTTACAGCTGACTGGGAAGCTATCACAGAGGTCTAATGGGTGAATTTACCACAGACAGTCATTGGAGTGGAGATGCTTTAGTGAACCAAAGGAGTTGTTGGAGTAACACTGTTAAACTCTGTCCTGTAGGGCAGAACATCAAACCAAAAAGGATTATTTTTAAGACCTTAAGAGCTGATGGAATTTGACTTGCTAGGTTTAACTTTCTTGGAAAGCACCATTCCTTCTCCTTCTGATTTCTTTCATGTGGAATTTAAATGTCCATCTTATGCCTGTCCAACCACTGTATTTTGGAAGTATGTAGCTTGTCTGGTTTTACATGTCTACAGCTTGAGTACAATTTTGCTTCAGGATGAGCTGTCCTCTTCCTATCCATGTCTGATTTAGATAAGAATATGGATTTTAATCTTTAGAATGGATGTGGAAATGAATTAAGACACTAGGGATACTGTGCTGCAATAAGTGTATTTTCAAGAAGGACATAAATTAGTATATTTCACAAGATAATAAAAGTTAGTTTATTTTGCATATGAATGTTCAGTATTTCATGCATTACTGTTGAAATTACTAACTTCTTCCATTGGATTATCTTTGTATCTTTGTTGGAGATCATTTTTTCTTACATGTGCTTCTATTTCTGGATTTTGTTCTATTTAATTAACTTTTATATTTGTTGATTTGTCAATTCTACACTTATTATTTTAGCTCTATAGTATGCTTTAAATTAGGAGATGTGAATCCTTCAGGTTAGTTCTAAGTTTTCCAAAGTGTTTATCCATGTTGTCATTTATTTTTCTATATAATTTTTAGATTCCTATTGTTTATTAAGCAAAATAAAATAGAACACAAACAAAACAGACTTCTGAAATTTCTGATGGGATAACATTCACTCTCTACATCTATTTGGGGCCTCCCTGGTGGCTCAGCTGGTAAAGAATCCCCCTGCAGTGTGGGAGACCTGGGTTTAATCCCTGGGTTGGGAAGATCCCCTGGAGGAGGGAACAGCTACCCACTCCAGTATTCTGGCCTGGAGATAAAAGTCCTATTAAAAATATTAACTTTTCATATCCATGTACATGGTATATCTCTTCATTTATTTTGGTTCATTGATTTATCTCATCAGTGTTTTTCAGCATATAGATAATTCAAATAATTTGATAGATTTATTTCTAAGAATTTTATATATTTACTATTATTTCAGATGGTAATAATTATTTCAATTAGTTTTTCATTTATAGCTTAAAGATACAAATAATTTTACTTATTGATTCTAGTAGCTTCCCCCCCACCCCCCCCCCACACTCCCGCCCTGGAGACTTTGGAATGCTCTATGAAGAAAACATTTTTCTTTACAAAAAAGTTTATTTTTTCCTTTTAATCTCTTTACCATTCATTTCCTTTTCTTGTATAGTTGTATTGGTATGATTTTGAATACAATGCAATAATAACACTAAATAGCTTTGTTTTATTATGCAGAAGCCACAGGAGACCAGGGTTCGATCAGTGGGTTGGGAAAATCCTTTGGAGAAGGGCACGACAATCCACTCCAGTGTTCTTGCTTGGAGAAACCTCATGGACAGAGACTGGTGGGCTACAGTCTATGGGGTCTCAAAAAGTTGGACATGACTGAACAGCTTAGAACACACACCTGCATTACTCATTCTCTGCTCATGTTCTGCCCCAAATCTTTCTTATCTCAATTGGTAGAGACCTATGAGAAAGTTCTGCAGATGAGTGGAGACTTCCTTTTTGTCCAAGATTCAGCTATTTCAAACTGATAAACTTGTTTAGACTAGGACTATGGCAGTTAAGTTAAATTTTGGCTGTTTTTTCTTATTTGTTTAAATGGTGGGTTGGTGTCTCTTTATTCTGTGGTCTATCACAGATAGGACATTTTCGTACCTTGTTTCTCATTGGAGAAGCTTGTTCCTTTGAAAGTTACCTGGTTGACAGTCCCTTATGAGTTTTACTCTCCGATTGTGATTCAAGAAATTGTGATTTTGTGTTTTTTCAGCTTTTATTCATTGTGGATGTGGAAGCAACATTCTTTGCACTGTTTTCATCTAAGCAAAAGAGGTAGTTTTATATCTGTTCTTTTTTGACCTGTTATTGGGTGCAGATTCAGTGGCTAGAAGCTAAACCACATAATAAAATTATGGAACTGTTTAAACAATCATTTCCTAAACTGTTTTCTAATGAGATATAATAAAAAATTTTATTTAAAGGGAGTGTGTAATATACAGGTAAAATCATTTTTATAATTATTGTACTATCTATTATAGCAATTAGATAAGTGTTATAAGCTATATATTGTAGATAATTTCATATACAGAAAGGCTGAATATTTTCTACAGCCAGTCAATGTTGGATCTTAAATTTGAATCCAGCCACAAAATTGAAATTTCAACTTATATCTTTATAACTTGGACTTGTATTCTTGCAGTAAGGCCAATAAATTTCTAGAAATGGACTAAATTTGTGGGGTATAAATATGTACTCATTTTCAATACAGAACAAGGAGAAAAACATATAAGCAAGTAAATATCATGAGTACCATATTAGTGACATGAATAAAGTGCTATGGGGATGCATTTTAGAGTGATGCTAATGATTCTACTTGGAAGAGTCATGCATGAATTTACACTGAAGGTAATTTTTAATGTATGTCTTGAAGGACTAATGAGATTTTGCAAGGATAAAATGCTAACATGCGTTTATTTAGGCCAAAACATATGCATGTACAAAATAAATGCTTTATCCCAAAGGAAGTGGAAATTACAGTGTGGCAGCAGGAAGTGTATATAGTATAGTTTGGTGGATATAATATAAGACTGAAGATGAGGAATGGGGCCAGATCGTGAAGAGCTTTGATGCCAAAGTAAGGTTATAATAGGAAAATATTGGAATGTTTTAAGTCAATGGGGGACAAAATCAATTTCATGTTCAGCGGTTTTTTGATGGCATTTAGTTCAGTTCAGATCAGTCACTCAGTCGTGTCCGACTCTTTGTGACCCCATGAATCACAGCACGCCAGGCTTCCCTGTCCATCACCAACTCCTGAGTTCACTTAGGCTCACGTCCATCGAGTCAGTGATACCATTCAGCCATCTCATCCTCTGTCGTCCCCTTCTCCTCCTGCCCCCAATCCCTCCCAGCAACAGAGTCTTTTCCAATGAGTCAACTCTTCGCATGAGGTGGCCAAAGTAATGGAGTTTCAGCTTTAGCATCATCCCTTCTGAAGAACACCCAGGGCTGATCTCCTCCAGAATGGACTGGTTGGATCTCCTTGCAGTCCAAAGGACTCTCAAGAGGCTTCTCCAACACCGCAGTTCAAAAGCATCAATTCTTCGGCTCTCAGATTACTTTACAGTCCAACTCTCACATCCATACATGACCACTCGAAAAACCATAGCCATGAATAGACAGACCTTTGTTGGCAAAGTAATGTCTCTGCTTTTCAACATGCTATCTAGGTTGGTCATAAATTTTCTTCCAAGGAGTAAGTGTCTTTTAATTTCATGGCTGCAGTCACCACCTGCAGTGATTTTGGAGCCCCCCATCTATTTCCCATGAAGTGATGGGACCAGATGCCATGGTCTTCATTTTTTGAATGTTGAGCTTTAAGCCAACTTTTTCACTCTCCACTTTCACTTTCATCAAGAGGCTTTTTAGTTCCTCTTCACTTTCTGCCATAAGGGTGGTGTCATCTGCGTATCTGAGCTTATTGATATTTCTCCTGGCAATCTTGATTCCAGCTTATGCTTCTTCCAGCCCTGCATTTCTCATGATGTACCCTGCAGAGAAGTTAAATAAGCAGGGTGACAATATGCAGCCTTGACATACTCCTTTTCCTATTTCGAACCAGTCTGTTGTTCCATGTCCAGTTCTAACTGTTGCCTCCTGACCTGCATACAGGTTGCTCAAGAGGCAGGTCAGGTGGTCTGGTATTACCATCTCTTTCAGAAATTTCCAGAGTTTATTGTGATTCAACCAGTCAAAGGCTTTGGCATAGTTAATAAAGCAGAAATAGATGTTTTTCTGAAACTCTCTTGCTTTTTCCATGACACAGCAGATGTTGGCAATTTGGTCTCCAGTTCCTCTGCCTTTTCTAAAACCAGCTTGAACATCTGGAAGTTCACAAATCACGTATTGCTGAAGCCTGGCTTGGAGAATTTTGAGCATTACTTTACTAGCTTGTGAGATGAGTGCGATTGTGTGGTAGTTTGAGCATTCTTTGGCATTGCCTTTCTTTGGGATTGGAATGAAAACCGACCTTTTCCAGTCCTGTGGCCACTGTTGAGTTTTCTAAATATGCTGGCATATTGAATGTAGCACTTTGACAGCATCATCTTTCAGAATTTGAAAATGCTCAACTGGAATTCCGTCACCTCCACTAACTTTGTTCGTGGTGATGCTTTCTAAGGCCCACTTGACTTCACATTCCAAGATGTCTGGCTCTAGGTGAGTGATCACACCATAGTGATTATCTGGGCCATGAAGATCTTTTTGTACAGTTCTTCTGTGTATTCTTGCCACCTCTTCTTAATATCTTCTGCTTCTGTTAGGTCCATATCATTTCTGTCCTTTATCAAGTCCATCTTTGCATGAAATGTTCCCTTGGTATCTCTAATTTTCTTGAAGAGACCTTTAGAGTTTCCCATTCTGTTGTTTCCCTCTATTTCTTTGCACTGATCGCTGAGGAAGGCTTTCTTATCTCTTCTTGCTATTCTTTGGAACTCTGCATTCACATGCTTATCTTTCCTTTTCTCCTTTGCTTTTCTCTTCTCTTCTTTTCACAGCTATTTGTAAGGCCTCCCCAGACAGCCATTTTGCTTTTCTGCATTTCTTTTCCATGGGGATGGTCTTGATCCCTGTCTCCTGTACAATGTCACGAACCTCCGTCCATGTTTCATCAGGCACTCTGTCTATCAGATCTAGTCCCTTAAATCTATTTCTCACTTCCACTGTATAATCATAAGGGATTTGAATTAGGTCATACCTGAATGGTCTGGTGGTTTTCCCTACTTTCTTCAATTTCAGTCTAAATTTGACAATAAGGAGTTCATAATCTGAGCCGCAGTCAGCTCCCAGTCTTTTTTTTGTTGACTGTGTAGAGCTTCTCTGTCTTTGGCTGCAAAGAACATAATCAATCTAATTTTGGTGTTGACCGTCTGGTGATGTCCATGTGTAGAGTCTTCTCTTGTGTTGTTGGAAATGGGTGTTTGCTATGACCAGTGCATTTTCTTGGCAAAACTCTATTAGTCTTTACCCTCTTCATTCTGCATTCCAAGGCCAAATTTGCCTGTTACTCCAGGTGTTTCTTGACTTCCTACCTTTGCATTCCAGTCCCCTCTAATGAAAAGGATATCTTTTTTGGATGTTAGTTCTAACAGGTCTTGTAGGTATTCATAGAACCGTTCAACTTCAGTTTCTTCAGCATTACTGGTTGGGGCATAGACTTGGATTACTTTGATATTGAATGGTTTGCGTTGGAAACAAACAGAGATCATTCTGTCATTTTTGAGATTGCATCCAAGTACTGCCTTTCAGACTCTTTTATTGACCATGATGGCTACTCCATTTCTTCTAAGGGATTCCTGCCTGCGGTAGTAGATATAATGGTCATCTGAGTTAAATTCTCCCATTCCAGTCCATTTTAGTTCACTGATTCTTAGAATGTTGACATTCACTCTTGCCATCTCCTGTTTGACCACTTCCAATTTGTCTTGATTCATGGACCTGACATTCCAGGTTCCTATGCAATATTGCTCTTTACAGCAGCAGTACTTGCTTCTATCACCAGTCACATCAACAACTGGGTATTGTTTTCGCTTTGGCTCCATCCCTTCATTCTTTCTGGAGTTATTTCTCCTCTGATTTCCAGTAGCATATTGGGTGCCTATTGACCTGGGGAGTTCCTCTTTCAGTATCCTATCATTTTGCCTTTTCATACTGTTCATGGGGTTCTCAAGGCAAGAATACTGAAGTGGCTTGCCATTCCCTTCTCCAGTGGACCACATTCTGTTGACCTCTCCACCATGACCCGTCCGTCTTGGGTGCTTAGTTTCATTGAGTTAGTCAGGGCTGTGGTCCCAGTGTGATTAGATTGACTAGTTTTCTGTGATTATGGTTTCAGTGTGTCTGCCCTCTGATGCCCTCTTGCAACACCTACCATCTTACTTGTGTTTCTCTTACCTTGGGCGTGGGATATCTCTTCACGGCTGCTCCAGCAAAGCACAGCTGCTGCTCCTTACCTTGGATGAGGGGTATCTCCTCACTGCCACCCCTCCTGACCTTGAACGTGGAATGGCTCCTCTAGGCCATCTTGTGCCCTTGCAACTGCTGCTTTTCCGACGCAGGGTAGCTCTTCCTGGCCGCTGCCCCTGACTTCAGACGTGGGGTAACTCCTCTTGGCCACTGCCCCTCGGGCATGGGGTCTTCCCAGCTTCTGCCCCTGACTTTGGAGGTGATTAACAGTCATGTTAATTGACTAAAGGTATGAGGAATTACTAGCAGTCCTTAGAATATTCCAGGTGAGTCCTAAGCTAAGGGAAATACAGGGGGAATTTAAGACAGAGATAAAGTTACATAGGCTTTTCTCAGCTGAAATTTTAGATAAATTGTTGGATTTAATTCACAGAGACAAATTGTTGGATTTAATTCACAGAGACAATAAGAAAAGAGTGACCTATTAAAACTTGGGCTCACAACTTAGGAGATAGGTAACAGCTTTAACTGAGATAGCATGCTTAATATTCAGTGATACTAAAATTATGATAACTTATAGAGGACATGATAGAGTTAATAAAAGACTCTAGAGACTGTATTATTCTGAATGTATTCGTAGAATAGAATCAACATGTATTTCTTTGTTATCAGTTTAGTACAGAGAAACATTTCAAGGTGGTTTGAAAGACACAAATCTGTCCCCATTCCACAACTGTACCCTCCAAGTACACAATTGAGATGGGGAGTTGACTGTAACGTGTAATTAAAAGCAGTACTGGGAAACAATAGAGATGATTTTCCAAAGCAGTGAATGATTAATTGCTTAATGATTTACAAGATTTAAAAGGAAAGAGGTTAATTAGCATTGGCCAGAAAGAGACGTAATAGAAGTTCGAGGAAATACACAGTATGTCAGCTTTCCTCTGGGGAAAAGCAAATAGTTACTGACTATTAGGTTTTTGGGAATGTGTGTGTGTGTGTGTATGTGTCTGAATAATGAAAATTTAATTTTAAAATGTTTAAAGTTTCAGACTGCCACTTTTGAGTTTGTTGGAATTTCCAGTGATTGGGGCTAGAAACTGGACTTTGTATATCTTTACATTGACTAGAGAACTTGCTACTCTGGTTTGCTATTTTGCTCATGCATATATAAAGCAAATAGTTACCCTCTCCTTATAGTGTAACCTTGAAAAAGAGAAGTAATCAAAATGCAGCTGCTTCCAACGAAATGTGTTCTGTTTAATGACAGAAGTTAGGTTTATCTTATGCAAAACTGTTTCCCTGCTGAGATAGAAAAATCATTTTTTTTTTCTTTGAATCTGGATATATGCTACCCCATGACTGGAAACTATTATTTGTTCTTAGGAGATAGTGTTCTTTTACATCTGAACATTTGCTTGCATTTATTAGAAGAACAGATCACTCCAGGAAAGATGTGTAAATCTGATAGTGTCTTCACTCCGTACAAGAAAGGCTATTAACTGGATGGAGACTGTCACAGCCCAACTTGTGGTACTTTATTAAAATCCTACATGCAGTGCTATGTCATATTTTAAAAGCCAGATACATATGATTATCTTGATTCCCGGATCCTATTTTGTAGGTGGAAATGAAAATTTCCCTATGAAACAATAATAATAATAATAATAATAACTCCCTCTCATGAAAAGGGTAAAACTCTGGGGTAAGAAATGTTGGAAGTCTTGGATGGAGCAGAATTTCTTTTTGTTCCAGAATGGAAGCAAAGTTGTACTGAGACACTAAACTTTGGTGGAGTCTGAGTTGACTTTCCCCGTGACAGTTTGCCAAGAGCTAGGCTGGGATACTGGCTATTGTCTCCTCACTTTTCTTGTCCCTTTAGTGAAAATGTTTTTAAAATATTATGTTTTAATCCAGGGCATGATTTGAGAAATGAAAAAAGCAACTCGTTAACAACGCTTGCAAAGTGTGAGGGACAGGAGCTTTATTTAGGAAGCTGCTTGCTAGTAGCAGGTTTAGGGAGCATCTGTGGTCCAAAATGAAAGTGATGAGCAGGAGGGATTTGAAGAGCACATGTACATGTTTTGCTAGTCTCAAAAATTTTAAGTTTCTCAGAAGTGGAGTGGAGAACTTTGTATAAGAATGGACTTCTAAAGTGTGATGTGACCTCTGTGATTGAGCACTGAAAGAAAACTACAAGTCAAAAAGTCTAGGATATAGTTACAGAAAAATATAAAACTCCATTACAATCAGCTCAAGGTTTGGGGAACTCTTTTTTCCATTGAAGGTGCATTCATACATAAAACACTATTTCAGTCCGTTTTTCTTACTCAAAAGCATCTCTTAAAATGGAGTGTGCTCAATAACCCATATGAGATTTTTGTAATTATTAAGTTCATGCAACCAAGCAACTAATTTCAACTCATTCCCATTTAAAAAATGAAAAGCAACACATAAACAGAATGTGGAAATAAAACAAAATACTTGAATAAATTGAAATGTCAGAACCCAGTATTTTTTCAAAACTTAAAGTATGTCTTCTTCAGGTATTCTGGGGATTTTGTAGATGAACCTGATATTAACATCAGTCTCAGTGAGACTACTTTAAGCATTTGCTTTAGCACTTCAAGAGACTATATCTGTATGGAACTTATTTAATTAATATTCCACATCAGAGTAAATAGCATTGGAAATGAAAGATTAGTGGTGGGTGTGGTAAATCACTGAATAGCACTAATCCTCTAAATGGCACAAGTATATGGTGGGATTATTAATGTCCTTGAAAAATGTTCTTCTCAGCCTTCCTGTTTAGTTAGCCTCAAGGCTACAATGTTTTGATATGTATTATTGAAACCCTTTTGTATGTATGTATTCATCCTGACTCACAGCCTACTATCTGCCGGTGTCTAATCTAGAGATCTTGTTGGTTAAGCAACCTCTTTGTAACTCAATTTTCCTTGATTCAAAATGGTGCAAATACTGCTTTATGGTGGTCTTAGGAAATAATGAAGTAGGGTGCTCTTTCTATGCCATGAACTTGCTTAAATAACAGGGAACTTCTTGAGTACAAAATTCACATAGCTTATTTCTCTTAATCAGTTAATCAAACTATATGAAAACAAACAAAATCAAAAACAATATTTAATATTTTTGTTCTTCAATAACATTAGCAGATGTATAGAAATGTATCTAAATTAAATGAATGTTTAAAAACCAAATGCAATATTAATTAATTAGCTAGTCAGTAAGTAAATAAGTAAGTAATAATATTGAGTCTACTATACTCCAAGCATTGGGTTTAGCCTTCAGGATATAATGGTGAACAAATGGTGATTGATCTTACAGTTTAATGGAAAGGACAAACACTGACCTAGAAATTGGAAATGTAATATGTTTAAAAAGTTGAAGTAAAGAATACAATGGAAACTTAAAACAATAGTGTGAACCTAGTGTGAGAGCTTATTTATAGCTCCTGTGGCAAAATGTAGAGGATTTGTAAAATAGAGCAAACATTATGGATAATATCCTTAAGAGGAGAGGAGTGGGGAGTGGAGTAATTTCAAGAAACTGAAATAAAATTATAAATATAATTTATATATTGCATTTTAATAAAATATATAGCATATATATATATATAAAACACATATATAGAGAGAGACAGAATGGAGAAACACAAAATCTATACATGCAGAATCATGTATATGAGGATAGGATGGCTTTGGTCTTTATGTTATTTATTCATAGGAAAACATTGGAAGATTTTTAAAATGTGAGTGACATGATCAAATTTATATTTCACAAGATCTTTCTGGATGCAATGAAAGAAGGAGATTAGAAAGAGTAAGAGAATTGAACTCATTAGGAGAAATGATGGTGACTCAGACTAATACAAAGGAATGGGAAAAGAGAGAAGTGGAACATTTTGAGAAATAATTGGCAGGTCAAATTGAAAGGACTTGGTGATTCATTAGATGGCAAATATGGGAAAAGGGAGATTCTATGAGGACTCCTAGATTTATTGTCTGCATAACTTGGCAGATAGTGGTGTTAACTACTAATGTGGGAAACACTGACATGGGCTCAGAGCTCATCATTATGGGATTTAAAAAAAAATATTTTTGAGAGGATAATAAGTTTACTTCTGATCATGTGTTTGAAGGGGCTTTTAGTTATGCATATGGAGATAATAATTTAGAGTTTGTACATATAGCTCTGGAATAGAGTAGAGGGAAATGCATTTCAGATACAGATTTATAGGTTATTAGCTTATTAAATTAGGCCAAGAAAAATGTATAGGCTGATAAGAATGTCTAAGAGTGAATCTAAGGTACACTAATTTTTAGGTCACCTGGGAAAGAAAATCTAGCAAAGGAGACTAAGAAAGAGAAGCTAGGAAGAATACCAGAATTTTTAGAAGTTCAAGTAGTGAATATTGTGGAACTCTGACAAAATAATACCATATACAAATGCATACATTTCTAGTAAACTCATACTAGAAACTAACTCACACTAATTAGTTAGAACTGATTATTGGGTGTCAAGATTAAATGAACAGCTAATCACTCTTCTTTTCCATATTTATCCAAAATTTTGTATCTGTATTTTGAAAGCATCCAATCAATTGCCATATCTCCTTCAACAATATGTATTGCATTTCTGCTCTTACAGTTATTTCACCATCTCCACACTAAACCAGTATTTTACTATGACTTTCTAAGGATTTCTCACCTAGTTCATTCATGTCTCATCACTCCCTGCTTTAATGCACCTTATGAACTAAACAGTTAGTTTTCCAAATTTATAATTCTAATTTTACCAGTGTCCTCATAAATCTTCAATGGCTCATTTTTTGCTCAATCTATGATGAATTTCTATGTGACAGGAGTATGGGATATATAATAAATTACACAGTTTTAATTGCACTACAAGTGACTATTTAAAGTGGTAAGTTAGACCTTATTAAGAATTTGAGATTTGAGCAAATACTTGTAGCAGATGGGGTAGGTAGTGCAGTGAAGAGTCAGGAGAAATGTATTCAAGGAACCACTCATAGGTAAGAGTGAGTCTAGAACACATGAGGATTAGTAAGATGGCCTATTTGGCTGGCAGGAGGAATGTAGTAGGATTTCAAGAACGGTAAGAAGTGGGGTAGATTATGAGGACATTGTAAGCCATTGTAAGAATTTAACTTTGCTCTAAATGAGATGGAAAACTATTGGAGAAAAGTGTGGTGAGAAGTAAGATGATTTACCCTCCCCATAAGCACTAAGGTCTTCCCTGGTGGCTCAGATGGTAAAGAATGTGCCTATAATGTGGGAGACCTGGGTTTGATCCCTGGGTTGGGAAGATCCCCTGAAGAAGGGAAAGGCTACCCACTCCAGTATTCTTGCCTGGGAAATCTCATGGGCAGAGGAGCCTGGTGGGCTAGAGTCCACGGGATCACAAAGACTCAGACACAACTGAATGACTTTCACTCACTCACTCACTTATAAGCACTAAAAGAATCACTCTTGCTGCTAGTGTATAGATAATAAAAACATGAAGACAGGAGTCCTTAGGAGCTTAGTCCTTAGAAGCTTTAGAGTTGCCCAACAAAGTGATTCATACTAGGTTGGTAGCAATGAATATGGTTGGTAGTAGTTGGATTTCAGATATGTTTTGGAGGATTAGCTAAAAACAGTTGCTGGTGGATTTTATGTGCTATGTCACAGAAGATCTTTTCCCTCTCTCTTTCTTTCTCTCTCCCTTCCCACTGCCCCCTCACCCCTTATTTTTTGGCTTGAATAACTTAAAATTTGGAAACATCAGCTGTGGTAAAGGCTGAAATAGAGTAGTCTCTGGCGTGGAGCTGGGAGATTATGAGTGCGATTTTTGATCTTCTGAGTTTAGAGTGTTTCAGATTTTAAAGTGGAGATCATTAGTAGGTAAATGGATTGAGGTATTAGAATTGGGAATGGGATATCTAAATAAAATATATCATTTAAGAACTTTTCAGCGTACAAATGGTATTTAAAGCCCCAGACCAGATGAGATTACCAAAGAAGTGAGCATGATAGAGAAGACAACCCAGAAGTGAGCCCTGCCTCATTACTACAACATTAAGTAATCTGGGAGACAAGGGAGAACCTAATCAAAATAGAGGAAAGGAGGAACCCATTAAGCAAAAAGTGAAAAAGGGAAGAGCCAAGTGGGAGGAGGGGGGGAATCATCAAAGATTAGGAAACATCAGCTGTATGAGATGCTGCAGAATGGTCAGATAAGATTGGGAATGAAAATTGACTTTAGGGAATGTACGTATGAGGAAGTCATTAGTGGCCCTAACATGCAGTTTCACTGGGGTGACGGAGGTGAAAAAGTTCTCAAAGTGGGCTTAAAGATAATAATAGGAGATGAAGTGGGGACCTTAATACGGCAACACTTTCAGAATGTTGCTGCAAATGGGAGCAAGAAATGGGAGAGCAGCTTGCTGGAAATAGTGAGCTCAACATGTTTGTATGGTGTTAGGAATGATCTGGCAGAAAGAACAAATTTTATGTGAAAGGAGTTGAGTAATGCTGGAATTAGAAGGGCTGCATTCTAGCACCTAGATTTCCAAGTATTCTGAGTGCCCTACATGTGTCAGCTTGATTCACTCTCATGCTATCCTATAGGATAGTTATTAACATCCCCATTTTACCCAGGGTCATAACTCATTAGTAAGTGGTAGAGCTAGGGATTGAATTCAAGCATATTAGCTTCAAAGCCTCAGCTGTTAAACCCTGACATCTGATTTCCTGTCCTGTATGAAAGACTTTAGCCCCTGTGTCCTTGAAGGAGCTGAATTCCCATCTGCGACAGCCTTTTTCTGAACTGGAGCCTAGCATGGCTATACATGGTTCACTTCAACTCAGTAATGTGTAATTTTGTTACAGTTCTTGTTTACAGAGATCATTACAGTGGTTTTAAGTTGTATTTTTCTTTTAGAATTTCACTTTTTGTGTTTAATCATCATTGTTATTTGTTTGGTGTAGGAGAATGTTTGAATGTACTGACTTCCTATGCCCCAACCCTATATATTTATGAAGACTCATAATGACATTTACAATTTAGGAAATACTGCAAATTCAATTCTAAATTCTTATTTCATATTTTTAAATTTATTGGCAAACTCTCTCATATTCTCACCTTAGCACTGAACTTGTCATTTTTCTTATGTTTTTCTCTTTTGTATTTCATTCCTAATATTTTGCTCCATGCATTGAAATTTGCTTAAATTTCCTTATGCTTAGTGTCAGATTTTTAATTTTTAGAGAATGCCCTCTGTATTCTGAGCTGATAATCCATGTTCCAACACCTTATTCAACATTTTATTCAAAAAATAACTTTCTAAGAATTCTCTCTGGATTCACTTCCTATATCACTCAGATCCCATCTTTCATTTTTATAGCAGATTGTTCTCTACTGACTGATAAACTGTAGCTATTCTCTAGATATATTCAGTTTTTTAGATCCCATAAATATGTTTTAGTTTCTTAGAAGGCTGCAATATTGTCATCTGACTTTTTTTAAAAGTACATTCTTTCTTGGCAATGATAACTGTGTTTTGGGTAATAACTTCTACTCAAAACTATATGCTGTGCTAATCGCTTCAGTTGTGTCTGACTGTGTGCGACCTTATGGACTGTAGCCTGCCAGACTCCTCTCTCAGTGGGGATGCTCTAGGCAAGAATACAGGAGTGGGTTGCTGTGCCCTCTTCCAAATCTTTCCAACCCAGGGATTGCACCTGTGTCTCCTGAGTCTCCTGCATAAATAAATTAATCCTCATCTTATGTGTAATGGGGACAAACATTATAACAAAAACCATAAAATGAGAGGTGAATTCTTTTCTTTATAAGGAAGTGGCAGATAACATTGAAGAGGAAATTAAATACTTATTCCTGCATAATTTCAATTATTCATTCATTCAACAAGTATTTTTCTTTAACTTCTAGGTTCCAGGCACTGTCCCAGGCACTGTTCTAACTACTTGAACATGAGTATTGAACAAAGCATCGTAAAGTCCCTCTCATCATTAAGCTCCATATAAATCCTATAGGATAAGCAGATGATGTAATGTCAAGAATCATCTAAAGAAGTGAATCTGGAATAAATAATTAAATGAAGAAAAATTATTATTTTTTTGATGGATAGTTCTAAGGCCTAAATTTTTGGTGAAGAGTTAAGTGGTCTACTTAAAAACATGAGGGTTACTGTAGAGTGGGGACCTATAAGGGGGGGAAAACAAGAAGTTCAGGGATGATTGTCAGGTATCACCACACATTCACTGACATGTGAGATACCCAAAATGACAACTTTGAGATTAAATGGGAATTCTCTCTGGATTCACTTTCTATATCACTCAGACCCCATCTTTCATTTTTATAGTAGATTGTTCTCTACTGACTGATAAACTGTAGCTATTCTCTTGATATATTCAGTTCTTAACTTTTATTTAGGGTGCTTCAGTTCAGTTCAGTTCAGTTCAGTCGCTCAGTCGTGTCCGACTCTTTGCGACTCCATGAATCGCAGCACGCCAGGCCTCCCTGTCCATCACCAGCTCCCAGAGTTCACCCAAACTCATGTCCATCGAGTTAGTGATGCCATCCAGCCATCTCATCCTCTGTCGTCCCCTTCTCCTCCTGCCCACAATCCCTCCCAGCATCAGGGTTTTTTCCAATGAGTCAACTCTTCGCATGAGGTGGCTGAAGTATTGGAGTTTCAGCTTTAGCATCAGTCCTTCCAAAGAACACCCAGCACTGATCTCCTTTAGAATGGACTGGTTGGATCTCCTTGCAGTCCAAGAGACTCTCAAGAGTCTTCTCCAACACCACAGTTCAAAAGCATCAATTCTTTGGCACTCAGCTTTCTTCACAGTCCAACTTTCACATCCATACATTACTACTGGAAAAACCATATCCTTGACTAGACGGACCTTTGTTTGCAAAGTAATGTCTCTGCTTTTGAATATGCTATCTAGGTTGGTCATAACTTTCCTTCCAAGGAGAGCTTAGATGATTAAATTTTATATCTTGTTATTTATTGTCTCTTTAATCCATGTTCCTTTTTTTTTCTTTCCTGCCTCTTTAAAAATTGACCATTTTGTGATTCAATTTTATCTTCTATATTAGCTTGTGATTACATGCATGATTCTAAGTTGCTTCAGTTGTGTCAGACTCTTTGCAACCCTATGGACTGTAGCCTGTGAGGCTCCTCTGTCCATGGGATTCTCCAGGCAAGAATACTGGAGTGGATAGCCATTCCTTCCTCCAGAGGAACTTCCTGATCCTCGGATCAAACCCACATCTCTTATGTCTCCTGCATTGGCAGGCAGGTTCTTTACCACTAGTGCCACCTGGGAAGCCCAACTTATGATTGCTGCTGCTGCTGCTAAGTCGCTTCAGTAGTGTCCGACTCTGTGTGACCCCACAGATGGCAGTCCACCAGGCTCCCCCGTCCCTGGGATTCTCCAGGCAAGAACACTGGAGTGGGTTGCCATTTCCTTCTCCAATGCATGAAAGTGAAAAGTAAAAGTGAAGTCACTCAGTTGTGTCCAACTCTTCACGACCCCATGGACTGCAGCCTACCAGGCTCCTCCGTCCTCCATGGGATTTTCCAGGCAAGAGTACTGGAGTGGGTTGCCATTGCCTTCTCTGAACTTATAATTAAACCCTATCTAATGGATCTAGGCCAATAGGTCTCTGGGCTGCCCTGGTAGCTCAGTGGTACAGAACCTGCCTGCAATGCAGGACACCTGGTTCGATCTCTGGACCAGGAAGATCCCCTGGAGAAGGACATGGCAACCCTCTCCAGTATTCTTGCCTGGAGAATCCCATGGACAGAGCAGCCTGGTGAGTTGCAGTCTATAGAGTTGCCCAGAGTCAGATACAACTGAAGTGACTTAGCAGCAGCAGCAGTTGGTCTCTATATTTGTGACTACTTGGCAATACTGGAGACCTTTTTGGCTGTTGCAGCTGGGAGATGTTACTGGCATCTAGATGATGGAGGTAAGAAATCCTAAACATACTGGAAGGCAAGGGCAGGCCTACAAAACAAAAATTACTGGGCTCAAAATGTCAATAACTCCAAGATTGAGAAAGTATGCTCTCAAGTGTTTACAAAATAGATTTTTAAAATCATTTTTTAAAATTATGTATTTGTTCACTTTAAATTTATTTATCTTTATTGGAGGATAATTACTTTGGATGAAGAAGGAAATGGCAGCCCACTCCAGTATTCTTGCCTGGAGAATCTTATAGACAGAGGAGCCTGGTGAGCTACAGTCCATGGGGTTGCAAAGGGTCAGAAGAAACGGAAGCGACTTAGCACAATTGCTTTACAATATTGTGATGGTTTTTGCCATACATCCAAAAGAAATTATTTATTTCTTTTGAAATTGAAGTATAGTTGAATTACAATATTTTAGGTATGCAGCACAGTGATTCAGTTTTACATGTATATATATACTTTTTCAATTGTTTTCCCTTATAGGTTATTACAAGATATTGAATATAGTTTCCTGTGCTATATAGTATGTCCTTGTCATATGTAAATGTTAATCCCAACCTCCTAATATATCCCGCCTCCACTTTTCCCCATTGCTAACCACTAGTTTGTTTTATTTTATTTTTTATTTATTTAAATTTTACTTTACAATACTGTATTGGTTTTGCCATACATTGACACGAATCTGCCACGGGTGTACATGAGTTCCCAATCCTGAACCTCCCTCCCACCTCTCTCCCCATATTATCTCTCTGGGTCATCCCAGTGCGCCAGCCCCAAGCATCCTGTATCCTGTATCAAACCTAGAATGGCGATTAGTTTCTTACATGATAGTATACATGTTTCAATGCCATTCTCCCAAATTATCCCACCCTCTCCCTCTCCCACAGAGTCCAAAAGTCTGTTCTATACATCTGTGTCTCTTTTGCTTATTTCTGAGTCTATTTCTGCTTTGTAAATAAGCTCATTTGTATCTTTTTTTTTTTTAGGTTCCATATATAAGTGATGTCATATGATTTGTCTTTCTCTGTCTGACTTCACTTTGTATGATAGTCTTTGGGTCCATCCATATTGCTGCAAATGGCATTATTTCATTCATTTTATGGGTGAGTAATATTCTGTTTTTAGACTATTACATCTTGTTCATCCATTCATCTGTTGATGGACACTTGCATTGTTTCCAGGTTTTGGCTATTCTAAATCTTGCTGCTATGAACATTGGGGTGCACATATCTTTTCAAATTAAGTTTCCTCTTTTCCAGATATATGCCCAGGAATGGGATTGCTGGATCATATGGTAACTCTTAAGAAACCTTTATACATACACAATATAGATCTCAAATTTACAAGCATCTTTTAAATATTATTATAACATTTCAAGTAAAGTGTAGTGCTGAGACTTTCTCAGTATTCCTGCTCCTCTTAGGTTACAGGCCTAACCCAGGGGTAATATATCTTGCCAAGTGCCACAGCAAGCCTTGGCGAATATGAGGTCTTCTACTCATTCCTTAACAGCAGACTTATCTTATGCAAGAGAAGGTTCCAAGAAGATAGCAGATTCTGTGCCTGTCCTGAAGCATGAATTGTGCCTCCAGGTACTGCTACTCAAACCTCAAACCTACACCGACCCTTGATGTCCACACCACCCAGATGGCATTCACAGATCTTCTACTTTGCCCCGAATTTGGGGGCAGGATTTCTTGGAAGTCTGTGAAATAGACTGCAGAGTGGATGAAAATTCCCTTTGTATCTGAGGTGCCCAAGTATTCGAAACTGTTGCACTAGTTCACACTGAATCATAATTAATTTATTAAATTTCAGTTGGTTCCTTCTTACATACTTATATAAAGGCTACCTTCTTTTCCTCTCTTCCTATTTTATGATGCAACTAATTGGAACCATGCAATCTACTTCTTGAAGGGGCTTGTTTCCATTTGAAATATAGTTAATCAGGTTTCTTTGTGGTTTCAACTTTGTAAAGGTCTCCAAAAATTATGATTTCTTAAGTTATCAAGCTTTTCCTTGTTAGAGTTTTGGATTCTCACTTAGCACCAAGTAACACAGTGTTGAAATACGCAAAGCAGACAGGGCACAGGACAGTACAGTCTACTCAGCCAATAACCAGCGTCTATGGCAAAGTAGCAGCATGCTTGGGGCTGACCAATGGTCCATTATTTAAAGGTAAAACCTTACAGTGTGAGTATTCATCACAATTCATACATGTGCACACATATGCACATATACATACATTAGAACTTTCCCAACACAGTTCTTATCTTGTGACTTCTACATCTTGTGAACTTTGTATTTTCTTGTTTGATTCTATTATAACTCTATTCTATGTAAAATGTTGATTTCTACCTGGTAAATTGATTTTCCCACCCATTAATTAATAAAATTATAGTTTACAAAATATTGATTTAAATTGTATTTCTATAAGTGAAATAATTGTTTCAAAAGTACACATTTGTATTATCTCTTTTAGTTAAGAAATTTAATAAAATTTGTTAAATTTTGTTAAAAGAGAGATACTGTGAAAAACCTTTGCTTACCTAACAAAAATGATGACAGGAGTACTTGAGAAAAAGAAGCAAATGCATCAGAAAGTGCTGAGATCAATGCAAAAACATGAAATGTCTATCTGTCTACCTAATTCATGAATATAACCAAGACAAATAGAAATGTTTAATATAAATAGTAAAGTTCTCTCTTTTCTTTCCTCTTTCCCTATACCACTAACCAAATTAATTACTGTAATAGCTTTAGTGTTTTCTTGTGTACCCTTTTTAAAATTTTGTATGTAAGTTCAAGAAAAGGCATATGCACCTTTTATACAGAAAGTAGCAACAGCTCTTTTCATTCTGTATCATTTTATAACATACATTTTTCCCCTCAATATATCCATCTTAGAGATATTAAGTACCTTTTAATTCACTGTAAACTTCTGCCAAATAAGGATTTTAAAAATAAATCATTTTCTTATTTATGTATATTTAGATTTTATTTTTCAGTTTTTGACTCTTACACACAGTGCCACAATCAATCATCTATCTTGTATGTATTGGGGCCGTATTTTCATTTCAAACTTCCCTTCAGATAAGTACCTAATAATGGAATTAGTTGGCAAAAAAGCGTATGCATGTTAAGTATGTTAAATTTTGATATTGGTATGTTGCCTTCCCAAAGATCATTTCAGATTATTCCCCTTCTGTTTGTATGTGAGAATATCTCATTACCTAGATTTCCATTCTATTCTTAGCATCATACTTATTTGTAGTATTTATTATTCTTTTAATGTTTGACTTAGTTCTATTTTATAATAGATTTTATATAAATTTCCTTCCCTGGAGAAGGAAATGGCAGCCCACTCCAGTATTCCTGCCTGGATAATCCCATGGACAGAGGAGCCTGGCAGGCTACAATCCATGGGGTCGCAAGAGTCAGGCATGACTTAGCTACTAAACCACCACCATGAGAGAGAGAGAATGAGTGTATGTGTGAGCACTGTGTGTGTGTGTGTTTGTGATTTTTGTCCTTCAGTAATTCATGGCAGACTGAGCTGTAATATAAATTTGGGAGGTCATACTTTATCAATGTGAAAAAATTAAAAAATCTGAACAAATTTCAACATTTTTATTTTCTTTTATGTTGTTTTTAGATATATGTTGCAACATAAAAATCACAGTTCAAACTTAGTAACTTAAAACAGTAGTATTTTTTTTCCAATAAGTCTGGGCTGACTGGTATCAATAGGATAGTTCTTTTCCTGGTCTTTTTAGAGATTTTCAGTGTTTGGGGGGCAATTTAACTTTGTTGAAAGTAATGTGTACTTTATATTATTAATGTAGAATACTAAAATGGGATGAAAACTGATGTGGAGAAAGGAAATTAATGAATGCGGGTACTTTGGGTACAAAACCAGATGATCAAATAAATATTTGAAAATTATATCTCCCCAAGTGATTGATTTTTTTCCTAACATTAATACAATGAGTTATTGAATCTGAGCTTATTGACACCACATACTGTTTAAGGTTCCCTTTGAACAGCCTGATGGCAGCATCTATAAATGGTCCTGTTTCTTCTGTCTCCCACCCTAAGTGCCCCAATATAGTTCTATCTATTTAGTTATTATATATCACCTACTGTCTTTGCTCCAAAGCACTCTGTGGACAGAACACATTCAATCAAAATGTAAGCTAGGAAATGCAGTTCTGTTGACTAAGCTGATTCTAGAATTTCTCTCTAGGGCACAACCTTAAAACACAACCTGAGATAACATTTTGCTATTTAATTCATCAGCAGAAAAGTAGGTTTGCTGAGATGGAATAAAGTTAGGACTGCCTAGCTTAACATGGACATTCGGTATTGATAGTGATCAGAGTCTGGGTTACTCAAATACTGTTTTAAGTAAGGAAACATAGGGCCAATGTTGCCAAGTTCAAGAATTATAACTGTAAACATATATTCTTCTCATGTGGGTGGAACTTATGCTTGTGGCTGCAGGGTAGGGAAAAGAAGAAAATCAACATTGATTCAGTAAGTTTCGACACCTCTGAGGAACAAAGGTAGAAACTCCAATCAGGGTGTTCAGTATTTGAATCAACGTAGATCAGTCTTTGGATGCCTAGTCAGTGCTACTAATATTGCTCTTTGCGACTGCACTATTCCAGCTGGAGATTCTTCCTGTCAGCTTCATTATGAGCCCATTGCCCTGATTTCTGCTGTCATCATTTCCAAGTATTTATATAGCTTTGATAGTGTTTACATAGCTCTGCATTTCCCTCACTTGGAGAAGGCCAGGCCAGTTTATTATTATCATTATTAGCTTCTATTGTTTCCAAATGTTCCACACTGAATTCAGTTGTGCAAAGAGGATGCCTTTAATACTTGGTACTAACTACTATCAGCACTGTTCTGTAATCTCTTTCTGCTTTTTCGCCTCTCTCATGTCCTTTATTAATAAACTCTATACCTTGCAATCATTTAGTCTCCACTTTAGCAGCATGCAGCAAAAAAAAAAAAAAAAAAAAATGAGAAAGCTGGTATTCTGCATTTCAAGAAATAAATCTTGAAATGAAAGTCCTACTGTTCAACTGATATCTTGTTTCTACCCCCTGCCTTTGTATCAATACTTTGTTATAGATAAGTGGCTCGGCCTTCTATGATTCTTCATCCCTAGACCATGTAAGCCTGCCATAAGTAGAAGCCCACAAAAATAGTGTGATGGCAACTTCAAAGAGAAGATTGTATCCTGCTTCTGCTGAGACATAATATAAAAGAAACAAATGTTTATATGTGTGTATATATATATACACGTATATACAAAGAGAGAGAGAACAATGTGAGAGAGTGCACGTTGGTAAGATGATAAGATTTTGCATTCTTCTTTCTAAGGGTCTACTGAGTATAACAGGAACCCTTTAAAACCTAATGCAAGTCCATTGATTTTTTTTTGTTGTTGTCGAATGCGAGTCTGCATGCTTATCATCATTTCTGGCTCTAATTCTTTTCAGTTGTTTACAATAGTTTCCAGTTCAAGGGCTAGGATAAATCAAAGAGTACAAAACAGGCCCTTTTAAAGTCTTCAGGTTTTAAGAGAGAAATCTGGATATGAACTAAAAACACGTATGATGGACAATTTCTGTGTCAGCCTTACCCTCTGTTTATTGCTGTCATTTAATTATCTTATTTTTCATCTGTCTCCAATACATACCCCTATGTACCTAACTGAATTACACCATTTTGTTCATTCAATAACTGTGTTATACCTATGGCAAAATGCTTCATTCTAGATACCTTATTCACTAGACCTTCTATTTTGGTTCTGTATAATATTAGTTCCACTTTTTAATTAAATTCCATGATAAATAACTATCTCTATGAGTTAGTTGAGAATAACAAAAATATGATATATCATACAATTTAGAAATTTAATAATTAAAACATCTGGAAATGCTTTTTTTTTTTATTCAGAAGAATCTAAAACCCCATTAGGAAGCTTTCTTTTGTCTGACTAATGATGTATAAGAACAGTGAGAGTCATGGGTGATGGTTTCTCTTGGAAGAAATCAATTACTGTCTCATCTACTCTTTCCCTGTGGGAATAGAATGAATGTCAATACAATTCCAGTTGGCACAAAACCTTGCAAAATGTTTCCCTTTCCTGGCTAACATTTGAAAATGTTTCGAGTGAAAGATAGCACTAACTCTGATGTTTGTGTAATTTCTTTCTCCCTTCTTGCCTTGCTTTCACTGGATCACAGAAGCAATGCAAATTATACTAGATTAATATGATTCAGTTATTGTACTCTGAAATGTTTAATTTACCCTCATTGCAAGAATTTGAGAAATGTTTAAACTTATTTTCTTTTCTAACCTGATTTTAAATCCAATAAGATAACTCTGAAGTAAAATTAGCATTTTTAATTTGTGTGAAAAACTTGTCTCTTGCAGACGGGGTTGGTGATGAAAAAGAAATAACAAATTAATGTCTCTTATTTTTTAATTCTTTAAACAGCCAGCATCTTGTCTTCCTCAAGCTTGGTCATAGGCTAAAGCTGTAACCCTCTTGAATGTTAAAATCATAAACAATTTAGGGATCCTGTCTTTTGGGACAAAAATTCTAAGACAATTGTAAAGGAGGGCACTAACTATTCTCTTACCTCCCACAATCATTTGGTATAGATCCAACTCAAGCAAGCTATTACCTGCTTCTCCCTGGCCAAAAATACCCATTCATTCTGAATAAATTATGCTCCTCAAAGACCATGAAGCTTCCCACTAAACTCCATGTGATATTTAACACAATCCAAGTGAAAAAAAAAAAAAAAAAACAACTGAAAGAACTCTACAGGTTAGACAGATGAATGAGTAAAAGAGATTTCTAATGCAAACAGAAGTACTATGACTGGTAAATTGGAGACTAGCTAACTTGCTGAATAAAGTCATGCAAACTCAATTGAAATAAATGAGACTGGGTCTGAGTCACAAGTTTTCAACCTTTGCAAAACAGATCAATATTTTTAAGTTTCCTTTTAAGGAACAGTCATCCTAAAAGACTCCTGGGGAAGAGGAAATACTTCTGTTGTTACACGTGTTAGAGAAACTGCACATAGTACATCTCCCTTTGCAGATTTGTAATGTGATCAAACACATTAAAACAGTGGTCTCCAAATGGAGTACATCAATATCAGAGCGTGCACAAGATAATTCAGTAAGAGGTAGGAAGGAAACTTGAGAACAATGTTTTTTTAATTTTAATTTTTAATTGGAGGATATTGCTTTACAATGTTGTGTTGGTTTCTGCTAAACAGGGCGAATCGGTTATAAGTATACATATATCCTCTCCCATTTAAACCTCCCTCCCACAACCCCCCCACCCCACGCCACCTCACCCACATCATCTTACCCCTCTAAATTATCACAGAGCACCAGGCTGACCAGGCTGAATTCCCTGTGTTATATAACAACTTTTCACTAGCTATCTTCCTAAGTGGCACTTGTGGTAAAGAACCCGCCTGCTAACACAGGAGACATAAGAGATACGGGTTTGACCCCTGGGTCAGGAAGATTCCCTGGAGGAGGGCATGGCAACCCACTCCAGTATTCTTGCCTGGAGAATCCCATGGACAGAGGAGCCTGGTGGGCTACAGTAAAGAGTCAGACACGACTGAAGCAACAAGACATGCATGTACTAGCTATCTCTTTTACATATGGTGATGTGTATAAATCAATGCTACTCTATTTTCATGATATTTTTATTTTATTTTGTGCATTTTATAAAGTACATATTATTATCATGAGTAAGTTATTCAGTTTACATGTGAACACACACACTTCTATTGGGAATATGTGCTCAAATGTTATTGATGAAGTGTATGAAGAAAAAATTTGCACACTTCTTCATTACAGCATCTGAGAACTTTTGTAGTAAAGCAACATTACTTTGAAGTTGTATCACAATAGGCTACTTTATGTGTGTGTATGCATCTCTGATTATGATCCAGTGAAACATACTCTGTGAATCACAGTTTTAGCAGCCAGAAGGTTTTTTTTTTTTCCCCATTAAATGTATCTTCTAACAGGCAAATGATAATGACCTGGATTTTAGAGTGTTTTGTAAATGCAGTTATTCCTGAAAAGTCTTGATCAGAGAGAACATAGTAAGGCAAAAGTATCAGGAAGAATTTTTACCTTCTTGGCAGCTGAGAAGTTAGCCTATCAAACTCTAATGAATGCTATTAAAAGACATGAGATTCCTGGGTCACCGATGAATGACGGCCTAACTGGTAGCCAGAGTGTCAGCATTTTGGGGTGGGGTTGGGGACCATTCTCTAAGACTCATTTTCCACAGGTAGACATGAGGAAGACTGGCTAACAGCTGCATAGATCACAAGCTGCTTTCAGGTGGGAAATCCTGAGTTTTAGGGAGTTTGGGTCTTTTATAATGGGATAAAGCATGCTTCCACTTCAGATAAAGACACTATATCTGTCTTTCAAGGCTGTTCACTATTGTCCTTGAAAAAAATTGTCATGAATCAAAGGCAGTTGATGCCTCTGCCTTCAAAATATGTAGAAACATGCAAAAATCATGGAGAATTGTCTCTCATTTAAGCTGTGATAATGGATTTGGCTTTACAAAGAGTAAGCCAGCATACCTGCACCTAACCAATAATCTCTTTCAAATTCTTCCACACAGGATCATGTTCGTGGATACACAACCAGTGCAAACATGCAAAGCCCATGCTCAGAAGCCACATCTTGAACTATGGTTTAATGATCTGTGATTGTTCCTGGTTATTGTCTTGAAACTCTTAATAATGTTATCTTCAGTTAGTTCAGTTCAGTTGCTAGGTCGTGTCCGACTCTTTGTGACCCCATGAGTTGCAGCACGCCAGGCCTCCCTGTTCACCAACTCTCAGAGTTCACCTAAACTCATGTGCATTGAGTCGGTGATGCCATCCAGCCATCTCATCCTCTGTCCACTTCTCCTCCTGCCCTCAGTCCCTCCCAGCATCAGGGTCTTTTCCAATGAGTCAACTCTTTGCATGAGGTGGCCAAAGTATTGGAGTTTCAGCCTCAGCATCAGTCCTTCCAATGAACACCCAGGACTGGTCTCCTTTAGGATGGACTGGTTGGATCTCCCTGCTGTCCAAGGGACTCTCAAGAGTCTTCTCCAACACCACAGTTCAAAAGCATCAATTCTTTGCACTCAGCTTTCTTCACAGTCCAACTTTCACATCCATACATGATCATTGGAAAAACCATAGCCTTGACTAAACAGACCTTTGTTTGCAAAGTAATATCTCTGCTTTTGAATATGCTATCTAGGTTGGTCATAACTTTCCTTCCAAGGAGGAACTGTCTTTTAATTTCATGGCTACAGTCACCATCTACAGTGATTTTGGAGCCCCCCCAAAATAAAGTCTGACACTGTTTCCACTGTTTCCCCATCTATTTCCCATGAAGTGATGGGACTGGATGCCATGATCTTAGTTTTCTGAATGTTGAGCTTTAAGCCAACTTTTCCCCTCTCCTCTTTCACTTTCAGGTTATCTTAGATCTCATGTTTTATAAATGACATCCTATGAGACAATAGAGCGGTTGCCAGGCCCTTGGAGTCCTGGTTTATGCATAATCCCATCTCTTGCTGCCTCCGTGCCTCCTGAGAATCAATTCTATGCCATTTACTGTCCCTGACACCCCATACTCTGCCCAGCCTCCCCACCAGAGGAAGCGTGTTTCTCTCTAGGGCAGTGACTGGGTTATGTTAATTGAAGGAGGCATTTGTTGCCCTTCTCCCCACATGAAGGCCTTGGATGATTGTAAGAGCAATAGTCACACATGCATCCAGAAGGCAGTCAGGCTGAGACCCTGGAAGAAGGTTCCTAGCCTCACCTTGATCCAGTGCAATGTAAGTACTGAGGATGCATCCATGTGTGCATAGGAGCTTAAAGACCCTGGATACGTCCTGTTCTCCATGGTTTGTGCAGCAAGCCTGTGGAAAGAGGAAGTGCTTAGTTTTACTTTTCCAGCTTAGCCTTGCCCCCTTCAGGGTCCAACACATCCATCTAACAGCAGGAAGGAAAAGTTGCCCAGCATGACCTGAGCCCACAGCAGGGCCCCCATTCACGCTAGTGTTTGCACTAGCCCAGCGAGTATCCAGATGCCCAAAGGAGCAGTCCTCTTGCTGACTCCACGCCTGGCAGGCCATTTTTTCTGCCTTCCAACCTTCCTGAGTCTAGTTTTCATTGTCTTTCCTAGTCATTTTGAGGCATCCTCTGGGGATTAACTCTGGCATAAAAATTACATAATTTTGGTAATTCTTTAAATGAGTTAGAGCTTTCACATTTCCAGCTAAAACTGGCATTGTAAAATATAAAAAGGAATGCTTAAATTAAATGCCAGTAATTAAATATTTTAACTTTCCTTTATTTAGAGTGATATTATATGACAGAGAAAACACAAAATGGCAAGCCGAGAAAGAGATAGCAGAAGAAAGGGAAAGTTTATATATAGTATTTTTTGGTGCTTTCCCCCAACCCTGTTTTTGCAAGAAGGATCCTTGCATTTTCAATTTGCACTTGGCCACTGTGCATCAAGCCCTGCTCACCCAAGATATCCCTGCTTCACCTCACTCATTGCCCTTCACCTCAGAGCTCATTGGATTTGAAAACTGTTGCGGAGGTGGCCAAGCTCTGCATCTGTACCATACTCTTTTTCACTTTTTTTTTTAAAAACAAGAAAAAAGAATCCCTGCTTCTATTGTCAAGGGGACAATCTTACAACATATCCCCTTGCATACTGTACCCTTTACTTTTGTTCTTGTCAGGAATCTCCACTTGAATTTATCCTTTCACTTGAACCATGAAATCTTCACATTTTTCACCTCTCCTGTACAATTTATACAAACTTATACTGTTAACTTTAACATGTACAAATAACATCACCTTCAAAACAGGAAAATCTCTTAACCCTTCAACCCTGCTTTTAGTTGCCTTTTCATTTTTCTCCTTTCATTTGCAGCAAAAATTCTTAAGATTTGTGCACGTTCATTGTCTCCCTGTCCTCGCTTCAAATTCAGTTATCTTCCCACGCCACTCCTACTACTGTCTGTATATCTCCACTGAATTTGCTTATTAAATTACCAAATAATCTCTTAATACCAAATTCACTGCTTGCTTATGCAGTCCCCATCTTACGTGACTCTTCAGCAGCATTCAGCATAGTTAATGAATCCTTCCTTCTCAGCATTCCTGGTCTCGGTGACTTCTCACTCACCTCACTATTCATCCACCTTGCTGGCTACTTACCAGTTTTCTGCTGACTCCTTCTCTTTCACCAAAACTTTAAATGTTGGAATGCATCCAAAACCATATGCTAGGAGAACAAGATGGCAGAGAGGTAGGTGGATATGTAGTACATCTCTCTTCACGGATATATCACGAATACACCTTCAGACACAGAAGTGCATGCAGAACACCAACTGAAAATGGACAAGAGTACCTGACCAGAGGAAAAGAATATACAGAACAATGAAAAACTCAGGATCAAGCCCTGAGCCTTTGCAGTGGGCGCACTGACTCCAAAACCCTGGACTACCAGAGAACTAATCCTAGGGAGTATCAAATAGTGGGAACTCATACACAGGAAACCACTTAAATACAAGACCCAACATCACCCTACCACCAGTAGCACCTTGTGCAGGATGCCACATCTAATCAACAAACAAAACAAATATACAAACCAATCATCAGCAGACAGGAGTACCACCTCATTTAGCCTTTCCAATCAGAGGAAATGCTTAGCACAAATCTCAGCCTATAGGAAGCTTACACAAACCACTGGACCAAACTTAGGAGGGCAGAAACCAAAAGGAAGAAAGAATTCAACCTTGAAGTCTGGGAAAAGGAGACCTCCAACACAATAAGCTAAAAAAAAAAAATAATGAAAAGACAGAGAAATACTACACAAATGAAGGTACAAACTAGAAACACAGAAATCCAAATAAATGAAGAGGAAATGGGCAAACTACCTGAAAAAGAATTCAGAATAGTGATAGTAAAGATGATCAAAAACCTTGAAAACAAATGGAGAAAATGCAAGAATCAATTAACGAAAACATAGAGGAATTAAAGAATAAACATACAGAGACAAACAATTACTGAAATTAAAAATACTCTAAAGGAATCAATAGCAGAATATCTGATGCAGAAGAACAAATCAGTGAACTGGAAGATAAAATGGTGGAAATAACTTCTGAAGAGCAGAATAAAGTAAAAAGAATGAAAAGACCTGAAAATAGTCTCGGAGACCTCTGGGACCATATCAAACACACCAACATTCGAATTATAGGGGTCTCAGAAGAAGAGAAAAAGAAAGGGTATGAGAAAATTATAGTTGAAAATTTCCCCAACATGGAAAAGGGAATCGTTGAGTCCCATACAGGATAAACAGAAGGAGAAACATGTCAAGACACATACTAATCAAACTAACAAAGAATATTAAAAGCAGCAAGGGAGAAGCAAGAAGTAACATACAAGGGACTTCAGATTATACTACAAAGCTACAGTCATCAAGACAGTGTGGTACTGGCACCAAAACAGAAACATAGACCAATGGAACAAGATAGAAAGCCCAGAAATAAACCCAAGCCCCTATGGGTACCTCATTTTTGACAAAAGGGGCAAGAATACACAATGGCGCAAAGACAGCCTCTTCAATAAATGGTGCTGGGAAAACTGGATAGCTACATGTAAAAGAATGGAACTAGGACACTTCCTAACACCAAACACAAAGATAAACTCCACAAGGATTAAAGATCCTAAATGTAAGACCATAAACTATAAAACTCTTGGAGGACAACATAGGCAGAACAATTGATGACATAAATCAAAGCAAGATCCTCTATGACCCACCTCCTAGAGTAATGGAAATAAAAGCAAAAGTAAACAAGTGGGACCTGATTAAACTTAAAAGCTTCTGCACAGCAAAGGAAACTGTAAGCAAGGTGAAAAGACAGACTTCAGAATGGGAGAAAATAATAGCAAATGAAAAGAATTTCATTGACAAAGAATTTCACTGACAAAGAATTAATTTCCAAAATATACAAGCAGCTCATACAACTCAATGCTACAGAAACTAACAACTCAATCAAAAAGTGGGAAAAAGGCTTAAACAGACATTTCTCCAAAGAAGACATACAGATGGCTAACAAATACATGAAAAGATGCTCAACATCACTCATTAGAGAAATGCAAATCAAAACTTCAATGAGATATCACCTCACATCGGTTGGAATGGCCATCATCAAAAAGTCTACAAACAAATGCTGGAGAGGGTGTGGAGAAAAGGGAATGCTCTTGTTCTGTTGGTGGGAGTGTAAATTGATACAGCCACTATGGAAGATGGAGATTCATTGAAAAACCAGGAATGAAACCACCATATGAGCCAGCAATCCCGATCCTAGGCATATACCTTGAGGAAACCAAAATTGAAAACAACATATGTATCCCATTATTCACTACAACACTATTTACAATAGATAGAACATGGAAGCAACCTAGATGTCCATCCACAGATGAATGGATAAGAAGTGATGGTATATATACACAATGGAATATTACTCAGCCATAAAAAGGAACACATTTGAGTCAGTTCTGATGAGGTGGATGAACCTAGAACCTATTATACAGAATGAAGTGACTCAGAAAGAGAAAGATAAATATCATATTCTAATGCATATATACAGAATCTAGAAAAATGGTACTGAAGAATTTATTTACAGGGCAGCAATGGAGAAACAGAGAATATACTTATGGACACGGTGAGAGAGGAGGAGAGGATGAGATGTATGGAAAGGGTAACATGGAAACTTACATTACCATATGTAAAACAAATACAACAGGAATTTGCTGTATGCCCCAGGAAACTCAAACAGGATCTCTGTATCAATCTAGAGGGGTGGCAGGGGCAGGAGATGGGAGGGAGATTCAAAAGGGAGTGGATATACATATACCTGTGGCTGATTCATGTTGAGGTTTGACAGAAAACAACAAAATTCTGTAAAGAAATTATCCTTTTGTGTTGGATGAAGCCCAAGCTGGAATCAAGATTGCCAGGAGAAATATCAATAACCTCAGATATGCAGATGACAGAAAAAATACAGCAGAAAACAAAGAGAAACTAAAGAGCCTCTTGATGAAAGAGAAGAGTGAAAAAGTTGGCTTAAAGCTCAACATTCATAAAACTAAGATCATGGCATCCAGTCCCATCACTTCATGGCAAATAGATGGGGAAACAATGGAAGCAGTGGCAGACTTCATTTTTATGGGCTCCAAAATCACTGCAGATGGTGATTGCAGCCATGAAATTAAAAGATGCTTACTCCTTGGGAGAAAAGCTATGACCAACCTAAGACAGCATATTAAAAAACAGCTATATTACTTTGCTCACAAAGGTCCGTCTAGTCAAGGCTCTGGTTTTTCCAGTAGTCATGTATGAATGCGAGAGTTGGACTGTGAAGAAAGCTGAGCACCAAAGAATTGATGCTTTTGAACTGTGGTGTTGGAGAAGACTCTTGAGAGTCCCTTGGACAGCAGGGAGATCCAACTAGTCCATCCTAAAGGAAATCGGTCCTGAATATTCATTGGAAGGACTGATGTTGAAGCTGAAACTCCAATACTTTGGCCACCCAGTGCTAAGAACTGACTCATTGAAAAAGACCCTGATGCTGGGAGGGATTGAGGGCAGGAGGAGAAGGGGACGACGAGGATGAGATAGTTGGATGGCATCACCGACTCAATGGACATGAGTTTGAGTGAACTCCGGGAGTTGGTGATGGACAGGGAGGCCTGCCATATTGTAGTCCATGGGGTCACAAAAAGTCAGATATGACTGAGCAACTGAACTGAACTAACTGAATTATCCTTCAATTAAAAAAACATGAAAAAGAGAAAGAAAAAAAACAAACATATGCTACATGTCTCTCTAACCTCTTTTCTCTCTCTCTCTCATTTTATCCAGTTTGCATCTCCAAATTATATGTCCAACATCCTCATCTTAGATGCCTAACAGGCATTTCAGAGTTAAGATGCCTAAAATGGAACCTTTGATTTTCCCCAACTGTGCTGTGCTCTGGGTTGCCTTTTTTTTTTTTTTTTTTGAGCTCAGTAAATGATATCATCATCCATTCAGTTATTCAAACCCTTTCACTTCCACATGCTGTTCATCAGCAAAGACCATTTTCAAACCTTTAAGCCCAGTTGAAGTCAGTTCTCTTTTCTGTCTGCTTATATACCACCTTAGCCTGAATCACCAATACTTCCTACTACAAGACCCTTGACTAGTTTCCATACTTGCTGTCTGCAAACCTGACAGTAAGTTGAGTGATTTTTTAAAAACATAAATTATGTTAGTGTTTAACTCTTAAAATGGGTCCCTTGGCTTTACAAGATCACACACTAAACTTGGTACCCACTTAGGTTTCTACACTCACCCTGTATTATTTTCCCCAGCATATTCCAGGTGCACTGCCTCCCCGCCCCATTCCTCTCACATCCCACAGAGCTCATTTTCTGGACAGCAAACCCCTTAGAGGACTGGCTCATATCTCAAACAGTACTGGGAAGATAGTATCCAATACATGTTAAATAAATAAATACATTATTTATCTTTCAGTTTATCCATCTTTTCTAGTATGGATTTATTAAGTACCCCATATATTATTATCCAAAGATAAATTTAATATTTTTGCATTTAGAAAATACCCCCAGAATCTCTGTGAAACACATGCTTTCATTTATAATAGTCTCTGTTTTTAAAGGTGTTCATTTCATTCCTTAAAACAGAAGCACTTATTTGTTACTTTAATGTTGTGGTTTGGTTGTTTCCTTTAGACTATTAGAGTAATTGATTGGTAGAATCATGGTTGTGGGAAACCATACAGCTTAATGGAATTCTTGAGAACTAGGAATTAAAATCCATCCTGACTTTATGCCTCTATTATTCTTGACCCTGTGCACATCCTTATCTGGAGAATGGTATTAGTATAATATCTTTATTGGTGATGAACTACTTTATGAAACAGAGTATTAAGTAGGTCTGTCCTACTTCTGGTAACATCAGGGTGAAAAGCAAATATGAATAGCCTGGAAGCCCCAGAGAACTCACATTTACATCTGATCTTTTATATTTTGGAGATTCTGATAATAAAACATTTTCTCTGGGTAAATTTGGATGCTCTGTAGAGAAATATTTAGATCAGTTAATAAGGTTATTAAATTGTCTACTGATTTATATATATATATATATAATTTATTTAATTTTAATTGAAGGATACTTACTTTACAATAGTGTGTTGGTTTCTGCCATAAATTAACATGAATCATAAATTAACATGAATCTCCTTCTTGTCCAAGGGATTCTGAAGAGTCTTTTACAACACCACAGTTCAAAATGATCAATTCTTTGGCACTCAGCCTTCTTTATGGTCCAACTCTCACAGGTATACACATGTCCCTTCTTGATTATATAATCATTCAGTTCAGTTCAGCTCAGCTCTAGGACCACCAAATGAATAGGTAGAAGGCAGGTAAGGGTGGAGTTTTGGAATACTTCAAAAGTTGACTAAGTTAAGTTATGACTGACAGTGAGGCACAAAGGGGAGGACATTTTTTTTGTTGTTGTTCTGCCAAGACTAAACACACTCATCTTCAAGACTGTTTTCTCTGGGAATCCTCTCACATTGTTTAAGTCTCAAATTCTCTTATCACAGGGCTTCTTGTGCTGCACCAGCTTTTCATTCCATGATGTCTCAATTAAGCTGTAGACTCTGTGAAGACAAGATCTGTAAATGTCTTCACTATGGCTATTCCCCTACGGAATTAAATGATTAAATGAATGGATAAATAGAGCTAAATAATGAATGAATAGAATGCTAATACAATAGCTCATTATCATCTGAAAGAATAGCATGAAGGTATATAGAACCTATGACAGATCTTCTTTCATGTTTGATGTCTCTTATTTGAATCAGGTAAAGGGAATTAAAAAAAATAACCCTGGAATGATTTTTTAAATTATTATTTGCACCCTATATGAGACTGTTTGCTAGGTTTGACAATGATAAAAAGAATTCCAACACAACAGTTCAAAATGATCAATTCTTTGGCACTCAGCCTTCTTTATGGTCCAACTTTCACGTACATGCATGATTACTGGAAAAACTATAGACTATATGGACTTTTTAGCAAAGTGATGTCTCTGCTTTTTAGTTCACTGTCTAGGCTTGTCACAGCTTCTCTTCCAAAGAGCAAGCATCTTTTAATTTCATGGCTGCAGTCACCATCAGCAGTGATTTTGGAGCCCAAGAAAATAAAGTCTGTCACTGTTTCCATTGTTCCTCATTGTTCCCCATCTATTTGCCATGAAGTGATGGGACGAGATGCCATGATCTTAGTTTTTTTAATGTCGAGTTTTAAGTCAGCTTTTCTACTCTCCTCTTTCACTTTCAACAAGAGATTATTTTATTCCTCTTCACTTTCTACAGTAAGGGTGGTGTCAGCAGCATATCTAAGCTTATTGATATTTTTCTCTGCAATATTGATTCCAGCTTGTGCTTCATCCAGACCAGCATTTCAAATGATGTATTCTGCATATAAGTTAAATAAGCAGGGTGACGATATATAGCCTTGACCTGCTCCTTTCCCAATTTGGAACCAGTCCGTTGTTTCATGTTCCATTCTAATTGTTGTTTTTTGACCTGAATACAAGTTATTCAGAAGGCAGGTAAGGTGGTTTGAAATTCCCATCTCTTGAAGAATTTTCCATAGTTTGTTGGGAGGCACACAGTCATAGGCTTTAGTGTAGTCAATGAAAGAGAAATAGATATTTTTCTGGGATTCTTTTGCTTTTCCAGTGATCCAGTAGATGTTGCCAATTTGATCTCTGGTTCCTCTGCCTTTCCCCAATTCAGCTTGAACATCTGGGGGTTCTCGGCTCATGAATTGTTGAAGCCTAGCTTGGAGAATTTTGAGCATTACTTTGCTAGCATATGATATGAGTGCTGTTGTGCAGTAGTTTGAACATTCTTTGGCATTGCCTTTCTTTGGGATTGGAATGAAAACTGACCTTTTCCAGTCCTGTGGCCACTGCTGAGTTTTCCAAATTTGCTGGCATACTGAGTGTAGCACTTTCACAGCATCATCTTTTAGAATTTGAAATAGCTCAACTGGAATTCCATCACCTCCACTAGTTTTGTTCATAGTAATGTTTCCTAAGGCTCATTTGACTTCACATTCCAGGCTGTCTGACTCTAGGTGAGTGATCACACCATCGTGGTTATCTGGGTCATGAAGATATTTTTTGTATAGTTCTATATATTCTTGCCACCTCTTCTTGATATTCTCTGCTTCTGTTATTCTCCTTTGCCTTTTGCTTCTCTTCTTTTCTCAGTTATTTGTAAGAACTCCTCAGACAACCATTTTGCCTTTTTTCATTTGTTTTTCTTGAAGATCGTTTGGATCACTGCCTCCTGTACAATGTTATAAACCTCTGTCCATAGTTCTTCAGGTACTTTTGTCTATGAGATCTAATCCTTTGAATCTATTTCTCACTTCCACTGTATAATTATAAGGGATTTGATTTAGGTCATACCTGAATGGCCTAGTGGTTTTCCCTACTTTCTTCAATTTAGGCCTGAGTTTTACAGTAAGAAGTTCACAATGTGAACCACAGTCAGCTCTGGGTCCTGTTTTGCTGATTGTATACTGCTTCTCCATCTTCAGCTGCAAAGAATGTAGTCAATCTGATTTCAGTATTGAGCACTTGGTGAGGTCCATGTATAGATTGTCTCTTGTGTTGTTGGAAGAGAGTGTTTGCTATGACCAACACGTTCTCTTGTCAAAACTCTGTTAGGCTTTGCCCTGCTTTGTTTTGTACTCCAAGGCCAAACTTGCCCGTTACTGCAGCTATCTTTTGACTTTTTCTCACTTTTGCATTCCAGTACCCTATGATGAAAAGGACATCATTTGTTGCTGTTAGTTATAGAAGGTCTTGTAGGTCTTCATAGAATCATTCAAATTTCAGCTTCACCTAGGCTTAATGTTAGTAAAATTAGCAAAATATTAGCCATTAAATTAAATAGTAGATATTATCATTATTACTTCATTGGTGACTCAGCTGGTAAAGAATCCACCTGCAATGTGGGAGACCTTGGTTCGATCCGTTGGTTGGGAAGATCCCCTGGAGAAGGGAAAGGCTACCACTCCAATATTCTGACCTGGAGAATTCCACAGACTGTATAGTTCCTGGAAGAAAAGCTGTGACAACCCTAGACAGCATATTAAAAAACAGAGACATCTCTTGGCTGAAAAAGTGCATATAATTAAAGCTATGGTTCTTTCAGTAGTCATGTATGGATGTGAGAGTTGGACTAAAAAGAAAATTGAGCACTGAAGAACTGATGTTTAACTGTTGTGCTGGAAAAGCTTCTTGAGAGTCTCTTGGACTGGAAGGAGATCAAACCAGTCAGTCCTACAGGAAATCAATCCTGTATATTCATTGCATTGAAAAGACTGACGCTGAAGCTGAAACTCCAATACTTTGGCGACCTGATATGAAGAATTGACTCATTGGAAAAGACCCTGGTGCTGGGAAAGATTGAAGGCAGGAGGATCAAGAGACGACAGAGAATGAGATGGTGGATGGCATCACCAGCTCGATGGAAATGAGTTTGAGCAAGCTCCGGGAGTTGATGGATAGGAAGCCTGGCATGCTGCAGTCCATGGGGTCACAAAGGGTTGTACATGACTGAGCGACTGAACTGAACTGATTATCATTTGCTTGTACATCTTGGATAACTATTAAAATTTTTTTAATATATTTTACAGCAGTATTAAATTTTGAGACTTTTTTGTCTTTTTTTTTCTCCCTGTGAGTTAATTCATGCTTAAGATAAGACAATGATTTTTAGAACATATAGAATAAAGCATTGCTCTTTAGAATAATTCCAATAAGTTATTAATTACTAAGCATTTGCATATTCAAGTATCCTTTTGTAGGAGAATTATTTTTTTTTTAAATACCAGACTTCTAATTTTAAGTTCCAGGGACCGGAAGTTAGAATTTTTAGTTTCAAAAGTAGTTGATATCCCACCTTTGAAAATAGAATTAAGTTGGTAATATTTCTTCTAAAAATAATTAAGTTGTTCAAGTAACTTATATTCTAGACAATATTCATTGTAACACCCGTGTGCCTCTGGACTATATACTTGTAAATATTATCTGCCATACTGATTACGTCTTTTTCTAATCTCCTCTCATTTCTTCCACCTCCTTAATTTGCAGATAAAGATTATGGTACATGAGTTAATCTGTTTTGAAAAAAACAAAAAACCATCGCACTCAACTCATATGCACATTATTTCCCCCTTTATTTGTACTTACTTGAAATAATCATATGTATTAGTATAAACAGTAGATTTAAAAAGAGATTAGGCTCTTGTTTTGTGAATGGTTAAATGGTACTGTAATTTTTAAAAATGGCTTTTCAGAGGTGAATTACTGGTTCAAACGTGGGTAAGGTAGAAACGATCAGAAGTTATTACCATCTGAAAGTTTATAGGTAATTTTTGTCCAGTTTATAGCTTTCCCATGGACTGGTGCCCAGTCTTAACTATTACAGGTATTTTAAGACTGCTGATAGGAGCTTTCCCTGAGAAGGGACATATGACTGGTCCTTGGAGTCTGGTATTAAAGAGCTATCCTAACTCAGGAATAAAACACAGTAGAAAACTTTTCTTGTAACCTTTTAATAATTCCATATAATACATAACTTTCAATTCAGTCCAGTTAGGTGAAATGAATACTTCTGTATCAATAACATTCAAGGTACACAGAGATTAGTAAATGCTAAGAAGTACTATTCAGAAGACACTAAAAATCAAGCTCACTTCAGTTTTTTTGGTGTTGTTTTTAGGATACTATAGTTTTCAATGGATAGTTATATATATATATATATAAAACCACTTTTCTCCTGATTTCTCTCCACACACAGAAGTTTGAGTTTCAGTTGAATTTAATCAGGGAAAACTGATTTTTACTGGGACACTTGTGTGTTAATGAAGGTTCTTAAAATCTGCCAGGGCAAGTATTTCTTTGGTAAACCATACCAATTCATATTTATCAAATTTGACTAAAGATATTCGAGAATAACTCAATAATAGCACATTTCAGGGGAAATAAGAGTTAAACATAATTTAAAGAGTTAACCTCTTTCTTTAAGAATGGGTATTATTATTACTAAACGTTATCAGGAATATCTGACACCACTCTCACTTTCGCTTTAAATAGTTGGTAATCATTTGTCTCTGTCCCAGCCCATCCGTGCTTCATGGTCTGGATTCATGATTTATGGCCCTGTGTGTTTGTGTGTGTGTGTATTTGTATATGTGTGTATGTGTTTACGTGTGTTTGTGCTTCAGTTTTCTGTTGATCCTAATGGCTGAATTGATAATAATTTCTTGTATTGCCTTTGTTCAGATTGTGTGTCTATTGGAATTCTTCAGACACCTTCAACAATACCTCAAACTACAATCACTCCTGAGCTTGCTGACTTAATTACAAACACTAACAAATATCTCTGCTTATCCGTTTATCTGCTTTGTTCTGCTGCATTTTTCACTTTCTAACACTTCCCTCGTTTTTCTCCAGTGTTTATATCTGTATTTGGGCAGAAAACTCTTTATGCTTGAGATTTGTTCTTTCCCATTTTCTGAATGTGGTGGAGATATTCCAGATTTGAGGATAACCCAACTTGAGGTAGGGACGTTTTGGTTTTATGCATTATTACTAGGAGCAGTTATTTGGTATAAAACAAAAGAGAGATTGTTTTCTGATACATTTTCTTGCCTGCTGTCTTATTCTTTCTCCTTCATTTAAAAAGCATGTTTGGGAATGCATGTAAGAATTAAAGATTTTAAAATTTAAAAAATAAATAACTAAAAATATAATAATAATAATAAATAAAAAAGAAAAAAAAACCTAAAGGAAAAAAAAAAGCAGTATATATTAATTGTAGAAAAAATTGAACATAAATATAAAGAAAAAATGAAAATTCCCCATATACTCAACTCCTTGAAAGAACCAACTATATGCTATAGTGTCTTCTGGCCCTTTCTCAGTAAATATGAGTGCTGGTTTGCATATGTTTTAATACATTTAAATAAAATGCATTTGTATATACATGTACTTATACATGGGAGAAGGCAATGGCACCCCACTCCAGTACTCTTGCCTGGAAAATCCCATGGACAGAGGAGCCTGGTAAGCTGCAGTCCATGGGATCGCTGAGTTGGACATGACTGAGCGACTTCACTTTCAGTTTTTACTTTCATGCTTTGGAGAAGGAAATGGCAACCCATTCCAGTGTTCTTGCCTGGAGAATCCCAGGGATGGGGGAGCCTGGTGGGCTGCTGTCTATGGGGTCGCACAGAGCTGGACACAACTGAAGCGACTTAGCATCAAGCAGCAGCAGCAGTATTTATACATGGGCTTCCCAGGTGCCTCAGTGGTAAAGAATCCACCTGCTGGATGCAGGAGATGCAGGAAACGTGGATTCGCTTCCTGGGTTGGGAAGATCTCCTGGAGGAGGAAATGGCAACCCACTCCAGTATTTTTACCTGGAGACTCCCAAGGCGGTGGAGACTGTTGGGCTCCATAGGGTTGCAAAGAGTCAGACACGACTGAAGCAACTTAGCACCAACACCACACATATACTTATATCCTGGGATCATAGTTTATATAAAATATTTTAGCCTATTTCTTTTCTATTATATTGTGAAAATTTTCCATGTCATTAAACTTCTTTAAAAAATTTATTTTCAAAACTTCTTTACTATAAAGTGAAACATATAGTTGTAGAAGCATGATAACTTAAAGAAAGAAACTCAACAGTCACAACACCTAGAGATATCCTTCACTGTTAACATTTTCTTCTCTTTCCTCCTAGACTATACGTATGCAGAATAATTTAAAGATAAACACTAGTATTATATGGTACAACCCATTCTATAACAATCTTTTGAATTTATTTTGACTATTTTTCTGTCATAATTTTAGTGTAAATATCATTTAAAATAACTGCATAATAATCTAATTTTTCATGTTTAAAGTATTTTGCTAGCCAAGTCAAGGCAACAGTGATTGAATTCTATTCAATCAGCTATTCACTCACTGTCAAAAATGTCATCTTGCAAATCTTAACTATTTGCTGCTTATTATGAATTTTATAAGAGCAAGAAGAAAAAGAGGAAGAAGAATTAATGTCTTTGCATATCTTGCCCTTCTCTCTTTGGAGTTGAGTGTTATAAAATCTTACTGTCATTATTTGTATTACAATATTTCTTCAGCCATAAGAGTATTAAATCGATTATGGATTAGCTGGTGATATCTATTCTGTGTTATAATTTGTTCTTTTCCTTATTTAAAAAAAAGTCCTTTTTATAGAGATTTAGAGATAATATTACAAACAACATTAGATTTAAATGACAAATTGTTAGCAAAATGTGGATTATGTGTTTGGAGGAAAAAGACCTGATTATGAATTTGAAGTTTAGATTCAAATCCTTATTTGAAGTTCAGGTTCAAGTGTTTCAAATGGAATTAATCCATGAATGCAATAGGGAAGTAGTGGAGAAGAGTGGCCTCTAGGAATGAGGTGAGAACAACACAAAAATGTTGCAGTATCATTGTAATGTAAAGATGGGACATTGTTACCCACTGTAAGATCTGAACCCTGAAAGGAGTTGAAGGAAGGCCAGATCCCAGTTTCATGAAGATTAAATCTCATGTCATTTTACTTGTCCTCAAGAAAAGTGATGACAAAATTATGACTATAAATTTGGATAGGAAAATAAAGGAAATATTTTGTATGAGAAATCATAACAAATTACAAATTATAAAATGTTAAAACATAACACAATCATCACAAAATCTAGAATAATATCCTAATATATTCATTAATGAAATTTCTGACAGACATCTATAATCATTTTCCTACATTTCTGGCAGCAAACTCTTCATTTGCTTTTTCATATGATAGATATTTTGTTATATCATGTGCTATGGAGAATAGAAAGATAACTAAGTCTTTCCTCTAGCAAGGTTCATGTGAAATTTTTCTTTGTTATTGATAGTTTAGAGAAGTTTCTTTCTGCTTCATAATTCATTACTGATAATGCCATACTGTTTCAGGATTGTTGTCAAATTTGAGAAAGCCACTCTGAATTTATCAAATGTGAATAGGGAACTTAAAATTTCTCTTGTGCAATGGCTAACTTTAAATACTCTTTGAAATCACAACATTCATAAACCACTCTGCCTGAAGTGTCATTATGTCCTTGTTAGGGCATATTATTATGTGACCTTCTTAGATATGTTTTCATGTCAAGTCAGCAAGAAATTCAAATCGTTTTCCAGTGATTCGTTCTTTACTTAGATTATTTGTAAAAATCCTCAAATTTATTTATTGTTTCTATTTGAAATGCCTCTTTCACTTAATAAGTACTTTGGTTTTTCTTTTTTTGGTTATTATAATTCATTTCCCAGAGTTAGAATAATTTTTTTTCCCATTTCACTGAGAAGGAATATCTACATACAGTAAAATGCAGATATTAAGTGGACAATTCAAGGTTTAGACAAACATATGCATGTCACTTCAGTCACTCAGTCATGTCCGACTCTTTGGACTGCAGCACACCAGGCTTCCCTGTCCTTCACCATGTCCCAGAGTTTGCTCAAAATCATGTCCATCGAGTTGCTGATGCCATCCAACCATCTCATCCTCTGTCATCCCCTTCACCTGCCTTCAGACTTTCTCAGCATCAGGGTCTTTTTCAATGAGTCAGCATTTCACATCAGATGGCCAAAGGATTGGAGTTTCAGCTTCAGCATCAATCCTTCCAATGAAAATTCAGGACTGATTTCCTTTAGGACTGACTGGTTTGATCTCCTTGCAGTCCAAGGACTCTCACGAGTCTTCTCCAATACCACAGTTCAAACGCATCAATTCTTTGGCGCTCAACTTTATTTATAATCCAACTCTCACTTCCATGCATGACTACTGGAAAACCATAGCTTTGACTAGCTATCAGGGAAGCCCTGTAAAGAATCTACCTGCAATGTGGGAGACCCCAGTTTGATTCCTGGGTGGGGAAGATCCACTGGAGAAGGGATAAGTTACTCCCTCTAGTATTCTTGGACTTCCCTTGTGACTCAGCTGGTAAAGAATCCACATGCAAAGCGGGAGACCTGGGATCTATCCCTGGGTTGGGAAGATCCTCTGGAGAAGGGAAAGGCTACCCACTCCAGTATTCTGGCCTGGAGAATTCCATGGATTATATAGTCCATGGGATCACAAAGAGTCAGACACGACATCCATGTCACCAATATCTTAACTGAGATGCAGATGATTTCCATGAGTGCAAGAACATTCTTTTTGTGCCTTTTCAGTCAATCCCCACCCTCACACTCTTGTAGGCAAGTATTCTTAGTTCTAAGATGATTTATTTGTTTTGCTTATTTTTGTATTTCATATGATGCTGTTCAGTTGTGTCCGACTCTTTGTGATCCCATGGACTGAAGCACAAGCTTCCCTGTCCTTCACTCTTTCACAGAGTTTGCTCAAACTCTTGTTAATTGAGTCAATGATCCCATCTAACCATGTCATCCTCTGTCATCCCCTGCTCCTCCTGCCTTCAATCTTTCCCAAATTCAGGGTCTTTTTTAATTGGTCAGCTCTTCAAAACAGATGGCCAAAATATTGGAATTTCAGCTTCAGCATCAGTCCTTCCAATGAATATAAATATTCCAATGAATATAATTAAAATATTTCTATTTATATTTCATATAAATGTCATTCAATATTTTCTCTTTTGGTCACGGTTTCTTTTATTTGATGTTTTTAAGAATCATTCATACTCTTACATGTAACAACAATTTATTCTTCTTTTTAAATTGATAAGTAGAATTCCATTGTATATGATTACTTGTCTACTTTTGTTAGGAATTTGAGTCATTTTCAGGTTCAAGCTATTACGAATATATTTATCAAATTATTTTAAAACTATTTGTTGAGAAGTCTCTGTATTGAATGGTTATCTTTTAGATAATCAACTGACTATTCATTGAATTATTTGTTTATGCTTACACTAAATCCTGCTGCAGCTGATTATGGCAGAGTAGAGGACATGTGCTCATCTTCTCCTGTGAGAACTCCAAAACTACAACTCGCTGCTGAACAACCATTGACTAGAGAATGTTGGATCCCACCAAAAAAGATAACCCATGTCCAAGGGCAAAGGAGAATCCCCAGAAAGATGGTAGGAGGGGTGAAATCATGATTAGAATCAAGCCCCATATCCACCAGAGATGCTCAGAGAGCTCTAACAAACCCTGTACACACCAGGACCCAGAGACCCCCCAGAGACTGAGCCAGAACTGTGTTTGAGTGTCTCCTGCAAAGATATGGGCCAGCAGTGGCCTGCTGCAGGGGCAGGGGCTCTGGGTGCAGTAGACCTCTTAGAGGAGGTCACCATTAACCCACCATAGAGCCATCAGAACTTACACAGGACTGGGGAAACAGATTCTTGGAGGGAACAAACAAAACCTTGTGTGCACCAGGACCCAGGAAAAAGGAGCAGTGAACACATAAGAGACTGACCCAGACTTGCCTGTGAGTGTCCAGGAGTCTCCAACAGAGGTGTGGGTCAACTGTGGCCTGCTACAGGATTGGGGGCACTGAGTGTAACAGTGCTTGCATGGGACCTTTTGAAGGAGGTCATTATTATCTTCATTACCTCCACCATAGTTTGGCCTCAGATCAAATAACAGGAGGGAACACAGCCCCACCCTTCAACAGAAAATTGGATTAAAGGTTTACTGAGCATGGCTTTGCCCATCAGAACAAAACCCAGTTTCCCCCTCAGTCAGTCTCTCCCATCAGGAAGCTTCAATAGCCTCTTATTCTTCTCCATCAGAGGGCTGACAGAATGAAACCACAATCACAGAAAACTAACCAAACTGATTGCATGGACCACAGCCTTGCCTAATTCAATGAAACTATGAGCCATGCCGTGTAGGCCACCCAAGATGGACAGGTCATGGCAGAGAGTTCTAGCAAAACGTGGTCCACTAGAGAAGGGAATGGCAAACCACTTCAGTCTTCTTGCCTTGAGAACCCCATGAATATCATGAAAAGGCAAAAAGATAGGACACTGAAAGGTGGAACTCCTCAGGTCAGTAGGTGTCCAATATGCTACTGGAGATCAGTGGAGAAATAACTCGAGAAAGAATGAGGAGATGGAGCAAAAGCAACAACACCACCCAATTATGAATGTGACTGGTGATGGAAGTAAAGTCTGATGATGTAAAGAGCAATATTGCATAGGAACATGAAATGTTAGGTCCATGAATCAAAGAAAATTGGAAGCAATCAAATGAGATGGTAAGAGTGAACATCAACATTTTAGAAATCAATGAACTAAAACAGACTGCAATGGATGAATTTAACTCAGATGACCATGATATCTACTACTGTGGGCAAGACTCCCTTAGAAGAAATGGAGTAGCCATTATAGTAAATGAGAGTCTGAAATGTAATAAGTAAGGGAGTATGTGTTAGTAGCTCAGTCATGCCTGACTGTTTGTAACCCATGGACAGCAGCTTACCAGGCTCCTCTGTCCATGAGATTTTCCAGGCAAGGATACTGGATTGGGTTGCCATTTACTTCTCCAGGGGATGTTCCAAACCCAGGGTTCGAACTCGGGTGTCTTACTGACTGAGCTACAAGGGAAGACCAGAAATGCAGTACTTGGGTGCAATCTAAAACAATGACAGAATGATCTCCGTTCATTTCCCAGGCAAACCACTCAATATCACAGTAATCCAAGTCTGTGCCCCAACTAGTAATGCTGAAGAAGCTGAACAGTTCTCTGAAGACCTACAAGACCTTCTAGAACTAACACCCCCAAAAGATGTCCTTTTCATTATAGTGGACTGGAATGCAAAAGTAGGAAGTCAAGAAATACCTGGAGTAATGGGGAAATTTTGCATTGAAGTACAGATCAAGCAGGGCAATGGCTGATAGAGTTTTCTCAAGAGAACACACTGGTCATAGCAAACACCCTCTTCCAACAACACAAGAGAAGACTGTACACATGAACATCACCAGAGGGTCAATACCTAATTCAGATTGATGATATTCTTTCTAGTTAAGGATGGAGAAGCTCTATACAGTCAGCAAAGACAAGACTTGGAGGTGACTGTGGCTCAGATCATGAACTCCTTATTGCCAATTTAGACATAAACTGAAGAAAGTAGGGAAAACCGCTAGACCATTCACATATGACCTAAATCAAATCCCTTACATATATACAGTAAAAGTGAGAAATAAATTCAAGGGATTAGATCTGATAGACAGAGTGCCTGAAGAACTATGGGTGGAAGTTTGTGACATTGTACAAGAGGCAGTGATCAAGACCATCCCCAAGAAAATGAAATGCAAAAGGCAAAATGGTTGTCTCAGGAATTCTTAGAAATAGCTGGGAAAAAAAGAGAAGTGAAAGGCAAAGGAGAAAAGGAAAGATATACCGATTTGAATGCAGAGTTCCAAAGAAGAGCAAGGAGAGATAAGAAAGCCTTCTTCAGTGATCAGTGCAAAGAAAGAGAGGAAAACAATAGATTGGGAAAGACTAGAGATTTCTTCAAGAAAATTAGAGATACCAAAGGAATACTTCATGCAAAGATGGGCACAATAAAGGACAGAAATGGTATAGACCTAACAAAAGCAGAAGACATTGAGAAGAGGTGAAGACATTAAAAAGATCTTCATGACCTAGATAACGACAATGGTGTGATCACCCGCCAACAGTCAGTCATCTTGAAATGCGAGGTCAATTCAGCCTTAGGAAACATCACTATGAACAAAGCTCATGAAGGTGATGGAATTCCTATTGAACTATTTCAAGTCCTAAAAGATAATGCTGTGAGAGTGCTGAACAAAATATGCCAGCACATTTGGGAAACTCAGCCTTGGCCACAGGACTGGAAAAGTTCAGTTTTATTCATACCGAAGAAAGGCAATGCCAAACAATGTTCAAACTACCACATAATTGTGCTCTTCTCACATGCTAGCAAAGTAATGCTCAAAATTCTCCAAGCCAGGCTTCAACAGTGTGTGAACTGTGAACTTCCAAATGTTCAAGCTGGATTTTAAAAAGCCAGAGGAACCAGAGGTCAACTTGCCAATATCCTTTGGGTCATTGAAAAAGTTCCAGAAAAATATCTACTTCTGCATTATTGACTAGGCCAAAGGCTTTGACTATGTGGATCACAACAAACCGTGGAAAATTCTTCAAGAGACGGGAATACCAGACCACCTGACCTGCCTCCTGAGAAATCTGTATGCAGATCAAGAAGCAACAGTTAGAACTGGTCAGGAAACAACAGACTGGTTCCAAATCAGGAAAGGACTATGTCAAGGTTGTATATTGTCACCCTGCTTATTTAACTTCTATGCAGAGTGCATCATGAGAAATGCTGGGCTGGATGAAGCACAAGCTGGAATTAAGATTGCTGAGAGAAATATCAATAACCTCAGATATGCAGATGACACTACCCTTAAGGCAGAAAGCGAAGAAGAACTTAAGAGGCCCTTGATGAAAGTGAAAGAGGAGAGTGAAAAAGTTGGCTTAAAACTCAATGTTCAGAAAATGAAGATCATGGAATCTGGTCTCATCACTTCATGGGAAATAGACGGGGAAACAGTGGAAACAGTGACAGACTTTATTTTCTTGTGCTCAAAATCACTGCAGATGATGACTGCAGCCATGAAATTAAAAGATGCTTGCTCCTTGGAAGAAAAGCTGTGACCAACCTAGATAGCATATTAAAAAGGATTGCCGACAAGGGTCCATCTAGTCAAAGTTATGGTTTTTCCAGTAGTCATGTATTTATATGAGAGTTGGCCTATAAAGAAAGCTGAGTGCTGAAGAATTGATGCTTTTGAGCTGTGGTGTTGGAGAAGACTCTTGAGAGTCTCTTGGACTGCAAGATCAAACCAGTCCGTTCTAAAGGAAATCAGTCCTGAATATACATTAGAAGGACTGATGTTGAAGGTGAAACTCCAGTAAGTGAGCCCACTGATGCGAAGAACTCGACTCATTGGAAAAGACCCTGATGCTGGGAAAGATTGCATGCAGGAGGATGCACAGAAGATGATGACAGAAGACGAGATGCTTCGATGGCATCACTGACTGGTGTCATGAGTGTGAGTATGCTCTGGTGGTTGCTGATGGCAGGGAAGCCTGACGTCCTGCAGTCCACGAGGTCGCAAAGAGCTGGACACATTGAGTGACTGAACTGAACTGAACTGAACACTAAATCCATGTGGTCTTGATTACTGTAGAGTATAAATAGAGCTGCTATAAACATTCTTGTGGAAGTCTTTTTGTGGATATATTTTTAGTTTTTGGTTTTGTAAATAGTGGAATTCCTTTTTCATAAGGTAGGTTTATGTTGAACTTTTATGAGAAAATACCAAACAATATTTCAATATTGTTGAAATTATTATATCAACTTCACTCTTTATCTTAATTTGCTGCTGTCGTTGCATGTCATGTTGCTGTTGCATATTCATTTTTGCCCTACTCTTTGCAACCCTATGGACTGTAGCCTGCCACACTCTCTGTCTAGGGGATTCTCCGGGCAAGAATACTGGAGTGTGTAGTCATTCCCTTTTCCAGGGTATCGTCTTGAACCAGGGATCTCTTATGTCTCCTGCATTACAGATGGATTCTTTACCTCTGAGCCTCTAGGGAAGCCCTTTTTGTTGTTAGTCTTATTTATTTTTCCAGTCTGGTGGATGAATCTTGTGTTTTAATTTCCACTTACTATATTCAGTCATTAGTACAGTTAGTATTTTGTAGATCTCTTATGATTTTCTGTAGAATGGTGAGGGTGCCTGTTAATAAAGGGATTTTATTTCTTCCTTTTAAACAATGCTAACAGTAAGTGAAATTAACATTTTTGCTTTGTTCCTTGTTTTAGAGAAAAAGTATGTAATATGTCATTATTAAAATGATGATTGTTGGAAGTTTTATATAGCTGCTATTTACCATGTCAAAGTAGTTCCCTTCCATTTCTAATTAACTAATATTTTTTCTTTTCATTAATGAATGTTGAATTTATCAAATAATTTTTCTGCATTGATTGAGATTGTTATATAGTTTTTCTCCTTTATTCAGTTGCAGTTTACACCTAAAAGCCCATTTGGAATTTCAGCATGTGACCTTAATTGGAAATGGGGTCTTCACAGATACAGTGGAATTAAAGCAATGCAAAAGTAGGAAGTCAGGAAAAACCCAGAGTAACAAGCAAATTTGGCCTTGGAATGCGGAATGAAGAGGGTAAAGACTAATAGAGTTTTGCAAAGAAAATGCACTGGTCATAGCAAACACCCTCTTCCAACAACACAAGAGAAGACTCTACACATGGACATCACCAGATGGTCAACATCGAAATGAGATTGATTATATTCTTTGCAGCCAAAGATGGAAAAGCTCAATACAGTCAACAAAAACAAGACGAGCAGCTGACTGTGGCTCAGATAGTGAACTTCTTATTACCAAATTAAGACTTAAATTGAAGAAAGTAGGGAAAACCGCTAGACCATTCAGGTATGACCTAATTCAAATCCCTTATGATTATACAGTGGAAGTGAGAAGTAGATTTAAGGGACTAGATCTGATAGACAGAGTGCCTGGTGAACTATGGAATGAGGTTCATGACATTGTAAAGGAGACAGGGATCAAAACCATCCCCATGGAAAAGAAATGCAAAAAAGCAAAATGGCTGTCTGGGGAGGCCTTACAAATAGTTGTGGAAAGAAGAGAGGCAAAAAGCAAAGGAGAAAAGGAAAGATATAAGCATCTGAATACAAAGTTCCAAAGAATAGCAAGAAGAGATAAGAAAGCCTTCTTCAGCGATCAATGCAAAGAAATAGAAGAAGACAACAGAATGGGAAAGACTAGAGATCTCTTCAAGAAAATTAGAGATACCAAGGGAACATTTCATGCAAAGATGGGCTTGATAAAGGATAGAAATGGTATGGACCTAACAGAAGCAGAAGATATTAAGAAGCGATGGCAAGAATACACAGAAGAACTGTACAAAAAAGATCTTCATGACCCAGTTAATCACAATGGTGTGATCAGTCACCTAGAGCCAGACACCCTGGAATGTGAAGTCAAGTGGGCCTTAGAAAGCATCACTATGAACAAAGCTAGTGGAGGTGATGGCATTCCAGTTGAGCTATTTCAAATCCTGAAAGATGATGCTGTCAAAGTGCTGCACTCAATATGTCAGCAAATTTGGAAAACTCAGCAGTGGCCACAGGACTGGAAAAGGTCAGTTTCCATTCCAATCCCAAAGAAAGGCAATGCCAAGAATGCTCAGACTACCACACAATTGCAATCATCTCACAATGCTAGTAAAGTAATGCTCAAAATTCTCCAAGCCAGACTTCAGCAATACGTGATCTGTGAAATTCCAGATGTTTAAGCTGGTTTTAGAAAAGGCAGAGGAACCAGAGATCAAATTGCCAACATCTGCTGGATCATGGACAAAGCAAGAGAGTTCCAGAAAAACACCTATTTCTGTTTTGTTGACTATGCCAAAGCCTTTGACTGTGTCAGTCACAAAAACTGGAAAATTCTGAGAGAGATGGGAATACCAGACCATCTGACCTGCCTCTTTAGAAATCTATATGCAGGCCAGGAAGTAACAGTTTGAACTGGACATGGAATGATAGACGGGATCCAAATAGGAAAATTAGTACGTCAAGGCTGTATATTGTCACCCTGCTTATTTAACTTCTATGCAGAGTACATCATGAGAAACGCTGGACTAGAAAAACACAAGCTGGAATAAAGATTTCCGGGAGAAATATCAATAACCTCAGATATGCAGATGACACCACCCTTATGGCAGAAAGTGAAGAAGAACTAAAAAGCCTCTTGATAAAAGTGAAAGAGGAAAGTGAAAAAGTTGGTTTAAAGCTCAACATTCAGAAAACGAAGATCATGGCATCTGGTCCCATCACTTCATGGCAAATAGATGGGGATACAGTGGAAACAGTGTCAGACTTTTATTTTGGGGGGCTCCAAAATCACTGCAGATGGTGACTGCAGCCAAGAAATTAAAAGATGCTTGCTCTTTGGAAGAAAAGTTGTGACCAACCTAGATAGCATAGTCAAAAGCAGAGACATTACTTTGCCGACTAAGGTCCATCTAGTCAAGGCTATGGTTTTTCCTGTGGTCATGTATGGATGTGAGAGATGGACTGTGAAGAAGGCTGAGTGCCGAAGAATTGATGCTTTTGAGCTGTGGTATTGGAGAAGACTCCTGAGAGTCCCTTGGACTGCAAGGAGATCCCACCAGTCCATTCTGAAGGAGATCAGCCCTGGGATTTCTTTGGAAGGAATGATGCTAAAGGTGAAACTCCAGTACTTTGGCCACCTCATTCAAAGAGTTGACTCATTGGAAAAGACTTTGATGCTGGGAGGGATTAGGGGCAGGAGGAGAAGGGTATGACAGAGGATGAGATGGCTGGATGGCAGATGGCATCACTGACTCAATGAACGTGTATCTGAGTGAACTCCAGAAGTTGGTGGTGGACAGAGAGGCCTGGTGTGCTGTGATTCATGGGGTCACAAATAGTCAGACACGACTGAGCGACTGAACTGCGCTGAACTATACTGGATCAGGTAAGACTTAATACAAAGATTAATGTCATTTATAACTTTATTGCTACTTCTATCTTGGATATTCCTATGGAAAAGTGTATGGATTCATTACATATTCTAATGTATTATCTATAGATTATAAGATAAAGTCAAGCATGTACCTGCTGATACTTTTTATGTTGACTTGTTTTTATACTTAGAAATGTCTCTTAATATTAGGCTTCCCTGGTGACTCAGATGGTTAAGAATCATCCTGCAATGCAAGAGACCCATGTAGGGAAGATTCCCTGGAGAAGGAAATGGCAACCTGCTCCAGTCTTCTTGCCTGGAGAATTCCATGGACAGAGGAGCCTGGCAGGCTGTAGTCCTTGTTGTAGCAAAGAGGTGGAGACGACTGTGTGTGAATATGCCTCACTCACTCCAATACAAAGATTGACATCTTTAGAAGAGAGAAATTTAAGCACAAAAACATAAAGGAGAAGCCATGTGAATCTTAAGCCAGAAATTAGAATATTATATGTACAAGCCAAGGTATGGCAAGAATTGCCAACAATCACCAGAGGCTAGGACAGAAGTGTGGGGCAGGTTCTCTCTTAGAATCCTCAGTTGTAACTGACCCTACTAACATTTTGATTTGGGATTTATAACATCTGGAAGAATTGTAAGAGGTTAAATTTCTTTGAAGTCATTCAGTTTGTGGTACACTGTTACAACTCTAGGAAACTAATACAGATTTTGATATTAGTTTCCCACAACATTATTTCCCATTTCCTGGAAAGCAGAGTCTGAGATGGATATCTGTGTACAGGATTTTTTTTTTTTTTCCTGAATCAATACTTGAGTCAGACCAAAGGAGTCAGAGGTGATCAGAGGAAGAAATTGGACTTTGATGCAATCACAGCAAAAGCCTCACCTGAATCCACATGTACTTTGAGAGTAGAATGACATTTGACCTGTCCCACATTAGAGAATAGAGACTGGGATTTTACTCCCACATCAGTCACTCACTTCTAGCACTCAAGGAGAATGAAGGTTTCAACCCAGAAGAGGTTGGGGAATCTAAACAGTACTGCAGCCTCTACTGTAGTCATTCCTTGTACTATTTGTATCTATAGTTTTTGTACTGTTTCTGGGAGCAGTTCCTTCAGAATTCTGATGAGAGTTCTTGGGAAGAAGATTGTTAGTGGCATAAATTAAAGCCTCTGCAGTTGCAGGTAATATAAGACTAAAGTTGATATTCATAGTTCATGATTTATTTACTCTACTCTCCATCTTAGTTTTCCGTCATTCATGATTTGATTATTCAGATCATAATCCATGAGTGATACACTGGTCACTGCTTTTTTTCTCAGATTATAGCTATTGTAGTTGTTCAAATATGATTTTGGGGGAAGGAAATGGCAATCCATTTCAGTATTCTTGCCTGGGAAATCCCATGGACAGATAAGCTTGGTGGCCTACAGTCTGTGGAGTCGCAAAGAGTCAGACACAACTGACCACTCACACATATATGATTTAAGTGGGGCAAAGAAATAAAAAAGACATCCAGTTGGATCTCTCTGAGCTATAAAATATATGCTTTCCATCACCTATTGTGTATCCTCAGCCCTATCTGCTCCTAATAGACAGGGTAAATTATATTTGCTATGTAGTAACTTCATTTTTTGCATGCTTGTCTCAGCACACAGCCTAAAGTACTCAGGTGACAGCAATAGCTTGAAATTTGATGAAACTACTATTATATTTTCCTAATGGACCCATTCTTCTTCTGGATATCAAGACCTCTCTGCTCATAAAATCTAGAATTGTAGAATGGCTGTGCAAAGAGTCGCTGAAGGTGATGTTAAGTGAGGCCATTTCTGATTCCACATTTTCTTCCCTAAACCCTGTTTTATTGGGGATACCACACTATAAAAGGGTCATTGACTTAGAATACATACTACATCCTGGAGGATGGTACCAATCCTTGCAACATATCATCTTCAAGCTTAAATCCCAGCTGTGCCTTTAAATTCTGTTCTCCAGCTTAATAGGCTCATAGCTTTGGGTGTTATGATATATGATAGGATGAATGGACACCATAGTCTTATAGCAACTTCCAAACCTTCTTTGCTGTAAAATTTATCTCTTAATTTTTAAAAACCTTTTATTTTGTATTGGGGTATAAACAATTAATAATGTTGTGACAGTTTCAGGTGAACAGTGAAGGGACTCAGCCAGAAATGTATCTCTTATAGATGCAGTCTTATGTTGTGTGAGATCCCATGATGCTGCACCCAAGACTCTGAGAGCTTTCACAGAGTGGTTCTTTGGGCTGGGTAGGCAAATGAATGTGCGATACTTATGCTGATTCTAGTCAAAATAAACCTCTGACTTTTCCAGGATTGACGGTGTCCAAAAAAGTCAACTTACAATGAATTGGGTTAGTTTGGCTATTTTGAGGGATAGTAGTGTATCAGTGACTCAGCAATGGTCTCTGTTACTAGCAGGTTGAAGATTAAGTAGCAGTGGTGTGTAGCTCAGATGTGGTGACTATGTGCTCACAATTTTGGGCTCATACATAGCTTCCATACCTGTTGCCATATAATCACTGTGCCAGGAATAGTCAAAGACAAAAACTAACTGATGTTAACTGATTACATTCAACTGTTTAGCTGTCTTTGACTCATTAGTAAAGAATGTTCTTTGGTGGGAATTAAAATGGCACACAGATCACACTTTGTGCCTATTTCAATGAGTTTTTTTTTTTTTTTTACAAAGATTTTATTATTTTTTTTTAATTTTTATTTTTACTTTATTTTGCTTTACAATACTGTATTGGTTTTGCCATACATTGACATGAATCAGCCACGGGTGTACATGAGTTCCCAATCCTGAAACCCCTCCCACCTCCCACTCCATATCATCTCTCTGGATCATCCCCATGCACCAGCCCCAAACATCCTGTATCCTGTATAGAACATAGACTGGCGATTCATTTCTTATATGATAGTATACATGTTTCAATGCCATTCTCCAAAATCATCCCACCCTCTCCCTCTCCCACAGAGTCCAAAATTCCATTCTATACATGTGTCTCTTTTACTGTCTCGCATACAGGGTGATCATTACCATCTTTCTAAATTCCATATATATGTGTTAGTATACTGTATTGGTGTTTTTCTTTCTGGCTTACTTCACTCTGTATAATAGGCTCCAGTTTCATCCACCTCATTAGAACTGATTCAAATGTATTCTTTTTAATGGCTGAGTAATACTCCATTGTGTATATGTACCACAGCTTTCTTATCCATTCAACTGCTGATGGACATCTAGGTTGTTTCCATGTCCTGGCTATTATAAACGGTGCTGCGATGAACATTGGGGTTCATGTGTCTCTTTCAATTCTTGTTTCCTCGGTGTGTATGCCCAGCAGTGGGATTGCTGGGTCATAAAGCAGTTCTATTTGCAATTTTTTAAGGAATCTCCACACTGTTCTCCATAGTGGCTGTACTAGTTTGCATTCCCACCAACAGTGGGAAAAACTCCAATGAGTTTTACATAATTCTATGGTAAAAGGATTATCTATTTGATGGTAAGTGGCTTACATTATTCCCAGGTGGCTCTAGTGGTAAAGAATCCACCTGCAATGAAAAATGAGTTCCATCACTGAGTCAGAAAGATCCTCTGGAGGAGGGCATGGTAATTCACTCTAATATTCTTGGGCAGAGGAACCTGACAGGCCACAGTCTATAGGGTCTCAAAGAGTCAGACACCTGAAGCAATACACAACTGAAGCTTACATCCTACAGTCTCCTATGCTCTAGAAATGCAAATTTTGTATTAAAAGAGCATATGGTTGAAAAGAGCATCTGTGGGTTGGATAGTGAGGTATAAATGAGGAATATTGGATGAGGCTGTGGTACTAGCATTACGAATGACATATAACCACTACCCCATTATCTTCTACTTTGTCTTTTGGAGACAGATCAATTTATGTTTAAGTCTCACTTTCTACCTGGGACACAAACAGGAAGAACCTAATTTATAGTGTTGCTTTGCTTTCCCACTTTATAAAAAATAATAACTATACATGGAGGGGAATAAAACTTTCCAAAGACTTCAAGTTTCATTTTATGCTCTTTGTTTTTAAGCTTAGTGTCAGACTGATTAGCAAGCAGAAAAAAGTAGTTCTTTAGCTTGTGAACTGGGGAGCAATTATCACTAAATGTAGACAGGATAAATATTATAAATTCAACCCCAAGCTACTTTCTGTGAGAGGAGTAGTGGGTGTCCTTGTTGTGTTCATGTGTATGTCTACAGGAACAAAGAGCAGAATGTTTCATTCATATAAATTGGAAGGGATATTAAAAATAACTTTGAAGTTATGTAATATCTTGCTCCTGAACTCACACCTTGAGTATTTAAGAGATTAAGGACTGAATAATGTGTTTAATCTACCTATGACACAATTGCCCTCATCTCACTGGCTAGCAAAGTAATGCTCAAAATTCTCCAAGCCAGACTTCAACAGTATGTGAACCATGAACTTCCAGATGTTCAAGCTGGTTTTAGAAAAGGCAGAGGAAGCAGAGATCAAATTGCCAACATCTGCTAGATCATCAAAAAAGAAAGAGGGTTCCAGAAAAACATCTACTTCTGCTTTACTGACTACGTCAAAGCATTTGACGGTGTGGATCACAACAAACTGGAAAACTCTTCAAGAGATGGGACCACCAGACCACCTGACCTGCCTCCTGAAAAATCTGTGTGCAGGTCAAGAAGCAACAGTGAAGATTGGACATGGAACAACAGACTGATTCCAGATTGGGAAAGGAGATCATCAAGGCTGTAAAAATTGTCACCTTGCTTATTTAACTTATATGCAGAGTACATCTTGTGAAATACCAGGCTGGATGTAGCACAAGCTGGAATCAAGATTGCTGGGAGAAATATCAATAACCTTAGATATGCAGGTGACACCACCATTATGGCAGAAAGTGAAGAACTAAAAAGCCTCTTGATGAAAGTGAAAGAGGTGAGTGAAAAAGTTGGCTGAAAACTCAACATTCAAGAAAATAAGATCATGGCTTCCAGTCCCATCACTTCGTGGCAAATAGATGGGGAAACAATGGAAACAGCAACAGACTTTATTTTGGGGGGCTCCAAAATCACTGCAGATGGTGACTGCAGCCATGGAATTGAAAGGCATTTTCTCTGTGGAAGAAAAGCTATGACCAACCTAGACAGTATATTAAAAAGCAGAGACATTACTTTGCCATCAAATGTCCATCCAGTCGAAGCTGTGGTTTTTCCAATAGTCACATATGAATGTGTGCACTGGATTATAAAAAGGAACTGAGTGTTGACGAATTGATGCTTTTGAACTGTGGTGTTGGAGAAGACTCTTGAGAGTCCCTTGGACTGCAAGGAGATCCAACCAGTCCGTCCTAAAGGAGATCAGTCCTGAATATTCGTTGGAAGGACTGATGCTGATGTTGAAGTTCCAATATTTTGGCCACCTGATGAGAAGAGCTGACTTATTGGAAAAGACCCTGATTCTGGGAAAGATTGAAGGTGGGAGGAGAAGGGGACGACATAGGATGAGATGGTTGGATGGCATCACCGACTTGGTGGAAATGAGTTTGAGCAAGATCCAGGAGTTGGTGATGGACAGGGAAGCCTGGCCGTGCTGCAGTCCTTGGCATTGCAAAAGGTTGGACACAACTAAGTAACTGAACTGAATTAAATGTTCAGAAAGTAGGCAAAGTAACTTATTTGTGTAAATGCTATTTCATCAGAGGTAGACTTTCCAACTGATCACTTTATTCACATGCTTAAGTCTTCAGGAGACCTGATCAAGTTCTTGTCTGAGCATGCCTAGAGTGATTCTTTTAAGGCTGAGCTTCAGGTATGACATACTATATTATATCCAGAACCTTTTTACTATGTTATCATCTCCCCCACTGGTTTAATTTATGTATTTAATTTTAGCTTCCAGGGTGCAATGTAGCTAATTACTTGAGAACTACAGAACCTTACGAATGAAATTTTTGCTTCAATAATTTGTGGTATATTAAGTATAATAATGTACATTTAATTTCCTCAAAAAAGATGATTATGCTAATAGAAATATTTGAATAAAAATTGCACTTTGTGCTGGATTATGTTCTTTACCTACTAATTTATATTAATACAAGTCAGTAAGGAATTTCTAATAAGCCACTTCAGCCCTAGGCAGGCAAGTCTACGAACACCATAGAAGCACCACCCTCGCCTTTGATATGTTGAGGAAAAGTGGCTATCTCACAGTCCAGGAGAGCCAGAATTCCTATTAGATAAAAGTTCATGGGGAATATTGTCTAGTTCTAATGTGTAAAAGAGACAATTTGGGTATATGGAATTCAGCGGAAGAAATAAACTTATAGGTGGATATCTGAGAACAAAGTCATCTTCTTTGATAATTATTTTGTATTCATTATAAAAACCAATCTAGAATTGTGTGAGCATTTTGTAGAAAGAGGTCTTATCTCTATTTCTATATTTAAGGAAATATGATTTTTAAACTCAAATTCAGACTTCTGATAAGTTCTCCATAACCATGGTAGAGTATGGAGTTTGAGGGAGGGTAGAAATTAAAACTATGAACCAAGTACTTTGGTTTTATTGTGGCCATTTTTATTCATGTATTCTACACGACAATTAGTATTTTTTTTTTTAAGTTTCATTGCCTTTATTTTGAAAATATAAGTACTCATTTAGGAAAACACAGACTTCTAACTCATCATTAGATGTGAAGTATGCAATTAATATGCTTGACTGGAAGACCAGTACTGGTCACTACTTATTGGAACACTCAATCTCAATAGGTACATTTGGTTGGATATTGTTGTTGAGTTACTAAGTGGATTTGGTTTGTGCTTAGAAACTTACACCTTTGTTCACTTACATGAAAGACAAAATTAGAGAATATGTAAATTTTCTCATACTTTTATTTTTTGTTGTCATTAATGCATTAAAACTCACTAATTCAACAAACGTGCATATTATGTGCCCATTATCAGTCAGTTCACTTCATTTCAGTCTCTCAGTCATGTCCATCACTTTGCAACCCCATGGACTGCAGCACAAAAGGCTTCCTTGTCTATCACCAACACCTGGGGCTTGCTCAAACTCATGTCCATCGAGTCGGTAATGCCATCAAACCATCTCATCCTCTGTCGTCCCCTTCTCCGCCTGCCTTCAATCTTTCCCAGCATCAGGATCTTTTCCAATGAGTCAGTTCTTCTCATCAGGTAGCCAAAGTATTGGATCTTCAGCTTCAGCATCAGTCCTCCAGTGAATATTCAGGACTGATTTCCCTTAGGATGGACTGGCTTGATCTCCTTGTAGTCCAAGGGACTCTCAAGAGTCTTCTCCAACACCACAGTTCAAAAGCATCAATTTCTTAGTGCTCAGCTTTTTTTTTTTATAGTCCAACTGTTACATCTATACATGACCACGGAAAAACCACAGCTTTGACTAAATGGACCTTTTCTGGCAAAGTAATGTCTCTGCTTTTTAATATACTGTCTAGGTTGGTCATAGTTTTTCTTCCAAAGAGCAAACACCTTTCGATTCCATGGCTGCAGTCACCATCTGCAGTGATTTTGAAGCCCCCCAAAATAAAGTTTGTCACTGTTTGCATTGTTTCTCCATCTATTTGCCATGAAGTGATGGGACAAGATGCCATGATCTTAGCTTCCTGAAAGTTGAGTTCTAAACCAACTTTTTCACTCGCCTCTTTCACTTTCATCAAGAGGCTCTTTAATTCCTCTTTGTTTTCTGCCATAATGGTGGTGTCTTTTGCCTATCTGAAGATATTGATATTTCTCCCAGCAATTTTCATTCCAGCTTGTGCTTCATCCAGCCTGGCATTTTGCATGATGTACTCTGCTTATAAGTTAAATAAGCAGGTGACAATATTCAGCTTTGATGTACTCCTTTTTCAATTTGGAATCAGTCTGTTGTTCCATGACCATTTCTAACTGTTACTTCTTGACGAGGATACAGGATTCTAAGGAGGCAGGTAAGGTGGTCTTGTACTCTCATCCCTTGAAGAATTTTGCAGTCTGTTGTGATCCACACTGTCAAAGGTTTTGGCATAGTCAGTAAAGCAGAAGTTGATGTTTTTCTGGAACTCTCTTGCTTTTCTAGTGATCCAGCAGATGTTTCCAATTTGCTCTCTGGTTCTTCTGCCTTTTGTAAATCCAGCTTGAATATCTGGAAGTTCACAGTTCACGTACTGTTGGCTTGGAGAATTTTGAGCATTACGTTGGCCCCTTATGTGCTGAAGAAACACAAGCTGGAATAAAGATTGCCGGGAGAAATATCAATAACCTCAGATATGCAGATGAAACCATCCTTATGGCAGAAAGTGAAGAGGAGTTAAAAAGCCTCTTGATGAAAGTGAAAGAGGAGAGCGAAAAAGTTGGCTTAAAGCTCAACATTCAGAAAACAAAGATCAGGGCATCTGGTCCCATCACTTTATGGGAAATAGATGGGGAAACAGTGTCAGACTTTATTTTTGGGGGCTCCAAAATCACTGCAGATGGTGACTGCAGCCATGAAATTAAAAGACGCTTACTCCTTGGAAGAAAAGTTATGACAAACCTAGATAGCATAGTCAAAAGCAGAGACATTACTTTGCCGACTAAGGTCCATCTAGTCAAGGCTATGGTTTTTCCTGTGGTCATGTATGGATGTGAGAGTTGGACTGTGAAGAAGGCTGAGCACCGAAGAATTGATGCTTTTGAACTGGGGTGTTGGTGAAGACTTTTGAGAGTCCCTTGGACTGCAAGGAGATCCAACCAGTCCATTCTGAAGGAGATCAACCCTGGGATTTCTTTGGAAGGAATGATGCTAAAGCTGAAACTCCAGTACTTTGGCCACCTCATGCGAAGAGTTGACTCATTGGAAAAGACTCTGATGCTGGGAGGGATTGGGGGCAGGAGGAGAAGTGGACGACCGAGGATGAGATGGCTGGATGGCATCACTGACTCAATGGACCTGAGTCTGAGTGAACTCTGGGAGATGGTGATGGACAGAGAGGCCTGGCGTGCTGCGATTCATGGGGTCGCAAAGAGTCAGACATGACTGAGTGACTGAACTGAACTGTATGTCAGTTGTTTGTTACTTGTGATGGTTTCTATCGTGGTAAAACCAAACTAATATCTGCCTGCACAGAGTTATTAGACATGTATTATCACAGATTTAAGGGTCTTAAAGTTGGACCCATCCATTACTTTTTCTGTCTATAAATGTAATAAGCTATTAGGGCAATATCCAAACAATATAGAACAATAAAGAATGAAAGCTTTCTATTAAGGCTACATTGGAAGGTCATGACTAAGAGCAGGGGTCTGATGTGTAGAATCAAAAAGGTTCAGCTACAAATCCTGCCTTGAACATGTATTAGTTCAGAGTACTTCAGTAAGTCATTTTCATTCTCTAAGTCTTAGTTTCATTGTCATATAACAGAGACAGTTATAATAGCTACCTAATAAGCAATACCTTGCACATAGTAAGCACTCAGTAATTAGTAGCTATCCATAATACAACAGTTGATGAGTCACCTTAGTAACTCAACTAGCAAATGTAACATACAGATGCATCCTGGCATTTTTAAACAAATTATCTACCTTAACTCAATAGAAATGTGTTACCCAATATGTGGATAAATCTCAAAGCACTGCAAAAATGAAAGAAGAAATTCTGCCACTGTGGTTCAGTTAATCTATAATGGAGAAGGTGCCACTCTGGTTTGTCAAAAGCAGACAATGTGACTGTTGACATTAAAAGTCTCAATTTTCTATAAATGTAAATAAAATTTTAGAATCAGAATGGTGATCAGAGACTTTATTTTCCAGATGAGAAAACAGACAGAGAAATAAGAAATGAAGGATATTAAGACTTATTTTGCTTTTTTCCCCAATTATCTTTCTGTAATTTGAAATTTGGAAGAAAAATATAATTTTCTTCAAATACTCCTTTAGACATTCACTTGATTTCATACAATGCTCTTTAAATGCATGAAAGGTAAAACTAGGAAGAGGTGAGGCAAATCTATGAAAACAACACTGTGAATTCTAGTGACATTCTCATGCCACTTTCTTGGGCTAGTAAGATGTTTGAAGTTTGGTCTCTTGTTCATAAGAAAACTCTTCCTTTTGTCTGTTTGATGGCATTTTTTTTTTTTTTTACACAAACTTTCCTGTAAAAATCAGTGGTGGCAACAAGCCAAGATTTGAAAGTAAGACTCATGGATGCATTCTCAAAGAATTTAGTCAAAGTCATAGTTCTCTGATGAGGGATTTGGAGCTTTTATGTCAACACCATTGGCCTTTCATCCTGCAATGTCAATAATCTTTTTCATCAATTTTAGCTTATGTACCTGAGGATTATCTGACTATAAATTACATCATAAAATTAAGACTATATTAATGTTGAAGACAATTGTTCTTGTGCTTCTGAGCTTTTGCGCTACAGTGGAAGCTAGTTATAGTCTAGCTTACGGGAAATTCTAGGCTTTTAATATTTTGTCTAATGAGCTCACAAGCGATGTTACCTGTACTTTGAAAAAAAGTGGGTGTTTTATTAATTGTTCTTCTAAATTAGCCTGTCTGAGGTTACTTTGCCCTTGGACAGTTAATTGTTCCTTTCTCTGTGTTCCCGTAACACTCTGTTCACACCATTATTGTAGCACAGAACACATTGTCTTATAATTATCTATTTACATTTATTTGTCTTTCCCACTAGACTTGGAACCAGTTGAGAGAGAGATCTAGCAACCTTTATTGTTAATAGACCAACATCTAACTTGGGGAGGATCTGGACTAGACTTGATACATGGTAGCACCATGTACACTTATACATATTTGCAGAGGTTTGCTGTATTAGACATTTCTCATGAATTTGGTTAAATTTTCATGGTGATAGTCTCTGTAAGGATGATAGCAAGTAGAGAATTAGTATTCATTGAATGTTTACTGTTTACACTGTTTATACACTGTCCTGTGCTTAGTAGCTCAGTCGTGTCTGACTCTTTGCAACCCCATGGATTATAACCCGTCAGGCTCCTCTGTCCATGGCGATTCTCCAGGCAAGAATACCCGAGTGGATTGCCATGCACTCCTCCAGGGGATCTTCCCAACCCAGGGATTGATCCCAGGTCTCCCTCATTGCAGGCAGATTCTTTTACCAACTGAGCCACCGGGGAAGCCCAAGACTATCTCATTTAATTGTCACAGTAACACCTGCATAGTGATAGCATCTACAATTTGTTTTAATATTACTATTAGGAAGATTTTACTCAATACATTTTAGAAATCTTTCCAATTTCATCAGGTCCTAAAGAATTAGAGCTTGAAAGCATTACTTTAGACCTCCAAAGACATTGTGTTATCATTCAATCTTCTGGCCAGACAGAAAGGATCAGATCAAGGATTAGGAGAGAGCAAAACAGTTAAAAACAGCAAAGTAATTTTCTAAAAGGACAAGGTCACTGCACATATCCAGGATATGGTCTTTATTCAGTTCAGTTCAGTCACTCAGTCGTGTCCCACTCTTTGCGACCCCATGAATCGCAGCACGCCAGGCCTCCCTGTCCATCACCAACACCTGGAGTTCACTCAGACTCATGTCCATTGAGTCAGTGATGCCATCCAGCCATCTCATCCTCAGTTGTCCTCTTCTCCTCATGCCCCCAATCCCTCCCAGCATCAGAGTCTTTTCCAATGAGTCAACACTTCGGATGAGGTAGCCAAAGTACTGGAGTTTCAGCTTCAGCATCATTCCTTCCAGAAAAATCCCAGGGCTGATCTCCTTCAGAATGGACTGGTTGGATCTCCTTGCAGTCCAAGGGACTCTCAAGAGTCTTCACCAACACCCCAGTTCAAAAGCATCAATTCTTCGGTGCTCAGCCTTCTTCACAGTCCAACTCTCACATCCATACATGACCACAGGAAAAACCATAGCCTTGACTAGATGGACCTTAGTCGGCAAAGTAATGTCTCTGCTTTTGACTATGCTATCTAGGTTTGCATTAACTTTTCTTCCAAGGAGTAAGCGTCTTTTAATTTCATGGCTGCAGTCACCATCTGCAGTGATTTTGGAGCCCCCCAAAATAAAGTCTGACACTGTTTCCAATGTTTCCCCATCTATTTCCCATGAAGCGTTGGGACCGGATGCCATGATCTTCTTTTTTTGAATGTTGAGCTTTAAGCCAACTTTTTCGCTCTCCTCTTTCACTTTCATCAAGAGGCTCTTTAGTTCCTCTTCACTTTCTGCCATAAGGGTGCTTTCATCTGCATATCTGAGGTTATTGATATTTCTCCTGGCAATCTTGATTCCAGCTTGTGTTTCTTCCAGTCCAGCGTTTCTCATGATGTACTCTGCATAGAAGTTAAATAAGCAGGGTGACAGTATACAGCCTTGACGTACGCCTTTTCCTATTTGGAACCAGTCTGTTGTTCCATGTCCGGTTCTAACTGTTGCTTCCTGACCTGCGTACAGATTTCTCAAGAGGCAGGTCAGGTGGTCTGGTATTCCCATCTCTTTCAGAATTTTCCAAGTTTATTGTGATCCACACAGTCAAAGGCTTTGGCTTTGTCAATAAAACAGAAATAGATGTTTTTCTGGAACTCTCTTGCTTTTTCCATGATCCAGCAGATGTTGGTAATTTGATCTCTGGTTCCTCTGCCTTTTCTAAAACCAGCTTGAACATCAGGAAGTTCACAGTTCACATACTGCTGAAGCCTGGCTTGGAGAATTTTGAGCATTACTTTACTAGCATGTGAGATGAATGCGATTGTGTGGTAGCCTGAGCGTTCTTTGGCATTGCCTTTCTTTGGGATTGGAATGGAAACTGACCTTTTCCAGTCCTGTGGCCACTGCTGAGTTTTCCAAATTTGCTGACATATTGAGTGAAGCACTTGACAGCATCATCTTTCAGGATTTGAAATAGCTCAACTGGAATTCCATCACCTCCACTAGCTTTGTTCATAGTGATACTTTCTAAGGCCCACTTGACTTCACATTCCAGGATGTCTGGCTCTAGATGAGTGATCACACCATCATGATTATCTGGGTCATGAAGATCGTTCTTTGCACAGTTCTTCTGTGTATTCTTGCCACCTCTTCTTAATATCTTCTGCTTCTTTAGGTCCATACCATTTCTGTCCTTTATTGAGCCCATCTTTCCATGAAGTGTTCCCTTGGTCTCTCTAATTTTCTTGACATCACTAGTCTTTGCCATTCTGTTGTTTTCCTCTATTTCTTTGCATTGATCTCTGAAGAAGGCTTTCTTATCTTATTGCTTACTGTGAGTCAAGTATTATCCTGGTAAACTCCCCAAAGCCTTTGACTGTGTGGATCACAATAAACTGTGGAAAATTCTGAAAGAGATGGGAATACCAGACCACCTGACCTGCCTCTTGAGAAATCTGTATGCAGGTCAGGAAGCAACAGTTAGAACTGGACATGGAACAACAGACTGGTTCCAAATAGGAAAAGGAGTACATCAAGGCTGTATACTGTCACCCTGCTTATTTAACTTCTATGCAGAGTACATCATGAGAAACGCTGGACTGGAAGAAACACAAGCTGGAATCAAGATTGCCAGGAGAAATATCAATAACCTCAGATATGCAGATGAAAGCACCCTTATGGCAGAAAGTGAAGAGGAACTAAAAAGCCTCTTGATGAAAGTGAAAGAGGAGAATGAAAAAGTTGGCTTAAAGCTCAACATTCAGAAAACAAAGATCATGGCATTCAGTCCCATCACTTCATGGGAAATAGATGGGGAAAGTGTCAGACTTTATTTTTTGGGGCTCCAAAATCACCGCAGATGGTGACTGCAGCCATGAAATTAAAAGATGCTTACTCCTTGGACGAAAAGTTATGACCAACCTAGACAGCATATTCAAAACAGGGACATTACTTTGCCGACTAAGGTCCATCTAGTCAAGCCTATGGTTTTTCCTGTGGTCATGTATGGATGTGAGAGTTGGGCTGTGAAGAAGGCTGAGTGCTGAAGAATTGATGCTTTTGAATTGAGGTGTTAGAGAAGACTCTTGAGAGTCCCTTGGACTGCAAGGAGGTCCAAACAGTCCATTCTGAAGGAGCTCAACCCTGGGATTTCTTTGGAGGGAATGATGCTGAAGCTGAAACTCCAGTACTTTGACCACCTCATGCGAAGAGTTGACTCATTGGAAAAGATTCTGATGCTGGGAGGGATTGGGGGCAGGAGGAGAAAGGGATGACCGAGGATGAGATGGCTGGATGGCATCACTGACTCGATGGACATGAGTCTGAGTGAACTCCGGGAGATGGTGATGAACAGGAAGGCTTGGCATGCTGCGATTCATAGGATTGCAAATAGTCGGACACAACTGAGCGACTGAGCTGAACTGAACTGAAACTCCGGGAGCTGGTGATGGACAGGGAGTCCTGCCATGTTGCAGTCCATGGGGTCACAAAGAGTCAGATGCAATTGAGCGACTGAACTGAATGGAGCTGAACTGATCCTGGTATATGGAGATTTTCACACTGTTTATGGGGTTTTCAAGGCAAGAAGACTTAAATGGTTTGCCATTCCCTTCTCCAGTGGACCACGTTTTGTCAAAAATCTCCACCGTAACCAGTCTGTCTCGGTGGCCCTACACGGAATGGCTCATAGTTTCATTGAATTAGGCAAGGCTGTGGTCCATGTGATCAGATTGGTTAGTTTTCTGTGATTGTGTTTTTCATTGTCTGCCTTCTAATGGAGAAGGATAAGAGGCTTATGGAAGCTAGCTGATGGGAGAGACTGACTGAGGGGAGAACTGGGTCTTGTTCTGATGGGTGGGATCATGCTCAGTAAATCTTTAATCCAGTTTTCTGTTGAAGGGCGGGGCTGTGTTCCCTCCCTGTTATTTGACCCGAGGTCAAACTATGGTGGAGGTAATGAAGATAATGGTGACCTCAGACTGCAAGGAGATCCAATCAGTCCATCCTAAAGGAAATCAGTCCTGAATTTTCATTGGAAGGACTGATGCTGAAACTCCAATACTTTGGCCATCTGATTTGAAGAACTGACTCATTTGAAAAGACCCGAATGCTGGGAAAGATTGAAAGCAGGAGGAGAAGGGGACAACAGATGATGAGATGGTTGGATGGGATTATCGGCTTGATGGACATGAGTTTGAACAAGCTCTGGGAGTTGGTGATGGACAGGGAAGCCTGGTGTGCTGCAGTCCATGGGGTCAGAAAGAGTCAGACACAACTGAGCAACTGAACTGAACTGATATGGAGATTAATAAGCAATTGCCCCTTATTTCAAAAGGAGTTAACTACCATAGTAGTAGGAAATGGATATTTAATCAAACATATTTCTTGTTATAGAGATTATAAGTATCTATGACACCATGTGAAGCAATGAAAAGTAAAAGTGTTAGTCAATCAGTTCAGTTCAGTCTCTCAGTCATATGTGACTCTTTGTGACCCCAAGAATCACAGCACACCAGGCCTCCCTGTCCATCACCAACTCCCAGAGTCTCCCCAGACTCATGTGCATCAAGTCAATGAGGCCATCCAGCCATCTCATCCTCTGTCGTCCCCCTCTCCTCCTGCCACCAATCCCTCCCAGCATCAGAGTCTTTTCCAGTGAGTCAACTCTTCACATCAGGTGGCCAAAGTATTGGAGTTTCAGCTTCAGCATCAGTCCTTCCAATGAACACCCAGGACTGATCTCCTTCAGGATGGACTGGTTGGACCTCCTTGCAGTCCAAGGGACTCTCAAGAGTCTTCTCCAACACCACAGTTCAAAAGCATCAATTCTTTGGCACTCAGCTTTCTTCACAGTCCACTCTCACATCCATACATGGCCACTGAAAAAACCATAGCCTTGACTAGATGGACCTTTGTTGGCAAAGTAATGTCTCTGCTTTTGAATATGCTATCTAGGTTGGTCACAACTTTCCTTCCAAGGAGTAAGCGTCTTTTAATTTCATGGCTGCATTCACCATCTGCAGTGATTTTGGAGCCCCAAAAAATAAAGTCTGACATGGTTTCCACTGTTTCTCCATCTATTTCCCATTAAGTGATGGGACCAGATGTGCTTGCTATTATTAATTATTAGTATCTACAGACTATTATTATTCAAGGTAAACAAAGTTAAGTAAGCACTTACTAGGTAGACAAAACAAAGAACTTTCAAAAGCTACAGCTTATGAGAAAGGGAGGAGGTGACTTTGTTTTTATTAAGTTTTTATAAAGCAAATTAAAGATCAGAAATGACCTAAATCAAATCCCTTATGATTGTACATTGGAGGTAATGAATAGATTCAAGGGATTAGATCTGGTAGACCAGTGCTTGAAGAACTACTGATAGAGGTTTGTAACTTCATTCAGGAGGCTGTGAAGAAAATCATCTCAAAGAAAAAGAAATGCAGCAAGGCATAGTGGTTGTCTGAGGAGGCCTTACAAATAGCTGAGAAGAGAAACAAGTGAAAGGCAAAGGAGAAAAGGAAAGATATACCCAATTGAATGCAGAGTTCCGGAGAACAGCAAGGAATGATTAGAAACCCTTCTTAAATGATCAATGGAAAGAAATAAAGGAAAAGACTAGAGCAGGAAACACTAGACTTGAGATCTCTTCAAGAAAAATAGAGATTCCAAAGAAATAACTTATCCAAGAATGGGCATGATAAAGGACAGAAATGGCAAGGACCTAACAGAAGCAGAAAAGATTAAGAAGAGGTGGCAAAAACACACAGAAGAACTATACAAAAAAGGTCTTAATGACCTGGATAACCCTGATTATGTAGTCACTCACATAGAGTCAGACAACCTGAATGTGAAGTCAAGTAGGCCTTACGAAGCATTACTATGAACAAAGCTAATGGAGATGATAGAATTCCAGCTGCGCTTTTTCAAATCCTAAAAGATGATGCTGGAAAAGTGTTGTATGTCAACAAATTTTGAAAACTCCACAGTGGCCACAGGACTGGAAAGGTTCAGTTTTCATTTGAATCCCAAAGAAAGGCAAAGCAAAAGGATGTTCAAATTACTGTACAGTTGTGCTCATTTCACATGCTAACACAGCTTCCATGGTGGCTCAGGTTGTAAAGAATCTCCCTGCAATGCATTCAAATCCTAGGTTCAGAAGATTCCCTGGAAAAGAGATAGGTTACCCACTCTAGTATTCCTGGGATTTCCAGAATTCCTAAGTTGATAAAGAACAATGAGGGAAACCTGAGTTCAATCCATGTGTTGTGACGATTCTCTGGAGGAGGGCATGGCAACCCACTCTAGTATTCTTGCCTGGAGAACTCCCATGGACAGAGGAGCCTGGTGGGCTACAGTTCATGGGGTTGCAGAGAGTTGGACACAAATGATTGACTAAGCTCAGCAGAGCACTTCTGGTTGTGCAAACTAGATTTAGAAAAGTCAGAGGAACCAGAGATCAAATTGCCATGGAAATTCATATCAAATTGGTTATAGAAAAAGCAAAGGAATTTCAAAAAGCATCTGGTTCTGCTACATTGACTATGATAAAGCCTGTGTGTGGATCACAACAAACTGTGAAAAATTCTTAAAGAAATGGGAATACTAGACAACCTTATCTGCCTCCTGAGAAACCTATATGCAGGACAAGAAGCAACAGTTAGAATCAAACATGAAACAATGGACTGGCTTAAAATTGAGAAAGGAGTACTGCAAGGCTGCATATTGTCACCCTACTTATTTAACTTGTATGCAGAGTACATCATGTGAAATGCCAGACTGGATGAATCCCAAGCTGGAATCAACATTGCCAGGAGAAATATCAACAACCTCAGATATGCAGATGATACCACCCTAATGGCAGAAAGCAAAGGGGAACTAAACAGAGACTTGATGAGAGTGAAATAGGAGGGTGAAAAAGCTGGCTTAAAACTCAGCATTCAGAAAACTAAGATCCCATCATTTCATGGCAAATTGATGGGGGCAAAGTGGAAACAGTGACTTTATTTTCTTGGTCTTCACAATCATTGAAGTCAGCGACTGCAGACATAAAATTAAAAGCCACTTCCTCCTTGGAAGAAAAGCTATGACGAAGCTAGACAGCATATAAAAAGCAGAGACATCACTTTGCTAACAAAGGTCCAAATAGTCAAATCTATGGTTTTTCTTATAGTTATGCATAGATGTGAGAGTTGGACTATAAAGAAAGCTGAGCACTGAAGAATTGATGCTTTTGAACTGTGGTATTGGAGAAGACTCTTGAGAGCCCCTTGGATAGCAAAGATATCAATACAGTCAATCCTAAAGGAAATCAACTCTGAATATTCATTGGAAGGACTGATGCTGAAGCTGAAGCTCCAATACTTTAGACACCTGATACAAAGAGCCAACTGGGTTGGAAAAGGCCCTGAAGGTGGAAAAGATTGAGGATAGGTGGAGAAGAGAATGACATAGGATGAGGTGGTTGGATGACATCACTGACGTAATGGACATGAATTTTTAGCAAATGCTGGGAGGTAGTGAAAGACAGGGAAGCTTGGCATGCTGCAGTCCATGGGATCATATGAAAAGAGTCTCATATGCATATATTTAGTTTGAGGATGACAAAACAAATGAAAGACATTTTCAGTTCACACATTTCTAGTTAAAATATTTGTAATATCCCATGCATATAGAGGGGATTTCCAGGTGTGCTAGTGGTAAAGAACCTACCTACCAATGCAGGAGATGTAAAAGACTTGGATTCAATCCCTGGGTTGAGAAGATCCCCTGGAGGAGGGCTTGGCAACCCACTCCAGCATTTTTATCTGGAGAATCCAATGGAAAGAAGAGACTGATGGGTGGCAGAGAGTTGGACATAATTGAAGTGACTTGGGTTATGTACAGGTCAGAAGTGGACTGCTTCAGGGGCAGGGGCGCTGGGTGCAGTAGACCTGGGTATGGCATATGCCCCCTTGGAGGAGGTCACCATTAACCCACTATATAACCACTGGAACTTACACAGGACTGGGGAAACAGACTCTGAGAGGGCACAAACAGAACCTTAAGCACACCAAGACACAGAAGAAAGGAGCAGTGACTCCACAAGAGACTGACTCAGACTTTCCAGCGAGTATCCAGGAGCCTCTGGCAGAGGCATGGGTCAGTAGAGGCCTGCTGCTGACCTGGGGGCACTGAGTGTAGCAGTGCCTGCATGGGACCTTTTGAAGGAGGTCACCATTATCTTCATTACCTCCACCATAGTTTGGCCTCAGGTCAAATAACACAGCCCCGCCCTTGAACACATTATTGGATTAAAGATTTACTAAGCATGAGCAATATTGCATAGGGACCTGGAATGTTATGTTCATGAATCAAGGAAAATTGGAAGTCGTCAAACAGGAGATGGCAAGAGTGAACATTGACATTTTAGGAATCAGCGAACTAAAATGGACTGAAATGGGTGAATTTAACTCAGATGACCATTACAGGTACTACTGTGGGTGCTGCTGCTGCTGCTAAGTTGCTTCAGTCGTGTCCGACTCTGTGCGACCCCATAGACGGCAGCCCACCAGGCTCCCCCGTCCCTGGGATTCTCCAGGCAAGCACACTGGAGTGGATTGCCATTTACTTCTCCAATGCATGAAAGTGAAAAGTCAAAGTGAAGTCGCTCAGTCTTGTCTAACTCCTAGCAACCACATAGACTGCAGCCCACCAGGCTTCTCTGTCCATGGGATTTTCCAGGCAAGAGTACTGTGGACAGGAATCCCTTAAAAGAAATGCAGTAGCCATCATGGTCAACAAAAGAGTCTGAAATATAGTACTTGGATGCAATCTCAAAAACGACAGAATGATCTCTGTTCGTTTGCAAGGAAACCACTCAATATCATGGTAATACAAGTCTATACCCCAACCAGTAATGCTGAAGAAGCTGAAGTTGAACGGTTCTATGAAGACCTACAAGACCTTTTAGAACTAACACCCAAAAAAGATGTCCTTTTCATTTTAGGGGATTGGAATGTAAAAGTAGGAAGTCAAGAAACACCTGAAGTAACAGGCAAATTTGGCCTTGGACTACAGAATGAAACAGGGCAAAGCCTAATAGAGTTCTGCCAAGAGAATGCACTGGTCATAGCAAACACCCTCTCCAACAACTCAAGAGAAGACTCTACACATGGACATCACCAGATGGTCAACACTGATATCAGATTGAATATATTCTTTGCAGCCAAAGATGGAGAAGTTCTGTACAGTCAACAAAAACAAGACTGGGAGCTGACTGTGACTCAAATCATGAATGTCTTACTGCTGAATTCAGACTTAAATTGAACAAAGTAGGGAAAACCACTAGACTACTCAGGTATTACCTAAATCAGATCCCTTATGACTATACAGTTGAAGTGACAAATAAATTTAAGGGATTAGATCTGATAGACAGAGTGCCTGAAGAACTATGGACAAAGGTTCATGATATTGTACAGGAGGCTATGATCAAGACCATCCCCAAGAAAAAAGAAATGCAAAAGTGCAAAATGGTTGTCTGAGGAGGTATTACAAATAGCTGTGAAAAGAAGACAAGCAAAAAGCAAAGAGAAAAGGAAAGATATATCCATTTGATTGCAAAGTTCCAAAGAATAGCAAGGAGAGATAAGAAAGCCTTCCTCAGTGATCAGTGCAAAGAAAGAGAGGAAAACAATAGATGGGGAAAGACTAGAGATCTCTTCAAGAAAATTAGAGATACCAGGGGAATATTTCATGCAAAGATGGGTACAATAAAGGTCAGAAATGGTATGGGCCTAACAGAAGCAGAAGATATTAAGAAGATGTGACAAGAATACATAGAAGAACTATACTGAAAAGATCTTTATGATCCAGATAATCATGATGGTGTGATCACTCACCTAGAGCCAGACATCCTGGAATGTGGAGTCAAGTGGGCCTTAGGAAGCATCACTACAAACAAAACTAGTGGGAGTGATGGAATTCCAGTTGAGCTATTTCACATCCTGAAAGATGATGCTGTGGAAGTGCTGCTCTCAATATGCAAACAAATTTGGAAAACTCTGCAGTGGCCAAAGAACTAGAAAGTGTCAGTTTTCATTCCAGTGCCAATGAATGCTCAAATTACCGAGTACTTATCTCACTCACTAGCAAAGTAATGCTCAAAGTTCTCCAAGCCAGGCTACAACAGTACATGATCCATGAACTTCCAGATGTTCACGCTGGACTTGAAAAAGAGGAAAAAGAGATGAACTTGCCAACATCCGTTGGATCATCAAAAAAGCAAGAGAGTTCCAGATAAACATCTACTTCTGTTGTTGTTGTTGTTGTTGTTGTTTTTGACAATGCCAAAGCCTTTGATTGTGTGGATCACAACAGACTCTGGTAAATTCTTCAAGAGATGGGAATACCAGACCACCTGACCCACCTCCTGAAAAATCTTCATACTGGTCAAGAAGCAACAGTTAAAATTGGACATGGAACAACAGACTGGTTCCAAGTTGGGAAAGGAGTGTTTCACAATTGTACATTGTAACCCCGCTTATTTAACTTATATGCAGAGTACATCATGAGAATTCCTGGACTGGATGAAGCACAAGCTGGAATCAAGTTTGCCAGGAAAATATCAATAACCTCAGATATACAGATGACACCACCCTATGGCAGACAGCGAAGAAGAACTAAAAAGCCTCTTGATGAAAATGAGAGGAGAGTGAAAAAGTTGGCTTAAAACTCAACATTCAGAAAATGAAGATCATGGCATCTGGTCCCATCACTTCATGGCAAATAGATGGGGAAACAATGGAAATAGTGACAGATTATTATCATTATTTTTTGGCTCTAAAATCACTGCAAATGAGGACTGCAGCCATGAAATTAAAAGATGAGACATTACTTTGCAAAAAGAGGTCCATCTAGTCAAAGTTTGCTTTTATAGTAGTCATGTATGGACATGAGAGTTGGACTATAAAGAAAGCTGAGTACCAAAGAATTGATGTTTTGAACTGTGGTGTTATAGAAGACTCTTGTGAGTCCCTCGGATTTCAAGGAGTTCCAACCAGTCCTTCCTAAAGGAAATCAGTCCTTAATATTCATTAGAAGGACTGATGCTGATGCTGAAACCCCAATATTTGGCCACCTGATGTGAAGAACTGACTCACTGGAAAAGACTCTGATGCTGGGAAAGATTGAAGATGGGAGGAGAAGGGATCGACAGAGGTTGAGATGGTAGGAGGCCATCACTGACTCAACATACATGAATTAAGTAAACTCTGGTGGTTGGTGATGGACAGGGAAGCCTGGTATGCTGCAGTCCATGGGATCACAAAGAGATAGACATCACTGAGCCACTGAACTGAACCAAACTCAGGCGACTTAGCACATGCTTGTAGATTTTAAGTAAAATTGTTAGCAACCGTATTGACAAGTAGTATTCTGAAGAATTGTTTGTTTGTTTTTACCTAGGAACGTATCAGTCAGTCTGTCAGTTCAGTCGCTCAGTTGCGTCCAACTCTTTGTGACCCCTTGAACTGCAGCAGGCTAGTCCTCCCTGTCAATCACTGTCTCCGGGAGTCCACCCAAACCCATGTCCATTGAGTCGGTGATGCCATCCAACCATCTCATCCTCTGTCATCCCCTTCTCCTCCTGCCCTCAATCTTTCCCAGCATCAGGGTCTTTTCCAGTGAGTCAGCTCTTTGCATCAGGTGGCCAAGTATTGGAGTTTCAGCTTCAACATCAGTCCTTCCAATGAACACCCAGGACTGATCTCTTTTAGAATGGACTAAAAGTATTGATCTCCTTGCAATCCAAGAGACTCTCAAGAGTCTTCTCCAACACCACAGTTCAAAAGCATCAGTTCTTCGGTGCTCAGCCTTCTTTATAGTCCAACTCTCACATCCATACATGACCACTGGAAAAACCATAGCCTTGACTAGATGGACCTTTGTTGACAATGTCTCTACTTTTGAATATGCTATCTATGTTGGTCATTACTTTCCTTCAAAGGATTAAGTGTCTCTCAGTTTCATGGCTACAGTCACCATCTGCATGATTTTGGAGCCCAGAAAAATAAATTCAGCCTCTGTTTCCACTGTTTCCCCATCTATTTGTCATGAAGTGATGGGACAAGATGCCATGATCTTAGTTTTCTGAATGTTGAGCTTTAAGCTAACTTTTTCACTCTCCTCTTTTACTTTCCTCAAGAGGCTCTTTAGTTCTTCTTCACTTTCTGCCATAAGGGTGGTGTCATCTGCATATCTGAGGTTATTGATATTTCTCCTGGCAATCTTGATTCCAGCTTGTGTTTCCTCCAGTCCAGTGTTTCTCATGATGTACTCTGCATAGAAGTTGAATAAGTAGGGTGACAATATACAGCCTTGACATACATACTCCTTTTCCTATTTGGAACCAGTCTGTTGTTCCATGTCCAGTTCTAACTGTTGTTTCCTGACCTGCATACAGATTTTTCAAGAGGCAAGTCAGGTGGTCTGGTATTCCCATCTCTTTCAGAATTTTCCACAGTTTATTGTGATCCACACAAAGGCTTTGGTATAATCAATAAAGTAGAAATAGATATTTACTGGAACTCTCTTGCTTTTTGGATGATCCAGCAGATGTTGGCAATGTGATCTCTGTTTCCTCTGCCTTTTCTAAAACCAGCATGATCATCTGGAAGTTCAGAGTTCATGTATTGCTGAAGCCTGGCTTGGAGAATTTTAAGCATTACTTTACTAACATTGTGAGATGAGTGTAATTGTGCAGTAGTTTGAGCATTCTTTGGAGTTGCCTTTCTTTGGGATTGGAATGAAAACTGACCTTTTTCAGTCCTGTGGCCACTGCTTAGTTTTCCAAATTTGCTGGCATATTGAGTGCAGCACTTTCACAGCATTATCTTTCAGGATTTGAAATAGCTCAACTGGAATGCCATCACCTGTGCCAGCTTTGTTCATAGTGATGCTTTCTAAGGCCCACTTGAGTTCATATTTCAGGATGTCTGGTTCTAGATGAGTGATCACACCATCCAGATTATCTGGGTTATGTTCTTTTTTGTACAGTTCTTCTCTGTGTTCTTGCCATCACTTCTTAATATCTCTGCTTCTGTTAGGTCCATATCATTCCTGTCCTTTATTGAGCCCATCTCTGCATGAAATATTCCCTTGGTATCTCTAATTTTCTTGAAGAGATCTCTAGTCTTTCCCAGTTTATTGTTTTCCTCTGTTTCTTTGCATTGATCGCTAAGGAAGGCTTTCTTATCTCTCCTTGCTATTCTTTGGAACTTTGCATTGAAATGAGTATAACTTTCCTTTTCTCTTTCGCTTTTCACTTCCTGTATTTTCACAGCTATTTGTAAGACCTCCTCAGACAGCCATTTTGCTTTTTTACATTTCTTTTTCTTGGGGATGGTCTTGATTCCTGTCTCCTGTACAATGTTGCGAATCTCTTTCCATAGTTCATCAGGCACTCTGTCTATCAGATCTAGTCCCTTAAATCTATTTGTCACTTCCACTGTATAGTCATAAGGGATTTGATTTAGGTCATACCTGAATGGTCTAGTGGTTTCTCCACATTCTTCATTTTCAGTCTGAATTTGGCAATAAGGAATTCATGATCTGAGCCACAGTAAGCTCCTGGTCTTGTCTTTGCTGATTGTATAGAGCCCCTCCATCTTTGGCTGCAAAGAATATAATCAATCTGATTTCAGTTTTGACCATCTGATGACATCCATGTGTAGAGTCTTCTTTTGTGTTGTTGAAAAATAGTGAGTAGCTGGTAGTATGTTTGTTATGTCATATCATGACTTTGATGTGAATGATTAGCATGTATTCAAATAGTTATGATCAATGAAATACATGCTTACTGTATACATAGACTGTCTGCACTAAACATTCCATTTTGTAGAATCCTCTAGATATGTATTTATTACCCAAGCCTGATCACATATTTTCACTAATTTAAAGTTAAACTTGCATTGTGACCTAGTTCTCTTTAAGAGGCACAAAAAGCATTACTGTGTTTGATCAAGCCAAGTAAATATTTGAAGTTCTTTCTTAAAAGTCTTTGTTTATGAAACAAGACGATCTAAACCACTTCTACCACTTCCATAGCAACTTGGTTCTTGAATCTGGCTGATTACTTCTCTGACCTTTCATAAGGTATCTGTCAGAAGATCAATTCATGGGCTTCCCTTAGGAGTTAAGCCTATTGTCCAATTGTTCAAAGTATTAAAAAAAATCTTCCCCCCCCCTAAATGTAAGTTCAAAGTACCTTTCTCTAGCTCTAGGGAACTGATCTTTTCTCTATTGTATTCGGAGACTGTGAATAACTCCGTAACTTCATTTATATTTTTAACTTGAAGTTATAGACTGTGATCAAGTGTCGACTAGTCATTTTTTATGGCCTCCTAGAGAGATATGGTGCCCCCTCAGTATTTCTCTACTTTTTATCAATCAACCTTTTTGTCAGTTCTGCCATCTTTTTGCCGTCAGGTTTTTCCCTCTCTTTCATTTACCTGCAGGAGTTTGGTCTGTACCACAATATCCCTTCTGATTGTCACGCTAGGACTAGGTAGCTCTTGCTATTCATCGGCCATGCAGCCTCTTTGTCACGTAGCCCTTGTATTGTATCTGTCCCAGTTGTGTGTTTTTCTTTCTTTGTAATGCTAGTTATACTCAGTAGTTGGTTTAAGTGCCCACAGTCACATTCCAAAGCTACTAAGAATTGCATCTTTTCCTCAGTCTGAAACTCCATTTGACCTGAGTAGAATATAGGTGATTTCATGCTTCTAAACTTGTTCCTTAGGTTTTATCAGAGCTGAGTTTGCAGGGCCAGCAGGTTTTATTCAGTATTATTTGAAGGGGAAGATTTTTAAAGAAATAATAAATTATTTTTTTTCTGAATTGTGTCTTAGATTGCCATACACTCTGAATTTAATAAATATTTGTGCAAAAATAATGTAAAAAACGTATGTGTAAGGCATGGGTTAAATACTTCAAGAATTAAAATTATTCATAGGAAAATTGTTCTTTCATTTATTAACTGTTTTTGTAGGCATGGAAATGTATGTGGGCTCATGGAGCCACTATGTTTCTAATGCTACAGCTGTTTGAGAGTGGTATATAAAATGGATAATAGTCCCACTTATGGAACCATAGCTGTTCAGATCCTGAATTTCCCACTTATTTGACTTGCTTAAATCTTTTGCTTCTCCTCTGTAAAACTGAATATAATACTATTACCTATCTCATGATATTGTTAAAGATTTTAAATGGGGTCACCTATGTAAAATACTTAGTGCTTCCAAGCACTCAGTAGAGGTTGCCATGTTTATTTTGTGCTTGTAGAGGACACTTCATCTTTTGGCTGCCTTGAAATCACATATTTTCATTATTTGGAGGAGATCTCTAAATAAAAACTGAAATAAGGGCCAAAAAATCTGGACTAAGTGGAAAGAAAGGGGAAATAATTGCTTTGCCTGCCTCTAGAAGTTACAACATTATCTCCTGAGCTTGAAATAAAAGCCCATACTGTGTTGAAAATTGGTATTTGTAATCATCTTGGGGATTATTGGGCAGCAAAGTGAAACACCAGTCCCAGTGATGGGTACTGTAAGGTTATACCTTTGTAGGCAGATAATTTCTTGGCTTCCCCAGACTTGACTGCCTTTTCGATTCAGAAAGAGCTCCTGGTTCTGTCTGAGTTTCTCATACCTGCATGGACACTCTAATAGGCAGTAACTGGTGCAATGATAGACTCATCTCATTGTTTTATCTCTAAGGAATTGTTGTCTTTTGTTGCCTACTGTCTAGTATCTTGAGTGTCTTTATTTTTCCCCATGTATTTTGTCCATTTGTTTTAGATATTTCATGTGGGAGGGTAAATCTGTTCTCTGTTACTTTCTTTTGATTAGAAGTGGAGTCTGCAATCTAGTTTGTGTCAAGCACCCAGATCCAAATCAGGGAACGTAGGTGAGACAGGTTGTATACTGATGCCCTTTGTCCTAACTATGATCTGCTATATGTACCTATTCAGTTCAGTTCAGTCACTCAGTCTTGTCCGACTTTTTGTGACCTCATGAATTGCAGCACGCCAGGCCTCCTTGTCCATCACCAACTCCTGGAGTTCACTCAAATTCACCTCTATTGAGTTGGTGATGCCATCCAGCCATCTCATCCTCTGTCGTCCCCTTCTCCTCCTGCCCCCAATCCCTCCCAGCATCAGAGTGTTTTCGAATGAGTCAACTCTTCGCATGAGGTGGCCAAAGTATTGGAGTTTCAGCTTTAGCATCATTCCTTCCAAAGAAATCCCAGGACTGATCTCCTTTAGAATGGACTGGTTGGATCTCCTTGCAGTCTAAGGGACTCTCAAAAGTCTTCTCCAACACCACAGCTCAAAAGCATCTATTCTTTAGTGCTCAGCTTTCTTCACAGTCCAACTCTCACATACATACATGACTACTGGAAAAACCATAGCCTTGACTGGACGGACCTTTGTTGACAAAGTAATGTCTCTGCTTTTGAATATGCTATCTAGGTTGGTCACAACTTTCCTTCCAAGGAGTAAGCGTCTTTTCATTTCATGGCTGCAATCACCACCTGCAGTGATTTTGGAGCCCCCGCAAAATAAAGTCTGACATGGTTTCCACTGTTTCTCCATCTATTTCCCATGAAGTGATGGGACCAGATGCCATGATCTTCGTTTTCTGAATATTGAGCTTTAAGCCAACTTTTTCACTCTCCTCTTTCACTTTCATCAAGAGGATTTTTAGTTCCTTTTTCACTTTCTGCCATAAGAGTGGTGTCATCTGCATATCTGAGGTTATTGATATTTCTCCTGGCAATCTTGTTTGTGTTTCTTGCAGCCCAGCGTTTCTCATGATGTATTCTGCATATAAGTTAAATAAGCAGGGTGACAATATACAACCTTGACGTACTCCTTTTCCTATTTCGAACAAGTGTGTTGTTCCATGTCCGGTTCTAACTGTTGCTTCCTGACCTGCATACAGATTTCTCAAGAGGCAGGTCATGTGGTCTGGTATTCCCATCTCTCTCAGAATTTTCCACAGTTTATTGTGATCCACACAGTCAAAGGCTTTGGCATTGTGAATAAAACAGAAATAGATGTTTTTCTGGAACTCTCTTGCTTTTTCCATGATCCAGCAGATGTTGGTAATTTGATTTCTGGTTCCTCTGCCTTTTCTAAAACCATCTTGAACATCAGGAAGTTCACAGTTCACGTATTGCTGAAGCCTGGCTTGGAGAATTTTGAGCATCACTTTACTAACATTGTGAGATGAGTGCAATTGTGCAATAGTTGAGCATTCTTTGGCATTGCCTTTCTTAGGAATTGGAATGGAAACTGACCTTTTCCAGTCCTGTGGCCACTGCTGAGTTTTCCAAATTTGCTGGCATATTGAGTGCACCACTTTCACAGCATCATCTTTCAGGATGTGAAATAGCTCAACTGGAATTCCATCACCTCCACTAGCTTTGTTTATAGTGATGTTTTCTAAGGCTCACTTGATTTCACATTCTAGGATGTCTGGCTCTAGGTGATCGATCACACCATCGTGATTATCTTGGTCGTGAAGATTTTTTTTGTACAGTTCTTCTGTGTATTCTTGCCACCTCTTCTTAATATCTTCTGCTTCTGTTAGGTCCATACCATTTCTGTCCTTGATCGAGCCCATCTTTGCATGAAATATTCCCTTGGTCTCTCTAATTTTCTTGAAGGGATCTCTAGTCTTTCCTATTCTGTTGTTTTCCTCTATTTCTTTGCATTGATCGCTTAGGGAGGCGTTCTTATGTCTCCTTGTTATTATTTGGAACTCTGCATTCAGATGCTTATATCTTTCCTTTTCTCCTTTGCTTTTTGCTTCTCTTCTTTTCACAGCTATTTGTAAGGCCTCTCCAGACAGCCATTTTGCTTTTTTGCATTTCTTTTCCATGAGGATGGTCTTGATTCCTGTCTCCTGTACAGTGTCACGAACCTCCATCCATAGTTTATCAGGCACTCTATCTATGAGATCTAGTCCCTTAAATCTACTTCTCACTTCTACTATATAATCATAAGGGATTTGATTTAGGTCATACTTGAATGGTCTAGTGGTTTTCCCTACTTTCCTCAATTTAAGTCTGAATTTGACAATAAAGAGTTCATGATCTGAGCCACAATCAGCTCCTGGTCTTGTTTTTGCTGATTGTATAGAGCTTCTCCATCTTCAGCTGCAAAGAACATAATCAATCTGATTTCGGTGTTGACCATCTGGTGATGTCCATGTGTAGAGTCTTCTCTTATGTTGTTGAAAGAGGGTGTTTGCTATGACCAGTGCATTTTCTTGGCAAAAGTCTATTAGTCTTTGCCCTGCTTCATTCCGTATTCCAGGGCCAAATTTACCTGTTACTCCAGGTGTTTCTTGACTTCCTACTTTTGCATTCCAGTCCCCTATTATGAAAAGGACACCTTTTTTGGGTGTTGGTTCTACAAGGTCTTGTAGGTCTTCATAGAACCGTTCAACTTCAGCTTGTTCAGCATTTCTGGTTGAGGCATTGACTTGGATTACTGTGATATTGAATGGTTTGCATTGGAAACAAAAAGAGATCATTCTGTCATTTTTGAGATTGCATCCAAGTACTGCATTTCAGATTTTTTTGTTGACCATAATGGCTACTCCATCTCTTCTAAGGTATTTCTGCCCTCAGTAGTAGATATAATGGTCATCTGAGTTAAAATCACCCACTCCAGTCTATTTTAGTTCGCTGATTCCTGGATGTCGACTTTCACTCTTGCCATCTCCTCTTTGACCACTTCCAATTTGCCTTCATTCATAGACCTAAAATTCCAGGTTCCTATGCAATATTGCTCTTTACAGCATCAAATCTTGCTTCTATCACCAGCTGCATCCACAACTGGGTATTGTTTTTGCTTTGGCTCCATCCCTTCATTCTTTCTGGAGTTATTTCTCCACTGATCTCCAGTAGCATATTGGGCACCTACCGACCTGGGGAGTTCCTCTTTCAGTATCCTATCTTTTTGCCTTTTCATACTGTTTCATATCTATAATATGCTCACAAAAAATGACATTTTTGCATAAGCAGAATTGATTTCTGTTGGTTAACTCTGGAAACAGGAGGTTTTAAGACTGTCGAATATGGCTTCAGTTGTAATTGTGGGAATATATTCCCCACTTAATTCTTGGGGCTTGAGTTTTGTAGTTGATTTAATAAATATTTCTTCCCAAATATTCATCTGGCATTCTGCTCTCCTTTGTTTACTGAAGAGAATAGGTAGGTGATAATTCTGATATATTTATTATTAAACATTTTATTTATGCCTTTTCATAGTGATATGTTGACCCTATAAAATTGTGACACTATATTGAACTATTGATAATGGACATGAAGGGGGAACTTAGCCAATATCATGGGTGCCATTAGAATTTTCAATGAATATGCCTTGACCTGAAGTACAGTCATCAAGATGCTGATCATGGTGTCATGCCTGGTGTAGCAGTCTTACTCTTCCATTTTCAGACAATAAAGATTTTGTTAATCATTCTACCCTTCATGTTCCTTATCAGTTAAATGGAGGTCATGGGTTATGAAGATTATATAGAATAAACTCAGTCAATGGTATTTATTATTTTCAACTCATATTCCATTCTTATTTAAGGAAAAATTAAAAAAAATTCCAAAGTGTCACTCCATTGTATATTAAAAATTATGGGTTGAAAATTCCTTACAAAATCTTTGAGATATTATTACAGTGTCAAGATTACACTGCAAAATAAAACCATGGTCTTGATATTCATCAATTCTTTCTTTTTCTATTTCTTACATAGAATTTCTGCCATATTCAAGAATATTTCCTCTGCATTTTCTTTGTTTATTTATCACATGCCTATTTCAAAGACTATTCAAACTTCATTTCTCTAGCAGATACTCTTTCCTCATAGCTCACCAAAATATAGCTCTTCTTTCATTTGGTCGCAAAGAGTGGGACACAACTGAGCGACTGAACTGAACTGAAAATTGTTTATTTCACAAAACTCTCCACTTATCACTGAAGTTTAAGTTTGGCAACCTCTGCAGTAGTGAGGCTTAGTAAATAATAAAATTATCTTATACTTCAGCACTTTTAATAATATGGACTTTGCTGATTTTTATTTGCTTACCATTTGGTCTCCATATTTTAGTATTTCACTTATTTGTTTTATTTTATTTTATTTAGTTTTTACTGGAGTATAGCTGATTTACAATGTTGTGTTACTTTCTGCTGTGCAGCAAAGTGAATCAGTTTTGTATGTGTATATATATATATACACACACACATACATATATCTAGCCTTTTAAAAATTCTTTTCTGATATAGATCCTTACAAGAGTATTGAGTAGACTTCCCTGTGCTATACATACATCATTGTTGGTTATCTATTTTGTATATGTGTGTTCTTAGTTGCTCAGTTGTGTCTGACTCTTTGAGACCTCATGAACTATGGCCTTTCAGGCTCCATTGACCATGGAATTTCCAGGCTAGAATATTGGAGTGAGTTGCCATTTCCTGCTCCAGGGGATCGTCTCAACCCAGGGATCGAACCCACGTTTTGCATCTCCTGCAATAACAGGTGGATTCTTTACCATTGCATCACTTGGGAAACCCCATTTTAAAGTGTGTATATGTCAGTCCCAATCCCCCAATTTATATCCATGCCCTTTCCCTCCAGTAATCATAAGATTGTTTTCTACAGCATAACTCTACTTCTGTTTTGTAAACAAGTTCATTTGTACCACTTGTTTAATTTCCACATATAAGCAATATCATATGATATTTGTCCTTCTCTGTCTAACTTATTTTTTTTTAATTTTATTTATTTTTTTATTTTTTAAATTTTAAAATCTTTAATTCTTACATGCGTTCCCAAACATGAACCCCCTCCCACCTCCCTCCCCACAACATCTCTCTGGGTCATCCCCATGCACCAGCCCCAAGCATGCTGCACCCTACGTCAGACATGGACTAGCGATTCAATTCTTACATGACCGTATACATTGAATATCTATATGTAGTGTTCTTTTCAAATAGGGTTACTGCCCTTGCTAATTTTATTTTATTTAATAGAAGTATTCTAGTTTAAAAATTCCATTATGATTTTTTTCTGTGTCTACCACAATATCAGAAGATGAGTAACACGAAAAAATTGCTGACTTATTTAATTATCTTTTTGATCTTCATTTGAAGAAATGATGTTGAAAAGAAATGCATTTTTGCCCAAAAATAATATTGAACATCTATTGCTTTTTATAATTTCCTGTGTTTTTTGTCTTCAGTCAGATTCTATAGAGTGATAAGTTCTTTGTATATTCATAAAAAAAGGGAAGCCTGGAGTGCTGCAGTCCATGGGGTTGCAAAGAGTCAGACACAACTGCGGCTGAAAACAAATAATAAAATAGTTATATTTTTCTTAGTCTAATCCACCTTTCTCCATATAAATAAACAGCAACTAGAGCAAGAACAAGAGAACTATCTGTCTAAAGGCTACCAGAAAGAAGAGTCAGTCGGTGTACATTCAGCTCAAAACCAATGCATGTTTGAAAATCTGTAACAGTACAAACTTGAAAATACATAAAATTGACATTTAATTGGCTTACATTTATTTCAAGGTAGCAATAGTGGTAAAGAACTGCCTGCCAATGTAGGAGACATAGGTTCCATCCTTGGGTCAGGAAGATCCCCTGGAGGAGGGCATGGCAACCCACTCCAGTATTCTTGCAGGGAGAACCCCATAGACAGAGGAGCTTGGCGGGCTACAGTCCATAGGGTCACAAAGAGTCAGACATGACTGAAGCCACTCAGCATGTATGAACTTTTGTATTTCCACATTATGTGAATTAAGGCTTTTTTAAATTACAGTGTTTCCATACTCTATTTTCTATTATTCAGTGAGGAGCCACTTAAAACTATTAACCAATATTCCTGACTAACTCTCATCATGCATAAGAAATGATGTGTTTATGTACCATCAGCTCTACTACTGAATAATGATCTTTTCTGAAAAGTTGTATTCAAATAGGCATTCTTGGTATTAAAAAGTGCTATAACATAATTATTTAGAACTGTTTATCAAAAACTAAGTATTGCTGAACATTTTTTACAGTATAAGACATTGGCCTAGGTGCCTGAACAATGTAAAATATGACCATTGCCTTTAGGAAATGGAAAGTCTAGTTGCAGAGATATGGAGACGCATCTAAACAAGTGAAAAATTATTTTTAAATTATTGATATCTCATATGTGCTATTCCAAGCATATGATATATATATATATATATTCTAAGAATATAAGAATGTAAGATATATGTATCTTATATACTTATATTACTTATATTTACATACTTATACCACTGTTTCAGTATATAAGATGTAATTATAATTAAAAGACAGAGTCCATAGAAGTATATGGAATGGAAGATAGTAATATCCCTAAGAAGAATTTGCCTGGTTATTTGGAAGTGAATTATATGAAAATCAACACAATTATATAACTAAGAAATGCAAAATATGGATATACATGTATTCAAAAATATAGTAAAATACAATCCTAGGACATGTGCAATTTAAAATCTGAGATTTAGTTATCTATTGTAACTATTTTGACTATGTGTAATTTTCAGGTTAAACAGAACTTAAATTTAAATAAAAGAAAACTAAGTTGATATTAAAAAAAAACAGCAGATAATTTTCTTTAAAATAAAGCTATTGGCTTTTGAATATTTAGTTTAATTGTTTAAAAAATATATATCTGTTCAGAGATTCTCTGGGTCCAGGAGCTTTTCCTAGTAAGTAGAGTGTATCAGACTTGAGACTAAAACTGATACTGGAAAATCATTTGATCTAACAAAAATTGACTTCCTTCATTTTTAAAATGGAGATAATAAAGGTACCTTCCATGTAAAGTCATTGGAAGATATTCAATGAGACAATGTAATTTATCAGCTTTATATTGTATTAGATATTATGAGTTCTCATGTATATATAAAATACCTATTAATATTATTAGATTATACATATCTGCCTTGTAAATGGAAGGTCTTAGGATCATTTTTATAGAACGCTGTTCAAATCCATTACAGGTCACATGATTCTGTACCCTTTCTTTTAAGAGATAAGTTGTTCTTGCGACCCCTTGAACTGCAGCACGCCAGGCCTCCCTGTCAATCACTGACTCGGGAGTCTACTCAAACCCATGTCCATTGAGTTGGTGATGCCATCCAACCATCTCATCCTCTCTCGTCCCCTTCTCCTCCTGCCCCCAATCTTTCCCAGCATCAGGGTCTTTTCCAGTGAGTCAGCTCTTCACATCAGATGGCCAAGTATTGGAGTTTCAGCTTCAACATCAGTCCTTCCAATGAACACCCAGGACTGATCTCTTTTAGGATTGACTGGTTGGATCTCCTTGCAGGCCAAGGGACTCGCAAGAGTCTTCTCCAACACCACAGTTCAAAAGCTTTAATTTTTTGGTGCTCAACCTTCTTTATGGCCCAATTCTCACATCCAAACATGACTACTGGAAAAACCATAGTTTGACTATACAGACCTTCATTGGAAAGTGATGTCTCTGCTTTTTAATACACTGTGTCTAAGTTTGTCATAGCTTTTCTTCCAAGGAGCAAACATCTTTTAATTTCATGACTGTAGTCACCACCTGCAGTGATTTTGGAGCCCAAGAAAATAAAGTCTCTCACTGTTACCATTTTCCCCCTATTTGCAGTGATGTGATGAGACCAGATGCCATAATCTTCATTTATTGAATGTTGAGTTTTAAGCCAGCTTTTCCACTCTTCTCTTTCACTTTCAACAAAAGACTCTTTAGATCCTCTTCACTTTCTGCCATTAGAGGTTATCTGCATATCTGAGGTTATTGATATTCCTCCCAGCAATCTTGATTTCAGCTTGTGATTCATCCAGCCCAGAATTTTCATGATGTACTCTGCATATAAGTTAAACATGCAGGATGACAATATGCAGACTTAAGGTACTCCTTTCCCAATTTTGAGCCAGTCTGTTGTTTCAAGTCTGGTTCTAACTGTTGCTTCTTGTCCTGCATACAGGTTTCTCAGGAGACAGATAAGGTCATCTCGTATTTCCATTTCTTTAAGAATTTTCCACAGTTTGTTGTGATCCACACAGTCAAAGGCTTTAGTGTAGTCAATAAAGCAGAACTAGATGTTTTTCTGGAATTACCTTGTTTTTTCTGTGAGCCAGTGGATGTTGGCAATTTGACCTCTGGTTCCTCTGCCTTTTCTAAATCCAGCTTTTATATTTAAAATTTTTTGGTTTACAGACTGTTGAAGCCTAGCTTGAAGAATTTTGAGAATAACCTTGCTAGCATGTTAAATGAGTGCAATTGTACAGTAATTTGAACATTTGGCATTGCCCTTCTTTGGGGTTGGAATGAAAACTGACATTTTCCAGTCCTGTGGCCACTGCTGAGTTTTCCAAATTTGCTTGTATATTGAGTGCAGCATTTTAACAGTGTCATCTTTTAGGATTTGAAATAGTTCAGCTGAAATTCCACCACCTCTTCTAGCTTTGTTTGTAGTGATGCTTCTTAAAGCCCACTTGACTTCGCACTCCCGGGAGTCTGGCTCTAGGTGATTGATTACACCATTGTGGTTATCCAGGTGTTAAAGACTTTTTCTTTCTTTCTTTTTTTTTTTAAATAAATTTCTTATTTATAGTCTATCCCCTTCTTCTTAATATCTTCTGCTTCTGTTAGATCCATACTTCCTGTTCTTTATTGTGCCCCTCTTTGCATGAAATTTCCCTTGATAGCTCTAATTTTCTTGAAGAGATCTCTAGCCTTTCACATTCAAATTTTTCCCTCTATTGCTTTTCATTGTTCACTTAAGGCTTTTTTTGTCTCCTTGATCTTCTTTGGAACTCTGCACTCAGGTGGATATATCTTTCCCTTTCTCCTTTGCTTTTCACTTATCTTCTTTTCTCAGCTCTTTGTAAGGCTTCCTCAGACAACCATATTGCCTTTTTGTATTTCTTTTTCTTTGGGATGGTTTTGATCACCACCTCCTGTTCAATGTCCTCCCCCATCTATAATTGTTCAGGCCCTCTGTCTATCATTTCTAATCCCTTGAATCTATTTGTCACTTCCACTGTATAATCATACCTGAATGGCCTAGTGGTTTTCCTTACTTTCTTCCTAATACTCAAGAGATGAGTATTAGGAAGAAATTGTTATTTTTCACATACAAAGTAAGAGAAACAGAATCTCATCTGTTAAAGAGTAATTATTAGTTCACATAACTAGTAGATAATATTAATTAACCATCTTTTATGCACTAAGCGTTTTGTTGTTGTTCAGTCACTAAGTCATGTCTGACTCCTTGCGACCCATGGACTGCAGCATTCCAGGGTTCTCTGTCCTTCACCACCTCTTGGAGCTTGCTCAAATTCATGTCCATTGAGTTGATGATGCCATCCAGCCATCTCATCCTCTATCACCCCCTTCTCCTTCTGCCTCCAATCTTTCCCTGCATCAGAGTCTTTTCCAGTGAGTCGGCTCATCACAGGTGGCCAAAGGATTGGAGATTTACCTTCAGCACCTGTCTTTCCAATGAATATTCAGGACTGATTTCCTTTGGGACTGACTGGTTTGATCTTCTTGCTGTCCAAGAGATTCTCAAGAGTCTTCCCAAGCACCACAGTTGAAAGCATCAGCTCTTTGGTGCTCAGCCTCCTTTATGGTCCAGCTCTCACCTCTCTACACGACTACTGGAAAAACCATAGCTTTGGCAATACGGATCTTTGTCACCAGCGTTATGCCTCTGCTTTTTAATATGCTGTGTAGTTCTGTCATAGCTTCTCTTTCAAGGAGCAAGCATCTTTTAATTTCATGGCTGCATTCACTCTCCACAGTAATTTTCGAGCCCAAGAAAATAAAATCTGTTACTACCTCTACTTTCCCCCCATCTATTTGCCATGAAGTAATGGGACCAGATGCCAGATATCAGTTTTTTGAATGTTGTGTTTTATGCCAGCTCTTTCACTCTCCTCTTTCTCCATCTCAAGAGGGTGTTTAGTCCCTCTTCATTTTCTGCCATTAGTGTGGTATCATCTGCACATCTGAAGCTGTTGATATTTGTGCTTAAGTAATTCTCTGTGGTAAGTACTGTTGACCTGGTTTATAGATAAAGAGACAGGTTCAGAGTGCCTAGATGAATTGTCCAAAGTCACATAGGTGATAGTGAGAAAGCAAATATGTCAATATCTAGTTTTAACTATCTTCAAAGATTAAGCATAATTCTGAACTGTGATGGGTATGGAGATGCACTGCCTTAGTTCTTCTAATGTGCAATATCATGTATCAGCTGCTCCCTAAAGTGTCCTAAAGGATCCTCAGTGAGTTCCAGGGTGGCCAACACTCAGTGACTGATACGGCAAACCTAATTCACTGTTTTGACTCAGCTTACAACTCTGATGGACCATTTTGATTCCAAAGCCTCTTATGTGCTTGGTTGAGGTTTTCAGCCTGCTTATATTACAAAGTTAAGTTTTTCTCAGCCTGATCTTGATCCCTGGACCTTCTTGCACCAGTGTTGATTCCAAGAGTACTCCCTAAAATATCCTAAACACTAAAGTCAATCTCAGTTTTGTTTCCTGGAGAACACAACTTACAACACAGGTCAGTTAGAGAATGGTCTATTGAATCCCTTCAGCTATCTCTTAGTATCCCAGTTAATTTTAATTTTTTTTAAGGGATGTTTTAATGCTAACTATGGAATAACATTATAAATCCTTTCTGGCTACTTTATTTATATAGAATTTTACCTGATGAAATAAGAGACAAAATTGACAGTTTTAAAATTTATGGTTGAATGTAAGATATCTCTGGAATAGATATCTTACAATATGTCTTGGTCATACATATTTGTAAAATGAAAAATAACTGTCTGGTTTTGGTAAAAAGATGGACTTTTAAACTGTGGGTTGGAAAGACTGAATTTTTGCTTTGCCCATTCACATAACTAGCTGGATTACGTAGTGCAGCTCTATGTTCTTTTAGTGTCTTATCTCCAAAAATAAAATGTTTCTGCTTGACTCTATACAGTTCCAAGAATGTGTTGTTTTTTTGTTTCTGGTTGATCTTCAGAATTTTTTTTAGCATTAAGCCTCTCTGTTTCCTCTAATCTTTCTATGAAGTAGTTAATGAACTAGAAACAATTGCTTCAAAACACTAGTGGAGTTTTAAAGGAACCCTGAAGTGAATCATTTACAATGTAAATAATCACCACCTAATTTATGTGAGTTGTAAATTCAGATTTATCTATTGGAGTATGTTACTTATTCTAAGAAAATCTGACCTTTGACAGTGTGGTAGAGGTAGCTTCTAAAAACGGTCAAACTTTGGAATGTAGTTTCAAAGGTGAAAAAGGGCAATATTGAGACTGCATTTTTAACATTTTAACATCCTCACCAATAAGAATTCTCCAGTTTTTGTGACTGAGAACATTATTTCTTAGTTGACTAAAATCTTTAGCGCTTCTGAACTGTATTCAACAGCAGTTAGTTGTACATGTCCTTAAAAATAACCTTGACATCCTTAATACCCTCTGAGAACACAGAAGTACACAGAGATTTTATTTTCACTGCTTTGGGAATAAAGTACATTCTGCTTCATTTCTCTAAATAAGACTATGTTAAAGTTATTTATTTTGCCAAGTTATGTTCAAGGGGAATATTATCCTAACTACTAATCTAGGCTCATGCTAAAATATCAAAACTGATGGTGCATTATGAAACATAAAATTTTAACCAAACAAAGAATGAACAGATAGTCCAAAAAAGATGCCTCCAAAGGAAATGTGCTATATATTAAGGATTATGAATAAATTAAAAATCTTAAAAATGATAATGTCCAGAATGTCTCTTGAGCACAGTGATAGATTGTAAAAATCATTTCAAGTTTTAGGCCATATATCTAGATAGCCTCAAAAATAAACTCTACTAATAATCCATGAACCTGGCTACCTCACCTTCCTGAAGTTCCTAGATTGTCATTATTGAAAATCATTTCTTCTCTTCTTCTCTCTCATGGAACTTTGTTTTCACATCTCTTGCACTCAATTCCTTCTCCTTCTATTACATGTAGTTGTTTACATATTCTCTCCTCTTATTAGATTATAAACTTTTGTGTGTAGAAGTTTATTCTCCTCTAAATCTTTGAAAATCTGATTGAACTATGATGAGAGTAATCGCAAAATAGTATTGGATGAAAATGGGTTAAATCTAGTCTGAAAAACATTTCGGTATTCTGCATTAACTTTTTATTTTTAACTGTAATCTTATATAAACAAACAATCAGATGAAACATGATACAATTTTGGCAACGGTGCATTTATAGCAATGAATGTTGTTCTAAGGAATGGAGAATGTTTTAAAAGTTAGAATCCAAACTAAATATGAGCATGATGTTGAAGAAGAAGTAAGAAGCATAATTATTTTATGGCAACTGTTGTTATTATACTGTAGATGATTTAATTCTTTATAAATTTTAGAAATCTCTTAAAAATGAAAGAAAAATTTCAAAATCAGGACAGATCTCTTTGGAATTTGCTATCTTGATTTCTTGATTTATATTTTTCAGTATGAACAGACAGAAATAAAACATAAATGTAATTTTGCCTGTTCATTAAAGAAGCTAAACATGAAGGATACAATTAAGATTATCTCCTTTCCCAGTGGTTTCAATAGCTTGTGCTCTATTTTCCTTTTCCATCTTGTAGCAAAATATCTTGTAGATCTCTTCATCGTCAATTTCAGAACTGAAACTATCTCATTTATATATAATAAAATACCTAGTCTTAAATGAGTCAAAACTTTCACTCCTTTCACCTGTTTCACCAAGTCTTACTCTACTTCCCCTCAGAATGATGAAAATGGTATTATCTGCTTTCCTTCTGTCCACCCTTGCTAGGCTGCTTCTGACTCCTCTAGGACTGGGAAACAATAGGAGCATTAGCAGAAAAAGGCAGTATTACAATGGGTAGCATTTGTCACAGATGCCCACACAACATATGCGAGGTATTTTTGTTGACTCTTCTGAGGGTCCCTTTATTAGGGACCCCAATAGTGCATCCTTTACATGAGTGATAGATTTTTAATTTATTTATTTTTAATTGAAGGATAATTACTTTATAATATTGTGTTGAACCTCCCTCCCACCTCCCACTCCATCCCACCCCTCTAGGTCATCACAGAGCCCCAGTTTGAGTTCCGTGAATCATACAGCAAATTTCCACTGGCTATCTATTTTACATACGGTAGCATACGGTAGTGTATATGTTTCCATGCTACTCTTTTCATTCTTCCCACCCAGTCCTTTTCCCTGCCCTCACCTGGGATTCGTAAGTCTGTTCTCTGTGTCTACATCAAATTGCTTAAATTTCTGTTACAGCCCTCAGCTCCTGCACTCAGACCATATGCCCTGAAGAAACTCTTCCTGGGGTCTTCTTGACTGATCAATCAGCCTCATTTAGTAGGGTTATTGCCACATTGCTTATATCTTATTTTTTATAGTATCTATGGCATAAAACTACATATTTTGTTATGAAATACAATGACATTTATTATAATATGACTTATTACATGAAAAATATGCCCAGTATGACTTTCAACTTGTTAAAATGCCATATGGGTATTTGCACAAACTGGTAAAATCATGTCCTTAAATATATTAAGAATCTTTAACTCTCAGATTTCAAGTGGTTTTTATTTTCTTCCTTGTAGTTTTCCCCATTTTCCAAATTTTCCATGATGAACACTGATTGTTTTTGTAAAAAGAACAAGAATAAATGCCTTTTTAAAAATATCATTTTAGAGGATTTTAATGTGAAAAAGAAAAGCTATTTTGAAAGTTAACATTATTGCAGTGTCCGATGGAGGCAGCAAAAGCCCCAGAAGGAAATAGACCAGGGGATGCTAAGTCACAGTTTAGAGGCAGTTTATATTGTGAGTGTGGTGGGTTGAACACTGTCTCCCCCAGATTCATGTCCCTTGAGAGACTCAGAATGTGATACTTAGAATAAAGGTCTTTGTATATGTAATTAAGATAAAGATCTTGAAGTGATATCATCCTGGAGATTCAAGCGGGCCTTCAGTTCAGTGATTGAGGTCCTTATAAAAGAGAGGCAAATCTGAAATTCATCAATTCACAGGAAGAAGTCATGTGAAAATGGAGGCCAACTTTGGAGGTATCCAGTCACAAGCCAAGAAACACCAAAGGTTGCCCTCAATCACTAAAAACTGGGACATAGGCAGGGAACATAATCTCTCTCTGATCCCCCAGAGGGAACCAACCCCACTGAGAGCTTGATTTTGGTTGCTGGTCTCCAAAACTGTGAGACAATAAATCTCTACTGTTCTAAAACTTTAAATTTATGAAGGTTTTTTGCAGCAGCCTCAGGAAACAAATATAGTAAGAACCAGGAACACATACATTACTTGAGTTTTATCAATACTTCACAACATTTAAGGTAATATTCAAGAACATGAATATGAATATGATAGAAATCAAAATGATGATTGAAAAATTATGACTAAAAGAGAGTTATACAAAGGTTTGCTTTATGTTCTTGTGTAATATATGAAGGATAGTTCAAGAAGCTATTTTCTGCTCTCTTACTGCGCTCTCACATACTGTGTTATGGGAGGAGTGGGTGGATGTTTTTGATTTGGGTTTTTTTTTCTCATTTAATTTTTATTTTTTTATTTTATTAAATCCCAAACGACAAGTTATATTTTTTCTACTGTTTCCTAAAAATGTGAATTGGACTGTATATGAAATATTTGGGGGCTTCTCTGATGGTTGAAATGGTATGGAATCTTCCTGCAATGAGTGGGTTGGGAAGATCCCCTGGAGAAGGAAATGGCAACCCACTCCAGTATTCTTGCCCAGAAAATCCCATGCACAGAGGAGCCTGGCAGGCTACAGTCTGTGGGGTGGCAAAGAGTCAGACACGACTGAGTGACTAACACACACTAACACATGAAATATTTAAATCAGAGAGCTGCTTTAAAAAATATTCACTGCTTGTCACAACACTTCCAACTGAGAAGCGGAAGGTGCTAATACCTGTAACTTCAGACCTTTTCAATGCATTGGATGGAAAAACAAAACATGTTATGAGCTGTGATGATTATTTCAAGAAGATTGTTCTCCACATCTAATTTTTCAGTTTATATCAAGCATTGGTTTTCTAAATCTGGGCCCTGGGAAATGATTCTTAGGGTCAATCCAAATCTAGGTGAACAGTGAATAATCAAGAAATCCAGGCTGCATTGTGTGGCACAATCAGAGTTCTACAGCTTGAGATAAGACTTGTGTTGCATGAGAAGTGTGAAGAGATGTAATATTGATATTTAGGATGTAGTTTATGAAATCCTGGATCTCTGTTTATTTCTTTGCCTTATCTTTGGTCACTCTTAACTGAAAAAGAAGGAAAGGAAAAATAGTATAAATGAAACTTTAATTTACTAATGTGATATGAGTGTAATGAGACCCTAATACTTATTAATATTATTTATTTGTGTATTTCATATGATATTATTTATTGTAATGTATTTTATATTAATATCTTTATTTTATTAATGTTGAAATTATTTTAATTTGTAATTTATGCTTTATTTTTTACTAAAGAATTCCAAATAACTTTATAAGATTAAAATCAGTATTGTGAAGTTAAAAAAAATCAGAAACCCTTTAAAAGAGTTTTTAACCTAATGTTCATAGTTATAATCTGTGAAACTTCTGAGTGTATATGTTTAATTTTACTGTATGTGTTCATTAATTGGGGGGTGGCTTCATAACTTGATCATGTTGTCCAAGTATTAGTAGGTCCAGAAGTGTTAGGTATCACTACTTTGGAAAGAGAAATATCATTGTACATAATTCAGAATAGTTAGTTACATTTATTGAATATTGAATTTCACTTTCAGAATTCTTGTAGACAAAGTAAAACACACACACAAGCACAGAAGCTATATATAGCTCTTGTATAATAAAGAAGTACAATTTCATTTGCAGGGATAGAATATTTTAAATACTGAGTTTCCAGGGAAATCAATCATATAGCTGGTTCAATAATAAACATAACACAATTTAATTTCTAAGTATCTTTGATAGCAGGATTGCAGAAGATATGAATGCTTTAAATTTATGTTTCTGGTGAAATAGAATGAAAGAAAAGCTGAAGACATACCTTTACATCTTAACTATGAAGGCATGACTATGTGTTGGGGATAAGTAATACAGACCAGATGTAATAATATAGAAATATAGCTCCAGCCTACAGAAATGGAAGTTTGACATATCTTTCAGATGAGCTCCTTCAAATATCAGAGAGGGCATGTGGTGAATGTCAGTCATTCCATTGTTGAATTCTTTGGTACTGGCCTAAAAAGAAATTGGTTGAAGGATCATTTATTCTAAGAACTTGATATTAAAATGACAACTTTTATTGATTTATGTCATGATGAAGAGACCATCTAAATATGCATAGGTGTGGATAATAGAAGTGACCCAAAACATAATAAAACTTTTCTCAAAAGTGAATATTTTATCCCAAATACTTAGAGAGTTACTCAGGTAAAAGTTACACATTTAGAGTTACTCAGATGTTAGAATTTAAATTCAGAACTTACTAAGCTGCTTTAAACCACTTGAATCATAATTATGGGTCTATAGTATATTTACTTTTCCCAGAACAAAATACTGATGAATCCACTAGTATATTTTTGATAATTCTATTTATATTATCTATTTAGACAATTACAAATATTTAACAAAGTTGATTATAATCTTTGCAGCCAAACATGGAGAAGCTCTATACAGTCAACAAAAACAAGACCAGGAGCTGACTTTGGCTCAGATCATGAACTCCTTATTGCCAATTCAGACATAAATTGAAGAAAGTAGGGAAAACCACTAGACCATTCAGGTATGACCTAAATCAAATACCTTATGATTATGCAGTGGAAGTGAGAAATAGATTTAAGGGCCTAGATCTGATAGATAGAGTGCCTGATGAACTATGGACGGACATTCGTGACAATGTACAGGAGACAGGAATCAAGACCATCCCTCAAAAAAGAAATGCAAAAAAGCAAAATGGCTGTCTGGGGAGTTCTTACCAATAGCTGTAAAAAGAACAGAAGCGAAAAGCAAAGGAGAAAAGGAAACAAATGAACATCTGAAGAGTTCCAAAGAATAACAAGAAGAGATAAGAAAGTTTCCTCAGGAATCAATGCAAAGAAAAGAGGAAAACAACAGAATCGGAAAGACTAGAGATCTCTTCAAGAAAATTAGAGATACCAAGAGAATATTTCACAAAGCAAAGATGGGCTCGATAAAGAACAGAAATGGTATGGACCTAAAGAAGCAGAAGATATTAAGAAGAGGTGACAAGAATACATAGACGAACTGTACAAAAAAGAGCTTCATGACCCAGATAATCATGATGGTGTGATCAATCACCTAGAGCCAGACATCCTGGAATGTGAAGTCAAGGGGGCCTTCAGAAGCATCATTATGAACAAAGCTAGTGGGGGTGATGGAATTCCAGTGGAGCTATTTCAAATCCTTAAAGATGATGCTGTGAAAGTGCTGCACTCAATATGCCAGCAAATCTAGAAAACTCAGCAGTGGCCACAGGACTGGAAAAGGTCAGTTTCCATTCCAATCCCAAAGAAAGGCAATGCCAAAGAATGCTCAAACTACTGCACAATTGCACTCATTTCACACGCTAGTAAAGTAATGCTCAAAATCCTCCAAGCCAGGCTTCAGCTATATGTGAACCATGAACTTCCTGATGTTCAAGCTGGTTTTAGAAAAGGCAGAGGAACCAGAGATCAAATTGCCAACATCCACTGGATCATCGAAAAAGCAAGAGAATTCCAGAAATACATCTATTTCTGCTTATTGACTATGCCAAAGCTTTTGACTGTGTGGATCACAATAAACTGTGGAAAATTCTGAAAGAGATGGGAATACCAGACCACCTGACCTGTCTCTTGAGAAACCTGTATGCAAGTCAGGAAGCAACAGTTAGAACTGGGCATGGAACAACAGACTGGTTCCAAATAGGAAAAGGAGTACGTCAAGGCTGTATATTGTCATCCTGCTTATTTAACTTATATGCAGAGTACATCATGAGAAATGCTGGACTGGAAGAAACACAAGCTGGGATCAAGATTGCTGGAAGAAATATCAATAACCTCAGATATGCAGATGACACCACTCTTATGGCAGAAAGTGAAGAAGAGCTAAAGAGCCTCTTGATGAAAGTGAAAGAGGAGAGTGAAAAAGTTGGCTTAAAGCTCAACATTCAGAAAACGAATATTATGGCACCTGGTCCCATCACTTCATGGGAAATAGATGGGGAAACATTGGAAACAGTGTCAGACTTTATTTTTTTGGACTCCAAAATCACTGCAGATGGTGATTCCAGCCATGAAATTAAAAGATGCTTACTCCTTGGAAGGAAAGTTATGGCCAACCTAGGTAGCATATTCAAAAGCAGAGTCATTACACTGCCCTCAAAGGTCCGCCTAGTCAAGGCTATGGTCTTTCCAGTGGTCATGTATGGATGTGAGAGTTGGACTGTAAAGAAAGCTGAGCACCGAAGAATTGATGCTTTTGAACTGTGGTGTTGGAGAAGACTCTTGAGAGTCCCTTGGACTGCAAGGAGATCCAACCAGTCCATTCTAAAGATCAGTCCTGGGTGTTCTTTGGAAGGACTGATGCTAAAGCTGAAACTCCAGTACTTTGGTCACCTCATGTGAAGAGTTGACTCATCAGAAAAGACTCTGATGCTGGGAGGTATTTGGGGCAGGAGGAGAAGGGGACGACTGAGGATGAGATGGCTGGATGGCATCACCGACTGTATGGACATGAGTTTGAGTTAACTCCGGGGGTTGGTGATGGACAGGGAGGCCTGGCATGCTGCAATTCATGTGGTTGCAAAGAGTCGGACACAACTGAGTGACTGAACTGAACTGAACTGAACAATGTTAATATAGGTTTAGAATAGCTGTAACAAGCTTTTTTTTTTCTATCCTTGTTTTATTAAGGCTACATTTAGTTCTTAATGGTATTCCCAGGTGGCTCAGTCAGTAAAGAGTCTGACTAACATATGAGAGACCTGGGTTTGATCCCTGGGTTGAGAAGATCCTCTGGAAAAGGAAATGGCAACCCACTTCACTGTTCTTGTCTGGAGAATTTGATGGACAGAAGAGCTTGGTGGGCTATAGTCTATGGGGTCACAAAGAGCTGGACATGACTGAGTGACTAACTATTACTTTCTTTCACTTAGTTCTTAATAATAAATATATATTTTCAAAATAAATGTTGTTTAATTCTTTGTTCTTTTAGACATGGATATGTATCCAATCTGTCTGATAACCATAGCAACTATTATATTCCTATACTTATTCACTACTGCTTCATTCCAAAGAGATGTGAGAGTTTAGAAAGAGTTCTTTCTGTATTGTTTCAAAAGGTGAGGGAGTGGGGAGTCTCTAAGGTGCTATTTTCCCTCTCAAATGATAAAGCCTGAACAACAACAACAATTTGAAAGCTATCAGGAGTTTTTAAAATATAACTTTCACTGCTTTTGGCTTTTTTATGTTTAAAATCTTTTTTGTTTTACTCATTAAGATATTATAAAGAAAACATAAGGAAAAACTTGACCTTGGCTTTGTCAGTGAATTTTTTTTGGAATGACATCAAAAGCACAGGCAATAAAACCAAAGTATGTATACACAGGACATCAAACTAAGAGCCTTTTCCACAGCAAAGGAAACAACCAGCACAATGAAATGACAATCTATGGAATGGGAAAAATATTTGTAAACTATATGACTGATAAATATTTAATATCCAAAGTATATTCAAAAACCCATATAAGTCAACATCAAACAAACCAAGACACTTGATTTATAAATGGGAAAAGGACCTGAATAGAATTTTCCCCCCAGAAAATGTACAAATGGAAATCAGGTACATGAAAAGATGCTCAATATCACTAATAAACAGGGAAATGCAAATTAATACTTCAGTGAGATATCACCTTTCATCTGTTAAGATGACTTATCAAAAAATAAGAAATAACAAGTGTTGGCAAGGATGTGGGTAAAAGAAACTCATGTACGCTTTTGGTGGGAACATAATTTGCTATAGCTATTATGGAAAACAGTGTGAAAGTTCTTCAGCAAATTAAAAATTGAACTACCATATGATTCAGCAATCCCATTTCTGGGTGCAGAGCACATCTTGCAAAAGGCCAGGCTGGATGAAGCACAAGCTGGAATCAACATTGCTGGGAGAAATATCAATAAGCTCAGATATGCAGATGACACCACCATTAGGGAAGAAAGTGAAGAAGAACTAAAGAACCTCTTGATGAAAATGAAAGAGGAGAGTGAAAAAGTTTGCTTAAAACTCAACATTCAGAAAACTAAGATCATGGTTTCTGGTCCCATCACCTCATGGAAAATAGATGGGGAAACAATGGAAACAGTGACAGACTTTATTTCTGGGGTCTCCAAAATCACTGCAGATGGTGACTGCAGCTATGAAATTAAAAGACACTTGCTCCTTGGAAGAAAAGTTATGACCAACCTAGACAGCATATTAAAAAGCAGAGATGTTACTTTGCCAGCAAAGGTCCATCTAGTCAAAGCCATGGTTTTTTCAGTAATCATGTATAGATGTGAGAGTTGGACTATAAAGAAAGCTGAGTGCTGAAGAATTGATGCTTTTGAACCGTGGTGTTGGAGAAGGCTCTTGAGAGTCCCTTGGACTGCAAAGAGATCCAACCAGTCCATCCTAAAGGAAATCAGTCCTGAATATTCATTGGAAGGACTGATGCTGAAGCTGAAACTCCAATACTTTGGCCACCAGATGAGAATAATTGATTCATGTGAAAAGACCCTGATGCTGCAAAAGATTGAAGGCAGGAGGAGAATGGGACAACAAGATTAGATGGCATCACTAACTTCATGGACATGAGTTTGAGTAAGCTCTGGTCTTGGTGATGGACAGGGAAGCCTGATATGCTGCAGTCCATGGGGTTGCAAAGAATTGGATATGAGTGAGTGACTGATCCAAAGGAAAAGATCACCGCCTCAAAGAGTTATCTTCCCTTTCATGTTCATTGTAGCAATTCACAATTGTCAAGACATGGAAACAACCTGTGTTTATCAGTATTAAAAATATATATGTACATTGGAATACTATTTAACTATAAAAAAGAATAAATCTTGCCATTTGTTACAGTGTGGGTGAGCCTAGAAGACATTATGCTAAGACATAAGCCAGAGAGAGAAAGACAAATACTATTTGGTGTCATTCATATATGGAATCTTAAAAAGTTGAACTTGGAATGAAGGAATAAAATAGTTGTCACCAGGGACTGAGGAGTGGAGAAAATGAGAAGAGGTTGGTCAGAGGATAAAACTTCAGTTATAAGACTTTTTAAACTTGTTTTTTAAATGGAGTATGATTTCTTTACAATGTTGGGTTAGTTTCTCCTGAACAACATGAATCACCTATAAGTATACATAGATCCCCTCGATCTTGAGCCTCCCTCCCGTACTCACCCCATCCCACCCTTTTAAATCATCACAGAGCACTGAGCTGAGCATCCTGTGGTATATAGCAACTTCCCATTAGCTATCTGTTTTACACATAAGGTAAGGTAAGGTGAGGTAAGGTGAAGTCGCTCAGTCGTGTCCGACTCTTTGCGACCCCATGGACTGTAACCTACTAGGCTTCTCCATCCATGGGATTCTCCAGGCAAGAACACTGGAGTGGATTGCCATTTTTACACGTTAGTGTATATATGTCAATGCTACTCTCTTAATTTGTCTCATCCTCTCCTTCCCTCCCTGCGTGCACAAGTCTGTTCTTTATATCTGTGTCTCTTTTCCTGCCCTGAAAATGGGTTCATCAGTGCCATTTTCTAGATTCCATATATATGCATTAATATATGATATTCATTTTTCTTTTTCTGACTTAGTTATAAGTAAAATACTGTATTGTATGTCTGACATTTGTTGACAGTAAATCTTATGTTGTTACCACTTAAAAAAAAAAGCACAAGAAACAAGTAAACAAAAGCACTTCAAACAAGTAGCTATGTCAGGTGATGGAAGTGTTAATTAGCTTGATTGTGGCAATCATTTCATAAGGCATATGTATATCAAACCATCAGTTGTATACCTTAAATATATACAAATTTTGTTTGACAATTATCCTAACAATGCTGGAAAAAGATATTAAACAAAATACACAAATATATTCAGTCCAAATAACAATTTAAATGACTACTCACATACTTAAAGGAGTATTCATATATATATATGTATATATGTATGTGTGTAATAATGTGTGTATATGTATACATATATGTATATGCAAGGGGGTAGACATTCAGTATATTTATATGGCCATATTGAACACATATGTTTTGTAATCTATATTGAAGTTGTGCTTCACTATGAATGTCAAAGATAGAATTGTAATAAAAAATAATTTAAAAAATCATTACACTAAAAATACCAATATAAATTATAATCTTGCCCCATTTGGTTGGATAATCTTCAATCAGTGTTTTACTTCATTTTATAATATGTCTGTTTTGAAAGCAATAGACTCAAATGTCCATAGGTTAGTTAAATGATCTATAATTAAATTGAAGAAAATTATGTAAAGGCTTTAAAAATGTTTCCAAATGTACAGTTATATGCCATATGAACACACAGAGAATAAATGGGAATATTATTTATCCCATAACCTGCAAACCTAGGTATCATTACATGAAAATGTCTAAATGTTTAGCAAAGCACCTATAACAGAAATCAGAACACATACAAAGTGTTAATACTCAAAAATTTATAAGACTGCAAATGGAAAGTTCTTTTCCATCTTCATCTAACATGCTATACCCTGATAACTCCTAATAGCTGTAGGTAGTGTTTGGAAAACAATGTTTGCATCTCTCAGCTGGCATCTATGAAAATGTGCAGAAGTTCCAACTGCTAATAAGTGTTCTTAATGATTTTGTCACCCACTGGTTACCATGGCATCAGAACCTTAAAGTGCATATGTACACAGTCTCACAGATTACTGCAGTGAGATGAATAGATTCCGCATGAACCCTGGCAGGGCGAAGGTTAAGATGCCAAGCAGCCATAGGCTCCTTGCTGATCCACTAACAAGAGTAAGCAGATCAGCAGGGACCTTATGGAGGAGTGTCGATGAGCCTAATTGGCAACAGATGCTAGATTCATGGACACAGAGGATCGAAGAAAGAGAAGGAAATGAAGACTTGAAAGTACGTCTCATCCTAAATACACCTTCATGCTAGTGAACCTCCCCCTACCCCTAAAAACAGCCCCAAGCACTTGCTGTTGAGGGACCAGGTGATAGTCGAAGGTGTTTTCTTATCCTCATATCTTTTGATCTTTTAATTCTTTGGTCACAAAAAGAGATATATGGATAGTTAATTTCTAAGATTCCTTTCAATTTCACATTCAATGTTCATTCCTAATTTTATGGATTCTTCTTGAAATTGGCTAGAATTTTGAAATTTGGATATTGAAAAACACTTTTGTTTGTTTAGAAGAAAGAATGTTGTAATGTCAATAGAAAAATCCTGTGTGATGGAATAAGAAAAACAAGGATTTTATTCTTCATTCTATTTCTATGTATCTTGAGCAAGTCTCTTCAGTGTCTTCATTTGGGAAATTAAGACGATAATATCTAACTTGCAAGGCAGTGGTGGAATAACTTAATGTTCATTTAATACAGCAGAATTTCAATGAGCATATTTGCAAGTGTAAGAGAAACTTAAATATAAGTCAGAAAATATATTTATGTGTTATACAAAGAAGACTCTTGACTGAGATGACTAAAAGTACTATAATTTCCTTAATTATACCTCACCTCTTAGGATCTTTGATGCTATATTCAGGCTTTCATACCTATACTTTAATTTTGTTCTTTTAATTCACATTTAAATCCACATTTGACAAGCTTAAGTCTTATGACTGTCTGAAGTTTTTTTCACACCTATTGGTTTTCCCATTTGGCATTTCTGAAGATTATAGTCATTATTCCAATTATATTAAGTTTAAGAGATATACCTTTTATCACTAGCACAATGCATTCTTTTCTTTTGTTTTATATTTGCTTGAAAATAATACAGCAACATGCAAAGGTAGTAAATCTTGAAATGTTTGTCTGCTGGCACAATTCTGAATTCTGTGCGCCGAAGACACAGAGGTATGAGTTAAAACATTGGAAAGCTGAATGGCATGAAAACCAAATAAATATTAAGTGCCTATAAATATACCATATTCCTTACATTATGAGTCACTTTTTTGATAAATTAATTGTCCAGTTTTTTACTTTGTAATTTTTGAACAAATTTGAAGCATTTTACATCTCTTCATTTGCCAGGCTGTTAAAAATCTCATGAACCACTGAAAAACCTGAAGGGATTTAATATGATTTATCTGTTTCCTGTTTTCTAAAGTATGTATCAAAATCATTAGTTTCTCTTAGGCTATTTAAAATTTGTATTACTGTCTTCAGTTTAGAAACAACCAAGAAACAGTAGAGAAAGCAAAGACAATTAACCTAGAAACAATTTCTATTAACATTTTGGTGTGTAATTACCCAGTTTTTCTTTTTTTTCTTTTAACCATGCAGTAACTTATTGGGAAAGTATCTGACTAAACAGTATTGTCACATTTGTGAATTACATGACACAGTGTGTATGTGTGTGTGTGCTCAGTCATGTCCAACTCTTTGGACTCCATGGACTATAACCCGCCAGGATCCTCTGTCCACGGGAATCTCCAGGCAAGCATACTGAAGTGGGTTGCCATTTCCTCCTCCAGGGATGACACAGTATATCCAGTGACAAATGCTATTTTTGAATCCTTTAAAAGAAGATGCTGGTAATAGAGGATCACTGATTCAAGATTAGGAACTCATCTTTTGCCTTCATTGATTCTGTTCAATAATCTATATACTCTTTAGGCAATAATAATAATAATAACTTCTGTAACATCATAACAATGTTTCTAAAGCTTCAGAGTTAACAAATTCTTTTGCAATGTTGATCCAACTATCAACTATCAAACTTAGGACATTTTTAAGCACTAAAGATAACCTCAAATATCTTCTGTAGCTCTCAATATGGAATTAAAATTAACTTTATACAGGCAAAAGTATATAGTCATGATTTTTAGAAATAAACAGCAGAATATTTCATGAACAAAAAATGTGTCCCATAATTAGACTTTATATGAGTTAACACTAAATGAATCAGAATCACAGATGGGGGCCTTTATCCTCTTTGAAAGTATGTTTTCATGTTTCATGTTTTAGTTAAAACCTTATGAGTAGAATTATTTGGCAACATATTGGTTGCTATTTTATTGATCCAAATCATACACTCAATTTATGATGCTTGATAAAGGCATAATTCTATCATATCTAATGAGGTAGAATTTTTTAAAGTGGAGCTTTTGAGGTTGAAAAGGCAGCTGCAATGTGTTTCTTATGAAGCTTTACTGTGAATTCATTATAATGGATTATTATGACATGACTGGATGAAAACAGCAATCTAGTTTGCTGAGAAGCTCCCTCTTACTATAATCATCCTAGGGAATTTAAACCATAGAGGAGAGCTAATGTCATTCAAGTGCAGATTTAAGTGCTACTGAGTGATGGCATTTGGTGACATCTAACGTTGGCAATACCCCAGTATTTAGATTTTTAAAGGGAGTGTGAACTGTGTTATTCATTTGCTTTTGCTATGTCCCCTTCTCTTCTCATTATCAACATAGTAAATATTTTGTAGGAGTAAACAAAGCCAAAATCCATAAAATAACAAGAGCTAGGGATAAGATTTTTAGGTGATACTTGAACTTAAGTATATGCCAGGGTTTAAAATATAGTTATTTTTAATTATGTGAAGTCAACAGGATGATTATTTTAGCCCCTTCACTGACTCTGTAAAGCAGAATAATTTAGTTATTTAGAAAAAAAATGTATGTATATTTTAAACTAAGGACGCTCAAATATCTTAGATACTTTTAAACTTCCCCATTTAAAATTCTTTTTCATGGAAAGATTAAAAGCAAAATAAGAAGGAAAACAAGAGTTTTCATGGTTTTCTAGTTAAATTGACATCTCCCTATTAAAATGTATTACAGAGTGTACAAATGCTGTTGTCTAATCACTTAGAAGCATTTCCTTTGTAAAAGTGTAGTAGCATAGGACAGGTACAAAACATCAGTTCTTGGTTATTCACTTCTATGGGGAAAAAAAAGAATAGAGAATACAAAACATTGAAATATATTCTGTAATTTTCTTAAAATGCAACAATCACATTTTTTTTCTTTTTAAATTATCTTCCTTATCATTGTCATCTCTATACACATCAGTAGCCTAATGTCTTAAGGAAGTCACTTTGAAGAGACAATTCATAACAATAAGAAATGTATCTTTACATTTTATTTGCATTTCTAGAAAAACTTTCTAAAATCTATTTGTTCCTCTCAATCCAGGTGAATCAGTCTCTCATCCACTCCCCTAAAATCTCTTTCTGACCTCGGCCCACCCAGCATTAGCTGTTTCTTTCTTCCCCTTTCTTTTGCCCCTACTTCTCTTTTCATCTTTCAATCAGTATCAGCTCTTTCTAGTGCATTTTCCCAAATCCAAACCAATTTCTAGTGTTCCTTTCCTTCAGGCCACTCTGCCTGATAAAACTTGAGTGTGTACATGTGTGTGCACACATACACACACAGGGGAAGTGTTGGTCATTGCCTATTAAAGATAAAATTTTCCTTAGCAGATATTAAAGGGAATGAGACTCAGATATTCTGTTCTTAATCATCTTCTCCATTCCAAGAAGGGGCTGGTGCATGGGGATGACCCAGAGAGATGTTGTGGGGAGGGAGGTGGGAGGGGGGTTCATGTTTGGGAACGCATGTAAGAATTAAAGATTTTAAAATTTAAAAAATAAAAAAAAATTAAAAAAATTAAAAAAAAATTAAACAAAAAAAGGCAAAAACAGAAAATGCTATGCCTGACTTTTTAAAATGGTAGTTTCTATTTGCATGTGAACTTATAAGAACTGTTCATCTAGTTAAAAAAAAATTAAAGCTACTTTTATGCTTTTGTGGATATCCTCTGTGCAAAATTGCAAATTATCAAGAAAGAATATTTTACAAAAAAAAAAAAAAAGAAAATTGGCAGGCATTTTTCAAAGAAATATAGGTAAGTAGATACCTAGTATTTTGATGCAATCTTTTTTCTCACAGTTGTTTTTGTCCCTTTTAAAAAGCCTGGCTTATTTAAGTAGGGTTTAAAATCAAAATAAAACTTCTTTAATAAAAAGCAATGCTAAATAAACTATGTAATAGATGCTTCTGTTTGACAATGAAAGAAGTTCCAAAAAATTTGTTGAATAAATGAAAAAGTGAATGAACAGATATTCCCTCTCCATTTTTGAGATTAACTCCAATCCCAAACTATTTTTTGATTTTTCCCATTTCTGGCCTAGTTTTCTTTTTACTTTTAGAGATGAGGCCAAGGTGATCATGACTGATTATTTGCATACATTTTTCAGTGGTTAAAGCAAATATGTTCAAATTTTGATGCTACTGCATAAATAGCTATACAAAGTTATCTAACTATATGAGTGTCTCTGTTAGCTTTGGATCTGGCCTTTTAAGTCAGGTCAGTCCACTTATGTACCATGTCTAAATTTACTTTTAAGTAAAAATAAAATGCAGGTTGGAGGAGGCCCTGTTCAGTTCAGTCTCTAGGTCATGTCTGACTCTTTGCCACACCATGGACTGCAGTACACCAGGCCTCCCTGAACATCACCAACTCCCAGAGATTACTCAAACTCATGTCCATTGAGTCAGTGATGCCATCCAACCACCTCATCCTCTGTCATCCCCTTCTCCTTTTGCCTTCAATCTTTCCCAGCATCAGGGTCTTTTCAAATGAGTCAGCTCTTCGCATCAGGTGGCCAAAGTATTGGAGTTTCAGCTTCAGCATTAGTCCTTCCAGTGAATATTCAGGACTGATTTCCTTTAGGATGGACTGCTTGGATCTCCTTGCAGTCCAAGGGACTCTAAAGAGTCTTCTCCAACACCACAGTTAAAAAGTGTCAATTCTTTGGCACTCATCTTTCTTTATAGTCCAGCTCTCACATCCATACATGACTACTGGAAAAACCATAGCCTTGATTAGATGGACATTTGTTGGCAAAGTAATGTCTCTTCTTTTTAATATGCTGTCTAGGTTGGCCATAACTTTTCTTCCAAAGAGTAAGCATCTTTAATTTCATGGCTGCAGTCACCATCTGCATGATTTTGGAGCCCCAAAATATGAAAGTCAGCCACTGTTTCCACTGTTTCTCCATGTATTAGCCATGAATTGGTGGGACTGGATCCATGATCTTAGTTTTCTGAATGTTGAGCTTTAAGCAAACTTTTTCGCTCTCCTATTTCACTTGCATCAAGAGGCTCTTTAGTTCTTCTTTACGTTCTGCCATAAGGTTGCTGTTATCTGCATTTCTGAGGTTATTAATATTTCTCCCGGCAATTGTGATTCCAGCTTGTGCTTCCTCCAGCCCAGTGCTTCTCACGATGTACCCTGCATATAAGTTAAATAAGCAAGGTGACAATATACGGCATTGATGTACTCTTTTTCCTATTTTGAACCAGTCTGTTGTTCCATGTCCAGTTCTAACTGGTGCTTCCTGACCTGCATACATACTTCTCAAGAGGTAGGTCAGGTGGTCTGGTATGCCCATCCCTTTCAGAATTTTCCAAAGCTTATTCTGATCCACACAGTCAAAGGCTTTGGCATAGTCAATGAAGCAGAAATAGATGTTTCTCTGGAACTCACTTGCTTTTTCCATGATCCAACAGATGTTGGCAACTTGATCTCTGGTTCCTCTGCCTTTTCAAAAACCAGCTTGAACATCAGGAAGTTCATGGTTCATGTATTGCTGAAGCTTGGCTTGAAGAATTTTGAGCATTACTTTACTAGCATGTGAGATGAGTGCAACTGTGTAGTAGTTTGAGCATTCTTTGGCATTGCCTTTCTTTGGGATTGGAATGAAAACTGACCTTTTCCAGTCCTGTGGCTACTGCTGAGTTTTCCAAATTTGCTGACATATTAAGTGCAGCACTTTCACAGCATCTCTTAGGATTTGAAATAGCTCAACTGGAATTCCATCACCTCCACTAGCTTTGTTTGTAGTGATGCTTTCTAAGGCCCACTTGACTTCACATTCCAGGATCTGGCTGTAGGTGAGTGATCACACCATCATGATTATCTGGGTCATGAAGATCTTTTTTGTACAGTTCTTCTGTGTATTCTTGCTACCTTTTCTTAATATCTTCTGCTTCTGTTACATCCATACCATTTCTGTCATTATTGAGCCCATCTTTGCATGAAATTTTCCCTTGGCATCTCTAATTTCTCGAAGAGATCTCTAGTCTTTCCCATGTTATTGTTTTCCTCTATTTCTTTGCATTGATCATTGAGGAAGGCTTTCTTATCTCTCCTTGCTATTCCTTGGAACTCTGTATTCAAATGGATGTATATTTCCTTTTTTCTTTGCTTTTGGCTTCTCTTCTTTTCACAGCTATTTGTAAGGCCTCCTCAGACAGCCATTGTGCTTTTTTACATTTCTCTTTGGAGGCCCTAGCTTTTTGTTTAATGACTGCCAGTCTACACCATTTTCTCTGATCCTCGTATCTCACTGATTGCAGAGTTTCTATACTGAATGTGAATCTTGAATTCTCATTTCTCACATTTGGTGACTACATTAATTTCCTTTTGGTATTTTAGACTATAGATATGTTGGAATAACTTTTGGATTTACCTAATCATTTGAACTTGAGGTCTTCTCTTGTCTACTCTTGAGTTTTATTACAGTGCCTAATAACTTCAAGTTAACTCTTGAACTCATTTTCCAGAGACTGATTTTATACAGGTATAAATAGACTAGGGATAAACAAGGAAATACACTCTATATCCCTAGAAATAATAGGGGCTGGCTAAATGGTTGTAATTCATTCCAGATTAAGTTTAATGTAGAGTACCCATACAAGGGCAAATATGAGTTGAGTATACTTAGCTTTGCACTGGCAAACATGCTAACAGTGGCGATATAATTACTGGATGAAGCTAAATCTATATTGAATAAAGAGGTAGTAATAATTTTATTTTCCATTCTTTTCACGCCAGCATAACAAACATTGGATTAAATGAGAATTAAATGATTAATCAGGAAACAAATTGAGGACTGTTACGCATAGTGGGATTTGATTTAAGTCATACCTGAATGTGTCTAGTGGTTTTCCCTACTTTTTTCAACTTAAGTCTGAATTTGGCAATAAGGAGTTCATGATCTGAGCCACAGTCAGCTCCCAGTCTTGTTTTTGCTGATTGTATAGAGCTTCTCCATTTTGGCTGCAAAGAATATAATCAATATGATTTTGGTGTTGACCATCTCGTAATGTCCATGTGTAGGGTCTTCTCTTGTGTTGTTGAAAGAGGGTGTTTGCTATGACCAGTGTGTTCTCTTGGCAAAATTCTATTAGCCTTTGCCCTGCTTCATTTCGTATTCCAAGGCCAAATTTGCCTGTTACCCAGGAAACACCTGGCAACAGGTGTTCCTACTTTTGCATTCCAGTCCCATATAATGAAAAGGACATCTTTTTTGGATGTTAGTTCTAAAAGGTCTTGTAGGTCTTCATAGAACCATTCAACTTCAGCTTCTTCAGCGTTACTGGTTGGGGCATAGACTTGGATTACTGTGATGTTGAATGGTTTGCCTTGGAGACGAACAGAGATCATTCTGTCATTTTTGAGATTGCATCCAGTACTGAATTTTGGACTCTTTTGTTGACCATGATGGCTACTCCATTTCTTCTAAGGGATTCCTGCCCACAGTAGTATATATAATGGTCATCTCAGTTAAATTCACCCATTCCAGTCCATTTTAGTTTGCTGATTCCTAGAACATTGATGTTCGCTCTTGCCATCTCCTGATGGACCACTTCCAATTTGCATTGATTCATGGACCTAACATTCCAGGTTGCTATGCAATATTTCTCTTTACAGCATTGGACCTTGCTTCTATTACCGGTCACATCCACAACTGGGTATTGTTTTTGCTTTGGCTCCATCCCTTCATTCTTTCTGGAGTTATTTCTCCACTGACTTCCAGTAGCATATTGGGCACCTACTGACCTGGGGAGTTTCTCTTCCAGTATCCTATCATTTTGCCTTTTCCTACTCTTCATGGTGTTCTCAAGGCAAGAATACTGAAGTGGTTTCCCATTCCTTTCTCCAGCGGACCTCATTCTGTCAGACCTCTCTAACATGACCCACCCGTCTTGGGTGGCCCCAGACGGCATGGCTTAGTTTCATTGAGTTAGACAAGGCTGAGGTCCATGTGATCAATTTGACTAGTTTTCTGTGATTATGGTTTCAGTGCATCTGCCCTCTGATGCCCTCTTGCAACACCTTCTGTCTTACTTGGGTTTCTCTTACCTTGGACGTGGGGTATCTCTTCACGGCTACTCCTTACCTTGAATGAGGGGTATCTCCTCATGGCTGCTCCTCCTGACCTTGAACGTGGAGTAGCTCCTTTTGGCCCTCCTGTGCCTGCACAGCCACTGCTCCTTGGATGTGGGGTTGCTCCTCTTGTCCCCACCCGTGACCTTGGACATGGGGTAGATCCTTTCAGCCGCTCTTGTGCCATCACAGCCTGGCACTCTCAGCCACTGCCCCTCCAAGTCAGGCTTCAGCAATACGTGAACCGTGAACTTCCTGATGTTCAAACTGGTTTTAGAAAAGGCAGAGGAATCAGAGACCAAAATGCCAAAATCCGCTGAATCAGGGAAAAAGCAAGAGAGTTCCAGAAAAACATCTATTTCTGCTTTATTGACTATGCCAAAGCCTTTATCTGTGTGGATCACAATAAACTATGGAAAATTCTGAAAGAGATGGGAATACCAGACCACCTGACCTACCTCTTGAGAAACCTATATGTAGGTCAGGAAGCAACAGTTAGAACTGGACATGGAACAACAGACTGGTTCCAAATAGGAAAAGAAGTACATCAAGGCTGTATATTGTCACCTTGCTTATTTAACTTATATGCAGAATGCATCATGAGAAACACTGGACTGGAAGAAGCATGAGCTGGAATCTCTGGAGATGATGATTGCAGCCATGAAATTAAAAGACGCTTACTCTTTGGAAGGAAAGTTATGACCAACGTAGACAGTATATTCAAAAGCAGAGACATTACTTTGCCAACCAAGGTCTGTCTAGTTAAGGCAATGGTTTTTCCAGTAGTCATGTATGGATGTGAGAGTTGGACTGTGAAGAAAGCTGAGAACCAAAGAATTGATGCTTTTGAACTGTGGTGTTGGAGAAGACTCTTGAGAGTCCCTTGGACTGCAAAGAGAGCCAACCAGTCCATTGTAAAGGAGATCAGTCCTGAGTGTTCTTTGGAAGGACTGATGCTAAAGCTGAAACTCCAGTACTTTGGCCACCTCATGCGAAAAATTGACTCATTGGAAAAGACTCTGATGCTGGGAGGGATTGGAGGCAGGAGGAGGAGGAGATGATAGAGGATGAGATGGCTGGATGGCATCACTGACTCGATGGACATGAGTTTGATAAACTCCGGGAGTTGGTGATGGACAGGGAGGCCTGGCGTGCTGCGATTCATGTGGTCGCAAAGAGTTGGACTCGACTGAGCGACTTAACTGAACTGAACACATAATAGGATTGTTTAATACTTTGTGAGATAAAGACAATCACGGTAATAATTATGATTAATGAGGAAGACTAAGTTATGTTACTTGCCTAGAAGCTTTAGTTTTCCAACCCCAAATTCCAGAGTAGTTTAGATACTCCTACCACCAGCCTTTATGCCACACCAGGCAATGTTTTACAGCCATTCTTTAGAAAAATAGACAGGAACAGTATATATTTTCCAGTATTAACCTGAAGAGGATAGTCCTCTAAGATAGAGTCTAAAATTTTGCCTCCTTGTGTGTAGTAGAATATCATTACCTGACCATGAGCTGACCTTAGGAACAAAGGATCTGACACCATGGAGTTTTCACTACCTAACCCTATCCCTCCCTTACCTTTCCTAGAAAAGGGTTTTGCTGAAAGCTACCAGGGAGTTTGGGGTTTTTAGTGCATGAGCCACCCATCTCCTTACAGAATTCTGCAGTTAACCTTTCTCTGCTCCAAACTCTGATGTTTTGGTATTGTTTGGTCTCACAGTGCTTTGGATACACAGACTTGCATTTCATTAACAGTCAGATAAGGCTTCCCTGATGGCTCAGTGGTAAAGAATCTGCCTGCTAGTGCAGGCCACTCAGGTTTGATTCATGGGTCACAAAGATCCCCTGGAGAAGAAAATGGCAACCCCCTCCAGTATTCTTCCCTGGGAAAATCACATGGACAGAGGAGCTTGGTGGGCTACAGTCCATGAGGTCACAAAGAGGCAAACACAGTGACTAAACACCAAAAACAAAGTGCACTAGAAAATCAGTCTTGGTAGCAGTTAGGTTACAGGAATTTAGTAAAACTTTAAGTTTAATATATTAACTATGAACATATTAAGAATTGATTCCTGAACATTTACTGTAACTTTATTGTGATTCAAGTGTCTGTATTCACCTGTTGGTGGCTACAATTTTGGTCCCCCCATATGAAAATTTCTTTGTCACTTCATGATTGTAGAAATACTGACTTTTTAAAATACAGTTTCTTCTCCATCCTAATTCATTTCAGGAACCCCAAGTGTCCAGAGTTCTCTTCTGATTATTGCTCTTTGTTTCTGAGTGCAGATAGTTATGCCAGAAGTTCCTAACATTTCCACAGCAGTAGTTGTTCAGCTAGACCATTGCTGCCTTCAACATTTCCCATATTGTGAATACATCTTCACCTTGTATAAAGACATATAGATGTAACATGAAATAAGTCATGCCCACTGCCAGTGGAACCAGAAGCAGGTTCTTGTGCTTCAATCACATATATTTGTGATTGGTACAGTTGTGAAGGACAGAGTTGCCTTCTTCATTACTTTTGCCTTGATAGCATGCACAGAAGACTATGGGAAGCTCAATGTGGCCAGTGGTTATGTAACATTCCATAGGCAAAATAGGGTCCATCTCAAAAAGCAAGCGTGACTCCAAGGCACAGTGTCATCTTGGAAAGTGAAAGTAGCCAAGGAAAAAACACACTCCACAGACAGTATTTGGGCCATCCAGAAGTTGAGAAATATGATTAGTTTTTGTGGGCAGGGTAACTTGATAGGCTGTGTGTGAGGATTATTCCAACTATTTGGGGGAAGTGGTGGGGATTTCTAGAACTGGGCAACCATTCACTTTTTCTCCTTTTATGATTAGCTTCTGAAATGTCATGTCATCTGTGGATGTGTCATTTATCTTGCTAATGTATTCCAATGCACATATAATGAGGCTCATGGTCTACTGAAAGTTGAATCTTCCACCATCTTGAACCTAGTTGGTTGCAATCTGTTTATGTCATATCCTCAAGGGCTGTGTCATTCTTTTAGAGGTTTTGCACTGCCCTCTTCCCTTCTGTTTCATTCCTCCTTTAGAGATTTTATTCCCATATTCTTTTGGGAGGCAGAGGGACAACAGCCCATCTTCCATAATTGCTTCAAAGCTGACAGACATTGACCCTGCCTGTCAGGGAGTAAAAATCTCTGGATGCCTGATTTAGGGGCCTCAGGGGCTGGACAATGCCTTGTTTTCAGTTGGTATGGGCTAGAATCCTCACATAGCCACCATCTTGATGTGGAACTGTTGTAACTGCTTCTATAGCCTTCCTGTGAATCTTTTTCATGCAGCACTTTGTAACAGCATCAGAGTTCAACAATAACCTTCTATAAATGACAAAAGGCTTAAAAGGCATGGTTAAACTTCTGATTATAGTGTAATCAGATAACAAAACTTGGTTACAAAAACCAGAATTACAAATGATTACATTTAACTTAAAACACAAATAATCTTAGCTAAATATTTCTTTTTGAGATACCTCAGGGGCCATCTAAAGCACCCCAAACTTAACTGGAAATCAAAAGAAATTAAAATAAAATGCAGTATTTGGGAATCTTATCAGAAAATTGTAAAACAGTAAAATAAGATGATAGGTCACTTTGAAACAATACTTCTTCACTTTCAGCTAATTTTTAATATCAATAAAACTTCATTAAAATGAACATTTCAAGTTTCCTTATTCATCCTTAATATTTGGGACTGTAAACTGTTACTTCATACTTTCATGATGGCTATCCAATACATCTGAGTAGTATTAGGCAAAAGGACATTAATTTTTATAAAATATGGTGTGTAATTTGCATTAACAGTTTAGTATTCAAATAAATCAAATATACACTGTAGAAATCTCTGAGTAAAATTTTCCTTCTCAAATTTAAAATTACTTTCTGTTATAATAAGGCATTTTATTTTTGAGGAATAATTTTAAAGTAACTTTAGGTAATTAAAATATTAAAAGGTAATTTTGAAAATTGATATGAAAGAAATCTGTGCGTGTGTGTGTGTGTGCATGTGCTCTTATTATAGCAATTTATCTTTGCTTTTTATAGCTTGAACTTAATGGAGCTAAATATAAAATCTTTAAATTTTGAGGGAACAAATAATTTAGAAAGAAACAAATTGTAAAACTGGCTTCAAGTATTTTCACATCAGAGTTTTATAATCTCTCCTACTCAGGAAATTAAGATGATAGAAAAATTCATATTACTACCAAACATTGCAAATAAGAAATTATATTTGAAATTTTCCCCCCAAGAACTTTAAACTATAAACTTCACATCTAAATGTTCAACTATTTGTTTATGTCCATGTAGTGAATATTTGGTGCTACTTTTATGACTATCCAGAAAGTCAGTTTCATTCTTTATGAAATATAAACTGTGTTACCTGAAGCAAAATAATTGACCCCATGAGAGTCTTCTGATGATATTGATTTTTTCATGATTGGGTTGCTAATTTTTGGAAATTTATTTAGCAAGAATAGTTTTGTAATTAAAGAAAACTCTCTCTGGAGTAATAAGTATACCCCAACATCTTAGAGGAAGAAAAGAATAACATTTTGTTTCTTATTTAAATACCAAAGTAGTTGTTAATGATGATTGTATGAGAAGCTCTCTTCTAGTAACTGTTTTCACTGAGCCAGTCTTTTTCCTTGTATCTATGCCATCTTTCCTCATGCTTGTCTCTTGAGCTGGTGAATAAATAAAAACTATGGAGGACTTCCTATGAGAGGTTTATCTGGGCCAGACTGAGAAAATGAACATGTCAATACTTTCCTTTCCATAACTGGTCAGAACTCATTTGTATGGTCACAAATAATGACAATTTTGTTTTTTGTCCAAAAGTAAAAGGAAATAAGCCTGGTAAACAGCCAGTAGTCTCTATCACGATTATAAAGGAGATACACATTGCTTTTAGTTTTGAGTGCATATGTAAGAGTGGAAATACTAGGTGGTATAGTAATTTCATATTTAACTTTTAAAGCTTTATGGAAAACTCCAAACTGTATCCCATAACTGTGGTAACATTTTGCATTCCCATCACCAATATACAAGGGTTCCAATTTTTCCTTATTCTTGTCAAAACTTGTTATCATTCATCTTTATGGAGTTAGATATCCCAGAGGGTATAAAGGAGTATCTTATTATGGTGGTTTTTTAAAACATTTTCCTAATTACTAATGGTATTCTGTATATTTCCATATTCTTAGTAGCCATTTATATATCCTCTTTTAAGAAATGTCTGAATCTTCCTTATATTTTAAAGTTATCTATTTTTTTTAAACTACTGAGCTTTAACCATTAAAAAAAAATATTCTAAATATGTCTCTTATCAGACATGATTTGTAAATATCTTCATCCATTTTGTGGGGTTTCATTATATTTTCTTTATTTAATTTATGAAAATTTTAAAGTTTGCACTCCACTTACCATTATTAAAAAATATTGGCTATTTAAAAAATATTGGCTATTAATATATTCCCTGTGTTGAACAATATATCCTTGTAGCCTGTTCTATACCCAGTAGTTTGTATTTCCCACTCCTCCAGGTCAATATTGCCTCCCCCACTACTAGTAACCTCTAACTTGTTCTCTATATCTCTGTTTGTTTCTTTTTTGTTATATTCACTAGATTCCACATTTAAGTGATATCATTCAGTATTTGTCTTTCTCAATCCAACTTCTTTCCTTCTATTTTATTGATGAGATCTTTTGAACCACAAAAGGTTTTAGTTTTGATAATGTCCAACTTACATAATTTTCTTTTCCCCACTTGTGATTTTTATGTCCTAAGAAACCATTTCCTAGTCCAAGGTCAAGAAAATTTAATCCAATATCTTCTAAGAATTATATATTTTTGGCTCTTACATTTAGATATTGAATTTATTTTAAGTTAATGTTTATATTTAGTCTGAGGTCAGATCAGCTTCATTCTTTTGCATGTGGATATTCATTTGTCTTAGCACCATTTGTTGAAAAGATTATTCTTTCTACATTGGATGGCTTAGCACTCTTGTTGAAAATTGACTGAACATAAATTTAAGGGTGATTTCTAGAATATTAATTCTACCTCATTTATCAATATATCTATATTTATGCCAGTACCATACAGTATTGATTACTGTAGTTTTGTTACAAGTTTTGAGATCATGAAGTGTGACTTCTCTAAATTTATTGTTCTTTAAGATTGTTTTAGGTATTTGGAACCCCTTGAATTTTTATATGAAGTTTAACATTGTCTGGTCAATCTGCAAAATATTAGCTGGTATTTTATAGCAATTTTATTGAATCTATAGATCAATTTGAAAAGTAGTGCCATCTGAACAATATTAAGTATTGTTACTCATGAACATCAGATGTGTTTTCATTGATTTTAGCTCTTTTTAATTGCTTTCTGCTTCCCTTGTGGCTCAGATAGTAAAGAATCCACCTGCAATGTGGGAGACCTCAGTTCAATCCCTGGGTTGGGAAGATCCCCTGGAGGAGGGCATGGCGACACACTCCAGTATTCTTGCCCTGTAAATCCCCATGGACAGAAGAGCCTGGTGGGCTACAGTCCATGTGGTCGCAGAGTCAGAGATGACTGAGTGACTAAGCACAGTAGTATAGTTTTGTATTTTTGTGTTTTTTTTTGTAAAATTTATTTTAAAGAATTTCTTTGATGATATTGTAAATGAAATTATTATTTTAATTTTATTTTCAGGGCATTGCTTGGTAGAATATAAAAATATAATTGAAATTTGTGTATTGATTCTGTATTCTTCAACTCTGCCAATCTCATTATTAATTCTAATTGTGTGTGTGTGTATATATATATATATACATATATATGTATGTATTCCTTATGATTTTCTACCCACAAGATTATGTGATTTGGAAATAGAGATCATTTTACTTCTACTTTTGCAATCTGCCTTTTATTTATTTTTCTTGCATAATTTCCTTGGTTGAAACCACCACTGCAATGTAACAGAAGTGGTGAAAGGAAGCACCCTTGTCATGATCCCAATTTTAGGGGAACTTGTGTGGTTATTCATAGTCAAATATGTTAGCTGTAGGCTTTCCATAGATGACATTTATCTGGTTGGGGAAGTTTCCTTCTATTCCTAGTTTGATGAAATTTTTCTGTTTTTCTATTTTATTTGTTTTGGTTGAAGATGTTTAAAAAAATTCAGTGAAAGTCACAGTTTGCTAAGCTCTAAAAGGAAGTTAAACATTGGGTTCACTTTAAAAAAAAATGAATTTTAATATATGCACTTTGTCAGCTGTGTGGTTCAGTCAACATTCCTATGGCAACAATGACTTTCCCAGTTATTCTGCCAACTTCTGTGCTTCATTCACAATGTCACAACATGCTAAGTACTGTGCTTTTAAGAAAATTCTACATGATACATAAAAAATATTCACTAGAAAGACAAAGGTTCAAGGTAATGGCATAGGAAAACCCTGAACTCACCATACCTCTTACCCTCAACATGGTAATGTGCATTAGGGAGGCATACCACAGAGGCCCCCACCTTTGTGGATTTGCCTACCTCAGGCAACAGCAAACAAACAATGGTTTAAAAGGAACCTAGACTATATGTGAAAGAAATCTATTTACTAACCCTAGAGCATTTGTCAAATGGGCAAGGAACTACTATTAATAGCACTCTCTCTCTGAGGTTGGAGGTGCTGAAGAGTGCCATTTCTGTGTGTGTATGTGTCTCCATCTTGATAGCAAGAGTGGGAACACAGTCCAAGCCCTCTACCTGGCCTGGCAAGGCTGCCAGCATGCACCCCAGTTCCCTGGTCCACAGCAACCTCAGCCCTCCCTGTAGGGTGGCCCTGGTGTAGCATGCCCCCATACCCCTAGCCTGTACCCACTCCAGCTCCCCCTGGCCAGCCAAAGCTGCCTGGCACATGCAGACTACACAGGAGACATTTCTAAACAAAGTCATGCCTTCAATACCAGATGAGGTAGAGGTAGCTATTTTATCTAATTAATAGAAACAAACACAAACTTGTCAAACCAAATGAGGAGACAGAGGAATACATAAAAACAACAACAAAAAATAAAACCCTGGGTTAAAAAACCCTAATGTAATGGAAATAAGTAATTTATCTGATAAAGAGTTCAAAATAATACTTATAATAATACTCCAAACTCAGGAGAAGAATAGAGAAAAACAATTAGAACATCATCAAAGAGTTAAAACATATAAGAAAGGACCAATCAGAGCTGACAAATATCATAACTGAGACAATGAAAAATACACTAGAAGGAATCAACAGATCAGATGATACAGAAGAACAGATCAGCCATCTGAAAGACAGAATAGTGGAAATCATTCAATCAGAGCAGCAAGAAAAAAAATAATATTTAAGGCACCACTGGGAGAATATCAAGCAAACTAGCATTTGAACTGCATGTGTCCCAGAAGGAGGCAAGAGATAGAAAGGGGAAGAAAACTTATTTGAAGAAATAATGACTGAAAACTTCCTTAACCTGGGAAAGAAAACAAATATTAAGGTTCATGAAGCACAGAGATCCCAAGCAAGACATATAAAAATTGAAATATTGATAGTTAAAGAAAATTTTAAGGCAAAGAAAAACAAATAAGCACATATAAGGAAACTCCATAATACTGTCAGATGACTTTCCATCAGTAACTTATATTGAGGAAATGAACAGGGCTTCAAGAACCTGTTAGCTGATACAAAATGATTAAATGAATGTGTAATTCAAGTACTAGAGAGAAAAGGGAGGCTGGGACAGGAAACATATTTAAAAAATAATGGTTGAAATCTTTCATTTTTTTAAAAGTTAGATATTTGAAGACATAAGGTTCTAAACATTAAACAGAATGAACTATTAAAAAAATCCCATGCGAAGGTATATATATCATGGTAAAAAGCCAAAGATAAAAAGCAAATCTTGAAAGCAGCAGGAAAAAACAAAACAAAACATATATTCTGTGCAGCAGAAGAATGATTCAAATTGTGGCTAATTACAATGCCCACTCACCCACCCACAACAAAAATAACAGAAAAATATCTTTAGAGTGTTGACTTTAAAAAATCTGTTCACCTAGAATTTTATATCTAAATTTTTTTCAAGAATGAAACTAAATTGAATTTTTTTTTCAGAGAAAATAAAGTAAAATTTTGTTACCAGGAGACTTATAAGAATTGTGATAGGAAGTCATCTCAAGGTAAAAGGAAACGATAATAGATGAACACTTATGTCTTTAGAGGGAATGGAGAAATGATAAATGAAGGGCATTTTCCCCTTTTTAATCCTAACTTTGTTGGAAAGCTTATAAATTGTTAAAATAAAAGTATAGCATTGCTTTATGGAATTTGTTACATATAATTGTATTACATAAGAGCTATAACAAGTGAGGGAATAGACAGAGATATATAAGTTTAAATATTTTAGTATTTTACAACTTTACATGTAGTAAATAAGCTGTGTTAAAGATTATACACGTATGTATATATGTATATAGTCTTCTATATATAATATTTACAAGACAACCACTACGAAAATAATGCAAAATAGAATAGGCAAAAATAAAGCTGCAGGAAATTAAAAATTAAAGAGAATTCTGAAAAAGTTTCAGTAATCTTGTTAAAAGTTAGTAAAGGAAAAATAGAATGGAAAAAAAGTTGAGATAAGTAGAAAACAAAAACCAAAATGTGTACCTCTATTATATTAAAATTTTAATGAGCTAAACAGTCCAGTTGAAATAGACTATCCAATTGGGGAAAAGAAAGCAAAAATAAGATGTAACTATATTTTTTCTCCAAGAAAGACATTTAAATATAAAAACAAGATGAAAATAAAGGAACACGAAAAATTTATTGTGCAAGCAGTAATGTTGTGAAGGCTGGAGAGACTACATTTATACCAGAAAAAAAGAAGGCTGTAATTTATTAGTGGGCATAGGAGAAACAGCTTGGAATGACAAAAGCTCAATACAATGACAATATAATAATAATAAATGTGTACTATTCAATGACAAAGCTTCAAAATAACATGGAGCAAGTTTTGAGAGAATTAACAATGGAAAAACAATTCCACAATCATAATTTCTCTCTCAGCAATTGAAAGATCTAGTCAAAATATCAGAAAAAAACTAAGATCTGAACAATACTATCAACTCCCGTAATTTAATTGATATTTATATTTCAAAAAATATGCTATACAACAAGAGAATACACATCTTCTTTAAGTGCACATTATCTGTTACCAGGATGCAAACATGAATCACAAGACTTTTCTGAAGTTTGAAATTATACAGAAAAATTTTATTTACCACACAACTAGAAACAGTAATAACAAGAAAAATGCCAAATATTTTGAAGCTAAACATATATGTTAATTATAGAGTCAACAAAGAATTCATAATTTACATTTAGAAACATCAGAAGTAGAAAGTATTAATTAGAATACTGTGAAATGTATAATAATGAGAATAAATTGTCCAAATTAGTGGGAAAGAGATAGAACAGTGCTTTGAGAGAAGTTAATACGTTTATTTTTAAAATTACTTTTATTAGAGTATAGCTTATCTATAATGTGTTAGTTTCTTCTATACAGCAAAATGAATCAGTTACACATGTACTTGTATCTACTCTTTTTAATCTTTCACCATATGGGTCATTATAGCATACTGAGTAGAGTTTCCTGTGCTATACAGTAGATTCTTATTATTTATCTATTTTATGTATGAGATGTGTATGTCAATTTCAATCTCCCAACTTATTCCTGCTCCTTGTCCTGGTAACCATAGGTCTGTTTTCTATATCTGTGACTCTTGTAAATAAGTTCATTTGTAGCATTTGCATATTATGCAATATTTGTGTTTCTCTGATTTATTTCACCCAATATGACAATCTCTGTGTCCATCAATGTTGCTTGAAATATAATTTCATTCTCCTTAATGGCTGAGTAATATTTCATTATACATATGTACCACATCTTCTTTATCCATTCATCTGTCAGTGGACTTTTTGATTGCTTCTATGCACTGACTAATATAAATAGTGCTGCAATGAAAATTGGGGTGCATACATCTTTTCAAATTAATTACTTTCTCTGGATATCAGAGAAAATATCTGATAGCCCAGGAGTGGGATTGGTGGATCATATCAAGCTCAATTTTTGAGGAACCTCTATACTGTTCTCCTTAGTGGCTTCACCAATTTATATTTTTACCAATAGTGTAAAGGGCTTCCTTTTCTCCCCACCCTTTCTAGCCTTTATTGTTTGTAGATATTTTTGATGATGAAATTAATGCTTTTAAATGCCATTCATAGAAACAACAATCTCAAATCAGTGATTTAATCTTCTATTAATACCTTAAGAAACTGGAAACAAAGTAGCAAATGAAACCCAAATGAAACCCAAATGATGAAAGTAAATAATAGCAAAAAAGCAGAAATCAATGAAATAGAAAAAGAAAATAGAAGAAAATCAATGAAACTAAATCTCATTCTTTAAAAACTTAATATAATTCATAGGTCTCTAGCTAAGTTGATTAAAAGGATAGAGAAGGAAGACAAAAATTACTAATACCAGGAAAGAAAGATGGGACATCAATGTAACCTCTTCAAACTTTGAAATGATAAGAAAATATTATGAGTAACTTTATGCTAATAAACTTGAAAACCCATAATAAACATGAATTTCTGAAAGATATAAATTAATACTGACAAGAATATATAGTAACTCAAAATAAATCTTAAAGGTAAAAGTTAATATAAACTTTTACTAGAAAACACAGAAAAATATTTATAATATTGAGTTAGGCAGATTTCTTTAATAGAACCTTGGAACAATAGTAGTAAATCCCAGAATACAAGGAAGAAAAGAAAGAGAAACAAATAAAAGATAGGACAAATTGAAAGAAAATTGTAATACAGAAGATATAAACCCAAATGTATCAGTAATCAGGGTATATCAATGTGATTAAAGTTGTAAATATTAGCAAGGTAAACATTCTGAGAATGCATAAATAATATGATTATATGCATAGAAAATATCCAGAAGAATGTATGGATATATTATTAGAATTAATAATAGTTTTATTAGTCTGTTGGATACTGTCAATATATAAAAATCAGCTAGTATATTTCTATAAGCAGCAGTAAACAGAAAATAAGATGCAAATATGTCACCTAGCAGCACAAAATATGACACACCTATAAATCATCCTAGCCAAAGATAATCAAGGTCTTTATATGGAAAAACTAATTATTTTATTATGTTTCTGTAACGTTACAGAGAATAATGAAATAAAAACCTAATCAAATGGAGATACATACTATATTTATAGATTTGAGGCATCAATCCTATAAAGAAGTCAATTATTCCAAACTTGATCTATAGTTTCAAAGCAGTCCTAATTGCTGTGTGTGTGTGTAAGTGTGTGCACATATCTGTAGAATTATTCAAGCTAATACAAAAATTCAAAAAATAAGCAAACCATTCTTAAGGGAAAATAATCAATTGGTTCAGTTCAGTTCAGTTCAGTCATTCAGTAGTGTCTGACTCTTTGTGACCCCATGAATCGCAGCACACCAGGCCTCCCTGTCCATCGCCAACTCCTGGAGTTCACCCAAACTCACGTCCATCGAGTCAGTGATGCCATCCAGCCATCTCATCCTCTGTCGTCCCCTTCTCCTCCTGCTCTCAATCCCTCTCAGCATCAGGGTCTTTTCCAATGAGTCAACACTTCGCATGAGGTGGTCAAAGTATTGGAGTTTCAGCTTTACCATCAGTCCTTCCAATGAACAGCCAGGACTGATCTCCTTTAGGATGGACTCGTTGGACCTCCTTGCAGTCCAAGGGACTCTCAAGAGTCTTCTCCAACACCATAGTTCAAAAGCATCAATTCTTCGGCATTCAGCTTTCTTCATAGTTCAACTCTCACATCTATAAATGACCACTGGAAAAATCATACCGTTGACTAGATGGACCTTTTTTGGAAAAGTAATGTCTCTGCTTTTCAATATGCTATCTAGGTTGGTAATATCATTCCTTCCAAGGAGTAAGCGTCTTTTAATTTCATGGCTGCAATCACCATCTGTAGTGATTTTGGAGCCCCCCAAAATAAAGTTTGACACTGTTTCCACTGTTTCTCCATCTATTTCCTGGTCATGTCTTCAGGATAAAGTTATTTCTTCAACAGGTGACATAAGGAAATGATTGGCGAAATTAATTTATTTAAATTTCTTTTTGTTAAATGCTTTGGTATAGGAGATGATATTGGAAACATATATGTATAAATGACAAAAATTTCATATAAAGAACTCTAACAAACTATAAGGGAAAATTCACAGACAACCTAGTAAAGAAATGTGCAAAAGACTTGAACAAACACTTCACAAAAGATAATTTATAAATGGAATATATGAAAAAGTATTCAACACAGTAAGAGATGTGGGTTCGTTCCCTGCATTGGGAAGATCCCCTGGAGGAGGGCATACCAACCCACTCCAGTATCCTTGCTTGGAGAATCCCCACGGACAGAGGAGCCTGGCAGACTGAAACCCATGGGGTCACAAAGAGTCAGATACAACAGAGCACCTAAGCACAGCACAAACTACAAAATGGGGAACTTTATAAAGGCAAAACAAAAATATGGCAAGATTAACATAAATTGCTTGTTAAGAATTAAGATTGGAGATGGCAAGAAGTAAAGGTGCTTGTTAAGCAGGAATTGGTTGGGGGTTTGGAATGATTGCAGTTGCAATGGGGTGACAGAGACTTTGGAACTACAGAGATGCTGCCAGCAGCTGGTAGCAGATATTGCTTTGAAAATGGCTGGTGATGCCCTTGAGTTTGATGTGGTTCAGAGAAAATTCAAGTTCTCACTAATGCAGGAACATGTCCGAAAACATATCCACACTGGTTACCTTGCTTCATTTTGGACCATTATTACTCCATTTTGATTTTTTAACGATCTTGAAAGTCATCAACTTCAACAATTTCATCAACTTCAGACGTCTATATTTTAATAGAGTCTGGATATATATGGTAATTCTTTAAATCTGCCAAGGTATGTGGCAGTATGACAAGAGGATGTTTGAAGCCAAATAATACATGGGGTACCACTTTTACTTGAATTCTGGAAATGGAACAGGAGAATTTTCATTGCTAAAGATAAAACAATTTTATATTAAAATGATCACAAATATAGTAGAGAATGCAATGTTGCATGACTTTGAAAGCTAACTTTAAGTTTTAAATATTTTTCACTTTTAAAACAAATCTTATTTTCCTTATGTTGTTGCTACTGCTAAGTCGCTTCAGTCGTGCCCAATCTTATGCGACCCCATAGATGGCAGCCCACCAGGCTCTCTCGTCTCTGGGATTCTCCAGGCAAGAACACTGGAGTGGGTTGCCATTTCCTTCTCCAACGCATAAAAGTGAAAAGTGAAAGTGAAGTCGCTCAGTCGTGTCTGACTCTTAGCGACCCCATGGACTGCAGCCTACCAGGCTCCTCCGCCCATGGGATTTTCCAGGCAAGAGTATTGGAGTGGGTTGCCATTGCCTTCTCCTTCCTTATGCTACTTCAAGCTATATTCCTCCAAACCCACCCATCCAGCAAGATTTCCACAAAGAAAATACAAGCACAAATACACACAAACACACACACAGTTTGCCTGGAAATTTTTGGAGTTCACTACTGAAAGTCACTACTGAAAAATCCTCCAGTTCAGTTCAGTTCAGTCACTCAGTCATGTTGACTCCTTGTGACTCCATGGACTATAGCATACCAGATTTTCCTATCCATCACCAACTCCTGAAGATTACTCAAATTCATGTTCATTGAGTTGGTGATGCCATCTAACCATCTCATACTGTGTTGAACCCTTCTCCTCCTGCATACAATCATTCCCAGCATTCAGGTCTTTTCAAATGAGTCAATTCTTCTCATCAGGTGGCCAAAGTATTAGAGTTTCAGCTTCAGCATCAGTTCTTCCAATGAATATTCAGGACTGATATGGACTGGTTGGATCTCCTTCCTGTCTAAGAGACTCTCTAGAGTCTTCTCCTAGAGAAGGAAATGACAACCAACTCCAGTGTTCTTGCCTAGAGAATCCCGTGGACAGAGGGGCCTGGAGGGTTGCTGTCCATAGGGTTGCACAGAGTCTGACATGAATGAAGCAACATAGTATGCACACATGCTTTCGAGAAGGAAATGGCAAACCATTCCAGTATTCTTGCCTGGAGAAACACAGGGACAGAGGAGGCTGGTGGGCTGCCATCTATGGGGTTGCACAGAGTCAGACACAACTACAGCGACTTAGCAGCAGCAGCAGCAGCAGAGGCTTCTCCAACACCACAGTTCAAAATCATCAATTCTTCGGTGCTTAGCTTTCTTTATAGTCCAACTCTCACATCCATACATGACTACTGGAAAAAAAAAAAAAAAGCTTTGACTAGACAGACATTTGTTGGTAAAGTAATGTTTCTCCTTTTTAAAATGCTGTCTAGGTTGGTCATAGCTTTTCTTCCAAGGAGCAAGCATATTTTAATTTTGTGGCCTCAGTCACCATCTGCAGTGATTTTGGACCCCTCTCCCCAAAAAAATCTGCCATTGTTGCCATTGTTTCCCCATTATTTGCCATGAAATGATGGGACCAGACACCATGATCTTAGTTTTCTGAATATTGAGTTTCAAGGCAACATTTTCACTCTACTCTTTCACTTTCATCAAGAGGCTCTTTAGTTCCTGTTTGCTTTCTGCCATAAGGAAGGTATCATCTGCATATCTGAGGTTATTGATATTTCTCCAGGTAATCCTGTGCTTCGCCCAGTGTGGCATTTTGCATGATGTACTCTGCATATAAGTTAAATAAACAGGGTGATAATATACAGCCTTGACATACTTCTTTCCTGATTTGGAACCAGTCTGTTGTTCCATGTCCAGTTCTAACTGTTGATTCTTGACCTGCATACAGATTTTTCAGGAGGCAGGTCAGGTGGTCTGGTATTCCCATCTTTTGAAGAATTCTCCACAGTCTGCTGAATCCACACAGTCAAAGGCTTTGGCATAGT